>NC_058089.1:117858895-120516091 GCF_014858855.1 Bufo gargarizans
ATGGGTAATGAACAACCACAACAATATAGGTGAAATAAATGGATATGACGGGATAGCTGTCCTCGCCACTCATATTTCTGAGGCTGTTCGGAATCCCAAAATGTTTATGATAAATCGCCTCCTGTGGGATGTGGAAGCATCGTGGGGACAGTTTCGTTACAGAAACCCCATGACAAGAGGAGATACATGGAAAGGAAACCATGCAGCTATAGGCCTGAGTTATGAGACCGCTGATCAGAACATGAATGAACAAGTTGCACGGGAAACTACAATTGCTATGAAGCTTTGGCTAACCAGAAAATACAGAGAAATGTATTATGACTACAAACCTGAACGTCTACCAGAACCAATAAAATGTCATCAGATGAGGCCAAAGTAAACATTAGACGTGAATGTGAAAAGCTTCCTCTATATGATTCAATAATTGATGTGAACTGCAGAAAGCGTCCAGGGCAATTATCTGAAGATCTTCCAAGTTATTTTCACGACCTGGAAGAGCGAGCAAGAGGAAAGAGCTTGGAGACAGAATTACATTTAAAAATTATGGAGGACAAACAGCAACTGGTGGAGACGTTGTCCAATAAAATAAAGGAACAAGTCTCTGAAGACTTTGCTAAGAATTGGAGAGTTAAGTCAATAGAGAATTATGAAAGTGGCACTAAAGCAGTAGTAGAAGATATAAAAAATCCTTCAGTGACATTAGATCTTTTTCTCCCTGGTGAAATCAGATCATTAAGGTCAGAAGAAGTCTTACATTCCTATTTCAATGATATTTCCGGTTACAATAAAGTCAATCATGGACTTGCAATCTATGGGACCCTAATGGGATTTCAAGGAGCCAATCAGATGTTTGCTGAAGGACGAAAGTGGGAAGGAGGAGTGATGCTGGCCCAGGGCGTTCATGGAGTAACAGAGATGACTGGTATAAATTCAGCAGTTAATAAAATAGTTGGCAATATTGCACAGAAATCCATCTCCCAGATATCTACCGGGCTTGAGGAAGCTTCAGCAGTAAAGTTCACAAGCGCTCTGGCTGAAGCTGGTGAATTAGCTAAAACAGTACCAATTCTATCATTAGGATTCACTGTGTTTAATATATATGAGGATCTCCACCAGGGCACTACAATTGGCATAGTAGATGCTGCTCTTGATGGTGCAATATTTATAACCGCTCTGGCCGGTCCTGAAATGCTTCCAGTCACTGTGGGCTTGAGTATTGTCCGTCTAGCTATTGACCCAATGTACAATGAAATAAAACATGAATTGGACGCTTTACCCCCTGATGCCAGTGTAGGCGACAAGTTTGTGGCTGTGGTCAAGGGAATTGGATTAGCCCTAAGAGACATAGGGAACAGCTTTGTACAAATATTTGAACAAATAAGTATACCAGGTGTAATTTATAATGTTTATAACCTTGAACAAGAGCACAAAAGCTCCATGGACATCATACACAACTTGCAAACAGCTGAGAACTACTACAAAATTTTTGATGAAAGCGATGGAGACGTGTGTCACAAAAGGATAGACTTCACTCAAGGGGAGAAATCTGCCTATGGAGGAAAGTTACACGTTGAGTTAACAGACCACAGTTCAGTGATCATTACATTAACCGATCCTCTTACGTACAACAGAATTGTGAAGGAGATTCCCTTTAAAAAGGACTGTGAGTTGGTGGATCTAGTTATGGGGATTGGAGAAGGTGTGAATATTAAACTGAAACAGAAAACGGCCACCTTGTTATGGTTAATTCCCGTGAAAACAAAAGATGTTATTTCTTCCTTGACACCAGATGACAAATCTCTGTATGGTACATACGTGGGCAATTCCAAACCTAATCGATTCTATGCCGTGCAGCAGAATGTAATTGAAGGACTTTCTTACACCCTGGACAAATACCACTATGAATTATATGGCAATGACGGCAATGACATTTTTTATTTAGGGCCTCAGAAAACCTTTGTCCATGGTGGAAACGGTCAGGATGTCTATTATATCCCGAACAACGCGGGACAAGCTGAGATCTGTAATCAGGCAGATGATAAAGAGATGGACCTCCTCATTTTCCACATTCCTCTTCGACAAATAAATGCAAGAAAGGTAAAAAATGACCTTAAGCTTTTCAACAACAATCTTCATGAAATCCTGATAAAAAACTGGTTTAGTGGAGAAGAATATAGACATATGAGCTTTAAGAGCATGGACGGGGCTCTCTTTAAGGTTGGGGAAGTTAAGTTGAATGGGATTGTTCCTTTGGAGCCTTACACGTTGGATTTTTCGAGTAAAGATTCAGGTGCACAGATTTCCCTTGAAGATCCACTTTGGGAGACAGTGGTCGCAGTTATTGGCAGTAACCATAGTGACAATA
This sequence comes from Bufo gargarizans, assembly GCF_014858855.1. NCBI lineage: Eukaryota > Metazoa > Chordata > Amphibia > Anura > Bufonidae > Bufo > Bufo gargarizans. The sequence goes on from NC_058089.1 coordinate 117,861,261, forward strand.
TACAAGGGAATCACCTCAATAATGTTCTTCAGGGAAGAGGGGGTAAAAATGATCTTGCTGGAAGAGACGGGAAAGACATGTATATTATCCAAGAAAAGCAAGACTGTGACACCATTAATAATTTTGCTAATGATGACCTGATAGATATAGTAGAGTTGCCGGGAAGCTATGCAGACCTGAGGGCTGCCATTGTTCCCTTGCAGTCTCTGAAGATTTGGGATTCCAAGGGAAAGACGTGTGTTATCATGAAGGATTGGAACAGAGGGTGGCAATGGCAACACATCATACTGAAATCCAAAGATTTTGTGCTGTTCCAGATCACAAACACATCAAAGCCAGAGTTGATTCCACTGATATTAGACTATAGTGACTCTACGGACGGGATAGAAGTTGACTTAAATTCCATTCCTGGAAATGAAAATATAATGACTGTGATAGGCTCCTCGCATTATGATAATATCAAAGGGAATAATAAGCCGAATTTCATTCAGGGAGGTAAAGGGGGAGGAAGACTTACCGGAAGAGGAGGAAGTGACACATATGTCATCGACTGTAAGGAAGGTGAATTCATTATAGATAACTACTCAGAAGATGACACCATGGATATTCTTTTTATCAAGGAGAAATACAGCTCACTAAAATTTAATACAATAATTCAGTCAAGTTACTTTGATATAGATGTTAGGAAAAATCTTAGGATCAGTGTTAATTCCACCTGCGACATTACACTATTAAATTGGCACTCATCAGAAAGGTACAGACATTTACAAATATTGACGGAGGATGGAATTACATTCAGCATTCCCAGGGGAAGCATTCCTGTGATATTTGCCGTAGACAACTCTAGAGATACATTACCGATCAGTGTCATAGACACCAGGTCAGGTATATATGAAGGAGCTACTAAGGTAATGGGTCCTCCTAGATTCATTAACATATACGGAAATGGAAAAAACAATTATATTGACCCGGAAACACGGGGAGCATCAATGACAGGTGGAGAAGGCAGCGACACCTATGTACTGAGAAAACATTACGAAGGCAACTATGAAATTAACAATAACGCGGAAGATGAAAAAGTGGATTTTTTGATACTTGATATCAACTATAAAGATATTCAGTTCAAAGTGGGAAATACATTTCAGAACGTACAAATCAGTGCTCCACGTGTTGCCCGATGGCAATGTCGTCTTTTAATGGTTGGTAAAAGTAAGAATCAGAGACATTTGATAGTTAAGACCAATGACGTGTGGTTCTCCTTCTCTGACAGTTTGGAGATCCAGCCACTATTTGTTGATGAAAGATCCATGTCTACTGATTTACACCTTGATCTTTCTAGTAAGAGTCTCCACTCTGTACCAACTGTATATGGATCTCTCCAGAGAAGAAACTTCATCACTGGAAATTCTTTGAATAACACAATAATAGGGGGAATGGACATTGATGTACTGTATGGTCTAGAAGGAAATGATGTTCTCCAAGGTTCTCGTGGGAAAGACTATCTTTCAGGAGGAGCTGGTGATGACAAGATTCATGGAGGTGAAGGGAATGATCTCATTTTAGGTGGTAAAGGTGATGATGTTATCTACCCTGGCCTGGGGGCAGACACAGTATATGGGGGTTCAGGATCAGATACATTATTAATCTTTGGAGATCATGGCAATGAAACTGGGGTATATGTAAATCTGTATCTTGGATATGGAGCTGGCTCAGATGCTGAAGGCGACCTCTACTCTGGAATGGAAAATGTAGTGGGCACCAGTTATGATGACATTTTGATAGGAAATTACGATAGTAACTACATCAGAGGTGCAGGAGGTAACGATCTTATTCAACCATTGGGTGGTTTTGACTTTCTTCAGGGAGGAGAAGGAGAAGATATCTATAATCTGATAGATGCTACAGGAATTAAAATGATTGATAATTTTGCCAGTGACGGGAAAGCAGATGACATTTATGTTGATGATTATGTGCAATTAGAAATCAGTCAACAGAGATCCCAAGATGACCTTCACATAACCATTAACTATAAAAATGATGAAGAACTTAAAGTCATTGTGAAAAACTGGTTCAAGTCAGAAAAATACAGACACCTCACTATAAAGAAAATTTTAAAAAGGGATGTGACACGTGGAATGATACCATGTAAGCCAGAAGAGGGAGTCATGAATGCTATACCTGTGATGTGCATTGCTTTTTCCGATTAGACACAATTTTGTATACTTGTTCTTTAATGTGCAGATTACTGATGTACGCAATGAGTTGATTGAACATGAAAAAATAAATTTTTCCAATATTGAAAATGTGACATCTTGCTTTCTGCTTTTATGTTTTAAACTATTCCAAGTTTTCCAATTACTGACTTTGAGGTGACCTCTGTTCTATTGGAAGAAATTATAATTCCAACTAATTAGCCAGGTAAAATGAAACTCTCCTGCTAGCTATTATCAATAAAACTAACAATGGCAGAAAAGAGTGTATTCGTTTTATTTGTGCCATGTAGCACCTCTCGAGTGCCCTATACCCAAATTTTCCTTAAAGGGATTGTTTCATCTAAGACATTGGTGGCATATCACTGGGAAGCATTCAGTCTGCAGCGATGTCCTTTCCTTTTTTGTTGCTTCCTCTAAATAGTCAATATTAGAGTCACGTGACTGTCTGTTGGCCGCCGTCTTATGGAAAGGATGCAGACAGCACAGAGCATTTGCCCAAGAGGAGGACATAGTTTATGAAGCATAGCAATTTGCTCAACATAACATTAGTTGCCAAGAATTTGGCAAACCCCTTATTTGACATTAGTCCATAATCTCTCAAAATATCGACCAACCAACCAGAAAAAAGACCCAAATAACTTTTCTTATCTATACATTAGACTTCTGTAAGTGTCAAGTGAGGCAGATCCTTTAAGGAGTGCAAAATGAACCAATAGGGTTGTGGGATGTACACCTCATTAGAGGCGCCCCATCTACCTGCAAGATTTTTACTTCAAAACATAAAGTGATCTCCACATTCAGGGTGGCTAGGAAGTCACAGGTACAGCCTCTTAGAATTCTACGGAGCATGACAAATTAAATAGTGTCATTATTTAAAAATAACTATGGCAAAGTGTAGAAGCTGTGTGTGAAGAATGAAGTACAACCTTGATTCTTCCATGTGAATTAAGGGTACTTTCGCACTAGCGTTTTTCTTTTCCAGTATTGAGTTCCATCAAAGGGGCTCAATACCGGAAAAGAACTGATCAGTTTTATCCTAATGCATGAATGGAGAGCAATCCGTTCAGGATGCATCAGTTCAGTCCCTCTTACGCTTTTTGACCAGAGAAAATACAGCAGCGTGCTGCATTTTTCTCTCCGGTCAAAAATCCTGAACACTTGCCGGAAAGCCGGGTCCGGCATTAATTTCCATTGAAATGTAAAATTGCTGCATTGACTGATCCGTTCTTCCGCAGACCTTTAAATCTTTGGAAAAAAAAATACTGGATCCGTTTTTCTGGTTGACACCGGAGAGACATCCGGTATTTCAATGCATTCGTCAGACAGATCCGCATCTGGATCTATCTGACAAATGCCATCCGTTTGCATCCGGATTGCCGGATACGGTAGGCAGTTCCGGTGACAGAACTGCCTGCTGGAATCCTCTGCCGCAAGTGTGAAAGTAGCTTAAGTGGGTAAAATAGCAGCCAGTAACTGTTCATCAGCAAGTGTCACCAGCTCTAGGAAAGCAGACAGTTTGGCAGTTTGCAGGTCTGAAGCATTCCGGCGTGTGTTAACGCAATCCCAAGGAGGAAAGACATCAGCAATGATCTTAGAGAAGCTATTGTTGGTACCCATCAATCTGGGGAGGGTTATAAAGCCATTTCCAAAGAATCTGAAGTTCACCATTCTAAAGTCAGAAAGATCTAAAGCAAAAAAACACAATCTGTATCTTGGATATGGAGCTGGCATAGATGCTGAAGGCGACCTTACTCAGGAATGGAAAATGTAGTGGGCATCAGTTATGATGACATTTTGATAGGAAATTACGATAGTAACTACATCCGAGGTGCAGGAGGTAACGATCTTATTCATGACTTTCTTCAGGGAGGAGAAGGAGAAGATATCTATAATCTGATAGATGCTACAGGAATTACAATGATTGATAATTTTGCCAGTGACGGGAAAGCAGATGACATTTATGTTGATGATTATGTGCAATTAGAAATCAGTCAACAGAAATTATTGTAAAAAACTGTTTCAAGTCAGAAAAATGCAGATGCCTCACTATAAATTTTTTGGGGGAAAAGGGATGTGACACGTGGAATGATACCATGTAAGCCTGAAGAGGGAGTCATGAATGCTATACCTGTGATGTGCATTGCTTTTTCTGATTAGATACAATTTTGTATACTTGTTCTTTAATGTGTGGATTATTGATGTTAGCAATAAGTTAATTGAACATGAAAAAAAAAAACTTTTTTCAAATATTGAAAATGTGACATCTTGCTTTCTGCTTTTATGTTTTAATTATTCACGCTGGGTTCACACCTGAGCGTTCACGATGGAGTGCTCTGTATGCGCGACTGTACGGGCGTTTGCAATCGCGCATACAGAGACAAGCGAACGGCCATTGTCGCGCGTTCCCGCTGAAGTCTATGTGCGGGAACGCGCGACAAGACGCCCCAAAGAAGGTCATGTACTTCTTGGGGCGTCGGGCGTTTTACAGCGCGATCTTACGCGCTGTAAAACGCTCAGGTGTGAACCATTCCCATAGGGAATCATTGGTTCTTGCCTGTTGAGCGTTTTACAGCGCGTAGGAACGCACTGTAAAACGCTCAGGTGTGAACCCAGCCTTAAAGTTTTCCTATCACTAACTTTGAGGTGACCTCTGTTTTATAGGAAGAAACGATAATTCCAAACAATTGGCCAGGTAAAATGAAACTTTCCTGCTATCTTTTATCAATAAAACTAACAATGGCAGAAAAGAGTTGTTGTTTTTTGTGCCATGTAGAAACTCTCTAGTGACCTATACCCAGATCTTCTTTAAAGGGATTGTCTCATCTGAGACATTGGTGGCATATTGCTAGGATAGTAGGATAGCTTCAGTCTGTAGCGATGTCCTTTCCTTTTTTGTTGCTTTCCCTCAGAAGTTATTATTAGAGTCACATGACTCTCTGTTGGCCGCCATCTTATGGTCAGAACCTTAAAGCAGACAGCACAGAGCATTTGCCCAAGAGGGGGACATGGTTTACGAAACATAGCCATTGGCACATAATATAAACTGTAACGTAACGTGAATTCAAAAGATTTGAGAATAAATAAACTTACACAGGCTAAGTGAATAAATATATTTACTAAGTGTGATTATAAACACTATAACACAAACACATCACATACAGAATAATAAAAAGTAAATAAACATCACTAGCCCAAATATGGGGTAGTGATCCGGTCGATCATAGTATAACACATGGGTGTCTACCACATTATCATACATGACAGACACCCCAGGGTGTACAAAATAGAGGGAAAATCAATACTGACATCCTACCTAAGATGAAGTTCCAGGTGGAATCCCGATTTATTGTTAGTGCAGACAACAGTTATTCCCATCAGCCCTTCCTCCAGTGTGCATCACGCATGTCTCTTAGATCACTCAGGAATGTGTTCTTATCAGCACAATGGGGAATGGGTTCTGTCTCTAACCCACTACATTACAGAGAGTATTTGTCAAAGTGGGGAGAGGGGGAAACCTCCCACCGTGCGGTGTCAAAGGGTAAAAGGGGATCAGCCTGGCCAAAAGGAGTAATAAGGGAGCAGGTCACCTCCTACAGAATCCCTAATCCTCTCCCTGACTCCTCACCGTATAAGCAGACCCCAATGGTAGGACGGCTCATACTCAGGATTCCTAGAGACCCTGAGTCGCCCTGGTAATCCCTCACCAAGGAGCAGAGAAGAGACAACCTGTTCATCCCAGTCATGGAGGAACAGGAGTCTCTATCTGAGGCCAGGTTGCAAGGAGAGGGGAACACATACAGCATATAGAGTTGGCAGGTAAGCAAAACCCATAACACACTTACCTGCCACAGATACACTGACCAGAACCCGTGCACAAGTGCTGCTGTCCACACCAACATTAAAGGACACAGCACAAACCACACAGGAACACAGGATACTCATAGCTGCAATAAACGTGAGACGGGAATGTCTAGCAAACATGCTGGACACCAAACATCACCAGCCATGTAACACAACACAAGACATACAGCACCCTGAACAGAACCCACGCAAACCAAAAGATAAGAAGGGAAAGAGACACCATAATAACATCAATGACCACAAGGGTGGCCCTCACTGGACAGATGGAAAAAGCCAGGAACCGTAAACCACCAGTCTACACCAAGGCTGGAGGAACCCACGGCTTCAGGCATCCAGAAGAGACTAAATAGCCCAAGCAGCCGCACCCATACACACATAAACCCAGTGTTCACAAAACACTAGGAAGGTACTTAACCCTTCCAACACCAGCCAGAGGAAGGAAACCACTTATAGGGGAAGTGCACACACAAGCATACCAAACCACACGTTACCCCTGGCAATAGCATGCTTGGCAACCATGTCCCGGCAATCACCCAGAAGGCCGAGACACTGCCACCGCATGCTCTCACAGCAACACGTTGCCGCAGGCAACCGCAAGTGTGGCAACAGTGTCACAGTGCAAACCAAAGTTCGTGACAGTATTAAACATAATATAAAAGAGGACAGAATTAAGGGGATAGAACCAATTAGTACTTAAAAATACCCTTACAATACATTCCACCCCTGGTTCTTCCACTTTAATTCATTTTCAACAACCAATATCAGTGCCTATTCTATATACAGTCAGGTCTATAAATATTGGGACATCGACACAATTCTCACATTTTTGGCTCTATACACCACCACAATGGATTTGAGATGAAACAAACAAGATGTGCTTTACCTGCAGTATGTCATCCTTAATTTGAGGGTATTTACATCCAAATCAGGTGAACGATGTAGGAATTACAACAGTTTGCATATGTGCCTCCCACTTGTTAAGAAACAAATGGCTTCTCAGCTGTTCCATGGCCAGGTGTGTGTTATTCCCTCATTATCTCAATTACAATGAGCAGATAAAAGGTCCAGAGGTAATTTCCAGTCTGCTATTTGCATTTGGAATCTGTTGCTATCAACTCTCAAGATGAGATCCAAAGAGCTGTCACTATCAGTGAAGCAAGCCATCATTAGGCTGAAAAAACACAACAAACCCATCAGAGAGATAGCAAAAAACATTAGGCGTGGCCAAAACAACTGTTTGGAACATTCTTAAAAAGAAGGAACGCATCGGTGAGGTCAGCAACACCAAAAGACCCAGAAGACTATGGAAAACAACTGTGGTGGATGACCGAAGAATTCTTTCCCTGGTGAAGAAAACACCCTTCACAACAGTTGGCCAGATCAAGAACACTCTCCAGGAGGTAGGTGTATGTGTGTCAAAGTCAACAATCAAGAGAAGACTTCACCAGAGTGAATACAGAGGGTTCACTACAAGATGTAAACCATTGGTGAGCCTCAAAAACAGGAAGGCCAGATTAGAGTTTGCCAAACGACATCTAAAAAAGCCTTCACAGTTCTGGAACAACATCCTATGGACAGATGAGACCAAGATCAACTTGTACCAGAGTGATAGGAAGAGAAGAGTATGGAGAAGGAAAGGAACTGCTCATGACCCTAAGCCTACCACCTCATCAGTGAAGCATGGTGGTGGTAGTGTCATGGCATGGGCATGTATGGCTGCCAATGGAACTGGTTCTCTTGTATTTATTGATGATGTGACTGCTGACAAAAGCAGCAGGATGACTTCTGAAGTGTTTCGGGCAATATTATCTGCTCATATTCAGCCAAATGCTTCAGAACTCATTGGACGGCGCTTCACAGTGCAGATGGACAATGACCAAAAGCATACGGCAAAAGCAACCAAAGAGTTTTTTTAAGGGAAAGAAGTGGAATGTTATGCAATGGCCGAGTCAATCCCCGGACCAGAATCCGATTGAGCTGCATTTCACTTGCTGAAGACAAAACTGAAGGGAAAATGCCCCAAGAACAAGCAGGAACTGAACACAGTTGCAGTAGAGGCCTGGCAGAGCATCACCAGGGATGAAACCCAGCGTCTGGTAATGTCTATGCATTCCAGACTTCAGGCTGTATTAAAAAGTGAAATTTTGATTTATGATTATTATTCTGTCCCATTACTTTTGGTTCTATAACCGCTTTAAGTCCGCCCATAGGATATAAACGTCCTATGGGTGGACCTCTATTTCTGAAAGCACGTTTTAAAACGTCCTTTCAGAAATAGCAGCTGCACGCTAATCGTGCAGCTGCTGATCGGGTTGCCCGCTGTCAGTGACAGCAGGGCAACCCAGAGAGAAGGCAGGGACAGTGCCCAGGTGTCCCTGCCTTCCGGATCGCTGCAGACATGGACACATTAAAACATAATTTTTTTGTTTCAAAAATGCTATTATTGTGTAAAACTTTAATAAATGAGAAAAAGTATACATATTAGGTATCGCCATGTCCGTAACAATCTGCTCTATAAAAATGTCACTTGACTGAACCCCTCAGGTGAACGCTGTAAAAATAAATAAATATAAACTGTGCTAAAACAACCAATTTTTTGGTCACCTTGCCCCATAAAGTGTTATAATGAATGATCAAAAAATCATATGTACCCAAAAATAGTACTAATAAAACTGGCACCTTATCCCCTAATTTCCAAAATGGGGTCACTTCTTGGGAGTTTCTACTGTAAGGGTGCATCAGGGGGCTTCAAATGGGACATGGCATCTAAAAACCATGTGGAGTTCTTTTTCTTCTGCGCCCTGCCGTGTGCCCATACAGCAGTTTATGACCACATGTGGGGTGTTTCTGTAAACCGCAGAATCTGGGTAATAAATATTGAGTTTTGTTTGGCTGTTAACCATCGATGTGTTAAAGAAAAAATTGGATTAAAATGGAAAATCTGCCCAAAAAGTGAAATTTAAAAATTTGATCTCCATTTTCCTTTAATTCTTGTGGAACGCATAAAGGGTTAACAAAGTTTGTAAAATCAGTTTTGAGTAACTTGAGGGGTGTAGTTTCTACAATGGGGTCATTTATGGGGGTATCCACTATGTAGGCCCCACAAAGTGACTTCAGACCTGAACTGGTCCTTATAAAGTGGGTTTTGGCAATTTTCTTAAAAATTTGAAGAATTTATTCTAAACTTCTAAGCCTTCTAACGTCCTAAAAAATAAAATGACATTTCCAAAATGATGCCAACATAAAGTAGACATATGGGGAATGTTAAATAATAAATATTTTATGAGGTATCACTTTCTGTTTTAAAAGCAGAGAAATTGAAATTTAGAAAATTGCGAATTTTTCAAATTTTTGGGTAAATTTGGGATGTTTTCATAAATAAAGGTGAAATATTTTGACTCAAATTTATGACTATCATGAAGTACAATGTGTCACGAGAAAACAATCTCTGAATGACTTGGATAAATAAAGGCGTTCCAAAGTTATTACCACATGAAGTGAGATATGTCAGTTTTGCAAAATTAGGCCTGGTCAGGAAGGGGTTAACAAGTGGGAGGCACATATGCAAGCTGTTGTGAACAAGGTCTAAGACTAGACCGAAACGTTGGCCAGTGGCTATTTTTTGGATGGATATAAAAAAGATATGAAATGAAATAAAACAAGTAACTTAAAAGCAACTACAGAGTGTCGTGGTCTTTTGATAAAAAGCTAGATGTACCTTTACCACTGAGCACCGCCCATCCTCTAACAAGGAGTGCCGCTCAACCCCTTTTCCTCAACACAACAGTGTCTCACTTGGGTGTTCTTCACTTCTGATCTTCTTGGTAACTAAGTCTGTGATGCAAAGTCAATTGTCCATTTCTTTATGTTCTGTACACCTGCATGACCCGTTTTTGTGTTGTTACAAAGTTCAGTCTGACAGTGCAGGTCTCAGAGCCTCTAATCAGTAAATGTTAGACAGTCTACTACCTTGTCTGTGGGAGGCGCTTTGACACAAGGACCTCCTCCCCTCACTGGTCTGCAGACCGTTACATCAGCCCTGCTGGTTAGTCAGGAAGTCTTGGGCAGACAATTACCTTTGAGGTCCACCATGGCAGACCAGTGGTTGAAGTCTTTTCTTGTTGGGTGACAATAAGGTTACCGAAAACTGTGTCTTACCACACCTGGTGTTGTTGACTTGGGCAGCCCCTGGACTTTTCGGAGGTTGCCAATCTCAACTCTGATGAGATGTACTTGAAGAGTTCCACACAGTTTAGAACATAACAATTAAAAAAACTCAATCTATAGTTTTTAACTCGGTCCATGCCAGGGAAAGCCGTTGATCGGGTGGTTTCCTCTCCACCCCTGCATCAAATGGATCAAATAATAAAGTCCTTGAACTTTTGTCGGTCCAACACTTTACATTAGTACCATAGGGATCCTCTGCCAAAGCAGGAAGAGACCACTGTGGTACTCAGCAGAAGCGGCCAAAATCATTAAAGACAAAAAGATAGCATTTAGGAATTATAAAAAAAAAAAAAAAAAAAAAGAGGATCACAGACAAATTTATAAGATTAGGCAGAGAGAGGCCAAACAAGTTATAAGAGCTTCTAAAGCACAGGCAGAAGAGAAATTAGCTCAGTCAGTGAAAAAAAAAGGCAATAAGGCATTCTTCAGATACATAAATGAAAAAAAGAAACTAAAACAAGGAATTACCAAATTAAAAACAAAAGAAGGAAGGTATATGGAAGAAGATAAAGAACTAGCTGACTGCCTCAATGAATACTTCTGTTCAGTTTTTACAAAGGAAAATGAAGGAGAAGGACCTCAGTTAGGAAAGAAGACTAATGAATCTTTTGATGCATGTGTCTTTACAGAGGAAGAGGTTCTAAGTCAACTGTCTAAAATTAATACAAATAAGTCACAGGGGCCTGATGGGATACACCCAAAGCTATTAAAAGAGCTCAGCGGTGAACTAGCAAAACCATTAACAGATTTATTTAACCAATCACTGGCAACAGGAGTCGTCCCAGAAGATTGGAAATTAGCAAATGGTTGAGTGTTACAGTATCTTCCAGGAAAACCATCTTAGGCAGTCAGAAATCAATCAAGCATATTGCCAGGGAGAGTGAAGGGAAATTGCGTGTGTAGAATAGAGACAAGCAGGGCAGGGAGAGAGAAGATAGGAGCTGTGGCTGGTTGTGCCTCTTAACAGAACAGCCGCCGCTGCAGTGCAGAGTAGACCTCAAAAGCAGCTACCTGCAAGAAAATAATTTCATTTTTTCCCCTATTTTCACAGAAATCCTATTTTTGTGGGATTTTATTTAATTAATTAGCATATATACAGGATTACTGCATTAATACCCAAATTGTAGCAGCAATCTACCTGTGAATGTTAACGTGAAATTGAGCATCAAACCTCAATAGTCAATTTCTGTTTATTTAGTTTCCACACAGTGCAATTTTTATTTTTATTTTTGGCGGGGGTTCAATTTATTAAGCAGCATTTATATACCTGATTACTGCATCAATACGCAAGGTGTCGCAGCAATCTATCTGTGAGTGTTAACGTAAGGCCTGGCCCTTAATCATCCATTAACATTCATTTATTTCTACACATGGTTGCAATGAAATGTTTTGGGACTTGTTGAATCTAATTAAACCAGCATATAGGTGTCACGGCTGAGGATGGGGAAAACTCTCAGCCGTGCGATGCCAGAAGATGTTAAGCACTACTTGGCCAGGACGACAGAATTAGGGAGCAGGTCACCTCCTATCGCGTCCCTAACCTGACCCTGACTCCTAACCATATGATCCAACCCTGAAGGTGGGAGGGCTCATACACCGGATGCCTTGGGGTCCCTTCTAGCCCTCAGGATTGCCCTGGAACAAGGACCTGTTCTTCCTAGGCACGGAGGAACAGGAGTCTCACTAGCCAAGCTGCAAAGGGAAAAGAACATAAACAGCCTATGGATATGGCAGGAGGATGAAAAGCACTTCCACACCTACCTGCCACAGACACACAGACTGGATCCCGTGCAATACAAGCAAGTGTCCACACCCAAACAGCAATGGATACAGCACACACACAAACACACAGGAACCCATATCCATAGGTGCATAACATAACAAAGGAAGACATCAACTGAACATCATGACATAAAACCTAAGAGTCACTATTTGTTTATGACCACAAGGGTGGCCCCCACTGGCAGATGTAAATACCAGGAGGGTGTCTCCAGCAAAGCATGGTGTAAGCACCCCTCAGCTTCTGATCTCCAACAAGACTATATAGCCCAAAGTGGCCACACCCACGCGGACACACCCAGTGCTCACAGCCTAGGAAGGGAATTAACCCTTCACACACCAGACAAGGGAAGACAGCAACTTAAAGGGGAAGTGAACACACCCCGTGCACACCAAACATGGGAAGTGCACACCAATCGCACAAGTTGCCAAGTGCAACCGCACGCACAACACAGCAAGCTGCCATGACACAGCTCAGGCTGCCAAGCTGCCACATAAATACTGTTGCCAGCGGCAACCACAGGTGAGGCAAATACCACAGCCCTCACCTGTGATTGACAACCAGACCAAACCGCTGACAACCGCATGCGGTTCAGAAGTCACGACCATGACCATGGTCGTGACAATAGGTCACCAGTACACAGGCTAGGGCAACAATTTACCTGGGAGTCTTATAGCGATAGTAAGGGTCAGGTCTCAATTGTCCATTTACATAAATTTAGTTTCCACACCGTTCAAAATTATATATTATTTTGGGACTTATTCAATTTAATTAAACCAGCATATATGTGATCAACACCAATACACAGGCCAGCAAACTTGAGAGATAAGGAATTTAGGCATAAATTCATTTCCCTTTATTTCTGTGTTCACACATTTTCTTATTTATTGGGGTTGTTGATTATATTCAAACGTACATATATACATGATTAATACACCAGTAGACAGGGTAGCACACTATCTGAGAGTGATAACAAATTTAGATCTAAATCCCTTTTCCTTTATTTCAGTCTTCACGCATTTTTTATCGAATTATGATAATGTCACCCCCAGACATCTGAGAAGCTCTGACAGACGTTCTTCAGAACCTCCTGCTTGAGGTTATTTTGTTTTGCTTTCGTTTTGTCATCTCGTTAGCCTCTCTCAGCTGTCATGTAGTTGCACTGATTGCATCCCTTTAAATCCCTTCTCATACTGCATCACTTTGCGGTTTATACAACTTCCTGGAGTGTGTACATGCTGGATGCTACAACTGATCCTTCTACAGATAAGTCTGTTCATTGATTTGTGTTTTCCTGTTTGCTTGATCCTAGTTGACCCTGACTCCCTCCGTATTAAGTGTAGGGAGCCGGTGGTCGTTTCCCCTCACTATTATAGGGTGTTCAGGTGTCATACAGTCGAGGCACGAGGGCATGCAATTTTCTATCATAGAGATCTTTGCATGGGCTTAGAAGACAGGGAGAGTTTCAGGGCTTAAATAGGGATCACCCTTTTGTTCCTTAGTTTCGGATCAAGCCATTCGGATCCTTATTTGTAACTTCTTGTTTTCTGTTACACCATCCGTGACATTATAAACCGCCAAAACCGTCTCAAGCATAGGTCCGGTTTCACTTTTAACTGAACACATGCAGGGTCTTTCATTGGAGGTAGCAGATCTCCGTAAAACTGTAGATCAGTTTCAGGTGACCGGTTCAGCTTGCCTTCATGGAGTTTGTTCTGAGCCTAAGATCTCGCTCCCGGATACGTTCTCCGGGGGTAGTGAGAATTTTGTTCGTTTTAGAGAGGCTTGCAAACTCAATTTTCGCCTACTTCCCCATTCCTCTGGTGATGAGGAGCAGAGGGTGGGGATCATCATCTCGCTGCTCAGGGATAACGCTCAGTCTTGGGCCTTTTTCGCTGCCGATGGGGGCACGGCCCCTCCGTTCAGTGGATTATTTTTTTTTAGCCCTGGGTCAGATATATGATGATCCGGATCGTATTGCTCTGGCTGAGTCTAGATTACGTCTTTTATGCCAGGGTAAACAGTCCGCAGAGATATACTGTTCAGAATTTCGGAGATGGGCAGCTGATACTGGTTGGAATGATGCTGCACTCCGAAGTCAATTTTGCCATGGTCTTTCAGAGGGATTGAAAGATGCATTTGCCTTTCATGAGAGACCTACCTCCTTGGACACTGCCATGTCTCGGGCTGTTCGTATTGACAGGCGTCTTAGAGACAGAGGAGAGATCACTCCTTCCTGTCATACTCAGTCCAAGGACAGTGCGGCCGTCTCATTCAGTGCACAGGGGTCTCAGTCTCTTTCAATCTTCTCTGAGCAGGAGCCCATGCAGCTGGGTTTGCTTGCCTCTGACAATAGAATATTCAGCTCTCAGAGGAGGGGTTGTTTCTGTTGTGGAGGTATAAATCATTTGTCAAATGGCTACATTACGGTGCAGGCTATCTGAAGGACCCACCTCATTGTTGATTGTTTTTTCTTCAGATACTTGTGGTTGGCTCTTTTGCCAGCTTCAACTTGTTCTTCTCTGACACTTACACCCCCAAAGGGGCTTCTTATTTGCCCCTAGCAGGGATTGCATCCCTGGGAATAGTTGTTTATTGCTATCTGTTTTTCTGTCTTTGTGTTGTTTTGTCTTGTCTCCCCCCCCCCCCCCTCTTGTGTTCTTTCTCCTGTTGTAGGTGCCTGAACTTCCTTGACTGTGGGGATCGTATACCTCAGTCTTGCCTTTGATCCATTGTTCAACTAATGTGAAGCCACTGACGTATACGGACTCCCTCGGTGAGCTGTACCCTGCATATATTATATATTATCACATACTGACATGGTGCGGTGCATAACCTTCAATGTCAAGGGGCTCAACTCCAACGCCAAGAGGAAACTCTTGCTTTTGGAACTGAAATGCCTTAAAGCGGACATTGTGTTCATACAAGAAACATTTTGATGGCAATTCCTCCTTTAAATTTGCCTCTCACCTGTATCCTATTGCCTATTCGACTACTCATAGCCATCGGAAGGCGGGGGGTTGCCATCTTGGTATCTGCACGATGTCCCCTCCAGATTGAATCCTCAATTCTAGACGCGCAGGGGCATTATATTATTCTCCGTGGTCATTTAGCAGATAAACCCATCACCTTATGTAACATTTATGCCCCAAACACTTCCCAGATTCGCTTTCTCGGCGGAATCTTCCGCAAGGTTTTTGTTGAGGGAGTGGACTCTTCGGAGCCACTGGTCCTCCTAGGTGGGGACTTTAATGCAGTGTTTTCTGAATCGATGGATCGCCTGGCCCTCCCGGGCAGACCAATACATTCAACACAGCAGCGCTTAGCCAGGAACTTTCGTAAACTGGTGCGGAAATACTCCCTGTATGACCTCTGGCGTCTCACTTATCCCACTGATAGGTCCTTCTCCTTTTACTCTGCCCCACTCGGTTCCCACACCCGTATTGATTACCTCTTTGGTACCATTTCGACCCTCAGGATATTGGAAGGAGCGGACATGGGCCAAATCACCTGGTCTGACCATGCTCCTGTACTAGTTGACATTAGTAGTGAGTCGGGCCATGTTCGCCAATGCCACTGGAGACTTAATGACTCCCTCTTGAAGCAGCCCATCACTAGAGAGGAACTCCGCAAACACCTGAAAATTTACTTTGAACTAAATGAGGGATCGGTAGGGGATGTCCATCCTTTGTGGGAAGCGCATAAGGCCGTCATGAGGGGACATTGTATTGCAATGAGCTCAAAATTAAAGGAGGACTCGACTGCTTTGGTCAAGACCCTTACGTCTCGCTTGCAAACACTAGAAGACAAGATGGCTGCTCACCCCTCCCGGTGCACACTGAGACAAATTGCTGATACCAGGGCCCAATTTATGAGTCTAGCTTTAGGTCGTGTCAACAAGTTACTACTTTACACACAACAGCGTTATTATGCTTGGGGGAACAAACCTCATACTTTGCTGGCCAGACAACTCAGGAATCGCAATCCCCAAACGGGTCCGAGTGCTATTAGGGGGACTGACGGAACAATCCACTATGACCCCAGAGTGATAGCAGAGAGGTTCTCGACCTACTACTCTTCCCTGTACAATTTACCCTCTGACCTCCCCTCAGATGAGAGACTTAGGGATAGTACACTCCAGTCTTATTTGGCATCCTGTCACCTTCCTACCCTATCGACTTCCGATCTTGCCGCCCTTAATAGTCCGATCACGCCGGAAGAGATGCCAAAATTACAGGCCCATTGCCCTGCTTAACCCAGACCTTAAGATTTACACCAAGGCCCTAGCCTCCCGACTAAACGTTTTTCTCCCAGGCCGTCAGGGGGCCAACAACACACGAAGAAGCATTGACTTGATAGATGTCATAGCTCGCTCGGGTGAGGAGGCTCTACTTCTTAGTTGAGACGCTGAAAAGGCGTTCGATCGTTTAGGCTGGCCTTTCCTTTTTGCTACCTTGCAGGCATATGGTCCCTTTGTTAGGGCTATTCGTAGCCTATACTCCTCCCCCACAGCGTCAATCAAACTACCTCATGCTCAATCTCGACCCATACGCATTGCTAATGGAACGAGACAAGGGTGCCCCTATCCCTGCTATTATTTGGCATGTGTATCGAACCCCTGGCGGCCAAAATCAGGGCATATCTAGACATCAGAGGTGTTATGGTCAGGGACAGGGAGTTTAAGCTATCGCTATATGCAGACGACATCCTTCTTACCCTTACCAAGCTTCATATTTCCCTACCAAACCTCCACTCCATCCTGCAGGAATTTGGTCGACTTTCGGGGTATAAGGTCAACACCCATAAAAGTGAGGCCCTCCCTCTTAATCCTTTTCAGATGGCCCTGGGCTCTCTTAGGGTTAACTTCCCTTTCCATTGGAAGATGGATTCCCTGCGATATTTGGGTGTTGACCTCACTCCTCGATTTGGGGAACTTTATAAAGCTAACTACCCACGCATATATGCGGAGATCAGGGGTCTCCTGGACAAGTGGCATGCTCTTCCACTCTCTCTCATGGGACGTATTGCTGAGACTAAAATTACGATCATGCCCAAGCTTCTGTATCTTTTTGAGACCTTACCGATTATAGTCCCCCTCAAAGATCTGAGATCCATTCAATCTCACCTCCTTAGATTCATATGGGCGGGAAGATGTCATAGAATCCCACGGTCAGTCCTTCTATCTAGTAGGC
The DNA here is from genome assembly GCF_014858855.1 of Bufo gargarizans. Lineage (NCBI taxonomy): Eukaryota > Metazoa > Chordata > Amphibia > Anura > Bufonidae > Bufo > Bufo gargarizans. Next base: position 117,878,534 of record NC_058089.1, read on the forward strand.
ACCAGGGTGGACTAGGGGTACCTGATCTGTTCAAATATTACTGGGCGGTCCAGCTACGTTCTGTCACGGCCTGGGCTTTCTTGCACCCATACTCTGTCTGGATGCAAGTAGAAAGACTCTGGCTAGCTCCTATACATCCTAACTCCATGCTATGGTCCAGATGTCACAAAACTCTACCAATTAAGGATCTGTTAGGGCCCATGGCTTGTACTAGACTCATATGGCAGCAGTGCAGTGGTAAATTCCCTCTGGTTTCTAACCACTCCGCCATGACCTCCTTTTTGTATTACCCTATGCTCCCTACTAGTCTTACCATGTCCACAACGAGACCATGGTTTCACTAGGGACCTGTTGCCGTTTTCTACCCTCCAGACCAAATATGATCCCCCCCTCCTCCAATTACTTTTATATCCAGATTAGTCACTTTGCTCAGTCCATTTTTTCAGGGATCACAGTTTCCCTCCCGACTCCCTTTGAGCGCCTTTGCAGGGAAGGGCAACATGTGAAGGGTCTAATTTTGATCGGGTTCAAAGGCACTCCTACATGGTGCGTTGGGAGGATTGTCTGGGAAGGGCCTTACCGGGCGCACTCTGGCACCTTATATGGATGAGGGCAGCGAAATCCTCTATGTCGGTACTTCATCAGGAGAACCAATATAAAATTTGAATGTACTGGTACCACACTCCTGACCTCCTCCATAGAATGAACCCAGTAGTCCCGGGAGACTGCTGGAGATGCAGCTTACATAGGGGTACATTGCTTCATATTTTCTGGGACTGCCCCAAGATACGCCCCTACTGGACCAGAATAGGCACCCTCCTGAGTGATATTTTCGCAATGGAAATCCGACCTGACCCTATGTCCTTCCTGCTTTTTGTGGTCACCATTCAAGTTAAAAAACACTCACTTAAGTTATTACTATTGATACTAACAGCAGCTCGTTGTCTAATATCTCGATCTTGGAAAAGCCCTGAATCGCCACGGGTTTCTGATTTGTACGCTAGGGTGATGGAGGTCTGAACAATGGAATATTCCACAGCCATGTTTCAGGACAAAATAGTACTCTTTAATGCCATATGGGACCTGTGGGATAATTACTGGGCCACAAGGCAACCTTAACGACCTCATGAGAAAGAGGGCCCCCCCCTCCCCTGTGTCATTGTCTATGTTATTTGTCTTGTCTTTTGGTTATTAGTTTGGTAAAGCATTACTTGCTGAGAAGCTCTGGGCTTTTGGGTCTTTAAGACTTCTTCGCTACTACCTGATGTCTTCTTGTTCTAGGATATACCGCTAAGTAGTCCTATTTTGGACTGATAGACACAGTCTCCCTTAGTACACTTTATTGTTATATTTTTGCTCGGTTTCTCTTTTTTTTTTCCATCATTGTTTATTATTGAGTGTTACAAGTGCTCAATCAATATGAATGTGATGCTTTTCATGTTTCATCCTTTACCTTGTACTAATGTGCATGAATCCATTGTAGATGTGCATTTTCATTTCTACATTATTTAATAAATATACAATTATAAAAAATAAATACCCTACTGCCACCAACATTATTGCGAAGCATCCTATTGCTACTACCAGTGGCGTTGCTACCAGGGAAGCAGGGGAAGCGGCTTCTTGGGGGCCCGAGCTCATAAGGGGCCCAGAGCAGTATTAGTTTGTAGCAGTAAAACATCCAGAAGAAGGGACAGGCTGCAGCTAACTGTTGCTGTTCTCAATTTTCCATGATCTTAGCTGCTGCCAGTACCACCTTAAAGGTGTTATCTGACCCCTGACATGCCCCCCCATATGCCCGGGCCCCTCACACACAATGTACTTACCTCACTTCCCACCACCTGCATTGCTTCTGAAGTCCGCACGGCCACCACTGCTTCTCCCCGTACACGGATGAAAACATTCGGTGTCGAGGAGGAATGGGTGGCAGCCAATTGCAGGCGGTGACGGGAATGATCATCACGGGTGACGCTAGGGAGGCTTGTCCAGACTGAGAGTGAGGGAAGAATATCTGAAACCACTGAGAATCCTGGGCCTGCCCTGTACGTGCAACTCAGAAGCTGCAGCTTTCTCTGAACTCCCTACAATCCTGCAAAAAGTAAGTTTATTTGTTTATAAAGTGCGTTCATTTTATCTGTGTACTGTGCAAATGTTGTTTGATGTATATGTGTGTATATTGTGTATATGTTTTAACATGTGTGTCTATATATGTATAATATATATATATATAGAGACAGAGAGAGGCAGCACTCGTACATAATTATCATTTTAATCAGCATTAAAAACATTATTTTCCTAAAATATAAAGATAGAGAATATTCAAACCATCAACAACAACTGGTCACATGACACAAGGGGAGCGGCAGGAAGCAGGTACATATGATCAGCACTGTTTGCTGGCCACTGTGGCTGGTCTATATTAGTCTTGGATAGCCCCTTTAAGGAAGAATAAAGTTAAAGTTTTGGAATAGCCAAGACAAAGTCCTGCCCTTAAGGCAATCTTGTTTTTATATATAACAATTGAAAAAGAAACATAACCACTAATCCACCCAGATAACATACCCATAATACTAACAATAAAACAGTTCATACCATTATTTAATTTATAAACAAATACAAAATAAATTTGCAATATTATATAATATATAAATAAACAAAATAATTTTTTTAAACCGAAACGTCTTTTGTGATGAAAGGCCACCTTGCTTTTTATATATATAACAATTGGAAAAAAAATAAGTTGAAAAATAACAAAAAAAATACAAAAAAAGAATATAAATAGTGTTGTCCTTCAGATGGTTAATTTTGATCTTTGGCCTTGTTATCATTATGAATTATTCCAATATATAATAGAATGAACTCTTTTAATTTTTTTATTTGCATATATTTTGACTATGAATTATCATCTACACTGCCTGCCCCCAAAAAAAGTCGCCACCTGGATTTAACTAAGCAAATAGTTCTGAGCCTCCTATTGGATAATTACTGCAGGGGCGATTATCTTTCCGCTGGCAACAAGTTATTTAACCCCAACTGGTGCAATGAGTTGCATCTCATTTCTTAAACAACCATGTCGAAAGACACATGTCGTGGTCGTGGAAAAGATGTTAGTCTGTTTGAGAAGGGTCAAATCATTGGCATGCATCAAGCAGAGAAAACATCTAAGGAGATTGCAAAAACTACTAAAATTGGGTTAAGAACTGTCCAACGCGTTATTAAAAACTGGAAGGATAGTGGGGACCCATCTTATTCGAGGAAGAAATGTGGCGGGAAAAAAATCCTGAATGATCGTGATCGGCGATCACTTAAACGTTTGGTGAAATCAAAATCGAAGAAAAAAAACTGTAGAACTCAGGGCTATGTTTAATAGTGAAAGTAAGAGCATTTCCACACGTACAATGCAAAGGGAACTCAAGGGATTGGGACTGAACAGCCGTGTAGCTGTAAGAAAACCACTAATCAGTGAGGAAAACCAGAAAAAGAAGGCTTCAATTTGCTGGGGAGCATAAAGATTGGACTCTGGAGCAATGGAAGAAGGTTGTGTGGTCTGATGAGTCCAGATTTACCCTGTTCCAGAGTGATTGGCGCATCAGGGTAAGAAGAGAGGCAGATGAAGTGATGCCCCCATCATGCCTGGTGCCTCCTGTACAAGCCTGTGGGGGCAGTGCTATGATCTGGGGTTGCTGCCGTTGGTCAGGTCTAGGTTCAGCAACAGAATGTGCTCCAAGAATGAGGTCAGCCGACTACCTGAACATACTGAAGGACCAGGTTACTCCATCAATGGATTTGTTCTTCCCTGATGGCACGGGCATAATCCAAGATGACAATGCCAGGATTCACCGGGTTTAAATTGTGAAAGAGTGGGTCAGGGAGCAGGGGACATCATTGTCACACATGGATTGGCCACCACAGAGTCCAGACCTTTCCCCCATTAAGAATCTTTGGGATGTGCTGGAGAAGGCTTTGTGCAGCGGTCAGACTCTCCCATCATCAATGCAAGATCTTAGTGAAAAATTAATGCAACACTGGATGGAAATAAATCTTGTGATATTGCAGAAGCTTCTCGAAACAATGCCACAGCGAATGCGTGCCGTGATCAAAGCTAAAGGCGGTCCAACGAAATATTAGAGTGTGTGAACTTTTTTTTTTTTTTGGTGGCGACTTTTTTTTTGGGACAGGCAGTGTATATTAGTGGTTTAACCTTATAGTTGGACTTACATCCCCACTTATGAGCCATACTAGCCTTGATTCTTATTAAGGGATTCTTATTTATTTACACATATTTTATAATATTATTATACTTGATTGCTGAAATTCCCTCGTATAACTGTTGGCCCTATTTATACAATCTGTGTTACGCACCTATTTGTGCATTTTTTATTTATATTTTTTTTAGACTTAAAAGAGGAGTCTTGTTACTCCAAACCATGTTGTCATCACTCTTGAAGTAAAAGCCTTTATTACTAGTTGCTGTGGTCATGATATTGCACCAAAGAAATGTCAGATTACCATGGGCCATCACTTGCCTGTATCCCCCTCCCCCACCCTGTTTTTTTCTCATTGATCTACACTCCTCCAGAGGGTTGGTAACCCCTTGAAGTGAGAATTAGATGACACCGGCAGCACCGACCATTCCCCTACACACACTCCTATACTAGTGTTGTGCCTACGTTTGCACAACATGAAAAGGTGAGCCTAATTATTTAAATTTGTGTCTATCAGCTAATACATATTACCCTATTACCACCTTAACCTCTTGTTTTTTCCAAATTTGAGGAATTTTTTATTGTGTACAAAGACCTGGGGGCATTGCAACCACAGCCAATAGCTGAGAAAAGAGAAATCGCTTCCTATTACCTAGGAACTGTCAATGTCCTTTCAATTTTCCCTTGGACTTTGAATATATGTAATGTTTACAGTAATAACGTATTAACCTTCTCTATAAAAACTGGACAGAGGATGCAACGTGCTGTATCACCCATCAGAATTGTCAGACCGATCAACTTAGCCGTGCTCAGGTAAGATTTTTCTCAAAAATCTGTAACTTGTGTTTTTTATGGTCCTTTTTTGTCTGGTTCATACAGATGAAACTGGGAAAATTTTAATATCGTGCAAAAGTTCATTTATTTCAGTAATGCAACTTAAAATTAGAATATTGTGAAAAGGTTCAATATTCTAGGCTCCAAGTGTCACACTCTAGTCCAGGGGTAGGCAACCTCCGGCACTCCAGCTGTTGAGAAGCTTCAACTCCCAGCATGCATACTTGCTCTGCTCTTCTAAGAACTCACATACAAAATGAATGGAGCATGCTGGGAGTTGTAGTTTCACAACAGCTGGAGTGCCGAAGGTTGACAATCACTGCTCTAGTCAGATCATGAATCCATACCCCCTGAGCAAAGGGTACCCGAGATTGTGACTGTGGGGTTTTCATAAGCTGAAAGCCATAATCATCCAAATTATAACAAATAAAGGCCTGAAATATCTCGCTTTGCCTGTAATGAGTCTCATGTGTTAGTTTCACCTTTTAAGTTGCATTACTGAAATAAATGAACTTTGCACGATAATCTAATTTTTGGAGTTTTATCTGTATAATGTGATCCCCCAGCATTACACCAGTTCACAGGTATTGTGCTCCCTGACGGTCATGCATCAAGTCCAATCCTATAAATTGAGTATTTTAAGGACTGCACTTGTTTCTAGAGGTCCTTATAAATCTTTAAGGGCCGTTTCAGACGAACGTGTCTAGTGCGGAAATCACTCTCTGTGTGTGAGAGTCATTCTCAGTTCTGGACACTGCATTTTACCGATTTATAATGTCGTGTGTCGCTGAATGACCTTACTGCTACAGAATCATAGTAAAATAATGCAGTCAGTATGATTCTGTAGCAGTAAGGTCATGCTGTGCACTCCAGAAAAAGGAGCAGTGTCCAGAATGGAGAATCACGCTCACACACACACCATAGTCAAAACTGCTGACAGACTTCCTTTAACATCAGACCCAAATCCCCATATTATTATCATATCCCACCTCTAAAACCCATATTAAAGTCGGGCAGTAGGGGTTGTCCAGCTTTACTAACTATACTCAGGATAAGTCACTAGTAGTGATGGTCAGTTTGCAGTGTTCGACAGTGAACACATGCAGGTTGCCATCTTGACTCACAATTCCGGCACCCAGGTAAAGCCTTACCTGTGCCTGTGCCGGGAGCCGGTCTAAAATCAAATGCGGTCACCGGGAGCAGGCAGTTCTGAGATCAGCCGCCGGGGGCCTACTGTCTGCTCCCGGTGACCGCATTTGATTTCAGACCGGCTCCCGGCACAGGCACAGGTAAGGGCTTACCTGTGCATTGCCGGACTTGTGAGTCAAGATGGCAGCCCACATGTGTTCGCTGGCGAACACTGCGAACTGACCATCACTGGTCACTAACTGATTGGCGGGGGTCTGACACCCCACTGATGAACTGTTCAGGTGTAGCTCTGGTGTCATAAATAGCACCGCAACCTTGTAGTGGAAGAAGCTCGTTACTACAGCTCTTCTCCCATTGACTTCAATGAGACTATGTTCTCATCACTGGTGGGGACCAAGCTTTACCTTGTGTATTCCTTTTTCTGTAGTTGATGCTGATGATCTGAAGATGTTGCCACGAAAGAAGACGTCCTGGGTGTGTGTTGCCCTGTGGACTCTTGCTCTGGTGCTGATTTCCCCGAGAGTGGAAAGTGTGAAGGACATTGAAGATGGTAGGGGGAATTTACCTGCACAAGTTATGCAACTTTCATTTCAGAAACTTAGATTTTCTTGGTTTGATCTGGTGCCCAGGTCTGTGATGGATGATTTTTTTTTGTGATTTAACAGTTTGTTTATAAAAATAAAAGTTATAGCATGACTAAAGTCAAGTAGCAGTGTACAAAGCACATGCAATACAACAAGTGCAAGAGCAGCAATTCAAGCAACAGCAGGATGTCCACATCCGATGGAATCAAACTAGGAATAAACAACAATAAGGAGCAGGGTAAAGGGGGGTTAGGGAAGGTGTGAAGGGTAGTAGGGTAAGGAAATTATATCAAGGCAAAAGCAATATAAAAGCAGACTGCTGTGGTTCGAAGTAGATTTTCAAGAACCATCAGTGACCAGAGAATTTTCTATACTTCATCCAGGCCTCCCACAGTGCAGAAAACCAGGCAGTCCTCATAGTCTCCCAACCTGCTATCTGTTCCATGCAGTATCTACTGTCACGTTTCACCAGCCATTGGGAGAAAGATGTTACATTTTAATTAGAAGCAATTAGAATCTAAGCTTCAGCCCCAGTAGACATGTCCTTGGGGAGAGTACCATCTCAACTTTGCATATCTGAGAGATTGTCTTGCAAATTATGTGCCAAAAAGATTAAATAATGGGGCACTGCCACCAGATATACAGAATAGAGCGTGCAGTCTCTGCGTAGTATGGTACCAGCAGGTGAGCACTATATAAAAGTTTTCTTGTAGCCTCACACAACTTTCTGGGTAGAGGATAATAACTGGGTCACTTCTCTAGTAGAAAAGGAAGTGCCAAGATCTGTTTCCCAGTTTTGAAGAAAATCAGACGTCTCGTGCTTGATCTAGGAGACCAAATAAGCACATATAGTGGTGATTTTTATTTTTTTTAATTGGTGGCGTCCAAGAGAGTGACCTACATCCTATATACATTACATCACTTATTCTGTACTGATCCGGAGTTACTTCCTGCATTTCACTCAGTATTTACATTATTTATCCTGTGATGGTTCTAACTTACATCCTCTATTATTCTACAGAGCTACACTCACTCTCGTGCTGGTGCTCCAGAGCTGCACTCTCACTGTGTACATATATTACATTACTTATCCTGTCCCAATCTTGAGTTAAAGCCTGTAGTATACTCCAGAGCTGCGCTCGCCATTCTGTTGGTTCAATATAGTTTCCAGTTCTAGGATTTGCCAGGAGAGGTACTATAGGTATAATAAACATCATCCGAGATGCTGAGTAATGACCATCAGGTCTTTATAATAGTAATATATTTTTATTTCTGTGGTATTGTGATCCATTTATGGGATTTATCTTCTATTAGGCTGGTGCTACATGCTGATGTTGACAATAATGCAATTCTCGCTCCCAAAATCTGCAGCATCTTGATGCTCCTGTAAAGTACATCACAGCATCTTGAAAATGAGTGGGCTCACACTGTGACCCGCATATTACTGCTATCCGACACTGGCAAAAAGTCCAGCAGATCTAGATTTTTGTAACTGTCAGGTTCTTGAGGACAGCACTGCAATCCCATTCACTAGTTACAATGCTGCATCTTCACACTCTGATCTTTAGCCATGAGATGTGTTGCTCCAGCCTGAGTAAGTAGCATGTATTTATATATGGTCTGTTTTCAGTACCTGAAGGATTTCAGCTCTTAGAAAACTACCGAGTCGTCTTCTCTGGTACAGAAGAGAGAAATCAGGATCTCAGGTCAGTGCCATCAAATAATCTGCGATATCAGTGTTGGACTGGGGTACTTAGGGCCCACCAGTAAACATTATTATGGGGGCCCACGGTACGGATACATTCAAATATAATAAATAATCTAACATGTTTTTAATATGAACATAGGCTGGTTGAGGTGCTGTACATTAAATATATGTACAGGGGAAACTCGAAAAAATTTGAATATGGTGCAAAAGTTCATTTATTTCAGTAATGCAGCTTAAAATTAGAATTTTGTGAAAAGGTCCAATATTCTAGGCTTAGAGTGTCACACTCTAGTCAGATAATGAATCCATACCCCCTGGGCAAAGGGGACCTGAGATTGTGATTTTCATAAGCTGTAGCCATAATTATCCAAATTATAACAAATATATAATTATAACAAATAAAGGCTTGAAATATCTCGCTTTGCATGTAATCCATGTAGTCCATCTCATATATAAGTTTCACCTTTTAAGTTGCATTACTGAAATAAATGAACTTTGCACAATATTCTAATTTTTCGAGTTTCACCTGTATGTAGTGCAGTAAGTCTACTCTGTTATGTGCCACTTGTGCAGGGGGTGGGAGACTAGGGGCCCACCTTGCTCGGGGGCCCACCGGGAGATTACCCTGTATCCCTGTGGGCCAGTCCAAGCCTGGGTGATATATACTAGTGTTGGGGTACATGTTGTGTCCAAATTGCAGCCCCAAAAACTGAGGTGTTGTCACGGAAGATGTACAGGAAACAAGACAACACAAAATGAATATACAACTCACTGGATCCAAAACTAAGGAACAAAAGGGAGACCCCTGCATCAGACCTGGCTCTCTCCCTTACTGCTCAGCCTATGCGATAATCCCAATGGTAGATGATCGCATATCCTCGTACCTCGACTGTATAACACCTGAACATCCTATAATACTGGATACGGAGGGAGTCAGGGTCACCTGGGATCCAGCAAACAGAAAATCACAAAAGAATGCACAACACTTATCTTGTAGAAGACTGGGAAGTAGGATCAGCATGCACACACACACTCCAGGAACAAATATAAACCGCACACTGATGCACTATGGGGAGGAATTTAAAGGGATGCAATCAGTCCAACTACATGACAGCTGAGAGAGGCTAACGAGATGAGGAACTGAAAGCAAAACAAAGGAAGCTCAAGGAGGAGGTTCTGAAAGGCATCTGTCAGAGCTTCTCAGATGTCTGGTGGTGACAGGTGTATCATAAATCAGCATAGTCTTGCCTGTCCATATCTGCAGGGTTTTTGCAGTTTATTTGCAAAAACAGCAAAGACACAAGCATATTAAAACCACTGCGATTTGCCTTGGAGCTACTGTTCTGTGAGTGCAAACTAAAGAAATCAAAACAGAACCGTACAGGTCACATTTTATGTTAAAAGGGTCAATTGGTGGAATCCATCATATAACGGTTCTGGCAGAACATTTTACCTACTGTTATAAAAAGAAAGCCACAAAACTAGTGTCAGTAAGGCCCAAGACCCAGCTCAAGCAATCCACTTCTGCCTTCTCTGCTGGATGCAAAGCAGTGTTTGCTCGCTGTCTGGCTTTAATGGCTATGTACATCTTTGGGGCATTTCTTTATGAATGTGTTTTACTCATTTTGGGCTAAAAAGCATTTTTTCAGTTGGTCTTTATTAAAAATGTTTGGCCTTTTCTGAGATACATGGGTTAATCAGTCTGTCAGTTTCTGCTTTTTTTTATCCCATCATCTGTGTAGCATTTATCGCCAATCTCCTTACCTCATAAATACTTATTTAACCACTTCAGCCCCGCTAGCTGAAACCCCCTTCATGACCAGAGCACTTTTTACACTTCGGCACTACACTCCTTTCACCGTTTATCGCTCGGTCATGCAACTTACCACCCAAATGAATTTTGCCTCCTTTTCTTCTCACTAATAGAGCTTTCATTTGGTGGTATTTTATTGCTGCTGACATTTTTACTTTTTTTTGTTATTAATCAAAATGTAACTATTTTTTTGCAAAAAAATGAATTTTTTCACTTTCAGCTGTAAAATTTTGCAGAAAAAAACGACATCCATATATAAATTTTTCGCCAAATTTATTGTTCTACATGTCTTTGATAAAAAAAAAATGTTTGGGCAAAAAAAAAAATGGTTTGAGTAAAAGTTATAGCGTTTACACACTATGGTACAAAAATGTGAATTTCCGCTTTTTGAAACGACTCTGATTTTCTGAGCACCTGTCATGTTTCCTCAGGTTCTACAATGCCCAGACAGTAGAAAAACCCCACAAATGACCCCATTTCGGAAAGTAGACACCCTAAGGTATTCGCTGATGGGCATAGTGAGTTCATAGAACTTTTTATTTTTTGTCACAAGTTAGCGGAAAATGATGATGATTTTTATTTTTTTATTTTTTCTTACAAAGTCTCATATTCCACTAACTTGCGACAAAAAATAAAAAATTCTAGGAACTCACCATGCCCCTCACAGAATACGTTGGGGTGTCTTCTTTCCAAAATGGGGTCACTTGTGGGGTAGTTATACTGCCCTGGCAATTTAGGGGCCCAAATGTGTGAGAAGTACCTTGCAATCAAAATGTGTAAAAAATGGCCTGCGAAATCCGAAAGGTGCACTTTGGAATATGTGCCCCTTTGCCCACCTTGGCAGCAAAAAAGTGTGACACATCTGGTATCGCCGTACTCAGGAGAAGTTGGGGAATGTGTTTTGGGGTGTCATTTTACATATACCCATGCTGGGTGAGAGAAATATCTTGGCAAAAGACAACTTTGCCCATTTTTTTATACAAAGTTGGCATTTGACCAAGATATTTTTTTCACCCAGCATGGGTATATGTAAAATGACACCCCAAAACACATTCCCCAACTTCTCCTGAGTACGGCGATACCAGATGTGTCACACTTTTTTGCTGCCAAGGTGGGCAAAGGGGCACATATTCCAAAGTGCACCTTTCGGATTTCGCAGGCCATTTTTTACACATTTTGATTGCAAAGTTCTTCTCACACATTTGGGCCCCTAAATTGCCAGGGCAGTATAACTACGCCACAAGTGACCCCATTTTGGAAAGAAGACACCCCAAGGTATTCCGTGAGGGGCACTGCGAGTTCCTAGAATATTTTTTTTTTGTCACAAGTTAGCGGAAAATGATGATTTTTTTTTTCTCTTTTTTCCTTACAAAGTCTCATATTCCACTAACTTGCGACAAAGATTTAAAAATTCTAGGAACTCGCCATGCCCCTCACGGAATACCTTGGGGTGTCTTCTTTCCAAAATGGGGTGACTTGTGGCGTAGTTATACTGCCCTGGCAATTTAGGGGCCCAAATGTGTGAGAAGTACTTTGCAATCAAAATGTGTAAAAATGGCTGGTGAAATCCGAAAGGTGCACTTTGGAATATGTGCCCCTTTGCCCACCTTGGCAGCAAAAAAGTGTGACACATCTGGTATTGCCGTACTCAGGAGAAGTTGGGGAATGTGTTTTGGGGTGTCATTTTACATATACCCATGCTGGGTGAGAGAAATATCTTGGCAAAAGACAACTTTTCCCATTTTTTTATACAAAGTTGGCATTTGATCAAGATATTTATCTCACCCAGCATGGGTATATGTAAAATGACACCCCAAAACACATTGCCCAACTTCTCCTGAGTACGGCGATACCAGATGTGTGACACTTTTGCGCATCTAGGCTGCAAAAGTGCCCAAATTCCTTTTAGGAGGGCATTTTTAGACATTTGGATCCCAGACTTCTTCTCACGCTTTAGGGCCCCTAAAAAGCCAGGGCAGTATAAATACCCCACATGTGACCCCACTTTGGAAAGAAGACACCCCAAGGTATCCAATGTGGGGCCTGGCAAGTTTATAGAATTTTTTTTTGTTCGCATAAGTTAGCGGAAATTGATTTTTATTTTATTTTTTTCTCACAAAGTCTCACTTTCCGCTAACTTAGGACAAAAATTTAAATCTTTCATGGACTCAATATGCCCCTCAGCAAATACCTTGGGGTGTCTTCTTTCCAAAATGGGGTCAGTTGTGGGGTGTTTGTACCGCCCTGGCATTTGAGGGTCTCCGCAATCATTACATGTATGGCCAGCATTAGGAGTTTCTGCTATTCTCCGTATATTGAGCATACAGTTAATGGGGGTTTTTTTTTTCCGTTCAGCCTCTGGGCTGAAAGAAAAAAAATGAACGGCACAGATTTCTTCATTTGCATCGATCAATGTGGATGAAAAAATCTCTGCCAAAAAAAAACAAATGGAGGGGAAAGGCGTCTGCCAGGACATAGGAGCTCCGCCCTACATCCATACCCACTTAGCTCGTATGCCCTGGCAAACCATATTTCTCCATTCACATCAATCGATGTGGATAAATAAATCTTTGCCGGGATTTTTTTTTTTTTTATATATATACAAAGTGTTTGCCAAAGCATAGGAACGCCGCCTCCTCCTCAGCTCGTATGCATCGGCAAACGTATCTGTTACTGCAGAGCAGAAAATCCTGTCTTGCAGCGCCGCATACACCGACTTGCGTGTAATCTGACAGCAGCGCAATGCTTCTGTCAGAATGCACATCAGTGCTGCAGCTAATCGATCGGTTGGTCCACCTGGAAGGTAAAAAAAGAAAAAAAAAGAAAAAGAAAAAAACAGGCCGCAACGCAATAATTTTTATTAACTTTGCAACAGAACATATAAACTTTAACTTTTTTAACTGAACATGCTTTTTGCTTACTGGTTTTTTTTTTTTGTTTTGTTTTTTGTTTTGTTTTTTACCTTTATAGAACAAACCTCTCCTTCCCCATGGGTCAATGTGCAAAGCGCAAATTGCCCAAAGTTGTGGCGAAGTGCGTTATGCACTTTGTCCCAGGTGAAAGGAGACGTTTGCAGCAGCTGTGAGTGAATGGGCCCTAATAGCCCTGTGTGCCTGTCCTGGTGAGATGATCCCTATGCTAATAGTGTACCTGTGAGTGGTACTTCCGGAAACACTCTCCAAAGCATAGGGCAGGGTGGTCAGGACAGTCAGGACAGAAATAGCGGGTGTCACGCCTTATTCCACTCCTGCTACAGACACGACATCTTTTTCGGGGTGACGGTTGGGTTGAGGTACCAGGAACGACATTGGGGAAATGTCGCTCGTGTAGACGGCTAACTACACTGGTGGATGGGGCCACGGAACCTCCTGGGTACAGGAGGTTCTCGATGATCTCTTCCTGAAATTTGAGGAAGGATCCAGTTCTCCCAGCCTTACTGTAGAGAACAAAACTATTGTACAGAGCCAATTGAATTAAATATACAGACACCTTCTTATACCAGCGTCTGGTTCTGCGGGAAACTAAATACGGAGACAACATCTGGTCATTGAAGTCCACCCCTCCCATGTGAAGGTTATAGTCGTGGACTGAGAGGGGCTTTTCAATGACACGGGTTGCTCGCTCAATTAGTATTGTCGTGTCTGCGTGAATGGAGGAGAGCATGTAAACGTTGCGCTTGTCTCTCCATTTCACAGCGAGCAGTTCTTCGTTACACAGTGCGGCCCTCTGCCCCCTTGCAAGACGGGTGCTAACGAGCCGTTGGGGGAAGCCCGCGCGACTAGTTCACGCGGTACCACAGGCGCCAATCCGTTCTAGAAACAAATGCCTAAAGAGGGCCACACTTGTGTAAAAATTGTCCACATAAAGATGGTACCCCTTGCCGAATAAGGGTGACACCAAGTCCCAAACTGTCTTCCCACTGCTCCCTAGGTAGTCAGGGCAACCGACCGGCTCCAGGGTCTGATCTTTTCCCTCATAGATCCGAAATTTGTGGGTATAGCCTGTGGCCCTTTCACAGAGCTTATACAATTTGACCCCATACCGGGCGCGCTTGCTTGGGATGTATTGTTTGAAGCCAAGGCGCCCGGTAAAATGTATCAGGGACTCGTCTACGCAGATGTTTTGCTCTGGGGTATAAATATCTGCAAATTTCAGGTTGAAATGGTCTATGAGGGGCCGAATTTTGTGGAGCCGGTCAAAAGCAGGGTGGCCTCTGGGACGGGAGGTGCTGTTATCACTAAAGTGCAGGAAACGCAGGATGGTCTCAAATCGTGTCCTGGACATAGCAGCAGAGAACATGGGCATGTGATGAATCGGGTTCGTGGACCAATATGACCGCAATTCATGCTTTTTTGTCAGGCCCATGTTGAGGAGGAGGCCCAGAAAAGTTTTAATTTAGGAAACTTGGACTGGTTTCCACCGGAAAGGCTGGGCATAATAGCTTCCCGGGTTAGCGGTTATAAATTGTGTGGCATACCTGTTTGTTTCTGCCACAACTAAGTCTAAGAGCTCCGCAGTCAAGAACAGCTCAAAAAATCCCAGGGCCGAACCGATCTGAGCTGTCTCAACCCGAACTCCAGACTGGGCAGTGAAAGGGGGAACTACAAGTGCGGCTGAAGTTGGGGACTGCCAATCAGGGTTTGCCAGCACCTCTGGGATTGTAGGGGCTCTACGGGCACGTCTTTGCGGTGGCTGCGACGGGGTCACTACAGCACGTGCCACCGTACCAGCTTCAACTGCCCTTCTGGTGCTCGCTACTTCACCAGGTTGTACGGCAGTGCTGGTACTAGGTCCAGGGAGGGCTGGGCTGCTGGTGTATGCCTCACCACGTAATCCGACAGCACCAGCCCCACTCTGCTGCTCTTGAAGCGGATCCTGCGCAACCTACGGTCTAGCGACACTGGGCCGGGTACGCCTGCTGCTATCAGGGACCTTAGCCTCCTCGTCCGAACTTTGGGTCAGAGAGCCACTGCTTTCTACAGGTTCGTATTCTGACCCGCTGGATTCATCAGATGAGGGTTCCCACTCCTCATCCGACTGGGTCAGAAGCCTGTAGGCCTCTTCAGAGGAATACCCCCTGTTTGACATGTGTGCAACTAAATTTAGGGGTATTCCCTGAGACTACCCAAGAAAAAAAAGCAAGCCTGTCTTACAAAGGGGAGGCTAGCGAAGTACCGGAGGCTGCTGCGGTTGATAAAAAATATCAAAACAGATTATTTTTTTTATCGCCGCAGTGCGTGTAAAGTGAATGTGCAGCGATCAAAAAAAAATTTTGTCACTGCGGTGGGGCGGGTGTGGGCGAACGCACGTGTGGGCGAGCGATCGGGCCTGATCGGGCAAACACTGCGTTTTGGGTGGAGGGAGAACTAAAGTGACACTAGTACAATTATAGATCTGACCGTGATCAGTTTTGATCACTTCCAGATACTATAAAAGTACAAATGCTGATTAGCGATACGCTAATCAGCGAATAACGGACTGCGGTGCGGTGGGCTGGGCGCTAACCGATCCCTAAACTACCTAACCAAGGGGCCTAAACTATACTGAAACCTAACGGTCAATACCAGTGAAAAAAAAAAGTGACAGTTTGCACTGATCACTTTTTTCTTTTCACTTGTGATTGACAGGGGCGATCAAAGGGGTGATCAAAGGGTTAATTGGGGTTCAGGGGGGTGATCTGGGGCTAAAGTGTAGCGTTTGGTGTACTCACTGTGAAGCCTGCTCCTCTGCTGGATCCAACCGACGAAAAGAACCAGCAGAGGAGCACAGCAGCCATATAACAGATCATATTTACAAATATGATCTGTTATTCGGCTCTCTGATTGGATTTTTAAAAAATCAGCAACCTGCCAGCCAATGATCGCGGCTGGCAGGTTGCTGACGAAATACTCCTGTACGAAATGCCGGCCCGAACTGCGCATGCGCGGGCCAGCAAAGCGCGTCATCTCGCGTCTCACGAGATGACGCGTATATGCGTGACTCTGCGCAGCGCTGCCACCTCCGGACCGCTCATCTGCGTTAGGCGGTCCGGAGGTGGTTAAGCCCTATTCTGATCAGTTTAATAAGAATTGGGCTATAATGAGTGTCTATGAGGTTAGGAGATTCAAAGAAAACAGAAACTGACAGCCTCCAAACAGACTGATTTTTAACCCCTATACTCAGAAATGGCTGAAAATTGACCACCGATGCGCAATGGACCCTATTAACTTATCTGCAGGGTTCTATTGTGGTTTTTGTTTACACATAAAGAATAGTACTGTCGAAGGTGTCTATAGCCTTCAGCCCACACTTTAAATGTGTAGTGGTAAATTCCGGACTGTCTGATGAAAATTTATGGTGGTGCTAGTTCCTGAGCAGGAAAAGGAATATGAAATCTGGAAATAAAGGATAAATGTATATAGGAGTAGGGTGATACACAGATATCATAGGTCGACAAAGCAAAACTTGTCTTTATTAAGTGAAATTTGTAATAAATGTGCTCCACCCAATGCTTATGTCAGATATGTCAGATGGTGCTCATTCTGAACACCATGTTTTACCTGTCATAAATGTACTGTGTTTCTGGATGTGAAAAAACTGTCTGCCTGCAGCCACCACTAGAGGGAGCTCAGTACATAAGAGTTTTGTTGACTCTGAACTCAATGGCACCTAATAACTTTTCTTTACACTTAGCTCCCCTTAAAGGGGTTCTCCAGGAATGAAGAAAATTTAAATACTTAAATATTACCTTATTATAAATATATTCCCAAATACCTTTCATTAGTTATAATGGCTTGTTTTGTCTGGGGAGCAATCATAAGGAGAAATAAAATGGCTGCCGTCCTATTAGTGCACACAAAACCTGCTCTAATCACACAGGAGGACAAGTTACTTCACAACACTGAGGTAAAGAGCTGCCTCATCCTCCTCTCTGCTTGTCAGGGATTATGATCCTGAATACAGTTGATATGATCTTCAGCTGAATCTCTGTAGGAATGGAGTTCATGAGGAGACATGAAGTGCAGAGAGGAGGATGGGGATGTGGATAATGTGCAGCAGCACTTGTTTGCAGTCCTCCATTACCACAGCCCCACATTACCACAGTCTGTCCTGTCCGTCTTCTCCGTAGTTCATGTCTCCTCATGAACTCCATTCCCACAGAGATTCATCTCAAGATCGTATCATCTCTATTCAGGGTCATAATTCCTGACAAGCAAAGCAGAAAGGAGGATGAGGCAGCTTTTTAGCTCAGTGCTCTCAAGTAACTTGCCCTGTGTGATTAGGAAACGTTTTGTGTGTACGAATAGGACGGCGGCCACTTTATTTCTCTTAATGATTGCTCCCCAGACAAAATGAGCCATTATCACCAATTAAAAGGTATTTGGGAATATATTTATAGTAAAGTAATATTTAAGTATTTTTTTTTATTTTCTTAATTCCTGGAGAACCCCTTTAATGTTGGCTGCAGGAAAATGTTGTTTTGTGTCAGAAACCAAGATGAGGTTTCATTTGGGCTAGTAAGTGCAGATAACCCCTTTAACTTTATTCTTCTTTAAAGTGAATATAATATATATTTATATTAAAGTGGTGATCATACTTACTGTACCTGGTCCCCGCTGCTCCCTTTGCACCACATGACCAGTGTGATGGAAGAGAAGTAATTCACCACTGCAGCCTGTGATTGGCTGCAGTGGTCACATATCCCCCTTGATTTCAGGGCTTCAGGCAGACGAAGAGCCAGCCTGAGAGCAATAGAGACCAGACCCAGAGGTGGGGACCAGGTAAGTATGATCACCACTGTGGTTCAGCCATTCTGGGAGGTCTGTATTAGTCCTGGGTTTGGTCTTTGGTGATGAATAATTAACACTGTCTGCTATGACTCTTTACAGAGCTTGGAACGAATTATTACGAACATGGAAAGAAACGTCTAATAGCAGAGATTCTAAGGAGAAAAATCAGGTCAGCAAACAAGTAGAATTTTCAACTGCAGATTATGATCCTGATATTGAGCACATATTATGGAAAATGGAAATGTTAAAACTTTATTAATGCTTCCCTATAGACAACAACCAGGAATATACTAAAGTACCTCTTGTTCCAATCTGCCCTACCCGCTGATATCATGGGGTGTGTAGGGGGAATAGCAGCAGACATGACGGAAACAATAATTGCCGACTTTTGTGAAGTGACAACAGGGACATTTTGAGAAGCGATGCATTAAGTAGATAAGATATTTTCATTGCTTCTAAACATGAAAATAGACCCCAAACCATCTACAATAATACAGAAACCATATCCCATAAACTAATCCTGGTCCTAGAAACCCTAAAAAATATAGGCCCAGACCAATCTCATTAAACACAGACTCCCTTAAATAAATATACAGATCAGACCCCCCCTCCAGGCCCCAGACCACTCACTTCAAATAAATATAGATCCCAGACGAAGCTCCCTAAACTAACAGAGACCCCATACTAAACTCACTTCTCATTCCTGTAGTTTGCAGGGTACTCCCAGGGTGTTGCTCTGTCTTGGCGCTCAACTGCAGAACCCCTTTAGAAGACCTGTCACAACAAGCTGACAGCTCCAAGCTATAGAGCAGGAGGAGCTGAGCAGACTGTTACATAGTTTTGTGGGAAAAAATATTCAGTAAAACCTGTATTTATTTACTTTTTCCACTTCCTGTGAAGAGCTATAGGTACAGGGGGAGGGGTTATCAGTGACTGACAGCTATCTCTGCCATGAACCAGGGCGTGTGAACCCACTGTGCCACACATCCTACCTCCTCTAAGGGCGTTGTCTACGTGAACCCCTCATTCTTCACAGTATCCCTGATGGTGGGGGATAGACTTTCCCGAGAGAAACACCAGGTCGCTAGCTCTTGAGGAGGATTGGCACATGAGGCATGTGGTCCAGGAGATACCCGAGCAAGGTACCAGAGGTACAGACGCAGTCAGCAGGCGAGTCGTAAACAGGAGCAACAGTGCAGGACCGAAGGAGGAGGCAGAGGCGAAGTCAGACAGGCAATAGGTCAGGACAGGCGGCACAGGTCAGGCAATCCAGGTTGGTGACAGGAGAGTCAAGGCAAGCAGGCAGGGATCAAACAGGTAGCAGAGTCCAGTAACACAAGCATGGGTCAGGTACACAGGAAGACAAGCAGAGAAATCACAAGGACCTTGACACTCTGGGAAGGGGGCCGAGCCACTTATATATGTGCAGGAGGGCTAGGATTGGTTGGCAAGGTCACATGATCTAACCCATAAAGCACAATGGCTCTTAAGAAAGTGCTGCAGGGAAGAAACAGCAAGCATGCTGTGGCCAGGGCTGAAAAGAAACTGTGGAGCGGATCCTAGAACAAACAATACCTGCAAGGACAGAGCCCAGGACTGCAGTGGTGAATGGGGAAGCACAGGCAGCAGATCACCGCTAAACACGGTGCCCAGGACCGCGGCGGTAATCAGGGGAACAATCTCTTATGTACACAGTGCTATCTGTCACTGATAACCCCTCCCTCCTGTACCAATAGCTGTTCCCTTCCAGGAGGTAGAAAAGGCAGAGGTATAAATTACAGGTTTTACTGATTCTTTTCCCACAAAGCTGTATATCAATCTTCTTGGCTCCTCCTGCTCTATAACATGCTGGCAGCAGATTGCATGCATTTTGTAGTAACAACCTCTTTAAATCAAATGCCCTACTTGGTCATATTAAAGGCTTTATCTGTTTAAGACACACGCTTTTTGTTAGAATGAGCCTCCTGTGCTAAGCTGATCTCTAAGTGCCCTACTACTGGACTTCCAGTGTTCAGCTAAAACCTATGTGAGAAGTTATCAGCAAATGTTCAGTACCCTTGCAGTTTCACCTTAGGGAAATTTAAAGGGGTTGTCCAAGTTATATTTATTGATGACCTATTCTATATTTATTGATGACAACCCCTTTAAGCATTTCCCAGTGCACACCGACAGCTGTGGTTTATACCTGGACAACTTGATTTGTCTAAAATGAATAATGCTGTTTGTAGCCCCTCTTCACTTTGTCCATTAGATGAGGGCTCTGAACATGAGTTCCTAATTATTAATTCAAATTTCCTATTTAGGCATTTCAAATGTTTCCTAAACCAGATAAACTTTCTAACATTATTTAACCACATGCAACCATCCACTGCAGAGAGCCACTGCAAAACTTTCAAAGTTGTCTATTAGGCCTCATGCACACGACCGTGGGTCCGTTGAAAACTCGGAAAATGCACTGTTTGTCATCCGCCTCCATGATCCGTGTATCCTGTCCGTCAAAAAAATATGACCTGTCCTATATTTTTTTGACGGACAACGGTTCACGGACCCATTCAAGTCAATGGGTCCGTGAAAAACACGGATGCACACAAGATTGGCATCCGTGTCCGTGATCCATAGGTTACTTTCATACAGACGGATCCGAAGATCCGTCTGCATAAAAGCTTTTTCAGAGCTGAGTTTTCACTTCGTGAAAACTCAGATCCGACAGTATATTCTAACACAGAGGCGTTCCCATAGTGATGGGGACGCTTCTAGTTAGAATATACATACTACGAACTGTGTACATGACTGCCCCCTGCTGCCTGGCAGCACCCGATCTCTTACAGGGGGCTGTGATCCGTACAATTAATCCCTCAGGTGCCGCACCTGAAGGGGTTAATTGTGCGTATCATAGCCCCCTGTAAGAGATTTGGGGCTGCCAGGCAGCAGGGGGCAGACCCCCATCCCTCCCCAGTTTCAATTTCATTGGCACAGTGTGCGGCCCCCCGCGGCCCCCCCTCCCCTCCCTCCCTCTATTGTATTTATATCATTGGTGGCCAGTGTGCGGCCCCCCCTCCCTCCCTCTATTGCATTTATATCATTGGTGGCCAGTGTGCGGCCCCCCCTCCCTCCCTCTATTGTATTTATAACATTGGTGGCCAGTGTGCGGCCCCCCTCCCTCCCTCTATTGTATTTATAACATTGGTGGCCAGTGTGCAGGCCCCCCCCCCGGCCCCCCTCCCTCCCTATATTGTATTTATAACATTGGTGGCCAGTGTGCGGCCCCCCCTCCCTCCCTCTATTGCATTTATAACATTGGTGGCCAGTGTGCGGCCCCCCTCCCTCCCTCTATTGTATTTATAACATTGGTGGCCAGTGTGCGGCCCCCCCTCCCTCCCTCTATTGTATTTATAACATTGGTGGCACAGTGTGCGGCCTCTCCTCCCCCCCCCCCCGGATCATTGGTGGCAGCGGAGTTCCGATCGCTACTGCAGTCCTGGTTGCCATGGTTACTTAGCAATATTAGGAGCATCATACTTACCTGCTGGCTGCTGCGCTGTCTGTGACTGGCCGGGAGCTCCTCCTACTGGTAAGTGACAGGTCTGTGCGGCGCATTGCTTAATGATCTGTCACTTACCAGTAGGAGGAGCTCCCGGCCGGTCACAGACAGCGCAGCAGCCAGCAGGTAAGTATGATGCTTCTAATATTGCAAAGTAACCATGGCAACCAGGACTGCAGTAGCGTCCTGGTTGCCATGGTTACCGATAGGAGCCCCAGCGATTAAACTGGGACTCCGATCGGAACTCCGCTGCCACCAATGATCGGGGTGGGGGGGGCCGCACACTGGCCACCAATTTTATAAATACAATAGAGGGAGGGAGGGGGGCCGCACACTGGCCACCAATTTTATAAATACAATAGAGGGAGGGAGGGAGGGGGGGCCGGGGGGGGGGCCGCACACTGGCCACCAATGTTATAAATACAATAGAGGGAGGGAGGGCCGGGGGGGCCGCACACTGGCCACCAATGTTATAAATACAATAGAGGGAGGGAGGGGCTGCACACTGGCCACCAATGTTATAAATACAATAGAGGGAGGGAGGGGACCGCACACTGGCCACCAATGTTATAAATACAATAGAGGGAGGGAAGGGGGAAGGGGGGGTCCGCACACTGGCCACCAATGTTATAAATACAATAGAGGGAGGGAGGGGGGGTGGGGGGGGACCGCACACTGGCCACCAATGTTATAAATACAATAGAGAGAGGGAGGGAGGGGGGCGGGTGGGGGGGGGCCGCACACTGGCCACCAATGTTATAAATTCAATAGAGGGAGGGAGGGGGGGGGCCACACACTGGCCACCAATGTTATAAATACAATAGAGGGAGGGGGGCCGCACACTGGCCACCAATGTTATAAATACAATAGAGGCGGGGGGGCCGCACACTGGCCACCAATGTTATAAATACAATAGTGGGAGGGAGGGGGGGCCCCTGCTGCTTGGCAGCCCCTGATCTCTTACAGGGGGATATGATACTCACAATTAACCCCTTCAGGTGGTGCGGCACCTGAGGGGTTAATTGTGCTGATCACAATCCCCTGTAAGAGATCGGGTGCTGCCAGGCAGCAGGGGGCAGTCATGTACACAGTTTCTAGTATATTCGAACTAGAAGCGTCCCCATCACCATGGGAACGCCTCTGTGTTAGAATAAACTGTCGGATCTGAGTTTTCACGATGTAACTCAAATCTGATGGTATATTCTAACATAGAGGCGTTCCCATGGTGATGGGGACGCTTCAAGTTAAAATATACCATCGGATTGGAGAAAACTCAGATCCGATGGTATAAACTATAGACTCCTGACTTTACATTGAAAGTCAATGGGGACAGATCCGTTTGTAATTGCACCATATTGTGTCAACGTCAAACGGATCCGTCCCCATTGACTTGCATTGTAATTCAGGACAGATCCGTTTGGCTCCGCACGGCCAGGCGGACACCAAAACAACTTTTTTTTCATGTCCGTGGATCCTCCAATAATCAAGGAAGACCCACGGACGAAAAAACGGTCACGGATCACGGACCAACGGAACCCCGTTTTGCGGACCGTGAAAAAATACTGTTGTGTGCATGAGGCCTTAGATTGAGTTCTTTACTGCCAACTGTGCTGGCATAGACAAGACCCACGTCAAGTTCCTCTGTGATCAGCTCTTTTTATGATGGGGCAATCTCTTGGTTTATGTCTGGTTGTTTCAGTAAGGAACAATACCGATTTTTGTCTTATTCTGTACTTATGTGTACCTTTTGGAAATTTTTGTAGAGTAGACACACTCTTCCAAGTGTGAGTCCTGTGCTGTACTTACCATTCTTCTCACTTCTACCCCTCTCCCCTTATATTCTTTAGAAGTACTATATCAACCTGTCTCTGTTCCTATTATCAGTTACTTATATACTTCTTTTTCATATATGCAACTCACAGGTGGTGTCCAAAACTACGAATGGATATGACAAGGAAGTGGCAAAAGAAATATCAGAGACAGGAATAGACCAACAAATAATTATCCGAATTGGGTCTGATGATGAAACTGTACAAAATGCTGGAGACTACTTGTTCAACAAGAAGACAAATACAAATCGTCCTAAAGTCTTACTGGAGTTTGTTGTAAAATCAGGAAAATTCAAACTGGTAAAACTGGAAGGAACTGACACAGTACATATAACTGAAAATACCAAAATCTCTGTGGTTGGACATGGAGGTCAGAGAGAGGGTCGAGTGTCTGTGGGTGGGGAAACATCAGAACAATTGGCAAAAGTTATCCTAAAGCTTGGAGAACCCTCATCCCAAGTTCACTGGCCATCTGGTTTACACAAAGTTGAAGAAATCAGCATAGTCTCTTGTGATGTTGGTGCAGGAGAAGAAGGTAAAACCTTTGCCAAAGACTTTTTATTAGGCCTGGATAATGCAAGATTATCTGTGGGTTCACTCTCTGTTCGCACAACAAAGACCATAGTGCAGGAAGATGGGAGCAAAGTGACTGTTGATTTTGATGATCCAGAGCTTTGGGGCAAACATATCCCCGATCACAAGCGTAAATTCTATTTAGGTAAGAATAAGGATCTCATAGAAGTGAGCAACACAAAGGAAAGAAGCCCAGAATGGATAGAAAGTCAGAGCATAGGCAAGGAACTTGACCCTTTAAGTCCAAGGACTATGGACAACAACCCACTATACTACTATGACAATGAGGTTCTCTACCATATTGAAGATGAACATATTGGTCAAGGAATCGATGAGACTGTTAGAGGATTGTTTAACACAAAAGGTCAACTTGTCGACACTCAGTCTTTAGATTTATATTATAAAATAAAAATTGATTCAGATATAGTGCATGAAAAAATCCAGGTCCAAGTTGTAGATGGACTAGAGAGTCTAAAAAATAATATCCAAGACATCATAGACAGTTCTAATGACATAAGAAGGCAAAAGCTGATGGATAAAGCAGATGTACTGAAAAAGAATGGAATTACAGCTGACAATAATATGAATCTGAAAGAAACATGGAAAGTTCTCTCAAATCTAAAGAATGACAAAGAAATTAAACTAATTTATAATGACATTGAAAGCACTTTGAAAAACACATTTAAATACTATCGCTTTAAGGACTACATCTACCGCATCAACCTAAAAGACTTTTATGTTACCTTACATGGAACAACTGATGAAAATCTGTTAGAAGACTCAGTTAAATCTGTTGAGTTTTGTGACCTTAGAAATATAGATCATGTAGCATATCCTGACATGAACGTTATGAGAAATACTAAATCATTTACAAGCATGGCACAAAAATGGGTAATGAACAACCACAACAATATAGGTGAAATAAATGGATATGATGGGATAGCTGTCCTCGCCACTCATATTTCTGAGGCTGTTCGGAATCCCAAAATGTTTATGATAAATCGCCTCCTGTGGGATGTGGAAGCATCATGGAGCCAGTTTCGTTACAGAAACCCCATGACAAGAGGAGATACGTGGAAAGGAAACCATGCAGCTATAGGCCTGAGTTATGAGACCGCTGATCAGAACATGAATGAACAAGTTGCACGGGAAACTACAATTGCAATGAAGCTTTGGCTAACCAGAAAATACAGAAAAATGTATTATGACAAGAAACCTACACTTCTATCAGAACCAATAGAAATGTCATCGGAGGAGGCCAAAGTAAACATTAGAAGTCAATGTGAAAAGCTTCCTCTATATGATTCAATAATTGATGTGAACTGCAAAAAGCATCCAGGGCAATTATCTGAAGATCTTCCAAGTTATTTTCACGACCTGGAAGAGCGAGCAAGAGGAAAGAGTTTAGAGACAGAATTACATTTAAAAATTATGGAGGACAAACAGCAACTGGTGGAGACGTTGTCCGATAAAATAAAGGAACAAGTCTCTGAAGACTTTGCTAAGAATTGGAGAGTTAAGTCAATAGAGAATTATGAAAGTGGCACTAAAGCAATAGTAGAAGATATAAAAAATCCTTCAGTGACATTAGATCTTTTTCTCCCTGGTGAAATCAGATCATTTAGGTCAGAAGAAGTCTTACATTCCTATTTCAATGATATTTCCGGTTACAATAAAGTCAATCATGGACTTGCAATCTATGGGACCCTAATGGGATTTCAAGGAGCCAATCAGATGTTTGCTGAAGGACGAAAGTGGGAAGGAGGAGTGATGCTGGCCCAGGGCGTTCATGGAGTAACAGAGATGACTGGTATAAACCCAGCAGTTAATAAAATTGTTGGAAATATTGCACAGAAATCCATCTCCCAGATATCTACCGGGCTTGAGGAAGCTTCAGCAGTAAAGTTCACAAGCGCTCTGGCTAAAGCTGGTAAATTAGCTAAAGCAGTCCCAATTCTATCATCAGGATTCACTGTGTTTAATATATATGAGGATCTCAACCAGGGCACTACAATTGGCATAGTAGATGCTGCTCTTGATGGTGCAATATTTATAACCGCTCTGGCCGGTCCTGAAATGCTTCCAGTCACTGTGGTCTTGAGTATTGTCCGTCTAGCTATTGACCCAATGTACAATGAAATAAAACATGAATTGGACGCTTTACCCCCTGATGCCAGTGTAGGCGACAAGTTTGTGGCTGTGGTCAAGGGAATTGGATTAGCCCTAAGAGACATAGGGAACAGCTTTGTACAAATATGGGAACAAATAAGTATACCAGGTGCAATTTATAATATTTATGACCTTGAACAAGAGCACAAAAGGTCCATGGACATCATACACAACTTGCAAACAGCTGAGAACTACTACAAAATCTTAGATGAAAGCGATGGAGACGTGTGTCACAAAAGGATAGACTTCACTCAAGGGGAGAAATCTGCCTATGGAGGAAAGTTACACGTTGAGTTAACGGACCACAGTTCAGTGATCATTACATTAACCGATCCTCTTACATCCAACAGAATTGTGAAGGAGATTTCCTTTGAAAAGGACTGTGAGTTGGTGGATCTAGTTATGGGGATTGGAGAAGGTGTGAATATTAAACTGACACAGAAAACGGCCACCTTGCTATGGTTCATTCCCGTGAAAACAAAAGATGTTATTTCTTCTTTGACACCAGATGACAAATCTCTGCATGGTACATACGTGGGCAATTCCAAACCTAATCGATTCTATGCCGTGCAGCAGAATGTAATTGAAGGACTTTCTTACACCCTGGACAAATACCACTATGAATTATATGGCAATGACGGCAATGACATTTTCTATTTAGGGCCTCAGAAAACCTTTGTCCATGGTGGAAACGGTCAGGATGTCTATTATATCCCGAACAACGCGGGACAAACTGAGATCTGTAACCAGGCAGATGATAAAGAGATGGACCTCCTCATTTTCCACATTCCTCTTCGACAAATCTATGCAATTAAAGTAAAAAATGACCTTAAGCTTTTCAACAACAATCTTCATGAAATCCTGATTAAAAACTGGTTTAGTGGCGAAGAATATAGACATATGAGCTTTAAGAGCATGGACGGGGCTCTCTTTAAGGTTGGGGAAGTTAAGTTGAATGGAATTGTTCCTTTGGAGCCTTACACTTTGGATTTTTCGAGTAAAGATTCAGGTGCACAGATTTCCCTTGAAGACCCACTTTGGGAGACAGTGGTCGCAGTTATTGGCAGTAACCATAGTGACAATATAACAGGGAATCACCTCAATAATGTTCTTCAGGGAAGAGGGGGTAAAAATGATCTTGCTGGAAGAGACGGGAAAGACATGTATATTATCCAAGAAAAGCAAGACTGTGACACCATTAATAATTTTGCTAATGATGACCTGATAGATATAGTAGAATTGCCGGGAAGCTATGCAGACCTGAGGGCTGCCATTGTTCCCTTGCGGTCTCTGAAGATTTGGGATTCCAAGGGAAAGACGTGTGTTATCATGAAGGATTGGAACAGAGGGTGGCAATGGCAACACATCATACTGAAATCCAAAGATTTTGTGTTGTTCCAGATCACAAACACATCAAAGCCTGAGTTGATTCCACTGATATTAGACTATAGTGACTCTACGGACGGGATAGAAGTTGACCTAAATTCCATTCCTGGAAATGAAAATATAATGACTGTGATAGGCTCCTCGCATTCTGATAATATCAAAGGGAATAATAAGCCGAATTTCATTCAGGGAGGTAAAGGGGGAGGAAGACTTACCGGAAGAGGAGGAAGTGACACATATGTCATCAACTGTAAGAAAGGTGAATTCATTATAGATAACTACTCAGAAGATGAGACCATGGATATTCTTTTTATCAAGGCGAAATATAGCTCACTAAAATTTAATCCAATAGTTCAGTCAAGTTACTTTGATATAAATTTTAGGAAAAATCTTAGGTTCAGTGTTAATTCCACCTGCTACATTACACTATTAAATTGGAACTTATCAGAAAGGTACAGACATTTACAAATATCGACGGAGGATGGAATTACATTCAGCATTCCCAGGGGAAGCATTCCTGTGATATTTGCCGTAGACAACTCTAGAGATACATTACCGATCAGTGTCATAGACACCAGGTCAGGTATATATGAAGGAGCAACTAAGGTAATGGGTCCTCCTAGATTCATTAACATATACGGAAATGAAAAAAACAATTATATTGACCCGGGGACACGGGGAGCATCAATGACAGGTGGAGAAGGCAGCGACACCTATGTACTGAGAAAACATTACGAAGGCAACTATGAAATTAACAATTATGCGGAAGATGAAAAAGTGGATTTTTTGATACTTGATATCAACTATAAAGATTTTCAGTTCAAAGTGGGAAATAAATTTCAAAACGTACAAATCAGTGCTCCACGTGTTGCTGGATGGCAATGTCGTCTTTTAATGGTTGGTAAAAGTAAGAATCAGAGACATTTGATAGTTAAGACCAATGACGTGTGGTTCACCTTCTCTGACAGTTTGGAGATCCAGCCACTATTTGTTGATGAAAGATCCATGTCTACTGATTTACACCTTGATCTTTCTAGTAAGAGTCTCCACTCTGTACCAACTGTATATGGATCTCTCCAGAGAAGAAACTTCATCACTGGAAATTCTTTGAATAACACAATAATAGGGGGAATGGACATTGATGTACTGTATGGTCTAGAAGGAAATGATGTTCTCCAAGGTTCTCGTGGGAAAGACTATCTTTCAGGAGGAGCTGGTGATGACAAGATTCATGGAGGTGAAGGGAATGATCTCATTTTAGGTGGTAAAGGTGATGATGTTATCTACCCTGGCCTGGGGGCAGACACAGTATATGGGGGTTCAGGATCAGATACATTATTAATCTTTGGAGATCATGGCAATGAAACTGGGGTATATGTAAATCTGTATCTTGGATATGGAGCTGGCTCAGATGCTGAAGGCGACCTCTACTCTGGAATGGAAAATGTAGTGGGCACCAGTTATGATGACATTTTGATAGGAAATTACGATAGTAACTACATCAGAGGTGCAGGAGGTAACGATCTTATTCAACCATTGGGTGGTTTTGACTTTCTTCAGGGAGGAGAAGGAGAAGATATCTATAATCTGATAGATGCTACAGGAATTAAAATGATTGATAATTTTGCCAGTGACGGGAAAGCAGATGACATTTATGTTGATGATTATGTGCAATTAGAAATCAGTCAACAGAGATCCCAAGATGACCTTCACATAACCATTAACTATAAAAATGATGAAGAACTTAAAGTCATTGTGAAAAACTGGTTCAAGTCAGAAAAATACAGACACCTCACTATAAAGAAAATTTTAAAAAGGGATGTGACACGTGGAATGATACCATGTAAGCCAGAAGAGGGAGTCATGAATGCTATACCTGTGATGTGCATTGCTTTTTCCGATTAGACACAATTTTGTATACTTGTTCTTTAATGTGCAGATTACTGATGTACGCAATGAGTTGATTGAACATGAAAAAATAAATTTTTCCAATATTGAAAATGTGACATCTTGCTTTCTGCTTTTATGTTTTAAACTATTCCAAGTTTTCCAATTACTGACTTTGAGGTGACCTCTGTTCTATTGGAAGAAATTATAATTCCAACTAATTAGCCAGGTAAAATGAAACTCTCCTGCTAGCTATTATCAATAAAACTAACAATGGCAGAAAAGAGTGTATTCGTTTTATTTGTGCCATGTAGCACCTCTCGAGTGCCCTATACCCAAATTTTCCTTAAAGGGATTGTTTCATCTAAGACATTGGTGGCATATCACTGGGAAGCATTCAGTCTGCAGCGATGTCCTTTCCTTTTTTGTTGCTTCCTCTAAATAGTCAATATTAGAGTCACGTGACTGTCTGTTGGCCGCCGTCTTATGGAAAGGATGCAGACAGCACAGAGCATTTGCCCAAGAGGAGGACATAGTTTATGAAGCATAGCAATTTGCTCAACATAACATTAGTTGCCAAGAATTTGGCAAACCCCTTATTTGACATTAGTCCATAATCTCTCAAAATATCGACCAACCAACCAGAAAAAAGACCCAAATAACTTTTCTTATCTATACATTAGACTTCTGTAAGTGTCAAGTGAGGCAGATCCTTTAAGGAGTGCAAAATGAACCAATAGGGTTGTGGGATGTACACCTCATTAGAGGCGCCCCATCTACCTGCAAGATTTTTACTTCAAAACATAAAGTGATCTCCACATTCAGGGTGGCTAGGAAGTCACAGGTACAGCCTCTTAGAATTCTACGGAGCATGACAAATTAAATAGTGTCATTATTTAAAAATAACTATGGCAAAGTGTAGAAGCTGTGTGTGAAGAATGAAGTACAACCTTGATTCTTCCATGTGAATTAAGGGTACTTTCGCACTAGCGTTTTTCTTTTCCAGTATTGAGTTCCATCAAAGGGGCTCAATACCGGAAAAGAACTGATCAGTTTTATCCTAATGCATGAATGGAGAGCAATCCGTTCAGGATGCATCAGTTCAGTCCCTCTTACGCTTTTTGACCAGAGAAAATACAGCAGCGTGCTGCATTTTTCTCTCCGGTCAAAAATCCTGAACACTTGCCGGAAAGCCGGGTCCGGCATTAATTTCCATTGAAATGTAAAATTGCTGCATTGACTGATCCGTTCTTCCGCAGACCTTTAAATCTTTGGGAAAAAAAATACTGGATCCGTTTTTCTGGTTGACACCGGAGAGACATCCGGTATTTCAATGCATTCGTCAGACAGATCCGCATCTGGATCTATCTGACAAATGCCATCCGTTTGCATCCGGATTGCCGGATACGGTAGGCAGTTCCGGTGACAGAACTGCCTGCTGGAATCCTCTGCCGCAAGTGTGAAAGTAGCTTAAGTGGGTAAAATAGCAGCCAGTAACTGTTCATCAGCAAGTGTCACCAGCTCTAGGAAAGCAGACAGTTTGGCAGTTTGCAGGTCTGAAGCATTCCGGCGTGTGTTAACGCAATCCCAAGGAGGAAAGACATCAGCAATGATCTTAGAGAAGCTATTGTTGGTACCCATCAATCTGGGGAGGGTTATAAAGCCATTTCCAAAGAATCTGAAGTTCACCATTCTAAAGTCAGAAAGATCTAAAGCAAAAAAACACAATCTGTATCTTGGATATGGAGCTGGCATAGATGCTGAAGGCGACCTTACTCAGGAATGGAAAATGTAGTGGGCATCAGTTATGATGACATTTTGATAGGAAATTACGATAGTAACTACATCAGAGGTGCAGGAGGTAACGATCTTATTCATGACTTTCTTCAGGGAGGAGAAGGAGAAGATATCTATAATCTGATAGATGCTACAGGAATTACAATGATTGATAATTTTGCCAGTGACGGGAAAGCAGATGACATTTATGTTGATGATTATGTGCAATTAGAAATCAGTCAACAGAAATTATTGTAAAAAACTGTTTCAAGTCAGAAAAATGCAGATGCCTCACTATAAATTTTTTGGGGGAAAAGGGATGTGACACGTGGAATGATACCATGTAAGCCTGAAGAGGGAGTCATGAATGCTATACCTGTGATGTGCATTGCTTTTTCTGATTAGATACAATTTTGTATACTTGTTCTTTAATGTGTGGATTATTGATGTTAGCAATAAGTTAATTGAACATGAAAAAAAAAAACTTTTTTCAAATATTGAAAATGTGACATCTTGCTTTCTGCTTTTATGTTTTAATTATTCACGCTGGGTTCACACCTGAGCGTTCACGATGGAGTGCTCTGTATGCGCGATTGTACGGGCGTTTGCAATCGCGCATACAGAGACAAGCGAACGGCCATTGTCGCGCGTTCCCGCTGAAGTCTATGTGCGGGAACGCGCGACAAGACGCCCCAAAGAAGGTCATGTACTTCTTGGGGCGTCGGGCGTTTTACAGCGCGATCTTACGCGCTGTAAAACGCTCAGGTGTGAACCATTCCCATAGGGAATCATTGGTTCTTGCCTGTTGAGCGTTTTACAGCGCGTAGGAACGCACTGTAAAACGCTCAGGTGTGAACCCAGCCTTAAAGTTTTCCTATCACTAACTTTGAGGTGACCTCTGTTTTATAGGAAGAAACGATAATTCCAAACAATTGGCCAGGTAAAATGAAACTTTCCTGCTATCTTTTATCAATAAAACTAACAATGGCAGAAAAGAGTTGTTGTTTTTTGTGCCATGTAGAAACTCTCTAGTGACCTATACCCAGATCTTCTTTAAAGGGATTGTCTCATCTGAGACATTGGTGGCATATTGCTAGGATAGAAGGATAGCTTCAGTCTGTAGCGATGTCCTTTCCTTTTTTGTTGCTTTCCCTCAGAAGTTATTATTAGAGTCACATGACTCTCTGTTGGCCGCCATCTTATGGTCAGAACCTTGATGCAGACAGCACAGAGCATTTGCCCAAGAGGGGGACATGGTTTACGAAACATAGCCATTGGCACATAATATAAACTGTAATGTAACGTGAATTCAAAAGATTTGAGAATAAATAAACTTACACAGGCTAAGTGAATAAATATATTTACTAAGTGTGATTATAAACACTATAACACAAACACATCACATACAGAATAATAAAAAGTAAATAAACATCACTAGCCCAAATATGGGGTAGTGATCCGGTCGATCATAGTATAACACATGGGTGTCTACCACATTATCATACATGACGGACACCCCAGGGTGTACAAAATAGAGGGAAAATCAATACTGACATCCTACCTAAGATGAAGTTCCAGGTGGAATCCCGATTTATTGTTAGTGCAGACAACAGTTATTCCCATCAGCCCTTCCTCCAGTGTGCATCACGCATGTCTCTTAGATCACTCAGGAATGTGTTCTTATCAGCACAATGGGGAATGGGTTCTGTCTCTAACCCACTACATTACAGAGAGTATTTGTCAAAGTGGGGAGAGGGGGAAACCTCCCACCGTGCTGTGTCAAAGGGTAAAAGGGGATCAGCCTGGCCAAAAGGAGTAATAAGGGAGCAGGTCACCTCCTACAGAATCCCTAATCCTCTCCCTGACTCCTCACCGTATGAGCAGACCCCAATGGTAGGACGGCTCATACTCAGGATTCCTAGAGACCCTGAGTCGCCCTGGTAATCCCTCACCAAGGAGCAGAGAAGAGACAACCTGTTCATCCCAGTCATGGAGGAACAGGAGTCTCTATCTGAGGCCAGGTTGCAAGGAGAGGGGAACACATACAGCATATAGAGTTGGCAGGTAAGCAAAACCCATAACACACTTACCTGCCACAGATACACTGACCAGAACCCGTGCACAAGTGCTGCTGTCCACACCAACATTAAAGGACACAGCACAAACCACACAGGAACACAGGATACTCATAGCTGCAATAAACGTGAGACAGGGGAATGTCTAGCAAACATGCTGGACACCAAACATCACCAGCCATGTAACACAACACAAGACATACAGCACCCTGAACAGAACCCACGCAAACCAAAAGATAAGAAGGGAAAGAGACACCATAATAACATCAATGACCACAAGGGTGGCCCTCACTGGACAGATGGAAAAAGACAGGAACCGTAAACCACCAGTCTACACCAAGGCTGGAGGAACCCACGGCTTCAGGCATCCAGAAGAGACTAAATAGCCCAAGCAGCCACACCCATACACACATAAACCCAGTGTTCACAAAACACTAGGAAGGTAGTTAACCCTTCCAACACCAGCCAGAGGAAGGAAACCACTTATAGGGGAAGTGCACACACAAGCATACCAAACCACACGTTACCCCTGGCAATAGCATGCTTGGCAACCATGTCCCGGCAATCACCCAGAAGGCCGAGACACTGCCACCGCATGCTCTCACAGCAACACGTTGCCGCGGGCAACCGCAAGTGTGGCAACAGTGTCACAGTGCAAACCAAAGTTCGTGACAGTATTAAACATAATATAAAAGAGGACAGAATTAAGGGGATAGAACCAATTAGTACTTAAAAATACCCTTACAATACATTCCACCCCTGGTTCTTCCACTTTAATTCATTTTCAACAACCAATATCAGTGCCTATTCTATATACAGTCAGG
Organism: Bufo gargarizans; assembly: GCF_014858855.1. NCBI lineage: Eukaryota > Metazoa > Chordata > Amphibia > Anura > Bufonidae > Bufo > Bufo gargarizans. Next base: position 117,912,656 of record NC_058089.1, read on the forward strand.
TCTATAAATATTGGGACATCGACACAATTCTCACATTTTTGGCTCTATACACCACCACAATGGATTTGAAATGAAACAAACAAGATGTGCTTTACCTGCAGTATGTCATCCTTAATTTGAGGGTATTTACATCCAAATCAGGTGAACGATGTAGGAATTACAACAGTTTGCATAAGTGCCTCCCACTTGTTAAGAAACAAATGGCTTCTAGGCTGTTCCATGGCCAGGTGTGTGTTATTCCCTCATTATTCCAATTACAATGAGCAGATAAAAGGTCCAGAGGTCATTTCCAGTCTGCTATTTGCATTTGGAATCTGTTGCTATCAACTCTCAAGATGAGATCCAAAGAGCTGTCACTATCAGTGAAGCAAGCCATCATTAGGCTGAAAAAACACAACAAACCCATCAGAGAGATAGCAAAAAACATTAGGCGTGGCCAAAACAACTGTTTGGAACATTCTTAAAAAGAAGGAACGCATCGGTGAGGTCAGCAACACCAAAAGACCCAGAAGACTATGGAAAACAACTGTGGTGGATGACCGAAGAATTCTTTCCCTGGTGAAGAAAACACCCTTCACAACAGTTGGCCAGATCAAGAACACTCTCCAGGAGGTAGGTGTATGTGTGTCAAAGTCAACAATCAAGAGAAGACTTCACCAGAGTGAATACAGAGGGTTCACTACAAGATGTAAACCATTGGTGAGCCTCAAAAACAGTAAGGCCAGATTAGAGTTTGCCAAACGACATCTAAAAAAGCCTTCACAGTTCTGGAACAACATCCTATGGACAGATGAGACCAAGATCAACTTGTACCAGAGTGATAGGAAGAGAAGAGTATGGAGAAGGAAAGGAACTGCTCATGACCCTAAGCCTACCACCTCATCAGTGAAGCATGGTGGTGGTAGTGTCATGGCATGGGCATGTATGGCTGCCAATGGAACTGGTTCTCTTGTATTTATTGATGATGTGACTGCTGACAAAAGCAGCAGGATGACTTCTGAAGTGTTTCGGGAAATATTATCTGCTCATATTCAGCCAAATGCTTCAGAACTCATTGGACGGCGCTTCACAGTGCAGATGGACAATGACCAAAAGCATACGGCAAAAGCAACCAAAGAGTTTTTTTAAGGGAAAGAAGTGGAATGTTATGCAATGGCCAAGTCAATCACCTGACCTGAATCCGATTGAGCATGCATTTCACTTGCTGAAGACAAAACTGAAGGGAAAATGCCCCAAGAACAAGCAGGAACTGAAGACAGTTGCAGTAGAGGCCTGGCAGAGCATCACCAGGGATGAGACCAGCGTCTGGTGATGTCTATGCATTCCAGACTTCAGGCTGTATTAAAAAGTGTGATGCAAAGTCAATTGTCCATTTCTTTATGTTCTGTACAACTGCATGACCCGTTTTTGTGTTGTTACAAAGTTCAGTCTGACAGTGCAGGTCTCAGAGCCTCTAATCAGTAAATGTTAGACAGTCTACTACCTTGTCTGTGGGAGGCGCTTTGACACAAGGACCTCCTCCCCTCACTGGTCTGCAGACCGTTACATCAGCCCTGCTGGTTAGTCAGGAAGTCTTGGGCAGACAATTACCTTTGAGGTCCACCATGGCAGACCAGTGGTTGAAGTCTTTTCTTGTTGGGTGACAATAAGGTTACCGAAAACTGTGTCTTACCACACCTGGTGTTGTTGACTTGGGCAGCCCCTGGACTTTTCGGAGGTTGCCAATCTCAACTCTGATGAGATGTACTTGAACAGTTCCACACAGTTTAGAACATAACAATTAAAAAAACTCAATCTATAGTTTTTAACTCGGTCCATGCCAGGGAAAGCCGTTGATGGGGTGGTTTCCTCTCCACCCCTGCATCAAATGGATCAAATAATAAAGTCCTTGAACTTTTGTCGGTCCAACACTTTACATTAGTACCATAGGGATCCTCTGCCAAAGCAGGAAGAGACCACTGTGGTACTCAGCAGAAGCGGCCAAAATCATTAAAGACAAAAAGATAGCATTTAGGAATTATAAAAAAAAAAAAAAAAGAGGATCACAGACAAATTTATAAGATTAGGCAGAGAGAGGCCAAACAAGTTATAAGAGCTTCTAAAGCACAGGCAGAAGAGAAATTAGCTCAGTCAGTGAAAATGAATACTTCTGTTCAGTTTTTACAAAGGAAAATGAAGGAGAAGGACCTCAGTTAGGAAAGAAGACTAATGAATCTTTTGATGCATGTGTCTTTACAGAGGAAGAGGTTCTAAGTCAACTGTCTAAAATTAATACAAATAAGTCACAGGGGCCTGATGGGATACACCCAAAGCTATTAAAAGAGCTCAGCGGTGAACTAGCAAAACCATTAACAGATTTATTTAACCAATCACTGGCAACAGGAGTCGTCCCAGAAGATTGGAAATTAGCAAATGGTTGAGTGTTACAGTATCTTCCAGGAAAACCATCTTAGGCAGTCAGAAATCAATCAAGCATATTGCCAGGGAGAGTGAAGGGAAATTGCGTGTGTAGAATAGAGACAAGCAGGGCAGGGAGAGAGAAGATAGGAGCTGTGGCTGGTTGTGCCTCTTAACAGAACAGCCGCCGCTGCAGTGCAGAGTAGACCTCAAAAGCAGCTACCTGCAAGAAAATAATTTCATTTTTTCCCCTATTTTCACAGAAATCCTATTTTTGTGGGATTTTATTTAATTAAGCAGCATATATACAGGATTACTGCATTAATACACAAGTTGTAGCAGCAATCTACCTGTGAATGTTAACGTGAAATTGAGCATCAAACCTCAATAGTCAATTTCCGTTTATTTAGTTTCCACACAGTGCAATTTTTATTTTTATTTTTGGCAGGGGTTCAATTTATTAAGCAGCATTTATATACCTGATTACTGCATCAATACGCAAGGTTTCGCAGCAATCCATCTGTGAGTGTTAACGTAAGGCCTGGCCCTTAATCATCCATTAACATTCATTTATTTCTACACATGGTTGCAATGAAATGTTTTGGGACTTGTTGAATCTAATTAAACCAGAATATAGGTGTCACGGCTGAGGATGGGGAAAACTCTCAGCCGTGCGATGCCAGAAGATGTTAAGCACTACTTGGCCAGGACGACAGAATTAGGGAGCAGGTCACCTCCTATCGCGTCCCTAACCTGACCCTGACTCCTAACCATATGATCCAACCCTGAAGGTGGGAGGGCTCATACACCGGATGCCTTGGGGTCCCTTCTAGCCCTCAGGATTGCCCTGGAACAAGGACCTGTTCTTCCTAGGCACGGAGGAACAGGAGTCTCACTAGCCAAGCTGCAAAGGGAAAAGAACATAAACAGCCTATGGATATGGCAGGAGGATGAAAAGCACTTCCACACCTACCTGCCACAGACACACAGACTGGATCCCGTGCAATACAAGCAAGTGTCCACACCCAAACACCAATGGATACAGCACACACACAAACACACAGGAACCCAGATCCATAGGTGCATAACATAACAAAGGAAGACATCAACTGAACATCATGACATAAAACCTAAGAGTCACTATTTGTTTATGACCACAAGGGTGGCCCCCACTGGCAGATGGAAATACCAGGAGGGTGTCTCCAGCAAAGCATGGTGTAAGCACCCCTCAGCTTCTGATCTCCAACAAGGCTATATAGCCCAAAGTGGCCACACCCACGCGGACACACCCAGTGCTCACAGCCTAGGAAGGGAATTAACCCTTCACACACCAGACAAGGGAAGACCGCAACTTAAAGGGGAAGTGAACACACCCCGTGCACACCAAACATGGGAAGTGCACACCAATCGCACAAGTTGCCAAGTGCAACCGCACGCACAACACAGCAAGCTGCCATGACACAGCTCAGGCTGCCAAGCTGCCACATAAATACTGTTGCCAGCGGCAACCACAGGTGAGGCAAATACCACAGCCCTCACCTGTGATTGACAACCAGACCAAACCGCTGACAACCGCATGCGGTTCAGGAGTCACGATCATGACCATGGCCGTGACAATAGGTCACCAGTACACAGGCTAGGGCAACAATTTACCTGGGAGTCTTATAGCGATAGTAAGGGTCAGGTCTCAATTGTCCATTTACATAAATTTAGTTTCCACACCGTTCAAAATTATATATTATTTTGGGACTTATTCAATTTAATTAAACCAGCATATATGTGATCAACACCAATACACAGGCCAGCAAACTTGAGAGATAAGGAATTTAGGCATAAATTCATTTCCCTTTATTTCTGTTCACACATTTTCTTATTTATTGGGGTTGTTGATTATATTCAAACGTACATATATACATGAATAATACACCAGTAGACAGGGTAGCACACTATCTGAGAGTGATAACAAATTTAGATCTAAATCCCTTTTCCTTTATTTCAGTCTTCACGCATTTTGCATCGAATTATGATAATGTCACCCCCAGACATCTGAGAAGCTCTGACAGACGTTCTTCAGAACCTCCTGCTTGAGGTTATTTTGTTTTGCTTTCGTTTTGTCATCTCGTTAGCCTCTCTCAGCTGTCATGTAGTTGCACTGATTGCATCCCTTTAAATCCCTTCTCATACTGCATCACTTTGCAGTTTATACAACTTCCTGGAGTGTGTACATGCTGGATGCTACAACTGATCCTTCTACAGATAAGTCTGTTCATTGATTTGTGTTTTCCTGTTTGCTTGATCCTAGGTGACCCTGACTCCCTCCGTATTAAGTGTAGGGAGCCGGTGGTCGTTTCCCCTCACTATTATAGGGTGTTCAGGTGTCATACAGTCGAGGCACGAGGGCATGCAATTTTCTATCATAGAGATCTTTGCATGGGCTTAGAAGACAGGGAGAGTTTCAGGGCTTAAATAGGGATCACCCTTTTGTTCCTTAGTTTCGGATCAAGCCAGTCGGATCCTTATTTGTAACTTCTTGTTTTCTGTTACACCATCCGTGACATTATAAACCGCCAAAACCGTCTCAAGCATAGGTCCGGTTTCACTTTTGACTGAACACATGCAGGGTCTTTCATTGGAGGTAGCAGATCTCTGTAAAACTGTAGATCAGTTTCAGGTGACCGGTTCAGCTTGCCTTCATGGAGTTTGTTCTGAGCCTAAGATCTCGCTCCCGGATACGTTCTCCGGGGGTAGTGAGAATTTTGTTCGTTTTAGAGAGGCTTGCAAACTCAATTTTTGCCTACTTCCCCATTCCTCTGGTGATGAGGAGCAGAGGGTGGGGATCATCATCTCGCTGCTCAGGGATAACGCTCAGTCTTGGGCCTTTTTCGCTGCCGGTGGGGGCACGGCCCCTCCGTTCAGTGGATTATTTTTTTTTAGCCCTGGGTCAGATATATGATGATCCGGATCGTATTGCTCTGGCTGAGTCTAGATTACGTCTTTTATGCCAGGGTAAACAGTCCGCAGAGATATACTGTTCAGAATTTCGGAGATGGGCAGCTGATACTGGTTGGAATGATGCTGCACTCCGAAGTCAATTTTGCCATGGTCTTTCAGAGGGATTGAAAGATGCATTTGCCTTTCATGAGAGACCTACCTCCTTGGACACTGCCATGTCTCGGGCCGTTCGTATTGACAGGCGTCTTAGAGACAGAGGAGAGATCACTCCTTCCTGTCATACTCAGTCCAAGGACAGTGCGGCGGTCTCATTCAGTGCGCAGGGGTCTCAGTCTCTTTCAATCTTCTCTGAGCAGGAGCCCATGCAGCTGGGTTTGCTTGCCTCTGACAATGGAAGATTCAGCTCTCAGAGGAGGGGTTGTTTCTGTTGTGGAGGTATAAATCATTTGTCAAATGGCTACATTACGGTGCAGGCTATCTGAAGGACCCACCTCATTGTTGATTGTTTTTTCTTCAGATACTTGTGGTTGGCTCTTTTGCCAGCTTCAACTTGTTCGTCTCTGACACTTACACCCCCAAAGGGGCTTCTTATTTGCCCCTAGCAGGGATTGCATCCCTGGGAATAGTTGTTTATTGCTATCTGTTTTTCTGTCTTTGTGTTGTTTTGTCTTGTCTCTCCCCCCCCCCCCCCTTGTGTTCTTTCTCCTGTTGTAGGTGCCTGAACTTCCTTGCCTGTGGGGATCGTATACCTCAGTCTTGCCTTTGATCCATTGTTCAACTAATGTGAAGCCACTGACGTATACGGACTCCCTCGGTGAGCTGTACCCTGCATATATTATATATTATCACATACTGACATGGTGCGGTGCATAACCTTCAATGTCAAGGGGCTCAACTCCAACGCCAAGAGGAAACTCTTGCTTTTGGAACTGAAATGCCTTAAAGCGGACATTGTGTTCATACAAGAAACATTTTGATGGCAATTCCTCCTTTAAATTTGCCTCTCACCTGTATCCTATTGCCTATTCGACTACTCATAGCCATCGGATGGCGGGGGGTTGCCATCTTGGTATCTGCACGATGTCCCCTCCAGATTGAATCCTCAATTCTAGACGCGCAGGGGCATTATATTATTCTCCGTGGTCATTTAGCAGATAAACCCATCACCTTATGTAACATTTATGCCCCAAACACTTCCCAGATTCGCTTTCTCTGCGGAATCTTCCGCAAGGTTTTTGTTGAGGGAGTGGACTCTTCGGAGCCACTGGTCCTCCTAGGTGGGGACTTTATGTTTCAAAGTATTTTATTCAGAATAAATGTAATTGTACATATCACGTAAAATACATACAATGGTGCGTGAAACAGATGCCACACGATGAACATGACCTATATGTATAGCAGGATTCAATACATCCGAATGGATTGTGGTGATAAGTATGCAATAAAAAAATAAAAGAAAAAATACAACATAAAAAGCCAAATTAAATAACATAAAATAAACCAACATACGAAGATCGTGTTGAAGAGCCAATTTAGACCAATGTGATGTTATGAAATATTTAGATGCACATAACTTCCCTACAATGTAAATGCATCGTGACACGTGTTCTAAGGATTGGGTTCAATAATGAGTCAAGCTATGCTGTGAAGCTGTAGAATATGAGGAGGACATCCAGGGTCCCCACAACTTTTCAAAGGCTTCGTATGTGTCTTGACGAATTGCGTTCAGTCTCTCATATAATAATAGTTTGTTGATTCTATCAATTACTGCTTGGAAGCTAAGGTCTGCTGACCGCCACTTATATGCAATGTGAATCCTGGCTGCTAATAACATATATTGGGATAACTTAAATTTGGAGTAAGACATTCTAGAGAGCTAGGTGGGGACTTTAATGCAGTGTTTTCTGAATCGATGGATCGCCTGGCCCTCCCGGGCAGACCAATACATTCAACACAGCAGCGCTTAGCCAGGAACTTTCGTAAACTGGTGCGGAAATACTCCCTGTATGACCTCTGGCGTCTCACTTATCCCACTGATAGGTCCTTCTCCTTTTACTCTGCCCCACTCGGTTCCCACACCCGTATTGATTACCTCTTTGGTACCATTTCGACCCTCAGGATATTGGAAGGAGCGGACATGGGCCAAATCACCTGGTCTGACCATGCTTCTGTACTAGTTGACATTAGTAGTGAGTCGGGCCATGTTCGCCAATGCCACTGGAGACTTAATGACTCCCTCTTGAAGCAGCCCATCACTAGGGAGGAACTCCGCAAACACCTGAAAATGTACTTTGAACTAAATGAGGGATCGGTAGGGGATGTCCATCCTTTGTGGGAAGCGCATAAGGCCGTCATGAGGGGACATTGTATTGCAATGAGCTCAAAATTAAAGGAGGACTCGACTGCTTTGGTCAAGACCCTTACGTCTCGCTTGCAAACACTAGAAGACAAGGTGGCTGCTCACCCCTCCCGGTGCACACTGAGACAAATTGCTGATACCAGGGCCCAATTTATGAGTCTAGCTTTAGGTCGTGTCAACAAGTTACTACTTTACACACAACAGCGTTATTATGCTTGGGGGAACAAACCTCATACTTTGCTGGCCAGACAACTCAGGAATCGCAATCCCCAAACGGGTCCGAGTGCTATTAGGGGGACTGACGGAACAATCCACTATGACCCCAGAGTGATAGCAGAGAGGTTCTCGACCTACAGTCATGTGAAAAAATTAGGACACCCTTTGAAAGCATGTGGTTTTTTGTAACATTTTTAATAAAAGGTTATTTCATCTCCGTTTCAACAATACAGAGAGATTAAAGTAATCCAACTAAACAAAGAAAACTGAAGAAAAGTCTTTTCAAGATCTTCTGTAAATGTCATTCTACAAAAATGCCTATTCTAACTGAGGAAAAAGATAGGACACCCTCACATGTATTCCCTCTTAAATTGGCTCAGATCTCACACAGGTATATCACACCAGGTGCACATAATTAGTAGATCGTTACTCTGCATGTTGAATGAGGCTTGCCCTATTTAAACCTCAGACATTTAGTTTGGTGTGCTCCTGACTGTTGAAGTGAGAGTGAGCACCATGGTGAGAGCAAAAGAGCTGTCAGAGGACTTCAGAAAAAAGATTGTAGCAGCCTATGAGTCTGGGAAGGGATTTAAAAAGATCTCAAAAGATTTTGAAATCAGCCATTCCACTGTCCAGAAGATAGTCTACAAGTGGAGGGCTTTCAAAACAACTGCCAACATGCCCAGGACTGGTCGCCCCAGCAAGTTCACCCCAAGAGCAGACCGCAAGATGCTAAAAGAGGTCTCCAAAAACCCTAAAGTGTCATCTCGAGAACTACAGCAGGCTCTGGCTACTGTTGATGTAGAAGTACATGCCTCTACAATCAGAAAGAGATTGTACAAGTTTAACTTGCATGGGAGGTGTGCAAGGAGGAAACCTTTGCTTTCCAAGAGAAACATCGAGGCCAGACTGACATTTGCCAGAGATAAAGTTGACAAAGACCAGGACTTCTGGAATAATGTTCTTTGGACAGATGAGTCCAAAATTGAATTATTTGGACACAACAGCAGAGGACATGTTTGGCGTAAACCAAACACAGCATTCCAAGAAAAGAACCTCATACCAACTGTGAAGCATGGAGGTGGAAGTGTCATGGTTTGGGGCTGCTTTGCTGCAGCAGGACCTGGTCAGCTCACCATCATAGAATCCACGATGAATTCTACTGTGTATCAGAAGGTGCTTGAAGAACATGTGAGACCATCAGTTAGAAAATTAAAGCTGAAGCGGAACTGGACCATGCAACATGACAATGACCCAAAACATACTAGTAAATCAACCAAAGATTGGCTGAAAAAGAAGAAATGGAGAGTCCTGGAATGGCCAAGTCAAAGTCCAGATTTGAATCCCATTGAGATGCTGTGGGGTGACTTGAAAAGGGCTGTACGTGCAAGAAACCCCTCAAACATCTCACAGCTGAAAAAGTTCTGCATTGAGGAGTGGGGTAAAATTTCCTCAGACCGATGTCGAAGACTGGTAGATGGCTACAAGAACCGTCTCACTGCAGTTATTTCAGCCAAAGGAGGTAACACTCGCTATTAGGGGCAAGGGTGTCCTATCTTTTTCCTCAGTTAGAATAGGCATTTTTGTAGAATGACATTTACAGAAGATCTTGAAAAGACTTTTCTTCAGTTTTCTTTGTTTAGTTGGATTACTTTAATCTCTCTGTATTGTTGAAACGGAGATGAAATAACCTTTTATTAAAAATGTTACAAAAAACCACATGCTTTCAAAGGGTGTCCTAATTTTTTCACATGACTGTACTACTCTTCCCTGTACAATTTACCCTCTGATCTCCCCTCAGATGAGAGACTTAGGGATAGTACACTCCAGTCTTATTTGGCATCCTGTCACCTTCCTACCCTATCGACTTCCGATCTTGCCGCCCTTAATAGTCCGATCACGCCGGAAGAGATGCCAAAATTACAGGCCCATTGCCCTGCTTAACCCAGACCTTAAGATTTACACCAAGGCCCTAGCCTCCCGACTAAACGTTTTTCTCCCAGGCCGTCAGGGGGCCAACAACACACGAAGAAGCATTGACTTGATAGATGTCATATCTCGCTCGGGTGAGGAGGCGCTACTTCTTAGTTGAGACGCTGAAAAGGCGTTCGATTGTTTAGGCTGGCCTTTCCTTTTTGCTACCTTGCAGGCATATGGCCTTTCTGGTCCATTTGTTAGGGCTATTCGTAGCCTATACTCCTCCCCCACAGCGTCAATCAAACTACCTCATGCTCAATCTCGACCCATACGCATTGCTAATGGAACGAGACAAGGGTGCCCCTATCCCTGCTATTATTTGGCATGTGTATCGAACCCCTGGCGGCCAAAATCAGGGCATATCTAGACATCAGAGGTGTTATGGTCAGGGACAGGGAGTTTAAGCTATCGCTATATGCAGACGACATCCTTCTTACCCTTACCAAGCTTCATATTTCCCTACCAAACCTCCACTCCATCCTGCAGGAATTTGGTCGACTTTCGGGGTATAAGGTCAACACCCATAAAACTGAGGCCCTCCCTCTTAATCCTTTTCAGATGGCCCTGGGCTCTCTTAGGGTTAACTTCCCTTTCCATTGGAAGATGGATTCCTTGCGATATTTGGGTGTTGACCTCACTCCTCGATTTGGGGAACTTTATAAAGCTAACTACCCACGCATATATGCGGAGATCAGGGGTCTCCTGGACAAGTGGCACGCTCTTCCACTCTCTCTCATGGGACGTATTGCTGAGACTAAAATTACGATCATGCCCAAGCTTCTGTATCTTTTTGAGACCTTACCGATTATAGTCCCCCTCAAAGATCTGAGATCCATTCAATCTCACCTCCTTAGATTCATATGGGTGGGAAGATGTCATAGAATCCCACGGTCAGTCCTTCTATCTAGTAGGCACCAGGGTGGACTAGGGGTACCTGATCTGTTCAAATATTACTGGGCGGTCCAGCTACGTTCTGTCACGGCCTGGGCTTTCTTGCGCCCATACTCTGTCTGGATGCAAGTAGAAAGACTCTGGCTAGCTCCTATATATCCTAACTCCATGCTATGGTCCATATGTCACAAAACTCTACCAATTAAGGATCTGTTAGGGCCCATGGCTTGTACTAGACTCATATGGCAGCAGTGCAGTGGTAAATTCCCTCTGGTTTCTAACCACTCCGCCATGACCTCCTTTTTGTATTACCCTATGCTCCCTACTAGTCTTACCATGTCCACAACGAGACCATGGTTTCACTAGGGACCTGTTGCCGTTTTCTACCCTCCAGACCAAATATGATCCCCCCCCTCCTCCAATTACTTTTATATCCAGATTAGTCACTTTGCTCAGTCCATTTTTTCAGGGATCACAGTTTCCCTCCCGACTCCCTTTGAGCGCCTTTGCAGGGAAGGGCAACATGTGAAGGGTCTAATTTTGATCGGGTTCAAAGGCACTCCTACATGGTGCGTTGGGAGGATTGTCTGGGAAGGGCCTTACCGGGCGCACTCTGGCACCTTATATGGATGAGGGCAGCGAAATCCTCTATGTCGGTACTTCATCAGGAGAACCAATATAAAATTTGAATGTACTGGTACCACACTCCTGACCTCCTCCATAGAATGAACCCAGTAGTCCCGGGAGACTGCTGGAGATGCAGCTTACATAGGGGTACATTGCTTCATATTTTCTGGGACTGCCCCAAGATACGCCCCTACTGGACCAGAATAGGCACCCTCCTGAGTGATATTTTCGCAATGGAAATCCGACCTGACCCTATGTCCTTCCTGCTTTTTGTGGTCACCATTCAAGTTAAAAAACACTCACTTAAGTTATTACTATTGATACTAACAGCAGCTCGTTGTCTAATATCTCGATCTTGGAAAAGCCCTGAATCGCCACGGGTTTCTGATTTGTACGCTAGGGTGATGGAGGTCTGAACAATGGAATATTCCACGGCCATGTTTCAGGACAAAATAGTACTCTTTAATGCCATATGGGACCTGTGGGATAATTACTGGGCCACAAGGCAACCTTAACGACCTCATGAGAAAGAGGGGCCCCCCCTCCCCTGTGTCATTGTCTATGTTATTTGTCTTGTCTTTTGGTTATTAGTTTGGTAAAGCATTACTTGCTGAGAAGCTCTGGGCTTTTGGGTCTTTAAGACTTCTTCGCTACTACCTGATGTCTTCTTGTTCTAGGATATACCGATAAGTAGTCCTATTTTGGACTGATAGACACAGTCTCCCTTAGTACACTTTATTGTTATATTTTTGCTCGGTTTCTCTTTTTTTTTTTTCATCATTGTTTATTATTGAGTGTTACAAGTGCTCAATCAATATGAATGTGATGCTTTTCATGTTTCATCCTTTACCTTGTACTAATGTGCATGAATCCATTGTAGATGTGCATTTTCATTTCTATATTATTTAATAAATATACAATTATAAAAAATAAATACCCTACTGCCACCAACATTAATGCGAAGCATCCTATTGCTACTACCAGTGGCGTTGCTACCAGGGAAGCAGGGGAAGCGGCTTCTTGGGGGCCCGAGCTCATAAGGGGCCCAGAGCAGTATTAGTTTGTAGCAGTAAAACATCCAGAAGAAGGGACAGGCTGCAGCTAACTGTTGCTGTTCTCAATTTTCCATGATCTTAGCTGCTGCCAGTACCACCTTAAAGGTGTTATCTGACCCCTGACATGCCCCCCCATATGCCCGGGCCCCTCACACACAATGTACTTACCTCACTTCCCACCACCTGCATTGCTTCTGAAGTCCGCACGGCCACCACTGCTTCTCCCCGTACGCGGATGAAAACATTCGGTGTCGAGGAGGAATGGGTGGCAGCCAATTGCAGGCGGTGACGGGAATGAGCCTCCCTAGCATCACGGGTGACGCTAGGGAGGCTTGTCCAGACTGAGAGTGAGGGAAGAATATCTGAAACCACTGAGAATCCTGGGCCTGCCCTGTACGTGCAACTCAGAAGCTGCAGCTTTCTCTGAACTCCCTACAATCCTGCAAAAAGTAAGTTTATTTGTTTATAAAGTGCGTTCATTTTATCTGTGTACTGTGCAAATGTTGTTTGATGTATACATGTGTGTATATTGTGTATATGTTTTAACATGTGTGTCTATATATGTATAATATATATAGAGACAGAGAAAGGCAGCATAATTATCATTTTAATCAGCATTAAAAACATTATTTTCCTAAAATATAAAGATAGAGAATATTCAAACCATCAACAACAACTGGTCACATGACACAAGGGGAGCGGCAGGAAGCAGGTACATATGATCAGCACTGCTTGCTGGCCACTGTGGCTGGTCTATATTAGTCTTGGATAGCCCCTTTAAGGAAGAATAAAGTTAAAGTTTTGGAATAGCCAAGACAAAGTCCTGCCCTTAAGGCAACCTTGTTTTTATATATAACAATTGAAAAAGAAACATAACCACTAATCCACCCAGATAACATACCCATAATACTAACAATAAAACAGTTCATACCATTATTTAATTTATAAACAAATACAAAATAAATTTGCAATATTATATAATATATAAATAAACAAAATAATTTTTTTAAACCGAAACGTCTTTTGTGATGAAAGGCCACCTTGCTTTTTATATATAACAATTGGAAAAAAAATAAGTTGAAAAATAACAAAAAAATACAAAAAAAGAAAATAATATAAATAGTGTTGTCCTTCAGATGGTTAATTTTGATCTTTGGCCTTGTTATCATTATGAATTATTCCAATATATAATAGAATGAACTCTTTTAATTTTTTTATTTGCATATATTTTGACTATGAATTATCATCTACACTGCCTGCCCCCAAAAAAAGTCGCCACCTGGATTTAACTAAGCAAATAGTTCTGAGCCTCCTATTGGATAATTACTGCATGGGCGATTATCTTTCCGCTGGCAACAAGTTATTTAACCCCAACTGGTGCAATGAGTTGCTTCTCATTTCTTAAACAGTCATGTCGAAAGACACATCTCGTGGTCGTGGAAAAGATGTTAGTCTGTTTGAGAAGGGTCACATCATTGGCATGCATCAAGCAGAGAAAACATCTAAGGAGATTGCAAAAACTACTAAAATTGGGTTAAGAACTGTCCAACGCGTTATTAAAAACTGGAAGGATAGTGGGGACCCATCTTATTCGAGGAAGAAATGTGGCGGGAAAAAAATCCTGAATGATCGTGATCGGCGATCACTTAAACGTTTGGTGAAATCAAAATCGAAGAAAAAAAACTGTAGAACTCAGGGCTATGTTTAATAGTGAAAGTAAGAGCATTTCCACACGTACAATGCAAAGGGAACTCAAGGGATTGGGACTGAACAGCCATGTAGCTGTAAGAAAACCACTAATCAGTGAGGAAAACCAGAAAAAGAAGGCTTCAATTTGCTGGGGAGCATAAAGATTGGACTCTGGAGCAATGGAAGAAGGTTGTGTGGTCTGATGAGTCCAGATTTACCCTGTTCCAGAGTGATTGGCGCATCAGGGTAAGAAGAGAGGCAGATGAAGTGATGCCCCCATCATGCCTGGTGCCTCCTGTACAAGCCTGTGGGGGGCAGTGCTATGATCTGGGGTTGCTGCCGTTGGTCAGGTCTAGGTTCAGCAACAGAATGTGCTCCAAGAATGAGGTCAGCCGACTACCTGAACATCCTGAATGACCAGGTTACTCCATCAATGGATTTGTTCTTCCCTGATGGCACGGGCATAATCCAAAGATGACAATGCCAGGATTCACCGGGTTTAAATTGTGAAAGAGTGGGTCAGGGAGCAGGAGACATCATTGTCACACATGGATTGGCCACCACAGAGTCCAGACCTTTCCCCCATTAAGAATCTTTGGGATGTGCTGGAGAAGGCTTTGTGCAGCGGTCAGACTCTACCATCATCAATGCAAGATCTTAGTGAAAAATTAATGCAACACTGGATGGAAATAATTCTTGCAATATTGCAGAAGCTTCTCGAAACAATGCCACAGCGAATGCGTGCCGTAATCAAAGCTAAAGGGGTCCAACGAAATACTAGAGTGTGTGAACTTTTTTTTTTTTTGGTGGCGACTTTTTTTTTGGGACAGGCAGTGTATATTAGTGGTTTAACCTTACAGTTGGACTTACATCCCCACTTATGAGCCATACTAGGCTTGATTCTTATTAAGGGATTCTTATTTATTTACACATATTTTATAATATTATTATACTTGATTGCTGAAATTCCCTCGTATAACTGTTGGCCCTATTTATACAATCTGTGTTACGCACCTATTTGTGCATTTTTTATTTATATTTTTTTTAGACTTAAAAGAGGAGTCTTGTTACTCCAAACCATGTTGTCATCACTCTTGAAGTAAAAGCCTTTATTACTAGTTGCTGTAGTCATGATATTGCACCAAAGAAATGTCAGATTACCATGGGCCATCACTTGCCTGTATCCCCCTCCCCCACCCTGTTTTTTTCTCATTGATCTACACTCCTCCAGAGGGTTGGCAGCCCCTTGAAGTGAGAATTAGATGACACCGGCAGCACCAACCATTCCCCTACACACACTCCTATACTAGTGTTGTGCCTACGTTTGCACAACATGAAAAGGTGAGCCTAATTATTTAAATTTGTGTCTATCAGCTAATACATATTACCCTATTACCACCTTAACCTCTTGTTTTTTCCAAATTTGAGGAATTTTTTATTGTGTACAAAGACCTGGGGGCATTGCAACCACAGCCAATAGCTGAGAAAAGAGAAATCGCTTCCTATTACCTAGGAACTGTCAATGTCCTTTCAATTTTCCCTTGGACTTTGAATATATGTAATGTTTACAGTAATAACGTATTAACCTTCTCTATAAAAACTGGCCAGAGGATGCAACGTGCTGTATCACCCATCAGAATTGTCAGACCGATCAACTTAGCCGTGCTCAGGTAAGATTTTTCTCAAAAATCTGTAACTTGTGTTTTTTATGGTCCTTTTTTGTCTGGTTCATACAGATGAAACTCGAAAAATTTGAATATCGTGCAAAAGTTCATTTATTTCAGTAATGCAACTTAAAATTAGAATATTGTGAAAAGGTTCAATATTCTAGGCTCCAAGTGTCACACTCTAGTCCAGGGGTAGGCAACCTCCGGCACTCCAGCTGTTGAGAAGCTTCAACTCCCAGCATGCATACTTGCTCTGCTCTTCTAAGAACTCACATACAAAATGAATGGAGCATGCTGGGAGTTGTAGTTTCACAACAGCTGGAGTGCCGAAGGTTGACAATCACTGCTCTAGTCAGATCATGAATCCATACCCCCTGAGCAAAGGGTACCCGAGATTGTGACTGTGGGGTTTTCATAAGCTGAAAGCCATAATCATCCAAATTATAACAAATAAAGGCCTGAAATATCTCGCTTTGCCTGTAATGAGTCTCATATGTTAGTTTCACCTTTTAAGTTGCATTGCTGAAATAAATGAACTTTGCACGATAATCTAATTTTTGGAGTTTTATCTGTATAATGTGATCCCCCAGCATTACACCAGTTCACAGGTATTGTGCTCCCTGACGGTCATGCATCAAGTCCAATCCTATAAATTGAGTATTTTAAAGGACTGCACTTGTTTCTAGAGGTCCTTATAAATCTTTAAGGGCCGTTTCAGACGAACGTGTCTAGTGCGGAAATCACTCTCTGTGTGTGAGAGTGATTCTCCGTTCTGGACACTGCATTTTACCGATTTATAATGTCGTGTGTCGCTGAATGACCTTACTGCTACAGAATCATAGTAAAATAATGCTGTCAGTATGATTCTGTAGCAGTAAGGTCATGCTGTGCACTCCAGAAAAAGGAGCAGTGTCCAGAATGGAGAATCACGCTCACACACACACCATAGTCAAAACTGCTGACAGACTTCCTTTAACATCAGACCCAAATCCCCATATTATTATCATATCCCACCTCTAAAACCCATATTAAAGTCGGGCAGTAGGGGTTGTCCAGCTTTACTAACTATACTCAGGATAAGTCACTAGTAGTGATGGTCAGTTTGCAGTGTTCGACAGTGAACACATGCAGGCTGCCATCTTGACTCACAAGTCCAGCACCCAGGTAAAGCCTTACCTGTGCCTGTGCCGGGAGCCGGTCTAAAATCAAATGCGTTCACCGGGAGCAGGCAGTTCTGAGATCAGCCGCCGGGGGCCTACTGCCTGCTCCTGGTGACCGCATTTGACTTCAGACCGGCTCCCGGCACAGGTAAGGGCTTACCTGTGCATTGCCGGACTTGTGAGTCAAGATGGCAGCCCGCATGTGTTCGCTGGCGAACACTGCGAACTGACCATCACTGGTCACTAACTGATTGGCGGGGGTCTGACACCCCACTGATGAACTGTTCAGGTGTAGCTCTGGTGTCATAAATAGTACCGACAACCTTGTAGTGGAAGAAGCTCGTTACTACAGCTCTTCTCCCATTGACTTCAATGAGACTATGTTCTCATCACTGGTGGGGACCAAGCTTTACCTTGTGTATTCCTTTTTCTGTAGTTGATGCTGATGATCTGAAGATGTTGCCACGAAAGAAGACGTCCTGGGTGTGTGTTGCCCTGTGGACTCTTGCTCTGGTGCTGATTTCCCCGAGAGTGGAAAGTGTGAAGGACATTGAAGATGGTAAGGGGAATTTACCTGCACAAGTTATGCAACTTTCATTTCAGAAACTTAGATTTTCTTGGTTTGATCTGGTGCCCAGGTCTGTGATGGATGATTTTTTTTTGTGATTTAACAGTTTGTTTATAAAAATAAAAGTTATAGCCTGACTAAAGTCAAGTAGCAGTGTACAAAAGCACATGCAATACAACAAGTGCAAGAGGCAGTAATTCAAGCAACAGCAGGATGTCCACATCCGATGGAATCAACCAAGTAATAAACAACAATAAGGAGCAGGGTAAAGGGGGGTTAGGGAAGGTGTGAAGGGTAGTAGGGTAAGGAAATTATATCAAGGCAAAAGCAATATGAAAGCAGACTGCTGTGGTTCGAAGTAGATTTTCAAGAACCATCACTGACGAGAGAATTTTCTATACTTCATCCAGGCCTCCCACAGTGCAGAAAACCAGGCAGTCCTCATAGTCTCCCAACCTGCTATCTGTTCCATGCAGTATCTACTGTCACGTTTCACCAGCCATTGGGAGAAAGATGTTACATTTTAATTAGAAGCAATTAGGATCAAAGCTTCAGCCAGTAATGTGTGATTAAAGCCCACAACGGTTTGGTCCATTGGATACATCTAAGCAGTCCCAGAAGACATGTTCTTGGGGAGAGTACCATCTCAACTTTGCATATCTGAGAGATTGTCTTGCAAATTATGTGCCAAAAAGATTAAATAATGGGGCACTGCCACCAGATATACAGAAAAGTGCCTACTGAAGAGTGGCATCACCGACATATTGGGTTGCACTCTGGGAATAGAGCGTGCAGTCTCTGCGTAGTATGGTACCAGCAGGTGAGCACTATATAAAAGTTTTCTTGTAGCTTCACACAACTTTCTGGGTAGAGGATAATAACTGAGTCACTTCTCTAGTAGAAAAGGAAGTGCCAAGATCTGTTTCCCAGTTTCGAAGAAAATCAGACGTCTCGTGCTTGATCTAGGAGACCAAATAAGCACATAATGGTGATTTATTTTTAAATTGGTGGCGTCCAGGAGAGTGAATTACATCACTTATCCTGTACTGACCCAGAGTTGCTTCCTGCATTTCAGTCCGGAGTTGCACTCAGTATTTTTCTGGTGGAGTCACCGTACATACATTATTTATCCTTTACATCCTCTATTATACTACAGAGCTACACTCACTCTCGTGCTGGTGCTCCAGAGCTGCACTCTCACTGTGTACATATATTACATTACTTATCCTGTCCCAATCTTGAGTTAAAGCCTGTAGTATACTCCAGAGCTGCGCTCGCCATTCTGCTGGTTCAATATAGTTTCCAGTTCTAGGATTTGCCAGGAGAGGTGCTATAGGTATAATAAACATCATCTTGGAGATGCTGAGTAATGACCATTAGATGTTTATAATAGTAATATCTTTTAATTTCTGTGGTATTGTGATCCATTTATGGGATTTATCTTCTATTAGGCTGGTGCTACATGCTGACGTTGACGAGAATGCAATTCTCACTCCCAAAATCTGCAGCATCTTGATGCTCCTGTACCGTACATCACAGCATCTTGAAAATGAGTGGGATCACACTGTGACCCGCATATTACTGCTATCCGACACTGGCAAAAAGTCCAGCAGATCTAGATTTTTGTAACTGTCAGGTTCTTGAGGACAGCACTGCAATCCCATTCACTAGTTACAATGCTGCATCTTCACACTCTGATCTTTAGCCATGAGATGTGTTGCTCCAGCCTGAGTAAGTAGCATGTATTTATATATGATCTGTTTCCAGTACCTGAAGAATTTCAGCGCTTAGAAAACTACCGAGTCGTCTTTTCTGGTACAGAAGAGAGAAATGAGGATCTCAGGTCAGTGCCATCAAATAATCTGCGATATCAGTGTTGGACTGGGGTACTTAGGGCCCACCAGTAAACATTATTATGGGGGCCCAACGTACGGATAAATTCAAATATAATAAATAATCTACCATGTTTTTTATATGCTAAAAAATGGAATTGAAAAATTTGAATATCGTGCAAAAGTTAATCTATTTCAGTAATGCAACTTAAAATGTTTATATTGTAAAAAGATTCAATATTCTAGGCTTAGAGTGTCAGACTCTAGTCAGATAATAAATCCATACCCCCTGAGCAAAGGGGACCGGAGATTGTGACTGTGGGGTTTCATAAGCTGTAGCCAAAATCATCCAAATTATAACAAATAAAGGCTTGAAATATCTCGCTTTCCATGTAATGAGTCTCATATCTTAGTTTCACCTTTTAAGTTGCATTACTGAAATAAATGAACTTTGCACAATATTCTAATTTTTCGAGTTTAACCTGTATGTGGTGCAGTAAGTCTACTGTGTTATATGCCACTTGTGCAGGGGGTGGGAGACTAGGGGCCCATCGGGGGATTACCCTGTATCCCTGTGGGCCAGTCCAAGCCTGGGTGATATCTCCTAGTGTTGGGGTACATGTTGTGTCCAAATTGCAGCCCCAAAAACTGAGGTGTATCATAAATCAGCATAGTCTTGCCTGTCCATATCTGCAGGGTTTTTGCAGTTTATTAGCAAAAACAGCAAAGACACAAGCATATTAAAACCACAGCGATTTGCCTTGGAGCTACTGTTCTGTGAGTGCAAACTAAAGAAATCAAAACAGAACCGTACAGGTCACATTTTATGTTAATAGGGTCAATTGGTGGAAAGCCACAAAACTAGTGTGAGGCCCAAGACCCAGCTCAAGCGATCCACTTCTGCCTTCTCTGCTGGATGCAAAGCAGGGTTTGCTCGCTGTCTGGCTTTAATGTACATCTTTGGGGCATTTCTTTATGAATGTGTTTTACTCATTTTGGGCTAAAAAGCATTTTTTTCAGTTGGTTTTTATTAAAAATGTTTGGCCTTTTCTGAGATACATGGGTTAGGGTTAGTCAATCAGTCTGTCATTTTCAGCTTTTTTTTTATCCCATCATCTGTGTAGCATTTATCGCCAATCTCCTTACCTCATAAACACTTATTTAAGCCCTATTCTGATCAGTTTAATAAGAATTGAGCTATAATGAGTGTCTATGAGGTCAGGAGATTCAAAGAAAACAGAAACTGACAGCCTCCAAACAGACTGATTTTTAACCCCTATAACTCAGAAATGGCTGAAAATTTACCACCGATTCGCAATGGACCCTATTAACTTATCTGCAGGGTTCTATTGTGGGTTTTTTTTCACACAAAGAATAGTACTGCCGAAGGTGCCTATAGCCTTCAGCCCACACTTTAAATGTGTAGTGGTAAATTCTGGACTGTCTGATGTAAATTTATGGTGGTGCTAGTTCCTGAGCAGGAAAAGGAATATGAAATTTGGAAATAAAGGATAAATGTATATAGAAGTAGGGTGATACACAGATATCATAGGTCGACAAAGCAAAACTTAGTAAAGACCCCTGTCTTTATTAAGGCCCCTTTCACACGGGCGAGATTTCCGCACAGGTGCAATGCGTGACGTGATTGCATTGCACCCGCACTGAATCCTGACCCATTCATTTCTATGGTACTGTGCACACGAATGGTGATTTTCACGCATCACTTGTGCGTTGCGTGAAAATCGCAGCATGTTCTATATTCAGCGTTTTTCACGCAACGCAGGCCCCATAGAAGTGAATGGGGCTGCGTGAAAATCTCAAGCATCCGCAAGCAAGTGCGGATGTGGTCCGATTTTCACGCACGGTTGCTAGGAGACGATCGGAATGGGGACCCGATCATTTTATTATTTTCCCTTATAACATGTAACAAGGGAAAATAATAGCATTCTTAATACAGAATGCATAGTACAATAGGGCTGGAGGGGTTCAAAATAAATAAATAAATAAATAAATAATATAACTCACCTTAATCCACTTGATCGCGAAGCCCGGCTTCTCTTCTGTCTTCTTCTTTGCTGTGCACAGGAAAGGGACCTTTGATGATGTCACTGCACTCATCACATGGTCTGTCACATGATCCATCACCATGGTAAAAGATCATGTGATGAGCGCAGTGATGTCATCAAAGGTCCTATTCCTCAAAGAAGAAGACAGAAGAGATGCCGGGCTGCGCGAACAAGTGGATTAAGGTGAGTTAAATTATTATTTATTTATTTTTAACCCCTATTGTACTATGCATTTTGTATTCAGAATGCTATTATTTTCCCTTATAACCATGTTATAAGGGGAAATAATACTATCTACACCACCTTGAACCCAAACCTGAACTTCTGTGAAGAAGTTCGGGTTACCACATTCAGTTTTTTTATCACGCGCGTGAAAAACACATTGCACCCACGTGATAAAAACTGAACAACAGAACGCAATCGCAGTCAAAACGCATCCGGACACGCTTGTCTGCAAGGGGCCTAAGTGAAATTTTTAATAAATGTGCTCCACCTAACCCATTTACCCAATGCTTATGTCAGATAAAGTGGAAGTGCTTAATAAATATGGTGCTCATTCTGAACACCATGTTTTAACTGTCATAAATGTACTGTGTTTCTGGATGTGAAAAAACTGTCTGCCTGCAGCCACCACTAGAGGGAGCTCACTACATAAGAATTTAGTTGACTCTTTGAACTAAATGGCAGCTGATAACATTTCTTTACACTTAGCTCCCCTTAAAGGGGTTCTCCAGGAATGAAGAAAATGTAAATACTTAAATATTACCTTATTATAAATATATTCCCAAATACCTTTCATTAGTTATAATGGCTTCTTTCGTCTGGGGAGCAATCATTAAGAGAAATAAAATGGCTGCCGTCTTATTAGGACACACAAAACCTGTTCTAATCACACAGGAGGACAAGTTACTTCACAACACTGAGGTAAAGAGCTGCCTCATCCTCCTCTCTGCTTGTCAAGGATTATGATCCTGAATACAGTTGATATGAACTTCAGCTGAATCTCTGTAGGAATGGAGTTCATGAGGAGACATGAAGTGCAGAGAGGAGGATGGGGATGTGGATAATGAGCAGCAGCACTTGTTTGCAGTCCTCCATTACCACAGCCCCACATTACCACAGTCTGTCCTGTCCGTCTTCTCCGTAGTTCATGTCTCCTCATGAACTCCATTCCCACAGAAATTCATCTGAAGATTGTATCATCTCTATTCAGGGTCATAATTCCTGACAAGCAAAGCAGAAAGGAGGATGAGGCAGCTCTTTAGCTCAGTGCTCTCAAGTAACCTGCCCTGTGTGATTAGGAAACGTTTTGTGTGTACGAATAAGACGGCGGCCACTTTATTTCTCTTAATGATTGCTCCCCAAACAAAACGAGCCATTATCACCAATTAAAAGGTATTTGGGAATATATTTATAGTAAAGTAATATTTAAGTATTTTTTTATTTTCTTAATTCCTGGAGATGTATGTTTCATTTGGGCTAGTAAGTGCAGATAACCCCTTTAACTTTATTCTTCTTTAAAGAGAATATAATATATATATTTATATTAAAATGGTGATCATACTTACTGTACCTGGTCCCCGCTGCTCCCCTTGCACCACATGACCAGTGTGATGGAAGAGAAGCAAGTCACCACTGCAGCCTGTGATTGGCTGCAGTGGTCACATATCCCCCTTGATTTCAGGGCTTCAGGCAGAAGAAGAGCCAGCCTGAGAGCAATAGAGACCAGACCCAGAGGTGGGGACCAGGTAAGTATGATCACCACTGTGGGTCAGCCATTCTGGGAGGTCTGGATTAGTCCTGGGTTTGGTCTTTGGTGATGAATAATTAATACTGTCTGCTATGACTCTTTACAGAGCTGGGAACCAATTATTACGAACATGGAAAGTTTCTAATAGCAGAGATTCTAAGGAGAAAAATCAGGTCAGCAAACAAGTAGAATTTTCAACTGCAGATTATGATCCTGATATTGAGCACATATTAGGGAAAATGGAAATGTTAAAACTTTATTAATGCTTCCCTATAGACAACAACCAGGAATATACTAAAGTACATCTTGTTCCAATCTCCCCTACCTGCTGATATCATGGGGTGTGTAGGGGGAATAGCAGCAGACATGACGGAAACAATAATTGGCGACTTTTGTGAAGTGACAACAGGGACATTTTGAGAAGCGATGCATTAAGTAATGATATTTTCATTGCTTCTAAACATGAAAATAGACCCCAAACCATCTACAATAATACAGAAACCATAGCCCAAAAACTAATCCTGGTCCTAGAAACTCTAAAAAAATATAGACCCAGACCAAGCTCATTAAACACAGACTCCCTTAAATAAATATACAGATCAGACCCCCCTCCAGGCCCCAGACCACTCACTTAAAATAAATATAGATCCCAGACGAAGCTCTCTAAACTAACAGAGACCCCATACTAAACTCACTTCTCATTCCTGTAGTTTGCAGGGTACTCCCAGGGTGTTGCTCTGTCTTGGCGCTCAACTGCAGAACCCCTTTAAAGAAGACCTGTCACAACAAGCTGACAGCTCCAAGCTATAGAGCAGGAGGAGCTGAGCAGACTGATATATAGTTTTGTGGGAAAAATATTCAGTAAAACCTGTATTTATTTGCTTTTTCCACTTCCTGTGAAGAGCTATAGGTACAGGGGAGGGGTTATCAGTGACTGACAGCTATCTCTGCCATGAACCAGGGAGGGGGAACCCACTGTGCCACGCATCCTACCTCCTCTAAGGGCGTTGTCTAAGTGAACCCCTCATTCTTCACAGTACCCCTGATGGTGGGAATAGACTTTCCTGAGGGAAACACCAGGTCGCTAGCTCTTGAGGAGGATTGGCACATGAGGCAGGTGGTCCAGGAGATACCCGAGCAAGGTTCCAGAGGTACAGACGTAGTCAGCAGGCGAGTCGTAAACAGGAGCAACAGTGCAGGACCGAAGGAGGAGGCAGAGGCAAAGTCAGACAGGCAATAGGTCAGGACAGGCGGCACAGGTCAGGCAATCCAGGTTGGTGACAGGAGAGTCAAGGCAAGCAGGCAGGGATCAAACAGGTAGCGGAGTCCAGTAACACAAGCATGGGTCAGGTACACAGGAACACAAGCAGAGAAATCAGCAACCTTTGCAGGACACAAGGACCTTGACACTCAGGCATCTGGGAAGGGCGCTGAGCCACTTATATATGTGCAGGAGGGCTAGGATTGGTTGGCGAGGCCACATGATCTAACCCAAAAAGCACAGGAAGTGACACGCGCTGGCTCTTAAGAAAGTGCTGTAGGGAAGAAACAGCAAGCATGCTGTGGCCAGGGGTGAAAAGAAACTGTGGAGCGGATCCCAGAACAAACAGTACCTGCAAGGACAGAGCCCAGGACTGCAGTGGTGAATGGGGAAGCACAGGCAGCAGATCACCGCTGAACACGGCGCCCAGGACCGCGGCGGTAATCAGGGGAACAATCTCTTATATACACCGTGCTATCAGTCACTGATAACCCCTCCCTCCTGTACAGATAGCTGTTCCCTCCCAGAAGGTAGAAAAAGCAGAGGTATAAATGTATAAATTACAGGTTTTAGGGTCCATTCACACGTCCTGTTTTTTTTCATCCTGAAAAACGGTCCGTTTTTTGCGGATCCGTTGTTCCTGAAAATGTTTCCGTATGTCATCCGTTTTTTGCGGATCCATTGACTTTGTATTGTACCAGGATCCGATTTTTCAGGACAAGAATAGGACATGTTTTATATTTAAACGGACATGCGGAACGGAACAACGGAAACGGACAGCACACATTGTGCTGTCCGATTTTTTCCAGGACCCATTGAAAATGAATGGGTCCAGATCTGGTCCTGATCTGTTCCTGAAAAAACGGAACAGATCAGGAAAGAAAAAACGGACGTGTGAATGGACCCTAACTGAGTGTTTTCCCACAAAGCTGTATATCAATCTTCTTGGCTCCTCCTGCTCTATAACATGCGGCCTGCAGATTGCATGCATTTTGTAGTAACAACCTCTTTAAAGGGAACCTGTCACCGGGATTTGGGGTATAGAGCTGAGTACATGGGTTGCTAAATGGCCACTAGCACATCCGCAATACCCAGTCCCCATAGCTCTGTGTGCTTTTATTGTGTATAAAAAGCTATTTGATACATATGCAAATTAACCTGAGATGAGTCAGAGCTTGAAAATATGACTCTTCTCTGGTCACACAAGTAAGATATGACTCTTATGTTAATTTGCATATGTATAAAATCGTTTTTTTTACACAATAAAAGCACACCGAGCTATGGGGACTGGGTATTGTGGATGTGCTAGCGGCCATCTAGAAACCCATGTCCTCAGCTCAATACCCAAAATCCCGGTGACAGGTTCCCTTTAAATCAAATGCCCTACTTGGTCATATTAAAGGCTTTATCTGTTTACGACACACGCTTTTTGTTAGAATGAGCCTCCTGTGCTAAGCTTATCTCTAAGTGCCCTACTACTGGACTTCCAGTGTTCAGCTAAAACCTATGTGAGAAGTTATCAGCAAATGTTCAGTACCCTTGCAGTTTCACCTTAGGGAAAATTAAGCATTACCCAGTGCACATCGACAGCTGTGGTTCGTCTGTGTAAGACCTGAACATCTTGATTTGTCTAGAATGAATAATGCTGTTTGTAGCCCCTCTTCACTTTGTCCATTAGATGAGGACTCTGAATATGAGTTCCTAATTATTAATTCAAATTTCCTATTTAGGTATTTAAAGTGTTTCCTAAACCAGATAAACTTTCTAACATTATTTAACCACATACAACCATCCACTGCAGAGAGCCACTGCAAAACTTTCAAGGTTGTCTATTAGATTGAGTTCTTTACTGCCAACTGTGCTGGCATAGACAAGACCCACGTCAAGTTCCTCTGTGATCAGCTCTTTTTATGATGGGACAACCTCTTGGTTTATGTCTGGTTGTTTCAGTAAGGAACAATACAGATTTTTGTCTTATTCTGTACTTGTGTATACCTTTTGGAAATTTTTGAAGAGTAGACACACTCTTCCAAGTTTGACTCCTTTGCTGTACTTACCATTCTTCTCACTTCTACCCCTCTCCCCTTTTATTCTTTAGAAGTACTATATAAACCTGTCTCTGTTCCTATTATCAGTTACTTATATACTTCTTTTTCATACATGCAACTCACAGGTGGTGTCCAAAACTACGAATGGATATGACAAGGAAGTGGCAAAAGAAATATCAGAGACAGGAATAGACCAACAAATAATTATCCGAATTGGGTCTGATGAAACTGTACAAAATGCTGGAGACTACTTGTTCAACAAGAAGAAAAATACAAATCGTCCTAAAGTCTTACTGGAGTTTGTTGTAAAATCAGGACAATTCAAACTGGTAAAACTGGAAGGAACTGACACAGTACATATAACTGAAAATACCAAAATCTCTGTGGTTGGACATGGAGGTCAGAGAGAGGGTCGAGTGTCTGTGGGTGGGGAAACATCAGAACAATTGGCAAAAGTTATCCTAAAGCTTCGAGAACCCTCATCCCAAGTTCACTGGCCATCTGGTTTACACAAAGTAGAAGAAATCAGCATAGTCTCTTGTGATGTTGGTGCAGGAGAAGAAGGTAAAACCTTTGCCAAAGACTTTTTATTAGGCCTGGATAATGCAAGATTATCTGTGGGTTCACTCTCTGTTCGCACAACAAAGACCATAGTGCAGGAAGATGGGAGCAAAGTGACTGTTGATTTTGATGATCCAGAGCATTGGGGCAAACATATCCCCGATCACAAGCGTAAATTCTATTTAGGTAAGAATAAGGATCTCATAGAACTGAGCAACACAAAGGAAAGAAATCCAGAATGGATAGAAAGTCAGAGCATAGGCAATGAACTTGACCCTTTAGGTCCAAGGACTATGGAAAACAACCCCCTATTCTACTATGACAATGGGGTTCTCTACCATATTGAAGATGAACATATTGGTCAAGGAATCGATGAGACTGTTAGAGGATTGTTTAACACAGAAGGTCAACATGTCGACACTCAGTCTTTAGATGTATATTATAAAATAAGTATTGATTTAGATATAGTGCATGAAACAAATGTCCAGGTCCAAGTTGTAGATGGACTAGAGAGTCTAAAAAATAATATCCAAGACATCATAGACAGTTCTAATGACATAAGAAGGCAAAAGCTGATAGATAAAGCTAATGTACTGAAAAAGAATGGAATTACAGCTGACAATAATATGAATCTGAAAGAAACATGGAAAGTTCTCTCAAATCTAAGGAATAACAGACAAATTAGACTAATTTATAATGACATTCAAAACACTTTAGGAAAACACATTTAAATACTATCGCTTTAAGGACTACATCTACCGCATCAACCTAAAAGACTTTTATGTTACCTTATATGGAACAACTGATGAAAATCTGTTAGAAGACTCGGATAAATCTGTTGAGTTTTGTGACCTTAGAAATAAAGATCATGTAGCATATCCTGACATGAAAGATATGATAAATACTAGATCATTTACAAGCATGGCACAAAAATGGGTAATGAACAACCACAACAATATAGGTGAAATAAATGGATATGACGGGATAGCTGTCCTCGCCACTCATATTTCTGAGGCTGTTCGGAATCCCAAAATGTTTATGATAAATCGCCTCCTGTGGGATGTGGAAGCATCGTGGGGACAGTTTCGTTACAGAAACCCCATGACAAGAGGAGATACATGGAAAGGAAACCATGCAGCTATAGGCCTGAGTTATGAGACCTGCTGATCATGACATGAATGAACAAGTTGCACGGGAAACTACAATTGCTATGAAGCTTTGGCTAACCAGAAAATACAGAGAAATGTATTATGACTACAAACCTGAACGTCTACCAGAACCAATAGAAATTTCATCAGATGAGGCCAAAGTAAACATTAGACGTGAATGTGAAAGGCTTCCTCTATATGATTCAATAATTGATGTGAACTGCAGAAAGCGTCCAGGGCAATTATCTGAAGATCTTCCAAGTTATTTTCACGACCTGGAAGAGCGAGCAAGAGGAAAGAGCTTTAGAGACAGAATTACATTTAAAAATTATGGAGGACAAACAGCAACTGGTGGAGACGTTGTCCAATAAAATAAAGGAACAAGTCTCTGAAGACTTTGCTAAGAATTGGAGAGTTAAGTCAATAGAGAATTATGAAAGTGGCACTAAAGCAGTAGTAGAAGATATAAAAAATCCTTCAGTGACATTAGATCTTTTTCTCCCTGGTGAAATCAGATCATTAAGGTCAGAAGAAGTCTTACATTCCTATTTCAATGATATTTCCGGTTACAATAAAGTCAATCATGGACTTGCAATCTATGGGACCCTAATGGGATTTCAAGGAGCCAATCAGATGTTTGCTGAAGGACGAAAGTGGGAAGGAGGAGTGATGCTGGCCCAGGGCGTTCATGGAGTAACAGAGATGACTGGTATAAATTCAGCAGTTAATAAAATTGCTGGAAATATTGCACAGAAATCCATCTCCCAGATATCTACCGGGCTTGAGGAAGCTTCAGCAGTAAAGTTCACAAGCGCTCTGGCTGAAGCTGGTGAATTAGCTAAAGCAGTCCCAATTCTATCATTAGGATTCACTGTGTTTAAT
Organism: Bufo gargarizans; assembly: GCF_014858855.1. NCBI lineage: Eukaryota > Metazoa > Chordata > Amphibia > Anura > Bufonidae > Bufo > Bufo gargarizans. The sequence continues at coordinate 117,941,762 of NC_058089.1, forward strand.
ATATATGAGGATCTCCACCAGGGCACTACAACTGGGATAGTAGATGCTGCTCTTGATGGTGCAATATTTATAACCGCTCTGGCCGGTCCTGAAATGCTTCCAGTCACTGTGGTCTTGAGTATTGTCCGTCTAGCTATTGACCCAATGTACAATGAAATAAAACATGAATTGGACGCTTTACCCCCTGATGCCAGTGTAGGCGACAAGTTTGTGGCTGTGGTCAAGGGAATTGGATTAGCCCTAAGAGACATAGGGAATAGCTTTGTACAAATATGGGAACAAATAAGTATACCAGGTGTAATTTATAATGTGTATAACCTTGAACAAGAGCACAAAAGGCTCCATGGACATCATACACAACTTGCAAACAGCTGAGAACTACTACAAAATCTTTAGATGAAAGCGATGGAGACGTGTGTCACAAAAGGATAGACTTCACTCAAGGGGAGAAATCTGCCTATGGAGGAAAGTTACACGTTGAGTTAACAGACCACAGTTCAGTGATCATTACATTAACCGATCCTCTTACGTCCAACAGAATTGTGAAGGAGATTCCCTTTGAAAAGGACTGTGAGTTGGTGGATCTAGTTATGGGGATTGGAGAAGGTGTGAATATTAAACTGACACAGAAAACGGCCACCTTGCTATGGTTCATTCCCGTGAAAACAAAAGATGTTATTTCTTCTTGACACCAGATGACAAATCTCTGCATGGTACATACGTGGGCAATTCCAAACCTAATCGATTCTATGCCGTGCAGCAGAATGTAATCGAAGGACTTTCTTACACCCTGGACAAATACCACTATGAATTATATGGCAATGACGGCAATGACATTTTCTATTTAGGGCCTCAGAAAACCTTTGTCCATGGTGGAAACGGTCAGGATGTCTATTATATCCCGAACAACGCGGGACAAACTGAGATCTGTAATCAGGCAGATGATAAAGAGATGGACCTCCTCATTTTCCACATTCCTCTTCGACAAATAAATGCAAGAAAGGTAAAAAATGACCTTAAGCTTTTCAACAACAATCTTCATGAAATCCTGATAAAAAACTGGTTTAGTGGAGAAGAATATAGACATATGAGCTTTAAGAGCATGGACGGGGCTCTCTTTAAGGTTGGGGAAGTTAAGTTGAATGGGATTGTTCCTTTGGAGCCTTACACGTTGGATTTTTCTAGTAAAGATTCAGGTGCACAGATTTCCCTTGAAGATCCACTTTGGGAGACAGTGGTCGCAGTTATTGGCAGTAACCATAGTGACAATATACAAGGGAATCACCTCAATAATGTTCTTCAGGGAAGAGGGGGTAAAAATGATCTTGCTGGAAGAGACGGGAAAGACATGTATATTATCCAAGAAAAGCAAGACTGTGACACCATTAATAATTTTGCTAATGATGACCTGATAGATATAGTAGAGTTGCCGGGAAGCTATGCAGACCTGAGGGCTGCCATTGTTCCCTTGCGGTCTCTGAAGATTTGGGATTCCAAGGGAAAGACGTGTGTTATCATGAAGGATTGGAACAGAGGGTGGCAATGGCAACACATCATACTGAAATCCAAAGATTTTGTGTTGTTCCAGATCACAAACACATCAAAGCCAGAGTTGATTCCACTGATATTAGACTATAGTGACTCTACGGACGGGATAGACGTTGACTTAAATTCCATTCCTGGAAATGAAAATATAATGACTGTGATAGGCTCCTCGCATTATGATAATATCAAAGGGAATAATAAGCCGAATTTCATTCAGGGAGGTAAAGGGGGAGGAAGACTTACCGGAAGAGGAGGAAGTGACACATATGTCATCGACTGTAAGGAAGGTGAATTCATTATAGATAACTACTCAGAAGATGACACCATGGATATTCTTTTTATCAAGGAGAAATACAGCTCACTAAAATTTAATACAATAGTTCAGTCAAGTTACTTTGATATAAATGTTAGGAAAAATCTTAGGATCAGTGTTAATTCCACCTGCGACATTACACTATTAAATTGGCACTCATCAGAAAAGTACAGACATTTACAAATATGGACGGAGGATGGAATTACATTCAGCATTCCCAGGGGAAGCATTCCTGTGATATTTGCCGTAGACAACTCTAGAGATACATTACCGATCAGTGTCATAGACACTAGGTCAGGTATATATGAAGGAGCAACTAAGGTAATGGGTCCTCCTAGATTCATTAACATATACGGAAATGGAAAAAACAATTATATTGACCCGGAGACACGGGGAGCATCAATGACAGGTGGAGAAGGCAGCGACACCTATGTACTGAGAAAACATTACGAAGGCAACTATGAAATTAACAATTACGCGGAAGATGAAAAAGTGGATTTTTTGATACTTGATATCAACTATAAAGATATTCAGTTCAAAGTGGGAAATAAATTTCAGAACGTACAAATCAGTGCTCCACGTGTTGCCCGATGGCAATGTCGTCTATTAATGTTTGTCAAAAGTAAGAATCAGAGACATTTGATAGTTAAGACCAATGATGTGTGGTTCACCTTCTCTGACAGTTTGGAGATCCAGCCACTATTTGTTGATGAAAGATCCATGTCTACTGATTTACACCTTGATCTTTCTAGTAAGAGTCTCCACTCTGTACCAACTGTATATGGATCTCTCCAGAGAAGAAACTTCATCACTGGAAATTCTTTGAATAACACAATAATAGGGGGAAAGGACATTGATGTACTGTATGGTCTAGAAGGAAATGATGTTCTCCAAGGTTCTCGTGGGAAAGACTATCTTTCAGGAGGAGCTGGTGATGACAAGATTCATGGAGGTGAAGGGAATGATCTCATTTTAGGTGGTGAAGGTGATGATGCTATCTACCCTGGCCTGGGGGCAGACACAGTATATGGGGGTTCAGGATCAGATACATTATTATTCTTTGGAGATCATGGCAATGAAACTGGGGTATATGTAAATCTGTATCTTGGATATGGAGCTGGCTCAGATGCTGAAGGCGACCTCTACTCTGGAATGGAAAATGTAGTGGGCACCAGTTATGATGACATTTTGATAGGAAATTACGATAGTAACTACATCAGAGGTGCAGGAGGTAACGATCTTATTCAACCATTGGGTGGTTATGACTTTCTTCAGGGAGGAGAAGGAGAAGATATCTATAATCTGATAGATGCTACAGGAATTAAAATGATTGATAATTTTGCCAGTGACGGGAAAGCAGATGACATTTATGTTGATGATTATGTGCAATTAGAAATCAGTCAACAGAGATCCCAAGATGACCTTCACATAACCATTAACTATAAAAATGATGAAGAACTTAAAGTCATTGTGAAAAACTGGTTCAAGTCAGAAAAATACAGACACCTCACTATAAAGAAAATTTTAAAAAGGGATGTGACACGTGGAATGATACCATGTAAGCCAGAAGAGGGAGTCATGAATGCTATACCTGTGATGTGCATTGCTTTTTCAGATTAGACACAATTTTGTATACTTGTTCTTTAATGTGCGGAGTATTGATGTTGGCAATGAGTTGATTTAACATGAAAAAATACATTTTTCCAATATTGAAAATGTGACATCTTGCTTTCTGCTTTAATGTTTTAAACTATTCCAAGATTTCAGATCACTGACTTTGAGGTGACCTCTGTTCTATTGGAAGAAATTATAATTCCAACCAATTAGCCAGGTAAAATGAAACTCTCCTGCTAGCTATTATCAATAAAACTAACAGTGGCAGAAAAGAGTGTATTAGTTTTATTTGTGCCATGTAGCACCTCTCGAGTGCCCTATACCCAAATTTTCCTTAAAGGGATTGTTTCATCTAAGACATTGGTGGCATATCACTGGGAAGCATTCAGTCTGCAGCGATGTCCTTTCATTTTTTGTTGCTTTCTCTAAATAGTCAATATTAGAGTCACATGACTGTCTGTTGGCCGCCGTCTTATGGAAAGGATGCAGACAGCACAGAGCATTTGCCCAAGAGGAGGACATTGTTTATGAAACATAGCAATTTGTTCAACATAACATTGGTAAACAGTAGCCAAGAATTTGGCAAAACCCTTATTTGACATTAGTCCATAATCTCTCAAAATATCGACCAACCAACCAGAAAAAAGACCCAAATAACTTTTCTTATCTATACAGTAGACTTCTGTAAGTGTCAAGTGAGGCAGGTCCTTTAAGGAGCGCAAAATGAACCAATAGGGTTGTGGGATGTACACCTCATTAGATTTTTACTTCAAAACATAAAGTGATCTCCACATTCAGGGTGGCTAGGAAGTCACAAGTACAGCCTCTTAGAATTCTACGGAGCATGACAAATTAAATAGTGTCACTATTTAAAAATAACTATGGCAAAGTGTATGAGCTATGTGTGAAAAATGAAGTACAACCTTGATTCTTCCATGTGAATTAAGAGTTTTTCTTTTCCGGCATTGAGTTCCGTCACAGGGGCTCAATACCGGAAAAGAACTGATCAGTTTTATCCTAATGCATTCTGAATGGAGAGCATTCCGTTCAGGATGCATCAGTTCAGTCCTTCTTACGTTTTTTAGACTGAGAAAATACCGCAGCATGCTGTATTTTTCCTCTCCGGTCAAAAATCCTGAACACTTGCCAGAAAGCCGGGTCCGGCATTAATTTCCATTGAAATGTAAAATTGCTGCATTGACGGATCCGTTCTTCCGCAGACCTTTAAATCTGTGAAAAAAATAAATACCGGATCCGTTTTTCCGGATGACACCGGAGAGACGGATCCGGTATTTCAGTGCATTCGTCAGACGGATCTGCATCCAGATCTGTCTGACAAATGCCACCCGTTTGCGTCCAGATTGCCGGATATGGCAGGCAGTTCCGGTGACATTTTGGCAGTTTGCAGGTCTGAAGCATTCCGGCGTGTGTTAACGCAATCCCATACAGACAGACATCAGCAATGATCTTAGAGAAGCTATTGTTGGTACCCATCAATCTGGGGAGGGTTATAAAGCCATTTTCAAAGAATCTGAAGTTCACCATTCTAAAGTCAGAAAGATCTAAAGCAAAAAAACACTCAACGCAGCTGTCAATCTACCCAGGAGTTGATGTCCTAGCAAATGTACCCCAAGGTCTGACCGTGCAATGCTCAGAGAAACTGCAAAAAACTAAGGAAGAAATGGCTGTGAATCTGTTAGATTAATGGAATAAAATCTCACGCTGCATAACAATTACTACTAGCCTGTATTGCCATGGCAAATAGAGAACATCTCTAACGGCAGCTTGCACAGCAAGAATGATGACATCACCGAATGACGCCTGCCGGTGCCAAACCATGGGTTGAAGGGTGAAGAAAGCTAAAAACTCTGCTTCACCGTTATATTCAAGGGTATGCAGATGAAGTAAGTGCCACTAAAAATTACAAGCAATTGATTTGATGGAGAATGCCCTTTAATCGGTTCATCCTGGAACAGAAACACGGCATGCAAGATAACCTGGACCGACACCTGACACCCTGTCATGGAACCATGAACCAGACGTATAACAAGAGATAAGTGGAAATAAGAAGGCTTTATTGAACATCAAGCTGTGAGGCAAAAGTCCAAGCGGATGGCTAAACCGAAGCAGGGTCTTGCGAAGCCAGAAGTCAGGAACCAGCAGGGTAGTCAGACGAAGCCTGGATCAGGAACCAGCAGGGTAGTCAGACGAGGCCTGGATCAGGAACCAGCAGGGTAGTCAGACGAGGCCAGGATCAGGAACCAGCAGGGTAGTCAGACGAAGCCTGGATCAGGAACCAGCAGGGTAGTCAGACGAGGCCTGGATCAGGAACCAGCAGGGTAGTCAGACGAGGCCTGGATCAGGAACCAGCAGGGTAGTCAGACGAGGCCAGGATCAGGAACCAGCAGGGTAGTCAGACGAAGCCTGGATCAGGAACCAGCAGGGTAGTCAGACGAGGCCTGGATCAGGAACCAGCAGGGTAGTCAGACGAGGCCTGGATCAGGAACCAGCAGGGTAGTCAGACGAGGCCAGGATCAGGAACCAGCAGGGTAGTCAGACGAGGCCAGGATCAGGAACCAGCAGGGTAGTCAGACGAGGCCAGGATCAGGAACCAGAAGCAGCAGCAGTCTTAGAAGCATGTGAACACAGGAGGACCAAGCAGGGAACTGAAGCCACAGACCTCCTATATATATGAGCTAGGCATCCAGCTCCTCCCAGTGGGAAGGAGAAGCCGCAGGGTGGGAGGCTACAAGAAACCCAGAAACCAAGATGGCCGCCAGCACATGTCAAACGAAGGAGAGCAGCAAGAAGGTAAGACCATGACAGTACCTCCCCCTCAAGGGCCCCTCCTCCGCGGAGTAAAGAACGGTTTCTGAGGGAAGCGTGCGTGGAAGGCTCGGAGCAAGGCAGGAGCATGGACATCTGCGGAGGGAACCCAGGAACGCTCCTCTGGACCATAACCACGCCAATGGACCAAAAACTGCACCCGACCGCGGACCAGGCGTGAGTCCAGGATATTGCTCACCTCATACTCCTCACGATTGCCCACTTGGACCGGACGAGGCCGAGGAACCGAGGAAGTGAAACGATTACACACCAGTGGCTTCAACAGGGAGACATGAAACACGTTGGAGATCCGCATGCCAGGAGGAAGCGCAAGGGCATAGGCTACCGGGTTTACCCTGCGAAGCACTCGGAAGGGACCAACAAAGCGAGGCGCCAGCTTTGGAGTGGGCACTCGAAGGTTGAGGTTGCGGGTGGACAACCATACGCGGTCTCCGACCTGGTAGGAAGGAGCGGGCGCTCGTCTGCGATCAGCCTGGAGTCTCTGGCGCTGCGCAGAGACCTCAAGGGACCTCTGGATCTGTACCCAAGAAGCACGTAGGACGGAAAGGTGATCCTTCACAGCCGGAATATCCTGGGGAGAGAATACCTCCGGTAACACGGCAGGTTGGAACCCATAATTGGCTATGAAGGGAGACGTCCCAGAGGAAGAGTTCACCGCCGTGTTCCTGGCAAACTCAGCCCAAGGCAGGAGGTCAACCCAATTGTCTTGGTGATCGGAGACATAGCAACGAAGGAATTGCTCCAAGGCCTGATTGGATCGTTCTGCGGCCCCATTGGACTGAGGGTGGTAGGCCGAGGAGAAAGAGAGATGAATCCCCAACTGGGAGCAAAAGGCGCGCCAGAACCTGGACACAAACTGACTCCCCCGATCCGACACAATCTCCTTGGGCAAACCGTGCAACCGGAAGACCTCCCTGGCAAAAATCGAGGCCAACTCTTGTGCAGAGGGTAACTTCTTGAGAGGAACACAGTGGCACATTTTAGAAAACCGATCCACAATCATGAGAATGACCGTATGGCCTCGGGATGCAGGGAGGTCCACAATGAAATCCATCCCCAGGTGTGACCATGGACGCTCCCCGGTGGCTATGGGTTGCAAAAGCCCCAACGGAAGGTGCCGAGGGGACTTACTCTGGGCACAAACGGAGCATGCCGCTACATATGCGGCGATGTCGGAACGTAGAGAAGGCCACCAGAACAGACGTGAAACCGCCCAGGACAGCTGATTATTTCCAGGGTGCCCCGCGGCCTTGGAGTTATGGTAGGTTCGCAACAACCGAGTGCGCAACTCCTCAGGCACAAAACATCTGCCGTTGGGTCTCCCAGAGGGAGCACCAGATTGAGCCGCCAAAATCTGCTCACCCAGGGGAGAGGTCAGGCTGGAGCGAATAGCGGCCAGGATCTGATTCGGAGGTATGACCGAAGTCGGAATCGACTCCTCCCCGGACAGCTCGGAGTACTGCCGTGATAAGGCATCCGCTCTGATGTTCTTGGAACCGGGTAGGTAGGAGACCACGTAATTAAAACGTGACAAGAACAGAGCCCATCTGGCCTGACGTGGTGTCAATCTCTTGGCCTCAGAGAGGTAGGTCAGATTCTTGTGGTCCGTCAGGATGAGAACCGGAACCACCGAGCCCTCGAGCAAGTGCCTCCATTCTTTAAGGGCCTGCACGATGGCCAATAACTCCCTGTCACCAATCTGATAGTTGCACTCCGCGGAAGACAGTTTCCGGGAGTAAAACCCACAAGGAAGCAGGGGACCCTCTGGTGTTCTACGCTGAGACAGGAGGCAACAGAGAGTCCGAGGAAGTACACAGCAACTTGACAGGCCCATGGATGCAACTAGCCCCACACTGCGGTGACCACGAGAGGATCTCGGCCGATCTCCAATCGAAAGTCGGATTATGCTTCTGGAGCCAGGGGTACCCCAAGACCACCGAGTAGTGTGGAGACGAAATAACCTGGAGACAGACCGACTCTCTGTGAACAGCACCAATGGCCATCCCCACTGGAAGGGTCTCCTGAGTCACGTGTGGCGGCAGAAGGGGTCTGCCGTCTATCGCCTCAAGAGCCAGTGGGGAACCTCGAGGCTGCAGAGGAATGGAATTGCCAGCAGCGAACACACTATCAATGAACAAACCACCAGCACCAGAGTCCACCAACGCCTGGGTCACCACCGAGCCCCCGACCCAGGAGAGGACAACAGTAATCAGTGGTTTGTCAACACGGGAAACCTGGGACGAGGAGACTCCACCCAAGATCTGCCCCCGACAGGATCTCAGGTGCGAGCGTTTCCCGGACGGTTCGGGCATGCCAACCGAAAATGCCCACCGAGACCACAGTACATGCATCGGCCCTCGCGTCTCCGGAGTACCCTCTCCCCCTCGGACAGGCGAGCAAACCCCAGCTGCATGGGTTCACCCCCAGACAAGTCATCCCCAGGAGGCGTGTGAGGAGAGGGAGGCACGGGTGGGACAGCAAACGTAGGCGCCAATCTGTTAGAAGACCTCCGCAGGCTCTCCTTAAAGGAAGGTCTCTCCCTGAGTCTGGTGTCAATCAAAATCAGGAAAGAAATAAGGGACTCGAGCTCCACTGGTAGGTCCTTAGCTGCAACCTCATCCTTCAAGGCAATCCGAGAGACCATGAGAGAAAGCAGCGACCAGAGCCTCATTATTCCAGCCCACCTCTGCTGCCAGGGTACGAAACTCAATGGCGTATTCAGCTACGGATCGTGAACCCTGTCTGATGGACATAAGGAGCTTCGCAGCAGAGGCAGCACGAGCCGGCACATCGAATACCTTCCGAAGAGAAGCAACAAAACCGGAAAACTCGGCAACCACCGGATTGTTGTTCTCCCATAAAGGGCTGGCCCAGGCCAAGGCCTTGTCCGAGAGCAGCGAGATCAAGAAGCCCACCTTTGATCTCTCAGTAGGAAAGGCATGTGGCAGCAACTCGAAATAAATGCCCACCTGGTTAAGGAAACCTCGGCACTGAGTTGGCTCTCCCCCAAAGCGCTGTGGAAGGGGGGCAGAACCGGTCATAACGAAACACCGCAGGTGTCGGGGTAGACTCTGGCGCAACAACCGGAGCGGCAGTAGGAGCGGGCCCAGGAGCGACAACCGACCCATCGGCAACGGAGGCTAAATGAGCCGTGCGTTCAAGCAGGGTTTGCAACGCCACAGCGAACCGACCCAACAGGTGATCCTGCTGATCAAGTCTGGCAACCAGCGTAGGTAGCGAGGATGGCCCTGTACCGTCAGAATTCATGGCTTGGTCCTAATGTCATGGAACCATGAACCAGACGTATAACAAGAGATAAGTGGAAATAAGAAGGCTTTATTGAACATCAAGCTGTGAGGCAAAAGTCCAAGCGGATGGCTAAACCGAAGCAGGGTCTTGCGAAGCCAGAAGTCAGGAACCAGCAGGGTAGTCAGACGAAGCCTGGATCAGGAACCAGCAGGGTAGTCAGACAAGGCCTGGATCAGGAACCAGCAGGGTAGTCAGACGAGGCCAGGATCAGGAACCAGCAGGGTAGTCAGACGAGGCCAGGATCAGGAACCAGCAGGGTAGTCAGACGAGGCCAGGATCAGGAACCAGCAGGGTAGTCAGACGAAGCCTGGATCAGGAACCAGCAGGGTAGTCAGACGAAGCCTGGATCAGGAACCAGCAGGGTAGTCAGACGAGGCCTGGATCAGGAATCAGCAGGGTAGTCAGACGAGGCCAGGATCAGGAACCAGCAGGGTAGTCAGACGAGGCCAGGATCAGGAACCAGAAGCAGCAGCAGTCTTAGAAGCATGTGAACACAGGAGGACCAAGCAGGGAACTGAAGCCACAGACCTCCTATATATATGAGCTAGGCATCCAGCTCCTCCCAGTGGGAAGGAGAAGCCGCAGGGTGGGAGGCTACAAGAAACCCAGAAACCAAGATGGCCGCCAGCACATGTCAAACGAAGGAGAGCAGCAAGAAGGTAAGACCATGACACACCCCTGCTGATCAGCTGTTGGAAGAGAAAGTAGTGCTCGTAGGTCAAGCTGGGCTGGCTCACAGTCAATAATTCCAAAGACAGGTCGATGTCCAGCACTAAAGTTAAAATCCAAGGTCTCGCTTGAAACACGTACGCGGTTTGGATTTTAAATCGTCATCTGTGTCCTGGATGAAATAAAAACACGCTGGACATTGACCTATCTGTAATAGAAAAAAAAACAAAAAAACAGGCAAAATAGTACAGAACAAATATTATACGTAGACTAAAATATTAGGTAAATTTATAATATGGCTGCGGTTTGCATGAGGCCATATATATCTATCTATCTATTGTGGGGGTCAGCTCAATAGTAGTAGGCACAGGGCCACAATGGCACAGTTCACACAGGGGTTTGCCTGTTTTCTTTATTCTCATCCACAAACAAAATATAAGGCCTTTACATTCAGGCAAAGATACAAAATAAATTCCTGCTCGGCTGAGCACTAACTAAACATAAAATCACCCTTTCTATATGGGCGGCCTACTACCAGCCACACGACACAATGCAAAATAAACTCACAGTGTCCTTTTTGTTGCTTTAGCAGACTTCTGTAGCAATGGTGAAAGCCGGTCAGTTCAACCAGTCCCCACCCAGACATACTCACAGTGCAAAGCTTAAGGCTGGGTTCACACCTGAGCGTTTTACAGCGCGTTCCTACGCGCTGTAAAACTCTCAGCAAGGAGAAACCAATGATTCCCTATGGGAATGGTTCTCACCTGGGCGTTTTACAGCGCGTACGATCGCGCTGTAAAACGCCCAACGCCCCAAGAAGTACATGAGCTTCTTTGGGGCGTCTTGTCGCGCGTTGCCGTACATAGACTTTCGGGAACGCGCGACAATGTGTGTTCACTTGTCTCTGTATGCGCGATTGCAAACGCCGGTACAATCGCGCATACAGAGCGCTCCTTTCAGAACGCTCAGGTCTGAACCCAGTGTTATAGCCCAGAAGTGAGCTGAGCTCCATCACCTGGCTGAGAGCTCTATATGAAACCTGTTCTGGACAGGAAGGGAATGAGGAGCCCCGCTACCAACCTGCATCCTCATTCCATTAAAATCCAGGCCCGACAACACAATTTACCAAAGTCCTTAGCAAACTATGCTTTGCTAAGGCAGACCATCTTTTCCTGGATTTCTGATATCTCACCCAGGTTTCCTAGTTGAGATATCCACCTCCTGTAGCATAGTACATGGTATATGAAAGAAACCTAGGGGAAATATAACGATTCTCTACTACTTTTCCAGTCACTCTCTCACACTATCTATGACATGACGCATATATATCTATTGTGCTACTCTTTTGATACATTTGGGACACCTTTTGCCAACTCTAAGTGACATCAAATGTGACTTCAAAAAGTCGCATCTTGATACATGCTGGGTCACGTTTTTGAATTGACCCTGTTTTTTAGCTAAAATAAGTACTGAACAGCTCCAGCATGGAGTCCGCTAAATGGAAAGTCCACTGGAGGAGAAGCCGGAAGCTAATGAATATCAGAACTCCAAAAATATGATGTCCAATAAAGCTTGTAAAAAAGCAGCAGCCCTGCCTAAGGCCGCTTTGTGACTGCTGTAAAAAGGTGTATGGGTGGTCACTAAGGGGTTAAAGGGGTTCTCCGGGAATTAAGAAAATTAAATACTTAAATATTACCTCATTATAAATATATTGCCAAATACCTTACATTAGTTATAATGGCTCGTTTTGTCTGGGGAGCAATCATTAGAAGAAAAATAAATGGCTGCTGTCCTATTAGTGCGCACAAAACCTGCCCTAATCACACAGGAGGACAAGTTACTTCACAACACTGAGGTAAAGAGCTGCCTCATCCTCCTCTCTGATTGACAGGGATTATGATCCTGAATACAGCTGATAAGATCTTCAGCTAAATCTCTGTAGGAATGGAGTTCATGAGGAGACATAAAGTACAGAGAGGAGGTGGGGTGAGGCTGATGAGCAGCAGCACTTGTTTGCAGTCTCCATTACCACAGTCTGTCCTGTCCGTCCTCTCTGTACTTCATGTCTTCTCATGAACTCCATTCCCACAAAGATTCAGCTAAATATCATATTAATCTGTATTCAGGATCCTAATCCCTGACAGCAGAGCAGAGAGGCAGCTTTTTACCTCGGTGTTGTGAAGTAACTTGTCCTCTTGTGTGATTAGGACAGGTTTTGTGTGCACTAATAGGACAACGGCCATTTTGTTTCTCCTAATGATTGCTCCCTAGACAAAACGAGCCATTATAACGAATGAAAGGTATTTGGGAATATATTTATAATAAAGTAATATTTACGTATTTTCATGTTCTTAATTCCCGGAGAACCCCTATAACTAATTGAATCCAGCGAGTCAAACTAGACGGGCAGTGGATTTCTAAAACATAATCAACATTTTATGAGCACAGAAAAGAACAAAGCGAAATAATAACCTATCAAATGCCCCCCCCCCAACCCCCCCACTACATCTTTGATGATGTCAAGCAGACAAAACTGGGGGGTGAGGATCCTGGGAAATTGAAAGTGTGTGTGCAGGAAGAGGAGGACACAGGACAGGACTACACTGAGTGTATGTACGTTCCTATTTCCACCTGACAGCAGAAACATACCTCGGATGGGGAGATACCCATTCTTTTGAGTCTCTCAGGGGTGTAATTTGTAATATACTATATTAACGAATTTCGTTTGAATACGTGGATCACGGTCATTAACCACTGAAGAGAAGTAAAAGCTTTCCGCCTACCTCTACTCCTCCGCTAACAGTGTAGGAATATCTGTTAACCATTTATAATAAGTTTTTTTTCAAAAGAATGGTCCCACTTGACTGTATTGAGATGTAGGCTGTGGTTGAGGATTTAGAAAGGTCCGGAGTGCCAATAAGACCCTCCAGTTTGGACCTTCAATGGCCCAAACTCTGCCCGTGTAGCAAGAGGGAGGTAGTAAAAGAATTAGTGTTGGGGAATCAACATAGGCGGGGAAGCTATTAGCAGTGGGAAATAAGTGGGCCAGATATTTAACGCCTGTTCTAGCCCAAATCTCTGCTCCCGGAAGGTTCAGAAAGTGCAGACAATGAGGATTACCCCACAGTGGAGCTCTAGGTGAATATACATGTATTCCAGTACTCTGGAATAGTTTCTGCGATTTAGTCCAAACCTGGGCTCAAGTGATTGGAACCAGCGGAGTGATCCCAGTAATGATCCCAGGAGAGCCCCCGTAGTCGCAACATTGCTGTAATCTGTGTCTACCCACCAATGAGCCTAAACCAGCTGGGATGCCAATAAATAATAGTACATATTAGGGGCAGAGAGGCCACCGGATCATTTTGGTGCTTGTAGAGTAGCTAGACTAAACCTTGGAGCTCTGCCCCGCCAATAAAAAGTGTCTCAATATGGCGTTGAGTAATTAATAAAAACTTTCTAGGAATAATTACAGGTGCAATATGAAAGAGGTACAGGAAATTTGGTAAATAAATAATTTTGTAAAGATAAATTCTACCAATAAGTGTAAGAGGGAGGTGGTCCCAGGCCTTCAGCCTCACCTCAGTGCTCTTTAGTAATGGTTCAAGGTTCAGTTCCATAAATTTGGACACCTCCAGGTGGACTAACACCCTTAGGGACTTTATAGAACGCACGATTGATATATTGACTGAAAGTACTGAATTACATTGATAACTGGGGGACAAAGGGAGAAGGAAAGCTTTTTCCCAATTTACTCTAAGACCCGTAAAAGACCAAAACGTCTCCAGTAGTTGTAGGCAGGGGCGGACTGGGAACCTAAAGTGGCCCTGAAAAAAAAAAAACTAAAAGTGGCCCCATTTTGTTGGTGGATCCAAATTGATGGAAGGTGGGGCAACACAAGTAGGCGAGGTCAGCAGTACCATAGCGCAAAATACTGTCCCATCAGAATCATATACCACAGTGCAGCACTATATATTGCCCCAAAAGCTGTTCTTCTGTGGTGGCCATCAGGTGAGATGTAGGCCACAGCAGTTGAATTCAGGAGGAGACCTGCGGTTGCTGGCCTGGTACATTGGTACGTGATTCTCACAACTTTAATTCCCGCTAAGAGCTCATTTTGTACCCAGCCAGCGGCAGAGAGGAGGGCTTAGGCGGCCCCGTAGGCATCGGCTCACTGGGAAATTTCCCTGTAAGGTCTATGGCCAATTCGCCCGTAGCTGTAGGAGTGCCATCAAGGAAGGACACTTGTCCACCAAATACACTAAAGTATCATCCGCGTATATGGATACCTTCTCCACCATTAAGCCTTGAGCAATGCCTTTGATGGTTGGGGAACTACAGATAACGACCGCAAGGGGCTCAATTGCCAGAACAAATAATAAGGGGAATAGGGGGCAACCCTGACACATACCCCATTTTAGTGGAAAAGGGCTGGATACGTCTAAGTTTGTTCTAATATAAGTCAAATCCACGGCACAGAGTGCCGTGGATTTAACTTATATTGTCTAAACCACTCTCACAGGCACCCACACTGGATCCAAGGTGTGCGGAGTACAAAATTATCTAAGTTTGTTCTAATGCTGGCTCTGGGGGAATCATACAGCAACCTACAGAACTGAGGTCTGATATTAAATCTTGGTAATAAGTCCCAGAGGTAAGACCACTCAATTGAATCAAAGGCCTTGCAGCTATCTAAGGACACAACAAGGCCTGGGGAATCAGAGTCGCCAGTACCGAGCCAGTTTTCTTTCACCTTCCTGCCCAGGCCATTTTTTGCTAATCTGACATGTGTCACTGTATGTGGCAATAACTTTGGGACACTTTTACTTATCCAAGCCATTCTGAGACAATTTTCTTGTGACACATAGTACTTCATGTCATAAATTTGAGTCAATATATTTCACCTAAAATTTTGGAAACTACGGGATAAGGTGACAGTTTTATTGATACTATTTTGGGGTACATATGATTTTTGATCGCTTGATATTACACTTTTTGGGATGCAAGGTAACCCAAAAATTGCTTTTCTGGCACAGTTTTTATTTGTCGTGATCTGACAGGTTAGATCATGTGCTATTTTTTATAGAGCAGGTTGTTACGGACGCGACAATATCAAATATATCTACTTTTTGGTTTGTTTCAAACCTTTTTGAATAAAAAATATGTTTTTGTGTCTCCATTTACTGAATGCCATATTTTTTGTTTTCTTCTGATCGTCATGTGCAGGGGCTCATTTTTTGCAGGAAGAGTTGACTTTTTTTATTGGTATCATTTTTGGGTACCTATGATTTTTTGATCATTCAACATTACACTTAATGGGGCAAGGTGACCAAAAAATTAGTTGTTTTGGCACAGTTGTTTTTTTTTTTTTTTTACGGCGTTCACCTGAGGGGTTAGGTCATGTGATATTATTAAAGAGCAGCTTGTTATGGACGTAGCAATACCTAATATGTATACTCCATTTTCTGAGAGCCATATTTTTTTATTTTTTTTTGGCTGATTGTCTTATGTAGGGACTCGATTTTTGCAGGATGAGATGACAGTTTGATTACTACTATTTTGGGGTGCATATGACTTTTTGATCGCTTGGTATTACACTTTTTGTAAGGTGACAAAAAACATTGCCTTTTTGGCACTGTTTTTATTTTTTACATTGTTCACCTGAGGCTGAGAGGGTAGGTCACGTGATACCTTTATAGAGCTGGTTGTTACGGACGCGGCAATGCCTAATATGTATACATTTTTTTATTTATTTCAGTTTTACACAATAAAAGCATTTTTGAAACAGAAAAAATGTTTTAGTGTCTCTAGTTACTGAAAGTCATATATTTTTTTTTTTCTGGCCGATTGTCTTATGTAGGGGCTCACTTTTTGCGGGATAAGGTGATGGTTTGATCTGGGTAAAATCCTCTTACCTTCTTCAGCTTCATGTCCGTTGTCCACTCTTGGGAAATTCATCACCAGCACAAGAATCCACAGGCCAATACACAACCAAGATGTCCTCTTCTTCTTTGGATCCATCTTTTAGATCACCAGCATCTGCTATAAGAAAGATATCCAAATGGAGCAGCTCAGCCACAAATACTAATGACCTCCTCTACATAATTCTTACTAAAACCTCGTGCACATAACTATTAAAAAATTTTTTTTTTAAATCTATCTATACTGAACATTTTGACCATATTTTCCTGTATATTGTTCCATATAGATACCTCTGCATTCTGTGTACAGTACATGACTTCCATATGGTGTTCCATGCAGATACTACTCTATGAGCCCTTACACATTCATTCAGCATCTAGTGCAGCCAAATAACAGTACATGGATTGCATTAAAAAGCACCTCTGTACAATCCTACCAGGTCACATAAACTTGTATAGCAATCACAAGGGGCACAGAGCGATAATGTGATCATGTGCATGAGGCCTAAGACAGGGAGAGTCAGGGGCATAGCTATAGGGGAAGCAGCTGCTTTGGGGCCCAAACTCAGAAGGGGCCCACCCAGGAGGAACACTAAAATATTTTATTGTCAGGGCCCCCTCTACAGTATTAGGCCCCCTGCACACAAACGTGTGCTTCCCGTTGCCATATTGCGGAGCGCATTTGCGGATCCGCAATACACAGGTGCTGTTCCGTGGGTATTCCGCATCACGGACGCGGACCCATTCCGTGGGGTTTCGTCCCGTACTTCCGTTCCGCAAAAAGATAGAACATGTCCTATCTTTTTGCGGAACGGCCGGATTGCGGACCCATTCAAGTGAATGGGTCAGTGATCCGCTGCGGCTGCCCCACGGACTGTGCTCGTGCATTGCGGCCCGCGGGGCGCACACGTTCGTGTGCAGGGGGCCTTATACAATGACATCAGGGGTGCACCACCAATGAGGCCTCGTGAGGCGATCGCCTCAGGCAGCACCAGGTAGGGGCAAGAGGGGGGCAGCAAAAGGGCCATGGGCAATGAACACTTTCAGGGGTTAGGCTAAGAAATTGGCAATTTCAGTTTTTGCCTCAGGCAGCAGAAAGGCTAGGTGCACCCTAAAATACATTATATACAGTGACACTGTAGGAAACGGACGGACTAGCTGTAAGGCCTCGTCCATTAGCACGATCTGAACAGAAAAAGAAAAAAGTTACGGCTCCAGGAAGATAGGGAAGAAAAATGAAAACGCAAAAACGAAAAAAACCTCTGTTATCCTATACGGGCCGCACTGTGGAGTATACTGAGGGCACTGCAGGGATTGGGATGTTACATTTTATTTATTTTTTTAAATATGAAATATATCGTTTTTTAACACCCATTAAAAATGGATGAAACACAGCCACTAAAAACCAGACAAATGACCAGAAAATTGGTGCACACATGGATACCGTATGGGCATATGGATGTATCCTTAGGCCTCTTTCACACGAATGATACGGATTGGCTCAGGATGCGTTCGGTGAAACTTGCACCATTTCGCCAGCAAGTTCAGTCAGTTTTGTCTCTATTTGCGTTCAGTTTTTTACACGCTGGTGCAATGCGTTTTGATGCGTTATTCACGCACGGGATAAAAAACTGAAGACTTACAAACAACATCTCCTAGCGACCATCAGTGAAAAACTCATTGTATCCGGGTTATATCCGTTCACTTCACGCATTGCACCCGCGCGGGAAAACTCACTCGTATGAAAGGGGCCTTAGGGTGCTGCGTTTTAGGAGCTGCAAAAAAAAAAAATAACGCAACGTGTGGTTTTTGCAACAACATTTCTTCCAGAAAAGGGAAAACGCACAGCAAAACATGAATTACAAAACAAATTCACAAATAAAGGGGTTTTCCAAGAGTTTTTTTTTACTGATGGCCTATGTTCAGAAGTCTGCTGTGTATTTTCCATTTGCTGGGGGGGGGGAAAAACACCATAAACACAGATATGTCGCTGCAGATACCGCATGCGGTTTTTTAAATGTGCTTTTTGGCCGCATCCAAAAGGCAGCACAGCCGCAAGGTGTAGCAGCACAGCCGCAAGGTGTAGCAGCACCCTTAGAGGACGCGCCGCCCCGAGGGGTTGTTGGCTCCAATCATCCATTAATAGTCTAATGATAACATCCCAGAAAACGCCTTTTAAAACTTTAGAAACTTTGAGAATCTCTCCCCAAAGTCTCATTCCTCACATCCAGCTTGTAATGAGGCACCTAACGACCTCCTCCATTACAGGCTGAAAGCCTCCACAGCACCTCAGGAAAAGGACACTTCCACCAACCGGCCCATAGATGGCGCATTACTGCAGTAGTTTGGACCAGCGCGGCCTCTGTAGCTGGTTGCTATGGAGACGAGAACCCCGGGAACGCTGAGCGTGTGTCTGGAAGATGCCGCTGCAAGAGAAGGGGAGCCTCCAGGAGACGAAAGCCAGCGATGAGGAGACCGTGTGGCACAGTGAGAGACTGTCCCAGGTCAGCTTATAGAGGCGACAGTTTCCGCCATTATAACTTGGGGAGGATGGTTCTCGCCCTTAGCAACCAATCAGGTTGCATCTTTCATACGTCAAAGGCAGTGAGAAAAATGAAAGAAACAAGCTCATTGGTTGTTATTGGGAATGATTTTTTTTTCCTCTCACTGAACTTTATTTATACTTTTCACTGTGTACATATTTGGCATGGATCCATGTACATAATATAATCACAATTAGGGCTCATGCGGACAAAAATATTTTTTGTCCGTGTCCATTACGTGTTTTTTTTTTCTTTTTTATTTGTGGCCCGTATGCAAAACCAGTCATTTCAACTGGAAATGACTACATGTGTGTTCTGTATCCATATGTCTGCAAGTCCGTTCCCGCAAAAAGATAGAAAATGTCCTACTCTTGTCTGTTTTGCGGACAGACATTGTTACAACGGATCTGCAAAAAATACGGCTGTCACATGGATCGGATGTCATCAGTTTTTTTGCGGATCAGTGTTTTGCGGACCATAAAATGCATACGGTCGTGTACCTGAGTCCTTATGCTGTCACTCCCAACCAATGTAGCAGGTGACTCCCCACAGTCATGTGACCACTGCAGCCAATAACTGGCCATAGCAGGTCACCACTGTGGTCAGTGATTGGTTGCAGAGTCACATGTCCTTGTCAAGAAGTCGGGGCTCAGGGTGGGAGCTGCAGGGGATTTGGGGTATTTTTATTTTTCTTCAGCATTTTCAGTGTTTTTCTTCAATTATGGGCTTTTTAACATGACCGTATGTATTTTGCGGTCCGCAAAAAATACGGATGACGTCCGTGTGCATTCCGTATTTTGCGGAACGAAACAGCTGACCCCAAATAGAACAGTCCTATCCTTATCCGTAATGCGGACAATAATAGGACATGTTCTATTTTTTTGCGGAATGGGAATACGGACATACGGAAACGGAATGCACACGGAGTACCTTACGTTCTTTTTGCGGACGCATTGAAATGAATGGTTCCATGTACGGTCCGCAAAAAAACGGAATGGTCACGGAAAGATAATACGTTTGTGTGCATGAGCCCGGAAATGGCATAGTACAAGACTGGTCAGACTGCATCATACGGTCCCTAGATAATACTGCCAAATAGTAACCAGATAACTGCACCATGCTTTGTCAAAATAATACCGCCACACAAGGATATATATATATACAAATCATGCTACAGATAGACCGGCCACACATATATACGGTGCAGTGGCACATGACAGTAAGGAGAGGAAAAAGACTGCTAGGAAATACAGGTGAGCAGACGGCACAGATCAGCGCTGCGCCTCCACCGCCATAGTGTGCATTTTTTGTCACTTGTATTGAATTATTTTATTTCCAACCATTTTTTTTCTTTTTTTTTGCAGGTTCCTTTCAGAATCTTAAAGGGACACCGAGGGGCTGTGACTTCTTGTCATTTCTGTCTTGAGGATACAAAAATTATAACAGGTTCTTACGATGGAACCGCAAAACTGTGGGTAGGTTACCCTTGAGCTCCCCAGGATACTGTCTTTACATGTGAATCTGTGGGGTTTTTCCAAGACTTTTAGGCCTCAGGCACACGACCGTTCCGTTTTTTTGCTCTCCGCAAACCGCGGATCCGCAAAAGACGGAAGCCGCCCGTGTGCCTTCCGCAATGAACGGAACGGGCAGCCCATTGTAGAAATGCCTATTCTTGTCTGCAAAACGGACAAGAATAGGACATGCTATATTTATTTTGCGGGGCCACGGAACGGAGCAACGGATGCTGTCCGCATCTTTTGCGGCCCCATTGAAGTGAATGGGTCCGCACCCAAGCCGCAAAAACTGCGGCTCGGATGTGGACCCGAAAAACGGTCATGTGCATGAGGCCTTATACTGATGATCTATCCTCTGGATATGTCCTCTGGGGGGGGGGGGGTCTGTCACCCAATCAGCTGTTTGAGAAGGTATCGGTGCTCGCAGTAGCGTCAGGCCGCGTGACATCGCGTTCATCGGTCACATTCAAGTGATTAGGCTTGCTCCGTGCTCAAACAAGTAATCAGCGGAGGACAGGCCATCAGGAGTAAAATCTCGGAAAACCCTTTTAATTGCAAATACAGGTTCAGTACATTATGATCGAATTCCTTTATTCTAAAATCCGATAACCTGAACAACCAAGAAGAAGGAATATTACTGTGTGTTGTATCCGTGTTGTGTCTGTTGTTGTATCCATGTTATATACATGTTTCATTTGTTGTTTGATCCTTGTTGTATCTATCTTGTAACCATGTTGTATCTATTCTTGGATCAATGTAGCATCCATGTTGTATATATGTTACATACATGTTGTATCTGTTGTTGGACCCATGTTGTATCCATGTTTTATATGTCTTTTATCTGTTGTTGGATCCGAGTTATATCCATGTTGTATCTGTTGTTGGATCCATGCTGTATCTGTTATATACGTGTTGTATCTCTTATATACATATTAGGTGTCATTTATTATTCAGAAATACGGCTTTAATTGGCGTATTTCTGCCGAAAACGTTGCGCCGCAATCTACGACTTTTCCCCTCTCAAAGCAGGTCTAAAAAAAGTGGGCGTGGCAGGGAAGGACGGACCACGGACCCATTCAAGGTGAATGGGTCTGGATCCGTCTATAGAATCCGCACGGATGTTGCCCATGCATTGGGGACCGCAAATTGCCTCCATTACAGATCGTGATTCCTATTGACCTGGCGTTGTTTTTGCTGTTTCTTTTTTAGGATTTCTCTACCTGTTCCCCAGTCTGTGAGTTTAAAGATGAGCACACTGGTCCTGTCTCCGAGTGCTGCCCAGCAGGTGACAACAAGAGGTGACGCTTTCTTTCACAACTTTGATTTAAAGGACTTGTTTCATGAAGATATACCCTTGTTGTGGTCCGCATTCGAGCCGCAGTTTTTGCGGCTCGGATTCGGACCCATTCACTTCAATAGGGCCGCAAAAGATGCGGACAGCACTACGTGTTCTGTCCGCATCCTTTGCTCTGTTCCGTGGCCCCGCAAATAAAATATAGCATTTCCTATTCTTGTCTGTGATGCGGACAAGAATAGGCATGTCTACAATTTGCCGCTCGTTCCGTTCCGCAAATTGCGGAAGGCACGGTTTGCGGACTGCAAAAAACCGCACGGTTGTGTGCATGAGGCCTTTGTCATGCTCTGCTGTCAGCTGTCATTACCCGGGTAAGCTGCGTCTAGGCACACATGTAGTTTATAGACCACCTAGCTGTCATTTTCGCACATAGATGGGGATTCCAACCAGGGGGATCCCGTCTATTTACCTATATGCTTTAATATGGATAGGGGTTTTCATCCTAAAACAACCCCTTTGAGGAATTGCTTACAGTCTACCACCCTGCGTTCATGCGGTTCACTAGGTGTTATCGAACCTCAGTCAGGTTCCACTAATTATCATGTGAAATCCAAATTAGTAGAAAGTTACTGAGCTCGGAGGTGATTATCTTGAGACACAAATACTATGTGTCCAACAAGATCATTCCACTTAGGCCTCATGCACACGAACGTTTTTTTTTTAAGGTCCGCAAAACCGGGGTCCGTAGGTCCGTGATCCGTGACCGTTTTTTCGTCCGTGGGTCTTCCTTGTTTTTTGGAGGATCCACGGACATGAAAGATGAAGAAAAAAACTAAGTCAAGTTTACCATTGAAATGATAGGAAAAAACGGACACGGATCACGGACACGGATGACAATCTTGTGTGCATCCGTGATTTTTCACGGACCCATTGACTTGAATGGGTCCGTGAACCGTTGGCCGTGAAAAAAATAGGACAGGTCATATTTTTTTCACGGCCAGGAAACACGGATCACGGATGCGGCTGCCAAACGGTGCATTTTCCGATTTTTCCACGGACCCATTGAAAGTCAATGGGTCAGTGAAAAAAAACGGAAAACGGCACAACGGCCACGGATGCACACAACGGTCGTGTGCATGAGGCCTTAAATGAAGCAGTGTATAAGATTATATAATACTTACAGATAAGGTGGCGGATACATGCCAACTGTAACAGCGGCTACTGTGCGCCGCTGTTCCCCTGCTTACCGCCGCGGTCCCGGGCGCCGTGTTCAGCGGTGATCTGCTGCCTGTGCTTCCCATTCACCGCTGCAGTCCTGGGCTCTGTCTGTGTGGGTGCTGTTGTTCTGGGATCGGCTCCACAGTTTGCTCTCAGCCCTGGCCACAGCATGCTTGCTGCTTGTTTCCTGCAGCACTTCCTTAAGGGCCGGCGCACGTCACTTCCTGGGCTTTATGGGTTAGGTCATGTGACCTCGCTGACCTATCCTAGCCCTTCTGCGCATATAAAAGTGGCTCAGCCCTCTTCCCAGATGCCTCAGTGTCAAGGTCCTTGTGTCCTGCTAAGGTTCCTGGTTTCCGCTAGTGTTCCTGACTCGTATCTGTATTCCTGGACTCTGCTACCTGTTAGATCCCTATCTGCTTGCCTCGACTCTCCTGTTGCCAACCCAGATTTCCTGACCTGTACCTGTGCCTCCTGCCCTGACCTTTTGCCTGTCTGACTACGTCTCTGCCTCATCCTTCGGTCCTGCACCTCTGCTACCTTTCTAAGCTGCCTCATTTGCTTATCCTCCTCAAGAGGTAGCGACCTGGTGTCCCCCTCGGGAAAGTCTATCCCCACCATCAGGGGTACTGTGAAGATCCAGGGGTTCACTTAGACAAAGCCCTTAGAGGAGGTAGGACACGTGGCACAGTGGGTTCACACCCGCTGGTTCATGATACCAACCTTCATAAACCATAAAATAACATTCGACATTTACATTGATTGGTACAGAAGAAGGATGGTCCCTTGTACTCTCCTTGTACGTACTCCCCTTATCTATGTTTTTGTCTCCTTGCTAACTCTTTGTTTGCACACCCAGAACTGGCGCACTTCCCAGAATCGTGACTAGATAGTCTACAGAGCACCTCAAGACCAATAAAGACAGATGAATTTAATTCTAGAAGGAAGTTAATACTGACCCAACAAATAATATAATGCACTTTTAACATTGTTGCACTCACATAGGCTTGAACACATAGTCCCAGATTTACTAATGTCTAGAAAGTGGTGCAATCTGGTTCAGCTACGGCTTCCACCTCTTCTTTTTTTTAAGGGGTGGGGTTTAGCAGAAAGGGCAGGAATTAGTGGGGGAATGGGACGTGGCCTTAGGTGCACCATTTTTCACCAAAACTTCACCGAAATTCTCGGGTCAAAATCATTGATCAGCTGTATGATAGGGACGAGCCCCGCAGCCTTCTCACATATTACCAAGAACAACTCCATTAATTGTATAGCAGTATTGCAGCCCAGGCCCAATCAATTGAATGGGGCTGAGCTACACCTAGGCCATGTGACTGATGAACGTGACGTCACTGGTCGAGGAAGAGGCCACCGCTCTCCCCGTAGCCTTTTCAAACAGCTGATTAGTGGCCATGCCGGAAGTCGGACTCCCCCATCAAGTCTCAGTATAGGTCATCATTATTTTATATCCAGGAACCCTTTTAATATTTCCACCTCTAGTGTCATAATTTTCCCCCAATTCCTTGTTATCTAGGATGGTGACATCATCATATGACAAAACTGTGAAGCTTTGGGATATGCAGACCGGGAAAGTCCTGGTATGTACTGCTCTTACATAAATGCATTCGCAGTCTACATATATTCTATGATAAATTCTGCATAATACATACCATATAACACACCCCAGGATGTCATTGTCTGTTAACAGTGGTCGGTGAGCCTGGACGGCCTGGTGACATCATGCAATGTTTCAGGAGATGGAAAGCACGTAGTATGTGCCGTGGACGTGGACAATGCCATCTGTATCATTGATTGTGCAACAGCTTCCAAAGTGATGTATGTTAAAGGCAAGTCTCTCAATAATGCTATATTAGTGGTGCAGGGGTCACCAACCTGTTTTATCATATTACAGGCAACATGGGGAGTTCTTGCTGTGATAAAATATATTTTCCTTTTCCCCTCATAGTCTTCCATGAGCTGCATCGGCTGGGGCCTCTGTATTAGTGTGCTCGACATAGAGACTTAAAGGCTATGTACACCTTTGGGGGCAATTGTTTTTTTTCATTATTGCATCGTATTTATTTTCAATTGGTCTTAATTCAAAAATATGGAATCCTTTTCTGTGTACAGAGCTGAGATGCTCTACTAGCTGCCTGTGGATTTTCTGTCTTTTCCGTCATCTGGGGAGCACACAGGCTCCTTATCTCTGCTCTCTGACAATATAGCTCAATCCTTATCTTACTGATAAGAATGTGGCTTAAATAAGTGTTAATGACCTCTTAGTAACCTAGAGATAAGGTTTATTAGATGACCGGCACAAAGTGAAAGCACCAGTCACACAGCTAGAGAAACCGTTAGCCCTTTGTGACAGAATGGCTCAATATTTTTGCCAATTGAAAATATGATTTTTAGCCAAACAAAAATTGCCTCCAAAGGTGTACATCGCCTTTAAGAACTATAATTATTCATATTGACTGCACTTTTTTTTTTTTTCTGTTCAAGCATAATTCCTCTTTTTAAAAAATGATACCCCTTTAAAGGCTATGTACACCTTTGAGAGCAATTTCTTTTATTATTGCATTGTACTCATTTTGAGCTAAACAATATTTTTTTCAATTGGTCTTTATTAAAAAATGTAACCACTGTCTTTCTGCAGCCTTGAGTGTATCTAGTAACAGGATCAAAATTTTCACTCAGGCAGCTCATCTGACAGGCTCCTTATCTCTAATCTTACAAATACTCATTATAGCTCAGTTCTTATCTGACTGATAACAGTGCAGTTTAAGACGGTATTACACAGCCAGATGTGGCAGACGATTATCGGGAGGGAAGCGTTCCTTCCCGGCAATCCCCTGCTCGCTAGTGGAGGAGACCGCTGCTATTACATGCAGCGATCTCCTCCGCAGCATAGGGAGGAATGATCGCTATGCCATCACTCGTCCCCATGCTGTAGTGATTTTCCGGCGGCAGATCGTGATTAGATAGCACAACCTGCCGCCTGCAAATAATAATTTTTTAACATGTCCTAAGATTTGGATTGCCCAATGATGGAGCGTTTGTTCGTTCATCGGGCAATCGGTGGCAGTATTACACTGCCAGATGATCACTACAGTGTAATACAGGCTTAAAATAGGTGTTTATGACCTTTTTAGTAATTTAGAGATAAGAGTTATTAGATGGGCACAAAGTGTAAGTAAAAAGTACATTCTCACAGATAGAAAAACAGTTAACCATTTGTGACAGAACGGCTGAATATTTTTAATTAAGACCTATTGAAAAAAAGATTTTTAGCCCAAAATGAGTAAAATGCAATCATTAAAAAAATTGACCTCCGTAGGTTTGCATAGCCTTTAAATGTTCATGCAAAGACTGGCATGTTTGCAAATAATTAGCTGCTGACGTATGGGATAAATGAGGCCCCACGCTCCGTAGGTTCATGTATAATGCACATTTATTCTTCATTCCTCCAGACCATCACACGTCCACCATAACAAGATGCTGTTTTGATCCAGAAAGTCTGAGAATTTGTTCAGTGTCATCTGACAGATCCGTGAAATTGTGGGACGTAACTGCAAAACGTGCAACTATCCAAATACAACAGTAAGCAACAGCAATGCTAAGGAGATGTCCTTTACTTTCTGGGAAGGCGACATTTTTTTATAATATTTTTTTTTATTGCAGAGCACACAGCAATGTTATTTCGGACTGCGGCTTCAGTGCCAATGGCCGCTCCTTGTGCACAGCGTCTTGGGACAAAGGTTTGAGAATCTGGGATGTTAACACTGGAGAGTTTCGCCACCGCGGAGCGGATAATCTCCTCAGCGCCCACACGGGATCGGTCAGCTCCTGCTCGTTCTCTCAGGATGGTGAGTTATATTGGAAAGTCCAAGTAGTTCTGCTCACCCCTGCCTTAAGTCATTTCTGTCCGGTTTACATTGCTTTTCGGCAAACTGACCCCACACATTATAAATCAATAAGAGGAAATAAACAGATCATGGCGATCGTAGTGAATTATAACGGATCTGACTTATCCAGCACGGATTCTGTGAACATACAGAAGGCGTGATACCAGTGTGAACAGAGCCGTACCGTCTTATTGTGCAGAAATACGGAAAATACATTGGATGCAGATAGTAACCAATGTCCTTGTGTTCCTTCCTATCAACAATAGTACAAGCAAAGAAAAGAGTAGAAACTTTGTAATATATATTAATAGAGGAAAAATACCTATTTTCCCCCTTTTCAGACCCCTGTTCTGTTCTCTCCCAGACTCCCGCACTAATCAGAGTACAGAGAGATTGGGTTACAGCTGCCCATAGAATTCTATGGAGATGGAAGGGGGAGAGCTGCTGGAGGGAGAAAGAGGTAGAGACACAGGGACCCTGATGCTACATCTAGTAAGTGTATTACCTCACTGCAGTGCAGGATTCACAACTACACTGAGCTGTACTGCTGTATACAGAGAGGTGGGGAGGAGAATCTCCTCTTCTCCGTGGGCACTGTATCAGAGACATGATAGCAGCTTGTCTCTGCCCAATCACTTAGGGGAAAGTGACAAGGGCTCCTTCCCACGTCCATATCTGTGATGACCTATGTGACAAGATAGTGGTGTCCGTGAAGGGTTCATGTTTGATTTCTGTGTCTGTTTTTTGCCCCCCGTGTAATATTAGTTTCCGACACAACTCCTACCAACGGACATGAAAAATCACGGTTAAAACATGGATGGCATCCGTGTTGGGTCAGTGGTTTTCACGGACCCATAAACTATAATGTGCGTTAGGGATCTGTAATCACTGACAAAAATATAGTGTATGTGATGACAGTCTGTGTACAGCGCTGCAGAATATGTTAGCGCTATATAAATAACAATAGTAATTACAATTTACAAACTGGACAGCTCATTCTGAAATGATGGGTACCATGTAATGCGATGTTATTGTGTCCTGTCAGCTTCTGTCCTTTTATCTGGAGGATACGATAGAACAATAGTCCTCTGGGACGTGCCCTCCAAGTGCAAGAAGCTTGTGCTAAAGGTGCGTTATTCTGGCGAGCTGCATCTATTTGTCTATCTATATCTGTCTATCTGTCCTGTCTGTCTGTCTGTCTATCATCTATCTCATATGTATCTATCTGTCTATCTCATATCTATCTATCGATCTCATATCTATCTATTTATCTCATATCTATTTATCTCATATCTATCTATCTATCTATCTCATATCTATCTATCTTTGCAGTTCATATCACCCTATTATTTTCACCCCATTAGGGTCACACTGATTGGGTCCTGGACGTTGCACTGAGCGCCAGTAAGAAGTGGATTCTTTCTTCTTCAAAGGTAAAAACACGAGCTTCTCCTTCATCAGTCATGACAGCATTTTCTGAAGACGATCACATAAGCGGCTGACATTAGAGGCACAATGACATACTCACTCTACTGCTGGCCCCTACATGACCGGTTCTGCCGCCTGTTCAGACCATGATGTCTCAGGAGCTTTGGCCACATGAAAGCAGTGGTGTTATGGGCAGTGCCTCTCGGTCTGTATATTCACAGGACTCTACATTACGGCTGTGGAGCATAGAGAATTATGAGGAAATTCCCGCTGTCATCGAGAACAAGAAAGCAATTGGCCCTCGGCTGTCTCAGGTAAGTGCTCACGTCAGTAAGTAAGAATTAGCATTGTCCTTGACTCATAGAAGAACAACTGAGAGGACTTCAGGCCCGATGATCGGGGAGACGAGCATTCATACAAACGCTCGCACCCGGGCTCTGCCAATCAGCCAACAAATGAGCAACTGATCTTTTATACCAGGGATGCCCAACCTGCCGCCCTCCAGCTGTTGTAAAACTACAACTCCCACCAGGGGCGGACACAGACAGCAGAGGGCCCCTGTGCAAAGAATGTGCCCCCCCCCCAAGCCAAATTTGCAACCTAACCAATTCAGTCCTAACATTACTTATAGTAATACAAAACATACAGGTTAAGGCTACTTTCACACCTGCGGCACTACGCTCCGGGCACCTGATCCGACAGAAAATGCAAGGAATCGGCCAGACACAAACCGCAGCATGCAGCGGTTTGTGTCCCGCTGATTCTCTGCATTTTTGCCAGATTGTGGCCGGATCTCTGCCAGATCCCATTATAGTTAATGGGGCCGGGGGACATTCTGTCTGCATCCAGCAGTTCCGGAGCACAGCCTGCCAGAATCACTAACTCAGATGTGAAGAAAGCCGAAAACAGGTCCACATACCTCTTACATCCAGTGACGTCTTCTTTGATGTAGATGTTCTCTGTCCTCATCTTCTCCTTTCAGACCAGACCGCCATGATGATTTCTTTCAGTCATCGCTTCTCTTTGACACACAGACATCTTAGTTTCCTAATTTCCATCATCCTCCCACCTAATCAACACCCCTCTAATACTGTACCCGCTGTGCTCCATATACTAGTTACACACAGATAGTTCCCCTTCAATATTGGAACACAGTGTCCTAAAAAATAACTGCGCCCAGGAAACAGTGTCCCTGACACTAATAGTGTAAACATTATGTTCCCCAAAAATAATTGTGCTAAGCTGATACCGTGCCAGGGTGCCCCCCACAGTAACAGTGCTCCCCACAATCCCACCAATATAAATAATTATCTACCAGACAACACATAGTAGTAATAGTGGCCCTACAGTAATAATGTCTCCACTGTGTCCCAGAAGTAATAATGCTCCCATAGTGCTCATACTAGTATTCATGTTCCTCATAGTCCCCCATAATGTGTACCATATAAAGCCCACTATAATGCCCCCGGTAGTAATAATTCTCTTTATAATGTGTTACAGTAAAAATTAAAACGCCCTGTTGTGTGGCAGTATAAAAAAACCCCTCCTCTTAGTGCCCCCTGTAGAGCCAATGTCCCCATAGTACCCTCATAATGTGTGCCAATGCCCCCTACTGTGTGCCCAAAAAACCCTCTTAGTGCCCCCAGTTGAGACAAGATCTCCATAGTGCCCTATAATTTGCACCAGTATAAAATACTTCTATATCGTGCCCCGCCTTATCCCTATGGTGCCTGACAATGTGCCAGTATAAAATTCCCCCATAATGTGTACCAATATAATTCCCCTATATAATGACCCCAATAGTGCTCCTCTCCCCCCTTCTCCATAGTGCCCCCCATGTGTGCCAGTATACAAGATAGGGTCCCCATAGTGCTCCTCCCTCTTCATAGTGCCCCCCCATGTGTGCCAGTATATAAGATAGGGCACCCATAGTGCCCCCCATGTGTGCCAGTATACAAGATAGTGCCCCCCATAGTGCTTTTCCCCCTCCATAGTTCCCCCCCATGTCTGCCAGTATATAAAATAGGCAGGCCCCCCATACATCAATTGCTCAGATAGGCCCCCATATCTGTTGCTCAGGACCCCCCCTCCCCCATATTAGATGCCCATTCACGCCCCCATATCAGTTGCTCAGACCCCCTCCCCCCATATCAGTTGCTCAGGGGGACCCACCTCCCATATCTCACTTGTTCAGGACCCGCACCCATATCAGTTGCTTATTTGGGCCCCCCATATGTCAGTTGCCTAGGACCCCCCACATATAAGATGATCAGGAGGAACCCCCCAATATCAGTTGTTTATTTATTCAGGCACCCCCATATGCTCATTCAGGCCCCCCAAATGTCACTTGCTCAGGCACCCCCATATGCTCATTCAGGCCCCCCATATCGGTGTGACAGACCCCCAGGGCCCCCATCAGACTAAAAATAAATAATTAAAACTTACCTCTCCTGCTCCGCTGCTCTCTGTGTCCTGATGTGAGTGCCTGCCCTGCTGGGCTCCAACAGCCCGCGCTGCACAGTCACATGACCTGACTGCGTACAGTCTCACGTCATAGTGCGCGCTGTACGCAGTCAGGCTGGAGGAGACCAGGAAGGAAGCGGAGCCGGAGGGGTAAGTAAGCGCCGATCTCTTGCATACTAGTGAACGCTTCTGGATGTGCTCACTAGTATGAATGAGCCCCTCACACGCCGGGCCCCTGTGCAGCTGAACCGGCTACACCGGCTTATGTCCGCCCCTGACTCCCACCATGCCCTGCTGTAGGCTGTCCAGGCATGCTGAGAGTTATAGTTTTGTAAACGCTGGAGGGTCGCAGGTTGGGCATCCCTGTTGTACACGAAAAGATCTGCAGCACTTCTCCCGTGTAAGCAGGGAATGTGCTGCAGACATAATGTGAAAGTATGGGGGACAACAATCGTAATAACGATCATTCATCCCCATATGGTTTCCATTGGCCTGTGTAAAGGCTTGATAAATGAGCACAGAGCAACTTCTTTTATAATCCTTTGCTCAGCATCAGCCCTTTACCGGGACTCTGAAGACCCTGATATTTGCAAACCTATCGCCTGATTATAAGGCAGGCCGTGCACATATAATAGCTGTTCTGCCGACACCTGTCTTCCCTGACCCCTCCATACACATGCTCGCTAGGCTTGGCCAAGCATGCATGTGTTCTGATTGGGGAGAGAGGCGCCTATGGCGGTGGCTTGATGCCCCTAGAATTAAAAGATGGGACATGTTCAAGTTGAACAGCCCAATCTCTCCCCTAACACCTGCCATCAGGAGGCCCCCACACACATTAGATGGTGGCTTGTCCTGCTGAAATAGTCAGGTTTGACGCACATGTGATGAGGGTGCGGATGAATTCAGTGTGCAGCCAGACAGCCATATCTTGAGCAGCGGCTATGTCCAATCACAATTGCATTTCTTTACCTAAAATTGACCTTTTTATGCTTTTTTTCTTGAAGTGTGAAGAATGTGAGAAGCCATTTCCTGTCATGCATTGGGACAACGCAAACGTAATCACCAAATGCGTCTTCTGTCGCCTGTCCACCCCGTCCAATAGTGTGCCCTCCTTACCCACCGTGCCCCAGACCTTGTGTGCCATGTGATAGCGGTTCATTATTGGATATTTTATATTTTTAAACCAGAAATAAATGTCAAACAACTGAGAATGCAAAATAAAATGTTTCCTATCGTGTCCTGTAGATGTAAAAGTGTGTGTGCAGTATCTGTATATGCTGTATGTGTGTACAGTATCTGTATATGCTGTATGTGTGTGTGTGTACAGTATCTGTATAGATCTGTGTATGTGTGTCTGTCCGGAGCATGCAAGGTGAGACCTGAGGCTGATGGCGGTCCGATCTGAGGCTGATGGCGGTCCGATCTGAGGCTGATGGCGGTCCGATCTGGGGCTGATGGCGGTCCGATCTGGGGCTGATGGCGGTCCGATCTGGGGCTGATGGCGGTCCGATCTGGGGCTGATGGCGGTCCGATCTGGGGCTGATGGCGGTCCGATCTGGGGCTGATGGGGATCCGATCTGGGGCTGATGGGGATCCGATCTGGGGCTGATGGGGATCCGATCTGGGGCTGATGGGGATCCGATCTGGGGCTGATGGGGATCCGATCTGGGGCCGATGGGGTCTGATATGAAGCTCATGGGGTCTGATCTGAAGCTGGGTGGGTGGAGGTCCAATCTGAGGCTAATGGAGCTTGGCGGTCTGATTTTTGGGGTGTAATCTGAGATCTGATCAAAAATAAAAATAAAATTGTTTTCCTCCTCTTAATCTGAGGTGCGTTTTATAGTCTGAAAAATATGGTATGTGTGTGTACAGTATCTGTATATATCTGTGTATGTGTGTGTGTATATATATATATATATATATCTGTGTGTGTCTGTATACAGTATCTCACAAAAGTCAGTACACCTCCCATATTTTTGTAAATATTTTCTTCTATCTTTTCCTGGGACAACACAGAAGATCTGACCCTTTGACACAATGTACAGTAGTCCGTGTACGGCTTGTATAACAGTGTAAATGTAGTGTGCCCTCAAAATAACTCAACACACAGCTACTAAAGTCTAAACCACTGGCAACAAAAGTGAGTGCACCCCTAAGTGAAAATGGTCAAATTGTGCAAAAATGTGCCATTTTCCGTGCCTGGTGTCATGTGACTCGTTAGTGTTACAAGGTGTGAATGAGGAGCAGGTGTGTTACATTTGCTGTTATCGCTCTCATACCGGTCACTGGAAGTTCCACATGGCTCCTCATGGCAAAGAATTCTCTGAGGATCTGAAAAAAAAAAGAATTGTTGTTCTACATAAAGATGGCCGAGGCTATAAGAAGATTTCCACACCCTGACACTGAGCTGCTGTTTAACAAGACAGGTTCCATCCGAACAGGCCTCGCCGTGGTCGACCAAAGAAGCTGAGTGCACAGGCTCAGCTGGGGGGTCAACCTGTCAGTGCTCAGCACCATATCCAGGGGTTGTATGAGTGCTGAGGTTAGGGGGGTTAGGGGGGCTCAGACCATACACCGCACACTGCATCAGATTGGTCTGCGTGGTTTTCGTCCCAGAAGGAGCCTTTTCTAAAGATCATTTACAAGAAAGCACACAGTTAGCTGAAGACAAACAGACAGGACGTGGATTACTGGAACCATGTCCTGTGGTCTGATGAGACCAAGATAAATGTATTTGGTTCAGATGGTGTCAAGCGCGTGTGGAGGCAACCAGGCGAGGAGTTCAAAGACAAGTGCGTTCTGCCTACAGTCAAGCATGGTGGTGGCAGTGTCATGGTTTGGGGCTGCATGAGTGCTGCCGGCTGTGGGGAGCTACAGTTCATTGAGGGAATCATGAACGCCAACGTGTACTGTGACATACCGAAGCAGAGCATGATCCCATCCCTTCAGAAACTGGGCCGCAGGGCGGTATTCCAACATAATAACGACCCCAA
Source organism: Bufo gargarizans (assembly GCF_014858855.1). NCBI lineage: Eukaryota > Metazoa > Chordata > Amphibia > Anura > Bufonidae > Bufo > Bufo gargarizans. Next base: position 117,975,335 of record NC_058089.1, read on the forward strand.
ACACCTCCAAGACGACCACTGCCTTGCTAAAGAAACTCAGGGTAAAGCCTCATACACACGGCCGTTGTTTTGGTCTGCATCCGAGCCACAGTTTTTGCGGCTCGGATGCGGCCCCATTCACTTAAATGGGGCCGCAAAAGATGCGGACAGCACTCCATGTGCTGTCCGTATCCTTTGCTCCGTTCCGTGGTCCGCAAAAAAAATATAACCTGTCCTATTCTTGGCCCCGTTTGGCGGACAAGAATAGGCAGTTATATTAACGGCTATCCGTGCCGTTCTGCAAATTGTGGAATGCACACGGACGCCATCCGTGTTTTGCAGATCCGTTATTAGCGGACCACAAAACACACAACGGTCGTGTGCATGAGGCCTAAAGGTGCTGGACTGGCCAAGCATGTCTCCAGAACTAAATCCTATTAAGTGTCTGTGGGGCATCCTCAAACGGGAGGTGAAGGAGCGCAAGGTCTCTGACATCCACCAGCTCCGTGATGTCATCATGGAGGATGGAAGAGGATTCCAATGACCTCCAGTGATGCTCCAGTGAACGCCATGACCAAGAGAGTTAAGGCAGTGCTGGAAAATAACGGTGGCCACACCAAATATTTGGGCACAATTTGGCCATTTTCACTTTTGTTTCCAGCGGTTTAGACATTAATGGCGGCGTGTTGAGTTGATTTGAGGGCACACTACATTTACACGGACTACTGTATTGTATCAAAGTGTCAGATCGTCAGTGTTGTCCCAGGAAATGATATAATAAAATATTTCTCACTTTCATTATATCGGTGTATTTTCGCGTCCGTATGACAGCCGCAAACCCAGCCTGACCGCAGGTCTAATGATCGGGGGTACAGTATGGTAGACCTGTGGTCAGGCAGGGTTTGCGGCTGTCATACGGACGCTAAAATACGCCCATACATACGACCGTGACCGCTGACTTCAATGGGTCCGCAATCCGGATCTCACGGCCAAAGACAGGACATTGGTTCATAACTGAATAATGTCATTTTCATTCTATACTCTGTAATAAAATATGAATAATTATCACTAATAAAGTTATAAATGTTGATTGAAAGCCTCCTAATCTGCTGACTCATCTCCATGGTGACGCTGTGTGGCTGATGGATTCTATTTTGAGGCTAAGCCACCGTGCGGCGCCGTGGCTTAGTTGGTTAAAGCGCCTGTCTAGTAAACAGGAGATCCTGGGTTCGAATCCCAGCGGTGCCTTTTTGTTTTAACCCATTTTTGTGTGTGTGTGTGTTTTCTGAATTCACTAGATTGGCCTGATTGTGAGACATGTCGCACCTTTTAATATTTTCCCTCAGAGCTTTTGCCGTCATTTGTTTTATTCGTGTAAAATGGACACGTTCATACCGCACTTTGCCAGCTCTCTGGACTGAAGCGCATGGCGCTTATAAAATAATATTACAGAAATGGTATAATTCACGTCGTGCGTCCATTACTAGTCACGGGCGGAGCGCACAGGAGACATTACGTTGCGCGGTGCGCCATCTGGCGGCAGAGCACGGGTACTTGGGATCCGCGGCTGAGTTTTCCCACGCTGGTTGCAGGGTGAATGTGACGTCATAAGGTGACGTAGAAAACGACCGTTTATGCGGCTTTATTTCTTGTGTAACGTATGTTCTCTTCATTGGTGGAATAATCCGTTTTATTTCCGCTGTGTCACGAACCGGAGTGACGAGTCTGTCTAATTAGGGTGACATTTCGGGTTTCTGGGGTAAAAAGTCGCAGTCTGTGATTCTCCAGGCCTGTCTTGAACTGTAGGACTGTGCTCGTCATGACGTCAGGAGACATTTACCTTCTACTTACACCCTGCGTCACAGCTATTTCCACTGACCTCATAGCAACCTGAGACTGACCCCATAAACTGTGGCAGTCATAGGCTGCTCATTAACTGCCAGAGAGTACCCCCATAAACTGCCAGGGTACCCCCATAAACTGCCAGAGATTGCCACCATAAACTGCCAGAGAGTGCCCCCATAAACTGCCAGAGTGCCCCCATAAACTGCCAGAGTACCCCCATAATCTGCCAAAAAGTACCCCCATAAACTGCCAGAGAGTATCCCCATAATCTGCCAGAGAGTACCCCTATAAACTGCCAGAGAGTACCCCCATAAACTGCCAGAGAGTACCCCCATAAACTGCCAGAGAGTATCCCCATAATCTGCCAGAGAGTGCCCCCATAAAGTGTGCCAGTCATAGGCTGCTCATTAACTGCCAGAGAGTACCCCCATAATCTGCCAGAGAGTACCCCCATAATCTGCCAGAGAGTGCCCCCATAAAGTGTGCCAGTCATAGGATGCTCATTAACTGCCAGAGAGTGCCCCCATAAACTGCCAGAGAGTGCCACCATAAACTGCCAGAGAGTGCCCCCATAAACTGCCAGAGAGTACCCCCATAATCTGCCAGAGAGTACCCCCATAAACTGCCAGAGAGTGCCCCCATAATCTTTCAGAGAGTACCCCCATAAACTGCCAGAGAGTACCCCCATAATCTTTCAGAGAGTACCCCCATAAACTGCCAGAGAGTACCCCCATAATCTTTCAGAGAGTACCCCCATAAACTGTCAGAGAGTGCCCCCATAAACTGCCAGAGAGTATCCCATAAACTGTCAGAGAGTGCCCCCATAAACTGCCAGAGTACCCCCATAAACTGCCAGAGAGTACCCCCATAAACTGCCAGAGAGTACCCCCATAAACTGCCAGAGAGTGCCCTCATAAACTGCAAGAGAGTACCCCCATAAACTGCCAGAGAGTGCCCCATAAACTGTCAGAGAGTACCCCCATAATCTGCCAGAGAGTACCCCTATAAACTGTCAGAGAGTGCCCCCATAAACTGCCAGAGAGTGCCCTCATAAACTGCAAGAGAGTACCCCCATAAACTGCCAGAGAGTGCCCCCATAAACTGTCAGAGAGTACCCCCATAATCTGCCAGAGAGTACCCCTATAAACTGTCAGAGAGTACCCCCATAAACTGCCAGAGAGTACCCCCATAAACTGCCAGAGAGTGCCCCCATAAACTTCCAGAGAGTACCCCCATAAACTGCCAGAGAGTGCCCCCATAAACTGCCAGAGAGTGCCCTCATAAGCTGCCAGAGAGTACCCCCATAAACTGCCAGAGAGTATCCCCATAAACTGTCAGAGAGTACCCCCATAAACTGCCAGAGAGTGCCCCCATAAACTGCCAGAGAGTGCCCCCATAAACTGCCAGAGAATGCCCCCATAAACTTCCAGAGAGTACCCCCATAAACTGCCAGAGAGTACCCCCATAAACTGCTGGAGAATGCCCCCATAAACTGCCAGAGAGTACCCCCATAAACTGCCAGAGAGTACCCCCATAAACTGCCAGAGAGTACCCCCATAAACTGCCAGAGAGTACCCCCATAAACTGCCAGATAGTACCCCATAATCTTTCAGAGAGTGCCCTCATAAACTGCCAGAGAGTACCCCCATAAACTGCCAGAGAGTATCCCCATAAACTGTCAGAGAGTACCCCCATAAACTGCCAGAGAGTGCCCTCATAAACTGCCAGAGAGTACCCCCATAAACTGCCAGATAGTACCCCCATAATCTTTCAGAGAGTACCCCCATAAACTGCCAGAGAGTATCCCCATAAACTGTCAGAGAGTACCCCCATAAACTGCCAGAGAGTGCCCCCATAAACTGCCAGAGAGTGCCCCCATAAACTGCCAGAGAGTGCCCCCATAAACTGCCAGAGAGTACCCCCATAAACTGCTGGAGAATGCCCCCATAAACTGCCGGAGAGTGCCCCCATAAACTGCTGGAGAATGCCCCCATAAACTGCCAGAGAGTATCCCCATAAACTGCCAGAGAGTACCCCCATAATCTGCCAGAGAGTGCCCCCATAAACTGCCAGAGAGTACCCCCATAATCTGCCAGAGAGTACCCCCATAATCTGCCAGAGAGTGCCCCCATAAACTGCCGGAGAATGCCCCCATAAACTGCCAGAGAGTGCCCCCATAAACTGCTGGAGAATGCCCCCATAAACTGCCAGAGAATGCCCCCATAAACTGCCAGAGAGTATCCCCATAAACTGCCAGAGAGTACCCCCATAATCTGCCAGAGAGTACCCCCATAATCTGCCAGAGAGTGCCCCCATAAACTGCCAGAGAGTACCCCCATAATCTGCCAGAGAGTGCCCCCATAAACTGCCAGAGAGTGCCCCCATAATCTGCCAGAGAGTACCCCCATAATCTGCCAGAGAGTACCCCCATAATCTGCCAGAGAGTGCCCCCATAAACTGCCAGATAGTACCCCCATAATCTGCCAGAGAGTACCCCCATAATCTGCCAGAGAGTATCCCCATAAACTGCCAGAGAGTACCCCCATAATCTGCCAGAGAGTGCCCCCATAAACTGCCAGAGAGTACCCCCATAATCTGCCAGAGAGTACCCCCATAATCTGCCAGAGAGTGCCCCCATAAACTGCCGGAGAATGCCCCCATAAACTGCCAGAGAGTGCCCCCATAAACTGCTGGAGAATGCCCCCATAAACTGCCAGAGAATGCCCCCATAAACTGCCAGAGAGTATCCCCATAAACTGCCAGAGAGTACCCCCATAATCTGCCAGAGAGTACCCCCATAATCTGCCAGAGAGTGCCCCCATAAACTGCCAGAGAGTACCCCCATAATCTGCCAGAGAGTACCCCCATAAACTGCCAGAGAGTGCCCCCATAATCTGCCAGAGAGTACCCCCATAATCTGCCAGAGAGTACCCCCATAATCTGCCAGAGAGTGCCCCCATAAACTGCCAGATAGTACCCCCATAATCTGCCAGAGAGTACCCCCATAATCTGCCAGAGAGTGCCCCCATAAACTGCCAGATAGTACCCCCATAATCTGCCAGAGAGTACCCCCATAATCTGCCAGAGAGTATCCCCATAAACTGCCAGAGAGTACCCCCATAAACTGTAAGACTAGGTTCACACAGAGTATTTTGGATGAGGGTTCTGGCACAGATTCCGCACCAAAAATCCTCGCCAGAAAGGCCTGCAGAAGCTTCCCGTTCATTTCAATGCCCCTTAACCCATAACCCTGTACGTCATAATGCAAGAGGGGATGTATGGAGCAGGTTTAAAAACTAAAACTAAAAGAAACCCCAATATATTAAACATTCAAATCACCCCCCTTTCCCATAAAACTAAAAAAAAAAAAAAAAAAATTAAAATATTTAAAAAAATCCGTTGTGGTGAACGCCGTGACCCAAAAAATGAAAAACATGCGAATTGCAATTTTTTTGTTATCTTGTCCCCCCAAAAATTGAATAACTGTGATCAAAAAGTCGTACATGCTTTAAGGCTACTTTCACACTAGCGTTCGTCGGTCCGCTCGTGAGCTCCGTTTGAAGGAGCTCACGAGCGGACCCAAACGCCTCCGTCCAGCCCTGATGCAGTCTGAATGGAGCGGATCCGCTCAGACTGCATCAGTCTGGCGGCGTTCAGCCTCCGCTCCGCTCGCCTCCGCACGGACAGGCGGACAGCTGAACGCTGCTTGCAGCGTTCGGGTGTCCGCCTGGCCGTGCGGAGGCGTGCGGATCCGTGCGGATCCGTCCAGACTTACAATGTAAGTCAATGGGGACGGATCCGTTTGAAGATGCCACAATGTGGCTCAATCTTCAGGCGGATCCGTCCCCCATTGACTTTACATTGAAAGTCTGGACGGATCCGTACAAGGCTATTTTCACACTTAGCTGTTATATGCTAAAATAATGCAGACGGATCCGATCGAACGCTAGTGTGAAAGTAGCCTAAAACTAGTACCAATAAAAACTCCAGTTTGTTACGGAAAAAAAAACAAGCCCTCATACAGCTCTGTAGACCGAAATATTAAAAAGTTATGGCTGTAAGAATGTAGCAATGCAAAGAAAATGTTGATTTTTCCAAAGGTTTTTATATTTTTTTAAGTAGTATAACAAAATAAAAACAATTCAAGTTTGGTATCACCGCATTCGTATTGAGCTGCAGAATAAGGATGTCATTTTCTGTGCATAGAGAATGCTGTGATGTCAAAACCCCCAAAAAACCTTGGCGGAGTTCTTTTTATTTTATTTTTTTCAATTTTGCCACACAAATAATTTTTTTCCCATTTTCTAATACAAGACATGCAAATTAAATGGCAGCATTAAAACATGCATAGCATCCCGCAAAAAATAAGCCCTTATATAGCTATGTGAACGGAAAAATAAGAAAGTCATAGCTATTGGAACCTGGGGAGGAAAAATCTAGAATATAAAAATGAAAATAGGCCCGGTCTTTAAGGGGTGTTAAAACATGCATTGCTTTTTTTCCCCGCTTGCGGTTTCAAAAACTGCACCACAGAAAAGTGAAATGTCCCGTGTCCATGGGTGGTGTATAAAATCTTCCACTTCACACGTCAGTGTTTGGTCAGTGATTTCCATCAGTGATTGTGAGCCAAAACCAGGAGTGGAGCCTCCACAGACATAAGGTATAGGCCTCATGCACACGACCGTTGTGTGCATCCGTGGCCGTTGTGCCGTTTTCCGTTTTTTTTCGCGGACCCATTGACTTTCAATGGGTCCGTGGAAAAATCGGAAAATGCACCGTTTTGCAGCCGAGGCCGTGATCCGTGTATCCTGTCCGTCAAAAAAATATGACCTGTCCTATTTTTTTGACGGACAACGGTTCACGGACCCATTCAAGTCAATGGGTCCGTGAAAGAACACGGATGCACACAAGATTGGCATCCGTGTCCGTGATCCGTGGCCGTAGGTTGCTTTCATACAGACGGATCCGAAGATCCGTCTGCATAAAAGCTTTTTCTGATCTAAGTTTTCACTTCGTGAAAACTCATTTCCGACAGTATATTCTAACACAGAAGCGTTCCCATGGTGATGGGGATGCTTCTAGTTAGAATACACTGCAAACTTTGTACAAGACTGCCCCCTGCTGCCTGGCAGCAGCCGATCTCTTACAGGGGGATATGATAGCACAATTAACCCCTTCAGGTGCGGCACCTAAAGGGGTTAATTGTACTATCATATTCCCCTGTAAGAGATCAGGGCTGCCAGGCAGCAGGGGGCAGACCCCCCCCTCCCCAGTTTGAATATCGTTGGTGGCACAGTGTGCGCCCACCATCGCCCCCCTCCCTCCCTCTATTGTAATAAATCGTTGGTGGCACAGTGTGCCCCCACCATCGCCCCCCCTCCCTCTCTCTATTGTATTAAATCGTTGGTGGCACAGTGTGCCCCCACCATCGCCCCCCCTCCCTCCCTCTATTGTATTAAATCGTTGGTGGCACAGTGTGCCAACCACCATCGCCCCCCCCTCCCTCTATAGCAGTAACATTGGTGGCAGTGTGCGGTCTCCCATTCCCCCCCCCCATCATTGGTGGCAGCGGAGTTGCGATCGGAGTCCCAGTTTAATCGCTGGGGCTCCGATCGGTAACCATGGCAACCAGGAAGCTACTGCAGCCCTGGTTGCCATGGTTACTTAGCAATAGTACAACAGTAGAAGATTCATACTTACCTGCTTGCTGCTGCGATGTCTGTGACCGGCCGGGAGCTCCTCCTACTGGTAAGTGACAGTTCTTTAGCAATGCGCCGCACAGACCTTTCACTTACCAGTAGGAGGAGCTCCCGGCCGGACACAGACATCGCAGCAGCAAGCAGGTAAGTATGAATCTTCTACAATTGTACTATTGCTAAGTAACCATGGCAACCAGGGCTGCAGTAGCGTCCTGGTTGCCATGGTTACCGATCGAGCCCCGATTAAACTGGGACTCCGATCGGAACTCCGCTGCCACCAATGATGGGGGGGGGGGGGAATAGGAGACCGCACACTGCCACCAATGTTACTGCTATAGAGGGAGAGGGGGGGGAGCGATGGTGGTTGGCACACTGTGCCACCAACGATTTAATACAATAGAGGGAGGGAGGGGGGGCGATGGTGGGTGCACACTGTGCCACCAACGATTTATTACAATAGAGGGAGGGGGGGGCGATGGTGGGCGCACACTGTGCCACCAACGATATTCAAACTGGGGAGGGGGGGGGTCTGCCCCCTGCTGCCTGGCAGCCCTGATCTCTTACAGGGGAATATGATAGTACAATGAACCCCTTTAGGTGCCGCACCTGAAGGGGTTAATTGTGCTATCATATCCCCCTGTAAGAGATCGGGTGCTGCCAGGCAGCAGGGGGCAGTCTTGTACAAAGTTTGTAGTGTATTCTAACCTGAAGCGTCCCCATCACCATGGGAACGCCTCTGTGTTAGAATATACTGTCGGATCTGAGGTTCACGAAGTAGCTCATATCCGACAGTATATTCTAACATAGAGGCGTTCCCATGGTGATGGGGACGCTTCAAGTTAAAATATACCATTGGATTGGAGAAAACTCCAATCCGATGGTATAAAAGAACTCCAGACTTTACATTGAAAGTCAATGGGGACGGATCCGTTTGAAATGGCACCATATTGTGTCAACATCAAACGGATCCGTCCCCATTGACTTGCATTGTAATTCAGGACGGATCCGTTTGGCTCGGCACGGCCAGGCGGACACCAAAACGACTTTTTTTTCATGTCCGTGGATCCTCCAAAAATCAAGGAAGACCCACGGACGAAAAAACGGTCACGGATCACGGACCCACGGACCCCGTTTTTGCGGACCGTGAAAAAAAACTGTCGTGTGCATGAGGCCATAAGGGAAAGATCTGCACCTGTCCTGTTTTTAGAGCCGCGCCTGGTTTTGGCTCAGAATCACCGATGGAAATCACTGAAGAGTGAACTTGTTATTAACTAGATTTATAAAATAATTATCAGAACCACAACTGACTGGGCCCCACTGAAAATTTTTGAAGGCCATGGCATTTTCCTAGGCCAGTGACATCGCGTACATCTGTCACATGACTGGGGGCTGAGATGCAATCTACAAGGGATTCCGCTGTGCTTGGTATACTGTGAGGAGGCCGCAGCTCTCACCGGAGTGCTATAAGCTCCTAAAACAGCTGATCGTTGGGTGTCCTGGGTGTCTGACCCCCTGATAATTGATCATATGGACAGAGTTCCAGAATCTCAGAAAATCCCTTTACCCTGCTTTCACACCTGAGCGTTTCTCAAACGCGCGTTTTATGTGCGTTTTTGTCGCGCGTTTTTATGCGCGTTTTTTGTAATAGTAAACGCGCGTTTGACGCGCGTTTGTGTGATTGACTGCAGTGTCCTATGGCCACAAACGCGCGTCAAAACGCCCCAAAGAAGCTCAAGTACTTGATTATGCGTCGGGCATTTTACAGCGCGATCGTACGCGCTGTAAAACGCAGGTGAGAACCATTCCCATAGGGAAGCATTGGTTTTCATGTGTTGAGCGTTTTACAGCGCGTTTGAACGCGCTGTTAAAAGCTCAGGTGTGAACTTAGGGTTAAGGCTATGTACACCTTTGGATACATTTGTTGTTATTATTTCATTGTACTTATTTTGAGTTAAAAATATTTTTTGAATTAGTTTTTTTATTAAAAATATGGAGCCTTTTTCTCGGTACAGGGCTGAGATGCTCTAGTAGCAGGATCTGAATTTTCTTTTTTGCGTCAGTCAGGGAGCAGACGGGCTCCTTATCTCTGATCTCTGACGTTATAAACACTAATTATAGCTCAGTTTTTATCTTACTGATAATAATGCGGCTTAAATAAGTGTTTATGAGCTGTCAGTAGTTTAGAGATAAGGTTTACTAGATGACCGGTGTTCTGCCAGATTCCTATACCTTGCCAGAACGCTATACCGGAAGTGACGCGGCGCACAGGAATCAGCTGGAGGAGAGTGTGTGCGGCGCTGCAGGAGAAGGCCTTAATGCGCATGCGCGAAACTGTACACCGAGCGTGCGCACTTAGGGGTAGGTAGATTTTCCAGCGCAAAATGTTCCATCAGATCTCCTTACCCCTGAGTGCGCTCGCGCGTACAAGTCATCAGGGTCAGTTCATCCTTATCGCAGAGCTGAGTGCAGAATATCGAGGTCACCACATAGCAGAGTGCGGGATATTACCCCAATATCCATCACTCAGCTCTGCGGTGTCCCCCAATATCCCGCACTTAGCTCTGCTATGTGGTGACCTCGATATTCTGCACTCAGCTCTGCGATAAGGATGAACTGACCCTGATGACTTGTACGCGCGTGCGCACTCAGGGGTAGGGAGATCTGATGGAACATTTTGCGCTGGAAAATCTACCTACCCCTAAGTGCGCACGCGCGGTGTACGGTTTTGCGCATGCACATGAGGTCCTTCTCCCGCAGCGCTGCAATGATTTTTTGCTAATCCAGTGGATGTGCGCGTGCGCAGCTCTGCACACACCCTTTTCCAGCTGATTCCTGTGCGACCGCGTCACTTCCGGTATAGCGTTCTGGCAAGGTATAGGAATCTGGCAGAACACCGGCACAAAGTGAAAGTGAAAGTACTAGTCACACAGCTAGAAAATCAGTTAACCCTTTGTGACAGAATGGCTCAATATTTTTAATATAAATATAGTTTTTAGCCAAAAATGAGTGAAATGCAATCATAAAAAATGCCTCCAAAGGTGTACATAGCCTTTAAGGGTACAATCACAAAGGATTTTCTGCGCCCTAAATTACTCTGTGGATTTTCAGTGTTACATACAGATTTGTCATGGATTTTGGTGCGGATTTCACTGCATTGCAGTACGGATTTTAAATAAATGATACGCAGCATGCTGCGGATTTGCTCCCTGGATTTCACTTTTTGCAATGCATCGGGTAAAATCCACAAAAAATCCTCAACAAATCTGCATGTAGCACATGGGAATTTTGTCTCAAAGTCACTGCAGGTTTTGTTGTTGAAGCACAGAAAATCTGCAGTGTAAATTGCGCCCCCATGTGGCCATGCCCTTACACTGCAGATTTCATCCACTGTAGACTCTCCTCCACTTGGCTGGTGCTGTAAAATGACGTGGACCTACCACGCGCGCTGCGCAGCATTTGCATCTCACATAAACAGATTGTAAATCAGGAGCACTAAATGTACGGATGGCAGGGTCTGCAGACTGAGATCTATGCACTGGATATCGACACGATCGTATATACGGTAATTTAAAGGGAACGCGTTCCTTTAAATGTACATCTGCTTTCTGTATACAGCACCCAACAGCTGCCAGAAGTTTGCGTTTATAGAACGATTGCGAATGTGGCCAGTGGTCTTGTGTGCGGTGGAACAGCCGCCATCTGACCGCTCTGTGAATGCTGCTCCCCGCAAGTTACATCCCCATTGAAGCCAGAGTATTTGTAGATGATGAGGGTCCAGATCATGGCAAATAGGGGTGCACCACCAATGAGGCCAGGTGAGGCGATCGCCTCAGGCAGCACCAGGTAGGGGCAAGAGGGGGTCGGCGGAAGGGCCATGGGGAATGAGCGCTTTCATTGTGGTAAAGGGGTTAGGTTAAGAAATTTGCATGGGGGGGGGGCGCTGTTTCAATTTTCGCCTCAGGCAGCAGAAAGGTTAGGTGCACCCCCGCTCACAAATGTGGACTTCTGGCATCATTTCTATGTAATATAGAATGTAGTTGATTATTTTCCTCTGGGTCCTTGGCTTCGGGACACAGACATCCCGTATTTCCCGTCCCATTCCAGCTGTGATTCCCATGGCATTTAGAATAGAGGTTCTCATGGTTTTAGGCCGAAAAGATAAAAATAGACACCGCTCTATTTTAAAGGGGTTATCCCATGAGTAATGTAAAAAATTAAAATTAGACATCATCTAGTACATGACAACCTCTTTCTAACAAAGCCAGAACCAGCCCTGTACCTCACATGGATCCAGAGATCTCCGCATTGACTGCTCTGCGGGATTTATATCAGGCTGACAGCTGAAGGGGAGTGTCTTTTCTGCTGCAGTTAAGGGGGCGTGTCCCCTCTCTTCCTATCACAGCTCAGGGGGCGTGTCCATGCTCTTCCTATCACAGCTCAGGAAGCAGTTGAAGGATGAAACTGAGCATGTGCGGCCATCTCAGTGAGCCGGACAAAGAAATAGGAAAAATACAAACAGCAGGTGGCGCTATACAGATACATTTTATTGAATAACTCAGTGGCTATGCAAAATTTTTAATTACACGCAATTACAAAATAATTCAGATCCAGGGGCTGGTTTGAAAAAATTTAGAATATTTTTCATGGGATAACCACTTTAAATATAGAAATTCTTATCCCTTTCTCAGTGTGACACAAGACCAAATATGCCATAGACAGGACTCAGCAACCTCCAGCTGTTGTGAAACTACAACTCCCAGCATTCACCGCTGCTCAACTGTCCTCTGAACTCCTCTAGAAATAAATGGAGCATGCTGGGAGTTGTAGTTTCACAACAGCTGGGGTGCCGAGGCGTGCTGACCCCTGCCATAGAGGCAGCGCATGTGTCTGATTTGGGCCCACATAGATCAGGTTGTCCACATCCTCACCAATCAGCTGTTGGAAGGGGTCACCCCACCCGGGAGAGCGTTACACCTACTTCCTTGGCCTGCGAGGTCACATTCATCAGTCACATGGCCTTTGGTCACATTCACGTGAATGGGAATGAAATGCAATACTAAGTGCAGCCACTATACAATGTACGGCGCTGCGCTCGGTATACAATGCCAATCGCTGCAGCTGATCGGCGGAGGTGCTGAGAGTCGGACCCCCACCGATCAGATATTGATGACCTACCTGAGGATAGGTGATCGATATTTAACTCCCCGGAATATCACTTTATTAACATAACACGTTGCACGCTATAGTGGATTCCATACATGTCCTGTGCACGCAGGGCCTAACATACAACAGTCGGAGAGGTATTGGTTGTGTCCTTGGGAAATTTGCAAAAAGTGAAAGATATGAAGTTGGCACCCATCCAGATTCTTTTAAAAACGGTGAATTTATTTCAGATCTTCCGATTCTTACATCAGGTAGGACCCACATCTTCACATCTACTGTCGTAACCAGCCGCCATGTGAAGGTGCATTCATTTATTGTTGGCGGTATGAAGACAAGTGTTTACCCTCGTCAGCGTCTCGCCGGCTCTGGGTTCTATTAACAAACAGGTGTTGCTAGGCAACGGGGATGAAAGCTTCTGATGAAAGGTGTCCCGACATGAGGCTGCCGAGGGCGTCACTCGTATACACAACACGTTATATGTTAAAGAAAGTGTTAAAGAAAGTGATGGGAGAGTATGGCGCGCACGGTGCGGGGGTGACACGTGCAGCATCTGTGACAATCAAGACTTTTCAGAATCAACAAGGACCTGCCAGGGGCATCTATCAGCGCCCTTGGGTGCTACTGCACCCACTGAACAGCTACCATTAGGGAGTCTGTTGAGTGTCTGCGATTGTACCCGTGGACTCCGCTGCGGCGGACACTGCTGCCGTTACATGCAGGGATGTCCACCGCTCATCCACATGCAGGGCCGCGCCGTTATGATTTTTAAACATGCTCGTTCATTGGGCATTTGGAGGCAGTATTAGATGATTGCCGGAAAATCTGGCAGTCTAATATACCCTTTAGATTCTGTCTATTTTGGGCACATGAGAAACCTTCTTGATAGCCAGCACTCGACTATTTTTGGCAGCCCCATAGAAAATGAATAGAGGGCGGCTGCGCATGCGCCCTCCCGGTATAAGTGCTGGTCTCAGACAATGGGGGCATATCCTAGCGATATGCCCCCATCGTCTGTGATGAGGCGACCCCTTTAAGGTTAGTAACCAACATTGCTCTTCCTGTGTGTCAGCGTCAGTCTTAAACGAAATTTTCGCATTCTATTCATGTCCCTCAAGGTGAACAGAACTGTGCATTACAAACCTTGCTGTGCATTTACCATAAACCGCAGCAGCATAAAAAAAAAACACCTCCATGGCCTGGTGGTCCAGGAGCGGTCTCTGTGCTCGGCCTCCTCTCGGGGGTCAGTTAAGAACGTTTTGCAGGAGACATGAATAGATTTGAATAAATCTCTCCCCTCTCGGTTTGTTCGCGGGAATAGTGTGAAGGTTTGCAATTGTCTAACAATTCTGTGTCAGAAATCAGCGCTAACGAGTCAGGTTTAATCTGTTAAGAACTGATGGAGAATAAAACACCTGTAAATCAAGCATATAAGGCCTGTTCACACATCGCAGTTACGTTCTGGCTGCTGCAGTTATTTTACCACCATGTTGTATGTTACAGAATGGGATTTGCATTTGGGTTGATGTGACATGGGTGGAGGTGCGACAACCCTCACCCCCCGTCAATCAGCAGTTCAGTTGTAGCTCTGATGCTGGAAGTCGGTTCCAGGATTGAACAGCTCCGTCCGTAGTATAGTGGATGCAGCGGTAACTGCAAGTGAATGGTAACCAGCTCCATCCACTGCACAGTGGATGGAGCTGTGTAGTACCAGTGCCCATACCTCCCAACCGTCCTGGATCCGGCAGGACAGTCCTAAATTTCAGTGGCTGCCCAGTGGTCCCGGAACAGCTGAGGTACAGTATGTCTTACTCTCAGCTGTCTCTGCTTCCATAGGACGTAGAGACAGTTGCCTGTAGTGGTGAAGCAGGGATCCGTCCGTTCCCGCTTCACCATTCAGCTCAGCTGCGTCGCTCCCCTGCAGGATGCTGTTGGGCATTCCACTATCCCTCGGCTGGACTGTGTAGGAGGAGCGGTGCAGGCCCGGGAATCAGCCTGTACTCCTCCTACACAGCCCAGCAGCGCGATGTGCGATTGTATCCTGCCTGCTGCTGCTGGGGAGTGCAGGGTCAGCTGTGATGATCATTGGAGGAACTTGGTGAGTATTTAAATTTTTATTTTTTTACTTCTTGTGAAGGGGGCACATATATGGTTATAACTACTGTGAAGGGGGCACATATATGGTTATAACTACTGTGAAGGGGGCACATATATGGTTATAACTACTGTGAAGGGGGCACATATATGGTTATAACTACTGTGAAAGGGGCACATATATGGTTATAACTACTGTGAATGGGGCACATTTCTGGGTATACCTACTGTGAAGGGGGCACATGTGGGCATTACTACTGTGAAGGGAGCATATATCCAAGTATAGCTACATCTGGGCATAGCAACTGTGAAGGGGCAGACATCTAGGGATAACTACTGTGAAGGGGGCACATCTGGGCATAACTACTGTGAAGGGGGCACATCTGGGCATAACTACTGTGAAGGGGCACGTTTCTGGGTATAACTACTATGGAGGGGACACATCTGGGCATAGCTACTGAGAAGGGAGCACAATGGGGGCATAACTACTGTGAAGGGAGCACAATGGGGGCATAACTACTGTGAAGGGAGCACAATGTTGGCATTACTACTGTGCAGGGAGCACATATGGGCATAACTACTGTGAAGGGGGCACATGTGGGCATTACCACTGTGTGGTGGCACAAAGAGGGAATAATTAATGTGGTGGCATCAGGGGGACTGGGTGTCTATAGTTATGTTTTGGGTGAAGTCAGAGGTGCGGCCTAGATTGGCCAAATTACCTATTGTTCCTCTTTGCAGGTTTCAGAAGTTGGGAGCAATGTCAGTGCCTACTTTGGGAGCTGGAGCTACGATGAAACAGCTGATCGGTGGCGGTGCGGAGTGTAGGACCCTCGCCAATCTGATATTGATGGTCTATAGTAAATATCCATATCAAAGTCCAAGGCAGCCACTTTAAAGGGATTTCCCAAGAAAAAAATCAGCAGGATAGGTCATTAGTGCGTGGTTTGTGGTGGTCTGACCTCTGGTCCCCCCAGCGATCACCAAAACATAGAGACTGTAGCTACTTCGGTGCTTATCCAGGCATAGTGGTGCATTTGTCTGGTATTGCAGCTTAGCCCTGTCCACTTGGGAATCGCACGGATCAGATCCCCTGCGATCCCACATTGCTCAGATCATAAATGTGTATGCCTCCAGTGCAAGCTTTTATGGCTGTTACCCAGCTCTCTGTGATATGGATTAGAGGACTGTAATGCAGACGTTTTATCCGTGTCCACCAGCCGATGACCACAGAGAGCTGCGCCCACGGTAAGCCCCATGATGGTTGTGTGCAGATAAGCTCTGCTGACCAGGCTCCCCCGTCGATGACAGCTTTGCTTACTTAGGAGTAGGCAGGAAATGCCGTACTGTAAATGCTTTGCTGTTTTATTTTAATCTGCTATATTAATGCACGAGCAGAAAACAACATGCACATTCACCAGTGCGGTTACGTCAATATTCTGTACCGCTTTCTGCGTCCGGTATTGCAGTTCAGCTCCAGCAAAGTGAATAGAGATGAACTGCAACACCACCTGCAATCTGCAAACACATGTGGTGCTGTTTTTTGAAAGACCATGTTTTTCTAAGCATGGAACCCTTTAAAAGAAGATGTAGCACAGTATTCCTGTATCAGGAGCTCAGGATGAAGAAATCGTTACTATACGTTCCTCCAAGATAGAGGGGTTCTATATTAATAATGGAAACATAATCAGTTCAATATATGTGGGCCAAAGTAAAATGAGTCCCACCCAGTGCTGGACTGGGATCAGATTCTGGTTCTGAAGCAAGGGCCACACGGCGACACTGGTCGTAGCCAGGATCGCTGAGTGGCGGTGATCCCATAGAAATGAATGGGATCACCGCTGCAAACGAAATTTGACACGGCTGGATTTCTTGCCACTGCCGCGGAGATCCCATTAATTTCTTTGGGATCACCTCTACTCAGCGACCAGTCTCGCCGTGTAGCCCTTGCCTAAAGCCACCATACACATGAGATAACTATCGGCCTGACAGGCATCTCTCTCGGTTTTCCCATACATATGCATGCTCGAGCTCAGCCAAGCATGCATATGGAGTAATTGGATAGAAGGGGGAAAACTGATGCAGACATCTCTGGCAGCAGCTTATGTCCTAGAGAACAAAAGGAATTTCAGTATGCCCGATCCTTATCTCCCCCAATATCAGCTGGCAAAGTCGGGAGGCCCCATGCACATTAGATATATGGCCAGCTTTAGGAGTCCAATATTCTCAGATCCCTGGCACATCGGAATAGAGTGGACCAGGGCTCACACACACGAACGTTTACGGATTTGGACCCATTCACTTGAATGGATCCGCGATCTGCAAGATTCGGTCCGCACCGCAAAAAAAAAATTTTTAATTTTTTTTTCAGTGCGGAGGTACGGACCGAAATCCCACGGAAGTGCTCTGCACTGGTCTGTATCTTGTGGATTGCAGATCCATTCAAGTGGATGGGTCCGTATGCGTGATACAAAGCGCACACGGCCGATGCCCATGCATTGAGGACCCGCTGGGTCGAAACACGGACACGGGCTGCACGTGTTCATATACATGAGCCTTAAATCTGGCTTTGCACTCCTGACACCTTAGGGAGTTTCTTATAGGGCCTCTGTCAGGAGATTTGTACCTATGACACTGGCTGACCTGTTACATGTGCGCTCGACAGCTGAAGGCATCTGTGTTGGTCCCATGTTCATATGTGTCCGCATCGCTGAGAAAAATGATGATTTAATATATGCAAATGAGCCTCTAGGAGCAACAGGGGCGTTACCATTACACCTAGAGGCTCAGCTCTCTCTGCAACTGCTGCGCCCTCTGCTCTTTATTAAGGCTACTTTGACACCTCCGGTTTGAAACTCCGGCATGGCCGTACCGGCAGACAAGTGGAGGATCAGCCGGACACAAACCTCAGCGCACAACGATTTCTGTCCAGCTGGTTCTCCGCTCATACCCAATGGGGCTGGCGGACATTACGTCTGCATCCAGCAGCGCCGGATCCGGTGGAGTTACGACTGGCTATTCTCTGTCGGAACAGCCTGCCGGAATTCAAACCGGAGATGTGAAAGTAGCAGACTGCAGGGTAGTACGTGATGTCATCCCTTCTGCCCTGCTGATTGGTTGTCAGGGTTTGTAGACGGGAGGGGAATACGGGTGAAGCTCTTATTGGCTTGTTAGGAAATTTTTGTACAGGTAAAAAAAAAAATCCAACTTTATATTGAGGTCTTTACAAAATGTAATGACAAAAAATGTGGATTCAATAGGTGCCGTTCTGGAAATTCCTCTTACTATATATATGAATCAAGGGGTTAATCATAAGCGGCATTTTCCTATGGGTTTCCCATTTAATGGCATTACGCTTTAGATTGTAAATGCACTAAATACTATTACTGCTCGCTGGAGATAATGACAGAATGAGGGCAAACTCTGGGGAGAATCAGCACCGAACGGTTATTAATAATTCTAAAGCTAATGCAAAACATCTCTGAATGAAAAAATAATCTATAAATAATAGAGAGGAGATCCAGAATAAAGGGACTTTCATCCTGGTGTGAGACACTGAGAAGTGGGGATGAGTAATCCTAGTGAGCAGAAAGCTGTAATAATCAGAAAGTTCAAAGCAAACGAGCCCAAGTTATTATGATTACGATAACTAATGAACCGCTAAAAGTTAAAAGATGGCGCCATTCAAAATAAAAAAAAAGAAAGTGATTTCATTCCAGGAGCCCGATCATTTCCTGTTGATAATGGCCCTTTGAAATCCAACGTCAGCTAGAGAAGTGCTGTGTGAGATGTGAAGTGCAATTATCCTCATACATATGCTGCTACTACAGGTCAGAAACCTGGAAGGGAACAACACTCTACGTATACAAATACTGTACATAAAACCTGTATAAGGCTGAGTTCACATCACCGTTCAGCCCATCCGTTTTCCTGATCCGTTTAGGAGCCAGAGAACGGAAAGGATGGATTCGGCACATAACTGAGCCGAGCAGAACCTAAAGACCCCATAGACTATAATGGGGTCCATTAGGTTTCCGCTCAGTGCAAGATTTTTGAAGCGGAGACAAAAGTCCTGCACGCACAACTTTTTACGCCACGTAGAAAAACACTTCAAAAACTGATTGCACCCGTGTGGAAAAAAACAGAAGCACTGAATGCAATTGCAGACTAAGGCTCCATTTACACATCCGTAATAATGCGGACCCATTCATTCTCTATGGGGACGGAATGGATGCGGAGAGCATCCCCATTTCCGGAGCGCGGCCCCGATCTTGCTGTCCGCGGCCCCCGAAAAAAATAGAACATGTTCTACTCTTGTCCGCAAATGCAGACAAGAATAGGCATTTCTATGGGGGGCCGGCCGGGTGTATTGCGGATCCATAATGCACTACGGATGTGCGAATGGACCCTAAACTGACTAAACTTGTGTGCAAAACCATCCGTTTTTTTTCCTGAACAGATCCTGACAAGATCCGTATCGCTGGTGTGAAAGACGTAAATGTTTCTGACTTTGCCAGGTGGAGCCCAGTGTAGCTTGTAGTCCGTGTCTCCAATTGCTATATGTAGTTTTGTTTACTAAAAATAACAATGTCCAAAATAAATAAATAAAATATGTAACAATTATTCCAGATTTCCTCATGCCTCCTTTTACTGCAAAGCTTGATACATAGTAGCAATGTGGAGAATGCTATCTGGTGACAGCTGGGCTGAGAAGCACTAGTCATAGGTCAGTGTCACACAGACCCAGGGGGGGGTTTCCAGATGATCTCAGTGCAGGGACATGGGGCTGGTGACTTCCCTGAGGTGCAGTACTCTGACTGACCAGGAGAGGGAGGCAGATAGAGATGAGCAGTATTGGGGGTGGTTTCTGCCATTAGGTGTATTGAGGTGAGTGGCTATCCTGCTGCTAGAATAAGGGGGAATGGTGCTAGTGCCAGGGGAAGAAGAGGAGGGGGTTGGGGGGTCTGGCAATGTGTGTATGAGGAAGTAGTGTCATCAGCTGCTGCACCAGGAGATGCTTCCTTTTCCCCACCTCCTCCAGCCTGCACTCCTCCTCCCATACAGCACACACACAGAGAAAGGCTCACTCAATGCATGTGCTGCTGGAAATGACAAGTGCTCATCCCCTGTCTAACAAAAGACACAGCTGATGTGGAGCCTCTCTCCTCCTGCACCCCCCTGGCTGCCTGACAAAGGAACACAGCCCCCCTCAACACCATGCACAGCTCTGCCAGGCTGGACTTTCTCCATCATATATCTGTCATTTGCTTTGGTGAGTACCTGCACCCCCTTACCTTCCTTTTATAACCACAGCAGAGGATTACATAGTGCGTGATATTGGGGGGTGTCTACTGGATGCAATGCCAATAACTCCTATTGTGCCCCCAGCTTTGCGCCGTTGCAGTGGCTTCCATTGCTGTCCGTACAGTCTGCATCAGGGTTGATAGGGGTTAATACTATGATCTCATCTGCTAAATGTGCCACTGAGGACTTGGGCTGCTCCTGTGGCCCTTACCGCTGCTCCTGCATCCATCTCTGCTGCACACAGCAGCCGGCAACAGCTGACGGCAGCCAACACAAACCTCTTGTAATATTATTACAGGTGGGCATCAAGTGCCATTGGCTGTCAGGAGCGTGGCGCATTGTTAGGACAGGTGATGGTGGGGGATGTATATATGACAGCAAATGGTGAACACAGTGTGAGGATCTCAGCAAATAGCTTCCTGGGTCTCTTCTTCGTAGACCTCCATAAGGGTCACATCGGAGCAGTGGGATATTGGGGGGTAGCCTATCCGATTTTAAATAATTTAGGCTGGGTCATAATGGGGCATATTATGTCTGCAACACCCGGACCGCCTGAGGTTCTGCTAACCCTGTGATGGGTTCGGCGTATTATGGTAGGATAACCCCTTTAAATAAATCAGAGATGCAAAAATAAAAAAGCAAATATATCGGCGTAAAAAGTTTACCATCAAATCATGGGGGGGGGGGGGCGCTCTCGGCTGCTGCTCTTGAAATTAAAGGGGTTCTATGAGATGGGACAAAAAGGGTACTTTTTTTTATTCCTAAAAAGGCGCCACCATCATCCATGGGTTTTGTCTGGTATTGCAGTTCAGCTCCAATCACTGTGCTACCCATGGACAAGAATGGCGCTGTTTCTCGGGGGGGGGGGGGGACACACTTTTTTTGAATCTCGTGGAACCCTATAAAAATTGGGGCTGTAGAAGGTGTGAGCACATCTAGTTACTTACTTTATGCGCTCGCATAGGATGTGATTTCACTTTGATGCATCTTTTATTTTGGCCAATTGTCCTCGCTTCCACATTTGAGATCAATGCTGCCAGTTGACCACCAGAGCGGTGGGGAAAATTTAATGAGTAATGGGTAATTTTTCTCTTTATTTTATGCTATTTCTTGCTGTTACTAACCCGACAACCCCAATCTAAACACAACAGAACGCGTGGTAGTATTCCTACAGGACAAGCCCTGCAGGGATAGAGCGCGCACTCCTGTCTTTATACCGTCCGCGCTCTTTGTTGTATTTGACAGGTGAATGTCAGCGAGATGGATCCTGACAGCATTGATCTCTGTGGTGGAGGCCAGGCCATGTAGAAGATCAGAACAGGGTTACGAGAGAGGAGACCACATCCAGCCATACTACATGACTCACACCTTTAAATTTAGTCACAAATTTGTTTAAAAAAAAAAAAAAGTCTATTTTTTTTCGCTTTTGTCCATGGCCAGTGTCTAGTATTACAGCTCAAGTGAAGGGGGCTGATATGTAATACCAGCTAAAACACACAACCACTGACAAAATGGTTGGTCGTCCTTCTGTGAAGATGTCCAACAAGGATCCGTGTTTGGTCCGGGTGTCATCCGTATTCAGCTAGGCTGAAATTTAGCTCCCAGTGCATCTCCTACCAATGGTCCATGCAGACCACCGACCAAACACGTGTTGTATCACTGATGTTGACGGACCCCTAGACTATAACCTGCATGGAGGACCTGTAATCACTAGTAGGACATGCTTCCATGGTGTCACCACGGACCCTGGTAAACCACTGCTTTGTGACTACACACATCAAGGCCTCATGTACAGGACGATGTCCGTATTGCGGTCCACCAAACCACGGATCCACCAAATACAGACACATTCCGTGTGCAATCCGCATATTTCTCACTCCCATTGTTAGAAAGCCCCCCCCCCTGACCTCGAGTGTTTTCATCCGCGCACGGGGAGAAGCAGCTGACAACCCCTAGAATACACCTTATTTGCCATTGTTTTGTAAGACATCTGTTTTCGAGGTTCCTTCTATGTGAAATAACGTGTACCTAGCCTAAGAGGAGGTACCATTGCATGGAGAACCTTCTGACAAATATCACTTTCTCCACATCATACAGCTTGTACTATTAATACCATCCTCATACTGGACCCAAATGTCTAGCTATTTGCGCTGATATGTTGTGTAAGATTGTAGCTATGGGGAGCGTAGTGGTAATGGTCACAATCAGGCCATGGTGCCTAATGGGGCCCAAACAAAGAGTCCCTCTGCTACATAAGAAGGCACAAATGGCACATGGTAGGTCGGGACCCTGTTACAAGTTTTGCATTGTGGCCCAAGACAAGCGTTAAGTTACCCCTCTGTAGCTGTCCCATGTATAATAGTGTATGATTATTATATTTCACAATAGATAAAGCCCATGCATTTCTACAGGGGTTAAAGAGGTTTTACTGGGTGAATTTTTTAACAGAATGGGTTGGAAATGAAATAAAAGGCATTACTCACCTCACCAGTCTCTATCACTGCTCCAATCCCTGCTGCTCTTCACTTCCTGATCCACATTTGACAGGGGAAATGCCCACTCAGCCAGTCATTGGCCACAGCGGTGACCCCCCTCAGCCAGTGATTAGCTGATTGGGCATTTCCAACCATTTCCTGTGTGTCAAGCTAGGAATAGGAAGTGGAGAACAGTAGAGACCAGAACAGTACCAGACGTTAGAGGCAGTAGACAGGTGAGGTGAGTAATGATTCTTTTTTTTATTTGCAAGCCATGTCTCCTAATGTACCTCTTTTTTGGCTGCACCAATAAAGCTATGTTCACACATCATATTCACCCCCACTGTGCATCTTCCGTAGCATATATCTGAGGTTACCCCTCAGCTGACCCACAGAATAGCAACATCGTCATTCAATGGGAGTTTATTCCTCCCATTTTCCACCCAAAATAAGTAACAGTTATTTCTACAGCAAGTATTTTTCTGCCATGCTGATTGAAATCCACTCGGAAATTTTCCTTTGCATGTGAACAGGGTTTTGGAAACCCCATTCACTTGTGTCACGAACTAGCGGGTGTGAACCCACTGTGCCACGTGTCCTACCTCCTCTAAGGGCATTGTCTAAGTGAACCCCTCGATCATCACAGTACCCCTGATGGTGGGGATAGACTTTCCTGAGGGGAACACCAGGTCGCTACCTCTTGAGGAGGATAGGCACACAAGGCAGCTGGTCCAGGAGGTACCTGAGAAAGGTACCAGAGGTACAGGCGTTGTCAGCAGACCGAGTCATTACCAGGAGCAACAGTGCAGGACCGAAGGATGAGGCAGAGGCAAAGTCAGATAGGAAATAGGTCAGGGCAGGCGGCACAGGTCAGGCAATCCAGGTCAGCAACAGGAGAGTCAAGGCAAGCAGGCAGGGATCAAACAGGTAGCAGAGCCCAGGACCACAAGCAACTATCAGGGACCTTAGCAGGACACAAGGACCTTAACACTGAGCAGGGTGGATTTGATTTAAATCATAGTTTTCTACATAAAGACTAATTCTTTCTGGTATAACTTATAATAGGCAAGTAGATGAAGATTTTTAGAATAACAACTTTTCATATTAGTTTGATTAGGTTGATTCTGTATTCATAGGTTTGTAGAAGTTAGGATTAAGGTCTTTTTCTCAACTCTGTTCATGTTATAACATTTTTGCTGTGAAGAAGAGGCATGTGATCTCTGCTGAGTCAAATTCAGTTTTGAGAACTGCAAAAGTAAACCAAGCATCTGTGATAATATCTTGTAGGCAGAGAAACTGCCCAATAATCTTACAAAAACCTCTGGAAGAGCATGACATTGTGAATGGATTCATGGAATGTATTTACCCAAAAAATTAAACATATACAGCCTTATTCTACATAATTAAAAAACTAATCTTTATTTCATGATGGAATAACCTTTGGATGGTAATATATTTTCCTCAAAAAGCATTTCATATTAAAAAAAAAATCCGATTTAAATAAAAAAAAATCCCATTTAAATGAAAAAAATCTGATTTTTTTTTTTTTTTAAAATCATAGATTTTTATCCACCCTGACACTGAGGCATCTGGGAAGGAGGCTGAGCCACTTATATATGTGCAGGAGGGCTAGGATTGGTTGGCAAGGTCACATGATCCAACCCATAAAACACAGGAAGTGACGTGCGCCGGCCCTTCAGGAAATGCTGCAAGAAACAAGCAGCAAACGGCTGAAAGGAAACACTGGCAGCAGATAACCGCTTTACTAAATTTACTAAATTAGGAACTACAACTCCTAACATGGCATGACAAGTTTATCATTGCCTACTTGGAGTTGTAGTTTCTGCTGGAGAGTCACAGGTTGGAGATCATTGCTGTGAAAGATTCAGTGTTGTTCACATTATGACTCAGCAGTAACTAGCAGTGTTCGGCAGGTGTGGTTCACAGCGACCTGAAGCGAATGGACCCCTTTGTGTCTGATTCTCCTGCATATTCTGAATAAATGTGTGAAAGAGCTAAAACTGATGACTTCAGAGGCGGCAGGAACAGTGCTTGGGGGTTACATTGTATCAGGCGCTCATGTGACATTATCTGGAAATGTATACATTTCCTGAAGTGTTGTGTAACATTGTTCATAAAGCATTACATCATGTGTCACAGCGCGGCGCTTCTGACAATCCTATAAATAGCTGGGGTTAGGAGTCATTATAGATAATGATACCAGACAGTAAGTGCTTTCATACATAGGCAGATATTTTAGGTTTTGTCAACCATTATGGCCACATATGGACGAGCCTGTATATCTAGTTAGAAATCTGTCCTCTGATGCCACTATTGGACAAAGGACTTGGGGCTCATCCAGGCTCGGACTGGCCGACAGGGACAGGTACCGACCGCGATGGCCCCTGAGCAAGGTAGGCCTCCGGTCCCCCACCCCTTGCATAAGTTGCACACTGACTCCTACTGTCACTATGGAGCACTCCAGCTGTCACTGTTATGGGACGCTCTGGCTGTCACTGTAGAGCACTCCAGCTGTCACTGTTATGGGGCGCTCTGGCTGTCACTGTAGAGCACTCCAGCTGTCACTGTTATGGGGCGCTCTGGCTGTCACTGTAGAGCACTCCAGCTGTCACTGTTATGGGACGCTCTGGCTGTCACTGTTGAGCACTCCAGCTGTCACTGTTATGGGACGCTCTGGCTGTCACTGTAGAGCACTCCAGCTGTCACTGTTATGGGGCGCTCTGGCTGTCACTGTAGAGCACTCCAGCTGTCACTGTTATGGGGCGCTCTGGCTGTCACTGTAGAGCACTCCAGCTGTCACTGTTATGGGGCGCTCTGGCTGTCACTGTAGAGCACTCCAGCTGTCACTGTTATGGGACGCTCTGGCTGTCACTGTAGAGCACTCCAGCTGTCACTGTTATGGGACGCTCTGGCTGTCACTGTAGAGCACTCCAGCTGTCACTGTTATGGGGCGCTCTGGCTGTCACTGTAGAGCACTCCAGCTGTCACTGTTATGGGGCGCTCTGGCTGTCACTGTAGAGCACTCCAGCTGTCACTGTTATGGGGCGCTCTGGCTGTCACTGTAGAGCACTCCAGCTGTCACTGTTATGGGACGCTCTGGCTGTCACTGTAGAGCACTCCAGCTGTCACTGTTATGGGGCGCTCTGGCTGTCACTGTAGAGCACTCCAGCTGTCACTGTTATGGGGCGCTCTGGCTGTCACTGTAGAGCACTCCAGCTGTCACTGTTATGGGACGCTCTGGCTGTCACTGTAGAGCACTCCAGCTGTCACTGTTATGGGACGCTCTGGCTGTCACTGTAGAGCACTCCAGCTGTCACTGTTATGGGCGCTCTGGCTGTCACTGTAGAGCACTCCAGCTGTCACTGTTATGGGCGCTCTGGCTGTCACTGTAGAGCACTCCAGCTGTCACTGTTATGGGCGCTCTGGCTGTCACTGTAGAGCACTCCAGCTGTCACTGTTATGGGACGCTCTGGCTGTCACTGTAGAGCACTCCAGCTGTCACTGTTATGGGGACGCTCTGGCTGTCACTGTAGAGCACTCCAGCTGTCACTGTTATGGGGCGCTCTGGCTGTCACTGTAGAGCACTCCAGCTGTCACTGTTATGGGGCGCTCTGGCTGTCACTGTAGAGCACTCCAGCTGTCACTGTTATGGGGCGCTCTGGCTGTCACTGTAGAGCACTCCAGCTGTCACTGTTATGGGACGCTCTGGCTGTCACTGTAGAGCACTCCAGCTGTCACTGTTATGGGACGCTCTGGCTGTCACTGTAGAGCACTCCAGCTGTCACTGTTATGGGGCGCTCTGGCTGTCACTGTAGAGCACTCCAGCTGTCACTGTTATGGGGCGCTCTGGCTGTCACTGTAGAGCACTCCAGCTGTCACTGTTATGGGGCGCTCTGGCTGTCACTGTAGAGCACTCCAGCTGTCACTGTTATGGGACGCTCTGGCTGTCACTGTAGAGCACTCCAGCTGTCACTGTTATGGGGCGCTCTGGCTGTCACTGTAGAGCACTCCAGCTGTCACTGTTATGGGGCGCTCTGGCTGTCACTGTAGAGCACTCCAGCTGTCACTGTTATGGGGCGCTCTGGCTGTCACTGTAGAGCACTCCAGCTGTCACTGTTATGGGGCGCTCTGGCTGTCACTGTAGAGCACTCCAGCTGTCACTGTTATGGGACGCTCTGGCTGTCACTGTAGAGCACTCCAGCTGTCACTGTTATGGGACGCTCTGGCTGTCACTGTAGAGCACTCCAGCTGTCACTGTTATGGGACGCTCTGGCTGTCACTGTAGAGCACTCCAGCTGTCACTGTTATGGGGCGCTCTGGCTGTCACTGTAGAGCACTCCAGCTGTCACTGTTATGGGACGCTCTGGCTGTCACTGTAGAGCACTCCAGCTGTCACTGTTATGGGGCGCTCTGGCTGTCACTGTAGAGCACTCCAGCTGTCACTGTTATGGGGCGCTCTGGCTGTCACTGTAGAGCACTCCAGCTGTCACTGTTATGGGACGCTCTGGCTGTCACAGTAGAGCACTCCAGCTGTCACTGTTATGGGGCGCTCTGGCTGTCACTGTAGAGCACTCCAGCTGTCACTGTTATGGGACGCTCTGGCTGTCACCGTAGAGCACTCCAGCTGTCACTGTTATGGGGCGCTCTGGCTGTCACTGTAGAGCACTCCAGCTGTCACTGTTATGGGGCGCTCTGGCTGTCACTGTAGAGCACTCCAGCTGTCACTGTTATGGGATGCTCTGGCTGTCTCGGTAGAGCACTCCAGCTGTCACTGTTATGGGGCGCTCTGGCTGTCACTGTAGAGCACTCCAGCTGTCACTGTTATGGGGCGCTCTGGCTGTCACTGTAGAGCACTCCAGCTGTCACTGTTATGGGGCGCTCTGGCTGTCACTGTAGAGCACTCCAGCTGTCACTGTTATGGGGCGCTCTGGCTGTCACTGTAGAGCACTCCAGCTGTCACTGTTATGGGGCGCTCTGGCTGTCACTGTAGAGCACTCCAGCTGTCACCATTAGGCTACCTGCACATGTTGCGGATTACGTGCGTTTTTCTGAATGGAATAGCACAGTACCAGCAAAGTGTATGAGAGGGGACCATTCTCAGGTACACTTTGTGGATGTTTTCTGCTTGGAAATTGACCTACGATGTAGATTTTCAGATCTGCAGCATGTTAATTATGTTTGCGGCTTTAGCTGCAGATTTCACCGTTTTAAAATGAAGGGCGAGATCTGCTGCAAAACTGCATCAAATGCGCATTAAAAATTGTTTTTTTTTTGTGCATTTTGGGTGCAGAATCGCACAAACATCCACACAGAAATTTGTACGGATCTTCTGCATGTTCACCTGCACCCATGTGCTCTTATGAGGAGCTCTGGCTGTCACTATGCAGCACTCTGGCTGTCACTATGCAGCACTCTAGCTGTTACTATGCAGCACTCTAGCTGTCACTATGCAGCACTCTAGCTGTCACTATGCAGCATTCCAGCTGTCACTGTTATGCGGGCGCCCTAGCTGTCATTGTGCAGCACTCCAGCTGTCACTGTTATGGGGCACTCTAGCTGTCACTGTTATGGGGCACTCTAGCTCTCACTGTTATGGGGCACTCTAGCTGTCACTGTTATGGGGCACTCTAGCTGTCGCTGTTATGGGGCACTCTGGCTGTCACTATGTAGAACCCTAGCTGTCACTGTTAAGCGGCCCTCTGGCTGTCATTACTGAGCACTCCAGCTGTTACTGTTATGGGGTACTGTGGCAGTCATTACGGAGCACTCTAGCTGTCACTTTTATGAGCAGCTGTAGCTGTCACTATGCAGAACTCTAGCTGTCACTGTGGCAATCATTATGGAGCATTCTAGCTGTCACTGGGCAGCACTCCAGCTGTCACTGTTATGTGAGCACTCTAGCTGTCACTGTTATGTGAGCACTCCAGCTGTCACTGTTATGTGAGCACTCTAGCTGTCACTGTTATGTGAGCACTCCAGCTGTCACTGTTATGTGAGCGCTCTAGCTGTCACTGTTATGTGAGCACTCTAGCTGTCACTGTTATGTGAGCACTCCAGCTGTCACTGTTATGTGAGCACTCTAGCTGTCACTGTTATGTGAGCACTCCAGCTGTCACTGTTATGTGAGCACTCCAGCTGTCACTGTTATGTGAGCACTCTAGCTGTCACTGTTATGTGAGCACTCTAGCTGTCACTGTTATGTGAGCACTCCAGCTGTCACTGTTATGTGAGCACTCTAGCTGTCACTGTTATGTGAGCACTCCAGCTGTCACTGTTATGTGAGCGCTCTAGCTGTCACTGTTATGTGAGCGCTCTAGCTGTCACTGTTATGTGAGCACTCTAGCTGTCACTGTTATGTGAGCACTCTAGCTGTCACTGTTATGTGAGCGCTCTAGCTGTCACTGTTATGTGAGCGCTCTAGCTGTCACTGTTATTTGAGCGCTCTAGCTGTCACTGTTATGTGAGCGCTCTAGCTGTCACTGTTATGTGAGCACTCTAGCTGTCACTGTTATGTGAGCACTCTAGCTGTCACTGTTATGTGAGCACTCTAGCTGTCACTGTTATGTGAGCACTCTAGCTGTCACTGTTATGTGAGCACTCTAGCTGTCACTGTTATGTGAGCACTCTAGCTGTCACTGTTATGTGAGCACTCTAGCTGTCACTGTTATGTGAGCACTCTAGCTGTCACTGTTATGTGAGCACTCTAGCTGTCACTGTTATGTGAGCACTCTAGCTGTCACTGTTATGTGAGCACTCTAGCTGTCACTGTTATGTGAGCACTCCAGCTGTCACTGTTATGGCCAGAATTGCAGATTTTACTTGGTTTTGCACATTTCGGAGCTGCCTGTAAGTCACTTCTGTTCCATGTATTGAGTTGCTAGGAAATAACCTCTCAGATGAATTCTGCACTCCGCAGCCGATTCCCTTTCATCTCCAGCCCAGAGCGAGCCGGCCTCACCAAATGCAGCTTGCATTATAATGGTATTTTTGGCAAGAAAGTGCAAAAATTAACAAACCCTTCAGTGATGCCTTTCCTACTCCTGACGCAAGGCTCCTTAATTCTAGAGCGACTTGAGCAATTGCATGAAAGCCTCAGCTGCTAATGAAGTGGATTTTGATTTCAGTTGCTCTGCACGACCCCCTATTGAAGGAATTGTCCAGGACTAGAAATGGATGACTGCTTTTTTCCAAAAACAGCACCAACCGTGCCTGCGCGATATTACAGCTCAGCCCCCTTTACTTCAATGACCCTGCGCTGCAATACAAGACACAACCCATGGACAGACATGGGGCTAGACAGACATGCATGAATTCCTATAATCCCAGAATTTGGAGCTCACATACAATACGGGAGTTCCCTTATTTAAGGTGGCTTGCATTAACTTTCTCTACGTGATAAATACCTCTTTACAAAAATCTCATCCTCCCAATCTTTTAACATGTGCAACAATATGTCTGGAGAAAGGGCTTAGTCTTTAGCTGTGGCTGAGGGGCAGCTTGCTCCTCCGTAGAGACTAGGATCCTATGCTGCCCTTTCTGCAATCAATCTTTTTTGCATTTTTTATTACCTATGATTGGTTCACTCCCAAACCCCTTGTCCGAATATCTTTTAAATAGTAAAATCTCGCGGGCAAATCAGGTCACAGAACCTTTTCTATTGTTATACACAGTGCAAGATTTTCTGTATAATAAGCAAAAGAAGCACACGTTGAGCCGGATGACAGGCAGCCTCCGTTTTGATGATCCTTTAAGGCTGTACATTATCTTTGAACACTCCATGACGGGCAGCCTCTCGGGCCCTGAGGGTAGATTCATACATACCGGAAATGGTCCTGCAGAAATGCACATCATGCTTCCACCGCAAAACAATGGTTCAGCTCCGCGGTTCATGAAATGAAGCAGTTCTTGGAAATGTGATCTGAAGAATCACAATTTTTTGTAAACCTGTGGCTTCGTTAATGTTAATGGGGTGAAAGTGTGTGCTTGTATGGATGCCTAGAGCCGCTCAATATGTGCAAAGCAACAGTGTTGACAACGGCAACATTTGACTATTGTGGTCAGTGGTCTACATCAGGGGTGTAGCTAGAAAAGCCTGGGCCCCATGGCAGACTTTTGAATGGTTCCCCCACCACCAAGGGGCATAAATAATGTGTTACTCTTTTGGTTGGTACTATTAGGCCCCTTTCACACAGGCGAGTATTCCGCGCGGATGCGATGCGTGATTTGAACACATTGCACCCGCACTGAATACCGACCCATTCATTTCTATGGGGCTGTGCACACGAGCGGGGATTTTCACGCATCACTTGTGCGTTGCATGAAAATCACAGCATGCTCCTCTTTGTGCGTTTTTCACGTAACGCAGGCCCCATAGAAATGAATGGGGTTGCGTGAAAATCGCAAGCATCCGCAAGCAAGTGCGGATGCGGTGCGATTTTCACGCACGGTTTCTAGGTGACGATCGGGATGGGAGACCCGATCATTATTAATTTCCCTTATAACATGGTTATAAGGGAAAATAATAGCATTCTGAATACAGAATGTATAGTACAATAGCGCTGGAGGGGTTAAAAATAAATAATAATAATTAACTCACCTTAATCTACTTGATCGCAGCAGCCGGCATCTCTTCTGTCTTCATCTTTGCTGTGTGCAGGAAAAGGACCTGTGGTGACGTCACTCCGGTCATCACATGATCCATCACCATGTTAAAAGATCATGTGACGGACCATGTGATGACCGAAGTGACGTCACCACAGGTCGTTTTCCTGCACACAGCAAAGAAGAAGACAGAAGGAGATGCCGGGCTGCGCGATCAAGTGGATTAAGGTGAGTTAAATTATTTTTTAAAAATTTTTTAACCCCTCCAGCGCTATTGTACTATGCATTCTGTATTCAGAATGCTATTATTTTCCCTTATAACCATGTTATAAGGGAAAATAATACAATCTACAGAACACCGATCCCAAGCCCGAACTTCTGTCAAGAAGTTCGGGTTTGGGTACCAAACATGCGCGATTTTTCTCACGCGAGTGCAAAACGCATTACAATGTTTTGGACTTGCACGAAAAAATTGCGCATGTTCCCGCAACGCACCCGCACCTTTTCCCGTAACGCCCGTGTGAAAGGGGCCTCACAGTGATACCAAATATGTGTAGCTTTTTTGCCTATTACTACTTTTGTACAGTAATAGCGCATTTCATCGAACAAGGACAGGACAGGGATAGGGACAGTGTAAAAGGGACAGTGTAAAAGGGACAGTGTGAGTGGGGTGCAAGTGTTTGTTGCAACTTATTTTACGCCGTTATCCAAGCATTAATCCTTTCACTCCTTTTCTGTGATTGATTGGGGGAGAGAATAAAGTCCATGCTACTCCTTCCTTTGGGGTCCATGTACAGCACTTACACAGGGAGAGGAGTATGTATGTCTGTCTCTATCCTCTCTGTACAGTCTGTGAGCACTCTCTCTCCTCCTTTATGCTGACTGAGACCATAGCCATCTAAAGGTGGAGACTGCTTTAATCTCCTCTGTCAAAGGCAGCTAGAGATGTGAGCCATGTCTTGTTTTAAAGCTGACAAAGGTGTTTTAAGCATTAAAACAAGACCTTAACAATACACCCAGAAATAGAATCTTTGGAAGCCAGATTGGGAATGATATCTGCAGGTATTACTTGCAAATCTCACTTATGACCCAGTCTCTAAAGCCCTATTCCCATCTGTATAATAACTAGCACCACTTAGAGTATCAGCTTTAAAACAAGACTTTGCTCATACCTCTAGCTGCTATATAGCCTGAGATAGAGCCAGTTAAAGCAGCCCATCCTTCAGCTGGCTATGGTCTCGGGTACTGCTATGGCTGCTACAGTGCTAGTGTTGGTGGACCTAGAACAGTGATGGCTAACCTTTGGCACTTCAGCTGTGGTGAAACTACAACTTCCAGCATGCTCCATTCATTTCTATGGAGTTCTGAGAACAGCCAAGCAAGTACATCTTGGAAGTCGTAGTTTTACCACAGCTGGAGCGCCGGAGGCCTCTTTTAGCTGCTGCTTGACACCATCACAATCTGTACTTGTGCTGTCCTTGTAATTTCATGATAACATTGCAACACCTGTGGAGACATCTGTGTGTATGTGTGGAATAGGTCATCTTCACGGTCCTTGTACACGTATTGCAGACTTGTAGGCAATACATGTTCTGACATGCAGAGATGTTTCTCAGAGAGAACTCCATACTATCATTTTGGGGCATGTCCCAATTTTTTTTTTAAAGATTATAGGTACAGTAGAAGTATGTGGACGCTGTGTTATGAAACGTCATGTAATGTCATGTAATGTATATTATGTATATTATATTATTATAATATATTGCATGATTGAAACATACAACTCTCTTGTGCAGCAATGTCCACGTTGCTTGGATATGCAACCACCATACTGACCACTGTACTAAGATCAAAATTACCACCATACGCTGACAGTATTTTGGTAATTACCAGTTCTATGCAGTGCTTTACAGGCTTTTTAAGTGATTATAGTACGGTTATATCCAGTGACTTACAGGTGACATCTCTGATAGGAGTTGTTCACTTTCCCCTTTCTTCT
Source organism: Bufo gargarizans (assembly GCF_014858855.1). Classification (NCBI taxonomy): domain Eukaryota; kingdom Metazoa; phylum Chordata; class Amphibia; order Anura; family Bufonidae; genus Bufo; species Bufo gargarizans. Next base: position 118,008,511 of record NC_058089.1, read on the forward strand.
CCATCTGGACCAGACATCCATGAAGACTTCTTCCAGCCACAATATATTTCTGCACAGTTTAAAGCAAATGCATCTTTGGCTCATTACTTTCTAGTATCTTCCTTACCTCAACACTTCTTATCCGTAGTAGTACCTCAGATGGTAATAATGTCAATCCCCCCCTGTACTACACTGTAATAATACCCCCTTTTGTGCCCCACAAAGTAACAATGCCACCTTTGTGCTCCTGTACAATAATAATGTCCTGCTTTGTGCCCTATGCAATAATGATGGCCCTTTTGTGCCATCATGTAATAATAATATACCCCCTGTGCACCTATGCAAAATGTTATCCCCCTACAAGACTAATTGCCCATTTTATGCCCCATTTGTACCCCTTCATGCTACATTTTGAATTAATTAATATAAAAAAACTAAATCAATTAACCCAATTCTCATTATGAATGCTAGGCCCGGTCAACTTCCCCTGCCTAGATGCCCATGGCCTGGCACAGGTGGCAGGATGCAGTGACATTATTGTGCCACCTGACTTCCTCCCATGTGCTCCCGGCCTCTGTTAGGTAACAGGCTTAAAGGGGTTTTCTGAGATTTTACTACTGATGACCTATCCTCTGAATAGGTCATCAGTATCTGACTGGTGGGACCCGGGACTGTCGCTGATCAGCCGCTCGAGAAGGCAGCTGCAAGCGTTCGTGGCGGCCTTATCACAGCTTTTCCTAGGCCATGTGACCTAAGCTGTGTTCATTGATCACGCGGCCTAGGAGCAGCTCAGCTCCATAGAACTGAATAGGGTTGAGCTGAGATACCAAGCACAGCTGCTTTAGGGCTCATTCACACGAACTTATGTGTTCCGTTCCGTGCATTGGACACCACACTTTGAATGGGTCCGCATCCCTCTGTTCCGCAAAAAGATAAGACATGTTCTATCATTTTGCAGAACGGAAGTACGGAACGGAACCCCACAGAAGCACTCCGTAGTGCCTCTGTGGGTTCCGTTCCTTGCTTCCATTCCGCATCTCGGGATTTGCGGAGTCATACAAGTGAATGCCCACGGAGCGGTGTCCGTTTATTGCAGATCCACATATGCAGTCTGCGATACAGAAACGGAACCCATACGTTTGTGTGCATGAGCCTTTACAATGTACAGTGCTGTGCTTGGTGAGCTGAGAGAAGGCCGTAGTGCTCACAAGAGCACCGGTGCCTTCTCAAACAGCTAATTAGTGGAGTTCCCGGGTGTCGGACCCCCACCAATCAGATACTGATGACCTATTCAGAGGATAGGATAAAATGTCAGAAAATCCTTTTAAAACACCCTGAGAAAATGGCTGGGCAGAGAGCCAATGGTTTTGCCATACTTTTGTTTAGCGCATTCATGGAGATTCTGGACGGACCCCTGTCCCTGCTAGACCCAGTCGGACCCCATGTCACCACCAGATCTTTGAGAAGTTCTGTTAGACGTTCTTCAGTACCTTCTGCATGATCTTCTTTTGTTTTGCTTTAGTTTTGACATCTCTCCTCCCTCTCCCAGCTGTCATCTATTAGCAGTGATTGCCTCCCTATATATCTCCTCCTCATACTGCCTTACCTTGCGGTTTATACAACTTCCTGGAGTGTGCTGATGCTAGAAGCTGTTACTGCTGCATCCACAAGATAAGTCTGTTTCTTTATTTATGTTTTCCTGTGGGCTTGATCCTAGGTGACCCTGACTCCCTACGTATTAAGTGTAGGGAGCCGGTGGTCGTGTCCCCTCACTATTATAGGGTGTTCAGGTGTCATACAGTTGAGGAACGAGGGTATGCAATTTTCTACCATTGAGATTTTTGCATAGGCTGAGAGCAGTAAGGGAGAGAGCTAGGGCTGTTACAGGGCTTACCCTTTTGTTCCTTAGTTTTGGATCAAGGTAAAAGAGGAGAGAATATTTAAAAGAAGAAAAACTGCTACAAGAGGACATAGTTTTAAATTAGGGCTCTTTCACACTTGCGTTCTTGTCTTCCGGCATCCTGAGTTCCGTTGTCGGGGCTCTATGCCGGAAGAATCCTGATCAGGATTATCCTAATGCATTCTGAATGGAGTGAAATCCGTTCAGGATGCATCAGGATGTCTTCAGTTCCGTAACGGAACGTTTTTTGGCCGGAGAAAATACCGCAGCATGCTGCGCTTTTTGCTCCGGCCAAAAATCCTGAACACTTGCCGCAAGGCCGGATCCGGAATTAATGTCCATTGAAAGGCATTGATCCGGATCCGGCCTTAAGCTAAACGTCGTTTCGGCGCATTGCCGGATACGACGTTTAGCTTTTTCTCAATGGTTACCATGGCTGCCGGGACGCTAAAGTCCTGGCAGCCATGGTGAAGTGTAGCGGGGAGCGGGGGAGCAGTATACTTACCGTCTGTGCGGCTCCCGGCGCGCTCCAGAGTGACGTCAGGGCGCCCTAAGCACATGGATGACGTGATCGCATGGCACGTCATCCATGCGCATGGGGCGCTCTGACGTCATTCTGGAGCGCCCCGGGAGCCGCGCGGACTGTAAGTATGCCGCTCCCCGCTCCTACTATGGCAACCAGGACTTTAATAGCGTCCTGGGTGCCATAGTAAAACTGAAAGCATTTTGAAGACGGATCCGTCTTCAAATGCTTTCAGTTCACTTGCGTTTTTCCGGATCCGGCGTGTACCTCGGGCAAGTGGAGTACACGCCGGATCCGGACAACACAAGTGTGAAAGAGGCCTTAGCGGGGCAAAGGTTTAAAAGTAATATCAGGAAGTATTACTTTACTGAGAGAGTAGTGGATGCATGGAATAGCCTTCCTGCAGAAGTGGTAGCTGCAAATACAGTGGAGGAGTTTAAGCATGCATGGGATAGGCATAAGGCTATCCTTCATATAAGATAGGGCCAGGGGCTATCCATAGTATTTAGTATATTGGGCAGACTAGATGGGCCAAATGGTTCTTATCTGCCGACACATTCTATGTTTCTAAGTCAGTCGGATCTTCATTTGTGTCTTCTAGTTTTCTGTAACACCATCCGTGACACCCCATGTGCTCTCGATCGTTACGCCACTGCTCTTGCGTCAGCAAATGTGTGTTTGCGCCACCAGAACTGTAATAGTTAAACATTCACACTGCCCAAGAACAGAATTAAAAAGTCTGTTATTTTGATGGTATCACATTGGCACCTGGAGCCAGTGGAGAGGCGTTTGTGTTTTTCGCCTTGTGGTGTCTTTTATCATTATGCAAATCCCCATTCAGTCTCCACTCCTGACATCTTCCCCCACCTCGCGCCCCAGCTGCTTCCACTTTTGCAGGTGGGCCCAGACATCTCTCATGCAGCAATAGAACAAGAGTTGCTCGAAATCCTGCGGCAATCTGGCAAGTGTCTCCTTGCTGGCAATCCTCTAAAGTCAATATTGAGACAGCTTCTCGCTCCCATCTTCTCGTATTCTTCATCTGTTGAGAAACGAATTCAGAGTGATCATTATCCCATTGATGGGAAGAATTAGCTCACTTTGTGAGCAGATCGCTGAATATTTATTGACTGGATGTAGAGATGGATTCTGGAGATCAGCCTTTGGGTCCTCTAATTAAATTTAAAAACGGAGCTGTCACACCCTGCCCAGTGAGAGGCCTGAGAAGATCTGACAGACTTGCTACTCGTGAGTCTATCTGACAGATTGTTCTGTTTCTCTTTGTTGTGGTTTTGGGCAGGATCCCACCTCTCCACAGGTTCTGCTCATTAGCTATTTAGTGGTGCTATTTATACCCGCCTCTCACTATAGCCCTTGCGGTTTATATTTGCTTCTGGAGTTCTCAGCTGGTGTTTGGTGGATCTCCTGCTCCCCGTCCGTCTTAAGCTAAGTCTTGATCTTTCCTTTTTTTGTTGTTTGTTCTGACTAGGCCTCAGGAAGACGCTGGTTCCTGCACCTTGCGCTAGGAACCGGTTGTATTATCTCCAGCTCCCTAGCTGAGGGTTTATTTCAGTTTCATAGGTTTAGATTCCAGCGCATGAGCACTTCCACCCTAAGGATTTGCTCGTGTTGTCAGCAGTCAGGGAAAGGCTCAGGGATTGTCAGGTGGTGACCTTTCCCTGTTCCCTAGCTTTGGGGCCTAACCTGGTGTTTTGTTGCTTTTGTTGTATTTGGTTTGCTTCCCTTCCCTCACCTACCGTGACAGGAGCAGGGTGGAATAAGAGAGACGGCTGGCCCACCACCTGTCCTGCCTACATTCCCTCTATATGTCAGGGTGGATGGCTGTTCCCACCAATGTCAAAAATGGCTGAACCTGTGAGTAATGGGGACCAGTCACATACTCTAGATATGACCTCTCAATGAGCAGTGGTCTGTTGAATAACATGAAAAAGCGACCATTATTACTTATATTTATTGATAATAAAACTTTTAGGGTATGTTCACATGGAGAATTTTTGGTGTGGGCTTTAGCACAGATTCGGCACCAAAAACTGCTCTGAATCTGAGCTAATACTGCTCCCCAACTGTTTTGAATGGGACGTCGCAGTTCATGCAGCCGAAGATTTTTCACATGGGGTTATCCTGACCACCTGAGAGAGGGACCGCACAATTTAAAATTAAAAACCATTGCAGAAAATGCTGTGGTTTCTGCCATGGGAGACCCGGTGGATTCTGACACGGTCGAAATCCATCATGTGAACATACTCTTATGCACATGGACGTGCCCATACTTTGGTCCTCTGGTGTGCATTGCACATTTTTATCACTCTCATCACTAGAAAGAAGTATTCTCGTCCATGCTACGGACAAAAATAGGACATGTTCTAGAATTTGCAGAATGCCTCACGGATCTGCAAAAAAAATATAATATGGATGTGTTCTTGACACCATAGAAATGAATCGGTCATTGAAGGCACCTGGATGAAAAATAGGTCTGTGTGCATAAGTCCTTAAAGGGATTCTGTCAGGTTCGAAATAACCCCAAACTAGAGTAAGCAGTGTATAGTGTAAGTGATGCCAAGTCCATTTATGTAATTTTTATCCTTATACTCACTGGCATTCTGAAGCTGTAAATTGTATTGAGAGGACTCCTGAGCTCAGGCACATAATGGAGAGGACTCATACCAGGATGCTGATATGCACTGCATTTTGCTACAAAATATGTGCACCATTCTCCCGCAGGCTGGTTCTCACACTGTGGCACTCGTTTGATTTTGGTGTGGTTAAGAATTCCTATATTATGACCCAATGTTTACATAATGGACTACTCACAAAAAGTTGGGTGAAATTTATGGAAAACGTAAAAAGTTCACGCTACAGTGATATTATATCATGAAAGTAGGGCATTTAAGTAAAAGGATGCAATGGTGATTTCCTCATCTCAAACTATTTTTTTAAACAAAAGCCAACCCCAGTGGTGGGTATATCCTCACAAAAAAATTCCAATGTATCAAAAACTTGTCATGTGGCTTTCAGCATCAAGTCCAGCTTGACAACGACATCTCATGCTGTTCACAAGTCAACTTATTGTATGCTGAGGCATGGCATCCCACTCTTCTAGAAGGGCGGCCTTTATGTCATTGAGGTTCTGAGGTACAGAGTTACGAGCTTCTATACGGTGACTTAGCTGATCCCATAGGTTTGCAATGGGAGAAAGTGCAGGCCACTCCATTTGAGGTCACCCAGTCTCCAGCAGCCATTCCCTAATGATGCCACCTCGATGCAACACTCTAAGCTCAATGGCCACTTCCGTCTGAACATCCTGCTTGAAGCCTGGCAATGGCGAGGTACTGTTGATCAATTGTTAGGTGTCGTCTTGGTCTCATGATGTTAAAATGTGAACATCATGATGAGGAGGACTGCTTAAATACCAATTCTAATTTAACTAAGAAATCTATTAGGTGATTCATGGATCAAACACCTATTGTGAATTTTGCTGTTAAGCTCCTTGTTAGAGAACAGCAAGTTGTGAGAAAACTTCTGAAACAGTTGGGCATGTGAATGCAAAAGTTTAGAGAAGATCACATTACGTTCACCTCCAAAGGTTAGAGTACATTTTAGGTTCATTCTGAAATTTCACCCACAAGCCAAATATCCCTAACTTTTTGTAAGTAGTGTATTACTACATGTTTTGTATGCAGTGAATTATAGCTTTTGCTGTACAGCTTTATCAAATCTTGAATGTTTGAACTTATATTGAGTCACATATTATATTTGGTTTCTGTAAAAATGCACGTCCTCCTCCTGTGTGATATTTTCCATCCTAATAATAACATTGGCTTAAAGTCCCATTTTTAGCAACCATAATCATAATCCTGTCATGCCCTACACAGAGATTTGTATCAGTGACATATGGCATTTATGCTTATTTTCATGGCAATTGATGGCATCAGTGTGACCTTAGTGATTCTGTAATGCTACTGTTACTGGGCAATACTTCTATATGGACAGATCCACATTACTGTACATAGGAGCAGTATTATAGTAGTTATATTCTTGTACATAGGAGCAGTATTATAGTAGTTATATTCTTGTACATAGAAGCAGTATTATAGTAGTTATATTCTTGTACATAGGAGGCAGCATTATAGTAGTTATATTCTCGTACATAGGAGGCAGTATTATAGTAGTTATATTCTTGTACATAGGAGGCAGCATTATAGTAGTTATATTCTTGTACATAGGAGCAGTATTATAGTAGTTATATTCTTGTACATAGGAGGCGGTATTATAGTAGTTATATTCTTGTACGTAGGAGCAGTATTATAGTAGTTATATTCTTGTACATAGGAGGCAGTATTATAGTAGTTATATTCTTGTACATAGGAGGCAGTATTATAGTAGTTATATTCTTGTACATAGGAGCAGTATTATAGTAGTTATATTCTTGTACATAGGAGCAGTATTATAGTAGTTATATTCTTGTACATAGGAGGCAGTATTATAGTAGTTATATTCTTGTACATAGGGGGCAGTATTATAGTAGTTATATTCTTGTACATAGAAGCAGTATTATAGTAGTTATATTCTTGTACATAGGAGCAGTATTATAGTAGTTATATTCTTGTACATAGGAGCAGTATTATAGTAGTTATATTCTTGTACATAGGAGCAGTATTATAGTAGTTATATTCTTGTACATAGGAGCAGTATTATAGTAGTTATATTCTTGTACATAGAAGCAGTATTATAGTAGTTATATTCTTGTACATAGGAGCAGTATTATAGTAGTTATATTCTTGTACATAGGAGCAGTATTATAGTAGTTATATTCTTGTATATAGGAGGCAGTATTATAGTAGTTATATTCTTGTACATAAGAGCAGTATTATAGTAGTTATATTCTTGTACATAGGAGGCAGTATTATAGCAGTTATATTCTTGTACAGGGGCAGTATTATAGTAGTTATATTCTTGTACATAGGAGCAGTATTATAGTAGTTATATTCTTGTACATAGGAGCAGTATTATAGTAGTTATATTCTTGTACATAGGAGCAGTATTATAGTAGTTATATTCTTGTACATAGGAGCAGTATTATAGTAGTTATATTCTTGTACATAGGAGCAGTATTATAGTAGTTATATTCTTGTACATAGGAGGCAGTATTATAGTAGTTATATTCTTGTACATAGGAGCAGTATTATAGTAGTTATATTCTTGTACATAGGAGCGGTATTATAGTAGTTATATTGTTGTACATATGGAAATTTCTATACTATTGTTTTTTTTATTATCATAATGATTATAATGATGTTGGATCATCTGTATTTTTTCTTCTAGTTAATGCACTTACTCCTGGATGGGTAGATACCACATTCCCTTTTACAGGTAAGGCAATTATTGTTTACCTGAACACAAATTATAAAGTACAGGTGAAACTTGAAAAATTTGAATATTGTGCAAAAGTTCATTTATTTCAGTAATGCAACTTAAAAGGTAAACATATGAGATAGACTCACATGCAAAGCAAGATATTTCAAGCCTTTATTTGTTATAATTTGGATGATTATGGCTTACAGTTTATGAAAACCCCAAATTCACAATCTCAGAAAATTAGAATATTACATGAAATCAATAAAAAAAAAGGATGTTAAATAGAAAAATGTAGGACCTCTGAAAATTATAATGACGCATATGTACTCAGTACTTGGTTTGGGCCCCTTTTGCATCAATTACTGCCTCAATGCGGCGTGGCCTGGATGCTATCAGCCTATGGCACTGCTGTGATGTTATGGAGGACCACGATGCTTCCAGCCTTCAGCTCTTCTGCATTGTTCGGTCTCATGTCTCTTAAGTTTCTCTTGGCAATGCCACATAGATTCTCTATAGGGTTCAGGTCAGGCGAGTTTGCTGGCCAATCAAGCACAGTAATCCAATGGTCATTGAACCAGGTTTTGGTACTTTTGGCAGTGTGGGCAGGTGCCAAGTCCTGCTGGAAAACGAAGTCACCATCTCCATAAAGCTCGTCTGCGGAAGGAAGCATGAAGTGCTCCAAAATCTCCTGGTTGACTCTGGACTTAATGAAGCACAGTGGACCAACATCAGCAGATGACATGGCTCCCCAAATCAACACAGACTGTGGAAACTTCACACTGGACTTCAAGCATCTTGCATTGTGTGCCTCTCCATTCTTCCTCCAGACTCTGGGTCCTTGGTTTCTAAATGAGATGCAAAAGTTGCTGTCATCAGAAAAGAGGACTTTAGACCACTGAGCAACAGACCAGTTCTTTTTTTTTTCTTTAGCCCAGGTAAGACACTTCTGACATTGTTGTTCAGGAGAGGCTTGACGAGAGGAATACGACATTTGAAGCCCATGTCCAGGATCCGTCTGTGTGTGGTGGCTCTTGATGCACTAACTCCAGCCTCGGTCCACTCCTTGTGAAAGTCCCCAACACTTTTGAATGGCCTTTTCCTGACCATCCTCTCCAGGCTGCGGTCATCCCTGCTGCTTGCGCACCTTTGTCTTCCACACTTGTCCCTTCCACATAACTTTCTATTAATGTGCTTTGATACAGCACTTTGGGAACATCCAACTTATTTTGCAATTACCTTTTGAGGCTTTCCCTCCTTATGGACGGTGTCAATGATGGTTTCAGGTCAGCAGTCTTTCCCATGATTGTGATTCCTACTGAACCAGAGTGAGAGACAATTTAAAGGCTCAGGAACCCTGCAGGTGTTATGGATTAATTAGCTGACTAGAGTGTGACACTGTGAGCCTAGAATATTCAACCTTTTCACAATATTAAAATTTTCTGAGATTGTGAATTTCATAAGCTGTAAGCCATAATCATCCAAATTATAACAAATAAAGGCTTGAAATATCTCACTTTGCATGTAATGAGTCTCATATATTAGTTTCACCTTTTAAGTTGCATTACTGAAATAAATGAACTTTTGCACAATATTCGAGTTTGCATAAATTTTTCACCGAGTTTCACCTGTATTCGGCCTGAATTTGCCCCTTTACCTTATAAGGTTATTAGATGTTTTGTTCTCCTATAAAATTCCACAGTTACAGTGACAAGTAACTACAGTATTATGGTTAATCTCCTCAAATACAGCACAAATTCTGTGCTCTGTCCAGGCAGGACAGCTTTTCCAGGGCAAGCTCTGCCATTTGTGGCCACAAATCCAGTTTGGCTGCCCAGTTGTCCAGTGGATCTTCATTGTGGGGTGGCAGGGTGCTGTCCAAGTATGCCACCACCTGCTGGTTCAGGTCCTGCTCCAGGTCTAGCTGCTGCTGGTGAGTAGTTTCTTCACTGGGCGGGTGAAGAAAGCTGCTCATCAGCGACTCTAGACTCAGGCTGCTGCTGATGGAGCTGGTACTGCTCCTGCCACCCCACCCTGCCACAGCAGCCATGGCAGAGGAACGTGAGTGCAGAGGACCCCCTGGTCAGACCTGCGAGAGGATGGACGATAGCGCAGATAGGCAGCGGCCAACTGTCTACATAGGATGTCTCTATAGTAGTTCAGTTTGTCCTCCCTCTCAGCGGGTGTAAAAAAAGGCCCCCATTTCGGACTGGTAGCGAGAGTCCAACATGGTGGAGAGCCAGAAGTCATCCCCCTGCTGAATGGTGACAATTCAGCTGTCATTGCGTAAGCAAGTGAGCATGCATCGGGCCATTTGTGCAAGTGACTCGGAGGGACTCCCTGCCTCCATCTCCACTGCATACTGCCACGGTGTGTCTGGGTCCTCTGCCTCGTCTTCCTCATCGCCCTGTAGCTTCTCTGGCTGCTCCTGCTCCTCCTCTCCTGTCAACTGTGTAGAAAAACCACCCATTTCGCTACACATTGCTTGTGCTCCTCCTCCTCCAGTTCAGGCCCCACATGTGCCCATGAGATCTAGGCGCCACATCTCCAGTCCCCTGACCTGCCAGATTTACCAGCATCTGTTCCAGGATATGAAGCAGTGGAATGACGTTGTTCATCCCGTAGTCCTGACAAAGAACGTGGCCTCCTCAAAGGGCCTGAGCAAATGGCAGGTGTCACGCATGAGCTGCCACTGGCTGACATCGAAGTTACCCAGGGGAGTACTCCTGTCCGCTTGGATCATCAAGAAATCGTTTATGGCCTTTCTCTGTTCGTATAGTCGGTCCAACATATGGAGGGTGGAATTCCAATGGGTGGAAACATTGCATATCAGCCTGTGTTGGGGGATGCCGTTCTGCCGCTGCAGCTCAAGGAGGATGTGCTTTCAGGGTGCTGAAGTGCATACAAAGTTTCCTGGCCATTTTAGGATGTATTGCAGATGGGTGGAAGACTTCAGGAACCGCTTGACAACCAGATTGAACACGTGTGCCATGCAGGGTGCATAGCTCAGCCCTCCTTGACACAGCACCGACACCATGTTCTTTCCATGGTCGGTCACCATGTTTCCGATTTTCAGTTGTCACAGAGAAAGCCAGGATTCGATTTCTCGATGAAGGACACGGAGCAGTTCCTCCCCTGTGTGACTCCGTTCGCCCAGGCAAACGAGGTGCAGAACAGCGTGACACCGTCGTGCCCTGCACATGTGGTATGTTGGAGGGGCACTGTGAATTGTCCCTGCAGTGGAGGCTGAGGACACGGTGGAGGATGAGGAGGCAGAGACGGACATTGTCGCAGGACCACCTGCGTGAGAACATGGAGGCATAAGCGGCGTCACCTGGCCAAGTTGCTGGTGTGGCTGTGCAGGAACCACATTCACCCAGTTGTCATGGTCTTACCTTCTCACTGTTCTCCTTCGTTTGACATGTGCTGGCGGCCATCTTGGTTTCTGGGTTTCTTGTAGCCTCCCACCCTGCGGCTCCTCCTTCCCACTGGGAGGAGCTGGATGTCTAGCTCATATATATAGAAGGTCTGTGGCTTCAGTTCCTTGCTTGGTCCTCCTGTGTGCACATGCTTCAAAGACTGCTGCTGCTTCTGGTTCCTGATCCTGGCCTCGTCTGACTACCCCGTTGGTTCCCGATCCTGGCTTCGTCTGACTACCCCGTTGGTTCCTGATCCTGGCTACGTCTGACTACCCTCCTGGTTCCTGACCTCCGTCTACGCAAGACCCTGCTTCAGTTTAGCCATCCGTTTGGACTTTAGCTACGGCTTGATTTTCAATAAAGCCTTCTTATTCCACCTATCTCTGTTGTACGTCTGGTTCATGGTTCCATGACATTAGGACCAAGCCATGAATTCTGACGGTACAGGGCCATCCTCGCTACCTACGCTGGTTGCCAGACTTGATCAGCAGGATCACCTGTTGGGTCGGTTCGCTGTGGCGTTACAAACCCTGCTTGAACGCACGGCTCATTTAGCTTCCGTTGCCGATGGGTCGGTTGTCGCTCCTGGGCCCGCTCCTACTGCCGCTCCGGTTGTTGCGCCAGAGTCTACCCCGACACCTGTTGCTGCACCTGCGGTGTTTCGGGGTATGACCGGTTCTGCCCCCCTTCCACAGCGCTTTGGGGGAGAGCCAACTCAGTGCCGAGGTTTCCTCAACCAGGTGGCCATTTATTTCGAGTTGCTGCCACATGCCTTTCCTACTGAGAGATCAAAGGTGGGCTTCTTGATCTCGCTGCTCTCGGACAAGGCCTTGGCCTGGGCCAGCCCTTTATGGGAGAACAACAATCCGGTGGTTGCCGAGTTTTCCGGTTTTGTTGCTTCTCTTCGGAAGGTATTCGATGTGCCGGCTCGTGCTGCCTCTGCTGCGAAGCTCCTTATGTCCATCAGACAGGGTTCACGATCCGTAGCTGAATACGCCATTGAGTTTCGTACCCTGGCAGCAGAGGTGGGCTGGAATAATGAGGCTCTGGTCGCTGCTTTCTCTCATGGTCTCTCGGATGCCTTGAAGGATGAGATTGCAGCCAAGGACCTACCAGTGGAGCTCGAGTCCCTTATTTCTTTCCTGATTTTGATTGACACCAGACTCAGGGAGAGACCTTCCTTTAAGGAGAGCCTGCGGAGGCCTTCTAACAGATTGGCGCCTACGTTTGCTGTCCCACCCGTGCCTCCCTCTCCTCCCACGCCTCCTGGGGATGACTGGTCTGGGGGTCAACCCATGCAGCTGGGGGTTGCTCGCCTGTCCGAGGGGGAGAGGGTACTCCGGAGACGCGAGGGCCGATGCATGTACTGTGGTCTCGGTGGGCATTTTCGGTTGGCATGCCCGAACCGTCCGGGAAACGCTCGCACCTGAGATCCTGTCGGGGGCAGATCTTGGGTGGAGTCTCCTCGTCCCCGGTTTCCCGTGTTGACAAACCACTGATTACTGTTGTCCTCTCCTGGGTCGGGGGCTCGGTGACGACCCAGGCGTTGGTGGACTCTGGTGCTGGTGGCTTGTTCATTGATAGTGTGTTCGCCGCCGCCAATTCCATTCCTCTGCAGCCTCGAGGTTCCCCACTGGCTCTTGAGGCGATAGACGGCAGACCCCTTCTGCCGCCACACGTGACTCAGGAGACCCTTCCAGTGGGGATGGCCATTGGTGCCGTTCACAGAGAGTCGGTCTGTCTCCAGGTTATTTCGTCTCCACACTACTCGGTGGTCTTGGGGTACCCCTGGCTCCAGAAGCATAATCCGACTTTCGATTGGAGATCGGCCGAGATCCTCTCGTGGTCACCGCAGTGTGGGGCTAGTTGCATCCATGGGCCTGTCAAGTTGCTGTGTACTTCCTCGGACTCTCTGTTGCCTCCTGAATACGAGGAGTACCGGGATGTATTCGATAAGGTGCGTGCGGTTGCCCTACCTCCGCACCGCCCATACGATTGTGCCATAGAGTTACAATCTGGTGCCGTTCCTCCTCGTGGCAAAGTCTATCCACTGTCGGTAGCGGAGAATGAGGCCATGGAGGAGTACGTGAGGGAGGCGCTTTCACGCGGACACATTCGCAAATCCTCGTCCCCGGCAGGGGCTGGATTTTTCTTTGTGAAAAAGAAGGGCGGTGAGTTGAGGCCTTGCATCGACTACAGGGGTCTCAATCGCATCACGATCAAGAACGCTTACCCGATACCCTTGATTTCCGAGCTGTTCGATCGCCTCAAAGGGGCCACGGTCTTTACCAAACTCGACCTGAGGGCGGCATATAACCTGGTAAGGATCAAGGCGGGCGATGAGTGGAAGACCGCGTTTAACACCAGGACCGGTCATTATGAATCCTTGGTTATGCCCTTTGGGTTGTGCAATGCGCCCGCAGTCTTCCAGGAATTCATCAACGATGTTTTCCGTGACCTGTTGCAGCAGTGTGTGGTGGTCTATTTGGATGACATCTTGGTATATTCTGCATCCATGGAGGCCCACATTCTGGATGTCAGACGAGTGTTGCAACGCTTACGAGAGAACAAGCTGTTCGGTAAGCTTGAGAAATGCGAATTTCACCGATCCCAGGTAACCTTCTTAGGTTACATCATTTCCGCTGAGGGGTTCTCCATGGATCCTGAGAAGGTTTCGGCTGTCTTACAGTGGCCCCAGCCCAGTGGGCTTCGTGCCCTGCAGCGCTTTTTGGGCTTCGCCAATTATTATCGGAAGTTCATCAGGGACTTTTCCATGCTAGCCAAGCCTCTCACGGATCTGACCAGGAAGGGCAGTAATCCTAAGGTCTGGCCGCTCGAGGCCATCCGAGCCTTTGAGGCTCTAAAGTCCGCCTTTGTGTCGGCTCCGATTCTGTCGCATCCCAACCCTGGGTTGCCTTTTGTCCTCGAGGTGGACGCGTCTGAGACGGGAGTAGGCGCCCTCCTGTCTCAGCGTAGAACACCAGAGGGTCCTCTGCTTCCTTGTGGGTTTTACTCCCGGAAACTGTCTTCCGCGGAGTGCAACTATTAGATTGGTGACAGGGAGTTATTGGCCATCGTGCAGGCCCTTAAAGAATGGAGGCACTTGCTCGAGGGCTCGTGGTTCCGGTTCTCATCCTGACGGACCACAAGAATCTGACCTACCTCTCTGAGGCCAAGAGATTGACACCACGTCAGGCCAGATGGGCTCTGTTCTTGTCACGTTTTAATTACGTGGTCTCCTACCTACCCGGCTCCAAGAACATCAGAGCGGATGCCTTATCACGGCAGTACTCCGAGCTGTCCGGGGAGGAGTCGATTCCGACTACGGTCATACCCCCGAATCAGATCCTGGCTGCTATTCGCACCAGCCTGACCTCTCCTCTGGGTGAGCAGATTTTGGCGGCTCAATCTGGTGCTCCCTCTGGGAGACCCAACGGCAGATGTTTTGTGCCTGAGGAGTTGCGCACTCGGTTGTTGCGAACCTACCATAACTCCAAGGCCGCGGGGCACCCTGGAAAGAATCAGCTGTCCTGGGCGGTTTCACGTCTGTTCTGGTGGCCTTCTCTACGTTCCGACATCGCCGCATATGTAGCGGCATGCTCCGTTTGTGCCCAGAGTAAGTCCCCTCGGCACCTTCCGTTGGGCCTTTTGCAACCCATAGCCACCGGGGAGCGTCCATGGTCACACCTGGGGATGGATTTCATTGTGGACCTTCCTGCATCCCGAGGCCATACGGTCATTCTCATGATTGTGGATCGGTTTTCCAAAATGTGCCACTGTGTTCCTCTCAAGAAGTTACCCTCTGCACAAGAGTTGGCCTCGATTTTTGCCAGGGAGGTCTTCCGGTTGCACGGTTTGCCCAAGGAGATTGTGTCGGATCGGGGGAGTCAGTTTGTGTCCAGGTTCTGGCGCGCCTTTTGCTCCCAGTTGGGGATTCATCTCTCTTTCTCCTCGGCCTACCACCCTCAGTCCAATGGGGCCGCAGAACGATCCAATCAGGCCTTGGAGCAATTCCTTCGTTGCTATGTCTCCGATCACCAAGACAATTGGGTTGACCTCCTGCCTTGGGCTGAGTTTGCCAGGAACACGGCGGTGAACTCTTCCTCTGGGACGTCTCCCTTCATGGCCAATTATGGGTTCCAACCTGCCGTGTTACCGGAGGTATTCTCTCCCTAGGATACTCCGGCTGTGGAGGATCACCTTTCCGTCCTACGTACTTCTTGGGTACAGATCCAGAGGTCCCTTGAGGTCTCTGCGCAACGCCAGAGACTCCAGGCTAATCGCAGACGAGCGCCCGCTCCTTCCTACCAGGTCGGAGACCGTGTATGGTTGTCCACCCGCAACCTCAACCTTCGAGTGCCCACTCCCAAGCTGGCGCCTCGCTTTGTTGGTCCCTTCCGAGTGCTTCACAGGGTAAACCCGGTAGCCTATGCCCTTGCGCTTCCTCCTGGCATGCGGATCTCCAACGTGTTTCATGTCTCCCTGTTGAAGCCATTGGTGTGTAATCGTTTCACTTCCTCGGTTCCTCGGCCCCGTCCGGTCCAAGTGGGCAATCGTGAGGAATATGAGGTGAGCAATATCCTGGACTCACGCCTGGTCCGCGGTCGGTTGCAGTTTTTGGTCCATTGGCGTGGTTATGGTCCAGAGGAGCGTTCCTGGGTTCCCTCCACAGATGTCCATGCTCCTGCGTTGCTCCGAGCCTTCCACGCACGCTTCCCTCTGAAACCGTTCCTTACTCCGCGGAGGAGGGGCCCTTGAGGGGGAGGTACTGTCATGGTCTTACCTTCTCACTGTTCTCCTTCGTTTGACATGTGCTGGCGGCCATCTTGGTTTCTGGGTTTCTTGTAGCCTCCCACCCTGCGGCTCCTCCTTCCCACTGGGAGGAGCTGGATGCCTAGCTCATATATAGAAGGTCTGTGGCTTCAGTTCCTTGCTTGGTCCTCCTGTGTGCACATGCTTCAAAGACTGCTGCTGCTTCTGGTTCCTGATCCTGGCCTCGTCTGACTACCCCGTTGGTTCCCGATCCTGGCTTCGTCTGACTACCCCGTTGGTTCCTGATCCTGGCTACGTCTGACTACCCTCCTGGTTCCTGACCTCCGTCTACGCAAGACCCTGCTTCAGTTTAGCCATCCGTTTGGACTTTAGCTACGGCTTGATTTTCAATAAAGCCTTCTTATTCCACCTATCTCTGTTGTACGTCTGGTTCATGGTTCCATGACACCAGTGGACCGTAAAGGACATGTATTGTCCCTGACCGTAGTTACAGCTCCATACGTCGGCGCTGCCGTGCACTTTGGCAGACACCGACAGGCTCAAGGAGTGGCCCACCTTCTGTTCTACATATGTGTGCAGGGCTGGAACTGCCTTTTTGGCAAAGAAGTGACAGCTTGGGACTTTCCACATCGGTTCGGCACAAGCCATCAGTTCTCTGAAAGGTACTTGGAAAGGAAGAGACTGCAGCACCAGCAACTTGGCCAGGAGCATATTCAGCTTCTGCGCCGTTGGATGAGTGCACGCATACTGTTGTCTCTTGGCAATCGCTTCAGGGACTGAGAACAGGTCGGCAGAGAAAAAGCCCAGGACTGAGCGTCACCTTTTAGCAGAGAAATAATAATCCCTACTCTCTCTGGTTTTTGTCTCCAGATGAAATTGGACGCAGACGAAAATACAATTTACAGGACTCCCTGAACCAGACAAAGTTATCACTTCCCCATCAGGGAGAGCGACCTTAGGTTCCAGGCAGACCTGGTTTCCACCGGCGGCACCAGACGCCGAAGTACTCTGACACTGTGCAACCGAATTGCGGAGGTCAGCTACCTCCAAAGACAATCCCTGCATGCGATCAACCAAAGCATCAATAGTCTCCATTTTGCAAAAAAATTACGGTATGGCAGGTTATAATGCCACGATAGGTAGGGAAGGGAACAGCAAACTGAAAGACAAACTAAACAACGGACTTGGACCTACAAGCTAGGAAAAAAACTAGATCACCTCCTAGCAATCCCTGACACACTTTCCCTAGGCTGCTAAGCCCATGTGCATACCTCAATGGTAGATATACACATGTCCCCGTGCCTAAGACTATAACACACTAAACAGACCCTCAGCAATAGGGAAAAAGGGTAAGAGACACCCAGCGCCTTCTACCACCGAAGGCGCTAGCGTCCCCACTAGAGGCCTAGACAAAACAGAAACCAAAAGGGAAAAGAGAAGGGAAAATACTTATCTGATACGAGAAGGAGCAGACGATCCACCAAGCATCCAAAGCTCACACAAGGTAGAACTATAACCTGCAAAGGCTATAGGGAAAATGGAAGGTACAAATAGCTTCACTAATCACCAAAAGAACACCACCTGGGAGAAGGTAGAACCTTGCTCAAACCCACAACAAACAAACTATCAGGTCGAGTCACGTGCAGCAATTCTGACAGATCTCCTCAAACCACCCACAAGGCAGGGCGTGACACCTGCCCCTTTAAAGGAAATCTGTCACCAGGGTAATCGCTATTGAAGTAAAGCTATAGCCTAATAGCACTTAGTACCTTATTTCTAGATGTGCCTTTGTTCCAGCAATAAATGTTTTCTATCTTCTGAAAATCCAGTTTATTTGGTATGCAAATGAGCCAGTAAGGTGCCCAGAGGGGCGTCACTCTTGCAGGAAGAAGCCCAGGCATGCCCTCATGCTGGGAGCAGGGAAAAGGGGGCAGAGTTATGGCTTGAGTGTTATGTAGTTTTTAGAGTGACTTTAGGCAAATTGAGAGCAACGGCAAACTCTGGATGTCGATAGATATCGTTGCTAAAGTAGTGATGACATCCAGAAGGGGAAAGGGGGGGAGGGGAGAGAGTTATGTAAAAATAATGAAAATTGTGTTCATTTTGTCTCTTTGCAATGGTCACTGTACCTTTTAATTTATGCCTTGGAACATGATTTATATCAATAAAAAATGTGAAAAAAGTAAAAAGGGTCTGAAGACTTTCCGAATGCATTGTATGTGCATCCTGTGCCATTGCCCAATACCCTAGGTATCAGATTGTATATTTAGGGCTGAGTTTGAGAGGCTGTTAAGATGGCTGCCCTATCCTTTTCTAAAGCATTGGGGCCCATATGGTGCTCTGCTGTCTGAGTACATCCTGGTTTCAATCTACAGCTAGCAATTCTTCACTCCAGTAGTGTCTCAGGAGACCTGCAGCTCGTTCCCAAAGCTGTAATAGCAAGACAAGGTATACGGACCTCTGGGAATACCAGGGCTAGGCTGAAACCATGCTGATTTTCTTCTTGTATTTGCCATCACTTGCACAGCAGTAATGTGAACTGTGAAATCAGTGTTATATCTAGTTATTATTCTTTGTCTTCTTCATCGCAGTTTTCAAGAGGTCTTGCTGATGCCAGCACTAGGGAGTTTAGCTGAGCAACCTATGGTTGATGCTGCATGAGAGTAGGGAGTAGGGAGTGTGCTAGTGCAGTGCTTCGGGCCACAGGGCAGCCGCGGTGCCTAGAGCTCGAGAGGAAGGGAGTGGTGGCAAAGAGGATGGTTTTTGTCCTCACCGGACGCAATTTACCCTTTCCATTTGCAGTAAAGTCTGTTGCCATAAACGTGCGTTTACCTTTCTATTTCAGTCTAGCACATCCTTGGTTGTCAAACATCTGGATAAATATTCAGTGCTTCCTTCTCTCTGGGCGTAATCCATAGTAAGGTTGGCTTCTGGCAGTTTTCCTCTTTCAGGAATGGTGTGTTCCTGGATGTGGCTTCTTTAGGCCTACTTTGCAGCAGCTCACAAAGAACTTGTGGTGGTGGTGGGGACAGGACAAGCCTGTCTCCCGGCAACTATCTGTCAGATTTAAAGGGGTTTTCCAACATTTTAATACTGATGACCTATAATCTGGTTAGGCCATCAGTATCTGATCAGTGGGGTCCGAAACCTGGGACCACTGCTGATCAGCTGTTTGAGAAGGCAGCAGCGCTTCTGTGAGGCCGTGTGATGATACGACCATCGTTTATGTGGCCTAGGCACAGCTCAGCCTCATAGAAGTGTATGGGGCTGAGCACGATATTAAGTACAACCACTATATATAGTACGGCACTGTGCTTGGTAAGCTGCGAGAAAGCCGCAGCGCTGATAGGAGCTCCGGTGTCTTCTCAAACAGCTGATCGGTGGGAGTCAGACCCCCACCGATCAGATACTGATAAACTATTCAGAGGATAGGTCATCAGTATTAAAATGTCAGAAAATCCTTTTCCTTCCTGGATGGAGCATTTTGGGATTTACAGTGCACATAATCATCACAGTAAACATTTTAAAGTGGTGAACCTGAGGATTAACTCTTTAACAATATTAACCCTTTTAGCTGTGATCCACTGGGTCATTGCACTAGGACTTTTTGGACATTGCAAAACTGTAGCGCCAGGGTCATGGGCAATTCAGGTTTGTTGAATTTTTATGCAGCCACGATGGTTGCACCTGGACATAGGGTATAGGATATAATGAGTTGTCTTACTCTTTTGGCATCAGCTGGGCTAAGCACATGAAGATACTGCAAGTCTATAGGAGGATGATGTAAGTCAGGACATCCGTTGCTCCGTTCCGTGGCCCCGCAAAAAAAATATAACCCGTCCTATTCTTGTCCGTTTTGCAGACAAGAATAGGCAGTTATATCAATGGCTATACGTGTTTTGCGAATCCGCAATTTGCGGATCGCAAAACACACCACGGTCGTGTGCATGAGGCCTAAGAAAGGAAAATAGGAGTAGTTAGAATCTGACCAGGACAGCAGTAATTTGACACTATGCGCATATCACTGCTTTCATATTTTCATTAGTTTATTATATATTTTATATTTATTTTATTTTACAGTCTATTATATATATATATATATGTGTGTCTTTTTGTCTGAGGATGCATTTTGTACCTTGGCAGCTGCTTGTAATGGTGAACTGGAGCAACACACAGAACGGAGAGGCGTCATTTATAGTCCCGCATGGCCCCTGAACTACCCCCCTACCATGAACTGCAGCTGGTTTATCCAAGGAGACCACGGAGACGTCATAACAATTAGGTGAGTCACTAATCAACATTAGCAGTCACTTTCATCACAAATACGCCTCAGCAGTTTAATTATGTCACTTGATGAATCACTGTATTGCTGCCTTAATTTAATGTAGGCAATTATGGGGAAGGAAGCGTTCCGTCCTAAATTCCTGCTCGTCTGTGGATGTGAAGATCTCCGGTTTCATGCAGAGATCGCCTCCACAGTATGCAGACGACTGATGGCTACTGTCATGGCTCATCCCCCTACAAATTCATTGTTTCTGGGCAGCAGATCACAGGCCGAATATCAGGAACAAACATTTGTACTAATGTTCGTTTCCGATAATCGGCCTAACAATCTGGCTGTGTAAATCCGCCTTTAGATAGGGCACCAAAGGGGTTGATTCATCAATACAACACATTTGCTTGTAGGACATATGAATGGCATAGAAGGGGGTCTTGGTTCAGGACCACCCCTCTACCAGCCAGAACTGAGACCAACGGTTTCTGCACAGAAGGCCTTGATGAATGAGACTATTAAATGGCCCCCATATGCCCGAGCCCCTCACAATGAATATACTTACCTGGCTCCCCGCTCCCTGCACCGCTCCTGGTCCCCGCACCGCTGCTGCATATCCCTGTGAGCGGGCCAATGGCAGGCGGGGACGGGGGCGAGCCTCCCTAGTGTCACCCACGACCCACCGCCTGCCATTGGCTGCTCCCCCTGACACCAATGTTTTCATCCGCGGACGGGGAGAAGCAGCGGCGGCCGTGCTGGGACAGGTAAGTATATTCAGTGTGAGGGGCCCGGGAATATGGGGGGCATTTATTAATCTTGGATAACCCCTTTTATAATAATTGTGTGAACACTTTTTAATGGAAATATACTTTAATGCATGTTAAAAGGAACCAGTGATTGGAAGAACTTGGGGTCAGTATATATGGAATTGCTTGCTGATGGTTTCCAAGAACCCTTTTTAGACATCTGTTAGGGAGCTGCTTGCAATGCATTTATTATTCTACATTTCTCACCTATGTAATAAAAGGCATTTTTAACATTGTTTTTCTTCTCTCCTTTTTGCATTTTGCAGTTTTAAGAATTTTGATATTCAAGATTCTCACAAGTGCACTATTGACTGGTTACTGATCGGTCCGTCTTCAAAAAGGGAAGGGTATAAAGTCTGCGGCTCTACCATCCCCCCAGCCTTTATTTCATTGCGGGATCATGTTTGGATGTTCTTTCACTCAGATCCCTTGAGTTCAGGGCAGTCTCAGGGATTCCGGCTGTCATATATTAGAGGTATGAATAATCACATACAAGGGAATATCTTCTAACCATTGCCTGGGCTAGGGTTCGGCAACCTGTATCAGTCTAGCTGTTGTGAAACTGCAACTCCCAGCATGCTCCGAGAACCAGGGGTGTAGCTAAAGGCTCATGGGCCCTGGTGCAAGAGTTCAGCTTGGGCCCCCCTTCCCTCAGTGCTTTGTGGCCAGGGAAGCACATTCATGCTGCCGGAGGCAAAAATTGGAACGGCAACTCCCCCCCCCCTCCTCTATGCCAAATTCTTGACCTAACCCCTTAAGGGTGCATTCACACGTCCGTATGTGTTTTGCAGGTCCGCAAATCTTAGATCCGCAACACACGGACACCGGCAATGTGCGTTCCGCATTTTACGGACCGCACATCGCCAGCACTCTCATAGAAAATGCCTTTTCTTGTCCGCAATTGCGGACAAGAATAGGACATGTTCTGTTTTTTTGCGGAACGGAAGTGCAGATCGGGAAAGTGCTGATCCACAAATGTGGATACGGACAGCACATTCCAGCCCCATTGAAAATTAATGGGTCCGCACCTGTGTGACGTGTGAATGGACCCTTACTCCATCCGAAGGTGTAAGTTGACCAACATGCACTATAAAACCGGTATCTTCTTATGTGGCACAAGGGTCTTTGGGCCCCCACGGGGCAGAGGTAGCACATAGTGGGTCCTATGTGCTACCACTGCAAACCCTATAGCTACGCCCCTACCAAGAAAAGCCAAGCAAATGTGCATGCTGGGAGTTGTAGTTTCACAACAGCTGGCTGTTGCTGACCCCTGGTCTTCTTCCAGAAACAACACCACATCTGTCTGTGATTTGTGGAGTATTACAACTCAAAATAATACTATATCTGTAAAGAATAAATCAAGGCGACTGGACTTACTGTAGATTTCTTGAAAACGTTTCACTCGTTCTTCCAACGAGCTTTCTCAATTCTGAGTGACTGTACGAGAATTCTCTGGGAATAAATATGTAACTGAATCAACATCTGGTAATTATACCCAGCATGGGGTCAAAGGTGTTTAGCTGGGTATAATGACCTCTGACCCCATGCTGGGTATAATTACCAGATGTTGATTCAGTTACATATTTATTCCCAGAGAATTCTCGTACAGTCACTCAGAATTGAGAAAGCTCGTTAGAAGAACGAGTGAAACGTTTTCAATAAATCTACAGTAAGTCCAGTTGCCTTCATTTATTCTTTACAGATATACCATGACTTGGATAAATGAGAACCTTCACAGACACTCAAAATAATACTATATCTGTAAAGAATAAATCAAGGCGACTGGACTTACTGTAGATTTCTTGAAAACGTTTCACTGGTTCTTCCAACGAGCTTTCTCAATTCTGAGTGACTGTACAAGAATTCTCTGGGAATAAATATGTAACTGAATCAACATCTGGTAATTATACCCGGCATGGGGTCATAGGTCATTATACCCAGCATGGGGTCAAAGGTGTTTAGCTGGGTATAATTACCAGATGTTGATTCAGTTACATATTTATTCCCAGAGAATTCTCGTACAGTCACTCAGAATTGAGAAAGCTCGTTAGAAGAACGAGTGAAACGTTTTCAATAAATCTACAGTAAGTCCAGTTGCCTTCATTTATTCTTTACAGATATACCATGACTTGGATAAATGAGAACCTTCACAGACACTCAAAATAATACTGTCTGTACATGGCTGCATGTAAAGTGCGCTTTCATGACAGAGACATTGACGCAGCATAGGAGGCCGCAGCATCGTCTATCAGTGGGCCACTGGTCAAAGGAGGACATGACACCCCAAGACTAGGCATCTCTAGTATCGTTTATTCTTTGCATACTGTGATTGAAAGTGAATCCTGTGTAATTGCATTTATACTTCACTGCAAAAATGCTTCCATTTTATTTTCTTTGAGCGATGTACTCTTGTGTATACCCAGGCTCACTTCTGTCCATTTCATATTCCATTACACTCTTCATCGGGGCTCTGTTCCATGCATCTCTTCTCCTTCCGCATCTCTCACATTTCTCGTTAATATCCATCTGGCAGGCGAGCGGAGGTGTTGTAAATCACAGGACGTGTCTGCATGAAATCTCTTAAGTGAAGTGGAATTTGATAGAAATTATCCCTCAAGCCGTGAAGATTAAGCAGAGTTTTCTGAGCAATTGTCATTACAGTTGTAACGACGGTTCCGCAGGTTCGGCTAATGGGATCGCCGCACACTAAACGCTTTTTCATTTTCTGGAGTGAAAGTTGTCACCGTTGTCCTTCTGAGCTGCAAAAATTCTCATTGTCACCTACAGATTAGCATCTACCTATAGGTTAAAGAAATGTGTTGTGGAGGTCAAAGGGGTTCTCAAGGATTAGAAAAAGATGGCTGCTTTCTTCCAAAAACAGCACCACTCCTGTCCACAAGCCAGAGCTGCAATACCAGACACAGCCCATGCACAGGTGTGGTGCTGCTTTTAGAAGAGCATCCGTTTTTTTCTAGTCCTGGAGAACAGTGTTAA
Source organism: Bufo gargarizans (assembly GCF_014858855.1). NCBI lineage: Eukaryota > Metazoa > Chordata > Amphibia > Anura > Bufonidae > Bufo > Bufo gargarizans. Next base: position 118,032,548 of record NC_058089.1, read on the forward strand.
AGACTAGTAAAGCCGACTGTCCAATACTGGTGCCAAGCATGCATGTGTAGTGAATGGGGAGAAAGCTGCTGCCAGACATCCCTTGCAGAGGCTTATCTCCCTGTGAACAATAAGATCAGGCATGTTGACATCCAACTATCCAAATCTGCCTTTAAGGTATAGTTGGGAGTAGTGATGGACGAACATAAGCCAGGACAATTCGCGAACCGCGCATTCGCGGCGGACCCCATTGACTTTAATGGCAGGCGAACCTGAAAAACATTTAGGTCATATTTTCAGCTACCAAATACTTACTAGAACTGCACAAATAGTCCCACAACATGGACAGTGACATAATAGAGGGGGATCAATGGCAAAAAATTCCCACAAAAAATATGTATTTTAACCACTTCAGCCCCGCTAGCTGAAACCCCCTTCATGACCAGAGCACTTTTTACACTTCGGCACTACACTACTTTCACCGTTTATCGCTCGGTAATGCAACTTACCACCCAAATGAATTTTACCTCCTTTTCTTCTCACTAATAGAGCTTTCATTGGGTGGTATTTTATTGCTGCTGACATTTTAACTTTTTTTGTTATTAATCGAAATGTAACGATTTTTTTGCAAAAAAATGTCATTTTTCACTTTCAGCTGTAAAATTTTGCAAAAAAAACGACATCCATATATAAATTTTTCGCTAACTTTATAGTTCTACATGTCTTTGATAAAAAAAAAAATGTTTGGGCAAAAAAAAAAATGGTTTGGGTAAAAGTTATAGTGTTTACAAACTATGGTACAAAAATGTGAATTTCCGCTTTTTGAAGCAGCTCTGACTTTCTGAGCACCTGTCATGATTCCTGAGGTTCTACAATGCCCAGACAGTAGAAAAACCCCACAAATGACCCCATTTCGGAAAGTAAACACCCTAAGGTATTCGCTGATGGGCATAGTGAGTTCATAGAACTTTTTATTTTTTGTCACAAGTTAGCGGAAAATGATGATGATTTTTTATTTTTATTTTTTTCTTACAAAGTCTCATATTCCACTAACTTGCGACAAAAAATAAAAAATTCTAGGAACTCGCCATGCCCCTCACGGAATACCTTGGGGTGTCTTCTTTCCAAAATGGGGTCACTTGTGGGGTAGTTATACTGCCCTGGCAATTTAGGGGCCCTAATGTGTGAGAAGAACTTTGCAATCGAAATGTGTAAAAAATGACCGGTGAAATCCGAAAGGTGCACTTTGGAATATGTGCCCCTTTGCCCACCTTGGCTGCAAAAAAGTGTCACACATCTGGTATCGCCGTACTCAGGAGAAGTTGGGGAATGTGTTTTGGGGTGTCATTTTACATATACCCATGCTGGGTGAGAAAAATATCTTGGTCAAATGCCAACTTTGTATAAAAAAATTGGAAAAGTTGTCTTTTGCCAAGATATTTCTCTCACCCAGCATGGGTATATGTAAAATGACACCCCAAAACACATTCCCCAACTTCTCCTGAGTACGGTGATACCACATGTGTGACACTTTTTTGCAGCCAAGGTGGGCAAAGGGGCACATATTCCAAAGTGCATCTTTCGGATTTCACAGGCCATTTTTTACAGATTTTGATTGCAAGGTACTTCTTACACATTTGGGCCCCTAAATTGCCAGGGCAGTATAACTACGCCACAAGTGACCCCATTTTGGAAAGAAGACACCCCAAGGTATTCCGTGAGGGGCATGGCGAGTTCCTAGAATTTTTTATTTTTTGTCGCAAGTTAGTGGAATATGAGACTTTGTAAGGAAAAAAGAAAAAAAAAAGAAAAATCATCATTTTCCGCTAACTTGTGACAAAAAATAAAAAATTCTAGGAACTCGCCGTGCCCCTCACGGAATACCTTGGGGTGTCTTCTTTCCAAAATGGGGTCACTTGTGGCGTAGTTATACTGCCCTGGCAATTTAGGGGCCCAAATGTGTAAGAAGTACCTTGCAATCAAAATCTGTAAAAAATGGCCTGTGAAATCCGAAAGATGCACTTTGGAATATGTGCCCCTTTGCCCACCTTGGCTGCAAAAAAGTGTCACACATGTGGTATCACCGTACTCAGGAGAAGTTGGGGAATGTGTTTTGGGGTGTCATTTTACATATACCCATGCTGGGTGAGAGAAATATCTTGGCAAAAGATAACTTTTCCCATTTTTTTTATACAAAGTTGGCATTTGACCAAGATATTTTTCTCACCCAGCATGGGTATATGTAAAATGACACCCCAAAACACATTCCCCAACTTCTCCTGAGTACGGCGATACCACATGTGTGACACTTTTTTGCAGCCTAGATGCGCAAAGGGGCCCAAATTCCTTTTAGGAGGGCATTTTTAGACATTTGGATCCCAGACTTCTTCTCACACTTTCGGGCCCCTAAAAAGCCAGGGCAGTATAAATACCCCACATGTGACCCCACTTTGGAAAGACGACACCCCAAGGTATTCAATGAGGGGCCTGGCGAGTTCCTAGAAATTTTTATTTTTTTGCATAAGTTAGCGGATATTGATTTTTTTTGTTTTTTTCTCACAAAGTCTCACTTTCCGCTAACTTAGGACAAAAATTTCAATCTTTCATGGACTCAATATGCCCCTCACGGAATACCTTGGGGTGTCTTCTTTCCGAAATGGGGTCACATGTGGGGTATTTATACTGCCCTGGCTTTTTAGGGGCCCTAAAGCGTGAGAAGAAGTCTGGAATATAAATGTCTAAAAATGTTTACGCATTTGGATTTCGTGATGGGCATAGTGAGTTCATGTGAGATTTTATTTTTTGACACAAGTTAGTGGAATATGAGACTTAGTAAGAAAAAAATAAAATAAAATTTCCGCTAACTTGGGCCAAAAAAATGTCTGAATGGAGCCTTACAGGGGGGGTGATCAATGACAGGGGGGTGATCAATGACAGGGGGGTGATCACCCATATAGACTCCCTGATCACCCCCCTGTCATTGATCACCCCCCTGGTAAGGCTCCATTCAGACGTCCGTATAATTTTTACGGATCCATGGATCGGATCCGCAAAACACATGCGGACGTCTGAATGGAGCCTTACAGGGGGGTGATCAATGACAGGGGGGTGATCACCCATATAGACTCCCTGATCACCCCCCTGTCACTGATCACCCCCCCTGTAAGGCTCCATTCAGACGTCCGCATGATTTTTACGGATCCATGGATACATGGATCGGATCCACAAAACACATGCGGACGTCTGAATGGAGCCTTACAGGGGGGTGATCAATGACAGGGGGTGATCAGGGTGATCACCCCCCTGTCACTGATCACCCCCCCTGTAAGGCTCCATTCAGACGTCCGCATGATTTTTACGGATCCATGGATACATGGATCGGATCCACAGAACACATGCGGACGTCTGAATGGAGCCTTACAGGGGGGTGATCAATGACAGGGGGTGATCAGGGTGATCCCCCCCTGTCACTGATCACCCCCCCTGTAAGGCTCCATTCAGACGTCCGCATGATTTTTACGGATCCATGGATACATGGATCGGATCCACAAAACACATGCGGACGTCTGAATGGAGCCTTACAGGGGGGTGATCAATGACAGGGGGTGATCAGGGAGTGTATATGGGTGATCACCCGCCTGTCATTGATCACCCCCCTGTAAGGCTCCATTCAGACGTCCGCATGTGTTTTGCGGATCCGATCCATGTATCCATGGATCCGTAAAAATCATGCGGACGTCTGAATGGAGCCTTACAGGGGGGGTGATCAGTGACAGGGGGGTGATCAATGACAGGGGGGTGATCAATGACAGGGGGTGATCAGGGAGTGTATATGGGTGATCACCCGCCTGTCATTGATCACCCCCCTGTAAGGCTCCATTCAGACGTCCGCATGTGTTTTGCGGATCCGATCCATGTATCCATGGATCCGTAAAAATCATGCGGACGTCTGAATGGAGCCTTACAGGGGGGGTGATCAGTGACAGGGGGGTGATCAATGACAGGGTGGTTATCAATGACAGGGGGTGATCAGGGAGTGTATATGGGTGATCACCCGCCTGTCATTGATCACCCCCCTGTAAGGCTCCATTCAGACGTCCGTATGCGTTTTGCGGATCCGATCCATGTATCCGTGGATCCGTAAAAATCATACGGACGTCTGAACGGAGCCTGACAGGGGGGTGATCAATGACAGGGGGGTGATCAGGGAGTTTATATGGGGTGATTATGGGTGATCAGGGGTTCATAAAGGGTTAATAAGTGACGGGGGGGGGGTGTAGTGTAGTGTAGTGTTTGGTGCGACTTTACTGACCTACCTGTGTCCTCTGGTGGTCGATCCTAACAAAAGGGACCACCAGAGGACCAGGTAGGAGGTATATTAGACGCTGTTATGAAAACAGCGTCTAATATACCTGTTAGGGGTTAAAAAATTCGAATCTCGCGAGATGACGCGTATATGCGTCCAGGAGGAGTAAAGCAACCACCTCCCGGACGCATATCTGCGTACAGCGGTCGGGAGGTGGTTAATGAGGGGCCATTTTTATGCGTCTTAAAGGGAAACTCTCAAAAATGTGCCCTGCTGGAACCTAGAAATTTTTTATTTTAGGCCACGGGAGTACAGGCCCCAAAAATTATGCATTCACCTGACAGAAAAGAACAAGTGATTATGTTGTTGGAGGTACATTAGGTGGTCACTTGATAAAAATTTTAGAGTAGGCCACCAGAGTACAGGCCCCAAACATTAGGCATTCACCGGACAGAAAAGAACTTGTGATGATGTGGCTGGAGGTACATTAGGCGGTCACTGGATAAAAATTTTACTGTAGGCCAGTACAGGCCCCAAAAATTAGGGATTCACCTGACAGAAAAGACCTTTTATGCCACTGTATATACATAAAACAAGGACCATTCTTTGTTCTGGTTGGTGGCAGATATGTGTGGGCTGGCATGAGGAAATTCAATTACACCTGGTCGTCACAGGAGTTGAATTCCTACGAGATCCATGCCTCATTAATTTTTTGAAATGTGTGGTAGTCCACACTGTCGTGAGCTAGGCTTATGGGTCACGAATCCCCCTGCTGCGCTGAACGTCCTTTCGGACAGGACACTTGATGAAGGGGAAGCCAAGAGTTCCATGGCAAATTGTGCCAGCTCTCGCCACAGGTCAAGCCTGCATGTCCAGTAGTCCAGGGGTTCCTCGCTTCTCAGATCGTCCACATCGGCCGTTAACCCGATGTAGTCGGACACCTGTCGGTCTAGGTTGGATTGGGAGGGCGGCTCTCAATGGGTTGGGTAAAAGAATGATCTCGTATCCGAAGTGACCAACACATCTTGAAACCGCCCTCTTCTTGCAGGCGCGGTAGGATTGGTACCCGCACCTTTTTCGCTGTGGGTGGAAATTCCTCTGCCAGCGCCCGCAACAGCAGAATGCAACATCTCTCGCAGCAAGGCCTGAAAATGCTGCATTCTGACAGCCCTCTGTGATGCTGGTAATATGTCTGCCATTGTGTGTTTGTACGTTGCCACCCAGTACTGGTCCTTGCCCTTTATGCTTTTTATACAGGGGCCCCTCTTCAAACACTGGAGCATGAAGGCCCCCATTTGCACTAAATTGGAAGTGTTGGAGCGCCCTGGCTCCTGCTCATCGCCCAGGAGAATGTTGTCCTCCGTCTCCTTCCCCCAGCCACGGTCAACACCAGGGGTCCCAGAAAAGTTTAAAGTCCCCCTCCCAAGCCTGCTCTTCTTGCTCCTCCTCCTCCCCCCAGCCACCATCCTTCTCTGACTCCTCTTCAGACTCCTGCTGATTTGTCTCAGATGGAGTAGCCTCCCCTGGGAATTTATTCAGCATTAAGACTTCCTCATCTTCCAGCTCCTACTCCTCGACGGCTTGATCAATGACATGATGCAATGCATGCTCCAGAAAGAAGGCGTAAGGTACGATGTCCCTGATTGCGCCCTGGCTGCGACTGACCAGTTTGGTGATCTGCTTTTGTGAAAGCAGGTATATCAAACCCCTTAATCAGTATTTTGTGAAAGCAGGTATATTGCACCCCTCAATAAGTATTTTGCAAAAGCAGGTATATAGAACCCCTTAATCAATATTTGGTGGAAGCAGGTATATCGCACCCCTCAATCTGTATTTTGTGGAAGCAGGTATATCAAACCTCTTAATCAGTATTTTGTGGAAGCAGATATATCGCACCCCTCAATCAGTATTTTGTAGAATCAGGTATATAGAACCCCTTAATCAATATTTGTTGGAAGCAGGTATATCGCACCCCTCAATCTGTATTTTGTGGAAGCAGGGATATTAAACCCCTTAATAAGTATTTTGTGGAGGCAGGTGTATCGCAGGCCTCAATCAATATTTGGTGGAAGCAGGTATATCAATCCCCTTAATCAATATTTGGCGGAAGCAGGTGTATCGCAGGCCTCAATCAATATTTGGTGGAAGCAGGTATATCAATCCCCTTAATCAGTATTTTGTGGAAGCAGGTATATTACACCCCTCAATCAGTATTTTGTGGAAGCAGGTATATAGAACCCCTCAATCAGAATTTTGTGGAAGCAGGGATATCAAACCCCTTAATCAGTATTTTGTGGAATCAATTATATAGAACCCCTCAATCAGTATTTTGTGGAAGCAGTTATATAGAACCCCATAATTAATATTTGGTGGAAGCAGGTATATCGCACCCCTTAATCAGTATTTTGTGGAAGCAGGTATATAGAACCCCTTAATCAATATTTGGTGGAAGCAGGTATATCGTACCCCTCGATCAGTATTTTATGGAAGCAGGTATATCAAACCCCTTAATCAGTATTTTGTGGAAGCAGGTATATCGCACCCCTCAATCAGAATTTGGTGGAAGCAGGGATATCAAACCCCTTAATAAGTATTTTGTGGAAGCAGGTATATTGCACCCCTCAATCCGTTTTTTGGGGAGCAACAGGTATATCACACCCGTTGCAAATAGTTGTTCCAATAGCGCTTGTTCCTCTATATGCCTGCGGTATTGCAGCACAACCGCACACAAATGCTGCACAATACAAATGCACTATATACTTTCTATGTTAGAAAGTATATTATAGGTATATCACATCCCCTCAATTAGTTTTTTTGGGGGCAACAGGTATATCACACGAGTTGCAATTAGTTATTTCAATAGCGTTTGTCCCTCTATTTAGCTGCTGTATTGCAGCAGAACCGCACACAACTGCTGCACAATACAAATGCACTATAATATACTGTACTTTCTATGTTAGAAAGTATATTATAAGTATATTACACAATTATATTACACATCGATAACACACCTATACCAGTCCTTAAAAGGACTTTTGTGGTCCTATTAGCTAGTGTTTGGTGTCCCTAACAGCCTGTCCCTGCTCCACAAAGCAACCTCTCCCTACACTGGCAAAACACAGAATGTAAAATGGCTGCCAGATCAGGTTTTGTTATCGGGTGGGGGTGTGTCCATTTGCTGAAATGTCTCAATTGGCTGTCCTGTCCCACCTGATGGATGTGTCATGGGTTAAAGTTCGGCGCAATGCAAAAGAATATGGCGCATGCGAACATTGCCATATGAAAAAAGTATGATAGGAATAGCTCACTCCTGTGCAAAAATAGAAGCCAGGTGCTCTAGACCAGAAGAACTGTATCACCCATACAGATAAAGATAAAATAGTGTAAATGAATTGGACTGGCACTCTGTATGTGTAGAAAAATACGGAAGATAGGACTAAAATACCATGAAAGTGATCACACAATTTAATTAATAAAATACATATAAAATACACATAAATAAATATAGTAAAACACAAAATATTAATAGCAACACTCATATAAGTTATTCCATTTGATATTCATATATAAAAGAATGTCCTCAAATATCAGTACCCCAATGATGTTAGGTTCTGATACATTCAAAAATATTTTAGAATGTTTCTGCGTAGAATTCCGTGAATATAAAACCAAGATGCAGAATATTATCCTTTCTTTCAGAAGTGTCTATATAATAGGGGTAAAATATCACTTGGTTCTATGACTGTATATTCTATCTCCGGTTTCAAAGAGTTTCAGTCACAGTTTCTTTCAAATAAAGTGCTGTGTGCTTCGAGGTAAGAAAAAAATAGGTCTTACCTTAGCTCAAATGGTAGTTTGGAATAAAAATAACTCACATATGTTTAGCTCCGATTGTAAACGCGGTCTCGCGTATGGTGAAGCTGGACGCCAAGGTAGTGCGGTCTATGGCGTGCTGCTGACTTGGTGTGTATCAGATTGCCTGCTTACAGAATGCGTCGCGTCTCACGTGGTATACGGCGTAGCTCTAGTCCGAGATTGCCGTGGAGTATCGCGGGAGCTGGCAAGTATAGAGATACTCCACGGCAATCTCGGACTAGAGCTACGCCGTATACCACGTGAGACGCGACGCATTCTGTAAGCAGGCAATCTGATACACACCAAGTCAGCAGCTCGCCATAGACCGCACTACCTTGGCGTCCAGCTTCACCATACGCGAGACCGCGTTTACAATCGGAGCTAAACATATGTGAGTTATTTTTATTCCAAACTACCATTTGAGCTAAGGTAAGACCTATTTTTTTCTTACCTCGAAGCACACAGCACTTTATTTGAAAGAAACTGTGACTGAAACTCTTTGAAACCGGAGATAGAATATACAGTCATAGAACCAAGTGATATTTTACCCCTATTATATAGACACTTCTGAAAGAAAGGATAATATTCTGATCTTGGTTTTATATTCACGGAATTCTACGCAGAAACATTCTAAAATATTTTTGAATGTATCAGAACCTAACATCATTGGGGTATTGATATTTGAGGACATTCTTTTATATATGAATATCAAATGGAATAACTTATATGAGTGTTGCTATTAATATTTTGTGTTTTACTATATTTATTTATGTGTATTTTATATGTATTTTATTAATTAAATTGTGTGATCACTTTTATGGTATTTTAGTCCTATCTTCCGTATTTTTCTACACATACAGAGTGCCAGAACATTGCCATATGTTCGCATGTTCGGCAAATCGCGAACGCCCAAAGTTTGCCGTGAAACGACCGCCGGGCGAACCACAAGGCCATCTCTAGTTGGGAGGGCACCATATACACTCCTGCCAAAAATTAGGGGTATGACCTTCTCAAAGGGGTGGAAAAAAATCTCTAAATTGCCAAAAATTGTAGGCGCAGGCATAGGAAACACCAAGCAGCCCAGTTCAGGGTCCCCTGCTGCCCATGGATTCTGTGTATAAACAGTGGATGCTGTCGCCATCACGTCAATGGCAATCAAGATGGCAGTAGTCATATAATTTACTCATGTGACACTAGTGCCTCGTAAGACATCCAGACAGTGATCCATTCCTACCATTCTGACCACCAATTAAGCTTGGGTTTTCCCTAGGATATGCTATCAATCTATTATCATAGGGGGTACTACCCCTGCACTCTTTCATTCATGGAAGTTACATATCCTAGTGATATACCATCACTTCATAAGTAGAGCATACCCCTTTAACTTCTGTCTTCTTCTTTCCAAAGCCAAAGATAATTAATGCCAATCTGTAGAACACACTTAAAGAGGTAGTCGCCAGATCCAGGTGGCTCGGATGGATATGGCGGCCACAGGGGGTCGGGACTACAGAAACAGTTAAGCGTGCTGTGCTACCCTAATTCCATAGCTCCCACTCGCTTGTATGGGAGTTACGAAAACCATTGTAAGTCAGCCTCTGACCACGGAAGACAGAAGTAAGGCCCCATTCTAGAGATTGATGTGGGTCCATGAGGTGAGAAGTATCAGACATCTATAGCATATGTGGATAAGGAACCCAACAAAATAAGACATATACCAATGAAGTTGAGAAGGAAGATCCAGCACCCACACTTTATTTCGTCATTGCTAGTGTGACACAGTGAGGGGTTGTATCTGGCAAGGCAGGTATTTTCCTCCCAGCATGTGCGGTTAGGCTGGTTTCCAGTGCCAGTCCAGGTTTTGGCAGCACCTGGCTGTCCTTAAATTGGCAGCTGGGCTCAGCAGAGATGTCTCTGTTTTTGGGATCTGAGACTTTGTGCCGTTATGGAGGGCTGAGAGACGCATGCTGGGGAAACAGGCCCCCTAAAGCCTGCTGTGGACTACTGGAGGCAGAACTGTTATATGAACTTTCCATTGTATGTGAATTAACACCAATTGCCTCAAGTGTGAATAAACGTTGACGTTTTGAGTTAAGAACTTGTATTTTGCCTCTGTACTGCACCCTCTTACCCTATCTACCAGAGCGAAACCCCACACTAGATTATGCAAACAACTGGGCCACCATTATAGATGCTACATGATGCTCCATTTCTAATGCATTCATTTGATATTTGTTGAATAATATTATATTTCTCTCTTGTTTTAAAAAGGAAAAATGGGGCTGACCTCGTGTCTGACCGATGAATTTCTGTGTAGCAATGGCAAATGTATCCCGAACACCTGGAGGTGCAATGCTGTAGATGAATGCGGAGATAACTCAGATGAACAAAATTGTACAAATCCCTCTACCGAGATACGGACCAGCTTATGCCCTGTGGGAACGTTCCCCTGCACCTTGGCTCACTCCACACAATGCATGTCTAATGAACTGAGGTGTAATTCAGTAAAAGACTGCATGACCGGCACTGATGAAGAGAACTGTCCCGATCTTAAGTGTGGAGGAAAGCTCGGCAACTTCTACGGCTCATTTGCTTCACCAGACTTTTTCCGCCCAGATCACAGCCGGTCAGATCTTCGCTGTGTTTGGTACATAGACACTCAAGACAATCGCCATGTCATTCTTCAGATCGACATGCTTTTGGGCTACAGCGACTATGTGAAAGTGTATGAAGGAATCGGCGAGAGGAGCGATAAACTCTTGCAAACCCTCTCGTTCCGCAATAATCGGCACACGGTCAGTGCCGAGTCTGCCAATGGCCAGCTCACCTTGACCTACCACGCACGGCCGAAAAGCATGGGTCATGGTTTTAACGCCACTTACCAGGTCAAAGGTTACTGCTTGCCATGGGAGCAGCCCTGTGGAGTTGATGACATTTGTTACTCAGAACGCCAGACTTGTGATGGTTATTGGCACTGCCCCAACGGCAAAGACGAAGAGAACTGTAAACCTTGTCAAAGTAACGAGTATCCCTGCGAGGGAGGAAGCGGCCTGTGCTACTCTTACCTTGACCGTTGCAATAACCAGAAGAACTGCCCAGATGGCTCTGATGAAAAAAACTGCTTCACGTGCCAGCCAGGGAATTTTCACTGTGGAACCAATTTGTGTATCTTTGAAACATGGCGGTGCGATGGCCAAGAAGATTGCCAGGACGGGAGCGATGAACAGAACTGCCTGGTGATTGTACCTAGGAAGGTCATCACAGCTGCTCTGATTGGCAGCTTGGTGTGCGGTCTACTCTTGGTCATCGCCTTGGGCTGCGCCTTCAAACTGTATTCTCTTAGAAGCCGGGAGTACAGGTGCGACTTTTCATACTTCAACCTTAAAGGCTATGGACACTTTTGGGGAAATTTTGATTGCATATTACAAATTTTGGGTTAAAATAATTTTATTTGCTCTTTCTGCAGTTATTGTGATACATGTGATTAAAAGTCAGTCTATTTGCAGACTGTCCCTCCTGAGCTCCATGAGCTGACTGCTCATGCCTTATCTCTGATCTCCTGACCTCACAAACACTCATTATAAACGCTTATCAAAGTGATAAGAATATGGCTTAAATGAGTGTTAATGAGGTCAGGAAATCAGAGATAAGGCTTCATATGAGCTCTACAAATAGACTGCTTTTTAACCGCATGCATAAGAAAAACTGCCCAAAAATTTTAATAAACCCCAATTCCAAAAATTTGTTTTTAGCTCATAGCAATCATAAAAACTGGCCCAAAATGGATTGTCCTGGACTTTGATATTGACGGATTATCCGTAAGAAATGTCGTTAAAATTAGATCTGTGGGAGTCTGACTTTTGGTATCCTGACTGATTACCAGTTTGAAGGAGCCAAACCCGCATCAATCTGATTGAAAGGGGTTGTCTAGGATTTTAATATTGATGGTCTATCCTCACAATAGGCCATCGGTATCGAATTGGCAGGGGTCTGACAACTTGCACCCCTGGTGATCAGCTGGTTCATGGTAGCTCAGTCCATGGTCTTGTCGACAAAGTTGGTAACACTTCTCCCATTCTGGAGCCAGAACTACAAGACGTCAGCCAATACTCGACTCTACCATTGATCTGATATTGATGGCCAACTTGGCTGGACCGTAAAGGGAAGCTTACTTACCTTCTTCCTGGCACTGACTACCCGCTCCTTCCTCTCCCAGGATGCCATGCTCATCTGGGCATCCTCTCTGTAAACGCCCAGTTTGCCATTGGCCGCGGGGGTGACCAACTACCTTAATGCGATAGCAAATGATGCAAGGTGATTCGTTCTCCGCTGCGGCCACTGATTGGCTGCAGGCAGTGTCAAACCAGATTTTTACAGTGAAGTTGCCCAGCAGAGCAGCCCAGGCCTGGAAGAGAAGGAGCGGGGAGCCAGAATCAGGAACTAAGCCTACCTTTACATGTCCGTCCGTTCTTTCACAACCCCTTTAGGGTTGTTATACATAAGCTTATATGACTTGTTTAAATGCATTCTTTCTTAATTCTTTTTTTTCAGGGCATTCGAAACACAAATGACCCGCTTAGAGGCGGAGTTCGTGAGACGTGAGGCTCCTCCTTCTTATGGGCAGCTCATTGCACAGGGACTCATTCCTCCTGTGGAAGACTTTCCAGCCGTCAGTGACTCTCAAGTAAATATGTTTAGTGAGCAGCAGATTAAAATATATTGCGATGTGGAGAATGGAGACAAGTGGAAGGTCATGCACTGATGATAAAAGGAGCAGCTTCTTCAGCAGCACAGAGTATTTTAGCTGAGGAATGTGTTAAAGGGGTTGTCCAGAATCAGAAAAACATGGCTGCTTTCTTCCAAAAACAGCACCATACCTGTCCACAGGTTGTGGGTGGTATTACAGCTCAGGTAAATTCACTTCAGTGGAGCTGAGCAGTCATACCAGACAAAACCCATGGGCAAGTGTAGTATTGCTTCTACAAGAAAGCAGCTATGTTTTTCTAATCCTAGACAACCCCTTTAAAGGAGTTTCCCATCTTTGTGGCGTTTCGGCACCCTCCAGAAGGAACCTTACTTACCTGTTCTCCGCCGCTGGGTCCCTGCTTCTGTACTTCCCCGCTGCTGTTGCAGTGCTCTGGTTTGATTTGACATTAGATGCATCCAATCACTGGCTGCAGCGGTTACGCTTCCCCCTTCATCATGTGACCCATTGTCGTAACACTATGGGGACGCGTCACTGCTGCAGTGGCTGTCAAACCGGATGTTGATGTGAGAGGACCAGAGCTCTGCAGTGGCAGTGCAAAGAAGCCAGAAACCCTGTGGCGGGAAGTAGGTAAGTAAATTTTACTCTGCATGTCTCGGAGGTTGCTCAAAAGACTCTCAAAGATGGAAAACGCTTTTAAAGGGGTTATCCAAAGTATAGCCCCTCATATAGAATATACTTACCCCGCACCCACGTCGCTAATGATCCCCACACGGCCACTGCTGCATCTCCCATTGCCCGGATCAAAACATCCGGCGATGGTGGGAGCAGCAGCCTATAGCAGGCCACGACGGGGACGAATCTCCTTAGCGTCACCAGCGATGCTCGGGAGGCTTGTAACCTGCCCACTAATGATTAACAGCCATCCACTTTTCACTATCTACACAATGGGCCAGATTTATCATTAGCTCAAGTCAGAATAATAGAGTGAAAAAGTCGCAAATTTTTGCGCAATCACTAAAACTGCGCAAAAATTTGCGACTTTTTCCTGCTCTGCACTATGCTCGCCAGTTTTCTGAAAGTGGGCGTGTTTTCTTATGTAAATAAATCTCTAGACAGATTTACTATTGAGACTATTTAAAAAGTCGCTAAAAAGTCGCAAAAAATTGCGCAATTTCACTCCAGTGAGGACCATGCTTATCTTATGAGACTTTTTAATAGAACATGCGACTTTTTCGTAAAGACGTGTGACTTTTTCGTAAAGATGTGCGACTTTTTCGTAAAGATGTGCGACTTTTGTAAAGCTGCTTACTGACGGATAAACTGCTACCGTCAAACCACATTTATTACAGTCTTAAAGGGCCGATCATAAATCTGACTTGGCTAAAACTGACTTTAGCCATATGTGAAAGTGGAGTGAGCGGTCAGAGTAATGATAAATCTGGCCCAATATGTTTTCCAGGTGTCGATGCTACAGAACATTCGTACAGCAATGCGTCGACAGATGAGGCGACATTCGTCACGAAGGGCTTCCTCCAGAAGACGTTTGGGGAGACTTTGGAACAGATTATTCCATCGTCCACGTGCAAGAGGGCAAATCCCTCTCCTGACCTCATCCCTCCTTTCTCAGACTCGGTACGGGGAAGCAGATTCCGGCAGAAGTGAAGACACCTGGCCGAGCCCGCTAACCCCTCCAGAAACATCAAATACACAGACTCAGACTTCCAGTCAAGAGGGAGAAAGTCTTGATTTGGTCGACAACCATTTGCATCCCGACCCTGGAGGTGCGGAGCAGCTTCCGTCAAATGTCCTGCTACAGACTTGCTCTGAAGAACACATACCCCTGGAGACTGAATTGTCTTCTGCATTGTCAGACTCTGAAAATCCTTGCCACAGTTATTTTAATCCAGCCATAAGGGAAGAGCCAGGACTAACTCCCGGAGAGACGTCTTCGGCTGAACTCTTGGACGCTTTTTATTCTGTGCCTGTATCGGAAAGGACTTCTGCTGGTCTCAGCAGCGTGACCCATAGCCATAAACAAAACAAGGACCCATTAAAATTGCCTTTAAAAAACTCTGGCCACTTACACAGCTTAAAGAATGTCCAAATTCAGGTGAACGAGCAGTCGCATAGCTGCTTGTCTTCTTGCCATGAAGAGCCTTTGGGGGTGCATAACCATTATCAACACTCAGTGGCAGTGACAACTCTGCAGACCTCGCATCCCCTCTCAGAAAGCAGCAGTAGTGATGACGAATCCTTATTAATTTGCTAATTACATCGGTTCCTATCAGTGGCTTAGGTTTTTGTACTTTTTTGAAAATGAAAAACACCATATTTGAGCTCGAACCATATATTTTTCTAAAATACGTGTCCAAGCCCATGTGAAGATCTTCTGTGTTAGGGCAGTGGTCTCCTACCTGCGGCTCTGGCTATTGTAAAGCCACAACGCCCAACATGGCTGGAGAGTCACATGTTGAGGAGCACTTCTCCTTCATAGAGTCATTGTGTAGAAATGGTACCTTGTGTTTTCCCATTGATTTGGACAGTATATAAGCTTTTAAAACCTCATTAGATGAATGATGATGGTTTTGGCTTTTCACCCTAGGGGTTCCTGATAATTTATGTTGTATGGCACTTGGAAGGAACACAAAATCTGATAAAATAATTAAAATTTACATGAAAAACTCAAGTGAAAGGGAAGAGAAAGGTTTAGTTGCACTGAAATCATTTAGACATGAAAGATTTTAATTGATAACCCACAAGAGGCTAGGACTGGTCAGTGTCATATGAAGGCTTCAAAAAATTTTCGGCTTGCTCGGCCCACAGCTGTTCCTCCCGACTTCTCCATACACATGCCTACTCAGCTTGTATGTGTTTTCAATGGGGAGAGAGGAATAAGTTTCGGCCCGCGCCTTATCTCACCATCTTCCTCGTATTTGGTTCATTTGTTAACAGGTGCCGCTGACTTTAAAGGGGTTGTCTCATCTCAGACAATGGGGGCATATCGCTAGGATATGCCCCGATTGTCTTATAGGTGTGGGTCCTATATATTGGGAACGGACCTCCGCAAGTTGGTGGTCCAGCCAACACCAAGCGCTCTCCCCATAGAGGTGGATGAGAGAGAGCACAAGGTGCATGACGGGCCAATGCTCTCATTCACTTCAATTGGCCGACGGAAATAGCCGAGCCAGCGCTCTGCTATTTTCGGTGACCTCATAGAAAATTAATGGAGGACGGCTGCGCATGCGCAGTGCACCCTCCACCACTTTCAGGGCTCTGTTCTCGGTGTAGATGCAGGTCCCAGCGGTGAAACCCGCACCTATCAGACAATGGGGGCATATCCTAGTGATATGCCCCCATTGTCGGAGATGAGACAACCCCTTTAAGGCCCTGTTCACACGTTCAGGATTTGGGGAGGATTTGCTCATCAGATTTACCACGTTGTACAGTACATCCAATGCATGTGAATGGGGTTTTTGTATCCCTTTTCATGTGCACACAGAAAAAAGTCTGTGTGGCTAAAATTTACCAGAAGAAACAGCATGCTCATTCTTCTCAAGGATTTTGTATGGAAGGGCCAGCGGAATGCAGAAGGGCCAGCGGAATGCAGAAATGCAAGTAACAGCCTCAGACTGCCCAGATCTACAGGTAATAGATGTAGCTGAAAAGAACTCTACTTTTATGGGAACTAAATGTGTTGCACTATATTTTAACCTATTTTACTATATATTTCCAAATGTACCAGATAAGTCCAAAGGGCTAAATATCATTTCCAGAACCACAAGTGTAGGTACCAGGCAGCCGTGACTGAGCAATCTGTAGAGACCCAGATTTTCATTGTAGACACAGGAGACCAGAGCCTAGAGTTGTAAGGGAGTATACTGGATTACCTGTCCAGGAATTGGAGCCACAAATGGATTCCCTGCTGCAAGAAACCCCAAAAAGTATGTCTTTCAGCTTACAATATGGAGTCTGAATTTTAAGGTAGTTTTGCATAAGAGGCATGGTCCTTTATGTGTTCCTCATGGGCGGTGCCTAAGATGTAAATTGGTACTGCATATGCGTATTTAAGGTGTATATCTGTGTACCTGATGATAACTTATTGTTATAATTCTGTTACACTTTTGCATTTTTGGTGCTTTTTATCATGCTTATTAATTTATTTGTCCAAAAACACATTCATGAAAAAATATAGTTTTTTTTTGGTAAGGCTCTAAGTTTACTTATTTCCTTATGCCCTCTATCTGAACCTTCAGTATGGAGAAAAGCTTTGGGTAGAGTTATCTTCTAAATACTAAAGAATATGTCATTATCTAATGACGGCACTTATACGTTGGGGCTATGACCACTACTTTCTTTATTGAGTTCAGTAGGTGTCAGTGTAACACTTGTTTGAACTGGGTCCTCCAGAGAAAGAGACAATCTTTGCAGCCGCTTTTTGCTCTGACAATTTGAGGAGGGTCCTAATTGGAGCAGTCCTAATGTCTTTTAGGGTCCCTGTTAAAGGCCAACAACCTGTGCAGCAATCTGTAGCCCACTACCACTTTAAAAGTAGCTTCCTATTGGTAGATTAAAGGGTTTAACGATTAAGAATATCTATTACCTACACACGGATGCACAACCCACCGATCAGGACAATCTGGGTCTCCTGTTCTCCTGCACATGCATGACTACAGTCTGCGCTTGGCAGTCCCATAGAGAATGAATGGAGTAGCAGGGTGCATGCTCAGCCTGCTGCCCCATCAAGATGAAAACATGGGATCCCCATTCTCGGGATCAGTGGGAGTCCCAGTGCTGTATAGGGGATAACTAGTGATGATCGAGCATGCTCGGCACATGGCGGTATTCGGCAATGCTCGAGTCTCTGCCCCTCACGTTTCTTGGCTGCTATGTAGCCAATAAACGTGCAGGTAAGTACTGCCCTCACTGTAATGCCGTAGCCATGTTGGTTACTGGCATTACATTGATTGGCTGGCCGGAACGCGTTTTCGGGTGCTATATAGCACCTGATGACGCATGTTCGGCTCATTCTTAGTCAGGGAGAGCTGTGCTGAGGAAGGGACAGACAGTGTAGGGAGTGATTTAAGAATATTTTTACCACCAAAACTTTTCAGAGACCCAATAATCCTTTTAAGGACTATTGTGTGTGGCAGCAGCAATCTATATTTTTAGCGCAACCTGTGCTAAATTGCTAAAATTTTACAGACCTAAAATTCCTTCTAAGGACTATTGTGTGTGGCAGCAATATCTATTTTTAGCGCATCCTGCCCTAAATAGCGTACAATAGTTGCGGACAATGATATTAACTGCGCCACATCTCCAGTGTAAAGTGTGCACATCCCAAAAAAATCTGTGACATCCAGTGTACTTTTTCCGTAGATGGTGTCTGCTGCAGACAGTGACATTAGCTGTGCCACATCTCCAGTGTAAAGTGTGCACATCCAAAAAATATCTGACATCCAGTGTACTTTTTCAATAGACTGTGTCCTCTTCTGACAGTGACATAACCAGTGCCACATCTGCAGTGTAACGTGTGTGCTGAAAAAATTTCTCTGTGACATCCAGTGTTCTTTTTCCGTAGACGGTGTCCGCTGCGAACAGTGACATTAGCTGCGCCACATCTCCTGTGTAAAGTGTGCGCATCCAAAACATATCTGTGACATCCAGTGTCCTTTTTCTGTAGACGGTATCCCCTGCGGACAGTGACATTAGCTGCGCCATATCTCTAGTGTAAAGTGTGCGCATCCAAAAAATATCTGTGACATACAGTGTACTCGTTCAATAGACGGTGTCCGCTTCTGACAGTGACATTACCGGTGGTACCTCTCCTGTATAACGTTTCCTCATCCCAAATACCTGTGACATTCCATGTAATTTTTCATTAGCCGCTGGTTACAGCATTGACATTACCTGCAGGATATCTCCTGTGTGATGTTTCCACATCCCAAATACCTTTTTAAATAAAATAAAAAACGGTGAAAAAAAGTGAAAAAAAAAACTGTTGAGATGGCTCACCCTCCGACCAGCAAGGAAAAAATTGTTTGCACATACACTTCCAAATCCTACACTACTGTAAGTGTGACAGACTTTCAATCATATATAGCATTTAATATGAAGAAGGCGAGCAGTAAGGGATGTGACAGTGGCCGTGATGCAGATGATGCACGCAGAGGCCGTGGCCCTGGGCGAGGTGAAACTGTGCATGCTGCCATAGTAAAAAAAAAAAACAATCATCCATGATATCTAGCTTCATGTCCCAGTTTGCAGGGCGGCTCACTTGAAGTCAGACCAGTGCGACAAGGTGGTCAGTTGGATTTTAGCAGATAATGCTTCCAGGCAGTTAATCACCACCCTGTCTTCCACCAAGTCCAGTCTAAGTAGCCAGAAGTCTGCTCAACCTAATCCTCACCCTGATCTTCCTTCCTCCCACCATGGAGAGTCTGGACAAACAAGTGATCCCACACTCGGATATTCCGAGGAGCTCTTTTCAGCACCATTCCTTGATTTGGCCCTCTCGCCAAGCACGCTTGAAGAGGGACAGATCTTGTGCCCTGATTCCCAAACTCTTGAGCATCCACAATCACAAGAAGATGATGGTGGGGAACGACAATTACTGTTTCAAGAGGTGGATGATGATGAGACACAGTTGACAATAACTCAACGGCAATTACTGTCTCAAGAGGTTGATGAAGAGGATGAGACACATTTGTCAATCACTGAGGTAGTGGTTAGGTTAACAAGTCAGGAGGATGAGCAGAGTGAGTAAGTGGAAGAGGAGGTGGTGGACGATGAAGTCACTGACCCAACCTGGGAAGGTGGAAAGCCAAGCGAGGACAGCAGTACAGAGGGGGAGGGATCTGCTGCACAGCAACAGGCTAGAAGCCGTAGGATGGCAAAAGAGAGAAGGCGGGCCACACCAAACAGGCCCGCCACTGTTCCCCGGAGCACCCCTTTGTGGAAATCTCCCTTGCCAAGGGGTAGGTGTTCCGCAGTATGGCGCTTTTTTGAGGAAAGTGCGGATGACAAAAATATAGTAGTTTGCAACCTGTGCCGTACAAAAATGAGCTGGGGGGGACACTAGCAACCTCACCGCTACCAGCATGATCCGCCACATGGCATCCAAGCACCATAATAAGTGGGACGAACACCTGGGTCCACAATCTGTGTCTGCGGGTCACACCACTGCCTCCTCTTCTCCTGTGTTACGTGCTGGCCAATCCCCTGTCAAAGGCGCAGGCCCGGATGCCTCCCGCCCTGCACCTGGACCTTTGCAAGCACAATCGGCGGCCACATACATTTTCGTGTCCCAGCGCAGCATCCAAATGTCCTTACCCCAAGCCTTTAAACGCAAGCGCAAATACCCAGCCACCCGCCCACAGGCCATAGCACTAAAAACGCAGCTTAACAAATTACTGGCCCTGGAAATGTTGCCATTTAGGCTTGTGGACACTGAGGCCTTCTGCAGCCTGATGTCGGTGGCCGTGCCGCATTACGCAGTCCCCAGCCGCCACTATTTTTCAAGGTGTGCCGTGCCTGCCTTACACCAACATGTGTCCCGTAACATCACACGTGCTCTGACCAACGCAGTTACTGGGAAGGTCCACTTAACCCTGACGGCACACTGGGTGAATGTTGTGGAGGCCGTGAGCGAGTCGTACCCTGGGATGGCAAAGGTGCTACCGACGCCAAAGATTGCAGGCCCTACGTCGATCAGGGTCTTCGCCAGCACCTACGCTAGTGGCTCCAAACCCACTTCTCCTCCTCCGCCTCCTCCTCCACTTCCGCCTCTGAATTAACCGTCAGTCATCAGTCGGTAGCTGGAAGCAGTGTAGCACTGCAGTGGGGAAGCGGCAACAGGCCGTGCTGAAGCTGATATGCTTAGGGGACAAGCAGCACACCGCTGCAGAGCTGTGGCAGCGGATAAGAGACCAGACTAAGCTGTGTCTCTTGCCATTCAACCTACAACCCGGCATGGTTGTGTCTGATAATGGCCGTAACTTGGTGGCGGCCTTGGAGCTCGGCAAGCTCAGACACATCCCATGCCTAGCCCACGTGTTCAACCTTGTGGTTCAGCGGTTTCTCAAAACCTACCCCAATTTGCCTGAGCTACTGGTAAAGGTGCGCCGCGTGTGTACACATTTCCGAAAGTCATCGACAGCTTCAGCTGGTCTGTCAACGCTACAGCAGCACTTGAAATTGCCAGCTCACCGGCTGTTGTGCGACGTGAGCCTGCGCCTGCGTAGTACCCATGGAGGTTTAAGTCCATCTGTTCTGTGTGGGTGGGCAGAAGAGGATGAGGAGATTGAGAGTGATCCTCCTGATGACGACAGCGAAGTCTTGCCTGTTGGTACTCTGGCACACATGGCTGACTTCATGTTAGGCTGCCATTCCCGTGACCTGCGCGTTATACGCATTTTAGAAAAAAAGGATTACTGGTTGTTCACCCTTCTCGACCCCCACTACAAAGAGAACTTCTCATTCCTCTGGTAGAGAGGACTAGCAAAATGGTGAAATACCAGAAGATCCTTGTTGAAAAATTGCTTCAAAAATTACCATCTGACAACGCTGGCGGCAGAGTCCGTACTTCCTTGGCCAACCGAGGAGGGGAGACCAGGGGAACACACAGCAGTTCTAACAGAGGCAGGGAAACACTCTCCAAAGCCTGGGACAGTTTCATGACACCCCGCCAGCACCCTCACCCTGATGCACGGCCTAGCTGTCACGACCGCTATCCCAGCAGCAGTCGTGTCGCACCAGACGGAGGGGAAGGGGGACCCTTATCTATGGATGGGAAATAGAACGGCCACCCCTGACTAACCCTAAGCTGGCACCTGTCTGCCCTGATACCCTGTGTGAACCCGTGCGGCGAGCAGGATGCCTAAACCCTCAGTCACCCTAACAAGACTAGACTGGGGAAAGGCAGATGGGAGCACTAGTCACCATCACTCATGTCTAGGAGGACAACAGGGGAAGACAGCAACAAACAAACAATCTACAGCAGAGGTAGACTTATCCAGTCACGAGCAGAGAAGGTGATCCCAATAACGACAGTCCACGCCAGACAAGAGCTCCACAGCAATACCGTCAAACGATCTCCTTCAAAGGTCAGAATAGCACTGGAAGTAAGGACTATATCTGGCAATGACTGCAAGTGAAACTGAAACTAATATAGTAGCTGGGAGTGGCAGACAGGACTCACCTGAGAAGGATGCCTACAAACTCCCAGTCAGGACAAAAAGGTTCACAAGGCAAAACCCGGATGACATACCCTGAACCACGGAGCAAACTCACAAGCTATCGCGAGTAGCAAGTCGCTGCGACCTTCTCCTCCCAGACCTGTCTGGATCAGTCACAGTCGTGACACTAGCGTCACAAGAAGGGAGAAATTTTGGAAGATGGTGAAGTAGTACATAGCAGACCGTGTCAGCGTCCTCAATGATCCCTCAGTGCCTTACAACTACTGGGTGTCCAATCTGGACACGTTGTCACGCCCTGCCCTGTGAGAGGCCTGAGAAGATCTGACAGACTTGCTACACGTGAGTCTATTTGCCAGATTGTTCTGTTTCTCTTTGTTGTTTTTTTGGGCAGGATCCCACCTTCCCTCGGGTTCTGCTCAGGACTTCTCAACTCCACCAGAGGTAAGCGGCTGAACATAAAGGCTCATTAAATGTGTTGTTTATAATGTACTGAATACACTGTATTCCCATGCACCCCTTCCACCACAAACAAGGGTGTATGGTTGAATCTTCCTTTTCTCATCCTCCTTCTCCTCTTTCAGACATCCTCCCCATGCTGTTCCCGAACCATTTTGGTGGTATTTCCATACATTTCTGACCTTTTTCCTATGAACCAGGCACCCTCCCCTCTTCAGAGCAGGGGGTGCCTGGTTTAATGCTCGGGTTCTCCCATTGACTTCCATTATACTTTACCGAGCACCCGAGCGTCCCGATGTGTTCGGCCAGAGCACCCGAGCACTTTGGTGCTCGATCAACACTAGGGATAACCACTACCTGCCACTACCCCTTTAAAGGACATGAACGTGCTGAGGCTTCCATAGACATGGTTTGCCACCTCTGCCTCTGATGTCACCCATCCTGGTGCACCCTTCCCCTAGGGCAGTGATGGCTAACCTCCGGCACTCCAGCTAAACTACGATTCCCAGCATGCTCCATTCCTTTCTGTGGAGTTCTGAGAACAGCCAAGCAAGTGTGCATCTTGGGAGTTGTAGTTTTACCATAGCTGGAGTTCTGGAGGTTAGCCATCACAGCCCTAGGGTAATGAATTACATGTAGTATGTTCATGTTATATGTACAGATCATAGAATATACTTCTTTCTGTAGAGGCTGAAAGGTGATGTTTCACTGGTATCTATGCTGCTCTAATTCACATACAAGGCACTTTAAGATAAACGGAAGGACTTGAAAAGTTCCGCCATACGTCGCAACATATGTTAGTCATTATGTAGACTCCATCGTGTACGTTCCGGTCCTCCTATATGTTGCAGGATGTAATTAATTCCTGACATGAGGTCTTTGACTTCATTCAATTTGTCTAACTTAATTACACTCAGTATATGTGGATTGCAGGGCATTAGGATATTACAATCCTGTACGCTGCCTAAAAGCTGTAGTTTTTTTTAAAGGGACATAACACTTAAAAATCCCAATTCCTCTGTGTGTATGTTGGGTGGCCGAGTACTAGGAAAATCATACCAGGGGACGCAGCTTTAAATCTATGCTTCATTCAATGGGATTCCAGAGATTAGACCTTCACCCATCTTGGGCTACTTTCACACTGGTGTTTCTGGGTCCACTTGTGAGATGCGTTTCAGGGCTCTCACAAGCGGCCCAAAACGGATCAGTTAAGCCCCAATGCATTCTGAATGGATAAGGATCCGTTCACAATGCATCAATTTGGCTGCGTTCGGCCTCCGTTGCGTTTTTTTAGACGGTCACTAAAGGGCAGCTTGCAGCCAGGATTTTCCAAGTGTTTTATACTGATAACCAGTGATGGTCATCATATGCGGGATGCCATCTGTAATAAGGTAGACTCACCCGTCCGGCGATGCACAGGTAAGCCCTTACCTGTGCCTGTGCCAGGAGCCGGTCTGAAATGAAATGCAGTCACCGGGAGCAGGTAGTTCTGAGAACAGCCCTATGAAGGCCCCGGGCGGCTGTTCTCGGAACTGCCTGCTTCTGGTGACTGCATTTGATTTCAGACCGGCTCCCGGCATGGGCACAGGTAAGGGCTTACCTGTGCATCACCGGATGGGTGAATCTACCTTACTAAAGATGGCAGCCCGCATGTGTTCGCTGGCGAACACTGCAAACTAACCATCACTGCTCATAACCTATAGGTTATCAGTATGTGATTGGTGGGGGTCCGGCCAGGGGTGCACCACCAATGAGGCTGGGTGAGGTGATCGCCTCAGGCAGCACCAGGTAGGAGCAAGAGGGAGGCAGCAGAAGAGCCATGGGCAATGAGCGCTTTCATTATGGAAACGCTCATCTTTACATATTTAACTGCATTTCTGTACTCAGGACATCAATACAGTTGAATGCTGCGACGGCAGTGATGTCTCCCTGCCCCATCGTTTCCTCTAATAGGCTTTAGTCCAAGTTCCTGTAGCCTATCAGAGGCCAGCGTCATCATTATTATGCTGCCTGAGTCTGGCGTTTTAGTTTTCGCCTCAGGCAGCAGAAAGGCTAGGTGCACCCCTGGGTCCGACACCTGGTGCACCCACTGATCAGCTGTTTGAAGAGGCCGCAGCGCTCACCGTGCTCCTTGTGGCTTACCAAGCACAGCAACTTCCGTTGGATAGCGGCTGTGCTTGGTATTGCTGCTCAGCCCCATTCACTTGAATAGGACGGAACTGCGCCTAGGCCAAGTGACTGGTAATTGTGATGTCACGGTCCCTGTGCATAGGTCTTCAGTATAAAACACTCAGAAAACCCCTTTAAAGGCGTTGCAAGAGAGAAAAGGAGTGAGTTTTCCAGGATTAGAAAAGGTTGGCTGCATTTCTTCTAAAAACAGCGCCACCTGTGCCATGGGTTGTATCTGGTATTGCACCTCAACTTCATATAAGTCAATGGGGTGGGGCTGCTGCTATACCACACAGAACCTGTGGACAGGTGTGGGGCCATTTTTGAATGAAAGGAGCCATATAATTTTATTTTTTCGGGTTGTGTCTGGTATTGCAGCTTAGCCTCATTCACTGATGCATTTAATGTAGCATGAACTAGAATGTGGCTGCAATACCAGAGTAGCGCAGTTTCTGCAGAAAAATATATTTTTTGTAAACTCAGAAACCCCTAATAACGCATCAAATGTCTACAATCAATTCTTTTATAACCAGCTGCCCAATGAGTGTTTTTTCATCTTCAAATACAGCTCATAAACCTGTAAATGAGGCTTTGAGCATCTTGCTAAACAGGAGGGTCATCTGTCAAAGCAAGACTGTAGATATCACTAACAGTACATGTTAGATATCACTAATAGTACTAAAAAAAAATATACAGTCCCAAGGTGAACATACCATTGGTGCGGCCTGTGCAGCTGTACTGGGGCCCTATAGGCATGGGGCCCATACCACTCTCAAAGAACGTGCACCAAGGTTCCCTTGGATCAAAATGAAGGAAGGATAGATTGTAATTCATTAGATGAATGAGTGACTAGAGAGGCATATTAAGGCCTCATGCACACCGTATCCGTTTTGCGGTCTGCAAATATGTTCCCGTTCTGTATGTCCCGCACTATTGTAGAAATGCCTATTCTTGTCTGCAATACGGACAAGAATAGGACATGTTCTATCTTTTTTTGCACAGCCGCAGAATGGGTCCTCATCCTATCCGCCAAAAATATGGTCGTGTACATGAGGCCTAAGGGACAAAATGTACCATGGTGAGCCCCTCACTATTACACTGCAAGGGATCCACATACTATTTTTGCATAGTTCCTAACAGTCCTGAATTTGCAGGGACTTTCCCTAATGTTTACTTGGCCTGTCCTGAGCCAAAATAGTTGGGGCTTATATATCCATCCAAAAGTGGGCGATCCCAGTGGGTTTGGCTTGCATACCTCGAATCAACCACCTACAGTGTTGGTAAGTATATTTTTTCCCAAGGGCCCTGGTTCCGACCCTAGAGACTTTTGTTAAAAAAAAAATCTAGATTCTGATTTTAAGAAAACAACAAGGGCGTAAATATATATAATGTGAGAGTAGAAGATTAGTTATTGTCCCATGCAGATTCCAAAGTGGCCTTTCTTTTTTTTTTATTGTCCTCAATAGCATGTTGGGAACTGAATCTCCCAGCAGCGATTGCCCGGAAACAAGGGGGTGATTTACTAAGACTGACTTTTTATGCCAGTTTTAGAGTTACCCTTGCGCTGTTGTAAGATTCAGCTAATTTATGATGAGGTGTGATTATGATAAAGCAGCCCATGCGTCTGGAGAGAAAAACGTTTTCGCCTGTTTCCAGGTGTAAATGTTAGTAAATTTGCCGGAGCTGGTGTCCCGACGCCGACATACCCCTGTCCAACTGCCATACAAGGTGTAAAACCCCCGTGCGACTAGCTATTGTCACACGGACGGTTTAGAAAAGGACTAAAATAGTCACTAGTCCCTTAATAAATCACCCCAAAGTAGGAAACAAAAAACTGAAACTGTGGAGCAGCGGCTACAACCAGGTAAATGGGACTGCTGTTGTCGGAGGACATGACAGGTCCTCTATAAGGTGCTTAAGGCATAGTACAACCCATCAGGTGTCATTACGTCTCATATATTTGTTATAGGTGACACCAATATTTACATTTCTTAATCATTTTCTAAACTACCCCCCCCCTACATTTTTTGCATTGGATTTTTTTTCATAAATGACCCACAGAATATTAACGTCATTACTGTTTACATGTGATTCATGTAACGTGTTTCTATGACCATGTAGACCAATTTTATTTTAAGAAAATAAAATATTTTGTCCTACCTCATACTTTCTTATTATTCCTAGTGTCTACAGTCGTGGCCAAAAGTTTTTAGAATTACATAAATATTGGAAATTGGAAAAGTTGCTGCTTAAGTTTTTATAATAGCAATTTGCATATACTCCAGAATGTTATGAAGAGTGATCAGATGAATTGCATAGTCCTTCTTTGCCATGAAAATTAACTTAATCCCCAAAAAACCTTTCCACTGCATTTTATTGCTGTCATTAAAGGACCTGCTGAGATCATTTCAGTAATAGTCTTGTTAACTCAGGTGAGAATGTTGACGAGCACAAGGCTGGAGATCATTATGTCAGGCTGATTGGGTTAAAATGGCAGACTTGACCTGTTAAAAGGAGGGTGATGCTTGAAATCATTGTTCTTCCATTGTTAACCATGGTGACCTGCAAAGAAACACGTGCAGCCATCATTGCGTTGCATAAAAATGGCTTCACAGGCAAGGATATTGTGGCTACTAAGATTGCACCTCAATCAACAATTTCTAGGATAATCAAGAACTTCAAGGAAAGAGGTTCAATTCTTGTTAAGAAGGCTTCAGGGCGTCCAAGAAGGTCCAGCAAGCGCCAGGATCGTCTCCTAAAGAGGATTCAGCTGCGGGATCGGAGTGCCACCAGTGCAGAGCTTGCTCAGGAATGGCAGCAGGCAGGTGTAAGCACATCTGCACGCACAGTGAGGCGAAGACTTTTGGAAGATGGCCTGGTGTCAAGAAGGGCAGCAAAGAAGCCACTTCTCTCCTAAAAAAAACATCAGGGACAGATTGATCTTCTGCAGAAAATATGGTGAATGGACTGCTGAGGACTGGGGCAAAGTCATATTCTCCTGATGAAGCCTCTTTCCGATTGTTTGGGGCATCAGGAAAAAGGCTTGTCCTGGAGAAGAAAAGGTGAGCGCTACCATCAGTCCTGTGTCATGCCAACAGTAAAGCATCCTGAGACCATTCATGTGTGGGGTTGCTTCTCATCCAAGGGAGTGGGCTCACTCACAATTTTGCCCAAAAACACAGCCATGAATAAAGAATGGCACCAAAACACCCTCCAACAGCAACTTCTTCCAACAATCCAACAACAGTTTGGTGAAGAACAATGCATTTTCCAGCACGATGGAGCACCGTGCCATAAGGCAAAAGTGATCACTAAGTGGCTCGGGGACCAAAACGTTGACATTTTGTATCCATGGCCTGGAAACTCCCCAAATCTTAATCCCATTGAGAACTTGTGGTCAATCCTCAAGAGGCGGGTGGACAAACAAAAACCCACTAATTCTGACAAACTCCAAGAAGTGAAATATGAAAGAATGGGTTGCTATCAGTCAGGAATTGGCCCAGAAGTTGATTGAAAGCATGCCCAGTCGAATTGCAGAGGTCCTGAAAAAGAAGGGCCAACACTGCAAATACTGACTCTTTGCATAAATGTCATGTAATTGTCGATAAAAGCCTTTGAAATGTATGAAGTGCGTGCAATTATATTTCACTACATCACAGAAACAACTGAAACAAAGATCTAAAAGCAGTTTAGCAGCAAACTTTGTGAAAACTAATATTTGTGTCATTCTCAAAACTTTTGGCCACGACTGTATATCAGGAGGAATAGAAGATAAAAAAGAATATACACAAAAAATGATGCAGTTTTTGATGCAGTTTTTTCTGGCCAATGCCACAAGTGGATCCAGCAGGAAGTAGAGGTGTAAGTGCTTCCTATATATTTCCCCTTCCTACTGAATCTGCTGAAAAGACTGCATGAAAAACTGCCACAAAAAACTGGAGCTCCCTTGCAAATTTTATGTAACTTTTTGCAATAAGTCACAATAATAAATCTGGCTAAAAATGCAGCCCCACCCAAAAAAATATCTATCCACCCTTTAGTATATGTAAACTGCCTGGCATGTTGCAAACACACTAAAAATTTGTCCACTGACAAAAAAAGGCAAAAACTCTCCACTTTTCTGGCACAGTGAATTTCATACATCACTCCCTAAATTTGCATTTAGAATTACGATTAGGATAAGTTTCCTTATTTACATACATTCACACTAGAGAAGGATTTAGAAAAGGGGATAACCCATTCTCTAATTGAGGACCCAATAACGATCATCAACGCCAGAATGATGTAATCCTGCCTCTTGCCTTTGCACATGCGCTCCCGAGGCTGCTTGTGAAAAATTTTCATTAGCAGCTTCGGCGCTGATGACGTTTTCCCGGTCCCGACAACCACCTAACTATGGTAATGGTGATTGCCACGATCTATCGCTAGTTCTGCCATCCTCTCCTACCTTTGTACCTGATGAACAGCCTTGATTGTCCTATGCATGTCATGCCTCAAAGTTGAAATAGCGCTTATTGCGTGACCACCCACTCCCTGATCCACCCTTCCCCTGCCTAAGTCACTAAACTCAAAGTTTGCACCAAACACTACATAAGATGGCAGCTGGCACGACGATGTACATTACAGTTCCAGGGCTATTGAGCAAGCCCTAGACTTGTATTACTTCTGTCCCTCAGCTGGTAGAATTCTGCCCTTGCTGTGTGGAATAGCTCCAAGGCTACTGTGCATGCCCTGGAGCTGCTCTACACAAACTGCAAGCGGAGATACTAGTTGTGAGCTACTGTGCATGCATGACTATGCGCACTCCCACAATCCCAGCCACCAGAGAGGCTGGAGCTGTTTCCTGCCGTGTGCAAATGCGGCCACCGGTGGATTGCAGCGGTAACTGTAACCTCTTCACAACGATCAACCTATAATGGGATGAAAGAATGAATTGAAGACTAGAAAAAAGGTATTACATGGCATTCATACCGTATAAAATAATAGGGTTTAGACCGTGTAAACTTAAAGGGGTTGTCCTACAAAAAATATTTTACGGTTTTACAACCAGCACCTGGATCTGAATACTTTTGTAATTGTACATAATTCAAAAATGTTGTGCAGCCATTCAGATATTCAATGAAATCTATCTGTATATAGCACCACCTGCTGTTTTTTCCTTTTTTCTAATCTCTCTGTCCACTTCACTGAGGTGGACGCACATGCTCAGATCCATCCTTCAACTGCCGCCAGCTCCAGCAGGCAGGACACTGAGAAAGGACATGCCCTCTGATCTGCCGTCTTGAAATAAATCTAACCATTGAAGCAATGATTGGGGAGATCTCTGGTTCTATGGGAGGTACAGGGTTAGTTCTAGCTTTGTTAGAAAGAGGTTGCCATGTACTATAAGATTTCTGATGTTCATTTTTTACCCTGATCATGGGATAACTATTTCTAAGCTAGACAGTCTAAAGATGCGCCAGATTTTTCACAGTGGCTGATGGTTGATGATAAATTTTCCAAAAAGCCTAAGACCTTGTTCGATGAGCCAAAACTAAAAAAGTGTCAAAAACACTTTATAAATGTGATTCAAAGCATGTACGCCAGATTTCTGGAGCATTTCGATTAGTAAATCTCCCCCACCGTGTTGCTTTCTACACTCAGTGTGTGATCATCAAACATTGGCAAGGTACAACATTTCATCTTCACATGATCTTTATCTAGAAAACCATCTTTGTGCCAAGTGGAGTCATGAAGAAGCTGTCAACTACAATGAGCTGCACACGGTATGCCGCAGGTGGTTGAAAATTATGCTTTAATTGAGGAAAAAAAGACCAGTTCAATTTTTACAAGATGGAAGGCCAAAAAGTTCTCTCAGTTAGAATATACAGTGACTCATTTTGACCGGAGGAGAGCAGTGCCAGTGGTGGTCTCTTGTGGTTTTGCCCCAGACTAGGAAGGGATTAATGAACATTTATCAAAAAGATTCCAGTTCCTTGCCTTAGCCGCCTGTCAGAGCCGTAGGTCACTGTGATGTTGCATTTGCTGCAATGACTCGCCCTTCCTCACGCCTTCCATTCCAAATTTCTCTATATTGCTAGATTTTCAAGTACATTTTCTCCACATATTTGCTTGTAAACAAAATGCAGGAAAGCTTGGACTTGGAAAACAGCTCATTGCATTTTGAGGGACTTTTCGTTGTCGGACATCAGGGCATCGTTGCAGTGGACCATGTCTTCCTCTGGAAGGTCTGGTTGAGGGTACACAACGTAGCAAACTTTCTGGCCACAGTATGTCATCTTTTCTGAAAGGAAAGGGTAAGTTGTGTTATTGTGGAGGTAAAACAAAAACTAATGTGGTGGTTCTGCCTGCCCAAGGAATTAAAAATGGAGCCCTTTCTTCAAGAGAGGTCATGAGCTGGTCAACATAGAAGCGATTCTAGAAGTTAGAGGTGTTCATATATGAGCCTCATAGCTACAAATACCCTACTTGTTATGCTCTTGTGCCACACACTCCCCCTGTCCAGTTCATAAAGACTGTCTTAAATGCCCCCATCTCTATCTACTGACCACCACCAATCTCTTTTCCTCTTGTCTACTTCCTCTAAAGGGAAGCCTCTTAGGCTCTCACAACCATAGGCCAACCTGATATGTGGTCTATCTTTCTCCTGGGCTCAAAAGCATTTTTCCATCTATGGCATATCCATTTTTGATCGTCGGGATACAACTGCTGGGACCTTCACCAATCATAATATAGAGGGTCCTTTGCCTCAGTTGGTGGAGGTTGGAAGTAGGAGAAGAGGACCAAAAAGTTTGCTCTTTGTGTGCAGCCTCATTACTAGGGTATGTCCACACGGGATGGATATGCTGTGGATTTGAAAAAAATCTGCAGCATAAAGTGACCCGTGTTGGTTGTTTTAAATCTACAACATAAATTTGCATGCAATGCAAAAGAGCTATGGGCCTCATGGTACCGAATGCGGCCACCAAGGGTTGAGGTGGAAACTGGTCATACTGTATTTAGGTGTTTGTTGCCAAATGTTTGACATAAACCCATTCCTCAACCCCCGTGTGTGAGCATATTTTTCTACATGTGATAGAGAACAGTACAATGAATGACTTACCAATAAATCTATCTACACACTTTGGTTTATTCTTCCAGTAAACCGTCAGGAAAAAGACTGGCACACCCGTTAAAATAATTATGAGTCCGACGCCACACACTACTGGTTCAGAATAGAAGCTGAATATGAGTAGGAACGCCCAAAAACATAGATAGGTGATTGGAATCAGCAGATTCACCTGAAATAAAACAGAAAAAGATTTCTTACATTTCTTGGCAAATAGGGTTGGTTCACACATTGTTGTTGTTTACGTTTGTGGTTTTAGTGGCTTTTCTTGCAACTGTTTTGTCTTTGTTTTGTTTTGGTAGTAAGGGCCCCTTCACAGGCTGCAGAATTTTCCACGACTAAAAATCAGTTCCATTCACTTGAATGGGCCTTGCAGAAAAAAATCCATGTGCTTTTCATCCCCATTCAAATGAATGGAACTGAGTTTCAGTCTGAAAATTCTGCAACAAAAACTGCAGAGTGTGAAGGTGCCCTAAAAATGTCATCTCCAGATGTTAGCTATGAAACACAGGACACACAAGTGATTTTTCTTTTTTGCCAATGGTGTTTTGTTAATTAGGAGGCATTTTTTGGGGTCTATGGCATTTTTTTTAAATCTACCCGTATTTTTCGCTTTATAAAACGCAACTGATGATAAGATGCAGCCCAGGTTTTGGAGGAGGAAAAATATTTTTCATCCGACTTCATGTCAGATCCTCAGATCAGGACCTCAGATCAGACTTGATATCGGGACCTCAGATCAGACTTGATATCGGGACCTCAGATCAGACTTGATATCGGGACCTCAGATCAGACTTGATGTGTGATAGGAACCCTCAGGACATATGCGCATGGTTTGTATTAAGTGCAGATGTTCACGTGGAATATCCACAGCATAATACAGTGCCAGTGCGCTCAGCAGGACGGGTTTTCCGTGAAAATCCACATGAGGCCTAACACACATGGATTTATGGGAGGATTTGGTGTGGAAACGCAGCTAATTCTGCCCAAAAATCTGTATAGATTACACTGTCATGTGGGGTTGTCTCATCTTAGACATTGGCGGCATATTGATAGGATATGCCACCAATGTCAGATAGGTGAGGGCCCCACCTTTGGGACACACATCTATCTCCAGAGCAGGACCCCTGAAGTGAGCGGAGAGCGATTATTCTTAGGAACATTCAGGGAACGTTCATTCTTAGGAATATTCCGATCATTGGCGCATGTAAAAAGGCCTTTACTAGGTGCCTGTATTTTTATTGGCGTTCCCCTTTAAAATAAAAATGTCTGTTAGAAGAAATTGCAGAATGAGTGCATTTCCATTGTTGTAATACTGAGTGTCGGAGCAGATCTGCATAATATGTCAGAGCTATAAATAAGTATAAAAATTAATAAAATATATTCTCATTTCCCAGTGACAGCCAGGCGACATCGCCTGCAGCATACCATGCATATCAGCATATCAAAAGATGGACGAAACAGACCATGCAAATTTGTATGAATACAATCCTGTTTCCCTGTAGGTGTCCTGCAGGACTACCATTTCTCATCCTGCAATGGTGTAAAAAAAACTAAAAAAAAGTAATGCCTTATCAATCCCCTGCTGATGCTTCCCTAGTTCCCCCCTGGTCTTTGTACTTCCAGCTCCAGCAGTGACATGTCAGTACAACATTTATCATGTATTTGATCCATTTCCATTAGAGATCCGTTTTTTTAGATGGATAAAAAGTACTGCATGCAGTCCTTTTTTTCAATAAAAAATTTTTTTTAAACGATCTCTAACGGAAATGGCTCAAACGGATGCCAAATGTGCATAACTGATGCACAGAATCGTTTTTTATTTTATTTCTTTTTCCATTCTTCTGACGGATCAGAAGAATGGAAAAATAACGGTCATGGGAACTCTCCCATTGTATTTAAATTGTATTTTATGCATTTTTGTATACCAAAGTATGTGTACGGACAGTAGGGGGTTAATTTCCTGGCCCTTTAGAGACAGTTGCTGGGTGTGGGCTGGTCCCTCCCCTTTTGGGC
Source organism: Bufo gargarizans (assembly GCF_014858855.1). Classification (NCBI taxonomy): domain Eukaryota; kingdom Metazoa; phylum Chordata; class Amphibia; order Anura; family Bufonidae; genus Bufo; species Bufo gargarizans. The sequence goes on from NC_058089.1 coordinate 118,066,336, forward strand.
TAGGAACTGTAGCTGGAGCAGCCAAGGTGTAAGCAGCAAAAGTGTGCAGCATGGTGTCTGAAAGAAACAGCCAAAATGGATACCTCAACCCTGCAAGCCAAGAGCAGCTATAAAAGTGATCATCCAGCCTCTGAGAGAAGGAAGCTTTGAACTTTACAGAAGGTTGAGGGCCATAACCAAAGGGACAGTGCATGAAAAAACAAAATCAGTAAAGGTAAAGCATGTATGTTAGGCTTTGGACTTCATTGCATTTGGTTGGGGATAAGCTTCAGGTACCCTCCCATACTATTGAGACAGACTGGGCATCTGTTAAAAGACTGCACCCCACAGTTGGGCAATTTAGTGCCATATTGAGAATAAGAATTTATTGTGAGAAAGACGTTGCACCTAAATTGTGAAGTTTGCTTGGATTAACTGGGAAGAGACTCAGATAGGTACTATCTCCCCATATACAGCCTTGGGAAATCTGTGGATGTACCTGGAAAGACTGAACTTCTTTTTACAAGTGCCTGTGTGTGTCATCTGTCCAAAGGGCCTCAGTAAAGTACATTGGACTTGTTCCCCCAAAACCGGTCTCATTATTGCCTTGAATGGCCTACCTGCACAGTCACGCCACTGCCCTTTTTGTAGGTATCTCAAGGGAACCCAAAACTCACCAATACCATGGGCACCCCACCCCAAGGGGAAGAAAGAGTGCACCCCTCCCATCACTGCATAGGCCAGGGAGCACCAGAATGCAGGCTGCTACCGTGACTACTACTTACTACTCCTATCCTCGCCACCATCGCCACTCTCATCACCTTAGCTGGTACTACAGTATATTACACTGGGGATTTTCCTGCACAAAAATCTGTGCGTAATACATACCATGTACATATATGGCCGGTCAGTTTATGCTGTGAATTTTTTTCCACATTTTGTCAATTTTCACCGACTTTGCTGGTGTTGTAACACACTGTGGATTTTCCACCTTCAGTACCACAGCGGACACATCTTAGGTCAATTTCACACAAGCATACTATTAGCCACGGGTCATATAACATGAACTAACAGCATCAGGGCTCATGCACACTACCGTATGTAGTTTGCGGTCCGCAAAACAGGGATCCACAAAAAATACAGATGTGCACATTTTGCGGAACAGAACAGCTTGGCCATAATAGAACAGTCCCATACTTGTCTGTAATGCGGACAATTATAGGACATGTTTATTTTTTTGCGGAACGGACAAGCGAACATACAGAAATGGAATGCACATGGAGTAACTTCAGTTTTTTTTTGCAAACTCATTGAAATGAAGTTCGTGTGCATGATTTCTCAAGTCATAAGGACTTAGTTCGAGTGTTCGAAGCCCCATTTTTATACTGCGTGTTTTAAGTTTTTTTGTGGCGGACCACATTGCACTGCTCTTACCTTAATCGGTCGGAACATATTGGGTTTCTTGAAGCGAAGAACAATTAGCCCCATAATTGTTACTCCATAGCAGAGGTAGTTAATAAAAGACACGTAGTTTATCAGGGTGTACGTATCGCCAACCAGCATGATGATAATTGTCGTTCCGCACTGGGAAAAGAAAGATCAGGAATTATGAGTAATATCCCCATGGGGCTAACTGCCGTGTCCTAAATGTTCCAGAATTTTAAATGCAGTATAATGAATGCGGGTTTTAGCGGAGCACTGGGCCCCTGGTTCTTAATCGGTTCTCCTCAGAGACTTTCTATAGACATTCTACAAATCCATAGAGCTCTCCTGCTCTTTCGTTTTAGCAATCGGAGAGGGTCTCTGTCCCTGAACCACCTCCGATCAAGATTTGTCACAGTGACATGTCAAAAGTCTGGGGTTATCCCATTACAGAGACATATTGCTGGGGCCCCTGCCAATTACTTAAAGGCTATGTACACCTTTGGGGGCAATTTTTTTTTTACTGTTGCATTGTACTTATTTTGAGCTAAAAATAATTTTTCAATTGACTTTTATTAACAATATGGAATCCTTTTTTGTGTACAGAGCTGAGATGCTCTAACTAGCTGCCTATGGATTTTCTTTCTGTCTTTCCCGTCATCTGGGGAGCTGAGGGGCTCCTTATCTCTGACCTTATTAATACTCATTATAGCTAAATCCTTATCTTACTGATAAAGCCTCATGCACACGTCCGTGGAACACAGGCCGTGAGATACCGGCCTGGATTCCTGCTAGAGTGCAGGAGCGCACAACGTCATTGGTTGCTATGACGCCGTGCCGCCGCTGCTGTACAGTAATACACTCGTTTAGATCATACGAGTGTATTACTGTACAGCAGCGGCGGCACGGCGTCATAGCAACCAATGACGCCGTGCGCTCCTGCACTCTAGCAGGAATCCAGGCCGGTATCTCACGATCCGTGTTCCACGGACGTGTGCATGAGGCTTAAGAATGTGGCTTAAATAAGTGTTTATGACCTCTCAGTAGTTTAGAGATAAGGGTTATTAGATGTCAGACACAAAGTGAAAGTGAAAGTACCAGTCATACAGTTAACCCTTTGTGACAGAATGGCTCAATATTTTTTTATAAAGGCCAACCTGCGGCACTCCACCTGTTGTGAAACTACAACTCCCAGCAGGCATACTTGCCCTGCTCTTCTTAGAACTCTCATAGAAATAAATGGACCATGCTGGGAATTGTAGTTGCACAACAGCTGGAGTGCCGCAGGTTGCCCTCCTCTGTACATAGGGGATAAGTCTCTGTAAATTGACAACCCCTTTAAGATGATAGTTACCCCTTTAATCAATTTGATTTAAACTACACCTTCCAGGATATTGCTCTTCTCATCACTTTTGTTGAGTGAGGAGAAAAGTCACAAATTTGGCATATTTTAACAAAAAGTTGAAATTTATGCAAAAAAAACCCTGAAAACTTGATTAGTGTGGGCCACTATTTTTTCACAGGCTTTTTCTAGGTATAGGCGTGTTCACTAAGGTCTTATTCTTATGTCAGTGACTCGCAGACGTGTGTGTTCTCTATGGACAGCACACGTATCAATTGATTTTAATGTGCTTTATCACGTGAGTCAGTGGGAAAACAATGGAAGCATGCGCTACCTTGGTCCATGTTGCAGACCAAACACGCATTGAAGCTTATGGTCCGTGAAAACCATGACAGGACATGGACGGGATCCGTGTTTTTCTCACTGATGTTTACTGAGACATGGCAAACGTGGTAAACAGATAACACATGGAAGGAAAAAAACGGACACAAGGACCACTAACAGACCCTTCACAAGACATCTTTAGGGATGAAGACACATTAAAATTGTGTCTGTGATTCAATCACTTGTCAATAAGTCAAAGACATTTAGGCTAGAGCTACATAACAACATTTGTTGACTATTTGTCGCAGAAACATTTTTTCTAATGATAATCTACGGTGTCGCACTTTGACATGCTGCAACTGCTACATGACAGTCGCAGTCGCGTCACAGTCGCAGCATGTCGCAGTGCGACACCATTGACTATCATTACATAAATATGTTGCACGACACATGTAGTTGTATCCTTTTGTCGGACGGCTTATTGTCGCACAACAAATGTCATGTAGCCATACCCCTACCATGGCGTGTGGTAAATCAGTTTGAGTAAAGAAGACTGCTAAAGTCATTTGCGCCAAATTTATTAAAAGACACACATCTTGCTGAAAAATTGGTGCATTTTGAACCAAGAAACTGGGTAAACATGTGGATTTGAGACTTAGGGCTCATGCACGCGGCCGTTCCATGCATTGGGTAAGATCTGCAGACGGATCCAGACCCATTCAACTTGAATAAGTCCATGCTGCGTCCTCCCCGCAAAAAAATAGAACATGTTCTATTTTTTTGCAGTGCAGAGGCACGGAGAGAAACTCCATGGAAGCACTCCATAGTGCTTCCGTGGGGTTCTGTGCCCCAGTTCCGCACCGGACCTTCCGGATTGCGGACCCATTCAAGCGAATGGATCCGCATCCGTGAGGCGGGGTGCACACGGCCAGTGCCCGTGTATTGTGGGCCGCAATATGGGAATGGCCGTGTGCATGAGCCATAAACAAACCTCCCAGGTGTTCCTTTTTCGGGGGGACAGTTCCTACTTTTGAACCTCTTTGCTCCTTACGGCCACCTGCACACTGGTGCGGGTGAATACACATTAGATCTGCACAAATTTCCGTGTGGATTTATGTGCGTTTCTGTAGCGCATCCGCAGCAAAATCCGCAATGTCTAACAGCATTTTTTGGTGTGGATTTGATGTGGTTATGTCAATTTCTGCACAGAAAAAATCTGCAAAGTGTGCATGAGATTTGCGTAATCTCATACACTTCGCTGGTACGCTGGTATGGGAAAACTGCACCTATTCCGCAACGTGTGCAGGCGGCCTAAGGCTCCATTCACACGTCAGTGGTGTGTTGCGGACCCGCTAATTGCACCCCTATAGAAATGCCTATTCTTGTCCGCAAGTTGCGGACAAGAATAGGACATGTTCTATCTTTTGCGGAGCTGCGGACCCGAAGATCGGGGCCGCGCTCCGCAATTGCGGATGCAGACAGCACACTGTGCGCTGTCCGCATCCATTCCGTCCCCATAGAGAATGAATGGGTCCGCACCCGTTCCGCAAAATTGCGGAACGGATGCGGACCCATTTTGCGGACGTGTGAATGGAGCCTAAGTGTCCTTCTTCCTATTTTTGACCTGAGGTACAGATTTTGATTATTGCATTTACAATAATGATCCAGAAAGTGTCTGGTTCCTCTCTGTATATTACAGCTCGCCTTGTATATTATTTCATTATTTGATGCAATTGGGATTGTAGAAATATCTATATTCCGATAATTTCTCATATCTCCCTAGCTCATATCTATCTATCTATCTCTTTATACTCCATAGTAAACAGAAAGAGGGGCAGTTGCCCATAGCAACCAATCAGAGTTCAGTTTACATTTCCAAACCTGAGCTTGGGAGATGAAAGCAGTGATCTGATTGGTTGCTATAGGCAACTGCTCTGGCTCCTGTTTGTACAGTGGAGGCCTGGCAGGACAGGTGTTTCCAGTCAGCAGCACAGGTGGAGAGCTCCTCTCATTACCTCACAGAGGCCTGGCAGGAGCTGTGGCCATAGCACAGGCTGAGGGAGGACACAGCAGACAGCAGTGTGGGGAGACGATAATGTGGAGCAAGGCTGTGTCATGCAGGTGAGCGCTGCAGCTGGAGGTATATGTGGGGGACATTATGGCGGTGCTGTGGTTACAGTGGGGCGCACACTGACTGGGGTTGGGGGGCTGCTACACTTTTTGTCATGTTTTTTGGCCCCAACTTTTGCAGCACTTTTTGTAGCCGCTTTTTTTGTTTGTTTTTTTACATGCCTTGCATCTTTATATAGAGAAGTTTTTTTTCTTTATAGAGAAGTGATATCAAAACTGTTGGAAAAACACAAAGGGGCACGTTTATCAAGTTCACCTGTTTTTAGGCTTTCAGTTAGGAGTATTTGCTTCACCTGTCTGTCTTTTGCCGACTTTGTCAAGCACTTCACAAATGAGGGCTCGTGCACGTGGCCGTAGTTTTGGTCCGCATCCAATGCGCGTCTTTTTTTGCAGATCGGATGAGTACCTATTCATCTCAGTGGGGTCAGAAAAGATGCCGTTGGCACACCCGAGTCCGTTCGGTGGCCCCGCAAAAAAATAAATAGAACTTCCTATTCTTGTTTTTGCGGACAAAGGACATTTCTGCAGGAGTAAAAAAAAAAATTGGTGTCAGCACTTGGCCGGCATCCAACTGCGATTTGCAGACCGAAAAAAAACTGATACAGTTATAATCGGGAGGCCTTATGGCTCATGCACACGGCCGTATGTATTTTGCGGTCCCCAAAAAACGGATCTGCAAATAATACGAATGATGTCCGTGTGCATTCCGGCCCCTAATAGAACAGAGCTATCCTTGTCCTTTTTTAAGGACCCATTGAAATGAATGGCTCCGCATACGGTCTGCAAAAAAAAAAACGGAACGGACAATGTGCACGAGCCCTTATTGATAAGTATGTAAATACTAGCCCGGGGGTCACACAGTAAATGTGTTAATTTTTTATTTTTTTTGTACATTACAACAATATAATTATATGTTTTCATAGCGTCTAAATGTTGGAACAATAAAAACTTTATTCAGCTTTCAAACGAAAGACGCAATACCGTGAACAGCGAGTGTACTTACACAAACCAGCAGGGCAGGTACCGGGGTACAGTATTTAAAATGGATCATGGCCAGTAAGCTGGGCAAGTGACCTTCTCGAGCTCCAGAGAAGCAAAGCCTATGGAAAGAACAAGGTCGAGAGCTCCGTTATTTCTTCCTATAGCATCTGAGTAGTTTTTGAATCTTAAAGTCAAGCTCCACGATTCGAGTACTTTACATATGGCAGGCAGGCTACAGACCTTTCATTGTGAATTTACCTGCAGAAAATCCATGTTGTATTATAGCAGCAAAGTGGATAAGGTTTTACTAAGGCCTATTGCACACGACCGAATGGCTTTTTCTGTGTTTTGCGGTCAGTTTTTCATGGATCCGTTGTTCCCTTTTTCGTTTCTGTTCAGTTTTTCCATATGGCATATACAGTAATTGCATAGAAAAAATTGGGCAGGAACGGATACGGATGCATTCCCGTATGTGTTCCTTTATTTTTTTTGCGGACCCATTGACTTAAATGGAGCCACAGAACGTGATTTGTGGGCAATAATAGGACATGTTCTATCTTTCAACGGAACGGAAAAACAGAAATGCGGAAACGCATACGGAGTACATTCTGTTTTTTTTTGCGGACCCATTGAAATGAATGGTTCCGTATACGCAAAAAAAATAAAAATAAACTGTGTGCATGAGGCCTAAACCTCATTCACACACTGTGGAAAAAATAATATACCGTACATTGAAGTCCGCACATTGACCTGTGGTGCAGATTTTATAATGGAAAATCTGCAGCATTTAGCTACGAATTAGGGCTCATGCACACGACAGTATTTTGTGTTCAGTATACTGGCCGTTTTTTTAGTTCAGTATGCGGTACATATACTGAACCATTCATTTCAATGATTCAGCAAAAAAAAACTTGTGTCTCCGTGTGCATTCCGTTTCAGTATTTCCGTACCGTGAAAAGATAGAACATGTCGGATTATTGCAAATCACAGTGCTTGGCTCCATTTAAGTCAATGGGTCCGCAAAAAAAAGGGAACACATACAGAAATGCATCTGTATATCTACCGTATCCATTCCGTTTTTGCTGAACCATCTATTGAAAATGTTATGCCCAGCCCAATTTTTTAAATGCAATTAATGTATACTGTATATGGCATACGGAAACACAACGGAAACAAAAAACGGAACAACGGATCCGTAAAAAACGGACCGCAAAACACTGAAAAAGCCATACTGTCGTATGCATGAGCCCTTATTCAGCAACATTTGCACCATTTGGTTACCAGGAGATTCTTTATGCTGCAGTTTTACTGCTGTGGACAAAAAAAACTAACAAAAAAAAAACTGCACTGGACCCATCCCACGTGGATGTACCCTAAAAGCCATGTCTTATTAAAGGGAATCTGTCACATCCTTTATGCTGCCACCAATAAAAGAAGCATAAAATAGTCATAGACCCATTTAGGGCAAACAGCGGGTCCGCAATACACGGGCACCAACTGTGTGCACCCCACATCACGAATGTGGACCCATTCACTTGAAAGGGTCCGCAATCTGGAAGGTTGGTGCGGAACAGAGGCACGGAAGCATTACGGAGTGCTTCCGTGGGGTTTCTGTCTCTGCCTCTGCACTGCAAAAAAAAGTAGTGCATGCATTCAAGTCAGTGGGTCCGTGATCTGAATGCGGCGGCCCTACAGTCGGTGCCCTGCATTGCGGACCACAATTTGCGGTCCGCAGCACGGGCCCGGCCAGAACACGTTCATGTGAATGAGCCCTTGCTAAGGCTGAATTCCAACGTCCATGGAACACGGTCCATGAGATACCGGACTGGCATCCTGCTTAGTGCAGAAACCAATGACGCAGTGCGCTTTGTGCCACCGCCACAGTACAGTAATACACTCGTATGATCTATACAAGTGTATTATTGTACAGCAGCGGCGGCACAAAGCGCACGGCGTCATAGCAACGAATGACGCTGTGCGCTCCTGCACTAAGCAGGATGCCTGTCCGGTATCTCATGGAGCATGTTCCACAGACTACATGCACACGACTGTTTTGGTCCGCATCCGAGCCACAGTTTTTGCGGCTTGGATGCGGACCAATTTACTTCAATGGGGCCGCAAAAGATGCCCAGCCCTGACACGGCATAAAAATCGCTGTGCGACAAAAAAGGGGACTAACGACTCATTTCAAGTCTGAAACAGTCGCAAGTCCTTTGATAAATAACCCCCAGTGATTTTAGTGATCTGTCACTCGGGCACTAATATCCGGGCGTTCATCAGCACTTATAGGTTTAATACTGTGCCGAGAAGAGTCACATGGTGCCAGGGAAGAGTCTAGTTTATTCATGATGAGCTCGCGCTCTCCCCGCCCACCCAGGGGTGATTGACAGTCTCTTCCTAGGGAGTAAACAAAGGATAAAACTGCCAGTCGGCAGACATAGCATTAGAGGGGTTATCCAGTTATTAAAATTGATGGCAAGCTGTGCGGCCTTCTTATAGTTCACAACTGCTCTGTACTTTTATTAGTATTTCCTTGAAAGCAGTGACCCTTCAATCAGCTGATCGGCATGGCGAGAGCTGGACCCCCGGCAATCTTATATTGATGATCTAATGCTATAACTGGATAACTCCTTTTAAAAATTCTTGCGGCCACCACTAGGGGTAGTTTGCAGCACATATGCAGTATGCAGCACATCATTTTTGACCCATTTAGGGCTCATTCACTCGACTATATAGTTACCGTCCCCTTGTGGTGGACCGCAAGTCACGGGCATGGGCCGTGTGCTCTCCATGCTGCGGATGTGGACCCATTGACTTGAATGGTATGAGATGTCCAATATTTTGTGGTGCGGAGGCACAGACTTCTGTGGGCTTCCGATCCGTGCCTCCGCACCGCAAAAGATAGGACATTGTTTTGGTCCGCATCCGAGCCGCAGTTTTTGGGGCTTCGATGCGGACCCATTCACTTCAATAGGGCCGCAAAAGATGCGGACAGCACTCCGCGTGCTGTCCGCATCCGTTGCTCCGTTCCGTGGTCCGCAAAAAAATATATATAACCTGTCCTATTCTTGTCCGTTTTGCGGGCAAGTATAGGCAGTTATATTAATGGCTGTCCGTGCTGTTCCGCAAAATTGCGGAACGCACATGGATGGGTCTGCATCTGTGATGCGGAGTTCACGCAGCCAGTGCCCGTGTTCTGTGGTCCGCAACACGGTGACAACGGCCATACTGTCATGTGAATGGGCCCTAATGTTAATAAAAATGAAAAAAAAGTTGCACAACGGGTTCAACAGTGGACATTAATTTTAAGCTAAAAGTAACATTTAAATGAATCAGTTCATTGATAAGGTCTTGATTGCTTTGAGTTACCATGGTAACAGAAGATATGGTAAAATAATTTGCAGGTTAAATTATTAAGCGGAAAGATCATAAAATTCATCAGGTTAGAGCGCTATATTAAAACAGGGAGATTAGTGGAAAAATGGCACAGGAAAAATGGCGCAAATTGCTATTCTATAGATGAGGCTCATAGGGCGCAAACTAAGCTTTAAAGAGTATAGTCTTCCTAGCTATGCTCCCTGTAAGTGTATGTTGTAGTGCATTTATGCTGGATGAAGACGGGCGGTGAGCAGCTTTCTCTCTCTACGCCCTTTATGAATAGAGGTGATGCATCCCCTGTTGCATTGTCTGCCATGCAGATATTGTGGTTGCAGCAAACATTGCTCCAGGATGCGACCTTCCACGGGTCCTTCTTCACGGGGTTCATTATGTGTCGGCCTTTAGAGACTCTGCACATTCCTAATGACATTGCATTGTGATTATTATGCCTCTTACACTGAGAGGCATAAGCCCTCTTTCACACAAGCCAGTTTTCCATCCGGATAAAATACGTGTTGCGAATGGACGGCATCCAGACTATATCCCGACCCATTCATTTCAGGGGGTCTGAGTTACATGAGCATTGCTTGTCACTGATCATCTCTGCGTCCAGGAAAAATATCAGCACGTTCATATTGTGCATTTATTGTGCAGCTCTGGCCCCATGGAAATGAATGGGGCTTGCAAGAAAAACAGAAGACATCTGGATGCAATGCATTTTTCACTAATGTTTTGTGTTTTTTTTTTTTTTTTTTTTTGTGTGTAAACACTAGTCCAAGATGTTTCTTGAAAGTCTATGGGAATCAAATGCACAACAAACGTGTTTTTTGTAGGGGCGTCAACTCTTTTTTTTCTCATGTACCTCCACTGTGTTCTTTGTGCAGTGTGTATTGGTGCTTTTTAATGGTGTTTTTGCATGGCACTTTTCTTTTTTGACTCTTTTTTTTTTTATTTTTTTATTTTTTTCTCCCCTCATTGTGCAGGGTAAAGAAAGGCCTCATGCATACGGCCGTTGTTTTGTCCACATCCGAGCCGCCAAACTCTTATGTAAGGGTTCATGCCCGCTTTTGTTCTGTTTGTTTTTGCGGACTGTACACGGAACCATTCATTTTAATGGGTCCGCAAAAAAAAGGGAAGTTACTCCGTGTGCATTCCGTTTCCATATTTCCATTCCGCAAAAAAATATTATTGTTCTCATTACAGACAAGGAGCCAGCTGTTGTTCCATTAAGAGCCAGCTGTTGCGTTCTGCAAAATACGGAATGCACACGGACGTTGTCCAAATATTTTGTGGACTGCAAAATACATACGGTCATGTGCATGAGCCCTGAAGGAGCCTTTATACAGCTTTTGTTGCATCAGATCACTGTGCAAAGACTGCACCTCCAAAAGGCATTTCACCGCAGCAAATCTCTGGGCAGACACTAAACTAGCAGCGATTGCTAGAAAATTTCATTTGGCATCAGTGCAAACGTAAAATGACCTGTGCACTCTACCACCCAGGCTGTTATGGTCACTACCGAAGTTACTTTGTATTGCATCCACAAGTCCCAGCTCCCTTTTCAGGCCTTGTTTGGTGCCCATGATGAACCTGGTTTGGATCTACTGACTTACGCCTCCAACAGACCTGTGACTAACTGTGTAGGCATACAGTATAATAGATCACCAATAGGCCTCCATTGTAAAAAAAACAAAGGTATCCGTTTTTTTTTTATGGAATAGAGTAGTGTACTATACTGTTCCAGACCAAAAAAAAACTGCTTACATATAGAGTTGAAACCAGAAGTTTACATACACTATATAAAAAGACACATATGCATGTTTTTCTCAATATCTGACATGAAATCTGAATAAACCTTTCCTGTTTTTGGTCAATTGGATTTACCATAAATATAATGATTTGCCAAATGCCAGAATGAAAGAGAGAGAATGTTTTAAGGCATTTTTATTACTTTCTGCAAAGTCAAAAGTCTACATACATTTCAGTAATATTTGGTACCATTGCCCTTAAACTGTGTGATTTGGGTCAAACATGTTAGATATCCTTCCACAAGCTTCTCACAATACTTGGTCGGAATGTGGGCCCATTCCTCCTCACAGAACTGGTGTAACTGAGCCATGTTTGTTGGTCGCCTTGCTCGCACCGGCCTTTTCAGCTTTGCCCATAAATTTTCAATAGGATTGAGTCCAGGGCTTTGTGATGGCCGCTCCAAAACATTGACTTTGTTATCCATAAGCCACTTTGTAACCAGTCTGGCAGTATGCTTCGGGTCATTGTCCATTTGGAAGACCCATTTCTGCCCAAGCTTTAACTTCCTGGCTGATGTCTTGAGATGTTGCTTCTGTATTTCCACACAATCTTCTTTCCTAATAATGCCATCTATTTTGTGTAGTGCACCAGTCCCTCCTGCAGCAAAACAACCCCACAACATGACGCTGCCGCCCCTGTGTTTCAATGAAGTTCTTAGGCCCCTTTCACACGGGCGAGTATTCCGTGCGGGTGCAATGCATGAGGTACCCGCACTGAATCCGGACCCATTCATTCTATGGGGCTGTGCACATGAGCTGTGATTTTTACACATAACTTGTGCGTTGCGTGAAAATCACAGCATGCTCTATATTTAGCGTTTTTCACGCAACGCAGGCCCCATAGAAGTGAATGGGGCCGCGTGAAAATCGCAACATCCGCAAGAAAGTGCCAGAGGTCTTTTGCCAGATCTTGAAGATAGAACAGAGACCGGCAGCTATGGAGCAGGTAAGTTAACATTATTATTTGTTTAACCCCTCCATCCCTAATTTACTTTGCATTCTGTATTAAGAAAGCTATTATTTTCCCTTATAACCATGTTATAAGAGAAAATAATAAAATCTACACAACACCTAACCCAAACCTGAACTTCAGTGATGAAGTTTGGGTCTGGGTACCAAACATGCCGATTTTTCTCACGCGCGTGCAAAACGCATTAAAACGCTTTGCACTCGCGTGGAAAAATCACGCATTTTACCGCAACGCATCCGCATCTTATCGGGCCCTCACACGCCACACTCGTGTGAAAGAGGCCTTAGGCTTCCAAGCTTCTCCCTTTTTCCTCCAAATGTAACGATGCTCATTATGGCCAAAAAGTTCAATTTTAGTTTCGTCAGACCCCAGGACGTCTTCTTCCGGGCAGAGTGGCCTTTCAGCCCATGTTGATAAGTCCTCATTTCACTGTGGATACTGACACAATCTTAGCAGCTTCCGCCATCATCTTCACAAGGTCTTTTGCTTTTGTTCTTGGGTTGATATGCACATGTCAGACCAAAGCAGGTTCATCTCTGGGACACACAACCCATCTCCTTCCTGAGCGGTATGATGGCTGGACATTCCCATCTTGTTTGTACAGATGAACGAGGCACCTTCAGGTATCTTGAAATTTCAGCCAAGGTTGAGCCAGACTTGTGCAATTCCACAATTCTCTTCCTGATATCTTGGCTGATTTCTTTAGACTTTCCCATGATGCTACACTAAGAAGCCGTGTGTTTCAGGTGTGCGTTTAAATACATCCACAGGTGTCTCTAATTAACTCAGATGTTGCCAACAAACCTCACAGAAGCTTCCAAACGCATGACATCATCATATGGGCAGTCCAGAATTGTTTAAAGGCATAGTAATCTTAGTGTATGGAAACTTTTGAAATTGCAGAAAGTAATAAATATGCCTTAAAACATTCTCTCTCTCTCTATTTGACCAAAAACAGGAAAGGTTTATTCTAATTTCATGTCGGATATTGAGAAAAACATGAATATGTGTCTTTTTATATAGTGTAAGTAAACTTCTAGTTTCAACTGTAGCAACCCAAGAGAGAACAAGTGAATGGAGCCCTATAGAAATGTCTGGTGTATACATTGGGAGCATTTCCCTGGGGTGTACGCAGAGGCGGACAGGCCCTACATGGAAATTTCCCAGCCCTCCTCTTGGCTGCCAGTCAGGTACATAAAGATCTGATGATCTCAGCAGTAACTAATGTAGAAGCACCAGACACTTATGCACCTGGCCAGTGGCCGCAGGTGCCCTCCTGAAGCCAACTGTATTGCGGTCCTTAGGACATTGTGCAGGCGGCAGTATATTGTACTGCACTATGGTATTTGCTTCTGCTGGGGCAGTATATTGTACTGCACTATGGTATTTGCTTCTGCTGGGGCAGTATATTGTACTGCACTATGGTATTTGGTTCTGTTGGGGCGGTATTATGTGCTGCGCTACAGTATTGCTGCCCCTACCTACTTCTGTTTTCTTTGCCTACTTGTTATTGTCCCACCTTCTGTCAATTTGGACCCACCTACAACATGGGGCTTTTTTTTTTTTTTTTTTTTTCCAGGGCCATTTTAAGTTTCCAATCCACCCCTGGGTATATGCTAAACAGAGGCTCCAAATGTGTTGTGTTCAGAGCCTTACTTAACTTTTTTGATCTGAATCCAGTCACTGAATAAAAAACTAAGAAACAAGCCTTCGAGGGGGTTTTAACAAGATTTTATCTTGTACAGACTGTATTATATTACTGCATTGGATGCCATAAAATGTCAGTATTAGGCCTCTTTCACACGACCGTTTTTTTTTTCCATTTTGCGGGCCGTTTTTTGCGGTCCGTATACGGAACCATTCATTTCAATGGTTCCGCAAAAAAAACGGAATGTACTCCGTGTGCATTCCGTTTCCGTATTTCCGTTTTTCCGTTCCGTTTAAAGATAGAACATGTCCTATATTTGGCCGCAAATCACGTTCCGTGGCTCCATTAAAGTCTATGGGTCCGCAAAAAAACGGAATGCATACGGAAATGCATCCGTATGTCTTCCGTATCCGTTCCGTTTTTTGCGGAACCATCTATTGAAAATGTTATGCCCAGCCCAATTTTTTATATGAAATTACTGTATACTGTATTTGCCATACGGAAAAACGGAACGGAACAACGGAACGGAAACGGAACCACAACGGAAGCAAAAAACTGAACAACGGATCCGTGAAAAACGGACCGCAAAACACTGAAATGGACATACTGTCGTGTGAAAGAGGCCTTATCCAGACTCTCTCGGACTTCATGCCTTCATACATGATGTCAGCAGTTCTAAAATGTTAGCCAGATGCAGTGAAAAATCTGCCTTTAAATTGCAGAACTAGGTCCATGAGCCTGTCGGGAGTCTAAGCAGAAAAGTCTAGTGCAACAGCGGCCATATTGGTTGTCATCCAGCTAGAGACGATGACAGCGCATATTCCGGCCGTGAGAAATAGGAGTTAGGTTTATTGACTACTGATTGTAAAGAGGAAGATGTTAGATGCTAACTCTACAATGTCAACCATACAGCATCCAACCTTGATGAGGTAAAGAGGTATCCGTTAATCCCTCCGAATGTGGACAGCGCTACTGAGACTGGCATGATCCAGGAAAAATACCCCAGTAACTTTTCACCAAAAGTCTAAAGCAACAGAAGGGGGAAGAGGCTGAAAATATATGAAACATGTGCAGACTGGTCAAATGTGGGCGACTAAGGGTCTACTTACAACCGCCACCGCATTGGACGACATCAGTTCTTCTGGTGTCATAGCTGTAAAGTAAGCTATGTTGGTGAATGTGTAGACAAATGTCACCAGCGGGATGGAGATGAATATGGCACGAGGTAGATTCCTACAAAATAGAACAGCATTACATTGTTTGTCCCACTTACAATAGATGTTGTTTTAATTTTGTGTTGCCTTTGCGACAATGTTACGTTGCAGAGCAGTCCTTTGCAAAACCAGAGAGCACGTTGTGATATTAGTACGAGTTGTGGCAAACGTGGCTTTTCTGTACATTACAAGAACGTGTGGGATATACGTATCTCGCTGTTTGGACGGTCGCTTCTTCTTTTTTTTTTTTTTTATTCCTACAATAAGTTGATCAGAGTTGCAGAGACCCCCAAAGCAATAAGCTGTAATTTAGGGGGTATTCTGTCGGGAAGTGTTAAATTTCCCTCAAATTAAAGGGGTTCTCTCACTTTAGCAAACAGTATTTTTTTTTATGTAGAGAAAGTTAATACAAGGCTCTTACTATTGTATTGTGATTGTCCATATTGCTTCCTTTGCTGGCTGGATTCATTTTTCTACCACATTATACACTGCTCATCTCCATGGTTATGACCACCCTGCAATCCATCAGTGGTGGTCGTGCTTGCACACTACAGGTAAAAGCACTAGCCTATGTGCGCTCCCATGGTCACAACCACCACACAGGCAGAGGCTTTTTCCTATAGTTGCTGCTAGAATTTTGGGATGTTTTAGGGGTAACGGTAGAGCTTATGCTGCGGACAGCCACATATTCTATATAGATGGAGGGAGGTCCATCAGAATCGTCTCCTCTAGTGGGCTCCATGTGGACTGTAATCTGACCCCTTTCTTCAAGAATTTTTACTGATACTCTGATAAAAAGTAATGAATCCAGAATGAGCTGTAATAACTTACCTCCTGGGGTCAACCAGCTCTTCTGTGACATAATTCAGAAAGTTCCATCCACTGAATGCAAAAGACCCCTGTAAGAATGCCAGCGCCAGCTGACCAACTGTGGGGGTCATCCAAAAATTAAATGCGTTACTTGGTTTTAGTTCTTCATAGTTTCCTGGAAATGACAAATATAAATGAGGCTTATGCGGTCTTGTAAGATGGTCTCCCTTCAGGAAATGGCATTTATCATGTAGAGAAAGGTAATACAAGGCACTTACTAATATATTGTGATTGTCCATATTGTCTCCTTTGCTGGCCGGATTCATTTTTCCATCGCATTATACACGGCTTGTTTCCATGGTTACGACCACCCTGTAATCTAGCAGTGGTGGTCGTGCTTGCACACTATGGGAAAAAGTGATGGCCTTTCTGCTGGTCAGGACCATGAGAGCACACATAGGCATGCATGCGCAGCAGCTCCTGTCCAGGCCATCTCGTATCAGCGCAGCAGAGGTGGTCGCAACCCCTGGATACAAGCAGTGTATAATGCAATGGAAAATAATAGTAGCCAGCAAAGGAGGCAATATGGAGAATCGCATCACAATACATTAGTAAGTGCCTTGTATTAACTTCCTCTACATGATAAATGCCATTTGCTCAAGTGAGACAACGCTTTTAAAGGGGTTGTCCAGAATTTTACTATAAATGGCCAAACCACAGGATGGGCCCTCAACATCTGATCGATCTGCAAAAATTTCTTATACAGTTAAGGTATACTGACGGGCAACAAGGACACTATTTTTGTCTCTGTTGGGTGAATGGACCCCTACAAGGACACCAAAACATGTTTCTGGGGTATATGCCTAAGGCCTCTTGCCCACGAACGTGTGCTGCGGACCGCAATATGCAGTCCACAATGCATGGGCACCGACCATGGGCCAGCCGAATGCGGATCGTGACCCCATTCACTTGAATAGGGTCCGCGTTCTGTCTGTTCCGCAAAAAGATAGGACAAGTTCTATCTTTTTGCGGAACAGAAGCACGGAATGGAACCTCACAAAAGCACTCCGTAGTGCTTCCGTTCCGTGGTTCGGTTCCATTCCGCACGGCATCTCCGGATTTGTGATGCGGAAAGCACACGGCCGGTGTCCTGTGTATTGTGGATCAGCTGTATGCGGGCCCCAATACGGCCACAGGGGACACACAGTCGTGTGCTAGAGGCCTAGGGCAGAGCTCATAGTCCATGTACACAGAGCCTTAGAGGCATTTTGTCAGCAGGCTGGAACATTTCTTAAAAGCCCCATAATAATCGATAATTAAGACTCGTGCTCGCAGCAGTCCCTGAGCAGATGGAGGTGCCTGCAAGTTTGTGTTACACATCCCTATGTGCTCGGTCACTGTAAAATATCATATTCTCCTATAGAAGGTACATCATATGCCCATATTATGTGGGTACCATATTATATATCTTGCATTAGACCTTAGGGGTGCACCTCATGTGGTCAAAAACAGCACATCACCTGTCTGTACTGAAGGGTCTGCCTCTGGCCGTGATGGGCTGGGCACCCACGGCTTGCATCCCCAGTTGCACACTTGGTATCAAAAGCTATAGCACAGATTTTATGCAACGGTCTGGCGATGTTATTTGTACATTGTATGCCGATATTATTTGGGTACACCATAAGGGTTCATAAACAGAATGTACAGGCAGTGGACACCACCAACCTGCAGCCAGCCATACACATTAATGTTGACAGATCCTGCTGGCTTACAGCAGAACCTGCTGATCATTTTGTGTATGGGGGGAGGGGGTGTCTCCTAACTTTCTCCTAACCGTAGATGTTGGGGGACATAAGGATCAGGTACCTGGATTAGTCTTTTTGTTCTCTGGGAGATAAGCTGCCACCAGAGGTGTATGGTAGCGGATGCGTTCTCCGCAGGATAGGGGATAAGTATCTGATTGGAACAGGTGCAACCGCTGGGGCCCCCTGAGA
The DNA here is from genome assembly GCF_014858855.1 of Bufo gargarizans. Lineage (NCBI taxonomy): Eukaryota > Metazoa > Chordata > Amphibia > Anura > Bufonidae > Bufo > Bufo gargarizans. The sequence goes on from NC_058089.1 coordinate 118,084,336, forward strand.
ATGATAATGAGGGCCCGTGCTTCCCAGTTGGGATGGAGGGGTCGTCATGCATACACGGTGGTGCTCGATTTAGCTCTATGGAGTTGCCGACAGGGGCATAGATACTGTGGAAGCAGCTACAATGGGGCCTGAACTCAGAAGGAGTATGGAGGACTCCTCCAGGAGGAGGACCAAAAAATTGTATTGCCTGGGTCTCCTCAACAGTATTATACAGTGACATAACATGACATACAGTATATAAGAAATGGACAGAGCGGCTGCGGGGCCTGGTCTGAGAGCTATCTTGACTATCCACAGGCGCTAGGGTTGTACAGGAGTTGGGGGTGACAGGTGGGGGGCCATTCAAAAATGTGTCGTGGGGCTCAGTCAGTTGTAGCTATGCCACTTGCTGCCAGAGATAGGCGAGTGCTTGTACTTGGCTATCTTTGGCAGTTCGATAGCGTTGAATGGAGTGGCGGACCGACATGCATGCTGCTGCTCCATTCAAATTGAGGAGCACAGGCCTTGCACCCCCAGCAGTCAGACCCCTGACAATCAGACACTTAACCGCTGTCCTGTGGATATGGAGTAAGTTGCCATGGGACAGCCCCTTTAAGGCCGGCCCTGATGAGACTTGGCTATGAATAAGTGCATTACAAAAGGGTGTACCTTTAAATATCTGCATGAACCCAACGACTATAATAAGGCCCAGCGCTAGAAGCTTCCCGGCAGTGAATATGTCCTGGATCCGCGTTGCCCACCGGACGCTTGTGCTGTTCACCCATGTGAGGAGTACTGCAAATAAGGAAAAGTAATTGTCATTGTCCCTTACCTAGATCCTGCTTTTTGGAAGAGGGATTGTTCCAGGAGGATTGTTTACAGCGTTTGAACAGAAGTTTAACCTTTTCACTACTAGCGCCGTACAAGCATGACACCCGCGTGCAGCGGGCGTCATGGTCGGCAAGTCTGTGCTGTTTCAAACAGCTAAGACCTGCGGCTAATTACTGCAACCGGCAATAATGCCGATAGCGGTAATTAAATGCTTTTAGATGCCGTGATCAAGTGAGATCACCGCACCTGAATGTGCAAAAACGGGTCAATCGGGATTTCAGTACATGTGCTGAATGCGCTTAGACTCTAAGGTCCCTTTCACACGAGCGAGTTTTCCGCGCGGGTGCAATGCGTGACGTGAACACATAGCACCCGCACTGAATCCTGACCCATTCATTTCAATGGGGATGTGTACATGAGCGTTGTTTTTCACACATCAGTTCTGCGTTGCGTGAAAGTCGCAGCATGTTCTATATTCTGCGTTTTTCACGCAGCCCTGGCCCCATAGAAGTGAATGGGGCTGCGTGAAAAACGCATTGCATCCGCCAGCAAGTGCGGGTGCGATGCGTTCTTCACTGATGGTTGCTAAGAGATGTTGTTTGTAAACCTTCCGTTTTTTATCACGCACGTGAAAAACGCATCAAAACGCATTGCTCCCGCGCGGAAAAAACTGAACAACTAAACGCAATCGCAGACAAAACTTGCTTGCAAAATAGTGCGAGTTTCACTGAACGCACCCTTAACGCATCCGGACCTAATCCGTCACGCTCATGTGAAACCAGCCTAAGAAGAAATTCAGAGCATTAATGCTAATTCTGATGGCAGGCCAACATAAGAAATGAGCAAAATGCAAAGAAATTGTCATTTTTTGAATCCCTTATGGCTGGGTTCACACGGGCGTGATGGATTAAGTCCGGATGCGTTCAGTGAAACTCGCACTATTTTGCAAGCAAGTTCAGTCAGTTTTGTCTGCGATTGCGTTCAGTTGTTCAGTTTTTTCCGCGCGGGTGCAATGCGTTTTGTCGCGTTTTTCACGCACGTGATAAAAAACTGAAGGTTTACAAACAACATCTCTTAGCAACCATCAGTTTAAAAAACGCATCGCACCCGCACTTGCTTGCGGATACAATGCATTTTTCACGCAGCCCTATTCACTTCTATGGGTGAAAAACGCTGAATATAGAACATGCTGCGATTTTCACGCAACGCGGAACTGATACGTGAAAAACAACGCTCATGTAGACAGACCTAATGAAACAAATGGGTCAGGATTCAGTGCGGGTGCTATGCGTTCACGTCACACATCGCATCCGCGTGAAAAACTCGCTTGTGTGAAAGGGGCCTATAGGTAAAAAAACAAAACATCATTTATTAGGTCATTTATGAGCCTTAAAATGATAACAATTTTTTTTTTAAGTTAAAATATATATATAAAAAAAAATATAAAAGTTTAAATCACCCCCCTTTCCGTATAATTAAAAAACAAATAGCTAAATAACAATAAATATAAACATCCTGGGTATTACCCTGACCGAAAACGCCCATAATATAAAAATAAAAAATTAAAAATCCAATACAGCGAATGGCGTAAAGGGAAAAAATGGTCAAAATGGCAAATTTGCTATTTTTTTCATTGCTTCTCTTACCCCAAAAAATGAAATAAAATGTGATCTAAAAGTCATGCACACTCCAAAATGGTATCAATAAAACTATGAATTGCCCTGCAAAAAAATGAGCCCCTAAACAGCTCAGTAGACATAAGTATAAAAAAGTTATAGGGGTCAGAATATGGTGATGTAAAACAAAAATTATAATCTCAAAGTTTACATTTATTTTTACACTATTTACACATAAAAAAACTATACATATGGGGTATCGTTGTAATCTTACTGACCCAGTGAATGAAGGGCATTGGTCAGTTCTGCTGTAAACATAATGCCGTGGGAACAAAACCTGTAAAACGGTGGAGGGATTGTTTGTTTTTCTAATTCCACCCCATTTGGAATTTTTTTCCTCCGCTTCCCACTATATTTTATGCCATAATTAATGGTGGCATTAGAAAGTACAATTTGTCCCGCAAAAAAATAAGCCCTCATACAGCTATGTGACTGGAAATATAAAAAAAGCTATCGCTCACGGAAAATGAGGAAGAAAAACAAAACAAAAATAAAAAAACACCGCCCCTGGGCACTTACAGCAAGGGCACCGCCCCTGGGCACTTACAGCAAGGGCACCGCCCCTGGGCACTTACAGCAAGGGCACCGCCCCTGGGCACTTACAGCAAGGGCACCGCCCCTGGGCACTTACAGCAAGGGCACCGCCCCTGGGCACTTGCGAGCCCTCATTTGCATACCATTATAAAGTCATTTTTGCAGAATTGGACCAAAACAAGGAAGGTACCGTTATTATCGTGCGTGTGTGTGTCCAAGAACGCAATGTAATCAGTGTGGAACATGAAAAGTTGGTGACAGACTGTAAACAAAACTCATTGACAATGAGCATAAAAATCTGTGCAGAAATCGCCCTAAGGATTTTACATTTGCAGCATGCCCATTTATGCTGCAATACATAGGGTAAAGTGTGAAGCAAAATTTGTGATACCCTCATGTAACAGATGCAGCTTTTGTCATAGGTTTTGCTGACACAAAATATACCCCCTGTGGACAGATCCTTGTCGTCCTGTACCGTAAATGCACTTTTTATTTACACTTTTGACAGGACAGTCTTTGTGTTACGTAAAGGGGTTATCCATTCCCTATAATGACTAGTGTTGATTGCGAATATTCTAATCGCTAATTTTTATCTCGAATGTTGGCACTTTGAGAATTCGTGAATATCTAGAATATAGTGCTATATCTTCGTAATCGCAAATATTCTAGATTTTTTTTCATCAGTACCCATGATCCCTCACTGCTTCTTGCTTGTGGGCCAATGAGAAGGCTGCAATATCTTTGACTTTAGGAGTAGCGTTGATTGCGAATTTTGGTATTGCTACCGTAATTATTTTCGCAATAAAGAAAATAATGACTGGAGATTACAAATTCTCAAATTGCGAAATATCGCGAATTTGAATACTGCCCCCGCCGCTCATCACTGATTATGACCCCCAGAATGCTCGGACCCCTCCTATGGAGCATACTTACCTGCTCCCCGGCACCCACATCCCTCTGGATCCCTGCATGGCGGCCGCTGTATCTCCCCGTCGTGCAGATCAACACATCCGGTGACGGAGGAAGCAGCCAATAGCAGGCCGTGATGGAAACGAGCCTCCCTATCATCACCCGCGATGCTAGGGAGGCAGATCACAGTTGCCGCCTGCTATTGGCTATCCCCCCGATGCTGGATGTTTTGATCTGCAAGACAGGGAGATGGCTCAACACTTTTAATAAAGGTCGACCAAGTTAAAAAAAAACATAATGTTTAGCCCAAAATGAGTAACATTAAATAAATGTCCCCGAAGGTGTACATGGCCTTTAAGAATATCACAGGACAAAATTAGTTTATTGCATTAATCCCACCAGACCAACCTCTGCCCGTATTGCCCTGATTTATGGAGGGGGGGGGAGGGGGGTCTATTAAACCCAATTTGCTAGGGTTTATGGAGGGGGTCTCCCATCTAGAACTGCCCTTTTATCTGCAGGAACCAAGAGCCGCTTTGCTGGACCTGTTGCTTTTTAGCTATGGCTATGCATGTGAATGTGTAATAGTATATAATAGTGTGACTGGCTGCAGATTGTAATAGTATATCATAGTGTGACTGGCTGCAGATTGTAATAGTATATCATAGTGTGTCTGGCTGCAGATTGTAATAGTATATAATAGTGTGACTGGCTGCAGATTGTAATAGTATGTAATAGTGTGACTGGCTGCAGATTGTAATAGTATATAATAGTGTGACTGGCTGCAGATTGTAATGGTATATAATAGTGTGACTGGCTGCAGATTGTAATAGTATATCATAGTGTGACTGGCTGCAGATTGTAATAGTATATCATAGTGTGACTGGCTGCAGATTGTAATAGTATATCATAGTGTGACTGGCTGCAGATTCCCACAGCAATAACAGCTGGTCACTGGGATAAGAAAAGCTGGACACACGGCGAACCGCTGATCACAAAGGGTTGTGTTCATGTCCACGAGGCAAACCCTTTACAGGTCAGAAGTCAAATCTAGTTTTCTGAGAGAGGTTAATAATCTTGGATGTAGATTGTGGTTTGGTAGCATGGACTACTACAGCAGAACGATTCTGTATATTATTAGTGCCATCTAGAGGTAAGCGTGTGTAACACGGGGAGGAAGCATTTGTGCAGTTTGTAAATCAGCGAGTGCTACACTGCAATGAATAGCAATAGGGCTCATCCACATCAATGTGCTGTGACTTTGTACAAATTCTGAGCTGCTCAGATCCATTGTACGGCACACGCAGAAGTCTATGGGCCTTACAGGACTTTCATATGGCTCCGACTGTATGCATGGGTGATTGTTTGTCAAATTTGAGTAATACAATGTCTAGTGAGGCGCCTTCTTATAGAAATAATACAAGATTTTATGGGTTTACCGTACCTCAGCATGCCATCTAAGGCTTTAACAGCTGCTGTGCACAAGGTCATTGCATTGTGGTGAAGCATCTAATAGTGGTGACAATGTTTTCTTGTGGCATACCTTCCATGGAGGCAGACTGCGCAGCTGCTATGGGAGCCTGAAGGAGGGATGCACTTCTGTTCCTGACTTGGAAACACTGCATTTTCCTGCAGTCGCCAGTAGGAGGAGCTCAGTGCAGAGAGATTATTTACAGCTTCCATTGTAATCAATGGTAATTGTATACATTTCTATTCATTGAGCGCCCCCTAGTGGTGGCTGCAGGCAGACAGTTTTATAATATGTGAGGGGAAGCTATGTATTTATACTGCTCGTGTGGAATAAATGCATTGACAACTATGCTGTTAAGGCCTCATGCACACGACAGTATTTTTTCACGGTCCGCAAAAACGGGGTCCGTAGGTCCGTGATCCGTGACCGTTTTTTCATCTGTGGGTCTTCCTTGATTTTTGGAGGATCCACGACATGAAAAAAAAGTAGTTTTAGTGTCCGCCTGGCCGTGCGGAGCCAAACGGATCCGTCCTGAATTACAATGCAAGTCAATGGGGACGGATCCGTTTGACGTTGACACAATATGGTGCCATTTCAAACGGATCCGTCCCCATTGACTTTCAATGTAAAGTCTGGAGTTCTTTTATACCATCGGATTGGAGTTTTCTCCAATCCGATTGTATATTTTAACTTGAAGCGTCCCCATCACCATGGGAACGCCTCTATGTTAGAATATACTGTCGGATATGAGCTACATCGTGAAACTCAGATCCGACAGTATATTCTAACACAGAGGTGTTCCCATGGTGATGGGGAAGCTTCAGGTTAGAATATACAAAAAAACTGTGTACATGACTGCCCCCTGCTGCCTGGCAGGTGCTGCCAGGCAGCAGGGGGCAGACCCACCCCCCCCCCTTTTTTTAACTTATTGGTGGCCAGTGGGCCCCCCCTCCCTCCCCTGTAGTTAACTTGTTGGTGGCCAGTGTGCGCCCCCCCCCCCGCCCCCCCTCCCTCCCTCTATTGTAATAATGGCATTGGTGGCAGTGTGCGCCCCCCCTCCCTCCCTCTATTGTAATAGCATTGGTAGCAGTGTGAAATTTAAACTGGGGAGGGAGGGGGGTCTGCCCCCTGCTGCCTGGCAGCCCGGATCTCTTACAGGGGGCTATGATAGCACAATTAACCCCTTCAGGTGCAGCACCTGAGGGGTTAATTGTACAGATCACGGCCCCCTGTAAGAGATCGGGTGCTGCCAGGCAGCAGGGGGCAGTCATGTACACAGTTCGTTGTATATTCTAACTAGAAGCGTCCCCATCACCATGGGAACGCCTCTGTGTTAGAATATACTGTCGGATCTGAGTTTTCACGAAGTGAAAACTCAGCTATGAAAAAGCTTTTATGCAGACGGATCTTCGGATCCAATCTTGTGTGCATCCGTGATTTTTCACGGACCCATTGACTTGAATGGGTTCTTGAACCGTTGGCCGTGAAAAAAATAGGACAGGTCCTATTTTTTTCACGGCCAGGAAACACGGATCACGGATGCGGCTGCCAAACGGTGCATTTTCCGATTTTTCCACGGACCCATTGAAAGTCAATGGGTCCGTGAAAAAAAAAAGGAAAACGGCACAACGGCCACGGATGCACACACCGGTCGTGTGCATGAGGCCTAAGAGCGCCATAAAAGTTGGATAAAGTGAGTTAAAAATTATTACCATTTTTTTTACGTTAATATTTCTTCTGATTTAAAAGAACTTGTAAACCGTCAAATCTGGGGGCCTTGTGCTTTGTGGGATATTTTGCTTGGGGCCCTATGTGATCTGTGTAGGCCCCTGGTTGTGATTTTCAGAAGCTTCTTTTCAGTACAAGTTAAGTTACTCCCAACCATTGATTTCAGTTTATTTCTGCATTTTTGAACAAAATAGGTCAGTTACTTAGGGCAATTCTTCTGTAACCCAAAATAGAAAATGTTAGTATTAAAAAAGACTTGAGCAGCGTCACGTTCCTTTACTCTTCCTGGCTTAGACATGATGATAACTGGGTCATACTCACACAAACAGACCAGAGAAAGTGTCCTGGTGGCATCATATGGCGGGATACAGTCTGGAAATACAGGCTGCAGGACGTAATTTGAGAACGTCAGTGCAATGACAGCAAGGCTTGTGGGGTACATTATGAGAACCGCACTCCATAGCAGCAGGAAGCTGGGGAACAAGGAAAGAGGGTTGGGGTCATTTCCAAGGGAATGTAGACAAATTTGACTTATTCGCATAGGTAAATATGTCATGCCTCCACTTCATGTAAAAGAGAGACGACTTTACTGTACTAAGTATATATACTGAACTATATGGGAAAAATGCACAGGGCTGTTTTTCTAGCTACAGTAGGCACTTGAGGGCATGTACCTAGGGCACCACCCAGCAAGGGGACGGGTACAACGCCAGAGAGGAAATAGTCCAGAAAATGAAAGGCACTCCTTAAGATGATAAAAAATAATAACTCCTTTATTCACCCGTGCGGTGCAACGTTTCGGCTAAGCACTAGAGCCTTTTTCAAGCTTGAATAAAGGAGTTATTTTTTATCATCTTAAGGAGTACCTTTCATTTTCTGGACTTGAGAACGTGCACCCACATTTTTCTCATTCAGCTGGTGCCGCCATTTTTCTCCATTATATATTACTGTGACCGGGTTACCATGAAAGCAATGGAGGGAATGAGGGGAAAAAATAAAAATTAAAAAAAATTCAAAATTATATATATATATAATATATACATATATATAAATTTTTACATTTTTTTCCCCCCTCATTCCCTCCATTGCTGACATGGTAACCCGGTCACAGTAATGTACAGGTTTGGAGGCAGAAGGACAGACTTCACGCAGTCCGTATAGCATGTTGGCAAGTAAAAGGAGGAGAGGAGCCGATTCTCCTCTCCTCCATCGGCACTGCCAAGATGGAAAAGAAGTGCTCCTGTCCTCCCACTGTGCAATGCCCGCATGGTGAAGAGAGAGGAATGGTTTGTTGCAGGTTAGTACTGTGTGCAGAGTGGAGTAGTTGGGTTTTTACTGTGTGACTCGCCCTCCCGGCAACTCCTACCTCGGCCTAGAACTTGGAAGAAGCTCTTCATGAGTCCTGTAGTGTCCAGACCTGCACCTGTCAAGCCCTCTCTCCTCAGAGGAAGCTAGTCAGTGCTCAGCGGGCCAGCACCACTACACTGTATATACACCAGTCCATTCCCTAGCAATATACTGCCAATGCGTCATACCATTCTTTAGCAGTATGCCGACCACAGGACTTGGTCAGCAGCATGTCCTCTCCATCTCATCTGATAGTAACCCACACTGACTATGAGCTCACATATCGCTGAAGAAATCCCACTGCATTGACTAGCCGCTACCGGCCGCTGTCATAACTTAAGGTAGATTTATACGGGACGATTCTGCAGCCGATTGTCGGGAAGGAAGCCTTCCGTCCCAACTGTCGGCTGCTGATTCAGTGAAGGAGACCGCGCATTTACATGCAACAATCTCCTCCACAGTATGAGGACCTCATACAGAATCATGGTTTCTGAGCAGCAGATCGTCGTTTAGGTGAGACGATCTGCTGCCAAAAACCATCATCGGTGGGTGGTGCCTGCATGAACGACAGGATCATCCAATGCGTTTCGCTCATTGATTGGGTGGTCGGTGACTCCTTTACATGGGCAGATTATCAGGAACGACCATTCGCAGGAAGCGTTATTTCCGATAATGTGGACTATTATTGGCTCGTGTAAATGCAGGTTTACTCTTTGTGAGTGACTGTAAAAAGCACAACAGGGGACTGTAGAGACGTGACACGCTGTCAGTGACGTGCCATCAGTGAGCAGACAGTGGCATGGACTGCTGAACGAGGCGCCTAATTAAGAGGTGTTCTCTGGGAATTAAGAAAATACATTTACTGAAAATACATAACTATTACTGGGACCCCCAGACTAAGGTCCTGCCGAAACGCGTGTCAGTGTTGGTGCCATCCCAGAGGAGGCATACAATGGGTAATGGATTCCTTTTATACATTATGTTATGGGAATAATTGTTGCACTAGCACTTTAATAATATTTGAATTGAGGAGAAGTTTCCGAATTATCCCCTTTTATGCCTACTTCTTGTGGATGTTGCCTTTTTCCCTGCACTTGTTTTATGTATGGATTACCGTATGTCCTTTATGAATTATGCTAATAAAATACATTAATTATCTTATGCGGTCAGGTAATTCTTATAGGGATTGTATTTTCATCTTACCATAGGCATATGTACATAGTACATTGCATGGCGTTGATATAGAGATGAGTGTATATTTGCACTTATTTACTACAGGTTTACATCTTGTTTGGCTGGACTGAAACATTGACCATGTATTGTTAAATTAATTCCTAACTGCAATATATTATTTTGAGTGCCGTGGTATTTTATAGAAGAAAAATAGTCCTGGAAGAGAGTGTTATGGGGGCTGACAGCAACTGTGCATCATATCCTGCACTTTACTGAGAGAGTAGTGGATGCATGGAATAGCCTTCCTGCAGAAGTGGCAGCTGCAAATACAGTGGAGGAGTTTAAGCATGCATGGGATAGGCATAAGGCCATCCTTCATATAAGATAGGGCCAGGGGCTATCCATAGTATTCAGTATATTGGGCAGACTAGATGGGCCAAATGGTTCTTATCTGCCGACACATTCTATGTTTTTACATTACATTTCAGCACCAAGGCCAGGGGCACTGCAGCCTTTCCTGAGCCGTCCAGAGTTTAGCTATTCCTTTCCCTGCTTAATCCACTGAAAGCATAACCCACCCTATGGCACCTAAACGTGTTTATGGTGCCACAAGGGCAGTGGCAGGCTATTTTGAATTCTCAACAGTACTACTGTGCATAGATCTTATCTGATTACTACTATGCATGATTTTACTATAATGAAATTATATTACAATTCCCTAACCAGAAATTCATTTTAAGAGTTCCGTGAAAATGGCTCGTGTTGTGGAAGCAATGCTTATTTTATCTAGCTTCATGTCTACTTTATTCATATCCTGAAAACAGAAAGTTCATTGTCAGAAATGCAGCGACCAGATTTATGGGGATGTAAGAGCTCAGTGTAAAATTGCACGACTTTTAAGTTCAAACGGTTGTTTCTCTAGTACTTACCCGGTTAACCCACCAAAAATCTCAGTGACATATGAATAATCACCTCCTGATTTAGGAATTGTGACTCCGAGTTCTGCGTAACACATGGACCCGAGGGCAGACACACCACCACCGAGAACCCAGACGATTAACGCCAAGCCCACAGACCCGCTGTGTTCTAGGACACCCTTCGGAGAAATGAAGATACCGGAGCCTATAATGTTACCTTGAACAGAAGAACAGACATTAAGGTACAAAAGACTGCAGGACCATAACATAACAGTGTATTGTAGACAGGTGAATGTACTGTGTGCAAAAAATATTAACATTAGAACCAGCCCATGACTGAACATTTTTTTGTACTTGGGCTAATAAAAAAATATATAAATTAATGCTTGAATCCATAGATATTCCAGAAAATAATGTAAGAATAGCGCCATCTGCTGTTTCTATTGGAAAGGCTTTTTGTCTCCACCTCAGTAAATGTTCCAGGATGGACACATGCGCTGACATCTTCGCTTACATGGAGGAATTCCTGGTATGATGATCCGGCTGCTTCTCTTCTTTTCAATGAAGATGCTGAGCAAGTGCAGTTGAAGTAACGTAGTCTCACTGTCTTATCGCTTCCTTAGTGTCTCCTCCGAGAAGCAGAGAAGACACTACTGCTTAAGAAGCGGCAGGATTACCACAACAGGAGTCTCTCCACTTGAGCGTGTGTGTCCACTTCAGTACATCTACTGAGGTGGATACAGAAAGACTAAGTCCAATAGAAATAGCAGGTGGCGATATTCTTGCAAATATAAAAAAAAATGTTTATAATGAGCTGGATTTAACTAAAAACAATGTTTTTCATGGGGATAACCCCTTTAAGGGTAAACCAACATGCAAATAATTTTTTAGTTGCGAGTTTGCTGAAGGTTTTACCCTCTGCATTACAAAGTATAAATTCCCATGCTGCAGATATAAAACACGCACCACATGTCTCATTAGATTGACCACAGTGGTAGGGAAGATAGTGAAGCCCATGGTCAAGTGCCTGAAGGGGCCAACAGGAGCATATCAGTGCTATGAACCGATGTAATATAAATAGGGTTGAGCGAACCCGAACTGTGAGTTCGGGTACCCGGACTTTTTCACTGAAGTTCGGGTTCGGATGATTTTATTATTTTCCATTATAACATGGTTATAATGGGAAAATAATAGCATTAAGACAGAATGCTAAAAAAATGGGCATTGAGGGGATAAAAATAAAAAAAACCTCACCTCATCCACTTGATCGCACAGCCGGTATCCTCTTCTTTCTGCAGGACCTGCAAAAAGACCTGCCATGACGTCACTACGTGGTGAGCGCAGTGATGTCATTGCAGGTCCTGCAGAAAGAAGAGGCTACCGGCTGCGCGATCAAGTGGATGAGGCGAGTTTTTTTTATTTATTATTTTTAACCCCTCAATGACCATTTTATTTAGCATTCTGTCTTAAGAATGCTCTAATTTTCCGTTATAACAGAAAATAATAAAGTGAAGTTCGGGTCCCCATTGACTTTAACCTCCCTAGCGGTAATCCGGAGTGTGGCTCGGTGTTAACTTACACTGCAAGAAGCGGTAACCCCGAACCACACTCGGGATTACCATGGGTTAATTAGAACTCGGCAGGAATGGATGCGGACAGCACACAGTGTGCTGTCCGCATGCGCATTTCCGGAGCAAGGCGCAAACTTTTGGCTCAGCTCCGGAAGAATGTACCGCTTCAGGTACGAAAATACTACAGGAATTAGACTGCCAGGGAGGCTAATGGGGTGAAGTTCGGGTCCCGAACCCGAACTTTGACCTGTAGTTCGGGTGAACCCAAACTTCCACGGGTTCGCTCATCCCTAAATATAAATTATAGTAGAGATGTCTTTACATTATACATTACATTATAAAGGCAGCCTATGGTTTTGCATGCACATGACTATTACGTGTTGGGCCTTAATACTAATTTTGCACCAATGTCCAGGAGCTTTCAGTGATGCATCTGGATCTGACTCGTATGTGATCAGAGCTTTACAGATTAATATTTTACTGGAAGTGTTAATGTCGGATGAGGAGGGTTTGATGTTACCTGCCAGAACATTTGCAATCATTGCATCACATACATTTATCCCATCTACATCGAAAATGTATACAATATCTAATGTAAATGGTTGAGTCTTCATATGTCCTTAGATTTGCATGTAATTTCTGCCAGTATCGGAGAAGCCCCATGCACACTTGACTCGTGACCGGCGTTTTACAGCGCGCTGGCTGCTTTGCATGCAGAAAGACCGCACTTTAAACTCCACAGTTTACTCTACTGAAGTGTCAGCAATGTTGTCAGCCCAAGCTAGATACACTGAAGACAAGGGGCCTGAAAACCCAGAGGGGACCCCAGAACGGACACATTCTGTTGCTGGAACATTAGCCATGCAAATGACTTACATGGAAAGGCCAGATGTAGTCTCGGAGAACAAAGGCAGGCTATCTTCCACTGGAAGGGAATTGTATAATCTGCTCTAATGTTCCTGTCGGGTAGGAAATCTCCTTCGTACTTTGCAGAACCTCTTTATTATCCATCAAAAGTCTTTTAGTTCCATGGCAGAGGGTCAAACTGCCACCCCTGCCACGTTCAGTCCCTTCTCTTCTCCCCCCAGCAACCACCTTGAGAAGTTATGTCCTTTTTCTCCTGAGGGCTCCCTGCTTGGCATGCAGAATTACAGCCAGACATTCACGCTTGTGCTAGTGGAAAGTCAGCCAGAACCAGAGGGATAACACTGGGCACTTAACCCTTTCAGAGCTGCTTAGAAAGGGCCGTGTGTCGCTTAAGCTTAGAAAATGACAACAAACATTGGATATTGCTAGTCAATAATCATTTGGAATGGCTATAGCAAGCCGTCTTTTACATACACTGTGTGTATACATGTATTAAATATGATTTATATATAATATTAGAAAAGTCAGGTTATATCAGCATGCTCCATATCACTATATACAAGAAGATGTATAACTTGTACCAGCTGTACATATATAACTATATACAGGAGATACCCAGGTTATACCAGCATGTTCCATATCACTACATACAAGAAGATGTATAACTTGTACCAGCTGTACATATATAATGATATACAGGACATACCCAGGTTATACCAGCATGGTCCATATCACTATATACAAGAAGATGTATAACTTATACCAGCTGTACATATATAATTATATACAGGGGATACCCAGGTTATACCAGCATGCTCCATATCACTATATACAAGAAGATGTATAACTTATACCAGCTGTACACATATAATTATATACAGGAGATGCCCAGGTTATACCAGCATGCTCCATATCACTATATACAAGAAGATGTATAACTTATACCAGCTGTACATATATAATGATATACAGGACATACCCAGGTTATACCAGCATGGTCCATATCACTACATACAAGAAGATGTATAACTTATACCAGCTGTACATATATAATTATATACAGGGGATACCCAGGTTATACCAGCATGCTCCATATCACTATATACAAGAAGATGTATAACTTATACCAGCTGTACACATATAATTATATACAGGAGATGCCCAGGTTATACCAGCATGCTCCATATCACTATATACAAGAAGATGTATAACTTATACCAGCTGTACATATATAATTATATACAGGAGATGCCCAGGTTATACCAGCACGGTCCATATCACTATATACAAGAAGATGTATAACTTATACCAGCTGTACATATATAATTATATACAGGAGATACCCAGGTTATACCAGCATGGTCCATATCACTATATACAAGAAGATGTATAACTTATACCAGCTGTACATATATAATTATATACAGGAGATGCCCAGGTTATACCAGCATGCTCCATATCATGATATAGAAGATGTTTAAATTATGGTAATTTGTCCGTAGTAATCTGAGATCTATTTGATAATGATTGTGTAAACTGTGTATAAATGGATATATGTGGAATGTTACTAAATTAATTATAAAGGTTTGCAGATAAAGTACGTGTTTGACCTCCATGGTAGTTTTCAATGCCCTTCCTGTGAAATGCATCAGCAGTTTTCTGGATATTAAATCAGCATTGGTGATATAAGCTCCATCTTGATTCCCCAAATGACCTAGTGCCTGTGTTGTAGCGGCCGCCCTCCCAGACACTGACTTGTGCATGTAAAGACATGAACCATCATTGTGTGCAGTAAGTCTGACATTCCTCAAAGGCTTTTTCCTGAGCTTAGGATCTATAAGCGGATTATGCCATGTACAACTGTACAGGTTCCTAAATGAATCTGATGGTTCAGAGCGCGTAGTAGAGGCAGCACAATGCCATGAACTGCGCACGTGGAAGTGAGATGATTAAAGAAAAAACATAAACGGAGTGTGTGTGTAGTAGTGGCTTTGGCCAAATCCAAGCTTTTTCACGGCATATCCACAAACATTCTGCAAGACAATCTACAAGTCAAATCCGCAAGAAATTGTGTGGATTTTGTGTAGTTCTGAGGCCGCTCCGAATTTTCATATAACATTATCATAAAATTATGCAAATAATATTTTTAAAATCCCTATCCGATTCATGTTTGCCATGATGGCTGAGGATTTTCTACTAGGCCCTGCAGGGAAGCGTTTCCCAACTTTATTCCCAAAGGTTTTTTTTTTTTAACAAGTCCCAAAAGAAAAAAAATTGCCCCCCCCCCGGCAGATCCCACTGCTCTGGTCTGAACTACTTCCTGGAAATGAACACTCTCCAATCCCTGTCCACAGCGATGATCCAGGTGCCAATGACTGAGCAGGCGTTTCCCGCCATTTACTGTGCATCGAGCCAAGACCAGGAAGTAAAGAACAGCGAGGACGCAGGCAGCACTGGAACAGCAGCTGTGGGGGGATCGGTCAGGTGAGTATTGCTTAATTTTTTAATACAATTTTATTCACTCCCCCCCCCCCCCCCCTGCACTTGAATAAACTGCTTTAACCTCATAAAGTCCGGCCTATTTTAGGATTTACAGGATTTGTTCAGCTTTTTGGACTTTAACTTTCAACACCAGCCTGTTGCACCTATTGAAAAATGCATACTTCCCTGCTCCCAGCTCTCTATTCCAGCTCCCTGACCTCATTCAGCAGTCTATTGATCCCCACCCTGTAAACCTTAGGACGGACATGGTCATCTGCTGCAGCCAGCGAGTGGTCTCAGCAGTGACGTGAACTGAAGTGGCGTTTGAATCGGCAGAGAAATCAGAATTTTCTGCTCCTGAATGTTGTGCCCCTTTAAGTCACTTGGGTTTGCTTTATTTAAAATAAGATTAGTACCTCATTATATTCCTAACTGATTACCCAGATTGGTAATGTGTATGGATAGAAATTGTATATTAAGACCTTTGGCCTGAAAGAGATTAAGACAGGGAATATTGTAAGGGTCTTTGTTCTAGTTCAAGTAGTGAATATTTCACACCATCATAATTAACATTCTTCCTGCGGTAAATCGGGATCTACAAGAGCCTTGTCTACAGCGCAGTTTCATTTACACTTGATCCTCTGTAATCTCTCACTTCCCATCTTGTAAATGGTAGAAAAGCGACAGAAGCGCGACTGGGGTTGGATAATTTCATATAAGTGGCAAGGAGAATTCCCACCCCCTTCCCCTCCTAAAATAGATGTTCTTTCACTGCCGCTGGTCGTCTGTTGGGTGAGCTGAGATTGTTATACCCTTGCACTAGCATCACCATGTCCCTTAAGAGTATATGGCAGGGGTCCCCAAGCCGTGGTTTGTTGTCAGCCACTGGCTCAGGGCTTTCTGCAGCTTTAACTAATTTTACGCTGTGGGTTTTCAGTCCGCAGCACGTCAATTTATGCTGCAGGTTGAGGGACGAGAGAGAGTTGGGTGGCCACTGGCATGTAGTAATAATGTATTTTCCATAAACATCGTGGTACTATGATATAAACCTTATTATAGGCACAATTTACAGTGTATGGCTACATTCAGATGCCATTTTACAGTCCACATACAGAAATAATAACTGATAGATGGCATGGATTCATGCAAAGCGGCTCATGCCTCGCCAACATGCAGAGTTTCCATGAGGGGGTAAGTGAACATGGATGTAAAAGCGAATAGGATTTTATAGTGTAATAATATTCATAATCATCATAATAAAAATTATTATATATTAGAAAGCGCCAATAATTCCATGGCACTATAGATCCAGAGGGGGTTTACATATACATAATATATTAAAAATATAATAAATATGAAACTATTACAGACTGGTACAGAGGGAGAGAGGACCCTTTGAATGCAGAAGAAAAACCTTTGGATCCAGAGGGAAAAAAAGCAGTCTGGTTTGAGAGCTGCACGTATACAAGCGGACAAACAACATGAGTTTGTGAGCTTTCGCGTGTTTGATTTCAAGTGTGTGTATTAAGTGTGTGACTTTAGATGATGTGACTTGAGATTCAGGGACTACAGTAAGTTACATTCTTATCACTGCACTATATAGTATTTTTTCTCTTTTCTTGCATAATCCCCATTTAGTATGTGTTCTATTATTGACAGCGCAGTCAAGTGCACATCTTGTCTAATGAACAGCCGTTTGAGGGTGCATATCCTTGTTCAAAATGTGAGCAAATTGACTGTTTCGAATTGCACATTGCGTATCTAATCGGGCGAGTTTTAACACTGAGAAGCATTGAAAATTTGGAAAAGAGTTTGCTGAGGGTGGTAGTGAGGAGGCTCAGGAAAGTGAGGTAGCTAGCTGGATAACAGTTAGAAAGCGGGGTAGAGGGAAGAGTGTCAGGGAGGCTAGCCCTGATCTGACACACCCCAACAAATTTGCAAGGTTGGCAGATGAGGGGGATGTCAGTTCAGGGAGAGCACTGCTGCAGCCGGACACTTCCTCTGCCAGTCAGGGGAATGTCAGCTCCAGTAAGCAGGGGACCAGGAGAGCAGGGCAGGCCAGAAAGGTGCTGGTAGTGGGAGACTCAATTATTAGGGGTACAGATAGGGCGATCTGTCACAAAGACCGGGATTGTGGAATGGTGTGTTGTCTTCCTGGCGCTCAAGTTCGACACATCGTGCATCGGGTTGACAGATTATTGGGAGGGGCTGGAGAAGATCCAGCGGTTATGGTCCATATCGGAAGCAATGACAAAGTTAGAGGTAGGTGGAGCGTCCTTTAAAAATGATTTTAGGGATTTAGATCACAAGCTTAGGGCAAGGACCTCAAAGGTAGTGTTTTCTGAAATACTACCGGTACCACTAGCCACACAAGAAAGGCAGCAGGAGATTAGGGAGGTTAGCAAGTAGCTCAAGAACTGGTGTAGGAAGGAGGGGGTTTGGGTTCCTGGAGAACTGGGCCGACTTCTCTGTTGACTACAGGCTCTATCGTAGGGACGGGCTGCACCTCAATGGGGAAGGGGCAGCTGTGTTGAGGGAGACTATGGCTAGAAGGTTGGAGGAGTCTTTAAAATAGGGACTGGGGGAGGGGAATTGTTATAGGATGGGAAGATGCAGATACTGGGGGAGAATGGAAGGAGGGGCTAGAACAGCTCAGTAGGAAAGGTGTAGTGTAAAAATATACATAAACCTCTTAATTGTACGTATACGAATGCCAGAAGCCTGACCTAATAATAAAACTGGTGAATTTTAATTAGTTATGTGTGAGGAGGACTATGACATAGTGGGAATGACTGAGACACGGCTGGATGATAGCCATGGCTGGGCGGTTAATGTACAGGCTTACAGTCGGTTTAGAAAAGATCGCCAAAAAAGGAGCGGGGGAGGGGTCTGCCTTTTATGTAAAGTCCTGTCTAAAGCCCACAGTCCGAGAAGATATAAGTGAGGGACATGACCATGTGGAGTCACTGTGGGTAGAAATACATGGAGGCAAAAACAATAATAAAATACTAATAGGAGTTTATTATAAGCCACCTAATATACCAGAGTCCACAGAAAATCTACTACTAAACGAGATAGACGAGGCGGCGGATCATAATGAAGTCGTTATTATGGGGGACTTTAACTACCCAGATATAGCCTGGGAAACTGAAACCTGTATATCTCATAAAGGAAACAGGTTCTTGGCAATAACCAAAGACAATTACCTTTTCCAACTGGTTCAGGACCCGACTAGAGGGACGGCCATACTGGACTTAGTATTAACCAATAGACCTGACAGGACAACAGATTTGCAGGTTGGGGGACACCTGGGAAATAGTGACCATAAAGTAATAATCTTCCAATTATCATTCAAAAGAGTGTTTCTTCAGGGAGGAGCAAAAATACCAAACTTCAAAAAAGCTAAATTTAGCCAACTAAGAGAGGCAATAGGCCTTACTAACTGGGACAAAGTCCTCAAAAATAAAAGTACAGCCACAAAATTGGATATTTTTAAAGGCATCCTAAAATCTAATTGTGAGAGGTACATACCTTATGGGAATAAAAGGTTAAGGAACAATAAAAAACCAATGTGGATAAATAGAACTGTAAAGAAAGAAATAAATGACAAAAAGAAAGCTTTTAAATCACTAAAACAGGAGGGGGCCGAGGAAGCACTGAAAAACTATAAGGAAAAAATAGAATATGTAAAAAACGAATAAAAGCAGACCAACTAGAGACCAAGAGATTAATTGCCAAAGAGAGCAAAATTAGCCCTAACATTTTCTTTAATTATATAAATGGTAAAAAGTATAATTCTGAAGGTGTCGGCCCTCTACAGAGTAATGGGGAGGGGGGGGGGAGTTGCAGAGAGCAATGAGGAGAAAGCTAAGCTACTAAATATTTTATTTCTCCACAGTATTCAAATATAACTGTCAGATGAAATGCAGAATCTAAAAGTAAATTCCCTATTAAAAATGTCCATTCTGACCCAGAAAGAAGTACAGCGGCGTCTTTAAAAGATTAAAATAGACAAATCGCCAGGACCAGATGGCATACACCCCCGTATCCTAAGAGAATTAAGTAATGTCATAGCCAGACCCTTATTTCTGATATTTAAGGACTCTATAATGACAGGGAGTATTCCACAGGATTGGCACATAGCAAATGTGGTGCCAATATTCAAAAAGGGTCGAAAAACAGAGCCCAGAAACTGTAGGCCGGTAAGTTTAACATCTGTTGTGGGTAAACTGAAGGTTTTCTAAGAGATGTCATCTTGGAGTACCTCAATGAAAATAAGCAAATAACGCCGTATCAGCATGGCTTCATGAGGGATCGGTCATGTCAAAACTAATTTAATCAGTTTCTATGAGGAGGTAAATTCTAGACTTGACAGCGGCGAATCAATGGATGTCGTATATCTGGACTTCTCCAAAGCATTTGACACAGTACCACATAAAAGGTTAGTATATAAAATTATAATGCTTAGACTGGTAGAAAATGTCTGTAAGTGGGTAAGTAACTGGCTGAGTGGGTGGTTATTAATGGTACACACTCAGATTGGGTCACTGTCACTAGTGGAGTACCTCAGGGGTCAGTATTGGGCCCTATTCTCTTTAATATATTTATTAATGATCTTGTAGAAGGCTTGCACAGTAAAATATACATTTTTGCAGATGACACTAAACTGTGTAAAGTAAATGACACGGAAGAGGACTGTATACTGCTACAGAGGGATCTGGATAGATTAGAGGCTTGGGCAGAGAAGTGGCAGATGAGGTTTAACACTGACAAATGTAAGGTTATGCACATGGGTAGGAATAATGCAAGTCACCCGTACATACTAAATGGCAAAACCCTGGGTAACACTAACAAGGAAAAGGACCTAGGAATTTTAGTGAACAGCAAACTAAGCTGTAGAAACCAGTGTCAGGCAGCTGCTGCCAAGGCCAATAAGATAATGGGTTGCATCAAAAGGGTCATAGCTGCCCGTGATGAGAACATAGTCCTACCACTTAACAAATCACCAGTCAGACCACACATGGAGTACTGTGTACAGTTCTGGGCTCCTGTGAACAAGGCAGACATAGCAGAGCTGGAGAGGGTTCAGAGGAGCAACTAAAGTAATAACTGGAATGGGGCAACTACAGTACCCTAAAAGATTATCAACATTAGGGTTATTCACTTTTGAAAAAAGACGACTGAGGGGAGATCTAATAACTGTGTATGAATATATCAGGGGTCAGTACAGAGATCACTCCTATCATCTATTTATCCCCAGGACTGTGACTGTGACGAGGGGACATCCTCTGCGTCTGGAGGAAAGAAGGTTTGTACACAAACATAGAAGAGGATTCTTTACGGTAAGAGCAGTGAGACTATGGAACTCTCTGCCTGGGAAGGTGGTGATGGTGATTTTACTAAAAAAGTTAAAGAGGGGCCTGGATGTATTTCTGGAGCGTAATATTACAGGCTATAGCTACTAGAGAGAAGTCGTTGATCCAGGGAGTTATTCTGATTGCCTGATTGTAGTCGGGAAGGAATTTTTTCCCCCTTAAGTGGGGAAAATTGGCTTCTACCTCAGTGTTTGTTTGTTTTTTGCCTTCCTCTGGATCAACTTGCAGGATAACAGGCTGAACTGGATGGACAGATGTCTTTTTTTTGGCCTTATAAACTGTTACAATCTACAAGAAAAGAACACTGTAGGTGAGGGTAAAAGCTGCTCATCTGGCTGTGCGGTGGCAGCATGCTTATTGCAGGTGGTAGGTTTTCCCAAAGAAGTGGGTTGTCAGGTTGCTTTTGAAGGTTTGGATGTTGAATACGAGATCCAGTTTTGGGCTCCACATGCTAAAAAGGATATAGGAGAGCTGTAAAAGGTTTACAGATGGGATGGGATTATTCAGTTTGGGTGGAAAAAAAGATGCCTTAGAGGTGATGTCATTTGCATGTATAAGTACATATGTGGTGTAGTAAGGTACAAGGGGTCGTCATTGATGGTAGGTATGTGTCACTGAGGTTCCTGGCCTCGGTGAAGTAAGAGCCGGTATTTCCATGTGTCAGCGGCAGCTAATGCTAATTGACACTTTGCTATTTAGTAAGGCTGTAAATAGCTGATCAGGGACTGCTCTTACTGGGAGTAGTCAAAGTGCTGGGTGGGTGACTACTCCCCAAGTTTCAGGCCGGGTCTTGGCAGGCTTATAAAAAACAGCCAGCACTGTCAGGCGGTGTTGATTACCTCCCTCTGACAATGGAGCTCTGGAGATCTCTGTGCTGAGGTCTGAAGACAGTGTGTCAGGCGAGCGGGCCGCCTTAAAGCCTGCAAGTGGACTTTCTGAGGCTGAGCATTCAGCCGGGTGTGAACTGACACCCAGGATACCAGGTGAACTTTATTTTGTTTTTCTGTGTGTGAACAAGCACCAAGCCTGTAAAGTGACAGTTTACACTGTGTTGTGTTATAAGTGTGAATAAACACTGAAGAGTGATTTACAACCTGGTCCTTTGCTTCTATACTGCGTCCTCTAACCTGCCTACCAGAGCGAATCCCCACAGTGGTCAGTACAAAGAGCTGGCACAGGATCTATTAATTCCAGAACCAGAGGACATTCGTTACCTGTGGAGGAATTTAGGCATCTATAAAAGAAAGGATTCTTTACAGTTAGTGCACTGTCACTGGCTCTATCTCAAGAGGTAGTAATGGCGGATACTATCTCAGCATTTAAAAACCAGCAAGATGCTTATCTAAGGGTAAATGGCATTGATGGTTATAATTAAAGGGATATTCCCATCTCGGGGACCCACACCTATACTTAGAACGGATCCGGCGAAGTGCTGGAGGGTGCACCCCTTTCATTTATTCCTATAGGAGTGCTGTCACTGGCTCGGCTATTTCTGTCAGCCAAATACAAGTGAATGGAGCGGTGGCGGGGCTTGCATGGTGCGCTTCCCACTCATTTCAATGGGAGTGCTGAAAATAGCCGACGCGCCACACGATTTTTGGCGATACCATAGGAATAAATGGAGGCCGTACACGCATGAGCGGTGTGCCATCCGTCTAGTATAGGTGTTGGTCCCTGTGGTGCGACCCGCACTTATCAGACATTGGGGGCATATCTTATCAATGTCTGCAATGGGAATACCCCTTTAAATGGGTTTTCACCGACAAATTGATATAGATGACCTATCTTCAGGTTAGGTCATTAATAGAAGATCTGCGGGAGTCTGGCACCCCTGAAGATCAGTTTTTTGAAGAGGCACGCTCCTCTTAGGCCACTGACATCACGTTCATCAGTCGAGTGGCCTAGGTGTAGCTCATACAAGTGAATGGGGATGGGCTGCAATACCAAGTACAGCCACTATCCAGTGGATGGTGCTGCAGTCTCCTCAAACAGCTGGTCTTCAATATTAATAGGAATATTACTGAGGAGGAGATCCCTGCATCTAATAGCAGCTGTCTCCTCCTCTAGCGAACAGGCGATTGACAGGAGGGAACTCTTCCGTCTGCTCTATCTGTCTTGTAATGGGGCCCTCAGAGTAAGGCTCTGTCCACATCTGCACACAGGCTCTAGTAGGGCCCTCAGCCACACATTCTGTCAAAGACCAAATAGCTCAGCATTTCCTGACGGAAACCCAATTAACCCCATGATGGAAAATGGGGTGGTCGGGCACTATTCGTTTCCATCACTTGATAGAAACTGTGCTTCAGTTCATGACGTTGTTCTGCTTTTATAATGGAGCAGAATGGGAATACATTATGGTGATTTAAGCAAAGCCTTACTTTGTAAGTTTATCACTTATTCTGTTCCTGTATTATTCAGATGTATCCGAGCTAAAATTGCCTCGCAGTGTTATGGTTATCTCGTGACAAAAGCCCGTGCATCTGTATAGCACAGAGCGGCTGTCACGATTTTGCAGGCTCTAGAGATGAAATCTTTCAGCATTCTTTGCTAAATCATCGTCTGCACAAAGCTTTCTTTGGTGGATTTAAAGTCCAGTAGGCAGTGTACAATACTGTGATGTAGAAAAAATTACCTCAAGCACCATATAAGACGATAAATTGTTAGACGTGTATCTGACAACCAGCTGATTGACTGTTCGCAAAAACAACAAGCAGAATAGTGAGTGCAGCTCTGGCGTATAATACAGGATGTAACTCAGGATCAGTACAGGATAAGTAATGTAATGTATGTACACAGTGACTGCACCAGCAGAATAGTGAGTGCAGCTCTGGAGTATAATACATGATGTATTGATTTATGATACTATGTAACCCTTAGAGGTCTGGAATGTATTGGATAACACTAATGGCATTATGTCAGTGTTATCAAATACATTCCACAACTGTAAGGGTTACATAGCATCATAGATTAAAATAATGCTATGCGACCCCGGCAGTGCTGGAAGTTCAGGGTTCTACGCAGTGAGTCCAGAGCGTGACACTCACTCTTGTGAAACCAGCCTAACACTCCAGAGCTGCACTCACTATTCATCTGGTGGAGTCTCACTGCGTAGAACCCTGAACTTCCAGCACTGCCGGGGTCGCATAGCATTATTTTAATCTATGATGCTATGTAACCCTTACAGTTGTGGAATGTATTGGATAACACTGACATAATGCCATTAGTGTTATCCAATACATTCCAGACCTCTAAGGGTTACATAGTGCTGGAAGTTCAGGGTTCTACGCAGTGAGACTCCACCAGATGAATAGTGAGTGCAGCTCTGGAGTGTTAGGCTGGTTTCACAAGAGTGAGTGTCACGCTCTGGACTCACTGCGTAGAACCCTGAACTTCCAGCACTGCCGGGGTCGCATAGCATTATTTTAATCTATGATGCTATGTAACCCTTACAGTTGTGGAATGTATTGGATAACACTTACATAATGCTGTTAGTGTTATCCAATAGATTCCAGACCTCTAAGGGTTACATAGCATCATAAATCAATATAATGCTATGCAACCCCGGCAGTGCTGGAAATTCAGGGCGGGTGGTGCGCTGCGAGTCCGGAGCATTACACACTCTTCCGAAAGTGGCCTAATACAGGATGTAACTCTGGATCAGTACAGGATAAGTAATGTATGTACACAGTGACTGCACCAGCAGAATAGTGAGTGCAGCTCTGGAGTATAATACAGGATGTAACTCAGGATCAGTACAGGATAAGTAATGTAATGTATGTACACAGTGACTGCACCAGCAGAATAGTGAGTGCAGCTCTGGAGTATAATACAGGATGTAACTCAGGATCAGTACAGGATAAGTAATGTATGTACATAGTGACTGCACCAGCAGAATATTGATTGCAGCTCTGGAGTATAATACAGGATGTACAGCCTGTTTCAGTGTGGGAATTGCGATCCGTGTGTGAGCGTAATTCCCCGTTATGGACGCTGCTCTTTTCGCAGGAGTGCATGACATTGTATCGATTTTATCATGCTGTGTCTCTCTGCATGACCTGTACCCACTGAATTATACTGACAGAATTATAAGGTCATGCAGAGACACACAGCATTATAAATCAGTATAATGTCATGCACTCCTGAGAAAAGAGTGTGATTCCCACACTGGACATGCTCATCTGAAACCGCCCTAACTCAAAATCGGTACAGGATATTTAATGTAAAGTACATACACACCTTGTTTGCACAAGCAAAATAGTGAGTGCAGCTCTGGAGTATAATAGAAAATATAACTCAGGATCTGTATAGGATAAGTAATGTATGTACACAGTGACCCCCCCTACCCCCAGAATAGTGAATGCCGCTCTGAAGTATCATACAAAATGTAACTTGGGATTAATACAAGATATGGGAAGTAAAGTAATGTATGTACACTGTGACTCAACCAGCAGAATAGTGAGTGCAGCTCTGGAGTATCGAACTCTGGATCAATCCAGTTGTAACAATACAGCCTGGACCGCAGCGGCTCCCTGTGACGATACGCTGGCTTGCGCTCCAGCGTGGAACGCACCGGCCGTCTGCGATGATACGCTGGCTTGCGTTCCAGCGTGGAACGCAGCGACCGCCTGTGTTGTTACGCTGGCTTGCGCTCCAGCGTGGAACGCAGTGGCCGCCGGGCCTTCTGTGACTCCGCCCACTTACCGCCCGGGCCTCTAATAGTAGACAGGTGCTAAGCAGGGTGTTCCACTAATGGAGTGCGCACCCTGCTAGCTCCATTGCATTTGAGGACTCTGTCCACATATCCGAACCTAGATACCTAACAACATCATTGAAGGACTGTCTACCTTCTTGCCACAGGCTTCTAGCCTGGACCAACTAACCGCAAGTATATGCCAAACTGTGGACATGCTACACTAACTCTGAACCTACTGCTTAGTATATACTAAACTGTGGACATGCTATACTAACTCTGAACCTACTGCATAGTATATACCAAACTGTGGACATGCTATACTAACCCTGAACCTACTGCTTAGTATATACTAAACTGTGGACATGCTATACTAACTCTGAACCTACTGCATAGTATATACCAAACTGTGGACATGCTATACTAACCCTGAACCTACTGCTTAGTATATACTAAACTGTGGACATGCTATACTAACCCTGAACCTACTGCATAGTATATACCAAACTGTGGACATGCTATACTAACCCTGAACCTACTGCATAGTATATACCAAACTGTGGACATGCTATACTAACCCTGAACCTACTGCATAGTATATACCAAACTGTGGACATGCTATACTAACCCTGAACCTACTGCATAGTATATACCAAACTGTGGACATGCTATACTAACCCTGAACCTACTGCATAGTATATACCAAACTGTGGACATGCTATACTAACCCTGAACCTACTGCATAGTATATACCAAACTGTGGACATGCTATACTAACCCTGAACCTACTGCATAGTATATAACAAACTTTGGACATGCTATACTAACTCTGAAGCTATTGCATACTAGATGCTAACTCTGAACTCTGCACAAGCTTATACTAACTTGTGACTCCTGTAATTCTGGGAGTCCCTCCTCGCCATCAGTAAAATTAATTGGATGGATAGCGGTAAATGATTTTGTTACCCCAAACTCTCTGCCTAAGACTGAGAGTGACGTCTGGGGTACATACTGAGTAACCGCGAATCCCACAGCCAAACACAAGGGTGGTGGGATAATAGTGGATGTCCATTGCTTCCGCAGTTGAGATCCTAACTGATCAACTAGGTGCGTTACACCAGTAAGTAATACAATGTATTTACAGAATAATTGCTCTTGTTCTATAGAAGTATTTTCTATGTTCGCTCTGTAATGGTGATCAAAGGTGGACACTTAACTAGAGGTCTGTTTTTGTCTGTAGTCTTCACCATAAAATCCATAGAATAAGACAATGATTGCAATACAACCTAGCTTACTTGTATCTAAAGCCGGCCTGTGAAGTCTGATATTATTTATTATTTAAGGTGCAAATAACCTACGACATGAAACTTGCATTGAACAGGGAGCCGGTCTTGCTGCCTAGATGTTTGGTTTTCCGGTATACACGCAATGTATTTTTCAATTAACAGTTTGGTCAGACCCAGGAAGGGGAATCTGCATCCCACTGGTGTTGGCCATAGGGAGAGCTGCCGGCCCAGGAGGGAGCAATATTGCTCAAAACAAATCGCATTTTGTTAGTTTAGAGAACATAGAGGTCTATGTAGATATCAAATAAAATACCAGTCTCCGACTTCTATTCCTTTCTTTTTACCTTTTTCTATTATGATCACAGTATCTGCTTACTGTTATTAAATTGGGCAGGTTTAAAGTGTCCCCGCTGTACCCAGTAATTGGATGTTATCCTTTTGCTCAAGTGAAAGCTGATCTGTAACAGTGCTTAAAGACCGCCAAGCACATCCAATTACCGCTGTGAGCCCTGCTAGGGACGATGCACTCGCTTTATAGAGGGTATTAAATATGTGATTTCAATAAATGGGACCATGCTCTGCTAGGTAATTCACTCCTTGCCTGACTATTTTTTTTAATGAACTATTTGCAAGATTTATATGTTCAGCAATGGCTATTTTTTTGATCTTTATTATTATTACAATTATGATTTATTTTTTGGGCCATACTATATTTGAAAGGTGCAAATACATTAATAATGGCAGTAACCACTATAATGCACTGAAACTGTTCTATTCCAGGGACTATTGATAGATTTTCTATAAAAAAAATATTCCTTGACAACTTGTCATTGTACAGAGATGTGTGAATACAAAGACCAGTATATTCAAAATACTGTATTTTCACCCTACAAGAACCCCCCCCCCCTTCCCCAAAGTGTGTGTGTGGGGGGAGTGTCAGTGTATCTTATGGGGCTAATACTAATGAGCGCTTCTACTAATGAGCGCTCTGATGGGGGGTCATTCAAATAGGGGGTCTGATCTGACTTCAGATTGTGGTCTTTTTCACATTGGGGCTCTGATTGGGGGTCTTATGAACATTGAGGGTCTGAGCTGAGGTCTGAATGCAGCCTTATTATTATTGAGGGTCTGATTAGGGGTCTTATAAACGTTGGAGGTCTGATCTGTGGTTAGATTGGGGGTTTTATTAACATTAGGGGTCTGAGCTAAGGTCTGATTGGGGGTTTTATTAACATTAGGGGTCTGAGCTAAGGTCTGATTGGGGTTCTTAATAACATTGGGGGTCTGAACTGAGGTCTCATTGGGGGTCTGAGCTGAGCTTTGATGACATTTTTTTTTTTCTTATTATGGGCAGGTGAGTCTTATAGGGCAAAGATACAGTACATTGCTTATCTTGAAGTGATCCTGATGTTTTTAGGAGTGCCATTTTGAAACGTACCTGAACCACACCTGTTTTCTGGAAATTTTAGGATGATTAAAGATATATGAGGAAGGTCATAAAAACTGAATTATATTCAAAAGAACATTGGGGGTTCTTCATATCTGGACTGTGATCCTGAGATACATCCATATTATACTCCAGAGATGTGCTCAGTATTCTACTGGTGGAGTCACTGGGGGAGATTTATCAAACTGGTGTAAAGTAGAACTGGCTTAGTTGACCATAGCAAACAATCAGATTCCACCTTATATTTTTCACAGCTCACAGGTGGAATCTGATTGGTTACTCTGGGCAACTTAGCTAGAACTACTTTACACCAGCTTGATAAATCACCTCCACTGTGTACATACATTACATTACTTATCCTGTACTGATCCTGAGTTACATCCTGTATTATACTCCAGAGCTGCACTCACTATTCTGCTGGTGCAGTCACTGTGTACATACATTACATTACTTATCCTGTACTGATCCCGAGTTACATCCTGTATTATACTCCAGAGCTGCACTCACTATTCTGCTGGTGCAGTCACTGTGTACATACATTACATTACTTATCCTGTACTGATCCTGAGTTACATCCTGTATTATACTCCAGAGCTGCACTCACTATTCTGCTGGTGCAGTCACTATGTACATACATTACTTATCCTGTACTGATCCCGAGTTACATCCTGTATTATACTCCAGAGCTGCACTCACTATTCTGCTGGTGCAGTCACTGTGTACATACATTACTTATCCTGTACTGATCCCGAGTTACATCCTGTATTATACTCCAGAGCTGCACTCACTATTCTGCTGGTGCAGTCACTGTGTACATACATTACATTACTTGGCCTGTACTGATCCTGAGTTACATCCTGTATTATACTACAGAGCTGCACTCACTATTCTGCTGGAGCAGTCACTGTGTATATACATTACATTACTTATCCTGTACTGATCCCGAGTTACATCCTGCATTATACTCCAGAGCTGCACTCACTATTCTGCTGGTGCAGTGACTGTGTACATACATTACATTACTTATCCTGTACTGATCCTGAGTTATATCTTGTATTATACCCCAGAGCTGCACTCACTATTCTGCTGGTGCAGTCACTGTGTACATACATTACTTTACTTAGCCTGTACTGATCCCGAGTTACATCCTGTATTATACTCCAGAGCTGCACTCACTATTCTGCTGGTGCAGTCACTGTGTACATACATTACATTACTTATCCTGTACTGATCCTGAGTTGCATCCTGTATTATACTCCAGAGCTGCACTCACTATTCTGCTGGTGCAGTCACTGTGTACATACATTACATTACTTATCCTGTACTGATCCTGAGTTATATCTTGTATTATACCCCAGAGCTGCACTCACTATTCTGCTGGTGCAGTCACTATGTACAGGTTGACATCCCTCTTCCTTTTGTACCTAAAAGTTAGTTTTCCCCTTGAGTCCGTGTGCATAATCTCCTTGTAAATCACTGACAAGCCATTTGAGGGATTTCTCTTTGCCTGGAAATGTTTTTTTTTTATAGATTTAAAGGGGTTTTGTCACTTCAGCAAATGGTATTTATTATGTAGAGGAAGTTAATACAAGGCATTTACTAATGTATTGTGATTGTCCATATACTGCTTCCTTTGCTGCCTGGATTCCTTTTTCCATCACATTATACACAGCTCGTTTCCATGGCTACGACCACCCTGCAATCCATCAGCAGGGGCTGTGCTTGCACATTACAGGAAAAGGCACCAGCCTAGGTATGGTCCCAGCAATCAGAGAGGGCAGCACTTCTTCCTACAGTGTGCAAGCACGGCTACCGCTGATGGATTGCAGGGTGGTCGTAACCATGGAAATGAGCAGTGTATAATGTGAGGGAAAAATGAATCCAGGCAGCAATATGGATAATAACAATACATTAGTAAGGGCCTTGTATTAACTTCCTCTACATGATAAATGCCACTTGCTAAAGTGACAAAACCCCTTTAAGTGAGTTTGAGTGTCCTTATCACTCATCTGGTGCTTTGTCTTTAGTTTTGCAGAGGACTGCTGGGAGTTTTTAGTCTTCAACTGGTCCATTGTCAAAACTTGCTGGGCAACTGGATCACCCAAGTTTAAATGTGAAATTATGTTGAATAGATATGTAACTTTCAAATCTGATAATTAATTGTAATTATGACACCATTTTTGTGACTTTTCCTATGTTTCCATGCCTATTATTTTTGAAAGAAGATATGTTGGCATCTTTACCTAATTAGATTACCTAATCTTTGCAGTATTCCCAAGCTCAGCACCGTATTATCTTTTAAAGGGGTTTTCTGGTTGTTAGATACTTATGGCCTATATTTATGCCAGGTATCAAACCCCCACTGATCTGATATTTTGACCTATCCTGAAAATTGGTCATCGATATCTAAAGATTAAAAACTACCCTAAAATGGGGTGATTGTTCATGGTTTGTCATTCTATGTTAGCCAATTTTAAAGTTTTTTTTCCAAAATCTTGATATAGATGGACTGTCCAAGATAGGTCATCAATATCAGATCGGCGGGGGTCCGACTTCTGGCACCCCTGCCAATCAGCTTTTTGAAGAGGCTGTGGTGCTCTGGGGAGTGCTGTGACCTCTTCAGAGGCCTATGACATCACATTCATCAGTCACATGGCCTAGTTCTATTCAAGTGGATGGCGCTACGCAGCCCCCTCAAAGGCTGATTGCCGGAGGTCCGGGGTATCAGTCACCCATTAATCTGATATTGATGACCAATCCTGAAAAACTGGTCATCAATATAAAAAATCTGAAAACCCCCATTAATGTCTGGGATGGAATTGTAAAGGTGTTTTAGTGGCTCTGGTATTCTTTCCAATGGTAATATTACAGTATATGAGAGCAGGGTTTCCCCACCAGGGCTTGTACATGGGCTGTGTACAATACACAGGAATACTGGCAGTTTCCTCTTGTGTTTATAGGCAATTTAATGGGGGTTTCAGCTGCCAAACCCATGACAATCGGCTGATCGTGAGCAATGATGAGACAGCATCTTTAAAGCATTCTTGTATTAAGAGCTGTATTATTATTAGATAATATGATCCCTTCTGGCAGGTAACAGCCCTCTCTGCTTTGTATACTGAAAGCATGATGCAGAATAGCCTACAGGTTACGTAATTTATCACACATAATAAATTGAGTTTCCCTTTAAGAAACCTGATTGAGCTTCTAGATATATATATATGCAGAAGGACCCAGCTTCGCTCAGGTATATTTAATCTATTTCATTTAATGTTTGTGTGTGTCGGTAAAAGATATCAAAAGTATCCACTATAACAGTAACATCCACAGCGCCCTCCCCTTTAACAGTGACCTCCAACGTGGCAGCCCCTTTATTAGTGACCTCCACAGTACCCCGTCTTGTTAACAGTGATTTACACAACACCCCACCCCCTTAGCAGTGACCTCTACAGCACCCCGCCCCTTAACACTGACCTACATAGCAGACCGTCCCCTTAACTGTGACCTCCACAGTTCCCTGTCCCCTTAACAGAGACCTCCACAGCACCCGCCCCTTTAACAGTGACCTCCACAGCGGCCTCCCCTTTAATAGAGACCTCAACAGTACCCCATCTCTTTTAACAGTGATTTCTACAACACCCGCCCCCTTAACAGTGGCCTCTACAGCAATCTGTCCCCTAAACACTGACCGCCATAGCGGACCATCCCCTTAACTGTGACCTCTACAGCAGCCTGCCCCTAGGGTGGCCAGAGGTCAGGTTTTAGGCTGGACAGTCCGACTTTCAGACTCCCTGTCCTCCGTCCGGCACAAGGCCTGGATGGACACAGGGATGTCCTTTTGAACGGCTCACTCTCAGACAGCAGCACTGTGCTGTCTAAGCATGAGCTGCAGGAGAAAGTCACCCTCCCCCCCCCCCCCCACCCCTGCAGCTGACAGTTGATTTTTACCTTCATTTCGGCCGCGGATCGGGAGGGGGCATGGCTTAGCAGGGCCTGGGGGCGTGGTTTTTAAGTTCTTCTTTTGAGGGTGGCCTGAATGGCCAACCTACCTGCCCCCTGAACTGTGACCTCCACAGCACTCCGCTGCCTTAACAGTGTCATCCACAGCTCCCAGTCCGTTTTAAAGCTGACTTGCAGCAGTAAAGAAAAATGGCAAATCTCGTGATTGTAAATGCAACGGTGCGGATTCCTTTAGCGGACATACATACATATACAGTATATCTCAAACAACATGAAAGGTGCCTGCATTCTGCTGGCAAGCAGTGGGCAGCTTTGTCTCTCTGTTTTTTTTTTTGTTTTTTTTTTATGTATACACATTGAGCGCAATCCAGCACTACTGCAGACTGTCAGGGAATGCTGGGATTTGCAGTTTTAACTGTACAACAGCTGTAAAGCCACATTGGTTATTCGAGAGAAGCTTCCCTTTTACATCGAGCACGCCATGTTTGTGCTCTTTCTCCATAACATCAGGGAATGATCAGTGTAAACCATGAGCATGATAATAACAGTGGCACATACAGCATAAGATTCAGTCTGTAAGTATTTGCCCCCCTCCCTGCATTGGATTAAATGCTATTTAACTACATGGCCCAAAACACAGTAACTGCAAGACCTTGGGGCCTGGCCAGACCAGCACAAAACTGCAGATTTATGTGATACTGGGGGAAGAATGCCTCTGAGCGTGATGTTCAAGTTCACATCCGCCTATTATTCCTTGTAGATCTGTATTCTTTTCTTGAATCAGATAGTTTTTCTTAACAATTTTTCATATACAGAAATAAAAAAAAGACCCCATCAGAGAATAAAGAAGTAGGTACATACAATCCCATTGGACATTCAGTGTTATCGAGACATTTTCATAAATCACATCCAACTTTCGATAATACAATTAAATGATACAGAAAACTACCCTTACAACTGTATTACATATTAGTATATAATAAACCACCCCCCATCCATTCCATGAGACCACACCACTTATATAGGTATAGTGTATCAGAGCACCAAGGAAGATATTGCCGACACTCTAAGTATGAGCTCAACCTCCATCCCTTCCAAGATAAACCTCCACTCCAAGTCACCTACCGTAATTTCCCTTCCCAGTTCCGGTCCCGCGTATGCATGTTGCAAAACCGCATGTATCTCTGAGACCACTCCTCCCAACACGGCCAAGAGAACCACAAACCAAGCTATGTCGCAGCGGTCCTATACACTTCCCATTTGTCCCATATTTTGGCAAACTTGGCCAAGCACTGTCTTTTAATATATGCACTTTTTTCCAGATGGAGGATCTCAGCCATTCTGTTCAAAAATTCTGCCCCAGATGGGGGCTGAAGTCTAAGCCAGTATTTAGCAATTAATTTCCTGGCCTGGAAGAGCAGACGCTGCACTCCCAAGCCTGAATTCCGTTTTTTAATGTCCAATATTCCCAGCACACATGTCCTCTGACCAGGTGGGACCATAGTTTGATATGCTTCTTTAATACACCAGTCTAAAAACTCCTAAGCTCTGTGCATCAGGGATGCAGGACTCTCCCCACATCTAGGGCAGGAAGCATCGTTCCTAAACCCGATCTTGAACAGAAAGGATGGAGTCCGATATACCCAGTGAATAAGAAATAATTGGGACATACGCTGACCCTCGCACAGTGATAAGTACTGCTTTCCATTGATCCTCTAAAATAGAACCAACCTCCCCTTCCCCCTTTTGTTTGACCACCAAGGGATCATGCTGCACAGATTTCACATATATATGGATGATATTAGTCCACTCCAGGAGTCACTTGTGAGATTCTGTTGTAACAGTGGAACTGTTTGCATGTAAGCGACATAGACTTTGCCTGGGCCTGGAATGTGTGTCATAATTGCAAAAATTGATAAAAGGCCGTATGGGGAAGGGCAAACTTATTCCTGAATCTCTCAAATGATTTAAACACACCCTCTCTTTGCAGCTGATTCAAAAACCTCACACCGTTCCGTTCCCATGGAGAGAACCCTTCCAAGCGAAATATTTCAGACAACTGAGGGTTTCTCCACAGAGGAGTGACCTGAGTAAAGCCCCGTATAGACAGCAAGTCACGACACTTACGCCAAACCTTACATATCAAATTAAGGCCTCATGCACACAACCGTTGTTTCATTCCGTGTCCGTTGTTCCGTTTTTCGTGATTTTCTGCGGACCCATTGACTTTCATGCACCGTTTGTCATCCGCGTCCGTGATTTCAGTCCGTCAAAAAAATATAACCTGTCCTTTTTTCACGGAAAACTGTTCGCGGACCCATTCAAGTCAATGGGTCAGTGAAAAAACGCAGAGGCACACAAGATTGTCGTCCGCGTCCGATTTTTTTCCTATCATTTGCATGGCAAACTTGACTTAGACTTTTTTTTGCTTTCCTTCATGTCTGGTGATCCTCCAAAAATAAAGGAAGACACACGGAAACAAAAACGGAAACTGATCACAGAACAACTGAACCCCATTTTGCGGAACGGAACACAACAACGGTCGTGTGCATGAGGCCTAAGTGTAAGATGTCCCACCAACTTGCCAGAGAGACCACTGGGCTCCAGTAGGGCTACAGGAGATTCATCTTCTATAACAGGGTTCAGCAACCTTCGGAGTTCCAGCTGCTGTGAAACTACAACTCCCAGCATGCAAACACGCTCGGCTATTTTTCTAACTCCCTTAGAAGTGAATGGAGCAGTCAGGGAGTTGTAGTTTCAGAACACCTGAAGTGCCGGCGGTTGCTGATCCCTGTTCTATAATGTGTGCTTTCAGCCGTGCAGGTGCGTTGTCTCCAGGAGCAATCCCCCAACCCCTCAATTGCTGCATCTGTGAGGCTATAAAATAAAGCCATGGATTGGGAATAGAGAGACCCCCTGCATCGTTCCCTCTCTGTAAAATATCCAGCCGGATCCTGGCCTATTTTTTGCGCCAAATCAAGTTTCTAAACAACCTTTGTATTCTAAAAAATATCCGTGTTGGAATCCACACGCATTGATTTTTTTCAGACCTGTTGTTCAGGAGTGGCTCAATATTGTTTTTCACGCAATGCCCAATGTTTGATGAAACCACTATTCCCAAATACTTGAAGCTGAGTGGATGGGAGATGGAAGCCAGCAGGGGCCGGGTCTAACGGAAACATAATTGACTTGTCCCAATTTATACGAAGACCAGACCTGTCTCCAAAGTCCTTCATAAGAGACATTATAGGGCCCAACGATCCTTTCACATCTTCCACGTATATAAGCATGTCGTCTGCATACAGGGACACGCGTTCCTCCCTTTCTCCCATGGGGAATCTCAATTCTATCTGAAGATCAAAGTAAGCATGCAAGTGGCTCAATTGCAATGGCGAGTAGAAGACTGGACAGCGGGCATCCCTGACGTGTACCTCTTCCAAACTCAAACACTTCTGATGTACCACAATTGGCTCTGATCCTAGCTTTAGGGCCACAATATAATAATTGGACCCAAGAAATAAAGGTGTTCCCAAATCCCATGACTCGCAGCACCTCCCATAGATATTGCCACTCAACACTATCAAAGGCTTTGGCAGCATCCAGGGACAGTATGGCCCGACCCCTTTCCGATTCTGACCGCCTCTGAATATTAAGAAATAACCGTCTAAGGTTAATCGAGGTACATTTATCAGGCATAAAACCAGCTTGATCACTATGTATAATGGTCGAAATGACTGCTTGTAACCGATTCGCTAGGACCTTCGCCAGTATCCTAACATCAGAAGTTAGTAGGGAGATCGGTCTATATGACTCGGGTACAGTCGGGTCTTTCCCAGGCTTTGGCAATGCAACTATTATTGCCTCCTTCATAGAAGCGGGCAGTTCTCTTTTTTGAAGGGAGTCATTAAATACAGATGGCAAAAAACTCAGCCGGTAAACCATCCAACCCGGGAGCTTTTTCATTTGGGAATGATTTAAGCGCCACCTCTAGTTCGGTCCGTGACGGAGGTTGGTCTAAGTAGGCCGCACTGTCCTTCGAAAGCCATGGGATAGCGCTCCCAGCTAGGTAATCTGCAATATTTTAACTCGCTGCTAACTTAGATTGATAAAGAGTTTTATAGGACGAATGGAATACCGCCAGAATATCTGAAACTGCTGTGACCAAAGACCCATTGGTTCCTCGAATGGACCGAATTTTTGAGGAACCATCCTGCGCCCGAACCCTGGCCAGCAGTCTGCCAGAACTCTCCCCGCCTCAAAGTATTTTTTCTTAAGAAAAAAACGTCTATTATCAGCGGTTTGAATTAGATGTTCCTCTAATTCTGTCTGTGCCGTCGCCAACAACGTCTCATGCTCACGTGAGGGATGTTCAACAAAT
This sequence comes from Bufo gargarizans, assembly GCF_014858855.1. Taxonomy (NCBI): domain Eukaryota; kingdom Metazoa; phylum Chordata; class Amphibia; order Anura; family Bufonidae; genus Bufo; species Bufo gargarizans. Next base: position 118,120,956 of record NC_058089.1, read on the forward strand.
CTCTTTTCCATTTCCATGATTAGGTCCTGGAGCTGTTTTTAGAGTTTCCCTGGACCTTGTTTTATGGCGACTAATCCGCTTTATGTTTAATCCAGCCTTACGTAAATCCCACACTACTCCCATAGGGGCCGATCCTGTATCATTAGTGAAAAATTCCTGAATCTCCTCTGTAATACCCTCCCCCCCCCCCCCCATCCACCAGCTGCAGCCAAAAAGGGTTATGCCTCCAGATGCCCACTCCAAAAGGTCTCCTTACACCCAATTGGAGCACTACATGCATAGGGGAATGGTCAGATAGACTTCTCGGCAAGTAGGCAACATCTACCACCATAGATAACCTATCTGGGGATCCTATAGCCAGGTCAATCCTAGAGAGCGAATGGTGAGAACTAGAAAAACAGGAGAACCGGCATATATATCCAGAGTCCTCACTGGCCAAATATCCTGCAGATCCAGCTCTCGTAATACAGTGGCAAAATTTGTGTCTCTACCCGAACCCGACCCTCCCATCCTGTCCAACCTCGCAGACTGACAAGTATTAAAATCACCTACTAATAACATGGGACATGGAGGGAGCTCCTCAACATAGGCCATTATTTCCTTCAACACTTCTTGTAGATCTGTATTCTGGTGCGGACACAGGGGGCAGGTACCTGGTCCTCACCAGCAAAAGAACCAGTGACTTATTAATGAGTTACTCGCCAAAAAGTCTTTGTGGATTCATTGTTGTCCATTCATCCACATGTAATTAAAGCACAAGCCTGTCAAACTGCAGCAAGCTTTCTGTATCACCTATATCCTTATGCCTCATCCATGTCCAACCTGCATTTTTGGGGCATTGTACACAGACCAATTAATTTCTATGGGTCCACAAAAAAAAAATGACAGCATGTGGATTTTATCCGTGTGCTGTCCACATGCATATCTCCATTCCGCAAATTACAGAACATGTCCTATCCTTGTCTGTAGTCATTTCTAGTAATGGAAGTGAGAAAAATGCGGATTGCACGCGGGTGTCCATATTTTGTGAATCTGTGGTTTACGGACTGCAATACGGACATGAGGCTTTACAAGATCGTCAGAAGTGTTTATGTTCTTTCTGTATTGTATTACATTGTAAAGTCTGATACCGTTTTAAATAGTATGATACATATTGTTATACGGGATGATTATTACATTTCTATGTCCTGATCAGTGATGGCCCGCGAACACATGCAGGCTGCCATATTTTCTCATAAGTCCGGCAAGGCACAGGTAAGTGCGAACAATGCAAACTGGCCATCACTGGTCCTGATAATTTGGACAGCTTTGTACTAGCAGATCAATTTCTACACCAACATAGTTTATAAACTCTTCTCTAACACACACGCACATGTACACACTTCATATAAATACGTGCCATTCTCTAGTTAATAACACTTTGCTGCTTTACATTCTCTTCCTACTCTGCTTCGTTTATTTATTCCCAGCATCTGTCCATTTTATGGGTAAATTTGCTCTGTTGCGTCCATGCCCACATGAGTGTTACAGTGGTCATGTGATATAACCAACATGGCTGCCTCCAAAATCATAACGGGAAGGTCCTGCACACGATGCATAATCTGCAACTGGCCCCTTTCTCCAAACATCATGTATCATTTACTGTACCATTGTTTTCTTAAGGCCGTTTTCACATGGTTTGTGTTTGATTGGTGGTTTCCAGTACCAAGTGCAGGTCAAGAACACAGAACAGGAGGAGATCATTCCATTATACCTCATCTCTGTAGGCTTCACTCCTGGTTTTGGCCCACAATCACTGACCATGTGAAAGCAGCCTAAGTGACAGCAAGACTATTGGCCCCCTTCAGACCTGGTCCCGGGTCTTTTGGTCCAATGTAACAGGGTTGGGCCGAGTTATGGAAACATCAAAGCCGGCCGCACTCAACTCCCATAGCAGTGAATGGGAGCTATGCCAACAGTGTAGCACATCAAGCCACATTGTCTCCGTTCACTAGTCAGGAGTTACAAAAAGAGCATAGCCGGCTGTTCTGTGCCGGCCTCTCAGCCATTTCTGTAAAACTGCTTACTCCCAGCCAGCGCTTACTATCGTTATTTTAGTCCTTTCTGAATGTGGTGTCTGACTGTAAGGGCTCATTCAGACGGCCGTATACTGTCCGCAAAAATGCAGATCAGTTTTTTTTTTGCAGACTAGACTCATTCACTTCTATGGGGCCCTTTTCTTCCATTCCACGGCTCTGCAAAACAAATTAAACATGTCCTATACTTGTCAGTGATAATCAGGACATGGCCCCATTGAAGTCTATGGGTCCGCAAAAATACTGAATGCTATCCAGTTTTTTGCGAACATGCTAAACTATCTGCAAAAAAAAAACGGATCCGCATTTTTTCAGGCCATCTGAATGAGCCCTAAATCTGAGGACCGTGAAAGGTCAACGTATGTAGGTGTTTAGATCGCTCTATATACTTTATTTCTATCTAGATGCTGATTGGATCGATGTATAATTCTCAGCAGAATGGAAATCCTTATCCAATCTGATGGCATTGTTCCTCTTCCTCTCCCACAGCAGTCCATCTCCAGTGATGTGAATGGGGTTTTTGTAACCTCATTCATCTCCTCTGGAAAAAAAAAAAAATCTGTGTGAATTGCTGTCCATACCGCAGAAAAGAAATCCAGAAGAATAGGTCATAGGCCACTTATTCTCATGGATTCTTTACCCCACCGTGCGGCATCTCGATGTGGCTCTGCAGCACATCGGACTGCACTTCTGCTGCGGAATCCTGCCATGGCTCTGCACTAGAGATGAAGATCCATTCATCAGACTTGTTGAGCAGTAAGGTGCTGGACTCGCTGCTCAGGACGCTCCCCCTTGATTGACAGGACCGGACAGCTCACCTCTCAATTTTGCGCCTGCGCAGTTTCTTCGGGTTGTGGCACAGAGTTTCCCCACCTTTTTTGTGTTTTTCACCTTAGCCAAGGTGTCCTTCATGTCCTACTATATGACAGCACCATAGAGAAAGAAAATAGATTGTTCTCTCAGTAACTACCTAGAAATTAAATGTGTTGCATTCCACGTGGGTGACCACACATCTGTCTTCGCCCTTGCATTACTCAATAGTGATGGCCATTAAAGAGATCAAGCCATTTTAACCTGATGAAGGGGGCTCTAGAATAATCAATAAAGAAGAAGCTCCTGTATTCTTCATCCAAGTGTCCTGGTAAGGTGTTATTGCGCCAACCTGCGTCTTGCTAGAGGAAACGTCGCCTCTCCTGACCTGTCTATTTTAGTAAATAATTGTATCCCCTGTAAAATAACAATTCTAAAGCATCTTTTCTTATAACTCTGCATAGTGCAGTCACTCTGTTATTCCCACTAGAAAATGATCAATACATTGACAGCTGTCTGTTAACAGTTCCCTTGTCAAAACGGAGCGCCCTCTACAGTCTGGATTCGTCCACCACGATTGGACAGCGTCAGACTGCAGAGACTCACTACCAACTGGTAACACCCAGTTATTACTTTGATGGAGGAGGAATAACAGAGGGACGGCACAACACAAAGTTATAAGGAAACAGTAAAGGCACTAAATTATTTTATAATTGTCCAAAAAATCCATATGATTTGAATTGGAACAATGATTTTGGAGAGTCTGTAGCCTGCGGACTGTAGTAGAAGTCCAAATGCCAACAGCTTTAAAGCCAAAGTGCGCCCATCTCTACCTGGGATAGTAAGCTTCAAATGACAGAGAGACTTCAGAAATGGTCAACATATTAATAGTAAGGTGGCTCTTACCTATAATGATGGCACAAGCACTTACAAGGCCTATTTCTTTTTTAAGTGTGACTTTTTCTGTAGTGGTGTCCTGGCCTGGCGTAGAATTCGGAAGGTGCGTGGTGGGCACCGGTGGCCCATGCCCTGGACTACTGCTGCTGCAGTTTTTGATCGCTTTCTCCCCTGCCATGTCTCCGGTGAGTCCTGAATTCCTTCAGCCAGCCAGACCCTTGTACAGCTCAGGGTGGACGTCCTGGTCTGTTCTTGCAAGAGACCTTGTGTCTGCCAGGTACCTTCTCTCTCCTGCACCTGCAGAGCTTACAGTGACACCACCAAGACGGGCACACTTTACATGCTGCCTTCCACAGCCAGGTCCAGGAGGAGGGGGGCACACACTCTCTCCGCTCTTAAAGACACAGAGCCTTCATCCACAGCCCACCCCCCACCCCTTCTTCGCCAGTGAAGGACAAAAAAAAAAAAAAAAAAAGTTCATTATAATCTTTTAGCTGTTAGTGCAAATATTTTCTGCACTTAGGTATTTAACTCCTCTGCGGGGTTCCTCTTGAAAATCCCTGTTAATCTTCATTATATTGGTCAGATCCATTTTGTTCGGCCTCACGTGAATACGGTATTCTGGAAGTGTAACACGTTGCATTGTTCGGTGTGGAAGAGAAGAATGCAAGCATTGATTACTTGGACCGATTCAGAGATTTCACCGCTCTTATTAAACTGCAGCCCTTTGGACCTCAGTATATTTTCACGTAGTTTTACTTAGACCATATTCACATGAGCATATTGAAATACGGACATTTAATATAGATTACGTTTTTTTTTCTATAGTTGAAACGTCATGCTTCATGCCAAAGCCCTGGAGTAGGTGGCATAACTCGATGCCCGATTACTTCACGTGCCACGGCATATCTAATATTTCAATCTTGTTACATAAGTCACTGCGCCACCTTTGTGGTTTGGTCCATAACATGCTGGGGCCCAATTTACATTGCTACCCCTATAGCTTTGTCACTGAAGTGATTTGCGGACTGTTGAAAGCGGACACCACTGCGATCCCGGCTCTCCATGGATACACAGTTAATGAACTAAGCTTTTCCAAGTAAATCCCTCTTAATATATTTAAATACTGCACATTAATCCCATGTGGAAAACTGTACGAGGCGCCGCATGTCGCAGTGAAGAAACCTTCTATAGGCTTTTGTGGGTGAGGTAAAAAAACAAAAATGCAGTAGCGTCTGTCTATCTAGCAGGGTTGTAGATGGATTGCATCTACATCTTGGAACTTCAAAAAAATAGCATCTATCTATCTAAGGCTACTTTCACACTGGCGTTTTGGTTTCCGTTTGTGAGATTCGTTCAGGGCTCCTCTCACAAGCGGTCTAAAACGGCTCAGTTTTGCCCTTAATGCATTCTAAATGGAAAAGGATCCGCTCAGAATGCCTCAGTTTGTCTCCGTTCCGCTTTGGAGGCGGACAGCAAAACGCCTGACGAAACTGAGCCAAACTGATCCGTCCTGACACACAATGTAAGTCAATGGGGACGGATCCGTTTTCTATGACGCAATCTGGCACAAAAGAAAAACGGATGCATCCTCCATTGACTTTCAATGGTGTTTAAGACGGATCCGTCTTGGCTATGTTAAAGATAATACAAATGGATCCATTCTGAACGGATGCAGACGGTTGTATTATCTGAACGGATCCGTCTGTGCAGATCCATGACGGATCCGCACCAAACGCGAGTGTGAAAGTAGCCTAATATCTATTCCTCATATCTGTCTATCCAACGTCAGGGTGGGGTGCCTAGGGCCCACCAGTGAAAATCATTCTGGGGTCCCATCGTACAGTTACATGCAAAGATTTCCTGGGGTGAACAGCAGCAAGATGCTACAATATGATAGATTATGGGGGTCCTGCAGCTACCTCCGGAAGGCAGGTCTCTGGTGAGCGTATACTGGTATGCCGGCTTCTATATCTACAAGCCACCTGATGCTTCTATGATAATGAACAGAGTAGTTTATTAAATAATCTACATGAACATGGGCTTGTTGAGGTGCTCTATGCTGCCTATCTATATGTAGTACATTCAGTCTAGTGTACCCTAAGCTACTGGTGCAGGGGCTGGGGGGGGACTAGGGGCCTGTTCCCCCTGGGGGCTAATCCAAGACCGTCTCCGTCTTTCTATCCTAAAGTATACCATTTATTCCTACAGCAAAAAATGAGTTAACAATCCCAAGTCTTGTAAGTTCATAAACGTCATGCGTTACCCCCACCAAACAAAAAGCAGGGAATGAATGCCACCATTCTCCCTTCACGTCTCTCCTCCCTGATGTGAAGACATTTTGACACTTTTGGATCCGATACAATTATTCTTTTGTGTTTTTTTTTTTTGCGATGACAAAAAGATAACTTTCATCCGAGCTTACCTAGATAAGACAGAACATGGAGTGAAAGCCGCCTACATCAGCAAAGAAGCCAGAGAATTTAGGGGGAGATTGCCAACTTCCGGGAACAGTCAGGGACAAGAAGGGTAACCAGAAGTCTCATCCGTAGCAATAACTAAAAGGCTGCTTCTATAAATTAATTTAGTGAACGGATTAAACGTAGTTGGAAATGAAGATTTTATTTAAGCAATATAGTGGTAACATGCTAAGATATGCCCCCAATGTCTGATAGGTGCAGGTCCCACCTCACCATGTTTAGAACAGAGCCTGCAAAGTGAAGGAGGGCACACTGCGCGTGTGCTGCCGCCCTCCATTTATTCCTAACAGGAGCATCGAACATTGTCGAGCTGCTCGCTTTATTTTTGTCAATCCCATTGAAATTAATGGGAGCGCACCACGCAAACACAGCCACCGCTCCATTCATTTCTATGGTGCTGATGGATATAGCAGAGTCAGAGTTCGCCTATTTTCGGAGCTCCCATAGAAATGAATAGAGGGGAGCCATGCATGCATGTCCGGGCTCTGTTCTAAAGATAGGTGGGACCCGCACCTATTAGACATTGGGGGCATAACCGAGCTATATGCCCCCAATGTCTGAGATTAGACAACCCCTTTAATGCTGATCAGCAGTATGCACCTGTAATATACCGTAACTCAGTGTGCTTTTGATTTTATATGGAGGCAAAACAATTGCTGTGTTCCAAAGCATGGCATATTACAGAGGTTACACAGTGCATTATGGAGGCATCATACAGTGGAAAATGCATATTGCCTTAGAAAGTATCGTCGTGACCAAATGTTTTGACACAAATTTTGGTGTTCACAAAGTTTGCTACTTTTAGTTTTTATGGTGGCAATTTGCATTAACTCTAATCACAAAAGCCCCATTTCATCTGCATTTCTAACTATTACTAACATCACTTCAGTGATCTTCTTGTTAGCTCAGGCGAAAGTGTTAACAAGGACAAGGCAGCTGATATCATTCTGTCATGCTGATTGGATTAGAAGAGCAGACTGATTAGGGGGGTGGGGTAGTGCTTAAATCATTGTCTTCTTCTGTGAACCGTGGTTACCTCCAAGCAAACTGGTACAGTCATAACTGCTTTGAATCAAAAGCGCGTCACAGGCAAGGTCATTGCTGCTTGTAAGACTGCATATAAAGCAACCATTTAGCAGATCACCAAGAACTTCAAAAAGAGGTTCAATAGCTGTGAAGAAGGCTTCAGGGCATCCAAGAAGGTCCAGCAAGTTCCAGGACCATCTTCTAAAGAGGATTCAGCTACAGGATCAGATCACCACCAGTGCAGAGCTTGCTTAGGAATGACATCAGGCATGAGTGCTTCTCTATGCACAGTGAGGAGAAGGCTTCTGGAGGATGGTCTGGTGTCAAGAAGGGCATCAAAAAAGCCACTTCTCTCACTGAAAAACGTCAAGGACAGATGGACATTCGGCAGGAAGTACAGGGATTCGACTGCAGAGGACTAGGGCAAAGTTCATCTTTCTGATGAAGCACCCGTTAGACTGTGTGAGTTATCTAGAAAAGTGGTTGTATGGAGCAGAATAGGTTAGCGCTACTATGAGCCCTATATCAAGCCAACAGTAAAGCATCCTGAGACCATTCACATGTGGAGTTGCTTCTCATCCAAGGGAGTGGGCGCACTTATAATTTTGCCTATGAACACTTCTATGAATGGTATGGAAACATCCTTCAAGAGCAACTTCTCCCAACCATCCAGGAGCAATTTGGTGATGAATAATGCTTTTTTCTTTTTCAAGCATGATGGAGATGGAGACCACGTCACAAGGCAATGGTGATGACCATGTGGCTCGCTGAACAAAACATTGAAACTTTGGGTCCATGGCCAGGAAACTCCCCAGATCTCAATCCCATTGAGAACCTGTGGTCAATGCTCAAAAAGTGGGTGGATAAATAAAAACACAGAAATTGTGTTAAACTCCAAACACTGATTGGGCATGGGTTGTCATCGGACAGGATTTGGCCGAGAAACTGATATCCAGCATACCAGCATTACATCAAGAGCCTGTTTAACACAGGGTGATGATCGACCCATTGTTCCCAATCATTGCCCAGTGTAACCTTGCTGAACGAGCGAATGACAAACGATAAAGCACTTTTTTGGTGGTGACTGCATATTTTATTCATACCTAAAAATGATCATTTGTCTGCAGCACACTTTCCCCTGCAGACAGGAACTGACAAGGGTATTAACTGCATGAGCGGGTGGGAATGAACGATCTTTCAGACAAACTCCTCACAATAATTGTGGCATGAAAATGAAGGCAAACGTATGGACCTGCTATCTCATTGATTGTCTGTAACGAGGGCCTATCTGCTAGCATAAAGGAAGGATTACACCATAGCTCTATGCCAGGGATTAGCAACCTTCAGCACTCCTCCGGCTGAAACTACAACTCCCAGAATGCTTCATTCGCTTCTATAGGAGTTACAAGAACAGCTGAGCGAGTGTGCATGCTGGGAGTTGTAGTTTTACAGCAGCTAGAGTGCCGAAGGTTGCTGACCCCTGATCTATGCAGCTCACTATCTCATCTGTCCATGAAGACTACACAGCTCTACTGTACATCTCAACGACCTGTGAATTAAATTATAATTTTGACAGATATGAATAGCTCTTTAGATATATTGGGGAACTGCATAAACAACACGTCCCTTAGACCTCATGCACACGACCATGCTGTTTTTTGTGGACCGCAAACCGTGGATCCGCAAAAAACGGAAGCTGCCCGTGTGCCTTCCGCAATTTGCAGAAGGGAACAATAGGCCCATTGTAGAAATGCCTATTTTTGTCTGCAAAACGGACAAGGTTAGGACATGCTATATTTTTTTTGCGGGGCCACAGAACGGAGCAACGGATGCGGACAGCACACGGAGTGCTGTCCGCATCTTTTGCGGCCCCATTGAAGTGAACGGTCGTGTGCATGAGGCCTTATACAGATGCATTATAGGTGTTTGTCAATTAACACTCAGGCCTCATTCAGATACCGGCCATGTGCGATTCACAATTTTCAGACCGCACATGGCCATAACCATAATAGAAAATACCTGTTTTTGTCTGCGACTGTGGACAAGAATAGGACATGCTCTATATTTTTTGTGGAGCCACGGAATGGAATCACGGATGCTGCCCCATTGAAATAATTTGGTCCGCACCCGTTCCACAAAATTGCGGAAAAGGTGCGGACCCGTTCATAGGACCATCTGAGTGGGCCCTTGAAGTGATATTAGAGCTTTTATCTGTGGACTTTCTATAGGACTTCATTTAAAGGGCTTCTGTCAGCCCACTAAACCGTTTTTTTTTTTTTTTTGGTTAATAATAATCCCTACACTGCGAGCTCCCTATACATAAGCTAAATATTCATTTTGGTTCAGTAGATTTAGTTAAAAAGCAATTTTTATAATATGTAAATGACCTTGCTACCAGCAAGTAGGGCGGCTACTTGCTGGTAGCAGCTGCATCCTCCGCTCCTAATGCCGCCCCCTCCGCTGTGTGATTGACAGGGCCAGGGAACGGAATTGTTCTCTGCTGGCCCTGTTTGAATTCAAAATATCGCGCCTGCGCCGTACCTGTCTTTAATCGGCGCAGGCGCACTGAGAGGCGGCCGCTCTCTCGGCCGCTCCATCCTCAATGCGCCTGCGCCGATGACGTCACATCTACACCCGGCTCAGGCGCATTGAGGATGGAGCGGCCGAGAGAGCGGCCGCCTCTCAGTGCGCCGATTAAAGACAGGTACGGCGCAGGCGCGATATTTTGAATTCAAACAGGGCCAGCAGAGAACGATTCCATTCCCTGGCCCTGTCAATCACAATGCGGAGGGGGCATCATTAGGAGCGGAGGATGCGGCTGCTACCAGCAAGTAGCCGCCCTACTTGCTGGTAGCAAGGTCATTTACATATTATAAAAATTGCTTTTTAACTAAATCTACTGAACCAAAATGAATATATAGCTTATGTATAGGGAGCTCGCAGTGTAGGGATTATTATAAAAAAAAAAAAAAAAAAACGGTTTAGTGGGCTGACAGAAGCCCTTTAACTCTCAATTTTCTTTGACAGGGTATAACGGGTATAAGCCAGTAGGTAGGTGGATGTTACAATTACTGATTCTTTTATGTACATGATGGTGTCCTTTTACAGGTCTCACTTTAGGAGGGCCAGTCCCTACTTGTGACCCAAGTCCCTCTGTCCCTCTTTGCTCCTTTTAAATCTCCCTCTTTTTGACCTGTGGTACAGATTTGCATTATTACATATATTTACAATAGTGATCCAGAAAGTGTTGTCCGGTTCCTCTCCGTTTATTACAGCCCACCTTGTAGATTATTATTTCATTAGTTGATGCTGTTTTCAAATATGTAATTTTTGTTCTACTGTGTAAAATAAAACTAATGACGTGTATAGATATGTACGAAGAATGGATATTTCATACAATGAACCTTAAAGGGTGTATTAGACACCCCGATCAGGCTGGCGATTGTCAGGAGGGAAGCGCTCCCTCCTGGCAATAGTCTGCTCGCTAGCGGAGGAGACCGCTGTTAGGGTACTTTCACCCTAGCGTTTTTGTTTTCCGATATTGTGTTCTGTCACAGGAGCTCAATACTGGAAAAAAAACGGACCAGTTTTGTCCTAATGCATTCTGAATGGAGAGCGTTCCGTTCAGTATGTATCAGTTCAGTCCCTCTTACGTTTTTTGGACAGAGAAAATACCACAGCGTGCTGTATTTTTCTCTCCAGCCATAAATACTGGTCACTTGCCGGAATGCCGGATCCAGCATTAATTTACATTGAAGTGTATTAGTGCCGCATTATGTGTTCCGGAAAAATGGATCCGACTTTCCCATCTGCGCATGCGCAGACCTTTAAAAATGCTAAACTAATAATAATACCGTATCCATTTTTCCAGATGACAATGGAGAGACTGATCTGGTATTTTAATGCATTTGTCAGACGGATCAGTCTGACAAATGCCATCAGTTTGCGTCCGGATTGCCAGATCCGGCAGGCAGTTCCAACGACATATTACATGCAACGATCTGTTCCGCAGCATGGGGAGGAGTGATAGCGATGCCATCGCTTGTCCCCATGATATACAGTGGTAATTAGACGGCACGATCTGCCACCTGCTAAACCTGATCTCTTAGCATGCTGAAAGATCTGGGTTGCCGATGAATGAACGTTTGCGTGTTCATCGGGTAGTCGGCAGCAGTATCACACTGTAAGATGATCGCTAATAAGCGTTCATACTATCTTCTCCTCTGCAAAACCTGCCTTGTTGCAAACATTGCTAATTGAATGATTTTCCTAAAATATGACGTAAAGTCATGATTTTATGAAAGACACGGAGGCGAGTATTGCTTAACCCTTTCTTTACTTCACAAAAATAGCAGCAAAGAATTAGACAACAAAATCCACCAATGGGCACACAGCCCTCCCCCTAGCCCCAGTATAAAGGGACCACCCCTCAAGTCCTTCCTCCTCTTTCTTTGTCTTCAGAACGTCCTTAACAAATCAAACAGGAACAGCCGGAACCAGGAGAAACGCCAACCGGAAGACCAACATGTCATGAACCACCGACTCGAAGAAACGGCAAACAGAAAATGCAGCAAATCCGCTCAACTCTCCACCGAACAGGATGAGATCAACCTTAAAAAGAGAGAGAAAAAACAACAGATAATCTCCAGCAATGCAATGCGGAATTCCTATAGAAGCGACTTAGCGGCATACAAGGCAAGAAAATGCAATAACCGTTGACACAGCCTTAACAGTTGGAATAACAATAATGACAAAATACATGCATACAATATAGAAATATAAATAACAGCACCACAGGGAGGGATAAAACACGGGCGGGGCAATACTCGCCTCCGTGTCTTTCATAAAATCATGACTTTACGTCATATTTTAGGAAAATCATTCAATTTTATTTCAAGACACGGAGGCTCATATTGCTAGTTCAAAGTCTATCCACTATAGAAGCAAACACATGCGGATCCGGCCTAAAATAAAATTCCCGAAACGTGGAGACACGCGACCAGTCCGCCAACCTCATGACGTCTTCTAGGCGCGCACCGGAAAGAGCCAAGGCAGTCGCGGAAGCGCCGCGAACAGAATGTGCCGTAAAAATGGAAGTATCTATACCCGCGAGAGACAAGATCCACTTCACCCAACGCGACAGAGTAACCGCGGCAACCGGAGCAAAAGGTCTACGGAAAGAAATAAACAACTGAGCAGCAGAGGGTGACCGCAAGGATCGCGTTCTGGCCTCGTACTCCTTCAGACACGCGACCGGACAGAGCGCCGCTGAAGAAGGAAAAACAGGGTAAGAGACCGAAGTGATACCAGTCTTGGTACGCCGGGAAATGTTGAACGTCACACCCTCAGGAGTAAAGGACCGGGCGTCAAAATCTAAAGCCCGGACGTCCGAGACCCTTTTGCAAGAAATCAAGCAAAAAAAGCGTCACCAATTTAGCCGATAACTGGCGAAGGGACAAACCCTCGTTGGAATGCCAAGACGACAGGAAAGACAGCACGGACGAAACGTCCCACGAACTAGAAAAACGAGGCCTGGGAGGGCGTGCAAAGCGAGACCCTTTAAGCAACCGGCATACCAACGGATGACGGCCGGCCGAACAGCCATCAAATCCCCTATGACCGGAGGAAATGGCTGATCGAAACACGTTTATAGTCCGATAGGCCTTACCCTCGTCATACAGAGTACTGAGGAACTGAACCACATCGCCTACAGAGGCTGTAGTGGGATCCAAGTTCCGAAGGCCGCACCAACCAGCCCAGGATCGCCAAGCCGACTTATAGGCCCTCCTGGTCCCTGGAGCCCACGCGTTCTCCAAAAGGAAGATAGCCGTCTCCGAAAGTCCCTCGGTCTGCCAGGATAACCCGACACTCTGCAGGCCAGAAGACGTAGGGATCCCTCCAGAATCAGCGGATGAGGATGGTTCAGCGGATCCAGCAACAGCGATGTCCGGACAGGAAGTAACCTGGGAATCTCCACCAGAAGTTCCAACAGCTGTGGAAACCACGACTGCGCGCTCCAGAAGGGAAGTATCAGCACTAGTTCCGAGACTTGAAGACGAATCTTGGCCAAGGTCCGGGGAATCATCGAGAACGGTGGGAATGCATACATCACATCCGCCGACCAACTCTGGAGAAAAGCATCCACCGCCTCCGCGGACGGGTCCGGCCTCCAACTGAAGTACCTGGGCAGCTGGGCGTTCCAGCGGGACGCGAAAAGGTCTATCGAAAACGGGCCCCAAAGAGATCTGATGGTAGAAAAAATCTCCCCGTCTAATCTCCAGTCGCTGGTGTCTGAGATGTAGCGAGAACTCCAATCGGCCAGGGTATTGTGCAATCCCGGAAGATATTCCGCCACAACCGAAACTCCATTGGACAGGCAATAATCCCAGAAGTCTTTGGCTAGGTGCGTCAACATCCTCGAACGGGTACCTCCCATGGAATTGATGTAACGGACGGCCGAGATATTGTCCATGCGAAGGCGAATGCAGGCCGTGGCCCTCCCACTGGTGAAGCTGCGGACAGCAAAGGAACCCGCGAGGAGTTCCAGAGCATTGATGTGTAAGTGAGACTCCACCGTGGACCACGGACCTCCCGTGGAGACACCCTCGCAATGCGCGCCCCAACCGTGAAGGCTGGCGTCCGACTCTATCACAACATCTGGGCGCGGGCCGAACAGAGCCCTGCCATTCCAGGCAGAGAGGTTGGCAATCCACCATGTCAACTCGTCCCTCGTCTCGTGATCCAAAGAGATAAGGTCCGCATAAGAGGCCCCGGCATGCAGGTGAGCGATTTTGAGGCGCTGCAGGGCCCGATAATGAAGGGGAGCCGGGAAGATAGCCTGAATGGAGGATGACAAGAGACCTATCACCCTGGCCAAATGACGAAGAGAAATCTGCGGAAGGATCAGAGTGCGACGTAACTCCTTGCGGATCGACCGCACCTTCGAGGGGGGAAGACTGAGAGTCAAGGACAGAGAATCCAACCGGAATCCGAGAAATTCCATGGACTGAGAAGGGATCAGACAGGACTTCTCCCGATTGACAATGAAGCCCAGAGCCGAGAGGAGATGAATAGACATCTTCAAGTGGGACAGCAGAGAGGGGCGGTCCTCCGCCATAATCAGGATATCGTCCAGATAGATTATGAGTCTCACCCCCCGATAGCGTAGCCATGCCACTACCGGACGCATCAGTTTGGTGAAACACCAGGGGGCGGACGAGAGACCGAAGGGGAGGCAAGAGAAACGCCAAACCGTTCCCTGCCAATGGAAGCACAGAAGATCTCTGGAAGAAGGAGCAATCGGAACCGTCAAGTAGGCATCCTTGAGGTCCAGTTTGACCATCCAGTCTCCCGGCAAGAGCATGTCCCTCAGGAGATGGATGCCCTCCATCTTGAAATGCCTGTATCTGACGAATACATTCAGTGCTTTGAGGTTGATAACGGGTCGGAACTGGCCTCCCTTTTTCTCCACCAAGAACATACTGCTCACAACCCTTTCGTGATTGAGCGGGGCCGGTTCTATAGCTCCCTTGAGATACAAGGCCCGTAGCTCTATATCTATGAGGCTCTGGGACTCCTGAGAACGGAACATGGGAGGAGGCGGGGCTGGAAGCCTCGGGGGGGCAATAAGCTCTATGCTGAACCCCCGAACCGTGGACAACACCCATGGGTCGTTGGTAATGAACGCCCAAGCATGAATAAAATGTTGGAGTCTGCCCCCTACACAGCTTTCCGAAAAATGGCGAAGGGGAGGTAGACTTACCAAATGGGCGTCTGAGGTTTGGGTTTCCTCTGTAAGGTCTCCCCCTTCCGGAAGCACCACGGGTAGGAAAGAATGACGGTTGGTGTCTTTGCTCGTGGGTAGGCGGACGGTATGATGAATAGGAGCCTCGACCCGCACCGCGGGTCTGGAAAGAAGCACGGCCGGACAGACGGCCCCTTGAACTGCCGGCCCTGGTGGAAACCCTACCGCTAAAAACCCGACGCATCGACGTCTGGGCTTTATCCAATGCGGTAAAGGTCCCTACAAACTTCCCTAACTCCTTAATGAATGGATCCCCGAAGAGGAAGCCTTGGGCATCCTTGCCGGCCTCTGACAGGGCCATGTTGGTCAATTTCGGCTCAATTTTTAACAAAATGGCTTTACGCCGTTCAATACTGAGGGAGGTATTTGCATTACCTGCCATGCAAATGGCTCTTTGGGCCCAACCACGGAGGTCAGCCGGGTCGACCATCCGGCCTTCAGCCTTGGCGGATTCCGCCAAATCAAAAATCTTAGTCAGGGGTCCCATAATATCAAGTAACTTGTCCTGACAAGCTTTCAGGGCCGAGTCTAGGCCTCTCTTGGGGCTAAACCCCGTTTTAGACAGGAATTGGACCATCTTCGGGTCCACGACCGGCGTTTCGCATACCTTATTAGGTATCACCGGGCGAGGGCATTCCGCCCGGAGTTTGTTCCGTGCCTCCTTGCTAAGGGGCTTACGGACCATGGACTCCAAGTAAGCAGCAATATGGGGAGCCGGAAGCCATTCCGCGGACCTGGGGTGATGTAAGGAGTCCGGGTCAAAGAGAGCCTCCCCGGCCGGGTCCAAAAGGGAAACGGATTGGGAGGGGTCCGCCGGGTCGACCTCCAACGGCCGCTGAGGCAACGATGAGAAGGAGACAGACGTCCCCTGGGCAGGTGACATATCCTCATCATCAAATTCCTCTGGATTCCCATAAGAATCAATCAAAGCCTCCTCATCAGATTCACCATTAGAATCAGAAACTAGCTCGGGGTGGGACCGAGCAGATTTCCAATGCCGTGCCTTTTCTGCCTGGCGCGGACAGGCTCTTTTGCGCGACCGAGGCGCGCTGTCATTGGATGGAACAATGCCATCAATCATATCACTTCTGGAGGCAACAGGGGCTGGTAAAGGCATGGGGTTAGGGGCCACCGTAGATAAAGTATTGGCAATCAAGACCTGGGATATTGAGTGCGTTAGCACTGAGGACATAGAGCCCATAGCAGAAATAATGGCCTCAGAGATAGATCTTTGCAGGGTCAGTGCCTGCGGATCTGCTGGTACAGAAGCAGGGCCCCTAGTAGCAGGGGTAATAACCACACTCTGTGGGGGACAAGGGGAGGCCCCAGGAGAGGGGGTCCCAAGTGCTGCCGGTGGAGCCTTCTGGGTAGACATAATTATGCACTGACAGAAATATATATATATAACCCACGATATGCCCCTGAATCCTACTAACTGATCCTAACTAAGGTTGGGCAGGAAGACAGCAGAGTTAGTCACTCTGAGTCTGCAGGAGGAGCCGCCGTACCGGACTGTGCAGGAGCTCACACGCTGGATGCGCACAGCGATGCGCTCACATGCAGGAGACGTCCGAAATCCCGCCCACTATCGCGAGATTTCGGACTCAGCAGCCGGAACGGCGCGAACGAGCGCCGAGAGGAGGCGGAAAATGGCGGCCGAGATCTCGCGAGACGCGAGACCTCGGACGCGACGGAGCGGAGAAGAAAAAGGTAATCGCCGCTCCCCAGTACAAACAGGGAAAGAAACAAACCCCGATCCCAGTAAGGGGACGGAGGAGAGTTAAGGGGGAATTGAAAGAAGAATCTGTAAGGCAAAACAAAACGGCACCAAAACTCTATGGCACCCAAGTCCTGTAAGGCAAACTGGTTACCCAACAACAGGGGGACAAGAAATCATCCACTTAAATTTGAATAAAACAGCCACAAATGATATAAAACATGAATACCACCACCCCTGCAAGCAGGAGGGTGGGATACTTAACTTGTGCAGCAGCAAAGAAAGAGGAGGAAGGACTTGAGGGGTGGTCCCTTTATACTGGGGCTAGGGGGAGGGCTGTGTGCCCATTGGTGGATTTTGTTGTCTAATTCTTTGCTGCTATTTTTGTGAAGTAAAGAAAGGGTTAAGCAATATGAGCCTCCGTGTCTTGAAATAAAATTGTGATTGTGTGTGTGTAAGGATCAGAGTCTGTCCCTCCAGAGGTTGCGAGCTGGGCTGGGGAAGGTTGAATGAATGTATTCGCCGGCAGGAAGGCTAGCGTTCTTTGCAACTGAATGGTCGCTGCATAGCAACTAGACACAGGATGCAATGAAGCTTGTACCGTTTAACTTCTCAGGTCTGCTCTGCCCAGATTTTCTCAATGAGTTCAAACATACCACCGTAATTGCATATTTCCAAACAGACTATTGCTTTAAGGAAGAGGACAATGGGGGTCCCTGCATGTGAGGTACGTCGCTTCAACAAGAGGCGCAGGCCATATTAATAGAGAGGTAATTTCGCTATAATGTGCACCCGGGTCTCTGCAGGCATAAGAGACTTAGATCTTTTATGTCTCTGTTTGCCGGACGGAAGTCGCCGACCCTGCCCACTGACACAGAAAGTCACTTGCCATGTTTCTGCATGCATAATTTAAAAAGTGGTGCCCCCATCCATTGATGAGCCGTTATAATGGGTTTGATTTAAACTTCCTCCAAGGTGGGTCATGTCCCATCCGGGGCACAACCAGCAGCTCTGCCCTGGTTGCAGTGTTTTTAGATTCAGGGCTAAGGCCATGAACTGAATCTTTGCCTCTGTAATGAGGACGTAAAGGGTGAAATTGTTTAAACTGCAAGTATATATGGAATGTGGCTGTTGTACTAATGCAGGTATAACAAAGGCGTTTTCCAAGAGACGCCTGCATTTATTATATCAGACTATATCTGATGTATAGCTTTCTGTACTAAGAAACTATGTATAGAAGAATACTACTGTATTTTTCGCCGTATAAGACGCACCGGCCCATAAGACGCACCTAGGTTTTTGGGGAGGAAAATGAGAAAAAAAATATTTTTAACCAAAAGGTGTGCTGTGTGTTTGGTGGGTTTGTAACTAATGGTGGTCTGTGGATGACGGACACTGTTATGGGGGGGATCTGTGGATGACTGACCCTGTTATGGGGGGGATCTGTGGATGACAGACACTGTTATGGGTGGGATCTGTGGATGACTGACACTGTTATGGGGGGATCTGTGGATGACTGACACTGTTATGGGGGGGGGATCTGTGGATGGCACTGTTATATGTGTGTCATCCACAGACCCTCCCAGCCCATAACTGTGCCATCCACAGATCCCCCGCCGCTCCAGTATACAAATAAAAGATGTCTTATTCAATTAATAGTTATTAAACATGCCCCCCAACTCCTAATAGTACCTTACATCCTAACCTCTTCAGTACAACGGCCGGCGCGTCACTCACTGACGTCACTTGCCTGCGCCGCCTGCTTCATTCATAAAGTAGGCGGCGCAGGCACGTGACATCAGGGAGTTACGCTGCCGCCCGCCCGGCCTGCCTGCCGGCATTCTACTGAAGCGCTTAGGATTTAAGGTAGTATTAGGAATAAAGGGGCATATTTAATAACTATTAATTAAATAAGACATATTATATTAGTGTACCGGAGCGGCCGGGCTATAGTACAGTGACCGCCCTGCCGCTATTGCCGGCCCCCAGCTCCTCCTCCCAGTCCCTCCCCGAGTCTCTGCTCGCTTTACATCGCAGCTTGCGATGTAAAAACTGACAGCATTTGCCGTATAAGACGCAGGGGCATTTTTCCCCCATTTTGGGGGGGAGAAAAAGTGCGTCTTATACGGCGAAAAATACGGTACCTCATACCAACCAAACCAGAGACCCCTGCAAAAGGAAGAGACACCCATCTGTAGACAGACAAAAGACAAGAACCCTGAAGCAGTTGTCTACCAATGGACGTCTTTTCCTTTTGGAGGAGTGCAGTGAGCCGGACAGCAGGGGAAAACACTTGAGGCTCACGGTGGGCCGATGGGTGCAATAGTTGTTTGTACTCGCGGTTAGTAGATGCCTCCCTGGGTTGGCAGTACAGTGAATGGCAAGACGGCACAAGATCTTCCGGGGCACTCTCCGTTGCAGGGAACGCCAACCAGATGGAAGTTGAGGTGCCCTTGATGGTGGTGACGTTTAGGGTGTTTGTGGTGGCTGGGCCCCTGTGTTCGTGACGCCAGCACCGTTAGGTGCAAATGTTGAGAGTAGTAGTTGCAAGAATGAGGAGTCAGTGATTGTAAACCAGTTGAACGTTTACTGAAGAATCAATAGTCTCTGGACAGTTGGTACAGTTCATCAATGGATAGCTTTTGTGGGCATAACAAGTTCTAGGGTATTCTATTTTCTGGTAGTGGCAAATGTCTATGAGAAATTGTCCTTTTAGGAATAGACTCTTGACAGGCAAGGATCCTGATAGAAATCCTATATTTACTTCACAGCACACTGGCACTGAAGATGCTAATAATTATTTATCTATGAGTACTCCTTTAAGGGCGTCCCCCTAACGGCAAGCAAACACATCTGCTTTATTCTTTGCCAGGAAACTCTTCTAGTAATAGGTTGTATCGTTTTCTCACTACCACCTGGAAGGTTAAGTCAGTGATAAGCGACAACTCGGCCTAAGTTATCTGGTTGTGTCCAGGCACTCTGTAAGCTTCTCCTGGTGCCAATGAGGTCTATAAGCCTTGGTTAGCTGATACCCTCACTAGTCTCCTTGCATAGTATACTTTAAAGGCTATGTCTGTCTTTGGAGGCAATTTTTGTTTGATTGTATTTTACTCATGATTTTTAGTAAAAAAAATAATAATTTTCAATTGGCCTTTATTAAAAATATTGAGCCACTCTGTCACAAAGGGTTAGCTGTTTTTCTAGCTGTGTGACTGGTACTTTCACTTTGAGCCGGTCATCTAATAAACCTGATCTCTAAACTACTAAGAGGTCATTAACACATATTTAAGCCACATTCTTATCAGTAAGATTATAAACGTTCATTATAGCTCAGTTCTTATGTCAGAGATCAGAGATAAGGAGCCCGTCTGCTCCTCAGATGATGGAAAAGACAAACTCCACAGGCAGCTAGTAGAGCATCTCGGCTCTGTACACAAAAAAGGACTCCATATTTTTAATAAAGACCAGTTGAAAAAAATGATTTTTAGCCTAAAATAAATACAATGCAATAATAAAAAATACAAATTGCCCCCAAAGTATACATAGCCTTTAAGGGTACAATCACATATATCTGCATTAATATTTGTGTATAAATTATTATTGAGAAAAATACACCTTTTAAGCAATGCAGCAATTAGAAGCACTAAATCTATGAGAATGACCCCCCCCCCCCCTTCCTCAGTGAATTAGGAGTGGCAAATTAAGATGGCATAGGGGCATTGTCCATACAGAACCAGTGATCCTGAGAAGCTAGCCCAACTAAACCCTGGGGAAAAACTTATTTTAATTAAAAATCAAATGTGTTTCAGCTTGCAGATAGCCCAATATCATCAGAAAACAGGTTCAGCCAGGCAACCTGTAAAGGCTGTATGCGTCAGCTGATCGATGTGTGTGTTCAGATTTGTAGAAAGTATATGGATGTTCTATGAATCTGTACATCGCCGAGAGTCAAACCTAGCCAAAATGAAAAAATGGGGCACAGCTCAGCACTACCTCTCCCTGTTTTTTTTTCTTTTTTCTCATTTAATGTTTTATTGAAGATTTAAGTATAACAATTTCATTTCAGTATCATTTGATACAAACATGTAGTCATGCATTGAAAGGGAGCACGTAAAGCATCTGGTGCTCAATCTAGTGAGCCACGCAACCAAAACATTATAGCAATACAAAATCAAACACTTAAAGGGAACCTGTCACCAGTTTTATGGTGTCCTAACTAAGGGCAACATAAATAAGTGACTGATTCTCTTAGCAAAATGCTGGGTCACTTTCTTTAATTGACCCAGTCAATCTGCCAACATCTTGTATTGAAAAGCTCCAGCTCATAATGATGAGTCCTGAATATTCATGAGCTCCTGACTCTCCCCGCCCACCTGCTGCTGAATGACAGTTTTTTTTCCATATAAATCATCAGCAGGTGGGCAGGAGAGTGGCTATAGCTCTGAATTAAATATACGCTGGACTCAATGACATCACGCTGGACTCAAATCAGCTCATTAGCATGTGGCATCTTTGTGTGTATATTATGGGGTAACCATCTGTCACACCAGTAAGTGAATACATCTAAGGCACTTTTTAGTAGTTAATGATTGTATATAATTAGTTAGATTATAATCAAATATCCACATGACAGGTTCCCTTTAAGAAAAGACACATAAAAGAGGACATTAGACAATGGGAGGGGGGATAGAGGAAAGGGTAGGAGGGTTCCAATAGCTAGATATCTAGGGTTGACTTTTGCGTGTTCCGGAAGGTTTCTGAGGAACAAAACCCCAAGTCTTCAGGTATCGTAAGACATCCAAGGTTGTCACGCTAATGAGATCCTCCATCCTCTGATATAGATCAATATCCTTAAACCATTCCTCCAATGAAGGAGGAGAGATGGATTTCCAATGTCGTGATATTACTGCTTTTGCTGCCTGGATCGTATATTTCAGAAGTGATTTCTTGTAGGCAGGGATATTCAGGTCGAGTACAAACAATAGAAGAGCTTCAGGGGCATTCTGGATGGGAATGCCCGTTACCCCTCTAACTATCCTATGCACCCTCTCCCTGGTTTTTAGCGGTCAGTGCTTAATAATCTGAGGAGTGATGATTTCCATATTAAACCAGATATGTGTCCAAAATCTGTTTTTTTGCATGTAGACCAGTGACGTTTGCTGCACCAATGAAGGGAACAGTCATTGTGGCCGGAGCTGCTCTCTGTTTGTTCTCTTTCGGAGATATTTGGCATCTAGAAGGATTGTCTTTCCAGATGACTGCACATGTCACATCGTATCCCCCATCATGTCTGCTGATTATCTGTCATTCTCAGAAGACAGGGTGCCACTGTAGCCTTAATTGGGTTTATTCTGAGCTTGTATTGTCCGCTGCAGTCCTGAGAACCGCTGCAGTACTCCCTCCACCAGGCACTCCGGCTTCGTTCTGAGCCATGCATTATCATTAGATGGACTGGAACGGCCAGGTCTCAAGGTTTTGTTTGACTTGTCTGGACATTCTGCTCAAATGCTCGTCCACAAGATTAGACACTGATCTTATGTCTTTAGATGTATTTGAATCTGTTGAGCCTGACTGCTTTCTGACTTTTCTCATCTATATTGCCATCAGGGGCGTAGCTAAAGGCTCATAGGCCCTGGTGCAGAAGTTCAGCCAATCAGACACCCATTAGACCTCCAATCCTCCATATATGACTTCCATTAAACCTCCACACCCCCAACTAGGGTTGCCACCCGTACGGGAATGAGTTTGCAATCCTGTGCCCAGGTACAAGCCTTTCTCAGACCCGGGCACAGGATCAGCTGTGAATGATGGCGGCAGGTGCAAGGCACAGGGAGATGAGCTCTTCCATTGTGGAAGCGCTCATCTCCATAGTCCTCTGTATCGCTGTCCTCAGGACAGCGATACAAACGGCTGTGCTGCGGCAGGGGAGGGAGAGGAGTCTCCCTCCCCTGTTCCTCTGATAGGCTGCGGGCCTTGTGCCTGCAGCCTATCAGAGGCTGGTGCAGGCGGCGCGATGACGTCATCACGCCGCCTGAGCCGTACAGCACGGTACACAGGCCTGGAAGAGGCCTGCATCGCATCGTTGGAGGTAAGTAAAATTTATTTTTTTTTAGAGAAGAGAGGCACCTGAAATTGGCACATATGGGGGAAGGGGTGGAAAGAGACACTTTATACTGGCACATATTGGGGAGGAGGAGAAATGAGGCACTTGAAACTGGCACATATGGGGGAAGTGGGGGGGGAGAGGCACCTTATACTGGCACATATTTGGGGGGAGGAGAAAAGAGGCACTTGAAATTGGCACATATAGGGGAAGGGGTGGAAAGAGGCACCTTATACTGGCACATATTGGGGGGGAATGAGGCACTTGAAGCTGCCCCATATGGGGGAAGGGGGGGGGGAAAGAGGCACCTTATACTGGCACATATTGGAGGGGGAGAGAAATGAGGCACTTGATACTGGCACATATAAGGGAAGGGGGGGAAGAGGCACCTTATACTGGCACATATTGGGGGGGAGAGAAATGAGGCACTTGATACTGGCACATGGGGGGGGGCATCTATGGGGGGCACTTCTTACTGGCACATTATTTGGGGGCTTCTACTGAGGCCACAAAGATGGGGTATTTTATATGGGGGGGCTCTGCATTGTACTAGTATTATCAGGGGGTTTATCTGTTTCTGTAGTATAGTATTGGGGAGCACAGCGGCACAGTATTGGGGGTAGTAGGATGATTTGTCCAGAAGATGGGAGGATGATGGAAAAGTAGTAAACAAAGATTTTTTTTTTTGTTGTTGTCAAAGTGCAGAGACGAAAAATGGCGACAAAATGGTAGTCTGGTCTGAAGGTCTGAAAGGAGATAAGGAAAGAACATCTACATCAAAGAAGACGTCACTGGATGTAAGAGGTATAGGGCGCTGTATTTCTGTAGTGACGGGATCAGGGCCGTAACAATCGCGGTGCGACAGCGACCGGGGTTGGAGGCGGGATATTGGCATGGTTGGAGACGGGACATGGGCATGTCTGAAGGTGGGACATGGACGTGGCTGGAGGCAGGGCATGGGTGGGGCCTGGAAGGGGGCCCTCTCTCCCTTCTGTTCGGGTTTGGCTTGAAGAAAAGGTGGCAACCCTACCCCCAACAGACTTCTAGACCCCCCACTAATACCCCCATTAGACCTCCAGACCCCAAATTAGGCCTCCAGGCCCCAATATCGGACCTCAGATCAGACTTCAAAATAAATTAACTTACCTCTCCTGCTCCGCGGCCGCTCTCCATGTCTAGTGGTCTCCCGGCTCTCTTCTCATCTCGGGGCCCGCGCTGCAAGTCACCTGACTGCCTGCAGCATCAGGTCATCGTGCGCTTTGTATGTCCTGACGCTGCAGGCAGCCAGGACACAGGAGCGCAGGGCCCTGGAAGAGCGAGCAGGAGGAGGGGTAAGTGCAGCGTTTCATTCCCCCTCCTCCTGTAGACTAGTGAGCACCTCCATTATAGAAGCGCTCACTAGTATTCCATTTATAAGATGCACTGCATCTTATAATGTGAAATATACAGCACCACTGGTAAGGGGGCCCTCTGGCTTAGGGGCCTGGTTGCGACTGCTGCAACCCCTATAGCTATGCCAGTGATTTGCTTTATATTGCACACCTGCTCAATGGAGGACTACTTAACAACCAAGCAGATCGCAGTTTACATTTCAGAGATGTGATTGGCTGTTATATGTAGTGTTTTTTTTTAGTTTTCCACCATGCTAAGGCATTACTATGCTTGCCCACCAATGGGCTATGTGGCGTGTCTTTTATATTATCATATAATTTGTATACTATACTGGGCAGGAAATTTCTACTTTATGGAACAAAGCCTAAAAAAATAATAAGATTTTCAAAAATGCTTTGCATTTCAACTACTCAAGGTTCTGAAGATCTCTGCTTGCTGTTGGTGAATGGATACAATATTTGTTCACATCCAGAGTTGAAAACTAGTAATGAACCAACACGTTTCGCTGTTGAGGATTTTCTACATTTGTATCCAGTTTATATTTTCCTCTGTGAGCTGAACACATGGTCAGCACCAATCTCTCTACTGTCCCAATCACAGGTACAATATTTAGCTCACAGAGGATTAGGGTGCATTTACACGATTGTATGACTGTACGATTGTATGATTGTTTCCGGTCCACAAAATTAATTTCAATGGGGCCACAAAAGATGCGGGCAGCACACAGTGTGCAGTCCGCATCCGTTGTTCCGTTCCGCATCCCCGCAAAAGTCTAGTGTATGTCCTATTATTGTCGCGGACAAGAATAGGCTTTTTCTATAGAGCACCGGCCATTTGCAGTCTGCAAAATGCAGAACACACACGGCCGGAATCCATGTTTTGCAGATTCACAAAACACTTACGGTGATGTGAATGTAGCCTTAGGGCTTATGCAGACAAATGTATTTTTTTTCTGTGTCCATTCCATTTTTTTGCAACCTTGTATGGAGAACCATTCACTTTAGCGGGTCCGCGAAAAATGAAAATGACTCTGTGTGCCACATGGCCATTCCGCAAAAAAGATAGAACAGGTCCTATTCTTGTCCGTTTTACGGACAAGGATAAGCACTGTTACAATGGATTCGCAAAAAAATGGATGCAACACGGATGTCAAACATCATCCGTATTCTTTTGCGAATCCGTGTTTTGCGGACCGCAAAATACATACGTTTGTGTGCATAAACCCTTAGACTGCATTCAAACGACTGTGGGATGGCAGTGTCCATGTTGTGAACCGCAAACTGCTGACCCACTCAAGATGTGGCGAAAGATAACACCTGACCTGCCTCCACACCACAAAAGATACAGCATGTCCTTTCTTATCTGTGAGAAGTATTAGTTCTGTATGAGGATTTCTGCATCTGGATGTTAGAGGTATTGCCATTTTAGACTTTTATGGAAACCGGTTCTTGGCAATAACCAAAGACAATTACCTTTCCCAACTGGTTCAGGACCCGACTAGAAGGACGGCCATACTAGACTTAGTATTAAAGGGGTTGTCAGGGTTATGAAAAAAAAATATATAGCACTTAAAATCTGATGGGCAGCAATATATAACACAGCTAAGCAAGTTTTTAGCAAAAAAAAAAATATTTTTCCTAATTTCCATGGTTCTTTTCTAGCCCTTGTTTACATGCAATAACAACAATCTCTGCCCCTCCCCCTGCTCTGCTAAGGTCGTGGCTACAAGAGCTGCCCTGAGTGACCTGCCTGTCTGCTGGGAGAATCAGCAGCATGTTGTATGTGTAGGAATACAAGTCCCACCTGTATAATGACACTGCTAATACACACAGGATCTTCCCCCTACCTTCTTGTGCAATGCTCTCTCTAGTCTGTCAGCTCCTGTGCCCAGAACTGTCACTGCCTGCAGCTACCCAGTTTGTGCAGCTGAAGGGGTTAAGAAGCCAAGGACAGAGCAGACGGCAGTGAAGGGGGTCGTGCCCAGCACACTGACATCTCGTTTACAGGCTTGTAAACGAAGTTTATCAGAGCAGGGAGAGAAGCTGACATCACAGGTCATGTGACCCTCAGTCAAATCTGATAAACCAGGCACTGCAGAGAACGTGAGTTAATTGTAAAGTTGTTATATTTGCCTAGTTAGGAACTAAAATAACTCGGACAACCCTTTTAACCAATAGAACTGACAGAACACCAGATGTGCAGGTTGGGGGACACCTGGGAAATAGAGACCATAAAGTAATAACCTTCCAATTATCATTCAAAAGAGTGTCTCTTCAGAGAGGAACAAAAATACTAAACTTCAAAAAAGCTAAATTTAGCCAACTAAGAGAGGCCATAGGCCTAACTAACTGGGACAAAGTCCTCAAAAATAAAAATACAGCCACAAAATGGGATATTTTTAAAAGCATACTAAAATCTAATTGTGAGAGGTACATACCTCATAGGAATAAAAGGTTAAGGAACAAGAATAAACCAATGTGCATAAATAGATCTGTAAAGAAAGCAATAAATGACAAAAAGAGAGCATTTAAATCACTAAAAGAGGAGGGTAGTGAGGAAGCACTGAAAAACTATAAGAAAAAAATCAAATGTGTAAAAAACTAATAAAAGCAGCCAAACTAGAGACCGAGAGGTTAATTGCCAAAGAGAGCAAAACTAACGCTAAAATGTTCTTCAATTATATAAATGGTAAAAAGTATAAATCTGAAGGTGTCAGCCCTTTACAGAGTGATGAGGTTAGAGTTAGGGCTGGCTTGGCCTCAGGGGTGGGGTGCTGGCTGGCTTGGCCTCAGGGGTGGGGTGCTGGCTGGCTTGGCCTCAGGGGTGCTGGCTGGCTTGGCCTCAGGGGTGCTGGCTGGCTTGGCTGGGCAGAAGGAGTGTGGGAGACTGTGAGTCCTTTTTTCTCCAAGCTGCTCCGGAAAAAAATTATTTTTCATTACACCACAGGTCAGACCACCAATCAGACCCATAATGTTAATCAGACCTCAGCTAACAGCCCCAATAAGATCCCCAATGGTAATAAGACCCCAATAAGACCTCAGCTCAGACCCCAATATGAATGACCCCCAATCAGACCTCAGATAAGAGCCCCATGCCTCATAGCAGCCCCCAGTAGCCTCATAGCAGCCCCCAGTGCCTCTCACCAGCCCCCAGTACCCTCTCCATGAGCCCCCAGTGCGCCCTTCCTGGTATTTAAATCATTGGTGGGCAGTGCGCCCTCCCTCCCGGTAATCATTGGTAGGCAGTGTACCCTCCCCCAGCCCTTCCCAGTATTAAAAATCATTGGTGGGCAGTGCGCCCTGTGACGAAACCAACCTCGCCACGGTGTTTTGGAGGGGGCTGGTTGCTAGCCTCTTGCCTCAGGATTATGGCCCATAGTAACTTTTAAACCCCTGAACCTATTCCAGGGAATTTTGGATAGGTTTGTCCCCAAAGTTATACTGTTTAAATTGATGTTAGTTATATGTATGGACAATGTAACCTCACAAAGTTGTAACAACTTATAATAAGTGTAACTTGTCAGCTTGGGAGGAATATGCTGGGTGTGGTTCTATTGTCCCATTGTGTGTTTAAATGGTGTATCTGTCCTGTTGTCTCCACATGTGTATTGGTGATCTCCCCTTTGTCCTGAGAGATAATTGGATTGTCTTCAGTCGTCTCCCAGGCAGAGAGGAGGAAACCATGATGCATTGTGGGGATATGTTGTATCTGTTCTGTGTCGCAGTCTCCCTTCTGGTCCTCTAGGGGGCGGGAACGATTGGTTGCTGTATTTACATTGTGTGTGTTGTGAATTACTGATTGGTTGGATTTCAAAACCCTGTGGGCAGTACTATGTTTGTTTTTTTTATCAATAAAAGAAGCTGTACTTGAAGTACAGTCAGATCACTGCTGACCCTCAAGACAGAGCCTTGTCTCGTTATTGGGGGGATTCCCTGTATGCTGTTAGAGACTGATTGCCAGGAGTGTAAGCCGAGTGTACGCTTTTCCTGTTCACCTGCTGACAGCTATTTGCGAGGTTCCAGTTTGGAGTGCTATTTTGTATCCAGTTCGGGAGGTTGGTGTTCTGCAGTAGCTGTGCATGTCTCTCAGAAAGGGGTATATCGCCTAAACGGATCTTAACCCCTTTTCTGCTGAAACGGTCCGTTACATTGGTGGCAAGCGGCGGGATCGTTCCTACAGCCAGAAGGACAGCTACAGGAGACACCATTTCGTTGGATTCTACAATTTAAGGGCAACGCATGTCCCAGTACAGCGACCCTAAAAGCACCAGGATGGAACCAGCAGTGTTATACGAGGAGGAGGACCCGGACTGGAGGGATGCAGACAGAAAGGAAGTCTGGTATGATGCCCTGGAAGATACCCAGCGGCGGCGAGGTGAGAGTCTCCCCAGTTATGAGCAGCGGCTACAAAAGCGTGTGGCGATGCGGATGGGTCTCTTGGGAGAGCAGCCCCTGGATGACTGGGTAACAGAGCTCCAGAACCTGGTATGTAAGGAGCTTTGGCTAGAGGACGCTTACCAGGCCCTAAGGTGGCATGTCATTCAACATTCCCCCTGGATGGCTGAGCACGACAGACCCGAGGGTGAGGATTATGATGGACCTGGGTTACTATGGGATGCCTTGGAGGAGGACATTGATCTTGGCAGCACGGAGGAGTCTAGGTTTTGGGACATCTACGACTACCGGATGGGCATTCATGATTATGCTGACGAAAGGGAGGTGAGCAAAGACATGATCCACCTGGTAACAAGGGAGTGGGAGCTGGAGCAGACCTACCAACACCTGCTCAGCTCTGTTCATCCCCAACCTACTCGACAAGTAGAGCCAGATCTGCCCTCCTACAACTGGGAAGACTTGCCGGCGATACCCCCTGCTTCCCTACCAACTCCCAAAGTAGGGAACTTCATTGACTGGTTCTGGGAAGACGTCCTGACGGCAGGTAGAGATGGGACCGAAGTCTCTCCACCGGCCCTACAGGGATGCTGGGTAGCCAGCCCAGATCCCCAACTACAACCAGCATTACTAGGAGTGGAGATGGTCGCACCCACTACCCAGCACCAGGCAGCGTTACAGAGAGTTGAGACAGTCGGTCTGACTCCCCAGCAGCAGTGTGTTGTAAAGAGAGAAGAGACAACCGGTCTCTATCCCCAACCACAGGGGGACAGCACCCCTAACTTCGATGGTGCAGATGGGACCGCGGTCTCTGCACCAGGCCTACCAGGATACTGGACGGCCGGTTCAGATCCCCCACTAACCCTGCAGGAATGCCTGGAGGAGGAGGTAAGCGATTCCTCCTCTCCACAGCCGATCTGCAACAAGGTCCTGGGGATAGGATTTCCTGATCCCATCCCAGCGGAAGAGCTGGCATCTGGGCAGAGCGCAGTCGGCCTCTGCCCTCCCCTATCCTCTACTCCAGAGCCGGACTTCCCACAGGCTACCCCAGCGGAAGTGCTGGCATCTGGGCAGAGTGCAGTCGGCCTCTGCCCTCCCTTATCCTCTTCTCCAGAGCCGGACTCCCCACCGGCTACCCCAGCGGAAGAGCTGGCATCTGGGCAGAGCGCAGTCAGCCTCTGCCCTCCCCTACCCTCTTCTTCAGAGCCGGACTTTCCACAGGCTACCCCCGCGGAAGAGCTGGCATCTGGGCAGAGCGCAGTCGGCCTCTGCCCACCAAGTACCTACAGCTCCAAGCTGGAGAACCACAAGGCAGCAAGGAGTCGCAGATGCCCACTCAACAGCTGGGGACATACAGAACAGAGCCAGGCCCCAAAATTCAACAGGTCCAGTATGGGGTTGTGGTTGGACTGCCAGACTAACTCAGGTACTGACCGTGAGGTCAGGTATCTGGTTAGTCTTCCCTGGAAGGGGAGATGTGTGACGAAACCAACCTCGCCACGGTGTTTTGGAGGGGGCTGGTTGCTAGCCTCTTGCCTCAGGATTATGGCCCATAGTAACTTTTAAACCCCTGAACCTATTCCAGGGAATTTTGGATAGGTTTGTCCCCAAAGTTATACTGTTTAAATTGATGTTAGTTATATGTATGGACAATGTAACCTCACAAAGTTGTAACAACTTATAATAAGTGTAACTTGTCAGCTTGGGAGGAATATGCTGGGTGTGGTTCTATTGTCCCATTGTGTGTTTAAATGGTGTATCTGTCCTGTTGTCTCCACATGTGTATTGGTGATCTCCCCTTTGTCCTGAGAGATAATTGGATTGTCTTCAGTCGTCTCCCAGGCGGAGAGGAGGAAACCATGATGAATTGTGGGGATATGTTGTATCTGTTCTGTGTCGCAGTCTCCATTCTGGTCCTCTAGGGGGCGGGAACGATTGGTTGCTGTATTTACATTGTGTGTGTTGTGAATTACTGATTGGTTGGATTTCAAAACCCTGTGGGCAGTACTATGTTTGTTTTTTTTATCAATAAAAGAAGCTGTACTTGAAGTACAGTCAGATCACTGCTGACCCTCAAGACAGAGCCTTGTCTCGTTATTAGGGGGATTCCCTGTATGCTGTTAGAGACTGATTGCCAGGAGTGTAAGCCGAGTGTACGCTTTTCCTGTTCACCTGCTGACAGCTATTTGCGAGGTTCCAGTTTGGAGTGCTATTTTGTATCCAGTTCGGGAGGTTGGTGTTCTGCAGTAGCTGTGCCTGTCTCTCAGAAAGGGGTATATCGCCTAAACGGATCTTAACCCCTTGTCTGCTGAAACGGTCCGTTACACGCCCCCACCCTCATTGGTGGCAGCGGCAGTTCCGATCGGAGTCCCAGCAGTGTAATGCTGGGGCTCCGATCGGTTACCATGGCAGCCAGGACGCTACCGAAGTCCTGGCTGCCATGGCCAGTTACTCTGCAGAATACTTGCATGCGCTGTGGCCGCCAGGCGCTCCTTCTTGTAACTCACAGGTCTGTGCGGCCCATTGCTTATGCTTATAGCAATGCGCCACACAGACCTATGATGAGTTACAAGAAGGAGGA
Source organism: Bufo gargarizans (assembly GCF_014858855.1). Classification (NCBI taxonomy): domain Eukaryota; kingdom Metazoa; phylum Chordata; class Amphibia; order Anura; family Bufonidae; genus Bufo; species Bufo gargarizans. The sequence goes on from NC_058089.1 coordinate 118,152,232, forward strand.
GCGCCCGGCGACCACAGCGCATGTAAGTATTCTGCAGAGTAACTGGCCATGGCAGCCAGGACTTCGGTAGCGTCCTGGCTGCCATGGTAACCGTTCGGAGCCCCAGCACTGGGCCCCTATCGCACTGCCGCTTAAATTTATTATTATTTTCAATCCTCAGCTGGCAGCCCGGGCCCCCCAGTGCCGTAGGGCCCCATAGCCATTGCTATGGTGATCCCTACGCCACTGCATCAGAAGGGGCCGTGATGAGAACATAGTCCTACCACTTTACAAATCGCTAGTCAGACCACACATGGAGTACTGTGTACAGTTCTGGGCTCCTGTGAACAAGACAGATATAGCAGAGCTGGAGAGGGTTCAGAGGAGGGCAACTAAAGTAATAACTGGAATGAAGGTACCCTGAAAGATTATCAACATTAGGGTTATTCACTTTAGAAAAAAGACGACTGAGGGGAGATCTAATAACTGTGTATAAATATATCAGGGGGCAGTACAGAGATCACTCCCATCATCTATTTATCCTCAGGACTTTGACTGTGACGAGGGGACATCCTCTGCGTCTGGAGGAATGAAGGTTTGTACACAAACATAGAAGAGGATTCTTTACGGTAAGAGCAGTGAGACTATGGAACTCTCTGCCTGAGGAGGTGGTGATGGTGAGTTCACTAAGAGAGTTTTGGAGCGTAATAATATTACAGGCTATAGCTACTAGAGAGGGGTCGCTAACCCAGGGAATTATTCTGATTGCCTGATTTGGAGTTGGGAAGTAATTTTTTTCCCCTTAAGTGGGGAAAATTGGCTTCTCCCTCTGTTTTTTTTTTTTTCCTTCCTCTGGATCAACTTGCAGGATAACAGGCCGAACTGGATGGACAAGTGTCTTTTTTATGTACTATGTTACTATGTCAATTCTGGGTATAGGTCCCACCTTATGTGATCCAGGTGACAGGAGCATCCAGGCGGGGAGTGGATGAAGTATGAGTGTCGCTCTTTCTAATTTCTTCTAAGGAAGTTACAGAAACAACAAACACATCCTCACCCGATGGCTTAGGGGGTCAGGAAAACCCCATTCTCAGTGGGACATGCATCCATTAGACATTTATGGCATATTCTGTGGATATTTCATAAATATCCAAGGTTGGAGTACCCCTTTAAAGAGGTGTGCCAAGTATGCAACTTATCCCCTATCCACAGGATAAGTGATAATAAGTAACTGATCGCTGGGGGTCCAACCGTTAGGACCCCCGATGATCCCGAGAATGGGAGTCCCATTCCTCCAATCTGATGGAATGGCAGGTCGGGCATGCACCCGTCTGCTCTATCCATTCTCTATGGGACTGGTCAGAATCCCAGCAATCGGCGGCTCATTCCATATCCTGGCAAATTTGGGACAACCACTTTACCCAGAGATCTTACAAATGATGACAAATTGAAACCTTTAGACGTTTTCCATTTTTATTTTGCATAAGACTGTATACCCCTGTACATTGGCTAATAACAACTGATAATGGCTTACGTGAGGTGACCGGGTCCATTCTGTGAAGCCTGCTCTTACCACCTAGGTCGTGCAGTGGCATTCACAAATATAGGACACACTCTTATGTGTGCAAATAGCTCTGAAAGCAATTATTGAGTTATATGATTATCAAATCCAAGAGAAGACCTTGAAAGTCAAATAGAGCTTGCAAAAGGATGTGTACAATCTGTAAGGTCTGTAATACAGATCCCAAGAGTCAAGGACTGGGGTATGCATGTTTACTTGCCTTGTGCATGGCCACCAGCGATGGAAGAAAGGGACACACTTCCCCTTAGGACTTATATTTGGATCTTTTCTAAGCCCTTGGGGGTGATTCGCAAAAAAAATGTAAGTTCACATTCTGTCAGCGAGAAGCTGGGGCCTGACAGTAGATTTTAGTTCAGGCACTGGGGTACAATCTGGATATTGCAGGGTACTTTTATTTTGGAACTGTATAGTGATCTGACTGGAGGGTGTCTCTTTTTGGACTGGTGACGCTTTTGGTTATGTCAGTTTGTAGTGATGCAGTGAGGAATGCCCATGCAGACATTAATCATTCCTTGAAGACATGCTGTACATATGCAGGTCATGTGGACTGTGTGAACATTGTCCCCCAAATCTGCTTTGAAAAGATCTGCAGTTTCTTGAATGTCCACTAGGTGGAGCCTGTTGACTACTATTACTAGGGCTGCCAGTGTCCATGAACCTTTCCGATGAATACACCATATTAGCTAATTACATTTATGGCTAATTATTTGTAGTTTTGAAGATGAATGCAATCAGCATGTCCAGAGTCCTTCTCGTAGAACAGCAGTGCAGCTTATTTATCTATGGAAGATGGGAATTCTATGTAGGCACAGTGCTGGCAATCATATATGTCATGCTGGAGTCACTTACATCATTTGTTTCTGTACATTTTTGGGTTGGTAATCCCCCATCTCCCACATAGAAGTGAGTTGAGAATCAAGTGCTACTCATGTAGGCCCTGGAGCCTCCCATGCAGGACAAAATAGCGCAGAACGCTGTACTATTTTGCCGCCAAAATGCTGGGTCACATGTTGGAAACCAGTTGGACTCCAAAATAGTCAATGAGGTCCACTGGGCACCTTACATTTTCTGTGATTATGCCATTATTTTTAGTTTTCTGCTCATATAACGGAGTTGAACAACGAAAATAGAAGCGTAGATGTGATTGCAGTTTATAGTCCTTTGTGATATTAGTTAGCAGTTATGAGGAGGAAAATTAAGGGTTAATTAGGATTCCCCCCCCCCCCCCCAATCTACTGTATATTAGGAATTAAACTGCATGTGCTGTATATATAATACTGTATGCCTGGTAATGCTCTGTAAGGGTTCATTCACATACGTCTAGTGCAGTCTTCCTCCAGGGTGGTTGTGCTACATCAAAAAATGTCAGTTGCAGCGTTTGGTTTGACAGGCCGGTGCACCGCTATATGGCACCGAGCTGGACGCCAGAAGCCACGCATCCAGTTTCCGGAGATTCCATCTGGGGTGGCTTCGGATTAATGCATATGTCAGCACGCTCTAAGGCCTCCTGCACATTGTCGTATTTTTTATTTGCATCTGATCCACTTTTTTTGCAGATCAAATGCGGACCCGTTAATTTTTATGGGGCTACATAAAATGGGGACAGCGCACAGATATCCTCCGTGTGCTGTCCGCATCCACGTGGCTGTGCCACAAATTGGAAAACATATATTTTATTCTTATCCGTTTTTCGACAAAAATAGGCATTTTTACAATGGGGAGAACGAAAAGTGTGGGATGCACACGGACCCCATCTGTATTTGCGGTTCTGCGATTTTCGGATAGAAAAACGGATGCGGTTGTGTGCAGGAGGCATTAGGGTGCATTCACACGACTGTAAGTGTCTTGCGGTCCGCAAATTGAGCATCCACAAAACACGGATACCGTCCGTGTGCGTTCCACATTTTGCGGACCACACATGACTGGCCCTATGATAGAAATGCTAATTCTGGTCCGCGATTGTGGACAAGAATAGGACATGCTCTATATTTTTTGCGGGGCCACGGAACGGAACAACGGATGCAGACAGCCCACGGTGGGCTGTCTGTATCTTTTGTGGCCCCATTGAAATTCCGCAAAATTGCAGAATGGATGCGGACCCAGAATTCCGGTCGTGTGAATGCATCCGTACTCTGCTCCCTTTAAAGGGTTATCCCATGAACAGAATTTATAGGTGATAAATGCAGGATTGCTAGAGGTCAGTCCACCACTTTTTTTTTGTGTGGGATTACCGTTTTTATATTGCATTACCTAGATGTTTATTTGCATTTATGTAATAATATTGAAAGACAAAAAAGGGCTCATTCATCAAGTATAATTGACATGACATGTACATTTGTAGAAAACAGCTGAAATCTTACATTACTACGTAGGAGCTGCAGAAGACGTGCACTCTTAGATTAGGAGAACAGGTAATAAGGAATCGCTGTAAAGCCTCCGGGGAATTTATAATCCTTGCAAGAGAAGAAAAGAAACAAGATTATAAAACGATAAAACTTTCCGCAGAGCCGGAGCAGATTCTCAAATCTATCAGGAACAAAAAGATGAAAAGAGAGGACACGGCGACTTTAGGAGATAAAACCTGATTATATGGGATGTGAAATCTGATTTCTTCCTTTTATGAAGTATATGGCAGGGAGGAACCAGCGTTTTAGCAGTAAATTAAAATAAGCTTCTTCAGGAACGCACCCAGCATTCTCTATGGAGGGAAATGAGAGGTATAGAAAGTAAGAGCTGCCACATCCTCGCAGAGCCTGAAATGAGAACGGGCAAAAACAATTTATTTTAGAAATGCTAAACCTCAGATAAAGGGGTTGTCCCGCAGAGAGCAGCCAGGTTTATAGCTGAACTCACCTGCTAAAGGTGCCTCTCGGCACGTGACTGAGGCCATTGATTGGTTGAGCGTTGACATAAACCTCAGTGACGTCATCACTTCTGGTCCATCACCTGCAGTGCTGAAACAGAGGGACCTTCACCAGATGCGTTTACCATCTTGCCTTGTTTTATAATCCTGACTGCTTCTTTGCAGATTTTACACACTGCTGGACAACCCCTTTAATTCTCCAACAGGAAGACAACAAGGGACGTTTACCAACGGTGTAACTTTGCTAATGTCTCTGGTGAGCAAGTATGATACACTGTGTACAAGATGCGCCACGTTCGCCAACAATACTGCATGGACGCCCTTTAGCAAACGTCGGTTATATTACGTTATTCCCTTTCCACAGTATAGGGGATAACTATTCGATCAGTGGTGGTCTTATCGCTGGGACCCCCATTGTTCATGAGAATGGTGGCCCTGTACCCTCCAAATGAACAGAGCAGCCATTTCATTTATTTTTATTGGTATTCAGAGCTCGGCGATTACCGGAACTCCCAAAGAAATGAATGGAGTGGCTGCTCTCTTGCCCGACCAGCCTCTCTGTTCATTTTGGGGGGCTCCATGAGGTCCCATTCTCGTTAACAGCAGTAGGACCCCCACCGATCTAATAGTTGGGTGGGTGGGCTCCCCAGGATACAGCGAAGTCACGAACAAGGAAAACAACTCCACCTCCAGCTTTTGCCAAAACAGAATTTAACTTAAACGTGGTAATGAACACAACCACAAATGCTGGGAACATACAATAAATTTACATACACCCAGCCCGAAGGCTGAGACCCTTGTGCTGTGCTGCGCCCTCCGATGGATGCAGGAGGAAAGCGTGGTAATTTACCTACTGGTGGGCACAACTAAACTGCCAAACCTTACCTGTTGTTACCGTAAAAAAACAAGAATAACTGTATGGGAGTGTGGTAGGGGCTATCTTAGGGTGCAGCACAACAGCTGACAATCTTATAAAGCTCTACAGAATTCCCCCTCCCATAACTGGTCCTGTAGCACGTGCCTGAGTATTCCTCCTGAGCAAAACACCAGCCTGGCTTGAGTTTTTTGGGAAGTTTATCAGCTCTCCAGTGTGAAATGTCCCGTTAAATTATGGAGTCCTTGCAATGAACAATAGCAACACTTGTGGCCTAACACAAACAGAGACCCTAACTTACTACAGGCCTGGTCTCAGTCTCTAGGCGCCAACACTGTAATGAGATGCGTGCACGATCTTACCGATCCGGGTCTGCTCTGCATCCGCTTGTGACTCTGAACAGAACAAATGCCTCTCCAACAAACATGTATGTAGCTTTTGCTCCTCAGCTCTCATCAGCGTTCCTGGAAGCAATCCTCGTTCCTCTAGACAGGATCAGGGTCTTGGACACTATCAGCTTCACTTAGCTGCCGCTCTGGTCACTGAGGTATGCTCCCACACCTGGATGCCGTTGAATCCTCTGCTGACAGTTCCTCAGTCTCAGCTCCAAGATGGCTGCTCCGTTTCTCTTCCTCTCCAGGCTCTGTGTAACTCCACCCCCCATGAATATGGAAATATATGCAGCCTATTAGCTGTGTTTAGGAAACAGCGGCATCGTGTGGCCAAACAGCAGAATGTCAGTCCAGATATTTAATTTAATCTACACAAACAGTGTTCAGACAAGGAGAGCTGTTTCCCAATGTCACAGGAGTACAAATTAATTAAAGGTGTTGTCTGAGATAGCAACAAAAAATTGGGCATCAGCTGAAAATTTCTTAAAATAACAAGAGTCCTACTTGCCCCTTTTCTCTGCTGTTGCTTATAGCATTGTGCTTCAGATGTGCACTGCTGACATCATCTGCCTGACTACACCAGGCCGCTGCGCAGTCAATCAATGGCCTGTACTTTCAGACACTTTGATCTTAGAGAAGTAAGGTTTCAACACTTCCTGGCATGCCGGATGCCCGCAGGTGGGTGACTTCATGTGGGCATATTGCTTGCTCATGTGAAGGCAACATGGAGACTTTTATTACAGTTTGTAGGCACTGCGGCACACCACTTGTATTTGTTACAGGGGTGGTTTAGTTGTGACAGGTTTAAAGGCAGTACTACTGTTATAGGGGCGCTGTAGCTGTTCTGGCCAGTCTAATGTCACTTTAAGGCTTCCTGCTCACAGGTGTGGGTTTCAAGATCGAAAATCCATGTGGTTTTTCATGCAGATTTCTGTGCGTTTCCGCATCAAAAATCCTGTGTTACTTGCAATGGTGATAACCAAACAAAAAATGGACATGCTGAAGATTTTTACTAAAAGCAAAAAAAAAAAGCTAAGTGTACATGAGATTTGGGTGCAGGTAGCCTTAGGGTGGGTTCTGGTCGGATAACCCACATGTAACAGGAAAAGAGCATGCTGTGGATTTTCAATCTTATGTTGCCGTAATGTCGTGGATTTTCATTGCAGATTTTACACCTTCAGTGTATGGGTAAGTCCACAGCAAAACCATATGAGATGCATCCGTTTTTGCAGCGGACTTGCCCCAGATTTGCAACAAGATAATTGCACCATGTGTGTATTTCTTGGGATCTGACTTGGGAAGATGGAGTACAGTTAGTGTTTTAGGGCATGGGTACAGATAAAAAAAAAAAAAAAAAAAAGCTTGCAGAAGCCCCCAAACGCTTTTTACCTAGATGTAGGTGAATCCATTTCTACTCTTGACTGAAAGTTAGAAGAAGACACTAAATAACATGAATTGTGACATTTTTTTATTCCTCCGTATCCAATTTGCTATATGGCTTGTTGTAAACCAAAATTAAATGGGATTTTAATCTCAGAAGCTTCGCCTGTTCCTGACCGACGCATCTCGTATGACGCTCTGAAATAACATCTATTTGGTAATGAGTCATTTTCTGCTTTGTTGCCAACAGTGAAAAGGCGGACAACGCGGGCACTGAAAACCAAAATGATGGGGAATGTGCGTCTTAAAATGCAAAAATCTCCTTGCAGATGTCTAAGCTACACTATCATCAGAAGTGATGGCTCCAATTAAGGCTTCATCCAAAATAGTTATAGCAGAACAGATGACACGGTGTCATCATTTAAACACACCTCAGATTGTTCGCCGTCTCGCTGGATTCCATCAGCGTTTTATAACCTCCATAAAATATTATAGGTTTATGGTCGTCATAGATCATTTTGCACATTCACGTTTTGTTGAAAGGCTTTTTGATATATACTTGTGTCTATTACCTGCACCTCCATCGTCCTATAAAAAAAAATAAAAAAAAGACACTTGATTTAAAATCGTCAAAATGCCATTATCATACTTTTCTCGGAGCGATTCTAAATATCAGAGCTGGGATGACACGTTTTTGGTAATTGGTAGAAGGCAGGGATTTTTTCTTCACATTGCTGTTTAATATTCCTGCTGGTGTAATGTAATTTAAGGGTCCGCGTGTTTGGACCGAGTAATAAACATGGCGCATTATGCCCCACGGCTCCCAGTAAAAAAAAAAAAAGCTATTATTTCATAATAAAATGAGGTCCTGCCAATTTGGGGCTCTGCAGATGTAGCAGAGTGGAGTTCAGACAGAGCCTAGTGTCCACTAGTTGAGTGGGCATCGAGGGGCATAGCTATGGGGGGTGCAGAGGTAGCTATCGCCCAAAGGCCCCTCTGCTGCACAAGAATACACCCTTTTAATAAGTGGTACATGGAAGATGTGGGCCCCCAGTTACAGATTTTGCTATGGGGCCCACGAGTTTCTGACTATACCTCTACTGAATCATATGGAAGCTGTTCTCCAGATAGCATTGCTTAATAATGGTGTTCGTTCTGAGAGCAGCTGACTGATTGGGCTTCTCTCGCCATGTTCTGCCCAAATGTCTTTAGCTGGCCCCGAGGTTCAGGGTGCATACACCCAATTATCGATGCCTTGGTTAGCACATGGCCGTATCCGCATTGCAGTTCGCAAACCATGGATTCTCAACGTATAGATACCGTCCTTGTACATTCCACAATGTTCTCACTCCATTCAGTAGAAACTGTTATTTTCTTTTCTGCAAAACAGACAGAAATAGGACATGTTCTAAAACTTGCTTACCGGCCATTTTTTTGGGTGGACCCCATAAAATTGAATGGGAAAAGAGCCCAACCAGCAAAAATTGCAGAACGGATGTGGATCCAAAATTCCATTGTGTTCATGAGGCTTAATAACTACAAGTCCAACTCCCATTATTTGTATTGGGGCTCATACACATGACCTTTGCCTGTTTTGTGGTCTGCAAACTGCAGATCCACATTTTGCTGAATGGAATGTCCAGCCAGTAATGGAACAGTCCTATCCGTGTGCATAATGCCAACAAGAATAGGACATGTTCTATTTTTTTGTGGGGCTGATGCAGACCGCACACAGTGTGGTGTTCGCATTTTTTGCGCCCCCGTTGAAGTGAATGAAAAAATGCTGATTTGGAGGCGGACAAAAAACACGTCTGTGTGCATGAGCCCTTAATTAACACAAATTATTTTACAGGGGTTGTCCGCTTTGGATAATCCCTCTCTACAGATAGTCAGCTGTAATATATGTGAAGGAACGCATCCCATCTTATAAAGTAGTGGCGTATCACTTTATTATCAGTGGGACCCCACCGATCCTGAGAGTCAAGTAGACAGCACTGGTTAATCACTGCACCCCCTTCTTATTGTTCCCTGCTCTTCGGTGCTCCCGACCATGCGACTGCGATTTTCCCCTGCACATTGCATGACTGAAGTCCAAAGGCTAGTGCAAAACGCGTACACCTGCTGCCGGGGTCCTTAGTGTTGTATTTTGGGTTTTATCGATGTTCTAATAAACTTGAACATTTTTTATTGGATCCAGTGTTGAATTTTCCCTTTACACACATAAAGATGGGGGCAGTATTCCATCAGCACTGCATCCCCTTCATTCTCAGGACAGTGGTCTCAGAGGTCAGACACCTCAAAAAATCATAAAGTGATTGTATTGGAAACCATTTACAGAGGACCTCTTCCCGCTCCTGACATGTCTGTTTAATTAGCTCCATGCATTCCCCATGTAATAACAATTCTTGAGCGTCTAGTCTTAAGGCTCTATGTTGTGCCATTCCTTTATTATTCCTGCTAGAAATTATGAATGAATTGCTAGCAGCCTGCAGTAAGGGTACAGAGGGTTGTAACTAGTTGGGGGTGTGTCCCTGCACAGACTGACTCTATCCAATCAGTGCTGCCATTGTCAGACTGTGCAGCTACACCCCACAAACTGGTTACCTCCCCTCTGTACCCTTACTGCAGACTGCTAGACATTCATTCATAACTTCTAGTAGAAACAATAAAGGAATGGCACAACATACAGACATAAGAATAGATGCTCCAGAATTGTTATTACATGGGGAATGCATGAAGCTATTAAAACAGGCCGGTCAGGAGCGGGGAGAGGTCCTCTTTAATACCACTGCGGTGCCTCTAAGGGGGAAGTGAAATGCTGTACTCTTCATAGGGATCTCCATGCAATATACGGGTCAGCAAGGTCCCCCAGAGTGAGAAATGTCCTTTATATCTGCCGTAGTCATAGATGAAGGTTGTGACTGGAGATCCCGCATTTAGTAACCCCTTTGGGCAGCCAATTATTTAGCAGTAATAGGTGGCACCAATGATATAAGGACAGGGCATGCTGTTATATTTGCCATTCAAGGTTCTTGGAAAGATGAGTGATAATCCCCATAAATGTCTCTATCATGCTGAGGGTAGTGGTTTCTCAACAGATGGAGTGCTACAGGTTGTGGGATCATAGGCTGCATGTCAACTGGAGTCTTTGTGGTTAATAAGACTGTTTGCTGTTTCTGCATTGTTCTCCACAAATGCCAGCTATTCCATTCACTTGACCTAATGCTTGACTTCTCATGTTCAGCTGGTGCCCCTGCTAAATGTGGGTATCTTCCGCAGGGCAGCCCTCCAGAATATATCCAGCTTCAATAATTGATATAAATGCTTAGATGAAAAAGACTGAACTTACACTCTGATCAATAAGAGTCTGCTGATCCTGAGATCAAACACCTCCTTCAGACATAACAGAGATTTGAGCACACAGGTAAGAAATGGAACATTGGAAGGAACTGGACTCGCTCTGTCCAATCAGTGCTGCTATTTTCAGACTGTGCAGGTACCCCCCCCCCCCCCCCAACTGGTTACCTCCCCCCTGTACCCTTACTGCAGACTGCTAGCAATTCATTCATATCTTCTAGCAGAAATAATAAAGGAATTACACAACATAGAGCCATAAGAATAGATGCTCCAGAATTGTTACTACATGGGGAATGCATGAAGCTATTAAAACAGGCCTGTCAGGAGCGGTGACAGGTCCTCCATTAGCACCCCACAGTTGCATCACTGGGGCAGATGGACTGAGAGAGAGAGAGAGAGACTCCTTCCTCTGGCAGATGCATTAGATGCCGCAGTTGCTATTGAAAGCTGCATCTAATTGGTTAAATACCAACGATCAGAGGCTTCACTGATCTCCCCCATTAGAGCGGGACTGCAGCTTTCTGTTAAAACCATTGTCCTACCCCTGATTGCACAGACAGTCTTGCTGTGCCCACGAGGTCAACAGTTTAATGGCCTTCTCCGGGAATTAAAATGAAAATGCTTAAATATTACTTCATTATAAATATATTCTCAAATACCTTACATTAGCTATAATGGCTCATTTTGTCTGGAGAGCAATTATTAGAAAAAACAAAATGGCCTCTGTCCTATTAGTACACAGAAAACCTGTCCTGATCTCACAGGAGGACAAGTTACTTCACAACACTGAGCTAAAGACCTGCCTCATCTTCCTCTCTGCTCTGCTTGTCAGGAATGATCCTGAATACAATTTAATATGGTTATTATCTGAATCTCTGTAGGAATAAAGTTCATGAGCAGATGTGGCTGATGAGCAGCAGCACTTGTATGCAGTCATTACCACAGTCTGTCCTGTCCGTCCGCTCTGTACTTCATGTCTCCTCATAAACTCCGTTCCTACAGAGATTCAGCTAAAGTTCTTATCTGTATTTGGGATAATAATCCCTGACAAGCAGAGCAGAGAGGAGGATGAGGCAGCTCTTTAGCTCAGTGTTGTGAAGTAACTTGTCCTGCTGTTTGATTAGGACAGGTTCTGTGTGCACTAATAGGACGGATGATTGCTCTCCAGACAAAACGAGCCATTATAACTAATGAAAGGTCTTTGGGAATATATTTATAATAAAGTAATATTTACGTATTTTCATTTTCTTAATTCCCAAAGTTCACTCCACGTCAGAGGCTGTCACTTATTGCAGATTCTGTCATATATAGGCACAGTTTTTCCTGTCAAATTAACAGACACCATTGTAAGTCCATGGAGGTCCCCTGGGCATCTGTATGATGTTATGAACAGAAGCCACAACACAAGCCTTACAATTTCTGAATGCTAAACCTATATAATCAGTATAAGGAGGCTTGTTGCCTGATCTTTCACCTACTCGCTTTGCATGCAGGACATGATGCCAAATATAATAGGATCAAAGAGGCTCCTTCAGAGAGCGATTTGTCACTGACCACTAGGATCAGATACAGAGGAACTTGTAGCTGCACTTAATACTTTGGACACTAGGTGGCAGCATTGCTCCTTTCTCCTCATTTCTGGACTTCTCTGGAAAGTAAAAATAATTAACACTTGTGTTGAAAAGCTTAAAAAAAAACTGGCGGCTTTTGAAGTTTGTTGTCCCTTTGAAATGTGCGGCTTCGTTTTGTGGAATCAAATGTATATTGTTTTACATTGCCTTTTGGGATAAAATATGCATTGTGATGGGCTAGAAGCTTTGTTTTCTGTAATTGCATATGAAAGTTTATCAAGTGAATCCTGGGCTGCTTCAGTAAGCATTAAAATAATAATTGATTTTTCTTTTCCGCCCAAATAACCGCAGTATGAACCGATTTGTATATCAAATCCGAGCGTGTCTATAAAGGTCTTTTCACACGTAGCAGAAAGGATGATGGCTGCCCTGCCATCAGTATCTGATCGGTGGAGGTCTGACTCCTGGCTGTATGAAGAGGCTGCGGTGCTCCTGTGAGCGCTGTGACCTCTTCCTAGTCCAGCGACGTTGCGTTATCGTGTCACATAGCCTAGGCGCAGGTCAATCCCATTCAAGTGAATGAGCCTGAGCTGCAATACCAAGCACAACCACTATACAATAGACGGCGCTGTGCTTGGCAAGCTGCAAGAAGGTGACCGTTCGCACCGCAGCCTCTTCAAACAGCTAATCGGCAGGGGTACCAGGTGTCGGACCCGCACCCATTAGGTACTGATGCACTGTCCTGAGGTGAGGTCATCAGTATTAAACACTCGGACAACCCCTTTAAGTGTACATCCACATGGGACATATTTTGTGTGCAATTTCCGCCGTGGAGTTGTGGGCTCCAAACAATCAACAGAGTTTTACAGCAGCAGTAAAGTGAAATAAAAAATAATGCAGAAATTGCTAAATTATGCAGATTTTAAATTTGCAGCATATCAATTTATGCTGTGGATTTCCGCCATGTGTAGCGTATACGCCATGTGCAAGTGGATACGATTTTAGCCATCTTTCATCCACGCACTATATAAAATTCTGTGAAGAATCTATGCAGGAATTGACATGCGATGAGGATAAATCTGCAAAAAATTGTGTAACAAACTCCATATTTAATTCTTCCGTATTTTGTCAGTTTTCTGTTGTGGATGTTTGGGGGCACCCTGAGAGTGCTTTTATGCGTGCTGCTTCAAGAAAATGTCCGAATCTGCTCTTTGTTTTTGCTTAAGAAACTGCATTACAAGATTGCATGAAAATGGCGCTAGTCCCATGCTAAGCTGGATGTTAACAGTGTGGACACCAGAACATAGACACCGCAGAGCGTCAGGGAGCGGATAAGGATGGGTCTTTTGGTTACAGAAGCAGGCTGCGGCCATTAGATAAAAATGTTATTATTTTCTGAGAACTCCTTTAAAGGTGCCTCTAATTCATATGTTCCAGTGCTGTTCTAAATCGTGTAGTTGTCATATTGTTTGATGCAGTCGCTGGGCTATCCAGTAACGGCAGAGCAAACTTGGCGGCTTTCCAGAACCTGCTTCTAGCAAAGGGGTATTACTATTTTATGGAAGGCCCCTAATCCAAAACTAGATTCATTGAATGAATAAATTGCTGGTAACCAAGAAATTACAGTATAAGGATACTTGGTCCCTCTGGGTAAAATGTTTCTCTTTTTATATAAACTCTTAGAGGTTTTCCAAGGGTGGTGTACAATAAGCAAAAAAATACAAAAAACACACCTATTAAATGTGGCACCGCTCCGGTCCCTGCTGGACCTACAGCAGTGACCTCACAGCCACTGTTCATGTGATCTCTGCAGCCAGACGGTGGTCATGGCGGTCACATGGTCAGGACAGTGATTGATGGATGTGATGTCATTGCTGCAGGATCAGTGCAGATCGAAGAGGCAGCACTTGGGGAGCGCAGATAAGCCTAGGTCACAGGCTAAAGTAAGCTTATAGGCATTGATTCAGATGACACGTAAGATCAAATTAGCCAAATTGCCCAGTAACCTTTGTCCCAATGTATTTGCATATTATTTTCAGCAGGAAATAGCTGTCATAATACAGAGACTAAATGTACTCAGTGAGGGTTCATTGCCTTATTAATAGAGCTTTACTGCATAATTATTACTCATCCTTCTCATACTTCTGACCTACATATTAGTATCAGAGGTAGTTTGTCACCTTCAGACAGGATCACAACATCCAGTTCAAGGTTTTCCTTTTAAATGTCTGTTTTCTTTTGCATGCAACTGATGTTCTTTAAATTCCTCTTCATTTTCCAGATCTGTGCTTGCAGTCAGTGAATCAGGACATGCACTTTTATATCTAGAGTCTCAGAATTGCAGACTACAGACACAATACTACTCACAATGGAGTGTGCTACATTTGTATTCAGGCTGATACTTTTTACTTACAGGACAGAAGAAAGCTTGTCCTGATGTACAGTATTCAACTGTCCAGCAGATCCTCAGCTGGGAGGAGTAGTACATCTGCATGGGTTTCCTGCTTCTGACTGCCAATAAGACACTCTGTTCACTGACAGTAAGCAGCTATATTAACGTTAAACTTAAATATCTGCAGCACTATTCTCTATGAGCTGCAAGACCTGTAAGTGAAGATTGGGACAAACTATAGATTAGATATCTGGTGCATTTTACCACTGTGTAGGAAAACAAAGGAAAAACAGAAATTCCTCAAAAACCTTGTATTTCGGTAACAGAGTGCAAATTCCAGGAGCTGCAGTAGTGAGGGAATGGTGAGGGTTGTATTCCTCTACATTCAGCCATAGTGGTCCTGTGATGTCTATAGGGATCTACATACACTGTATAATATATGTAACCTAAAGAAACCTGATGCCAGGACTCCGTATAGAAGACTTGAGCTTTATTAGAAAACTAGATCAGAAATACGGCAGCAAATGTCACACTGAAAAGTGAATACTTTGCATACTACATGTACAGACACAGTATCTCACAAAAGTCAGTCCACCCTCACATTTTTTTTAAATATTTGATTCCATCTTTTCCTGGGAGAATACTGAAGATCTGACACTTTAATACAATGTACAGTAGTCCGTGTACGGCTTGTATAACAGTGTAAATTTGGTGTGTCCTCAAAATAGCTCAACACACCGCTACTAATGTCTAAACTGCTGGCAACAAAAGTGAGTGCACCCCTAAGTGAAAATCACGCTCACTGGAGCTTCACAGGTGCCATTGGAATCCTCTTCCACTCCTCCATGATAGCGGAGCTGGTGGATGTTAAAGACCTTGCGCCCCCACCTCCCGTTTGAGGATGCCCCACAGATGCTCAATAGGGTTTCGGTCTGGAGACATGCTTGGCCAGTCCAGCACCTTTTACCCTGAGTTTCTTTAGCAAGGCAGTGGTCGTCTTGGAGGTGTTTGGGGTCGTTATTATGTTGGAATACCGCCCTGCGGCCCAGTTTCTGAAGGGATGGGATCATGCTCTGCTTCAGTATGTCACAGTACACGTTGGCATTTATGGTTCCCTCAAAGAACTGTAGCTCCCCACAGCCGGCAGCACTCATGCAGCCCCAAACCATGACACTGCCACCACCATGCTTGACTGTAGGCCAGACGCACTTGTCTTTGTACTCCTCACCTGGTTGCCTCCACACGCGCTTGACAATCTGAACCAAATAAGTTTATCCTGGTCTCATCAGACCACAGGACATGGTTCCAGTAATCCACGTCCTTTGTCTGTCTTCAGCTAACTGTGTGCTTTCTTGTAAATGATCTTTAGAAAAGGCTTCCTTCTGGGACAAAAACCATGCAGACCAATCTGATGCAGTGTGCGGTGTATGGTCTGAGCCCCCCTAACCCCCCTAACCTCTTCAGCAATGCTGGCAGCACTCATACAACCCCTGGATATGGTGCTGAGCACTGACAGGCTGACCCCCCAGCTGAGCCTGTGCACTCAGCTTCTTTGGTCGACCATGGCGAGGCCTGTTCGGATGGAACCTGTCTTGGTAAACCGCTGTATGGTCTTGGCCACCGTGCTGCAGCTCAGTGTCGGGGTGTTTGGAAATCTTCTTATAGCCTCGGCCATCTTTATGTAGAGCAACAATTCTGTTTTTTTTCAGATCCTCAGAGAATTCTTTGCCATGAGGAGCCATGTTGAACTTCCAGTGACCGGTATAAGAGAGTGTGAGAGCGATAACACCAAATGTAACACACCTGCTCCTCATTCACACCTTGTAACACTAACGAGTCACATGACAATTTGGCCATTTTCACTTGGGGGTGCACTCACTTTTGTTGCCAGCAGTTTAGACATTGATGGCTCAGTGTTATTTTGAGGACACACTGTTATACAAGCCGTACACTGACCACTTTACATTGTATCAAAGTGTCAGATCTTCAGTGTTGTCCCATGAAAAGATAGAATAAAGTATATACAAAAGTGTACTGACTTTTGGGAGATACTGTAGCTCAATCCGTCATTTAAGGATATGTTCAGATGCATATTTTCAGCATAGATTGGGTGCAGAAAATTTGTCAGAATATGTGCTGCCCCCCCCCCCATTGTTTTCAGTGGTAGGCAGCACTTGCAGCCCATGCAGCCGAGGGTTTTTTCACCTGTTTTTTTAAAGATCACTTCAAGAATGCACAGCTCCATTCTTGGCACAGTTATTGCGCAAACTGCTCACAAAGCCACAGCGGGAGCCTGCTTAAAGTTTTGCTCCACTCAATGGCGCCAACCTAAGGCCCCATGCACACGGCCGTGTTTCACAGCCGTGTGCGGGCCGTGGAACCGCGGCCTGGATCCCTCCTGAGAGCAGGAGCGCACGGCGTCACTGGTTGCTATGACGCCGTGCGCTCCCTGCTGCCGGCCCAGTACAGTAATACACTGGTATAGATCATACCAGTGTATTACTGTATTGCGGCGGCAGCAGGGAGCGCACGGCGTCATAGCAACCAGTGACGCATTGCGCTCCTGCTCTCAGGAGGGATCCAGGCCGCGGTTCCACGGCCCGCACACGGCTGTGAAACACAGCCGTGTGCATGGGGCCTAAGAGCAAGTACCCACAGCTCTGTGCTGTGAGCTACGTTGGGGATTAAACTAATTCGTGGAGCAAGGTAACAAAATCAATATCACAGAAATATAGTCCACAATTGTATTTATCTACTGAGCAGTCTACTAGGAACACTATCGAATACATGGCAACATTAAAGGGGTTGAGTTGAGGATAAGCTGTCAATATATATTGCTGGACAATCCCTTTAAGTGCCCATACAGACCAAGGAGGCCCTGACTGTAGCTTCTTCTGGGAGTACAAGAACAGGGGCACCGGGGTACTTCTATATGATGCCCATGGAAATACTACCTACCACCTATCTTCTTTCATTTGCTATGAAAGTAGGAGAGTGGTCCCCCATAGCAGAAACAAAATTGGCCCCTTGATAGGGGTGATTCCCGTCATCACAGTCTGATGCTTAATCTTCCTACCCATGTCCAGAAAATCAAAGGGACTTGTGACCCTTGTGCCGTTTTGCCCATTCCTGGTGTGTTTGCCTCTGGTTGATAGCCACCTTTCCTATGGTTCCATTAGGGTACGCACACACAGTGGATTTTTCCGACAGAAAGGCTGAAGCTGATGTCCATTACCAGCCTGCCACGGGTCTGCTCGCAGATTAGCCACATTCAATGGGCCTAATCTGCGTGTGGCTAATACACGGTGGTTTAGAAGTGGCATTTCACTTATTAATGCAGATTTTAAATCCACATGGAAAAAAGGGGAAACGATGAGATGCTGATTTCACATGGATTGGGGTGCAGAATACGTCCTAAAATCCCAATAAAATTAACTAAGTGACCGCTATTATGTGAGCTGTGATGCTAGTTACCCATGCAGTATGGGCGACATTCATACAGTGAAGTCTCATGGTGTCATGGTGTAGATTGTGCAGCGTGCATCTGAAAACAAGAGGAATTGCACTTTAAGCAGCTGTTTCCCTAGATTCCTTCTTGTCAACCAACTGGAACATTTTATCGGGTTTCTGCATGACTAGAGTGTATTTCGGGGAATCAACAGTCTAATAATTCAGTGAGGTCTGGGATGTGCCTGGTGCCGGTCCCAAGACTCATCACTTTATCTTTTGTAGTTAAAAATACAGAATACACCCCCAAAGTTATTTCCCGGTAAGTGCATGGAATGCTGATGAGAATTGATCATTGCAGCTACATAACTGTACAGGGATGATTACATCCAGCCGAATTGCCTATGTCTGTAATAAAACCTTACATATGTCATTACACCCCCCAGAATGCACTTTAGTGGATGTTTTTCATTCACTGTTTTGTAAGTTATATCTGTGTAAGTGGTACTTCATAGGCAATGAGGCTGTACCAAAGCCTTCACTCTAGGATTTGGGCTTCAAAAAGTCGTAGAATGGGGCTTTTGCAACTTTTTGGGCTTATTTGCACAAAAATGTTGTGACTTTTTGCATTTTTACACCACTCACTCCAGTTTTTAAATATAGGTGGGAAACTGAGCTTGGCCAGCTATATTAATGAGTTTCACTCCAGATTCATTACTGAAACTTTTTTTTTAATAAAGTCAGTCTCACAACAGAAGGAGGGTAGAGTTGGAAAACTGGTTTAGTTTTTCTAGACAAAAGTGTTTTAGGATAAGACAAATATATCAAATATATAGATACTATAATACTGCATTCTATGTACAAGAATATAACTACTATAATACTGCTCCTATGTACAAGAATATAACTACTATAATACCGCTCCTATGTACAAGAATATAACTACTATAATACTGCATTCTATGTACAAGAATATAACTACTATAATACTGCCTCCTATGTACAAGAATATAACTACTATAATACTGCCTCCTATGTACAAGAATATAACTACTATAATACTGCCTCTTATGTACAAGAATATAACTACTATAATACTGCCTCCTATGTACAAGAATATAACTACTATAATACTGCTCCTATGTACAAGAATATAACTACTATAATACTGCCTCCTATGTACAAGAATATTACTACTATAATACTGCCTCCTATGTACAAGAATATAACTACTATAATACTGCTCCTATATACAATAATATAACTACTATAATACTGCTCCTATATACAAGAATATTACTACTATAATACTGCCTCCTATGTACAAGAATATTACTACTATAATACTGCCTCCTATGTACAAGAATATAACTACTATAATACTGCTCCTATGTACAAGAATATAACTACTATAATACTGCTCCTATGTACAAGAATATTACTACTATAATACTGCTCCTATATACAAGAATATTACTACTATAATACTGCCTCCTATGTACAAGAATTTTACTACTGTAATACTGCCTCCTATGTACAAGAATATTACTACTATAATACTGCCTCCTATGTACAAGATTATAACTACCACTAGGTATGGACAACAATATGCCTTTTCAGCCATTTTTTGATGTGAAAACTAGTCAGAATATCAGTAATAACTAGTATGTTACATCCTGCTACGGAAAAAAAATATAATTTGTATTCCCTATGATCATAATTTGGATGTGAATTTATAAGAGTATTATTTTATATGGCTGGAGGTATAGGGCGGAATTATACTGTTGCAAATTTTTCAGGTGATACTGAAGATGAAGATTTTTGCTTATTTCAGACTCGCAGAAGTTAATGATCGTTTTTTGACCCCTTGTAAG
Source organism: Bufo gargarizans (assembly GCF_014858855.1). Lineage (NCBI taxonomy): Eukaryota > Metazoa > Chordata > Amphibia > Anura > Bufonidae > Bufo > Bufo gargarizans. Next base: position 118,171,943 of record NC_058089.1, read on the forward strand.
ATAGAACTTTTAATCACACCACCTCCTTTATCTTTTTAAGCCCACAGAGCCAATCAGAAGTATAAAAATTCTGGGACGGTTCCCAGTGAAAATCGTACGACAGAATTCTGGCTCTGATTCACTTGGCTGCTGGCATCTCTCTTTATTGCACTGACCTGGCCTTTGGTCTGTAATAAACACTGATTTGTCTCTGGCAAACCACTTTAACCACTGATTTGCCAGAGGGTAGGCCAGCACAGGGCAATAAATGTGTAGAACACGTTCCTTGAGTGATATCATCCCTCCATCTACAGCTATCTGCCAACGGCAGTAGTAAGAGCGGTCAGAAGCTGATGTCATGAGTGTGTTGTGCTCTTCACATGGTTTGGATAGCTGAGACTAAGAATAATTGTAGAATCTATCTATCTCCTATCTATCTCCTATCTATCTCCTATCTATCTCCTATCTATCTCCTATCTATCTCCTATCTATCTCCTATCTATCTCCTATCTATCTCCTATCTATCTCCTATCTATCTCCTATCTATCTCCTATCTATCTATCTATCTATCTATCTATTGGAAATTGAAATATACCCACCAAATAGAAATTCTTAAAGGGATTGCAGCATCTTGATAGCCCCATTCTCTATGTGCTGGCCGTGGCCCGCCACTGAAACGCATAGCTAGCCTTTTATTTATAGTGTTTTATGAATGTTTTTAATAAATAACTTTTGTAGATAGCAGAGCAGCGCAATTTTGTTTTTCTTTTTCTGCTCCTTGTTGAGCGAACATGTTCCTATCTGTATTCCGGACTCCATCTGGAGGATCCCAGCGAACAAGCACAGCAGCCTGACCTATCCTCTCTACAGGAGAGAACACGCCATTTCCTAGTGTTGTGCCTGGATTTGCAGAACATTATTCGGTAAGGTATTCTCACCTTGAGTCTTTATCTGGGAACCCTAAGGTATTTCACAAGGAAGCCGCCCCCTATTGTTTTTGATTTTGCACTCTCTTCTTTAAGGGATCTGGTAAATGTGGCCCATTTATGTACAGTATTATATGGTCCGCTAATAATTTTTTTTGTTGGCGTTTCTCCTGCTTCAACTACTAAAAGGAGCTATATGGCCGCCTACAACATTCCCTGTTGATCGTCAGGACAGCTCCAATTCAAGAAATGCAGCCTGCCCACCTGCAGGGGGTGGCGTGGTGGTGATTGTTGGAGAGGGTGGGAGTGGTGGATTTTGCACTGAGGGTGGTTGTAGTCATCACGTTGGCTAATCCCTCTCCCTAACGCTAACTGGGCCGCACATGTAGCATGTGTGGAGAGCTCACCCTTTCTTCCCTCAGGTGGGTAGGGTTCCCTTGAAGTTGGGTAGATGGGTGCAAGCCAACAGGATCTGCATAGGGATGGGGTGGAATGAATGATCAGGCCCATTTGATAGTAGTAAAGTTTTTCTTTACTGAATAGATGATGGGAATTGTAGTACAAGTATGTGCAGTAGGAATAGTTCTGAGGTATATCATATACCAGGCATTTCCAAAATGCTGTACATAGGCAGTTGAAATGATGGTAGTAATTCTTCCTGAGTTTCTATCTCTGTATACTATTTTCCAAAACAACCACAGTCGTAAGGTTCTGTTCTCACTACCATTTTCTGCAATTTCCAATCTGCGGGATGCAGTCCTAGATTCGGATGGCCAGTCCATTTTCAAAAATGTGGCGGGCATTAGAACCAATTAACCTGTTCTACATGCAGTAAAGTCTGTTGGTTTACTTTAACGTCTGTCCACTACAACCTTAAAAAATGGTTCCTAACCTTCAATAACTGTCTGATACAGTATCTCTCTCTCTTGGGGAAAGTCTCAGTCCAGTTGCTTTTCTGGCAGGTTTCAGTCAAAAATAGTTACTGTAACTATTTTGGCGATGAATTACAATCTTAACTCTTTAGGAGTTATCCATTATAAAATTAACTCTTTAGCAGTGATCCACTGGGTCACTGCAGAAAGGTTTTCAAACAATTAGACAAGTCTTTTAGAAAGTGTTGGTGTCACGGTGCTGTACACTGTGACAGTTGTGGCCGTGTAGACTGGCTGCAGGCTGATTCCTGTGTATACTGGTTGCTTGGGGCTGCGTGCTGCTCACCCAGGAGGTCGGTCTGTCTTGTGCCTTGCTGGGTGTAGCCCCTTGCTGCTGACCCAGGGGGTTTTGCCATCTGCCCTTCTGTGTGGTGTCGCCTGGTAATGCATTGTTGTTGGTGGTGTTGATGTTATTCCTTTGTCTGATCTTCTGTATCTGTTCTGGTTTGGTTTTATTGGTGTTATTATCCTTGGCCTTGCATAATCTTCTGTACCTGTTTTGTGTCTGTTCCTTGTCTGTTCTGCAGTGCCTTAGTGTCTCCAGTGCTTCTGTTCAGGCATCTGCTTCTGTGCTGGTTTCCGTTTGTCTTGTTATCTGATCTCTTCCCTGTGTTTGCTTGGGTTCCAGTCCTGTTGTCTGTGGTTTCCTGCAAGTAGCAGCCAAGTGTACGGATAGCTTTCTGGAGGTGCGACCAGTGAGCCCTCGGCCCAGTTCATCCCAACCTTCAGGGGCTCTGCGAAGAACGGGGCTCAATGGCTCTGTGCCCTCTGGGTTTTGCCTCTGGTCTGCCGATGCACTTGATTCTGTGGTAGTGCTACCACTATTGCTTAACCTGCTGTACTGTCATGTTCCTTTATTACATGTGTAATAAAGTCCTCTGTTCGTCCCTGGTCTGTTTCTGCCTGTTTGCAAGACGTCCCAGAGGTCTGCCTTGGGCCTCCGGCACGTGACAGTTGGTACGTATACTGGTTTGCCATGATTTAGTCGTGTGTTTTTCTGCCCTTTATGCTTCACCTGTACACGGCTGAAGACTGTGTAGCAATTCAAGCCTCATGGCTGCTCAGTGCACGCCTCTGTGTGTATGGGTACCCGCAACGGGAAAGGGGAATAAGCCTCTTCCTGATGCCTCGGTTGGTGGCTTATCTTCCCACCAACAAAAAGATTGGGCATGGTAAAAATCTTACTGGCCAATACTTTATTTGCCCAAAATTTACAGCAGTGGAAGATTCAGAAAGTCTACATAGGTATTAGAATATGTATTCCTGGACTCCTCAATGGCAAATGTGTGCAATCATTTAAGATGAATCATTAGCATTCCGGTATGTAGGAAAGCTCCAGCGATCCCAGACTGAAGCCAGTAACAGACAAGCTATTACTGGTTTAGCAACTATTGGACGTACTGTAGATATGCTGTGCCACTCCAGGACTGTACCTATTTCCCAAGAAGTAAACTGAGTTCCGTTGCAAAGTCATTCCGCCTGAGCAAGGACTCATTAGGGATTCCTCCCGCCCTGCACCTCCATTTTTGCATTGACAAACAGAATAGCTGCCAGGCTCGCGTCTTGTGGTTATGTGGTTCCTGCCGACTAAAGCAGCTATATGGGCTTGGGATGATTGACGCAATTTCCAGTCTTCTGACTTTCCGGAGAAGACCTGTTTTTACCGTAATTATAAGGAACTAGTGAACTCGCCAAAATCGCATGAGTCAGAGCAGTGCATTGTTTCTACACGCAAAGTACAGTAAAACCTGGCGTTGGGTCTGTCTGTGCCAAAACAGGATGGCACAATAACTGGTAAAATGAGGGAAAGCTCCAGACAACCTACAAATTTGTTTTGCACAGGTATCCCCTTATAAAACACGTAGAGGGAGATTTATCAAACTGGTGTAAAGTAGAATTGGCTTAATTGCCCATAGAAACCAATTAGATCGATCCTTTAATTTTCCAAAGGAGCTGTCAAAAATGAAAGGTGGAATCTGGTTGCTATGGGCAACTAAGCCAATTCTACTTTACACCAGTTTGATAAATGAACGGAAAAGTCTTCAGAACATCCATTCGTTCGACACAGTTATTCTGAGCCAAAGCTAAGAGTGGATTCAAAAGGAGTGGGTCACATAAAGGACTTCTCCCTGCTGGATCCACTTCCGGCTAATGCATCAGATACTGCATCAAAAGCTGCTTGTGCGTTTGCAGCCGTGCTTACTTCGCACACTTTTTTGTGGCTAGTAAAAAAAAAAAAAAAAAAAATTGTTGTGTTGTTTTTTTGGTAATACATTTTTGACATGCATTTTTTTCCATAATATTTAATTCCTATAGAGAAGTCAATGGGTAAATGCCTGAAAATATTGGAAAAAAAAGCAGTGGACCCAAAAAGGGCACCAAAGTAAGGAAAAAACCTGCAATGTTTGCAGTGAGTTTCATAATTACCTATTGACTTTCAACAAACTTTTGGGTTTGTTTTTATGGCTAAAAAGTACAGGTTTTAATAAACCCCTATACCTGGTGGTGGATGAGATAGGCCTTCTATCCTGCCCACGTAACGCCCATTTTTTTAGACCTGGCGTGAGCAGGGAAAAGTTGCAGATTGCGGTGCAACTATCGGTCCCCTGAAATATGCCTAATATAGATGTATTTCAGCTTCATAAATGACCCCCATAGTTGATAAGATGTCCGTCCATCCAGCTGTTTATCCTGCAAAGTTGTTCCGGAGGAAGGCAATTTAACCAGCCAATTTTCGTCATTATAGGGAGAAAAAAATTCCCTCCCGACTCCAATCAGGCAATCAGAATAACTCCCTGGATCAACAACCTTTCTCCATAAACCTGTGATATTATTGCCCTCCAGAAATGCATCCGGACCTCTCTTGAACTCTTCGTATAGACTAGATTCCTAACCAGGGGGCAGGTAAGTCCATCTAACCATTGCTGTTGGGTTTAGACAGTGCATGTAAAGATAAGTGCTTTAACAACAAATCACAACATTTAACTTGGTAACAACATTTCCAGATCCTGAATCTTGACCCTGTCCTATAACTTTATAGCCGCATCTTTTTTGCCAACTTTACTGGAAATGCTATGTCAGAACGAAGTTGGCGGCTGCTTTCCTGTTTGTACCACAGAACTCAATTTAAGGGTTTAATTCAATCCCCCATTGCTCTCTGTTAGCCTTGTATACAAATCCTGCAAGAGCTTCAGTTTCAGTAAACGACTTCAATTAATCGTACAGATAACGCCAGAAGCGGTGACCTCATCACTGTGTTTGGCTTCGACAGCCTGGACGGATCCAGTAGATTTGCAAGTTCGAGCTCTGAACTGGTGTGTCGCGATAATGTACACAAGGCACGCAAATAAATCACGAGCCTCGTTTAGGCCGTTCACATTGTCATCATTACCTTGACATCCAGTGCAAATGTTAATCGTTATCTGGCCGGAGCGGTTTGTTTAGGAGAAAACTTTGCTTTACACACAATGTATGGCAAACAACTCGCAAACGGCCCGGCAGTGCCAAAACGAATTCCAAAAGTGAAATCTGCTTCTCATCAGATACTGCAGTTTGCCGTCACTCTGCTGCTCGTTCTAGGGATCCAAGGTCCCCCATGGGTCACTCCTCCTGGATATCGTCTTATCTCGACCTTGCTCCTGTGCCAAACTTTTATTCAATGGGGGTCAAAGACTATTAAGAGCAGCGAGTAATATAGTGACGCGCAGGAAGGTAGATCGCTCCATATATTTCACGTAAGATGAAAGTTCTGATGTGTATAAAACCCGCAGCAGTCCCTCTGTTCTTGGGACAGTTGTGCGGCTTAATTATCATGTATTTCTTGTTACTTTTGTAGCACCAACATATTCTAAAGCACTGTACAAAGATTGTGTCCAGACACATTAGTTCAGTAACATCTTCTGCAACCCAAAACAGTCAACAAATTTCTTTGTTTGTGCATTTGTCATAATGGTCGTCAGGATGGCCTGGAATACATTGTCCCTTATCACAGGTGAACGTCCTTGCCTCCATGCAGCCGCTAGTAACTTCACAAGATACAGTGCCAAATGAGGACCTACTGTATAGAAAACATTCACTTGTATGGTGAGCTCTCCTTCCAATACGAATGCATTTTTTTTTTCTATTTAGAGGTCACTGCGCCACTTTGTTATAATCCTGATTTGCTGTGTGGCTGGGCGGTCTTGGTAGCGGTTGCTTCACTATAGGAACCCCATTGTATAGCAGATTAATATTTCATAGCAGCCACCGGTCAAATCATTGTAAAAGGCTTTGGAACCGTGAGTAGTGGCGAGTGATTTCTTGAAATTGTTTGGCCGAATCGGTTGGGCGATTAATTTCAGGTCAAATAAAGCTTCGTTCACATCTCCGTTCTGAGATCCGGCACAGAGCAGCCGGATCCCCATGGACTGCAATGTGGTCTGGTGGTGATGCGGACGATTTTCACCATAAATGCCGGGTTTTAGCCGGACAAAATCTGTTGCCTCCAACTTTTTTTTTTTTTTATCCGGCCACCATTTCCGGAGATGTGAACTAAAGCCTAAATTTGACCCACACACTAGTCCACCAATTGCCTAGAAAAGTTGTACGTGACAATCTGGGGTCTCTTAGGACTGTCTGTAACTCATTGCAAGCTCTTTAATGCCAAGCCAGCGTTAGTAATCTTAAAGTGACAATGACATATATGTCTATAGGTAAACACATAGTTGCTGGTGGTAACAAACAGCATCTTTTATAAAAAAAAAAATTCACTATCTATTTCACTGATCACCTGTCGTGGTCTCACCAATGTTGCTCTGTTTATGCAGAGCTCCACATGGGTAAATGAGCACACCCACAATCCCATGTCACCACTGCGTTACTGGGGCGTATATTTAAAGGGGTTATCCAGGTAATTGATTAATAATGATTACCTATTTTCAGGATATATCATCAGTATTAGATCGGCGGGGGTCCAGCAACTGGGACCCCTGCCGATCAGCTGGTAGAAGGGGCACTTCATCAGTCATATGGCCTAGAAGCAGCTTAGTCCCATTTAAGTCAATGGGGCTGATGCAGTACCAAACACAGCCGCTACACAATGTATGGTGCTGTGCTTGGTAAGTGCCTGGGAGGCCGCTGCGCTCACCAGAGCTCCAGTAAGCACTGCACCTTCCCGAAATAGCTGTCAGGGGTGCCGGGACTCAGACCCCCGCACAATGTGATATTGATGACCGATTCTATGGATATGTCATCAGTATGATTTCCTGTATAACCCCTGTTAATCTCCTTTTCTGATACAATGCCTTACCTCTCAACTTTAAAAAAATTGCGAAGCGGGACGATATACGGGGAACGCATAGCGCGCCGCAACAATTCTTTTCATGCTAAGCCACGCCTCTAACTGCGCCCAAAGTGTAGCTATAGACACCGAGTCCTCTTAATGCCTCCACATAGTAATTATTCCCCCTTTGTGCCAGCAGACATTAGTAATGCCCACACTGTGCCCCATTCACAGTAGTAATGGCCACATTGTGCCCCTCACAGTAGTTATGCCCATATGTTGCCCTTCACAGTAGTAATGTTCACATGTGCCCCCTCACATTAGTTAGGCCCAGATGTTCCCCTCAGTGGTTATGCCAAGATATGTGCCCACTCATAGTAATGCCCAGATATATGCCCCCTTCATAGTAGCTAAGCCCAGATATGTACCCCCTTCACAGTAGTTATGCCCAGATATGGCCCCCCTTCACAGTAGTTATGCCCAGATATGGGCCCCCCTTCACAGGAAGTAAAAAAAAAAAAAGCAAACAGTAAATACTCACCTAGTTCCTCAGATGATCACTGCTCCCCAGCAGCAGGCAGGATACTATCACATATCACACTGCTGTGTAGGAGGAGCAGAGGCTGATTACCAGCCTGTCCTGCTCCTCTTACACAGACCAGGAGTGGAGCGGGGAGAGGACGGCTCCTGCTTCACCATTACAGTCATCTGAGAGCAGGACATACCTCAGCCAGGACCCTAGGACAGCCACTAAATCCAGGACTGCCCTGCCGGATCCGGGATGGTTGGGAGTAGGGATGAGCGAATCGACTTTGGACTAAACATCCAAAGTCGATTCGCATAAAACTTTGTTTCAATACCGTACAGAACAAGCGCTCTGCACAGTATTAGAATCTATTGGCTCTGATAAGCCGCAGTTATTACTTGGAACTGAACCCGAGTTCTGGTAATGTTTTTTTACAGTATAAATCTATTTCTGAAGTTATTATGCAAAGTAATAACTTCGGCTCATCAGAGCCAATACATTCTAATGCTGTACGGAGTGCTCGCTAAGTACAGTATTGAAACAAAGTTTTATGCAAATCGACTTTGGTGGTTTTTTCCGAAGTCGATTCGCTCATCCCTAGTTGGGAGGTTTGCAATACTGCATTGTGGCTTTTAGTAACTACTACTGTGAGTTCTCAGACAAGATCTCTGTTATTTCCAGGCCTGGTTTTTGGTGTCTTGGCCACATTTAGCTGACACTGGGTGTTTTTGTTTTCCTCTTTTAATAGTTTTAGATGGACACACAATTCTGTGTTTCTCACACACGCACACCAGAAGACCTTTTGCTGGTTTGTTAGATGAAGGAATGTGACTAGGAAAAGCAGTCGGCTTTATATGCTAGATGTCTAATGCCCTAGTTAAGAGAAAAAAAAGCTACCCTCAAGCCAACAGCTATGCCCCGCATAGACGTGTGTGGGGAGCTGAACATGCTTGTTTTTGCCTCCGGTAGAGGCATGGGCATCCTTACCATAGAGGCAGACCATGCGACCGCTATGGTGCCCTTAGAGAACGGAGGTCCAGCCTTGGTTGGTCCCATCTCCTTTGTTGCTGGTCTAGAAGACAAGAGCCGGTGCAGGGACTAACCCCAGCGGAACTGCCTTGTTAGCTTGGATTTTTTTCGGACGGTGCAGTCATAGTAAGGTCATATTCAAACATTTAGGATTCGATTTTGTTCAGAGTGAATGCAGAATGTTAGCAGATTTGATGAGGATTTAAGCATGAAATTCACACCTTAATCCTCATCAGATCCTGAACGTGTAAATCGACTCTCTTTACCTGCAATTTTTACTGTAGCTTATAGGCGACGCCATGTTCCTGCGGTGCCCTGGCTTTTCCCAAATCACTTTCTTTGCAAGAGGGCAAGATTCAGGTAGTAGAGGACACTAACCAAATGGAAAAACAGGCCTATACTGCTGCTCTCCTGGCGTTTCTTGCAGATTAGTCTCCTTTCTTATGTGAATTGAGAGCAGAAGATGTTCCCTCACTGGCAGAATGCAGGTGACTGCATATGGTGCGGGGAGAGCAGTTACAGAGAATAGGGATCATCTGAATTGCACTAGATAGTTAAATTAACTATTTGGGTAAAGTATATAATGCAATTCCGTAGTAAGAGCTTCGAAAGGGTTCCGGACATGTTATTGACCGCTCTTTGCACAGCCGGCCGCTAGTGCACATACAGTACATTTCCCTTTGTGCAGATTTGCACAGAATGAACTGCTCATCACCATCATCACAAGACAATACAAATCAACAGTAAAAAGCTGAAAGAGGAACCTTAAACCACTTTCTGTGATCAATTCAAAGTGCTGAATCACATCCATGCAAAGTAAATTTTTCCATTGCAGAAGCAGTAACTTAACGGTCAGGGACGGGTGTGCACCAGGAATAATTTGGGGTCATTTTGGCAAATGCTCACATAGTCATAGGCATTTTATAGGGGAAACAATGGGAAACCAACTGCAGGAGAAATACTGGTACTGGTTGTAATTAATGACACTAATGTATGGTAATGACAGTATGTACCCTGTGGTGTTCGATTTGGCTTCATTTGTCTTATTGCAGTGAAGGTTTCAGGCTAAAATCATTGTCTTATTTTCATTGTAGCATTTTATTTTAATTTTCTTCTTAATTAAATCAGACAGACCAGGCCCACAATTTTTGAGGATTTTGGACAGGCTTCTACAGATTACCCCTTGGCATCACATTGGTCCTCTGTTTATTTCCCATGATAGGGGTTTCCAAGTCTCTGTTCACATCATGTGTAGAGCCTACTTCAGAGGTATACACTAGGACAGGGATGCCCAACCTGCGGCCCTCCAACTGTTGCAAAACTACAATTCCCAACATACCTGGACAGCCTACAGCTATCAGGGCATGTTGGGAGTTGTAATTTTGCAACAGCTAGAGGGCCGCAGGTTGGTCATCCCTGCCCTAGGAGAACCTCCTGACGTATACTTCTGTGATGTGTCCTCCTGTATAGGGATACACCTCCCACAGGCACCATTTATAAAAAATTAAAAAAAGTTTACTGTGCAGCATACATTTTTTACTGTATGCCTTTACATAGCCTTTACATAGCTATTCCATACTGTAAAAAATAAGGTGTAGAAATGTATGTTGGCACAATAAAGGACCCTAAAATAGAGCCTTATGTTTAATTGTGGTTTATAAGCTGTTAGCTCCTACCAGGTTATATGCCAAATGTAGGCTCTAAATTGTTCATAAACAGAATGTGTATACCTTTCTTCCTGCCAGACACTCAAGTCAATTATTTTTCAACTGCAGTGACCCGCTGGTTCACAGCTGAAGGTTTAATGCTATGTTTCACACTTTAAAAGGTTTTAAACAGTTTATACTGAGGTGATCTGTGCCCCATGTATCCCAATTGGCTATGTATAGGTAGGAAATAGATAACTGGCACTCATTAGTTACAGCTGCCAGGTAGTGGACTGGTCCCATGATCCACTGGTTATTTAGTTGAAAGGCTGGTACTGAACATGCAAGAGAAAAGTCCTGTTTTGTGTGTGCTGCTGAAAAGTAGGCCAAGAGAGAAACTATGCTGAGAGTGGAGGAATGCCAGAGAAGCTAATTATCCCTTTAGAGAAGTAAACACTGAGGACCATTAAAAAAGGCTGTGTTGGACTGAGGCAGTAAGGTAAACGCACGTATAGGGCAACAGACTTTACTGCATGTGGAAAGGGTTAATTGCTTCCGGCGCCCGCCACACTTTTGAGACGGACTAGCCATCCCACCTAGGACTGCACCCTGCAACTGGGTACTGCAGAAAGTATATTAAGTGATTGCATGCCTTTGGTCAATTTGAGAAAATTGCTAGTGGCTATAAAAATAGACTCGGGGAGGGCCATCATTACAGCCACTTCCTATATACCTCCTCTGGGAAAAGGCTACTCTGTGCAATATGTGAGAACTGCGCCCGCGGCTTGCATATATAGGGTAACTTCCAATAATTTATTCAGTAAAGAGATACTTTAGTATAAAAATCCAGGGTGTGCACCGAGAGGAAGAAGGTTGCACCCTACGCTCCCAGGAATGCTGGAGCAGGACTAGCCACTGGGAGGACTGCGGCCCATCCTCATTGCTGCAGCCTCCACTCCTATCTTCTCCACATCACACCTTCCCTGCAGGCCGGCGTGTAGCACATCCAAGGCTGCGATCATTAATGATTATTTTGGACTGTTAGGTGACAATGAGAGAGCAATGCCGCCTCTGGTAGTGACATTGGGTCCATTCATGTTTGGAGTGTGGAGACCCTCCTATGGAGTAGCCACATCATTCATTACAAATGCTCACATGTGGTAAATAAGTGTTAGAGGTTTCTCTTTTCTGAAATTAAATATGAATGACCTATTCTTAATATGATATCAATATCTGAGCGGTGGGAGTCCAACTTTCAGCACCCCTATCTCTTTGAAGGGACGAGAGCTGCAGTCGTTTCTTAGCATAACCAAGCGCAGCGCCATCCATTGTATAGTGGCCGTGCTTGGCTTTGCGTCAAAATCCTATTCACTCAAATGGAACTGAGGCATGTACCTATGGACGTGAGGCCACAGCACTGACCCCCTAAGAAAAAGTGAGGGAGTCTCGGGGAATTTTTTTTTTTTTTTATACTTAGTTCTTATGTTGATCATGTGTATGAGGTCAGTCCCAGAAAACCTCTTCAAAACTTTGTCTGGCATCAGCCTATCTGTAAGCTCTAAAATGTTAGGCATGCTATTTAAATCCTGAGATGTGGGAAGAAGAACATGAAGACTGTCATTTCCTCGTAGCATCCTCATTTGTGTAAGCCCTGACGATGAGCCTTCTTAGCTGTCATCTTATCTCGGGTGATGTGTGTGTCACTCGGTCTTAATTCCTATTTCCTGGTTTAGCAATCAAGACTTGGCTACAATTCCCCATTCCAGCTGATATCACGGAGGAGACGCCCCAGTCACCTCTTAATCTGGGTCGAAGTTGTTCCGTCTGAGCTTAACCTTATCTCCTGTTACATAATGAGGAGACCATTTTCTTGTGTTTTCCTCTTTCATCACTACTACATTACCCAACAGCCTCTTCTCGATATCCTACCGGTAGTTGCTGACTTTTCAGTGTCAGCCCTTGCTACATTTACATAATTGCTTTTCGGGTGAGCCACCCAGATATTTTTATTTATTTTTTGTTTAGAATTTGTAAAGTCATTAGTAAAGTGTATTTTGCTGCCTGAAAAGTAGTTGGGATGGACACACAGCCACAGTTGTCACACTGGAGGGTTAACCACCACCAGGGGGCGCTCTGCTGTGAGCTGGCCGTGCGGCATATACACCTTGTGAACAAAAGGATTGGGCATGTTGGAAGTTAACAGCCTGATACTGCTATTCCCTGTAATTTGCTATTGGGAGAGAGTTGGGATGCCATAATACACATTAGATGGCTTGCTGGTCCCGCCAGAATCGGTGAGTTCAGCCGACACCAATCTGTGTTGTGTATCAATGTGCCCTTTTAGCGCAGGCTGAGCTATTTGAAGCAGACGACATTCAGGAGCCTCTTTTGTTAAATATGTTATCATGGATCTTAACATGGATGGCCTAAGCGAAGGATAGGTCTTTGAATAAAAAAATGGGGGTGGGGGGGGCAAGACGCTCCGTGAAAATCGATCACAGGACATAGGGACAGGTCCCATTAAAGTGAATGAGTCTGAGCCTCAACACCAAGCATAGCCGCTATACAGTGCTTGGTAAGCTGTTAGGAGGCTGCAGGGCTCACCGGAGCTCTGGCGAGTGCAGCGGCCTGTTCTAACAGCTGATAAGCTGAGGGTGCCAGAAGCCAGACCCCTTCCATCTGATATTGATGACCTATCCTGAGGATAGGCCATAAGTATCAAATTCCTGGATAAGACCTTTAAGCTTGCTGTACATGTCAGATGTGCAACGGCGCAGGGCATCGTCCAGGGGTCTCTTAAAGTATATGTTTTTGTCGTAACGCCAGTTGCATTGCAGCAACAAAGCACAGGGCCCCCTTTTAGTGATATGGTGGTACCCAGGTGTAGGAATGCCAGAGTGTTGTAAGGGTAGCCTACAATGTCCCTTTAGATGTGGCTGTGCTTGTGTCACGATGCTCCTACCTAGATATCCGGGAACCCCAAGCGTGGCCGTGCGTTGCAGAAAAAGGGGTACTTGAATGGTTTGGGTGAAGAAATAAATGGAGTCCAGACCTTGTGATGAACTTGATAACAGCTTTACTTGAATAAACTTTCATCAGGCAACAATCTAACCACTTTATCTTGGTTACCAGCAGGCTTTGTCATAAATTCTGGCAGGCAGACACACTCTGATCTGCTACATCTGTTGCTCTTTGGCTCTGCTGTGCTGTCAGGCTTAAATAGGAATTTTTTCCTTTGCTGTATGCTGCAACTTAACTTTGTCATTTGGTCTGTCTCTAGCTTTCTTTATCCAGGGAACTTTCTCCTTCTGGCTTGTTAGGCTTCATGCTTTGGCTTCTGTGTCCAGCAGAGCTGAAGGTGCTCCAGCTGTCCCAGGCGGGGCTTCCCCGGCAGGGACAAGCTCCTGCTTCCTTCCCCTTAGAGGGGGTACTCCCAACTGACTTTCACTAACTAAAACTCCTCCCTCTCTAGAAAGGGCTAGAATGATAAGAAAGGCTCCATTCCAGGTAAACTAACTCTGCCATTACTGCCGCCATCTGCTGGTGAACCAGGCACATTACATTCAACATAACAGTTACATGGAAATAAATATACACATTTTGCGAGAACTGGTAATAAGTGCATAGATTACGTTATATTAACCATATGAGATAGCGAGGAGGTGTAAAAAGTGGTAATGCACCTCTTTGGCGTTACAGATGTATGACAGCCAAACCCACCAACTGCCCAATCCTTGTGGTCTTCGTGGAGATACAGGACCATGGCAGTGGCTTCCTTCCAACTGACAATACATGCATGCTCAGCCAAGTTAAGCAGCCATGTGTATGTTATCTTATGTGTGCCCAGAAAGGCTTATAGGTTTAGGGAGATGGAAAAGCCCTAAAACATAGTAGACACCTGTTTTAATGCTTGGTGTGCTCTGTAATGTATACATTGGCTCCCCCCGAGGTACCATCTGGTCAGGTTGTACGACTACACACAGACATTGTTTCACTTATTGACATAGCCGAGCTGAGACTTCCATTTATTTAGCTGTTAAGCCTGTATTACACCAGCCGATTGTCGGGCAGATCATCGCTGACAAGTGCTTATAGTAACTATCTATGTGAATCACTAATACCATTACTCATCCCCATACAAAATCATTATTTCCCTCCCCTTTCAATTCCCCCTGGTCTCTCCCCTCCCTCCCACTCTCTCCTTTGCCCACTTCAAGCTCTTACTAAGGGAGCTCTAGCGCTAATACCCCCTCTATTCTCTTTCCTTGAACGGTTCTGTTCCTACTGTTATATTGCTCCTTATCTTGCAACTTGTGTTTCAAAATTGTTCATTTTGTTATCCTACCAATAGGAGAACAGGTTACATGTCATCTGTTAATGTGGTATCGTGGAATGTGCGAGACTAAACTCACCCACCAAGAGATCCAGAGTATTTCAGCTGCTCCATCCCTACATACAGAGGTCGGGATACTCCAGGAGACCCGTTTTAAAAGGGGTAAGCTTCCCACTCTACAAAAAACTTACTTAACACAATAGTCCTATTCTTGCTACTCCGCCTCCAAGACCAGGGGAGTAACCATTGCTATCAAAAAAATCACTTCCCTTTACCCTGATGTCTAGCCTCGCGGATACTGAGGGTAGATATCTGTTCTTGAATAGGCCATATAGCTAATACACCTGGTATATACACCCCTAGCGTACAACAAGTGTCCTGGGTAATAGAGACATTTAGATGCCTTGAATCCTTCCAACAGGGCATTTGCATTGTCGGGGGAGACCTTAACATCACCTTAGACCATATAAATTGATTCCTCCAATCCGAATCATCCTAAGATAGCCATGTCATCCTGCAGACTTATAGACACCTGGCGCACAAACAACCCAACTGACAGGGATAACACATACCATTCGAAAGCCTATAATTCTTATCAACGAATAGATTACATTCTCTTCTCCTCCAATCATTTGACAGTGATGGTTAAATCCTCAATTTACAACATTTCCATTTCGGATCATGCCCCGGTCTCAATGTCCATAGTTATAAAGTCCCTTTCAGCCCGCTCTTTCACGTGGCGTATCATTGAGACGATTCTCCAAGATCAGTCACACAAAGCTCGCATTGAGACCGTACTAAATAATTATTTTGCCCAGAATACATCCGCTAACACGCCTCAAACGTTGGTATGGGAAGCCCATAAAACAGTAGTGCGAGGATAACTGATCTCACTATGCTCCTACCTCAAAAAATGTAAGAACAAAGAACTGGAAGACGCCCTCAAACGAATAGAAGCCTTAGAAAGACAACATAAAAGAACATTAGCTATTTCCACAAAATTGGAACTATCTGCCCAAAGGGAAAAATTGCTACAAATCCTTGATTTAAAAGCGTATCTTTACGCCAAGCACAAGATGTATATGCATGGTAATAAGGGCTCTAGACTAATGACTCTTATGGTCAAAAGAGCTAAAGAACAGACTTTTATTAAATCCATTAAGGCTCCCAATGGAGGGCAGACCACTAACACAAAAAACATTGCAGAACACTTTAAACTATTCTATAAAGCTTTGTCCAATCTGAGATTAAGGGAATCTGCAGAAGAATTGTGTCTCCGACAACGAGATATAAACGTCTTCTTACAAAAATTACCCCTGCCTTCCCTCAATGATTTCACGGTGCCCAGCTAGCCGCCCCAAAATAACTCTCTCTGGACTACAATCAGCCCTAAAGGAATCCCCTAAGGGTAAAAGTTCAGGTCCAGATGGATTAACGGCCATGTACTATACATTATTCCAAGATATCCTACTCCCCCACATGCTCACAACTTTCAATTCATTGATTGCCGGGAACACCTTCTCTCCACAAACGCTAGAAGCCCATATCACGTTCCTGCCCAAGGAAGGGAAAGACCCTAAACTGTGCTGTAGCTACCGACCGATTTCCCTGCTCAATCTAGACGTTAAAATATTTGCCAAAATCCTAGCAAACCGCCTTAATCGGATCCTCCCTTTATCGGTTAACAATGAGTAAGTTGTTTTGTGACGACCAGGGAAGGCAAAGATAATACCCTCAGAGTCTTGCAGTTGATCCAGTTGGCTTGGTGGAAAAAGTCACCATTAGCCTTTCTATCTACTGATGCTGAAAAAGCATTTGACCGGGTCGACTGGGTCTACATGCAAGCCGCGTTACGCAAATTTGGTTTACCAGAAACCTTCCTTAAATTACTTTCAGCACTGTATTCCTGCCCCTCAGCAATGATAAGAGTTAACAGCATCTTGTCCCCCCTTTCCATATCACCAACGGCACAAGGCAGGGTTGCCCCCTCTCCCCTTTCCTTTTTGTGCTCACGATGGAAACTCTAATCCAATCAATTAGGTAAGATCCAGAAATAAGGGGATTCAAAGCAGGAGGCACCAAACATCTTACTGCAGCCTACATGAATCCTACAATTCCAGCCAGTTGTTGAAGATGCACCACAAATGTTGGCTCTTACGTCCACCTAGGGTGGGATTGCCCCAAAATTAAAACATTTTGGACTGGCGTAGAGGACATCCTCTCAAAAACTTGCCCGAACGCCCCTCCCCTCTCCCCAAAGTTAATCTTTCTTAACCTCACACCACTATGGGAGAGGAAATATAATAAGCTACTCTGGACACAATTAGTACTACTGGCTAAAGCCATGATACCATTATATTGGAAACAACCATCCATGCCTCCAATATCTCAATGGATCAACAAGATTGGTCAAATTGCAAGGTTGGAGGAACTTTGCTTGTATGCAAATGGAAAACACAATCAATACAAACTTACCTGGGCTCCTTGGAAGTCTTTCGCACACAGCCCCGGCATTTTTCCATACGTGGAGGATCAAGACGAGGGCCACGCTACTTAAATGGTATCTCTCATCATGGGTCAATATGACCATGGGTGCTATTTCCCTGCACATTCCACTTACCTGCTCTCCTTTAATTCTGCGATAACCTTTCTGTCACAATATGTTTACATTGGTTTACCTATACTTTACTCTGAACCAAGCAGGCTTCACTTTAGCCATACGCACCTTAGGGCAACTTGAAAAGGTCAGTTTTGATACTTACTTATGTTTCTATATAACTAGGCCACACTAAGGTAGTGCAGCAACAGCGGACATCTAACAACTATTATATGCAAACAAATGTTTTACGTTGTGTTTAATCGATTTGTATGGTTTGCACATTTATCTACTATGTAAAATCAATAAAGATAGATTTGACACAAAATCATTATTTGCGTGCAGCGGGTCATGATTAGACAGCATAATCTGCCGGCAGCAAATGATTCTTTAGTTTGTTTAAAAATTGTTATGCCCGATGAACAAGTAATCGCCGGCAGTGTTATACAGGCAGATCATCGCTAATGAGTCTTCCTACAAACGCTTGTCAGCGATGATCTGCCCGACAATCACCTGGTGTAATGCAGGCCTTACTACAGGTTGACCTTTACAAAGGCACAGGTGGCACATTGCATATCGCCAAACATTGACATACTCACCTCTGCTACATCTGTATCTTGCTAAGTCAAAATACAAATTCTGCTGAGACCAGAAGATAGCAGAGATTTTCATTTGTTGAGTTTTGTTAGGAAGTAAAACCCATTATCTATATACCAGTGCACCAGTCGTCTTATGCCTATAAAAGTTAGGTAAATTCCACAATGACTGTATCCAACCTCCTACTATGCCAGGCACTGTGTGGTGGTGAGAATCTCCCCTAGTGCCAACTGTCCAGGGACTGCCCCAACATTTAGGGCTCTCCCTTGTCTCCCTTGAAATGTGGCCATTTTCATGGGCAAAATTCTTATCATAAATCTAAATCTATGTCTCTGATGTGTGAAATGGACTAATATTCTCCTGCATCATCGGTTTGGATACATTGGCTTGGTAGACATCATCTCAACTTATAGGGCCCAAGGGATGGACAACCTGCGGCACTCAAGCTGTCGTGAAACTACAACTCCCAGCATGTATACATGCTCTGCTCTTCTAAGAACTCGCATAGAAGTAAATGGAGCATCCTGGGAATTGTAGTTTCGCAAAACACCTGGAGTGCCACAGGTTGCCCACAGGCTGATACAGTTGATGTTACTTTGTTTGCCTGCACCCCAAATTAGAAGCTCATGTCCTGATAGCGCTAGTGTCTAACCTCTCATATGTTCCAATATCTCTCCTCGCATCCTTACATTACACCTGTCATAATTACTGCTTTCCCCACTAATATAAATACTATTCTCCTGAAATACTCTGTGCTGCAGAGATCCTCATTCACCCGCTCTCTGACTTCTGGCTTGTGACCTGTCACATGTCTGTCTGCCTCCTCACATCTTGGCACTGCCCCACCACAAGCAGCCTGTCCATACTAATATAATCATGATGAACAGGTCACTGCCTCCTGCAAGACCAGCACACTGCTTTCCTACTGCTGCCGCCGATGACATCATCATCATTCTCTTCACCTGATTGGCCAGTACCTAAACGGGCACATGACTGGCCCTACGTATGAACTTTCATGCACCTTTTAAACCTTGTGATACATAAGATGCCTTTTTCTGGTTAGCAGAATATACATTCTGGATCTGCCATTGATTTACTGGAGAGTGTTTACTGTGTCTGCCGTGCCAAGGCCAGATTTTTGGCACTGGCCTTGCTTTACCTTGAGGGCATTAGAGGGGGGGTTAGTAGATAATAAGAGGTCATGGAAAGGCGACTTGGAAGGGAGAAGTTTGAGGGGTTTCGCAATTATAATGTATCCGCTTGTGCGTTCATTCCTACCTGTAGCCTATAGATTTGCGGTAGGAAAATGATTTAATTTATTAATGAATTGTGTTCTTTCCTCAGATTATTGTCTAGCTTTGGGGAATTACTATTTTGCCTTTCTTTACATTAGAAAGTAAGTGAACCCTTTAGAATGACCTGGATTTCTGCCCTGATTCCGAATACTGTGTGGTCTGCTTGTTCTCTAAGTCACGATTGTAGAGAGACGCAATGTAACGAAAGTAATGGCACACAAACGATGTTACTGCTCGTGTCGTTTACTGAGCACATTGAGTAAACCTCTACAGTGCAGGGAGAAAAAGTAAGTGAACCCTTGAATAACTTGAAGTTCCCCCCTTTATCAGCAATCATCTCCACCAAATGTTTGCTGTAGCTGCAAACAAAATGTGCACAATGTTGCTGAATGAATTAATTCCTTAGGGTTCACTTAATTTTTCTCTTGTGATCTCCAGCTCCAACCCATGACGCTGTTGCTGTTGCAAAACGAAAACTCCCAGCTTGCTCTATGGCTCTTGGGGAATGCTGGGGGTAATAGTTTTGAAGAGCTTGTCATCATTGCTACTGGCAAAAGCCAACATCTGTTCCAGCATAGTTGTGTCACTTACAACATGCAATCAAAAGGATGCCCACAGTCCGAACTGGACCATCCCTCTAACCGGATCGCTAATATACTTGGTATATTATCTCATAAGCCGAGGGACCCTTTAAAGGGGTTCTCCAGGATTTCCATTAAAGGGGTTATCCAGTAATATATAATGATGACCTATCCTCAGGATAGGTTATTATCAGATTGGCGGGGGTCGGAGTCCCTGGCTGTTACAGGGAGCTGCTGCGTTCACCGGAGCTCTGGTGAGCTCAACTGGCTCCTGGCATCTCGGCCTAGTGCAGCAGCTGTTCGTGGTGATGCACACCGGCCCTATTCACTTCAATGTGTATGAGCTGCAACTAGGCCATGTGACCCATATACGATCTGATATTGATGACCTATCCTGTGGTCATCAATACTTATTACCAGATAACCCCTTTAACGCCCCCACTTAACACGTCACCGCTGAGTCCTGTCATGGGGACAACCCCTTTAAGAACATTCCTTCAAAGATAACTAGTTACACCATTTAATAATGTGTTAATAAAATTCATGGAAACAACACATAGATTGATGCTAGAATTATTGACATCGGATCTTCTATGTCCTTGTCCTGAAATGACATTTAACTTTTTTTATTTTTTTATTCAATCACCACTCAGAAAATAAAATTCCAGACACTGGCGACTCCCAGCCACAAGCCTGCACGCTTATCTAGACAGTTGTGCTGCTAATTTCTGTGTTTCTGTAAATTCCTTAAAATAACCACGAACTTTAACTCCCACTCTGAGACGAGCAAAAACTTGCACAAGTCGTGGTGCCAACCTTTCAAGGTGCAGCACACCCTATTATTTCCATTCCTGCATAATTTGGGGTCTTTTTCTTTTCATAAACAAGTGTTTCCCACTATTTTTACCAGTGTGCATGTAGCTTTGAACATCTTGTTATATACTATTCGGACTTGTCAGAAGATGTTATTTGAGGGCATCCAAGACCCCCTCCAATCTCTGAAATGGAGCGGACGTGGCACTCTAGCACGCCTGTGCCCGGCTTCAGGTGACTGTGCTGGGCTATTTTTTGGATTCTAGCTGATGCAGTTGCATTGATTTCTGTCTGATATGTAACACAGAAAACACCTTTTAAAGAAATTAAAAAGCCTGCTCCAATCTGGAAATGGCCAGAGGTGGTCAGGATTACTGAAACGGCCAAGTGGGCCGTGCTACATGGTTTCTATAGCTGTCATACAAGTGAAAGGGGGCTACGGAAACATTGTAACACTGCTGCAGCCAATCCTTGGCCCCAGTGGTTTTGCTAGCAAGTACGACAAATGACCACTCAGGACAGTGATTATATGGATGTGCGGCACATCATTGCTGCTGGAAAATAAACAAAAATCATGGACCACTGAAATGGCAGGATTAGAGCGGGGGACGGGAGGTCGGGTAAGTGAATAGACTGACAATTGGGTATTAACAGTTTGGGGGGTGGACTTACACAGTCTGACACTGACACCAGTGATTGGACAGCGTCGGGCTGTCAAAATTGGTGACACTCTTTGCATCTTGCCTGACAAGGTCGCCTTACTTAATTGGATTTTGGTGTGGCTTCAATGTTCTGTCCTCTGTCTGAGCCTTCAGACTTAATTGTCTGTCCATGATTTCTGTGATTGCCTCCAATTGTCTCCTTACTTTATTCTCTTTAGCTCCTTGGCTCACAGCACGGTATGCAGCAGACGGGTAGTTCGCATACCCTGTAGAAGCTGAGCCTGCACCATCAACACCTGATGTCAGCCAACAGAAGTTTAACCCCACAGATGCTTCAGTCAAAAGAATAGCATCTGAGGGGTTTGTCATATGACTCCCCCCCATGATCCCTCATGCAACACAGTTGTGGAAAGCCGATGGGTCATCATGGCAGATGGGGCCTGCTATCTTTGCACGTCTATAAGGTCCTCTCAATAGCAGAGCCTGATAAGGTGGCTGTTAGTGTCCTTCTGACAGCTATAATACACCGCAATACAGTTGAAATAGAAAAAAACAAACAACAATTGACATTTTCCCATTCAAAAATGCTTTATTATTTAAAAAAAATACATAATTTGTACTGCTGCATCCATAACCACCCCTTCTATAATGCATAATTTATCCTGCAGTGAACACGGTAAAAAAAATAAAAAAAAAAAGTCGAAAAATGGAATAACAAGTGGTCAAAAAGTCATACGCATCTCAGAATAGTGGCTATGGAAAAAGTACATTTCGTCCCACAAAAATAAGACCTCACAGCTCAGTTAATAGAAAAATTAAAGTGCAGAATAAGGGCTCGTTCACACGAAGCCCGTGCTGTGGACCGCAAATTGCAGTCCGCAGTGCACTGGCACCGTCCGTGGGGCAGGCGCATGGGGATCGCAGACCCATTCACTTGAATGGGTCCGCGATCCTTCCGTTCCGCAAAAAGATAGAGCAAGTTCTATCTTTTTGCTGTGCGGAAGCACGGAACCCCAGAAAGTACTCCGTAGTGCTTTCGTAGGGTTCCGTTCCGTTCTTCCGTTCCGCATCTCCGGAACTGTGCCCGTGTATTGCGGATCCCCAAATGCGGTCCGCAATACGGCAACGGGCATCACACGTTCGTGTGAACGAGCCCTAATGGTAATATGTTGTTGATGCTAACTGAAATGACGCAGTATTTAATTATTATTTTTTTTAAAGCAATGCTGGAACTGGTGTCACCACCCCACCCCACCCCTCCCCTTCCCTCCCAAAAAAGAGTTAATTAAATTAGGCAATAAGTAATGTAACTGAAAATGTTGCCACTGAAAAAAAATCGCACTGCAAAAAATAAAGCCCCTTGAAAAAAATAAAGAAGTTATAGCTGCCAGTGTTATTCAATACATTCCAGAACTGTAAGGGTTACATAGCATCATAAATCAGTATAATGCTACGTGAATCCCGCCCGTGCTGGGAGTTCAGGCCGGGAGCTGCGATGCGGACTCGCTGCGGGAGGAACGCTCGTCTGCAAGGGGCCTTAAAGTCAATGAGGTCCATTGGTGACCACTTGATCCATCAAAGAGTCTTGGATTCCATTATAAATGAAAACAATAGTGCATGTGAAGATTGCCTTAGATACAAAGACTTAGCAGTACTGTATCACACTTGATAGGTTTAGATACAGCTGGTGTTGCTCTCGATGCTGTGATTGTGCCTGCATACACCCAAAATTGGGACCTGACTCGGTAAATATAGTCTTCGGTGGGGATTGGTGCTTATGGACGTTACAGAAAATATCTTAGGTCACAGCAAAGCTTATCCTGATGTTTTCTTTTGGAAAATTCTGGGAAAAGGGCACTTTAAATCTCTCAAATGCCACAAGTTTTGACCGTCTCCTATCCTGTATATATTAGTATTAATGTGTGCGTTTATGATGTTACCTAGAAACACGGACATGGATCATGGTGAGAAGAGGCTCCATCGTTACTTGGCTGGCATCCTCGCTAAGCTATGCACACAGTGGGCTACTGTTTGCACTGGTTGGTATGATGGCTGAAGTGGGTATTCAGACCAGTATTTCCTCATTCCATTACGGATGGTAATAGAGAAGATGGCTATGTGATACTGTAATATAAACCTAATTCTCAGGGAGCAGGACAACAATGCAAAAGGTTTTAGACACAGAGAACATTTTGCAAGAGGGCAAACAAAAAGTGGAACGACCTTTACCGTACTCATTGCGGCATCTAATTGGTTAACACATCCTTTATCATTCGCTCATCTATCATAAATATCACTTGTACCACATCTACTGTTAGTACCTTTAGGCTCTGTTCAGACATGCATTACTTCTTATCCATCAGTGGATAGACAATGTCCACAGAGCCTATAAAGGCCAAGGTTTCATTACACTGGGGCTAGAAGGCGATTTCTGCCATGTGATCCCCGGAACTGGACTCCGATCAAGTGCTCTTTTCCATGTTAAAGGGGTTGTCTGGGTTCAGAGCCGAACCTGGACTTATCCCCTTCTTCCTCCACTCAGGTCCTCTGAAATGAGCAAGGGCTTTTTCTGGAGATCCAGTGACGTACCAGGCTCTCCATGGGCGAATATGCATCTCTGGCAAATTCACTGTCACTTCTTGATGTAGATTGCAAATCCACACAGAAAAGATCCGTGGTTCTATGAACGGAAATGTTGGTTTGCATTGGAAACAATGGGATACAGTTTCTATGCATTTCACTGCAAGCAATCTGCACCGAAATCTGCGTGTCATGTGAACACATCCTTATTGAGATAAATGAGATATTACCTTTCATTTTGGTGCCTTGTGCCGTAGTTATACCCACCTTCAACTTTTGCACAAACTGGCGGTGCCAGTTGACTGTTGTGTAACTTCTGTTGCCTTGTGACAATGTACGTTCAAAGTTGCTGTATAGCGTGGACTATAGGGCTACCTGCACACGTTGCGAGTTACGCATGGCTTTTCCACGTGGATTCTCATGTTGTAAAACTGCAGTGTAATACAGTGGAGGCAGAATGTATGAGATTGGACAAATCTCATGGACACTTTCTTTTTTTTTTTCTTACTTGCGGAAATTGACCTGCCGTGCGGATTTTAAAATCCGCATCTTGTCAATTGATTGTGCGCTTTTTTTTTCTTTGTGTGGATTTCATCCTTAGCAATCCAAAAATGAGATCTGCGGCAAAACCGCAGCAAAAAACGCAAGTAACACATGCAGTTTTTGGTGCGGAAACGCATGGAAATTGAGATCTGTGTGGATTTTCTGTTTGAACCTGCGCCCGTGTGCATTGACATAGGGTAGATGTTGGCAGAATGAGAGATCAGAGAGAAGAGAGGTAGGTAGGTCTGTCCACCCACAGTATCCCTTTTGTCTCACTTGGACGATCCAATATACAGTTGTGTTCAAAATAATAGCAGTGTGTTTAAAAAAGTGAATAAAGCTCAAAATCCTTCTAATAGCTTTTATTTCCATACACACAAATGCATTGGGAACTCTACACATTCTATTCCAAATCAAAACATGAAGAAAAATATATCAAATTTGTGTTCTTCCTCTAAAAAAAATTGACGAAAGTAAATATTAGACTGTTCAAAAAAAATAGCAGTGTTTGTATTCTTCTTTACAAACTCAAACATTCACTATATAAACTGAGAAATGTTTGAAGATTTTGCTTTCCTTTGTATCACTTCACTAATATTTAGTTGTATAACCGCTGTCTGATCCCGCAAACTGTATGCAAACGGATATCCTTGTTTTCCGGATCCGTTAGACGGTATCATCCTGAATAACGCATCCGGTATTTAAATTTTGCAAAGATCAGAAGCAAAATTAGCTCCTCCTATATCCCGGCACATGCACAGACCGGAAAACTGGATCAGTCAATGCGGCAATTTCAAGAACACTTGGTAGCGAATCCGGCATTAATAGATCTCTATGGAAATTAATGCCGGATCCGGCAAGTGCGGTATTGTTCTGGGATTTTGGCCGAAAAAAATACCGCAGCATGCTGGTCTGGTCAAATACCGTAAAAGGGACGGAACGGAAGACATCCTGATTAGTATTGGGCGCGAATATCGCCACTTCGAGAATTTGCAAAGATTTAGAATATCCCTCCCTGCTTCTTGCTTGTGGGCCAATGAGAAGGCTGCAATGTCTTTGTCTGAGCTTAGCAACATCCCTAGCAGCCAATCGGAAAGTTGCCTGCCCCTTACTATATAAGGGGTAGCCATTTTCTGCAGTTTTTTGCAGTTCTGAGAGAGAGCAGTGTCATTGCTGTGCTCTGTGCTTTGCTGTGCCATTACATTAGATAGTTAGTTAGATTATATATATAACACAGATAGTCAGTGTAGGTTAGATAGTGATATAGTGGAGCTGATAGGTTCTGCTGTCCATACATACATGCTACAGACATAGGGCTGTGATGTCACAACAATACTTAGTGCACCAATCAGTAACATCTACTCAGACCTGATAAAATGTGAAGTTGCATGTATTGCGCAAAAATATGTGCATCATTAATTGCTGATTTGCGCAATTGCGAATATATTGGAGCCCTCTATCTGCATATAAAGCTATTGCAATGTTCTGCCGTGCCAACCATTTTCTCTAATCTCAGGAAACTTCTAGCAGCTTGAAAAATGTAGCAAAAGTGACCCACGCCTGTATTGCGCGCGCATATTACATTGCCGATTTTCACAATCAAGAAAATAATCTATGACGAATATTCGCGAAATATCGAATATTGCCCCTGCCGCTCATCACTAATCCTGATGCATATTGAACGGATTGCTTTTCATTCAGAATGCATTAGGACAAAACTGATCAGTTTTTTTTCCGGTATTGAGACCCTTTACCGGATTTCAATACTGGAAAAGAATAACGTTAGTGTGAAAGTAGCCTTAATCCCTCAGGTTTTCCTAAGTGGTTGAATCTATAGGTGTTAATCCACAGAGGCGTGTACTGTACAAGCCCACGTATTGTTTCCTAACCTACGTGTGCCTGGCACAATCACAGTACCGCATTCAGTGGTCACCCTTGTAATGGAAACTATTGTTTGTGCTGGAATTTAAAACCTCAGTGGAATTTTTGGAAAAACTGTTTGATTGCAGTGAAACAGCTAAACACAGGAATGACAACATTGCCATATTAAAGGGAAACTACACTAAGGCTACTTTCACACTAGCGTTCGATCGGATCCGTTCTGAACGGATCCGATCATATTAATGCAGACGGAGGCTCCGTTCAGTACGGATCCGTCTGCATTAATAACTTAGAAAAAATTCTAAGTGTGAAAGCAGCCTGAGCGGATCCGTTCAGACTTTCAATGTAAAGTCAATGGGGGACGGATCCGCTTGAAGATTGAGCCATATGGTGACATCTTCAAGCGGATCCGTTCCCATTGACTTACATTGTAAGTTCAGCTGTCCGCCTGTCCGTGCGGAGGCGAGCGGAGCGGAGGCTGAACGCCGCCAGACTGATGCAGTCTGAGCGGACCCGCTCCATTCAGACTGCATCAGGGCTGGACGGAGGCGTTCGGGTCCGCTCGTGAGCCCCTTCAAACGGAGCTCACGAACGGCCTATGAACGCTAGTGTGAAAGTAGCCTAACAATGCATAAAAATGATGTCTGATAATCCTTGACTAGTGGAAAAGTTACCTATTTATCTCTATATGTTGCTTTGTAGGCGGTATAGTATTTATATTTTTGTACAAGGGGGCAGTATAGTAAATCAAATACAATGCAACAGCAGTCTGCTTAAAGAAATACATGATCACAAAGTATGTAAATTAATGCTCACCATATAAATGTATGTGAAGTTCTTAACTAATACATTTTCATAAAAATTATTTGTACCCATCCACAACGGCAAGGTAACTTCTATTAGATGGGAACCACTACTGAATGATGCATTTTCTGGTGCCAGCCAACCTCCGATGAATTCCGGGCAAGCAGATTTCAAGTGCAGTATATTCTGCTCCCACTCTGTATGCTAACGGTCAAGGTGCTAGCAAGTCTCCAGTGGGCACAGAGAGAGCAGGTTCCAGCTCTATACTACACTTCATTATAAGAAGCCTGTGGAAAAGATGATCTGATCAAAATGTATTCCCTAGGAACATCACAATCATTTATATGGGGAGTATACTATTATTTTATATACATTGTGATCACTTATTTTGTGTAAGCAGAGTGCTGTTGCATTGTTTTTGTCTTTGCAGTATTATAGTAGTTATATTCTTGTACATAGGAGCAGTATTATAGTAGTTATATTCTTTTACATAGGCGCAGTATTATAGTAGTTATATTCTTTTACATAGGCGCAGTATTATAGTAGTTATATTCTTTGACATAGGAGGCAGTATTATAGTAGTTATATTCTTGTACATAGGAGCAGTATTATAGTAGTTATATTCTTGTACATAGGAACAGTATTATAGTAGTTATATTCCTGTGCATAGGAGCAGTATTATAGTAGTTATATTCTTTTACATAGGCGCAGTATTATAGTAGTTATATTCTTGTACATAGGAGCAGTATTATAGTAGTTATATTCTTGTACATAGGAGCAGTATTATAGTAGTTATATTCTTGTACATAGGAGGCAGTATTATAGTAGTTATATTCTTGTACATAGGAGGCAGTATAATAGTAGTTATATTCTTGTACATAGGCGCAGTATTATAGTAGTTATATTCCTGTACATAGGAGCAGTATTATAGTAGTTATATTGTACATAGGAGGCAGTATTATAGTAGTTATATTCTTTTACATAGGCGCAGTATTATAGTAGTTATATTCTTGTACATAGGAGCAATATAAGTTATTTTTGTAATTAGAAGGCAGTATTATAGTTTTTATATTCTAGTACATAAGAGCAATGTAATTATATATTTTTTGTAAATGGTGAGCAATAAAATCACAGAAATATATTGGCAAATATGGGGGAACTGCTCAAACCCCAAACACTGTAGCGTGTTTCTCATTGGGGGAGCAGTCCCACCACAATATAACTATATAAATCACAGAAAAAAATGCACCAAACGGATATGCCACTGACTATACTAGCTAGTCATACAAGCAGATATTAAAAGCTGAGACTTTTGCCAATATATTCCTGTCAGGAACACATCGGAGCCCATCATGCACCACGTCACGGTCTCTCATGCTGAGAGACCGTGACGTGGTGCATGATGGGCTCCGATGTGTTCCTGACAGGAATATATTGGCAAAAGGCTCAGCTTTGAATATCTGCTTGTATGACTAGCTAGTATAGTCAGTGGCATATCTGTTTGGTGCTTTTTTTTCTGTGATTTTAAATAGTGAGCAATATCATAATAGTAAAGTTCTTGCCTATAATAATGCTATTGTTATAATACAATACATCTTGGTTTGTCAGGCCAATGGATAACTACCACTGTCACATGCTAATGGAGGAGCAGTAGATGACAGCTGTCAGCTGGTCAATTGTAAATACGATCATGGGTGATATTCGGAGGTGTGACTTGAACTACAATAATCACCCATGTAACATCGAAATCTGTGCTGCTATTTATCTAAAACCGTCTCGCCAATAAAATAAAAATTTCCTGTTTTTGTTCTAAAAATAATTCTTGGCTTAGACTTGTTTATGATTTAAGTTAATCATGAGGCAGTGGATACCCAGACTGTCTGCAGTACATGTCTGACATGTGTGGGTTTCGTATTTTTTTTCAGCACTGGGTAAAAGTATACATGCTCCTCTGCCAGACCACAAATTGTATAGACATTGGGTGGGAAGGGCATGGTATTTCCCCTGGTAAGTGACCCTAATCAAGCACTTCAAAATTCCCCAATCAATCTTTCTGAAAAAAGTATTTGGGGACGGTTTGGCACCGTACTGCCCCCCTCTTCCCAACTGCCATCTCTTTATTATAGTTCAGGGTTAACTCTGGCTTTGTGATACTGGTTTCAGGTTGACACCCTTGTGGTGTTCGATGGTTCTTTACTTATCCGAGAAATGCCTAAATCATTGTGGTCAGATGCTGAGGAAGAATACAAATATTAGTCACAGATCAGTGACACGGGGTAAGCTGTCTGCCACTCCTGTGTTCACCATTTACTACTCACTGCTGCCAGAATACATCCAGGTCCTGCAGATCACATACACTTAGGTAATGCTTACATGACTACAAGACATATGGAGGTCCTCAAAGAGATCCATAGCTAATAAAGATTCAATTCCGATGCTTCACCGAATTTCTCAAAATAGTTTGCCTTGTTCCGAATTAATTTGTCACAAAACACATTAAACCGGCTGTATCCCCGCCTGCAGGGAGAGTGTACCTCGGTGTACATCACTGTGCATTGCAGCAACATGCATAGCTAGTCCTATCTGGTAGTGAAAGAGTTACTGTGCGTCAATATGACAGGGAGGTCTCATACAGTATATGGACTTGCTCATCATCGTGCAGGTCACCAACAGTCATAGCTAATCCCTAGGTAATAAAAAATAAAACAAAAAAAGCATACAGCAGCCTTAAGTAAATTTAAAAAAACCACTGTGCGGTCCTACCGGAGCTGTGTCTCAATGACTCCTAGAAGTAGTGGAGGAAAGAAAATCTATGTTATGGCAGTGCAAAAACATGCTTTTGAATCTCTTCTGTTAGCTGTAGGATGACTGTGTGTCACTATTAGACTCAGTTTACACTTTACTTATTTGGTCAGTTATGGGTCAAAAACACAGAAGCAGGGGCCCCGGATGTTTTGTCCCAGTCCCCAAATGTGCTGCCTGTCAGATAGATATAACTGTATTGCCGTCCTTAGGATGGCAATACAATTGAATCTAATGCACTTCAAGAGCTGAAGGACCTGTGATGACATCACAGTCATGTAATCAGTGCTGAAGGCAGTGGTTGAGAAGGACCTGCGATGATGTCGCCATCATGTGACCAGTGCAGGAGAGAACAGCGCTCAGCAGTGAACACGAGAAATCCTGGGGAAAAAGTTGTGGTGAGCTCTGCTACATGAGGAGAGGTAAGTGAAGGGATAGATTCAAAGAGTGAGAAGCAGAGTAATGCTGGAAGTTGTGGTTATTTACCTGGGACTGTATGTTAGGGATGAAGGTAGTGATGTTTAGATGGGACTGAATGTTGAGGGGGTGATGTTATTTACAGCAGACTGCATGTTGGAAGGGGCTGGGCAGGGTAGGGTGTGATGTTATTTACATGGGACTGAATGTTGAGGGGGTGATGTTTTTGCAGAGTCAACCACATGGAAAGGGAAGGACTGTAGTACCAGCAACTTGGCCAGCTGCACCGTTGGATAAGCACATACTGGCAAAACATGTGAAGAGGATTTCTGATATTGAAGGACTCTATACTGACAGGGAGTGTTCCACAGGATTGGCGCATAGCAAATGTGCTGTCAATATTTAACCTTTTACACCGTCCTTAGCTGATTCCACATAGATCGCTAGACAACCAGTTCTGCTACACACTGATACAAGTAGCGCCCCCATGAGTGGAGAGGGTGTCAGCAGTAAGTTTGTGCTGACATCACGGTTTATTTTTCCCTCCTTCTGATCCATCACAAGAACGGCCCCCCAAAAAAGTGAACACCCCAAAATCCATAGTATCGGGCTGCAATTTCACCCCAGAATCAAGCATTAATGGAATTACTTATGTCATAAACATGAAAACCCCCAAATCAGTAGTATCAAACCGCTGTTTCACCCCAATTACAGAATCAAGGATTAATGCAATTACGTCTGTAAAAAAAAACTATTGGAACACCCAAAATCAGTAGTATCAGGCTGCAATTTCACCCCAATAACAAAATCAAGGATTAATGGAATTACTTATGTATAAAAGAATGCAAACAACCTAAAATCAGCAGAACACTTTTAACCCCAATTAGTGCAGCAAGGTGTAATAGAATAGCTCCTATTACCCAGGCTTTACACTCTTCTATTGGTCCCTGCACTCTCCCTATAGTGTGGATAACCCCCCTATTATATCCCTACACTATCAATAATCTGTCCCTGAACTGCTCAAAAGTAATATTTTGTAAATAAAGTGCTTCCTAATCACTGTTCCTAGTGCCTGTAACGCCTCTCTCAAATGGCGGAGGCCGGGCAGGAGGAGGCTTTTATAATTGGGCTGTGACATCACAGGCGCTGGCTATCTGCTGATTGGCTGTCTGCATGGCATCATGGGTGATCCCTCATTCCTGGGCATCTTACTTTCTCTTTGTAACCTGTGAGCAGCCATTTTATAAATAATCCAATTCGTTACTATGAAGCGCAAGGAAATTCTGATTTGTGATGAATACATTTTTTCCTTAAATTCGGCTCGAATTCCACTTCTTCAACTTCGATTCGCTCAACACTAGTAAAAGAAGCATATCCTGTCCCCTCCTCGGACACTCTTCATAGGTCATTTAAGTAATGTAAAATAAATCTTGGTTTCCGCAGTGCACATAGTAGGGTTGAGCAACATACAGATTATAGTAATATAATAACTAACACCACAATAATAATGGGAAGTTATTCTAAGACTCAAAAAAAACAAAACAAAAACTATTGCAGAACATTCTTTGGCAGCATATATATTTTGACCATTCTTCAGAAGCCTCAGGTGGCAACAGCCTTGGAAGCAGGGACGTAGCAAAAGGCTCATGGGCCCTGGTGCAAGAGTACAGCTTGGACCCCCCTTCCTTCAGTGCTTTGTGGCCAGGGGCAGGGAAGTACATTGCCTTAGTGCTGCCCTCCCCCCTTCCAAATGCTTAATTCTTGACCTAACCCCTTCCCTCCAGACAGAGGTGTAACTTGACCAGCATGAACTTTCTATGATGCCAGTGTCTTCTTATGTGGCACAAGGGTCTTTGGGCCCCTCAGGCTCTTGGGCCCGGTAGCGACTGCTACCTCTGCACCCCATATAGCTACACTTCTGCTTGGAAGTCTTTGGAGGGGAGCAGGGGCAAATTAAGTAAGCATAGGGCTCCACTCCACCATCTTCAGCAGCAAGCGATAAACATGTAAATCTTATAATTACTTTGGTCCCTATAATGCACACAGAAATGTCACAATACGGGGATAGTGTACACAGTGATTTATAATGGTGATGTCACAGTACAGATATAATAAACGGTGATGTCACTGTTCAGGTATGATAAAAGTACTAGTGATGTCCCAGTACAGTGATAATAAAGTGAAACGCAAAAGGGGGGGCTCCCTGGTGTGAAATCTGAGGGGACCTCGGAAAGATGATATAGGTAGATGTTCCTTACCAAATAGTGTTGTGCAAACCCAGGCATAACCGTAGTGAAGAGCCAAGTGCCTTCTGGCAGGGGGGCAGACAGGCTGCTGTGTTTGTACGCCGGATACATCACAGGGGAGTTCAGAAGAGAAATGAAGAGGCCGTGACTCACATTCGAGCGGAAAAAAGACAGTGCACTCCACTGATAATTTGTTAAAAAGTTTAGTAAAAAAACAATAAATAAAAGAAGCAAACGGCTACGTGCTCCAGTGGCAGGCTGAAGAGATTGTGTGCAACCAGGTGAGTACATCAGAAAAAAATTAGATTAATCAGTATATGGTAAATACAAATAGGATAAAATACATAATACATCACAGAGATTCATCCATAAATCACTGAAATGCGTAGCTGTTGTTTGCCTATTTTCATTAGTTTTTTTTAAAATAAACTAATAATAATAATTGCCTTTTCAGTACAGTTACAATAAACACAGTGATGTCACAGTACAGGGATAAAACAGTGATATCACAGTACAGGCATAATGCACACAGTGATGTCACAGTACAGGCATAATGCACACAGTGATGTCACAGTAGCAGAATAAGACACAAAGTTATGTCACAGTACAGGGATAATAAACACTGTGATGTCACAGTACAGGGATAATAAACACAGTGATGTCACAGTACAGCGATAATAAACACAGTGATGTCACAGTACAGGGATAATAAACGCAGTGATGTCACAGTACAGAGATAATAAACACAGTGATGTCACAGTACAGAGATAATAAACACAGCGATGTCACAGTACAGAGATAATAAACACAGTGATGTCACAGTACAGGGATAATAAACGCAGTGATGTCACAGTACAGAGATACTAAACACAGTGATGTCACAGTACAGAGGTAATAAACACAGTGATGTCACAGTACAGAGATAATACACACAGCGATGTCACAGTACAGAGATAATACACACAGTGATGTCACAGTACAGGGATAATACACACAGCGATGTCACAGTGCAGAGATAATAAACACAGCGATGTCACAGTACAGAGATAATAAACACAGTGATGTCACAGTACAGGGATAATACACACAGCGATGTCACAGTACAGAGATAATACACACAGCGATGTCACAGTACAGAGATAATACACACAGCGATGTCACAGTACAGAGATAATAAACACAGCGATGTCACAGTACAGAGATAATAAACACAGTGATGTCACAGTACAGAGATAATAAACACAGTGATGTCACAGTACAGGGATAATACACACAGTGATGTCACAGTACAGGGATAATAAACACAGCGATGTCACAGTACAGAGATAATAAACACAGTGATGTCACAGTACAGGATAATAAACACAGCGATGTCACAGTACTGGGATAATAAACACAGTGATGTCACAGTACAGGGATAATACACACAGCGATGTCACAGTACAGAGATAATAAACACAGTGATGTCACAGTACAGGGATAATACACACAGTGATGTCACAGTACAGAGATAATAAACACAGTGATGTCACAGTACAGGGATAATAAACACAGTGATGTCACAGTACAGGGATAATACACACAGTGATGTCACAGTACAGAGATAATACACACAGTGACGTCACAGTACAGAGATAATACACACAGTGGTGTCACAGTACAGAGATAATAAACACAGTGATGTCACAGTACAGAGATAATAAACACAGTGATGTCACAGTACAGAGATAATAAACACAGCGATGTCACAGTACAGGGATAATATACACAGATGTCACAGTACAGAGATAATATACACAGAGATGTCACAGTACAGGGATAATAAACACAGTGATGTCACAGTACAGGGATAATAAACACAGAGATGTCACAGTACAGAGATAATAAACACAGTGATGTCACAGTACAGGATAATACACACAGTGATGTCACAGTACAGAGATAATAAACACAGTGATGTCACAGTACAGAGATAATAAACACAGTGATGTCACAGTACAGAGATAATAAACACAGTGATGTCACAGTACAGAGATAATAAACACAGTGATGTCACAGTACAGAGATAATAAACACAGTGATGTCACAGTACAGGGATAATAAACACAGTGATGTCACAGTACAGGGATAATATACACAGAGATGTCACAGTACAGAGATAATAAACACAGTGATGTCACAGTACGGGATAATAACACAGTGATGTCACAGTACAGAGATAATAAACACAGTGATGTCACAGTACAGGATAATACACACAGTGATGTCACAGTACAGGGATAATACACACAGTGATGTCACAGTACAGGGATAATACACACAGTGATGTCACAGTACAGGGATAATAACACAGCGATGTCACAGTACAGGGATAATAAACACAGTGATGTCACAGTACAGGGATAATAACACAGCGGGATAATAAACACAGCGATGTCACAGTACAGAGATAATAAACACAGTGATGTCACAGTACAGGATAATAAACACAGCGATGTCACAGTACTGGGATAATAAACACAGTGATGTCACAGTACAGGATAATAAACACAGCGATGTCACAGTACTGGGATAATAAACACAGTGATGTCACAGTACAGGGATAATACACACAGCGATGTCACAGTACAGAGATAATAAACACAGCGATGTCACAGTACAGGGATAATACACACAGTGATGTCACAGTACAGAGATAATAAACACAGCGATGTCACAGTACAGAGATAATAAACACAGCGATGTCACAGTACAGAGATAATAAACACAGTGATGTCACAGTACAGGGATAATAAACACAGTGATGTCACAGTACAGGGATAATAAACACAGTGATGTCACAGTACAGGGATAATACACACAGTGATGTCACAGTACAGAGATAATACACACAGTGACGTCACAGTACAGAGATAATATACACAGAGATGTCACAGTACAGGGATAATAAACACAGTGATGTCACAGTACAGGGATAATATACACAGAGATGTCACAGTACAGAGATAATAAACACAGTGATGTCACAGTACTGGGATAATAAACACAGTGATGTCACAGTACAGAGATAATAAACACAGTGATGTCACAGTACAGGGATAATAAACACAGTGATGTCACAGTACAGGGATAATACACACAGTGATGTCACAGTACAGGGATAATACACACAGTGATGTCACAGTACTGGGATAATAAACACAGCGATGTCACAGTACAGAGATAATAAACACAGCGATGTCACAGTACAGGATAATAAACACAGCGATGTCACAGTACTGGGATAATAAACACAGTGATGTCACAGTACAGGGATAATACACACAGCGATGTCACAGTACAGAGATAATAAACACAGTGATGTCACAGTACAGGGATAATACACACAGTGATGTCACAGTACAGAGATAATAAACACAGCGATGTCACAGTACAGAGATAATAAACACAGCGATGTCACAGTACAGAGATAATAAACACAGCGATGTCACAGTACAGGGATAATAAACACAGTGATGTCACAGTACAGGGATAATAAACACAGTGATGTCACAGTACAGGGATAATACACACAGTGATGTCACAGTACAGAGATAATACACACAGTGACGTCACAGTACAGAGATAATATACACAGAGACGTCACAGTACAGGGATAATAAACACAGTGATGTCACAGTACAGGGATAATATACACAGAGATGTCACAGTACAGAGATAATAAACACAGTGATGTCACAGTACTGGGATAATAAACACAGTGATGTCACAGTACAGAGATAATAAACACAGTGATGTCCTAGTAGAAGGACAATGCACACTATCATATCACAGGACCACCGCGCATTAAAGGGGTTGTCTCATCATGGACAATGGGGGCATATCGCTAGGATATGCCCCCATTGTCTTATAGGTGCGGGTCCCACAGCTGGGACCCGCACCTATATTGAGAACAGAGCCCCACAATGTGGTGGCTGGAGGACTCCGGTCTGGCCACCTCCAAGCCGGCCCCCCATAGAAGTGCACGGGAGTGTACCGCGAATGCACTGCCCCTGCTCCCATTCATTTCTATGGGGCCGACAGAAATAGCCGAGCCAGCGCCCTCCTTCACTTGCGGGGCTCCGTTCTCGATATAGGTATAAGACAATGGGGGCATATCCTAGCGCTATGCCCCTATTGTCCATGATGAGACAACCCCTTTAAATGCCACCATGTACACTTTGGCATCACAGTATAGGAACAAAACTACAGATGTAGCCGAGCTACAATTGACTCTGATGACATGTCAGTGTTATTTTGTGCCATCTTGTGAGAAAAGCCATTGCAGTATATTGAAAGAGTTAGTAAACTTTTTTGTGCCATTTTTTACTTACCGTGCTAACCATCAAGTTTAGCTCTGCTACATCTGTGTGCATTTTTGCCACATATAGAAAACATTGTATTCCAACACAGGAATAATGCAACGTGCTAAAGAGAAGGGATGATGCACACAGTAAGGTTATCCATGGGTCATATATGCATTTGATAATTCATACTCCACAGTCATCATTAACTGCGCCTTATGTCTGAGTAGGTATGTGCCCCATAGCAGTTTCTATGTCTACTTCCCTGATTGCTTTGCGCATTGAGCAAGACTACTATTTTGCACCACTAGGTCTCCTTTATTGTACTCCTTCAGGCACCGCGTAGGCTTCCAGACATGGGAGTATCCCTGTTATGTACCATACTCTGTACACATCATGCTGATTTCAAAATAAATTGATTCAGTGTCTTGTTCCTTAGAGGCGATGCACACCTCTTGTCCTAAGACCAGAGCACCTGATGTATGCTATGCCCTGCATAGCTCTGTAAGGATGCCCACTCCTCCTGTCCCGTCCTTATAGTCGCAGACAATAATAAATGACGCCACCTTCACGTTTGTATACCCGGGGACGTTGTTGTCTCATTTCTTGGGACATCAAGATAAAGAACTGATCGTTTTGGTTGGTGAATCTGCAGTGAAGATGTGTAGGGTTTTCCGGAAGTCCCAACGTATATTTTGCTTGTATTATGCAACAAGTGGGTAAAAAAAAAATGTACAAATGAAAACATATTTTGCAATCTCTTCAACTGTGAGTGGATTATGTAAAAATAAAAGTGATCTAAGGATACATCTCCAGTGCTGGTCATGCGGCAGCCTTGTCCGGGGCACAACGCGGGCACAACGCAGACATAACTTGGCAGACGTGTGAATTTACAGCTCTGTCCAGTGGATGTATCACTAGAATTCAGGATGCCTTATAGATGACTAGCTAAAGAGAACTTATGGATCATTGTTTATACTTCTATTATTCTCCATGTTAGAGGCAATCTTTAAAAGGGGCATCTTTGCGGCACCATAAGGACCCTTTTACACGAGCGAGTTTTCCGCGCGGGTGCAATGCGTGACGTGAATGCATAGCACCCGCACTGAATCCAGACCCTTTCATTTCAATGGGTCTGTGTACATGAGCATTTTTTTTTTCACACATCAGTTCTGCGTTGCGTGAAATACGCAGCATGTTCTATATTCTGTGTTTTCACGCAGCCCTGGTCCCATAGAAGTGGATGGGCATTCAATTCAGTGAAAAACAGAAGCAAGTGCGGATGCAATGTGTTTTTCACTGATGGTTGCTAGGAGATGTTTGTAAACCTTCAGTTTTTTATCACGTGCTTGAAAAATGCATTAAAACTCATTGCACCCGCGCGGAAAAAACTGAACAACTGAACACAATCGCAGACAAAACTGACTGAACTTGCTTGCAAAATGGTGCGAGTTTAACTGAACGCACCCTGAACTCATCCAGACCTAATCAGTCACGCTCGTGTGAAAGAGGCCTAAGGCTTCATGCACATGGCAGAGCTGACGTGGCATTGCATGGAGAATAGCTGCATCTAATGTAACTTGGTATGATTTTGTTCTGTTGAATCTGTAGAAAAAAAAAAGTTCTGCATGTCTCCATATGAATGGAAAGCACAAAGGGGTTTGTTAAAAGGGTTGCGCCATTTTTTAAACCAGCACCTGGATCTGATTATTTTTGTAATTGCATGTAATTAAAAATTTTGTATAGCCACTGAGTTATTTAATGAAATTTATCCAAATAGCGCCACTGCTGTTGGTTCTTTTTCTTGTCCATCTCACTCAGGTGGTCGCACGTGTTCAGTTTAAATCTTCAACTGCCACCAGCCATAACTTATGTTAGAAGCTGTGACGGTCGGTCACAGGGAGAGCTGCTACAGAAAGGACATGCCCCCCTGAGCTGAGATTGGTAGCTGCGGAAGAACGTACACCCCTCCTGAGCTACCAGCCTGAAATAAATCTAGCAGAACAATTGTATCCATGAAAGGTACAGGGCTGGTTCTTACTTAGAAAGAGCTTGTCATGTACTATACGATGTCTGATTCTCATTTTTACATCAATCATGGCATAACCCCTTTAAGACCCTGCAGTGTTCTTCCATAGGAAACAGTGCTGCAGGATCATTCATGGTCACTAACCGGTCTGTGCTGCAGTACCATTCATGGCCACTACCTAGTCTATGGCGCTGTGCTGTGTTGAGGTTTTACCCAGAGCACAGCAGCCTGGTCAAACAGCTTATTGGGAATGGAAGTTCCAGGAGTTGAATCCCCACCGATCAGATATTGCTGACCAATCCTAAGGATTGGGCATCAATATTGCACAGTCCGAAAACCCTTAAAGGGGTCATCCGAGATAATAAAAAATCTTGGACAAGCCACCACAATGGTCTGAAATTAAAAAATTATGTTACAAAGTGACGGTGATATGCACAGTGATGTGCAGGCGTATGGCACATGATTGCTGCAGCCAATCGCTGGCCTCAGTGGTACTGTAGATCAAGTAGCTGCAGCAGTCATGTGCCGCATACTTGCACCTAGCAGCAGCAGGACTGGCACCTAAGCAAAAAGATAATTATAACATAGTTCTTTATTTTAGACCACTCAGGGCTTGTCTGAGATTTTTAATTAACACAGACAACCCTTTAATACTATAATATACAGTACAGACCAAAAGTTTGGACACACCTTCTCATTCAAAGAGTTTTCTTTATTTTCATGACTATGAAAATTGTAGATTCACACTGAAGGCATCAAAACTATGAATTAACACATGTGGAATTATATACATAACAAAAAAGTGTGAAACAACTGAAAATATGTCATATTCTAGGTTCTTAAAAGTAGCCACCTTTTGCTTTGATTACTGCTTTGCACACTCTTGGCATTCTCTTGATGAGCTTCAAGAGGTAGTCACCTAAGATATGGTTTTCACTTCACAGGTGTGCCCTGTCAGGTTTAATAAGTGGGATTTCTTGCCTTATAAATGGGGTTGGGACCATCGGTTGCGTTGTGGAGAAGTCAGGTGGATACACAGCTGATAGTCCTACTGAATAGACTGTTAGAATTTGTATTATGGCAAGAAAAAAGCAGCTAAGTAAAGAAAAACGA
Organism: Bufo gargarizans; assembly: GCF_014858855.1. Lineage (NCBI taxonomy): Eukaryota > Metazoa > Chordata > Amphibia > Anura > Bufonidae > Bufo > Bufo gargarizans. Next base: position 118,211,876 of record NC_058089.1, read on the forward strand.
GTGGCCATCATTACTTTAAGAAATGAAGGTCAGTCAGTCCGAAAAATTGGGAAAACTTTGAAAGTGTCCCCAAGTGCAGTCACAAAAACCATCAAGCGCTACAAAGAAACTGGCTCACATGCGGACCGCCCCAGGAAAGGAAGACCAAGAGTCCCCTCTGCTGCGGAGGATAAGTTCATCCGAGTCACCAGCCTCAGAAATCGCAGGTTAACAGCAGCTCAGATTAGAGACCAGGTCAATGCCACACAGAGTTCTAGCAGCAGACACATCTCTAGAACAACTGTTAAGAGGAGACTGTGTGAATCAGGCCTTCATGGTAGAATATCTGCTAGGAAACCACTGCTAAGGACAGGCAACAAGCAGAAGAGACTTGTTTGGGCTAAAGAACACAAGGAATGGACATTAGACCAGTGGAAATCTGAGCTTTGGTCTGATGAGTCCAAATTTGAGATCTTTGGTTCCAACCACCGTGTCTTTGTGCGACGCAGAAAAGGTGAACGGATGGACTCTACATGCCTGGTTCCCACCGTGAAGCATGGAGGAGGAGGTGTGATGGTGTGGGGGTGCTTTGCTGGTGACACTGTTGGGGATTTATTCAAAATGGAAGGCATACTGAACCAGCATGGCTACCACAGCATCTTGCAGCGGCCTGCTATTCCATCCGGTTTGCGTTTAGTTGGACCATCATTTATTTTTCAACAGGACAATGGCCCCAAACACACCTCCAGGCTGTGTAAGGGCTATTTGACCATGAAGGAGAGTGATGGTGTGCTGCGCTAGATGACCTGGCCTCCACAGTCACCGGACCTGAACCCAATCGAGATGGTTTGGGGTGAGCTGGACCGCAGAGTGAAGGCAAAAGGGCCAACAAGTGCTAAGCATCTCTCCTTCAAGACTGTTGGAAGACCATTTCAGGTGACTACCTCTTGAAGCTCATCAAGAGAATGCCAAGAGTGTGCAAAGCAGTAATCAAACCAAAAGGTGGCTACTTTGAAGAACCTAGAATATGACATATTCTCAGTTGTTTCACACTTTTTTGTTATGTATATAATTCCACATGTGTTAATTCATAGTTTTGATGCCTTCATAGTCATGAAAAAAGAGAAAACTCTTTGAAATGAGAAGGTGTGTCCAAACTTTTGGTCTGTACTGTATGCAGCATGGGTATTTTATGGGTTGATGGAGATGCAAAAAAAAGTTACGGTCATCTTTATTGTTTTTTTTATAGGATGTTTTATAGTTGTAAGCAGTGTTCCCTGTAAGCTGCGCGGGCGCGCGGCCGCGCAGCTTCCTTTATGCCTCCGCTCAGCACCTCTGCTGGCCCATTAAGTAACATTAAGTAACCCATACCCTCTCCGGTGCTGGTCCTGCGCCACCAGCTGTGACAGTGCGAGACTCGGCACTGTGGTCACAGGTCTCGCAGGATCACGCGGGATGACTGAATGGCGGGATGACTGAATGGCGCGGCGCCGGAGAGGGTATGACGGGATTGTTCTGACAGATGAGTGGAGCAGAGTAGGTATTTTTATTTATTTATGTATGCACACACACCGGCTTCATAGGGAGGGGGGGCGACAGGCCGCACGCCGCACTTGAATTCAGAAAAGGGAGCCCACGCCGGCCATATGAGGGCAGGCCCACTGGCAGCAAATCCTTCATTATCATGGAATATATACAGAGATGGAGAGAGGGGCAAAATAATGAAATATATACAGAGAGGTGCAGTGTAGGGACACCGTGTAGGGCATGGATATCAAACTCATGCCCCTCCAGATGTTGCAAAACTACAACTCCCATCATTCCCTGATAGCTGTAGTATGCCCAGGCATGATGGGAGTTGTAGTTTTGCAACAACTGGAGGGCCACGAGTTTGACATCCCTGGTGTAGGGGTTATACTGTTTATTGTACAGCATGGCACAGGGGTTATATTGTCATTTGCTGTACAGTATACTGTACATTATAATCCCTGTACCATGCCGTACAATATACAGTATAGTTCATACACCGTGCCGTACAATATACAGTATAGTTCATACACTATGCCGTACAATATACAGTATAGCTCATACACTATGCCGTACAATATACAGTATAGCTCATACACTATGCCGTACAATATACAGTATAGTTCAGATACCATGCCGTACAATATACAGTATACCACCTACACTGGGGGATTATTGTGTATATTGTACGGCATGGTGTATGAATTATAATGTATATTATACGTCATGGTGTATGGATTATATTGTGCAGCACGGTGTATGAACTATACTGTTCATTATCATGATTAAGGACCAGCATGTAAATGTCCGAAATGCATAGATTTGACTGCCCTGCATATGTGGAAGTTTTAATACCGCTGTGAATAAAGTATTCCCTGCTATCAAGAGCTGGATTTTCTCTCTTTTCTTCATGAACTATACTGTATATTGTACGGCACGGTGTATGAACTATACTGTATATTGTACGGCACGGTGTATGAACTATACTGTATATTGTACGGCATGGTGTATGGATTATAACGTACATCGTACAGCATGGTGTAGGGATTATAACGTACATCGTACAGCATGGTGTAGGGATTATAATGTACATCATATTGCATGGTTTTGGGGTTATATTGTACAGCATGGTGCATGAACTATACTGTATATTGTACGGCACTGTGTATGAACTATACTATATATTGTACGGCATGGTGCAGCGGTTACACTGTATTGTACGGCATGGTGCAGAGGTTACACTGTATGCTCTTTGATGTGACACTTATCTTAGGTTTTTCTAGCGCCCACCTTTGATGGCGCTGTGCCCAGCTCTGAGCCGACCCCGCTCAGCAGCTGCCAAGGCTTAGAGGGAACACTGGTTGTAAGCACCTTCCCCCAGTTTGAATGCTGATCCAAATAACCCTCAGACCATATTTATGTGCTTTCTATGTGTAATAGATGACATTGGGGTTCCTAAGGTCCTGCACTTGGTATGCCACCTACACTGCTGAGCAGAGCCAGGACTTGCAGCAACCCCGTCCATCCCTTGGCTGGGTTTAGCCAGTATAAGTCTTTCGGCGTGATACCGATTATCTTTGCCCTGACGATCTGTGGCAGAGTGGGATGCATTGTTTGTTCTTGCAGCTTTGGGAATACGCTTGGATCAAGCATCACTATAATTAGACAAAGAGTTTTTTTCTAGGTAAAAGTGATTTCTGTTACAAACAATCCACAAGCACATAATTCATAATAATTGGGTCTGGACATTTCTAAGCAGTGGCAGAAACAAACAGAAGAAGGGTCCAGAAAAAAGGTTCAGTTTAGGTTACTTGTTTTTCACTCTTGTCTCAGTTCGGGTAAATGGTTACAGTCGAGAAACACAGCAACTAACCAGGCAACAGTGTATTTTCCTGCGTAAACAAATAATTAGGGCAGAGCATCGACGTTTGCAATGAAGAACAGTAGTGAAAAGGTGAAATGAATGATATGTATGCGGATGCATATGTGTAGCTTTAGGGCTCGTTCACACGACCGTATGGCTTTTTCAGTGTTTTGCTGGCCGTTTTTAACAGATCCATTTTTCGTCTCATTAGTGTTTCCGGTTCTGTTCCGTTTTTCCGTATGGCATATACAGTATACAGTAATTACATAGAAAAAATTGGGCTAGACAGAACATTTTAAATAGATTGCTCCGCAAAAACGGAACGGATACGGAAGACATACGGAGTACATTCCTATTTATATTTTCTATTGAAATGAATGGTTCCGTATACGGAACGCAAAAATTGTTTGTTAACGAGCCCTTAAAGTGTATAGATAGGTAGTATCATCCAGTTTTTAGCAGAGGATATGGATTAGGCTACTTTCACACTTGTGTTTCGAGCGGATCCGTCTGGTATCTGCACAGACGGATCCGCTCCTATAATGCAAACGATGGTATCCGTTCAGAACGGACCAGTCTGCATTATATTTCAGAAAAAAGTCTTAAGTCTAATTGTTAGTCAGACGGATCCGTTTTGCCTTTGCATTATTGTGTCAACATCAAATGGATCCGTCCCCATTGACTTCCATTGTAACTCTGGACGGATCCGTTTGGCTCCGCACGGCCAGGCGGACACGAAAACGCTGCAAGCAGCGTTCGGGTGTCCGCCTGCTGAGCGGAACGGAGGCCAAACGGTGCCAGAATGATGCATTCTGAGCGGATCCGCATCCACTCAGAATGCATTAGGGCTGGACGGATGCGTTCGGGGCCGCTTGTGAGAGCCTTCAAACGGAACTCACAAGCGGAGCCCCGAACGCAAGTGTGAAAGTAGCCTTAGCAAAATCTGATAATCTGATTCTGGATTAGAAGTGCCGTCTAACTATATATGGAAGTTTTTGGAGATGTATTTTGTGCTGCTGGTGGCAGTATTTTGTGATGGACTGTGGTATTTGGCACTGTGGGGGCGGTATAATGTGCCACAATTGATCATCATTTGTATGGGGAGAGCTCTTGGCGGGGTCCTCCACCCACCACTTTCCCCGCTACGTTCAAGGCATAGGTGCAGGTCCCCGAGGTGGGACCCACACCTATCAGACAATGGGGGCATATCCTAGCAATATGTCCCCATTGTCTGTGATGGGAATACCGCTTTAACAAGAAGTGGTGAAGATGTGGGCAGTGATCATACAGCCTATTAGGGTTGCCAACCAGAATTTTTCTTTTTTCTGGGCACCTTATCCCAAAATTGCGGACAGCCAACGTTTTTTATAGACAGATTGGAAAACCATAATAAATGATAAAGATTATAAGTAATACAGGTCTATAGCTCAATATATTGATCATAACTCATTACCAGCATTTACTGTGAGCTGTAAAATGATAAAAAAAAATTACCTAAAAAAAATAAGTTGTCTATTTTTATGGACTGTCCAGAAATTTCTCGACGTTTGGCAACCCTGCAGCCTATAGATGCAAATATGGGTCAACTTCCATGAAGATGAGTTGTAATGCAAGACACAACCCATGGACAGGTATGGCGCTGAATTCTGTACAATCCCTTTAATTTTATATTTGGAAGATCTGTTTGGAACAGATCTCATGGGGGGACATTCCAAAATTACAAAGGACGTCATTTGTGGCGTTTAAAATCCAAGACCAATCTGTGGCAAAATTAGCACTTGCAGTGGAATTCACTGTGTTCATTGGGTGTAATCCAGAGTGGAAAACCACAGCATAAATGGATATGCTCCAGATTTTAAATCCACACCTCAGATCAATTTCTGCAGCATATGGTGAGATTGCTCTAAATCTTATCCACATATCAGAAACTGCACGCAAATCCCCGCCATTTCAGTCCTGTATTGACACATGTTTACCGTACATATATTTTATTGCAACTCTGAGCTTCCTGTCACTGCCACTAGGGGGTTGATCTGCGTCGTTCCTCATGACCTCCACATACAGAGCACCCTCTAGTGGCAGCACTAGGCATTCGATAAATGTAGTAGAGCACCTGATACATTATCCAAAGGAATGGGCTGTAGCCTAGATGTACTGTGGCCAGTAGGGGCATAGAGAGAGTAGAGAAGTAGGAGTCTCCACCAGCCCTAGGAACCTAATGGAGCCAAAAGACCCCTCTGCTGTATAGGAAGACAACACTTGTAGAAAGCACATGGTAGGTAGGGAGTCGAGTTAAAGATTTAGCGCTGGGGCCCAGGATCTTCAAGTGACGCTTCTTGCCGCCAGGCTTCCTGTGCATATTTTTTAGGATCTGTGTGTGCTTCATCATTCCAGGGGCAAGTAAGGGAATTTCCTGGTGCAATCAACTGTAAACATTTCTCAGACTTTTATACTGTCTTTTATGATATAACTGGTGTAGTGTTTCTGTTTTTTCAGTGACCTGAAAACTGATTACTGAAAATCAATTTTGGGTCCCTGAGGTGAGATCTCGGAGACATCTACTGTATATACAGTTAATATTTGTACACCTTGTAGGTCTATGAATGTGCTGCAGGTCCACTGCAGTTGCCTGGTTTGGAGCCTACTTGCCAACTCTCCCAAAATGTATGGGAGGCTTCCATGAAAAGGAAAGACTTCCTGGGCTCCTGGAAGAGTTTCAAAATCTCCCAGGAACAGCATGGAGTTCTGCTTGCTCCTGGAGAGCAGCCCTCCATGTACTGTAACTATAAGGGGCATCTGTATTCAGCCTCACTGGACACAGCCCCAGCATCCAAAGTGATGTACCTTGAGGGGTGGACACCGCTCTGACGGGGTGAGGCCTTATAAGGGGCATGGCAGTTTGAGAAGACATTTCGACTGCAACTTCTTACTTGAACCTTGAGAAGATCACAAGTATCGTTTTGCATTAAAGAGCCAGTCCTCAGAACTGGAGGATTTTTTTTTATTAAGGTCCTCAGCACTTGAGGAATTGAGTATTCATCTTATGGATATCCTGAACCAAGTACCCAAACCCTCAATCGGCTGCAGAACCCCTTTAAGAAAATAGATTAGGACAGCTTTCCCCAACAAGTCGCTCAAGAGCCTTGTGGCTTCACCAACTGTTGGCAGCTGTGGATACTTACAGTGCGCTATTGTGTTTGAAATTGGCTGTGACCTAGAAAAGTTTGGGAACCCCTGTCTTAGGGCTCTTTCACACTTGCGCTGTTCTTTTCCGGCATAGAGTTCTGTCGTCGGGGCTCTATGCCGGAAGAATCCTGATCAGGATTATCCTAATGCATTCTGAAGTGAGAGAAATCCGTTCAGGATGCATCAGGATGTCTTCAGTTCAGGACCGGAACGTTTTTTGGCCAGAGAAAATACCGCAGCATGCTGCGCTTTTTGCTCCGGCCAAAAATCCTGAACACTTGCCGCAAGGCCGGATCCGGAATTAATGCCCATTGAAAGGCATTGATCCGGATCCGGCCTTAAGCTAAACGTCCTTTCGGCGCATTACGTTTAGCTTTTTCTGAATGGTTACCATGGCTGCCGGGACGCTAAAGTCCTGTTTGCCATGGTAAAGTGTAGTGGGGAGCGGGTGAGCAGTATACTTACCGTCCGTGCAGCTCCCGGGGCGCTTCAGAGTGACGTCAGGGCGCCCCACGCGCATGGATGACGTGATTGCATGGATCACGTCATCCATGTGCATGGGGCGCTCTGACGTCATTCTGGAGCGCCCCGGGAGCCGCACGGACTGTAAGTATACTGCTCACCCGCTCCCCACTACACTTTACCATGGCAAACAGGACTTTAATAGCGTCCTGGCTGCCATAGTAACACTGAACGCATTTTGAAGACGGATCTGTCTTCAAATGCTTTCAGTTCACTTGCGGTGTTACGGATCCGGCGGGCACTTCCGGCAAATGGAGTACACGCCGGATCCGGACAACGCAAGTGTGAAAGAGGCCTTAAAGCGGTATTCCTGTCTCATATTTCTAGGGTAGATAATCACCTTATGATCTGTTCAGGCTCCACCTTAGGACCCTCACCGATCCTGAGGATTAAGGATTTGCTGTGCTGACCCATATCATTTTCACGATCATTAGGCCATGATATGCCATCACTTCTTTGATGACTTCATGGGAAAATGTACCGTATGTAACTTTATAAAAAAAAAGCAAATTTTCATCAAACAAACATGTCTTGGACATTACGGTGGAGTGTATGTGTGTATGCTCAGTCATTCCTTTCTGTGGTGATTAGTGCATGTCGTGATTATTATTGTCCGGTCAGAGCTCGCTGCTCTTTTCTTATTATTTTTTTTCTTCTTACTTCAGCTGAAATAAGGAAGTCAACAGCGAAGCCATCTTGACAGTCAGCCTTTTTCATTTCCCCTTTTTTTATTTTTTCCTTAACATTTCAAAGAACGGGAGGGGGGAGTACAGAACGACAAGTGTCAATCCCATGTGAGTCACTAGGTTTTCTATATAAAAAGAACAAAAGAAAACTCTTCTGTGGTAAGAGAAACATAAGTGTGGAAAGCCTCCATGGATGTAATATACTGTAGGACAGTTCATCAAGATGTCTGAGCGTGTTATGTATCACTGCCTGGTTGTGGAGTAAAACGGGGAAGAGTCAGGGGGCAGGATGGGCAATTGCCCCGGTGTTGTTCAGTGCTTCACACCAGAGGACCACCACTGAGAAGGTAGCACTATACTATAAAATGCTATGTCCAAGATCGTTCCAGTTTCAAGTAGAAAAATGCCTTGTGCACAGTCAGCCGCCTATATATTATTTCCCATAAACAGTATATTATTGCAAATGTGTTGCTGGGGCATACAAAAAAAAACAGTATTTGCTGCCAGCACAGGCAAAGTCTGATGGGAAGACCTACTGTTGGATTGTCCTGTGTGTAATGAGAAATGGGTCTTGGAGAACAGAGGAATCCATGTGGCATACAGGATGTATGCTGCTTTCTGCAAAGAGTCCAAGACTCTTCTGCGATTTCAGAAGTGTTGACCAGGTTAAACTGGTGACAGAGCTAGGTGGGGGTTGGGAAGAACAGGACAAACATACCTTTTGTGGAGCCCTTATTATTAGGAGTAGTGTGAATATGAAAATTCATTCTGCTAGGTTCTGCTCCTGCATTGATCTGAATCAGAAGCCCGCCCTTCTGCTGTGAGTGACAGCTGCAGAACCCAACCAGGAAGACCATGACAGGTGTCTGGCATAACAGAGGGAATTGGCTGTGAAGCAGCTCAGTGCTGAGCCCAGGGGCGTTGCTGGGGTCTGAAGACATCCGGGGCACAAGCCCCCGCAAAGCCACACCCCCACCCCATGAAGCCACGCCCTCATCGCCACTGGGGGTCCTTCACAGTAGTTATCAACCCCTTTCAGCAGTTTCCCATTCAGTAAATGGGGGGCTGCTGAAAGGGGTTAATAACTACAATGAAGGGCCTAGCCGTCGGGGCAACCCCACTGATCATCCTAACCTATGGGCAGCCTAATTTAAAATTAAGCAAACCCCCTAACTATAAACTAATCACAGATTGTGCTGCTGGGATGCCAGAGGGAGCCCATCAACAAGTGTAGGAAGTTGGAACGCATCAACCCCCCTTGTACTTGGTACACTACTTGCAAGCTGCGCGGGCATGCGTTCAGAACTTCAGTCACCGTGCAGCCTGCAAGTAGCGTAACAAGTACAAGGGGGGTTGGGGGATGATCTGTGGGATTGCCCAGACGGCTAGGAATAGCCTAATAAAAAAAATAATCCCACCAGTATAAACATTTGGGCCACCGAACAAAACATCCGGGGCTCCAGCCCCGAATGTTTTGACCCAACGACGCCCCTGGCTGAGCCCACTTTACAATGAAGCTCTTCCTGCAGTGGAGGAGCAGAATCTGGCAGAATAAAAGTTCAAATTCACACAGCTCCTGATAATAAAAGCTCCACAAAAGGCACGTTTGTCCTGCTCTCACTGACCCCTACTTGGTGGAGCCAGCAGTTTAGCATGGTCAGAACTTTTGACACAAATCCTATAAGTGAGGTGGCAATAAGTCAATATGGCTATGCCTTTATTATCTCAGGTCTGACAGAATCTGACGGTGAATGCAAGAGAGATGTTAACCTAAATTATTATCGCTAGTTGTACTGTTGAAATAGTTAAGAAAATGGTATTTACTTATTGTCCTTTAGCATAATCACTGTAGTACGAATATGCAGATAGAACCATGTATTGCCCAGGCCTAAGGTACACACACTTAAGAGCAAAGATGTCCAAACCTACTAATTACATTGCGTGGACCAATTATCTTATGAGTATGGGCGTTTCCTAGCTCCCCTCTCCCCATGGCGGAAGTTAACAGGAAAGAAGGATGGGGCATGTTGGATTTCAAAATTGTCAATTCTTTGATTTTGTGGGGGATAAGCTGCTGCCAGAGGAGTCTTACTCAGGGGTGCACCACCAATAAGGCCAGGTGAGGTAGGGGCAAGAGGGGGGCAGTGGAAGGGCCATGGGCAATGAGCACTTTTGTTGTGGTTAGGTTCAGAAATTGTCATGGGGGGGGGGCGCCGTTTTCAGTTTTTGCCTCAGGCAGCAGAAAGGCTAGGTGCACCCCTGGGCTTACTCCTTTCTTACTGAGAACACAAGTACACTTGGCTGAACCAAACATTCATTTGTATGATGGAGGAATCGCGAGGAATAGCTGTGCCTGCTGACTGAGCTTTCAGCCAACAGCTTTTGTGGCCGTACGACTACTTTTACTCTTTTAAGCACCCTTTGAGTTTTCTTTTCTTTATTTTACTCTTTTGTGCAGCACTTATTGTACATATTCTGCATATGCTGTAAAGAGATTGTCATCACTCACAAAATCCCCATCCCCAATGTAAATTCCATTTATTTTTGAAATATAGTAACAAACCAGAATAAAACCCATGCAACATGGGGAGAACATATAAACTGCAAGCAAATGTCTTTGTTTTAATGTGAACCCGGGACCCTAGTGCTAGAACCACTGAGCCACCGTGCTCAGCTGATCTCTAGTGTGATGGTGCGACGCACGGCAACGGCCATGGGTCCCTTAAAGCAAATGTTTTTCGTGATGCCAGTTGCAGTGAAGCAATAAGGGCATATGGCCCCTTTTAGTGATGTAGTAGATGGTACCTAGTTGTAGGAATGCCAGAGTGATGTAGGGTGGCCTAAATATCTCTTAATGTTGGTGCACATGTCACGGTGCTCCTACCTGAATACTCTGGACTAGGGCTGAAACGATTACTCGATTGAATTGAGTAATACGACACCAAAAAATCCTCGATGCAAATTTTTTGCATCGAGGATTCGTTTGTGTCATGTGGCCACGGAGCGGAAGTGAAGCGATTGCTATCAATCACCGCTCCTTGGTCACCCCCAGGCCCGTACTACGCTGCACCCGCCGGCTGTCGGGCAGCAGCTTCATCGCCAACCTCCCCAATGGCTACATGACTGACCTGCAGCGCCCCAAGTTCCCCCAGCTGCCCCCACCCACCAGGCCGGGCAGGAGCAGGCAGAGTGTGGGCGTAGGTGGTAGGGGCTTCTTCTCTTCCTTCACCAATGTGGCCAAACAGATGGCGGCCTCTGCAGGTCTGGTGGAGCAGAGTGCAGGGGGCTCTGGGAGGAAGTCCCGTATCCTGCTGGTGGTAGATGACCCCCACACCGACTAGGTGAGTCCTTGGCCGTTATATGTGCGCACTGGATCATAGGGGCCCTCACCTGTAGGGGCCCTGACATACACAAGGTGTCCCCTGAGACAGTGCATTAGGTTCCGCATAGACTGGGGGGAGCCCCTGGATCATGTCAGCTGTGGGGTCCCCAGCTCCCCCCTATGTACTGGTGTGCAAACTGGTTTACACTCCACAGGGACTGGGGGGACTCCCTGTTCAATGTTAGGGGTCCCCAAATAAATGTATGCAAATGATTTCTTTATATTCTACATCCTGCATTCTAGGGGCCCCTGTGTTAGATTGCCATAGGACCCCCAGCAAAATATATGGAAATGTATATTATTGCTTTATATGTCATGTAGACAGAGGGCCCTGTATATGATCACTATAGTGTCCCCAGCCCGCTCCCCAATAATAGATATGGAAATTATTGCTCTATATGTCATGTAGACAGGGGTGCCTCCGGTGTCCAGGATCCCCCATACTGACTGGAGAGTTCCCCTATAATGAGACCTCCTACACCATGTCCTTGTAATGTCTCAATCATTGCTGGGACGGTATGTACTGCAATATATATGACAGGGATCCACGTGTGTATGTTTATGTTGTATACATGCACATAGATATAATATACATAATGCTGCGCTGCGTCTCTTCAGGAATGTGACCTCTCGGAGAGAACTGTTGCGTTATGGAAAGTACTGAGAGTATAATGTGTCGTATGTGATATGCTGACAGATGTAACATGTATATAGAGATGTTTTTTTTTTTTTTAACCGATATATAATGTTGGTGACTAGGAATCTGTGGGCAAGCTGGTGGCACTGGGAGACAGCTGGTGGCACTGGAGGGGCAGCTGATGGCACGAGGGGGGGGGGGCTTTATAAAGAAAAACTTTCTATTAATTTTTTTTTTGTTATTAGACTACTCGATTAATCGTAAAAAATAATCAATAGAATACTCGATTTCTAAAATAATAGTTTACTGCAGACCTACTCTGGACCCTAGTCGTTGGCTGCGAAACAATGAAAAGGGGGTTGTTGATGAAGGGGATGGAGAAATGAATTGAGTCCAGACCTTGTGATGAAGTTGTCTCCAACTGCATAAACGTGTCTCCAAACGGTTTACAGAGTTTATCTTGGTTCCCAGCAGGCGTTAGCATTAACTCTGACAGGCAAAAGAACTGAACTCTGCTACATCTGTTGCTCTCTGGCAAAGTTGTGCTAAAAAGCTTTTAGTAGAACTTTGCTTCTTACTTTATGCTGCAACTTCTCTCTGTAGCTTGACTCTAGATCAGAACCAGGGATCTTTTCCTCCTGGCTTCAGTGGCTCCGAGCTGTGGCCCTAATATCCAGTAGAGCTGAAGGTGCTCTAGCTGGCTTAGGCAGGACACATCCAGCAGGGACGTGGACCTGCTTCCTTCCCCTAGCAGAGGGTACTCTCCACTAACCTCTAACTCGAACCCTTACCTCCTTTAGAGGGAGAATTAGAATGGAAAGAAGGTTCCATCCTCTGCAAATGTAGCTCTGCCATGCTTTCTGCCACCTTCTGGTGAACCAGGTACATTACATAAACATTAACAGTTACATAGGAATAGCAATGTACATTGTATAGGACCTGCAATAAATGCATAAGATGACACTGTGTTAGCCCATAGGAGACAGTAGCAGGGTGCAGAGTGGTAATGGCACTCTGGGTCATTACAATGGTGCTATAGACCCTCAGAGACGTTCTTATCAATGCTCTAATAATCCAAGATGATATCTGGAGGATATTGCACTGCATGTACTTAATGTTACTCTACATTATTCCCATTCAGAAATAGCTTTAGGGACCAGCAAATATACATGACATAATTTACTTAGCATTGTAAGTTGCGACATCTCGCTGGGTGTGTGACTGTGCCGGGTGTATTTGTCAGTGCGCCCTCCACGTGGTGTCGGCGCTGATGGAAAATCACAAAGCAGCTCTGAATCTCCATGCTGCCGGTTTAGGGGCTGGAACCTTAAAAGCTGCACTTTAAACTTGGAAGTAGATCAAAAACCTAAAAAAAAAATCACAAATAAAGAGTTAAATGATGGCTGACAAGTAAATTATTAATATTCACTTAAAGGGAACCTGTCACCTATACCTTTGTTGAGGGCTGCATAGTGTAATGACAGACCCGTCTGTGATGGCAGTCTGTACTTGCAGAGCTCTGACATGCCTAACCCCGCAGCATGCGAGGGAGAGGAGTCTGATGAAGCTGTCTGTCCCACGACTCCAGACAGGCTTCTTTCCACAGGGGTACGTGAACGAGGAGTTCAGCTGATCACTAGTATTATGGTGGAGCACTGTGCCGTGCCCCCTCAAGGGATTGGTCATCAGCTTTTGGATGGAACATGAGAACACAGGGGGACATTCACACTACCATATGTATGTATTTTGGGGTCCGCAAAATAAAACCAGCACTGCGATCATGCCCCTGTTTCTTTCTATGGATTTCCCTTTGTTCTGAGACATAAGGTTAATCGTGGCGCATGATATATGCAACACAGTACCTGGAGTCACCTGGGCGGTCCACAAGCCTTGAAGAGTCAGCTCTGTAACCACGCCTTCTCCTCAGGGCCGTCTTTAATATTGATTGGACCCTGGGCTAAAATTTACTTGGGCCCCCTGGATCCCGCCTTCCCACACCTTAGCATGCAATCACGCCCTCCACCACAACACACACACAAAAAATCCACACATCTGGTAGAGTACAGTGAATGACTGTAAATACTTCCAGTTCTGAAGACTCCACCCACAGTATACAGGCCCCCCACAGTATACAGGCCCCCCCACAGTTTACAGCCCCCCCCCACAGTATACAGCCCCCCCCCCACAGTATACAGGCCCCCCACAGTATACAGCCCCCCACAGTATACAGGCCCCCCACAGTATACAGGCCCCCCACAGTATACAGGCCCCCCCCACAGTATACAGGCCCCCCACAGTATACAGCCCCCCCCCACAGTATACAGGCCCCCCCACAGTATACAGGCCCCCCCACAGTATACAGGCCCCCCACACAGTATACAGGCCCCCCACACAGTATACAGGCCCCCCACACAGTATACAGGCCCCCCACACAGTATACAGGCCCCCACACAGTATACAGACCCCCCACAGTATACAGGCCCCACACAGTATACAGACCCACACAGTATACAGCACCCCACTATACAGTAGTTTACAGTATATTAGCATAACAGCCCCTGTCACCTTTTTCTGATGTAATCTTCACAAAAAAAGCTCCAAACTTCTACTGCAACACTCCTGTTAGGACCTGTGATGACCTCATAGCCATGTGACCAGTAGTATTGCTAGGTTACTGGTCACATGGTGATGATGTCATTAAGGTCCTAGATCACATTCACAGCTCTAACAGTACGATGCCTGGACTCGGTGCCGGCAGGCATGGCATGGCAGCACCCCCTGTGTAGCTGACAGCCTGACACCCGGGGCAGTGGCTAGCAGGGCTCAAGAGGCAGCTGCCTTGGGCCCCCCAGGAGCAACTGGGCCCGGGGCAGCTGCCCCTTTTGCCCCTTGGTAAAGACGGCCCTGCTTCTCCTAAATGATTGACATCCCTCTTGCCTCAGATATCAGAGTCACTAACGCGGAGTAGTGTGCTTGCAGATGAAGCAAACCGGACCGCAGGAGAAACACGTGAGGCTACGGTGGGCTGATGGAAGTAGTAGTTGTTTGTACTCACGGTTAGCAGAGCCTCCCTGGGTCGGCAGTGCAGTGGATGGGGAGACAGCACTAAATCCTCTGGGGCACTCTATTGCAGGGAACACTAACCAGATGGAAGTTGAGGTGCCCTTGATGGTCTAGGTGTTTAAGGTGCTTTGGTGGCTGGGCCCCTGTGTTCGTGACGCCATCACCGTAAGGTGAAAAATGTTGAGTGTAGTAGTAGAAACGATGAGGAGTCGGTTGTAATCAAACAGTTGAACATTTACTGAATCAATGGTCTTTAGGTAGTCAGTACAGATACAGTTAATTTGTATGGCATGAGTGATGACTCAGAAATAGTAGTATTCCTTTTATCAGGTTTAGGCAATTGTCAGTTAGGGAGTTCTCTAGTACTTTAGATTTACAGGCGAAGACTAATTAGATTTACTTTAAGCTCACTTTCTATAGCACTCAATATACTAAATATACTGTTTTCTACTTATCTTGAGCTTTCCAATAAGGGCGTTTCTCCCTCATAGCAGGCAAACTCTCTGCGACATTATTTGCAGGATGCTCTCCTGAAGTATTCAGGTTCACCTTATCCCGGAAGGCTTCTAGTGAATAAGGATAATTATGGGCTTTAAGCATCCAGTCGTGTCCAGGAACTTGGAAAGTTAGGGTACTTTCACACTAGCGTTATTCTTTTTTAGCATTGAGTTCCGTCCTAGGGGCTCAATACCGGAAAATAACTGATCAGTTTTATCCTAATGCATTCTCAATGAAGAGCAATCCGTTCAGTATGCATCAGGATGTCTTCAGTTCAGTCTTTTTGTCTTTTCAGGACGGAGATAATACCGCAGCATGCTGCGGTTTTATCTCAGTCCAAAATTCTAGAAAACTTGCATTTTTTCCCATTGAAATACATTAATGCTGAGTGTTCCAGCAAAACGGATCTGTTTTTGTGGTCTGCGCATGCTCAGACCGCAAAAAATGTGAAAAAGATAAATACCGGATCCGTTTTTCCGGATGACACCGGAGAGACGGATCTGACATTTCATTGCATTTGTCAGACAGATCAGGATCCTGATCCGTCCAACTAATGCCATCAGCATACGTTTTGACGGATGCGGCAAGCAGTTCTGGTGACGGAACTGCCTACCGGAATCCTCTGCCGCAAGTGTGAAAGTACCCTTACTCGGTCACTTGTGCTTGTGAAGTCCATAGGCCTGACTCAGCTCTAACCTTCACTAGGCTTGCTTTATATTTAGACGTAGACTTACTGTCCAGTGCTGAGCTGCTGTAACTACTCTTAGTTTGTCCTCTCCAGGATTGATCAGGTCCTGGAGGAAAGAAATTGCAGCTACATAGTGGATAAGGCCTCTCCTCCATACACTTGCTTTCCCCCTCTCACTACACTCTGAACTAACTGAATTCACTTCCTGTTAACTAACTTTATTAGCAAACCCCTTGCCATACATATTATGTGGCGCCAGCACCACCTAGGGGCGAATGGGTGAAATGACATTGCCAGCCTGATAAATAGGAAATACTTTACATTGCAAATACATTAGATACATAGGCAGATGTTTAAAGTGTCCCTTTTACACACATATGTGGGACGCTGCACAGACAGGACTCCAGGTACCGCCTCTGCAAACATCACACGCCGACATTAAACTTCCAAGGAAATCTAAAGAAAGTAACAGGGGCATGGCTGCAATGCTGCTTAATTGTGCTTCTGTCCCAAAAAGCTTTTGATAAGTTCCCTTAGCTCAGAATGTGGACCCTCACACATACTATTGATATGTGTCCTTGACTTTTAGACGCTTTGTTATTTTTTTGCATTTTTGTCATGCTGCACTAGGTATAGATTTATCTTGTCCTTAAAATAAGGGCAGGGAGATAGGTTGATACAGAAAAAACATAATACACTGTGACTGCTGCAATATTCTGTATGTGCTTCATCCTGCCATATATCAACCATACTCTCATCTGGAATAGTGCCATCTAGTGGTGATATACACATACTTCTTGAAGGGAAAGACCGTTCCAACCAAAATGTGTATTTGGACTGCACATTTTTCAGCACAAGTTGGTTCTAGTCGTGCAGTGTGTATAAGACGGCAGCGTAAATCGCCCCTAGTTAATAGAGTGGGTGACCACAGCTCGGCAGTTATCCTTTCATCTAAGCTGATCGAGCTATGGCTTCATTCATGCAGAAGACCTTAGTTTTCACCTGTGTACTATCCACATTTTTTGCAGAGGGCACACAGACCCAGTCATTTCTATAGGGCCATGCACACATTGGTGGAATTTTTTTTATTTTTATTTTTTGCAGATCAGTGCAAAAGAAGTCATAGAACGTCTTATCCTGGTCCACATTGCAGAGGAGAACACTCCTTTCTATTGATGGGAGTAATAAATATACCAAATGCACACAAAAGTTATCCATGTTTTGCAGATTCACTGATTCTGAACCAAAATAAAGACACGGGAGTGATGAGGTCACCGTCATGTGACCAGTGCAGAAAGAGGCAGCGCTCAGCAGTGGAGACCTGTGATGTCATGGAATGAATGTAAGTGCCAGAGAAATGCTGGGAGATGTGGTTCTCCCCATTATACCTCCTCCCTGCTTAGTGGGAGGGAAATATGTTATTTAACTGGGACTGTATGTTAGACGGGCTGAAGGGAGGGGTGTCAGTTACATAGGACTGTATGTTATAGAAGACTATAAGAAAGATATGTTTTTTACATAGGACTGTATGTTATAGAAGATTGGAGGGAGATGACTGGTGTTATTTACATGGGACTGGATATTAGACTGGAGGGTAAGGAGTGATGTTATTTATATATATATATAATATGGGACTATGTGTTGGAGGGGGAGAAGGAGGGGATTGAAGTTATTTACATGGGACTGTATGGTTTAGAGAACTGTAAGGAAGATAAGTTATTTACATGGGACTATAGGGAGAGGACTGGTGTTATTTACATGGGACTGCATGGTATAGAAGACTGGAGGGAGAGGACGGGCATTATAATTGAGGACGGGGCACTGCAGGGGACATTATACAGTGCATTGCAAAAGTATTCACCCCCTTGACTTTTTTCGTATTTTGTTACATTACAGCCTTAAAGCCAATGTTTTGTTAATCTGAATGTTATGTGATGGATAAGAACACAATAGTCTAAGTCGGTGAAGTGAAATGAGTAAAATATATAAATAAAACTATTGTTTAGAAATAGAGAACTGAAAATGGGCATGTGTGTAATGTATTCACCCCCTTTGTTAGGAAGCCCATGAAAAGCTCTGGTGCAACCAATTACCTTCAGAAGTCACATAATTAGTGAAATGATGTCACCTGTGTGCAGTCTAAGTGTCACATGATCTGTCATTACATATACACACCTTTTTTGAAAGGCCCCAAAGGCTGCAACACCTAAGCAAGAGGCATCACTAACTAAACACTGCCATGAAGACCAAGGAACTCTCCAAACAAGTAAGGGACAATGTTGTTGAGAAGTACAAGTCAGGCAGGGGCGTAGCTATAGGGGGTGCAGAGGTAGCAGTCGCTACCGGGCCCAGGAGCCTGAGGGGCCCAAAGACCCTTGTGCCACATAAGACACTGGCATTATAGAAAGTGCATGCTGGTCAATTTACACCTCTGGCTAGAGGCAAAGGGTTAGGTCAAGAATTTAGCATGAGGGGGTGCCCTTTAAATGTTTGCCTCAGGCAGCAGGAAGGCTACGTGCTCCACTGCCCCTTTCCAACAAGCACTGAGGGAAGGGGGCCCCAAGCTGAACTCTTGCACTAGGTCCCATGAGCTTTTAGCTACGCCCCTGAAGTCAGGGTTAGGTTATAAAAAAATATCCAAATCTTTGAGGATCCCCAGGAGCACCATCAAATCTATCGTAACCAAATGGAAAGAACATGGCACAAGAGCAAACCTGCCAAGAGACGGCCGCCCACCAAAACACATGGACCGGGCAAGGAGGGCATAAATCTGAGAGGCAGCACAGAGACCTAAGGTAACCCTGGAGGAGCTGCAGAGTTCCACAGCAGAGACTGGAGTATCAATAAGCCGTACGCTCCATAGAGTTGGACTTTATGGCAGAGTGGCCAGAAGAAAGCCATTACTTTCAGCTTAAAACAATAAGACATGTTGTGAGTTTGCGAAGAGGCCTGTGGGAGACTCCCAAAATGTACGGAGGAAGGGGCTCTGGTCTGATGAGACTAACATTGAACTTTTCAGCCATAAGAAAAAAAACGCTATGTCTGGCGCAAACCCAACACATCACATCACCCAAAGAACACCATCCCCACAGTGAGACATGGTGGTGGCAGCATCATACTGGGGGGTCGGGACTGGGTAACTGGTCAGAGTTGAGGGAAAGATGGATGGTGCTAAATACAGGGATATTCTTCAGCAGAACCTGTCCCACTCTGTGTGTGATCTGAGGCTAGGACGGAGGTTCACCTTCCAGCAGGACAATGACCTCAAACACACGGCTACAGCAACACCTGAGAGGTTTAAGGGGAAACATGTAAATGTGTGGGAATGGCCGAGTCACAGCCCAGATCTCAATCCAATAGAAAATCTGTGGTCAGACGTAAAGATTGCTGTTCACAAGCGCAAACATCCGACCTGAAGGAGCCGGAGCAGTTTTGCAAAGAGGAATGGGCAAAAATCCCAGTGGTAAGATGTGGCCACTGCTAATAGAGACTTATCCAAAGCGACTTGGAGCCGTGATTGCGGCTCCACAAAGTATTGACTTTAGGGGGTGAATAGTTCTGCACATTGACTTCTTCTTTTATTTTGTCCTATTTGTTGTTTGCTTCAAAAAAAATAAAAAATATCTTCAAAGTTGTCGGCATGTTCTGTAAATTACATGATGTAAATCCTCACACAATCCATGTTAATTCCAGGTTGTCAGGCAACAAAATACGAAAAAAGTGCATTACTATTACTGAGGGCTCTATAGAAGTGCCTTATAGATTATAAGAGGTGCCCTATAGGGAGGCTTTATCAGTACAAAGGGCACTATAGGGAGCCTTATTACCACTAGGGATACTATTTGGGGATGGCTTCCGCCTGGCAGTGAGCCTGGTTATGTCACTGGCACTACAGGACATGCTTTAGCGCTGCCTTAGCCTGTAAAATGGCTAGGGCAGCACTAAAGCCACCCATCAGTGCTGGTCTGTGTTGGGCTTATGTTCATATATGCCTGCATTATTGAGAAAAAAAATGAATATTTGAATCTATGCAAATGATCCTCTAGGAGCAACGGGGGCGTTACCGTTACACCTGGAGGCTCTGCTGTCTCTGCAACTGCCTCTCACTGTCTACTTTGACAGGACCTGGCAGTGAAAATGTCACCCCACCGGGCCATGTTAAAGTGCAGAGGGCAGTTACAGAGAGAGCGGAGCCTCTAGGTGTAATGGGAACACCCCCATTTGTATATAATAAAACATCCTTTTTCTTAGCAATGTGGGACACATAAGAACATGGGACCAACACAGATGCCTTCAGCTGCCAAGTGCACACGTAACAGGTCAGTCCTTTAATTGGAGTCCTGAGGGATAGCTGAAGGCCTAGGGAGCATTTTACCGTCAGCTATGGACTTCATTGGGGGGAGAAAGCTGGCACTAAAGTGCCTAGGGCTGGCATCAAATCTAAATATGGACCCAGCACCACAGCAGTAGCAGGATGTAGTGTCACCCATCACATTGCTGGTCTGTGTATGAGGAGGAGCGGCCGGGAATCTGCTGTGCTCCTCCTCCTATGTGTGACACTACATCCTGCTACTGCTGTGGAGCGCCAGCGGCTGAACTGCGATCATGAGGAACTAGGCGAGTATATTTTTTTAACTTCCTGTGAAGGGGGTACATATCTGGACATAACTACTATGTACTGGCACAAAGGGGGAATAATTACTATGTGGGGGTGTGTATAGTTATGCTTTGGGCAGATTTAGAGGCGTGACCTAGTATGAAAAGAATATATATACATATTGTAAACATATTCACAAGCTGTTTTTTATTTGCACATATATGTTTATATTTGTGTGTGTGGTTTGGGGGGGGGGGGAGCAGGTACATCCTTTGCAGAGGGGCCCTTTGCTGCCTGTGTCCGCCCCTGGATTCAGTATGTTTAAAAGACAAACTGAAGTGTACGTGCTGCACCACCTGCTGTTTTGTGGCTCAGAAACTTCTTCTTGCCAATTAATCGCCCTCGTTTACGTATATATATATTGTATATTGGCAGCAATGGCAAATTGTAAATACACCCTACCCCATATTACATGTAGATTGACATAGCCTATGGTGGCACAATGTGGTCTTTGCAAAGCCTTGTGGTGATGCCATGATGGATTAGGTGCAGCCACCTATTGGTGCCATGTGGTCTCTGAACAGCTACTTCAGGGCATCATACTCTACTTGTGCAACCACATGGTGCCATCTGTACTGGTGGCAGCATGTTTTGTCTGTACTGGTGGTACCATATTGTAACTGTACTGGCGGCACCATATTGTAACAGCACTGGCGGCACCATGTAGCTGTACTGGTGGCAGCATGTTTTGTCTGTACTGGTGGTACCATGTTTTATTTAGGCTGGTGGTGCTATATTTCATCTGTAATGGTGGTGCCATGTTTTATCTGTACTGGTGGCACCATGTTGTAACTGTACTGTTAGCACCATATTGTAACTGTACTGGCGGCACCATATTGTAACCGCACTGGTGGCACCATGTAGCTGTACTGGTGTTGCCATGTTTTATGTGTACTGGTGTTGCCATGTTTTATGTGTACTGGTGGTGCCATGTTTTATGTGTACTGGTGGTGCCATGTTTTATGTGTACTGGTGATGCCATGTTTTATGTATACTGGTGATGCCATGTTTTATGTGTACTGGTGGTACCATGTTTTATGTGTACTGGTGATGCCATGTTTTATGTGTACTGGTGGTACCATGTTTTATGTGTACTGGTGATGCCATGTTTTATGTGTACTGGTGATGCCATGTTTTATGTGTACTGGTGGTACCATGTTTTATGTGTACTGGTGATGCCATGTTTTATGTGTACTGGTGGTACCATGTTTTATGTGTACTGGTGGTACCATGTTTTATGTGTACTGGTGGTACCATGTTTTATGTGTGCTGGTGATGCCATGTTTTATGTATACTGGTGATGCCATGTTTTATGTGTACTGCTGATGCCATGTTTTATGTGTACTGGTGGTGCCATGTTTTATGTGTACTGGTGGTGCCATGTTTTATGTGTACTGGTGGTACCATGTTTTATGTGTACTGGTGGTACCATGTTTTATGTGTACTGGTGGTACCATGTTTTATGTGTACTGGTGGTACCATGTTTTATGTGTACTGGTGGTACCATGTTTTATGTGTACTGGTGGTACCATGTTTTATGTGTGCTGGTGATGCCATGTTTTATGTGTACTGGTGATGCCATGTTTTATGTGTACTGGTGAGGCCATGTTTTATGTGTACTGGTGAGGCCATGTTTTATGTGTACTGGTGAGGCCATGTTTTATGTGTACTGGTGAGGCCATGTTTTATGTGTACTGGTGGTGCCATGTTTTATGTGTACTGGTGGTGCCATGACTTATCTGTATTGGTGGCACAAAGTTTTATCTATACAGCTGAGTGGTAGCACCATGTTATCTCTGCATAGCCTTCTGTTGGCGATGCCTTTTCTGTTTGCATCCACCTAGTGGTGAAATGTTGTATCTGTACAGCTACTTGTGGGCGCCATGTCTTCTCTGTAATGAAATAGATGTACTCAAATGTCCTAATAATCCGTCTCTCAGGAAATCCTCTTGTACGGTGATGACCTCTGTACATACACCCTGCCCCTTCACTTCTCTGTGCATATATAGGATATCTCCCATGGGGCTCCATCCATTCACTTGTTCTGTACTATTTTCTAATAAAAGACTTACCAGAAACTCTTGTAGTTTAGAACATGTATGCTGTAACTGCCGGGAAGTTGCACATCACTCTGCCAGTCCCAAAAACCACAATGTACTCTCTCCAACTTGTGATGAACATCAGATAATTCCCAACGCCTTTTGCAAGGCGTCAAAAATAGTCAGAACACTGAAACCTGTTCCCGTAATAACAAGAGACACCGCAATGTCCCCTACAGATGGGATGTAAGGATGTGATATGTTCAAATCTCTCTTGCGAAATAATAGATATATGAACCATACTTCTAAGAATTATCTGTAGCTTTTAATGGGAAGTAAAGAAGTGGCTGTTCCTGCAGTGGAGCAGTGGTTGGGTATGTTGAGCATCCGTCATCAAGGGACAGTCGGAAGACCCCATTACAAATTCGATCTACCTTTTAACCATTAAAAGCGGTTCTCCTTCTGGAATTTTTTTTATTTAATTTTTTATAGAAGGGGGGACCCTGATAATACTATAAAAAATATACTGTCCTGAGCCCCTATCACAGTGTTGTGTTTCCGTCCTCCCTACCAGGCCTTGTTGTTTGACTGCAGTGATGATGTCCCCATATACCACGTGACCGCTGCAGCCATTAATGCAGAAGTTATAGACCGTATTTTGTATACTTTCTTAATTAATCTTCATAGCAGCTTGCTGTGTTTTTCTGACACAGAGCTCCAAATCTCCTGTAGAGATATTATATACAGTCCGACCCCCAATAGACAGGGGACAGGGGACAGGTACCAGGCCACCCCATGGATGCCTGAAGTTGTAGTTAGTAAGAAGGGCTATCCTGCTCTCTATGAAGAGCACCCCCACCAATCCTTTCCTGAGGATAGGCCATCACTTGTATAATCCCCTCCATGCTGCCTTCCATCCACGGATCAGTGACTTTGTAACATTTTGGCAAATTTGCTTAATCTTCGTCATCCTCCTCTTCCTTTGTAGAGAGCACTTTACAGGTACTTCCAATTCTTCATTTAAGACTTCTCCGATATTCTTCCACTTCTTCTTCAAGCATATTGACAGATCCTCCTCTACCAGCTTGTCCTGCTGTGTCATTTTTTTTCTAACTTCTCTTTCAATCCCTGGAAAGCCTTTAAAATCATTAACAACATTACGGCCTCTGGTTTTAATCCATTGCAGCTTTGATAAATGTTCTAGCGTCAACGATACTGAATATTTTCCAGCAGTGGCATTATGTCAAGATCGGGATCTGCACTAACTGCTGATTGTGCAATGGCCAGGAAATAGGTGGACGCTGACGCCACTTTAATGCAGTGGCCGGGTCAGGTGGATAATGGTCTGTATTTGTCGTGACGCCAATTGCAGCGTGCACAGGGTACTATCCCAGGGCCATTTCAAGGTGTTATAATGCACGTCCCAGATTAGGAATGACAGAGTGGTGTAATGGCCTATAATGTCTCTATAGCTTAGGTGGTAGTTGTGTCACGGTGTCTCCTACCTGGGTACAGCCGGACTCCGGGCTCACTTGCAATACATTTGAGTGTAGTGATAGTACGAGTAATAGAGGAATTTTGCAGAGTAAATGATGTCCAGACCTTTAGATAAAGTTCAAACGTTGCTTTACTTGAAATAACTTGCATCCAAACAGTATACAGCTTTGGTCTCTTGGTCCCAGCAGGTTTTGGCAATGATTAGCAGGAATGAGTACTTCTGCTTTAAATGTGACCTCTGCTGTGTGAGGGACAGGCTAGCTAAGGAGGGAATAGCTTCTCCTAGGTCTCTGGACTTATATCTCAGATAGATTCTCAGTGGATGCTTTCTTCCTGGAACTCTGGAGTTTGTCTGTAGTTTTCTGCTTTTCTCATCCAGCTGAGCTGAAGGTGCTCAGACTGGGAATATGGCCAAGTCTCAGCCGAGACTAGGTCCTTGCTGTCTTCCCTATGCAGGGGTAAACTCAACTCGCTCACACACCCTACCCCTAGCAGCGGGTGGGCTACACTTCTTTCTAACTTCCTTCTCCACCCATGCTGCAGGAAGTGAGACCAGCCCACTCTCCAAAGAGGGGGAGCTAAGTTGGAATAAACCATTCCAGCTTAGATTCACTAAACACTAAACTTGTACTTGCCAATGAGTTGCTGCCACCTACTGGTAACCAGGCAGATTACAGGAACAATTACATTTAACACAGTTTTATATGCACATTTGTGGAAGACATAAGCAAAATCACATCAGATGACAGTATAAAGCTCTTAGAAGATAGAAGCGGGGTAAAGGCGTTTATTAACACAACTCTGAGGTGTTACAATTGCATACAATTAAAATTGAATAACACCCCAGTCGAGGGGCTGAAGCAGTGAAAGGTGCATTCAGGGGTAAAAAGTATAACCTCAACATTTTCATCTTCATACCAAGCAGGATCAGGATGGCCAGGTGCTTTGTATGTTATTAATAGGACTTTAAGTGGCAACCCCTCTTGTCCCAAATATTTTTTCACATTGGTGGATAGTGTTAAGCGAACTTGTATTTAAAACCTCTGCCTACAAGGTTCGGGTTATCTAAGAATTCTGTTATGGATTCAGCTACCACGGACCATAACTTATGGTCCGTGGTAGCGGAATCCATATTGGAATTCTTAGATAACCCGAACCTTGTAGGCCGAACTTGAAAACAGAAGTTTGTTCATCCCTGTAGGTGGAATCATTCCATAAAGATGGCTGTTCCAAACTTTCAGATTACAGTATGTTGCCAGAACACGTGTCTGCTGCAGTAACCAGCTATGTCCATGACAGAAAAAGAGAGCTATGTAGTTCTTGCACCGAATTGGAGCTGATTGGCGGAGGAGTGGGGTATGTGGTCCCCACCAATCAGCTATTGATGGCCTGTTCTGAGGACAGTCGGCGATCAATATTAAAGTGCTGGAATACCTCTTTAAATTATACAATTCTACCTACATCCAGTGATTAACTTGCTGCATAGTCGTTAATTTCTAACGATAATTTGTTTTCCCTTAGTCCTAACAGCAGCACAGATGGGGTTAACTGCCCCTGTGGACTGGTAGGACCGGCGGAATTTTAATGAGCCCAAGAACCAATAAACGATCTTCAGCTCCCTGAAAGGGAGGAGATCACCCCCCAGCCCACCGTGTCTTTAACAAGTATGATGTAAATTAGGGAGGGATATTTGTGTGCTGCTGTTAGGACTAAGGGAAAACAAATTATCGTTAGAAATTAACGATTCCCTTACGTCCTACCAGCAGCACAGATGGGGAGATAGCAAGATAAAACCCCTAGGGAGGGTCCTCATGCCTGGCAGAAGTAAGAACTGTCTGCCCGAAAGCCGAAAACTCTGCCATCCTAGCATCTATCCTATAATGGGAGATGAAGGTTGACTCAGAGCTCCAGGAGGCCGCCTTACAGATCAACTCTAAGGGGAGAAGGCTTCTTTCCGCAACCGAGGTGGAGACCGCCCTAGTAGAATGGGCTCTCACAAACTCGGGAGGATCTAAGGTTTGGGAGACAAAAGCTTCCTTAATGGCCTCCTTGATCCAGCGACTAATGGTGGCTTTAGACGCTTTACGGCCTTTAGACTTACCGGCAAACAGGATAAGGAGATTCTCATCTATCCTGAACTCTCTGGATCTATCCACATAGATCTGGAGGCATCTAGAAATATCCAGCGGATCTCTAGCTGGAGTATCAGAGGAGGAGGCTGTAAACAAAACTGGTAAGGAGATTACCTGGTTGATATTCTGAAAAGTAGGCACCTTAGGTCTGAAGTATGGCAGAAACTTCAGGAGTACTCTGTCCTGTAGGAAAATAATATATGGATGAATTGCAGAGAAAGCCTGCAATTCAGAAACTCTTTTGGCTGAGGCTATAGCCAGAAGAAAAACCATCTTTAAAGTCAAATATTTGAAATCAACCTCCTCCAAAGGCTCGAAGGGGGAAGATGCTAGACCCCTGAGCACTACTGAAAGATCCCACTGGGGAATGGGTTTCAGTATAGTAGGCTTTAGTCTTTCCGCCCCTTTCAGGAAGCGTTTGATGAGTGGATCCCGAGAGTATGGCCTGTTGAGACAGGCCGAGATGGCACACATTTGTACCTTCAAGGTAGCTGGAGATAGGCCTCTATCTAATCCGTCCTGAAGGAAATGTAGTATCGCAGGAAGGGGCGGATCTGCAGACGCCACCTGTTTGGAATCACACCATGCCACGAAGATTCTCATGATCCTGGAGTAGGCCTTGTTTGTAGACTCTGCTCGGGAATGCGACAAAGTTCTCAGGACCGACTCGGAAAGCCCTTCTATGTTGGGAAGGGACTGATCAACCTCCAGGCTGTCAGGTTGAACCTGTGCAGATCTGGGCAGAGGTGAGTGTCCCACGACACCAGGGTCTGCTCCGGGGGGAGTCTCCAGTATTGTCCCCGACTCATCTGAATGAGCTGGGTAAACCAGGATCTTTTGGGCCAAAACGGTATGATGGCTATTACCGAGGCCTGATCCTGACGGATTTTCATCAATACCCTCGGTATCATGGAAAAAGGAGGGAAGATGTAAGCCAGCCTGAACCTCCACGGTATCGACAGAGCATCTATCGCCAGGGGGTTGTCTTCCCGGTACAGGGAACAGAACCTCAGCACCTTGGCGTTGAACCTGGTTGCCATGAGATCCACCTCTGGCATACCCCAACTGTGAACTAGCTGCCTGAAGACCTCCGGATGCAGAGACCACTCCATGGTCGGTAATCCTCGACTTAAGCGGTCTGCTATCATATTGAGGGAACCTCGGATATGAACGGCAGATAGATGGGAAAGGTTCAGCTCTGCCCACCGAAGAATCACCCCGATCTCTGATAGAAGGGGTAATGATCTTGTGCCTCCCTGCTTGTTTATATAGAGAACCGCAGTCATATTGTCTGACTGGACTTTCACCGCTTTGCCCCGAATTTGAGGGGCGAAGTGAAGGAGGGCTAGCCGGATAGCTCGCATCTCGCGAAGATTGGAGGAAAGATGCCGCTCCAAGGGGGACCAAGATCCCTGCACTTGGGATCCGTCCAGGTGAGCGCCCCAGCCTACAAGGGACGCGTCTGTAGTCAATATGACCCAAACTGGTTGGGTCATAGACTTCCCTGCTGGCAGTCGAAACCACCATCTGAGGGAATTCCGGGTTTGACCGGACAGGGAGCACAGGGAATCTAGCCCCGCAGGGCTGCCGTTCCATAAGTGTAAGACCTCCGACTGAAGAGGACGGAGGTGCCATAGCGCCCAAGGGACTGCGTCCGCAGCCGCTGACATGAGCCCCACCATCTTCATGAGAGTCCGAATAGAGACTCGACGAGGGACATGAAGGACCTTTGCCAGGTCCTGAATCCGCGCTTTCCTTTCTTGAGTCAACCGGAGGGACATCTCCACAGAGTCGACCACGAATCCTAAATATTGGATTGAAGATGATGGGCTCACATTCGACTTCTGCCAGTTGATGATCCAGCCTAGGCGGAGAAGAAAGGAGATTGCGATCTGAAGATGGTGGGTAAGGATCGGAACTGAAGAGGCTATGAAAAGCCAATCGTCCAGATAAGGAATGATAGTCAGCCCTTGGAGTCTCAATGCTGCCACCACCGATACCACCACCTTGGTGAAGATCAGGGGGGCAGAAGAGATTCCGAAGGGGAGCGCGGTGAACTGAAAGTGCCTGCGAACCCCTGAAATCTGGACCGCGATCCTGAGAAATTTCCGGAAGGCGGAATGGATCGGGATGTGAAGGTAAGCATCTTTGAGGTCCAGAGTAGCCATGACATCCCCGAGGTTGAGGATATGGGTGACTGACCTTATGGTTTCCATACGAAACCTTGTTTTCCTTATAAAACGATTGAGAAATCTCAAATCGATGATAATCCGGAGGTCTCCCGTCTTCTTGGGAACCAGGAACACTGGTGAATAAATGCCTAGGCCTCTCTCCCCTGCCGGCACCTCCTCTAGGGCTCCCTTGGAGATATAGTCCTGGATGTAAGATTCCAGGACCACTTGTTTGGCCGGCCCGAAGTTTCGTGTAGCGACGAATCTCTCTGGTGGGAGAGAGAGAAAGTCTACCCGGTACCCGACGGAGACCAAGTTCAGAACCCAAGGGTCTGCGATCAACTGACTCCAGGAGTCTTTGAAAAAGGAGAGACGGCCCCCCACGGGTGTTTGGGGGAGTGGTATGGGAAAGTCTAGAGGAGACACTGCAGGGGCAGCAGGGCTTATCCAAGAGCCTCGAGGAGGCCCATAGTCAGGAGGGTTTTGCCTCCTTGGCGGGTTTACGGGAGCGCCTCGAATACTTACGAGACGGTCCCCCCCAATCTCTGCGCCTAGATTGCTGCCCCGGGCGTCCTTCGCGCCTCTTTCCCTGCCTGGGGCGTCCCCGAAAGGGCTGCTGGGGGAGGCTCTTCCCCTTTTTGTCGGAGAGCCCCTCCATTATTTTGTCCAATTCGGACCCAAACAGCCTGTTTGGTTCAAAGGGGAGCCCACAGAGGTTGAATTTGGACGCGTTGTCCGCGATCCAGGGTTTCAGCCAAAGTGGTCTGCGGGCAGCCGAAACTAAGGCCATAGTTTTGGCGGCCAGCTTCAGCTGCATCTGGGTGGAGTCAACTAGGAAGTCCATAGCCAGGTTGGCTGATTTGAAGGCTGCCAGGATATCATCCCTGGATACGCTCTGGTCCACGTCTGTTTGGATCTGGTTAAGCCTAGAGCGTAAATAGGTGGCCACTTCAGTGGCCGCGATTGAAGTTGACGCGGAGGCAGCGGC
This sequence comes from Bufo gargarizans, assembly GCF_014858855.1. Lineage (NCBI taxonomy): Eukaryota > Metazoa > Chordata > Amphibia > Anura > Bufonidae > Bufo > Bufo gargarizans. Next base: position 118,241,392 of record NC_058089.1, read on the forward strand.
CGCCGCATAACTCCTCCTAAGGGTGCACTCTGCCCTCCGATTAAGAGGGTCCTGCAGACTAGACCCATCGTCTGCGGGGACTAGAGTGCGCCGGGACAACTTGGCTATAGCCATGTCCACCTTGGGAACGGAACCCCACGATTCCACCAAGGGTTTAGCCATCGGGTACATCAGTTTAAACTTTCTGGTGAGAACTGGGCCTTTCTCAGGTTTGCGCCATTCTGTGCGCATCACAGAGAGAAGGGTCTCATCCGCTCTGAAGACACGCTGTGTCCGAACGGCGGGATCGGAGGACTCCCCAATGTCAACATCCTGGTCCCCCGACCTGATGGACTTAAGTAACTTCTGCGTCTTTTCTGGAGGGAAAAAGCAAGAAGTATTTTCTTCTTCCTCAGAAGAAGACCCCACAGACCAGGGGGTAGGTCTTTCCACTGGTGCGACTGGAGCGACCACATCCATGGGAGTCTGAGAGGGTGTTGGTAACCTCTCATTGAGTAACTGCACCACTCCCTTAATGGAATCATCCACGTATGTCTTCGTCCACTGAAACATCTCCTGCATCGTGGGTTCCGTGGATGTCGTGCGACAACTCTCACACCTAGAATAGGGACAGCCGTCGTCTAGGGGCGTGTTGCAATCAAAACACGCCAAATGCTTCCTCTTGGCCCCAGACTTTCGCTGATCCGGATCCCTGGGGGAAGCCATAGTCTGTAATTGGAAAGAAAAGACAGGTCATAACACCTAAAAAATTGGAGGTGGAGAAACAAGACCTTAAGGGGGCCCACCAGCACTAGAAGAAATATAGAGCTGCAGCAGAGGAACACACAAACCCACGTCAAGCAATACAACTAAGGATATCACAAGGCGCAGGGAACTCTGGAGCTAGCTTGTCAAAGCGATGCAACCAGAGCACTGAATGACAGGCTCTGGGCGCTTAAAAGGAGAAAGCCCCGCCCCCTGGGCGGGTCCCAGATCGTAAATAGCCCAGATATATAAGAGAGCCAAATACTGGCTCAGCCTGCTGTAAATAGCTCCCCTGGGTCGTCCTGGATCCCAGGATGTATATAGGGGAGCAACTTTAATCAGGGAGATGAGGAAAAAACCTCAGATCGCGCTGCGAAGAAACCGGAAGTGACGTAGCGCACAAAGTGCGCGTCACTTCCGGAAGATGGCGGCGCCCATAGCGCCGCATGCATGCGGCGATGGGAAGGAACGGACACCCGAAAAACACTGAAAGGAGAGGGGAGGGGACACCCCACCCCCCGACGGTCCCCAGGTACAAAAAATCGCCGCCATCAGCCTAAAATAAAGGCAAAAAAAGAGAGCCAAAAAAACGGGGCGATCCTATCTATGACGAAAGGAGCCCCTAGCACTCTCAGCTCCCTAAAAGGGAGCGATACGCCAGTCCAACCTGTCCAAAGGACAGAAAAAAACACGGTGGGCTGGGGGGTGATCTCCTCCCTTTCAGGGAGCTGAAGATCGTTTATTGGTTCTTGGGCTCATTAAAATTCCGCCGGTCCTACCAGTCCACAGGGGCAGTTAACCCCATCTGTGCTGCTGGTAGGACGTAAGGGAATTTGTCATTATTAACCCTATCCTGACGCAGCGTTTTAGTTTTTCACTCCCTGCCTTCCCAGGGCAATAACATTTTTATTTTATTTTTCTGTTCACATAGCTGTATCAGGTTTTGTTGTTTGCGGGACAAGATATACTTTTTAATGCCGCAATTTAATATTGCATAGAATGTAGTGGGAAGCATTGGGGAAAAAAAAGCTATTCCGCCAGTTTTTTACGGGTTTTGTTTTTATGCCGTTCAGTATGCAGTAAAACTGACTTGTGCTCGTCATTCTCCGGGTCAGTACGATTACGGTGATAACACATATGTAAAGCTTTTCTTGCATTTTAATACTGAAAAAAGAAACTTTGGAAAATGTTTTATTTTTTATTTCTGACCCCTATAACTTTTTTTATAGTTATGTCTACGGAGATGTGTGAGGACTCATTTTTTGTGGGACGATCTGTAGTTTTTGATTATACCATTTGGGGTGTATTTGACTTTTTGATCACTTTTTTTTGTCAATTTTTTTGTATACCGTATAGGATAACTTTAACTATATTTTAATAGTATGAGCGATTTAACATGCAGTGATGCCCATAATGTTTTTTTAAAGTTATTTATATTTATTTAGGGGAAAGGGGGGGTGATTATAATTTTTATATTTTTTGTATTTTTCATACTTTCAAAACTGAACTGTAATATAGAAGTAATGGGCCTGGAAACCTAGTACTGGCTCGTTACTATGTATGAATGCCTTCCCTGATCTCCGTCCGGGGGAGGCGTTCATTACCCGGAGTGAGCACCATCTTTAAAGATGCGATATGTACAGCGGATGTTGGGAAGGGGTTAAATTTGGCTGCTTTCTTCCAGAAACGGCACCACACCTGTCCATGGGTTGTCTGCTCCATTTTTCTAATCGTGGAGCACCCCTTTATGTTTCCCCTAGTGATGGATGCAGTCACCTATAATTTTCTTATTTATCTCTGTCTTTGCAGGAGATTTGGAGTTCTGTATAGCTTGCTGCTATGTCGCTGTATCTAGCCAGATCCCATGCGGTATTGTCTGATCAGTCCTCTGGATAGGTGATCAGTATCTGATAGGTGGGGGTTTGAGAAGGCAGTGGCGCTTGCAGTACCACCACGTCCGCCTCCAGCTCTTCTTAGACCATGTGATGTCACGTTCACTGGGGAATGGGGCTGAGCTGCGATACCAGGCTCACCCGCCATACAATGTATGGCGCTGTGTTTGGTGAGCTCAGAGAAGGCCTCTGTACCAATGCAAGCATCGGTGTCTTCTCAAACAGCTGATTGGTGGGGGGTCCTGGGTGTCAGATCCCCACTGATGATAGGTCACTAGTAAAAATTTCTCGGCAAACCCCTTTAATATAGCCTAACATGTTGGTGGTTCCCACAGAGGTGGGAAGCTGTAATAGATTGTCCCTCCACGTTCCTATGGACCAGTATAACTAATACTCAGCTAACCAAAATGAATTTGAAGAGACGATGCTCTTTATTTACATTACTTTATTTATGGGACATATGTCATTATTTACCGTTGATCAATATTTTTGGTGTCAGTAATTTGTTTTAGTCCCTCTCACCCAGGCGTCGGGTTTATCTTAGTGTAACGAATGACTAATCAACTAATACGTGAATCCAACCTAACAGCGATACCACTTCTGCTATGGAGGACGGTGCCTGCTGATTTATAGACGGATAAAGAGAAGTATCTCTCATCACCATCACATCCTTGAGGTCAGCGTTTCGGATATTCATCTCCAGCAGGTGCAGCTGATTCCCCAGACTCTGATGTGTTAAGTAATCACTGAAGGATGGCGTAGTGCACACAATGTCATGAAAGCGGATGAAGAAGTTCCCCAAAGAATGCCCAAAATCTTAAAGGTGCTTTCCAGGACCCCCAAACATTTTTAAATGAAGGTTGGGAATTGCCTAAAATAAAAATTATATAAGCCTTAGTCACCTGCTGAGTTCCCTGCCATTCCTGCTCTGATGGTCTTTTCTTCTGGTGCTACACGATGATGTCACCGAGTGCTGTAAGCGATTACTTAACACATCAGAGTCTGGGGACTCGGCTGCACCTGCTGGAGATGAATATCCGAAACACTGACCTCAAGGATGTGATGGTGATGAAAGATACTTACTGTACAGTACTTCTCTTTATCTGTATCCAATCACTGGCGTCAGTCATCATGTAAGGTAGTCAGTGAGTGCAGTGAGACTGGAGCTACAGTGATAATTCGCCCAACTACCCCACATAGCCGCTGAGGCCAAATATTGACTGCTGCAACCACATGGAGTAGTTGGTAATATCTTCACTGCAGCGCCATAACCAAAGACTGCCAGGATCACCGGAGCATTGACTCTTTATATCATTCTCAGCCATCATCAGAATTTTTCAGACTCCTGAGAATCCTCATTAATGTAGTATGTGAAAGATGTGGGGTGGCTGTACACTATACACGTCATACTTTTAACCTTTTATACAGCAAAGCACCACTGTGGTATACCATTCAGAAGTTTGACAAAGGTAGACAGCCCCATTTGAGCCGCGTTGACAGCCAAGTTAGTTATCATTCATCTTTCCCAGAAACTGATATATAGCTTGGTAACAGTGCCATACGATCATTGTGCCAAATTGTAATCAAAAGTATGAGTTTCCATTGTAATCATTTATTAGGCATACTATAATAGTTAAAGGGGTTTTCCGGGAATTAAGAAAATAAAAATACTTAAATATTAATTTATTATAAATATATTCCCAATTAACTTTCATTAGTTATAATGGCTCATTTTGTCTAGGAAGCATTGGAGAAAAAAAATGGCCGCCGTCCTATTAGCACACACAAAACCTGTCCTAATCACACAGGAGGACAATTTACTTCACAACACTAAGCTAAAGAGCTGCCTCATCCTCCTCTCTTCTCTGCTTATCAGGGATTATGATCCTGAATACAGATAAGATCTTCAGCCGAATCTCTGTAGGAATTGAGTTCTTGAGGTGACAAAGTACAGAGAGGAGGGATGTGACTGATGAGCACCAGCACTTGCAGTCTCCATTACCTCTGTTAGTCTTCTCTGTACTTCATATCTCCTCATGAACTCCATTCCTACAGAGATTCAGCTGAAGATCTTATCAGCTGTATTCAGGATCATAATCCCTAACAAGCGAAGCAGAGAGGAGGATGAAGCAGCTCTTTAGCTCAGTGTTAGGCCTCCTGCACCCAACCGTTTTTTTCCCCCGTTTACTGACCGTTTTTTGCGTTCTGTATACGGAACTATTAATTTCAATGGTTCCGCCCAAAAAATGGAATGTACTCCTTATTCATTCCGTTTCCGTATTTCCTTTTTTCCATTCCGTTGAAAGATAGAACATGTCCTATTATTGCCCGCAAATCACGTTCTGTGGCTCCATTCAAGTCAATGGATCCTCAAAAAAAACGGAACACATACGGAAATGCATCGGTATGTCTAACCTATCCGTTCTGTTTTTGCGGAACCATCTATTGAAAATGTTATGCCCAGCCCACTTTTTTCCTATGTAATTACTGTATACTGTATATGGCATACAGAAAAATGGAACGGAAAAACGGAAACACAACGGAAACAAAAAACGGAACAACGGATCCGTGAAAAACGGACCGCAAAACACTGAAAAAGCCATACGGTCATGTGCAGGAGACCTTATTAGGTAACTTGTCGTCCTGTGTGATTAGGACACGTTATGTGTGCACTAATAGGATGGTTGTTCATTTTAGTTCTCCAGATGATTGGTCGCCAGACAAAACAAGCCATTATAACTAATGAATGGGAACGTATTTATAATAAAGTAATATTTAAGTATTTTCGTTTTCTTAATTCCCGGAGAACCCTTTTAACTGCTGGTCTTAAGTTTCTAGAAATGTCTTCTGGTATCACTGCTTTAAGGCCCCATTCACATGACCGTATTTTTACTCCACATCTGATCCCCTTTTTTTGTTCATTGGTTGCGGACCCATTCATTTCAACGGGGCCGCAAAAAATGTGGACAGCACACCTTGTACTGTCTGCATCCGTATGTCCATTCCACAGTCCCGCAAAAAAGATAGAATATGTCCTGTTCTTGTCCGTTTGGCAGACAAGAATAGGCATGGTTACAATAGGTCTGCAAAAACTGGGTGCAGCACGGACTTCACACAGATGTCGTCATCCGTATTTTTTGCAGATCCGCACTTCAGTAAATAGAAGATGGAGAGTGCTGCTAATGCTAGAAATGGGCCACTTCACAGCTGTTTTTCTAATAGAAATTTACGTTTTTCAGTAATTAAAGTATATTGCAAAAATAGTATCACTACATGTTACAAAAACAAACAAACAACGAATGACGGTTACACTTTAAGGGAACCTGTCACCGGGATTTTGGGTATAGAGCTGAGGACATGGGTTGCTAGATGGCCGCTAGCACATCCGAAATATCAGTCCCCATAGCTCTGTGTGCCTTTATTGTGTAAAAAAAACGATTTTAAACATATGCAAATTACCATAAAAGAGTCATATCTTACTTGTGTGACCAGAGAAGAGTCAAATTTTCAAGCTCTGACTCATCTCAGGTTAATTTGCATATGTATCAAATCGTTATTTTTTATACAATAAAAGCACCCAGAGCTATGGGGACTGGGTATTGCAGATGTGCTAGCGGCCATCTAGCAGCCCATGTCCTCGGCTCTATACCCAAAATCCCGGTGACAGGTTCCCTTTAACTGTCAACAGAATCTGCTGCATGTGAAGAAGCCCTAAAGCTCCTGATCCTGCAGTGTAGCAGGTTAGATGCCAGTTGACAGAGATCTCTTCTGTCTTCTCTGGGCGCCCTCCATCCATCCTGGCATGACATAGCTGCTGGGTCCTTCCATAACTGGGGCTCTTGTGCATATACCCCAATTACAGTGGAAAACTGCAAAGAAAAAATAGTTTGACTTGGGCAAAATATTATTTGACAAAAATATTCACAAACATGAGTAAAAAAGATATATATATATATATATATATATATATATATATATACTAAGGCTACTTCGCTTTGGTTTCCGTTTGTGAGATCCGTTCAGGGCTCTCAGAATCGGTCCAAAACTGATCAGTTTTAGCCTAATGCATTCTGAATGGAAAAGGATCCGCTCAGAATGCATTAGTTTGGCTCCGTTCCATCTCCATTCCGCTCTGGAGGCGGACACAAAGATTTATGGTGTTTTATCAGGATATATCATTACTATCTGATCAGTTTTGGATTCCCCGGAGAGGCTCCTTTTAGGTTTTTGCTCTGTCTGTTGTCTGCATCATAGTAGTCACTTGCAGTAATCCATGTGCCTGCAAAACAAATCCATTCTCGTAAAAGGAACTGATTTTCGGTGGCAGAACATTTTCATTTTTCCTGTATTTAGAAACAGAAGTAATAAGCTTATTAAAAGCTGCCCATTTGTCCCATCTGTAGACAAAATGGCGAAGGTGCAGAGTCTCAAAATTACCTATTTCACATGGAAGGGGTTAAAATCTCGGGAGCGATTACCAGGGCCAGCAGTCGTCATTCAGTGCTCGTGATCCAGCTTACTTAGGATGCTAAGAATTTGAAGGAACCAGACAGATATTCCCTTTGGAATGGTCTTTGTTTTTCAATATCGCCTGGACTCCGGCCATAGAGTGAAATATATTAGGGATTACGAGTCCGTCCCTGCTGGTTCCCTATCTGTGGACCAGTACTAACTAGTCTGCGACATGCGGGGCTTTACAAGTGTGTTCTCATCGGAAAGCCTCCAGTTGACTTGCATCCAGGACTCATGCTGACAAGGCATTTATAGAGATGCGGGGCAATGTTGGGAAGAAAATGCATGTTTAAAGGTTTTATTAGCAGCTTAATAATCTGTGTAAGCTATGGTAATTAGTAAGTAATTGCTAGGTAATTAGAAGATTGCTCTTTTTGTTCTGTATGATTGATGATCTTCTAGAAATTACACATACACCATTCACTATATCAGTAGTGGGGCTGGCATAGACTGTGCATTTATGATGGATGCAAGTATTGGCCGCTATTTGTTTGGAGTCATTTGCGTCACTTTGTATGTTCATCATGTCTGTACGTAATGCTCCTAATGATTGATACCCATGACGGTAATTCACTTAGGACCAACCTCATAGTAATTCCACTTCCCCCATGCAAAAATAATATTCCCTTATGGTGGATCTTCTATGGAAACGTAGGGCAGCCAAGAAAACTAGTAAAGATAAAACCTGTTTCCATGAGGGTCCTGTCCTGTTGATCCACTGTCCAGGTCTCGGCTTCTTTTAATATCTCTACCTGGGGAGGCCTTAGTGACATAACTGTTCATATATGGATAGTGAGGTCACTAGAGCTTCCATGTTTCATGGAAACCTATGATTGATGCTATAGGGTCCACTGAAGGATACTGTTGTATGAAATAGTGTAGTCTACCACGTTCTTCTATACCTTTTTATTTAAATTTTTTTTGTATTGTTATGTCTACAGGCCAGATATAAGGACACTGTTTTTGGCATCCATCGGGCTGATGGAGCCATAGTAATCTGTTTAGCGTGTACGTCAGGAACTCTTCTGGTGTACATACAATAAAAAAATTATATTACGAAACCCTTATTCTAATACCCACAGTGCCAGGGTCATGTAGTCTCTGCAAGGCCGGTCTCTCTTGCCAGTTTGCACTTCATCTGCCAGTGCATTGAAAGAAAATTATACTGTAAGCTCTGCTGGTAAAGAAGAACGGAGAATGACTGATATCTCTTCTATAAAGTATATATGATACAGGATCTGAGCACAAAAATAAATTGCTAAATGTTTAATCCGGCCGTCGTTACAATAATAAGATATTTTCTTATGTTCTTTTCTTGTTGCAAAGGCTGAACATTCGAGAGTCCTGGAAAGTAAATGACCAATCGACACTAAACTGTCAGAACTTTCAGTTCTTCCATATTTTAGGAAGTGGGTATGGAGAATGACGATGGCCCCGCTGTCTGTTACATGCAAGGAGTATATAAAAGTGCAGATGGAACAGAATCTCTGGGTGGTGTCACTGCACACAACCTGATGCAGTTTATATATAGGCACAAGTTAGATGACAAAGCAAGAATACGAGATGCACTTTTCTGCTGTTCGTTTCTAAAGAGCTTTTGCAGTGACCGGGTTTGGGGTGGCCCCAATGCCGTCCTGGGTCCTCTGGACACCATCAAGGTGTCACTACATGTTGCTGCTCTCTGGAGAGGATGGTAAGATGTGGTGCACCCCACTGAGAAATAAGTCCAGAGAGTCGGGGTCTGCAGTAAACCAGTATGCTTCTTTACTAGAGGAACTCAAGTGCAAAATAATACAGGCAAGGTACTTAGCTGGCTTCTCCAATCTCCTCCCTGGCAGAATAAGGCTCTGAACTGAGGAAAGGCCTGAGCTAGCTGTCCCTCTCTCTGATCAAAGGGCTGGTGGCCCAGGGACTGTGGCTCAGTCTTCCAGAATGCTCCCTGGTCAGAAGGCTGGTGACCCGGGGTCTGTGGCAGAGTATCCTGTCTCATCGTCTTCTTCTGGTGGTTCAAGCAGTCTGGATGAGTCTCTCCTACTAAGCACTGGTCCACATTTTCAGGCCACTAGTGGCTCTGACTGCTCTCCTTATATACAGTTTCTAGCTGACCCAGAACCTTCTAGTGGAAGGAGTGCAGTGGTGAAACACAGCCTAAACAGAAATATTGTTGCAAATTCTGTCTATCATAGATTTGTATAGAGTTTCAATGCAAGTCTATGGAAATGACTAATTCGTTTTTCAAGATATAAACAAGTCTTCAGATATAAACGACAGAGCTAAACCAGACAGCCAAAAGGCCAGTGTGTCTTTCTTTGCCTCCAAAACTTTGCATAGATAAAAAGTCCCAAAGTCTATCAGTATTAGCTGGCTGTGCATTAACCCCTTGTGCGGTGCAGATACAGATGTAGCAGGGTTAACACACAAACTCAACTCAAATTTCTTAACGCATCGCGTTACCTTGAAACAAAAGCCATTGAAAAGCAATTGAAGGCGTTTGCTTATCGCATTTAGTTTAGATAACACGTCTTATAAAGCATGTGTGTTAACTCTACTACATCTGTATATAATAACAGTGCAAATAAACAGGAAATATTATAAGAACCGAAAAAATGCAGCTCAACAATATGAAACAGTATGAGTGCAGACAGCAGCATAAATCACAAGTTTTCCCAAATTAACCCTTCAATGTGCAATAAAGTAGTAATGGCTTTGCATAGTAGCAATATGGGACAAATGTCCATAGTCTAAAGTACCCTTGCTCCATGGGCACTACACGATCAGATAGTATGTGATCAGAGCTGCCTCATCCTCCTCTCTGCTCTACCTGTCAGGGATTATGATCCTGAATACAGATGAACTTTGGCTGAATGTCTTTGGGAATGGAATTCTTGAGGAGACTGCATACAAGTGCTGCTGTTCATCAGCCCCACATTCACCCTCCTCTCTGTACTTTGTCTCCTTATGAACTCCATTCTTACAGAGATTCAGCTGAAGATCTTATCATCTGTATTCAGGATCATAATTTCTGACAAGCAGAGCAGAGAGGAGGATGAGGCAGCTCTTTAGCTCAGTGTTGTGAAGTAACGTGTCCTCCTATGTGATTTAGGACATGTTTTGTGTGTACTGATAGGACGGCAGCCATTTTATTTCTCCTGATGATTGCTCCCTTGACAAAACAAGCCATTATAACTAATGAAAGGCATTTGGGAATTTACAGCATTTATAATAAAGTAATATTTAAGTACTTAATTTTCATTTTCTTAATTCCCGGAGAACCCCTTTAACACACTATCATGCCAGCCAAGTGGTTAACAGTGCGAGAACTGGTAAAATTGCTCTTTAATGGTAGTGGGATCATTGTCAATCTAATGATAAATGGCTGATGTTCAACCCTAAAATAAGTGTTTGTTGGTATGAAGACACATTTTTTATGTTTTTCTGGGGCTGGAACATTTTTGCCACAAGCAGACAGACACAGGCTGAGATGTTCCAGACAGACGTGTTGAGTCAAACCTCACAAACTGTGTCAAAGTACTGTCCCAAAGTGCTAGATGGAGCAGGACGATGCTCAGGGCATCAAGGATTCCAACACAGGGCTTTACCAGCAGGGCTCTGGTGTCATAGAGAGATCAAGTCTTGGGCAGGAGGACAGTCAGTGCTTTACTCTGTCCATTCACTAAGGCTAAGTTCACACGGGCGAGTGCAATTCAGGAAAAACCGCCCATGTGATGGCCACAATTCATGGAGCAAACTCTGCTCGGATGACGGAGCTCACTGTATCATTGTTTTTTATTATGCTGTGAGCTCCAGCCCTGCCTCAGGTCTACTGTCCTGTGCTGCCAACATCATTTACTTATGGGACAGTAAACCCGCAGTTGGGCTGGAACACGCAGCTTCAGAAATCACTAGTCACACAAGCCACGGTCAGTCCGGGAAATCACATGACATTCCGTCATAGAATTGCATCATGGTCCATGGTAACGGAATCCATAACCCAATTCACCTTTTACCACCAAACGAAGTGTGAACGAATTTCATAAGTGGAAATTCGCTCTTCTCTAATCAGGACCATCCCGTGCAAAAATGGGCAACCTAATGGGTTCACCATTCAAGGCCCTCTGTATGGTTACTGTATGGCGCTATTCTACTGGCACTGCATTGCAGTACGGTATTGTTGCCACTCTGTACTGTTATTTGATTGATATTTTATTTATATGGTTATGGCAGAACTATTTATTGGGGAGTGTTATGGCATTGTATAGCCTCCTGCACATGAGTGTATTTCAGCTGCTTGATCTGAGGTACACAGCTGTAGGGACTCCTTATAGGCTCCATTTCCCTAATCCTGCATTTCTAACCTCTTAAATAAAGAAAATGGGTAGAAGTGCACGATCCACACTTGTTTAGGGGCCACCACAACCTTTTCCCAGCACCTTCGTCTGTACATAGAGCTGTGGCTTTTTTCTGTGCCAAGTTTGGCATCACAGGGGTTAAAATTCCGACTGAGACTGAGGCATTGCGGTCTGTACCCCTCTACATACACCCTTGTGACACAACCCTAAAAGATTGAAGAATTGCTGTCAGGACATGTGCATTGCGTTTTACTGTTTCCTTTCCTGCCCTGACGCTATCCTCGTAAAATAATTTATTACATTTATCATGACCCCAATCTAATGCATGACCGGGCTTGGAACAAAGTGCAAGAGTAGCACAATATTTGGAAGAATTGTTGGCGCTTTATAACAACTCCTGGACCACCAAACCATGGATGCGTTTATTATGTATTGTCTACTTAAGATTTTAAAACTTTAATTTACACAGAAATGTATGAAGTCTTTCTAGCCTTCCTGTGTCAACGTATGTATGCAATTTTGCATGACTCTCCGGCTGTGTCTTGTGCAAAAATCTCCTGTTTGCAGCTAGCGAGTCAAACGGTCATTTTCTTGCAATTTCCTGTGCTTGAGACACAAGGTGGTGTTTGTAAGGTCAGAAGGAGTCGCACATGAAGATGTGTACTTGTTGCCGTGCAGACGTAAGGCAGATCATACATGTATCATACCAAGTTTTATGTGTATTATCAACCTATATCCTAAAGACCAACTTGCAAAAACCGCTTGTGTATCCCTACTAGGGATGAGCGAACCCAAACTGCAAAGTTTGGGTTCGCACCGAACTTTGCAAGTTTGGGTACCCGGACCCAAATCCAAACCTTTTTTCTGAAGTTCGGGTTCAGTGTTCGGGTGATTTTTATTTTATTCTGTTATAACATGGTTATATCGGAAAATGGTAGCATTCCTAAGACAGAATGTGAAACAATATGGCCATTTAGGGGTTAAAAACCAAACAACTCACCTCATCCACTTGATCATGCTGCAGCAGCTTCTTCTATCTTCACTGAACAGGACCTGCCAAAGGACCTGTGATGTGTGCGATGATGTCACCAAGCTCTCTCACGTGGTGACATCATCACACATCGCAGGTCCTGTTCAGTGAAGACAGAAGAAGTTGCTGCACCGTGATAAAGTGGATGAGGTAAGTTGTTGTTTTTTTAACCCCTAAATGGTCATATTGTTTTGCATTCTGTCTTAAGAATGCTATTATTTTCCGATATAACCATGTTATAATGGAAAATAATAAAGTGAAGTTCGGGTCCCCATTGAATCCAATGGGGTTTGGGTTCAGGGTCAAGTTCTAGTCCCAAACTTACAGGGGTTCGCTCATCCCTAATCTCTACCTGTGGAAATACAGATGTAGCTACCCATAACTTCAATGCAAATGTATTAAAGAGGTTGTCTCAGCTGAGATATTAGTGTCCTATCGCTAGGATATGCCACCAATGTCAGTGCGGATCCCAGAGGTGTCTCTAGAACGGAGTCCCCAGAGTGAACAAGAGAGCACCGCACATGGGTGACAGCCGTTTATTCATTTCTATGGGACTAGCAGCAGTACCGTAGAAGTGAATGAAGCAGTAGCAGTAGTGCTTGCACAGTGCGCTCTCCATTCATTTCTACAAGCCTTTTTTTAAAATGCAGAGTGGATTTCCTATAGAAGTGAGTGGAAAGCACACCAAATATGCGTGGTGCACTCTCACTTTTGGCAGCCCGTTGTGGATATTGCAGAGGTGGGAACCGCACCTATCTGACATTGGTGGCATATCCTAGCAATGTGCCACCAATGTCTCGGGTGAGGCAATCCCTTTAAGACCTCCACTTTCTCATGTCACAAATGCAATACAATATTGTTACATGCTTGCAAAATAATCAGCAAGCTGCTGTTCACATCATAACCACTAGGTGGCCACACATAGCACATATATGCATCTCCCAACAGAGTATCTCAAAACCATGTCATCTCATGCAGATATCTCAGGATATGGAAGCCAAGAGGAATATAAGGAAGGATGGAACTGTATCAACGAAAAGTGGAGCTTTTTAGTCAGTCAGTGCACACTAGCTCTCTCCACTTGCTTTGCAGGCAGTGTAATACACAGTAAGGGTAAGTTCACACCTGAGCGTTTTACAGCGCGTTCAAACGCGCTGTAAAACGCTCAACACGTGAAAACCAATGCTTCCCTATGGCCCTGGTTCACACTTGAGCGTTTTACAGCGCGTTTGAACGCGCTGTAAAACGCCCGACGCATAAACAAGTTCTTGAGCTTTTTTTTGGGCGTTTGTCGCGCGTTTTGGCCATAGACTCATTGGACAACACTGCAGTCAATCACACAAACGCGCGTCAAACGCGCGTTTACTTTTGCAAAAAACGCGCATAAAAACGCGCGACAAATACGCGCGTAAAACGCGCGTCTCAGAAACGCTCAGGTGTGAACCCAGGGTAAATGCTGCATACAGCACTCGCAAAATCTGTCCTTTCATAGTTAAGTAAAGAGAACCTGGAGACTTTTCTATATCTATGGAGCACTTTTTCCTAGATCTCTGCATTGTACTACTCTTCAGTTATTCCTACTGAAAATATATGAATACATTGATGACTGGGTGTTACCATTACCCTCTTCAGAGTGACATGTCTGTACAGCATCGGGTATCGTCAGCACTCATTGGACAGTCACAAAAGTTTGAGCACCAAACTTTGAGACTTTTGGGCGCCACTTTTCTGTCATAAAAGGGTTGAATAATATCCCCCAATGTGCGAAAACAGCCTAAGGCTCCATCCACACGTCCGCAATTTCGTTCCGCATTTTGCGGAATGGAATTACGGACCCATTCATTTCTATGGGTCCGCACAGAATTGCGGACCCATTCATTTCTATGGGTCCGCACTTCCTTCCACAAAAAAATAGAACATGTCCTATTCTTGTCCGCAATTGCGGACAAGAACAGGCATATTCTATTAGTACCGGCAATGTGCGGTCCGTAAAATGCGGAACACACATTGCCGCTTTCCGTGTTTTGCGGATCCGCGGCTCCGTGGATCCGCAAAACACGTTGCGGACGTGTGAATGGAGTTTCACACTAGCGTCAGCCTTCTCCGGCAGGCTGTTCTGGCGGGTGAACAGCCTGTCGGATCCGTGCTGCCGCTAGTGCACGCGTGCCGCCAGAGGTCCTCTCCGGCCCCATCTGCACTCCAGATCACAAGGCCTTTCTTAGGCAAATTGGTACACGTGGTACAACTCAGCAAACTGCACCATAAAACCACTGCCAGGATCTCTTTTGCTCCATACATCTATCTGTGGAGTAATATATAGCCTGTAAAGTCTCATAAAACCTAATGTGGAATTATTAGAAAGGGATTAACTCGCCCCTGGAGTGCACAAGTCCGATGTCATTTTCGCAGGCTGAGTGTGATTTTACAGATGTAATACACATGCTAACATGTGAACTCCATCATCTGGCCCGTAATCGGTGATTAAGCCCAGATTTCCCCCCAGTGCGCGCTAAACCTGTCAAGCGGCAGCTCCCCTGGACGCAGAGTGACTCATAGCTTTTCAACTGGATGCACAGGCAATGTGAGCTGAGAAACTCAAAACTACAATTATTAAATAATTACAGCAAGGCCCCGTAGGTATAACACAGGGGGAACATCGGGACCAACTCTGTCCAACTTGGCCGTAGTAGTGATCTGAAAGGAGACTCGTATACTGGCGCATTTGAAACAGACCACTGTGGTTTGATCCCAAGCCTTGCATTTGTCTTGTTAGATTAATGGCCTGCACTAAATATTACACTGACGGTGTGTGTCAGTATAGCGTCCACGCATGCACTGAAAGAAGATTAACAGTTTACATTGTATTACGTTGGCTTGATCTCCTGGAATAATGGTGTATATAAATATTACAGCGTGTTAAATGATCGCTGCTGGGCAATGGCAAGAGATTTCATTTCCCATTTGTATCTGGTAAGATTCAGATGCAAAAAAATAAATAAAAAAATTGTGAATTACTAGTTATGTAACTTCTTAATATAATCTATAAAGACCTATTTTATTTCTCGCTCCAATTCATTTATATGAAAATCATAGAGAACCGTTCCTGTGTAGACATGGTAACAGACTACAAAAACGGAACGTGTAGTCTGATCCTGCAGTCATATGTTCCATTTGTCCATTACTTCTTGCTAATGTTCACTCAATAGGAAAGTAGTAGGATGGGGCAGATGGCTGGCATTATAATTGTAGGATCAGACTACATGTGGGTTGCTTTGGTCTGCTAACAAGTCGGACCGTAGGGCTGCATAGGAGCTGTAGACAAAAAACTATTGGATATTTTTTATGAATGCTTATAGCAAAGTTACATTGGAACTGTGAAAAGGAGTAAAAAAGTTGTAAAGCTGGCCTTTCCCTTTAAGAAATACAGATATAACAGAACAAATGCTTTAAATGGGGTTTGCCATGAACAACGCTTATCCCCTATCCACATAGGTACACATCTGATTAATGGGATCCTGCCATTCAGGAAAATGGGTGTCCTGGGTTCCCCTGTCCTATGCTGCCCCATTTAACCTTATGGGACTGCCAGACATAGTGGAGCTCTGAGTACTTCATCATTTTCAGAGAGATGAATGGAACAGCAGCCATGTGCAACCACTGCTCCCTTCCAATGGGACTTAGTGGTGGGACCCCCACTGATGAGACACTTTTCCCATATTCTGTGGATAGTGAAGACGTTTTAGTAACAAACATTGCGACGATGTACCTTCAAACTCCTGGAACCTAATGAAAATTCTATATATGGTTCTAGGTGTGCTCTGCAATGTACAGCTGTTACTTTATTGTGCAGCCCCCCATCCATTCCACCTTAAAAGGAGCGTACCTTAAAGGGTTTCTACCATCAGAATTACTGTTATGTAGCTGACTGATATTAGCGATGTGCTAATCAGCAGGGATGTCAAACTCGTGGCCCTCCAGCTGTTGCAAAACTACAACTCCCATCATGCCTGGGCATACTACAGCTATCAGGGAATGATGGGAGTTGTAGTTTTGCAACATCTGGAGGGCCATGAGTTTGACACCCATGTGCTAATGTTTGCACTACATAACAGTGTGTTTTTTACATTTCTCCCTGCAGCCGTTCTGCTAAAATACACACTTTTACAATATGCTAATGAGCCTCTAGGTGCTATGTGGGTGTAGATTCAGCACCTAGAGGCTCCGTCCACTCACCCTTTATCCCACCCAGGCCCTCCGTTCTGCCCGCCCCGCTCCTCTTGATTGATGTCCAAGTTCCATGCATCGTTGAGGAAATCCCGCGCCTGCGCAGTTCACTTCTGTATTCGGCGCAGGCGCAGTGAGTGAAGGCCGCGCTCCTGGTGCCGGCTTCCTCACTGTGACGTAGTCGGCGCAGGCGCAGTGAGGAAGCTGGCACCAGGAGCGCGGCCTTCACTCACTGCGCCTGCGCCAATTACAGAAGTGAACGGCGCAGGCGCGGGATTTCCTCAACGATGCATGGAACTTGGACATCAATCAAGAGGAGCGGGGCGGGCAGAACGGAGGACCTGGGCGGGATAAAGGGTGAGTGGACGGAGGCTCATTAACATATTGTAAAAGTGTGTATTTTAGCAAAACGGCTGCAGGGAAAAATGTAAAAAACACACAGTTATGTAGTGCATACATTAGCACATCGCTATAGTCAGTCAGCTACATAGTAATTCTGATGGTAGAAACCTTTTAAAAATACTGATATTTTAGAAAGCAGAGGGTCTTTTGGGAGCCAGTAGATGTCTGGTGCCTCTGTAATCTCTGCCCCCTCTATAGCTACACCATTCAGAAAAGATTACATAAAAGTCAAACATAAAATACGTTTAGCACAAAGGAAAGGAGCGAGCGTTTCCAGTGAATCGATGCCCTGATGCAGGTGGATCTGAGATGTCCCCTCCTGGGCATTAAATAGGACATTTGGGCCGTTCATACTGAGCGCAGTATCACACAAGCCGCTCTGCAGGGACTGAGGATAAGGATGTAAGAATCCGCCTGCGTTCTCCTATCTAAAGTGAAAGTCTAAGCAGATCTCCAGAGGCGGAATGGAAATCTATTATTTGCTGATTCTTCTCGTACATATGTTGCAGGGTAGATGAAGATGGAAAACAGCTGGAGATTGAACTTCAGCTTGTAAAATACATGTGTGTGATATCTCCTCCTCCGCTGCTCCCCTACTGTGACTTATCAGTGATTGTAACCTGGTATTGACCTTCAGGGGAGTCGCTGAAGTATGCATGCAGTGGAGGAGGATACATAGGACATACAGAACATGGAACACATATGCAATACAGCTAAAATATATCAAGAAATAAAAGCAATATTGCAAATCCTCCTCCATATGCAGCATGCCAGTGGTCCAATGCTTAAAGGGTTAATGTGTTTAGCTTATGTATTTTCCTTTCTGAAGGCTGTATATAGGTAAGCGGGCTCATGCACATTAACGTATTTTTTGTCTTCATTCGATCTGCGTTTTTGTGGGTCGGATGTGGCCCCAATTACTTCAATAGAGCTGCAAAAGATGTAGACAGCACGCGGTGTGTCCGTTCCATGGCTCCTTCAAAAAATTTCCTATTCTTGTCTGTGTTATAGACAAGGATAGAACAGTTCTATTATGGGCCAGGCGTTCCATTCCACAAAATGCAGAGCGCACACAGACTGTTTCCGTGTTTTTGCAGATCCACAATTTACAAGAGCCCTAAGGGGGTTAATTGCTGGGCCCTATAGATGGTTACCAGGTGTGGGCTGGACCCACCCCCACTAGTTGGAATCTGCTCAGTGGAGCCATGAGTAGGCTGTATGTGAGACTGGAGTGAGTTTCCAGGACTCGGACTAGAACAGTCAGCAAAGTGCCAGCCCAGAGAGAAAAAAATGCTGGATTCAACGGGAGGTCTAGCAGCCATACAAGAAAGAATGTCACATTTTTTTGGTCAAAGAATATAATAAATATACTTTGGCTATAGACTTCCCTGCATCTTGATTGGGAGAATAAACCTCACATCCCCCACCATATTAAAAAGACAGACCCAACATATTTTGGAGTTCTACAGCTTGCTGATGGTACTGTGGAAATACTGATCTAAAGCGAGTGAGAAAAAAGGTTGCACCCCTTGGCCAAATTATGAGGATTGTGCAAGTTACCTGTGCGGGAACTTGGAGGGGACTTCTGTACTGTTCATGCCCTCAATACAAAGCCTTCAGAAAGTCATCTATGCAACTTGTGTAATGAGAACTGTGCCTACCTCTGCTAGCATAAGTGTTTATGAAGTGTTCACCCGTTTTTGTGTGTACCAACACTTGCATTGCCAAGGCATTATACTTTACCAGTTTTACGAGATCCCTGCTTTACACCTCAGGAGGCTGAGGCTGTAATTGTGGCCTGTTCTATTGATATAGCATACATTTTCTTAGATAGGGAAACCCCTTTTGGGGTGGAGACACCTAGCATATTAGCTGCAGACTTTCAGCACTTCACAGCGTTACGTAGTACCAGCAAATTACTACTGCAGAAATTTTAATGCGTAACTTGACCCTCAGTCTGGATCTTAAAATCTGCAGTATGTCAGTTTACGTAAGGGGTGAAATCTGCAGCAAATCCATAGTGCATCTGTGGCAAAATCCACCACTGCATTTGCTGCAGAAAAATCTGCCTCCTTTGCAGGTTGCATTAAAGTTCAACAAACTGGGAGGCCGATCTTGTATTCTGCAAAGAAATGGATTTTGATATCATAAGAGGGAGATGTCCACAAGATTGCAACCACTGCTGTTGGGTGTGCTGAAGGAAAGTTTCACATCGGTTCTCTACCGAGATTTCTAAAGAAATTCGACGTGAAGTTCATGCTCTGTCATCTGACCGCAGAGGCTGAAATAGCGTGTCGCTCTCTAAATGATTGTTGGATTTTGGCTTTGAAATGATCTTATTAGATTCATGAAATAAAACTCCCTTCTCCACTGCAACATGTCATTAGCGTTATTTGGCCCATGTTAAAGGCCAGGACGTGTAATTAGTGCAATAATTTAAGGTCTACAAATAGACCTTTTGTCTCTGAGAGTAGCGGTGCCGATAAGTGCGTAATTGCAAATGGGCTCCCAGAGAGACGAGGGACAAGTCCGTGCTTGCTCTAGCTTCGCCATCCTTGTGCCTCATTGTGTTCACAGGCACTCACTTGGTACTTTATATGTGATTCATCATCGATACCCTACACTTCAGT
Organism: Bufo gargarizans; assembly: GCF_014858855.1. Taxonomy (NCBI): domain Eukaryota; kingdom Metazoa; phylum Chordata; class Amphibia; order Anura; family Bufonidae; genus Bufo; species Bufo gargarizans. The sequence goes on from NC_058089.1 coordinate 118,261,175, forward strand.
TTTATTTTAAATGATCTATAAAATAAGGTATGGAATTTGAAATGTTACCCCAATGTCGCCCTCATAATAACTGCATTCTAGGTAGGGGCCCAGAAAGCTAAAATAATGTCGACCTTTCCTTTGAGAATCTCAAGGGTAGCAGACCCAACTTTACTCATAGGTAAGGTACACTTGATGATTGATTGGAGGAATAGAAGGGGTCAGTGAAAAAATGACAGCAAAGAGAAAAATAATGGATGTGGAGACCAAAATAACCTTAAATCTTAAGTCCTGAATGTACTTGTTGCTGTACAGTGCCATGGTGGAGTAGAGCCCCATTCTACATTGTCCTGTAGGGCTCCAGTGTTACTTGCTTTCAATTAGAGGTCATCATGGTCTCAAATTTCAGGAGCATTAAAAATGTCCCTTTTGATCTAGTCATGGGTTGTCCCAAGATTTAAACTTATCACTTGTCTAAAAGATAAGTTTCTGATCGGTGGGGCCTGACCCCATTGATGGTAGGAACTAGGTTCCAACTTCCTATGCCCCCACCATATGAGACGAGCTGTGGTCAAGCATGCATGCTGCTCCTCCATGATCTCTATGGGTGGGCTGAAGAGAAGCTCTGGTATCCCAGTCAGTCTCATAGAACTGACTGGCGCAGCAGTGTGCCACTTCATTCATATAGGAGGCACAGAATCGCCGTTCTTGTAATCGGCGCGGGTCCCAGCAGTTGGATAGGTGGTTTAATAGGTTTACATTAGGAATGTCACAGGAGAAAAAAATTAAATAAATAAAATGTAAATGTTAAATGTTTTGGTCGATACTTCGGAATGCCAAAAAAATTTAATTTGCTTGTTTTATCATTAGCGGAAATAGGGGTCTTAAAGCACCATGCAAGCGGTAAGCATCCACACAACCAGAGTACGAAAAATCACATCGGCCAAATGTGAGGCTGGTCCACACCCAGTCACTGCTGGTCAGTGCCACGAATGGTTATCGCTGGTTAGTAGAACTTGTCTAGTTTGTCCCCTGGTAATTTAGTTAGTAATTTATATTGGCAGAGGCATAATCAATATCTGGTGCTCGGTGGAACCTTTAGGATTTGCACCTGAGTGGTCATTCTTTAACCTCTCCATGGGGTCAGTTTAATAATCAGCATTTGGAATCGGGCGAAAGGTTAAATCTGCAGCATTTTCCTGGTGGCCAGTGGTACAATTAGTGTCTGGTGTCTGTACACTAACCACACTTTTCTGAGTGGAAAACAGAGCACAACACAATGGCAGTCCTACAACCCTAATGTCATGAAGACCCATTGCATCTCACCAAGTGTTACTCTTGAGACTGTTAATGTATTGGCAGCTCCATAGACGTGAAAAGGTTAATGTTCCTGAGTCATTATAGACTACATGAGATCTTCTGTCAAAAGTGGTAATTAGAGTACATGGAGGCTAGCCAAAGGTGGGAGCCTAATGAATTATACTATGTACATATGTATTGGCTTCTCCAAGCCTCCTCTTCATTGTTTTGATTTATTAGAAAGACAATGGTTGGGTGGAGCCTTACTCAATCACATGTCTAATGTGCCCTGGCAGTAACACCGCTAATTATCCTGGAATACTTCAGGATCTGATTAAGAATAGTAAACAAATTATGCAGCACAAATTGGAAGAATAGTTCAGATTTTGAGCGTCACATAAGGGTTTACTCCAAGGCAGGGGTGCACCACCAATGAGGCGAGGTGAGGCGATTGTCTCAGGCAGAACCAGATAGGGGCAAGAGAGGGGCAGCGGAAGGGGGATTATCTGTTTTTTATTAGTATAGTTTTGTGAAGCACAGTGGGTACAGTATGTGGCGCTGTATTAACCAGTATGTTTTGTAGCTCTGTATGTAATGTTTTCCATGTCTTTAACAGTAGGGCTAGAGGAAAGGGGTCAGGTTAAGAAATTGGCATTGGGAAGTTGGGGTGCCGTTTCTCCATCTTTGCCTCAGGCAGCAGAAAGGCTAGGTGCACAACTGCTCCAAGGGACATAAGAGGTAGGTCTTCTAAATGCTTATGGTTCTGACTGCGGAAATCTTCAGTGGAAAATGATTTTATTTTTTAAAAAGGACTAAAAACAAGTTGTTGAAAAGTGCGGTGCTGTCACACAGTTCTTAGAGTCATTGTAATTTCACACAATTTAAAGGGAACCGGTCATCAACTTTATGTTCACCATACCGAGGGCAGTATAAAGTAGTGACAGACATGCTGATCTCAGCGGTGTGTCAACTTTTAACTCATGTGTGACACACCGCTGACATCAGCATTTCTGTCACTACTTTATACTGCCCTCAGTACGGTCTGCATAAAGTTGATGACAGGTTCCCTTTAATTTCATTTAATTGAGGGGTCTCACTTCCACCTAATTTGCAGTCCACTGCCGGTTGTCAGGTAAGATACGTCCTTAGTAACAAAGAGACAGACGACGGCGGAGATGAAGTGGAGGTGTCTCCTGAGATCCTGAGCCTGGTAAAAGAACTGCTTCTACACTGCTGAGGATCACAGAAGCATCTTGCCTTTCTGTAAATGTGATATTCCCCTTATCTGTTCTGTGAGCTCTGGAGATGAAAACAAACAAAGTCCATGCTGGTAGATGTAGTGTAGGCAGTGAACAATGTGGGAGCCTCCATTAAGTGAACCTTGAATATGCAGAAACCTTAATGATGGGAAATGTGTTTCATCCCACAGGTTAGTGCACAAGCTACAGAGGTTCCTGGACCCTAGAGCAGAAGCTAAGGCATGGACCGTCCATAGAAATTATGTCCTGAATTTGAAAGGGCTTCATTAATCAGGATTCAAATATAATTCTACAGATAACTATTTAAAAGTGTACACAGGGATGCACCACCAATGAGGCCAGGTGAGGCAGCACCAGGTAGGGCAAGAGAGGGTGAGGGCCATGGGCTGAAGGGAAGGGGTTAGGGTAAGAAACTGGCATTGGGGAAGGAGAGGCGGTGTTTCAGGTGCACCACTAAGTGTACAAGTCCAACAAGATTGTGCCTATAATATATATTACATTTCTGGATATTCTACAGCAGATTCCAGGGACAATTCTTTAAAACCCAAGGCTATGCCTAGAAATTGGGCATGTTGACATGTTTGGTTTTCCATGCAATACAGATAAGGATTGTCAGTTACATGTAAAGAGCCAGCGGCTGGCTGAATCCTCTGCAATCTGGAAATTATGGTTAAGAAATATCTTGAGTCTCATCTTTCCTGTTATGACATATAACTGATCTGTGGTCAGAACCTTTACAAACCTGTAATGTTTATATCCTTCTCGAGAAAACTTTGGAAGAAAGCTCTTCTAACCACTAATGCTGAGGACGGGGGAGGCCATGTCACATCGGGGGTCCTGTTTAATGGTGATTTCAGAAAAGAGGAAGCTCGAGCTACTTATCTGACCAAAGATGAATGTACACATATCCTGTGGTCAGATCTGCATCAAATCAAAGAGGGTGGCCCTTAATCTGTGGTCGCTGACTCTCCTTCACCAACACATTCCTACCTGGCATGTAGAAGGATGTGCTCAGTCAACAGCCAACAATGTTCATCTGGTTATGTAACCATGTCATAACAAGAACTGGAAGCAAGTTATGGTATGGGCAAGTTGTAGAAGACAATGTTGTTTTCTTATGTATACAGTGTAGAATTCTCTAATTGAAGAACATAAACTCACCCATGCTTACTGACAGATGTTTCATTTACTATAGCATGGTCATTCAGTTCATAGTCTTGAAGATTTGCTTCCTAAATTACGTCTCAAAGTTATAATGATGTTAGATCCACAAATCTAATTTGTATATGATGACTATGGTCAGTGCTAGATACATAATAGGGTGAAGAACCATATCTAAGGCGAGGTCCAGATGGGGTTGCCCATTTTCAGGATGGGTGCTCCGTGGTTGAGCTTTTAAGGCATGGATGTCAAACTCATGGCCCTCCAGATGTTGCAAAACTACAACTCCCATCATTCCCTGATAGCTGAAGTTTGCCCAGGCATGATGGGAGTTGTAGTTTTGCAACAGCTGGAGGGCCACGAGTTTGACATCCCTGTTTTAAGGGATTACTGGTCCCCTTTTCTCTATTTTCTATGGATTAATAGAAAGGATCTGCGCAGTCGGATGTAGTCTACGGCAGCCTTTGTCCTCCTAAAAAAGTCAAAATGGCCTACTCTCCATTTTTTGGTTGCTTCACCTCCCAAAATAAAATTAATGAAAAAGTGATCAAAAAGTCATACACGCCCCAAAATAGTATCAATGAAAAGTACAGATTATCCTGGCAAAAATTAACCCTAACATAGCTCCATACACATAACTACAACAAAGTTATAGAGGTCAGAATATGGCAACGTAAAGAGAAAATATTTCAATAATTTTTTATTTATTTTTTATTAATTTTTTATTTTTTTGTATTAAATAGGTTTTCTAACCTAAGTACTGATGACCTGTCCTCAGGATAGGTCATCCGTATCTGATCAGTAGGGGTCCGACACCTGAGGCCCCCGCCGATATGTTAGAGAAGGCACCGGCAGTTCTGCTTGCTATAGAAGTGAATGGGGCTGAGCTGCAATACCAAGCACAGCCACTACACAATGTACGGCGCTGTGCTTGGTAAACTGCGAGAAAGCCGTGGTGCTCACAGGAGCGCCGGTGCCTTCTCAATCAGTTGATTGGCGGGGGTCTTGGGTGTCGGACCCCACTGATCAGATACTGATGACTTAGGCTCCTTTCACGTATGCATGCCCCTTATAGCATATTACCCTGGGTCAACAGAGATATGCTGCCAATAAACAATGGAACTAATCAAACTGTATGGGGACAAACGATCGTAGTGACGATCATTCATCCCCATATGGCAGTGATTATAGCTGTGTCTAAATGCAACTATTGAGGAGGCAATGATCAGGAATTAGCTTCCTCTTTCCTGATCACTGTCCGCTCTGTTGACCTATGTAAAAGGACCCATACAATGAGAGTGCCTTATACAATCCAGTTTTATCCAAATGCTGAGTATGCATCAGTATGCAAAGTCTGAATACCGGGTGAATAATCCATTTATTTAACATTTTTAACAATTCCTCTGTTAGGCATTATCCATGGATAATCAGCCAGCCGTCACATATATAATTCCAGTTTACAGTCCCCGCCATGTTAATAAAAATGGCTGTGGATGTAGCTCCAAGTATACATTTCATGGTCTTTTTAACGGTTTCTGTGGTATCATTAGGCGTAACGTGTGAAGGAAATTAACAAGAATTCCTCACGGTCTTGGTAATGTGAAACGATTGTCGCTACATCTGTGAAAACAAACATGTTCTGTGCACAGGACCCAGCGATGAGCAAATGCACCCGGCTACCTCACAGCTCTACATGACATTATGGGGCCTAAGGTGCTCACATTTTAATGGGCAGAAAGGGGAAAATGATTTTACATGGTAACATTCTAGCTAAAGTTCATAAAACGCCCACATAAAGTATCTGCCCCCATGGCCAGAAAGTAGCCTCTTCTCTATAAAAAGACATGAAAGCCGTCTACAGTTTGCAAAACAGCACCTAAAGGACCCTCAGACTATGAGAAAAGATTCTCTAGTCTGAAGAAACCAAGACTGAACTTTTTGGTCTCGATTCTAAGGCCTCTTGAACATAAATGTTGTGTGCCCGTGGCTATATTGGGGCCCGCTCACGGCGGGTCCACAATACACAGGCACTGGCCCGTGTGCACTCCGCATCACGCTATGTGGACCTATTTACTTGAATGGGTCTGCAATCACAGAGATGCGGAACAAAAGCATGTGCTTCCGTGGTGTTTCTGTCCGTGCCTCCGCGCCGCAAAAAAATAGAACTTGTTCTATTTTTTTGCGGTACGAACGGATCACGGACCTATTCCAGTTGAATAGGTCTCAATCCGCCCGGCCGCCGCATGGACGTTGCCCGTGCATTGGGAACCGCACATGCCGGTGAACAGCAGCCTTATCAGCCATCCAGACTTGATAAAGGGGTCATCGGTACCCCAAAACGCGTCTTCATTGAATAAATTGAATTTTTTTTAACAACCGGTTGTGAAAGTGCGCCCCTTGTTGTCCACACACTTGACTCCTATGGTCTGACGTTCTTCTACTGTCTACCCGACTGGCGGTGTGCCCTCCACCCAAGGTGATTGGACAAGTTCAGGCTGCATCAGTCGTTAACCATTCCCACTTGGCCTTTATTGTGGTTGCGCCCAATTTGCTGCAACCCAGATAGGTGAGCAAACCATTTCCACTATCTGTGGATTTAATGTTCTTTTGACATACTCACCCAATGAGCGCCTTTCTCTTCTTATTTCCACTATTGGCTAGAACAGGAAATAGGAAGTAGTTAGTTAGTGTGTGTGTGTCTGAGAGGAGTCAGGAGAGGAGCAGTACAGACCTACTCCATCATGTAGCTGCCATGTTAGCCTATTGGCTCTGGCCAGGTCAAGGGAGCACGAAGTACAGATTCCAGCAGCATAGCACAGACCAGCAAGTCTACGTCTGAATATAGGGAAAGTCTAGTGAAGGTGAGAGCTTGCTTAGCCAGAGGACTTCACAAGCACCAGTGACCGGGAGAAGCCTAAAAGCGCCTGGACACAACCGGATAATTATTGCTCAGAATTATCCTTTTTCACTAAATAGTGAACCTGAATATTTCAGGAGAGCATCCTGCATAAAATAATGTAGCAGAGAGTTTGCCTGCCACGAGGGAGAATGCCCTTATTGGATTGCTCAATATAAAGTACGGATACCATTATATTCAGTACCTGAGTGCTAGAGCATAGACAAAGTCAAGACTAGATATAGAGAGAAGGAAACTCCTTAAAGTACAATTGCCAAGCCTATTATAGGAATTACAGTGGATATTATTGGGATTATCAACTTTGCCATCTAAATTAACTGTGTTGACTACCTGGAGACAAGTGATTAAGTAAAAGGTCAATTGTTTTACTACAACTGACTCCTCATCTTTTCCACCACCAACCTTTGCACCTAACAGTGCTGGTGTCACGAACAACACAGGGGCTCAGCCGCAAAGCACCTTAAATACCCATTACCATCAAGGGCACCTCAACCACCATCTGGCTGGTGTTCCCTGCAATAAGTGCCCCGGAGGATTTAGTGCTGTCTTCCCCTTCACTGCACGCTGGCCCAGGGAGGCTCTGCCAGCCTTGAGTACGAAATACTACTACCCCCATGGGCACACTGTGCCTCACATGTTGCCCCTGCGGTCCGGTCTGCTGCACAAGGCCCCAGTGCTAACCACTAAGCCACCGCGCTGCAAGCCAAAGAAATAATTATCATGAATTACACAGTAATTGTTAAATCAGTAGTTCAAAAGCAAGTTCATTCTAAACTTTAATCCACTATCATCTGAGAAAACTACGAGGTAAGAGGGAATGTTTATAATAAAAATAATAATAATAATCTTTATATATCACCAACATATTCTGCAGCGCTTCACAATTCTGGGGTTTGGCCTGTTATCCTGCAAGTTGATCCAGAGGAAGGCAAAAAATAAATAAAAAATGTGAGGTCGAAGACAATTTTCCTTACTTTAGGGTAAAAAAAAGTAAGGCAATCAGAATGACTTCCTGGATTAACGACCCCACTCTAGTAGCTATAGCCTGTAATATTATTACGCTCCAGAAATACATCCAGGACCCAGAGAGCTCCATAGTCTCACTGCTCTTACCGTAAAGAATCCTCTTCTATGTTTGTAGACAAACCTTCTTTCCTCCAGACGCAGAGGATGTCCCCTCGTCACAGTCACAGTCCTGGGGATAAATAGATGATGGGAGTGATCTCTGTACTGACCCCTCATACATTTTTACATAGTTATAAGATCTCCCCTCAGTCGTCTTTTTTTCTAAAGTGAATAACCCTATTGTTAATAATCTTTCAGGGTACTTTAGTTGCCCTCCTCTGAACCCTCTCCAGCTCTATGTCTGTCTATGTCTCTGTCTGCCTTGGATCGCACAGGTGCAGGCAGTCGGCGGTACTGCATCTGCGCGGGATTTATGGCAGACGAAATGAAGATTCCAGGGGCGTAGCTTGAATGAATTCGTTGACGTAGCGGAGGGGGTGGCGCCGTTCACCTCGGCTGTGGGACGATATTTTATAATGAGGAGGCGTGCTTGGGCTCTAAATTAAGGCGGGCTAGGCCCTGCAGGGGGGGGGGCGCGTTACTGGACTCAAAGGGTGAAGAATAACACCCCTCTGGGCACCTTCAAGGTTCATTTGCATAATACTAAAAGCGCTTTTTTAACAAAATGAAACCATAAAGAGAGGAAAGAAGACCACTGCAGGAAATGAGGTATTTTATTGAACATGGCAATGGTGACAGCTTAATATGGTCAAACCAGGTGACAGATTTCCTTAAATGACAATTTGCAAAGTTGCTTTATTTCTTATTTTAGATACATTGGAGCAGTAAAAGAAACATTGGCTGTGAAAGTATACATAGTTTATACACATTTTTAACAAAATTAGAGGGTTTTCCAACTGTTTTAGGGCGCATGCACACAAATGTATTTTCTTTTCGCGTCTGTTCCTTTTTTTGCGGACCATATGAAGTTACTCCGTATGCATTCTGTTTCCATATATCCGTTCCGCAAAAAAAACAGAACACGTCTGCATTAGTACTGTTCTATTAGGGGCCAGCCGTTCCGTTCCGCAAAATATGGAATGCGTCATCAGTATTTTTTGTGGACCGCAAAATACATACAGTCTTGTGCATGAGCCCTTATACTCATGGCCTATCCTTTTGGATAGGTCACCAGCATCTGATCGCGGGCGTCCAACACTGATGACATCATAGTGCTTACCCTAGGGCATGTGATGTCTCATTGATCATGTGAATGGGGCTGAGCTGTGACGCCAAGCGCAGCCACTATACAATGGATGGCGCTGTGCTTGATAAGCTGTGAAGAGGCCGCGGTGGTCACCAGAGCACTACAGCCTCCCTGAACAGGTGACTGGCAGGGGTCCTGGATGTCGGACCCCCACCAATCAGATACTGATGACTTATCCTAAGATCAGATACTGATGACTTATCCTAAGATCAGATACTGATGACTTATCCTAAGATCAGATACTGATGACTTCTCCTAAGATCAGATACTGATGACTTCTCCTAAGATCAGATACTGATGACTTCTCCTAAGATCAGATACTGATGACTTCTCCTAAGATCAGATACTGATGACTTCTTCTAAGATCAGATACTGATGACTTCTCCTAAGATCAGATACTGATGACTTCTCCTAAGATCAGATACTGATGACTTCTCCTAAGATCAGATACTGATGACTTCTCCTAAGATCAGATACTGATGACTTCTCCTAAGATCAGATACTGATGACTTCTCCTAAGATCAGATACTGATGACTTCTCCTAAGGTCGTAAAATCCCTTTATCTAAAGACTTTGCACTAGAGGAGTTGTCAATAGACTATTTGTTTTGTACTGATGGATTGTCTGTAAATCTTTGCACCCATAGTTCTCAGGGTTTGTGAAAAATAAATCAGATGATGTGTTGGTCATCTTTGTGGGAAGAGTGAGGGAACCAATCTGTTTCACTTACTTAGCAGCAGCCTCAAGAAAACTTCTTGTTTCTTTTAATAGATTCTCCGATTCCTTGATGGTGAGCTCCGGCAGCGCCATCCCTTTAGTGGCCATGTCCTCTCCCTGAGATTTCTGTGCAGTCAACTTGAATATTCAAGGTATTTTGTGTCCTGGAATTCAAACATTTTCACACATTATATATTTCTGCCTGTGCTGTATAACAGGGAATTGTGCATTATATCCTTCTATTAAGGATTGTTCCTTGTAGTGATCTAACAATAGAGCAGTCTTGATGGACATATGTGTACTGAAAACTGTCATTTTGTGCTCATTCAGCCGTAAGCGGTCTCCCCCGACCCCACCACACATATACACACTCATTATGGTCAAGCACGTTGTATTTTCATTGGGGAGAGAGGAGGAAGCCGCTGCCAGACTTTTCTAGAGCCAGCTTGAGCTGGCTCCCAATCCTTTTTTCTCTGACAGATTCATCAGAGTCACAAGCCCCCCCCCTACATATTAGATTGCTGGCCGGACCCAAAAAAACAAACAAACGCGGGTTTGGCTGAAAATAGTCTGTGTTGGGAATTTTAGCCACAATGTTGAACTCTTCTTCCTCTTGTGGCAGAATGCAGACGGTAGCTGCAAACTGCTTCAAACTGCAATTTTTAACAGCGGTTAGAGAGTTGTGCAGGGCTTAGATATTGGTAACCAGTCCCCGTGGCCAATGCCAGATATGTGGGGGTCCCACTTTCAAGACCCCTGTCAATAAGCTGTGGCACTCTGGAGAGTGCGGTGTCCTCTTCACTGTTAACCTGCTTGAAGCTGAAATTCTAAGGTAGGATATACAAATTAGAAAGCTGTCAGCCAAACACTCCAGAAATGTGCATGCTCGGCAAGACACCTCTGCAATCTCCCCATGAATTAAAGAATTGAGCAATTGAAATCCAAATGCCCTTTAATTCTCCAGACATCTTCCACTGTTGGAGCATTGGGATGACCTCATACAAATTTGATGCTGAGGAGTCACCAAAATTAACTGGTTTGCCCAACATGTTTAATAGATGTGGCCAGCTTAAGTCAAGAGTGCAGTCAGCGCAGCTGCTACAGTTTTCCCATCACCATTCAGCCAGAGATAGAGCCTTTAGAATATGGGCTGTGAGTGAGGTCTGCAGACCTAATTCCCAACATGGTTTCTGAAGGTTCTATTTCTGTGGCTACAAAGTTTAGATTTTCAGTGTTAAAGCAAGACCTGGCCCAAAGCTCTAGCTGCTATACAGCCTGAGATAGAGTAGCTTAAACAGCCCCCACCCTTCAGATGGCTATTGTCTCAGCCAGCATGGAGGAGGGGAAGTGCTCTCCCAGTGTAACTACTATGCATGACCCAGAGGAATGGGTAACATGGAATTGTGTGCATGTTATCCCCTCCTTTGCATCAATCAGAGAGCAAACTTGTTCTCTATCACATATGGAGGTGTGTGTCTTTTATTTTATTTTTCCAGTTAGGCCATTTATTGGTGCCACAACCCAGATGTTCAGCATCTGCATCACTGCATAGAATAAGTCTCAGCAGCACTTGCACCACACATAAACATCAGTAAAGTTTACGTTTTACCATGTCCCTATCTTGTACTTTCCATAAAATGTGCATTGTACAAAAATAGTACAAAATAGAAAAAAATGTCACTTATTTTGCACCACTTTAATCGTACTACTCACAGAATAAGACATTATTTTTGGCACATGGTGATGAAAGGGGGCGTTCAAAAGTTTGTTATGGGGCCCATCCTTTTCTAGCTACACCCTTGGTAAAGGGGTATTCTCATCTGAAGCATCTATGACTCTGTACAACTACTGCGCCACAATCTGTGCCAGAAATACGCCTAATATAGGCGTACTTCTTATTGTAAATGACCCCCTGTGTTTTTTTACCAATAACTCACCTGAAGATTGGAATAACACTGTGCTTGAAACAGAGACAAGAAATATCACACTTAGGCCTCATGCACACGACCGTTGTGTGCATCCGCGTCTGTTCCGTCATTTTTTACAGTTTAGCTTCTATGGAGCATGGAAAAAAACTGATAGTCCTCCGTTTTTTCTCCACGTCCGTGATCCGTGATTTCAGTCTGTCAAAAAAATGTAACCTGTCCTATTCTTGTCAGTGGAAAACGGAGGACGGACCCATTCAAGTCCCAGTTTTTTTTCATGCACCATAGAAATGAATGGGACCTCCGCTAAACTGTGAAAAATGACGGAACGGACGCGGATGCACACAACGGTCGTGTGCATGAGGCTTAAGTGTGATATTTCCTGTCTCTGTTTCAAGCACAGTGTTATTCCAATCTTCAGGTGAGTTATTGGTAAGGGTACATCTGTGAAAAAACACAGGGGGTCATTTACAATAAGAAGTACGCCTATATTAGGCGTATTTCTGGCGCAGTAGTGGTACAGTGTCATAAATGCTTCAGATGAGAATACCCCTTAGCTAGAAAAGGATGGGCCCCATAGCAAACTTACCTGTGCCTCGCTGGACTTGCGAGTTAAGATGGCAGCCCGCATGTGATCGCGGGCAAACAATGCAAACTGGCCATCACTGTTCAGCATTATTAATGAGATTTTTTTATTTTTTGCTCAATCCCCCTCTGGTGTCCAAACAGTCTTTGTTTCTGGAGCTGCAGTGCTAACATCACCGACTATGTGAGGCCAGTCATTGGCCTCAGCGGTCATGTAATGCGGTCCAGGGTGTCATCACTACAGTATGATCTGCTTGTCTGACCACCCCAGGTGCTGCACACACGATACTGCACTTCTCGTATTGTTCACTACTCGCTCTTGTACCATTTTTATACCAGACGCTGCACTGTAGTCTGATGTAAGAAAAACCACTGCCCCTCTGCAACACAGAAGCTCAGCTAAGCTGCCAAAAAGCTTGCTGTTTCCAATAGCAACCACCAAAAACTGTGAACGCAGCTCTGAAGTAAGTTGCAGACTGTTACACAGGACTTTATAAGATAAGTAATGCAATAGATTTACAATGTCTCATGACTATTTATGCTTTCACTTTTTATCGACTCTCCTTCAGCTTTGACAATTATTTCCTTTTTCTTTCCTCCAAGTCTTTCACATGTTAGAGTTTCCAACCTCAGCCTTCGCTGCCGGACAGCTTGGCGCAAGTCACATGAGTAAATAAATTAATAGTAAAAATAGGTCATTACTAACCTTGCCCATCGGCAGCTTACACTCCCTTTCCCATCATGATGTGAAACAGGCGCAGTGCCAGCCTACCTGGCATGTATGGTTCGGATGACTAAGCTTGTTATCAGCAGGATTATATACCATGGCATTGTCAAACTTATGTCTTATAGTTGATTTGTACGGGTGATGGGCGGCTCAGGGGGAGATTAGGGGCTATGAAACTGATTGCATGTGTTCAGCTCGGTTGCTCTTAGTACTATTGTGACCATAGTAGTGAATGAGTGGATTCAATAGACGGTAATGAAGATACTGTCACTCATAAGGAATAGGATGTGATTAGCAGGATGAGTTTTAATTATAAAGTAGGTTGGGCACTTCCCGTCATGCTGACTTTACTGGCATAGGGAGGAATTATAGTTACTGGGCAGCATTATTCTACGGCAGTCTGTTTGGTTAATTCTTTTGTCTGCGCCATAAAAACAGACAAGTTGGATGAATGAAGTTTGTGTTTCCCTTAGTGTCAGTGTACATTGCATTTGTGCCCATTAGATATTGCCAGCTATACACTCTACAATTGTAAGCAAAATGAAGTTACTCTTTGGGAATGACTTTGATTTCTGTTTTGATTACTGATACAATGTTGTCTGATTGTTCTGAAAGTCGCAATTAGTAGAGACCAGCACAATGTATCTAAGGCGATATCACAAACAGTTGTATGGTTCATGTCTTTTACTGTACATGGAAATAGTGCAGGAGAAAAGGGTCAGTGAGCTCTGGAATTTAACCCCTTAAGGACCAGACTGATTTTTGCAAATGTGTCAACTTTATGTGGTGATAACTTTAAAACGCTTTAGGCTACTTTCACACTAGCGTTCGGCTGTCCGCTCGTGAGCTCCGTTTGAAGGGGCTCACGAGCGGACCCGAACGCTTCCGTCCAGCCCTGATGCAGTCTGAATGGATGCGGATCCGCTCAGACTGCATCAGTCTGGCAGCGTTCAGCCTCCGCTCCGCTCGCCTCCGCACGGACAGGCGGACAGCTGAACGCGTGGCGTTCGGATCCGTCCAGACTTACAATGTAAGTCAATGGGGACGGATCCGTTTGAAGATGCCACAATATGGCTCAATCTTCAAGCGGATCCGTCCCCCATTGACTTTACATTGAAAGTCTGGACGGATCCGTCCGAGGCTATTTTCACACTTAGCTTTTATATGCCAAAATAATGCAGACGGATCCGTTCTGAACGGAGCCATCGTCTGCATTATTATGATCGGATCCGTTCAGAACGGATCCGATCGAACGCTAGTGTGAAAGTAGCCTTATCTTATCCAAGCCATTCAGAGATTTTCTCGTCACATATTGTACTTCATGATAGTGGCAAATTTGAATCAAAATATTTCATTTTTATTTTTAACAAAATTTACTAAAAAATTGGAAAAATTGGCAACTTTCCAAATTTCAATTTCCCTGCTTTTAAAACAGATAGTGATACCTTATATAATAGTTATTACTTTACATTTCCCATATGTCTACTTCATGTTTGGATCATTTTGTGAATGCCATTTTATTTTTTGGGGACAGTAGAAGGCTTAAGTTTAGATCAAATATTGAAATTTTTCAAAATCCACTTTTTAAGGACCAGTTCAGGTCTGAAGTCACTTTGTGAGGCTTACATAATAGAAACCACCCCAAAATTACCCCATTTTATAAATTACACCCCTCAAGGTATTAAAAACTGATTTTTACAAACGTTGTTAACCTTTTAGGTGTTCCACAAGAATTAATCGAAAATTCTGATTCATTTTCAGAATTTCACTTTTTTGGCAGATTTTCCATTTTAATCATTTTTTTCCACTAACAAAGCAAGCCGAACAAAACTCAATATTTATTGCCCTGATTCTGTAGTGTGGTCGTAAACTGCTGTACGGGCACACGGCAGGGCGCAGAAGGAAAGGAACGCCATATGATTTTTGGAGGGCAGATTTCACTGGGATAATTTTAACTTGCCATTTCACATTTGAAGACCCTCTGATGCACCCCTAGAGTAGAAACTCAAAAAAAGTGACCCCATTTTGGAAACTACGGGATAAGGTGGCAGTTTTGTTGGTACTATTTATTTTACTATATTTGGTTGTTTGTTTCAGTTTTACATAATAAAGCATTTTTTAAAACAATTATTTTTTTTGTGTTCTCTATATTCTGAAAGCCATAGTTTTTCTTTGTTTTTTTTTGGGGCCACTGTCTTATGTAGGGGCTCATTGGTATGAGATGACTGTTTGATTGGTACTATGTTAGGGTGTATATGACTTTTTAATCGCTTGGTATTACACTTTTTGTGATGTAAGTTGACAAAAAAAGCTTTTTTTACACCGTTTTTTTTTTGTGTTCACCTGAGGGGTTAGGTCATGTGATATTTTTATAGAGCAGGTCATTACGGACGTGGCAATACCTAATATTTTTTATTTTTTTAAGTTTTACACAATAACATTTTTTAAACAAAAAAATAATCATGTTTTAGTGTGTCTATATTCTGAGAGCCATAGATTTATTTTTTGGGCAATTGTCTTAGGTAGGGGATCATTTTTTGCAGGATGAGATGACTGTTTGATTGGTACTATATTAGGGTGCATATGACTTTTTGGTCGCTTGGTATTACACTTTGTGATGTAAGGTGACAAAAAAAATTGCTTTTTTGACACCGTTTTTATTTTTTTACGGTGTTCATCTGAAGGGTTCATTGTGTGATATTTTTATAGAGAGGTCGTTACAGATGTGGCAATACCTAATATGTATACTTTTTTATTATTTTTTTTACATTTAACACAATAAAAGCATTTTTGAAATAAAAAATAAATAAATGTTTTAGTGTCTCCATAGCCTGAGAGACAGAGAGTTTATTTTTTGGGCGATTGTCCTATATATAAGGGCAAATTTTTTGCGGGATGAGGTGATAGTTAGATTGGTACTAATTCGGGGGCATACGCCTTTTTGATCGCTTTGTGTTGCACTTTTAGTAAAGTAAGGACAAAAAATTGGATTTTGTGCCTTTTTTTTTTTTATGGTGTCTATCGGACTGGGTGGATCATGTGATATATTTATATAGCCAGTAGTTACGGACGCAGCGATCTCTAATTTTGTGTTTTGTTTTTTTTTTTCTTGTTTTTTTTTTTACTTAAAAAAATATATATTTCTGTCCCACTCTGGGACATAAACTTTTGGAGGTCTGATCCCTCTTCAATGCATTACAATACATCTGTATTGTAATGCATTGCCTGTTAGTGGATTACTCAGTGTAATCCACTAACAGGTTGCCTAGGAGACGGGCCTGAGGCTGGATCTCCTGGGCACCCGTAGAATGCAGGTCCCCATGCCGTGAAAGGCATTGGGCAGCCTCTGCACAGCATTGGGCTGCCTTGTCACACATTGGGTCCCTGCCACAGAAGCGTGGGGACCCGATGCGCTGCTTCACCCTCCGCAAACCACTTCTATGTCGCAGTCAGCGCTGACCGTGGCATAGAAGAGGTTAATCCGCCGGTTTCTGCACCCGCCCGATCAGCCCGACGTGAATGTACCGCGGAATGCGTTCTGGCACAGCATCCCCCGCCGTACATGCACTGCATTTTGCGTTAAGGGGTTAAAGGGAACCTGTCATCAACTATTTGCTGCCCATACTAACTGCAGTATAAAGTAGAGACGGGTGAGTTTATTTCAGCGGTCTGTCATTTAAAAGTTAAAAGTAAGTGGTTGCTGAGAACCAACATCACAATCATTGCAGACTGGGCCTGGAAAAGAGTCCCGGCCACCTAAGAAGAGTCCTGGTTATTCATGATCTCCTGCTCTCCTGCCCACCTGCTGATGACTGACGGTCTAATACAGAGTTTTCTCCCTTTCTCTCTAGGAGAGAACTGCCAATCATCAGCAGATGGGCGAGAGAGCAGGAGATTAGGAATAACAAGGACTCTTCTCAGGTAGATTTGACTCTTTTCAAGGCCTGGGCTGCAATTATTATGAAGCTGGTTCTCCGCAACCACTTACTTTTAGCTGATGTGTGACACACCGCTGAGATCAGCATTCCTGTCACTATTTTATGCTGCCCTCCATGAGGTCAGCATCAAGTTGATGACGGGTTCACTTTAATAACCTGTAGATCCCTCTTTAGCGGCGATCACCTCCACTAGACATTTCCTGTAGCTCTAATTAAGATTTACACAATGTTGAGGAGAAATTGTGGACCATTCCTTCCTGCAAATGTGTTTCAGATATTTTTGGAATGCCTTGCATGTGCACAGAGCACCTCCATAGGCCTAAGCTCAGGACTCGTAAATGGGTTATCTCAGAATTAGATATTAATGGCCTATCCTTAGGACAGGTCATCCATATCAGAGTAGTGATCAGTTGTTTGAAATGGCCGCTGCACTCAAGGGAGCTCCGTTGAACACTGCAGCCTCCTCATAGCCTACCAGGCACAGCGCCATCCATTGTATAGTGGCTGTGCTTGGTATTGCAGCTCTATACCAATTACTTGAATGGGACAGAGCTGCCCTTAGTTCACATGTCCGATATACGGTGAAGTCATTGGACTGGGAAGAGGCCTAAGCACTCACGGATTGCTGCCGTCTCTTTAAACAGCTGATCGTCAGTCGTGCTGGGAGTCGGACCCTCGCCCAACTGATGCTGATGACCTAAACTTAGGCTAGGCCATTAGTATTACATTCCCAGAGAACCAATTTAAGGTCATGCCACAACATCTCCATAAGGAGTGACAGACTTGGTCATTCCAAAACACAAATCCTCTCGTTATCTTGCATCACCCAACATCTCTTCAGCTTGAGGTCATGGAATCTTCCCTTATATTCTCCTTGAAAATGTTTTCATACACCTTTAATATTTATTGTTTCCTCAGTGATCACAAGACATAGAGACGCCCCAAAATGTTGCCCCCTCCACCAAGCCCCAAACCACGATGCCCTCTCCCCCATGCTTCACACTGAGGTTTTGATGTTGCTGTATAGTGTTGTTTTCCCATAGGTATAGCATTGTGTGTTTGTGTTAAAAGTTCTACTTTTTTCCCACCTTTCCATGCAAAACTTTCCTACAATCATTGTGGGACATAGGGGGTCATTTATTAACCAAAAATAGGCCTATACTAAGGCGTATTTCCGGCGCAGATTGCGCAATATGCAACTTTTCCCTGCTTATGCCAGGTCTAAAAAAAGTAGGTGTGGCATGACCGGGGAAAGGAACGGGCATTTATACTTTTCCACACCTGTTTTAGGTGTAGAACATGGTCTGAATGTAAGACGGCAAGAAAGCTGGCTTACATTTAGACTGGCGCTGCATGCACGGAAGTTATGAAGAGACCCCAGCCACTACATAACTTCGGCGGATCCACCGCGAGATATAGGGGTTATTAAGACCGGCGCCTAAAACGTCGGTCTTAATAAATGAGTTTTTATATGGACTACCGCATCCTTTGTTGTGTCCTTCTTTGTGGTGTCCTCTCTTTCTCCTTCTGCTCACTCTGCACAAGTGTCATAGGAGTTTGGTGGCTTCTTGCATTACATTCATGAACCAAGAATCTCTGGATGAAAATTGCTTCAGATCCTCCAAGATAGGAAAGTGTTGTAGTGGGAGGACGCAGGAAAAGGATTCCGCTGATATTTTTCCTACAGAAGCATCAATAATCCTTAATACGCCTGAGCCCTATGCCACCTGCTAAACTCTTTGACATCAGAAAGAAAGACCTCACCGGACAAAAAAAAATGGTGGCGCGATTCAATCGATAAGTCTGGAACAGAATGTGCAGTTTTCCAACGTGTTCTGTTTCCCATTCCCTCATAGATAATTCCATATTGTCTTAGCCTTGAGTGAATGGGTGAAAGCAAACACATACTGTAGTACATGCAGCACAGAGCGCTTATCTCTGTCTGTTACTCTTTGACCCACTAGCATTTCTGCTGAAACCGATGCTGATCTCAGCATGCACTGACCGCTGTAACCCTTCGTATGCTAGGAACAATACCATCTACTGTAAAGGGAATTCTCGCCAGCATTTTCTGTGTTTTCCTAAGTAAAGCCAGACCTTGCAATATGGGAAGTATGAGACTCGTTAGTCCCCCTTTTCTTTTTTTTTTTAATAGTTGACCCTGCTCCTGTATGAGGGTTACCTGCTGACTGCGTGATTAGGTGCCGCATTGGGAAATGCTGTTCATGGTAATTTGGGTATTATATACTTAAGCAAATCCCTCTTAAATTGCGACCCTGCCTTTAGATATATATTTGCTCTGTACGATTTGTGCCATCACTAATGACCAAGTTAGTGGGGGAATGGCGTTGAGACTGAAAAAGTTGCAGAAGACCTCAGTGAACTAAACACATAATGCACCCCAGTATAACCTCCCTCCGGCGCTCTGGGGGTCCCAGTCTCTGTCTGTGCATAAGATCACGTGGCATTTACCCACGTGGCCACTGCAACAAATCACCAGCTTCCGTGGTCTTGTATACAGACTGCACCATTGAGGCCGGTGTTGTCATGTAGTTAGAGGGCATGAATCCGTTTCACAGAAGTAGATAGTGGGGAGCAGCGGTGGGGGAGTATGTTTTTCTTTTTCTTTTTTTTTTTCCATATTAAAGCATTCCCTACTTTTAGAAAATATATATTGTATATCATGGATAACCTCTTTAAATTTACACTTGTTTCAGAGGATTGTCTAGACCTGGGATGCCCAACCTGCGGCCCTCCAGCTGTTGCAAAACTACAACTCCCAGCTTGCCCGGACAGCCTACATGTATCGGCCTACAAGAGGGCATGGTGAGAGTTGTAATTTTGCAACAGCTGGAGGGCCGCATGTTGAGCATCCCAGGTCTAGATTACATACAATGGTATCTAGTCTAAGGGTTGTCTCACCATAAGGGCTCGTTCACACGAACGCGTGATGCCCATTGCCGTATTGCGGATCCGCAATACACGGGCACTGTTCCGTGGCCATTCCACATCACGGATGCGGACCCATTCATTTCACAGCGTCCGCAAATCCGGAGATGTGGAACGTAAGAACGGAAGCACTACGGAGTGCTTTCTGGGGTTCCATTCCAGAACTTGCTCTATCTTTTTGCGGAACGGAAGGATCGCGGACCCATTCAAGTGAATGGGTCTGTGATCCCTATGCGCCTGCCCCACGGACAGTGCCCGTGCATTGCGGACCGCAATTTGCGGTCCACAGCACAGGCGTCACGCGTTCGTGTGAATGAGCCCTAAGAATGTATCCTTTCAGCGGGCCTTCAGCACTTCATTCTTGTGATCAGCAGGGTGCCAGAGTTTGGACCCCCACTAATATCCTGTGTGGTGGGGCAACCCCAGTGCACTCCCAGCAAGCAGAGATCTTGTACTGGAGGACAGAAGCATACCATACTGTGTATTAGAAATTAGCAAAATGTTTTATACATAGTTACATAGGTTAAAAAAAGACCATCTTGTCCAACCTTTTATGGGAACCATCAGTAAGGCTCCTTGCACACAATCCGCAAATTGCGGCTCTGTAAAATACGGATGTGGTTTGTGTTGCATAGACATTTTTTTTTGCGGACCCATTGACTTCAATAGGTCCGCGGTCCTCATTTTGCAGACAAGTATAGGACGTATTCTATCTTTTTGTGGGATTGATGCAGAAAGCACACGGATCATTTGTTTGCTTTCCACATCCATATGTCTGCAAAAAGATAAACCATGTCCACAAAATGCAGGCCACAGACCCATTGAAAGCAATAGGTCCCCAAATAAAGTGCGGACGGCACACAAATTGCATCTGTATTTTGCATTTGAGGTGGATGGGGCCTAAGGGTGAATTCAGACCTTACCAACATCAGTAAGAGTACATGTGGATGGGGTATCGGAGCATGCTTGGAGTTGTAGTTTAAGAACAGCTGGAGGGTCACAGGTTGCAGACCACTGAAGGTTAGTACAGAAGCCATGATGGGTCACATGTGACACTTTCTACATTATTCTTATGATATTATCTTTATCATCTGTGAAATAGGAGATGATTGTGCTGGTAAATTCAGAGCTAGGAGCCACAATGACACCTTAATTGATGGCTTTGGTTTATGGATCCGTCTGCTGGATGTCCACAGCATAAAGCAGCAGCTAAGCCTCTCGGTAAACACAGCCCTGTTATCACCGATAACACCAGCCCAGAGGTTTAGACCCACGTCTGGCTCCTGCAGGCTCCTTGGTCACTGGACTTCCTGTAGGGCCAGCTGCGTGGAGATGATAGGATCTGGAGGCCTCAACACTTCCTCCCTGTATCTCTTCCATCTTATGGCTTCAAAATGGCGATAAGTGCGTTATCAATCTCTACAGTCTGGGCGAAGACTCTCGTATATCACGCAGTCAGGACTCTGTAATGGGAATTTACATGGAGATTAATTGCCTGGCTGTGTACATATATTGCTACACGGCAGAACGACCATTGCAAAACAAAGCTTCTAGTTTATCTTAGTGGCATCTAATCTTCATCATGTCTTCAGTGTAATTCATCAGCAAATTATATTCAGTTGATCACTTGATTTGTTGGTGCACTTGTTGCTGATGTAAAGAAGCAGCCATTTTTCCTGGATAACACAATTATGTGACTCAATAAGGGTGCATTCACACTGCAGCGGCAGTTTAGGTTTGACATATGTGCCAGGAAAGCTTCTAGCGTGTGCACCAAAAATATCTAGACACCCCCATTCACCCGGTGAGTGTCCTCTTGGCCCCTGTTGGACCCGTATACAGGGTGCCTTATCTAGTACATTTGTATAATGTTTCTTTTTTTTTATATAGGCATTTTTAAAAAATATGGGAGCCTATGGGCTATATACATGCAGTGCCCTAGAGTAAGGGTACTTTGGACTATGGCCATTTGCCCCTATTGCTACCATGTTACCATCAACTTCCTACTTTATTGCACTTTGAAGGGTTGACTTGCACTAAGATTTATGCTGTTGTTTACAAATACACTGTTTTACATCATAGATCTACATTTTATATGTTTATTGCAATATATCCTGTTAATTTGCACTGATATTGCACCGTATGTGCACTACACTGTGAAAAGGGTTAATACACAGCCAGCTAACACTCAGAGTTTTTGGGACTTTCCACCTATACACTGTGAAGCTATAAGGCTAGGTCTACACAATGACATTTGTCGCGCGACAATTTTTATAATGATAGTCTACGGTATACTGTGATGCGACAGTCGCAAAAAATGCCATACATTTTTCTGTGACTGTTGCATTGCGACACCATAGACTACAATTTAAAAAATTGTCGCGCGAGATTGGTGCAAAAAAATGTAGCGCAACAAATGTTGCAGTGTTGTTGTGCCCTATCTGTCGCGCGACACATGTCGTCGTGTAGACCTAGCCTAGGAGGATATGCAGAGCTAAGTATTGGAGGGGAAAAAAGCACACAGTGAACTACTTACTGTCTGATGTAGCTCTGTCTAGACCAGGCCTGCTCAACTTGCGGCCCTCCAGCTGTTAAAAAAACTACAACTCCCAGCATGTCGAACAGCCTACTGCTATCAGCCTACAGCAGAGCATCGTGGGAATTGTAGTTTTACAACAGCTGGAGGGCCGCAGGTTGAGCATGCCTGGTCTAGACTGTCATTTAATTCTCAAACTGCATAGTCCTTTTCATTGATCGTATTGAGCAGGCATGTCCAAACTGCGGCCCTCCAGCTGTTGCAAAACTACAACTCCCAGCATGCCCTAATAGCTGTAAGCTATCCAGGCATGCTGGGAGTTGTAGTTTTGCAACAGCTGGAGGGCCGCAGTTTGGACATGCCTGGTATTGAGGCTCAATGCAAGTCTATGGCAGACTGGAATTATAACATTGTATTTGCTAGGCTGTGCTTCTCCTCTCCATCCCTCCCACTAGAAGGATCTAGTTCAGTTAGAGACTGTATATAAGGAGAGCAGTCAGTGCCTCTAGAGGTCTGCAGATAGGGACCAGTGTTCAGTAAGAGACTCTTCCAGGCTGCACGAGTGATCAGAAGAAGATGCTGAGATGGGAATACTCAGCCAGATGACTGAGCCGCAGACCCTGAGCCACCAGCCCTTTGGCCAGGCTATCAGCCTTCTTAGAGAGAGAGAGGGACAGCTAGCTCAGGCCTTTCCTTTAGCATCAAACCCTTCTTCTGCCAGGGAGGAGACTGGAGAAGCAGATCAGTGTGTTGCCTGTATTTTTGGCACTTGAGTTCCTCCAGTAAAGAAGCACACTGGTTACTGCAGACCCTGACCCTATGGACTTATTTCCCATTGGAATGCACCACGTCTTACCAACCCCTACAGAGAGCAGGAACACTTGGTGACACCAAAATGGTGTCTGGCGGACCTAGTGTAGTGTTGGGGCCCCACCAAACCTGGCCACTGCAGTGCTTATACAGTTACATACATCAGTGGTATTCACCAGGGTTTTCGTTCTTCCTGCGTGGAATAGTGCAGCAATTGCCACTATTTTATACAGCGGCATCCAGCAAAAAAAATAAATGTATACAGTACAGTATTCATTTTTAGAACATGGGTGTCTTAGTGATGGATGCAACACTGTGGTTAAATGCATCCACCTATTCCCATTCCTCACGACAAACCTCAGACAGACACTGCAGATGCAGTGCAATAGTGCACTTTTTTCTCAGATGCCATGAGTGCCCAATAACAGTGACAGTCACTGCCCCTCAAAGTGCCACTCCATGTGCCACCATTACAGCATGAGTCAGTCTTTCCATAGTACCATCCATAGCACACAACTTCCCTGCTTCACCATCTTGCACTGCTTTGTTCACCATCAGAGGAACCAGTCGCCTACCACTTACATGTAACGTCTTCTGTAGAAACAAGGTAGCCTGGGGCAAGATGATATTGATGGTAATCAGGGCTATTCGGCAAGAACACCTAAAATATGGCTGACTTAAAGCTCCTGGGTCCCAAACCACTGCTGGTGCCCATTTGATGCTTTTTGTAGTATGCTGGTAGGGTACTGGCATCTTTGGTATAGATCTTGTCTGTAACCTCTGCATGTGTGAGAGTGACAACTTGAGAAATTTACAAATACAGGATGATTCTCGACATTCAGTTACAAAACTCCTAAAGTCGGTTTACTGGCAATTTCAGGACATTGTGACTTGTAGTGCAACACAGAGTAACGGACGAGAGGACACTTGGAGAACCTATTGCGAGGGGTGACCACATCCTGAACTCTCACAAGCCAAAATATTGCATGACACCTTCCACAAGATGATCAGGCTTACAGCACCAGATAGAATGCATAGGGATGTGCTGGGTATGTATTTTTATGCAGGGGTATTACATTTGCATGTATGAGATGATGTATCTTTAGTAGGTAGGGTAGTATCAACTTGTGTCTAATTACTATCAGATCCGAAAAAAGCATGAGGTGGTTTCGCCCCCCCACATGACCATGAACCAGATACTTAAGGCATGCTCAGATGGTTAAATTGCACTTCCGAGGAAAATGGCTTATGGACATGAATGTATTTTCTTTCCGTGTCTGTTCAGTTTTTTTTTGCTCTCCTTCTATTCTGAGAATGAAGGGGACACAACACGGGTTTATCCCATTTACAGCTTTACCCCCCCAGTGCAGAGCCCCAGCCACCTGCGACGTGCCACCCCCCAGAGACGATCACGTCCCAGGTTTTTAGGAATGCCGAGTGGTGTGGTATGGCCCTTGATGGACTCTGTTTCACGGTGCTCCTACCTGTATGCCGTCGCTCCCCAGGGTTAGGATCCGAAGCAATAAAAGGGATGAATAATGGTGGAGGTGGAGAATAAGTTGAGTCCAGACCTTAATAAAGTTCAACAGCTTTACTTGCATAAACTTGAATCCACACAATATTCAGGCTTTCTCTTGGTCCCAGCGGGCTTTGGCATAATCTGGCAGGCACACCTGATAACTCTGCTTTCTCTGTCTGCTGTGCTAAACTCAGATTGGGTCTGTTAACTGGACTATCGTTCACTTCTGGTATCCCTGGATTGGGGTGCCTTTGGCTGTTGACCCCCTCCTGACACTCAGTAAGTAAATTAGCAAGGAGTCAGGGGGCTCTATGAGCTACTTCCCTTTTGAGAGACTCCTGCTGCAGCCGGAGAAAATTTCCCCTTGCTGCTACATCTTTCATGTCTTCTGAGCTCAACTATCGAGTTTAAACTGGAATAATCTAAAACTGCCACCCCTCCTTCTGGTAGGAAGCAGGACTTCTGCCCAAAAGGGAGAGAATGTCTATCTAAGGATCTATTTGCCATATACGCTGCCACCTGCTGGTGAACCAGGCACATTAAATGAACATAACAGTTTCATAGCAATATTAGGAATGCAATGTTAAAGGACCCGGAATAAAGAGACAGTAGCAGGTTGAAGAAATTGTAATAACACTCTGCGGTATTACACACCCATCGTCAATGAATGCAGCATGACCCCATTATGGCTGTGGTTCCTTGCAAATTTAGAAGGGAATGCAGCGCTATACCAGCATTGTATCCCCTTCATTTTCAGGATTATGGGGAATCACCTTATAAAATGATAGTATTTTAAAACATCACTATAAGGTGAGAGTAACCCTTTAATGCACTGGAGATCTTATAGCTTGTGTCAGCATTGCACGAAGAATATAGAGCACAAGCTTCTGCAGGACTGTACAGGGACTTCTCCTCAGTCCGACAAGTATTTATTACATTGTTCCTGCTGGTAAATAAACAGACTCAAAGATATCAGGTAATTGCTAGTTATGCAGTTCCATAGTATACTTATTAAACTGGCCCTGAAGGTGGATTTCTTTTACGAAAGCTAAAAATCGGTCGCTTTGTTGTTACTACTGAGTTCAAACTCAATGGTAATAAATCCGATGAGAAGTTGAATCGAAAATAACATTTGGGTATCTCCACCTTTGCCACTTGAGTTTGGCTCATTAGAAGTGCAGACTCTTGTGACTCATGTCTCAGCGGTATTCTCAGGAACACTGGTTCAGCCCAAAAATGGCTCATCCTCTGCGTGCATCATGATTGCTCTTGAACTCTGCCTGAGCCATGATTTACATGATGCATTGTTTAGGGTAGTGCCATGATATGTTCCTCTGGCCCAAGAACCAGACAAGCTGGTAAAATCTTCGGGTAAAACAGGCGTGACTGTTAAATAGCTCAGGGATGCCAGTGACTGTGTGCCTACATGTGATGTTTGTCTAACTCTGCATGCAGGGCATTTCCTGCATATTAAAACAGCTGGTCAAAGTAGAAGATGAAAAAGAGTCTGCAATAAGCCTCTTTGGCAAAATAAATTCCACAGACAGAATACAATAACTAAGGCTTCGTTCACATCACCGTTCAGCCTTTTCGTTCTCCTGCCCCATTTAGGACGGATTCGGCACATAACTGAGCTGGACGGAGCCTACGGACCCTGTAGACTATAATGGGGTCCGTTAGGTTTCCGCTCAGAGGAAGATTTTTGAGCGGAGACAAAAGTTGTGCATGCAGGACTTTTGTCTCCGCTTCAAAAATCTTCTTCTGAGTGGAAACCTAACGGACCCCATGTGGACTCTGTTCTGCTCAATTATGTGCCGAATCCGTCCTTTCCATTTTCCTGCCTCTAAACAGGACAGGAGAACGGAAAGGCTGAGCGGTTATGTGAACGAAGCCTAACAGATAAAGATCCTTACCACCCCCACCTTAATAGTGGGGTTTTCCGGGACTGTAATATTGATGACTTATGCTTAGGGTGGTGGGGCCAACTCCCAAGACCCTCCGTTTGAATGGGCTGCTTCCTCCAAAGCAGTACAGTCATAGGGTGATTCACACGACTGTGGCCGCTCTTCCTAGGCCATGTGATGTCACTGTATACCGGTCACATGGCCTAGTTCCAGCTCAGCCCCATTCAAGTCAATGGGGCTGAGCTGCAATACCAAGCACATCCGCTATTTTATGTACAGCGATGTGCTTGGAAAGTGGCCGAGATCTGGCTGTGCTTACAAGGGCTCCGGTGAGCATGGCGGCTTCCTGAAACAGCTGATTGGCAGGTGTGCCAGGACTTGGTCCTCTACTGATTTGATAATGATGACCTAGCCTGAGGATACGTCATCATTATCAATTCTTGAATAACCCCTTTAAGTCGGGGATGCTCAACCTGCGGCCCTCCAGCTGTTGTAAAACTACAACTCCCATCATTCACTGCTGTAAGCTGATAGCTGTAGGCTGTCCGGGCATGCTGGGAGTTGTAGTTTTGCAACAGCTGGAGGGCTGCAGGTTGAGCATGCCTGCTTTAAGTTAATGGAGCAGTGCTTTATTACCATGTGTGGCTACTACCCAGTGCACAGAGATGTCCTGTTCCAGTGCCTATTCCGGAGTGCAGGTCCATTCAGACAGCTGATCGATGGGACTGCTGGGGTCAGACCACCACAGATTTTGCCATTGTTGACCTTAGAGGTCTTAGATATTAAAGGGGTTATCCCATGACTGATGTAAAAAATGAAAATAAGTATTGTACAGGGATCAGCAAGCTTCGGCACTTCGGCTGTTATGAAACTACAACTCCCAGCATGCTCTTTCCACTTGTGAGGGAGTTGAGAGCAGCCAAGCAAGTGTGCATGATGGGAGATGTAGTTTCACAACACTTGGAGTGCCGGAGGTTGCTTACCCCTGGTATAGTATATTGTATAGTACATGACATCCTCTTTCTAACAAAGCTAGGACTAGCCCTGTACCTCACATGGATCCAGAGATCTCCCCATTTATTTCTCTGCTAGATTTATATCAAGCTGGCAGCTCAAGGGGAGTGTCTTCTCTGCTGCAGCCAAGGGGGTGTGTCCATGCTCTTCCTATCACAGCTCAGGGGGTGTGTCCATGCTCTCCCTAACACAGCTCAGGAGGCAGTTGACGGATGAAACTGAGCATGTGCGGCCTTCTCAGTGAGCAGGACAAAGAACTAAGAAAAAAAACCCAGCAGGTGGCGCTCTACAGATACATTTTGTTGAAGAACTCAGTGGCTATGCAAAAATTTTAATTACATGCAATTACAGAAAAAATAAGATCCAGGTGCTGGTTTGAAAACTGTAGAATATTTTTCATGGGACAACCCCTTTAATGGTCTACCCTCAGGACAGGTCATCAATAACAGATCGGTGTAGGTCTGACACCGCCACTCCCACCAATCAGCTGTTTCAGGCGGCTGCGGTGCCAGTATCTGTACAGAGTTGACATCAGACAGCTCTCTCCACTGTGTAGTGGCCGTTGTAGGGTACTGCAACTCGGCTCTCATTTAAGTGAATGGAAGCTGTATTTCAGTACACTGGCACTGCACAGGTGCCGTAAACCCCCCACTATCTGTTATTGACTTAATCAGAAGATCGGTCATCAATATCTGTAGCCTGGAGAACCCCTTAGAATTCCCTAATAGGGTGTTGGTGAATGGGCTTGTAAACAAGTCTGCCATAGTTAGAATACGCATCTCACTAAGGTACTTAGTCAATTACTACTCTGATACACTGCAATTCACATGTATTGCAGTACATTATGCCTATTAGCAAAGTTCTAACAGGCATTCTATTAGGCCCTCCCTAAGGTTACATATCAGCATGTCACGATCACAATTTTTTTTTTATTGTATTTGCTGAATTATACAATAAAACATATTATAAAATAAAAATAACCTTGCTTGGTTTTTCTAATGCTGCCTGCATGTGTTCTCATACATTGCAGGCTGCTCAATCCCTCTCGATGTGAAATCCATCACTCTCGGTCTGTATCCCCTCTCTTTGCTGAATGCTCGTAAAGTTGACATCTTTTTAAAAAGTTTTTATTTTATTTTATTTTAACAGATTTAGGCTAGTTTCACACTAGCGTTCGGCTGTCCGCTCGTGAGCTCCGTTTGAAGGGGCTCACGAGCGGACCCGAACGCTTCCGTCCAGCCCTGATGCAGTCTGAATGGATGCGGATCCGCTCAGACTGCATCAGTCTGGCGGTGTTCAGCCTCCGCTCCGCTCAGCAGGCGGACACCTGAACGCTGCTTGCAGCGTTCGGGTGTCCGCCTGGCCGTGCGGAGGCGTGCGGATCCGTCCAGACTTACAATGTAAGTCAATGGGGACGGATCCGTTTGAAGATGCCACAATATGGCTCAATCTTCAAACGGATCCGTCCCCCATTGACTTTCAATGTAAAAGTCTGGACGGATCCGCTCAGGCTAATTTCACACTTAGCTTTTTTTTGCCAATATAATGCAGACGGATCCGATCGAACGCTAGTGTGAAAGTAGCCTTATTTAACCAATCACTGGCAACAGGAGTCGTCCCAGAAGATTGGAAATTAGCAAATGTTGTGCCGATTCACAAGAAAGGTAGTAGGGAGGAATCGGGCAACTATAGGCCAGTAAGCCTGACATCAATAGTGGGGAAATTAATGGAAACCATACTTAAGGAGAGGATTGTGGAACATCTAAAATCCCATGGATTGAAAGATGAAAAACAGCATGGTTTACTTCAGGGAGATCATGTCAAACTAATCTTATTGATTTTTTTGATTGGGTGACTAAAACAATAGATGGCGGAGGTGCAGTAGACATCGCTTATCTAGACTTCAGTAAGGCTTTTGATACTGTCCCACACAGAAGGCTTATCAATAAATTGAAGTCTTTGGGCTTGGACTCCCATATTGTTGAATGGATTAGGCAGGCTGAGGGACAGACAACAGAGGGTTGTAGTCAATGGAGTATATTCAGACCAAGGTTTTGTTACCAGTGGGGTACCTCAGGGATCTGTTCTGGGACCCATATTGTTTAATATCTTTAGCAGCGAAATTGCAGAAGGCCTCGATGGTAAGGTGTGTCTTTTTGCTGATGACACAAAGATTTGTAACAGGGTTGATGTTCCTGGAGGAATACACCAAATGGAAAAGGATTTAGGAAAACTAGAGGAATGGTCAAAAATCTGGCAACTAAAATTTAATGTGGATAAGTGCAAAATAATGCACCTGGGGCGTAAAAACCCAAGAGCAGAATTTAAAATCAGTGATACAGTCCTAACCTCAGTATCTGAGGAAAGGGATTTAGGGGTCATTATTTCAGAAGACTTAAGGGTAGGCAGACAATGTCATAGAGCAGCAGGATATGCTAGCAGAATGCTTGGGTGTATAGGGAGAGGCATTACCAGTAGACAGAGGGAGGCGCTCATGCCGCTCTACAGAGCACTAGTGAGACCTCATTTGGAGTATTGTGCGCAGTACTGGAGACCATATCTCCAGAAGGATATTTTTACTTTGGAGAGAGTTCAGAGAAGAGCTACTAAACTGGTACATGGATTGCAGGATAAAACTTACCAGGAAAGATTAAAGGACCTTAACATGTATAGCTTGGAAGAAAGACGAGACAGAGGGGATATGATAGAAACTGCTAAATACATAAAAGGGAATCAACAAGGTAAAAGAGGAAAGAATATTTAAAAGAAGAAAAACTGCTACAAGAGGACATAGTTTTAAATTAGCGGGGCAAAGGGTTAAAAGTAATATCAGAAAGTATTACTTTACTGAGAGAGTAGTGGATGCATGGAATAGCCTTCCTGCAGAAGTGGTAGCTGCAAATACAGTGGAGGAGTTTAAGCATGCATGGGATAGGCATAAGGCTATCCTTCATATAAGATAGGACCAGGGACTATCCATAGTATTTAGTATATTGGGCAGACTAGATGGGCCAAATGGTTCTCATCTGCCGACACATTCTATGTTTCTATGATTCTATCTCTCATCATCTTAAATTTGAGAGAGAGGCCAGAGATTAAGCCATAACAAAAAGTCATCTGACTGACTTCACACTGAACAGGACCAAGCAGCCTGCAATGTATGGGAACACATGCAGGCTGCAGAAGATAATCCAAGCAACGTTGAAAAATAGCAAATCTGTTTTGTAATACAGGCATTGCAATAAAACGCCCCTAACGTGCCCATAGCCTTTAAAAGACAAAGATAAAAAGTTTTATTTATCACAGATTTTTATAGTTTTTTATATCTGGGGTAGAATTGCTATTCCCTTCCAGCTTGCTTTTCAAATGACACTATGAAGAGGAGGTTTATCTAGCAGTCATCTGGGGACCTCACTATTTGCAGTGCGCCCCCGCATCTTACTTATTCAAGTTAATTGAGGTTTCCATCAGTCTGAAGGCACAGCGCATTACAGAACATGTGTCCCAGTTCTCGATATTTACAGAAACAAATCCATCTTGTGGCACATGCGACTGATGAAATATAAAGCATCTGCTTAGAAAAATACTGATGTTAAGGAGTAATCTAGTCTCGGCATTAATTGGTTGTACAAACGGTGACACCGGCTGTGATCAGTGAGCCCCCGAGTCACAAATTGATGATTTCACTGCATCAAGGAGAATCGATTATCATCTCGCAGTGAGCCTGGCTGAATAATTCATCTGTCACAGTCTACGCTCACTTCTCGAAACTTCTCTTTGTTTTTCGGAAGACAATTACTAATGACTTTCTCATCAATAACGAGCAAGAATCTGTCTTGAAATTATCTGCCAGAAGGATTATCTGATTGAATGGAAACTTGTGGTTTCCAAAAGTCTCTATGAAAAAAGTTATCAAAGTTTTTCTCTTTTTTGGCTCATCTTCAGACAACTTAAAGAGATTTAAAACGTCAGTGATTATGCTAAAGATCATGCTGGATAGAGAGAGCAGATCGGTCTTCTAGTGTTGGTCTCGATGATAGCTTACAATTAAAGCACAGGCTCACATTAGTAGGGGACAGTTAAAGTAGTTTTCTCACCTCGCTAGGTTATGCCACGAGTGTCAGATAGGTGCGGGTCCTCCCTCTGGGAATCGCTCCTATCTCCAGAACTAGACCCCCAAAAGAGCACGGAGAGCAGCCTCACATGTGCAGCTGCCCTCTATACATTTCTACGGGAGTTCTGAAAATAAGTTCTGGAACTCCCATGATAGTTGTAGATGATGATTGTTTTTTAGATGGCAGATGTTTGATGATTTTTTTTTTTTTAGGTAGTAGATGTTTACAGTACAAAGCATATATGAAAAATGTCAGGCAGGCGCAGGAATAAGGGAGACGCTACAGGGAGATAGCGGGGAGGAACTTCACAAGCAAACACACTGCAATAACAGGATATAAAATCATGAAGAGCTGAACATTGACTTATAGGATAGCTGCCTTACATCTGGTAGCATTAGAGGCAGAGCTTGTTAGGAGCTCATTTGCATGCCCTCCGTCCCAGAATTCCAGAGGAGCATGTATGGCCTATAAGTCTCCTCACACTGATTAAGGCGCTCTCTCCCTAATAAGAGATGGTACCCCCCTAACCCTGACAGGCCTCTCACCCAGTACTATCTGCACTGATGAGGGGCAATCACCCCAAAACAGCTGTCTGCAGATGAGGTGCTGGCTTATTTAATATCCAAGTCATGTCTCAAGGTTTAGTTAAAGAGCTAAACATTGACTTATAGAATAGCTGCCTTACATCTGGTAGCATTAGAGGCAGAGCTTGTTAAGAGCTCATTTGCATCCCTTTCCTCCTATAAAACCATGAGACATGGGGCACGACAACTGTGTAGGTCTCGTCTCTTATAAAGTCAGCTGTTTGTACTCTAGAACTTTTTGCTATTAGGACGGCAGCTGCCTTCTTCTGCTATTGTCATCCATATTGGCTCACATAGGGCTGCTTTTCTTATTTTTTATTTTTTTTCCTTACTCTGGATCAACTTGCAGGATAACAGGCCGAACTGGATGGACAGATGTCTTTTTTCGGCCTTATGTACTATGTTACTAAGTCACCCAAGGGTCTCCCTTCCTCTGTTAAGTCATTTTCAGTAAGGGAACCATCCATATAGCTGAAAGAATTTATGCCTATACTGTATAGAGTGTGAAACTTCTGATCTTTCTAGCTTTGATTGCAGTCTGATGGTGGGAGGTCAACCATTCCCCAGCCTGATGGTTCAAGGCTTATTCAGATGACCACTTTTCACATCCGGGTGCTATGTGAGTGTAGAACTGACATACCTTGATTGTAAACTGACACATATAGTCAATGGGTCAATTCACATGAGCGATTTTCTGCACGAACCATCGGTCTGCACCATCTGGCTCCAGTTTTCCCACAAGATTCGTTCATTCAGGTGAATGGATATGCAAAGAAAATGGATGCCATCTGTGTGCAGTCTGTTGAAAACTCATCCTTGTTTCCCAAACAAGGACAGGTTTAACATTGTTTGCCTGAATCCAGCCTTATTGCAATTGATCACCACAACTAACCAAGCAAACTTACAACATCTCAGCTGAAAGGTGCCTTCTAAGGATCGACAACGGTAAAATAATACATTGTTTAAAGAAATGAATTGGCCTATATATTCTTGTTCGTCTGAATAATGCATTCATTTTTAGAAAAAGGCCTACGGTCATCCTGTTTGTCGCATAGCTCTGAGCGCTATATAGACATGTACATACCAGGATAGATTTGTGTGGTCTGGAAAGACTCTCGCCTTTTGATTTTTCTTCGTATCTCCTAAACTGGTCCTACTAACCCAGATTCCAGTCACGTTGCGGTGGCGAGCTGATGTTGACCATAGCAGAACTTCAAAGACTTGGTGGAGCTCATGAAATGCCCTGCAATGCACGGACACATACAGCTACATAGTGTCATTAAATAGGTCAAGATCTTTATCGTCAGGACTCCTGGCTGGGTCTCGCACCCATATTTCCATTCCACAATGACCTTGAAGTCCTATTTTGCGTTGCAGGAAGTTTTTGTTTGTCATTGGGGGATTTTTTGCCATCACTCTATGGTCACCTCAATACCATACATGCATATAAGAATGTGAGACAAACAAAGCTTTCCATGATGCCCCCGGAGGTGGAGGACTGTCTGACAAGTAAAGTTTTGTGCAATCTGCCACCCACACAACAATATGAAATGAGGTGGACTGTCTAATATTTTTACGTAGATATTCTCCAGAACATAATTACAATTTTATTGTTTGTCATACTGGACTGTACTGGTCATGAAGTGGATCCACTGGGTTGCTAACCAATTTGACAAAGTCTATACCACAGAGTGGAGTCTATGAGAATGTAAATTCACTCTTAACAACTGCAAGAAGGTATGGACTTTAGCAAAAAGGAATCCCCAACTTCCTACCATAAGAGTAGCCTCCATTAACAATTGCTTGCATGTGGATAAATTGAAGACCTCAAAATATGGGACAGAGGCAGCGGACAGAAATCATAGTCAGACGAGCACAGGTCGACGCAAGCAGAATTTGGTTGTACATGGGAAACAGAGGTCAGGGCAGGCAATGTGGTCAGGAACAAGATAGGTCAAAGCCAAACTATACTAGCTGAATATAGCTTTGTACAGTAAAGGCACCAAAAGGTCCTTATAGTTGAAGCACTAGGTGATGAGGGAAGCATCCTTAAAGGGGTTCTCCCAAGAAGACCGCTTACTACTGCAGAGTAGCAAATAATTGATTGGTGAAGGTCTGACTGCCGGGACCACCGCCGGGGATGAGAACAGGGGTCCCATGTCCCTCATTTTAACAGAGCAGCAGTGGAGCAGTGCTCAGCTATCTACGCCAGTCCTATAGACTCTGAATGGAATGGCAGTAGATATACATCGCTGTATGTGTTCACAATGGATCCAAATGAAAGGCCATCTAAAAAATGATACTATCATTGTTAGAGCCTGGGGTCCTGGGTTTGAATCAACCAGACAACATATGCGTGGAGTTTGTATGTTCTCCCTGTGTTTGTGAGGCTTTCCTCTCTGTACTCTGGTTTCCTCCCGTATTCCAAAAACATATAGTCAAATTAAATTGGGGACAGGGACCGATGTGAGCGATGACCATCTTTGTAGAGCCCTGTAGGATACATTAGCAATGTGTAAGAATAAAATAAAGAAACTATGAGGCGACCCTTTGAACTGTGTTGTAAAATTCTCCGATTTTCACTTCATCAGTAATCGGTAAATTAAAGTGGCTCCTCAGAATTCAGCAGGAATCAAACCAAGAAAGTGGCTGTGAGGAGAACTACGTGTAGCGACCACATAAAGGTAAACTGTCCTTGTTGGCGGCTTTTTAGTAAAACCAATAGCGTTTCATTACAGTAGGAAAATATCATGTGGTCAACGCCATACAGAGCAAAATTATATTCAGCCCCGTGTCACTGGATGTCAGATATTTTAAGACACCCGTACACATTGCTGTTGATATGGCACTCGAGCATCCAGGAAAGTAGATTATTATGACGCTCATTTGGATCAAGTGTCGCCCTCTTTAAGTCTCCTCAGCGCGGCTCTCAAGCTCCTAATGTTTGCTTTGTAACTAAGTATTCCGTAAGTGCTCCTCAAAAAAAGAGCCTTTACCGTCATTTTTCAATATACGTATAAATGTCAAAAGACTTGACATTTTGGTTTCTTATTTAATTTCCTTATAAATGTTGAAATCGTTCACCCTATTTTTTTTTATAAATGCCACGGTTAGATTAAAGCTGAGCCGACCACACAAATTATGAAAAAAAAGAAAAACATCCTCATCTGTCTCGGTCAAGCAATCAGGTTGTTGAGAATAAATTTGGTGGATCCATTGTAAGGTGTCTTGGCAGTGCCTCCTTTTAAACATTGGGTTCAGGTAACATGGTTGCCTGCCCAGTGACTATGTCAAGGGGCTTTCTGGGACTTCAGTCTGCGTGACCTGTCTTTAAAGGGAATCTGTCATCAGGTTTTAGCATATTAAGCGGTTACCATTGCAATGTTTAATAAACTACCTTCTTTCCAGCAAGGGTCTTCTTTCTTTTATTCATGTTGTCATTTAGATAAAAAAGCGATTTTTTTTGGTTATGCTAATGAACCTTCAAGGTGCCCAGAGGGGCGTTATTCCTCTCCTGTAGACCCCAGTGACGCCCCCCTGCAGTGCCCAGCCCGCCTTTTATTTCAAGCCCAGCTTGCCTCCTCATAAATAAGTTTCCTCCCACAGCCGAGCCGAACGGCGCCGCCCGCTCCGCTACGTCATATAATTTATTCAACATACAAACCTTGCTTCATCCTTTCTTGCGCATGAAATCTTGCGCAGCCGCAGTATCGCCAACTGTCTGCGCCTGTCCGATCCTACGGCTCCTGAAGCACCAGCGCTCTGATTATGTCACTGGGCTCGGCGCATGCCCAAGGACACTATTGAGGCTGTTGCCCTCAGGAGCCGTAGGATCGGACAGGCGCAGGCAGTCGGTGATACTGCGGCTGCGCAAGATTTCATTCGCAAGAAAGGATGAAGCAAGGTTCGTCTGTTGAATAAATTATATGACGTAGCGGAGCGGGCGGCGCCTTTCGGCTCGGCCGTGGGAGGAAATTTATTTATGAGGAGGCAAGCTGGGCTTGAAATAAAGGCGGGCTGGGCACTGCAGGGGGGCATCACTGGGGTCTACAGGAGAGGAATAACGCCCCTCTGGGCACCTTGAAGGTTAGTTAGCATAACCGAAAAATCGCTTTTTTATCTAAATGACAACATGAAAAAAAGAAAGAAGACCCTTGCTGGAAAGAAGGTAGTTTATTGAACATTGCAATGGTAACAGCTTAATATGCTAAAACCTGATGACAGATTCCCTTTGATCATTGACATCAGATCGGTGAGGTCTGATTCTCAGCCCCTCCCCCATCAATTAATTGAAGGGACCATGTTGCACAGGAACAGGTACCTGAACGGCACAGCTCCGTACACTGCTTAGTGGCGATAAATGGTACTGCAGCTCTCTCCAATTCAAAAGCTGCACTACCATTCACAGCCGCTGCGCAGCATTCGGAGCTATGTGTGTTCAGGTGTCTATTCTGTAATTACCCAACTCCTTCAATTTGCTGACTGCCGGGGTTGTTGCGAGTCAGACCCCCATCAATCTGATATTGATGACCTCACTTGGCTATACCACAGGTCACCGGCACAGGCATTGAATCCTGAGGTCGTGGGTCTTTTTGGTTCCTAATAAATAGCGGGTGCAAAAATCGGCAAAATGGCTTCCTAGCCCCCTATTTCTGAGCCAGAAAGCCGTTTATTTATTAACATTTAACTTTTATTTACATTTAAATATTGGATACCTTTGGGATTACAATATGGCTGCCCCACTGATGATGGCTTTGTGATGACTTTGGTTGGGGTTTTGGCTTATGAGATTGGCCCTTTCACCCTGAAAGACTTCCTAATGAAGAATTGCAATAGGACAGTCAATAGGTTACCATTTGATGTCCATTGTAGAATCGCAGCCTGGCGGTGTGAGCACTGCCGGTGCACTGTTAATGGCGGTACTCATAATAAAATCTCTATGCAACCTGTTATGCAACATAATGTTGATAAATGTAGATTATATATTTGTGTGTGTGTAAGACATGAAACGTGGAGGAAGATGAGATGTTACTGTCTTAATAAGTTCCTGTTTGGTGGCTTTCACCATTCTTCAAACATCCATTTACTGAAATCCTGTTTCATCATGTCGTGTACATGAGTAACTGAAAGGATTGGCACACACGGTACAAGACGCCATTTCTAGGTATCGTCTTTTCACATTGTGATGTGTACCTCCTACAGATGCCAGCATATTGTTATACGGTGCCTTCCGTTGCACGTAGGCTCTCATGATAAGAAAACGTATACCACAGACCTTTTACTGGATACCACTGTAAGGGTTAACACAGCAGATTGAGGTGATCCATACAGGTACCATATACCCGCCCAGTAGAGGCTAAAAAGGCTGGATGGGGGCCTATATATATGTTTGCTATATGCTTCGGGAGCTTTCTTGGGACATGCCGCAAACGATTGCTATAGAACCACCTTTACGCCCTTAAAGGCCAAATCGGGGGGCAATACAATTTTAACCAACCCCTTATAGGCCTGTTTGGATATAATTAATGCGCTAATTTTTATATTTTATTTTTTGGGTGGGTGGGGGGGGGGTTCTTTCCACATTTCAACAGCCAAAATGTATTTATATATTTTCATTAACGTGGCTGTATGATGAATTGTTTTACGCAGGAATTTTTTGGGATACATGTAAATTTCTGTGCAATTTCTATAATTTGGAGGGAGGCACAAATACAGAAAAAAGCAATTTTTGCCATTTTGTGCACCCTTACAGCAGGCAAAGTGTAAAGTCGGCCCTGGGGTCCTTTCTAGATCCTCTGGATTGACTGCACAGATTCGCCCCAGTAACCTGCTGACCAGATCAAAGGGCCCCCCACTGATCACGCTGCAATGATCAAAGGGTTAAATGACTGTGTTTGGGTATTACTCTGAGCTGGAGCTCAGTTTTCAGCTTGGGTAAGGTGCTGAATCTTCTTAGAGACCAGCCTGCCTTCTCTGCTCTGTTTCAGCCATTGCAGTGGTGAGCAGGTGTAATTACAGCTCTGTCCAAGTGATTACTACAGAGCCGTCCCATAGAAGTAAATGGGGACACCATACTTGTAATTACACCTGATCACCACTGCAAGTGCTGCAGCGAGCAGGTAAAGAGAGCAGAGAAGGCAGCGCCTGCCTTCTCTTAAAACATCTGAGCTGTGGGGTGCCGAGAGTCGGACCCCCACCGATCTGAAATTAATGACTTGGGGCTCATGCACATGACCGTGTGTATTTTGCGGTCCTCAAAAAATACGGATGACATCCGTGTGCATTCCATATTTTGCGGAATGGAACAGCGGGCTCCTAATTGAACAGTCCTAGGAGTCCTGTCTCAGTGCAGTTCAGTAAAGGAGTGGCATAGAAAATGGAGCAACATCTCAAGACAGAAAAGTTAGACTTTTCAGAGGGGTTTTCAGAGAGTTTTTAACTGATGACCTATCCTCAGGATCGGTGGGAGTCTGATGACAAGTACTATGTACAGCGCGGTGCTTGGTGAGCGCTTACAGGAGCATCGCTGCCTTCTCAAACAGCTGATCAGCAGGGGTCCCCGGTGTAAATATTCTATTATACAGTATTCAAGTGGCCAGCCTCACCAACCAATTATAAAAAAGGAGATTTAATAGCTGCCATCTGCTATTGGGCATGACAACAATATAATATACAATAATCTATAACATAACAATAACAGTAATATCTTCTTGCTGGGTTCTTGATCAGAAATATGGCTCCTTCCTGCTCCGGATTAGCCGTCCATGCTCCCTCCCTACTAATCAGCTGTAATCCTATTTGGCAGCTGCAATGTTTTGATGATTTGCTTATAAAAATCCATGAGCAATGATGGGAGTAGTTGTGCTGTCATTGTGAGCTTCCATGACAACGAGGTGGGGTTAAAGAGGAGGCTGCAGTGGTGCTTGTAAGGCTGGTTTTGGTGGGGTTAATTATCTCTTGGTTTGGTTGATGACTGGTGTTTGGTTTTTGATAATTGCATTAATATATCTGGCTGATCAAAGAAACATAACGCCTAATTACCACTGTGCCTCAGTCCTAACGACCTGGGATCCCTGTTATTTGTAGATCCTCAGTTCCCATTGAGGACTTCAGGTTCCTGCCTGCTGTCTTCTCCCCCACTACTTCCATTTGATTAATGAGGGAACCAAAAGTCTTTTTTTTATTGTATTATTTGCTGATTAACATTTATCCTACTTGTGTTTATTACTGAGTGTAAAATATTTTTATACATTTTTATTGTCTGGTTCCGGTTTTTATCCGCTCTTGGTTTTGCATGTAACCTGTATAAATTGTGTTTCGTGCTATGCCTTCGCTGTGTCTGATGAAGAAGGCAGCACGCTTTTGAAAACGCGTTACATGAATAAGCCACTCAGCTTGGAATCCTGCGCTCCTCGACCTGCTTCTTTTGGATGTTTTTCTGCTAGCTGCAGGGATCCTTTTGGACTACAGACGTGGGGTTCTGCGGTTACCTTCATTCCTTCATGTCCTTCTCGGAGTTGTGGCTGCATCTGGTGAGCCTCATTACCTACCTGCTGTTGTAGATTTCTAGTGCATGCGTATTTCACCATGGAACGCCAGTTTTTTTTTTTTTTTCTCTCTCTCTTTCACTATTAATGTAGGAGGCCCATTAATTTTTTAACTAATTAAAGGGGTTTTCTGAGACTTTTATACTGATGACTAGTGTTGAGTGAATCTTTAAGGGAAAATTAGATTCGCCACAAAGCCAAATATCCTCGTGCTTCATGGTAGCGACTCGATTATCCCTGACAGGCGGTAATAAAAAAAAAAAATCATACTTGGCTCATCTACTTGATCGCGACAAGCCGGCCACCGCCATCTTGAACGAAATCCCGTGCACTGTAACGTATGACATCACCACACCGGCTGATGCAATGACGTCATCACGGGCCGTGCTAAATTTCGTGTTAGATCTTCACTCAAGATGGCAGCGGTCGGGTCATCGCGATTAAATCAATGAATTTTTGAATACTTCAGTCATCACTACTGATGACCTGTCCTCTGAATAGGTATCTGATCAGCACTCAGGGCCTCCGCAGATCATCTGTTTGAGAAAGCAGCAGCGCTTACCAATGTACAACCACATTCAGTTCAGGGGGGCTGAGCTGTGCCTAGGTCATGTGACCAATGAACGTGACGTCACTTGGCCTAGGCAAAGCTGCGAGAAGGCCACGGTGCTACAGCTGATCGGCGGGGGTCCATTCCGTTTTTTTTTGCGAATAGGATGTGGACCCATTCATTTCAATGGGTCCGCAAAAAATGTGGACAGCACACTGTGTGCTGTCCGCAGCAGTATGTCCGTTCCGTAGCCCTGCAAAAAAAAATAGAACATGTCCTATTCTTGTCCGCTTTAAGTATTGTTACAATGGATACGCAAAAAAAAAAAAACAGATGGCATACGGATGTCATCCATTTTTTTGGGGGGGATCTGCAATTTGTGGACCGCAAAACACATACGGTGGTGTGCGAGTAGCCTTATTGTGTGTGTGTTCCCGCTCTTCTGCGCAAGTTCAGTATGCTTATATTGACTACACTTCCACTGTTTCAGGGAGTTTCGAAGTAGCATATAGCAGTGGCCCCATGAGGTAGTAAGTGAACAGGCATGCTTTCAATCATGGAACTGAGAAATTACAGAAAGTGAGTGCGGCGGGATCAGTACTCATGCTACTGGCCAACTCTGTAGTGTGAGCCCACCACCTCAAAAGATCCGAATTTAAGAGTTTGGCTGTGAAGACATGACACGCGGCGGGGACTAGATAAGAGTTTAAAAGCAATAAAGGCTTTGCAGCAATTTGGCAGGTGCCGAAAGTCTGTCTGTCAGAATGAACGTTTGGGCACTTAGTCCAGAAAACAGCAACCATTGCATTAGTAAATCTCCTCCATTATAGAATGTGTCGGCAGATGAGAACCATTCGGCCCATCTAGTCTGCCCAATATACTAAATACTATGGATAGCCCCTGGCCCTATCTTATATGAAGGATGGCCTTATGCCTATCCCATGCACGCTTAACCTCCTTCACTGTATTTGCAGCTACCACTTCTGCAGGAAGGCTATTCCATGCATCCACTACTCTCTCTTATGCTTTCAGGTTTCTCATTTACCTATATAGGTTACACAGCACCTATGCCAGTTCAAGGGAAGGTATAGATGGTAGATTAGGGTTATTGATCCCACTTATCTGGACAGTGATTAGTTAAAGAATATTAAAAAACTGTAAATGACTGGAAGCCTTATAGCCCCTGTGTAAATCCTGGGCCTCCTTCACAGTTTAAAGAAGCACTCCAGCGCAACTGTTCTACATACATGGGCGTAGCTCTAGGTGGTGCAGAGGTAGCAGTCGCTACCGGGCCCAGTACCCTGAGGGGGCCCAAAGACCCTTGTGCCGCATAAGAACACACCAGTATTATAGAAAGTGCATGCTGACCAAGTTCCATCTCTGGCTGGAGGGAAGGGGTTAAGTCAAGAATTTGGCATGGGGGAGGGGGGTGCCATTTCAATTTTTGCCTCAGGAAGCACGAAGGCTACATGCTTCCCTGCCCCTGGGCCACAAAGCACTGAGGGAAAGGGGGCCCAAGCTGAACTCTTGCACCAGGGCCCACAGGCCTTTAGCTACGACCCTGACTACGTATAAGGTTTTATTATGTTGCTTTCTATGTCTAAAATTGATTTTTCATTTGTTATTGTGATGTGATCCAATGGTGATATCCCCAAAAACCCAAGCGCCCAGTCCCTGTGAGTTATTGGTGTCTCCTTGGTAGGAACAGGTCAGCATCTCCAGACACGACCCATTTCCCGTTGCCTACAGGTGTGCATTAGTCACTACATGCTGCTCTTCTGCTGAACTGCTCCATCCTCCTCATGTAGTAGCATCTGTCTGGCGTGCCCAGGTTTTGGGGTATGAGAGACGAAGAAGATGCTCCCAAGACGGCTACCAATCTTGAATATGTTGAAACCATGATCAAGGTAATTAAAGGGCAGTCTGTCAGAAGTTTTTTAACCCCTCAAGACTGCTGACTGAGGTAGATAGGTGAGGGGTTAAGCTACTTAAACATACCTCGGTGGGTGCTTAAACGGAAGTGTTTAATGCCCCCTCTTGCCACAATTGCAGGGGGTGCTTCCTTCATATGCAGCGTCCTAGGCTTTCTGCTATGAAGGTTTCCCAGCCCCTCTCCACTGTGGGCTGGGATGGTTTTAGTGGTTTCCTGTGTGGACACTACAGCGGTCACTCGTAGCAGAAGGGAGGGTTTGGTGAGAGAACAAATATGCACATTATATGGGGATTTGAGGGATCCCTGCTGACTTAAATGTTCTCACATTGCAAATTCCCTATAATGGGGTTTGGGGCTGTAGGGGACCCACCGGTCAAGCCTCCTCGATCACAATAGTCATAAACCTACTGCACCTATAGAAGAGACATTTTCTTTAGATGGATATTGCTAAATATATTACACTGCTGTGACAAACCAGACATACCCATAACACTTCATAAATGTCCTAGGATTACTCAATTTGTACCAATTCCACCTTAAGGGCTCATTCACATGGCAGTGTCATGTATGGAGCCCATGGCCTGGTATGAACCTCCAAGTGTCTCCAATTTTACACACTGCTGTCTCTCATGGGTTTATACTAAATGTATGAGAAAATAAAAAAATCTGGCGTGGTGGTATTCTAAAGCTTTGCATCTGGGGAGAATATGGCGTGCCAGGAAGGCACCGTCTGACAGCACATGAAGTGACTAGAGGCCTGTAAGTCTGACCATACACATCAGATCTCTCACAAATACTCCATACATATGCACGCTTGGCTCGGCATGTGTTCTGAACAGGTTAAAAGCCACTGCCAGATGCCTATTTCCCTGGGAAGAAAAGGACCAGATACCTTCTATACATATCCTGTAAGGGGAGACCCTACTGGCATCTATCTAACGTATTTGGCCAGGTAGCACTAGTGCCAGGTGCAGGACTACAAAAAAAAGGTGCCTGTGTTCTCCAAAAAACTGCAGCACACCTGTCCATAGGTTGTGTGTGGTATTACAGCACGGCCCAATTTACTTCAATAGAGCTGAGCTGCAATACCAGAAACAATCTATGGACAGGTGTGGAGCTGTTTTTGGAATAAAGAAGCCATGTTTTTCTAATCCTAGACATCCCCTTTAATATTGACCCATGCAGACAGCGTGCAGGGACTTTGCACAATTATTTTTATGAGTGCATTTTAATGGAGTGTGAATACTGCGTGTCTTTATATAGCATTTCCATAAAAATGAATAGTTTTCCAGTATTCATGTATTACAGCAATCACACAGGGAAAGATCATCACCCAGCTTTTCCTAACTGTAGTTTATACAGGGTGGCCCATTTATATGGATACACCTTAATAAAATGGGAATGGTTGGTGATATTAACTTCCTGTTTGTAGCACATTAGTATATGTGAGGGGGAAACTTTTCAAGATGGGTGGTGAACATGGCAGCCATTTTGAAGTCGGCCATTTTGAATCCAACTTTTGTTTTTTCAATAGGAAGAGGGTCATGTGGCACATCAAACTTATTGGGAATTTCACAAGAAAAACAATGGTGTGCTTGGTTTTAACGTAACTTTATTCTTTCATGAGTTATTTACAAGTTTCTGACCACTTATAAAATGTGTTCAATGTGCTGCCCATTGTGTTGGATTGTCAATGCAACCCTCTTCTCCCACTCTTCACACACTGATAGCAACACCGCAGGAGAAATGCTAGCACAGGCTTCCAGTATCCGTAGCTTCAGGTGCTGCACATCTCGTATCTTAACAGCATATGCTGTGCAGCACCTGAAGCTACGGATACTGGAAGCCTGTGCTAGCATTTCTCCTGCGGTGTTGCTATCAGTGTGTGAAGAGTGGGAGAAGAGGGTTGCATTGACAATCCAACACAATGGGCAGCACATTGAACACATTTTATAAGTGGTCAGAAACTTGTAAATAACTCATGAAAGAATAAAGTTACGTTAAAACCAAGCACACCATTGTTTTTTTTGGGAAATTCCCAATAAGTTTGATGTCACATGACCCTCTTCCTATTGAAAAAACAAAAGTTGGATTCAAAATGTCCGACTTCAAAATGGCCGCCATGGTCACCACCCATCTTGAAAAGTTTCCCCCCTCACATATACTAATGTGCCACAAACAGGAAGTTAATATCACCAACCATTCCCATTTTATTAAGGTGTATCCATATAAATGGCCCATCCTGTATATTGTCCCTGGTTTTCTCCCGGTTCTTCAGTTTCTACTTTCACTCATAAACGTATTGATAGGCGAAATGGCTTTTTATGAAATGATTAGCCCTACTATTTGTCCAATTTCACATCAAGA
Organism: Bufo gargarizans; assembly: GCF_014858855.1. Lineage (NCBI taxonomy): Eukaryota > Metazoa > Chordata > Amphibia > Anura > Bufonidae > Bufo > Bufo gargarizans. The sequence continues at coordinate 118,305,782 of NC_058089.1, forward strand.
TGTTCAGAAATACGCCTCGTGTGTCCGAATTGTACTCGTATAATGCCCTCAGTACAAATCATTAGAGTGGATGTCATCCAGGAACACACAGCATTATAGATCATTATAGTGCCACGGTCCATGTCATAGGAGCAGCATTCAGGACGGTCTGATAGAGCGTATTTCTCGCACTGGAGGGGGGTTTAGGCTGCAAGCTCCTGGGGAGAGGGACTGATGGAATGATCATCTGTGTACTGCTCTGCTAAATGTATTTGCATTACATAAGCAATAGAAATAGAAATTTTAGAATTTTTTTTTTCCCTATTGCTCCCCATCCCTCTGCTGTCAGGGAATAAAGCTGCATTGAAATACATTATCAGGACGGCTGTGCGTGTGCATGAGTCCTCTCATGTTAGCGCCGCAGTCCAGGCCGTGTATATCAGGGCAGCATTGAGTACTGACAGTGGCAGAATAGGGGGCAGTAAAAAAAATAATAATAAAAAATAGCGATCTGGACTCCTTGTCTGCAGTGCTACTCATGTATTACCTCAGATAGAAGCCCAGAATCATGGAGACTTTCCCTTAAATTTTCCTATTCTTCTTCCCACACCCGTATTGTCTCCTCAGCCCTGATCCTTGTCATACAGAAGGGTTGTGTGTTCGCACTCCTTCAGGCATTGGCGTGTGTACAGCCATGTCTCCTTGGAGACGTGGTTACGATGCCTCCGCTGTGCACCTTATCATCAAACCCATCTGAATGAGCCACTCCAGCAGCAGAAAAAAAACGAGGAGTGTCCAACGGAGGCAAATTGGATTTGTCTAAGGCCTATGTTAACCCAGAAAGAATAGTTCATTGTTTACCGCATAAGTGCATGTGGCCGCATGCCCAGGTAAATACTAACCTACACAAATACCTGAGATTGGTATTTATATGATATTATATAAACACACTCCAGATAATGATTCATTGTTATACTAAAGAACATCAGCGCTTTCAGGAGGAAGAACCATCTGGTTTCCCATAGCAAGCGTGAATGCCTTCTTAAATCTTTATTTGTCGACCCAAGCTTGTTCTCCTGAAAACAAATGATCCTGATTCCCAGCTACCACTGGGCAGCGATTACATTAAAAGCGGCCGTAATGATCGTTCATGGATATAAAAAAATTTAAAAAACCCACATTGCATTTGCAGAACACCTCAGTGGTAAACGTGAAGAGGACTTCCCGCCAGATGCGTCTGATGCATGGCACGGTTTAGGCCTATTGTGTCACACGTCATGCAGTATACTTTTTTGACTAGACAACTTTGAAATAATAATGTAGTTGAGTATACTATTCTATGCTGCAAAACAAATAAAAAATGTACTGATGTATACCTGACCGATCGAGGTTTCCATAGGCTGAATGGGGGACCTGTGGTTACATTTGGGAAATGTGCACACAGTGGATTTTGCAGACAGAATTTTAATTCCAGCTGCAGCCACGTTGTGTCCCCTCCCATTGCCAGCGATTTAAATTGGTTGTGCAGCCAGTACATATTAATGGCCTATCATTAGGATAGGTCAGGGATGGCTGACCTGAGACTCTCCAGCTGTTTCAAAACTACAACTCTCAGCATGCCCAGACTGCCTACACCAGGAGTGCCGCAAGTTGGCCTTCCCTGGGATAGGTCATCAATATCTGATGGGCAGTGGACTGACACCCAGCACCGCCACCGATCAGTGTGTGCCATTCGATGTGAAAAAGCATGGCAGAAACCATGGCGGTTTTTGCCGTGCATTACACTGTGTGAACATACCCTTTGCAAGGAAATAACATTATTTAAAAAAGGAGGCCAAATAGGTTAAAAATGAAAGAGAACATTCCAAAACTACTCAGGCCACCCCCTGCCTTTCCTGCTCATGGGCTCAGGAGACAGCAGATCTCCAGGGATCTTTTTTTTTACTTTGAACCCTTTCCATTTCCTTTAAAATATATATATATATATATATATATATATATATATATATATATATATATATATATATTCCCCTGGAAAACCCCTTAAATATTCACTGGGAGCTTTACAGTACATGCACCAAATGGACACTGCTAATACAGCCTATGGATAGGTGAGTAATGCTATATCCAAGGGGCTTGACTGCTGGGACTGATCACCAGAAAGGTGGACCAGCACGGCCATGCACACACCCGGTCTCTTCCCTCCAAGTCTGACACTGATGGAAACAGCCAAATGCTGTGCTCTTGATCTGGTGAGGTCCCACCAATTCAGCATTAGGCTACATTCACATGACAGTGAATAAAATGGCAGTTAAAGATAGGCACACTGTCGGTTTCGTGGGCATTTTTTAACCATTTTGCATCCATTTTCCGTACATGTACAGGGCTGTGGGACTTGACTTAAGCTCTAGCTGTCGATCAGAGGCAAGGGTCCGGCTATTTCTGACCGCTGAGGCCCTGCTGTATACGTCGACATTAACCCCTTCGGTACAGGGCTTGGAGAGGGTATGGGCTCCCTCCCCGATGGCTGGGAAGGCATCCCAATGCCTTCCACGGATGCCTGTGAGACTCAGGTAGGAAGGCTGTCAGTGCATTACACTAGGAGGACAGTGACACTTAATGCATTATAATACACATGTATTGTAATACATTGTAGAGGGGATCAGACCATCAAAAGCTGAAGTCCCACAGTGGGACAAAAATAAAAGTTTAAAAAAGTTAAGAAAAAAAAAATGTTTTACATAATAAAAGAAAGTTCCAAGTGAAAAAGCACCCTTTTCACATAATTAAGTCATATAAAATTGTAAAAAAAAAGAAAAGAAAATTAGACAAATTGATCGGCTCTATAAAAATGTCACATGATGCACCCTGTCATGTGAACAGCGTAAAAAAAATTTTTTAATGGTGTCAAAACAGCTATATTCTGGTCAGCTTTAATCACAAATGTAAGTGTAATACCAAGCGAGTAAAAAGTCATAATTACCACAAAATGGCACCAATGAAAACATCATCTCATCCTGCAAAAAATGAGCCCCTATAAAAGACAATTGCCTGAAAAAATGATGGCTTCCAGAACATGGTGTTTCTTTATAAAAATACTTTGTGTAAAAGTGGTAAAATGTTAAAAAGAACTTTATAAAATTGGTATCTCTGTAAACGTACTGACCAGCAGAATAAAGATATTTCATCAGTTTTCCCGCACATTGTACGCCGCTATAACAAAACTCAAAAAGCAATGGCAGAATTGTTTCATTTCTTTATCCTGCTTCCCAAAAAGTGAAAAAAAAGTGATCCAAAAGTTGTATGTGCCTCAAAATAGAACAAATGATAATGGCACCTCATCCCACAAAAATAAGTAAGGAGAAAAGCTCACGGTTGTCAGAAAATTGCTGTACTGGTACCCCAGAGACTGTTCAATACCACATGGTGACCATAAACCAATCCATCGAAATCTGTGCTGCAAAAGCCATATGGCGCTCCTTCCATTCTGAGTCCTGCCATGTGCCCCTACATATGGGGTGTTATTGAATTTAGGAGAAAATAAGTAACAAATTATGTGGTGATTTTTTTTTTTATCATGTTTACCCCTTGTGAAAATGAAAAATTTGAGGCTAAAGCAACAATTTATTGGAAGAAATGAAATTTTTCATTTTCACAGCCAAGTGTTTTAAAATTCAGTAAAATACCTGTGGGGGTCAAAGTGCTCAGTACACCACTTACTAAATTCCTTGAGGGGTATAGTTTCCAAAATGAGATTCCACTGTAGGGGTACATAAGTGCCTCTTTTCAAATAAAACATGGTGCCCAAAAATCATTTCAACAACATCTGCTCTCCAAAAACCAAATGGTGCTCATTCCCTTCTGATCACTGCCATGTGCCCATTAAGCAGTTTAATAAACATCATCGTAAGCAGCACTACATACCCCACCATAGGGAAAAGTCCAATTGCATCCGGTACCAATAATTGAGGTCCAAACGTGGTGCTCGCAGATCGAGATCCAGGCTAAGGGTCCCTTGGTATAGCACAAATTAAAGGATACCGCAGCACTCTTCCATTTTGCAACAAAAAAAACGGTGTATTTATTTAGCTAAGCAGCATACAATTGCGACGTTTCGACTTATAATAGTCTTTATCAAGCTTGTGCTGCGGATTCCTTTAAATTGTCATAGAGCAGTTTAAACCACATATGGGGTGTATCTGTAAACTGCAGAATCAGGGTAATTAATATTGAGGTTCATTTTGCTGTTAACCCTTGCTGTGTTGCAAGAAAAAGGATCATCATAAAAAATTAATAAATTTAGAAATTTCGTATCCATTTCCTTTCATTCTTGTGGAACACCTCAAGGGTTAACAAAGTTTAAAACATTAGTTTTGAATAATTTGAGAGATGTAGTTTCTAAAATGGGTCATTTATGGGTGGTTTCTATTGCGTACGCCCCTCAAAATCTCTTTATAACTGAATTGATGCTTAAAACACTGGTTTTCAAAATCTTCGGGAAAAATTGCTTCTAAAATTCTAACGTCCTAAAGAAATAAAATTACATTTATCCAATGATGCCAACATAAAGTAGACATATAAGGAATATTGATTGATAACTACTTTAGTAGTACAGAAATTCAAATTTAGAAAAGTGTGCATTTTTCAAAATTTTCTTTATATTTAGAAAAATAAAATAAAAAGGAAAAAAATATTGACCCAAATGTACCACTAACATGAAGTACAATGTGTCACCAGAAAACAGTCTCAGAATCTGTAAATAAGTAAAAACATTTCAAAGTTATTACCACATAAAGTGACATGTCAGATTTGCAAAAATAGCCCTGGGCAGGAAGATGAAAACAGGCCTAGGGTAGAAGGGATTACATTCTGATTAAGTTAAAGCCCCAATACCTGCAGTGCCCTCAGGATATATATTGTGCCCCCAACCCCCCATTGTGCCCCAGTATAAATAATACTTCCCCTTGGGCCCCCAGTAGTTGTAATGGCCCCCAAGTTGTGTCCAAATATAGATGTTAGCCCCAGTTGTGCCCTTATACATGTATTATGGCCCATCATGATGCCGGCAGGCCCTGCTGCATGCAGTGAATAGCAAGGTTTTTTTTATTTTAACTCCTGAAAGACCCTTGTAGCCTTTTTTTTAATGCTCATTAACCGGGTGCACTCCTGTCTATGCGGCTGTTAAAAGTGGGCCCATTATTTTCAGTGGGGTCATTCTGACCATGAAAATGGTCAAAAATAGGAGATGTCCTGTTTTTTTGACGACCACTATTGATTGGACGTAAAAAAAAACGGCCATATGAATAGCCCCATAGACTTTAATTGGCTGTGATTGGCTCTCATTCTTTTGAAGATCTGTGGTTGTCACTCACATTGAAAAGAAGAGCTGAGTCGTAAGTACGGTAGTAAGTTTTATATGTGCTGCCACCACTTCATTCCTGGCAAGCCGAGAAAGAGTAAGATGGTGGCCGGGACCCAGTGCTGGATTGTGGGTTACATGGCAAGGGTGATGACTTTTGTACTAGTACAGAACTAGAATGGTTGAGGTGGGGGGAACACGACCACTTACATCTGTAGTCTTACGGTATTACGTTATTTTGTTACTTATGTTACCATGTTTATCAAAGACCAACTTCTCTATCCAGTATCCAATGCAACGACAGTAAATGACTGTATTGTCTGGAGATCTGATGTCGGCCCATTAGGTCTATAAATCAATGAGGCTCAGCTGCGTTGAGTATCTTATCTGGATCTGAGAAGACGTTAGCCCCACATTACTGGATTTATACCATATTATCAGAGACATGCAGAAGAACAAATACTTTTCCCCTAAAATTAGCAGTACATGTAGAGTTGCCCTCTTCAATTTAAGGGGTATTCCCATCTTAGACATATATGGCATATCCGCAGGACACCTGTCCTGACAAAAGTTGTGCCTGGTGAGGTGACAGTACATGTGGGAAGTTTTCTCTAGTCACATCTATGGAAGTTAGCCAAGTAAGCATGTACTGCAAGCCCCAGTGAGCAGAGCAGAGGATGAGAGTGGTAGTGACTCTGGTTGCAATGAATATTCACAGTGGCAATGCTCACACCGAGGCTCCCTGTGGCCAGGGCAGTGATAGGAAGGTGCATCCTTTCTTCCCTCTGGGCACACCCTAATGTTGGGGCTCCTGTCTGATGGTAGTTGAGGTGCCCTTGGTGTTGCGAGTTTGGTGTGGGTGGGTGCGTGGCCGGCGAATGGGGCTGGAGTCAGTAACCAGGCCAGTTGTGGAAATTAAAAGTCTCTCTTTACCAAAGTGTAGAATGGGAGTTGTTGTACATCCAATGGTATCAAGACAGTCCCAAACAATTCTCAGTGCAGATCTTCCCAGATAGCAATGTATGGATATGGGCCAGAATGAGGATTGTAGTACTCCTTCCTCTATCTCTGCAGAATCTAAGGCTGGCAACATTATTTTGCAGTGGTGGCTGCAATTCCCAGCTGGGGGGTACAGAATTAAGATATATTGGTCCAGACCGTGTCCAAATGTCTAAAGGGTCTTTTAACAATGTTCCCCTCACTGCAGTAAAGTCTTAAGCAGCAGATGCATTCCTGACTGACTCCTATGCTTAGCCATGCAGATTATGGACCTTCTAGATCTTTCCCCTTTGCTGCAGTACTGCGAAGTAGAGTCCCACACCTAACTTCCTACAGGGGCAGAGTCGGGATTACTAACCCCGACTGATCCATACAGAGACATGCTAGTACACCACAAGGCATCAACATATCAAATAACATTACATAACATAACATTACATATTCTGGGGTACTGCAGAGACAGACATGCAGTGAGCCCAGTAGAAGCAAGTGGAGTATGGGAGTAGTAGTAACTCTGGCAAAGGTAACTGTACACATGGATCACAGTGGCGACCCTTACACCAAGGCTTCCTAGGGCCATGCAGTAAATGAGGGTCGCACCCTTTTTTTCCTTGTGGTGTTCTGGAAACCTGCCCTACAGTTACATGCATACAGAACTACGTGGAGATTTGCATTTGAGGTACCAGAGTATTTAACTGCTTATAAGTTGGGCCAAGGGCTTCACTTTAATTTTGTGGGTCCCAATCTGCCTGCAATTTTCACATGTGTGGGAGGCGGTCACATAAGGGACATAGAGTCCGCTAGGAACTATTGACATTGTGAAGCAAAAAGTATGTTGTGCCTCAGTGATGTCACCTAGCATATACTCATACACCGTATTCCCATTAGTTGGGCAAGGTTGGTAATGATATAAGGATTTAGCAAATACCAGACGCGGCGCTGGCTGCATGGAAAAATAGATGAAAAATCGCTGCTCGCTTCAAGAGAAAAACAATGGAATGTCAAGGACCAAATCCAGCGGCCAGAAGTATGTGCAGTAGTGCATCAAGGGGGGAGCAGAGACGTTGTGGGGCGGTAAACACACGTGGTATTCCATCTCAACCACAGGCATCTAAACAGCATTATTTATGTAGTAAAAAGCACATGCATGAGCAGACCTGAAGCCACATATTAACCTACAGACGTGGACAAAATTGTTGGTACCCTTTGGTCAATGAAAGAAAAAGTCACAATGGTCACAGAAATAACTTTAATCTGACAAAAGTAATAATAAATTAAAATTCTATAAATGTTAACCAATGAAAGTCAGACATTGTTTTTCAACCATGCTTCAACAGAATTATGTAAAAAAATAAACTCATGAAACAGGCATGGACAAAAATGATGGTACCCCTAACTTAATATTTTGTTGCGCAACCTTTTGAGGCAATCACTGCAATCAAACGCTTCCTGTAACTGTCAATGAGACATCTGCACCTCTCAGCAGGTATTTTGGCCCACTCCTCATGAGCAAACTGCTCCAGTTGTGTCCGGTTTGAAGGGTGCCTTTTCCAGACTGCATGTTTCAGCTCCTTCCAAAGATGCTCAATAGGATTGAGGTCAGGGCTCATAGAAGGCCACTTTAGAATAGTCCAATTTTTTCCTCTTAGCCATTCTTGGGTGTTTTTAGCGGTGTGTTTTGGGTCATTGTCCTGTTGCAAGACCCATGACCTGCGACTGAGACCAAGCTTTCTGACACTGGCTAGTACATTTCTCTCTAGAATTCCTTGATAGTCTTGAGATTTCATTGTACCCTGCACAGATTCAAGACACCCTGTGCCAGACGCAGCAAAGCAGCCCCAGAACATAACAGAGCCTCCTCCATGTTTCACAGTAGGGACAGTGTTCTTTTCTTGATATGCTTCATTTTTTCGTCTGTGAACATACAGCTGATGTGCCTTGGCAAAAACTTCGATTTTTGTCTCATCTGTCCACAGGACATTCTCCCAGAAGCTTTGTGGCTTGTCAACATGTAGTTTGGCATATTCCAGTCTTGCTTTTTTATGATTCGTTTTCAACAATGGTGTCCTCCTTGGTCGTCTCCCATGTAGTCCACTTTGGCTCAAACAACGACGGATGGTGCGATCTGACACTGATGTTCCTTGAGCATGAAGTTCACCTTGAATCTCTTTAGAAGTCTTTCTAGGCTCTTTTGTTACCATTCGGATTATCCGTCTCTTAGATTTGTCATCAATTTTCCTCCTGCGGCCACGTCCAGGGAGGTTGGCTACAGTCCCATGGATCTTAAACTTATGAATAATATGTGCAACTGTACTCACAGGAACATCTAGTTGCTTGGAGATGGTCTTATAGCCTTTACCTTTAACATGCTTGTCTATAATTTTCTTTCTGATCTCTTGAGACAGCTCTTTCCTTTGCTTCCTCTGGTCCATGTCGAGTGTGGTACACACCATATCACCAAACAACACAGTGATTACCTGGAGCCATATATATAGGCCCAATGGCTGATTACAAGGTTGTAGACACCTGTGATGCTAATTAGTGGACACACCTTGAATTAACATGTCCCTTTGGTCACATTATGTTCTGTGTTTTCTAGGGGTACCATCATTTTTGTCCATGCCTGTTTCATGAGTTTATTTTTTACATAATTCTGTTGAAGCATGGTTGAAAAACAATGTCTGACTTTCATTGGTTAACATTTATAGAATTTTAATTTATTATTACTTTTGTCAGATTAAAGTTATTTCTGTGACCATTGTGACTTTTTCTTTCATTGACCAAAGGGTACCAACAATTTTGTCCACGTCTGTATATGTTCACATGAGAGCTACACTCCTTGTTTGGTGTACTCCACCTCAGAATTCCTTCCCTGAGTCACCTTATCTCATGCTCCGGGCAGGTCTCATATTGTAAATCTTCAAGTTTCTCTTGTCACTTAAGGGTTTCATTTTGTTTTTATCCAAACCCTTTTCTGGTAGGGGCAGGGTGGGGTGCTGTGTCTTTTACCACCTCAACATCTGCATAAATTGACACGCTCTTAGGGTTTTTCACCCTGTCACTGTATATCGTGCTGATAAGTGCAGCGCTGAGACTTTTCAGACTCCAAAGCACATGTTTAAGAGGACCTGCCACATCATTTATGAAGGAACCATTGGGCAGTATGTAGATCCTCTAGATCAGCGGACTCCTTCTGTTGCAATACTACAACTCTTAGTATGCCCTGGGAGTTTCAGTATTGCGGGTTGGGGATCATTGCTGTACCCAGTGCTGGACATTGCATCTTTTTGGAATTTAAAGTGATATGTAGCACTGTATTTCTCGTTACTTTGAGTAACAAACCTGTGCTTGGGTGACAAACTTGTGCTTAGTTGCTGTGTAGGGAAGCTTAGATGTCACCGTCAATGTAAGTTAGAGTCCAACTGCACACAGCCGAAAAGCTGCATACAACAATAACATAGCAGGTTAAAGGGGTTGTTCAGCAGGTACATAAAAAAATAAAATAATAATAATACAGGGTCAGAAGCATATGAAAAGACAAAAGTAGTGATCTCCTCCGCCACTCCGGTTACAACAAATCCCTGGTCACATTTTGTCAAACAAGAAATACGATCACTCGGCCAATCACTGGATGCATCTGCCTCAGCCAGTGATGGGTCACTTCCTGTGCGTTGTGAGGAACCAGGAAGTCGAGACTAGCGGAAACCCTGGAAGCATTGATATGGGAGTAACTGGGGATCAGTGAGTTCAATTTCATAATTTTTTTCTTTTTATGGCATCCTGTCCATTTAAATAAAAACTACTGCCTGGACAACCCCTTTAAGTTACTTACTTACTGGTCATACAAAATTTATTTCTATCATTTAAATAAAGACCATTTTTAAAGGGTACCTGTAGCATAAAAGATGCTGTTTAACCATTTAAAGGGTTTTCCTACATTTCAACTTTTGGAATGTATCCACAGGATATGTGATAAATATCTGATCGCTGGAGGCCCCATAATCGATAGCAGGAGTAACCTCACAGCATGACCAAAATGAGGAGGAATCTGATTGGAGGGGTGATAAAGCATGCACATTGCAGCTCCATTCACAGTCTGTGGGACTGACAAAGATGGCCGAGCACAGTGGGAAAACCCCTTTAATTTATATCATTTGGCTCCCGCAGCTTTGCTGCCAGTGGTGCCTAATCTCCAAGGACGGCCCAAGGCTTTAAAGATTTGAACCTTGGAAATTGTTATGGCAGTGCAATTAAGCTGGTAGCATTTCAAAGTTCTTCATGCAAAATCAAAATTCATCAAAGTCAGGTTGTGAGAGACTTCACCTATTAAAGGTTGTCCTATATCAGGCATGCAGAAATGAAATGATAGACATTGGGGAGGGGGGGAGGCTTTCTCCATTAGATCACTGACGGTTTCAGCTGACATTTATAATATATGCATGTATGTTTGGCATCATCCAGTCCCAGATCCTACGAAGGAATGCAATATTTTCCAGAAAATGAAATCCATTTGTAATAAAGTGACAAGTAACATCCAAATAATAACCCTATTCACTCGCTAAATAAGCTGGTGTCATAATGTAACTTTGCAGCGGGACTCTAGGTAGGATAAATTATTTCTGGCTGAGCATGTTACAGATGGCCTTTTGCATCATGCCCTCATCCGGTTAACCTACAATAATGGAGTCACGCTACAGTAACAATAAAGGCAGGTTTTATTAGTTCATAACACAAACCATTAAATATTAATGAGTTTGCAGGAAAGGATGGGATCGCTGGTTGGCATCAGCATAATTGGTTAAAAGAAAAATGTACCAGACAAAGATGCCAATAAATAACTGCATATGGCATTGCATAAGAATATGTATAAAATAGGGAACAGTATATTTAAAGAGCCTCTGTCAGCATCATCAACCTTTTACAACCAGGCATATTGCCCTATTGGGTTGATCATGCTGATTAAAATGATACTGTATTTATCTTTGTAGATTGCAGCATTCCTGAGATATGAGGATTTTTATCTTTATGCAAATCGGGCACCAAGGGACAGGCTGTAGAGCTTTGAGCACCAGTATAGCTCTGCCCCTAGTGCTCATTACACTCCCCCCTCCCCTTTCATTGACAGGGCTAATAGCCCAATCTAATGGTCCCTGCGCTGTGACTCTCACTAATGAACATTGGTGATCCAATGTTATATATTACATAGAGTCACTGGTGTCAGTGGGTTTTATCAAAATCCATCAATCCAATCACCTCCGCCTCTGGGTGGAATCAAGTCACCGGAGGCTTCAGACACAGCAGAGGAGCAAGCACCATTGGCTATTGGCTCTGTCAAAGAGGAGAGGGAGGTGTAATGAGCACTAGGGGCATAGCTTTAGCGGTGCTTGAAGCTCTACAGCCTGCCCCTTGGTGCGCCAACTGCCCGATTTGCATAAATATAAAACTCCTTTTAGCTCCACAACATGCTGCAACCTACAAAGATAAATAAGACATTGTTTTAGTCAGCATGATCAATCCTACCAGGCAATATGCCGGGTTTAATAGGGTTAATCATGCTGACAGAGGGTCTTTAAAAAAAACTGCACAAAGTATCATAAGCCCCGAAAAATTATATATACTGTAGGTATATAAGCAATAATCAACAAGGAGGTAGGGACAGAGGAAAAGTATGTCCGGACATCACATGACCCGTCTACTGGAAAAATGCTACAACTAAATAATTACACAGTGATATACACTACTCACAAAAAGTTAGGGATATTTGGCTTGTGGGTTAAATTTCAGGATGAACATAAATGCACTCTAACCCAGTGTTCCTCAACTCCAGTCCTCGGGTCCTACCTACCAGTTATGATTTGAGAATATCCCACAAAATGAATACCTAGGGTAAGTATTGATGCACGGACATTAATTACCGTATTTTTCGCCCTATAAGAAGCACTGACCCATAAGACGCACTTAGATTTTGGAAGAGGCTAATAAGAAAATAAGAAAAAAATATTTTCCATTACACCTCAGGTCAGACCCCCAATGTTAATCAGACCTCAGCTGACAGCCCCAATCAGACCCCTAATGTTAATAAGACCCTCAATCAGACCTCATATCGGGCCCCCAATGCCATATATCAGCCCCCCAGCCTCATATATCAGCCCCCCAGCCTCATATATCAGCCACCCAGCCTCATATATCAGCCCCCCAGCCTCATATATCAGCCCCCCAGCCTCATATATCAGCCCCCCAGCCTCATATATCAGCCCCCCAGCCTCATATATCAGCCCCCCAGCCTCATATATCATCCCCCCAGCCTCATATATCAGCCCCCCCTGCCTCATATATCAGCCCCCCCAGCCTCATATATCAGCCCCCCCCCGCCTCATATATCAGCCCCCCCGCCTCATATATCAACCCCCCCAGCCTCCTATATCAGCCCCCCCAGCCTCCTATATCAGCCCCCCCAGCCTCCTATATCAGCCCCCCCAGCCTCATATCAGCCCCCAGTCTCCTATATCAGCCCCCAGTCTCCTATATTAGCCTCCCAGCCTCCTATATCAGCCCCCCAGCCTCATAGCCATCAGCGCAAATAAAATAAATAAACCACTTACCTCTCCTGGACGATGACGCTCCTCCCCACCAGCGCTCTCTTTCTTCCTCCTGGTCCTCGGCTGTCGGTTGTGAAGGCTGCGCACAGCGTGAGGTCACACTGTGCACAGCCCTGCACCAGAAACCAGTACAGAGCTTGCACTGCTTCCCAGTCCTCTGGTACTAATCAGCGATTCCATAATGGAAGCGCTGAATAGTATTCACCCCAAAAGATGCTGGGGCATTTTCCCCCCACTTTCGGGGGGAAAAATGCGTCTTATGGGGCGAAAAATACAGTATATCATCTGCTCAATTCTAAGGAAATCCTGAAAACATGACCGAGAGATACAGAGAGACTGGAAGAGTCACAGAATGGCATAGAAGTGGACATCCTTTGGCCACAAGCCACACTGATGACCGCTTCATAGTCAACAATGACCTGCGGAACCAGATGATGAATGCCACACAACTTCAATCATATTTAAAGGTACTTGACCACAGGCATCATTGTTGTCTTTCATGGGATGGGAGCATCTACGCTGGACGAGGGACCAGTGGGCCTCAGTGCTGTTCACTGATGAAAGTCGATTCATGCTGAGCAGAATGATGGCCACCAACGATGTTGGAGACGTCAAGGAGAGCGCTATGCATCAGCCTCTGTTGTCACCAGACTGAGCCTTTGGTGGTGGTGCTGTTACAATGTGGGCAGGTGTGTCTAGTCGGTACAGAACTGCCCTACACTTTGTGAATGGTACAGTGACAAGCCCATACTACGTGAATAACATAATTTATCCAGTCATCATGCCTCTGCATGACCAACACAGGCCTAACTTCATCTTCATGGACGACAATGCTCCAGCTCATCAAGGTCGCATCATTATGGAACGGCTGCTGGAGACTGGGGACCTTAAATGGAGTGGCCTGCACCTTCACCAATGAGTCGCCATGTAGAGGCTCGTAACTCTGTACCCCAAAACCTCAACCTCTGAGGGCGGCCCTTGAAGAAGAGTGGAATGCTGTGCCTCAGCAGACAATAGGGCGACTTGTGAACAGCGGGAGACGTCGTAGTCGAGCTGTAATTGATGCTCAAGGCCACATGACAAGTTACTGAGACACGAACAGTTTTGTGGGGGTATACCCACCACTGGTGTTGGCTTTTGTTTCCATAAATTGCTTGCAATGAGGAAATCGCCATTACTGCTTCTACTTAATTGCCCAACTTTCATGATATAATATCACTGGAGTGGGAACTTTTTACGTTTTTCATAAATTTCACCCAAAAGCCAAATATCCCTAAGTTTTTGTGAGTAGTGTAGTAGTAGGCTAGGAAGCCTAGGTTTATACTACTGTTCTTAGACCTGCTTTGGCTGTACCTGCTCTGCCCCGTAACATGGAGAGGACAATGTAGTCAATTAAAGTGGCTAAATCGTCCCCCCACGTAAATTCTACAGAAACACGGATGTTTTAAAAAAAAAATACGTGTATTCTACTGCTTCTTCTGTGTAGATTTCTAATAATGATTGACGTATTATCACTGACTGCTGGTTGTGGAGGCCTCGTCTTGTGCTTGTTTTGGAACTAGATATTTTTGGCTTTGTCTGGTACGTTCTGCTCAGATCCTTTAATATTTAGGCAGAGCGATGACGCTGTGACCTAGCTAAATATTTAAACACTTCCACAGATAACACATCAAGGTCGGTGAACCAGGAAACTGAAAAGCCTCCGCTTTTCTTGTTTTCTGAAGCAAATATTTTTCAAATTAACTGTTTATATAAAAGGCAGATCAGAGTGATGACCCACGTCCTCCGTATCCAAGCGTACTTCTTCTCCCTAATGAAGGCCCCCATTATGTCCCCACATACATGAACGTACCAATGGGTTTTACGGCTATGCAAACTTACATCGTATTTTGCATTAAATTCTATGTTCTCTTCCATAGTGAGGGTCTTACATAGCACTGGTCACACCCACAAAGATCACACATCTATAGACCCCCCAAGTTGTGTCATTATAAAGGGACACACATTCCAAAGCCAGACATAACCAAGTCCACCCATACGTGTTGTAGTGAATATTTTCAGTAGAGATTCTCATGGATGATGACCTACGGCCAATTCAATGCATTTTTAATCATATTTAGGGAGATTACAAATAGAATAATGGGATAAAATTAAATAATAGAAGTGTAAAATGTGTAATTTGTAGTATATATCAGTGCTGCCCCCAGAGGTCAGCTCTATAGACAACAGTGTATGGCAAAATCTATAGAAAAACATTGGCTATATGGCTTGTTTGTGATTTGTATATTACTATTATTACATAGTATACTATGCACAGACTTGTCATAACGAATGTCAGAAAAACAACTAAATATGTTGTGTGTTCTGTCACCCTATGACTCATACCTGTTAGTATGTACCAGCAGGGCTGCTAGGGGCATGAGGGCATCTGTGGACATAATATATGTTGTTCTTTCACACGCTGGTAATGAAAAGGTAACCCTACCTACAATGCAGAACTCTTGCTGATGTTATTTTATCCTTAGTTTACCTGGGCAGTTTTCAGGTGGTGCCCGCAGCAGGAGGCATTGCGGAATCAGTATGGGCACATTTCGTGGCGGCTGCACCAATGCATTCCCCACCTCTTACACCCCATTGTGTGACAAGCCCTGACAAAATAATGATGATTGTGCAGTATAAATGCGCGGCCATACAGGGGAATTTTCTGATTCTGATTTTAAGTATACATTCACACGACTATGGAAAATGGCATCACATTTTAAGAACAATACTAGTCTATGGAGCTATTCACTAGTTATTTAGTTTTTTTTTTATACATCCCGTCATTTTGACAGTTTTCATGGACCGACAGCCCCCATTCAGTTGAAGGGGACCTTTTTTAACAGTTTTTATTTATTTTGTGCGAATATAGGCGGGCACAATTCTGCATCAAAATCCAAACGTGTTCCATGCAGATTTGCAGCAAATGTTGCTGCAGATTTACCACGGATTTAACCTTACATATTGTAAGGGGTAAAATCGGTGGTGGAAATCCACAGCATGAGGCCTCATGCACACGACCAGTGCCGTTTTTTGCAATTTGCGGAACGGACGGCCGTCATTATATGCCTATTCTTGTCCGCAAGGCGCAGACAAGAATAGGACATGTTATATTTTTTTAGCGGGGCCTGCAGAACGGAGCAACGGATGCGGACAGCACACGGAGTGATGTCCGCTTCTTTTGCGGCCCCATTGAAGTGAACGGGTCAGCATCCGGCTCGGATGCAGACCCAAACAACGGTCGTGTGCATGAAGCCTAAGACCATTAATTTTTTTCATTTACGGGCCGTTTTTTGCATTCCGTATACGGTCCGTATACGGAACCATTCATTTCAATGGTTCCGCCAAAAAAATGTATTTCCATTTTTTCCGCTTCGTTGAAAGATAGAATATGTCCTGTTATTGCCCGCAAATCGCGTTCCATGGCTCTATTCAAGTCAATGGGTCTGCAAAAAAAACTGAACACATATGGAATGTACTCCGTTTGTCTTCCGTATCTGTTACGTTTTTGCGGAACCATCTATTGATAAATTTGGTGCAAAATGCTCAAAGGCAGACCAAAAAAACCTGACTTCACATAGTACCCGCATGATAAATACCCCCAAGTTTTTGTAAAATCTCATCCTCTTTGCTGGCGCTTTACTGCTTCCCACAAAGGCACGTTGGAAAACACGCAGTGTATCTTACACGTGTGAACTTACTTAAAATTTGAGGATGAATTGATGTGTCGAGTAATTTTTTGGGAAGTAAATTCTCATCAAAATCTGCAATGAAATTGGTTTTGTTACATACGGGTCTTGGTGTCGATTTAAAGCGCTTATTGCACTGCATTGCTATGAACTGAAATCTGCGCCATTTCCACAAAAGATTGGGTATACTACAGATATGAAAAGCCACAGCCTGCCTTGAATCGGCGGCGCATTTTGGGGGTTGTTAGAACTAACATTGTATTGTACTTTGCTGCAAAAGTATCAGCGCGGATTCTAAAACTGAAATTCGGAAACAAACACTCGACATTTTTAAACATATATTCATTGCCCTTTTTTTCAGTTTTTATTTTGCTCTTTCATTTTTGCTTAGAGAGAATATTATTGTTCATTTCTGTTGTTTATATAGCACCAACATATACAGCAGTGCTGTACACAGATTGTCACCAGTCACGTCAGTCCCTGTCATCTCGGGTTCGCAGTCTGCTCTCCCTGTTTCAGACACATGCATACACACATAGGCATCATTTCACTGGAAGCCTATTAAACTATCAGTGCAGCTATATTGAAACAATCAATAAGCAGTTGCTGCTGACTTTTGTAACTTATTTTTTATAGTAATGATGGATAAAACAAAGTCAGCCCGGCTAAGGCTACATTCACACTGGCGTTTTGGATTTCCGTTTGCGGGATCCGTTTCAGGGCTCTCACAAGCGGTCCAAAACGGATCAGTTTTGCCCTAATGCATTCTGAATGGAAAAGGATCGCTCAGAATGCATCAGTTTGCCTCCGATCAGTCACCATTCCGCTCTGGAGGCTGCCTGCAGCGTTTTGCTGTAATTGCAGCTGCGATTTCGACAGCGAGCAGGTGAACAGTGAAGGAAAGACATTCATGTCGCGCTTACGTGTGGGAGGGAAACACCACACCGAGCATAGGAGGAAAGGGGGGAACAGGGAATCGGGGAAATGCAACAGAACCCAAACAAAATACAAAAGGGAAAGGAAAGACTTAACTTCAAAGAAGCACTGGAAGCACCAGGAACTCAGCCGAGATCCAACCACAATCTATCCAAAGGTCCAAACAGAAGCTATAAACCGCACAGCATTGTGGGAGAAGCAACTATAAATAGAGAAGGTTAAATGACCACAATAACCACACCTGGGAAAAGAAGGTTTGGCAAGCACCAGAAACAACACAGACGTCATTTGATCCAAGCAGAAAACATGTCAGATCAAACCACGTGTTGCCAGTCTCACCGATCTACTGCCACCTGTTGTGGGAACGTCCATGACAATTCATGAGTGCCACTACCCCTTGAAGCAGCTGATTGGCGGGGGTGTCGGGAATCTGATTTAGATTTTTTCCTGAGGACAGGCCATCAATATAGAAAACTGGCCAACCCCTTTTAATAATGTTAATGTTAGGGTCCATTCACACGTCTGTTGTTCTGGGTTCGCATCTGTTCCGCAATTTTGTGGAATCGGTGCGGACCCATTCATTTCAATGGGGCTGCAAAAGATGCGGACAGCATCCCCATCCGTAGTTCCATTCCGCAGCCCCACAAAAAATATAGTGCATGTCCTATTCTTGTTCGCAATCGCGGACAAGAATAGGCATTTCTATCATAGGGCTGGCCATGCGCAAAATGCGGAACGCACACGGCCGGTCCTTAATAAACCAATTAAACTGACATCCTATTCACTTTCACTAACCTCCAAAAGTACTGCATAGGCACATATCACATAACTGATCCATCAGCAGCGGCTTTTTGATGTTTTTTCTGTCTTGCAGAAAGGCAGACTGTTAGATGGCACTTACAGCATCCCATTAAGGGTTCATACACGTGGCCACGTTTGAGCTTGGTGCCACTGGTCTGTAAACCAATCATGTGCTCGGTCATTAGAGGGGTACTATAAGCTCCATACAGTATGGCGGTGATGTTTTTGTATGGGTGCTAATTGTACCGGGCTCGGAGATTGGAGCGGACGGCCCTTTATCTATTTATATCTCTAAGACTGAGGCTAAAATAACACCCGTAACAATAGACGATTGGGGCCCGTTTGTCTTCAGGAATGTGAAGCCTTTCAACCACAAAATTGCAAGACGGGCTGTTTACCAACTTGGCAGTAATTGCAGCAAAGCAGCTTATTCTGACACATATAGATCAGTCCCGCCAGTCCCCGCGGCCGCCCTCCGCTGTGTTACCGACGAGTTCCACTAGTGAATTATACCCGCTCTATGTGCAGAATAAATACAGGAATTAGCAGTGTAATGTTATAAGGCAGTACCTCCTCCAGTATCGGCAAAAATAATATAGATCATCAGTAAATCTAATAATCCTGTTCTACCCAAAAGCTGGGTGGCAACCAGTATGGCCGCCATTACAGTGGCCTTCCCAGACTGCAACCTTCCCAGACTTTGTCTAAATCTATCTGGATTTGCACCTGTTTTGCATACCAATATTTGTAAGTCAAATTGTGGCGCCCCTGCCTTGTCCAGGAACACCTATTTTAATGCAAATTACGGTGCCCCCCCCCCCCCTTTTGTGGTGCAGTCTATGTGGCAGTCCTTCAAAAACTGTAACAGCCTAATGCAGCAGATATGCTATACAGTACGGTAGTTTGGAAAATCTGGACAACATCGTCTGCTTTGTTGCCTAGCTTTCCCATCATCTGCCCCCCAAAAATGGCTGAAATTATAATTTTTTCTTTAAAGAGAATTTGTCCCCTCTCCTGACATGTCTGTTTTAGTAACTACTTGAATTCTCAACGACAAAGAAATTCTGGCGCATCTATTCTTATGGCTCTATGTTGTGACGTTCCTTTATTATTCCTACTAGAGGCTATGAATAAATTGCTGGAAGTTAGCGAAGAAGGTCCAAATGGGTGTGACCAATTGGGGGAGTGTACCTGCACAGTTTGACACTGGCATCACTGATTGGATAGTGTCAGTCTGTGCAGGGGCACACCCACCACTGGTAACACCTATCTGGACCTTCACTGCAGACTGTTAGCAGTTGATAACTTCTATCAGGAATAATAGAGAAGTGGCTCATCATACAGGCATAAGAACTGTTGCTCCAGAATTGTTACTACAGTGTGGATGCAGGTAGTTACTAAAACGGACAAATCAGGAGAGGTTACCGATCCTCTTTAAACGACTGCATCTATTACATCAAAATGCCCTAAAAGAGATCAGCGAATGGGGGCGTTTATATGTCACCCCATTTTAGCATTTGTATGGTCAATAAGTTAAATAGATTCATATTCACCTTATGATCCCCCCCTATACTCCATTACTGACACTTCCTGGGGCCCCTACCTGGTCCCTTTTAACATAGGAAATGACCGGTCAGCCACTTACGGACTGTTCTTGTGACCCGCCTCAGACGGTAATTGGTTGAGCATCATTTCCTGTGCCGAGAGGGGCCAGGAAGCGAGACAACCCGGGGATCGGAAAGCATCAGAACAGGAGCAGTGGGGGGATCAGTAAGGTGAGCATGACTTACTGTATTATTCTGCACCTCTTAAAGGGTTGTCCAAGTTCGGAGCTGAGCCGGAACATAACCCCATTTTCACCCAGGCAGTCACCCTAATGTGTGCATCAGAGAAATAGCTGAATCATGCAGGACAAAGGCATTTAATGGAGATCCGGTGACGTACCGGGCTCTTCTTGGAAAAAAAAGCATAGCACAAGCCTGCCCTCTTTACACTGGAGTCACGATGTGCCTATAACCAGCGGAAAAAATTGGTACAAACTGGACTGGTTCCTAAGGAGTGTGATACTCGTGCATATGACCGTATGTATTTTGCAGTCCGCAAAAAATACGGATGACGTCCCTGTGCATTCCATATTTTGTGGAATGGAACAGCTGGCCTCTAATAGAACAGTCCCATCCTTGTCCGTAAAGGGGACAATAATAGGACATGTTCTATTTTTTTGTGGAACGGAAATACGGAAACGGAATGCACACGGAGTAACTTCAGTTTTTTTGTGGACCCATTGAAATGAATGGTTCCACATATGGTCTGCAAAAAAAACCGGAATGGACATGGAAAGAAAATACGTTTGTGTGCATGAGCCCTTAGTCATAGGAAAGGGGTACATAAACTGTATCACTGACTGATATTGTGCGCCTCTGACGGAGGATTGATGTTCTAAGTAAAGGTAAAATCCCAGGATACAAAGGTATAAAATCCCCTTTAATGCGGTGCACTCTTGTACCCCGAGGTATTACTGCGCAGAGACCTTAGACTCCAGCTGTCTCCTTGCCAGGGCGTGATACCCTTCCTGAACGATACTGAAGTGATTCACTCGCAGGAATTAGACCAGATTTGTTTAATTGCTGCAAATCTGTCATGAAGGATCAATGTTAGAAGAATACTTTTATTTTTAGAGGACATGGAGCTCAGAAGAACACAATAGAGAAAAGAAGAAGGAAATAAATACTGTTTTCATGAGTGGATTCGGTTTTAGTGTCAGGCAAGGCTGTTGCCCGATTTAAGGCGCAGATCCCATCACGTTCATTGTCTCTCTACACGTTATATTTAGTGTTGTTATTTTCGGCTTTTTACGCTGTGGTTTGGCTGTTGTGTGACCACAAGTTTCTGCATGGTGTGCCCAAGGATATACACCTATGAGCCATGACATTAAAGTCCCCAACAAGTGGAGTGCACAACGTTTGCTACCTTGTGGGGTATATCAAGCAGCGAGTGAACAATCGGGTCTAGAAATTGATGTGTTGTAATTAGGAAAAATAGACAAGCTTAAGGATCTGAGCGAGTGGGACAAGAGCCTAATTGTGATGGCTGGACGACTAGATCAGAGCATCCCCAAAATGGCCGGTCGTATGAGGTGTCCCTGGTTTATAGGTTTATAGTGGTTAGTACCATAGTGATCCAAAAAAGGAGAATTGGTGAAGTGGTGACGGTCAGAGACATCCAGGCTCATTGATGCTTGTGGAGGTGAAGGTGTAGAGCAATTTACTAAATTCAATTATATATACAGTTGCAAGAAAAATGATGTGAACCCTTCATAATGATGTGGATTTCTGCACAGATTGGTCATAAAATGTGATCTGATCTTCATCTAAGTCACAACAATAGACAATCGCAGTCGGCTTAAACTAATAACACACAAATAATTAAATGTTACCATGTTTTTATTGAACACACCATGTAAACATTCACAGTGCAGGTGGAAAAAGTATGTGAACCCTTGGATTTAATAACTGGTTGAACCTCCTTTTGGCATCAATAACTTCAACCAAACGTTTCCTGTAGTTGCAGATCAGACGCGCACAACGGTCAGGAGTAATTCTTCACCATTCCTCTTTACAGAACTGTTTGCAGTTCAGCAATATTCTCGGGATGTCTGGTGTGAATCGCTTTCTTGAGGTCATGCCACAGCATCTCCATCGGGTTGAGGTCAGGACTCTGACTGGGCCGCTCCAGAAGGCGGATTTTCTTCTGTTTAAGCCATTCTGTTGTTGATTTACTTCTATGCTTTGGGTCGTTGTCCTGTCACAACACCCATCTTCTGTTGAGCTTTAGCTGGTGCACAGATGGCCTTAAAGGGGTTCTGCACTTTCATTTAACTGATGATCTATCCAGAGGATAGATCATAAGCTTCTGATCGGCGGGGGTCCGACACCTGGGACCCCCGCCGATCAGCTGTTAGAGAAGGCAGCGGCGCTCCAGCAGCGCCGCGGCCTTCTCACTGTTTACCGCCGGGCCGCCCGCCCACTGACGTCACGACTTGTATCAACTAGAGTGGGCGCGGCTAAGCTCCATTCAAGCTGAACAGAGCTTAGCCGCGCCCACTCTAGTTGATACAAGTCGTGACGTCAGTGGGCGGGCGGCTCGGCGGTAAACAGTGAGAAGGCCGCAGCGCTGCTGGAGCGCCGCTGCCTTCTCAAACAGCTGATCGGCGGGGGTCCTGGGTGTCGGACCCCCGCCGATCAGAAGCTGATGATCTATCCAGAGGATAGATCATCAGTTAAATGAAAGTGCAGAACCTCTTTAAGTTCTCCTGCAAAATGTCTTGATAAACTTGGGAATTTATTTTTCCTTCGATGATAGCAATCCGTCCAAGCCCTGACGCAGCAAAGCAGCCCCAAACCATGATGCCCCCACCACCATACTTCACAGTTGGGATGAGGTTTTGATGTTGGTGTGCTGTGCCTCTTTTTCTCCACACATAGTGTTGTGTGTTTCTTCCAAACAACTCACCTTTGGTTTCATCTGTCCACAGAATATTCTGCCAGTACTGCTGTGGAACATCCAGGTGCTCTTGTGCAAACTGTAAACGTGCAGCAATGTTATTTTTGGACAGCAGTGGCCTCCTCTGTGGTATCCTCCCATGAAATCCATTCTTGCTTAGTGTTTTACGTATCGTAGATTCGCTAACAGGGATGTTAGCATATGCCAGAGACTTTTGTAAGTCTTTAGCTGACACTCTAGGATTCTTCTTCACCTCATTGAGAAGTCTGCGCTGTGCTCTTGCAGTCATCTTTACAGAACGGCCACTCCTAGGGAGTGTAGCAGCAGTGCTGAACTTTTTCCATTTATAGACAATTTGTCTTACCGTGGACTGATGAACAGCAAGGCTTTTGGAGATAATTTTATAACCCTTTCCAGCTTTATGCAAGTCAACAATTCTTAATCGTAGGTCTTCTGAGAGCTCTTTTGTGCGAGGCATCATTCACATCAGGCAATGCTTCTTGTAAAAAGCAAACCCAGAACTGGTGTGTGTTTTATTTAGGGCAGGGCAGCTGTAACCAACACCTCCAATCTCATCTCATTGACTGGACTCCAGTTGGCTGACACCTCACTCCAATTAGCTCTTGGAGATGTCATTAGTCTAAGGGTTCACATACTTTTTCCACCTGCACTGTGAATGTTTACATGGTGTGTTCAATAAAAACATGGTAACATTTAATTTTTTGTGTGTTATTAGTTTAAGCAGACTGTGATTGTCTATTGTTGTGAAGATCAGATCACATTTTATGACCAATTTGTGCAGAAATCCTAATCATTCCAAAGGGTTCACATACTTTTTCTTGCAACTGTGTGTGTGTATATATTATATTTAAGAATTGTCTGATTAATTGCTATATGTTTGGTTACCCTGCTAATTGTACTGTATAAATTGGGATTTGTATTTGATACATCGGGGGAAATTTACTAAGCATGTTGCGCCAGAATTATGGTGTAAAATGCGCCAAAAAGAATGGCGTTTTCATTTGCGCCAAATCTTTCAACTGTTTTCTCCAGAATTTTCACAATAAAGAATGCATCACACCACAAATGAGTTATACATGTTAATGTGGGTAGGGCTATCAAATTGGCGCATATTACGCCATATCCTTTTATGGGCAGAAATGGCTCAAATTGTTGCGGACAATTAAGCCAGTATATGTAGTGGTGTTTTGTATAAAAAGTCGCAATTGTGGCATAAAGATGCGACTTTTTGTCAAAAAAATCACATTTATGCAAAGAAAAGTCAGCAGTCAGAGTGCAGACAGGGCAGCAATTTTATTCACTCCCTATGCAGAGCCGGGAAAGGGGAAAGGCACCTACAAATATTCATGAGGAAAACCTCAGAGATTGTTGTTAAACGCCCCACAGCTCTGCAACTGCATGTCAACAAAGGGCCAGAGCAGAACTAGGGAAATTAGTAAATATAATTTTATTTTGCCTAATACTTGTTTAGTTTATGTATATATTGCTGACCATAAGATTTACAGTGCTTTATTTTTATTTTTACATATCTCGGACAACCACTTTAACACATTACCCTCATGAATAATTTAAAGGTGTTGTCTCATGATGAGACAACCTCTTTTAAAATGCAGCCTCCAGGGCTATAAGCTGATTGCCCTGGGTCTCGCTGCCGTCACTCACCGCAGCAAACGAATAATCCTGCTGGGGAAAGCTGCAGCCGGCCAGACATCTCCCCCGGAGAGTCTACTCCAGGGGAAATGTAGTATTATATGGTTGCCATTCAGATGACTTGCCATGCTTCTATTACAAGAATGGCTTGAGTCCGCCGGAACCAGACCGAGTGGCTTAGTGTTCTAGATCCCGAGCAATGGACTCCCTCTAAAAGGTTCATATACCCTCAACAGAGCATATGGACAGGACTATACTTCTGCCTCTCCCATTCCCATTCTGTTGCATCCTTGGTCCCCTGCCAGTCTTTTAACCAACTCCAGCAATTATGTGACGTGTAGACACATGACCGCCAATCACTGACCCTCACTGAGGTCCCTTCTGCAAACCGTGATTGGCTGCAGTGGTCACATGTTGTGTCGACACAACATTGCTGGAGCCAGGTGAACAGGCGTCAGTGGGGTTGCAGGAAAGCATTGCCATGGGGGTAGTAGGGTAAGCATTACTCTTTTTGTTATTTTTGCCCATTGGCAGCCCTTTGTAAGATGATAATAATTACTTGGGTAAGTTTATCCTGGCACTATATAATACTGTACAGTATATGACAAGAACACATGGACAGTATATCTCACACCAATATAGCAAATCATAATTATTCAGTTGTTCCATCCAAGGTCAGGGAAAGTGCTTCTGAGATGATATAACCAAGCCTAGTAACAGCAGCAGCCATGTGTGGAAGCTTAGTGGCGTGCGGTTTGAGAATGCACATAGTTTGGCAATGGACAGGTTTAGTGGCCTCGTTATAAGACCACTAATAATACGCAGCAGAGGTCACCATGGAGTTCAGTCCCTATGGACCTTCTCCGTTTCCTCTCTATATCTGGGAAGTCACCTCAGTTCTTACATTTACCAGAGAAAATAAATCATTTTCTTTACCACGCAACAAAAACATACATAAAAAATGTTTTCTTATCATTAAAAGATAATTAGTGTCATGATCGACTCCGTGTGGGGGCAGTGGAAAAGTTATGAGAGAAAACTTCTGGTGTATCATGTGAGAAGATAATGCACCCCTTAGGGATCCCTAACGGAAGGACTGAGGCGTTCCATCTTGAAAGTTTCCTTGATATAAATGCTGAACTCCACATTGTAAATCAGTGGGTGGTCCACCCAAGCTTATCTTCTGACATATCGCCAGGGCCTGCAGGGGAAATACAAGCTGGGTACTTAAGGCAAGGTTTTCAAAAGTAACCCACCAACCCGGCAGCTAAATTTACCATGTTAGCTGTTGATTGAAGCGTTGTATAGGTGAAAACGATCATCCCAATACCCTGAGCATGCATGTCATATTTGCATGTATTGATAGGCCGGCATGGGATTAAGCCTGAGACTGTTCTGCAGTCAGATCTGGTTATTAAAGTCAAATCCAGATTGCTGAAATGGTTGGTTGCCAAATCTCCCTCTGGTTCCCTATACTGCACCCCCGACATGATTCCCTAAGTTCAAGTTCTCCTGTGTCCTTCTTCTCTCCACTGAATGTTTCCAGCCGCCGGCATTAGAAGTCATATTGACAGCAGTCATGGTGTCTAATGCGTCAGTGCAATTCAGTAGATTCGGGGTATAGCAGGGACACACAGCATTATAAATCATTCTAATCTACAGAGTAGGACTGAAGTCCCTTGAGCCACCAGAGAAAATGATTCTGTGGGCCCACCCTCTGTGTATATAGGATCTTAAAGGGGTTATCCGATCCCCTGAAATATCCTCCGCATATGCCTGGACCTCTCACAGAGTTTGTACTTACCTCATTCCTCGGCACCCGCGTCACTTCTGGTCACCGCAAGGCCGCCGCTGCATCTCCCTGTCGTGCATATTAAAACATCTGGCGCCAGGGGGCAGGGCAGACCGCCAATGGCAGGCGGTGACGGGAACGAGCCTCCCTAGCATCGCTGGTGACGCTAGGGAGGCTCGTCCCAGTCACTGCCTGCCTTTGGCTGCCCCCCAACCGACGCTGGATGTTTTCATCCACTTGACAGGAAGATGCAGCGGCAGCCTTGCGGGGACCAGGAGCGATTCGGGTGCCGGGGAGGGGCCCGGGCATATAGGGGGGCATTTCAGGAGTCAGATAACCCCTTTAAGTGCCCTATTTTATTATTGTCAGAGCTTTGGGAAACTGGAGGATCCTCTGGTGGGCCAGTCTGACCATGATAATGCCATGCAGTCCTGTCAGAGGAGCAGAAGTCAGAACAGAAAATCACACTGCCACAAGCAGCACGTTTCTTGCATTAAACTCGCTTGTTTGTGTCTGACCACTGTATTGTGCTCATAATCTAGACCATTTATGACTTGTGGATTACTTGCTTAAATTTCCTTAACTAGGGTGTGCACTTTCTATAAAAAGAACAGGAGGGTGTCCAGGGGAGGTGTACCTGATGGGTTCCACACAACTCAACTAGTTGAGGCAGGTGCAGGAAACCACCAACAAATGGATAAAAGGAACTTTATTGGGTAATTTTGCAAAATAGACAACGCGTTTTGGGGTTTCGGGAACCTTTTGGATGGATATGATAGGTGCTGGAACTGCAGTCAGCAATATTTGCACTACTCCTAATATTTGCGAAGTGGCCGGCGGTAAGAGCTTCTGTACACGCTGCACAGCATTTTGGATGTGCAGATGCTGGGTGTGAGAAACACGTCACCAATAAAGCTCCTTTTATCCATTTGCTGGTGGTTTCCTGCGCCTGCCTCAACTAGTTGAGTTGTTTGGAACCCATCGGGTACACCTCCCCTACTCGCCCTCCTCTTCTTGGTGATATTTCTCTGGCTGAGTGGTGAACTTTATCCAGATCTCATCCAAACACATTGGCACTGTATGCAACAACCTCGTCATCTCCACATACGACTCCTACATCTCCAACGCACTCGCCACCAGGGATTAAGATGCCTTACATACTTACCCTATGAGCGCTCCTTCTAGAAAAGGAATAATCTGCTGTGGCATGCATGGCACGACCATAACATTTTTAGACTGGTAGGTCCCCTATTTTAAAAAATGTGGTTCCCACCACTGTTCTCATGTACATAAAAGCATTATCAGACTGCATGTGAATGAGCATACTGGGAGTTGTAGTTTTGCAACACCTGGAGAGCGATAAAATGCATAGCACTGCTCTAAGCAATTGGCAAGTGTTGGTAAGGAGTGCACCTCGTCATTAATGTGGCTGTTACTTGGAGGCTCAAAACATGTTTTTTGCTCCATCATCCAACTCCAATGATTAAGACTTGTTTACAGGATGTCCTCGAAATGCGACTGCTCTACAGAAACTGTCCAGCTCCAGCATCTGAATGAATACATTGTGCACTGAGCGCGATTTAAATCCTCTTACACGCCAGACAATGGATTTGCTGTACATCTTGTATTCTTTGTACATCAAGTTGTGCATTTTTACAAATGAAAAACCTCCTATGTAAAAAAAAAAAAAAAAAAAGTGCTAGCAGCAGAAGGCTTAAGGGGTTCAATAGTTTGTGGTTTTCTTCATCGTTGCTCCCTGTAATTTTTATAGGGAAGGTATCACCTACTGTATATATAGTTACTGATTAGAACAGATTACATTCAAATTTTTATTTCTATCCTGTCTTTCATTTCTGATAAAACCCTCCAACAGTCACATTAAAATTGGGAAAAATCCTCCTCAAAATGTCAATTTCTTTATTGTAGATTTTCAATTTATGCCTGAAGTAAATGACGGCCAACTCAGGTCACTGAACCGCATATTAAACCCTTAGAGACAACCAATTGTAGCCTTATGGACCAGTAACGTTTTTCCCCCTCTGTGTTATTTTATAATATATTTCTTATTTTTAGGGTGGAAGATTAAAAAAACTGCAATTTTAACATTATTTGTGGGATTTATTCTGTGGGTCGTACTGACCCACAGAATAAATCCCACAAATAATGTTAAAATTGCAGTTTTTTTTAATGATGATCATGATGCCAAATTTATACAGTTTTTATCATGTTAAAATACTTGCATAATAAAAACACTTTTTAAAGTAAAATAACATGTTTTTGTGCCGCCACATTCCAAGACCCAGAATATTAATATTTTTCTAAAGGCTAATATATCAGGTTTTTCAAGTGATAATCATTATCGCTCTTAACAGGTATCGCTAGAGTAGCTGTCCCCATATTCTGTGGTAGAGATAGGATATGGACAGAAGGAATGTAAAATGCAAACGGGGGAGACTTTTTTTACATAGTGTTCAAGACGCTAGTAAATTTCTGGGCCATGGCATCAATAAATGGCTTAATTTCACACACACAGGGGTGATTAGATGGGCAAGTGCTCATCTTCTCACTCTTTTCCTAAAAGAAAAGACCACTCTATTAGTGATGATCGAGCATTCTCAGCCGAATACCGCGTGTGCTCGAGTGCCATGCTCGAGTCTCCTCCCCGCACGTTTGTTGGCTGCTACGCAGCAAATAAATGTGCAGGTAAGTACTGCCACTCACTGTAATGCCATAGCCATGTTGGTTACTGGCATTACAGTGATTGGCTGGCCGGAACGCGTCATCGGGTGTACCCGATGACACATGGTTCGGCCAGTCTTAGTTAGGGAGAGCTGTGCTGTAGAAGGGACAGATAATGTAGGGAACTGAATTTTATTTTTCTGGTTAGGCAGGGTTGGTGTTAGAGACCCAAAAGTCCTTTTAAGGACTATTGTGTCTGGCAGCAATATATATTTTTATATATTTTATATATTTTTAGCTCTAAATAGCTTGCAATTGTTTGGCCGCTGTGTAACGTGTGCGCAGCCTAAAAATATCTATGACATCCAGTGTACTTTTTCCGTAGACGCTGCGGACAGCGACATTATCTGCGCTACATCTCCTGTTTAACGTGTGCGCATCCTAAATATCTGTGACATTCAGTCAAATTTTTTCGCTGGTGGTGACAGCGACATTACCTGTGCTACATCTCCTGTATAACGTTTGCGCATCCTAAATATCAGTGACATTCAGTAAAAAAAAATCGTTGCTGGTGGAAGCGACATTACCTGCGCTACATCTCCTTTATATAATTTGCGCATCATAAATATCTGTGATATTCCCTGTAATTTTTTTCATTAGTCGCTGGTGACAGCAACATTACCTGCACTACATCTCCTGTATAACGTTAGCGCATCCTAAATATCAGTGACATTCATTTAAATTTATTTGCGCATACACTTAGAAAACCTGCGCTACTGTACGTGTGACATACTTGCAAGCATATATACCATTTAATATGCAGAAGGCGAGCAGTAAGGGACGGGGAAGTGGCCGTGCTGCTGATGGTGCACGCAGAGGCCGTGGCCCCGGGGCGCGGTGAAACTGTGCCTGCTGCCAGAGCACAAGAAACACACACACGGATACCTAGCTTCATGTCCCAGTTTGCAGGGTGGTGTCACACCAGTGCGACCAGGTGGTCGGTTGGATTGCAGCAGATAATCCTTCCAGTCGGTTAAGCACCACCCTGTCTTCCACAAAGTCCAGTTTCAATAGCCAAGAGTCTGGTCAACAAAATCCTCACCCTGATCCTCCCACCATGGAGAGTCTTGGCAAACAAGTGATCCCACACTCGGATATTCTAAAGAGCTCTTTTCATTGCTATTCCTTGATTTGGGCCTCTTGCCAAGCCCGCTTGAAGAGGGACATGAGGAATCGTGTGCACCGATGCCCAAACTCTTGAGCGTCCACAGTCACAAGAAGATGACGGTGGGGAACGGCAATTAGTGTTTCACGGGGTGGATGATGATGAGACACAGTTGCCAATAAGTCAACAGGCAATTAGAGTCTCAAGAGGTTGAGGATGAGACACAGTTGTCAATAAGTGAGGTTGTTGTTAGGTTCAACAAGTCAGGAGGATGACCAGAGTGAGGAAGTGGAAGAGGAGGTGGTGGACGATGAAATCACTGACCCAACCTGGGAAGGTGGCAAGCCGAGTGAGGACAGCAGTATAGAGGGGGAGGGATCCACAGCACCGCAACAGGCTGAAAGAGGTAGTGTGGTGGCAAAAGGGAGAAGGCGGGCCACCTTTCCCGGAGCACCCCCTTGCGGCAATCAACCTTGCCAAGGGGTAGGTGTTTTCCGCAGTCTGGCACTTTTTTGAGGAAAGTGCGGACGATAAAAGAATGGTCATTTGCAACCTGTGCCGTATCAAAATGAGCAGGGGCGTGAACACTAGCAAACTCACCACCACCAGCATAATCCGCCAAATGGCATCAAAGCACCCTAATAGGTGGGCCAAATGCCTGGGTCCAAAATCGGTGTCAGCGGGTCACACCACTGCCTCCTCTTCCCTTGTGTTACATGCTGGCCAATACCCTGTCCAAGACACAGGCCCGGATGCCTCCTGCCTTTCACCGGGACCTTCGCAAGCACCATCAGCTGGCACATCCACTTCTGTGTCCCAGCGCACCGTACAGATGTCCATACCCCAGGCCTTTGAACGAAAGCGCAAATACCCAGCTACCCACCCACAGGCTATAGCTCCTTTCCAAATTGCTGGCCCTGGAAATGTTGCCATTTAGGCTTGTGGACACTGAGGCTTTCCCCAGCCTGATGGCGGCGGCGGTCCCTTGTTACTCAGTCCCCAGCCCGCCACAATTTTTCCCAGTGTGCCGTCTCCGCCTTACACCAGCATGTGTCCCGTAACATCACCCGTGCCCTGACCAAATTGGGAAGGTCCACTTAATGACTGACACATGGACAAGTGTTTGTGGTCAGGGACGCCACTTTTCCCTGATGGCACACTGGGTGAATGTTGTGGAGGCCAGGGAGCGAGTCGTACCCTAGGATGGCACAGGTGCTACTGACGCCAAGGATTGCGGGCCCTACTTCCATCAGGATTTCCGCCACCACCTACGTTAGTGGCTGCAAACCCCCCTTCTCCTCCACCTCCATCTCTGAATTATCATCTTGCAGCATGAGTCAGCCATCAGTCAGTAGCTGGAAGCAGTGTAGAAATACAGTGGGGATACGTCAACAGGCTGTGCTGAAACTAATATGTAATTTTTCAACGGTGTGTATGATGCCCTCCTTTATGTGTAATAAAGGGTGTATTGGAGTGCCGGTTCCTTGTAATTTTTGGCAGCCCTTTCACTTAGTGCATAGGCTTTATGAGTGTAGCAGTCCCACTACCTGAACAATTGTACCACAATGTGAATGAGGCCTCCGTTATGTGATATACAGGTTGTATCGGAGTGCCTCTTCCTTGTGCAGCACTTGCACTTTATATACAAGTAAATATACAGGAAAGAATGTTTCCTAACAATTTTTCCTCTAAAATGGATTTTATCTTCGGTTTTGTGCGTATTATTGTCAGTCTGTAAAATTGGCGTACTACTCGGACAACATCGAGTCCAAGATGCATCCAGACATCCTCCCCATGCTGTTCCCGAACCATTTCAGTGGTGTTTCCATCAATTTCTGACCTTTTCATGTGAACCAGACACCCTCCCCCTCTTCAGAGCAGCGGGATGAATGGGGGTAGATAACATGCACAGAAGTCCATGTTACTCTTTCCCTGGAGTCATGAGAGAGGATGTTTTTTCTCTCCTCCCTACAATCTGTCTGCTCCCCTCACTGCCTCCCCCTACAGATCACAGCCAGATGAGAGGAGAGCTGCTTTAACCCTTCATATCTCAGGTCGCATAGAAATGTGGGCCTGGTCTTGTTTGAAAGCTGACAATCTATGGATGGAAGCATGAGCTGCTATAGTAACTTGTGTAGCTGGTTCTTGGGTATTCTTGCTCGGTCCTTGTTTCTTTGGTTTCTTTTCTCTGAGTTCTCGAGTCCTCCTGGTGTTGTCTTAGGGTCAGTATTGCAGATTATGCCATTTTTTCATGGCGTCTCTTTTGGGACAGTGAGGGTCAGTGTTCAAGGACAGATCTAGGGAAAGTTTCTGTGAAATCTACAGTCGAGGTCAGTGTGTTTGCTACGCTTGGTCATCTTCATCAATCTGTGTAATTACCTGTCACCATCCTCACTTGTCTGCTTTGTTACCTGACTGATCCTCTCTACCCGTCTGTGCCGTTGTCATTCGTTATCAGCCAGTGTTGATATGTGCTTCATAATATATTTTTTTGACCATCTGGTTGTGATATAATTCAGTCCTGGTGGGCCTATGGGTAATTATAGCAACTAGATTTCAGTTCTCATTTCGGAGACGTCCCCTTGAATGTAAAAGCTGTAACCCTATTGATAGCTATGAGTGACTACTCAGATTTTTCCTTGCACTAGTTGTTAAAAATGTTCTCCATTGTTATTAGATGTCCTGTATTATATTACGTAGTAGTAGTGTGTGTATATATATATATATATATATATATATACTGTATATATCCTTAAAGCAATAAGAGCTAATAATGGACATATTTAAAGGGGATATTCCACAAATTAAAAAAAAATCTGGAGTAATGCAATCCTTTATATTAACGTTATTAATGCAAAAAAAACTTCTGCTCTTCAGTGTCATTTTCATTCTTTTTAGCCTCTTTACTCTCCTCTCTGCAGCGATGGTCTCTTCACTTTCTGTGGGTGGGCAGCAGTTCGTCCCATGTGACCATCAAGCTCCTGCATCTCTCAGGAGTGCATTGCTGTTAGCTCTTGCTAACCTCTTCCTTCCCTACATAGAAAATTGTCCATCACACACAGCCCCAGCGATTATGCAATTTCCGTCTCCACTGTCTAGAGAGGGAAATAGCTACAATATACATGTACTTCTAAGAATTTAGAAGCAGAGATTACTACAATCTAGCGTAGTAGCAGAGATCACTATGCTAACACTGAGAGGAGGAAGGGAGCTTGAAAGGGGTTATCCAATTTCTGAAACAGACCCCCATGTGCCGGGCCCCTCAAAGGTAATATACTTACCCAGCTCCCGGCACCGATCCTGGTCCCCCACACCGCCGCCGCTGCTTCTTCCTGTACACGGATGAAAACATCCATTGTCGGGGGAGCAGCCAATGGCAGACGGGGACAAGCCTCCGTAGCGTCGCGGATGACGCTAGGGAGGCTCGTTCCCGTCCCTGCCTGCCATTGGCTGCTCCCCTGACCAGATGTGGGGACCAGGAGGGGAGCGTGGTAAGTATATTACCTGTGAGGGGACCGGAACATGTGGGGGGGGGGGTTTCAGAAATTCGATAACCCCTTTAAGGTCTCTTTCACACAAGCAAGTGAGGTGAACGCATAGCACCCGCACTGAATCCTGACCCATTCACTTCAATGGGTCTGTGCACAGCATTGTTCTTCACGCATCAGTTCCATCAAGTTTTCATGTTAATGTGAACAAAAACCTTAACACTCCCTCCCACCCCCCCCCCCAGCCTAAGAAGACCGAACATTACCTCACGCCAGAGCTTCCTCTATCCCCTAACCCATCCTGTCCTTCCTTGTACCATTAAGACTATTCAAGATTTCACTGCTCCAAACCTATATTTAAGGGAGGTTTCGGACTTCCGGATGTGGCTACATATTACAGAGCTGTTCAACTCAGATTACACTCTGAAATTAGCAACCCTATGAACACCAAACTGGGCTGTAGATTAGCCAGGAGCCTATTAGGACACGGGAGAGTAGCAACCTTATGGGACCCTAAACTAGCAATGAATAACAACATGGGTAAAAAAGGTCTAGACCTCCTGAGAGGAGTCAGGAACACATGGTCTAAAGTATCAACACTCTTGCGCTCTTCCCCTTGCCTTTCTCCGTTCACTCCCATTGGCTATATCCCATACCTGGTAGTTCAGGGTTTCCAAGATGATTTGGGTCTGTGGAGGGCGTTAGGCTCTGTGGCAATAGGAGATGTATTGAAAAATAGGATAGTCCCTTCCATTCAAAGCATGAAATCTGATTTCCCTCACATTCCATGGTCAACCATACACTATTCACAGTTTTCGAGAATTTGCACTCAATACCTAGCTTGCACCCCTGATAAGCTTGATCCTACTTGGTACGACTTACTGTTATTACACCAAATGGGCAAAAAAGGATGCGTTTCCAGGATATATAACAAATTACTAGACGATGTAGGCCCTAACAGACCCTGGTTTATATCCCACTGGGAAAAGGATCTGAATATCACCTTCGATGATGGCATAGTAGATAAGATTTTAAGTCACTCTCATGGATACTCAAGATGTATTAGAGTCCAAGAGAACGCTTATAAATTGGTTACCAGGTGGTACAATACACCTGCAAAACTTCACGCCATGGACCCCTCACATTCGGATCGGTGCTGGAGATGTAGGGAAAATATAGGCACTCTAATTCATATCTGGTGGACCTGCCCCTTGATATCCCCATTCTGGGATACGATTTCTAAATGTGTCCTAGACATGGTTCCCTCCTCGTCACCTTTGACCCCATCAGTGGTACTACTAAACTTGTCCAGTGAAAAATATATACTTACCAAGCATTCCCTGTTGTCTTCTCTAATAGCTGCGGCAAAACTGCTGATTCCTATGTATTGGCTTACCAATAAAACACCGGGGATAACAGATTGGATAAATAAAGTTCAGGAGATTCGCCTATTGGAGGAGATGTCCAGTTGGGAATCATTGTCACATGACAAACATTTGCGTGTGTGGGATCCATGGCTGAAGTGGCGTGCGAACTGTTCAAACGCCCCAGCGTCTCAGTTAACATCTACTCCTACCAGTGTTAATTAAGAGTAATTAAAAGGGGCCAACGCCACAGGTAGACATATACTATGTTTTTTGGGGTGAGAGGATACATGGAGGTGGTGTGGATATCCGTAATGATGCTATTCAGCCAATAATTAGGGGGAAAAAAAGGGATATGTTATCCTGGTACGTACTCGCCCGCTTCTTTTTGTTAGGAGGTGGATTGGATCATATAGATGTATTCTTTTTCTTGTGAATGTAACTTACATGCCATTGAAACTATTAAGTGTTATCAAGAACATATTATTTTGATATCAAATGTGAATCTTGAAAAATCTGTATCAGACCAAGGATGTACCTTTTTGTTATGTTACCATTTATTATAGTCAGACATGCACTTTATTAATGTCTGAATACGAGATGAAAATAATAAATAAAGATTTGTTAAAAAAAGATCTACTGCTCCAATTTACCTAATGTACTCTTCAGTTGCTCTAACAGGTACCAGGCAGTGTTCCCTCTAAGCTGCGCGGGTGGGCGGCCGCGCAGCAATTATTGTGACCCCGCTCACCATTTTATAATGCCCGCTCACTCAGCCTAGTTCGCTAACGCTGCTGGCAAAATGCCAGCTCTTGTCGTCACTCGTCAGACTTATGTGCGTGACGGCGCCGACGTCCTCCTCGTAGTCTTGTGCGGCTCAGCACAGCGGGGCGCCGCATACATAACGTCAGTCGTCACTGTGTTCTTTAACGTCAGACGTCACACACACATCGCTGTTCGCGCACTTATTGGCGCTGCAGGATTCGTGGGAGAAGGAAGGGAACTCTGAGGAGCGTGGCCACAGAGTTCGCTGAGGTAGTGGCCGTGTCTGGTCTGAAAGAAATTGAAAGACTGTGCTGGGCTGGCAACGCTGCTGTTGCTGTGGGCTGTGGCAGGGCCGGGGGTGAAAAGGGGAGAAAAATACGTTATAAAAAAGTCTGATAAATACCAGTGTTCCCTCAGCAGCTGCCAAGGCTTAGAGGGAACACTGGTACCA
Source organism: Bufo gargarizans (assembly GCF_014858855.1). Taxonomy (NCBI): domain Eukaryota; kingdom Metazoa; phylum Chordata; class Amphibia; order Anura; family Bufonidae; genus Bufo; species Bufo gargarizans. Next base: position 118,342,061 of record NC_058089.1, read on the forward strand.
GGAGGTGTGTTTCAAAGGATCCATAAGTGTTTTGATCTCTAACGGTTCCAATACGCAGCTAATGAATCCCTTCCACCTGCCCATTAGTTTTTTTTGTGCTTTTTCTGTGCACTGCTCTGCCGCGAAGATCTCCCTGTTAAGGCACCATTTTATTTGACTGATTATTTCCTCGATTGAAGGGGTTGTCTGAAGCAACCAGTTTCTAAGTATACATCTTTTTGCCGCCATAATACAGATATGGGTAATCTGCGTTATCAGTTCTGTGTTACGTGAGAATCGCAGCATGTTCTATATTCTGTATTTTTCACGCAGCCCTGGCCCCATAGAAGTGAATGTGGCTTCAGTGAAAAACGCATCGCATCCAGATGCAGTCCGGATGTAATGCATTTTTTTACTGATGGTTGCTAAGAGATGATGTTTGTAAAAAAAAATTTCACACGCCTGCATCAAAACATCAAAAACATCAAAACTGATTGCACCCAAGCGGGAAACACTGAACGCAATCGCAGACAAAACTGAACTTGGTGGCGAAATGGTGCGAGTTTCACTGAAGGCACCCTGACACAATCCGTATCATTTGTGTGAAAAAGGCCCAAGTGTGATTACAACGATACCAAATATGTATACATTTATCTTTTTTAATAGCACATCTCGTGCAAAAAAATTGTTTTTATGCATCCAAGAGTCATAATGTCTGCATTCTTTTGGTGATGTAGCCATATGTGGCTTGTTTTGATGTAGTTTTTATTGATACCATTTTGGGGTACATGGGACTTACTAATTACCATTTATTATTCTTGGGGGGAAATTGCAAAAATGCAATTCCACTGTTGTTCTTTGCTTTTTTTTTTTATCGGGTTATTCATATTACATGAGATATGACAAATGCAATACCATCTATGTGTGCATGTGGGGTTCTTTAAAATACTTTTACAAAATAAAAAAAACTTTTATAGGATTTTTTTATATTTAATAATAATCTTTATTAAAGAGGACCTTTCACCTGTAAAAACAATGTGAACTAAGTATGCTGACCTGGAGAGCGGCGCCCGGGGATCTCGCTGCACTTACTATTATCCCCGGGCGCCGCTCCGTTCTCCCGTTATGCCCTCTGGTATCTTCGCTCTGTAAGTTATAGTAGGCGGTGTCTGCCCTTGTCCTGTGGGCGTCTCCTTCTCCTAGGCTGCAGCGCTGGCCAATCGCAGCGCACAGCTCACAGCCTGGGAGGTTTTTTTCTCCCAGGCTGTGAGCTCTGCGCTGCGATTGGCCAGCTCTGCAGCCTAGGAGAAGGAGACGCCCACAGGACAAGGGCAGACACCGCCTACTATAACTTACAGAGCGAAGATACCAGAGGGCATAACGGGAGAACGGAGCGGCGCCCGGGGATAATAGTAAGTGCAGCGAGATCCCCGGGCGCCGCTCTCCAGGTCAGCATACTTAGTTCACATTGTTTTTACAGGTGAAAGGTCCTCTTTAACCTTTAATTATCATTTTATTTAGTCGCACTCAGAGATGTCACAATGTGATCTCACATACTTATGCATTTATAGCCTGCCACTTTAAGGCCTCTTTCACACGGGCGTTGCGGGAAAATGTGTAATGCGTTTTGCACTCGCGTGAGAAAAATCGCGCATGTTTGGTACCCAAACCCGAACTTCTTCACAGAAGTTCGGGCTTGGGATCGGTGTTCTGTAGATTGTATTATTTTCCCTTATAACATGGTTATAAGGGAAAATAATAGCATTCTGAATATAGAAAAAATAGCGCTGGAGGGGTTAAATTTTTTTTTTTAAAAAATGTAACTCACCTTAATCCACTTGCTCGCGCAGCCCGGCATCTCTTCTGTCTGTCTTCTGTGCTGTGTGGAGGAACAGGACCTGTGGTGACGTCACTCCCGGTCATCACATGATCCATCACATTATCTTTTACCATGGTGATGGATCATGTGATGACCGGAGTGACGTCACCACAGGTCCTGTTCCTCCACACAGCACAGAAGACAGACAGAAGAGATGCCGGGCTGCGTGAGCAAGTGGATTAAGGTGAGTTACATTATTTTTTTTACCCCTCCAGCGCTATTGTACTATGCGTTCTGTATTCAGAATGTTATTATTTTCCCTTATAACCATGTTATAAGGGAAAATAATAATGATCGGGTCTCCATCCCGATCGTCTCCTAGCAACCGTGCGTGAAAATCGCACCGCATTCACACTTGCTTGCAGATGCTTGCGATTTTAACGCAACACCATTCATTTCTATGGGGCCTGCGTTACGTGAAAAACGCACAAAATAGAGCATGCTGCGATTTTCACGCAACTAATGAGTGATGCGTGAAAATCGCCGCTCATGTGCACAGCCCCATAGAAATGAATGGGTCGGGATTCAGTGCAGGTGCAATGCGTTCAACTCATGCATCGCATCCGCACAGAATACTCGCCCGTGTGAAAGGGGCCTAAGACCTTTGTTAGGCCCCTGGTTGACATGGTAATAAATTGGCACCCTGCAAATACTGTATGTTCTTAGAGGGAGAGGGGTGATGAGGACAGAGGGAGCCCCCCTCTCACTAACTGCCTAGATGCCGTGGTTAATATTGACTGCGCCACCTAGAAGCTTAAATTGCTTAAAGCGCCAAAATGCAACAAATTTTGTATTTAAAACTTTTTTCCAGGAGTTAAATATTGATATCCTGTTCTCAAGAAAGGTCATAAATTTGTGATCAAAAGGGTGAGGGGCTGACTCCATACCGCCATTATTAGCTGATTGCAGAAGCCATTATGCTGGGGCAAGTATTGCAGCCTCTTCCTTGGCCTGGGATGTCCCATCCATCAGTCACATGGCCTTTCTGCAGCTCAGTCCCATTCAAGTAAATGAGATCAAGCTGCAATACCAAGCATAGCCACTATACAATGGATGGTGCTGTTCTTAGCTTTCCATGAATATTGTGCAGAACTTGTCCAGGTGCTCTGGCCCCTTTAACTAGCTGATTGGTGAGGTTGCCTGGTTCTCATACTGGTGAACTATCCTGAAAATAGGTCATCAATATTTAACTCCTGGCAAGCACATTAAGGGTCCATTCACACATCCACAAGTGTTTTGCAGTCCGCAAATTGCGGATCCGCAAAACACTGACACCAGCCATGTGCATTTTGCGGACTGCACATGGCCGACACTATGATAGAAATGCCTATTCTTGTCTGTGGCTGCGGACAAGCATAGAACATGCTCTATCTTTTTTTTGTGGGGCCGCGGAACGGAAGTGCGGATGCGGACAGCACAAGGTGTGCTGTCCGCATCTTTTGCGGCCCCATTGAAATGAATGGGTCCGCACCCTTTCCACAAAATTGCATAACGGATGCGGACCCATTCATGCTTACGCGTGAATGGACCCTTAAAGTGAAAATATATGACATGTAGTCATTAGTATGGTGCCACCTGGTGTGCAGAATATATAGCAATGTGCATGTCCATCTGCTAAGCGGAGTACTGGTGGACACACATGCTCAGTCACTCCCCCCACACATCTTCACTGTGTAGTGATCATCTGTTTACTGCAGGACATCCAGTAGAAATAGCTTTCTGCTTGTCTGGGAAGGAGCAGCTTCTGCAGTAGCATGGCAATGCAGCTGAAAAGACTCCTCCTTCAGGGAGAAAAAAAAAAAGGAATACATTGTCAGCTGCCAGGTGGGGAAGGAGACTGAGCCTGTCCAGACCCTGCGCCCAGCAGCACCAAGAGACGCCCATGGAAGCAAACAACGATTGAAAGGGGATTTTTATGCAAAGCAAATTACTTAAAAAAACCTCAATAACAGTCTTTCAACACTTTTGGTATGGAAACTGTTTGAGGAGATACCACTTTAAGTTGCATGTCCTGATGAGCAGGAAACCTTCCAAATGAAAGTCTATTAAATCCATGAACAGTGCAGATGGTTGACAAGCAGGCATGATCCCTCCAGCGTCACAGGTGTAGCAGAGCAGTAACTTTCCATCTCCTGTCTTAATTGTTGGCCCGATGAAGAAAAATAAGAAGGGCTGATTTATAGCAAGTTTTACCTGGCTCTGAGCAGCGGTAAATATTGACCGAGAAATGATGCTCGACCAGTCCTGGAAGCAGCCCATCAAGTGTCGTGGTAATGTGAAGAGCTTCTTTTGTGTGCGGCGATCTCCTTCCCTGTGTCAGCCTGAGAACACAATCACAGGTGTGTCTTAACTTCCTGGTGAGGCGAGAGACCTGCAGACGGGGATGAGAACAGGACGTTCCGCAGATCAACTGGAGATTAAAAGGAATATTTGCTAAGTCGAGCATCAGGCACATGGCAGTTTCCATATCACTCGTTCTTGGAGTTGCGTTGCTAGGAACCTCTGTAAATACACCGGAAAAATACCTCAACCGGCAAGTGTGCTGGGAGCCAAACTTCAGTGCAGTCTGAAGCTCAGCACAAGATAACCAACAATGAGTTTAGATGGCATTGAAATCCTCCAGACTTGATCATGTCCATCTTCATAACTCAAGATAATACTATCTGTTCTACTACAGTCCTATGATAATATGCCATGATGGCACCATGAGTCTTATCAGATGATGGATTTGGCTCTGCTACACCTGTTTCATGCTGGGTTCACATCACCGTTTCTTTTTCCGTTCTTCTGACCCTCTAAAACCCGGGGTGCGTCTTATCGTCAGGTGCGTCTTATAAAGTGACATGTGCATAACTGAGCATAACGGATGCTTGAAATACAGGATCCTTTTTGTTGTTGTTGTTTTGTGTTCTTCCGATGGATCAGAAAAATTGAAAATGAAACGTTGGTGTGAACCCGGCCTAGGTCCGATTCTCTAAAATATAAAATCTAGTATAACGGCATCATCGGATTATTGCCATAAAATCTAACGTCCATACCACCCTTGCCTGGACCCCCCATGTATAAAGGGTTATTCGTATACACAGAATGTGCCATAAATATCTGCTAGATGCAGGTCCTACCTCTGTGACCCTCAGCTGTCTTTAGAATAGAGGTCCGCGACCTCCTCCCATTGCCACCATATCGAGTCTGCGAGTTGTAGCCAGGTTTATGTAGGCGGCAAGCTCAACGTGCTACACTTTTTCCATAGTGGGGCTTATGGAAACTGTGAGCTCAACTGTTTCCGTATACCTGACCACCTCCCACAGCCTGGATGTGGCGACCAGCAGGAAGGGGGAAGGTGGGACAATTTTGGGTGTCCCCCTTCTAGAGGTAGATGTGGGTCCCATAGAAAGAGCACACAACTATCATATCCTGTGGATTTGCCATAAATGACATCCGCATACTAGTTTCATAAGCGAGAAAACGTACTTTTGATCTAGGTGCTGCATGCAAAGAGTCATCTGGGTGGTCCTTAACTGTGAAGTGTCCAGGGCTCTCTGCGCTAGACGCTCCCCAAGGAACAGCTATTCTCTGAACTAATGTTTTTTGTCTCATTTAGGGCTCATGCACACAAACGTATTTTTTGTCCATGTCCGTTCAGTTTTTTTAAGCCCACATGCGGAACCATTCATTTCAATGGGGCCGCAAAAAAAGGAAATGTCTCCATGTGTGCATTCCGTGTCCGCATGTCCATTCCGCAAAAAATAGAACGTGTCCTATTCTTGTACATTTTGCGGACAAGGACAGGCATTGTTACAATGGATCTGCAAAAACAACGGATGCAACATACATGCCATCCCTTTTTTTTTTTTGGGGCGGACTACAAAATACATACGGTCGTGTGCATGAGCCCTGAGGGTGGATTTACACATCAGGATTCTGGATGTGTGTCCCAAAGTGACTGTGGGTTTAAAGGGGTATTCCAGATGGAGCACTGTATTTGGCTATCTTTGGAACTCCCATAGAAATAAATGGAGGGGCCGGTCATTTCTGGGTACGGGGCCCCCATTCTTATGATCGGTGGGTATCCCCTGTGGATAGGGGATAACTTGCACCAGTCGGAATACCCTTTTAAAGGCCCCAATAGGGAGACCTATAGTGGGGTAATTTACCAACAGTTTTTAGCCCCTTTCCGAGTAAGCTCGGTTTTTGCATGGATGTTTTTACACCACTTTCGACACAAAGTATTGGCGGGCCGCGGGAGCATGTTGGCACTCCGGCCCCTGCAAATTTATTAATGTTACACCACAAAAAAATGCATAAAACTTGCCGAAAACCTTCTCCAGCCAGAGGCTGACATAGATTTCCTGGCAGGCGCAAGGACTACCAAAGATGCTCCTAATCTATGAGAAGGTGCATGCCCTGTCATATATTAGGCACATCTTCCAGCAGCAAAGGCAGACCAAAAGAGACTAAAAAGACCGTCAAAAAATGACGGTCTTGATAAATGACCCCCATAGAGTCCAGTAAACCTGCTGACGAGCCATTGATTGCTCCATTAGGCGCTTAAGTATTGAAGTAGTGGGTTTTTATACAGGATTAAGTGTTCCAGGTGCCCAATGGTCCCAAAAAATATTACAGTCCACCAATGGCTCACAATTTTGATAGCTGGTATCAGGACTGATGTGACCGCATGCTTCAGGACCACACATGACTATTTGTAGTATGTGTGTGACTGTGAAATGTTCATCTGCCGGACGCCATGAAGTGAGCGCTGGGAGTTGTAGTTCAGCACTGGGTGCCCCGGTGTTGGCAGTTGGCCTTCGTGCGACTTGAGTGCGGAGCTATGTGGCATAGTTTGGATTGTGGAAATTAAGATTGAATGAGCACTTGGCTTACAGTAGAGCGGCGCGTTGTATCTGACATCAATCATTAACCCGTCCGGAGTGGACTTTTCCCTTCACCCTTTTTTCCCTGTTTAAACAAATAGACTTTTCTCTAAACTGTCACATTCCAGTTCGTGGCCTGGAGAGTCCACGTCTGCTCAGGTGGCGCGTGTGTGCTCAGTGTGTGATCTGCCATGAACCCTCAGCCATCCGCACTTAACCCATTCAATGTCTGCCCTGCAAACATATCAAGGCTCTCTCTGGTGCCCCCTACAGGTCATCTTGCAATGCTGGAATAAATTGTGTAAAAACTAAGGCATCGCGGCTCCCTGCCAACCCAAGTGCCTAAAGCTGGCCATACGCTATGCAGTTAGCTGAATGCAATGTTCTTTCCAGCCCTCCCCGATGCACATGGTCCCTCGGTTTGTCCAAAAGAACGGTGAGAGGGAAGTGGATCCTCAGCGGGCGTCCCAGAAGTTCTGTCACATGAATTGATCCCTGTCTAGTGGAATAAAAAGAAAAATTGGGTGGGATTGACTCGTAAAGGGGTTGTCCAGGTTTAGAAAACATGGCTGCTTTATTAAAAAAAATATAAATAAATAAAAAATAAACAGCGCCACAGCTGTCCGTGGGTTGTGTGTGGTATTGCAACTCAGTCCTATTTACTTCAGTGGAGCTCAGATGCAATACCAGAAACAACCCATAGACAGGGGTGGCCATGTTTTTCAGATCTTGACCTATCCCTTTAAAATCCAGAAGAGGATAATGATTTAATCAGAATTGTGTAAAAATCTAACTTTTACCCATATCACGGGCAGAACTTTCTGGTTTTTGTACATTTCAAAGCCAGTTCTTAGCAATTTATTCTGACTCAACATCATATCGGTTACCCAGTAAACAAAATGAATGATTTTCTATCACTAGCGCAGGCTGAGATTGTTCATATAGATAGGGGTAATTAAATGTATTAATTACAGTCTTTTCAAAAGGTACATTATGTCATTTTATACACCGCTGGGTTGGGTGTTTTGGCCGGCTGACTCGTTTTTCCTGTTTCCTTGATCCATAAAACGTTTTATTTAGGTTGGTATCGCTGCCAGCTCTGAATCACGCCAACCTATGCGTGTGAATCAGTGGGCCTCCTGCAGAGGGAAGTCCATGGGCCATGGAAATATTCAAAATGGCTGCAACAAACCCTATCTATCATCTATCTAACTAACTAATTATCTATCTATCTATCTAATATCTATCATCTATCTAATATCTGTCATCTATCTATCATCTATCTATCATCTATCTAACTAACTAATTATCAATCATCTATCCATCATCTATCTATCTAATATCTATCTATCTCATATTTTTCTATCGATTTATCCATCTATCAATCGGCCTTTCTGTCTTGTATCGACCCATCTAGCTGTCTGTCAGCCATCATCACCTAAATGCTGCTTCAATGAAACCCTAGTAAAATATCAAGAACATAGGTGCAACCAGTACATAGGTCATCATTATTATACCGATGGGGGTCCGATTCCTGGCACTCCCGCCGATCAGCTGTTTGAAGAGCAGGCAGCGATCATACAAGCACTGCTTAATCCTCAGGATTGCACTGCCCATCATCTCACATGCATCGGTGGCGCAGGGTAATTTTAAAGGGAGCTTCCGAGACGGCGCACAGTGTAATCACATGGAGCGCCGCCTCCACTTCAAAGAGCTGATCGGTGGGGGTGCCGGGTGTCGGACCCCACCGATCAGATACTGATGACCTATCTTGAGGATAGGTCATTAAGGTGTACTGGCTGCACAACCCCTTTAAACAATGTTATATTAATGGCTTATATTGCAAATAACTCTGCTTCTTAACAGGAACTGATTTTGAACATCTTAGCAACATCGCAAATTAATATCTGCATAAAATGCTGAGTAAGGCTCTTGCACACGAACGCTGAGTGGCCGTATTGCGTCCCGCATGCGGCGGGTCCGCAATACACTGGCAACGGCTCGTATGCACTTGAATGGGTCTGCAATCACAGAGATGCAGAACGGAAGCACGGATCGGAACCCCACAGTGGCACTACGGAGGGCTTCCGAGGTGTTTCTGTCCGTGCCTCCGCACCGCAAAAAAATAGAACTTGTTGGATGTGTGAACGGTGTGGACGGATCACGGACCCATTCAAGTTGAATGGGTCTCGGCCGACGCTGCCCATGCATTGGGGACCGCAATTTGCAGATGCACAACCTTCGTGTGCAAGAGGCCTAACTGTATCAATGCTTGGCGTTCGTTATCTTGTGATGATTCTGAGCTCCATGCTGGTATGAGTATAAAACAAAACCGACACAATACAGCAGTTACAAATGCAGAAATAAAGAGGCTGTGCGGTGCTACGATATTGATGGCCCATCCTCAGGATAGGTCATCAGTATCAGACCAGTGGGGGTCCGACTCCCGCCACTCCCACCAATCAGCTGTTAGAAGATGTAGCAGCGATCCCTTGAATGCCATGAAGCAGTTGGAATTGCACGGCACAGCCTCCACAAGCGAGAGGACCAGCGGGCAATCTTGAAACGGAAGTAGCTCTTGCACGAGTGCCGCTAACCCTGCAAAGGGGGGGGGGGGGGGTGCCAGAACAGAAGTCGGACCCCCGCCAACCTTATATTGATGACCTATCCTGAGGACCCGTCTTCAATATAAATAAAGAGGACAACCTCTCTAATTGAAAAGTGTACATTTCAAGGGTATGTTCACACATGGCAGATATATATTTTAGCATCGTACACCTGGATTTATGCAAACTAATTCAGGTGAATGGGGCAGTCGCAGACATCTGCCACGTGTGAACATATCCTAATTGCTCATGTTGGATGCAGCCATTGTACTGACAGGTCTGTTATGTCAGCCCAGGACTATAAACCATGGGCAGAATTGCTACACATTACTGGAATGAGTGTCACATTTGGTGACAGTGCTACTCGTCTGGTAGATGTCACAGGTATGCAGTGACTGATGATATCTGCTATAAAACACATCATTAGATGTGTCCTTGTGTCAGATCTGTCCGCCACTGTAAAAAAGCCTCGAAAGAGTTATTAATGGGGGACATTTAGTATCAAAAAATTGTCACATTTCCCACTTTTTATGCCGGTCTCGATTTTTTCAGAAAGCGGTCGTGATAAAGGTGGGAAGGGGCTTGACCAGCGGCCACAACAAATTTGTCTTTATTTATGCCAGTTTCCTGTTTAGGTGCACTGCCTGAACCTCGTCATAAATTAGGTGCATCCTCCGGCAGTGCAGGAGGATGGCGCAGGAAGTGCTGGTCTGGATAAATCAATTTATAATAAATAAAACAATTTATTTCAGTTATGTTTCCCATAGACTTAAATATACTCTGCGCAGAAAGTGCGCTGACACGCCTTGGCCTGCTATCCGTGATGTTACTAATGCTTGTCTGAGGAATGATTTCCCTTTGCAATTGCCGACCAAGGACATTCCAGATCTGTTTGATGAGAAACAAGTCTGAGACGCTGCATGCCACGGTAGCGCGTTTAGGCCATTCGGGGTGGCGTTATCCGCTTGAAAAACGGCTCTTGGAACAGTGGAGAGAAATGGTCGCACCACTGGTTCCACGAACAACTGAGCTCTTAGTGCACCAGAAATGAAGACTAGAGGGGTCCGGCTACTGTACATTATGGCACCTCACACCTGGTGTGACGCTCCCTTGTGAAGGCCTCTTCATAGCATTGCCCACGTGGTCTCCAACCCAATCTCCAGCTACCATGCCTTAGACAAAAGCAAGACACATCGCTAAAGAAGACAGACCTCTATTCCAGCCTCCACTACCTTCTTGCTGTGCACCATGATAGCCTTTGAGAGCAGTTGCGTGAAGTGACCCGAACACCTGTAGCTGGACTTATGGCTTGTAACCCAGTGTCGTGCAAACATCTTCTGATGGTTTGTGTAGACGCTGTTTGCCGCCCTAGGCTTGGGATGTGACATTATAGCAGAAACTGTTCAAAATAAAGGACATTTGCGGACGACAGCAATAAACCGCCAGCTTCATGAATGGCTACTAGACCTCTTATTTCAGTTGGAGGTTAGTTCTGCACCGCTGGGGCTGTTTTTTGACACAGTATCTGCCCCAAATTTTCAATGTCAAAAGACACCGTGAGCTTTATAGTGTCCCTTGATTTGTTCTAGTCATGATGCACACTCTGCATGGGGAATATGACCACCAGCATGGTGTTTTTTTTTTAAGTCATTGCCCTCATCATTTCCCTATCTTGTTCCTGGAAGTGGCCGACGTCTGCTCTGTTCTCACACTGTGTGGATCTTTCTGGTAAGGGAGAGTCTCCTTAAAGGGAAATTGTACCAAGTCATGTTCTGGGCGCATGGGATTTCCTGTACAATGATGAGAAATCTATTGGGTAACTATAAATCGGTCTTTTTATCTGACCAAGCTTCTTATGTGCTCAGACCAGGTTCAGGTAGTCAGTAGCCCTGGACTCTGTCCTGTCCAGTCATCTCTACCGACCACATAATCTGTGCTATATGTACCCAGAGATTAAATGACACTTTATTCTTCATGGAAAAAGAGAATAAATGTGACGCACTGGACTAACTATTGACCCAAGAGGTGCACTCAGTCGAGTGGACTCACCCAGTCCACTCAAAAAGAGAAATATAATAGAACAAAAGTAACTGGGCACTCTCAGGATATCTGGACCATTTGAAATTTATTAACATATAATAGCATGAATAACTGTACTTACTGACAATAAGAATCTAAAATGTAATCTAAAATACCTATCCGCTACACCATAAAACACAACATGCAGCAAATCAATATGTCAAATGGAAATTAGTATATTAAAATATAAAATACTAAAATTTGAGGAATAAAATAGAATATTCGATAATAACTCGTATGAATATTCGGCAAATATTCTTATGGGAATGAGCAATTTCCCAATGAGCAATCAAAGAACAAAGACAAGCGACGTCCCGCTAGTAGCATCCACCAGCAGCGTCCCACTGGAATAATAATGCAGTTTTTTAATCGCTGGATAATAATTGCTGGATAAAATCGAACGGTCTTACCGTCTCCTTTGATAAGTCGACAAAGATGCAGTTATGGTCCTCTGAGTTTGCAGACCAATATTTCGTAGTAAACTCGCACACCGGCAATTGTTTGGCACATGTAGTCAGGCCTTCACCATGGAATCAGGCCTTGCACATTCTTTTTCAAGTATGCCTTTCGTGTGGCAGATGATTTTTTCTTTGCGATTTTCCAGTCAAATCTCCAGCTTCCCAAGGGGTCCAAATGTTGGGGTCCTGTCTAGGCTAGACGCGTTTCGGGGTTTAGAAGTACCCCTTCCTCAGTAGCTATGTTAGCTAGAACATGGTTATAAGGGAAAATAATACAATCTACAGAACACCGATCCCAAGCGCGTGCAAAACGCATTACAATGTTTTGCACTTGCGCTGAAAAATCGTGCATGTTCCCGCAACGCACCTGCACCTTTTCCCGCAACACCCGTCTAAAAGAGGCCTTAGAGTCCCCACTAGAGGTGATCAAATCGAGCTTGGGATCCAAGATCTGAGGTTGATTCGCTCACCCCTAGTCCCCACACATATATAGTTCCCCTAAGGATGGAAATTTGTGATTAGTAGCTTCATAAAGGCATATGTTCGAGGGATGGTCCCTTAACTCCCATAATTGGGAATTTTACATTTTTACCCGGCGTGACCCTTCCACCCTTCATAGGTACTAATCTCGCCTCGGCTCTAAACTTTTATCATGTTCCCACTGGCTCATCTCTAAAATCACACGACGGCCTCATGTCCGAGCCTGCAAGTGTGCATCTTTGGAGTCGTAGTATTACCACAGCTGGAGTGCCAGAGGTTTGCCATCAAAGGCCTAGCACTTTCTATAAGCACTGTAGGCTGGATCTTTGTTCCAATGAAGAACTATCCTTTAGTAAGTGGACGTGCCACCCTAAATTATCTCGCATGCTCCCTCAGGTGCTGTTTTACGGCGACTGCGTACACTTACTGGTAATGTTTTCCATAAACCCATGACAGCACCTCATTTATTCTCACCCATAAAAAAAGAAAGAGGGAGAGAGAGATACAGATATAGATATCTATCTTTAATAAAGAGGGGAGGGAATGTTGACCTCCTAATCTCTCTCTGGTGGGACTTTGTTTTTATGTTTTTTTTTATTTTGTGTATATTGAATACTATTAGGCCTATGGCTCCTACCAGGAACTCCGCACAAAAACTGCACATAAACCTGCACTATTTATAGCATTTTTGATGCAGATTTGCAGCACAATTCACTCTACCATTGAAAAGGGTGAAATCTGCACAAGAAAAATATAACTACTGACAGGCTGCAGATTTCAAATTCCGTACGGCAGGCCAATTTCGGCACCTAAGAAAAAAATGCTAAGTGCACATAAAAAGTGTCTGCTCTCACGCGCTTTGCAGGTACCGCCGGATCTGCTTGACGGAGATGTGAATGATGTCCATCAGAAGCCAATCTAAATCTGAACATTGTTCTTTTCAGTCAACATGACTGACTAAGGGCGGGTTTGCATTCACATTATGGAATTCCGTTATAGGTTCCGTTACAACAGTGTTCTGCATAACGTAAACGGGACAGATCCGTTTTGCAGCCCATAGACTGCTCTTATGACGGAATGAATAACGGAATGCCTCTAAAGGCATTGCGTCATGATCCGTGGTAACGGAAACCATAACGCAATTCACCTTTTACCACCAAATGAAGTGTGAACGAATTTCTAAATCTAAAATTTGCTCATCTCTAATTATGATGATCTGCAGCAGCTGAAGTATATATTATTATGATCTGCAGCAGCTGAGGTGTATAGTGTGATGTTCTGCAGCAGCTGAAGTATTTATTATGATCTGCAGCAGTTGAGGTGCGTATTATGAGGCTCTGCGGAAACTGGACTTTTTATCACACTGCAGCTGCTGAAGAAACTCTTTAAGGAGAGAGTAATAAGTGCCACAGTTGAAGGAGCTTCAGACTGCTTCTGTAGTAAGAGATAAGCAGTGCCTATGGACTGTCGCTCATCTCTTTATAACCATCATATGACATATATGTCCATCAAGTTCTGACATTTTATGTTAATAGACCTTATGTCCAAAGTCAGTAGAAACCGTCTTTTCTTCCGGTGTTTGTCCTCCATGTGTTGTTGTAGTTTTAGAAAATGAAGCTCTTCCCTGTCCCACGGCTTGTAGTGCTATATTACATATATTACACTCCTGTAAGCAGTGTCCAGCCGTATACTAAAAATTCATGGGCAGGAATATTCTCTAATGTAGATGGTTGAAATTAACACAGGTGCTATGTGCTACTGATGTAGCAGAGCTGAATTTGTCAGAGGTAACACAGCAAAATTTTGTAAATGATGAAGCACAATATAAGCAGTGCATTTTCCGTTACTTTCTTTACTTGCATAGCATTTTTTTAGGGCCCCTTTTATTTTTTCAAAATGCTGTGAGTGCGGAGTGCTCCCACCCCCCACCCCCCCCGACTTCTCTATAGAGAATGCTTGCATAAGAGTATGAAAAATGTTCAACCAGCAAAAAAAATTAAATAAATGCATGATTTTTTTTATTTTTACAAGCCCCCAAAAAAAGCTAAAAAGAAACAAAACTATGTGGGAAGGAAGCAAGTCCATGGTTAGGGCAGCAGCAGACCCAACTCTGCTCTGTGGGGAGCCCTGCATTATATTGTGATTTATGTTACATTGTATCTGAAATGAAACATCGTACATAGGAATATTTAACAACGTATATTCTTTATTTAAGTTGCAAATAAAAACCGCATACGTAGTTGTGTTTCCACAGCATAATTAATAACACATAGGTGAAATTTGCAATACTTTTTAACATACAGAACTTTTTTTTTACAAAATAAGATTAAAATTAGAACTTTTTTTTTTTTTTTTTTTTTAGGGACTATTTTTTCATCCAAGTTGTAATAATTTAGCACACTGGGCCGGGTCAGCTAAGCATTGCTAGATGTAGACTGACCACTAAGGTTTAAATCACCTGTCTGCAGCCCATGGTTCTCCAGCAGCAGCAGCAGAAGTACAACTCTCATCATGCTGTGTCGCAGCATGACTGGTAGTTGCAGCTCCGTCACCGCTGGAGAGTCGCAGGCTGCAGGTCATCAACGGGTGATGGATAAATACAGTATTAAAAACTCGAAGTGCACCATCTTGTCAACGATCCTATATATAAAAAGTATATAATTTGCTGCCAGTTACACTGAAAGGTTTATTTTTTGTATTTTAATGGCAAGATATAGCAAAAAGAAATGTATAAAGCTGAAAAAAGACCAAACACGAGTTTCACATTCCACTGGGTCCACTTACAATTTTTGCAAAGAAGGGAGTTAGAGGCCATATTTACAGCTCCAGACAATAGTTACCAGCGAGTAGCAGCTACATAATGTTATTCAAGATTAAAATCGCTGTGAGACTTACAAGAACAATAATAGTACAGTAAATATTATATATCCAAAGGAATGTGTGACTTTTTGCATAGCATTTCCCTTATTATCCTGCATTGACCACACTGAGGGACCCTCCTATAGTCATTGTGCGTTTTTTTTTGTTTTTTTTTCTATGGCACATAGGTTCAATATCGCAAGTTTCTGCAACAGTCCCTTTTGATGGGCACACTCAGAAACTGATTATATTGCATAGGTCTGAGGTGTCTGCTATGAAATGGTACCTGAAGAACATACAGCCGGAGGACTCTTAAGGCAGCAGGGCTAGAGCTGAGATTCCTACAGCAACATTGGTTAAGGCACAATTAAAGGTATAAGGTGCACACCGTATATACCCTGTTCATACATTCAAACCCAGTATGGGCCAGGCCACGTTAGCATCGGTGAACCCAAAGGCTTCCATTCACACTGCCATACAAGATAGAACAACAAAGTTACCCCAGAATATAAACATTTGGCCACATTATTCAGATTAGCTCAAAGTTGTACAAAATTATGGACAAAAAAAAAATATAGAAATTACAGTGGAAATGGGAAGTTTTAGGGCTCTAGATTGTGCTAGCACCACATCACATCCTATAAGTGTACAGTTTTGGTCTGAGAGGTTGGAATCCAAGTTTGTCAGGTATAAAAATTGGAGACGGGGTCAAGGATGGTATCCAAGTTCAAAGAAGTGTCCCTGTCACTCTTGGTTAAGGTCCATTCTGGATGGAAGAAGTTTGAACTACAGTTTTTTTGGGGGAAGGCAGAGGTCTTCTTTTTTGGGGGGAATAGGACACTATGCACAGTTGCCCATGACTTTGGCCAGAGAGCTCTCTGGAAGTTGCCTGAAGATGCCCCTGAGGGTCTCCAGCTCTCTGCTTAGCTGTTCCACCCTCTTCCTCAACTTGTCATTCTCAGTGGACAACTCCAGGACCTTATGCTGGGTCTCCGCGTTGCGCATCTTCGCCTTGTCCCTGCTCTTCCTCACTGCAATGTTGTTCCTCTCCCTCCTCACCCTGTACTCATTACTGTTCTTGTCCACCCACTTCTTGGACTTGCCTCTGGTCTCTGAACAAGATGAAGAAGTGGAAGACGCTGAAGACATTGCCTTGGATGAAGAAGCTTGCAGGTGATGGTGGTGATGATGAGGGAGGTGGTGAGGACTGGGCACCGGGGTCGGTGGTGGAGTTGGGTGACCAGGTTGCAGGTGCATGGTGGTCTGTGCACAGTGGGCTACCTGGTATTGCAGGTGGGATGGGTGTTGAGGAACATGGTGAGGGTAAAGGGCTGCCAAGGACGCCCTGTTGGCTTCCTCCTCTTCCCTTGGCTCCTGTTTGATGACCAGAGGTCTTAAGCCAGCACTTTCCAGCTTGCTGTCCATATAGTTGGCCATGCAGCCATACATTTGGGGGTGTCCAGCTCCAAGTCCCTGCTGATAGTCAGTCACCCCCTTGCCTCTGTCCTGCTTGCTGCTATGGAAGAGGTCGGCCAAGAACTCGTCGTTGAAGGCTGCAGGGTCAATGTAGGCGCTGATGTCTATGGAGTTCTCGTTTTCACACAGCTCGTTGAGGTCTCCGGTGGCTTGGGGCTCCCTGTAGGGGTATGCACCGTGATGAGGGTGCTGCTGGGCACTCATGGATGGCCGGGATTCGACCTCGTAGAAGTTGGCTAGCTCCATGGAGTTCCTATAGCCGGCCAAGCATGGTGACGAGCTCCGGGAATCCAGGGTGAGCTCGGAAAGCCACTTGCTGCCTCGCACTCTGCGCCCCCGACCGCTGCTGTCTGCTGACTGCCCGCACTGAGCGCACGGCGCTCTATATATAGTGAGCGGGAGCCGCAGCGCCACCTGCTGGACAGATCCGGCCCGTCCCCACCTGCTGCGGCTCCGGGGCGTTCGCTGCTGTCGCCTGCACTTTGCACCAGCAGAGCAGCCGCCGGGGAGTCGCATGCGCCATCGGGGCCGCAAACCTGTCCTCACAACTAGTGCGACTGAAGCAAAGTGGTCAGCGCTGTCTATGGGGCAGAGCGGTGCAATGTGGTCGTCGGGTCAGACAGTGGCCAAATATCATTGATTTGTGGATTATTTTATTTATTACTGGATTTACACTTAGAATGGTGGGGATTTAAAGCCCATGGATGTGAACAGGACCATCAATCTAATCCATCTATATCATATCTATGTATGTTTGTATCTATCTATCTATCTATCTATCTATTTCTCTATCTTACATCTATCCAGATCTCGTATTTATCTACTGTATCTAATGTTTTTATTGATCTCATATTTATCTAATTATATAAGATCCTATCTATCTATCTATCTATCTTATATCTAATATCTATCTATCTCATATCTATCTATCTATCTAATATCTTCTATCTATCTAATATCTTCTATCTATCTATCTATCTATCTATCTATCTATCTCATATCTTCTATCTATCTATCTATCTATCTATCTAATATCTTCTATCTATCTATCTATCTCATATCTTCTATCTATCTATCTATCTATCTATCTCATATCTTCTATCTATCTATCTATCTATCTATCTCATATCTTCTATCTATCTATCTATCTATCTATCTATCTAATATCTTCTATCTATCTAATATCATCTATCTATCTATCTATCTATCTATCTATCTATCTATCTATCTATCTATCTATCTATCTAATATCTTCTATCTATCTATCTCATATCTATCTCTCATATCTATCTATCTATCTATCTATCTATCTGTCTATCTATCTATCTCATATCTATCTATCTATCTATCCATCTATCTTCCTAATTATCTGTCTATGTAATTACCAGTCTGATATCTGCCATGTATTATTTTGCTGTATATTACATGTACTTTCTCGCCCAGATCTCTGTCTTTCTGCATTTTTAGAGGTAATGAGATGCGCAGTTTATGACGATTTGCTGCGGGATAATGTCGGTGACCTTGGTAATTTCAGGAGATTACGCCTATAAATAATGAAAACGGGTGACAAGCCAAGTGCACGGAGTGAAGCTGCTGTGGGTGGAGGCCGTGCGGTATGTAATTAGTTCAGGGGCGTAGCTAGAACTGACTGGGCCCCACAGCAAAATGTTGTATCCCCCCCCCCCCCATGACTATCCTGGCATCGTATGTGTGCATATGTAAGAAAGGGTTCACATCACATTTTTGCCTTCCGTTTGATATATACGTTGGAAAAAAGGGATACAAAAGCGCAGCACACTTTGCTTTTGTATCCTGCAAAGTCTGTTAAGAAAAAAAACGTATATGTTAACGTGTAATTTTAATTTTCACAATGGGACAGTATGGTGTCAGTCTGAGGCATGCATTAGTTATTATTTATAGTGTTAATACACAGGCATGCACAGCAGATCGCTCCACTCACGTCCCCGCTCTACAAGAGAGACCACAGACAAAGCCCCCTCCCCACCAGTGTCCACCAGTAGCACTGCCCCAGGACTGGGCTGTCACTGGCTGCAGGTCACACACTTTATTCACCAGCTGCGGTGCTATGGTGAGCCGTTCTTCCTTGTGTTGGGTTTTACAAGTGGGCACGGTTTTACAAGGGTATGTGGCGGTCATTTTATTTGGCAGATGTTAAAGGTAACAGGAACATTGCTTCACCAGTAGCTCAGTCTATTCAGACGGGAGCCCAGAGCTTTCCATGATAATACATGATTAGAGGGTTGTTCAGCCGCCTTTGTCATCAGAAAATGACCTGCTGTTAAAATCCATTTTTTATGTTTAACATGTTTTTAAATAATTTTTGATGATGTTATTTTTAATTTTCCATGTCACTTTTTATATTTAAACAAAAATCCTACAGTTTTCGCACTGGCCACTAAGCTTAATAATAGGCACCACTTGGTCTGTACAGATCACTTTACTGCAGTTACCTGCTTATCTGTCATTCTAATCCTGCCTGTAATGATATCACCTCTGGGCATAGATAAGACAGGATCCACCATTCACAATGGGTAATAGTCAAATCTTATCTATTCTTTCCTTGTACAATGACCTCTGCACAGTCAATGTAAATCAATGAGGTCCCCTCCTGACCATGGGGCTGCCGTAAAGCAATTTTTAATGCTTTGAAAATGCTGTTAAGGGACAGCTCAGGCAAGATGGCCGCCTTATAATAATGTTATCTAGTTTTAACTGGCAGATAACATTTTTGGGGCTACACCTAGACGTCCTCTCACACTACAGAACAATCCCTGTGATATGGCGGTCCGTACAGAAGGCATCCAGCAGCTGGAGATTCTCTTCACATTCGCTGCAGTCAGGTCAGCAGCATAGACTTTGATTTAATTCCTAGAGATAAAATGGCTGAGAAATTGCTGGTTTGCAAGAGATTTTCATGTTACTCTGTGAAGGCAAAGTAGCTCTGAAATCCCGGCGTGTAGAGATTCCGAAAAAAATCACCGGCTGCTCTTCTGTCTGCAGCAGTTTTGCCGAGATTTTCAAGCATCTCAATGCTTCTTTTGGAATAACCTACCTGCATTTATACAGCAGACTGGTCATAGACCCTACAAGGAAATTTCCCAGGAGGCGTCTAAGTTCTCCTTATGGCCATCAACAAAGTACATAAAGATCCGATGCCTTCAACAACATTAACCCCTTCCCGACATGACGTAATAGTACGTCATGGCGGCAGGTGCATTCCTGCATTTTGATGTACTATTACGGTGTAGTCATCAGGCGGGCACCAGAGCGGTGCGTGCCCGATCACTGCAGGGGCCCAGAAGCCCCTGATAGCTGGGCCTCTGCTGTATCCGCAGGCATCACTGTACAAGCCGATGCCGGAGGATTTACTCCTTCTATGCCGCGATCAGCACTGATCGTGGCATAGAAGGGGTTTGCGGCGGGTGAAGGAGCCCATCGAGTCCCCGCGCTGCTGTGGCATGGACCCGATGGGTGAGAAGGCTGCCCAATGCCTTGCACGGCATTGTGACCTGCCTTCTACGGGTGCCCAGGAGATCCAGCCTAAGGCCCGTCTCCTGGGCAACCTGTTAGTGTATGACTCAGTGTAATCCACTAACAGGCAATGCATTACAGTACAGATGTATTGTAATGCATTGCAGAGGGGATCGGACCCCCAAAAGTAAAGTCCCAGAGTGGGACAGAAATAAAGTTTAAAAAAAAAAGAATAAAACGTCAAAAAAAGAGTTTATAATAAAAAAATTCTAGTAAAAAAAGGAAAAAACGCCCCTTTCCCCTGATTTAATATAAAAAAAAGAAAAAAAAGAAAACACACACATATTAAATGTTGCCGTGTCTGTAACGACCGTCTCTATAAATATATCACATGATATCCCGTCCGATAAACACTGTAAAAATAAAAAATAAAAAGTTTTTTTTTTTAAAAAGCAATTTTTGTCACCTTACATCACAAAAAGTGCAACACCAAGCGATCAAAAAGGCGTATGCCCCCCCAAAAATGGTACCAATAAAACAGTCACCTCAAAAAAGATCCCCTACCAAAGACAGTCGCCCAAAAAAAAAAAAAAAAAAAAAATATATATATATATATATATATATATATATATATATAACTTTCTCAGAACATGGAGAGACTAAAACATAATTTTTTTGGTTTAAAAAATGCAATTATTGTGTTAAAGTGAAATAAATGAAGATAAGTATACATATTAGGTATCGCTGCATCCGTAACAACCATCTCTATAAAAATATCACATGACAACCCCTCAGGTAAACACAGTAAAAAAATAAAAATAAAAACAGTGCCTAAAAAGCCATTTTTTGTCACCTTACATCACAAAAATTGCAACACCAAGCGATCAAAAAGACGTATGCCCCCGCAAAAAATGAGACCCTACCTAAGACAATCGCCCAAAAAATAAAAAAGCTATGGCTCTCAGACTATGGAGACACTAAAACATTATTTTTTATGTTTCAAAAATGCTATTATTGTGTAAATCTTAAATAAATAAGAAAAAGTATACATATTAGGTATTGCCACATCCGTAACAACCTGCTATATAAAAATATCACGTGACCTAACCCCTCAGATGAACGCTGTAAAAATAAATAAAAACAGTACCAAAACAACCCATTTTTGAATGATCAAAAAATCATATGTACCCGAAAATGGTACCAATAAAAACGTCAACTCTTCTTGCAAAAAATGAGCCCCTGCACAAGACGATTGGCAGAAAAATAAAAATAAATGTAAAACTGAAACAAACAAAAAAAGTAGACATATTTGATATCACCGCATCCGTAACAACCTGCTCTATAAAAATAGCACATGATCTAATCTGTCAGATTTTTCAACGTTCTAAAAAATAAAAACAGTGCAAAAACAGGCATTTTTTGGTTATCTTGCCTCACAAAAAACGTAATATAGAGCAATTAAAAATCATATGTACCCCAAAATAGTGCCAATAAAACTGTCACCTATTCCCCTAGTTTCCAAAATGTGGTCACTTTTAGGAGTTTGTACTGTAGGGGTACATCAGGGGGGCTTCAAATGGGACATAGTGTCTAAAAACCAGTCCAGCAAAATCTGCCTTCCAAAAACCATACGGCGCTCCTTTCCTTCTGCGCCCTGCCATGTGCCCTTACATAAGTTTACGACCACATGTGGGGTGTTTCTGTAAACCGCAGAATCAGGGTAATAAATGTTGAGTTTTGTTTGGCTGTTAAACCTCGATGTGTTAAAGAAAAAAAATGGACTAAAATGGAAAATCTGCCAAAAAAGTGAAATTTAGAAATGTTCTCTCCATTTTCCTTTAATTCTTGTGGAACACCTAAATGGTTAACAAAGTTTGTAAAATCAGTTTTTAGTAACATGAGGGGTGTAGTTTCTACAATGGGGTCATTTATGGGTGGTTTCTATTATGTAAGCCCCACAAAGTGACCTCAGACCTGAACTGTGGGTTTTGGAAATTTTCTTAATTTTTTTTAGAATTGCTTCTAAAATTCTAAACCTTCTAACGTCCCCAAAAATTAAAATGACATTTACATTTGGTTCTTCTGGGGCAGTATATTGTGCTGCGCTGTGGTATTTTGGTTCTGCTGGGGCGGTATATTGTGCTGCACTGTGGTATTTGGTTCTGCTGGGGCAGTATATTGTGCTGCACTGTGGTATTTGGCTCTGCTGGGGCAGTATATTGTGCTTCACTGTGGTATCTGGTTCTGCTGGGGCAGTATATTGTGCTGCACTGTGGTATTTGGTTCTGCTGGGGCAGTATATTGTGCTGCACTGTGGTATTTGGCTCTGCTGGGGCAGTATATTGTGCTGCACTGTGGTATTTGGTTCTGCTGGGGCGGTATATTGTGCTGCACTGTGGTATTTGGTTCTGATGGGGCAGTATATTGTGCTGCACTGTGGTATTTGGCTCTGCTGGGGCGGTATATTGTGCTGCACTGTGGTATTTGGCTCTGCTGGGGCGGTATATTGTGCTGCACTGTGGTATCTGGTTCTGCTGGGGCAGTATATTGTGCTGCACTGTGGTATTTAGCTCTGCTGGGGCAGTATATTGTGCTGCACTGTGGTATTTGGCTCTGCTGGGGCAGTATATTGTGCTGCACTGTGGTATATGGTTCTGCTGGGGCAGTATATTGTGCTGCACTGTGGTATCTGGTTCTGCTGGGGCAGTATATTGTGCTGCACTGTGGTATCTGGCTCTGCTGGGGCAGTATATTGTGCTGCACTGTGGTATTTGGCTCTGCTGGGGCAGTATATTGTGCTGCACTGTGGTATTTGGTTCTGCTGGGGCAGTATATTGTGCTGCACTGTGGTATCTGGTTCTGCTGGGGCGGTATATTGTGCTGCACTATGGTATTTGGCTCTGCTGGGGCAGTATATTGTGCTGCACTGTGGTATCTGGTTCTGCTGGGGCAGTATATTGTGCTGCACTGTGGTATCTGGTTCTGCTGGGGCAGTATATTGTGCTGCACTGTGGTATTTGGCTCTGCTGGGGCAGTATATTGTGCTGCACTGTGGTATATGGTTCTGCTGGGGCAGTATATTGTGCTGCACTGTGGTATCTGGTTCTGCTGGGGCAGTATATTGTGCTGCACTGTGGTATTTGGCTCTGCTGGGGCAGTATATTGTGCTGCACTGTGGTATTTGGTTCTGATGGGGCAGTATATTGTGCTGCACTGTGGTATTTGGCTCTGCTGGGGCAGTATATTGTGCTGCACTGTGGTATCTGGCTCTGCTGGGGCAGTATATTGTGCTGCACTGTGGTATTTGGCTCTGCTGGGGCAGTATATTGTGCTGCACTGTGGTATCTGGTTCTGCTGGGGCGGTATATTGTGCTGCACTGTGGTATCTGGTTCTGCTGGGGCGGTATATTGTGCTGCACTGTGGTATTTGGCTCTGCTGGGGCAGTATATTGTGCTGCACTGTGGTATCTGGTTCTGCTGGGGCAGTATATTGTGCTGCACTGTGGTATCTGGTTCTGCTGGGGCAGTATATTGTGCTGCACTGTGGTATTTGGTTCTGCTGGGGCAGTATATTGTGCTGCACTGTGGTATTTGGTTCTGCTGGGGCAGTATATTGTGCTGCACTGTGGTATTTGCTGGGGCAGTATATTGTGCTGCACTGTGGTATTTGGCTCTGCTGGGGCAGTATATTGTGCTGCACTGTGGTATCTGGTTCTGCTGGGGCAGTATATTGTGCTGCACTGTGGTATCTGGTTCTGCTGGGCAGTATATTGTGCTGCACTGTGGTATTGGTCTGCTGGGGCAGTATATTGTGCTGCACTGTGGTATTGGTTCTGCTGGGGCAGTATATTGTGCTGCACTGTGGTATTGGTCTGCTGGGGCGTATATTGTGCTGCACTGTGGTATTGGTTCTGCTGGGGCAGTATATTGTGCTGCACTGTGGTATCTGGTTCTGCTGGGGCAGTATATTGTGCTGCACTGTGGTATGGTTCTGCTGGGGCAGTATATTGTGCTGCACTGTGGTATTTGGCTCTGCTGGGGCAGTATATTGTGCTGCAGCTGTGGTATTTGGCTCTGCTGGGGCAGTATATTGTGCTGCAGCTGTGGTATCTGGTTCTGCTGGGGCAGTATATTGTGCTGCACTGTGGTATCTGGTTCTGCTGGGGCAGTATATTGTGCTGCACTGTGGTATTTGGCTCTGCTGGGGCAGTATATTGTGCTGCAGCTGTGGTATTTGGCTCTGCTGGGGCAGTATATTGTGCTGCACTGTGGTATCTGGTTCTGTTGGGGCAGTATATTGTGCTGCACTGTGGTATCTGGTTCTGCAGGGGCAGTATATTGTGCTGCGCTGTGGTATTTGGCTCTGCTGGGGCAGTATATTGTGCTGCACTGTGGTATCTGGTTCTGCTGGGGCGGTATATTGTGCTGCGCTGTGGTATCTGGTTCTGCTGGGGCAGTATATTGTGCTGCACTGTGGTATCTGGTTTGCTGGGGCAGTATATTGTGCTGCACTGTGGTATCTGGTTCTGCTGGGGCAGTATATTGTGCTGCACTGTGGTATTTGGCTCTGCTGGGGCAGTATATTGTGCTGCGCTGTGGTATTTGGCTCTGCTGGGGCAGTATATTGTGCTGCGCTGTGGTATCTGGTTCTGCTGGGGCAGTATATTGTGCTGCACTGTGGTATCTGGTTCTGCTGGGGCAGTATATTGTGCTGCACTGTGGTATTTGGCTCTGCTGGGGCAGTATATTGTGCTGCGCTGTGGTATTTGGCTCTGCTGGGGCAGTATATTGTGCTGCACTGTGGTATCTGGTTCTGTTGGGGCAGTATATTGTGCTGCACTGTGGTATCTGGTTCTGCAGGGGCAGTATATTGTGCTGCGCTGTGGTATTTGGCTCTGCTGGGGCAGTATATTGTGCTGCACTGTGGTATCTGGTTCTGTTGGGGCAGTATATTGTGCTGCACTGTGGTATCTGGTTCTGCAGGGGCAGTATATTGTGCTGCGCTGTGGTATTTGGCTCTGCTGGGGCAGTATATTGTGCTGCGCTGTGGTATCTGGTTCTGCTGGGGCAGTATATTGTGCTGCACTGTGGTATCTGGTTCTGCTGGGGCAGTATATTGTGCTGCACTGTGGTATTTGGCTCTGCTGGGGCAGTATATTGTGCTGCGCTGTGGTATTTGGCTCTGCTGGGGCAGTATATTGTGCTGCACTGTGGTATCTGGTTCTGTTGGGGCAGTATATTGTGCTGCACTGTGGTATCTGGTTCTGCAGGGGCAGTATATTGTGCTGCGCTGTGGTATTTGGCTCTGCTGGGGCAGTATATTGTGCTGCACTGTGGTATTTGGCTCTGCTGGGGCGGTATATTGTGCTGCGCTGTGGTATCTGGTTCTGCTGGGACATTGACACAAATACACAGCGCTGCCGCAGGGACAGGGAGTCTGCAGAATGGAATTTAACCCTTTGTACAGACATCCAGCATATGCCGAAAATTAATAGAAGTTAAATATGCAAGAGAACACCCCCCCCCCCTCCCCCCCCCCTCCGCTTGTCGTCTTGACACTAGGATACTTGTAGGTTGTCGGTGCCGTGTTGTCAGCCCCCGGCTGGTCGCTGTGCAGGGCGTTACACAACAGTCGCATCTTGTTGCGAAAGTGATGATCTAATCTTTCTACGGCTTTACCACAGAGGGGCACGAGGGGAAGCATTGGGGGGACGAGGGGCGTAAATAGAATTTACTCGCAGCCATAAGAACAGGATATGACAAAAATAGGACGCGTGTAGCTAAATGGGGTGGATGCCAATATTATAGGACGAGGGTGATCCCTGGGACCCCCTCCGATCAGCAGAACGAGGGGGCAGCATTTGTAGAGTCCAAATAAAAGGCGTAGTGCTGAAGTACCGTGTCTATGCTGCAGTAATGGGGGTGAGCGGGGTTCTCATCGATCACACGCTGAAAGCCGGCTTCGATTGATTTAGGAGGAGGGGCCCCTATTCTGGACCCCCATTATTAGGCACCAAGAGGATCTCTCGCTCTGGAGCACCCGGCATACCCTGCCTATGTCCCATTGTGTTTAATGGTAAGCGCTAAAGTGGCATTTCTCCTGTGGAGGCGCTGCATGGGAGCTGAAAACTCGCTGCCCCCCAAAGATTATAGCTGATTGCTGGGGACCCCAATACAGTTTATTCTGCTCTTTGAGGACCCTTCAAACAGAACAGGACTGTCCAAAGTGGAGAATCCCTTTACATGTGAAGCCTCACTTTACATCTCAACCAGGAGCCTTGAGTTCGGCGGACGGGTCTCTAGCCCGCGCCTGCACATCTAGTCTTGCTACATACTGTACGTCCCGCCGTCTGCATGTACCGCATGTGATTCAGGGCGAGTAGAGCCGTACGCAGCTAAAGGAAAAACAAGCAAATATCAAAGGTGTCAGTATGGCGGCACCGGGGCTTTGTAGCCTTTGTATACGTCGGCGGTCTGCACCCCCCAGGATTGTGCAGCACTCTAGTTGTGAAACTCTAAGGCCCCTTTCACACGAGCGAGTTTTCCGTGCGGGTGCAATGCGTGAAGTGAACGCATTGCGCCCGCACTGAATCCAAACCCATTCATTTCAATTGGTCTGTGTACATGAGCGTTGGTTTTCACATCACTTGTGCGTTGCGTGAAAATTGCAGCATGTTCTATATTCTGCGTTTTTCACACAGCCCTGGCCCCATAGAAGTTTATGGGCCTGCGTGAAAACACATTGCACCCGCATTGCTAAGAGATGTTGTTTGTAAACCTTCCGTTTTTTATCACGTGCGTGAAAAACGCATCAAAACGCATGGAAAAAAACGGAACAACTGAACGCAATCGCAGACAAAACTGACTGAACTTGCTTGCAAAATGGTGCGAGTTTCACTGAACGCATCCGGACCTAATCCATCACGCTCATGTGAAAGAGGCCTAACTTCTAGCATGCAGTGATAGCTGGAGGCTGGGAGTTGTAGTTCTAGGTTGCAGACAGTACTAGTACTGCAGCCATGACTATTATCCCACTGTGGATGCCCATCATCCCTAATAATCACGCCCATGATACTAACGGGTTTACATTACTGCATGTATTTCTCTTTAAAGGGAAGTATCCCAATAATGGAAGATATCAGGCAGCGTTAATGACAATATGACGACACTGCCGATATCTACCTGGGCAGTAATGGAGGCCATTATCATACAGGAAGGGATGGCATCAGCGTTGACACCTGGTGTAGATCAGGATGGAGATCTCCTGCAGACAGAAGGAGGAGAGCCCCAGGGGTGTCACTGCATGTCCTGATGAGGAGTCTTCCTAATCGCAGGTATTGGTGTCACTGGAATTTGGATTAGTCTATAGACGAGCAGATCATTTCTTCTGTGAGCTGAACCTTTGTAGGATCTATAATGGGATGCAGCGGGAACCTGCTGGCCATACTCATTAGATCTATGCCGATATTTCGATGGGTTTGGCAGACCACCTACAGTAATGTGTATGGGGTCCTCCTGACTCTTCCCTGATGGCTGATGTCAGGGCGATACTGGAAGTATTGGGTACATTGGATTCAATTGCTCTGTCGTTCTGTTAGCGGAGAGATAAGCCGCAGCCCGAGGAATCTCCGCGTTCACTACATACGCATCCTCGGCTGAGCATGCATATGTAGTTGTCGGCCACTAGCCATCTAATATGCATGGCTGGAAGCTCCTGGGTCACAATGCAAGATCAGTATCCATCCTCACCCTTCCCCCGATACATGCAATGACTAATGGCAGTGGAAAAGACAGTTTTGTCTAGTTTTCCTTCATTATTTCCATCACACCTCTGCACTGCCCATTTACTGTAGTCCCCTTGCTCTACAGAATGTTGTAGATGGGTCTTCTGATACATTAAAGGGGTATTCTCACGTAAACCATTTATGGCTGAGGTTGGAATACCTGCCGCGTGCAGCAGGTGGAGGCGGCTGGAGTTACGGGAACATCTAGGCGGACGGTTCTGTAGCTCCCATTTATTGCTATTAAGTCATGGAAAACGTGGCACAGGTGGCTCAGCTGTTTCCGTGACTACTGCATACAACAGGTATTCTGATCTCAGCCATGAATGGGGAATGTCCCTTTAATGCAGAACACTGATCTGGCCAACTGCTATCTTCCCTGACCTCCCCAGAAACATGCACACTTGGATAGGCTGAGTATGCATGTGCATTTTAACAGATGGAAGGAGACAGGATGATGCCAGAAATCCAACGCCATCTGCTGCCAGAGGCCCACATACCAGTGGATTGTGGAAAGAGCCCACCAGACATTGATGCCGTGTGCATGGTCTGCGTGCACCTCCGGACACAGAGTGCACCTGCCTCCTCCTGTAATTCGGCCACTGACTGTATACCATTGGAGGCACCTCTGTACTTCATGTCAGTGTATAGAGGGAGTGTGACTGCAACATGGAGTGCAGACCGGTCAGTTTATATACAAGATCAGCATGTGGGTAGCATCTGTCCCTATGACACCGGCTGACCTGTTACATGTGCGCTTGGCAGCTGAAGACATCTGTGTGGGTCTCATGTTCATATGTGCTCGAAAAATGATGTTTTACTATAATATGCAAATGAGCCTCTAGGAGCAACGGAGGCGTTACCATTACACTTAGAGGCTCTGCTCTCTCTGCAACTCCACTTTGATTGACAGGGCCAGGGCCAGGCAGTGTAAACGTGATAACAGCTGACCCTGAATTCTCTTGAAGGCTCACACTGTCCAGTGCACTTCAGTATCCGGCACAGGTGCATTACAGCAGGAGTAATGGTAACGCCCCCTTTGCACCTAGAGGCTCATTTGCATATAATAAAACATCATTTTTTCAGCAATGCGGGCACATATGAACATGGGACCAACACAGATGCCTTCAGCTGCCAAGTGCACATGTAACAGGTCAGCCAGTGTCATAGGGACAGATCTGCGGACAGACGGGCTTTACGCCTATGCCTTTAAGAACAACGAAACCCCAAAACACTTCAGCCCCCCTACAACATCTGAGATGTGTTTGTTCATCTCTCAGGGAGGGCATCAGGTAGTTGGAGAGAGACTGTACACATCTTAAGAAGTCCACTTCTTTCTTATAAAGCCATTCACAGTGTTGCAAAACTTTGCATGGACTAATTGACAAAGGATAATTACTGAGCTGTTCTTAATAAAGTGTGTTAAGTGGATGAGCGGGGGGAGCGCGGAGGCGAGCCGTCCTTAAACACACCGAACAGCCAGTGCCACAGCGCTCAAGGATCCTTCAAACTATTTGTTACTTTCTCAGAGTGTTCCCTGGAAGGTGCATCCAAGAGCCAGTCCCTAAAACAGAGCTCCACTGGGGAAGGCGTATACTATGTGCTGCTTCTCTGGGGCCCAAAAGAAGAAAGGGCCAGGCTCAGTCTAGCCATACTGTTAAGGGCTCATGCACATGGCCGTTGCCGTTTTTGCAATCTTCAAATTGCGGAACGGTACATCCTGCCCTCTGTAGAACTGTCCTATCCTTGTCTGCAAAACGGACAAGAATAGGACAAGTTCTATATTTTATTTTTTATTTTTTTGTGGGTCCGCGGAACGGACATACGGATGCGGACAGTACACTGTCTGCTGTCCACATCTTTTGCAAGCCCATTGAAGTGAATGGGTCCACATCCGACCCGCAGACAAAAAACACTGCTGTGTGCATGAGCCCTAAGATGGATGTTCGAAAACAAAGGTGTTTCGTAGCATGAAGAAGCAGTGCCACCAGGGGGCAACATACGAAGTCTTGCTCTAGGCGCCCCTAGGCTCTGGAATACACCCCCCTAGATCCATGATTGTGCTCAGCTAATTTTACAAAGCAGATTATTGGAAGGGGGATCTCTCACCTCATTTCCCCCCAGATCAGGGGAGAGGATCTTATCTTCCACCACCTACAGGTGTATTTGTCGTATATTTAAGCTGTTACCAGCAAGGACATTACCACATCCTCAGGGGATCTTGTCTTAATCTTGCTTATCAGTGCATGAACCAGCATGATTACAGCCGCACTGGTTAGTGTAGAATTACAAAGCCTATAGCGGGTGATGCTGATCCTCCCTGCCCCCACGCAGGCTCGGACTGGCCCACCTGGTTGCTCCTCTGCGGTGCTGGGCTGATCTCTCAGGTGTGTGACAGTAGTGAGCTGTAGGAGACTGGAAGGGGGAATAGGGGATTAGTTTATAGCAGACTCAGATCTATCTATGTGAGCCGCTCTCTGCAGAGTTCAGAGTGGTACTGGGGGGACTCTGCACTAGGTCCCCCCAATGCCTCTGCTTTAGGTGCACCCCCATAAGTGCCCCAGCTCCAGATGCACCCACTGTAAATGCACCGCTAATATTGCCTCTTCTCCAGTTACCCCTGCTCCAGGATCCCCACTATTACCCTGCCTCAGGTGACCCTAATGCCTCTACTATAGGTGCACCCCCATAAATACCCCAGCTCCAGATGCCCCCACTATAAATGCACCGCCACCATTAATATTGCCTCTTCTCCAGTTACCCCTGCTTCAGGATCCCCACTATTAGGCCTCTTTCACACTACCGTATGGCTATTTCAGTGTTTTGCGGTCCGTTTTTCACGGATCCGTTGTTCCGGTTTTTTTTTGTTTCCGTTGTGCTTCTGTTCCATTTTTCCGTTCCGTTTTTCTGTATGGCATATACAGTATACAGTAATTACATAGAAAAAATTGGGCTGGGCATAACATTTTCAATAGATGGTTCCGCAAAAACGGAACGGATACGGAAGACATACGGATGCATTTCCGTATGTGTTCAGTTTTTTTGCAGACCCATTGACTTGAATGGAGCCACGGAACGTGATTTGCGGGGAAAAATACAGTCCTGATCAAAAGTTTAAGACCACTTGAAAAATGGCAAAAAATCCTATGTAGCACGGCTGGATCTTAACGAGGTTCCAAGCAGAGCTTCAACATGCAACAAGAAGAAATGGGAGTGAGACAAAACATTTTTTTGATCATTCAATTTAATGAAAACAACGAATAAACTGAAAGAGGCTGTTTTTCAGCTGATCAAAAGTTTAGGACCACACCTCCGAAAAAAAACGAAACCCCCCAAAACAGAAATCCAACTTCCAAACATGAACTCAGTAATGAGTAGCTCCGCAGTTATTGTTTCGGCATGCTTGATGCAAGCGTTTCCATGAGGTGAGTGGGAACATTTCTCCAAGTGGTGAAGACGGCCGCACGAAGGCCATCTACTGTCTGGAACTGTTGTCCATTTTTGTAATTTTCCCTTGCCATCCATCCCCAAAGGTTCTCAATTGGATTTAGATCAGGGGAACACGCAGGATGGGCCAAAAGATTGATGTTATTCTCCTGGAAGAAGTCCCTTGTCCTGGGGGCATTGTGTACTGTAGCGTTGTCCTTTTGAAAAACCCAGTCGTTACCACACAGACGAGGGCCCTCAGTCATGAGGAATGCTCTCTGCAACATCTGGACATAGCCAGCGGCCGTTTGACGCCCCTGCACTTCCTGAAGCTCCATTGTTCCACTGAAGGAAAAAGCACCCCAGACCATTATGGCGCCCCCTCCACTGTGGCGCGTAGAAAACATCTCAGGTTGGATCTGCTTGTCATGCCAGTAACGTTAGAAACCATCAGGACCATCAAGGTTAAATTTTTTCTCATTAGAGAATAAAACTTTCTTCTACCTTTTGAATGTCCCATGTTTGGTGCCCTCTTGCAAAGTCCAAACGAGCAGTTCTGTGGCGTTCAAGGAGACGAGGTCTTCAATCACGTTTTTTGTTTTTGAAGTCCTTCAGTCTCAGATGCCGTCTGATGGTTATGGGGCTGCAGTCAGCACCAGTAAGGGCCCTAATTTGGGTCGAGGATCGTCCAGTGTCTTGACGGACAGCCAATTAGATCCTCCGGCTCAGTGCTGATGGCATTTTTTGGGTCTTCCACTTGATTTTTTTTGTTCCATAACCCTCAGGATCATTTAGGAAATTCCATATGACTGTCTTACTGCGTCCCACCTCAGCAGCGATGGCGCGCTGTGAGAGACCCTGCTTATGCAGTTCAACAACCCGACCACGGTCAAAAAGGGAGAGTGTTTTTTTGCCTTTGCCATCACAACGTGTGACTACCTGACAGACAATAACAATGAATCCACATCTTTGCACAGATTTGGCCTTTTAAAGGCATGTGGTCCTGAAAAACAGCCTGTTTCAGTTTAATCGTTATTTTTAATTAATTGAATGCTCAAAAAATGTTGTGTCTCACTCCCATTTCTTCTTGTTGCATGTTGAAGCTCTACTTGGAACCTTATTAAGATCCAACAATGTAAAATATGATTTTTTTGCCATTTTTTAAGTGCTCTTAAACTTTTGATCAGGACTGTAGGACATGTTTTATCTTTCAACGGAACGGAAAAACGGAAATACGGAAACGGAATGCATACGGAGTACATTCAGTTTTTTTTTTTGCGGAACCATTGAAATGAATGGTTCCGTATACGAAACGCAAAAAACGGCCCGCAAAATGAAAAAACAAAAACAAAACGGTAGTGTGAAAGAGGCCTTACCCGGCCTCAGGTGACCCTAATGCCTCTGCTTCAGTTATGACCCTCCGTTTGTGCCCTTTGCTCACGTTGCTCCTCCAGCGCCTTTGCTTGGGCTTTGTTAAAGGTTATGAACTGCAAAGGGGGTTGCACTTATGCCCAAAAAATTCTGCACAGTGCGTCACATTCTCCAGTATTAACACGTATGGTTTACATGGCGGCAGTGATGATATTCCGTATTTACAGGCATCACTGCTGCCATGTAAAGAGATACTGGTGGTGGAGGATTTAAAGGGGTTGTCCAGGTTTTCAAGTTATCCTCTCCACACCATAGGGCATAACTATATGATTAGTGGGGTCCAATTCTGCGACCCCCACTGATCCCAGGAACTGTTCCCCCTTTTTGATGGTGTGGCAGGCCACACATACGCCCTGCTGCTCCATTTATTCTCTTTGGGACCACTGGAAATAGCCAGCGCTGTACTCCGCCATCTCCGGCGACCCCATAGCGAATGGATGGAGAGGCAGGGCATATGCTCGACCTGCCACTCAATCAAGAAGGGGGATCAGTGGGGGCTCCAGCGTTCACACCCCCACGGATCACTTAGTTACCCCCGATCCTGTGGATAGAGGATAACTTGGAAAGTGGACACTGGCCCTTTAACAGGCGAGAATTTCTATTTTAGTTTGACACATATTTTGGGCCAGATTTTAAATTTTTATAAATTTATTTTATTTTTTTACACCCAAAGCAAACCTTTTAAGGATAGGGAATGTGAAAAGATCCAACAGCTATGAGGCGACAGGTGATAAGTGTCTGATTGGTGGGGTCTGACTGCTGGGACCCCCATGATCAAGGGAACGTGGTCTTAAGACCCTTGTGTACATAGATTGGCGGTAATGTAATTGAATGTCTCAGGGCCCCTTTTTTCATGATCCGTGGGTGTTCCAGCAGTCAGACCCCAGCAATCTGATATTTATCACCGATCCTGTAGCTAGGCGAGAGGTCATTATGGTAGAACAACCCTTTTAATTATAATGTAGATTATGTGCAATATGAGGAGGTTAAGATTTGGTAAATTTCATGCCAGACATTTATGCTTAAAGGGGTTAAAGGGTTTGTCTCTCTTCAGTAAATGGCATTTATCATGCAGTTAATACAAGGAACTTACTAATGTATTGTGATTGTCCATGTTGCCTCCTTTCCATCACATTATACACAGCACGTATCCGTGGTTATTACCACGTGTAATCTAGCAGTGGTGGCCGTGCTTACACATAGAATGTGTCGGCAGATAAGAACCATTTGGCCCATCTAGTCTGCCCAATATACTGAATACTAAGGATAGCCCCTGGCCCTATCTTATATACACACTATAGGGAAAGGCTGGAAGTGCTCATAGGCCAACACCTTTATCTATAGTGTGGAAGCACGGCCACCGCTGCTGGATTACACGGTGGTCAAAACCACAGATACGTGCTGAGTATAATATAATGGAGTCAATATGGAGAATCACAATACATTGTAGTAAGTGCCTTGTATTAACCTTCTCTACATGATAAATGCCATTTACTGAAGTGAGAAAACCCCCTTAAGTGTGCTACACGAGGGTTAGGCATAAATGTCTTGGTGTGTGCATTGCGTGTTTCCTATGTGTGATTGGAGTGTGCTATATATGTTCTATGTATCAGTGGTGTATGTGCAGCATGTGACATATGCCTCAGTGGCATGTGAGCCACGTATAAGTGTCTTGTGTCCCACATGTGTCCAATGAGTGATTGGTGTGCGCTGCATGTGTCTTGTTTCTGACTGACTTCAGTGCAGGATATCCATATATGTGTACATTCTGCCACATGTATGTCTGTGCATGTTGCTGTGACTGTCTGCCATCATACTTCTTATTTCTGTTATCACTGTAAGGGCTCATGAACACGACCCTTGGAGGTTGTGCAGTCTGCAAATTTGCGAATCCGCAAAACATAGATACCGGGTGTGTGCATTCCACATTATGCGGAACAGAACATCCGGCCTCTAATAGAACCGTCCTATCCTTGTCTGTAATGCCGACAATAATAGGACATGTTCTATCATTTTGCTGAACGGCCATGTGGACATACAGACATGGAATGCACACAGAGTCTGTTTTTTTTTCTGTGGCCCCATTGAAGTGAAGTGAACGGTACGAACGTGGAAAATAAATAAGTTTGTGTGCAGGAGCCCTAAGGTGGGCCCCCAGAATCAGTTACACTGGTGGGCCCTAAGTACCCCAGTCCGACACTGCCCCCCACGTAGCGTCCTGCAGAGACATCTTTGTATAGGACAGAATAGGTTCTGTATATAATAAATGACCCATTCATATTATACTATTGTAACAGAGCCATCTACATGAATATAATCGGATAAGGGCGTCCTGTGCATTATATGGTTTAGGGCTGGACGAATAACTGGTCCCAGTTGTGGCCAGCAGCCTTGATACAATCCAATAATCCAGAATATTTGATAGCCTAGCGCATGCTGGCTCCTAACATTTGCTGGATTAAAGGAATTAGATTATATCCCTATTTATTCTCTGAGTCATAGCCGTACAGTTGGTGGTTTGCACGGCGTGAGTTGGTGTAGATCTTACTTATCAGCGCATTCATACTCATCTCGTCATATTTGCAGTTGTGGAGTTACCAGGAGACTCTAGAGAGGCTCATAATTGTGTTTGTCCAGCAAGTGGCTGTGCATCCTTGCCCATAGGCCACAGATAACCCTGAATTTTACTCCAGTATTTCATAACTAGGGCTGGATTATAACTTGGGATAGGGACAGATTTCGAGCCTCCTCAACCCCATCAGCACCATTGGCGGCGGACCCTGAACTTCCTCAGTGATTGCACTTTGTAGTGCCGCACTATTACATGTTGACCATATAGTGGACACTACATGGTGATATTGGTTAGGTGTAGTATGGCACTATTATATGTATACTATAGTATACAGGGAGTGCAGAATTATTAGGCAAATGAGTATTTTGACCACATCATCCTCTTTATGCATGTTGTCTTACTCCAAGCTGTATAGGCTCGAAAGCCTACTACCAATTAAGCATATTAGGTGATGTGCATCTCTGTAATGAGAAGGGGTGTGGTCTAATGACATCAACACCCTATATCAGGTGTGCATAATTATTAGGCAACTTCCTTTCCTTTGGCAAAATGGGTCAAAAGAAGGACTTGACAGGCTCAGAAAAGTCAAAAATAGTGAGATATCTTGCAGAGGGATGCAGCACTCTTAAAATTGCAAAGCTTCTGAAGCGTGATCATCGAACAATCAAGCGTTTCATTCAAAATAGTCAACAGGGTCGCAAGAAGCGTGTGGAAAAACCAGGGGGCAAAATAACTGCCCATGAACTGAGAAAAGTCAAGTGTGCAGCTGCCAAGATGTCACTTGCCACCAGTTTGGCCATATTTCAGAGCTGCAACATCACTGGAGTGCCCAAAAGCACAAGGTGTGCAATACTCAGAGACATGGCCAAGGTAAGAAAGGCTGAAAGACGACCACCACTGAACAAGACACACAAGCTGAAACGTCAAGACTGGGCCAAGAAATATCTCAAGACTGATTTTTCTAAGGTTTTATGGACTGATGAAATGAGAGTGAGTCTTGATGGGCCAGATGGATGGGCCCGTGGCTGGATTGGTAAAGGGCAGAGAGCTCCAGTCCGACTCAGACGCCAGCAAGGTGGAGGTGGAGTACTGGTTTGGGCTGGTATCATCAAAGATGAGCTTGTGGGGCCTTTTCGGGTTGAGGATGGAGTCAAGCTCAACTCCCAGTCCTACTGCCAGTTTCTGGAAGACACCTTCTTCAAGCAGTGGTACAGGAAGAAGTCTGCATCCTTCAAGAAAAACATGATTTTCATGCAGGACAATGCTCCATCACACGCGTCCAAGTACTCCACAGCGTGGCTGGCAAGAAAGGGTATAAAAGAAGAAAATCTAATGACATGGCCTCCTTGTTCACCTGATCTGAACCCCATTGAGAACCTGTGGTCCATCATCAAATGTGAGATTTACAAGGAGGGAAAACAGTCCACCTCTCTGAACAGTGTCTGGGAGGCTGTGGTTGCTGCTGCACGCAATGTTGATGGTGAACAGATCAAAACACTGACAGAATCCAT
Source organism: Bufo gargarizans (assembly GCF_014858855.1). Classification (NCBI taxonomy): domain Eukaryota; kingdom Metazoa; phylum Chordata; class Amphibia; order Anura; family Bufonidae; genus Bufo; species Bufo gargarizans. The sequence goes on from NC_058089.1 coordinate 118,378,961, forward strand.
GGATGGCAGGCTTTTGAGTGTCCTTGCAAAGAAAGGTGGCTATATTGGTCACTGATTTGTTTTTGTTTTGTTTTTGAATGTTAGAAATGTATATTTGTGAATGTTGAGATGTTATATTGGTTTCACTGGTAAAAATAAATAATTGAAATGGGTATATATTAGTTTTTTGTTAAGTTGCCTAATAATTATGCACAGTAATAGTCACCTGCACACACAGATATCCCCCTAAAATAGCTAAAACTAAAAACAAACTAAAAACTACTTCCAAAAATATTCAGCTTTGATATTAATGAGTTTTTTGGGTTCCTTGAGAACATGGTTGTTGTTCAATAATAAAATTAATCCTCAAAAATACAACTTGCCTAATAATTCTGCACTCCCTGTATAGCACCTTTCTATGGGCATTGTATGGGGACATTGTTTAGGTATAGTATGGCAGTATTATTTTAGATGGATTATGCCTGTATTACTCTTTTAATATTGAGAGCTGCGTATTCTTCACAGCTCTGTCCATAAATTATAATTTCGAGAATAATTGTGTGATCTACATTTTTATTTAATTTTTATACAGTACATATATACCAGAAAATTGTCATGTTTTGTCCTTGGTATTAAAATATTTAAAAAAAATCTTAGTTCATGGTTTTAGGCCCAGTGTTTGCGGTGTACATTGTGCACGCTGTGTGCACTAGGAAATCTCCTGATGCAGACATCACATGTAACTATAAGTCCCCCGACAGAGGACAGAAGAGTGTCGCTATAGGTACTTATTTCTGCTTTATGGAATAGCACAGCAGGCCACACTTCTCCATACTGCAGTGTATGTTTTTATGGGTCATGCATGCCTCCGAGTGATGCATGCACGCCACTTTGCCTATGCAGTGACATCAGTTGGAGGTATACATTGTGGAATATTCTGAAAGTCTACCTGTAATGGACACTGCATATGCAGTATAAAAGTACTCATACTGGAAAAGCTCCGCGTCCAACTTTTCAACAGGGAGAACTCCTCTATTTGTGGCAGACCCAGGCCGTCCATGGTCAGTTGTGCGCTCTGGACACTGCTGCTAAAGAGAAGAAGACAGGAGTATTATTTGCTCAGTATTTGCATGTTAAGAGCTTTGTAATGACCCCCTGCCAGCTGTTATCATGTCGGCTGCTGGATTAGTGATGTGTGATCTGCATCCCCAGGACATGCTGCAATATCCTGAGTATTTTGGAAACAGGTTCAATCCCCCACGCTAAGCTTCCAGACATGGAGCTAGAAGAAACCACAGGAGTTCCCTGAAGATTGCACTAAAGGGGTTGTCCAGGATTAGGAAGCAGAGCCACACCTGTCAGCAGGTTGTGTCAAGTATTACACTTCAATCCAGTTTTATTTAATGGAGCCAAGCTGCAATGACAGCCACAGACTGTGGACAAAATTGGCGCTGTTTCTGACAGAAAGCAGCCATGTTTTCCAGATCCTGTGCTCTGGATATACAGTGTCTTGAAAAAGTATTCACAGCCCTTGAACTTATCCACATTTTTTTCACGTTGCACCCACAAACCTAAATGTTTTTTTTGGGGGGGGGGGGGATTTAATGTGATAGACCAACGCAAAGTAGCAAGTATGTGTAAAGTGAAAAGGATACATGGTTTTCTAAATTTGAAATAAAAATCTGGAACATGTGGCGTGCATTTGTGTTCAGTCCCCCTGAGTCAATACTTTGTTGAACCACCTTTCGCTGCCAGTCTTTTCGTGTATGGCTATACCAGCTTTCACTTCTAGAGGCTAAAAGTTTTGCCCATTCTTCTTTGCAAAATAGCTTGCATTCAGTCAGATTGGATGGAGAGCTTCTGTGAACAGCAATTTTCAAGTCTTGCCACAGATTCTCAGTGGGATGTAGGTCTGGACTTTGACTGGGCCATTCTGACACATGAATATGCTGTGATCTAAACCACTCCATTGTATGTCTGGCTGGATGTTGAGGGTCATTGTCCTGCTGGAAGGTGAACCTCTGCCCCAGTCTCAAGTCTTTTGCAGCCTCTAACAAGTTTTCCTCCAGGAGTGCCCTGTATTTAGCTCCATCCATCTTCCCATCAACTCTGACCGGCTTCCCTGTCCCTGCTGAAGAAAAGCCTCCCCACAGCATAATTCTACCACCACCATGTGTCACGATGGGGATGGTGTGTTTAGGGTGGTGTGCAGTGTTAGTTTTCTGCCACACATAATGTTTTGCATTTAGTCCAAAAAGTTCCACTTTGGCCTCATCTGACCAGAGCACCTTCTTCCACATGTTTGCTGTGTCCCCTACATGGCTTGTGGCAAACTGCAAACGGGACTTCTTATGGCTTGCTTTCAAAAATGGCTTTCTTCTTGCCACTCCTTTAATTATTATTTAGATTATTAAAACGTCATTCATTCCACGGCGCTTTACATATGATAAGGGATATACATAAATAATACAAAACAATTGCAATAAGCATGAACAAGACGAGTTACAAACTGGTACAGAAGGAAAGAGGGCCCTGCCCGTGAGGGCTTGCAATCTACAAGGTATGGGAGAAGGACACAGTAGGTGAGGGTAAAGCTGGTCATAGTGGTATAGTAGCAACAGGGTCACTGTAGGTTGTAGACTTGTCTGTAGAGGTGGATTTTCAGGTTTCTTTTGAAGTTTTCCACTGTAGTTGAGAGTCTGATATGTTGGGGTAGAGAGTTCCAGAGTATATGGGATGCATGGGAGAAGTGGATTAGTCAGGCAGCAGAGTTAAGGATAGATTGGAGGGGTGCTAGATGGAAGGCCACATAGGAGGATATTGCTGTAGTCCAGGCGGGAGATGACAAGGACATGTACAAGCATTTTTGCAGACTCTTGGCTGAGGAGAGATATAGTATTGAGTTGGAGGCGGCAGGTGGTGGAAAGGGCTTGGATGTGCGGTTTGTAGAACATGCAGAATCCAAAGTTACTGTAAGGCAGCGGACTTGGATGACTGGGGAGAGTGTGATCGTGATACATAGGTCTGTTGGGGGAAAAGATGATAAATTCTGCTTTATCCATGTTAAGTTTTAATAAGCAAGATTAGAAGGAGGATATGGAAGATAGGCATTGTGGGATTCTGGATAGTAAGGTGTTGATGTCTGGACCAGAGAGGTAAATTTGCATGTCGTCAGCATAAAAGTGATACTGAAATCCATAGAACTTTCTAGCTTTCCCCCCTGACCGAAGGTGTAGATTGAGAAGAGAAGGGGTCCTAGGACAGAGCCTTCAGGGACACCAACGGAGAGGAGATGAGATGAGGACGTGGTGTGAGAGTGGGAGACACTAAATGTTTGTTCTGTGAGGTATGATGGGATCTGGATGAGAGCCAAGTCCATGATGCCAAAAGATGAGAGAGCTTATAACAGAAGGGAGTGGTCGACGGTGACAAAGGCAGAGGACAGGTCAAGGACGAGGAGGACCGAGTATTGTTTTTTTTTTCTCGTTTTGGCCGTTAATAGGTCGTTGGTGACTTTGGTAAGGGAAGTTTCAGTTGAATAGTGGGGTCGGAAGCCAGATTGTAGACAGTCATAGAGGGAGCAGGAAGAGAGATGAGAGGACAGTTCAAGGTGGACATGTTGTTCAAGTAACTTTGAGGCATATAGGAGGACCACTGTGAGAGACCAAAGGATGAATTTAGTGCTAGTTGCTTAGAGGCAGCTGAGAGGCAAGTGTCAGCAGAAAGAAAGTGTGGGAGCCAGGTGTTGAAGTGGTCAAGAAAGATGGTGGCTGGGCCTGGGGGGCGGTATATGACAGCTACTTGGAGGTTGGAGGGAGATAACATGCAAAAAGAGTTTACTTCAAATGAAGGAAGCGTAATGGAGGGTGGCAGTGGAGCTGGGCTGTAGAAGCAGTTGTCTGATAGGAGAAAACCAACTCCTCCACCATGTTTGCTGGAAGGGTGGGGGTGTGTGAGTAAAATTAAATCCACTATAAGAGAGTGCAACAGGGGAGGCAGTGTCAGAAGGTGTCAGACATGTTTCTGTTAAACTCAGAAAGGAAAGTTTGCCATAGATGAAAAAGTCATGAATGTATGAAAGTTTGTTGCAGACAGAACAAGCGTTCCATAATGCTCCTGCAAGAGGGGCAAGGGGAGCAGGGGCCAGGGAAATGTTTTTAAAATTTAAGTGGTTGCAGAAGGTTGCACAGGGAGATTGATAGTGGGAGGTAGATATGATAGTGGGGATCTGCTGCAGAAGGCCTGCATTCAGAGATATATTGCCAGCATCAAGGAGAAGCAAAGAAAGTTTTAGTAGGTGGGATTAGGAGAGAGTATGAGGTGGCTGTGTGTGTTTGGAGATGGAAGCTTTTATGTTAAGGAACAGATCTTAGTAGGAGGTCAGATGGGTGTGTAAGATGGAGGGAGAACTAAATAGTTCTTTGTTGGGTGCATGGGTTTGGAGGTATTTTAGGAAGTGTAGGACAATACAATAGATTTTTGTGAGAAGTACAATACTACATCATTGGCTACCTTTGGTTCCCTTCTGGTATAATTCAATTATGTGCACTTTAAAGAGTGGCACTTAAAGGATGCAGCACCATAAAGGCCAGATTTTTGAAGTAGTTGTCCTGTGGACGGATTCTCCTACCTGAGCTTTGGATCTCTGCAGTTCCTCCAGAGTGACCGTGGGCCTCTTGGCTGCTTCCCTAATTAGTGCTCTACTTGCCTGGGCAGTTTAGGTGGACGGCCATGTCTTAGTAGGTTTGCATCCATTTTCAGATGATGGATTCAACAGTGCTCCTTGACATGTTCAGAGCTTGGGATATTTTTTTTTATAACCTAAACTTGCTTTACACTACTCCACAACTTTATCCCTGACCTGTCTGCTGTGTTCCTTGGTTTTCATGATTCTATTTGATCACTAATGTTCTCTAACAAACCTCTGAGGCCTTCACAGAACATCTGTAGTTATACTGGGAATAAATTACACACAGGTGGACTCTATTTACTAATTAGGTGACTTATGAAGGCAGTTGGTCACACTGGATTTTATTTGGCGATATCAGAGTACAGGGGGCTGAATAGAAATGCACACTACACTTTTTTTTCTTTTCACTTCACACATACTACTTTGTGTTGGTCTATCACATGAAATCCTGATAAAATACATTTAGGTTTGTGGTTGTAACGTAAAAAAAAATGTTCAAGGAGTATGAATACATTTTCAAGGCACCGTAGGGGTGTACCGTACCTTCCATGTACTTGTGCCTTAAGAACTGGATATGATTGTATGCAAGAGGTGTCCAACTGCTAGGGATATTAGTGATCCTGAGACTATGGAGACCCACGCCTCATTCCCAGCCCAGAAGTGGCTGGAGCAAACATGCTTCTATTCATTTTAATACAGGGTGACTGAAAACAACTGGCAACCTCTAGATCAAGAAGAGAACCAGGTTTTCCTCAGGGGCGGTAGTGCAACCTCTGAACATTCCCTCCCCACCTCGGAGGCTTCTTTTATTCGGTAGCTTCAGTATTGAAGGTCAGTTACATGGATGCGATGCCCATTGTCACTAGGAATGATCTCATTCTGCATATACTGGTAATTAGATAATAATCAGATTACCATAGAGAACCTTCTCATATATCAGCGCTGAATGAAGTGCAACAATGCAAAAAATATTTGATTTTTACAGAGAATGGAGGGGGTGATATATTTCAACCTGATTACTTTGATATGTTGTGTTACCTGTTTAACTTGTTTAGTTCATCTGTTCCAGTTCAGAACTTTAACTTGGTGCCAAAAATGTGTGGAAGAAAGAAAGAAGGAGCCAACATTAACTCATTCAAGTCCAGTGGACATGTTCCCTGCCCTCAGATATGCCAGTCATTTGTTATCTCTTCTTATCATACAAGGCCTTTCACTTTTTTATTTTTCTCTTCTCAGTTTTGTTATAGATGGTTCTGGACATCGTCATGAACAGAGAACAGTATCAGTTATGCTCATTTTGCATCCATTTAAGTCATTTATTTTAAAAGGAAGAAAAAGGACTTCTTGGAGGACATTTTCTCCTGTCTAAAATAACGGATCCCGAAAATGGCTAAAACGGATGCAAAATGAGCATAATGGATGCAAAAAATAAAGGTTCCTTTTGTTTTGTTTATTTTCAGTTTTGAAGGATCAGAATCACAGAAAACTAACTGGTGATGTGAATCTACCCCTAGAGATTAACATTGTGCTTTTGGTTGAGGGATCTAAGGCTGGCTATGCTTTGTCGGTCAATTGGTTTTTACCTAGTTTTTTTTTGTGGCGTTTTTCTGCACTTTTCTTGCAGTAAAAAAGCCAGCTCCAGATGTTGGCAGAAGGTATGTGTGAAATATAAAATACATGACACACATGTGATTTTTTTTTTTTTGCTACTGTAGCGTTGGAGGGGCGGTGCAGCCGATGCTATCTGGAACCCCAGTGGTGGTGGCCAAGTGTGCACAGGAATGAGCAGCAGTATGGTATGTGCCACGTCTCTCCATGTATAGTCAGTAGGCGAGAGACACGACCCGAGGCACAGATGAAGTATTGATCTTTTACTGACGACAAGTTTCGGGGTGCATGGCCCCTTTCTCAAGTCTAAAAGGCAATTGCCATACAACAGAAATCATGTAGTACAATGTTTCAATTTTCCACTCTTCTTTTGAAACATTGTATTATATGATATCTGTCGTATGACAATTGCCTTTTGGACTTGAGAAAGGGGCCATGCACCACGAAACGTGTCGTCATTAAAAGATCAATACTTCATCTGTTCCTCGGGTCGTGTCTCTCGCCTACTGACTATACATCGAGAGACGTGGCACATACCATACTGCTGCTCATTCCTGTGCAATTTTTTTTTTCCAGACGTTCTGACATCACCTTCCTTACAGGGGAGAAATTGCATGAAAAAAACACTATTGGTAAGACACACAATTAAAAAAAAAAAAAAATAATCTGCAAAAATTGCAGGTCCAAAAAACTTCTGTAAGTGCCTGTATAGCCATTTTTTTTTTTTAGAGGTGAAAAACACTATAGCCAAACTCATGTGTTTCCTATGACACTAGATTATTGTTGGGCAAATTTACCAATCTCAGATGGACCAGCCAATCAGATGTTGGGGAAAGCAAAATCTGGCAGGTAGATTTGTCATGCCTTATCCTTTCATTCTCAGGGGAGCAAAGCCCACAAGGCTTGTGTTACGTACGACTTCATTTCCACGTATTTTATTTCCTCCCATAGGGGTCAAAGGAAAAGTCAGATGACCATTTTGAGTGACTGCTGTGCTGCAGAAGCTTTGAGGTGAGAATATTCCATGTATCAGCATTAGGTGCACCTATTCTTTCTGCTGTCTGAGGCTAAAGGTGAAAACATTTCCAATGTTGCAGACCTGGCCTTAGATTTTAGAATTTGCAGTGCAAAGCGAAAACTCCATAGCAAAACTCACTGTAGAAGATGAAGATATTGCTGCAAAATTTTGGAGCTTGTCCTCAGCATAAAAAAAAACAACTTCCACTATGTGTATTATCATCTTTTGTGGTTCTTCGTTAAGGGTCTAGTGTAGAGCAACACTACTCATGTCCACATATGGAGGTCAGTGGTGATATGCAGTTCCCCTAAATGCAGAATAAGAGCAGATGTTGACACAGACAGATAGACAGACGCCTATTTACTTAAAGGCTGCTGCAGGTTCTCCTTCTCCTCCGGAGTCATTTGGAGCCTTGAAGGAGTATTCCCTCCTGGCCGCCCTCCATTCATTCCTCGGCTATTTTCGAAAGTCCCATTGAAATTAATGGGAAGCTCATTGCGTAGGCGCAGCCACTGCTCCATTCACTTCTGTGGGGCTGCCAAAAATTGCAGAGCCAGTGCTCATCTATTTTCGACGCTCCCATGGGAATGAATAGAGGGCAGCCGCGCATGTGTGGTGCATTCTCCAGCACTTCACGGGCTCCGTTCTAAGTATGGAAGGAGATCCTACAGGTGGGACCTGCACTTATCAGACATGGGGCTCATATCCTAATGCTATGTCCCCAATGTCTGAGATGGAAATGCCCCTTTAAGGAGGATAGAGGACCTTTGAGATGATCGATCATGTGACATGCAAATATGATCATATCCCAATATTGCCTGGACCGGATACAATTGTAGCAAAGCTTCAGCTTTGGTGGTTTTCCGCCTCTGACAGGTGTGTTTCTGGTGACATAGAGTATATTTCTGAGTCCGTATAAGACATCTAGTGCGTCTGCTTTGATTGTGACGTGCATGCGTTTCGTGTATGTTGAGCAGAATGCAGGTAAAGTGAAGGAGATAGTCAATGTCTCTGTGATGTGTACAGTTCACACAAGGACTGCAATCTGATATCAGCCCTAGATAAACATTCTTACAGGTGTTGTGTCCTTTGGCACATGTCTACTGAGGATAATGTGACTGCGTCACCAGTTATGGTGGAGGTGGGACTTGGTGATCCTATAAAGGACCCCCCAAAAAATCAGGTCATGTAATTAAACAATGATTGTGGGGGAAGGAGGTGTATAGACTTCATGTCTCGTCATGTCTTGTCATTTACATTTGATCACACACAGATCAGTTCACACGAAGGAGAGAAGATGTAGAATACGTAGAACTAGAATATGCTGTATGTTTCTACTGAGCAGTCCTGAAAGATAGGCCGAAGGATTTTGGTCAAAAGAAGGGACACTGACGCCCAATATTCTGAATGCTTGGCCCCAAAATGTCCATGGATCTGCACTACTGAGAACTATGATACTAATAGAGTATTTTGGTGCCAAAGTCTATTGTTCCAGCACTTTGTGTTTCTTTCATTCGCTGCTTGCTGGACAGGTGGTGCTTGCAGATGACCAATATTACCTATCCTTTCTGAGGACCACCTCCCAACCAGCTGAACGAAGGGGCTAGAGCTCTTTACTGCAATACCCGGCATGGTAATGTTCATGTGAGTGTGGCCGTGCATGGTGTTGAATGAGATGAGTTGCAGTATCAAGCACAGACACATTCTTCTAGGTGCTGGGTATTGCAGTGAAGAAGCCATGGCAATCCCCCTGGCTGCTGCAGCGGTCATGTGCCGATACGGTACATAACCGTGCCTGGCAGCGCTGGGGTCCTGGGTTCTAATCCGACCAAGGACAACATCTGCATGGAGTTTGCATGTTCTCCGCGTGTTTGTATGGGTTTCCTCCCACCCTCCAGAGATATGCTGATAGGGAACTTAGATTGGGAGCCCCATTGTGGACAGCAAGTGATATTAATGTCTGTAAAGCTTTGTGGAATATGTCAGCAATATATAAGTGAGTATAATATATATATATATATATATATGAATATATATATATATATATATAAAATGGCTGGCAGAGCAACGGGGACATTAAAGAGGGAGAACTGTGAAAGTCGTTTTTGGTTGGTTCTTTAATACAGTAGAGTATTTGCTTATCCTTTTTATATAGTTATTTTTTTCGGACAACCTAGGGTCCTATGCACAAGACTGTATCGGTTTTGTGTTCCACAAATTGCAGATCTGCACAATACGGATGTGATCGCATTTTTTGCAGACCCACTGACTTCAGTGGGCCAGTGATCCGCATTTTGTGTTGAAGTATAGGACATTGTCTATCTTTTTGCGGAATAGACATACGGATGTGGAAAGCACACCGATCATCCGTGCGCTTTCCACATCCATATGTCAATTCCGCAAAGAGATATCATATGTCCGCAAAATGTGGACCACAGACCCAAAACAATGGGCCTGTAAAAAAAATTAGGACATCACACGGACCGCAGCCATATTTTGAAGATTCACAATTTGTGCACCACAAAGCGGATCGTGTGCACGAGGCCTTAGACGGTTAAAATATTCTCCCTAAGCAGAAGACATCAACAAGCACTTTGTACCTTGCCTCGGATGAGTCGCCACCAACAGCAACAAAGGATAATTAGCTTTATTTTATGTCCGTGAGGTTTCAATAACCTGTTAAAATGTAACTGAGGTGCTGTAGTGAACAGGCGGCGAGTACACGGAGGTGGGAATGTGTAGTGGAGACGTTTCCACGGTAGGAGCCTCCTACAAAGGCAGCAGTGCTGAGGTAGATGTAGCAGAGCGGAGTGTCTGTAGTCATGCAGAGCGACTACCTAGTTTCCATGAATGAAGGGAATAAACCTCTACCCTCTATGTCCTCCGTCAGCTCCCTGCCGTTTTGAGGTGCCTAGTTTACTGTCTGAGGATTCAGTCATTATACAATGTAAGGGCAATTTGCGGTCCCCAATGCACGGAGAACGTTCGCGCAGGCTCCGGGACGGATCAAGACCCATTCATCTTGAATAGGTCCGCATCCTTCCGTTCCGCAAAAAGATAGAGCAAGTTCTATCTTTTTGCGGAATTAAAGTATGGAACGGAACCCCATGGAAGCACTCCGTAGTGCTTCCGTAGCGTCCCGTGTTTCCGTTCCGCATCTCTGGATTTGCGGACCCATTGAAGTGTTGCGGAATTCACACGGAACGATGTCTGTGTATTGCGGATCTGCATATGCGGTCCGCAATACAAAAACTGAACACACACGTTCATGTGAACAAGCCCTAGACTTGACACATTGCTCTCTAATACTAGGGTGACTTGAGGCTTCTGGGCCCCAATGCTACATCTGTAACAGGACCCCCACCTACCATGTCCCAATTATAATACTGATGAGTCTTTGTGCCCCCATGAAGCAGTTGCTGCACCCCTTAGAGCGCGTTCTCTTCTGTCACTGAATTGCTGCAATTAAATACTTGTTGTTTTACTGAATGTGAGAAAACACTGCCCTAGGTGTCATCCAGGGCTATGTTCACATCTCGTTTGGAGCCCACGTCAGAGGTGTACGTTCAGTCTTCCAATGTTTCCCACTATGAAGTAAGTCTACTCCGGGGTATACATTTTTTTTTTGCAAGTCCCTCTACCTAAGAAAACCATAGCTGATCTTAGGGAGACCAGCTACAGAAAACACTGTAGAGCCTCATTTAAGAGTCTCGACACAGCAATCCAAAGTGCAAAGCTCCCTGGGAAACAATGATATGCAAGATTAGGCATATTCTATTATAGTGCCGGGGATGTGCGGTCCACAAAATGCCCGTGGAGACCCAGTTATGGGTCTTCAACACAGTGAAAGCCAGATATCCCTCTACCTAAGAAAGCATAGTACACTACACTTTCCTATAAGGCCAAAGCATTTCAGCCAAAATGGCGCCGTTATGGGCACCCAGCCGAATAAGAAGGTATTTCAATGTGTTTAAAATGAATGACACTATTGTCATGGCTGGCCCAGTGTCCTGACATCCGTGCTGGTCCGATGCAGAAAAGAAGCTTGTGATGAGCTCGGAGGCGGCTGGCGCTTTGGCTCAGTTCAATGGCTAAGCTAAACCTCTTCTCCATTACGGCTAAAGGAGAATATGGCTGGCTTAAGGCCATTTTTGAAGGGGCTAGAAAATGGAGCAATTATTGGGAAGTAGCGTTTCCTAGGAACGCAGCCGATCACCTGATGAACAAGAAAAGGCTCATTCATAAGGAGAAAGCAGCACTGCTGCGGACACCTGAATCATCATTTCTGCGCAGCAGATCGTGCTGTGTAAATGGGGATCTGCTGCTCAAAAACAATGTCTAGGCGACATAGCGGGGGTGATTGGGGCATATAAGTGCAGCTCTCGCCTCCTCTGATGAGCAGGCAATTATCAGGAATAAATGGTTTGTTCCTAATAATTGCCTGTTGAGTTGGCCTGTGTAAAGGGGCCTTCACCTACTGCCAATCGGCCACAGCACATAACAACATTTTGCTATTATAAGGTTTTGCCGATTCCCTGTTAGCAGGAATCTACTATTGAGGACCCTTCACCCGTCCAGGTGGTCTTCCTTGGTGGTCCGAAGTAACTGTATTTATACACTATGCTTGCCAGTATCTGTGTTCTTGTTGTGCCGATGAACGCAGTCAGTGCTACCACATTATTGCCCCTAACCAAGATGGCTTCTTCACTCTCTTTGCAGTGCACCTGCGCTATGTTTTGACAGCAGCTAGTAACCCAGCTTTTCCTAGTGCGTGTGCGCGCACCCTCTCACACGCCCGCTCCAGTTTTGTTGCGGAGGTCATTTTACGTTAACTTTATTAATTGCGCATGCACCATCTCTCGTGCGCACGCCACCGGCCCTGCTACGGAGGCCAATTACCTCCATCCTTTCACTATTTAGGATGGCGATTTTTCTACGTGGGCACAACTAGGGTAAGCTATACATACAGTTTCGGTTTCTTACTATGCAGATTGTCATATTTATTTACCAATTCTCTGCGGTCCAGCTACTAATGCTGCCTCTAGTGCTCCTTCTGTATTGTTTGCAGTGCTCCTATCTTTCACTATTGCCAACCCCCTTCCCTTGTATTCAGCCTCTTTTTCTTTTCTTGGTGTTTAGACATGTTTTTGCACACAGATATATTGTGTTATTTCTTTATTTAATAATATTATGATTTTTTCTGTTACCTATCATCATGTATTATTATTTGGATCAGGGTATGAATTATGTTATGAAATTATTAGCGTTATACCAGATTCTTATGCATTGCTAGATATATATATATTTTTTTATTTTATAATTATGATTTCTTTTTTGTATACCAGCCTGATGAAACAATGCCATAATCCGTTGTGCATCATGTTCGGCTGAATAAAACTCACAAATTACTTCACCGTATTATTTTCCGTTATAAGGGAAAATAATAGCATTCTTAATACAGAATGCTTACTTAAATGTCAATTGAGGGGTTAAAAAATTAAAAAAATTAACTTGCCTAATCATCTTGTTCGTGCAGCCAGGATAGTCTTCTTTCTTCTTCTTTCAGGACCTGCAAAAGGACCTTTGATGACGTAATCGCGCTCACCGCGTGGTAAGCGAAGGATCTTCTATCTTCATTCAGCAGAGCCTGCGCTGACGTCACCGCGCTCACCACGTGGTGAGCAAGATTACGTCATCAAAGGTCCTTTTGCAGGTCCTGAAAGAAGACTATGCCGGCTGCACGAACAAGTGGATTAGGTGAGTTAAAATATTAAAAAAATTAACCCCTCAATCGACATTTTAGTAAGCATTTTGTATTCAGAATGCTATTATTTTCCCTTATAACCACGTTATAAGGGAAAATAATAAAATCTACAGAACACCGATCCCAAGCCCGAACTTCTGTGAAGAAGTCCGGGTTCAGGTCTGGGTACCACATTCAGTTTTTTATCAGGCGCGTGCAAAACGCATTGCACCCGTGCGATAAAAATTGAACGCAACACAATCGCAGTCAAAACTGACTGAAATTGCGTGCGCACTCGCGCGGGTTTCCTGCAATGCACACGTGACGCATCCGGAGCAAATCCAGGACGCCCGTGTGAAAGAGGCCTTTCTGTGTCTGAATGAACTCAGACATGGAGAGGGATTGGGGCTCGCATCAGGGCTAGCTGGCCAGGGCTCACTGTATTAGTAAGTGTGATCAATTTACATTTCAAACACACTGAAACATCTTTTTGTCTTGCTGGAAAACCCCTTTAAGGGCCCATTCACACATCTGTATGTGTTTTGGGGATCCGCAAAACACAGACTCCGGCAATGTGCGTTCCGCATTTTGCGGACCGCACATCGCCGGCACTATAATAGAATATGCCCAATCTTGTCCGCAATTGCGGACAAGAATAGGACATGTTCTATTTTTTTCGGGTACGGAATTGCGGACCCGGAAGTACGGGTCTGCATTTCCGGATCCAGGCAGCACATCGTGCGGCCCCATAGAAATGAATGGGTCCGCAATTCCGTTCCGCAAAATGCGGAACAGAATTGCGGACGTGTGAATGGACGCTAAGGGTATGTCCTCACCAATTCTGTCGCGGAATTGTCAGCAGAAAATGAGCAGCTTTGTAAACCTTATCCACATGCTGTGTAAAAAAAGAAAAAAATCTGTGGGGAATCCAATGCTGAAACTGACATGCAGTGTGGCCTTTAAATCTTCAGCTTGTCAATGTTAGGCTACTTTCACACTGGTGTTTTTGGCTTTCCGTTTGCGAGATCCGTTTCAGGGCTCTCACAAGCGGCCCAAAACGGATCAGTTTTGCCCTAATGCATTCTGAATGGATAAGGATCCGCTCAGAATGCATCAGTTTGTCTCCGATCAGTCCCCATTCCGCTCTGGAGGCTGCCTGCAGGGTTTTGATGTCCGTCTGACTAAACTGAGCCAAACGGATCCGTCCTGACACACAATGTAAGTCAACGGGGACGGATCCGTTTTCACTGACACAATCTGGTGCAATTGAAAAACGGATTCGCCTCCCATTGACTTTCAGTGTAAGTCAGAACGGATCCGTTTGTATTATCATGAACAATTTTTTATTTATTTTTTTGTTCATGGTAATGCAAACGGATCAGTTCTGAACGGATACAAGTGTTTGCATTATAGGTGTGGATCCGTCTGTGCAGATACAAGATGGATCCGCACCGAACGCAGGTGTGAAAGTAGCCTAAGCTGCGGATTCCACACTATGCAATGCAGAGGTAGAAATCTGTGCCAGATCTGCATTACGTGCGAATTGGTTGGGCATTATGCAGCAGATCCGCAGCAGAAAAATCTGTTCCTTGTGGATTTACCCTAAGGGCTCATGCACACAGCCCTATGTATTTTGTGGTCGCCAAAAATGGATCACATCCATGTGACATGTTTTTTTTGCGTATCTATTGTAACAATGCCTGTCCTTGTCCGCAAAACGGACAAGAATAGGACATGTATGGAAATGGAATGCACACAGAGTAATTTCGTTTTTTTTTGCGGACCCATTGAAGTGAATGCTTCCGCTTACGGGCTGCAAAAAAACCCGGAACTGACACGGAAAGAAAATATGGTCATGTGCATGATCTTTAACAGGGATGCACCCATACTGCTAAAATAATCCTTCATTTATCCATCTCGTCAGCTACTTGGATGGACAGAGTGGTCACGAGATTAGTCGGAAGCTGTTCCGATGGGACAAAGGCCAGGCCGCTTCCGTCACATGTAACGCTGGCCTCTGGAATAATGCTGATCATGTGACATTCAGTACTACACTGAACATCTGCAAAACTACAGGGGGGGGGGGGCGCACAGTCTTTATTGTAATCATTAGTTGTAGGGACAAAAGAGGGCATGTTATATTTTGTGGGCACAAACTAGGGACATTACAAAGGGGGGGCATTAAAACAACATGGGTGCACATAAGGGGGACAATATTACAATATGGGGGCATGAAACGGGATCCTTTTATTGAGGGACACATAAGGGGGACATTGTTATATTGTTGGGCACAAAGGGGAACATGATAACATTAGAGCACAAATGGGGACATAGGCTTTTAGGGGGCACTCAGTGCCCAGATTACCGTATAGTAAGTGTCCTCTATTATTGATTTAGCTTTGAGTGTGGGGCACAAAAGAGCGGTTACATTTAGTCTCCGGGGCACCAAGGAATGCTTATTGCCGTCTGTGGCACTACATCGGGGGGCACATAAGAATCTAGTTATGCCCCCGGCCATCATACACACTAGACAGTGGTCTGAGCCCACAGAAAAAAGTGGGTTCGCCCCATGTACATCTAATGTGTGGCCAGTTTTACAAATGTTTGTAAATGGGGAACGTGCTGCCGACAATATACAAGCTGAGGCCAAACAATCGCAGTGACGATTGTTCCTCGCCCATACAGTTTGCATTGGCCCATGTAAAAGGTCTTTTAGATGGCCCTGACTACTGCCATTTATTTGGTTGAAAAATGCTGATCCCGTCCGTGTAAGATGCTTCTTAGGCCTCATGCACACGACCGTTGTTTCATTCCGTGTCCGTTGTTCCGTTTTTCGTGATTTTCTGCGGACCCATTGACTTTCAATGGGTCCGTTGAAAACTCGGCTAATGCACCGTTTGTCATCCGCGTCCGTGATCCGTGGTTCCAGTACGTCAAAAAAATATAACCTGTTCTATTTTTTTCACGGAAAACGGTTTGCGGACCCATTCAAGTCAATGGGACCGTGAAAAAACGCGGAGGCACACAAGATTGTCATCCGCGTCCGCTTTTTTCCTATCATTTGCATGGCAAACTTGACTTAGACTTTTTTTTACTTTCCTTCATGTCTGGTGATCCTCCAAAAATAAAGGAAGACACACGGAAACAAAAACTGAAAGGGATCACGGAACAACGGAACCCCATTTTGCGGAACGGAACACAACAACGCTCGTGTGCCTTGAGGCCTAATGGAAGATACCTGGTGTGCAGGTAAAGAAGTCGTGAGGTTGGCTACAAGTTTCGACCAGTTCCGGGCCATCAGGTAGAGAGCTGTGATATAATCTGTGTGTTGGGGACGGCAGTGACCTTTGCTCATCCATGTGCCTCTCCTCGCTCAGATAGCTGGTCAGGCTGAGGAGGTGTGTGCGCTGCTGGCTCACTGCCGTCCAGTCCTGGAATTTCCGCTACAATCAGCAAATCTCCTGCCAATAAACTACTCAATAAGATATTTTTTTTCAAAAGCCTGTATTACACCTGCTGATTTTTCTGCAGATGATCACTTGTTAGCGATCATCTTGCAGTATAATACTGCCACTGATCGCTCGCTCATCGGGCAATTGTGATTTGTCAGCATGCTTAAAAGTCACCGTTTGCTGGTGGCAGATCGTGCTGTTTATTTATGATCTGCTCCCGGCAAATCACTAGACAGCATGGGGACGAGCAATGGTATAACAATCGCTTCTCCCCATGCTGCGGGGGAGATCGCTGCTAGCTAGCAGGTGATTGCCATTAGGGAACGCTTCCCTCACGACAATCATTTGCTCAATTGGCCTGTGTAATACAGCCTTAGGCCTCTTGCACACGAACGCCCTGCGGCATGCAATGCACGAACACCAACCCTGGGGCACCCGCAGCAGATCGCGGACCCATTCACTTTAATGGGTCCGCGATCCGCAAAAAAGATAGGACATGCTCTTTTTGCGGAACGGAAGTACGGGATAAAACCCCACGGAAGCACTCCGCAGTCCTTCTGTAGGGTTCCGTGCCGCACCATTCCGTATCTCCGGATTTGCAGACCTATTCAAGTGAATCGGTCCGCATCTGTGATGCGGAATGTCCACGGAACGGCGCCAATGTATTGCCGGTCCGCAATACAGCCACGGAGCGCCAGTGGCGGATCCAGAGCCTGGTCTCGGGAGGGGTACTTTCAGATTATTTTCTGTCCGCCGCCACAAAACAATGGTACTTATAGAACAGACTACACAGTGTAGGCTATATGTGTATAACCATCATATTTCACATGAACACTCACAGTTACTTGGCTTGGCCCTTGGGGATCTCGGACGCCACTTCCACACTTGGCCGGGGGCTCGGCGGAGCTGATGTGTTTTATCCTAATGAGAAAGATTTCATAATAAGGATTTGGAGAAGGGGCAGAGGGATAGCAGAGCAGGGAGAGGCCGGTGCTGCTACTAGGGGGCTCATACCATAGGGGAGTAATAAAGCCCACCATAATGCCCCCCAGTAGAAATAATTCTCCTTATAATGTAACAGTGCAAAAAATACCCCCTTGTAATGCCCCCAGTTGAGTTAATGTCCCCATAGTGCCCCCATAATGTGCCAGTATAAAATACCCCTATATAGTGCCCCCAGTAAATGACCCCATAGTGCTCCACACCCTCCTTCCTCCTAGTGCCCCCCATAATGTACCAGTATAAAATGCTCCAGTAGATGCCCTCAGTGTCCCCCATAATTTGCAAGTATAAAATACCCCTTCTTAGTGCCCCCCGTAGATGACCCCATAGCACTCCTCTTCCCCCTTTCCCATAGTACCCACCATAATGTGTCCCAGTATAAAATTGTACTGTACAGAGAGCCCATATAAAATACCCCTTCTTTGTGGCCTCAGTAGATGCCCCTATAGTGCCCCCAATCATGTGCCAGTAATAATAGCCCCCTGTGCCAGTAATAGCAGCCCCCAGTAATAACAGCCCCCCCTGTGCCAGTAATAACAGCCCCCAGTAATAACAGCCCCTCTGTGCCAGTAATAACAGCCCCCAATAATAAGAGCCCCTCTGTGCCAGTAATAACAGCCCCCAGTAATAAGAGCCCCTCTGTGCTAGTAATAACAGCCCCTCTGAGCCAGTAATAACAGCCCCCCTTTGCCAGTAATAACAGCCCCCCTTTGCCAGTAATAACAGCCCCAGTAATAAGGGCCCCCCTTTGCCAGTAATAAGAGCCCCCCTTTGCCAGTAATAACAGCCCCCAGTAATAAGCGCCCCCCCTTGCCAGTAATAACAGCCCCCAGGTGCCAGTAATAACAGCCCCCCTTTGCCAGTAATAACAGCCCCCAGTAATAACATCCCCCCTCTGCCAGTAATAACAGCCCCCCTTTGCCAGTAGTAACAGCCCCCCTTTGCCAGTAATAACAGCCCCCAGTAATAACAGCCCCCAGGTGCCAGTAAAAGTATTGTATATAATGAAAAAAAAAAAAACACACATACTTACCTCCATGTCAGTGATGCGATGCAGCCTCTTCTGGCCTGTGTCCCACGCTGTATGGCTCAGGCGGCGCGATGACGTCATCGCGCCGCCTGCGCCGGCCTCTGATAGGCTGCCGGCCTAGTGCCTGCAGCCTATCAGAGGAAGGGAAAGGGACACGCCTCTCCCTTCCCTGCCGCAGCACAGGCAGGCATCTGTATCGCTGTCCTGAGGACGGCGATACAGATGACTGGAGATGAGCGCTTCCATCTCCCTGTGCCCCGCCGCCAGCTCGGGGGGGGGGGGGGGGCAATTGCCCCGTTGCCCCCCCCCCCCTGGATCCGCCACTGCGGAGCGCACACGTTCGTGTGAAAGAGGCCTTAAGCAACAATCCTCCTCAAGAGATAACACTAAGGCCTCTTTCACACAAGCGTGGCGGATTGGCTCCAAATATGTTCAGTCAAATTTGCACCATTTTGCAAGCAAGTTCAGTCTGTTTTGTCTGTGATTGCGTTCAATTGTTCAGTTTTTTCCATGCGAGTGCAATGCGTTTTGATGCGTTTTTCGCACGTGATAAAAAACTGAAGGTTTACAAACATCAGTGAAAAACGTATTGCATCCTGACTTGCTTCCGGATGCAATGCATTTTTCACTGAAGCCCCATTCACTTTTATGGGGCCAGGGCTGCGTGAAAAACGCTGAATATAGAACATGCTGCGTTTTTCATGCAACGCACAACTGATGCGTGCATTGCACCCACTCAGAAGACTCGCTCGTGTGAAAGGGGCCTAAGGGCTCAGGATTTTGCCGAAAGCCTCCATACTGTATGGGAGGGGTCCTATAGCATTCAGCCATCCCTGCAGAATATTCCCAGCTCCCAGAGAATGTGCCTGGAATATTCAGCTGTGGACAATGTGGTTTTACTTTTCTTCATCGGTCTTTTAATTTTTTGGATGTTATTGTAGTTATGTAACAACGCAGACCATGGGGGGGGAGGGGGGTGGTCTGTGTGGAAACACCACTCTGGCAACGTCTTCTGCAATTGTTTGCCCTGCAAAACATAAAGCAATAAAGCCTCCTCCCCTCTGTAAAATATATATATATCTATATAGTAAAGAATATTGTTTGGTCCGGAGGCAGAAACCATAGTTTAGGAGGGAGCCAGAGAGGAGCATGGGACAGGGGAAGCTGTGTACTGTAGCTGTAAGACACTGATCCCCAACCTGCGGCTCTCCAGCTGCTGTGAAACTACAATTCCCAGTGGCTGTCAGGGCATGTTGGGAGTTGTAGTTGTGCAGCAGCTGGAGAGCCACATGTTTGGGAACTTTGCTATAAAGGGTGCAAAAGCTATACATATGGTGGTGCCACAAGCCGTACTCCTGGCAGAAGGTTTATTCTGTAGATTGCAAAGAATATTAGCCTGGAAGCTGAACACTACTGATATATGTAAACTGCACTTCAGTGCGCACCTCCAGCGTCGATTCACTGATGGTGCCAGACCGAAAAATAGATTTTTGTCTGGCACTGTTTGGCATCCAGGATAACAACTAATGTGCCGGATGTAGGAGATCAGTAGAAAACTATGAGATCAGTTCTAGCTTTAGTTCCCCTCCAGCCTTTTCTACTTCATCCTGGAGGGGAACTGAATTGCATCGCCAGAAAAGCTTCTTTTTGGGGGGACTGCGACAATAATTAAAGGGGTTATCCCATGACTGATGTAAAAAATGAAAATCAGACATCATATGGTACATGACATCCTCTTTTTAACAAAGCTAGAACCAGTCCTGTACCTCACATAGATCCAGAGATCTCCCCATTCATTGCTCTGCTAGAGTTATATCAGGCTGACAGCTGAAGAGGAGTGTCTTTTCTCCTGCAGCTCAGGGGGCGTGTCTTAGCTCTACCTATCACAGCTCAGGGGGCGTGTCCATGCTCTCCCTATCACAGCTCAGGGGGCGTGTCCATGCTCTCCCTATCACAGCTCAGGAGGCATGTCCATGCTCTCCCTATCACAGCTCAGGAAGCAGTGAAAAGATTAAACTGAGCATGTGCGGCCATCTCAGTGAGCGGGACAAAGAAATAGGAAAAAAACTAACTGTAGGTGGTGCTATACAGATACATTTGATTGAATAACTCAGTGGCTATGCTACATTTTTTATTAAATGCAATTACAAAAGTCAGATCCAGGTGATGGTTTAAAAACTGTACAATATTTTTCGTGGGACAACCCCATTAATATCTAATTAATGACCTGATATTACAGAATCTTCAGGGATCATTCGCCGTTTAAAAGATAGTGAGCGTTGAATTATTTGTCTTTATCATGAAACACTCTCTGAAGAAGAGGTGATGCTGTGGACATCTGGTTCTCACTAATGATCGCCCCTTTGGATCATGGCTGTGTACACGATGGGCCCCAACATCTTCTCACAAGGTTTTCTCACAATTAAAATAACTAAAACTAAACAATGCAGATTGCCATACCCTCAGCCAATCACTATTTGTCATCACACTGTCTGATCATTTATATTTCCTCTTTACAGACCACGTGGTGGAAATGATAATTCCAGTGCTGGAGATTCACTCTTCTCGCCTTCAGTCCTTCATCTCACTGTGAAGGTAAGAAGTCTCCTTCTAGAATGCAGAAAAGCCTCATTCCTCTTTAAATGTCTCACAGAATAAAAGGGTTTTTGGAGTTCTGGAACTCTGCACTGTGCAATGTCAGCCACCCTTCCAGTGCTGTCGCTCTCCTTCGGTCTTTGTTTACCTACCTGCTGCAATAACGTACACTGGTGATGTACCCAAATACTTACGTCGCCACTGCAGCCAACCACAGACCTCAGTAGTCTCCTGCCCTACACCTTTAAGGTCACTGATTGGCTGCACTGGTCACATGGGTATATGGAAAGGAGACAAAGACCGGCTGAGAGGATAGGAGGACTATTATAGGCAAGTAATGGTTGTTTCATTATTTCATCATACCAATCCCCCAAAGCCAATTTTTTATTCCACCTCAGAAACCTCCTTTGAAGGAAATATTTCACCACATACCTCCAAATCCCCGTTGCACCAAAAGCTCTGCTACCTCGTTGTTGGCCTCCAAAGCTTTGATTGACAGGGTCAGGCAGTGGTGACACGATCATGCCTGGTACTGACCTCTACTGCCTGTGCGTTCACCTTTGTGATCAGTGCATGCGCAGTACAGGCTCCTGTCTGGCAAGGATCAGGGCTATACTGTGTGCATGTTGATCCCTGCACGAGAACTCATAGACTGGCGTGATTACGTCGCCAGTGTCTGGCCCCGTCATTCAAAGTTCTGGTGGGCACAGCCAACAGCAAAAGGGATTGGAGCTTTTGCTGAAACGGTGACACCCATGTTGTACCAAGCAGACATTTGGCGTGGCATCCACGTGAAAATCGTGTCTTGCGAACATGTGGCTTTTGATGTAAATGTAGAAGAAAACATTAAGTAAGGGTACTTTCACACATGCGTTGTGAAGATCAGGCAGGCAGTTCCGGATCCGGAAATCCGTGTGCAAATGGATAGCATTTGTAGACGGATCCGTCTAACAAATGCATTGAAACAACGGATCCGTCTCTGCGGTGTCATCTGGAAAAACGGATCCGGTATTTTATGCCGGAAAAGAATAACGCTAGTGTGAAAGTACCCTGACTCAAAACAAGTTTTTATAAAGATTTTTGGTGTCTTTTACTATGGTATATTGTGGTTCAAAATTGGAGTCCTCCTTTAAAGGGAGTCTATCACCTAAAATGACCATTATACACCCCAAACATGATGATATCCATTACATTCCCCATTTTATAATCTTACCTTTCATATTGCTGTCCGTCGCCTATTCGCTCTTAAAAACACTTTTATTCCATATGCTAATCGGGTTCTGAAGGTGCCCAGGGGCGGCGTTTATGCGGCTGGTGCCCAGGCTCCACGGCGCTGTTCAAATCAAACCCCTCCCCTTTCACCCCTCTGGCCCGCCCTCGGTTCTTCAGATACCATCCTCCAGTCAATGACCAATCCGGCGCCTGCGCACTCCATTACTCACTAGGGCAGAGGCAGCAGAGCGTTTAATGCGCATGCGCCGGCCCGTACATCCCGATCTAGCCGGCGGAAGTAAACTGCCAAAATATCGGGATGTACGGGCCGGCGCATGCGCATTAAACGCTCTGCTGCCTCTGCCCTAGTGAGTAATGGAGTGCGCAGGCGCCGGATTGGTCATTGACTGGAGGATGGTATCTGAAGAACCGAGGGCGGGCCAGAGGGGTGAAAGGGGAGGGGTTTGATTTGAACAGCGCCGTGGAGCCTGGGCACCAGCCGCATAAACGCCGCCCCTGGGCACCTTCAGAACCCGATTAGCATATGGAATAAAAGTGTTTTTAAGAGCGAATAGGCGACGGACAGCAATATCAAAGGTAAGATTATAATATGGGGAATGTAATGGATATCATCATGTTTGGGGTGTATAATGGTCATTTTAGGTGATAGACTCCCTTTAAGCCAGGATTTTCTTCCAGAGCTCATTACTATACAAGCCA
Source organism: Bufo gargarizans (assembly GCF_014858855.1). NCBI lineage: Eukaryota > Metazoa > Chordata > Amphibia > Anura > Bufonidae > Bufo > Bufo gargarizans. The sequence goes on from NC_058089.1 coordinate 118,402,010, forward strand.
CTTACCTGACAAGATTAAACATTTCACGACAGTCACCTCCCAAAGCTCAAAAATGGAGCTCATTAAACACAATTAGCGCCTTCCTCATGTATATTGTAGGACACTAGAAGCCGTGTTATCATGTATTCACACCTGGCTAAGGTGCTCACAGACTGGGAATATGTGGTCACACACTGCCTGCAGCACAGGTCCAGGGAGCGAACGCTTACAAGAAGGAAAACTGGCCGTTCACACACCAGAATCGCTGCTAGGCTGTCCGGAAAATGAACGTCGCACAACTTTTCCGACAGAACTGAATATGTGTGGTAATTCTAATGAAGTCATTATTCTGTGCGTTGGGGAAAGTCTGTCTGTGGTTTTTAGTTGTGATATATAAATGCCACTTTACAGCAAAGGTTTTATGTTTTAAAATATTGTGATGTCACCGATCGACCCCTGCAACCTGCCACCTGCCAAGTTTAAAGGGGTTGTCCTATGGGATAACATTTTTATATATTGGTCAAAATGGGTTTAAAAAAATCCTGCACAACTCACCTCTCCGATCCTCCACTGCTGCTGGTATAACACTTACTGGTCCCTGCTGGCCTCCAATAAACTCCTGAGCTCCCCCTAGTGGTGACTGCAGGCAGGTAGAACCTAGAGCACATTATTTTCTGTGGCTTCTGTCCACTGCTGCAGAGTCGACATGCAGGAAATACAGGAACCAGTTGGAGACCAACAGGGACCAGTAAGCACTACAACAGTCCCATACATAGTTCTCAAAATGTAATTCTGCTGGACACCCTTTTAAGCTTTGTGGAGACAAAAGTAATGGGCAAGATGGGAACTAAAATGGTTTGCCAGTGCCACCAATATATCATTTGGCTCCTAAATTTTAAATCTTAGTAAATTTTAAATGGTTTTCAAGGATTAGAAAAATATGGCCACTTTCTTCCAGGAACGGCACCACAACAGCCCATGGGTTGTGTCTGCTATTGCAGCTCAGCTCCATTGAATGAGCTGTAATTCCACATACCACCTCTAGACAGATGTGGTGCCATTTTTGGAAGAAAACAGTTGTGTTTTTCTGTTCCTGGATAACCCTTTCAAGTCTGGTGCATTGCTAAGCATTTACAACATAAAATAGAGGATGCCTGTAGCTACCACTAGAGGGAGCTTACTGCACTGTGGTACTATTGAGTTCAATGTATATCTGTATGCAGTAAACTCCTGAGCTCCCCCTAGTGGTGACTGATGGCAGGTAGAACCTAGAGCACATTATTTTCTGTGGTTTCCTTCTACAGTCCTAGTGTAAACACTAAGGTGGGCTTAAAAAAAAAGAAGGAGGTGGCGGGCCAGCAGTCCCGCATCATTTATCTTTTTCTACGCCTGTTTTAGGCTTAGAAAATGGTGTAAATTGTAACCAGCAAAGAAGCTGGTGTAGATTTAGACCAGCAGTTGATGTGCCAAAGTTATGTAGAGGCTGGTGCCTGCAAGGGGTATTAAGACCATTGTCTAAAATGCCAGTCTTAATAGATGACCCCATAAATATGTAGGCAAAGGTGTCCAAGTGATTTATGTTCTCCCCGACACCCTGCTTCACGCTACATAAAACCTGTGTTCTTGTATCCCTCACTGTCATATTGTGGACTCGTGGTACAGGTTGTGCAGCGTTAACAATAATTCTGGGTGGAGTAGTTCTGTATATGCTTGGCCGTCAACATTGCAGCAGTGAATGCCGCAGAGATTGGGGTTAAATCTTGTGTCCTGTGTCATGTCCCAAAAACATTATGGCTCCACATGAGTGAGTCCTGGAACGTACAGCGGGGAAGTCAGATCTGTCAAGAGCACATTTTTCTATTACTCCTTCTCCAAGGTAATAGACACAAGCTGAAAATGACTCGAGACCCCTGTATATGTTGTATTGTTTAAATGCGTTTATTTGGTAACAGATATGTGAATAGATCAGAAAAGCAATAACACCGATAACTGCCAAGATTCCCAAACTGTTCCGCCAAGAAAACTGCGTCCACTTAGTGAACACTGAGGGTCGTTGTATTTCATTTTATTGACTCTCCATTCTTCACAAAAGGAAAATTCTTAGGAACAGGGTTGGGATTGGTTCTTATTTCTTTGCGATTTAATAGGAAATTATTTGGATTTTACAGTATGAAAATTGATAAAAAAAGGCACAAGGAATAAACCGGGCGCAAGGGGTTTCCAGAAAAGCACTCACAGCGCGTGGCTGACGACCACCTTACTGAAACTTTTGCCCTGTTCTTTCGAGTCTGCCATGAAAGCTTCAATCTCCTCCACGGTACGAGGAACGCAGGTCAGTAATTCCATACCGTTTGCGGTGACGGCGATATCATCTTCTATGCGCACCTAAAAAGAAGTGCATATTGTACATTACTGATGAAACAAGTACTTATACTCCCCTCGTCCGTCTCTGGCCCCCATTATTATTGGTGTGATGCCATTATGGATGTTGTTGCACTGGAGCATAAACATTAGCGGGACTGATTAAAGTTTATTATTTGGGGGCTTCAATGGTTTTTTGGAAATCCCACATTTTGATGTTTTCTCCAAACCAGCAGGTCTGGTTCTCTTAACGACCTACTGTACAATGTCTACAAATATGTTTTCAGTTACATAGTTCAGCATGATGACATTACTGTGACTGCAACTTCTAATAATCCGACCTCCTGTGTCGCTGCATCTACTGCCGTCCTCCGAGAGGGGCCGACTTCTGCTTCAACCATTGTAGCTACACTCCTGCCGGGTCTGTCTCAGTCACTGATTGTGCTCCCATGCATTTTATTATGTAGCTCTGCATTGTACTGTTACTCTATTATTCCTCCCGAGCGTTTATGAATAAATTGACAACCAAGTGTTACCATTTCCCTTGTCAGAGGGGTTTGTACCCGCACAGTCTGGTCAGTCAGTACTGACTGGACAGTGGGACTGAGTAATGGAAACACCCTCAACCGGTAACAACCAGTTCCCAATTTATTCCTACTTTTTCTAGGAGGCATAAGAGAGTAACGACACAGCACAGAGAAAATGTTCCTGAATGGTTGTATCCTCATAAGCATTTACTAAAACAGAAATTTTTGGAGAGGTGAGCAGTCCTTTTTGAAAGACTGTCATATCTTATTATGGCATATGGATGTCGTAGAGTGGTCTCCAATTTGAGGACTCCTCTCCATAGGCCTCATGCACACGACCGTTGTTTGGTCCGTATCAGAGCCGCAGTTTTTGTGGCCTGGATGCGGACACATTCACTTCAATGGGGCCGCAAAAGATGTAAAAAAATATATAACCTGTCCTGATCTTGTCCGTTTTGCAGACAAGAATAGGCAGTTATATCAATGGGTGTCCGTGCCGAAGCCAAAGTAGAAAGTTTAATTTTCTCCATGTGTCTTGATTATGTTTTTGATAAATCTATTGCTTTCCACTGTAAATAAAGAAAACTGACCTGTTAAAGTATAAGCAGAATGTAGTTGTCTGCGAATTTCATATTTTGAGATTTGTTTACACTTCGTTTGTTGGTAAAAGCAGAATTGCGCTATGGATTTCGTTACCACGGACCATAACGCAATTCTATGACGGAATGTATAACGGAATGCCTTTAGAGGCATTCAGTTATTCATTCCGTCATAATAAAAGTCTATGGGCTGCAAAACGGATCCGTCCCGTTTCCGTTATGCAGGGGAATATGGCGGAGGAATGTAAACAAATGCAAGAATATATTTTGTGCCATTTAAAATCCCGTAAATAAAAATATATCTCTCACATGATGTGGAAATGCGCTTAAAACAAACCCTTCTGTGTATCAAAACAGAGACCCCCCCCCCTGGAAAAACTAGTGTAAAGTGAATGATAGCAAGAGCTCATCCAGTTCTTTTTGATACGACAAATGGTATCCTTAATCAAGTGCGTTTCCATTAAACCAACTATGCCTGGGAGATGTTTACGAATCAGGTTGAAGATGGCAGAAGACAATCCCCTCGCCCCACCAGTGCCTACTGAATCCATTACACAGATCCATCCCACCACTTGTTCCCAGGCTAATGTGAACCTGCAAATTGTATTCCAGAACTAACCCCCGCCCCACCGCACATCATCATGAAAAAGAATAAGACTGCGACAAACATATGTCCTTGGGACTATTTAAGCTCCTTTCTATCCATCCATTCTGCAGCTTCCTCCGGCATATCAAAGATACTTAATGCCGCCCCTGCTCGTTCCCTTAAAAAAATGTGGGTCAATATTTAAAGCAGTTTTCCGGGAGTTAAATACTGATGTCCAGTCCTCAGGATAGGTCATCAGTGTCTGATCAGTGGAGGTCCGATTCTGGTGAGCGCTGAGGCTTTTTCCTAGGCCAGTGACATCGGGTCCACCAGTCACAGGGAATCTCTGCAGCCATTATATACTGTGCCTGGTAAAGTATGAAAGCGGCCTCCATTTAGAACTTCACTGATCACAGATTGATGACCTGTCCTGAGGACGACACATCAGCGTTTAGGTCATAGAAAACCTTGACTCTGATGTGTAATGTAAACGCCACGGTATTCACTTTTTATTAGTATTCGGCTTTGTTCCAGGGCTTTTCTGCAGTGTACATTAATGTGCAGGCATATTCCTGTGTACAGACCTGTCACATCCTGCCCTGCAATGCACGACTCCCCCTCCAGGCGACGTTATTTAGTATTAATTAGTATAACTATGTTAATTGGTAGCCAAATAGTTCTTTGTGAAGAGGCTTTTCTGGCAGCGGATGGTCCCTGTTACCATCAGTGAAGTGACTGCAGGGCGGGCGCCTCCTGTTTGCCTGTAGGATGCTGCATTCTGTAGAAAAGCCAACAACTGACTGAATGCTTGACGCCTACACCCGGCAGAAGCCATAACGTTAGAGGTATGAGGTCCTGTATGCCTCCCCCTTCAGTCCGGCTGTGTGTGTACAGGTGAATGGATACTGGTGGGGTGGCTTCAGTATATAGGTGACGATGTGAATATACCCCAGAGCGGGCAGTGATTAGGTTACTGGGTAAAGCAATGCTTCACCTTCTCCCAGATAATTCCTCCAGCCAGGAATCTGCGTAAAGCCGGTCAGAACTTTTTACGAGATAAAATATTTACTTGGAGGTGACAACTCCCTACAACTTATTAACTTCTAAAAGATACTTTCCTAAACTAGTAAACCTGCAGCCTGAAAGGAAAGGAAGTGCTTACGATGCCCGCTATGCCAAATCTTGCCAGAAAATATGCCGATGGTGGAATTCTCTATCTAATCAGCAGAGTATGGTCCTCGCGGCTCTGATGAATCACATAACAGCTGCTTGTGATCGGCCCTGACCTTGTTTCACATAAAACAAGTCACAAACCATAAAATGACTAGCGTTCAGCAAGATGTTATCAGCGTGAAGATAAGGGGACTGACAGATCAGAAACGCCCCTCCTCAGGGCACACAGGAGGCAGACACCTTCCTTCGCGCCAATCACTAATTTATGGGCCACATTTTTAAACAAAATTCTTTTCAGTGGTAATTACCACCGTAGTGAATATGCCGATACGTTTCCTCTATAGGCATTATGATTACACGTGCTCATAGGGGGCATGCCTCCATCGATAAGGGTCCTTTACAAGACAGAACGGGCACCAAGCAGATCGGCTCCTGTTTAAAGGGGCTGTACACAAATGATCATTAGTTTGCATATTTTAGGCAAGAAAATATAATTTGCAAAAAAAAATAAATCACATGATGGACCATGTGATTGGAGCATGTGATCTGACGTCACCACAGGTCCTAGCCGGTAGTTCATCATTAAAGAAGTAAAGAAGAGACTGGGAACTACGCGATCAAGAGGAGAAGGTGAGTTAATTTTATAAAAATTTTTAACCCTCAATTGACCACCTACTAAGCATTCTGTATTCAGAATGCTATTATTTTCCCTTATAACCATGTTATAAGGGAAAATAATACAGTGAATAGACTGTCACCTAGCAACCATGCGTGAAAATCGCACCGCATCCGCACTTGCTTGCGATTTTCACTCAGCCCCGATCTCTTCTATGGGGCCTGCATTGCGTGATAAACGCACAATATAAGAGCATGCTGCGATTTTCACGCAACGCACAAGTGATGCGTGAAAATCACAGCTCATGTGCACAGCCCCATAGAAATGAATGGGTCCAGATTCAGTGCGGGTGCAATGCGTTCACCTCCCACATTGCACCCACGCGGAAATCTTGCCCGTGTGAACTCAGCCTAAGTCTCCATGTGTTTGTCTCCCTGGTATTATTTGCAATGAAGCTACTTAATGGTGGTTGCCGTGGACTTGCTTACTGTTAATGGTTATTTATGTACGAGTACAGCACATAAATGATGTATGTGTATTCATGTGGTCTCTTCGTACATACGTGTTGTGACACCACACGTCTGCAGTTCCCATACTGCTCAAGCTATGGTCGGCGGCCACAGAAATGTCTCTTTTGTTAATCTGTGAATGCAATCGAACACAGGACCGGAGATGCCATTTACCCCGTTGACAACCATGATGTTAATTTGTCCACCTGCTACTGTCCTGTTATCAGCCTAAGGCTCCATTCACACGTCCGCAAATGGGTCCGCATCCGTTCCGCAATTTTGCGGAACAGGTGCGGACCCATTCATTCTCTATGGAGACAGAATGGATGCGGACAGCACACAGTGTGCTGTCCGCATCCACATTTTCGGAGCGCGGCCCCGATCTTCCGGTCCGCAGCTCCGCGAAAGATAGAACATGTCCTATTCTTTTCCGCAGCTGCGGACAAGACTAGGCATTTCTATAGGGGTGCCGGCCGGGTGTGTTGCAGATCCGCAATTTGCGGGTCCGCAACACACCACGGACGTGTGAATGGAGCCTTAGGGTCCATTCACACGTCCGTAGTGTATTGTAGATCCGCGATACACCCAGCCGGCACCCCCATAGAACTGCCTATTCTTGTCTGCAATTGCGGACAAGAATAGGTCATGCTCTATTTCCTTGCGGAGCTGCGGACCGGAAGATCGGGGGCGCACCCCGGAAATGCTGTCCGCATCCATTCCGTCCCCATAGCGAATGAATGGGTCCGCACCTGTTCCGCAAAATTGCGGAATGGATGTGTGAATGGAGCCTTTTATCTGACATTCAGTGCAGACAGCTGCCGGCTGAAGAAGCCTTTCCTTCTGACCGCTGCTTTGGGCTTGTTAATGAAGACCAGGCAATCGATATCAGCTCTTTGAAGGGTCTGTGGTGCTAGGGCGAGTGCGGCAGCCATAGTATACCAAGCACAGCGCTGTAAATTGTGTAGTGGCTGTACTTGGTATTGCAGCTTAACCTAATGACTGATGGACGTAAGGGCACAGGAAGAGGCTGCAGCACTCGTCTGTCTGCCGTGGCCCCTCTGATTGCTGTGGTTCGACTACTGGAATCCCAGACGATCAGCTGTTTAGAGGATAGCTCAATATTTAACTCTCGGAAAACATCTAAGATTGGTAACCCTCTTGATATGTTTACTTATGCATTTGGCAAGACATGAAGATAACAATGAAGATCATGTACTTGTGGGCACTCACCCCGCCAAATCCCCTGAAGCGCTGGAGAATCTGACTGTTGATGAAGCAGGACTGTGCAGGATTAGCCAGGGCCTGGTCCAGGACGTGGTCAATGAAGTAGATCCCTGGCTCTATGGTGAGGACCATCCTCTCCTGCAGAGTCCGGGCAGTGCGGAGACTTTTCAGACCAGGCAAATCAATGCGATCTACACCCTGAAAAGAAAGTAGATATTATAATTATTAAGATACACACTCTCAGGAGGGTACCCCCCCCCATCCCCCAACAAATTACAGGCCTGAGCTTCAGACCCCTCTGATCCCATCTTGCACTTTGATCCAAAGCTAAGCACTGAAAGCAAATAGCGGACTTCCTTAGGTACCCATACACAGTAGTCTAAAGTTGTTCAAAGTGGATGATTTTAACCAAAACAATCATTCATCGGGTAAACAACAAAATAAAGTTTTAGCCGACCGATGACGGACCATTATCATCTGAAAAAAAGTCGGCCACGTTTAATATTTTTGCTCTTTCATTGAACGTGTATGGGCAGTGTGAACAACTAAAGTGACCCATATGGACTAAAACGTAAATGGCCGTGCCTGCAAATAGATCGTCCATCATCAACCAACTTCTATCTAATGTGTATGGCCACCTTTATACAACAGAGGTAGGTAGACATCCAGTAAGTATCTTATCTCAGGATCAATCGCTGCCAGTAGCACATGAAGCCTGTGGGAAGGAGAACAGCTTCATGGGGTGAGACTAGTCCCAGAGCACCTTGGGTGACCCGTTCTTCAGTATTTGTATCTATAGTTCCAAACTGCTGGAAAGCCACAATTTGGCGCAGGTTTGTATAGGTGCTGGAGTCAGGGTGAAAAAGCCAATGTACCTATAAACCGCACATTCCTCTGAGGCTAGTTTCACACTTGCCCTAAAATCTTCCAGGAGAGGAACAACCTACCAGATACTACCTTTCCCTGCGGCAGCCCATTGACTGTAACGGGACCTGTTGGGGATCCACCGTTTCCTGCAGTGGTATTTGTCCGGCAGAACCCCGACGGGTCCCATTATAGTAAAAGGGGCCTGGCGGTGCTCCGGCCATTTCCAGCTATGATACGAGACTGTTCCTCTCCCAGAAGATTTTAGTGCAAGTGTGAAACTAGCCTGAGGTCAGTGATTGGCTGCAGTGTGGAGGATAGGAGCAGCAGCACAGGGACTGAGGGGTTCGGGAGTGCTAGCGTACACTTAATTTATAACTTGGAGAACCCCTTTAAGGTCCGAATAGATGAAGCCCGGTTAATATGGCACGCTCCACATCCCACAGGACAGGCCCACTGTAAACATGTTTCCTGGAAGACCAGGACAATATATAGAAGTGGACGTCAAAGCTTCTCCTGTTTCCATCGGCTCTCCAGCTTGTACTCCCACTGTAAATAAACCATGCAGCCAAATGGTCAGGCCGCATCACAATATGTTCTCCTGTCACTGAGAAGTCCTGGAATATGCAGAGCAAACTGGCTCCAAACCCTAACAAGCCAGTAAAGTATACTTTGGCCATAGGAAGAAGAACTAATCAGAGAGCGCATACACAAAACAGAGTCAGCTGCTGGACAGAGCGCTCGGTGAGGTCTCAGCCATTTCTGGGTTGACAATATTATAGAAGCTCATAATGACAAGAGGATAGGATTCGGGGGGTGCTGTGGTTACATGAACTGAACTGAGGAATGCTGTTCCAAGTATTAATCACTCCTGATTACATGGAGAAAATTCTCATACACACATCCTGAGCTACAGCACTATAAGGCCTCATGCACACGACCGTATGTGATTTGCGGTCCGCAAAAAATTTGGTTGACGTCTGTGTGCAGTCCATACTTTGTGGAACAGAACAGCCGGCCCCTAATAGAACAGTCCTATCCTTGTCCGTAATGCAGACAATAATAGGACATATTCTATTTTTTTGCAGAACAGAAATACGAAAACGGAATGCACACGGAGTACCTTCTGTTTTTTTTTGCAGACCCACTGAAATGAATGGTTCCGTATATGGTCCGCAAAAAAAATGGAACGAACGGACACAGAAAGAAAATACGTTCGTGTGCATGAGCCCTAAGCCAGAGCTGCATTCACAATTCTGCTGTTTGCTATTGGGAGTTTATGTTGACAAGCTTGAGGACTGACAGTAACTGGAAGCCTAACGGGAAGTTAGTTTTTTCCTACAAGATTAATACACGGACCGATTCAGTGTCAGCACTTCCAAATCACCAGAGCACTGCAAGGGATGCTGGGAAATTACAAATTTCATATTTATTTTTTTACTATGAAAAATCAATCCAATTGTAGTAAAAATTGTTATGATACAGACAGTGGGGTGCCTGGGGTGTTTGGCACCCGGGGCCTGTCCTTTCTCTGGCACCCCCCCCCCCAATACTTTTTAAAAATTGTACCCCCTCACTAGTATTACCCTCATTGTACAACCTTCACAGTAGTTTTGTACAGATGTGTGCCCCCGCACAGTAGTTATGCTCACATTGTGCCCTCTCGCAGTAGTTATGCCCTCTCTGAGCCCCTTTCACAGTTGTAATGTCCTCTTTGAGCCCCCTTCACAGTAATAATCCCCATTGTGACCCCTTCATAGAAATAATCCCCATTGTGCCCCCTTAATAGTAGTAATGCCCATTGTGCCCCCTTAATAGTAGTAATGCCCACTGTGCTAGTAATGTCTATAGCACTCTTTATAGTCTAGTAACATTCAGAGCTGCATGAACAATGCTGCTAGCTGCTATTTGGCCTTGGTCATTATGATGCTGGTGGATAGACCACAAACAGCTTACTAAAGAACTGTACAGGTACTGACGCAGCAACGGCCAGGAAACCGGCAGAGCTCTGAATGCAGCTCTGGATGTGACAGGAGAACAGGACATGATGCATTTCAAGATCAGTACAAAATCAGTATTGTAGCCACACTTTCTACTTGGTGACCGGAGGAAGGTACGCTTAGGTCCTCCGGGTACACCTGAACATAACAGATGTCTGGGAGACCACATCACCATCATTGTGAATAAGGACATATTGCACAGAGCACTGACCTCTGGGTAGCCTCCAACGTCATGGACATCGATTCCAAGGAAATGACCCAATCCGTGTGGCATGAAGACGGCTCCCATGTGAGCCTTGACTATGTCCTCAATATTGCCTTTCAAGATGCCAATGTTTATCAGCTCCTCCAGAATAACCCGGGTGGACAGACGATGCATATCTGGCCAGGACACATCTGCAGGGGGCGATAGAGGTAACATGTCCACGATTAGTGTTTATTCTATGACAGCCATACAAAAAGGTCCTGACATCTTCCCATGTGTTCCTATTATTTACTAAAACCGAAAAGTCAGCAGAGATGACTTTGAGAGTTCTCTTTGAAGGGAGTGTCTGCTTGGAAAACCACATTTTGTCAGAAGTGTTCTCAGCGATAAGCTGATCATGGGGGGAACCCGGTATCATAGTTCCCAATAAAATCGGGGGGCTGCATGGACGTGCCAGGTTCTAGTCCAGAACTCCCTAATTGCACAGATGATTGATGGGAAGATCCCACCATGATCATCTTGTTTCTTATGGAAAAGTGCATTCATTGGGTTCCCTGATTTTCTGGGGGTCTTCCGTGCAGTGACAGCCCCATGAACAGCTTATTGGATGGAGACCCCTTTAACAATATTTAAAAAAAAAAAAAAAGTGTCATGAACTTTGTGCAGTTTCCATTCTCCACTTGGTCTGAAAGAACTATAATCCTACATAAGAAGAATAATGTGCAGTTTGGCTGCAGAGCCTGTAATCCATTATAGCCGCCAGCCTCTGACACACAATCTCTGCTCAGTAGGTGAAGGATTATTAGGATTTTTCTAAACTTTCCATATCTGCTTCATTAAACGGAGCACGTATCAAACCGCGGCGGCTCTATTACCTGGCTGTGCGGTACGGCTTTCTGTAGATTTGCCGACAGCTCTCTAGCCATTATCTGGGCGCCTATGACTATTGACAATTACTATAGGGCACCTGACTCTTCCTCCGACTACAGAGAAAGTGAACGGAACAGTAGGGCGACGGTAAAATAAGAGATACTACAAAACATTGTATGTGCATTTCCTTATGCTGCTCTTTGGCCTCGATTGAAGTCAATGCGGGAAGAAAACCACAAGGGGAAAAAATAATTATGTACAAAAAAAATAATACAGTTTTCATAAAGGCATTGTAAACGTGATTAAAATATTTCATATTCACAGTAGCGCCTTCTGCGGCGGTAAAAAACGCTGTACGTGAATGTTCCCGGAGGATTAAGCTAGGGGAAGCCGCCATTATTTCATCATTTTACTGTTCCCAATTACCTGCGAGGAGGAGGGAATGCTGCAGAACCTACTGGTAAGGGGACCTTTATACATGGACCATACATAGAAGACTTCACATGTAGACAGTGCTCTGTCTTATACAAAGGCTATGCATCCTTGTATCAGAAGCAGACGAAAAATTACGTTTATGCTGTATACACTGGATGTGCCATAAATGTCCGACAGGCGCGGGTCCTTGAGGTGGGACCTGCAACAATCTCACTCCACCAGGAATGCAGAGGTGGCTCCACTTGCGCTGCCTTCTCCATACACTTTTAGGGACTTTCGAAAATAGCAGAATTACGTGTGCGCCACTATTTGCAGAAGTTCCATAAAAGTGAATGGAGGAGGCAGAGCAAGCGGAGCCACGTCTACATTCCTGGTGGTGAGGGATGGGTCCTCGTTCTCAAGAAAGGAGTAGGTCCCAGAGGTGGACATTTCTGGTATATCCTGTGCAGATGGGAATACCCCTTTAAGGATGCAGCCTATTTTGGACTTCGGGACACAGTTTTTGAAAAAAAAATTTATCTCGGCATTACAAAAGCCATAATAGCATTTATGTTTTTCAGTCGACGCTATTTTTAAATGGCTCTATGTTGGGGCACATCTAATGTATTATAGAATTTAAAAAAATGTTGGTGGCGACAATGTGGAAAAACACTAATTCTGCCACAGATTTTTGGGTTTTGCTTTTATGGCGTTCACCGTGCACTACTAAGGGACATGATGAACTTATTGTGCACGTCAGTTTGATTAGGCCAACACCAAATTAAATATAAAGACCCCTATATTTTTTTCACGGGCGGCATGATGACGTGTTCATGTGCCTATATCATAGCACCACTCGTGATCCGGTGCATCAGGTTGCAGTGATGTCATCGCAACCACCTGTGTTGGAAAGAGGAAACGCAGGCCCTCTGGCCTGCTTCGCAGACGGACACAGGCGAGTATAATGTGGGAGCGCATTTTCTAAATGGGGATACTAAAGGGGGGCATTATTATTATTGGGAACAATATGGAGGACATTACTATTATTGGGGTACTGTAGGTGGCACTATTACTATTGAGGGGGACTATCTGTGTAGCACAATTATCTCTGCAGTATAGTGTTTGTGGGCATTGGAGAGCATAGCAGGCACAGTATTGGGGGTAGCAGTAGGATGATGATTTTGAGGCACCAGGAAGGGGCGGATGATGAAAAAGTGAGGAATCTAAAATGTCTGTGTGTCAAACTCTGCAGAGACGAGATGCAGCTGAAAGAAATCATCATGTGGTCTGGTCTGAATGGAGAATATAAGGAAAGAGAAAGTCTGTATAAGAGGAGACATCACTGGATGTAAGAGGTACAGTGCCTTGCAAAAATATTCATCTCCCTTGACTTTTTTCGTATTTTGTTACATTACAGCCTTAAGTTCAATGTTTTCTTAATCTAAATTTTATGTGATGGATCAGAACACAATAGTCTAAGTTGGTGAAGTGAAATAAAAAAAAATATATAAATAAAACTATTGTATAGAAATAGAAAACAGAAAATTGGCCTGTGCAAATGTATTCACCCCCTTTGTTAGGAAGACCATAAAAAGCTCTGGTGCAACCAATTACCTTCAGAAGTCACATAATTAGTGAAATGATGTCACCTTTGTGCAGTCTAAGTGTCACATGATCTGTCATTACATATACACATTTTTTTTGAAAGGCCCCAGAGGCTGCAACACCTAAGCAAGAGGCATCACTAACCAAACACTGCCATGAAGACTGAGGAACTCTCCAAACAAGTAAGGGATAATGTTGTTGAGAAGTAAAAGTCAGGGTTAGGTTATAAAAAAATATCCAAATCATTGATGATACCCAGGAGCACCATCAAATCTATCATAACCAAATGGAAAGAACATGGCACAACAGCAAACCTGCCAAGAGACGGCCGCCCACCAAAACTCATGGACCAGGCAAGGAGGGCATTAATCAGAGAGGCAGCACAGAGAGATAAGGTAACCCTGGAGGAGCTGCAGAGTTCCACAGCAGAGACTGGAGTATCAATAAGCCGTACGCTCCATAGAGTTGGTCTTTATGGCAGAGTGGCCAGAAGAAAGCCATTACTTTCAGCTAAAAACAATAAGACATGTTGTGAGTTTGTGAAAAGACATGTGGGAGACTCCCAAAATGTACTGAGGAAGGGGCTCTGGTCTGAGGAGACAAAAGTTGAACTTTTCGGCCATAAAAAAAACGCTATGTCTGGCGCAAACCAAACACATCACATCACCCAAAGAACACCATCCCCACAGTGAGACATGGCGGTGGCAGCATCATACTGGGGGATGGGACTGGCAAACTGGTCAGAGTTGAGGGAAAGATGGATGGTGCTAAATACAGGGATATGCTTCAGCAGAACCTGCACCACTCTGTGTGTGATCTGAGGCTAGGACGGAGGTTCACCTTCCAGCAGGACAATGACCCCAAACACACGGCTAAAGCAACACCTGAGTGGTTTAAGGGGAAACGTGTAAATGTGTGGGAATGGCCGAGTCACAGCCCAGATCTCAATCCAATAGAAGATCTGTGGTCAGACGTAAAGATTGCTGTTCACAAGCGCAAACATCCGACCTGAAGGAGCCGGAGCAGTTTTGCAAAGAGGAATGGGCAAAAATCCCAGTGGTAAGATGTGGCCACTGCTAATAGAGACTTATCCAAAGCGACTTGGAGCTGTGATTGCCGCAAAAGGTGGCTCTACAAAGTATTGACTTTAGGGGGGTGAATAGTTCTGCACATTGACTTTTTCTGTTGTTTTGTCCTATTTGTTGTTTGCTTCACAATAAAAAAAAAAAACACATCTTCAAAGTTGTCGGCATGTGCTGTAAATTACATGATGCAAATCATTAAATAATCCATGCAAATCCAGGTTGTGAGGCAACAAAATACGAAAAAAGTCAGGGGGGGGGGGGGGGATACTTTTGCAAGGCACTTGTATGTAATATGCTCCCAGATATGTCTTTAAGGTCTCATGCACACGACTGTATTTTCAGTCCACATCCAATCTCCAGTTTTTGCGGATCAAATGCAGACTCATTCACTTCTAAATCCCTGTGCCCGGGCCTCAGTACATGGTGTGGGACCACAAGGAGACATTACTATAATGTATTGGGGAAACAGAGATTTTACTGTATAAGCCCCATAGATTATAATGTCTCCTTGTTACCCCCATACCATATAATGTCTTCTTGTTGTCCCCATACAGTAATGCCTCCCTGTGGCCCCCATACTATAAGTTTAGCCCCCAAACAGTATAATGTCTACTTGTGGCCCACCGCCCCATAGAGTAAAATGTCTTCTTGTGGTCCCAAGTGTTTCCTGCTTCTCAATAGGTATTTATCGCGATTATATATCGTTATTGCGATAAATTTCTTAATATCGTTACCATGGGAATATTTTTGATACCACCTAACCCTAGTTGACACTGACCACATTATCGAAGAGAGTTATACTTTGGGATCGGAGTTATCTCCAATCCACAGTGAAAGCACTGTACCAGCTGTATGATGCAGCTGGTGCCAATAAAAGTGATGGTGCCGGCGCGGCTCCTGGACCCATGGCATAAGAACACTATAATGGTACATCGTTGAGGGCTATCTACCTACATGCAACGACATACTATTAGACCAGAGCTACACTGCAACGTGATTTGGCTGTAAATATACAACTAAACTGAGGAAAGGTTACCGTCGGATGTGAGTTGCACTGCGGTCTATGATCGCAAAGACCCGCACAACTTTCGACCAAGTATCCAACATTAGATTTTCTTCGATGGTCACGTTGCAGTCACATCACGACCCCATTGACAGTCATTATATGCGACATCTCCATGTTTCCAAGTAGCCCTATCCTTACTGCACTGACCGGGTGGGGGTTATTGCATCTATAACAGATATGGACTGCACAGCCAACTGCTAATTTTTATTTTTTTTTAAAGCAGCTCTGTCACTCCAATTATTCTGTAGCTGGTAGGTCAATAAAGGGGCCCCTTTATCTAGCTCAGTGATAGGCAAACTGCGGCTCTCCAGCTGTTGCAAAACTACAACTCCCACCATGCCCTGCTGTAGGCTGAAAACTGTAGGCAGACTTTGCATGCTGGGAGTTGTAGTTCTGCAACAGCTGGAGAGCTGCAGTTTGCCTATTACTGATCTAGCTGATCATGGGGCCACTGATCACATAGGGCACTTCATCACTTCTAGCACAACATGTAAAGGAAATAGCTCTGCATGTGACGGAGCTGCAGATGTGAACACAGCCTCACCTGGCACAGCGCCGTACATTTTCTAGTGGTTGAGCCTGGTACTGCAGATCTGTGCAGCTCAGACACAACCCCCACAACATGGATGGCGCTGTGCCTGGTAAACAATGAAGGGGCCCCCTCAATCAGCTTCAGGGGGTGCTGGGACTTGAACTCTCACTGATACAATATTGATGCGCTATCCTAAGGATCCCAGGTAAGCCTATATATTTGACAAAGAAGAAAGAGGGCTACTTTTACAAATTCTCTGGCACGTAAATACAGTAAGTAGTTAGATGGGGCCACTAAAATGCAACTTCCCATCACTATTCAGAACGAAGGGGCCACGGTGCCCATAAACCCCTGTGGCCGCCTGAGATTTGGAATTTGTGAAGGGTAGGATGAGATCTGCACACCCTCGGAAGGTGGGTGCTCATAGAAGACAATAGTCTATCCGATATGTAGGTAGATCTACGGCACACCAAAGTTTTAATCAGCATTCATATGAGATTTGGAATTGTGAAGCCTTTACTTAGGATGCCCAGTCTTACACTTCCAAAGACCTAAAAACATTTTAAAATACAACCCCCATCATTCCCACCAGAGGAGAATAGGACTCTAAATCCAGGCCCAATGAACAATGACCCTCTCGGCTGGCATTTCTGCCAGAGATCTAATCAGGATTGTGTGTCTCCAGACATGTGGAATATGCCAAAGTGCAGCCTTTCGGATGATTCTCCTGTGACTCCTCTCCTCACAGCTGCAGAGGAAGTGTCCTTGTACTATGGAAGGTATCTGCCCAGTCGCACACACAAAAAAAAAATCTGCTGATGGTATGTCTGTATAATCCCCAGCCCGCTGCCAAATGATATCATGTGTAATACAGGTCAGTGAACCAATGGCCGGGCTGCTGGGGGAGAACAAGACGACGATTATTAACACTGGCGGCCAATGCTACCAGACAATAGACCACCTTACCCAATACTAATCACTGGGGGGGACGCGCGCCGCCTGATGCACTGTACACTGGATTCTTGCTCCAAGAACCTTTCCCACATATAAGGAACATACAAGCTGGGTAACAAGTTCCATGACTTCAATAACCCCATAAGAATTAGATATTTCGGACAGGCAATATGGCTGCCGGGTTAGTGGAGGGCTCCACTTGGGCGATGGGAATGGATGTTGTGAGCCCTTTCCTGAATGTAATCTTTGTGCACACACAGCCTTGTATTGTTTGTCCCTAACCACAGCTCAGCCGCTGTTCACATCAGTCGTGTCAGACTCGTATTTCTTCTCACAATAAGAATGGTGGCAGAATTTATGTTCTCATTAGTGTCTGGACCTGCAGACTGGAGGTGAGAGGTCGGGGTCTCGGGGACAACAGGCCGATCTGACAATATTTGTCTCAAACCTTCAGCCACCGGAGTGAGATAAGGATTGTACACTGCGGTCTTCCAGTGGTGAGCGTTAAGGGGGGGTACACCGATGTCCGTTATACGGAATCAGGAAACATTTATTCCCAGATCCATATCCGATTCCCTCAACGTCCGGTGGATACGAAAGACTTTCCCAGACGTCTGCACTGTGCGGATTATCTCTGCAGCGGCGTGAACCACACGTGTTCGTCCATGCACAGCATAGAGATACAGAAATATAGGACGTTACCAAGGGCAACCAGAGAAAATGATCCGTCTCCTACCACACAAAGAAAGCTAAAGAAAAGCTATTGGCTAAAGCTAGGGGCATGTGACAGCAAATAGGGTGTTCCTCTAAATGTTATTAAAGGGGTTTTCTGGGAGTACCCCCGCGGATCAGCTGTTTGACGAGGCTGCAGCAAACCACCGAGTGAATGGGCCTCAGCCGCAGTACCAAGTACAACCACTATATGGTGTACAGCGCTGTGCTTGGTACATGGGGGCCTCTTCAAACAGATGATCAGCAAGGGTGCCGGGAGTCGGATCCCCACTATCCTGACACAGTGTTGTAAACCTTTTTCACTCCTTTTGTCTCTCGGACGTGCAGCTTGTGTAGTGAAGGGTTTCTGTTTGGAAAATAAATTGCAGCACAAAAAAAATCTGACGGATTTTGCTGCAAAACCCTGAGTTACATGTGGATTTCACACTATGCAGTATCACGGGTAAAATCCATGGTGAAAATCAGCACAATAAATTGACATACTGTGGATTCCTCATGGATTTTTTTTTCTCCAAATCTCATCCACTTTGCTGCTACTGTAATACGTGTATGTCCTCTCTGTGTGAACATACCCTTAAAGGCAATTGTTTTTATTATTGCATTGTACTTATTTTGAGCTAAAAAACATTTTTTAAATTGGTCTTTATTAAAAATATGGAGCTTTTTCTCTGTACACAGCTCAGATGCTCTGGTAGCAGAATCTGAATTTTCTCTCTTTTCCGTCAGCCAGCTTACCGAGGAGCTCCTTATCTCTGACCTTATAAACACTCATGATGGTGTATAACTTCTTAGTAAATTAGAGATGAGGGTTATTAAATGGGCACAAAGTGAAAGTAAAAAGGTGTCCTAGCTAGAGAAAAAGTTAACCCTTTGTGACAGAACAGCTCAATATTTTTTTAATAACGATCAATTGAAAAAATGATTTTTGCCCAAAATGAGTAAAATGCATTCAGGTTAAATTCATATGATAGTGTTTGTAATTGCCTTCACATGGCTATTTTTACAACCAATTAAAGTTTATGGGGCTATTCACAAGGCCTTCTTTTTAACAGTCAATGAAATAGCGGCTGTCAAAATATATAATATATCCTATTTCTGTCCAGACGGACCCCATTGAAAACAAGAGAGCACCCGGCCAATGACCGTTAAAACAGGTACATTGTGGCCTTTCAGGGTTTCTAAAGAATAATATTCACCTCATCCACTTGCATTATTCCTACTGGGGAGCACTAAGAGGCGGCATTATTCCTACTGGGGAGCACTAAGAGGCGGCATTATTCCTACTGGGGAGCACTAAGAGGCGGCATTATTCCTACTGGGGAGCACTAAGAGGGGTCTTTATTCCTACTGGGGAGCACTAAGAGGCGGCATTATTGCTACTGGGGAGCACTAAGAGGGGGCTTTATTCCTACTGGGGAGCACTAAGAGGCGGCATTATTCCTACTGGGGAGCACTAAGAGGCGGCTTTATTCCTACTGGGGAGCACTAAGAGGGGGCTTTATTCCTACAGGGGAGCACTAAGAGGCGGCTTTATTCCTACTGGGGAGCACTAAGAGGGGGCTTAATTCCTACTGGGGAGCACTAAGAGGCGGCATTATTCCTACTGGGGAGCACTAAGAGGCGGCATTATTCCTACTGGGGAGCACTAAGAGGGGGCTTTATTCCTACTGGGGAGCACTAAGAGGCGGCTTAATTCCTACTGGGGAGCACTAAGAGGCGGCATTATTCCTACTGGGGAGCACTAAGAGGGGGCTTAATTCCTACTGGGGAGCACTAAGAGGCGGCATTATTCCTACTGGGGAGCACTAAGAGGCGGCATTATTCCTATTGGGGAGCACTAAGAGGGGCATTATTCCTACTGGGGAGCACTAAGAGGGGGCTTTATTCCTACTGGGGAGCACTAAGAGGGGGCTTTATTCCTACAGGGGAGCACTAAGAGGCGGCATTATTCCTACTGGGGAGCACTAAGAGGCGGCATTATTCTTACTGGGGAGCACTAAGAGGGGGCATTATTCCTACTGGGGAGCACTAAGAGGGGGCATTATTCCTACTGGGGAGCACTAAGAGGGGGCATTATTCCTACTGGGGAGCACTAAGAGGGGGCAATATTCCTACTGGGGAGCACTAAGAGGGGGCTTTATTCCTACTGGGTAACATAAAGAGGGCCATAAATTCTACTGGGGGCACTATGGGGCCATTTGATGTTCAGGGAGCACTGTGTGTACTGTGAGGGCACTGCAGGGGTTGGGATGTTAAAACGTATAAATTTTATTTGAGTTTTTGTTTAACAACTGTTAAAAACAGATGAAAAATGGCCATTAAAAAAATAGACGGCGGGAAAATGGACGCACACACTGGTGTAAAAGTCGTGTGAATGTAACCTTAAAAGTGTAGTTACAAAAGAAACGAATTAACTATAATATACCATATACTGTAGCAGACACTCATGGCCACCATCCATACAGAAGGACCAGGAGGCTTGTGGATTTCCATGAGGAGAGCGGAATAAGCCGCTACACCAGACGCCTCTCGGACAGTTATTTAGGTATCTCCAATACACTTTCTGTTATCAATTCTTCACAGTTTAAAAGATCTCTGCTTGCAGTCATTTAATAGGACGTTCATTATGTTGTGTACTCCCAACCTGTGCGTTTGGCCTCATGCACAAAACCGTTGTGTGTTTTGCGGTCCGCAAATTGCAGATCTGCAAAACATGGATGGCGTCCGTGTGCGTTCTGCAATTTGCGGAACGGTGCGGACAGCCATTAATATACCTGCCTATTCTTGTCCGCAAAACGGAAAAGAATAGGACAGGTTATATATTTTTTGCGACCACGGAATGAAGCAACGGATGCGGAAAGCACACAGTGCTGTCCGTATCTTTTGCGGCCCCTTTGAAGTGAATGGGTCCGCATCTGAGACACATCCGGTCGTGTGCATGAGACCATTTATTACATGATGAGAACAATTACGGTTTCTACTGAATGACAGGAAGCAGAGATCTTAAAACCTGTGAGGAAGTGATACAGAAAGTACACTCCTTTCAAAGGTACTAAGAAAAGCACCCTCCCAACAAACCCATTCAGTTTCACAAATTCCCTCTTGTCTAGACGCAGATATTACACAACGCACAATGACTAGAAGGAGAGCGCTGCTACATATAAAGACCTTCTCAATGAGCATTTCCCCTAAAATAATAATAAAAAAAATCCCCAGGATATTTTAGCTTATGATGTCTCCTATTTTTCACTGCCTGCCTTCCCTCCCAGAGCCATAACTTTTTTATTTCTCCGTTCACATAGCCGCACGAGAGCTTGTTTTTTTTCCGCTGGACAAGTGCTTTCTAATGGCTTTATTTAATATTGCTTATGCAATATTTTTTACGGCATTGCCTATCCAGTAAAACTGACCTGTTACCTTCATTCTCCAGGTCCGATTACAACAATACCACACTTGTAGAGGTTTTCTTGTATTTTAATACTGAAAAAAATATATACATTTTTTCTTTTGATCGCCATATTCTGACCCCTATAACTTTTTTTGTTGTTATGTGTATGGAGCTGTGTGAGGGATCATTTTTTGCGGTGCGATCTGTAATTTTTAGTGATACCATTTTGAAATGTGACTTTATGATCATATTTTATAACGTTTTTTTTGAGGAGATGAAGTGACAAAAAATGGTGAATTGGCCATTTAGATTTTTTGTTTCTGTTACACCATTCGTCGTATCGGATAAATAGTTACATTTTAATAGTACAGGCGTTTTTGCTGCGGCATAGGAGACAGGGAGAAGAGCCTCTGGGTGCAATGGCACCAATCTCATTGCACCTAGGGGCTCATTTACATATTATAAAACATTGATTTTCTATATACTGAGGACACCTAAAGAAATGGGACCAAAAGCATTACATTCATCCGACATGCGCGGGATGATTACATGATGACGTAGGACCTAATGGGCGATTACTGGATATTAGGGTGAATTAGTTTACATTACTCTCATGAAGAAATCGCAGCTGGCGCTGTGCCTTGTGGCGGCAGCGAGGCCCGTCTCTATACATTGAGATAACACTGTCCTGACGTTAACTCTCGCTGGGGGTTTGATTCCCCAGACTTCCTCATACACAAGGTAAAGCAGAGAGCGGGGTCATATCAGGTCAGAGACAGCGCACACATATATTACCTTGACAAGCACATAAAACCAAGGTCTCTGTGACGGGAGGGACAATTCTGATTGGTGTAAGTATTCTACAGCTCTGAAGTTTGCTCTGGGGGAAGAGGCGCAGTGCACTTACAATGGAGAGGATTATTTAGCAGATGCCTCGCAGCGGGTAATGTCACTTGTCTAAGTGATTTCAGTCTTCTGCATCTCCCAACAAACAACCTACTGAAAAATAATACTGATATCAAAGCGGTGCCCCTGGGTGCAGAGGTATGGCTGTCGGGGGTACAGAAGTAGCAGTTGCACCTGGGGTTGTAGCCTTATGGGGCCCAAAGACACTAGTATTATAAATGGCACATGGTATTGGAGGGATTCACACCTCTGCCTGGGAGAGCTGGGCATGGGCACGGACAATTCCAGTCAAGATTTGTATACTGGTTCCCAGCGCTTCTGCTCCGTGCCCCAGGTCTATAACCCATTGTCCTTTGATACCTAGTGACTAAATAATGCCTCTTATAATCTGGATAGGACCCATGGGACCCACTAATTTTAACTTCAGAGCTGACTGTTCTTCCTACAGTGCAGGTAAAACAATGCATAACTGCCCAAAAACGAATGTAAGGGCTGATTGGAGCCCATCCTTACTACCAGTAGATAAACTTGTCCTTAAAAGACATATTAGAAATGAGAAGCAATGGAGACGACCTCTTTACTGTTAAGACAGTGAAAGATTAGTTGGGGCCACTCGGAAGGGATGAACATGTTCCAGTCTTTCACAATGGATGGGCGTGCTCCATCTGTCAATGCCCAGATCCGTCTGTCAGTGACTGTATAACTCAGCTGGAAAACTTGTTGCAAAATCCAACTTGAGGACCAAGGAGCAAAAGATCTGCCAGACAATCCTCCTTCCCTGGTCCCTCAAGACCGAAAACAAATGGCCATGTCAGCTCGAGACAATGAACTCCAATAGGGGTGGGTTAGAGAAAAATAAATATAAAAACCAGCACATAAGTGAATAACCACAAACTATTCAGTATTCGACTAGTAGCGACAAAATCAGCTGACTCTGCAATGATGGAGAAATTGTGCAAAATTCCCCAGTTTCCCTCACTGGGTCTGTGGCATCGAAGCACAAAGAGTCTCTGAGGGCTTAATTCTGCCTGGACCTCGGGACCAGTTTCAACATCCTGTCTTGGCCACAGAGTAAGAATGGATTTATATGGAACTTGATAAATAAATACCAGATCTATTTAAAAATTAAAAGAAAGGGCTGGGTGTGATCCATCGTGGACGACACGTCAGTGCACCAAGTTCCTAGCACCAGAGGAGAGGGAATTTATAAAAGGCGCTAGCAGGGAAAGGAAGGGGGATGGTAAAAGGCGAGTAAATTATAAACTTGATTCGTTTTTACGGGGGCCTCCAGTGAGTCTTCTGGTAGTCAGACCACCCCCTTTTAAAGGGGTTTTCTAGGAGTTAAATACTAATGATCAGTTGTTGGAATGGGCTGCGGATGTTGCAGCCTCTTCCTCTGGCCATCGGTGGCATGGCCCTTCTGAAGGAAAGTCCCATTTATTTGAACTGTCCTATTTATGAATTATTGGACTTTTACTGTTCATGTCTCTAAGGGCTCATGCACACAAACGTGTTTTCTTTTTGTGTCCGTTCAGTTTTTTTGCAGACCGTATACGGAACCATTCATTTCAATGGGTCCGCAAAAAAAACAAAACAGAAGTTACTTGGTGCTTTCCGTATGTCCGTTCCGCAAAAAAAAAAAAAAATAGAACCTGTTCGCAAAATACAGAATACACACAGACAGCAGCCGTATTTTTGCGGACCACAAAATACATACGGTCGTGTGCAAGAACCCTAAGGATATATCCACAGTAACATTGGGGCCCTGTTCTGACCTCCATTCAAACATCTATCAGATCTGATGGGACGAATATGGCTTCACGCTTTGTTATTCTTGCTGTCTAAGTATTGAACACCACAACGGAACCCAAAGCCCTTTCACGCGACCAGCTGAACGAGCGCTCATTGAAGACCTATTCCCGATCTTCACCCCGTGTAAATAAACGATCATTGTCCTCTGATATCTTAGTTTGTTGACGATGTGCTGCTGAAATAATGTACAGTGCCTGGGAGGAGGAGCGGGTTACAAGTGGCCGCATTCACAGTTGCTCGTCCTTCTCCGCGTCTGATTATTTAGTGCTTGTTATAGGCAGAAAATCTGCCCATGTAAGGCTACTTTCACACCTGCGTTTAGGTGCGGATCTGTCTGGTATCTGCACAGATGGATCCGCACCTATAATGCAAACGCTTGGATCCGTTCAGAACAGATCCGTTTGCATTACCATGAACAAAAAAATAATAATAAATCTGTTTGAAAATTGAGCCATATTGTGTCAACTTCAAACGGATCCGTCCCCATTGACTTCCATTGTAAGTCTGCACGGATCCGTTTGCCTCCGCACGGCCAGGTGGATATCCGAACGAAACGGTGCCAGACTGATGCATTCTGAGCGGATCCGCATCCACTCACAATGCATTGGGGCTGTACGGATGCGTTCGGGGCCGCTTGTGAGAGCCTCCAAACGGAACTCACAAGCGGAGCCCCGAACGCTAGTGTGAAAGTAGCCTAAAAGGACCAGAAGTCAATAGATTCTGTCCAGCAATAGATCCAGCACGTCACTGGAGCTTCCATTATGAAAGAAAGCAATCCTGCAAAAGTGGAAACAGCCTAACCCTTTTTTTTTTCTTTTCCTTTTTTCTTTTACTCCTTCCATTCACAGCCATAACTTTTTTATTTTCCCATTTACATAACCTTATGAGGACTTGTTTTTTGCGGGACAAGTTGTGCTTTCTAATGGCACCAATTCATATTGCATACGATGTAGCGGGAAGCAGGAAAAAAAATTCAAATGGGATGGAATCATTCTCTGGGTCAGTACAATTACAACAATACCACATTTAAATAATTTTAGTGTGTTTTAACTTTGGGGGAAAAAAATTCTTCTTTGCATCGCCATATTCTGACCCTCATAAATGTTTTATAGTGATGTCTACGGAGCTGTTCATTATTTTATTTTTTTGCAGGGGTGATCTGTATGGTTTATTAATACCATTTTTGAGTGTGTATGACGTTTTCGTCACTTTTATAAAATGTTATTGTAGATAACGAAAAAAAACCTGAGGATCAGCCATATTTATTTTTTGCCCCAATTACAGCGTTCACTGTATGGGAGAAATAAGTTTATATTTTATTAGTACGGACGTTTTGGGACATGGCAATGCCTAGGATTTTTATTTATTTTTTAATATGGGGAAATTATTTTTAAAAACATTTTTTCACTTTATTAAAGCCCCCTTGGGACTTTGAACATGCAATCATCTGATCCTATGTCCCACAGACTACAATGATTTAACACTACAGCCTAGAGGAGATTCAATGTAATCCCATGGTGCCACAGGCAGGGCTGTATAAGAACATTGCTGTGGGAGGCCAAAGGCCTGAAGCTCCCATAGCAGCCGAACTGCGCTCTTGATCTCATGGGGAAAGACCTCTCAGAAACCATGGTAGCAACTGACCATGGTATCTGAGTGGTTAAATGTCTGCGATCAGCATTACCGCAAATCACAAACATTGCCTCCTGTCATGAACCAGCGGGTGTGAACCTACCTCCTCTAAGGGCACTGTCTAAGTGAACCCCTGGAGCTTCACAGTACCCCTGATGGTGGGGATAGACTTGCCCGAGGGGAACACCAGGTTGCTACCTCTTCAGCAGGATAGGCACACGAGGCAGCTGGTCCAGGCAGACCAGGAGGTACCTGAGAAAGGTACCAGAGGCGCAGGACCGAAGGATGAGGCAGAGGCGTAGTCAGACAGACAAAAGGTCGGGGCAGGCGGCACAGGTCAGGCAATCTAGGTCGGCAACAGGAGAGTCAAGGCAAGCAGATAGGGATCTAACAGGTAGCAGAGTCCAGGAATACAGATACGAGTCAGGAACACTAGCAGAAAAGAGGAACCTTAGCAGGACACAAGGACCTTGACACTGAGGCATCTGGGAAGGGGGCTCAGCCACTTATATATGCGCAGGAGGGCTAGGATAGGTCAGAGAGGTCACATGACCTAACCCATAAAGCCCAGGAAGTGACGCGTGCCGGCCCTTAGGTAAGTGCTGCAGGAAACAAACAGCAAGCATGCTGTGGCCAGGGCTGAGAGCAAACTGTGGAGTGGATCCCAGAACAACAGCACCCACACAGACAGAGCCCAGGACTGCAGCGGTGAATGGGAAGCTCCGGCCGCAGATCACCGCTGAACACGGCGCCTGGGACCGTGGTGGTAAGCAGGGGAAAAGTGGCGCACAGCAGCGTGCGCCACAGGTGTCTGCTGTGTGGAACAGCAGGCGTATGGTGGCTATGACGCCTGCTCAGCTTTTGAGCAAGCAACATGTTTAAATACCCGACTTCCACCAAAATCTGGAAGGGGTTTTCTGAGCTTTTACCGAAAAAGTCTCTTTCTGCTAACCTGTTAATGGAAAGATTTTTGAGCAGTACCCACTCTTCCATCGCTCCACCAATTCCTTGACCACCAGATCAGCTGCAGACTCTTCTCCTGAGAATGTGACTGGGTTTGCTTGTTTTTCTTCCTATTCAGCTATATCTACATTATACAGCTGACCAGGAAGAAAGAGGAGCACATCCAGTCACAACATCCGAGGACAAGCCCGCAGCCACGTGATCCCAGGCGGGATTGCGGAATCGGTGGAGCAATGGAAGGAATTACTATTACTAAGTGTCTAATGTCCACAGTTCAGCTGAAGGAGACTTTTTAGGTACAGGTCCATAGAACCCCTTTACTCCAAGTGCATACAAGGTCTTCGTGTCCTGCACCTTTTTTCAAACCAATTATAAGTCAACAGAACAGTTGCTCAATTAATTACAGATGCAGCAAGTGACATTAGACCTTCTCTATCCCATTTGTATATATTTGTTTATCGCTGTCCCATTTACTTCAATGTAAATTATTATTATAATTTTTTTTAACTTTAGTTCTTGCCTATGAGACGACGGAGCACCATAAACACAAGATTCCATTGTCTGATGTTTCTGTACAATGCACTTTACCTGTTGTTCTCATGGGTGAACTTGTTTTGCTGTGTAACGACCGCTCACATCTATACAGAGGGGGCCATTCATCAACCAGTAATCAAAAGAAACTGGTGACAGCCACATCCTCACTCCGAGAGTTAAGAGAGCGGCGAGGACTCTATCAGAGGTTGCATGCATGTTGTCTCCATCGGCCAGACGGTGGCCTGTTTCCTGTGACGGTCTGCCAGCCCCGGTGAGCCGCACTGACAGGGCCACAAAATTTATAGCAATGGTAATCTGCACAAGGCGACTTTTCCAGCATTTTGTGTGAAGAATGGGACGACGTGTAAACAGCCGGCAGGAATCCTGCAGCAGGGAGGTAATGCAGAGCGGAAGTCACTTGCGACAAGAAGACAGAAAGAAGGACAGTGCGGTTTTCAGAGCAGGACACAGACAGAGAAATAGGTCAGAACTTGAAGAGAGGACATCAGGGCGTGTGCTGTGTATTGATAGGTAACTGTGTCACGCCCGCAGATATGTCGTTGATTCTCGCCAGCAAAAATGAATGGCTTTTTGACATTACGTTGAATATCAAAAAAGGAGGAGGACGACTCTGACCTCGCACAGCAAGGGGAACGCAACAAAGGGCAGCATACAGGTGGCCTGCTTCAGGATATGCCGCCATATTGGTTGTCACTTCACTGTAGTTTCAAGAAGCTGCTGCAAAAGTGACAACCAAATCTGTGCAAATCCAGTTGTCACTCTTGTAAAAATGGCTGATAGACTGTAAGTAGAAAAAAATAAGGACATGATTTTCAGTTGTCTTATATAAGTGCTGATATTGTACCTGCTGGTGTGTATTCAAGGCGCTGTATGGGATTACAAAAAAATGTATCTTTTTCTGTCCCCGCCAAACTGCGCCTCTCTTGTCCATGTCTGGTATTGCAGCTCACCCTATCCGCCTTCCAAACAACCTGTTATTTAATAAAGCACATCATCCGTTTTACACAGAAGTGCTCGCCATCACTCACCTGGTTTGACGGCGTTCATGACCGCACGGGATGACTTCAGCACTGCCTCGTAAATTGCTCTCTGGTCGGCGGTGAACTTTCCATTGGCAGGAAAGGAGCAGGTAATGTCAGAGCCGTAGCAGTAATATTCTCCTCCCATATCAAACAGGCTGCAAGAGAGGAACAATGACACGTTAAACGTCACTTACCCAGAGAAAGAAAGTTTATACTGGTAAAGTCTGATTCTTAAGTTTTCCAACAAGGTTTCCCCAAATAGGAAAATACAAACTTCACCACAGCTGGCAGCTACAATCACATGACATCAATATGGACAACCTGTCGATTTACTGGGATGTGCTCATCAGACTGGTGAGGACCACTGGAGGCTGGTGGGGAGAATAACAGGATTTTCAAGCTATATTACAAAATCTATAGGCTTCCTTCTAGGCTTGGAGCACTGCTGCATTGGGAAGGTCAAAAGGGTTGTGTCATCTGGACTGTGATGGCATATCGCTAGGATATGACATTAAAGTCAGATGGTTGCATCCAACACATAAAAGGGACCCCTGAAAGTGATTGAGAGCCCTCAGCTATTTTCGGGAGTCCCATAAAAATGAGACAGCCACCGGTCCATTTACTTCTATGGGAATTCCATAGAAATGAAAGGAGGATGGGCGCGAATGCGCAGCTGCTCTCTACTCACTTTGGGGATCCTGTTCTGGAGATAAGAGAGGGTCTCGGAGGTGGGACATGCACGTATCTGACACTGGTGGCCTATCCTAGCGATAAGCCACCAATATCTTAGATGAAACTACTCCTTTAAGTAGAAACGACTGAATACAGCAACATCGTGCTCAGAGCGGTTGTCTTGGGATCCTTGACATTACAACTATACAATATGTTTATTTACTGTAGACAACCCATGGCTGGATGCTACGAATCCAAGAATGTCTCAACAGTGGTAGGCCTGCAGAAGGTTAGTAACTTCAGTTTGCGGGCTGCAGCTAGAGACACAAGGACTGTGTGTAAATTCCTCTAATCTGACATGGTAAAATCCAGAAACTCCCATTACATCTGTAGTCAGAAGCAAAAACTTTAGCAGAGACCCGGGATTCAGTAATAATTGAACATTTTAGAATTTGGGTTCATGGTCTTCCTGGAGGGTAACATAATGATACATCTTAAAGGTACAATTATATACTGAGGGAAGATTTATCAAGATCAGCGCTTTCTGGAGATGTGACTTATAAAAAGTCACACATAGGGGGAGAGTTATCAAAACTGGTGTAAAGAAAAACTGGTTTAGTTGCCCCTAGCAATCAGTCAGATTCTGCCTTTCACTTTTCACAGCTGCTATCGGAAATGAAAGTTGGAATCTGATTGTTTGCTGTGGGTAACTAAGCCAGTTTTCCTTTACACCAGTTTTGATAAATCCCCCCCGTAGTTTGCAACTTTTTAACACCACTTTAAAAATCTCCCCTTAAAAGTCAAAACACTGAGCAGAACTGACAAACTGGAAAAGACTTCAGGATATTGGTGGACAGTAAGCTTAGTGCCCAGAGTCAGACAGCTGCTGCCAAAGCAAATAGGAAAATACAAACTTCACCACAGCTGGCAGCTACAATCACATGACATCAATATGGCTTAGAACATAGTTTAGTGATCTGTACGTGGAGAATTGTGTACAGCACTGGACACCTGAAGGACATCACTGAACTAGAGCGACCTGGAGACCAAGATAATTTAGTGGAATGGCCAAAAACAACACAGGCTCTCAAACTTCGAGGTATTCAAAACGACCAATTACAATGTACAAATATATGATTGGACAGAACAGAGATCCTTCTTCCTTTTTTTTTTTTTTTTTTAAATCAGATCATTTTTTTATTGACAATTTTGTAAGAAAACAGTACAAAGACATAAAGCCCTCCCTACAGGACTGCAGCCCAGAGAAGGTCCATATCGGAATCACTGTTGTTATGGTCCAAATAAAGCTCGATGTTGTATCTTGTCACATGAAATAATCGGCTAATTCTTTGTCGGTCAGACATTCATACCCATCGCACATTCCCATGCACACTACTATAGTAATGCCAGTCCCCAATCATCATTATCCCTTATCAGATACATCTTTCCCTTTACAGCTTCATCCTCACTATTACACAGACCTATCACAGAACTTCTCTTCAATCTACTGTATCAGATACATAATCTATTCCCTGTTTCCACCTAGTCTATTGTACAGAGAAAAGACTATAACGTGACATTGTAATGTTGCAACCATGAGGTCCATATCCTCTTTATATTGCCTCTTTTCTGATATATAAAAATATGAACCTTCTCCACCAATTCTTGTGCTTTTGGAGGATAATCCAATAATACTCAATTAGCTTCCTTGCATGATATAATATACGCATAATAGATATTTTCTTTTCTGAAGTTACAGGCAATACCTTGACATATCCTAATATACATATCAAAGCTGACATATTCATTTTTATACAAAACGCATAGTTTATGAGTTCGTCGATCCAGTATCGTCTCAATCGTGGGCAGTTCCACATAAGATGGATTAGGTCTGCATTAGGCGTCCCACGTCTCGGGCATTTGTCATCCTCCCTATACCCCATTTTTTTTCATTACTACTGGAGTTCTATATACTCTATGGAGTAAATATAATTGAGATACTCTATGGGCTTCGCTTATTGCCACCTCTAACATGTTCTGCCACTGTTCCACTGTCAAGTCAGTAACATCTCGATGCCACTTGTCATATAGTTGCAGTGGGCATTTTATACATTGTGCCTCCATGATACTCCAGTAGTGAAGTGAAATTACGCCAGTAGTGTCTCCATGCGATGCGGTAAGCTCTATAACGAGATGCTTCGCAGCAGGTGCTATCGCCCCCTGTTGCTCCCGAGTCCGTATGGCATCTCTTATCTGCAGGTAGACATAAAAAAGGGTCTTGGGTATTTTAAATTCTTGTTGCAATTGAGCATACTCCTTAAGTGTACCTTTGTCAAATAATTGATAGATACGGTTAAGCCCATATCTCTCCCAAGCTCGGGCATTGGATACTTTATTTAGTTCCCTATACATGTGATTAGGCCATATTGGAGTAAGACAGTACAGAGATCTTCCTGATGATCTAGGGGTTTCTGCCTCCTCTGGATTATATGTTGGAGTAGATGGACCTGTCTATTATGTAACTGTGATAATCCAGGACTATTCTGTAAATTCCAGAATAAAGGAATGTAATCCATATTTATAGGAGCGTGGACAATTTAAATGGTAAATTACCGCAATTACATGTTTCCTCTCTCGTTAAGCTTCCAGGACAATCGCTGTCAAAACCAGACGTCAGCTGGTAGTGACAGGCGAGTGTATCGTGTCCGATAATAGCTTAATTTCTGCAGTCACGTCTCTGATTACAATATGAATACAGAAACGTCTCCCCATCTCACCGATGGCAGTAGTTTATCCTGGAAATCTTATTCTGGAGTGATGTGAGGCTCGGATTCACCTTCCTTACCTCATCCTATTATATCCGTCTCGCAGATCATAAAAGACAACCTGTCACCTACACACAATCACATCATAAGCAGAGCGGACGGAGGACACAAAGGCTTACGCCTGAAGAGTTTACTTCACATTATTACACGTCTGCATAAAGCCTGGTATATTCATGACTATTAATGAGGGTGAGCAGCCTATGTGCTGGCAGGAGAGCAATCATCAGCACCCTCCTTAATGTCCCCCATAGTTCTGTCAAACACTTTCCCTACCAGTGACTTCTGTCACCATCCACGATTTCACCAGGATCCATGATGCTGCACTGGATGGGGACCTGAACCAGTACCTGACCATATCACTGGTTACTCTGGACCCACATGGAAGGCACATCAGGACTGGCTATCCGGGAACTCCATGCAGACTGCTTCCTGACCCCAGACCTCAGCTAACTGAAGATCAAATTACATGCTGCCCATACAAGTCTATGGACAGACGAGGGATGAGAAAGCATGAGCTGCTGGAGGGAGAAAGATGCAGCATATTTTTATTTTCACATATACTATTCATTTATGCAAAATTTTATAAAAGTACAGTGACCTGTGACAGGCAGGCCCTGAACTGTGCACTACATGTCTCATGTAGGAGAGGATTACCTGATAAAAAGGGTCCTGTTCTGGCACCAAAGCAAGTTTGGGTGTGTACCCTCTGATATTTGTGAGTTTGCTGCTATGTCTAGAGCTGCAGGGGCGGTGAGAGTGGGATGGGCAGAGAGACGCAGGCTGCAGGTCCTGGGAGTCGGGTCAGTCTAGTAGGGGCGGTGTGGCTAAAGAACGGTTTAGGAACCAATATGACGGAACAGGTCAAAGGTGAGGGTCGGCCAGTAAGCACCAGGAGAGAGCGCCTGATACCCAATAACAGGTGGATAAATCTCCCCCACGCCACAGTGAGAGACAGGCGGAAGAGACTGTACATAGCTGTGAGTGAAACTGATGAGCCGTGTAACCTCTACGCCGTGTACACTTTAAAAACATACAATTAGAAAGGCACAGCAAAAAAAGAAACAGCAAATTAAAAAATGAATGAAAAAGGAAGGTGCATGCCTCCAAAGAGGCAGAATCCAAATCCTCAGTGGACGACAGATGGAGAAGGCAGCACCCCAAAAAAAATCTAAGTTTTATTCACCCGTCAGCAACGTTTCAGCTGCTCCATGCAGCCATTTCCAAGCACTTTACTGAGAGACGTGCACCTCCTTGGAGTAACAGCACACACTATTCCTTCTGCAGATGGCTCAGACCTCACATACCAGCCCAGTTTGGTCACCTTACATATGTATCTATGGAAGCTATGGAATGTCAGAATATAAGCCCGAGTGATCAGTCCCCTGCATATCTTATCTGTGTCCCCATCCTATCTGTATTGACAATCACCAGATGACTGCCCCCATCGGCGCCGCTTGTGTTGGTTCAGCGCAGCGGTAAGGACCCACATTTGATGTTTAAATATTTGAGGCCTGTGCGCGCTCACCATATTCCGCCTCTCAATCGCAATTAAATGATAACTGGATTATGTTCAGCACAAAACACTTGTTGATAAGCAGATGTGGCAGAAGTTAGCTGCAAAATGAATTAGATGTAATTGGGAAATCATTCATTGAAGCTGCTGATGGAGGGGGCTGGTTGATGCCACGTGCACGCACTGTACTCTTCTACTAACCACTGCCAATAAAACGCTCAATAAAATCCAAAGCTGCAGATACTTCATCAGCTGCAAGGACTCCGTTCATATCTATAGCAAGGTCCCATGGGCAATTCCCCATAAGTCAACATGTAGTGTGGCACAGGAGAGTCATAAGGCGCTGACCCAGTTCTATGGCGCTGAATAAAATGCAGTTCAGCCAAAAGAGAGAATCAACCTCCTTGCTTCTAGTCCACACTCAGTCTGTGGCAACCGACTGTATAGTCCTGGTGCCCATAACCCCAGGTTCAGTCCGCTCATGCTTCTCAGCTGCAGCAGGACAGGCCAACCATGATTAAGCCAGGAAAGATGACCTTAAATAAAATCGACGAGATCCACCCAGTGTGAGGAGAATATGGCATTATTGCAACTGTGTGTGTCCACACTGGCATGGCTCACAGTGGTTCCATTCCCCACCAGACATGACATTTGGGGCCATATCTATCAGAGCCTTTACATAATAATGTAATTTTAACAGGACAACATGATTACTGTCTTGAGGAGCTGCACAACAGGTCCATATGACCCATAGGTCCTACTGCATCTACTACAATTACTAATGCAATTTGGCCACTAGATGGCAGCATGGCGATTGAGATATACATAGTATACGCTATATACTATATACAGTGCATCCTAGCATAACTGCAGCAATTAAACGCACAGTGGACTATGCATTGCTCCACGGGATGTGGCACCTGTGATGAGGCAGTCAGTCCCATACAAACAAGCCGTGTCTAGCCGCAATCCTAAAACATAGTATACAGTACAATATTAAAAAGTTCATAAAGACCTCAGTATTATTGTCTGCAGACTGCAAATCACACAAGGATGGGGAAAATCTTCTACTAGGAAACTATGCAGGGGCTTTCCAGATGGCAGTGCCATGGACCATGAAGGCCATTGTAATATGTGATACTGAGGGCTGGGAAAAATCTGAAAGTTCAAGTCCATGTCAATGAACTAGATATCACAATAAGAAATGATACCGCAAAATGTAGCAGCGCTCCGCAAACAAGAATAATCCAACAACTAACATTAAACGCACTAAAGGTGATATGAATAACAAACCGGTAGATTATCTGTCAAGGGGTGGGATAGATTACAAAGCAAGTGAAGAGTCAGTTCTTGAAACTGATGAGTTAAATTGTGATTGCTAGAGGACTGGGTCAGAGCATCTCCAAAACGGTGAGTCTTGTGAGAGCCTAGTGTGCAATGGTTAGAACCCGGAAAAAGTAATATAATGAAGGAAACACTGGAGAACCAGCAACAGGACTATGAGCACCCAAGGCTCAGTGATGCCCAAGGAAGAGCTACTGTAGGGCAAATTGCTGACAAACTTCATGCTGGATGATGGAAAGGTGTCAGGGCACACAGGGCATTGTATGAGGCTGTGCAGCTGCAGACTGGTCAGAGCACCCATGCTGACCCCTGTCCAAAATGGGCACAGTTGAGTTGGCACCACTGACATGTTAGTCACACTACGGCGCTGGAGGGCTTAAGATGTTCACTGGAGATGGTGGGGGGGGGGGGGGGGGGGGAGATGGAGAGGGGTCCTCTCGCAGTTACTGGGCGCCTGTGAAGGTCCGGAAACCTGACACTGTTACCAATGGAGGGTAATCTGGCCCCTG
Source organism: Bufo gargarizans (assembly GCF_014858855.1). Lineage (NCBI taxonomy): Eukaryota > Metazoa > Chordata > Amphibia > Anura > Bufonidae > Bufo > Bufo gargarizans. The sequence continues at coordinate 118,437,052 of NC_058089.1, forward strand.
TAATAGCATACCCATAGAGTCCACACAGCATGGCATGTAATAATGTTAGTCATGGCCCAGCAAATTAAGAAAGTGTCCCACATGAGACCAGCAGGGAAGAAAATATTGGAAATATGTGATATAGAAATATTGTGGTGTTTGGATAACACTGTCACCACGCAACAAAAAAACACAACTTTTCGTCTGCTACTGGGAAAAAACCATTTGTCCTATACTAAATTGAGTGTGCGGATTACAGATCTGAAGTCTTTTGAACAGAACGAGTTTTACAATTACCTGATCTACATCAAAGTTTGCATAGTAAACAGTGTATGAAAATGTAATGGAATAACAAAATTTCAAAAAGTCTCATTTTTCAGTTTAAAAGTCTAACTTGAGCGAGGCCCAGTACTGTTATAAGTGCTTCAGGCATCAGCTTTTGCGTTTGTGAACGGTCATATTTTCCCATTGCAAAAACCAGCAGTAGTCCACCATCATGTTGGGATTCCAGCGGCCTTGATACCTGTTCTCCATTGTAGAAATATCTTTATGGAACCGCTCTCCATGTTCGTCACTTACGTGTCCCAAATTGGGTGGGAAAAAGTCAAGATGGGAATGTAAGAAATGCCCTTTCAATGACATTTGGCAGCCAAGTTGTTCATATGCTGTAAGCATGTTGTCTACTATTCCAGCAGAGTTTGCAGCTCGTCTGTTCCCAAGGAGGTTTTGCACAAATGCATCCCGAGCTGCAAGACGCCCTCGCTTTGTCAGATTCTTGCGCTGATCAGTAGTGTATTTGCCACATATGTAGCAGAAATTGTCTGGAGCGTTAACACATTTGCATTTATCCATCTTAAGTTTCAAAACTGATAGCACTATAACAGATCACTTTATTAAAATCTGTCCAGCTTGCCTTATATACTTACTGCCGACATCAGCCTGAGTGCGTCCGAACGGGTCTGGACATGTCCATTGGAATATCCCCAATATAATGCATTAATATTATAACTGAATAGGCTTTGCATGTATAACTTAACCCTTTAAGGACCTCCGCCGTACATGTATGGCGGAAGTTCGGTCCCCAAACATCGCGCCTGCTCGCACATTTTAAATAGCAGAGATCCGTGGCACATGTATGCGATCAGCCAAATGGCTGATCGCATACATTCTCCCTTTCAGATGCCGTGGTCAAATGTGACCATGGCATCTGTGCAGTGCGGAAGTCGCACACTTGGTATATTGCAAATGAACTGTTCAATGGTGTCTATATAGACATCAATGAACACAATAGGCAATCTTATGATTGCCAGTTATTGTCACCCAAATTGCCTTAAAAAAGTAAAAAAAAAAAAAAAAAGTTTTTGCAAATATAAAAACAAAAAAAAAGTAAAAGTTCAAATCACCCTCTTTCCTTAAAATAAAAATTCTTAAACAATAAAAAAATAAACATCATGAGCATAACCGCGTGTGAAAATGGCCATACTATTAAAATATAACAATAGTAATGGCATACGGCAAATAGAGTAACAGGAAAAAAAATAAAGCCAATTTGCCATTTTTTTTGTCACTTCAACTACCCAATAATTTTTTTATAAAAAGTGATCAAAAAGTCGCACACACTTCAAATTGGCATCACTGAAAAAAACTGATTGTCCCGCAAAAATGAGCCCTCACACAGCCCCTTACACATAACTACAAAAAAGTTATAGGGGTCAGAATATGGTTTCAAAAAATATATATAATTTTCCTCAAAGGTTTACATTTTTATTTTCAGTATTAAAACAAAGAAAAATTATACAAGTGTGGTATCGTTTTAACCGTACTGACCTGGAGAATGAAGATAACAGGTCAATTTTAACGCATAGTGTATAGTGTAAAAAAAAAAAAAAAAAACTTTATCAGAATTGCGTTTTTTCCCAATTCTACCTCTTTTGGAATTTCTTTCCGGCTTCCTACTACATGGTGTGCAACTGTAAATGGTGCCATTAGAAAATACAACTTGTCCCGAAAAAAATAAGACCTCATAAGGCTATGTGAATGGAAAAATAAAAAAGTTAGGACTATGAGAAGGCAGGGAGTTTAAGGCTGAGTTCAGACCTGAGTGTTCGGGATGGAGCGCAATTGTATGCACGTTTACAATCGCGGCTCCGGAACAAGCGAACGCCCATTGTCGCGCGTTCCTGCTGAAGTCTATGTACGGGAACGCGCGACAAGACGCCCCAAAGAAGCTCCTGTACTTCTTGGGGCGTTGGGCGTTTTACAGCGCGATCGTACGCGCTGTAAAACGCTCAGGTGAGAACCATTCCCATAGGGAATCATTGGTTCTTGCCTGTTGAGCGTTTTACAGCGCGTAGGAATGCGCTGTAAAACGCTCAGGTCTGAACCCAGCCTAAAAAACGAAAATGCAAAAATGGAAAATCCCTGGTTCCTTAATGGGTTAAAATACGAGTTCATATTTGGAATCAGCGCTCTCATTTTAGTATAAATCACATGTTTTTCTCAGTAGCAAAATCATTGTTGCGCGGTGTAATGAGGACTACTACTAACACACCGGTATAAATGGACCAGCCCTGGTAATACTGCCACCTTGTGAAGAGAAGCATTGATTCTTATTGATTTTCCCCTATCAGGGCTTGGATTTAGCTTGAAGTATTGTACAGCCGGGAGTGGCCCACAGGGAAAATAATTGATCGGTGGAAGGTTAGGGTTCAGCTGGAAACTCCATGTAATATCAATGAGCATTTTATAGCATACAGCAGATAATGCACGTCCTGCAACGTGGACAACACACAATCGGGAGAGGTCCAATCCTCTGTTACATGGCTTTCTCGAATTATTTCACCATTTCAGTTATTTCTCAGCCCAGGAAGAACATCAAACTGGTAAACAGATCCATAATAAAACTGGTCGATCTATCAACAGCAGCTTGTTGATGGTTTCTAAATAAACAGTTGTTGTTTTTTCCAATACTGCACAAACAAAAATTCTAAGTGAAAAAGTTATTACAACTACTGGAACCTACATCTCCAGACCACATAAAGTGGCTTATTACACTGGTGCCCTGACAAACATAGGTTTTCCGCTGTAGTAAACACATGACATGCTGGGAGTTGTTGTTTGCCTACAACTGGAGGGTTGACAGCACTACATTTCCCATCAGGAAATCTTGCTGGTGACTTCATGGGTTTCTTCTTTTATTTGATATGGATGACAAAAGCTCATTAAAGGGAACCTGTCATCTGTTTTGGGGTCAAACAATCCTCAAAATGCTTTTATACAGCTGTGGTGTAGGGTCCCAAACCTTCCCATTAGAAACCTGTCCATCGCTGCAAAGTTCAGTAAATGAGATGTAATTTACTGGGAAATGAATCCACCACTCATTTACCATAGCAGAAAGTGCACGTGCATCGCGCTGATGAACTTGAGGATGATACACCTTGCGCCGCTGCTCATGCACTCAATGTGTAGGGCTTGCGCAGTGAATCAAGGTATACCTTCTCAGAGTCACTGGCACTATGCACAGTGTGATTGATGCCCAGACTCATCTCCTGGTAAGTTACATCTTCATTTCCTGAACAGACAGGTTTGGACCCCTAAATCCAGATTCCCTTTAACCCAACACTAATGTATTTTTAATTTTATAAAAATCTCTACAGGAATCTAGAATCCAGACATTGATTTAAATTATTTAAAAGAAACAGAGGTAGCTGCGCCCCCTGGTGGTGGAGATCGATATAGTTCCTGTAGGGAGAGCGGAGAGCGGGGACATGACTCTGTCCTATTACCAGACTTGAATACATTAACTTCAATGTGAACACATCAATCACCACAAAGTATCATAAATGAAAGTTACCAGCCAACAAAATCTTTCCATTAATTGTGTCCCAGATAAGACAGATTGGGCGTGTCCCCTGACTCATGGGCTGATGTGCTGTAGTGTGACACCATGGACCATGTATCAGTGACATGACCAGGAGTTAAAAGGTCAGTGGGACCTGTGTGGTGAATCAGAGTGATTCAGTGCCATGCGATGTACAGAGCATTGTGTGACATGTCTGCAGTTACTGATTAACACTGGCTCTATGTGCTATAGACTCCTTAATATCCCTGTAGACCCTGTAGACCATATTAGGACATTACCTTTGGGTTCGATTTCAGCTAAGGGAGTTTGTATCTTCTCCCTGTGATGTAATCACTTTAAGGGGGTCCCCACTTTTCCCCCCAAAAATTGATCTGTTTATGGACTATAAACAGCCTTACAGGTGTCACCGGTTTCTTTACATCTGCACTGACGGAACGACATGTTCTGACCCTGGGGCAGCAGTCGGGCCCGAGCCCTGATCCCACCTGCATTTCATTGTGTACATACTGTACTTCACAGGTTCATTTTCTATGTAATAAGATGCATCCTCAGGAACACAACCTTTACAGTCTTGTTCTGAAGATCTAATTTTCAAGCAAAGAAAAAAAACAACAGGAATGCGGTAGATCCGGTACAGACCGATAACCTCTTTTAACTCCACCAAAAACAAAAATGTATGAAATGAAACTCTATTGAGCGAGACTCTCCACAGAATCAAACATTAATCTGTATCCCACATCATTTTCTGCACCACGGAACAGAAGCCAGATGAAAATCGTATGTTTACAATATTGATGAGGACGGTGAGCGTAAGATATGCCGCTATCGCTTTACCAACTGCTCAGTAAAGAGAAAAATGGATTTCACATTACGTGGAGGAAAACGCACTTTATTTCCTAGACATTTGCACTCAGTCTCTCGGCAGAGTCCTCCCGGGATTCTACTCTGGGCTCCAGTTCTGCACCTAAGGGAGGGGTCTACACCACACATGGGGTACATTTATTTTTACCAGGCATGTGAGATGTGCAGGGGTGTGGCAGAGCGGGCACCACAGTCAAATCATAATAGGGCACCTCCTTGACACCACCCAACTCGAATAAACACCCTCAAAGAAAACCAGTCCCAGGTGGCTTTGGAAAAGTTGTCCAATACGCCCATTACACTTTGCATCTGCAGCACTTTTCGGCAAATTGAAAACTAGGGCTTGGGTAAGACCCAGTATAGTGCCAGGTTCCTTAAACCACCTTGCTTATGATTGCATTTGACTCATTTTTGGCAAAAAATCATATTTTATTAAATATATTGAGCTATTCTGTCACAAAGGGGTTAACAGTTTTTCCAGCTGTGTGACTAGTACTTCTACTAACCCATATCTCTAAACTACTGAGAAGTCATAAAACCCTTATTTGGGCCACATTCTTATCAGTGAGATAAGGATTGAGCTTTAATGAGTGTTTATAAGGTCAGAGAGCAGAGATAAGGAGCTCCTCAGCTCCTCAGATGACGGAAAAGACTGGAAAATCCACAAGCAGCTAGAACAGTGATGGCTAACCTCCAGCACTCCAAATGTGTTAAAACTACGACTCCCAGCATGCTCCTTTCATTTCTATGGAGTTCTGAGAACAGCCAAGAAAGTGAACATCTTGGGATTTGTGGTTTTACCACAGCTGGAGTGCCGGAGGTTAGCCATCACAGTAGTAGAGCATCTGAGCTCTGTACACAAAAAAGTATTCCATGTTTTTAATAAAGACAAATTGAAAAATAATATTTTTAGCTCAAAATAAGTACAATACAATAATAACAAAATGCCGCTAAAGGTGTACAGAGCCTTTAATAATAGCAGTGGTGGCCATAGGTTAGGTTTCCATGGAGACTGCAGGTGGCACAACGGTTGTGGATGGATTGTTGGTAAACTGCTTTTTATGACTGCAATAAGTCCAAACATGTTGGAATTCTTCTCATGCCATGTAACAATGTGACCGTGGAGCCCCAGCCTGATGGACACGGCCTGTTTTTTGTCTATGAGGCACCTATGTGCACATGGACCCACAGAAGTGAATGGTGCAATTCGCACTTCCAGGGCATGCACTATGGAACTGGAGACCACCAGAGGCCTTAGTCCATGGTACAAATCATCTGCGCGCTGCTGCCGGAACATAGATGATCTTTAATAGGACGGAATTAATGCCTCCTAAAGTTATCTATTTAAATGATTTGATAAGATTATTAATGATGACTGTGACAGATGGAAATCCATACCAACAGTCTGAACACCTTCGTATCGAACGCTGTAGCGTTCCCCGTCAGGTAATGCACGGGTTATATCATACCAAGTATTTACAAGTTTAATAAATATTTCTGTTACCATGACACATGCCAGATGAGCACTATTTTTGTAAAACACCATTCACTGCAATGTAACCATATGCAAAAAGTGTATGTTTGAACCCTGTGCTAAAAATCTGCAAAAAAAACCTCCCCCCTCCAATACATTACAGATATATCAGATTGCAGTGTATGACCTATACTATATGTACTGATTGCTGCTTGACCTTAATGACCATCCATTATTAGCTTCCATGTAGACAGTGGATATCTTCACAAACATTACCGCTAACTGGATTACACTGTGTAATCTTAATCATCCTTTTATTAGTGAAACACAATTTTCTATATTTGCATATATTTGCAAATAATATACGTATTTTATTATTACACTTGTGAAATCTTGTGGACTGCAGGCTCACTTTATGTTTGCCCTTGATTACACGGTGCAGATTTGAGTTAAAACCAGGAGTACATCTAAAACATGAGCAAAGAACTGGGAGATTCACTTTATTCTACATTTCCGAACATATACACCTGTCATCCATAACGTTACAACCACTTGCGTATAATTGGGTAGGTTTCCTCCTGCTGACCCACTGAGGCACGGACTCCACGAGACCTCTGAAGGTGTCCTGTGGCATATCTCACCAACGTGGATTGGCTTCCGCAGTGATTATTATTTTGAAAACATGCAGTGATTATTATTATTATAATTTTTTTATGGGGCACAGGTCAGGATCTTTGGGTTTTTCATCAGATAGGCTGAACAATCCCTTTATTGCCCTGTGTATACTGACACTTTTCCATCATGGCCAGCAGGAACTTTTTTAGTAATCTACTTTACAATAGCTCTAGTAGTAGATAGTAGGATCGGACCAGACGGGCTAGCCTTCACCTCCACAAACATCAATGAACCTTGGGTTCCCATGGCCCGGTCGCCAGGAACACCCCACATAAAGGCAGTTTTAGAGAATCTATGACCCAGTTGTCCAGCTTTCTGCCCATGTCAAGGTTGCTCAGATCCTTACATCATCAAATTACCAAATTCAAGAACCTGCTGTTCACTTGCTGCCTCACATATCGCACCCCTTGACTGGTACCATGGTTGCAAGATAATGCCACCACCAAGAGCTGCTCCCACCGCAGATGTTTGGCCCCCACTCCCATTCATTTCTATGGGGCTGATGGAAATAGCTGAGCAATTTTCGGCGGCCCCATAGAAATAAATTGAGGGCGGGGGCCACGCTCTAGCCATATGCCCTCATTGTCTGTGATGGCAAAACCCCTTTAACATGAATAGAACTGAGCTGCACAAAGACCATGTGACCAATAGATGTGATGTATGGTCAAAGAAGCGGCCTAAGCCCCCAACAGAAGTCTGGGGGTACCATGAGTTTGACCCCAACCGATTAAATACTGATCACCTTAGGGTAGGTCATCATTTTTTTTAAAGTCCCTTAAAGGATTTCTACCACTTCAGTTTGACCAAATTAGCTTTCAGACACTAGCGATCTGCTAGTGTCTGATCTCCATAACCATGCAATTCTCAGACCTTTGTGTGGAGCCGTTTCATAAAAAAACTAACTTTTATTCCTATGCAAATGAGCCTCTAGGTGCTATGGGGGCGTCTTTTCAGCACCTAGAGGCTCGGTCTACTCACACTGCATGCCTGCCCATCTCGTCTTGAATGCCTGCCTCCATCACAGCCATCGGACGAATTCTCGCGCCTGCGCTGCTCACTTTTGTCATCGGCGCAGGCGCAGTGAGTAAATGATACGCTCCTGGTGCCGGATTCCTCACTGCGCCTGCGCCGACTACGTCACAGTGAGGAAGCCGGCATCAGGAGAGCGGCCTTCGCTCACTGCGCCTGTGCCAAAGACAGGAGTGAACGGCGAGGGCACGTGAATTCGTCCGATGGCTGTGATGGAGGCAGGCATTCAAGACGAGATGGGCAGGCATACAGTGTGAGTAGACCGAGCCTCTAGGTGCTGAAAAGACGCCCCCATAGCACCTAGAGGCTCATTTGCATAGGAATAAAAGTTAGTTTTTTTATGAAACGGCTCCACACAAAGGTCTAAGAATTGCATGGTTATGGAGATCAGACACTAGCAGATCGCTAGTGTCTTAAAGCTAATTTGGTCAAACTGAAGTGGTAGAAACCCTTTAAGAGGACTGAAAAGGCTTCAGCTCAAAAGAACGCTGCCTCACCTGTATATATAAACCAACTATGAATATTTGTAGTTAATGAAGCACAATTGTGCAGTACTTAAAGGTGTTTTTAGTTAATTTATATTGGGGACCTATCCTCTGGATAAGTCATCAATATCAGACTGGCAGGGGTCCGACAACATGTGACCATGAGCTGAAAATCGGTCACGAGGTGACTGTGCTCACCAGAGCTCCGGAGGGGGTGACGGGACTCAGACCCCTGACAATGTGATAATGACCTATCCTGAGGATAGCTCATCATCATCTTAATCTGGATTACCCCCTTTAAAGGGGTTGTATGGTGGGATTATTATTATTATTATTTTTATTTATTTTTAAAGAAAATCAGGCCTGATGTGGGTTACAATTGTGGCCAGCAGGAAGTGGAACTATATATATTTCCTGCTGGACAACCACTTTAATCCCGGCAGTAATCATAGCCCTAAGTAACATAGTCATGCTAACCAGAAAAGGAAGCAGCTTAGATGGAAAATATATGAGACAACTGCTTATAATGCAATTCCCTTGTGTAATATCCACTTTATAGCAGCCACATAGAGTCATATGTCTTCCTCTCATTCAACAAAGGAGCTCAGCCAGCGAGTGACAGCGCTGTGTACACACCGAGGATTTGTACTAATTATCCCAGTACAAGGAAATGTAGCATTTTAAAGCACTTGCTGAGCAATTAGACATGTTGCCAGTAATCTACATGGCTTTTATAAGCATTGCTGAGCAGGAAGCATATCTGTTCAAACACTGCTCCCCTGTGGACGAACAATTGTACTGATTGTATCCTGTGTGCTGGAATCATACACCGCTCTACACGACGTGTACGTGTAACATGACCAGAGCACTGGAAATCATCATCATGTAATCCCGCTATACCCTGGAAATATGACTGCAGACTGAGATGTTAGAGGTTTCCAGGGAAATAAAAGTATTTATTTGTCTTTGCAAATATTATTATATTGTTATATTGATTATCACATCCACATAATTGCTATCTTGTGTAGGATGTCTATTTTGGTACTTGTGGTTCGCTGCGGGCATCCTCCACTGTATGCATTTTTGCTGGGGATCGCCATTAGCAACAGGCCACAACTGCATATGGGTCTGAGCACTTCCTGCCTAACACCATTCTTGTAGTTTATAAAAAATAAAATAAAAAAAAAGTTAAACATTTAAAATAATCTGCTCCAGTCCTCAATGCTCTCCTTTTCTTGGTTCCAGTTTGACACACAAGAAATGGCTTGGACTGGCCAGTCAGACAATCACTTGCCGAGGCGGGTGGTCACTGACTGATTGGTTATTCCAAGCCATTTCCTGTGTGTCGAGTAGGGACAGGAAGTTGACAGCAGTGGGGACTGGAACAGCATTGGAAAGGCAGCAACATGGGGATCGGTGAGAGTGAGTAATAATTATTTGTTATTTTTAATCTTTTCTGACACTTTAAAAATAAAAGAAGTTCGGTAGTGAGCTACTAGTGCCATATATCATTCAAGGCATTAGAATCAAGGTTCACCATCCAACAACATGCTCAAAGGGAGTCTGTCAGCAGTTTTGATCAAGAGAAACTGCTGTCGCGCTAGGTAGAGGAGAGCAGGATATACATAGCTTTTATTATCAGGATTATTGTGAATATGCAGTTTTATTTTGTAGGGGCAACTCCTGGCAAGTGTTCAGAAAGTAGAGCTTCACTATTACCTGCTCTCTGCATTGAGCTGCTTCACGGCTCCTTCCCTCTGCTTTGGGTGACAGCTGTAGTGTTCTCCTGGTTGGATGCTACAGCTGTCACTCAGGGCAGAGGGGAGGAGTTGTGGAGTAGCGCATGGAAGTGATCAGAGACCTCTTAATAGTGAAGCTCCGCCCACTGAGCTCTTGCAGGAGCAGAATAAAAGTTCAAATTCACACTACACTTGATAATAAAAGCTCTACAAAAGCTATGTTTTCCTGCTCTTCTCAGGCTGTAACTAGTGCCGTCAGCAGTTTTTTCCATGAGTAAAACTGCTGACAGACTCCCTTTGACATAAGAGGAAGAACAGCAGAGTCTCAGAAAACAAAACACCCCTAGTGGCTTTTTCCCATGTATATTACAGAAGCACTCCCACAAAAATATTTAATCTCTGACCTGTTAGAAAAGTACAGGATGAAATTTGCAGTGAAGGTAGTCTTCTTACCGGTGACAGTATTTGCGAGTTATAACCTCTCTTTTGATCCTCAGCTGTGTCATGTGACCAGCACGCTGTTCTCCAACTGACATAGGCCAGGAAATCAGTTACTTCTCTATTCATCCCTATGAGACTGACACTGAGGAATACATAGAGAAACTGACTTCCTGTCCACACATAAGATGCTGTGTTATTTGGAAAGTCAAATGGCTGGTCACATGACACAGCTGAGAATCAGAAGGGAGGTTATAACTCACAAATACAGTCACTGGTAAGAAAATTACCTTCACCGCAGTTTACATCATGTACCTTTTTAACAGGTCAGAGAATAACATTTTTTTGTGGGAGTGCTACTTTAAGGGGACTGAGCTTGGTAATTAATAAGCCATTCTGTCTCATCATCTTCTTAGACTCACTTGTAACAGGGTCAATGCCGCAGGACAGGAAGATGGCTGATGTACCAATACTTAGGAAAGGTAAAAAGGTGGGTAACTGCCACCCAGTAAGTCTGACATCTGTGGTATATAAAACATAAATGTATACTAAGAGATGAACTATGAAACCATGCAGTATAATAATCTGATAATTCATAACCAGCCTGGATTCATGAAACACTGCTTGTGTTCAGTTCATATGAATAGGTAATGGCTTATCTGGATTTTAGTCAAGTGAATGATATGATGGATATCTGAATTTTTCAAAAGCATTTGATACTGAACCACACAACAGCCTTGTACTGAGGCTGCAGATTAAGGAACTGGGGGACAATAAAAGCACAAAGGGGATAGTAAACAAATCATTATGAATGGTACATACCCAAAATGGGCTAATCAGCACCTCAATATACTGTCCTGGGAGCAATGAGGCTCCACTAGAATCTGTACTAGGAGCAGTGGTCCAGCACAGGCATCGGTTCTGGGAGCAATGCAGCACCGCGTGGATCTGTACTGAGGCAGTGGAAGATCTCAATAAGCTGCAAGAGGGGCATCATAGAGATTTGTACTGGGAACAGTGGGCCATCACAAGGATAAGTAATAGGAACAGGATTCTGTATTAATCTGTATTCTAATTTGTTTCAGTCATGATCATGTGAGATGATACAAAATATTATATTCAAACTCTGCTTCATTGTAAAGTATTACAGGAAGACCTGTGATAAATGGAAAGTACCCAGGCTGGAGTAAGAGTATTTCTGTATATACATTTCATGGCAGAAAACTGGGAATAAAGCCAGATTTACACAACCGATTATCTAGAACGAGCTCCAATAATCAGCCCGTGTAAAGGTGTCGCAGATCACCAGATGAACCAGCAATTCGCATGCTCATCGTGTGAAATGAAGTGAGGAGAAGACACCTCAAACATGGTTCCAGGAATAATTATTTTGTATGAGGAGCAGCAATAGCAGCAGCGATCTCTCATCCTCCTACTGTGGAGGTGATTGCTGTAAGTAACTGCAGCGCTTCACCTCCACCTAATGAGCAGAGGAAGGAAGGAACGCTTCCTTCCTGACAATCGGCTGCTCCTTGCGACGTCTAAATGCAGCTTTATAGACCAAGTGAAGTAAAGGAGGATTCTGGTTACGAGTAACCTAAGCATCAATACTAGTAAAGTAAATAGGGTATAAGGATGCATAAACAGAAAATACAAACTGAATGAAGTGTGTAGGTTCTCCCCATTCTTGCATGCATTTCCTCTGGATGCTCCGATTTCCTCCCACTCTCCAAAGACAGACTGATAGGGAACTTAGACTGTGAGCTCCATTGGCAACCTCAATAAATGCTAATGTCTGTAAAGCGCTGCGGAATAGGTCAGCGCCATATAAGTGAGTATAATAAATAAATAAAAAATAACATAGCCCCATTATAAAACACAAATTGAAGTTTGAGTTCCACTGTGTAAAAAGAAACAGAAGAGCTGGAAAGGGTTTAAAGGTGGCAAAGAGGTTATTAAATGGGGCGAGACGTCTTTTTACGAGAGACTGGAAAGTTGGGTTTGCTCCACTAGGATAAAAGAAGAGATTGTCTTATTAACAGGTATGTATGAGCATATGGTAATGTAGAAGAAAGGCAATATAAACAATAAAAAGACTAATTCACCGCGCAACAATGATTTTGCTACCGAGAGAAAAACGTGATTTATACTAAAATGAGCGCGATGATTCCAAATATGAACTCGGAATTTGCCTGACACGTCTAGATTTTAAGTTATACATGCAAAGCCTATTCAGTTATACTATTAATGCATTATATCGGAAATATTCCAATGGACATGACCAGACCTGTCCGGACGCACTCAGGCTGATGTCAGCAGTAAGTATATAAGGCAAGCTGGCCAGATTTTGATAAAGTGATCTGTTAGGCCGAATGCACACAGCCGTGAGCGGTCCGTGGTAACACGGCCTGGATTCCGGCTGCGAGCAGGAGCGCACGGCATCACTGGTTGCTATGACGCCGTGCGCTTCATGCCGCCGCTGTACTACAGTAATACACTTGTACATCGCCGATCGCTGCTAACCGCAGGTCAATTCAGACCTGCGGTTTTACCTTATCCGGCGGGTGGCGGTGCCATCGGGTCCCCATGCGGCTGTAGGGGGGACCAGATGGCATGGAAGGCAGCGAGATGCCTTTCTGAGGCATCGCCACTGCCTTCCTGTGACGTGCCTGTGAGATCCAGCCCCCTGGATCTCACAGGTCAGAAGCTGTATGAGTAATACACACAGCATTACTCATACAACCAATGCATTCCAATACAGAAGTATTGGAATGCATTGTAAAGGGGATTAGACCCCCAAAAGTTCAAGTCACAAAGTAGGACAAAAAAATTAGGTGAAAAAAAAAGTTTAAAAACTAAAGTTTTCCCCCCAAAAATTTAAAGCTTCAAGTAAAAATAAACAAAAACTTCATTTTCCCCAAATAAAGTTAAAAAAAATTGGGGAAAAAAAAGTATACATATTAGGAATCGCCGTGTCCGTATCAACAGGCTCTATAAACATATCACATGAAATAACCCCTCAGATGAACACCGTAAAAAAAAAAAAATTAAAACTGTGCTAAATAAACCATTTTTTTGTCACCTTACATCACAAAAAGTACAACAGCAAGCGATCAAAAAGGCGTTTGCCCACCAAAATAGTACCAAACAGTCACCTCATCCTGCAAAAAATGAGCCCCTACCTGAGACAATCGCCCAAAAAATAAAAAAAAATATGGCTCAGAATATGGAGACACTAAAACATCATTTTTTTTGTTTTAAAAAAGCTGCTATTGTGTAAAACTTACATAAATGAAAAAAAAGTATACATATTAGGTATCGCAGCGTCTGTATCGACTGGCTCTATAAAAATATCACATGAACTAACCACTCAGATGAACATTGTAAAAAATAAAAACTGCTAAATAAACCATTTTTTGTCACCTTCAATCACAAAAAGTGTAATAGCAAGCGATCAAAAAGTCATATGCACCCCAGAATAGTGCCAATCAAACCGTCATCTCATCCCGCCAAAAATTAGACCCTAACTAAGATAATCGCCCAAAAACTGAAAAAAACGATGGTTCTCAGAATATGGAGTTTCAAAAATGATATTATTGTGTAAAACTTACATAAATAAATAAAAAAGTATACATATTAGGTATCGACGCGTCCGTATCGACCGTCTCTAAAAAAATATCACATGACCTAACCCCTCAGATGAAAACCGTAAAAAATAAAAACTGTGCTAAATAACCAATTTTTTTGTCATCTTACATCACAAAAAGTGTAATAGCAAGAGATCAAAAAGTCACACGCACCCCAAAATAGTGCCAATAAAACCATAAATTAAAAAAAGTATACATATTAGATATCGCAGCATCCGTGACAACCTGATCTATAAAAATATCACATAATCTAACCGGTCAGACGAATGTTGTAAATAACAAAAAATAAAAACGGTGCCAAAACAGCTATTTCTTGTTACCTTGCCTCACAAAAAGTGTAATATAGAGCAACCAAAAATCATATGTACCCTAAACTAGTACCAGCAATACTGCCACCCTGTCCCGTTGTTTCTAAAATTGGGTCACTTTTTGGGAGTTTCTACTCTAGGGGTGCATCAGGGGGGCTTCAAATGGGACATGGTGTCAAAAAAAATAGTCCAGCGAAACCTGCCTTCCAAACACCGTATGGCATTCCTTTCCTTCTGCGCCCTGCCGTGTGCCTGTACAGCAGTTTACTACCACATATGGGGTGTTTCTGTAAACTACAGAATCAGGGCCATAAATATTGAGTTTGGTTTGGCTGTTAACCCTTGCTTTGTAAATGGAAAAAAATTATTAAAATGGAAAATCTGCCAAAAATTAGAAATTTTGAAATTGTATCTCTATTTTCCATTAATTCTTGTGGAACACCTAAAGGGTTAACGACGTTTGTAAAATCAGTTTTGAATACCTTGAGGTGTGTAGTTTTTGGGTGGTTTATATTATGTAAGCCTCGCAAAGTGACTTCAGACCTGAACTGGTCCCTAAAAATTGGGTTTTTGAAAATTTCTGAAAAATTTCAAGATTTGCTTCTAAACTTCTAAGCCTTGTAACATCCCCAAAAAATAAAATATATCATTCCCAAAATGATCCAAACATGAAGTAGACATATGGGGAATGTAAAGTAATAACTATTTTTGGAGGTATTACTATGTATTATAGAAGTAGAGAACTTGAAACTTGGAAATTTGCAATTTTTTACAAGTTTTTGGTAAATTTGGTATTTTTTTATAAATAAAAATTATTTATTTTTTTACTTTATTTTACCAGTCTCATGAAGTACAATATGTGACGAAAATGGCCTGGATAAGTCAAAGCGTTTTAAAGTTATCAGCACTTAAAGTGACACTGGACAGATTTGCAAAAAATGGCCAAGTCCTTAAGGTGAAATAGGGCTGAGTCCTTAAGGGGTTAAACCAGTACCACACGATGTAGAGAATCCAGTGCCTGCCCCTCCCACAGCAGGAACAGCAATTGAAACAGACGGTTCTGATCCTGATGAAGATGATTATGTTGATTGTCACAATGTATTTCCTGATCCAGAACAACTGGAGGGTCAGCCGCACTTTCTGAGCCAATCAGATTTACATGATCTGGTAAGAGATCTGTCATTACCTAAAGAACAGTCAGAACTGCTAGCTTCTAGACTTCAGGAATGGAATTTGCTATAACGAGGCACCACAACTTCACACTTTCGTCATCGAGACACCAAGTTAGCTGCATACTATTCAATGGAAAGCGATGTCTGTTTCTGTACTAATGTAAACGGTCTTATGATGGAGTTAGATGGTACACATGTTCCCGATGAATGGAGGCTATTCATAGACTCTAGCAAAACAAGTTTGAAAGCTGTCTTGTTGCACAATGGTAACGAAAAACCATCTGTTCCATTGGCTCTTGCAGTTGGAATAAATGGAGACCCATGCTTCTTTGTAGTTAATTTTGAAAATGATCAAATACTCAGAACATAAATGGAAAATGTGTGCTGACCTGAAAGTGGTAGCACTGCTGCTTGGCCTACAGTTAGGGTACACACAGCATTTGTGTTTCTTGTGCCTATGGAACAGTCGTGATGACAACAATCATTACAAAATGAGACAGTGGCCTCTCAGAGTCGAGCACACAGTTGGTCAGTACAATGTACAACACAAATCACTGGTCGATTCACTTCAAGTTCATCTTCCACCACTTCAAATTAAACTTGGTTTAATGAAATTTTTTGTAATTGCACTTGATCGTGATGGAAATGGTTTCCAGTATTTGAAGGAGAAGTTTAGCACACTGAAAACTCGTGCTAAAATAAAGGCCGGAATTTTTATTGGCCCCAAAATCAACAAACTAATGCATGATGACACATTCAGAACAAAACTCAACCCTCTGGAACTTGCAGCTCGGGATGCATTTGTGCTCGTAGTGCAGAACCTCCTTGGGAACAGACGAGCTGCAAACTCTGCTGGAATAGTAGACAACGTGCTTACAGCGTATGAACAACTTGGCTGCCGAATGTCATTGAAAGTGCATTTCTTACATTCCCATCTTGACTTTTTCCCACCCAATTTGGGACACGTAAGTGACGAACATGGAGAGCGGTTCCATAAAGATATTTCTACAATGAAGAACAGGTATCAAGGCCGCTGGAATCCCAACATGATGGCGGACTACTGCTGGGAAAATATGACCGTTCACAAAAGCTGATGCCTGAAGCACTTTTAACAGTACTGGGCCTCGCTCAAGTAAGACTTTTAAACTGAAAAACGAGACTTTTTGAAATTTTGTTATTCCA
The DNA here is from genome assembly GCF_014858855.1 of Bufo gargarizans. Taxonomy (NCBI): domain Eukaryota; kingdom Metazoa; phylum Chordata; class Amphibia; order Anura; family Bufonidae; genus Bufo; species Bufo gargarizans. The sequence continues at coordinate 118,453,903 of NC_058089.1, forward strand.
TTACATTTTCATACACTGTTTACTACGCAAATTTTGATGTAGATCAGGGAATTGTTGGAGTAAAACTTGTTCTGTTCAAAATTATTCAATGCTTTCCAAGTGCTTCATTCATTTAGGCATACTTATTACTTATGCATAGCAACATTTTGTGACGTGTTACAACAATTCTGACTTCGGATTTGTAATCCGCACACACTCGATTTAGTATAGGACAAATGGTTTTTGCCTAGTAGCAGACAAAAAGTTTTTTGTTGTTGTTCCGTGGTACAGATACAAGCCGTCTAATTTGATGTTTGCTCGACCGAAGTCAGTGGAAAAAAAAAAGGATTGCACATGCTGGATCGTTCATTCTTAAGGGTAAAAAGCTGCCTCCAGAGGCATATGGCAGCAGCACCTCCCATCTCCTCATTCGGAAAACATACATAATACGGCAAAACGAGGCGTGCATGTGCATGGGGCGGTAAGTGTATGCTCACCTTAACATATACACAATAGGTTTGTGTTGGATGAACCAATTTTGGCAGCACCGTCTGATCATCTTATGTGTATGGAGGCCAAGGACATTTCTAGGTCAAACAATCCAGGGGTTTGTGAATCCTGGAATAGAACAGTGGGATAAGGGAGCCTAAGGCCTCTTTCACACGGCCGTTGCGGAAACATGTGCGGGTGCGTTGCGGGAACACCCGCGATTTTTCCACGCGAGTGCAAAACATTGTAATGCGTTTTGCACTTGCGTGAGAAAAATCGCGCATGTTTGGTACCCAAACCCGAATTTCTTCACAGAAGATGCCGGGCTACGCGATCACCTTAGTCCACTTGATCGCGTAGCCCGGCATCTCGTCTGTCTCCTTTGCTGAACAGGACCTGTGGTGAGCATTCATTTCAGGAACAGGACCTGTGGTGACGTCACTCCGGTCATCACATGATCCATCACCATGGTAAAAGATCATGTGATGGAACATGTGATGACCGGAGTGACGTCACCACAGGTCCTGTTCAGCAAAGGAGACAGACGAGATGCCGGGCAGCGCGATCAAGTGGACTAAGGTGAGTTAAATTTTTTATTTATTTTTTTAACCCCTCCAGCGTTATTTTACTATGCATTCTATATTCAGAATGCTATTATTTTCCCTTATAACCATGTTATAAGGGAAAATAATAGTGATCGGGTCTCCATTCCGATCGTCTCCTAGCAACCGTGCGTGAAAATCACACCGCATCCACACTTGCTTGCGGATGCTTGCGATTTTCACGCAACCCCATTCATTTTTATGGGGCCTGCGTTACGTGAAAAACGCACAAAATAGAGCATGCTGCGATTTTCACGCAACGCATGAGTGATGTGTGAAAATCACTGCTCATGTGAACAGCCCCATAGAAATGAATGGGTCGGGATTCAGTGCGGGTGCAATGCGTTCAACTCACGCATCGCATCCGCGCGGAATACTCGCCCGTGTGAAAGGGGCCTAACAGTTCTCATCCCTGCAGTTCACTCTCATAGGCCACAGGCCAACTAGGCAGTACCACAACGTAGAAAGCTGCGACCACCATCTGTACCACTCCTCAAGCAGTACAATGACATCCTAATGCCAGGACACAGGCTGCGTGTGCGACCACCTACTTCATAGACAGAAGCATGAGTGGGACGGACTTTAACTACAATACACAGGTTACATAGGAGGCAGTGTTATAGTAGTTATTTAATACAGCCTCCTATGTACAAGAATATAACTTATTTAATACAGCCTCCTATGTACAAGAATTTAAGTTATATCCTTGTACATAGGAGGCAGTATTATAGTAGTTATATTCTTGCACATAGGAGGCAGTACTATAATAGTCATATTCTTCTACATAGGAGCAGTATTATAGTAGTAATATTCTTGTACATAGGAGGCAGTATTATAGTAGTTATATTCTTGTATACATGAGCAGTATTATAGTAGTTGTATTCTTGTACGGTACATAGGAGGCAGTATTAGTTATATTCTTGTACATAGGAGGCAGTATTATAGTAGTATTTTCTTGCAAATAGGAGCAGTATTATAGTAGTTATATTCTTGTATACATGAGCAGTATTATAGTAGTTGTATTCTTGTACGGTACATAGGAGGCAGTATTAGTAATATTCTTGTACATAGGAGGCAGTATTATAGTAGTTATATTCTTGTACATAGGAGCAGTATTATAGTAGGTATATTCTTGTACATAGCAGCAGTATTATAGTAGTTATATTCTTGTACATAGGAGCAGTATTATAGTAGTTATATTCTTGTACATAGGAGGCAGTACTATAATAGTCATATTCTTCTACATAGGAGCAGTATTATAGTAGTTATATTCTTGTACATAGTAGCAGTATTATAGTAGTTATATTCTTGTACATAGGAGGCAGTATTATAGTAGTTATATTCTTGTACATAGGGGGCAGTATTATAGTAGTTATATTCTTGTACATAGGGGCAGTATTATAGTAGTTCTATTCTTGCACATAGGGCGCAGTATTATAGTAGTTCTATTCTTGCACATAGGGCGCAGTATTATAGTAGTTATATTCATGCACATAGGGAGCAGTATTATAGTATTTATATTCTTATACATAGGAGCAGTATTATAGTAGTTATATTCTTGTACATATGAGGCAGCATTATTGTAGTTATATTCTATTACATCGGAAGCAGTATGTTATATTTTTGTTTGTAGTGGTAGCATAATACTTTCTTTATATTCATGCTTTCTAGTAATTATCTGGGTATGTATACTGAATTCTACACATTTCTGAAAGGATAACAGATCTATGTATAAGGATAATATCTGTAAACAGAGCGTAAATGCATGTAATTTATGTTCATAAACATTAATTTAAGAAGCAAAACTGGTACAAATCTAGATAAACAGTTAACATTGTTTTAATGAGCAATTTGGACAGAGTCACAACGTATTGGAAACATAAAAAACAACACGAGGCAAAGACTGGACTTAAAATGTATAAGCCTCTATTAAATTACTTAAATATGCATTCCGTGGAACACACACGAGCATGTATCATTAGATCAGACTGTATGTGTAGAGATAGGCCGAGTGGAGATGCCAGCATCACTCAGATATTTCCTAAACCCTCACTGCCAAGATCCTTTCTAAGAATATCAGGCCAACCAGATGTCCTTGATATCACAGCGCCAGACAGCCTGTGCAATGTACAGTCCATAGCATAAAGATACAGAGAGAGAGGAGTTAATGACTATACATGGTGCACCGACACCTTGGGCAAATCTAGATTCACCATGACAATTTACACAAGCATATATGGCAATCTGTTAACCATTCAAATACTGTATCATAGTAGCTAGGGGGCAGTATTATAGTAGTTCTATTCTTGTACATAGGAGCAGTATTATAGTAGTTCTATTCTTGTACATAGGAGCAGTATTATAGTAGTTATATTCTGGTACATAGGGGGCAGTATTATAGTAGTTATATTCTTGTACATAGGAGCAGTATTATAGTAGTTATATTCTTGTACATAGGAGCAGTATTATAGTAGTTCTATTCTTGTACATAGGAGCAGTATTATAGTAGTTATATTCTTGTACATAGGAGCAGTATTATAGTAGTTATATTCTTGTACATAGGAGCAGTATTATAGTAGTTCTATTCTTGTACATAGGAGCAGTATTATAGTAGTTATATTCTTGTACATAGGAGGCAGTATTATAGTAGTTATATTCTTGTACATAGGAGGCAGTATTATAGTAGTTATATTCTTGTACATAGGAGCAGTATTATAGTAGTTATATCCTTGTACATAGGAGCAGTATTATAGTAGTTATATCCTTGTACATAGGAGCAGTATTATAGTAGTTATATCCTTGTACATAGGAGCAGTATTATAGTAGTTATATTCTTGTACATAGGAGCAGTATTATAGTAGTTATATTCTTGTACATAGGAGGCAGTATTATAGCAGTTATATTCTTGTACATAGGAGCAGTATTATAGTAGTTATATTCTTCTGTATAGGGGCAGTATTATAGTAGTTATATTCTTGCACATAGGAGCAGTATTATAGTAGTTATATTCTTGCACATAGGAGCAGAATTATAGTAGTTATATTCTTCTGTATAGGGGCAGTATTATAATAGACATGTTCTTGTACAGAGGAGGCAGTATTAGGCCTCTTTCACACGAGCGTGGCGGATTAGGTCCGGATGCTTTCAGGGTGCGTTCAGTGAAACTCGCATCATTTTGCAAGCAAGTTCAGTCAGTTTTGTCTGCGATTGCATTCAGTTTTTTTCCGAGCGAGTGCAATGCATTTTTCACGCGCGTGATAATAAACTGAAGGTTTACAAACATCTCTTAGCAACCATCAGTGAAAAACGCATTGCATCCGCACTTGCTCCCGGATGCAATGCGTTTTTTACTGAAGACCCATTCACTTCTATGGGGCCAGGGCTATGTGAAAAAAAATGCAGAATATAGAACATGCTGCATTTTACACGCAACGCAGAACTGATGCGTGAAAAAAAAAAAGCTTGAAATAAATGGGCTGCTATGCGTTCACGTCACGCATTGCACCCACGTGGAAAACTCACTTGTATGAAAGGGGCCTTAGAGTAGTTATATTCTTCTGTATAGGGGGTAGTATACTAGCAGTTAAATTTTTCAGTTCAGCTTGATTCCCTAGGCCACAGCATGACATTTGTCACTTTTTTTAAACTAACACTTTCATTTATTAGACGTGTCCCCAGTGCTCTAGTGCCATCCATCATGCCATTCCTTTAAGCGGCTCAATGTTCACTGTACAGCAGGGGGCGACAGTGCCCAAAGGAGAAAAAACCTCAGAGTGAACATGATGTGCGCGCTCCATCGTGAGATAGAGATCCAGATTACAAAAACCTGTTCTTAAACTACCTGACCCCCAAAAATATGCATATTATTCTGCATTATTTAGGTTTACATATTATGAATAATTGTAACATTTTATATTTTATGTATTTTTTTTATTCGACATTTGGTCACCACTGAAGCTCTCTAAGTATCAGCAATTTTCTGACATGGATTTTCATTAGACACAGGTGGCGCAAAAAAAAATAAAATAAAATAAATGCAAAAACTGAATATAGATAAAATACCTGAGTCCTGGAAACGGCTGCTCACATTCCAATGCCCACATTTAAATACAACTTCTAAATAATCTCATTAGAAGCTGCGGCTGAACATCCTGCCAAAAATAGCTTGGCAGACTAAGCAGCAGAGCCTTTTCCAGGCACATTTGTCAAAAGCAATATAAAGTCTGTGACCCGGTGCTACAAACGCACTGGAGAAGGCAGCGGCAGAGAATAAAATCAGCTCACTCCAAGACGGTTTGGCTCTGGTAACATTGTCATAACCAGTGTTCACATTGAGATCTCATGGCGACAGAGCGAGGGAGGGGTCCGCACTGGAGGCCATTTTTTTGTCCCCTAAAGAAGTGAAAAGCAGATGTACTGCTAGAAGCGATGTTTCATTAGGCATTAAATACATTTTTATTTTGCACTGCAGATTACCGACTAATATTCTACCTGAATAATGAAACTGGTAATAAGAAATCGCGGCTGTTCAGCAGCTGCCCGCGGATGGTTTAAATGCCAGAGGCAAAGAAACGAGTTACTAACCCCTTAGGGAACTAGCCGATTTTCTTTTTTTTCTTTTTCCTCCTCACATTCCAATAGATATACATTTTATATTTTTCCATTTAGGCTACTTTCACGCTGGCGTTTTGGCTTTCCGTTTGCGAGATCCGTTCAGGGCTCTCAGAATCGGCCCAAAACGGATCAGTTTTGCCCTAATGCATTGTGAATGGAAAAAGATCCGCTCAGAATGCATCAGTTTGCCTCCGATCAGTCACCATTCCGCTCTGGAGGCCGCCTGCAGCGTTTAGGTGTCCGCCTGACGAAACGGAGCCAAACGGATCCGTCCTGATACACAATGTAAGTCAATGGGAACGGATCCGTTTTCTCTGACAATAGAAAACAGATCTGCCCCCCATTGACTCTCAATGGAGTTCATGACGGATCCGTCTTGGCTATATAAAAGACGTAATACAACCGGATCCGTTCATGACGGATGCAGGCGGTTGTATTATTGTAACAGAAGCATTTTTGCATCTCCATGACGGATCTTCAAAAAACGCTAGTGTGAAAGTAGCCTTACATAACCATAGCCCATCAGAAGAACAGAAGAAAAAAAACAGGATCCTGTGAAAAAAAATAACTAATCCTGTGCATCCGTTATGCACATTTTGCATAGATTTTTGCCATATTCGTCTGAGATCCGTTTTTTTAAACAGAAAATAAATCTTGCATGCAGTACTTTTTTCTGTTTAAAAAAAATGAATCTCAGACAGAAATGGCTAAAATGAATGCAAAATGTGCATAATGGATGCACAGGATAAATTTTATTTTATTTTTTATTTTTTTGCAGGATCCTGTTTTTATTTTTTTCTGTTCTTCTGCCAGATCAGAAGAACGGAAAATTAAATGGTGACGTGAACCCAGCCTTAGGGCTCATGCACACGAACATTGTTGTTTTGCGGTCCGCAAATTGCATATCTGCAAAACACAGATATCGCCCATGTGCTTTACACATTTAGCAAAATGGAACAGACGGCCCATAATAGAACAGTCCTATCCTTGCCCGTAATGCAGACAATAATAGGAGGTTTTATTTTTCTGCAGAACGGACCTGCGGACATGGCATGCACACGGAGTCATTTCAGTTTTTTTTGGGCCCCATTGAAGTGAATGGTTTAACATACAGGCCGCATAAAAAAAAAAAGGAACGGACACAGACCAAAAATACGTTTGTTTGCATGAGCCCTTCCCTCCGTGTGTCGTCCGTAATGCACGGACTCTGCTCAGCTGAAAATGAATTTCCAAAGCATCTCCTATTAGTCTTAAGTGAAAAATGGATGCAACATAGACTTCAATTGGCAGGTTTAATCCGCATTATGGACTAAAGAAGTACGTGTCTCCATGATCTAGGCTGATGGCGAAAGCAATAAAGAGCAGAGGCCGTGTACCTCCCAAAGAAGAGCCAGGGCCACGTCTGCTTCGGGATCTGGTGATGCCGCTGATGCTGTGGGTGGGTTAGGCCCAAAATGTGTCAGAGCTAATCCAAGCTTGGCTGTCTCTACCTTTGCTGCGTGAGTATCTCCCATCTGGCATTTTTTCTCCACGCTGCTGGAAGATAAAAGCATTGCTTTGTGCAAGATAACAATAAGACGTGGGGAGGCAAACAAAAACGTAGGCACCACAGCTCTACTGAACTACAGGAAGCGGCATCACCACATTCAGTGGGCAAACAGAGGTGGCAGCTAGCCACAGCTGTAGGAGTTCCCCCCTTCTCCCAGTCCCCCATGTGGGAGCCAGGCTGCATCCACGAGCAGTGCGAAGTCTTTCACGCCGTCCCTTTTCCGCTTCTCCCGCTCAGACTCCTCCTTCACCTCCGCTCCATCATCCGCTATCGATAATGGAAAGCGTGGCCAGGAAATATGCTCCCAGCAATCTGATGGCGCACAAGCTTAATTCCTATCTGGCCAAGTTCCTGGCGGTGCAGTTGCTGCCATACGATACAAGAGGACGATGATGAGGATGGAACCAATGGTCTCAGTGGGGGGGGGGGGGGGGGGGGGGTGTGAAGCTGGCAGGGAGTGCTCCTCGGGCACGCTGGCCAGAATGGCTACCGGTATAACTGCCTGCTTACGCAGTAACAAGCGTATCGTTGACATGAAGCAGTCTGATGATTACTGGATAGCCATGCTTTTAGACCCTTGCTACCAAAGCAAAATGGGGGACAAATTACATTATTACCAGGAAACACTGTGTATGCAGCTTCCTGCAGCTTATGGCGAGCAGATGCCTGCTGCCAGCGTGTCTGAAAACTAAGCCCCCATCCGCCGCTGGCAGGGTCACCCACCTGCAGCCGCCATGAGCAGTAGAAGCCACAGCAGCCATTTCAGTCTTCTCAACGTGATGGAGCAGTTTCTCCTTGTGCTGCGGGAGGCTGAGTCCTCAACAAGCCGACAGCTCCCATCTCAATGCCCAGGTCTCTGATGCACACTCTGTTCCCTGACCCCATAGATTTCTGGGCAGGCAGTGGTCAGAACTGGCACAGCACGCTGTCCTCCTCCTTTCTTGCACAGCCTCCAGTGTCTTCTCGGAGACAGTTTTCTGCACAGCGGGGTGTATGGTGACAACCAAATGGACCAAGTTGTCATCCACCAGTGTCCAAAACATCATCATTTGTCAAAATGAATCTAGCTTGGATTCAGGAGAATTTTCATACTCTTCCGGTTGATTCTGATGGATAGATCTGGCCTTGCTGGCGGTGGCCCATTTTGCCATTGTTGTTGTCTGCCTGTTGCCCTCATGCCACTGCTGCAACCTACCAACCATCATGTTCTGTATGGCTGCTGTTGCCAACTGCATCATGCCACTGCTGCGAGCTGCCTACCATCACATTCTGTACTGCTGTTGCCATCATGCGACAGCTGCGACCTGCCTACCATGACGTTTTGTACAGCTGCTGCCTACTCCTTCTTGCCACTAATGCAACCTGCCTACCATCACATTCTGTACTGCTGTGACCTACCTACCATCACGTTCTGTACGGCTGCTCTCCAATATGGCCCTGTTACGGCCTGCCGACCATCATCTTCCACAAGGCTGCTGCTGCCTGCCAACATATACCATATGGCTGCTGATACAGCCACCGCTGCCTCAGTTGCTGCTTCTCCTCTCTGCTAATCCCTTACTTCCACCGCCATTAACTCAAAGCATCACTACTACTACTATTATTACTGCTACTACTACCCATAGACAGCTTTATATGTACCATGCTATGCTGCTCCTGCTGCCGCTACTACTGTGGCCGCTTGCATTGCAAATAAATCTTTACTGTATCCTTTCCACATCCATACTGCCGCTGCTCCCAATTAAAAAAGGGAGAATTTTTTTAGGCTCATTCACAAAGATTTTTTTTTTCTTATGACAATCAAACCTTATGCGTGTCGTACGGGCAGGCATTCTGACCCTGTCAAGGTATAATTTTTGGACGCTTGGTCCCCAAGCCAGTTTTTTTTTTTTTTTAAGTTCCATAATACTGTTTTTCTAAGCAAAGCAGAACACGTGTCGGCTCTCTGTGTTTTTAAACACGCTGTATGTTAAGGCCATCAAACATGAGTTTAGCTGTGTGTCAGAGTCACTCGGACACGATTTTCTATTGCTGTCATTGCGTTTCAGAGCTTGGGGAGGGAAAAAAGGAGGCTAGAAAGAGTTATATACCAACCTTCAGGGCAAATGGTTCGGTCCGAATTCATTTGGGTCCAAAGTGAACTTTTTGAACCAGACCCGAAACAAATCTCAACTGGTTTGCTCATCTCTAGTGCTAATGCCTTAACATGGCAGCCGGGGGCCTAATGAAGGCCCCCAGGTCTGTCCTCAGTGTATGCCTTTTAGCCTGTACCACAGGCACGACCTAAGACCACGTGCAGAACCACTGCAGTTAATGGGTACATGGCATGAAATCAATGGGACAGATTTTAACGGCTGCTTAGACAGGACTGCACACATCTAACGGCCGTTAAAAACAGGTACACTGGTAAAATATGCCCTTTTAGAAAAATAAGTCCTTTTAGACATCATGACGCGATCATGCTGGGAGTTCGTGGTGACGCCATCACACTTGAGCGCAGGTCCTTCAGAATCAAGAGCGGAATGACTGCTTCCGCGGGTGAAAGTGGATGAGGTGAATGATTTTTTCTCTGCTAAAAACAAACATTCTAGGACCACTATGGGGACAAGGGGGGCATTATTACAGCTAGGGCTACTATGGGAGACAATATTACTGCTGGGGGACACTATGGGGGGCATTCTTACTGCTGGGAACCACTATGGGGGACATTATTAGAGCTGGGAGCTATTATGGGGAACATTACTACTGCTGGGGGCCACTATGGGAGATAATATTACTGCTAGAAGCCACTATGGGCAACATTATTACAGCTGGGGGCCACTATGGGGGACAATTATTACAGCTGGGGGCCACTATGGGGGACATTATTACAGCTGGGAACCACTATGGGGGACATTATTACAGCTGGGGGCCACTATGGGGAACATTATTACAGCTGGGGGCCACTATGGGGAACATTATTACAGCTGGGGGCCACTATGGGGGACATTATTACAGCTGGGAACCTCTATGGGGGACATTATTACAGCTGGTAACCACTATGGGGAACATTATTACAGCTGGGGGCCACTATGGGGGACATTATTACAGCTGGGGGCCACTATGGGGGACATTATTACAGCTGGGGGCCACTATGGGAGATAATAATACTGCTGGAAGCCACTATGGGGAACATTATTACAGCTGGGGGCCACTATGGGGGACATTATTACAGCTGGGGGTCACTATGGGGGACATTATTAGAGCTGGGGGCCACTATGGGGGACATTATTACAGCTGGGAGCCACAATGGGGGACATTATTACAGCTGGGGGCCACTATGGGGGACATTATAACAGCTGGGGGCCACTATGGGGGACATTATTACAGCTGGGAGCCACTATGGGGGACATTATTACAGCTGGGAGCCACTATGGGGGACATTATTTCTGATGGGAGCCACTATGGGGGACGTTACTACTGCTGGGGGCCACTATGGGAGACAATATTACTGCTGGGAGCCACTATGGGGAACATTATTACTGCTGGAGGCCACTATGGGGGACATTATGTATACTGCAGGGGTTGGGATTTAAAAAATAAAAAAAAAACTCAATGAAATTCATCCATTTTTTAATTGCCATGAAAACGGATGCAAAAGGGCCATTAAAACCAGACTGACAGCCAGAAATTGGTTACACAAATGGTTGAAAAGTTGTCATGAAAAACTGACAACTGTCGTGTGCATGTAGCCTAATAGATCGCCTGTCAGTTTCGACAGCATAATACACTGCACTACATAAATAATACAGAGTATTATGTATGCGTTCAAAGGATTGCTTGTCACCTTGTAGGGCTAATAAGTGGTGAAACTAAGAATTAAATCAAGTTTTGTTCTAAAAAAAAAATATTGAAAAGTTAAACACATGCTTTTCACTGAAAAAAAATTAATATATAAATTCAAACCCCCTCCATATATCCGGTATTGCCGCATCCATAATAACCCAAACTATACAATTATTATGTTGTTTATTCCAGATGGCTTATGGCCTAAAAATAAAAAATAAACTCTGCCATATTTGCCATTGTTTTTCTCATATACCAAAAAAATATAATAAAACAAAAACAGTATGCACCCCAAATGATACTAATGAAAACTACAAGTGGTCTCACTACAATCCAGCCCTTACACAGTTCTGTAGAAATAAAAAATAAAAATGTTCTGGGATGTGGCGATGCAAATACATTTTTTTATTTTTAAACGGCTTCATTACTGGAGTGTTTATCCCCTTCCTTACCAGGCCATTTTTCTTACTTGTAGCAATGGGCCTATCTAAATGCAATTTCAAGGAAAACCTTAGACCTTTCTTAAAGGGGTATTCTGGTAAAGTAACTTAATTTTTTTAAAACTAATTAATGCTGCAAGCTGTGACCCAACCAGATACCATATCTATACATATAACCAGAGTTTCAGATTACCTTGCAATCCATTTGTCTAGCTCCTGTGTGAGCCTGCAATACACAGAGTAACATGGCGCCTGATCTTCCCTCACAAAACTTCAAAGACTACAATCCCCACAATCCCTAGCTTTCCTGCTGTGGGTGTTCATTTTTACTGATTGGCTGCCTGATATACAGCCCGGTCACGCCCCCTCTTCTCAGTAATCACCGACACACTAACAAGCCCTTTCTTGCACAAGACATGTAGCTAGAGAATTGATAGCAACACACTGAGCATGCTCGACCTAACAAAGGCTCAGAACTACAGGTCGATGCCACGGTAATTTATGAGGAAACACAGTGGGTAGCAGAGGAAGAAATGAGCCCTAAGGCTACTTTCACACTTGCGGCAGGACGGATCCGACAGGCTGTTCACCATGTCGGATCCGTCCTGCGGCTATTTCGCTCCAGCGCAGCATGGCGAAAGCCGCCGTACTAAAAAGTCCTGCATGTCCGACTTTTTAGTCCGGCGGCTTTCGCCGTGCACCGCTGTTCTGCGCGGGAGCTCCGCCCCCGTCCCCATTATAGTCAATGGGGACGGAGCGGCAGTCTGGCGGCACGGCGAAATAGCCGCAGGACGGATCAGACATGGTGAACAGCCTGTCGGATCCGTCCTGCCGCAAGTGTGAAAGTACCCTAACAGTGCATCATCCACAGACCCCCATAACAGTGCGTCATCCACAGATCCCCATGACAGCATCATCCACAGATCCTCCATAACAGTGCGTCATCCACAGATTCCCTATAACGATACATCAGCCACAGATCCCCCATAACAGTGTCATCCACAGACCACCATTAGTTAAAAACTCATCAAAAGCACGCCTTTTGGTTCAAAATATATTTTTTCTTATTTTCGTCCTCAAAAACCTAGGTGCGTCTTATCAGGTGTGTCTTATTTGCGTCTTATCAGGTGCGTCTCATAAAGCGAAAAATACGGTAGGTGACTTAGGGGTAAGTTACAGAATTTGCACTGCAAATAAAATAAATCTAGAGGGCTGTATTATTACAGCACAAAATGGCTCCTGCACTATATATCTAATATATAAAGCTGAGTGTATGTGTATGTATGTCCGCTAAAGGAATCCGCACCGTCGCATTTACAATCACGAAATTTGGCACACAGGTACATCAGGTGTCCAGGAAGGTTTTAGACCGGGTCTCCGCTCTCTAGGACGTACCGTTCCTGATATATTCCCAAAAAATGCATTAGCCAATAGAAGCTTGGTCACATGACCCGTATCAGCCAATAGAAGCTCGCAGGCTGTTAGCCTCCACATACACAGTTCTACTCCAGGTTTCCATAACAACCCAGCCATTTTTCTTCACTGCTGTAGGTGAGCTTTAAAGGAAATCTGTCAACAGGATAATCGCTATTGAAGTAAAGCAATGGCCTAATAGCACTTACTGCCTTATTTCAAGATGTGCCTTTGTTTCAGCAATAGATGTTTTTATCCTTTGAAAATCCAGTTTATTTAGTATGCAAATGAGCCAGTAAGGTGCCCAGAGGGGCGTCATTCTTGCAGTAAGAGCCCAAACAATCCCCGCTGCCACAATGTGTCCACCCTCAAAAGACGAACTTAAAACCCTGCCCCCAGGTCTCGCCCCCTGATCCTGTTAGGACACGCCCCCTCACACTCCTCAGCTGACAGATTGAAAACATGAAGTTAAAAATCAACTTCTGTCAGCTGCAGGGGTGAGAGGGAGGGTGACTTTCTCCCTGCAGCTCACACTCAGACAGCACTGTGCTGCTGTCTTAGAGTGAGCTGTTTAAAAGCAAACGCCCCTGATCCAGTAAAGGCCACTGTTAAGGGGGCTGGGAAGGCTGCTGTTAAGTTTAAAGAGGACCTTTCATTACAATAAAAAATCTAAACTAAGCATACAGACATGGAGAGTGGCGCCCAGGGTTCTCCCTGCACTTACTATTATCCCTGGGCGCCCCTCCGTTCACCTGGTATAGGCTCCAGTATCTTCTGATTTTTGGCTCAACTGGGAGGAGCCTGCCGGCGTCTCCGTCTCCCAGGCTGTAGCGCTGGCCAATCGCAGCGCTCAGCTCATAGCCTGAGAGGTTTTTTTTTCTCCTCCCAGTTGAGCCGAAAATCTGAAGATACCGGAGCCTATACCGGGAGAGCTGAGCGGCGCCCAGGGATAATAGTAAGTGCAGGGAGATCCCTGGGTGCCGCTCTCCATGTCTGTATGCTTAGTTTAGATTTTTTATTGTAATGAAAGGTCCTCTTTAAAGTTAAGGGGGTGGGCTGCTGTGGAGGTCCAATTTTAAGGGAAGGGGCACTGTGGGGGGGGGGTCGGTGTTAAGGGGTGGGGGGCTGTGGAGGTCACTGTTCAGGGGGCAGGGTGCTGTAGATGTCACTGTTCTAGTGCATAGTGTTGATATTTTTTAACGACACACACAAACATTAAATAAAATAGATTAAATATACCCGAGCGAAGCGGGGTCTTTCAGCTAGTATTACATATAGTACAGGTCCCATTTTGACCACATCTAGCAGTCTAATTTTTAAGTTGAGAATGTTATATATTTAGTTCTTTATTTGGCATTAATAGCAGCCAAGCTAAACCCAGAGGGGTCCAGAGGGGGGTTCACCCGGCTTTCACTCTGCCACTGTCCGTGCCTCTTTCTTCGCAACCGTCCCTACCTTTGTCTTTTTCTAAGCCTCAGATCTGCCCCCACCTTTATCAGCCTCCTATCAGATCCCCCCAGAGTACATCACCCTCAGATCAGACCCCCCCCAGCCATAGATCAGACCCACAGCCTCAGATCACACCCCCATTAGACCTCCCAACCTTAGATCAGACCCCCATCAGACCCTACCTAGCCTCAGATCAGCCCCCCAGCCTCAGATCAGAACCCACAGCCTCAGATCAGACGCCCAATAGGCCCAGCTTTAGATCAGACCCACAGCCTCAGATCAGACCCCCCCAGCCTCAGATAAGCCCCCATTAGACCCCCAGCCTCAGATCAGCCCCCATCAGACCCCCCTGACTCAGACCAGCCCCCATCAGAAACCCCCAGCCTCAGATCAGACCCCATCAGACCCTCCCCACCCTTAGATCAGTCCCAATCAGACCTCAGATCAGACATAAAAAATAAAAATAAAAACTTACCTCTGTAGCTCCGGACAAATTAGGGAAATTTGGACATTTTGAGAGTTTTTTATTTTATTTTTTATTTAATATGTAAAGTAAGCATGCATTTGTTTATTTTACACGGAAACAAAACCTGCTATACAAAATATAGCGAATACCTAGATTTTTTTAATTAAGAAAATGTATGTATGTTTGTATATTTTACACACACAAATTCCACTATACTATTGCTAAAACAATTTATTATAAACGAAAAGGGGGGGTTATATGGGTGTGTAACTAGTGTGCTAACACTAGTAACTATTGCTATAACTTTTAAAAAATTTTAATTTTCTGTATTTCTTTTTATTAATTTAAAAAAATGTTTTTATTAATCATTTATTTTTGCTTTTCATATATATTTTTTTAAGTGAATTAACCCCTTCCTGCCACAGTCAGGGCAGCAAGGGGTTAAATCACAGTCTGCGGGCTGACAGTTTATTTTACAGCCAGCAGGTGGCGCTCTTACATAAGGAAAAGTGCTCCCTGTCGGCTTTTACATTTAACACTGTGATAGATCCGTGTAGCAGGGTGCTGCAAGGATCTATCACTTCTCCCTGTGAACGCAGCTGTCGAATGACAGCACAGTCACAGTGATCTGCAGATAAATCTGCTTAATAAAGACCAGAGATGGTCGAAACGTTGCTGTCACTATGCTACTGATTTAAAATAAAAAGACTGGATTTTTCATAAATGGAAGAGTGCTGCGGATTTTTAGTGATCTGCAGAGGCATGTAACCCCGCGCTTTTATACGTCAGGTTACAGATCGGAGCCTACTGCCATGAGTAGTGTTGAGCCAAGCAAACTTTGGATCATAGATCCATAGTTGCTTCGGTCAAAAATTTGTTTAAATACTGTACAGAGATTCGTCTCTGTACAGCATTCAAATGTATGGGCTCTGGTGAGGCCAAGTGAGTTATCACCAAAGTCCCTTGAGACTTAGGGATAACTTTGGGATTTGATTTTTAAACTTTAAAACCATTTTAAAACATAGATCCAAAGTTAGCTTTGGTACCGAGGTAACAGTCTTGCGGGACTTCGGTGATAACTAACTTTGCCTCGCCAGAGCCCATACATTTGATTGCTGTACGGAGACTAATCTCCATACAGCATTCAAATGAATTTTTTACCGAAGCGACTATGGATCTATGATTCGAAGCTTACTTCTCTCAACACTAGCCAAAGTGTAAAGTTATGCGGCGGTAGGCAAAAGGTTAAGAAAATTAGTAAAAACACGCCACCTACCAGTTTGGCCTTGCATACAACATGGGGCCACTGATATGTTTTTTTTCCATGGCCACTTAAAGTTCCCAATAAAGCTGCTGGGGCCATTAAGCCATTCACACGTCAGTGTTTGGTCAGTGATTTCCATCAGTGATTGTGAGCCAAAACCAGGATTGGAGCCTCCACAAACATAAGGTATAAGTGAAAGATCTGCACCTGTTCTCTGTTTAGAGCCGCACCTGGTCTTAGTCAAGAATATAACTACTATAATACTGCCTCCTATGTACAAGAATATAACTACTATAATACTGCCTCCTATGTACAAGAATATAACTACTATAATACTGCTCCTATGAATGATAATATAACTACTATAATACTGCCTCCTATGTACAAGAATATAACTACTATCATACTGCCTCCTATGTACAAGAATATAACTACTATAATACTGCTTCCTATGTACAAGAATATAACTACTATAATACTGCTCCTAGGTACAAGAATATAACCACTATAATACTACCTCCTATGTACAAGAATATAACTACTATAATACTGCTCCTATATACAAGAATATAACTACTATAATACTACCTCCTATGTACAATAATATAACTACTATAATACTGCTCCTATGTACAATAATATAACTACTATAATACTGCTCCTAGGTACAAGAATATAACTACTATAATACTGCTCCTATGTACAAGAATATAACTACTATAATACTGCTCCTAGGTACAAGAATATAACTACTATAATACTGCTCCTATGTACAAGAATATAACTACTATAATACTGCTCCTATGTACAATAATATAACTACTATAATACTGCTCTTATGTACAAGACTATAACTACTATAATACTGCTCCTGGGTACAAGAATATAACTACTATAATACTGCTCCTATGTACAATAATATAACTACTATAATACTGCTCTTATGTACAAGAATATAACTACTATAATACTGCTCCTAGGTACAAGAATATAACTACTATAATACTGCTCCTATGTACAAGAATATAACTACTATAATACTGCTCCTATGAATGATAATATAACTACTATAATACTGCTCCTATGTACAATAATATAACTACTATAATACTGCTCTTATGTACAAGAATATAACTACTATAATACTGCTCCTATGTACAATAATATAACTACTATAATACTGCTCCTATATACAAGAATATAACTACTATAATACTACCTCCTATGTACAAGAATATAACTACTATAATACTGCTCCTATATACAAGAATATAACTACTATAATACTACCTCCTATGTACAATAATATAACTACTATAATACTGCTCCTATGTACAATAATATAACTACTATAATACTGCTCCTAGGTACAAGAATATAACTACTATAATACTGCTCCTATGTACAAGAATATAACTACTATAATACTGCTCCTAGGTACAAGAATATAACTACTATAATACTGCTCCTATGTACAATAATATAACTACTATAATACTGCTCCTATGTACAATAATATAACTACTATAATACTGCTCTTATGTACAAGACTATAACTACTATAATACTGCTCCTGGGTACAAGAATATAACTACTATAATACTGCTCCTATGTACAATAATATAACTACTATAATACTGCTCTTATGTACAAGAATATAACTACTATAATACTGCTCCTAGGTACAAGACAATAACTACTATAATACTGCTCCTATGTACAAGAATATAACTACTATAATACTGCTCCTATGTACAATAATATAACTACTATAATACTGCTCCTATGTACAATAATATAACTACTATAATACTGCTCTTATGTACAAGACTATAACTACTATAATACTGCTCCTGGGTACAAGAATATAACTACTATAATACTGCTCCTATGTACAATAATATAACTACTATAATACTGCTCTTATGTACAAGAATATAACTACTATAATACTGCTCCTAGGTACAAGAATATAACTACTATAATACTGCTCCTATGTACAAGAATATAACTACTATAATACTGCTCCTATGTACAATAATATAACTACTATAATACTGCCTGTTATGGATAAGTACAGTAAGATTTTCATACTGACTACAATGGATGTCTTTCTCATTGTGATGATTTCTTAACTTCTGAATGGGCCAATTTCCACCTTTTTATGTTTTTCATCTCCAGTCATTGTAGTATAGGGAATCTCAGAAAGAACTACTACATTATACATTATAATTCTCTGATTCTACTTCACAGGAACATGAAGACTGCTAGAAAGGATGGATCCATCAGGGGATAAAGAGAATCATCCAGCAGAGGGAAAGAGAAGAGGAAATATATAGCTACATGCGGACCTGTATCACCACAACAGAATCCCGCGGTGCCCGGCTGCAGACAGGTTCCCTCCAGGGAGAACAGCACAACAGCTAGAATCGTCCTCCTCACTCCTGTTTCAGTTGTATATTAGCGAGTTACGTTGCGATGTCTTTTGTTTTGCACATGAACCCTCTGAATTGTGACGCGCTGTGGAAAATGGTGGCGCTATAGAAGTAAAGATTATTTTTATCTACTGTGGAACAAGAGATTGCGGGTTGGTCTGTCTGATGGGCAGGGGTGCACCTAGCCTTTCTGCTGCCCGAGTCAAAAACTGAAATGGCGCCCCATCTCAATGCCAATTTCTCAACCTAACCCCTTTGCCACAATGAAAGCGCTCTAGTGCTGCCTGAGGCGATCGCCTCACCTGGCCTCATTGGTGGTGCACCCGTGCTGATGGGAGAAGCACATATCACACATACAATTTGCACATGGTTCATATTTGGTGCAACCGCCCTCTTATTCCCAAAACATCTCCTAATACAGCAAAAAAATATCTAAATGTCCAGGACAACGGAACGGTTAAAGTGAGCCTAGCCTCTCACTAGGGGCTCCATTTTCCTTTTGCTAAGCTTTCTCTTTAGAGAACCCCTGCCACTTCTACACCCTCAAAAAATGTCCTGAGAATCCATCACATGGACATGGTTTCCCCGATGCTGTACTGCCAAGAATCCCGGACCATCTGGCTCTGGATGAACTGTAATTTACTGCATGCGGCGAAACCAACCTCGCCACTGGGTGGTGGAGAGGCCTGGTTGCCAGCCTCTTGCCCCAGGATTATGGGCCCTCTCATCAGCCATGCTTCCTTTGTTCACAAAGGACTTTTACAAACGTTTGAACCCCTGGTCTAATTCGTGCCATTTTGGGATATGTTAAATGTCTATGTGTACTGTAAAGGGTGGGACATTGTATATTTGAGTGGTGATGTCTGTCCTATTGTCTCCACGTGTGTATTGGCGATTTCCCTTTGTCCTAAGAGATAATTGAATTACGCCTCGGTTGTCTCCAGGACAGAAGACATTGTGTATTCTCCTGCCTGTGATACAATTGCATCAACCCATTGTGTGGGGTAATTGTATCACAGGCAGAGGGGAGGATTTTGTGTGGGAGTGTCTGAGTGTATTGTACGTGTTTATTGGTTGTTTTTACAAAACCCTGTGGGTGGTAACCTTGTTGGAAAATGTGTATAAGTCAATGCTTGTGTGTTCAATAAAGAGTTCCTGTTTTACCCTTCATCATGTTGAGGCTGGTGTTTGGGTAACTGATCGACACTGGGGATTGCTATACGCTGAAGATTTGCTATACTCCCCTGGCTATACTTTAGGATTTAGGAGAGGTTCACCCACTGGAGCCTGGAGCCTTGTCGTAGGTCCAGGGTGGGTAGGAGACGGTGAGACCTCAACCAAGCTTCGGCGGTTCGTGAGGTCTGCAGCGCTTACGGTGTCAAGTGGAGTGCTTGGAGTCCTCGGGAAGCACTAGGAGCATCATTCGACGGAGGTACCCGGTCGGGGTGCCAGGAGATCAGTTACACTGCACATACATTTAAAGGGGCTTTCCTGTTTTATGTAATTAAGCTTAGGCACAGTTTACATAGGCATGCCAGTTTGGGTCTTTGCCGCTTTTGACAGGAAGAATAGCGCAACACGCAGGTCTGTTCTCACCATCAAAATGACCGAAACCTTGACACAACCCCAACTAACCCCACTGGAACTCCCAGCAAAAATACAGGTCAGTGAGGTCTTTAGTTCTGTCCTCACCGCTGACTGGTGGGGGTCAGACATCCTGAAGCCCACTGATCAGCTGCTTCGGGGTAGCTCCGTCCCCCACTGCAGCGCTCCCACTGACTGCCCCATACACACATCAACGGTCTCAGTGGTGATGAGTAGAGCCGCCCTGTCTGCCAGTATGAAATGGGAGCAGTCTTATTGCTGAGGGTAAATGGGGATCAGAGCCCCCAATTCTGATAATTGTTGCGGTCCCCTAATGGTTAGCTGATAAATGTTTCTGAATTGAACACCACATTGTATATTGAAAAGATCTTCAACTTTCTGATATACTTTGGGTTTTAATTGCTTACAAGATCTCTGCTTGCTGTCAGGGAGCTGGACCCTTCTAGTATACATCTCAAGAAGCTGACAACCTGTAAGTATTTGTATACAGCAAAGAAACGTTGCAATCAGGACTCCAGGCTGACACATTGTACCAAACTATCAAGACAGGAGTGTCCTGATGCCGGCTAGACTGGATATAATGACAGCAAACCCTCAACTGTGACAATTACTAAGTTAGTACAGGTTTTCAGCCTCGGATGTGAACAATGTTATAATTTACTAACAGCAAGCAGAGATATTGATATGGTAAAGAAATGAAGCATGAAGTACTGTTTTAGAAAGTTGCAGGACTTTTCCTTCCAGCGCTGCGTTCTCTTCACCGTTTACCCGCTTGCTGCTGCAATGCCAACGGCAAGCAAGTATCCAGGGACGAGAATGCAGCGCTCGCAGGAGCTGATCGGCGGGGGTGCCGGGAGTCCGACCCTCAACGACCGGAGATTGTGAGGATAGGTCATCAATACTGGAAACTGGACAACCCCTTTAAAGGGAACCTGTCATGTGGATATTTGGTTATAATCTAATTATATATAATCATTAACTACTAAAAAGTGTCTTAGATGTATTCACTTACTGGTGTGACAGATGGTTACCTCATAATATACACACAAAGATGCCACATGCCGCATGCTAATGAGCTGATTTGAGTCAAGCGTGATGTCAGTGAGTCCAGCATTTTTTTAATTCAAAGCTATAGCCACTCCCCTGCCCACCTGCTGCTGATTCATATGGAAAATAACTGTCAATCAGCAGCAGGTAGGCGGGGAGAGTCAGGAGCTCATGAATATTCAGGACTCATCATTATCAGCTGGAGCTTTTCAATACAAGATGTTGGCAGATTGACTGGGTCAATTAAAGAAAGTGACCCAGCATTTTGCTAAGAGAATCAGTCACTTATTTATGTTGCCCTTAGTTAGGACACCATAAAACTGGTGACAGGTTCCCTTTAAATACATAGTTGCAGACCACTTTTAATTGACACAATTCAACAAAAGCCATTGAAAAAGTCAAATGAAAGGTTGTTTGTACTGTGGAATTAGTTTAAGTGTCAAGTTAAACCTTGCTATGTCTGTACATAAGCCAATGCACCAGAATGCTTTGTATTATGTGCGATATTAGGAGGTATGCAGCTCGCCTCAAGAGGCGAACGCATCAGCCCCATGCATAAACCTTACCGAAAGAAAGAAACATACATGTCCCAGTGAGCTCCCACCAACCCACTGGTAACATGCACCAACATTCATAGTCTAACGGCATAAAAAAACGTCCCTATCCGATTAGAGAGGTTGGAGCAGTGATTAAATGTCTGACAGCGATGATTACAGCAATTCTCATGGTTGTAAGACGTGGCAGTCTCACCATTCATAATGACGGGAACAACGCGGAGACAAGGAAACGTCTTGGGTGGAGGACACTTGCTGAGAACTTGCAGTAGAGGGCTCTCAATTACTGCGGAAAATGACTGGGGACTGCCGACAACTCGTCTTCATACAGCAGCACAAACAAAGGAGGCGAAACCGGAGTGTAATGAGGCTGCTCTATAATTAGACGAGCGCTGACAACTTCCTATAGAAAGCAAACATTAAGGACCATTCCGACGGTGGGGTGAGGACTCGCGCTCGGGCACTTAGCTGCGCTCCTTTCGCTTACTCCTGCAGAGATATCTTCTTACTGACCAGACAAATCTCGGAACAATACACAAAACTTTCCGCCTCTCACTACAGAACGGTTTTCATTTCAATTCTCTAATTCAAGTGTCTCAGAAAGCTGGGTAATACTGACAACCCTGGCAATGGTAACCATACTGGTTGTCACCCAGCTTCCCTGTCATTAAGAAATTAAAGAGCGGAATGTTCAGCATCTTAACAGAGAAGGACGACTCAAAGACAAGGGCATTTAATAGGAAGATGCTTTGGGGTCTTCCCATGCTACCTGAAGGGTTAATCGGCCTAATGTCTATGGGAGGTTTACATTGTCAGAGTGACGAGAATATTCTCTCTGTACGGCGCGGCAGAATATGAAGGCGCTATAAACTGGGCTGTTCATGTAATGAAATCATCACAACTCACCACATGTCACCATCCATGAGGGTCTTATCATTGGGAGCTCCGGCGTGTCCATAATGAAGGATGGAGGAGTTATCGCCACTGTAAGAAAGAAGAGCAGAGAGATGAAAGCAAGAACTACAAGAAAAGGGCAAACCAAAAAGAAGTGCTCATATAAAGGGAAACATGTTCTTCCATCACTGACCACTGGGGGCAGCGATGGGGGCACGTCAATACTATACTAATAAGTAAAATAAGAAGGTGCATAATTATTACTAATAATCTCCTCATTGATAATACTATAAAATAATAATAAGAATTATATCAATAATACTAATAATTCAAATAATAATAATAATAATAATAATAATAGATACAAAAAGTGTTAACAGATTTTTACTGAATTTACTGAAAAGCCACAGAACCTGAACCATCTCATAATGCATGTGGCTAAGTTGTATTAATATTCTAGGAAGCCAAGTGCAGAGTATTAAAGGGGTATTCTGTTTGTTAGAAGTTATCCGCTATCCACAGAATAGGGGACAACTATTAGATCGGTGGGGGTCCCAGTGGTCCCACGAGAAAAGGGGGGCCCGTACACCCTAAAATGAGCGGCTGGTCACACACACATTCATTTCTATGGGAGTGGCCGAGTGCAGTGCTTGACTGGGGGCTGCAGGAGGTACGAGGCCCTCATACTCATGATCGGTGTGGGTCCCAGCGGAAAGACCCCCACCGATATAATAGTTATCTCTCATTCTGTGCATAGGGTATAACGTGTGATAACCAGAATATCCCTTTAGCTCATTGCTGGGTATCAGTACAGTAGTCCCTCAAGATGGAATATTAGTTGGTTCTGGAAAGTCCATTGTATGTTGAAACCACTGTAACTTGAGTCCATAAATCTATGGAAAACTAGTAGTTGGTTCTAAAGCCCCCAACTGTAATCCCAAGATATGACAAAATAACGATTTAAAGCCCATCTGTCAGCAGATCTGTCCCTATGACACCGGCTGACCTGTTACATGTGAACCTGGCAGCTGAAGACATCGGCGTTGGTCCCATGTTCATATGTGCCACATCGCTATGTTTTATTATATGAAAATGCTCTAGGAGCAACTGGGGCGTTGCCGTTACACTTGGAGGCTCTGCTCTCTCTACAACTGACGCGTCCTCTGCACTTTGATTGACAGGACCAGGTGTGATGACATTTACACTGCCTGGTCCTGTTAATCGAAGCACTGAGGGTGCAGCAGTTGCAGAGAGAGCAGAGCCTCTAGGTAACAGCAACGCCCCCATTGCTCCTAGAGGCTCATTTGCATATATTACAACATAATTTTTCTCAGCAATGCGGGCACATATGAACATGGGACCAACACAGATGCCTTCAGCTGCACATGTAACAGGTCAGCCAGTGTCATAGGGACAGATCTGCTGACAGATTTGCTTTAAGAGAAATAATTAGATAACTAAGACAGATAAAGAGTCTCCTTACATATAACAGTCAGGAATATCTGCTGGAAGCTGTATACTGCTTTCTATAATGAGTGCACCAGAAAAGTGGAGTCACCCTCATCAGACATCCAGACCCTGGCACAGAGAGCGCAGTACAGGACATGTAGTACCGCACTGTAGTGTAAAGAGGAGACAACCTATACAGGGATCTTACAAGAGAATTGCCATGTTGATTGGTTGGACCTGAGTCTGAGATGTTGTACATTGAGTCTTGTTTCAATTTACGATGGCCCAGGAGAGACCAATGTAAGTTGTAAATATTGTATATGGAGAGACCATTGGACATGATCTAGGGTGTACAAACAATTGGAAGACCGTGATGAGAGTTGTAGTCTCCTTATAGCTGTAGTTGGCAGGCACCTCTTTAGGATGTTAGATTTTTTGCCGCTCTCATACAGTAGTATGTTGTACTCAGATACCCTCTCTGTACGTACTTATGGTATGGGAAAGCAGAGTTTTCTTCCTCTGACAGTAGCCGCTGGGAGCCCTGGAATAATACACATTGGGCACAAGCCTCTGGGGACTCACATATGAACAGACAGCGGGGCTCAGATGGTCATTCCCTGCCTGCTGGGCGGCCACCTCCCCGGCCCATCAAATTCTCATTACAGGCCAGGTATAAATCTGCGGGTTTACTGCTCTCCCCAGGAATCAATCTCTCCCCCTTTGTTTTTAATCTTCACAGAGCAAAAAGAAGAGAAAATGAAAACTAGATTGGCGCGGTCACACTGCGAACAGGTCCACATCTATATGCTTTGAAGAGACAAGAAAAAGGAGCCGTCAATGCAGAGGCTCTGTCAGCAGCATCGCTCCCCATCCCTGTGTATACAAGTACTGTGTGGCCATGTATACACATTACATGACATGGCATACAGTGGGCTGTAGTCCAGTTAGGGGGGCAGAGACCAGAGGTGCACCTCCAATGAGGTCAGGTGAGGAGCCTGCCTCAGGTGGTAAAACCTAGAGACAAGTGGGGGCATTGGCATGGCCATAGGAAATGAGCGCTTCCATTGTTGAAGTGCTCATCTCTCTAGGGTCAACTGTATCACAATATGCCTTTAACAGTAGAGCTGGAGGGGAACGCAGTTTCAATTTTCGCCTCAGGCAGCAGAAAGGCTAAGTGCATCCGGTTTCGGAAGGAAACGCACAGGGGATCCACTTGTGAAAAAGAAATGATAAGTACTTACATAGAAGATCCGGAGCAACTGCTACGATTCTCCTAGGCATCATCTATTTACCTGACTGCAGCTGTCACGTCGACAGTACATGACTACTGCAGCCCATCGCTGGAGCGATGACTGCAGTGAGGCCCGTGATTGGATGCAGAAGTCACATGTTGTCAATGTCACCACTGAAGTCGGTTAAACAGATCCCTGTCGACAGAACGAGAGAAGCTGCATGGGATCTGCCAGGTAAGTAATGATCACTTTCTGATGGCAGTTGGATCTTGCTGAAACTGGACAAACCCTTGAAGTTATTATTTTAACTCAAATTAGTGGTTACCTACAGTAAACATAAAGTTGCACTAAGTCTCAGTCTTCACTCACTTACAGACCCTCTGATATTCTGTTTACAACCTGCTCCTAGCTTCAGACTTGTCTCCCTGTGATACATGATGGATCTGTGTGTCCAGGATGCTGCTGTCTTCCCCCTGCAGACTGCCTTTCCTCTCTTCTGTCAGCTGACCTCCTCTATATATATCTGCTCTGTGCAACCTCCTCCTCCTCCCTGCTGCTATCTCTAAAACTAAGATTCAGAGGGGAAGGAGACAGAGCCATCAGATACAGGAGCGGAGCTCTGGTGGATTGACATCAGATTGAGCAGCATAAGTAGCCGGGTGAAAGAATTACCCATATTCTGCAGAAGCAAAATGGTGGGAAACTGTAAATTAAGACTATTTGGGAAATTGCTTCATTTTGCATTTAGGAACCAAATGAGTAATAAAAAAAATACGTGCATAAGTGTCCATGGTCTTTAAGCCTATATATGCTGATTTAAGCATGTGTCATAGAAGGTGATGTTTCTTCACTGCCACAAGATAAAACTTACAAGCCCAAAAAAATCACCAGATATTAAATGTTTAACACATCCATAGATAATAAGCAAGTGACCTGTCACTTTCTAATAATCTATCAGGCTTGATGACAACATATAAAGGGGAGAAGACGTTGGCAGATACAATGGATAGAAAAAAGGTCTACACACCCCTGTTAAAATAAAAAAATGAGACAAAGTTAAATCATTTCAGAACTTTTTCCATCTTTAATGTGACCTATAAACTGTACAACTCAATTGAAAAGCCAACTGAAATCTTTTAGGTGGAGGGAAGAAAAAATATAAAAATAAAATAATATGGTTGCGTAAGTGTGCACACCATTAAACTAATACTTTGTTGAAGCACCTTCTGATTTTATTACAGCACTCAGTCTTTTTGGGTATGAGTCTATCAGCATGGCACATTTTGACTTGGCAAGATTTGCCCACTCTTCTTTGCAAAAACACTCCAAATCTGTCAGATTGCGAGGGCATCTCCTGGGCACGGCGCTCTTCAGATCACCCCACAGATTTTCAATCGGATTCAGGTCTGGGCTCTGGCTGGGCCATTCCAAAACTTTAATCTTCTTCTGGTGAAGCCATTCCTTTGTTGATTTGGATGTATGCTTTGGGTCATTGTCATGCTGAAAGATGAAGTTCCTCTTCATGTTCAGCTTTCTAGCAGAAGCCTGAAGGTTTTGTGCCAATATTGACTGGTATTTGGAACTGTTCATAATTCCCTCTAGCTTAACTAAGGCCCCAGTTCCAGCTGAAGAAGAACAGCCCCTTGGCATGATGCTGCCACCACCATGCTTCACTGTGGGGATGGGGTTCTTTTGGTGATGTGCAGTGTTTTTGCGCCAAACATATCTTTTGGAATTATGGCCAAAAAGTTCAACCTTGGTTTCATCAGCCCATAACACCTTTTCCCACATGCAGCTCCTCTAATGTTGCTGTTGGCCTCTTGGTCCCTCCCAGACCAGTTTCCTTCTCGTCTTTTTATCAATTTTGGAGGGACGTCCAGTTCTTGGTAATGTCACTGTTGTGCCATATTTTCTCCACTTGATGACGGTCTTCACTGTGTTCCATGGTAAATATCTAATGCCTTGGACATTCTTTTGTACCCTTTCCTGACCGATACCTTTTAACAATGAGATCCTTCTGATGCTTTGGAAGCTCTCTGTGGACCATGGCTTCTGCTGTGGGATGCGACTAAGAAAATTTCAGGAAAGGCCAACTAGAGCAGCAGATTTTTATTTGGGGTAAATCAGAGGCACTTTAAAATGATGGCAGGTGTATGCTGACTCCTATTTAACATAATTTTGAATGTGATTACTTAATTCTGAACACAGCTACATCCCCAGTTATAAGAGGGTGTGCAGACTTATGCAACCACATAACAGAAACCTGACATTTTAACAGGGGTGTGTAGACTTTTTATATCCACTGTATGTGCACATGTTCATAGCATGATTTGTGGCAGACATGAAATACAGGCGACTAATAAAAGCTCGAGTAACAGACGATTATATGGGGACCGCTGACAGTTCTAGAGTTTGCCCCTCCCAACACTGCAAAAACCTCTAAAAAATACTAAATTCATTACTTCTGAGCTTGTATTTAATCTAAGGAAAAATCATAGGTAAAATGACTGATAGCCCCGATAAATCAAATTGTCTTTGTACTTTAACCTTGCAGAATAAAGTCTAATTTGTTTATCCTCTGGAAATGTCAGCTACGTCAATCTAGCAGTCAATGTACACAGAGCCCGCTCCTGCCTGCAGCCATCTGCATATTCACTGCGCGCTCCTGTGGGTGAGGGTCCTACGTGCACACAGTGTCTACCACGCTGCTTTCAGACACGCATTTCACAAATTAATCTCTCCCCAACGAGCGGCACGACTGATTTGTGAAGCAGCGATCAGGCACCGCCAGATAATTAGGAGACATCTCTGGCCAGTGAGTAATACCACAGCATACCTAAGTTGCAAAAAAAGAGCATGTCATCTGTATACAAACCTACTACATGCTACAGTACAATACATACACAATTATACAGGTTTTACCATCTCAGAAAATAATGGCGCTAGTAATAGAGCCGAGCAAGGAAAAGAGTAAATCATTATCTGAGAAGGGAAAACCACATTCACAAGCACAGACAGGCAGACATATCCCTGTTCATGGGAGGAAGTATTACAGCAGTGATATTGCTAAACATACGGAACAGTATTAAATTACATTACTGTCCACAGAGGGCAGAATTATAATAAATTCTTATAAACAGAGGCCAGAATTATAGTATTATAGTAGTTATATTCTTGTACATAGGAGGCAGCATTGTAGTAGTTATATTCCTGTACATAGGAGCAGTATTATAGTAGTTATATTCTTGTATATAGGAGCAGTATTATAGTAGTTATATTCTTGTACATAGAAGCGGTATTATAGTAGTTATATTCTTGTACATAGGAGCGGTATTATAGTAGTTATATTCTTGTACATAGGAGCAGTATTATAGTAGTTATATTCTTGTACATAGGGCGCAGTATTATAGTAGTTATATTCTTATACATAGGAGGCAGTATTATAGTAGTTATATTTTTGTACATAGGAGCGGTATTATAGTAGTTATATTCTTGTACATAGGAGCAGTATTATAATAGTTATATTCTTGTACATAGGAGCAGTATTATAATAGTTATAT
Source organism: Bufo gargarizans (assembly GCF_014858855.1). NCBI lineage: Eukaryota > Metazoa > Chordata > Amphibia > Anura > Bufonidae > Bufo > Bufo gargarizans. The sequence goes on from NC_058089.1 coordinate 118,482,769, forward strand.
TCTTGTACATAGGAGCAGTATTATAGTAGTTATATTCTTATACATAGGGGCCAGTATTATAGTAGTTATATTCTTGTACATAGGAGGCAGTATTATAGTAGTTATATTTTTGTACATAGGAGCAGTATTATAGTAGTTATATTCCTGTACATAGGAGGCAGTATTATAGTAGTTATATTCTTGTACAAAGGAGTAGTATTATATGATATTCTTGTACATATGAGGCAGTATTATAGTAATTATATTCTTGTACATAGCAGTATTATAGTAGTTATATTCATGTACATAGGAGCAGTATTATAGTAGTTATATTCTTGTATATAGGAGCAGTATTATAGTAGTTATATTCATGTACATAGGAGCAGTATTATAGTAGTTATATTCTTGTACATAGGAGCAGTATTATAGTAGTTATATTCTTGTATATAGGAGGCAGTATTATAGTAGTTATATTCTTGTACATAGGAGCAGTATTATAGTAGTTATATTCTTGTACATAGGAGGCAGTATTATAGTAGTTATATTCTTGTATGTAGGAGCAGTATTATAGTAGTTATATTCTTGTACATACGAGGCAGTATTATAGTATTTATATTCTTATACATAGGAGGCAGTATTATAGTAGTTATATTCTTGAACATAGGAGCAGTAATATAGTAGTTATATTCTTGTACATAGGAGCAGTATTATAGTAGTTATATTCTTGTACATAGGAGCAGTATTATAGTAGTTATATTCTTGTATATAGGAGGCAGTATTATAGTAGTTATATTCTTGTACACAGGAGGCAGTATTATAGTAGTTATATTCTTGTACATAGGAGGCAGTATTATAGTAGTTATATTCTTGTATGTAGGAGCAGTATTATAGTAGTTATATTCTTGTACATACGAGGCAGTATTATAGTATTTATATTCTTATACATAGGAGGCAGTATTATAGTAGTTATATTCTTGAACATAGGAGCAGTAATATAGTAGTTATATTCTTGTACATAGGAGCAGTATTATAGTAGTTATATTCTTGTACATATGAGGCATTATAGTTATATTCAAGATGTAGAAACATCTCAAAGATGATTAAGGCCGAGTTCACTTCATTCAACTCGCAGTCTGTGTATACGAGAGGTCCCGTACCGACCTCCCTAGCACTGATAGAGTTGCATAGCATTATATTGATTTATGATGCTATGTAACCCTTAGGCCTCTTTCACACGGCCGTTGCGGAAACATGTGCGGGAACACCCGCGATTTTTCCGCGCGAGTGCAAAACATTGTCATCGCATCCGCGGGGAATACTCGCCCGTGTGAAAGGGGCCTTACAGTTCTGGAATGTATTGAATAACACTGACACAATGCTGTGCGGATGCAATGCGATTTTCACGCATGGCTGCTAGGAGATGATGTTAGTAAATTGATTAAAGTCAATTTACTCTTATCTTCTTAATTCAGAATGCTTAGTAAAATGTTGCTTAAGGGTTAAATATTAAAAAAATTACTCACCTCATCCACTTAATGGGGCAGCCGGCATTGTCTTCTTTGAGGACTTGCAAAGGGATCTTTGATGATGAAATTGCGCTCGCCACGTGGCGAGCGCAGTGAAGTCAGCGCAGGTCCTGCTCAATGAAGATAGAAGGATCTTCTATCTTCATTCAGCAGGACCTGCGCTGACGTTACCGCGTTCACCACATGGTGAGCGCGATTACGTCAAAGGTCCTTTTGCAGGTCCTCAAAGAAGAAGAAAGAAGACGATGCCGGCTGTGCGATCAAGTGGATGAGGTGAGTTAATTTTATTTGATTTTTTTAACCCCTCAAGCAACATTTTACTAAGCATAAGTATTAAGAATGCTATTCTTTTCCCTTATAACCCATGTTATAAGGGAAAATAATAACATCTACACAACAATGAACTTCAGTGATGAAGTTCGGGTTTGGGTACCACATTCAGTTTTTTATCACACTTGTTCTAAATGCATTGCACCTGCGCGATAAAAACTGAACAACGCAACGCAATCAAAACTGAAAGAGGCCAAAGGGTCTGAAGACTTTCCAAATGCATATCATATAATTGATAGAATGTATTTTCCCACCCTAATCCCTTTCCATGCACTTCCGCAGTATCTGTACATACCTGCCACAAATACAGGTGTATGAACTGTGTCTCATTCCTCCACGTGCGTAGCAATAGTTTAAGAACACACTGCAAGAGAAAGAAATCTATGATGAGGCCACAGAGGGAACAAATTACAAAAAATTATTTCTCAACGTCAGGTATCAGGACAGGAGCAAACCTTGCGTCTCTGTACAACACTCAATTACAAATAATCACAATTAATGACAACAAATCATGATAAAAGTAAATCCACCCATTTCATATTGTGTAATAACTGTCCGGGATGCCATGGTGTGATTTTTAGTCCCCCAAATAAGTGAAGGGAATGGGGCTCTGATTGCCCAGGAGGAAGAATAGCCCAGAACCGGGCACTTTATTTAATTATGTCAAGGAAGAACCAGCGTCAGAATTTTTTTTATAAAGGGATCATTTTTATAGACCATTTTTTGCCATGGACATGCTCTTTACATATTAACTGGTACAAAAACAGCCATATCGTAGGAGAATATTAAAACATGTCGAATTTCTTTCAGAAACAGTGTCCCCCTGTCCATGTGTGTGGTATTGCATCTCAGCCCTATTTAAAGGAAACCTGTCACCGGGATTTTGTGTATAGAGCTGAGGACATGGGTTGCTAGATGGCCGCTAGCACATCCGCAATACCCAGTCCCCATAGCTCTGTGTGCTTTTATTGTGTAAAAAAAACCGATTTGATACATATGCAAAATAACCTGAGTCCTGTCCCTGAGATGAGTCCAGCGTGAAGGAGCCCAGCACCGCCCCGCATCCTCAGAATCTCCTCATCGCTCCCCGATGTCAGAAAGCTAGAGCGACGTAATCTTGCGATGCGCGCGCTAGCGCATGCGCAGTTCCTTCCCTGAGGCTGATGCCAGCACAGGGAAGGAACACTATGACGACACTGCGCATGCGCTAGCTCGCGCATCGCGAGATTACGACGCTCTAGCTTTCTGACGTTGGGGAGCAAGGAGGAGATTCTGAGGATGCGGGGCGGTGCTGGGCTCCTTCACGCTGGACTCATCTCAGGGAATTTTTTGGGGATCCGTGTTTTGAGGACCGTAAAATACATACGGTCGTGTGCACGGCCCCAACGCATATGGGCACCTTAGGTTTTATGGCAATCCCTGGTGCTTTGGATTTCTTTTAGTCAATGGGCGATCCAGAAGAATCCTCAAGTGACAAGTCTTCCTTTGAAGCAGTTCTCCACTCCAGCTAATAGATGGGGGTTCAAAGTGCGGACCTTGCACTGTATGACGTCCATATGTCCAAATAATGCACATAACTACTTTACTTGTTCAAGGTTTTTTTTGTTTAATGTTTTTGCATTTTTGTGCAGTTTATATGACCTCATATTAGTCCTTGAAACTACCAGGAGGAGGTTTGTGGCTTTCTCCTCTCTTACCATTAAAAACATTTGTTATCCTTGAAATTACCAGAGGGGGGCACTAATGAAGACAATGCTGGTTGCACACCTGTACGATTCAATGAAAACGATCGGCAGGGCTCCTCGTATGATCAGAACGTCACTTTTAGTCCTATAGTGTGCATCATATGTATTCCTAAGAGCTTTATGGACCAGTCTCCTTTCAAGTTTACTTCTAGCTACAATAATGACATAGTATTTTATCAGGAAGAAGTCAAGTAGCTTTCAGGCTCTGCCTAAAGGAGGCGCTATTTAGTCTTCACAGATAACAAGCTTTACTCAGATCCATTGTGTCAGAAGTCTTCTGCGAGCGATAGTAAATATGCATGGAGTCTAATTAGCGTGAGATTACAGAGCGTTCAGTTTATTTTGCTAAAATAAATGGCTGTAGCAGGCCCATGTTTTGGCAGCTAATCAAAGCAGGCCAGATTTCATGGAGAAGATCCCAGAGGAGAAGGTGGTATTGTCTTATCTGTGCACCAACCGGCAAGCTAAAAATGGAAAATTTCTCAGGGTTTGCTGTTCGAAGAAACAGCAGTAACTGAGTGCGGAGCGTCTGTTTGGGCTGTGTTCCTTCTATTCTTCTGCTCCTAGAGATGAAAATGTATACACCGACTGAAAATTTCATGCTGGAGCTATATACGAGTGGCAAATCAGCTGTTGGAAAGGTCCAAGGAGCTCAAGTAAGTTTTGCGTATTTTTCTCTGCCTTTGACTTCACATCAGTCGGTGATAAGGTCTTTGTGTAGCTCATCAGTGGAGGTCGCAGGAGTGAGACCCCCATCGATCAGATATTGATGTCCTATTCTAAGTAGAAGTCATCAATATGTAAGACCAGAAAAAGAAGGGAAAAAAACAACATTAATCTTAAAAAAAATAAAAAAAGGTCTTTTTGGATATTAATTCAATTGGTCTTTATAAAAAATATTGAGCCGTTCTGTCACAAAGGGTTAGCTGTATGTCTAGCTGTGCGAATCCTACTTTCACTTTGTGCCGGTCATCTATCATCTAATAAACCTCATCTATAGATTACTAAACACTTATTTAAGCCACATTCTTATAAGTAAGAAAATAACTGAGCTATAATGAAGTGCTTATGAGGTCAGAGATAAGGAGCCTGTCAGCTGAGCTGCCTGACAGAACACAGTAAAAACACAGAGCCTGCTACCAGAGAAACTGAAGCCTGCAGAGAGAAAGGGGCTCTACATTTTTAATAAAGACCAATTGAAAAAAAATAAAATAAAGTACAACGCAATAATAATAACCCCCCCCCCCCCCCCACGGTGTACATAACCTTTAAATTCGGCATGGGTTGAGTACTGCTTTTTCTAATATACTTCCATACACCCAGTTATATGATAAAATTATGTCTGCCTGCATCTGGGGGCTGATACTGCATATCCAGTGAACTCACTAATAAACAGTAAAGCCGCATGCTTTTAAGGCTGGTCAAAAGCATTATACAGTTGTAGGCTCTTTTCAATAGGGAGAGGGGAAAGACGTGGCCAGATATCATGAAGCGGTAACTTCAGCAAAAGGATCAGGCATGTTAAAATTCAACTACCTGTTCCTTTTTCCCCTGACATCTGCCATAGAGGACACCACCTATACACAATAGATGGGTGGCATTCGGTGGCTTTTCTCAACATTCATCTAATGTGCACCGCCACCGTTAGGTTCTGCTCATATCTAGTCATCTGAACAGATTCAGCATGCAGGCCGGTTGAGATTTGGGAATGAATTCCGCTCAGAGTTCTAGCCCGAAACTACTATGTGGTCATGTACAGTCGAGGCCAAAAGTTTTGAGAAATGAATATAATCAGGACCTGACCTGGGTAAGGTAATTTTACAAGTTTATTTACAAATGCCTATCCAGGCAATAGAACCTGTCTTCAACCCAGGTGGAAATATCAACCCACTATGTGAATGGCGCATAAAGCGTCTCAGTTGATCTCAGACTGGGATTAGTGGCAACTAACACTGCAACACGGACTCGGTGCACAGTAGCCAAAACCACAACTAACTTGATTGCTAAACCAAACCAAGCAACGTCGGCCAGCCTGACCGCTAGTTGCTGGTTAACAGTGGAGTGGTGCACAGCGATTAAAAACTAACACTGCCCCCCCCCCCGACATGTTTCGCCAGTATTCTGGCTTCTTTAGGGGTTAATGGGCAGCCATGAGTGACCCCGGCCACCTGGAGGTTTAAATAGTGTGTAAACTAATTGACAGGTTAGCCATCCTATCAGTTACAAAGGACAAAGCACTGCCAACCAATAGTGTCCTTAGACACACCCCTACAATCTGATTGGAGTGCCGGACACCGTCGCCCACTATACGCATCATCAATAGGTTACAAAAATAAGAGGAGTGGAAGAACTGCAGGAACGGGTCATATGGAGACAGTTCACCCCACTGACCGGCACCATATAGTTTTTTTAATACTGTACATATCACAGGCACTGCTGACTACTAAAGAGTTACAAGACATGATGTCATAGGGTAAAAGGACTCAAGATTTTTTTTTTTATGTATTACCGGTATGCTTTTCATCCAGTAGAATGACGTACATGAATGCCAACTATTGGGTCCAACAAGTCTAGGGAGTTGCACCTGGTATATTATGCCAAATGCGACATTTTAATAAATCTTCGATGAGCGTGATGGGTGTTTACTTTGCAGAGCTCTCGTCTCTGCCGATTTATAATTCGCTCATAAAACATTTGAAGGTCAATTAAATTCACGGACGTGTTAAATTAATATTATGCGCTGTGCCAATACCAGAGAACGCAGCGGGAACGATCACTATTCACAGATCGGCATCTGGATCAGCAGAATTCAAGCCGTGGGTATTCCAAGGGAAGATGCAATCTGCTGTTGTGATTAGGTAAGGATATACCTTGATAGGCAATGAAGGTTACCATTTCCTAACATGCTCCAAATACCAGGAACATAAGGCTTGTGGGTTACAGGAATGGCCGCTAGAGGTCATTCGTACTATGTAGTAAAGGCTGAAAAATAACTAATATTTAGCATATCTGTTGGCAACAGGGATGAAGGGATGTATCAAAGGAAAATAAAAACACAGCTGAATGCAGGCAAATATGGCTAAACATTTTTGAAACTGCATGAGAATTTTACAAGTCAGACCTAAATATTAGTTATTTGTGAAGGGGTCTGCCGACAATCTCAAGTGTATGGGCCCTGATGGAAAATAATGCCTCAATATCAAAAATGTCTATACAAACATTGTTAGAGCCTACAAGGCAACGTCCCCCACCTGGGACAGTCTGATCGCCTTTCCTTGTTTCTCACCCCCAAGTACTTGCCGCTTATCAACCGTGTGAAATCATCAGTTAAGACAATCAAGGTGTGGCCAGCGGGGGTAGATTCTGTACTCCTAGGACAGGTTTAAAGACACGGACTGGAGCATGTTTGCCTCTCAGGCCACAGGTGGTTCTGACACTAACATCGACTCTTGCACATACTCAATACTGGAATACATCAACACCGCAATTGACAATGCTACCACAGAAAAGCAGATCACAATGTACCCAAATCAGAAACCATGGATGAACAAGGAAGTGTGGCTTTTACTAAAGGCAGTAATGCCTTCAGATCAGGTGACGCTCAGGCCTACAGTACGTTCAGGGCAGGCCTGAAGAGGGGCATCAAAAAGGCCAAGCACAGCTACAAGTTGAAGGTGGAGGAACACTTTGTCAACTCTGACCCACGATGCATGTGGCTGGACATTCAGGCCATCTCTGACTATAAGCCCAGCAATTCCATACAGAACCATGACTGTGTCCTCCCTCAATGAGCTAAATGACTTGTACGCTCGTTTTGACAAGGCCAACAAGGAAAAAAGTCTGCCAAAACCCTACCCTCTGATGACTGCCATATCTTCACTCTCACTATTACAGATGTCCATAAAGCATTGAGCAGCATCATCGTTCGCAAGGCTGCCGGCCCCGACGGCATTCCTGGACGTGTGCTTCGAGCATGTGCTGAACAGCTTGCAGGGGTCTTTACTGACATCTTCAACCTGTCGCTTGCCCAGGCAGTAGTACCAGCGTGCTTCAAGACCACCTCCATTGTGCCAGTGCCGAAACACTAATCACCAACGTACCTGAACGACTACCGCCCTGTAGCACTCACGCCTATAGTTATGAAGTGCTTTAAGCGACTGGTCCTGGCACACCTCAAGTTATACTTGCCCCCCACACTGGATCCTCTCCAATTTGCCTATCGAAGCAATAGGAGTACAGAGGATGCTGCATCTACAGCGCTTTACTGTGTGCGCTCACACCTGGACAACAAGAATACTTATGAAAGAATGCTGTTTATTGACTTCAGCTCAGCATTCAATACAGTCATTCCCACCAAGTTGATCACGAAACATTGTGGATCTTGGAATCAGCAACCCTGTGTGTAACTGGATCATGGACTTTCTGACCAACAGATCCCAGCATGTTAGGTCAGGAAATAACTGTTCCACCACCATCACACTCAACAATGCCACTCCACAGCGCTGTGTGCTGAGCCCGTTCCTCTACTCCACAGGGCTGTGTGCTGAGCCCGTTCCTCTACTCCACAGGGCTGTGTGCTGAGCCCGTTCCTCTACTCCACAGGGCTGTGTGCTGAGCCCGTTCCTCTACTCCACAGGGCTGTGTGCTGAGCCCGTTCCTCTACTCCACAGGGCTGTGTGCTGAGCCCGTTCCTCTACTCCACAGGGCTGTGTGCTGAGCCCGTTCCTCTACTCCACAGGGCTGTGTGCTGAGCCCGTTCCTCTACTCCACAGGGCTGTGTGCTGAGCCCGTTCCTCTACTCCACAGGGCTGTGTGCTGAGCCCGTTCCTCTACTCCACAGGGCTGTGTGCTGAGCCCGTTCCTCTACTCCACAGGGCTGTGTGCTGAGCCCGTTCCTCTACTCCACAGGGCTGTGTGCTGAGCCCGTTCCTCTACGCCACAGGGCTGTGTGCTGAGCCCGTTCCTCTACGCCACAGGGCTGTGTGCTGAGCCCGTTCCTCTACGCCACAGGGCTGTGTGCTGAGCCCGTTCCTCTACGCCACAGGGCTGTGTGCTGAGCCCGTTCCTCTACGCCACAGGGCTGTGTGCTGAGCCCGTTCCTCTACGCCACAGGGCTGTGTGCTGAGCCCGTTCCTCTACGCCACAGGGCTGTGTGCTGAGCCCGTTCCTCAACTCCACAGGGCTGTGTGCTGAGCCCGTTCATTCGAACAAGGCTTTGATCGGTACGATTGAGCAACAAACAAGTCATTTCTTGGTGTAGTGAACATTTCAACTATGATCTTTTAGATGCACCGATTATCCGATTCCGTCGTTTGTGAAGCAGACTGTTGCATTGTGTTGTGGACAAATTAATCATCTGTAATCGTGTGTGCAGTGAATGATTCCAGTTTACTCATATGAAATTGTTAACGTACGGCTATGATTTTTGTGCCCACACAAACAATACAAACCAACGAGAAATCTACCGGTTGTCGCTCTATCATTCATTGCTTTTACACTACTCGATAACTGTGCAGTTTCACTCGACTTAACGATAATTTACACAATAATCAGCTTGTGTAAAGGTACCTTAAGAAACTTACAAACTCTCTACAGCCATCACTGTCGCCAATCTCCTTCATCTCCTGTCCAGAACTGGCTGCAAAACATTATAATGACACCTTCAGAAGCAGCCTGGATGAAGTGGCACATCCTACACTCAGAACTTGCAAACAGAGACAAAAGCAACCCTGACTTGACAAACAATTGCACACCACAAGACTTCTTCCATTATACATTTCTGTTGACAACCTATACCTCTTCCCTTCCACTCACCAAACAGACCCACTTTACCCCTGATACTCCTCATTCTAATCGAATAATCTTAAGGAAAAAAAAAATAACTCTTTGGCACTTTTCACTCCCTCCTTAGTCCAAAAGTGCAGGCACCTAGTAAAGACTCAAAGATTAAAATGAAAATATCTTGCAGGAAATTGGTTCCCAGCCTGTAAGTGTCATTAATCCCTTTCTCATCCACATCTCCTCTGACTGCACATTCGAACCAGTCACAGAAGAAAAAGTAGCCATGCACTACTGACCCTATTCCCTCACACCTCCTCCACTCTCTTACTCCCTATATTCAATCTCTTGCCCGCAAATGCCACCTGCACCTCAAAAACATATCTAGAATCCGCCCCTTTCTTACTGTGGAAACAACAAAAACTCTCATTGTTGTCCTGATCCATTCCCGCCTAGATTATTTTACCTCACCGCTAATTGGCCTCCAACACGCCAGACTCTCCCCTCTCCAATCTATCCTGAACGCAGCAGCCACGCTCATCTATCTGTCTAACCACTACTCTGACACCTCCACCCTGTGCCAGTCATTGCACTGGTTGCCCATACATGATTCAATTTAAAACTGCTCATTCTCACCCACAACGTTCTTCACAGTGCTACACCCTCCTACATCTCTCCTCTAATTTCTGTCTACCATCCTACTCGTGCTCTGCATTCAGCTAATGACTTCCGACTAACATCCTCTGTAATCCAAACATCTCACTCCCGTCTCCAAGACCTCTCCCGAGCTGCACCAGTTTGCTGGAATGCCCAACCCCAAGCAATTTGGTTAATCAATAAAATCCACACTTTTAGGCACTCCCTAAAATTATTATTATTTTTTAGGTTAGCCTATTGCAACCCCTGATCTAACCCTTCTCCATTTACACCCCCCCCCCCCTTCAGAATTCTTCTTCTGAACCTGATCTATCAGTATCCACCACACCCCACAGACTCAGAAGCACTACAGAGATCAGCTGGATATGTTGGTGCGATATAAATAAAGATTATATTTAAATATATGTAAATGACCCTCTAGGAGCAATGTAAGGCATTGCTGGTAGTCCTAGATGCTCAACTCTCTATGAAAATGCTGCGCCTTCTGACAGGACCAGGCAATGTAAACGTGAAATCTGCAGACTGTTTGGCAATGTTTGCACTTGAACTGTTAAACTGTGTCCTATGCTACTTGTATGAAATGTTTGTGGAAGACTATGTCCATTTTATCTGATAAACTGAACAAAGAAGACATGCTTGAAATAGGTGTACAAAGTATTGTCCCTTTTATTTGATAGAATCCTTAGAACCTGAAAAAGAACAAAAAGATCTGTTTGAAAATGTGTGTGCAAGAGACTTAACTATTGTTTGCATAGTTTGTCTTGGGATTCTGATTTATTGCGGATCTGGTAATCGACCGCTCCAACAGATAAACAAGATGTACACAGTGACCCTTATAGATTGCATCACCTGGCTGCATTCCATCAGGGGGTAAAGCTCTTTGGCTAAAACAGTATAAAAGCTGTAACGTTTCAGCAAGCCATTGGAGATCAGCTATGAGGGAGACGTCCTTGTGTAGGAAAACAGGTGTTTTCCAAATCGAGTCACTGACTGCTTTCACTGAAACGGACTCCCCAGCTGATGTGATATAAGTACCTTTACTCTGGATGTAGTCAGCACATTAGATGAAGTGTGGGTGTAATTATGGAATTAGTAATTGTTGTATTGTGTTTTATCTAACCCTTATTCTTTGTAAGTTTTCTTAGTATTTACTTAATTTGCCAAAAGAAGGACATACATTTGCCTGATTATCAGTATTCTTTAACTGGTGTGTGTAGGCTCTCTTTCAAGAGTACCTGAACCTGAACCTATATATTTGTTTGCAATACAACTTGGCAGTCCCCTGCAAAAATCACTCCTTAAAGGGCATCCATCGGAAGATTTGTACCTGGCTGATTTATTGCATGTACGCTTGGAAGCTGTATTAACGTGAATTCAGCTATTTCAGAATAAATAGGCTTAATAAGCTAAGTGATAAAAAAATATGTGGAAATTAAATAGAAGGTAAAACAGGCAAATCACATAAAGAATAAATAATAATAATCACATGGCCTGACCAATGAAATATTGAAGGGGGGGGATATCCAGCCGCCATGTCTTAGCACATGGCCGACACCCTATGGTGTTTCAATCACATCCTACCTAAATGATTTTCCTTAATAGAGTGCCAACTAATTGTCTGTTGAACCCAGGTTTATACCTTTCAGCCACTTCTCTAGTGTGCGGCACGCATGTCTCTGAGGAAAGCACTCAAGAATGTGACCTTGACCTCAGCACAATGGGAACTGGGTATACTACCTATCACTAACTCACTAAATTACAAGAAATATAGAAGGTAATATAAAAGGAGACAGAACCAATAAGTTCTTAATTAAAGTACCCTTACAACACAGCAGCTTAAGGCATCTGTGTTGGTCCCATGTTCATATGTGCCCACATTGCTGAGAAAAACAATGTTTTAATGTATGCAAATGAGCCTTTAGGAGCAACGGGGGCGTTGGCATTACACCTAGAGGCTCTGCTCTCTCTGCAACTGCCGCGCCCTCTGCACTTTGATTGATAGTTTTAAAGACATTGTGAAGGTGTGAAGACGTTTTCACTTCCTGGCCCTGTCAAAGTGCAGAAGGCATGGGAGTTGCAGACAGATCAGAGCCTCTAAGTGTAAAGGCAACGCCCCTGTTGCCCTTAGAGGTCCATTTGCATATATTGAAACATTTTTCTTAGTTTCAATATATAACCATGGGACCAACACAGATGTCTTCAGCTGCCAAGCACACATGTAACAGGTCAGCCAGTGTCATAGGTACAAATCAGCTGACAGGTGCCTTTAACTGATTGCAAGTTGTTAATTGTTCCACAATACTGACTTCTGATACAGAACAAGACATGGAGAAAGGTGGAGCAGATGAGGACGATAACAAGATTATTGCTTGAGAAAACTCCCAAGATATAAACCTGTCACCTCATCCAGATATCAGATTTATTAAAACCAATGCAGTCCTTGCATTAGGCCTCATTAGTGCAATCTATATTCCACATCAGTGGATCCCAAGCCTATCATCATGTACCTTCAGCAGCAATTGGATTTAAAGAGAGCATCATTAATTTATAGAGGTGATTAAAATCCTGGTACAGGCGAGGTGTGGGAAGACAGCCTTTGTAGACTATCCACAATATAAGATCTGACTGACAGCCCTGGAACGTAAAGGATTTATAAGGAGCCCTGGAGGGAGACTCGCTCATATCTAGCCCTCAGGTAAAGTGGAGAAGAGCTGAGCAAATCAGCAAGAATTTAAATAGATAGAAAGAAAACTGTAAGTTACAATATTATTATCCCGTGGAGGGTGAACATACTGAAGTACTAGGAAATACAGAGACTGTGCATCCCACTGACCTGTTGGCAGCAGACAGACATATCAGGAACACTGCTGATGGCCAAAGATTTACATGACAAAATATTGCCACCAGTCCGTGAAACGTTCAGAAAAGAAGAGTCAAACTATCTATGATACAATATTAGGGAATCTAAAATCCCATGTGTACTATAGGAGACTCTCTGCAAACAAAATAAATTTTAAGGGGTATTCCCATCACATACAATAGGGGCATATCGCTAGGATATGCCCCCATTGTTTGATAGGTGCGGGTCCCTCCTCTGGGACCCGCACCTACAAGGAGAACAGAGCGGGGAGAGCTGTGGCTGGAGGACCCCAGGTTTCCCAGGTTACGTCCACCACCAAGCGCTGCTCCCATTTAAGTGAATAGGAGCACACAGCACACGCGCGGCCCCTGCTCCCATTCATTTCTATGAGGCAGATGGAAATAGCCATAGTTTATGTTCAGGGTTTGTTGTACGTCTTGTTTGTTGTTACATGTCTGGGATGTTGTTGGTGTTTGTCCCTGCATGAGTGAAAGACGTTTCCCAGTGTGTGTTGTCCCTCCGGAAGGGGGTTGGTTTTCCGGTGGGGTGAACCATTTTCCTAGGATGTGCAGTTGCTGGAGTCCTGGTTCCTGTTTGCCAGTACAGACTGCATCCGGAAGGTGTTTGAATGGCAGCGCGTCTGTTTGGGTTCCAGGTTACTTCAGCTGTGTTCTTCTTTGGCGTCTTCCAGCAGCTGCAGCAGGTAAGTGACCAGATTTACTGTTGTGGTTGGTTCAGTTGTCTCTGGCCACTGGTTACTTACCTGTCATTTCCTTGGTGTTGTTGTCCTTGGTTGCCAGGCCTGTGGGAGACACTGGTTCATCCGTGTCATGGATGAACCAGTTGGTCTCTTGTCCCTTTCTCCTTACCCCAGGGTAATTCAGGGATTTCAGGGTTCTGAGGTTCCGGCGTATGGGCCCTCCTACCATCAGGGTCGGCTCATACAGATAGGAGACTAGGGACAGATTTAGGGATGCTTCAGGCGGTGACCTGATCCCTGATCCCAGCATCCTGGCTTAGTTGCTACGTCATATCAATGACATTGTACAGTGTTTTTTTTTTCCCCCACTCCTAACCGTGACACCTTGGCAGGTATTCCACTTTAGCTATCCTTGGCAACAGCTCTCTGTTAACAAACACAAGGTCTATGCGAGATAATGTAACATGAATACTGGTGATACCTAGGGTGTAGGAGTCTCCATCCCTCTGTTAGACCATGGGCCTCTGCCTAGTTATTAAGTGACCTATTACGGGTAACTTGAGGGCGGATTCTATCCGCAAACGGATCTAAGACAGCATTATAATCACCCATCATAATTAGAGGGGGCGGTCGGTAAGATCGCCACTTTTCCCATTATGTCATCTAATATACCTTGCTGAAATTGGGAGGGGGGGGGGGGTGGACATATAGGCCAACTATAACATAATCTGAGCTGAAAAGGGAGCACCTTAGCTATAATCCCTGAGACTCCTCTCGCGGCCGTTTTAGAGATAATATTTTCTGCCCTCTCAGGTAAGTATCATGCAAGATTACCACATTGGGCTTGTATCCCTTCAAGTAATTGAACACGAGAGATCGTTTCACTTGGTCATTGAGCCCCCGGACATTCCAGGAGACAAACCTACAGGTGGCCATTCTAAAAGAGGAAACCTATAAAGTGACATGGGAGGACCCCAGAGTGCCCAGGCCATTCATACCCACATGCACACAACACACAGGACGTAGATGAACATACCAGATAAACGCATAACAGTGTTATGAATAACCCCCCTCCCTATCTGAGTCTAGAATCCCGAATCTTAAATACTCTAATCTTCCCTTAAAAAACCTAGGGAGACACATAAAACACGGGCAGTCACCAAGTCCTCGGTATTGTCGAATGAATCCAATGGCAACAAAGGTGTCCAGTCCGTCTGAAGCTCCTAGCCTATAATACGGCCATCCGTAAGGTGTGCTGTGTCGCGGATACCTGGGAAGACAGGGATTTTCAGCCACTCCCGTCTAGCCAGTCAGATTCCTCTTCAGTGGTGGAAAATAATTTTGCAGAATCTCCATCTAGAACTCCGAGGCACGAAGGATATAGCATAGCATATTTGAGGCCCTTCTCTCGTAGTCTTGATCTCACGGTCGTAAACTGTCGCCTCTGCCTTTGGACCTCTGATGAGAAATCTGGATAGAATGAGATTCTTTCAACTGGCGAGCCGCTGCTAGTATAGTGTCTCAATCACGGTAGTTCAGGACTTTTAGAATGAAGGAGCCCAGGTGGTAGGGGTCTAGTGGATATTCTGTGTGCCCGCTCCACAACAAAACTGGAGGACAGATTACTAGGGGCCAGACTTTGTTTTATAAAGGTGCTCCACAAAGTCCTCGGGTGCTCGTCCCTCAGCCCTCTCCGGAAGGCTCAGGATGCGTATGTTATTACTCTCCTATTTCGGTTTTCTGCAACTTCCACCGTTGCCTGTAGTGCTTTCACCTGTTGCTGGAGGGCCTTTACATGGTTTTCCCCTGAGTATGCCACTTCTTCCACCTCCCCCAGTCGCCTCTCCACCTCTGCTGTTCTGTCTCGTATCTTATCAATATCATGGCGGAGGCAGGTTAGGTCTGCTTGAAGGTGTTCTATTTTAGCTGTAAGCGTGGACTGGCAATTCATAATGGCAGCCATTATTTTACTCAGATCTATCTCTACTTGGTCAGGAGAACCACCCTCCCCTATCTCTTCTGTTTGGCTCATGGCATCCACCAGCGCCTTAGGGGTAGGGGTAGTAGTAGAAGTGCCTGTCTTGCGGCCCATCGCACACCCCTTTTCTTTGCACTATCTTACTGTAGCTTTCAAGGGGTATCTCTCACCTCTTGTTTTTCCCCTTTCAATGACAGATCTAGGAAGGGCAGAAACACTCTTCTCCACCTACAAGGGGATCCAATATGGCGGTACATTACATTACTTATCCTGCACTGATCCTGCGATACATCCTGTATTTTACTCCAAAGCTGCACTCACTATTTTGCTGGCGCAGTCACTGTGTACATACATTACTTATCCTTATCCTATTACTTTTTCCACCTGCGATGTGAATATTTACATTGTGTGTTCAATAAAAACATGGTAACATTTAATTCTGTGTGTGTTATTAGTTTAAGCAGACTGTGATTGTCTATTGTTGTCACTTAGATGAAGATCAGATCACATTTTATGACCAATTTGTGCAGAAATCCATATCATTCCAAAGGGTTCACATACTTTTTCTTGCAACTGTATATACATATATATATATATATATATATATATATATATACACTCACCTAAAGAATTATTAGGAACACCATACTAATACGGTGTTGGACCCCCTTTTGCCTTCAGAACTGCCTTAATTCTACGTGGCATTGATTCAACAAGGTGCTGATAGCATTCTTTAGAAATGTTGGCCCATATTGATAGGATAGCATCTTGCAGTTGATGGAGATTTGAGGGATGCACATCCAGGGCACGAAGCTCCCATTCCACCACATCCCAAAGATGCTCTATTGGGTTGAGATCTGGTGACTATAGGGGCCATTTTAGTGGAGTGAACTCATTGTCATGTTCAAGAAACCAATTTGAAATGATTCGAGCTTTGTGACATGGTGCATTATCCTGCTGGAAGTAGCCATCAGAGGATGGTTACATGGTGGTCATGAAGGGATGGACATGGTCAGAAACAATGCTCAGGTAGCCCGTGGCATTTAAACGATGGCCAATTGGCACTAAGGGGCCTAAAGTGTCCCCAGAAAACATCCCCCACACCATTACACCACCACCACCAGCCTGCACAGTGGTAACAAGGCATGATGGATACATGTTCTCATTCTGTTTACGCCAAATTTGGACTCTACCATTTGAATGTCTCAAAAGAAATCGAGACTCAGCAGACCAGGCAACATTTTTCCAGTCTTCAACAGTCCAATTGTGGTGAGCTCGTGCAAACTGTAGCCTCTTTTTCCTATTTGTAGTGGAGATGAGTGGTACCCGGTGGGGTCTTCTGCTGTTGTAGCCCACCTTTCTTTCCCATTCTGACATTCAGTTTGGAGTTCAGGAGATTGTCTTGACCAGGACCACAACCCTACATGCATTGAAGAAACTGCCATGTGATTGGTTGACTAAATAATCGCATTAATGAGAAATAGAACAGGTGTTCCTAATAATTCTTTAGGTGAGTGTATATATATATATATATATATATATATATATATACACACACACACATATACACTCACCTAAAGAATTATTAGGAACATCTGTTCTATTTCTCATTAATGCGATTATCTAGTCAACCAATCACATGGCAGTTGCTTCGAATGCATGTAGGGTTGTGGTCCTGGTCAAGACAATCTCCTGAACTCCAAACTGAATGTCAGAATAGGAAAGAAAGGTGATTTAAGCAATTTTGAGCGTGGCATGGTTGTTGGTGCAGACGGACCGGTCTGAGTATTTCACAATCTGCTCAGTGCCTGGGATTTTTACGCACAACCATTTCTAGGGTTTACAAAGAATGGTGTGAAAAGGGAAAAACATCCAGTATGAGGCAGTCCTGTGGGCGAAAATGCCTTGTTGATGCTAGAGGTGAGAGGAGAATGGGCGACTGATTCAAGCTGATAGAAGAGCAACGTTGACTGAAATAACCACTCGTTACAACCGAGGTATGCAGCAAAGCATTTCTGAAGCCACAACACGCACAACCTTGAGGCGGATGGGCTACAACAGCAGAAGACCCCACTGGGTACCACTCATCTCCACTACAAATAGGAAAAAGGGGCTACAGTTTGCACGAGCTCACCAAAATTGGACTGTTGAAGACTGGAAAAATGTTGCCTGGTCTGATGAGTCTCGATTTCTGTTGAGACATTCAAATGGTAGAGTCCGAATTTGGCGTAAACAGAATGAGAACATGTATCCATCATGCCTTGTTACCACTGTGCAGGCTGGTGGTGGTGGTGTAATGGTGTGGGGGATGTTTTCTGGGCACACTTTAGGCCCCTTAGTGCCAATGGCCATCGTTTAAATGTCACGGGCTACCTGAGCATTGTTTCTGACCATGTCCAGCCCTTCATGACCACCATGTACCCATCCTCTGATGGCTACTTCCAGCAGGATAATGCACCTCGTCACAAAGCTCGAATCATTTCAAATTGGTTTCTTGAACATGACAATGAGTTCACTGCACTAAAATGGCCCCACAGTCACCAGATCTCAGCCCAATAGAGCATCTTTGGGATGTGGTGGAACGGGAGCTTCGTGCCCTGGATGTGCGTCCCTCAAATCTCCATCAACTGCAAGATGCTATCCTATCAATATGGGCCAACATTTCTAAAGAATGCTATCAGCACCTTGTGGAATCAATGCCACGTAGAATTAAGGCAGTTCTGAAGGCAAAAGGGGGTCCAACACCGTATTAGTATGGTGTTCCTAATAATTCTTTAGGTGAGTGTACATGCACACATATATACACATACATAGTGTTACAAACAGTATAAGTACATGTGATAACCTGAAACTCATGGAAAGGGACATCTTCAGAAACTTTTAAAGTGATCAAGGATAGGACTGTTGAATTATGGGCTGGCCGTTCCTTTCTGCAAAATACGGAATGAACACTGCGGTATCTGTGTTTTGCGGATCGACAATTTGTGGACCGCAAAACAGTCAACGGTTGTGTGCATGAGCCCCTAAATGGCAGGTCATTTTCTGATGGCACATTACATTTAATAGTCACACGGTAGGCAGGGAGGAGGGAGATGCAGCTGCAGCTTCTTTTTTTCCTGTGGTTCTGTGAAACTGTATGTGGTGGGGAGAATGGGAACGAGGGGGGCACATGTGGGAAGACATTTGATTGGCTCTGCACAGAAGTATGACAAGTAAGGGGAACCGGACATTTCACCAAATTAATGGTAAAACACCAGGAAGACTCTGTTCACTCAAAACAGGCCCTATACATGCGGATGGTGTTTTTTTTTATTTATTTTTTATCATAACATAGAAGAGCCCCGGATACATGAAAGCCCATTTTCTCTGCATTTTTTTTCAATGTTTGCCTGGGGTGGAAAATACTGAAGTGACAAATATTAATGAGCAGAGATGAAAGTGACTGGAGAACATTTGCAAATAAACTGTGTCTGATTCTTACAATTACAGCTGCCGCAGATGTGAAGAAGGAGGAACTCAAGGGACAATTTAATATAGAAAAGAAACCAAGACAAAACCAAGAGGCTCAGAGCAGTGAAGAACATCCCATAAGGACTGAGGAGAACCACGGACTTGATGCTTTACCTCTGAGATACCATGTAGAATGCAACAGGAAATCGCTTACGTGACAACTCCATAATAATTCTAGTAGTATTACAAAAGTCACAAAGCCATCCAGTTTTCTGAACTCCCGATTATAGCAGCTAAAGTACAACACATGCACTAATGATATGGGTTCAACGCCGAGCAAAGGTAACAAGTAAAATAACAGGTGAGACGACTGACCATACACTTCTGACCCGAGCCCCCTTCCCCAATACACACTAGAGCTGAGTGTGCATGTGTTTTCATTGGGAAAAAAGTTGTTGCCAGATGCCTCTGGCTGTGGTTTAAAGGAATGGGAATTTTAAAATCCAACACACCTGACCCTTCTTTTTAACAACATGTGCCATCAAGGCAGACTTGGGAGTCCCCTATACACCATTAGATGCATGCTCGATTCAGCTGAGAGTGCATGTACTCGGTATGGGGACAAATTCAATTCCCAATACTTCTTTGCACCAACATCAGTTGTCAGTGGAAATTTAGGACACCCCTACGTACACTGAATTAGTGGATGGTCCCCCCGAAATCAGTGGGTTTGATGATGTTACTCTAATTTGTATAGGGGCCTTTACACAGTGGAGGAGTCGAGAACAGCTTACTCTACACAAGTGCTGTGCAGCTTATATAATGAGCAATGTCATCTACACTGTGGATCTCTCATCCTATACCACTTTCACGCCAAAAAAAAATAAAAAAATCGAACGATTCCTAAGAAAGCTAACTAAACACAACACATTTATTAAACTGCAGATATGTAACAATGCAGGAGCGCGCTGGATCTGAGCTGTGAAATATGTAGATGTCATATAAAGAGGGAAGGTATAAAAAAAAAAAAGGAATAAAAGTAAAAATAAAAAAAAATCTGAAATGCTGACGGCCGCCCAGAGAGGTGCATCGAGCACCTGTCTACAAAATAACTAATTATAACGCCGATTCCCGTCAGCACTGACACTTCGTTTTCCTAACAACGGAGCGCGCTGTGAACTGCTCTACTGCGCAATGTTAACAACAGGAGATCACTATAACAAAGTGACAAGACAAACAAAACATATCAATCCTCTATAAAGGGCAGGATTGTGACTCCTGGGAAAAAAAACATATTACACAGAGAAATTTGCTAAAGAAAACCTAATACCCAACATAGGAAAGTCCTGCATTTTTTCGACCATTAGAAATTATGCACAGCGCCATACAAACTGCAGGTAGTAGAGAGTAGTAATACGGCATCCATAGAATCGCTGGGTGTTGTACTGTACCTCCATATACCTCTGATTTCATACAAAGACATATGGAGAATTTCATAGAGATTTCCCAATATAAAAAAAAATATGAAATCTGACAGTGTTCCAAATGTTACTCATCAGCACCGATCCTCTTCTCTCAGGTTGCAAAAACCCATCTCTGGTGGCAGTATGTCGGCCAACAGATTATTCAGTAAGTGCCCTCAGCACTACTGCTCAGTTCCACTACTTCAGCTCTGCTACAGCAGTTCCATTCCACCACTCCAGCTGTTCTGCATCAGTTTAGCTTCACTGCTTCAACGTTGTTGCATTTTTGCCTCATCTGTGCTACATCACTGCTAGAATGCAGCATCAACTCTACTTCATCAACTCAGCTCACTGCAACCTCACCTGCACCCATTCAGTCTTAGGTTCCATCACACTGGTTCTCTAGCTCTGCTACATCTGTCTCCATCTTGCTGCACCAACACTGCCTTTCCATGAGGCACACAACCTGCTAATCTGAAAAAGCAGGATCCACTTCACCAGGTGAGACCTAACACCATAGGATGCCAACTTAAAGGGGTTTTCACACTCGGCACTGTTGCTTCTGGCTACAATTTGTCTGCCCCTGCTGAGGAATTCACCCGTAACTAACTCTTGACACGTTATATCTATGAAGAGTTTCCTCCACTGTCATCATACTGGTGAAGCCAAGAAAAATATTGGACCAATTAATCCAACAGTCCCTGTGATTGTCCCCTTTGGGCTGACACCTAAATATTTTCCAATTAAAAATGAAACTTGACATATATGGACTGGTTTAGTTTCTATTAAAGGGGTTGTACTAAGATTTAAGGGGAACCTGTCACCTGGATTTTGGGTATAGAGCTTAGGACATGGGTTGCTAGATGGCTGCAAGCACATCCGCAATACCCAGTCCCCATAGCTCTGTGTGCTTTTATTGTGTTAATTTTTTTTATACATATGCAAATTAAACTGAGAGAAGTCACAGCTTGAAAATATGACTCTTCTCTGGTCACACAAGTAAGATATGACTCTTTTATGGTAATTAAAAGGCAGGAAGTACAAAAATGCATAATACTTATTGAAATCGTCTGCAAATGAAATGAAAAGTGTAATTTATATGTTTAGGGTAACACAATGAACATTTAGAAACACTCAGTGAGGGTAGCATAGTAGAGGTGACAGGTTCCCTTTAAACTTATCCCTCATTCACAGGATAAGTTATAAGTGTTTGATAAAGGGTCCGCAAACCGCTGGGGCCACCACTGATCTCCCTCTTATGAATTAAGTGGTGGTTGAGCTAGCGTACTGCCACTCTACTCATCTCTATGAGACTGCTGGAGATAGGCGAGAGTTCTACTTGCCTTCTCTTCGACAGCCCCATAGAGATGAATGGAGTGGCGGTGTGCAAGGTCCACCTTGGCCGCCACTCTTTCCAGTACACAGGGGGCACAGGACCTGTTCTCATGACCAGTGGTGGTCAATGCGGTCTGACCCCCAACGATCAGGCACTTATCATCTTATGTGCATAAGTAAAAATAAAAAAATCTTGACAACCTGCTTAAGCTAGCCTTACACATTATATAACAGTAAGTGAAACCTGGCAAATTTGACAGGATCTTTGGGCACCCAGACTTCCCCCGGAGATGCTTCCAATTTGCCCGGTCCTTTCTTCCCATAGTTCTCTAGAACTGAGGCTTAAAAATTTCAGGTAACAAAAATCTGAACTTTTGGAACAATCCGGGTTGAATTTCAGAATTTTTTTAATTGAATCGCTAATCTCTACTCAAGAAAAAAAAAATTAAGAGGATTTTTTTCTTTTTCACTCTTCGCTGTAGAATTGTATGCTGAATGAACATTTATCTATCGCCTCAAAGTAGTTTTTCCATCACGGGAATTTGTTGACATCTTCGACAATCAAGCTGAAAGTCGAGACGTCTTCAGAGACACAGAAAACGTTGTGAAGGTTCTTGTCAATGTGGTTTACGTTGCTTCATTTTTTAAGTAAATTTGTGAACGGCAGCGAGTCACTGCTCCGTGAAGGCCGCCATATGAGAATCTCCACACTTCTAGTGACATTTCATGCTCGGTTGCTTTATAAATATAACACGAATACATTTCCCTGAAAAAAAAAGAAATTAAATGAATTGGGAAAAGGGATTGCCCTAGATGGACTAGCTTGTCCAATACTGGCGATCAAGAGGGACACCAAGGTTTATTTTGCAAAGTAGGAAGATGCACCCTTTATAATCAACAGCCATTGTCCTTTGAGTGACCTCGTTGTAGCCTCAACAGACAGAACTTTCCATTTTATGAATGAACTGTGTAGAGTTCGGCTGGGACTACACAGCAACTTTGGCCGTCACAACCGATGCAAAACCAAAGAACATTGTGTAGCAAGAAATGTGAGTGGGTGGGCCACTAAAGGGGTATTACCATTTTGGACATTGGGGCATATCACTAGGATATGCCCCTAATGTCTGATAGGTGTCGGTCCCACTTCTGGGACCCGCGTCTATACTTAGAATAGGCCCGCACATGCGTGGCTATCCTCCATTTGTTTCTTTGGGAGTGCCAGAGCATGGCTATTTCGGTAGGACCCATAGCGGATCCAGGGCCTGGTCTCGGGATGGGCACAGTCTGTCAGACTGTCACCGCTGCAGTTGTCCGCAACCCGTGAGGTCCCGTCCCTGTCCCGACTCCCGCGCGGCGCTCCTCTGTTCCGGACTTCAAGTTCCCGGGACTTGGTGGGCGGGCCTAATTAGAAAGGCGCTGGCACAGAGTACCGCCCCAGCAGAATCAAATACCACAGTGCAGCACAAAATACTGCTGCCTTCTTCACAGTATTCGAGTGTTTCACAGTCACGAGGATGGCAATACAGTTTAGGAGGGCAACTGTGACTGTTGAGCATCAGATCATTATACTTAGCCTGCGGCCATCAGAAGAGCTTAAGTGGCCCGTGTGGAAATTCCGCCCCTGCATGACCTTATCCACACTACAATGTATCCGTGCGCACAATCTTAGCAGGCGGGCGTCTGGCTATTCTGTCATCAATCATCTACTGTATACACTCTAATTGTGTATAAATTAAAGGTCAAGCCCTCAAGTATAGAACAAATCCTCAAAAAAAGACCTTGGCTGATTAAATGAAAACAGAACTTTTAATAAAAATTGTTAAAAGAAAGAACCCACAAAGTGCTCAAATCCACGGTGAAAAAAAATCCTAAAAATTCTGGTAGACAATAACCGGTAATAAATGGAATAGTCTTACCGGTTCTCTGGTGTTATATTCAGATGAGTTTCTACCTTCCAACCATCCTGGATACTCAGATGGTTGTGAATAATAGAAGGCGGGGTCCGTATTGCTGCCACAAATCTTCCGGGGACATAAAGCTACATAGCCCTCAAGTTAATACCCTAAAAATTGGTTGGGATTGGGTCTAGCAGAAATACAGAGCACCAGCCCCAATAGGGACGACCCCGTCTGGAACCTGTCCCTTATAGGGGCCTAGTCCCTAAGTATGTCCCTCTCTCATGTCCCAACATGACATGTTTCATCCCTTCTGGGGACTCATCAGGGGATAAATATGCAAATGGAGGATCAACTGTTTGAAGAACAGAGGCGTCCGGATGGATAGACAAATCCTCCAGTGGCAGGCACAAGAACGACAGCGGTCGGTGCCTGACTGGGCTAGGGGAAATGTCGCCCTTAACCCACGTCTCTCCGCCGTTAATATGGGAGCTCGTCCCTATTGAGGCGGGTGCTCCGTATTTCTGCTAGGCAGGGATGCTTTAGCCCCTATGCCAACCAATTTTTTAGGGTATTAACTTGAGGGCTATGTAGCTTTATGTCCCCGGAAGATTTGTGGCAGCAATACGGACCCCGCCTTCTATTATTCTCAACCATCTGAGTATCCAGGACGGTTGGAAGGTAGAAACTTATCTGAACCGGTAAGACTATTCCATTTATTACCGGTTATTGTCTACCAGAATTTTAGTATTTTTTTCACCGTTGATTTGCGCACTTTGTGTTTGTTTTTTTTACAACTATTCTGTCATCACTCAAATTCTCATTGTATTCACCTCATATATTAAAAAAGGAAAAAATAATTGTAAATGCAATCATTTGTGCAGAAATGCATATATACATCATCCCTACTCTGCATACATCCCATAACACAATATTTATTAAACTCTTGTGGCAGGACCGGCTGCAAAAGAGGGAAATATTTTACTGAAACGAACGATAATTCTCAGGTATGACAATGGCACCTGACCAAAAAACAAAAACAAAAAAATAATAAAAATGCCATGTATCAAAAAGAAGGTGCACAGGAGGACTGAAATACAACAAATTTAAAGGGGCTGTTCAGGATAGAAAAACATGGCTGCTTTCTTCCATAAACAGCACCAGACCGGACCATGCGCTGTGTCTGGTAACGCTGCTCTGCAAATATGAGTGGGTTTAGCTGTAATACCACACACAGCCTGCGAACAGATGTGGCACTGTCCTTAGAAGAAAGCAGCCATGTTTGATGAAGGATAAAATATGTCTATGTAACTACTACACTGAGAGCGCTGCATGGTTGAACTCCTCTTAATTATTCATACAAATGTAACCACTAGGGGGAGACAATAATCTTAAGTATTTTATTCAGAAAAAAATTCTAATAATTAGAAAAATACTAATGTTTCATAATTGTAAACAGATTTTTCTTTTCCATTTTAATATCCGACACATACACCGCCATATTGTCACAAGCGGTCAGTCTGAGCAGTGTGACAGGTAAATTTCTTAGTCTGCACCAGTGACCTTCCTTTATCAACCGTTATTAATGAGATCACTGCTATCCACTGCAGATTGATTGGCCTGTTGTTTCATTAGCTAATCCATCTTTAATTAAAATTATGTCGGGATTTTAGCAACTGTACCCAATTAAATCTGCATTAAAGGCAATAATTAGGATCTGATTTCATGTATGTTTTAATTACATTCATATTGTTGGCTTGTGTTGAAATACAGTGAAACCTTTCCTAAAGATAACCCAGTTGGGAAACCTGCCCACTGCTCCCCCCCCCCCCCCCTCCTGCTCTTTGCATACATCTTTGATCAAAAGTGTGTCGGGCCCATCTACCAGGCATCAAGGTGGCTTCCGCAGATGGGTACCTAACACTAATATACTGCCTCTCTTGGACTTACCTAAGCCTACAATTTTCAGGGCAGTGTAGGAACCAGCTACGCTTATACTCTGCTCAGAAGCCTCAGGCAGATGGGCGTTGCTCAGTCTAAAAGAGGAGCTACCCTCAACAGGGCCAGCGTCATAACCCGGCATCCCCGGGGCCCAGTGCTCCTGGGGGGGCCCACTGAGCTGCTATGAGCACTTCCATCAATACAGATGGGAGCTCTCACTGCTGTCATTTCACTTACGCAGTACCCCTTTGGTGGGCCCTCTGAGCTGCAGAGACTCAGACACGCCCCCTCTACACAGGACACGCCCCCTCTACACAGGACATGCTGCCTGAGGAGAGAGACCGCAGGAGCAGAGAAGTGTGAACACAGTCTGTGAGTGAGTCTGCACTGTGACTGTCTCTTGTCTGTGGGATAGAAGGGGGGGGGGGGACTCTTCGATATGCTGCTGGATGCTGCTTCATTCTATTTAGTTGTGTTACTGTTTCATTAAGCAGTTTGTCTCCATGACATCTGCCCCCCCCCCATATCCTGTCCTATCTCATCCTCATGGAGCCCCTGCTGTCTCCTTTCCTCTCTCATGTATCCAGAGCT
Source organism: Bufo gargarizans (assembly GCF_014858855.1). NCBI lineage: Eukaryota > Metazoa > Chordata > Amphibia > Anura > Bufonidae > Bufo > Bufo gargarizans. The sequence goes on from NC_058089.1 coordinate 118,508,997, forward strand.
CCTGTTTCACCCTCCTATTGCTGCCCTGCACAGACCTCCTGCCACTACTTCTTGTATGAATCCCCCTCAGAGCCCCTTTCCCCTACTTGCTGTGTCCACCCCTCATGTCCAGGGCCCGTGTCTCACTCCTCTGCCTCTCATTATGGTGGCATCTGAACAGCATTCACCATAAGGACCTTCTAACGTCACAGGGTCATGTGACTGTGCCCCCCACCCCGTACTATGCCCCTTTATACCCTGCATTGTGCCCTCTTACCACACCCTGTGCAGTGCCTATAGTCATTCCCTGTACTGTGCCCTTTTATACCCTTTTATCCAGTCACTGTATGGTGGTTTTATCATTGTATGGCGGTGGTATCACTATATGGCGGTGGTATCCAATAACTGCATGGCTATAACTGTATCCCCTTCCATGCCCACACCACTTTTTTTAGACCTGGCATGTGCAGGAAAAGATACAGATTGCGGTGCTAAGGACATTTGCGCCACAATCTGTGTCAGAAATACGCCTAATATAGACGTATTTCTATATAATAAATGACCCCCTAATTGTATTATTATTTGGGGGTAGGGCTAATATCTTTATATTATATAGATTCTAGTGTATTATACTGGGCCCTGTATTTCCCAGTAGAAAATGATCCTTGGGAAGCACAGTCCTCACCACTGACCACCAGGACCAGGTAACGCTCTGTCAGTACATGGCGGCCTCCCCTCTCCGCTCCGCTGTGTACTGGTGCTTATTCTGACACTAGGGCTGGGTTCACATCCCATTTGTGCCATCCATTTAATGTATACCAAAAATGCGTACATTAACAGATGCCTCAGACTGATGCCGTACAGTGGCGTCCGTTCACCATACAGTTCCATTGTAAAAAAAAAAAAATGTTAACGTATGCATTTTTTACTTGACTCTGCAGGATACAAAAACGTGGCGTGCTGCACATTTGTATACATCAAACCGATAGGAAATACGTGATGTGAACACACATTGGGGGGAGGGGGGCATACTAAAATTTGCTGTGGGGCCTAGTCAGTTCTAGCTACATCACTGCACATCTCCTTCTCTGCTCCAGGCCTGGCTCACTGCTGCAGCGGCCGCCGGAGAGAAGGAGCGCAGGGAGCTGCGGTTAGTGATGGACAGGACCACCAGCTCCCCTGCTCTCCAGCAATGATAGGTATGTGAGGGGGCCACCCACTGGGGGTCATTCATCACACTGTGAGGGCCCCTTACACAGTATAATGACTCCCAGTGCCCCCCATTTCGTATAATGATCCTCATTGACCCTCCATTTAGCATAATGACCACCAGAGCCCCCATTAAATATAATAACGCCTCGTGCCCCCTCCATACAGTATAACCCCCAGTGTGGGGGCGACTGGGGGTCATTATTCTGAATGGAGGGTCACTGTGGGGTCATTATACTGTGAGGGCCCTTTACATAGTATAATGACCCCCAGTGTCCCCATTTAGTATAATGATCACCAATGACCCCCCCATTCAGTATAATGACCCCCAGAGCCCCCTCCATACAGTATTCCCCCAGTGTGGGGGCTACTGGGGAGTCATTATTCTGAATGGGGGCGACTTGGGGTTATTATTCTGAATGCAGGGCCACAGGTGGTCATTATACAGTGGGGGGGGGGGGGAATTGGGGGTTCATTATACTGTGTGAAGATCCACTAGTAGTCATTATACTGTATAGGGGCCACTGGGGGTCATTATACCGTGTGGGAGCCACAGAGGGACATGTCAATGTAAAAAAATGCCTCATGGGGGCCCACTGGGATTTATCGCCCAAGGGCCCAAATGAACCTGGAGCCGGCCCTGACCCTCAATATATACTACAAGAAAATTTAGACTAGCACAATCATAGTCACAGGTGCATATCCATCAAGCAAACATGGTTGATAAAAAAATGGCTGCACAACATTTCACATACAAACAATAGAGCTGAGAAATGGGGATCAGTCTCAATTAAAGTGGTATTATACCTACTATAAATGGAAAAAATAGAAGCTCTTTGCGCACATTATTGATCAAACGTGTGTTGGGCCCATCTACCAGGCATCAACAATCTTATTTTGTGGGTACGACTACGGCGATACCAAATGTTTGAAATAATAGAACTTTTCTTTGCATCACCATATTTCGACGTCCATAACTTTCATTTCGGGGTACATATGACTTTTGGATCACTTTATATTCAATATTAAAATTAAGGACACATTCACACGGATGCCAGCCCATGTACGTTCTGCAATTTGCTGATCATGGCTGGCATTATGATAGAAAATGCCTATTCTTGTCTGCAATTGCGGACAAGATTAGGACATGCTGTATCTTTTTTTTTTCGGTGCTGCGGAACGGAACTACGGATGCGGACAGCAAACTGTGTGCCGTCCGCATCTTTTGCGGCCCCATTTAAATGAATAGGTCCGCAAAATAGCGAAACGGGTGCGGACCCGTTCATATGGTCGTCTGAATGGGCCCTAAAGCTCCCAGATGCTTTGCTTACCGGGTTCCTGCTGGTCTCTGCCCGACGTGCCAGAAATGCCTGCGCAGCCAACCGCTGCCTGAAGCGGTTCACCACTGCAGCCAGTGACTGACCAGGAATATCTTACCAGTTCATGTGTGTCAAGCCAGGACCAGGAGGTGTAGACCAAAAGAACAGGTAAATGCCAGAACGGCAGTGTTTATATATATATATATTTTTCTCATTCTACTCCTAATATAAATATTTTATTGTGATTTACATGTCCTAAATAAACTAATAATGCAAATGTTTAGGCTTTACCCAGTAACAGAGAAGCTGTTTACAGGCCCCTGAGCCCAAAAGACATTTCCATGAGACTTCATCATCCGTCAGTGCAGTGGCTGCCGACTGGGTTATCTTGACAGAGCCGCCATCTTTCTAAGTAATGTTTTAATCTTAAAATACCGTATTCTTCCAGCTTGGAAGGTCAGCAACCAAACAAAGCATTATTACAGGAAAACCCACAATCATACAACCCGGCTTCCTAATATAATATCACCAGTAGTAATTTGCTTCGGCGCCCACTCTGTAATGTGTACGATACATCTCTCTTGCAAAATATACAAAGGCACCAAACAAGTGAACCCTCAGAATCTGTCCTCCGGGGTCATTCAATATAGCAGTATAAAAAAAAAAAAAAGAGCCAAGAACAATGCTCTGAAAAAAAGCTAATAATTATCTCTCCATCTCGAAAATTTGAAGACTTTTAGAAGAATACAAAGCAAGTTCTGCACAGAGGAAAAGACGGATGTCTGTGAGGATATGGTTTAGTTGTATAATGATTCATTCAGCAGGTAAATTTACTCACTTTTTGGTGATTTTATTTATTTTCACTCCTTAAAGAGGTATTCCAGGATCTTGTTATTAACGGCCTATCCTAAGGATAAGCCATCAAAATCTGACTGGCAGGGTCCAACACCTCCGATGATCGTCTGTTTCCAAGCAGCTCCGGCATCGGAACTACACAGCTCCATCCACTGTGAAGTGGACAAGGCTGGTTACTGCAGCACTGCTCCCTCTGAAGTAGGAGCAGCTTTGCAGTAACTGTCCAATACACAGAAGACAGAGCTGTGTAGTTCTGGGGCCAAAGCCACACTGAAACAGCTGATTGGCCAGAGTACGGGATGTTAGACGCTCGCCGATCAGATGTTGATGGTCTATCCTAAAGAAAGGGCCATCAATAACAAAAAACAGGGAAACCCCTTTAAGGAAGCAGCATTTAATTATTTATTTTTATTATTTATATATTATTTACCGGTATATATTATGATTATTTTTTTTCATTGTAGCATTTCAAAGGACACAACTTTTCTATCTTTTGTCGACATAGCCATACGAGAGCTTGTTTTACGTACATCGACTTTTTATGCAGTCAATTCCGCCACTGTTTCTTTACGTTTTTAATTTTGAACCATTCACAGAGCAGCATACATAACGCTAGTTGTATTCTGCAGGTCAGTACGAGTATGGCGAAATTTGACCAAATTTAAATATATTTTTTTTTTACGTGTACTACTTTCGTATATCAGTACTTGTTACTCTGATGTATTACTTAAAAGGTCCTGCCCATCTGAGACATTGATGACATAACACTAGGCTACCTCTGGGACCCACAGCCTGGCATACACGGCCACCTTCCATTCACCTCTATTAAAGTTCCAAAAAAAAAAGTTAACCGCAGGGTCAGCTATTTCCGGCAGTCCCATAGTGGTGAATGGAGTGGTGGTTCTTCTCAGGACTCCCATAGCAATGAATGGAAAGCACGCCATGCATACGCTCTGTGCTCTCCTTCACTTCTGGAGAAAAGAGGGGGCCCCGGAGGTGGAACCGGCACCTATTTGACATTGATGGCGATATGCCATCAATATTCCAGACGGGCCAACCCCTTTCACAAGTCCAGGTTCTCTGACCTATTAGCACTGATATACCATGACCTGGATAAATGAGAAACATTAGGGTCTATTCACACGTCCGTAAGCGTTTTGCGGATCCGCAAAACACGGACACCTGCAATGTGCGATCCGCAATTTGCGGACCGCACATCACAGACACTATAATAGAAAATGCCTTTTCTGGTCCGCAATTGCAGACAAGAATAGGACATGTTCTATTTTTTTCAGGAACGGAATTGTGGATCCCGAAAAAACTGATGTGGATCCCAAAAATGCGGATGCAGATCCCGGAAATGCGGATTCGCATCCGTTCCAGACCCATGAAAAGTAAATGGGTCCGCAAATTTCAGAACGAATGCGGACCCAAATTACGGACGTGTGAATGGACCCTAAGAGATATACCAGGCTTGTTGTTTAAGGGGCAGCACTTTTTACTGATATAATTTTGTTTCAATTTCCTGGTAATGTATGAATATATTGACAACTGAGCGTTAATATTTTCCCTACACAATCAGACATTGTGATATCCCTTATTAAATAATAATAAAAAATAAATAAAAAGTTTGAAGGGAATATGTCATCTGAATTTTTTCCAACCTTTTAAAACCAGATAGCAACACACACCATTTTATTCTAATATGTTTTTATTTTCGGATTGCAGATTTTTAAATTTTTTTATTTACCCAGCATGATTATAGGAGCAGCCATTTTGCATGAGCTGTTTTTAACAGCATTTAGAAATATGCTTTACGGCAGCCCCATAGGCCATAGACAGAATGGTCAGGAGCGGACCGTCATTGACTTCTATGGGAGTGTTTTCTGTGCATGCTCTGTGACCTGTGCAGAGGTCAGGAGGGAGCTGATAAGCTGTGATATCAACTATTGTGAATAGGGGATCCTGTGTTATCTCTATACAGTAAAAGTGAAATCAGTCATTCAAATCCTGCTTGTAATAAGAAGATAACTGCAGTACAGTGACCTGTACAAGAAGCTATTAGGCTAAGTAGCGAGCACAAAAACTGCAGGATTTTAGATTCAGATTTTTTTTTAAATTTATGTATAGTGATATGGAAAATTAAAAATAACCACCAAAAATTCTTCAAAAATATGTTTAACATAACTTGATTTAAATAGGTCATTTTCTGATGACATATTCCCTTTAACCCATTATTGACCACACATGCACTTTATACAGTGGTCACTAACAGGCTTTAGGCTAGGCCGCCACCTTTTTAGGACGGCCTGTTCTAAGTGCTGCTTCAGCAGTGTGGCTTCAGCTCTCACGGAGCCTGGCCCCTGCTGTAACAGCCCACACCGTGTGTGGGGCCTTCATTTGACCCCAGGCTGCCATGCCAAGGTATTAGCACCCTATTGACCGTGGCATCTGAGTAGTTTGTAGAGAGGGAGCTCCTTCTAGCTTTGATCGGTACCCTGCACATGAGATAGTAGGGTGCTGATGCCTTGGCATGGCAACCTGGGGTCAAATGAAGGTGTATCCACATCGGGCTGAACCTACCTGTCAGCACAGCGCTGACAGTATAATACTCTGCAGTAGAGGGAGTTAAAGATGCAATCAAAAGACTGCCTGTTTAAGTCCCCTTGTGGGACAAGTATATGGTTAAAAAGTATAAAAAAAGTTTTAATAAATAAAAAAAGTTTCCAAGTTAAAAAACAAAACAAAACAAAACACACTTTTTGATTGAAAAAAAGCAGAGCTACTGTGAGTGCCATTTCCTTCTGGAAAAGCTGATCAGCGGGGGTCTCGGGTGTCGAAACCACACTGATCAGATACTCTCAGAAAACCCACTTAAAGGGAGTCTATCACCTAAAATGACCATTATACACCCCAAACATGATGATATCCATTACATTCCCCATTTTATAATCTTACCTTTGATATTGCTGTCCGTCGCCTATTCGCTCTTAAAAACACTTTTATTCCATATGCTAATCGGGTTCTGAAGGTGCCCAGGGGCGGCGTTTATGCGGCCGGTGCCCAGGCTCCACGGCGCTGTTCAAATCAAACCCCTCCCCTTTCACCCCTCTGGCCCGCCCTCGGTTCTTCAGATACCATCCTCCAGTCAATGAGCAATCCGGCGCCTGCGCCCTCCATTACTCACTAGGGCAGAGGCAGCAGAGCGTTTAATGCGCATGCGCCGGCCCGTACATCCCGATCTAGCCGGCGGAAGTAAACTGCCAAAATATCGGGATGTACGGGCCGGCGCATGCGCATTAAACGCTCTGCTGCCTCTGCCCTAGTGAGTAATGGAGGGCGCAGGCGCAGGCGCCGGATTGCTCATTGACTGGAGGATGGTATCTGAAGAACCGAGGGCGGGCCAGAGGGGTGAAAGGGGAGGGGTTTGATTTGAACAGCGCCGTGGAGCCTGGGCACCGGCCGCATAAACGCCGCCCCTGGGCACCTTCAGAACCCGATTAGCATATGGAATAAAAGTGTTTTTAAGAGCGAATAGGCGACGGACAGCAATATCAAAGGTAAGATTATAAAATGGGGAATGTAATGGATATCATCATGTTTGGGGTGTATAATGGTCATTTTAGGTGATAGACTCCCTTTAAGGCCCAAAACCGGCTGACTAAATCCATTTGTTTTTGGGAACCTTTGGTGATCATCGATATGGCTATCATTTACAAATCCCACTTACGAGGTGTGAAGCACTGTGGGAGTGGGATGTAATGCTGCATGCAAAACTCCATTCAGGACCATAGGAAGGCTTTGATTTTGAGGACTGTTCTGCTTTTCCATACTTTTCTCTGTTAAATTACTTTCAAAACTTTTTACAGCCCGGTAGCTTAGTAAGGGTCGGTATTACAAGTACGATTATGAAGACTACAATCCCAAAATATGTCTGATACGGTTACATATATATTTATATACAGGGCCTATAAAAAGAAGCAGAGCATTGCACACTTGTGTTTACTTCTTCCATACTGACAGGCGGAGTATACAATGGTGTAATTGATGCAAACACCAAGTATCAGCGGGTATAATTATCTCCATTTAGTGTAATTATTATACAGCCGAATCCTGATCTGCTTCTTCAGAGTATTCCAGACATTTATTAGTACGGAATGTACCCCCCTCCATTAGCATCTGATTACGACGCAATGTTATGCCTTGTTTGTTTTCACGCGTTTCATTCCTCCGATACGTTACATAACGAGATTTTTTTTTTTCGCCGTCTGCAGATTAAAATTAATTTGCATGTCTGCACAAATATAAATGCAATTTCAGTGAGGAACACAGACAGGAGCAGTGCTGGCTTCAAGTGGATTAAAAATCTCATATTTTCATTAAATAACGTAAAAAAAGAATTATAATAATAATTGCCGGATATTTTTTATTTTTTTATTTTCAATGATAATATTTACCACTGAGAAACTGGTGAAAGAGAATGGGTTTCCAAACATGAAAATGACGGGAACCACTGCAGTGTCACTCGGCTTTCCACACCCTGAGGAACGTATAAACTACAGCGTGCATTCCCAATGAAAGCAACGGGATGCCGAATTCAAAGTGGAATAGGCGTCAAAATCAGTGTGAAAATTTCATTGTGTGAACATGTCCCAAGACTTTTGTGACAGTTTTGCAAGTCGGTATGAACTTATATAGTACCCAAATATTGAAAAGTGCACCGGCTCATGGGAAGACCCAGAGACATTACTTCTTTATACAATGTATGTCATGAACAGAGCCCCCTTCATATGCCACCTTTAAAAGGCATCTGTCAGCAGTTTTGTCCCTATGACACTGGCTGACCTGTTACATGAGCGCTTGGCAGCTGAAGGCATCTGTGTTGGTCCCATGTTCATATGTGCCCGCATTGCTGAGAAAACTGATGTTTTACTAACTGCAAATGAGCCTCTAGGATCAATGGGGGCGTTACCATTACACCTGGAGGCTCTGCTATCTCTGCAACTGCCATACTCTCTGCACTCTGGCAGGGCTAAGCGTGATCAAGTTTTCACCGCCTGGTCTTTGTGTTCAAAGTGCAGAGGACACGGCAGTTGCAGAGAGAGCAGAGCCCCTAGGTGTAATGGTAACGCCCCCGTTGCTCCTAAAGGCTCATTTGCATATATTAAAACATCCTTTTTTCTCAGCGATGCAGGCACATATGAACATGGGACCAACACAGATGCCTGCAGCTGCCAAGTGCTCATGTAACAGGTCAGCCAGTGTCATAGGGACAAATCTGCGGACAGATGGGCTTTAAATAAAATGCAACAGAGCGAAATAATTCTTGGAACAGCTTTCTTATAACCGTGTTGTGCTGTCTTTCTGTTATTCCATGTATGGCTAAATTGACAACTGGGTGTGAACTTTTGGGGGGTCTGTCCCTACACTGTCCAATCAGCACTAACAGAACCAGGCTTGTAGAGGACACACCCCTTTGACGAGAGGAACGGCAACATCTAGTTGTGAAATTAAGAGTAAAAGATGCTCCAGAATGGTTATTTTATGAGGAAATTAAATATTTACTAAAACTAAACTTAGGAGAAAAAGCAGAGAGGTCTTCCTTAAATAAAATATGAAAAAAAGGTAATAAAAAAAAAATAAAAAAAACGGCTGTCACGCTAGGAGTAAAAATAATCGAATGTTCTAAAAAAAAGAACTAAAATAATATATATATATATATATATAAAAAAATATCTGAGTGAGCTGAGACAAAACGGACGGCAATTTACAGCTGAACACACATAAGTTGTTTGGTAATTCTGCAAGACAAACGACCGGCCACTTTTATCTTGTGCGTCTTCAGCTCTGATCCGTCCCCGAGCGACTGACAGGTACCAGTTACATCAATAAAACATGCCAATTCTGATCTTCCTCATGAGATGCTGAGGCCTGTGATGGATTTCCACTCAGCAGACAGGGTGACGGGAACAGATGTTATTGATGGTCATTAGAGACTAGCAGGCGGACGCTTACGTTCCGACTGGATTGAGTGGCTATGGAAAGGAGGCAGGATCTTAAAATGTCATAAATAACTTAATTTCTTAAGATGTAAGTGGAGCCGTCTGCCGTCTAAATCATTTTGTTCTCATTATTTCACGCCGTGCTTTTAATATCTTGCGCCGGGCGCCACTAATGCGTTTCTCAAGGTCAGTGGCTGAGAAGTGACCGTAGGACGAGGATGTGAAGGAGAAGACAAGTCCCAAAAGAGATTAAAGATCTGAGCAGGACATTAATGGAACAGATAAACAATTGGATCACATGTGAAGCTTCATGTACTCGACCTGACGGAACCATTAGCGGCTGCTGGGGAAAATTTGTTTAAAGTCTGGGTGATGGATGGTTCTCGAAAGGAAACCGGACACAAATTAGTTGTTGGGAATCGTTTGGAAATGTTGTACAATAATGGAAATTAAAAGCCTCGTCTCCCTGGGTCTTCAAGCAAAGAAAAAAAATTAAATTAGAGGAGGGGATGAACATTAGGTTGATGAAGGCATAAAAATATCTCAACAGAAAATGGTACATGAAGGGGCTGTGCCACAAAAAGTATTGGATAGGTCGGATCGCAGGGACATCCAACTGCTGGAGCCCCCAGTGATCCTCAGAGACCCCAAGTCCCCTCTCTGAATGCAGTAGTGTGTAAGTCAGTGCACGGCTCCAATCAGAGACTGACGTAGAGAGTGCAGACGTGTGCACTACTGCGCCATTCAGAGAGGGGATTTGGGCCCCCCCCCCCCTTATTCTTGGGATTCTTGTGGGGTTGGTCGGACCCATAAATCAACCAGTAAAGCAGAGGAAGTAGAGTAACATTTTGAAACCAGTGGTCTGTATTAATAAAGAGAAATGCATATGAGCTGCATACTCAAAACTGCACGATAATTTTCAAAACTGTGTGAAAAATTGCTTCATTTTTTATTTTACACTAGCTGATGACCCGGCGCTGCTCGGATATTTATTTATTGCAATTTTATATTAAATAACAGTGACTTTCACAATGGCCGCCCCTTTAACGGTGACTGCCCCTTTAATAGTGACTTTTACGGTGGCTGCCCGTTTAACAGTGACTTTCATAGTGGCCACCCCTTTAAATGTGATTGCCCCTTTAACAGTGAATTTGACAGTGGCCGCCCCTTTAACGGTGACTGCCGATTTAACAGTGACTTTTACATTGGCTCCCCTTTTAAAAGTGACTTTCATAGTGACCTCCCCTTTAACAGTGACTTTCACAATTGCCACTCCTTTAACAGTGACTTTCACAGTGGCTGCCCCTTTAATGGTGACCGCCTAACAGGGACTTTCATAGTGGCCGCCCCTTTAATGGTGACTGCCCCTTTAACAGTGACTTTCAAAGTGACCCCGCCCCTTTAATGGTGACCGCCTAACAGTAACTTTCATCGTGGCCGTCTCTTTAACAGTGACCACCCCTTTAACGGTGACTTTCATAGCAGCCGCCCCTTTAACGGTGACTGCCCCTTTAACAGTGACTTTCACAATGGCCACCCCTTTAACAGTGACTTTCATAGTGGTCACCCCTTTAAATGTTATTGCCCCTTTAACAGTGACTTTGACAGTGGCCGCCCCTTTAACAGTGACTGCCCATTTAACAGTGACATTTACATTGGCTGCCCTTTTAAAAGTGACTTTCACAGTGACCTCCCCTTTAACAGTGACTTTCACAATTGCCACCCCTTTAACAGTGACTTTCACAGTGGACGCCCCTTTAACAGTGACCGCCCCTTTAACAGTGACTTTCACAGTGAATGCCCCTTTAATGGTGACCGCCTAATAGGGACTTTCACAGTGGCCGCCCCTTTAACGGTGACCACCTAACAATGACCCATGGTGGCCATCCCTTTAACAGTGACCGCCCCTTTAACGGTGACTTTCACAGTGGCCACCCCTTTAACGGTGACCGCCCCTTTTACAGTGAATTTCACAGTGGCTGTCCCTTTAACAGTGACCGCCCTTTTAATAGTGACTTTCACAGTGGCCGCCCCTTTAATGGTGACTGCCTAACAGTGACTTTCACGGTGGCATCCCTTTTAACGGTGACTGCCTAAGAGTGACTTTCATCGTGGCCGCCCTTTTTACAGACTTTCATAGTGGCTGCCCCTTTAACGGTGACCACCTAACAGTGACTTTAACAGTAACCGCCCCTTGAACGGGACTTTCACAGTGGCTGCCCCTTTAACGGTGACTGCCTAACAATGACTCATGGTGGCCGTCCCTTTAACAGTGACCGCCCCTTTAACGGTGACTTTCACAGTGGCCGCCTCTTTAACGGTGACTGCCTAACAGTGACTTTCACGGTGGCTGCCCTTTTTACAGACTTTCATAGTGGCTGCCCCTTTAACGGTGACCACCTAACAGTGACTTTAACAGTAACCGCCCCTTGAACGGGACTTTCACAGTGGCCACCCCTTTAACGGTGACTTACCCTTTAACAGTGAATTTCACAGTGGCTGTCCCTTTAACAGTGACTTTCACAGTGGCCGTCCCTTTAACGGTGACCGACCCTTTAACAGTGAATTTCACAGTGGCTGTCCCTTTAACAGTGACTGCCCTATTAATGGTGACTTTCACAGTGGCAGCCCTTTTAACGGTGACAGCCTAACAGGGACTTTTTATGGTGGCTGTCCCTTTAACAGTGACCGCCCCTTTAAAAGTGACTTTCACAGTGGCCGTCCATTTAACGGTGACCTTCCCTTTAACAGTGACTTTCACAGTGGCCACCCCTTTAACAGTGACCACCCCTTTAACAGTGAACTCCACAGCGCCCGTCCGTTTAATAGTGGCCCCTGCCCCCCCCTGCATGTAGCAGTGTAGTTGTGCCGTCATATATCATATGACTGAATATTTCAGGACCTGCGAACTGCTAAAACCTGTGATCAATTGTTATGGCAACCTGGAGAAGGACCTGCGAGCTTCTATTGACTGATAAGGGACAGGTGACCGTGTGTATGGCAGTTAGGATTTAAGAGAAAGACTTGCAGGCTTGTATTGGATAATGTAGGTCATTTTTGGGAACATCTCAGGAACGGTACGTCCTAGAGAGCTGAGACCCCGCAAGACGTCTTTTCAGGTAGCAAGGGATGCGTATACCAAGTTTTGTTGAAATGGATGGTTGCGTTGTTGAGTTTTTGCGGAACATACATACACACACACTGTACACACTGTACACACACACACACACTACACACACACACACACTGTACATACACACACACACTGTACATACATACATACACACTGTACATACACACTGTACATACACACTGTACATACACACACACACTGTACACACACACACTGTACATACATACACACATACTGTACATACACACACATCCATCCTTTTTTTTTATATATATAGATGTATTGAGCCATATAAAACGTGGTCCATATAGCCTGTGTTCAGCAGCCCAGAAGTGGAGTACTCCTTTAAAACCCTCTAAGCTTACAGGAGAGAATCTTATTTGTTCCTCTTTCCTGTAATGTATTAGTCTGCCTGTTACATTAAAAAATATAATTTAACTAAAGCTTTCCTTCTCCTTGTGACATTAACAGGCCCCGGATAGAAATGAAGGTAAAAACATGTTTTTTTTCAGATGTGACTTTGTGCATAAACTGTTCTTGGCAGTGGCGGAGAGTAGGAGATTGGAACAAACAGCAGGTGTTACTATATTAAAATAAAAGCATAGCGCCAATTCCACTGTATTTAAATAAATGTTTTACATCCTCCGCAGAGAGACACGTCAGGCCAAAGTCTCTTTTTTGCATCCTGGAAAAGGCAAGGATAAAATTAGGTTTTGGAGGCAGATCCTGAGACGGAGATGAACGTGCGCCCGACTACATCTGGCAAATTGGGAGCAAACTCCAAATGGCTGCAGCCGCTTTCATAGCTCTCCGTTATAAATGTCATCTCGTTCAGGATTTTAGGATAAAAGCATCGGCTTCGGGATAATGTGCATACTAGATGTCATTTTACAATTCATCTGCTGTTACAAATACAAACCGGATTCCAAAAAAGTTGGGACACTAAACAAATTGTGAATAAAAACTGAATGCAATGATGTGGAGATGGCAAATGTCAATATTTTATTTGTAATAGAACGTAGATGACCGATCAAACGTTTAATCCGAGTAAATGAATCATTTTAAAGGAAAAATACGTTGATTCAAATTTTCACGGTGTCAACAAATCCCAAAAAAGTTGGGACAAGTAGCAATAAGAGGCTGGAAAAAGTAAATTTGAGCATAACGAAGAGCTGGAAGACCAATTAACACTAATTAGGTCAATTGGCAACATGATTGGGTATAAAAAGAGCTTCTCAGAGTGGCTGTGTCTCTCAGAAGCCAAGATGGGTAGAGGATCACCAATTCCCACAATGTTGCGCAGAAAGATAGTGGAGCAATATCAGAAAGGTGTTACCCAGCGAAACATTGCAAAGACTTTGCATCTATCATCATCAACTGTGCAGAACATCATCCGAAGAGTCAGAGAATCTGGAACAATCTGTGCGTAAGGGTCAAGGCCGTAAAACCATACTGGATGCCCGTGATCTCCGGGCCCTTAAACGACACTGCACCACAAACAGGAATGCTACTGTAAAGGAAATCACAGAATGGGCTCAGGAATACTTCCAGAAACCATTGTCAGTGAACACAATCCACCGTGCCATCCGCCGTTGCCAGCTGAAACTCTACAGTGCAAAGAAGAAGCCATTTCTAAGCAAGATCCACAAGCTCAGGCGTTTTCACTGGGCCAGGGATCATTTAAAATGGAGTGTGGCAAAATGGAAGACTGTTCTGTGGTCAGACGAGTCACGATTCGAAGTTCTTTTTGGAAATCTGGGACGCCATGTCATCCGGACCAAAGAGGACAAAGACAACCCAAGTTGTCATCAACGCTCAGTTCAGAAGCCTGCATCTCTGATGGTATGGGGTTGCATGAGTGCGTGTGGCATGGGCAGCTTGCAGGTCTGGAAAGGCACCATCAATGCAGAAAAATATATTCAGGTTCTAGAACAACATCTGCTCCCATCCAGATGTCATCTCTTTCAGGGAAGACCCTGCATTTTTCAACAAGATAATGCCAGACCACATTCTGCATCAATCACAACATCATGGCTGCGTAGGAGAAGGACCCGGGCACTGAAATGGCCGGTCTGCAGTCCAGATCTTTCACCTATAGAGAACATTTGGCGCATCATAAAGAGGAAGGTGCAACAAAGAAGGCCCAAGACGATGGAACAGTTAGAGGCCTGTATTAGACAAGAATGGGAGAGCATTCCTATTTCTAAACTTGAGAAACTGGTCTCCTCGGTCCCCAGACGTCTGTTGAGTGTTGTAAGAAGAAGGGGAGATGCCACACAGTGGTGAAAATGGCCTTGTCCCAACTTTTTTGGGATTTGTTGACACCATGAAATTCTGATTCAACATATTTTTCCCTTAAAATGGTACATTTTCTCAGTTTAAACTTTTGTTCCGTGATTTATGTTCTATTCTGAATAAAATATTAGAAGTTGGCACCTCCACATCATTGCATTCAGTATTTATTCACGATTTGTATAGTGTCCCAACTTTTTGGAATCCGGTTTGTACAAAGCTTACAACTTTCTACTAAACCACATGATCTGGGGCTCTGGCATGAAAAAAGGTTTTGGCACACTCTCGGTTAGATCTGAGATTGGTGACAACTAATATGACAGCCTTGACAGTTTTCACAGGGGTTGTCATCCAGCTTTCCCGAACCATCCGCAAGTCAATGGCGATTGTTGACTGTCCACTGGTCGCTGTAAAATCGAGAGTTACTTTAACACAATATCAATGTGCAAGACCACGAGACTTGTGACCGTGTTGGAATGGACCTCTGACTTCCCCCTATAGGGACATGTCCTCTACTGGCAGAAGCACCTGAATAAAGGCTCATTCACACGACCGTATATTTGTGTCCGCATCCGTTCCTCAATTTTGTTGGTTAGATGAAGACCCATTTACTTCAATCAGGCCATGTGCTGTCTGCATCCATACGTCCGTGGTACTCCATGGTAACAGACTACAAAGACACCTTGAAGTATGGGAAAAATAGGAGTATGAGTGCAGGATCGGACAAATCAGCACCTGTTTATAAGTCTGTTAACACTGAGACACATAGGTCTGAACCTACACAGTAGAGCATTTTTAATGAAGTCCATTTGCAAAGTTGCAATGGAGCAATACAAACATATATATATATATTTTTTTTTTTATGTAGCACTCCTTGACTTTTGACTGGTCATCAATTCAATATTTGGCAGCAGCCCAAAACTAATTTCAATATTTTTGAGGGTAATCCGGACCTGAGCATGAAGTGTCCTTACACTGGACTGGAGCGTTATCTATATGATGAAACGGGACTGCAGTGCGATTCCTGACCTGGGAGCTTCATATCATCTGGCTTCAAAGCCCCGCAGAATGGCTGCCCAGCTCTAAATCAGGAAACTCTACTTGTTATCTAGTTAAAATTTCCTGGACTCACGCTGAGAAGCCATTACATTGCCGTTTGATGTCCCGGCCACCGGCAATGTCTTCCAGCGTGTTAACTACCATACCGGTTCCTGCTCATTTCTCTGCTTTACGTGCCTAAATACATTTCCTTTTCACTATTTCACAGGAGCCATCTCTTAAAAAACAGTAAAAAAAATAAAAATAAAATTAGGAGGTTAAAATGCAGCTCTCCGCATAAAACGGGCATCACAGTTTAGGCTACTTTCACACTGACATTTTGGTTTCCAGTTTGTGAGATCCGTTCGGGATTCTCACAAGTGGTCCAAAGTGGATCCGTTTTGCCCTAATGCATTCTGAATGGCGATGGAGATGGCCGAACACAGTCGGTCCCATAGACAGTGAATGCGTGACCATTACTAAATTCCAATATGTGACTCAGGGGCCTTTGTTCTCATGATCAGTTGGACCCCAGAGACCATACATTATCACCTGTGGATACCTTCATGAGCCAAACCCTTTATGGGTTTTCCCCTGGGATCAATCCAACAAATTGACTGTACAGTCAGCAAGTATCAAGTCTGATATCTTAGTGATCCACCATCATTTTGGATGTTTTCACTTTATTTTCAACTCGTTTTTATAAGTATACTCTTGTTACTCTGATTGGAAACCATCAACACGTTGCTGTTGATGCATCTGGTATTATAATAAGCCTTTTCTAGAGTATATCATTGTATTCAATCTTAATATAATATAATATTTGGAACTGCATGTAATCAAAGATTTAGCATAGTCGCCTAGTTATTCAATTAAATCTATCTTGCATAGCGGCACCTGCTGTTTGTTCTTTCTCATTTCTCTGTCCACCTCGCTGAGGTGGACACACATGCTCTGTTCCAGCCAGCTGCAGTAGACAGGACGCTCCCCCTGAGAAGGTCCCCAGAGCTGTCAACTTGAAATAAATGTAACAAAGCAATGTATGGGGAGATGTCTGGATTCATGTGAGGTCCAGGGCTGGTTCTAGCTTCGCTAGAGATTGTCATCTACTATATGAGGTCAATTTCCTTTAGGTAGATTTTTTACATTTTTACAGACAAAGTGTTAATCTCGCCTTTCAACTGAAAACCCAAAGCTAAACTGGCCTGCTAAGAAGTATGTGCCTCCTATGTAAACACACTGCTGGCTGGGAACCGCTTTATAATGGAAGATGAAATGGCTGCGCTGGTCCCGAGCAGTTTGCAGAGGAGAACATTATAAATGATGGCTCCTTGCACTCCATTACTGATCAGTAAATAAAGGGCTTGCGTCTCGCAGCCATTGACACGGTCTTTATCAAATTCTCTGAAGAAGCAGGCCTGCACCCCACTCCGCCTACACCAGACGAGCCTGATTAAAGTCTAAAAGGGGTTAAACTTTCCCTTTGACATTGTAATATTGAGTATGGGGGGGGGAGTCGTACCAGCAGAAGTAATTGCTCCCGTCGGGACCAACACAGGTCGCAGCTACTTGCAATTGACTACAGTAAAGAAATGAATCTGATTTTGTGGTATACCCCGACAGGGTGTCTCGGCTCACGGACTCTGTCAGCCGCTGCTGTACGATCGACGTGTGCTCGTCCCTGCCAAACACTGCAATTACTCAACAGATGTTGTCTGGTCCTGGGGGGGGTTTATTATTCAAAGAAGATTTTTGACGTCGGTAAATATTTTTTCCCCATTTCTTGCGGCTCGCTGGAATACATTTACAGCTTTCTGACCTAAATATTAAACAGTCAGCAAAGAGGCTTTGAGTTGGAAAATATATTTTGTCCTTTATTCGGCTGCTAACACACCGGTCCGCAAAAAATACGGATGAGGTTGTGCATTCCATGTTTTGCGGAACGGAACAGCTGGCCCCTAATAGAACAGTCTTATCCTTATCTGTAATGCGGACAATAATAGGACATGTTCTATATATTTTTTTTGTGGACATACGGAAACAGAATGTACACAGAGTAACTTGCATTTATTTTTTTTCGCGGACCCATTGAAATGAATGATTCCGCATACAGTCCGCAAGAAAAACTGAATGGACACGGAAAGAAAACACGTGCGAGCCCTTAATAGGATTTATAGAAAGGGGTTATCCATTACATTTGAAGGGTAGTTTCATTTAGCAGGTGCCTTTTTTGGCAAGCAATTCTCTAGATTTGTAGTCAAAAAGCCTAATATCTGTTATCGCAACTCGCTCCCACCACAGCTCGGCTCCAGAGCATGGCGTTCTGCTCACCTGCTTCCCTGTTTCCCGGCGGGCTGACCTGCAGGCATCTCCGCCCTCCGATGGGCCCAGTCGCTGGAATAGCTCCGCTTCTACCCATGCCCTTCTCTAAACATGTACTCCTTCTGTCTCTTAAACGGACATGTGCACCCTAAAGCAAGACCCCACTAATAGACCCACAGAACAGATACAGATGGCGAAGGCGGCCAAGCAGTAGGCTATTACTGGAAGAGGAACAGACTACCGGAGTTACTGGCATAGCAGGACACTGCTGGATCCTCATGGACTATAATGGGATCTGACGGGGATTCAGCTGGTTACGGCATAAATGGCGAAAAATACTGCTAGATTTACGAGATGAGATCACAGCTAAGTCGGTCGTAAAACGAAAGAAGCTGTCATGCTCATCATCGTTCGTAGACCAAGCAATCTTTCCCCGATAGAACAGATAGGCCATGAATCTTACAAAGAGCAGAGCCCCTTTAATAATTTTCTTTCTTGCTTCCTGACATTTTGGTGACAACCCGTATTGGAGGCGTACCGAGAGTCATACTGGTTGTCAATCAGCCTTCACAGACCCACGGGATTAAACGTTCAGGTCAGCATGACTAAATGGCTTTGTGTTCACGGACTGGTGTCATCAGCCGCAAATTGTTCATAAATTATATCCTGTTCATAAAATCGACGTCTGTAAACACTTGGCCGTGCTGTAAATACGCCGTCTATCACGATCCTGCACTTCAATTACATCAAAGGCAGCCATTTTAATTAGAGGATCATTCAGAAACCCTTGTGAAAGGAGCCGTTGAAGAAGCTCATGCAAAACGGCGAGGCAGAGCGATGCGGCCATGGCCAATTGAGCACGTTTCAGATGGTTTTTTTCCAGATAATTGGTTCAGATATCTGCCGCACAGTTAACCAGCTGTACATGGAGGACGACCATTACAACACAATTTAGACAAGGGGAGGAGGGGGGGGGGGGAGGAATTATTCAAGGTGTAAGTACAAAGATGTCTCGACCACTTTATAAAACCAATTTATTTTACCTTTTTTGTCACCCAATGTCCTCATAGATCGTAAGCTCTTGTGAGCAGGGCCTTCACTCCTAATGGTAATTTGTACATTAGCCTGTAATGCTGTCATGTCGATTTTGATTTGAACATGAATCTCCTGAATTGTAAAGCTCTGCGGAATATGGTGGCGCTAACGATTGGGAGGAATTAAGTAAATAAGCAAAAATAACACTAACAGCTGAATGCATTTTTTTTACTTTTTGCTCTATAAGAAGCCATTTCCTAGACAGACTGTATATGACATTTTAAGGGTTTGTTCACACTTGCATATGAAAATATGGGTGTAAAATGCATATTTTCTTTAATTATTTTTTAAAAATAATTTGTGATGAGAAAAAAAAAAAAAATTGCAAAATCGGAACATGCATTTTTTAAGTTCTACCCACTGGCTTCTATGGGCTAAGAGCAGTATCAATACGGATCCGTTTTTGACAACTTAGGCTTCGTTCACATTTGCGTTTGTGTTGCTATTTTTCTGTTCCATTCCCAAAAAAAAAACAAAAAACAGCATCCGTTATTTTACGGATATCAACGGGGCCTGACAAACCTGAGCCAGTCAGTTTTTCATATGAAATATTGCACAAATGGCAAATTTGTTATACCAGTTGTGTGTGTTTGATAAATGTTCCTCAGGCTTGAGTAGAAGACTAGCTCAGCATCAGGGATATTGAGATTCAGGGACTTGGAATGCTCTAATTATTTAAAGGGGTAATCCAAGTTCTATAAATGCCCCCCGCTAATGCCTGGGCCCCTCCTATAGATTATACTTGCCTCGCTCCTGATCCCTGCGCGGCCGCAGCTGCATCTCCAATAGCAGGCCGCCACAGGAACAAGCCTAACGTCACCCGCGATGCTAGGGAGGATCGTTCCCGTTGCGGCCTGCTATTGGCTGCCCTCCTGACGTTGGAGGTTTCATCCGCACCACGGGGAGATGCAGCAGTGGCCATGCCGGTATGAGAAGTGACCCCAGTGTTGGGAAGCAAGTTAAGGACTACCTCTGTGATGGACCTGGGCATATGGGGGATCATTATAGATCTTGGAAAACCCCTTTAAGGGAAAATCCAGTCAAAGTGATCATACAGATGTGTGACAAAATGAGACTGGCCATATCTTTGACGTCCACCACAATGAAAGAACTCAAACCCCTTAGGTACGGCTCGGAGACTTCCGTTAACTAAATTAGACAATATTCTGATATATCATGATCGGTGGGCCTCTATGTACCGTGAAGTGCCTATGGCGCTGTTTCTGGAAAGAACGCAGACCATGATATCCATGAAAGTGCACTGAACTGCTATTTTTCATATATATCAGCAGAAAAATGACTAATTAGGTTATACTTGACAATGTAGGAGTATAGGCGACCTTTATAAATGTTATACCTGATACACTTGGCACCATCCGTAGCTGCCCTCAGACAATAGACATGCCGCACTGCACAGAGGTCTGACTACATAGCACTGAGAATAAACACCGCTGCAGTGTACATGGGGTACAGAGGTGTGCATGGTGCCTCAGGGTCCTTCTGGTGCCAGCCGCAGCTACAGGTAACAGGAGTTTACGGCATTTTCCGGGTGAGCGACGTACCTTTCCAGCTCGTACTCCTGCATTCCAACTCTTGCAGCTTTCATGACCTGTGGGCCAACCATGGAACAAGTGACGTTAATGTCTAATACTTAGGACCATGCCACTGAAGATTTTTAGCAAGAAGGAAGATCATTGAGATTTAAAAATAAAATAGAAGAAGCGACAAACGCTTTTACAAACTGTAGTTCTTTAGTTTGCCTTTTTTTGTGTGTGTTCTAACACAAATTATGTGTGCAGCTCTATTAATATTTGCATCAAAGGCTTCATTAGGATGAATTGACGTAGCAAACCCACAGCAAATTACAGCACAATGCATGGAAAAAATTAAAATCCACACGTAAAAATCAGCCATCGATTGATCCCAACGAAGTAATGGACACTCTGATCGAACCCAACAAGACCCCCGTTATACGTCAATGGGGTCCATAAGATGCAGCTGGTGTCTGGGGTGTGATGGATCTGCCACAGTGCTGCAGCTTCAATTACAGATGGAAGATACAACACAGATGTGAACAAAGCCTAAAAGCCCCCAAACACATTATACTAATGTCGGCCAAGCCTACTGGTTGGACCAGTCAACAGTCTAATGAATAAATGGAGCGCCCAACTCTCCTCCAACAGATCAGGACAGTGGCGATGGGGCGAGAGGTATCTGGCAGCAGCTCTCCATCGACAATATCTACAAACCGAGTTGGGGCCACTGAAGGTGTATGGGAACCTTTAGCTCTGTTCCATCTTATGTTTTTGCAAGGACAGTATTTTTTGACGGCAAGAAGAGCTCCTGCCAAATATATACTTAAATCCTGACTGATGCCATGATAAAACACAAAAGAACACAAAAAAATCTTATTATAAGTTATGTTCTAGCAATACGAGTGTAGGTGGCTTCCTTAGAAGCTCTGGCTGCTCCTCAGATAGGTTCACATTCACAGGGCTTGCTTCAGGCAATACATTTTTAGCACTGCACATAGGTTAGACTGCAGCAATATAGTTACAACAAAGTATAAGTACTGAATCGAGAAGTGGATGAGATTCTGCGACCTGGCAGCAGGAGCTCTGCGCAGATACTTGATATCTGTTACACTTGCTTAGTTTCTACCTGAATGCAGCAGCCGTCATCGTCAGGGCAGACAACGAGTCAGGATATCTAATGATCTCAGCCACTGCTATACATAGAAATGAGCTATACTGGGACAATCCTATTACCGACACATAAAAGCAACAATGGAATCAATAGTCACATTTCCCCACAGCCAATACAATTAACTGCGAAGAGGCAGACTACAAAGAGAAGACATGGCCAGACATGAAACATGGGTCAAGAACAAGACAAGAATGAGCGGCCGTGTGATAAGGAGTCTTACTTACTTCTTTATGAGCCTCGCTGGAGACGCGGTTGGTGTAACGCAGCACCTCCAGCTCCATGTCCGTCTTGAAGACACGACTGCAAAAGAGGAAAAACATACAAAAGTTAATAAGACAGCAAAGCAACACTTTTAAAAAATAATTACACTATAATAGTCTTGTCAGACAGAACCCTTTAAGAAGTTTCTTGAGGCTACACGGCGACCTTAGGCATGCAACACCAATATGACTGTCATGAGTTCCCCCCCGGCTGGTGCTGCCTCGGTGTGGCAGGGGACTACGCTTTGGCTTCTGCCGATTTGGTACTGTATTGATCTCTTGGTTCTTGACTTTTTGGCCTCCTTACGCATGCGCACAAACTCATTAAGTGCCCGCTTATGATGACGTCAGACGCCTAGCGCCACGCGCCTAACGTCACTTCCATAAAAACCCAGGCAGTTGAATGGCGTTTACACGTCATCCTGCACACAAAATGTTAGTATGACTAAGGTTTGTACCCACCGGCCACCAATGCGTTTATTGCAAGTACCTTTGTGTCGCTACCAACATACTACATCTTGCACCAGGCGTCCCTTGCAATTTTTTTACTGACCCGTATACTCTAGGACCTTTGGACCACCTTGGTTCCCCTTGGGCTACTTTCACACTTGCGGCAGAGTGATTCGGCAAGCAGTTCCGTCGCCAGGCAAAACGGATCCTGATCAGTCTTAAAAATGCCTGATCAGTCAAAAAAATTCATTGAAATGCCGGATCCGTCTTTCTGGTGTCATCCGGCAAAACGGAACCGGCATTTATTTTTTTCACCTTTTTTTCGGTCTGCGAAGGACGGATCCGGCATTCCGAATGCACTAATACATTCCTATGGGAAAGAAAAAAAAACGGCATTCAGGCAAGTCTTCAGTTTTTTGGGCCGGAGATAAAACCGTAGCATGTTGCGGTTTTATTTTTTGCCTGATCAATCAAAATGACTGAACTGAAGACATCCTGATGCATCCTGAATGGATTACTCTCCAATCAGAATGCATGGGGATAAAACTGATCAGTTCTTTTCCGGTATAGAGCCCTTTTGATGGAACTCAGTGCCGGAAAAGAAAACCGCTAGTGTGAAAGTATCCTTATCCAAACAGGCTACTTACCATACATGCTCCATCTTAATGTATACTGCTTTATTATACTGTGTATATGTGTGTATATATATATATATATATATATATATATATATTACACATACATACACACACACACATACACTATTTATACTATCTATGCCTTTACTGCCTATTCACCAGGTCACTAATTTAGACAATTGCTTTAAATGCCTTAATGCCGTCTATATTTAAGCTCTCTCCACATAAGCTGTCCTTTGTATGTACCTGTGATACCCAATTTTGCACTGTCTATTTCGAACGCACAGGGATCTCCATCGTCATCGCCCCCATTACCTAGGTCTAAGATAGCCTCAAGCTGAACGCCCTGGGATATCCTATTAAGGCTACATGCACACGAACGTTGTTTGTTTCCGTGTCCATTACGGGATTTTTTTGCGGATAGGATGTGGACCCATTCATTTCAATGGCTCAGCAAAAAATGCACACGGTGTTGTCCGCATCAGTATGTCCGTGCCGTAGCCCGGCAAAAAAAAATTAGAACATATCCTATTCTTGTCCATTTTAGGCATTGTTACAATGGATCCGCAAAAAAAACAAAAAAAAAAAAAACAATGGCATATGGATGTCATCCTTTTTTTTGCGGATCCGCAATTTGCCGTGTGCATGTAACCTAACTCACATCATATTATACTGCCATCTTTACGTCAATCATGTACCGGTATCTCTCTGTGAATTCCTCTGCAATGTAACAATCATGCTCTTTTTGTAATCATGTCATAATTTCCGCTACAAAATCATGTTACGCCTTTTAATTACATTATATTATCATTCATTATCTTTCTCGAATGTATCCCAAAAAATTTTCTTTGATGTTCTTGACTTTTGTCTATGCACACACCAGGCCGTGAACAAGGTCTAGGTTAGACCGAAACGTTGGCCAGTGGCTAAATATAATTTTTCCGGAAGGATTACAACAAAATAAATAAAATAAGAAGTTTATGCGACAGAACTATAGACTGCCGTGGTTTTTTGAATATTTGGGAATCCAGTTTACCACTGAGCTCCGCCATCCTAGAGGAGTGCAGGCATGCAATCTGACACGACCGCGACAAAATTTTTTTTCACAAAAAATGTAAACCTGATGGCTTTTTCATCGCAAGGCACTTTTCCATCATAGAGCTCAGCATAAGTCACTTGCGGCAAGCCACCATATTTTTTATTTTTTTTTGCGTCTAATGAGTCTTGCAAATCCTAAATTACATTGGAGTCCCAGCCAAATCGCACCCTAAAGTATTCATGCAACTATGACGGTGAGCCAAAAACTACCCGCACTCTGGCTGTAGAATTTATTTTAATCAACTTTCAGAAAAGGCAAACTGCATCATTTTTCAACATAATCTCTTCTTTTCAAGGTTCATAAAGCTGGAACTACACTGTGACAGTGCATCGCAACTAGTGAAAGCGAACGGGGTCACATTACAGCTCACAAAAAATAAATCCAAACCATGCTGGGTATCACGCGACCGTTGCGTCGTAGAAACTTGCGGGTTCACCTTCATTAGCTGCGATGCAAGCAGAACTACACTGCAATCTTTCGCTGTGCCACGGCCAAAGTCACCATGTAATAAGCCTCAGACTAGTAATACAGCCTTTTCAACTTCTCTAGGCATTTAGGAGCCTGGTAAAGCCGAGTCAGAGCTCTTGGGGGAGCTGTGCATTACTCGGTGATGACCCCTGAGTCTTGTATAGCAGCGCTCTGCCCACCCGCTGCAGTCTTCCTGCCATTAGCCCCCGAGTCATTGTGCAATCTCTTTCACATTTGATGAGAGCGCTAGGATGAGATTCCCAGCTCCTCTTAGGCACTTCAGACTCAATTATTATCTGCATTTACAGCTATCTGGCATTCTATTTCATGTCTGAGCCAAGGCGGCCACCCCGCAGATCACAATGGTTTTGTGCCTGAGACACTGCGGTTGGCGCCCTGATCTTCGCAGCGATACATCCAGTCTACAGCGATAGGACTTATATCAATAACGGAGGCCTTTTATATTGGCAGATAGGAGGCTGCGTCTCTCGATTCTATCTCAACCTGAGAACAGTTCTTCTTTAAGACCGGGCCTATTTTCATTTTTACATCTTTGATTTTTCCTCCTCATGTTCCAAAAGCCATAACTTTTATTTTTCCGTTCACAAAGCTATAGGAGGGCTTATTTTTTGCGGGACAAGATGCATAGTTTTAATTAATGCCACCATTTAATTTCCATGTCTGGTATTAGAAAAAAGGAAAACAATTATTTGTGTGGCAAAACTGAAAAAAAAAATACGGAATCCCACCAAGGTTTTTGGGGTTTTGACATCACAGCGTTCACTATGAACTAAAAATGACCTGACGTTCTTATTCTGCGGCTCAATACGAATGCGGCGATGCCAAACTTGAACAGTTTTTTTGTTTTGTTTTACTATTTAAAAAAAAAAAGTAAACCTTTAGAAAAAGCAAAATTTTCTTTGCATCGCTATATTCTGACAGCCATAACTGTTTTATACTGCGGTCTACAGAGCTTTATAAGGGCTTGTTTTTTTGCGTAACAAACTGTCGTTTTCATTGATGCCATTTTTGTAGTATATACAACGGGTTGATCGTCGTTATTCAATTTTTGGGGGGGACGAAATGACAATAAAATGGCAAATCTCGTGTTTTTCATTTTTTTTTTCTGTTACTGCGTTCACCGCACAAGAATTTTTTTAAAATATTTTAATAGTTACAATTACATTTTTTTTATTGTTTATGTATTTTTATATGTAAAATTGGGAAAGGGGGTGATTAAAACGTTAAATATTTTATTTTTTTACTTTTTTAAAAACTTTATTTAACTTTTATTTTTTTACAACAATTAGCCCCCATAGGGGCCTTGTACATGGGATCTTTTGAGCCCCTCTCCTATTCACCATCATAGAGATCTATTACGGCGAATAGGATTTTTACACACTCCATTCTGCGCTATGGCAGGTCTGGATCGCTTCAGCAGCGTCCAGGCTGCCATGGCAACCGATCGGAGCACCGCTGCCATGGCTCCGATCAGAAGGAAGATGGAGCCGCATCACTTCACAGGTGCCGCGATCAGCCTTGAGGAGTTAAATGGCAGGGACGGCACGATCGCTGCTTACTGTCAGTTGGGCCGGATGCTGGCTGTAGCATACAGCCGGCAGATCGCGCGTATGGAGCGGGCTCACTGCAGAGGCCGGCTCCATACATCCCCTGGCACGCAATGACGTAACTGTACATCAAAATGCGTGAAGGGTTTAAAGGGACTTCTTAAATATGATACTCGAGCAATAACCACTAACAGGCGTCTCCTGTCCTTTTTGGATAAATAGGCATTACGTTTTCATCTTATCATAACACTCATTCCTTAAAAATAAAAATAAATCCTAAATGTACATAAATTTAATTAAATCTTTACTAAGGGTTAGAGCTTCATTTTTATTACAGAATTCCAATTCCTAGATCTTCACTTGTGGAATCCAATGATGACACATTTCCTGCCGAGTCCAGTCACCACTAGGGGGAGCTTATGAGCCTACTACATACTGCTCACACTGACCTCGATACTAAATCTATATAAGGCCTCCTTACTGGTGTCTGCAGCCAGAATTTACTGTCACTGAATGGAGCTATTCATGGATCAGAACCAGGACATAATCAGAGAACTGGAGGATATTACACGGAATGTGGCTTGCATGATTTTGTACTTTGAATATATTTTAGTTTGCTAATTAAAGCGGTTTTCAGGACATGTAAACCGGGCTTAACTATACAGAGCATACCTGTGAGGGCTCATGCACACGTATGTTTTTTTTTGTCTGTGTCCATTCCATCTTTATTGCGGCCCATATGCGGAACTATTAATTTCAATGGGGCTGCAAAAACCCCCACAAAAAACGAAAATGACTGTGTGCGTTCCGTATGTCCGCAAGTCCATTCTACAAAAAGATAAAACGTCTTAGGCCTCTTTCACACAAGCGTGTCCAGATTAGGTCCGGATGTGTCCCGGTGCAATGCGGCAAACCCGCACGAGTAGGTACGCAATTGCAGTCAGTTTTGACCGCATTTACGTCCGGTTGTTCAGTTTTTATCACGCGGGTGCAATGTGTTTTGCACGCGCGTGATAAAAAAACAACTGTGATACCCAGACCCGAACTTCTTCACAGAAGTTCGGGTTTGGGTTGAAGGTTGTGTAGATTGGATTATTTTCCCTTATAACATGGTTATAAGGGAAAATAATAGCATTCTGAATACAGAATGCATAGTAAAATAGGGCTGGAGGGGTTAAAAAAAAATAAAAAATATTTTAACTCACCTTAATCCAGTTGTTCGCGCAGCCGGCATCTCTTCCGTCTTCTTTTTTGATGACGTCACTACGCTCATCAAATGGTCATTCACATAATCCATCACCATGGTGATGGACCATGTGATGAGCGCAGTGACGTCACCACAGGTCCTTTACCCAGGACCTGAAGAAAGAAGACAGAAGAGATGCCGGCTGCGCGAACAAGTGGATTAAGGTGAGTTAAAATATATATATATATATATATATTTTTTTTTTTAACCCCTCCAGGCCTATTATACTATGCATTCTGTATTCAGAATGCTATTATTTTCCCTTATAACCATGTTATAAGGGAAAATAATAATGATCGGGTCCCGATAGTCACCTAGCAACCGTGCGTTAAAATCGCACCGCACTTGCTTGCGGATGCTTGCGATTTTCACGCAACCCCATTCATATCTATGGGGCCTGCGTTAAGTGAAAAAAAAACGCACAAAGAGGAGCATGCTGCGATTTTCACGCAACACACAAGTGATGCATGAAAATTACCGCCCGTGTGAAAGGGGCCTTATTCTTGTCTGTTTTGCGGACAAGGACAGGCATGGACCCCCCCAAAAAAATAAAAAGCATGAAAAACACGGACGTCATCGGTTTATTTTGCTGATCTGTGTTTTGGGGACTGCAACATACATACGGTCGTGTGCATGAGCCTTAAGAGAAAGTTTTTAATATACTGATTGTTCCGAATTTGCAGGGAAAGGCCTCGCCAGTCACATGAAGCTCTTACTGGCCATAGAAATAATGGCTTATAATACACAATAAACACCAAAGGCTCTGATGTAACCAGGCTTTGGGAACCAGAAACTACTGTCAGCTTAACGACTCTAAAGGGACTAGAAACTTATTTTATGTCCTGAAAACAGAGATTTTCCCTCAATCCTCATTCAACTGTGTAATCTTCTTAATGCAGCAAGCAAAGACTTAGGGGAATTTATGCTATAAGTATGAAGCCAGGACCTGAACGTCACATAAAGACCCACAGGGATGGCCACACCAAGCACAGAGAAATCTCCAGCATACCGTACGTATATGGATCAAACCCCCCCAGAATGAGCCAAAGACTTATAACACGATATAATAAAAGTTACCAGAAGTGCTAATCCTCCCACACAACCTTCACATCCTCGACATGTGCGAATGACACAACACATAGCAGGAGAAATTTCACAGAGTTAATTAAAACGAAGATGAAGAATCTCACAGCTCATAATGACCAGCACAGGTTCGGAGGAACCGCGCAATACAACCCTCAGTATGTGAACACAATCGACTGCTCTGGACCTTGCTTCACACCTCTGCCGCCCGCCTTGTGGCTCCAGATGCCAATTAGATATGTTCAAGAAACCTTTCAACTTCTGATTAAAATACGAGAGCGCATAAATGTCACGCTCTAAAAATAGTTCTGGACACGGAGTGTGGAAGGAAGAAAGAGGGCAGGAACACTGCAATGGAACCATTAATGAGAGTAGATTTACATATGGATGTAATGAGACCACTACTGCCCACTAAGTATAGAAATACAATAGCGCTAAAGGTGGATTTCGAGGGGGCGAGGTGAAGCCAAGCTTGAGGAGGTGAAGTGCTGCATTTACATGCGGCGATCACCTCCACAGTATGAGGACAAGCGTTGGCTATTGCCATCGCTCGTCCTCATACGGTTGCCTTGTTTCTGGGCAGTAGTTCGCTCTTTAAACCGTCCAATCTGCTGCCCAGAAATGATCATTTACTTGCCAGCGCTAGCGACTGTTTCACCCAATGAACAAGCGTTTAGTTCGTTCAATGGGTGATCGGCTGCACCTTTACATGAGCAGATTGTTGGGAACAAGTGCTGCGGGAACATTCGTCCCCAATAATCTACCTAAATATAGGCTCATCGAAAAGCACTGTAATACTGCATCCTGTGTGCAAAAATATAAAACACTGCTATGATTCAGACCTAATGCTGTAAATATTGTAGCTTTGATTAAGGCCTCTATAATGTCAAAAGATTTAGGAAGTATCTTCTGTTCCTGCTGATTTAAATTTTTCTAAGCAAAGGCTAAATTCATTCATGGATGCTGGTCTTGTCCTGTACACTCCTATTTTATGATACCGCCTCCTATGTACAAGAATATAACTATTATATTACTGCTCCTTATCGACAAGAATAACACTACTATAATACTGCCCCCTATGTACAAGAATATAACTACTATAATACTGCCTCCTATGTACAAGAATATAACTACTATAATACTGTCTCCTATGTACAAGAAAATAACTACTATAATACTGCTCCCATGTACTAGAATATAACTACTATAATACTGCTCCTATGTACAAGAATATAACTACTATAGGGGGCGGAGCCTAGCCACGCTGCTGAATGGCCGCACGAGCTTGAGCTCCTCCAGCATTCCGGCTCCTTTGCCCTAAATTAAGCTATAATTTGCACTAATATGGGGAAGACTGGCAAGGACAAGTCCAGAGGCAGTTCAGAGACGACCCCACTACGCTCCAAGCAGCCAGAAATGGAAAAGTTCCTCAGGAAAACTCCGAGGCTTGCTGTGCAGAGAGGCCCTAACATGGCGGCATCCATTACTCACGACTCCGATGCACGATGCGGGAAGTGGCTCTGATATCTCAGATAGACGCCCACGCGACCCACCGCTTTCTGAACGGACCCTTAAGAGAGTCCTTGATTCAGCTCTCTCACCTCTCAAGCAAGGCTTATCTGACATTAAAGATGACCTGAAGCATCTAGGCCAGAGAGTTGTCTCCCTGGAGTCTGCTCAAGAAGACATCATGATGTACGAAAGTAAAGCCGCAGATGTATTGGCGGCCCACAAGGCCTTATTGAATGATGCTTTCCTGAAACTAGAAGACCAGGAAAACCGCAGTCGCAGGCGGAATATCCGCATACGGGGCCTACCTGAATCGCATGCGGTAGAGGCCTTGCCGTCAGTAGCGCGCGAAATATTCTCAAACCTACTGGGCGCAGAGAGGGCGGCCGGAATAGTGATCGAGCGTATACACAGGGCATTGCGCCCTAGACCAAAGCCGCAGGAACCACCGCGGGATGTGATCTGCGGCTTATTGAGCTTTGTCGACACTGCGGCCCTCCTACAGAAACAGCGGGAATCGGAAGCCCTGGAGTACGACAACGTACCGATTCAGATGTTTCAAGACCTGGCTCCGTCCACTTTGGCCAAACGGCGCCTGCTGCGGCCTCTTCTGGATGTCTTGAAGAAATCATCGATTCCATTCAGATGGCTGTACCCTTTCGGGTTGGCGATTTCCAGAAATGGTAAATTACTCACCGTTCGTTCTCCTCAGGATCTGGCCTCGGTTTGGGAAGCGCTTGGGGTGCCCCCGGTTGACATCCCTTCCTGGCTCCCGGCCGACCAAGATGGGCCCCTACCAGCTCCACCTCGTGCTGCTAACTGGCAGAAGGTTTCGGCTGGGAAATCTGATCGTCTGGGAAGGGGCAGGATGGAAAGGAGCCCCACCTGATCGCCATTTTCTAACGCATGACGACCCATGTGGTTCCTGCTAGCTCTCTCCAGGCCTGGAGGTGACTGTTTTTCATTCTCAGGTTTCTCAGTTTTATACAGGTCCTTCTCAAAAAATTAGCATATTGTGATAAAGTTCATTATTTTCTGTAATGTACTGATAAACATTAGACTTTCATATATTTTAGATTCATTACACACCAACTGAAGTAGTTCAAACCTTTTATTGTTTTAATATTGATGATTTTGGCATACAGCTCATGAAAACCCCAAATTCCTATCTCAAAAAATTAGCATATCATAAAAAGGTTCTCTAAACGAGCTATTAACCTAATCATCTGAATCAACTAATTAACTCTAAACACCTGCAAAAGATTCCTGAGGCTTTTAAAAACTCCCAGCCTGGTTCATTACTCAAAACCGCAATCATGGGCAAGACTGCCGACCTGACTGCTGTCCAGAAGGCCATCATTGACAGCCTCAAGCAAGAGGGTAAGACACAGAAATAAATTTCTGAACGAATAGGCTGTTCCCAGAGTGCTGTATCAAGGCACCTCAGTGGGAAGTCTGTGGGAAGGAAAAAGTGTGG
Source organism: Bufo gargarizans (assembly GCF_014858855.1). Taxonomy (NCBI): domain Eukaryota; kingdom Metazoa; phylum Chordata; class Amphibia; order Anura; family Bufonidae; genus Bufo; species Bufo gargarizans. Next base: position 118,540,745 of record NC_058089.1, read on the forward strand.
CAGAAAACGCTGCACAACGAGAAGAGGTGACCAGACCCTGAGGAAGATTGTGGAGAAGAACCGATTCCAGACCTTGGGGGACCTGCGGAAGCAGTGGACTGAGTCTGGAGTAGAAACATCCAGAGCCACCGTGTACAGGCGTGTGCAGGAAATGGGCTACAGGTGCCGCATTCCGCAGGTCAAGCCACTTTTGAACCAGAAACAGCGGCAGAAGCGCCTGACCTGGGCTACAGAGAAGCAGCACTGGACTGTTGCATGTCATTCGGAAATCAAGGTGCCAGAGTCTGGAGGAAGACTGGGGAGAGGAAAATGCCTGAAGTCCAGTGTCAAGTACCCACAGTCAGTGATGGTCTGGGGTGCCATGTCAGCTGCTGGTGTTGGTCCACTGTGTTTTATCAAGGGCAGGGTCAATGCAGCTAGCTATCAGGAGATTTTGGAGCACTTCATGCTTCCATCTGCTGAAAAGCTTTATGGAGATGAAGATTTCATTTTTCAGCACGACCTGGCACCTGCTCACAGTGCCAAGACCACTGGTAAATGGTTTACTGACCATGGTATTACTGTGCTCAATTGGCCTGCCAACTCTCCTGACCTGAACCCCATAGAGAATCTGTGGGATATTGGGAAGAGAAAGTTGAGAGACGCAAGACCCAACACTCTGGATGAGCTTAAGGCCGCTATCGAAGCATCCTGGGCCTCCATAACACCTCAGCAGTGCCACAGGCTGATTTACTCCATGCCACGCCGCATTGAAGCAGTCGTTTCTGCAAAAGGATTCCCGACCAAGTATTGAGTGCATAACTGAACATAATTATTTGAAGGTTGACTTTTTTTGTATTAAAAACACTATTCTTTTATTGGTCGGATTAAATATGCTAATTTTTTTAGATAGGAATTTTGGGTTTTCATGAGCTGTATGCCAAAATCATCAATATTAAAACAATAAAAGGCTTGAACTACTTCAGTTGGTGTGTAATGAATCTAAAATATATGAAAGTCTAATGTTTATTAGTACATTACAGAAAATAATGAACTTTATCACAATATGCTAATTTTTTTAGAAGGACCTGTATGTAGGAGTTCTCCTCCTCTGCTGTTCTTTGTTTACTGCTCTGTTTACCATGACAGGTCGATTAGGAGACTTTCCTTTATTTTTCCTGGACATTTTTCCTGCTGTTGCAGGTATCGCTACCCCTATGCAGGGCAAGGACCGGCGAGTTCCCTGTGCTGGACATATTTTGGTTGGTCCATTGTTAGAGACCGCAAGGTGCTTTACTTGCCCCCTCGTCAGCTCAACCCTGTCTGGGCTGACGATAAGTGAAGCATTTACTTCTCTCTAGATCTCATGTTTTCTGTGCTGGTTTATTACCGGTTTGTTTTCTTACTGTTTCATTATTTTGTCGTGTTTTGTCTATCCCCTTTTTCTACCTTCCCTTTCCCTGCTCTGAACTACTGGGTGCTACTAAGCATTTCCATGGTCACTCTGTGTAGGCATTTGTGTGATTTACTAATGCAATGGCGTCTATTGTAGTTGCTTCTTTAAATGTACATGGTTTGAACGAGCCATGCAAAAGGTCCCAGACTCTCTCCCTCCTTTTGAGGGACAAAGTTTCAGTGGCTTTCTTACAGGAGACTCACTTTAAATCGGGTAAGGTTCCTAACCTTCCCCCTAGGAAGTTTGCCCAATGGTTCCACAGTACCTATAGCACTGCCAGCAGGGGGGTTAGTGTAGCTGTGCACAGAAGCCTCCCCTTCAAACACTCTGCTACTACTGTGGACCCAGAGGGCAGATATATCTTCGTGAAGGGTGTTTTGGGTGAGTCTCCTGTGACCTTTGCCAATTTGTATGCCCCTAATAGAGGCCAAGTCCCATGGCTCGTTCAAACCTTAGGCCTTCTCTCCTCGTTCACAGAGGGATTGCTCATTTTAGGGGGCGATTTCAACGTTGCCTTAGACCCTGCCATTGATACCTCCACAGGCAGACCTTCTGTTTCTTATAGGCTCCTGAGACGGTTGAAAATCTCTCTGAAGAAACTGAAGGTCTTAGATGTATGGCGCTCACTAAACCCCAACGGTCGGGATTTTTCCTATTATTCCCATGCCAAAGCCTCCTTTCACAGGTTAGATTACTTATTCCTCTCTGAGTCACATCTGCGTAATGTCTCCAGGGCTTGTATAGGCCCCATTACACTTTCTGACCACGCTCCTGTTATCATCCACTTTTCCCTGTCTGGCCCACAGAAAAAAGAACGTCTATGGCGTCTGAATGACACTTTAATTCTAGACCCCGCTCATGCTTGTAAGATTAAAGCCTCCATCTCTGAGTTTTTCGCGCTAAATGATACCCCCGACTCCCCTCCCTCCCCTTCCATATTATGGGAATCTCATAAAGTAGTGTTAAGGGGGGAACTCATTGCCTTAGGGGCTTATGTGAAGAAACGGAGGACGCAGGCTCTTGATGCACTATTGACGAAAATTGCCCGCCTTGAATCCTCGCACAAGGAATCACAGGCCCTTCATACCCTAGCGGAACTCACGGAAGCTAGGACACATCTAAAAAATATGCTGAATATCACTTCGGCAAAGCTGGTACTGCGTTCTAGGTTTAAGGCCTACGCCCATGGAAATAGAGGAAACAGGTTGATGTCGGCCATAGTTAAGAAGCAATTCTCTGACTCCTTTGTTTCCTCTATTAAAGATCCAAACGGGAAGGTGCATAAATCTACCCCTGATATTGCTAAGGCTTTCTGCGCCTTTTATGAGGCTCTGTATAATCTACCTCCCCCTAACGGGGCCACCCCTGGTGACCTCTCAGACGCCACGGACAAATTTTTACAGTCTCTAGACCTTCCTTCCATATCCCAAACAAAAGCGGCCCACTTAACTAGACCGGTTACTGACTCTGAAATCCATAAGGTGCTCATGTCCATCCCCTCGGGTAAAAGCCCGGGCCCGGATGGTTTTTCCATCATTTACTACAAATCCTTCCAGGATCTCTTAATCCCCCGTTTTAAGAATTTGTGCAATTATCTCCTCTCTGGAGGCTCCCTTGCCCCTCACTCCTTATTGGCGCACATTACAGTCCTGCATAAGGAGAATAAGGACCCGACTTGCTGCAGTAATTATAGGCCGATCTCCTTGCTCAATACTGATGTGAAGTGGTGGGCGAAAATCTTAGCTACCAGACTTCAGGGTGTACTTCCCGACATTGTCCATGGAGAGCAAGTGGGCTTTGTCCACGGCAGACAGGGGTCGGAAAACACGATTCGGCTTCTTCACCTTATACACAAGGCCAAGAAATCTGCGAAACCTTTAGTGTTGGTGAGCACTGATGCGGAGAAGGCCTTCGACAGGGTCAGCTGGCAGTTTATGTCTCGGGCCCTGTCGAGGTTTGGTCTTTCTGATCAGTTTATTGCTGCCATCTACACTTTATACTCGGCCCCCTCTGCCGTGGTCAAAGTTAATGGTACATTATCCCCTCCATTTCACATCACTAATGGGACAAGGCAGGGGTGCCCCCTGTCTCCGGCACTATTCGTATTGGTGATGGAGACTCTTCTGTGTAAGATTAGGGCGGACCCAGATATAAAAGGCCTCCAAGTGGGCGCCGGCATCCATGTTACTGCAGCATTTGCGGACGACCTTTTGGTTATAACATCTAACCCCAGAGAAGCTCTACCTAAGTTGTTAAATTTATTTGAGGACTTTGGGTTCATATCTAATTTTAAAATTAATTATGGGAAGTCTATGGCACTAAATATTTCATGCTCCCAAGCTGTGATTAATACGCTTAAACGCGATACTCCATTTGTGTGGGCTACCAGGGACATTACGTTCCTGGGGACTCGCATATCGGCCAATATCCAGGAGTTGGCCTCACTCAATTATACGCCGCTGCTTCAATCAGTTCGTACCCACCTCCAGACTCTGAAACTACCTTTCGTATCTTGGGTTGGTAGGAAAAATTACCTTAAAACTTTTATCCTCCCCAAATTCCTATATCTGCTACAGACCCTCCCTATTTGGTTACCAAACTCATATTTCGCAGAAGTCCGCCGGGTGTTCACACGCTTCCTCTGGAATGGCAAATCTCCTCGTATTGCCTATTCAGTCCTCACTAGGGATAAGAAGCTCGGAGGCTTCGGGATGCCAGATATTAAGGTATATTACACTGCTGTACAACTCTGTAGATGCGTAGCCGCTATGTCTTGTCAATCTAGCTCCCTTTGCTCTCGCCTGGAGTCTGCGCTGCTCACTAATCAGGATCAGCTCACCTTGTGGGGGGTCCGAGCCTTTTCGGCTAACCATTACGCATCCTCCCTGGTCTGGAAGGGTATGCTGGTAGAGTGGTCTAAAATGGTTCAATCTCAAACATTCAACTTCCCTAACCCAGGTATGCCACTTCAACTACTACAAAATTACTTCCATCCATCCATCTTAGGCCCCTCCGGTATTTGGTCTAGGCTCGCTGGCAAGTTTCTGCGGGATGTCCTATTACCGGATGGCAGCTTGAATTTGGATCTGTTGTTGGACCTCCCCGAGGTCAAGACTGCGCCATTTTTCCATCTGGCTGACTTTAAGAGAGATATTATAGGGGGTGTTAGGTCCCTTCCTGTTAACAACTCTTTATCTTGGCTTGAGAAGAAGGTCATGGCCACTAAACCTGCCACTAGACCGCTATCTCAGATGTATAGAGAAATACTCTCCTCACTCCCCCCGGAGCTCCGTTTCCTAACCTCCTGGGAGAGGGAGCTCTCTTTGTGCCTTACGGAGCCGGAAAGAGCCTTTATTTTGGCACATTCACACGGCTTTAACCGCTGTGTGAGGATTCAGGAGAATTCTTTCAAACTGCTCAGTAGATGGTATAAGACACCTGAATTCTTACACAAGTTGAACCCGGAAGTTCCAGAAGCTTGTTGGAGGTGCGGCTTGGAAACTGGTTCCCTGTCGCATATTTGGTGGTTCTGTCGGAAAATTCAGACATTTTGGAGATCAATTGAGCCATTGATCAACCAAATCTGCAACTCTAGGATAGTTCTGGATGCTAAACTTATTTTGTTATGGTGCCCCAATACAACCCTCACCCCTGCCAAGGATAACCTCCCGACCATGTTGCTCACAGCAGCTAAGCTGCTTATTCCTTTTCTATGGAAAAATGATTCTCCCCCGACTACCCTAATGTGGACGGACAAGGTCGACCAGATTTACCGTTTTGAGGAGCTGGCACACTGGGAAACTAACTCGCGTCCCCGCTTCCTAAAACTGTGGTCTCCATGGAAAACATACAGACACTTTGCTTAACAGAGCAGTTTCTCCCACTTCCCTGTTCCCCCGTTCCTTCCCCTCTTATGTGTTCCCCACCTATGTCTCCCACCCCTTGACTGAATTTTATTTTATGTTTGATAATTGTGATTGTATGTGATGTCTATGCATGATGTAAATGTGGGACTCATATTGTGATTCATTGTCAATGTGATGCAGTCATGTATGGGCGTTTAGCCGCTGCTTTTTCTTTCAATAAAAAGAAATATGGTTAAGAATATAACTACTATAGTACTTTCCCCTATGTAGAAGAATATAACTAATATTATACTGCTCCTAAGTACAAGAATATGACTAGTATAATACTGCCTCCTACGTGCAAGAATATAACTACTATAATACTTCTATGTACAAGAATATAACTACTATAATACTGTCTCCTATGTACAAGAAAATAACTACTATAATACTGCTCCCATGTACTAGAATATAACTACTATAATACTGCTCCCATGTACTAGAATATAACTACTATAGTACTTTCCCCTATGTAGAAGAATATAACTAATATTATACTGCTCCTAAGTACAAGAATATGACTACTATAATACTGCCTCCTACGTGCAAGAATATAACTACTATAATACTTCTATGTACAAGAATATAACTACTATAATACTGCTTCTATGTTCAAGAATATTACTATAATACCGCTCCTATGTACAAGAATATAACTACTATAATACTGCTCCTATGGACAAGAATATAACTACTATAATACTGCTCCTATGTACAAAAATATAACTACTATAATACTGACTCCTATATACAAGAATATAACTACTATAATACTGCCTCCTATGTACAAGAATATAACTACTATAATACTGCTCCTATGTACAAGAATATAACTACTGTAATACTGCCTCCTATGTACAAAAATATTACTATAATACTGCTCCTATGGACAAGAATATGACTACTATAATACTGCTCCTATGGACAAGAATATGACTACTATAATCCTTCCCCCTGTGGACAATAAAGTATGGGATGTACAGCAGTAAGCTCACTCTCTGACACAATGAGAATTACGGCGCTCACGACAGTTCTTCGCTGCAATGTCGGCCACTGCCGGCAATCATTCTGTCATGCTTCGGTGTGGGAGGGAAACACCACACCGCGCATAAGAGGGAAGGGGGGGGGAACAGGGAAGGAAGATGGACACTCCTAGTAAAACCCTAACTAAAATCCTGACTACAGGTATGAACAGACCCCAGAGGTAGGTGTGTTCATGCGCAGGAATACCTAGAGTCCTATTTAGCCCTATAAGACCCTGGTACTAATGGCAGGGACAAGACTACCTGTTCCTCTAAAAGGAAGGACAAACAGGAGTCTCCTTCAGGCCTAATACAAACAATAGGGAAATGGAACACACAAACAAAATACAAAAAGGGAAAGGAAAGACCTAACTTCAAAGGGGCTATGGAAGCACAAGGAACTCCGCCGAGATCCACACACCAGCTTTCCACAACTGAAACTATAAACCGCACAGCATTGTGGGAGAAGCGACAATAAATAAGGAAGGTTAAATGACCACATTAGCAACATCTGAGGGCAAGGGGTCATTACCAGAAACAACACAGATGCCTATTGATCCATAAGGAAAACCTGTCAGATCAAACCACATGTTGCCAGTCTCACCGATCTCCTGCCACCTGTCGGGGGAACGTCCGTGACACATTTCCATCCTAGTTGAGTCAACCAGACTGATAGTTTATTTATTAATATGATTTATTTAATGCACTCGCTGCTCGTCCCGTGTACAGCCCTTCCCTTAGACACACGGAGGAGCTGCCTGCACACAGGTACTGAACAGAAATAATTGGAACGCTTCATCTTATTTTTGGCAAGAAAACCCGGCAAGTATGGAAGGTGGGAGACAGATAAACATGCACTATTAATTACCCCTGATCAGCTCCAGGGCTGGTTAGGAAAGGCTCAACGCTCCCTGCCAAATGGAAAGCATCAGCGTAGGGGATTATTCACGGAAGTGATTACATGTGCAGAGCGGCGCTATAATCTAAGCAGCTGGGTAACGGTCTACTTCATAACAAAAATAAATGGCGCAAAGTCTGAGAAAGCTGGGTGAGAGCAAATGCTAAATGGAGGTGGTCACTCAGCTTTCCCAGATTCCGATGACTTACTACACAGTTCCATAGGTATGTAACGGCATACTAAGTGGATTAGCCTTTCAGAAGTTAGAATGGCGGTTATATTAGGCTACTTTCACACTCGCGTTTGGTGCGGATCTGTCATGGATCTGCACAGTCGCATCCGTTCAGATAATACAACTGCATGCATCCGTTCAGAACGGATCCGTTTGTATTATATTTAACGTAGCCAAAACGGATCCGTCTTGAGCACCATTGAAAGTCAATGGGGGACGGATCCGATTTCTATTGTGCCATATTGTGTCAGTGAAAACGGATCCGTCCCCATTGACTTACATTGTGTCAGGACGGATCCGTTTGGCTCCGTTTCGTCAGATGGACACCAAAACGCTGCAAGCAGTCTCCAGAGCGGAATGGACACGGAACGGAGCCAAAGTGATGCATTCTGAGCGGATCCTTATCCATTCAGAATATATTAGGGCAAAACTGATCCTTTTTGGACGGCTTGTGAGAGCCCTGAAACGGATCTCGCAAACGGAAAGCCAAAACGCCAGTGTGAAAGTAGACTTAGTTGCCACAAAGCTTTTTCCCAAAGAGAACACAAAACAATTCTACATTTTTCAAACCAGCACAGGGATATGAATAACTTTGCAACTGCATGTAATTGAAAATTTAGGGGGTCATTTATCAAACTGGTGCAAAGTAGAACTGGCTTAGTTGCCCATAGCAACCAGATTCCACCTTTCATTTTTGACAGCTCCTTTTGAAAATGTTTGATATACACCAGTTTGATAAATGATTCCCTTAGTATTGCCAGTTAATTATTTAACCTGCTGTTTGTTCTTCATCTAACATATCGTCCATCTCACTCAGGTGGTCGCACATTCTCAGTTTAAATCTTCAGCTGCCACCAGCCGTATGTTCTTTTAGAAGCTGTAGCAGTTACAGGGGGAGAACTGCGGCAGAATGGACACGCCCCTAAACTGTGATAGGGAGACAGCTGCGGCAGAATGGACACGCCCCTAAGCTGTGATAGGGAGAGAGCTGCGGCAGAAAGGACATGCCCCTAAGCTGTGATAGGGAGAGCGCTGCAACAGAAAGGGCATGCCCCTAAGCTGTGATAGAGAGAGAGCTGCGGCAGAATGGACACGCCCCTAAGCTGTGATAGAGAGAGAGCTGCGGCAGAATGGACACGCCCCTAAGCTGTGATAGGGAGAGAGCTGCGGCAGAATGGACACGCCCCTAAGCTGTGATAGAGAGAGAGCTGCGGCAGAATGGACACGCCCCTAAGCTGTGATAGGGAGAGAGCTGCAGCAGGAAGGACATGCCCCTTGAGCTTCCAGACTCAACAGAATCTAGCAGAGCAATTGGAGCAGTGAATGTGGAGATCTCTGGACCCATGTGCGGTACAGGGCTGGTTCTAGCTTTGTTAGAACTTATGATTTTGATTTTGTACATGAATCCTGAGAAAACACCCTATAAATAAAGCTATTTTCCGAGCTGTCTAATACCGCAGAGCACGCACATACCGGATGTATATCCTGTACATTTATAATGGCCCCAGTCCAGTCTATCCTGAGAAAAGCCAGGGTCTGGAGGCTTTACACTAATTACGTACTAATTAGGTGACTGATATGAGTCCCCGCGAATATCTCATTACTGTGACAGTCAAACGTGACACTCTGGACTTGGAAAGCCCAGCTTTGTCATTACTGATCGTGGGCTAATCCTGCTTGAAAGGAAAAAAAAAATGGAGACGTCCATCAGGATTTGAGGGATTAGATATATTACAATCCATTTTCGCTTCAGAATCGTTAATCCCTCCAGATCTCCATGGCCCCTGGAACCATCAGGCATGGCCATAGTATGCAAGTCAGGTCTGCGGGAGACGGTGAGACGTCTTCTAGGCCCCAAGTGGTCTCCGGGCTTGTAATACTGATCCTATGTACTTTGTAGAGGACAGCGACAACTCTCGATCATCGGCCAGCTCTTCTTGGAAAGCGATGTTAGTTGTTTGTAGACTTACATCGCAAATTACAAAACATCTGAAGAAATTGGTGCAGAAGCGATTCTGACACTTTACAATTGGGGGCGCCCCTTCCCAGAGCCAGATGGTAGGACGCTACTTCATGTTAGACCGCATCTGAATCTTCTCTGCAGTTGGTCTTAGACATCACTGTCATTTTTGGAGACTATCCTCCCCTACATCCTGCTTAGGCCTCATGCATACAAACATATTTTCTTTCCATGTCCGTTCCGTTTTTTTTTTGCGGACCATATGCAGAAATATTTAATTCAATGGTTCCCCAAAAAAACGAAAGTTATTCCGTGTCCGTATTTCCATTCCGCAAAAAAATAGAACATGTCCTATTAATGTCCGCATTACAGACAAGGATAGGACTGTTCTATTAGGGGCCAGCTGTTCCGTTCCATATTTTTTGCGGATCCGTTTTTTGCGGACATACAGCCATGTGCATGAGTCCTTATTAAGGGTTTTTTTAGGACTTAAAGGGATTGTCCAGGATTATTAAAACATGTCTGCCTTCTTCCAAAAACAGCACCACCCTTGTCCATGGGTTGTGTCTAGTATTGCAGTTCAACTCCACAAGGACATGTCATCAATATCTGATTGGCGGGGGTGCTGGGAGTCGGACACCCACTAATCAATTGTTGATGGAGGGAGCCACAGCCTATTCTTCAGCCTGTGACGTCACGTCCATCGGTTACGTGGCCTTTGTGCAGCTCAGTCCCATTCAAATTAAGAGGGTTTCAGCTGCAATACCTGGCACAACCACTATACAATGTATGGCGCTGTGCTTGGTATAGTATGAGAAGGCCGCAGTGCTTGTCAGAGGTCAACAGGTGATCGATGAGTGTGCTGGGAGTCAGACCAGCACTGACCAGTCATCAACATTTATGTACTAGATAAGCCCTTAACGTGATTGTCCCATGAAAAATATCCTACTGTTTACAAACCAGCACCTGGATCTGAAGACTTTTGTAATTGCCTGTAATTAAAAATTTTATATAGCCACTGAGCTATTCAACAAAGTGTATCTGTATAGCGCCACCTGCTGTTTTTTTTTTCTTCCTATTTCTCTGTCTGGCTCACTGAGATGGCCGCACATGCTCAGTTTAATCCGTCAGCTGCTTCCCAGATCACACTGCCTGAGGAAGGACACTCCCCTTGAGCTGCAGCAGAAAGGACACTCCCATGGTTCTGCCAGGCTGAAATATATCTAGCAGAGCAATTGCAGCAATGAATGCCGAGATCTCTGGGTCATGTACTGTATGATGTATGATTAATCATGGGATCACCCCTTTAAAGCATGTTTGGCCTGGCCCGTTGTGCATATTACTATTATAAATTTTGGGGGATAAGTGGCTGCCAGACAACTCTGGCACTGCTTATCTCCAGAGGAAACAAAGAATTAAGCGACACATGAGATTATGATCGGACACAACGGGGAGAGGAAAAGCGGCTTAGCTGCCATAGCAAGCAATACGATGCCACCTTTCATTTTCCTCCTTTGTAAATGAAAGGATTAATCTGATTGGTTGCTAAGGACAACTAAGCCACTTTTCGTTTGCTGCACTTTTGATCAATCTCCCCCAATTAACCATCTGTGGGGAAGGATCGCACCAGAAACTTTACAGACTAAACTAGCCGATCAGGGGCTTTCAGAAAGTGCAGTTCAGCTGATCTTGCCATTGACCTCTACTTTCAGATATTTTCCAATGTGACAGATCACATTTTTGGAAAATAGAAGTTTGCTATTGGCCATCCCATTAAATTTTTAAATGATCGTCAACCAAAATTGTACTTTTCAACTAACTTATCTCATGGGAATGGGCAACTTTAGGCTTGTTTCACACTTGCGTTAAGTAGATCTGGCTGGTTTGGCTGGGAACAGCCTGTCGGGTCCTTCCTTGCCAGGTGCAGGCGGTAATCCCTCCAGCTCCATTCACTATAATGGGTTCCGGCAGAGATCCAGCTGCAACCCCACAAATATGCCGAGGAGCGGCCGAACAAAAACTACCGAGTGCAGTGGTATTTGTTCGGCCGCTCCTCAGCATATTTGCGGGGTTGCAGCTGGATCTCCGCCTGACCCCATTATAGTGAATTGGGCTGGACTGAACGCCGGCAATGCACGGCTGCGCGCAGCAAGGACAGATCCGAAAGGCTGATCCCCTCCTGCCGGATCTGTCCCCCGGCGGAACCTCCTGCCGGATCTGTCCCCCGGCGGAACCTCCTGCCGGATCTGTCCCCCGGCGGAACCTCCTGCCGGATCTGTCCCCCGGCGGAACCTCCTGCCGGATCTGTCCCCCGGCGGAACCTCCTGCCGGATCTGTCCCCCGGCGGAACCTCCTGCCGGATCTGGCCCCCGGCGGAACCTCCTGCCGGATCTGTCCCCCGGCGGAACCTCCTGCCGGATCTGTCCCCCGGCGGAACCTCCTGCCGGATCTGTCCCCAGGCGGAACCTCCTGCCGGATCTGTTCCCAGACGGAACCTCCTGCCGGATCTGTTCCCCGGCGGAACCTCCTGCCGGATCTGTTCCCCGGCGGAACCTCCTGCCGGATCTGTTCCCCGGCGGAACCTCCTGCCGGATCTGTTCCCAGGCGGAACCTCCTGCCGGATCTGTTCCCAGGCGGAACCGCCTGCCGGATCTGTTCCCAGCCGGAACCGCCTGCCGGATCTGTTCCCAGCCGGATCTGTTCCCAGCCGGATCTGTTCCCAGCTGGAACCGCCTGCCGGATCTGTTTCACACAAGTGTGAAACAAGCCTTAGACAGGTAGGAAGCCAATCAGGCAGGATCCAACTGCCCAGCTCCACAGACATCCCATATTCAGCAGATCCTGTTGCGCACGATGGGATATGGTTCTAAAATATAATGCACGCTTATATTACTACGCTGTGATGTAAGCAAAAAGGGGGGGGGGCTGTGACAACTTCTAAGATGGTTTAAGAACACGGCATCACTGTTAAATGCAAATGGAATAAGAATTAATTCTAAATTAAAAGTAAAATAGATTTCTTTGGATCTAGGTAGACCTCGCTCATCTCATCCTGATGCGGACATCTATTCTAATTTTAATCAGATTTGTAAATCAAAAGAAAATTTTAGACCGAATGAAAGAGAACTAATTAATTGCTCCTGAAAAGCTTATTCAAATCAATGAATAACATCAAGTCAATGTTTGCAAGCTGCATACAAAAGACGAGATCCAGCCGTTTATTTAACCCTTCCCTGTCAGCCATTTTTTTTCTTTTTGGCGGGGCGAAAATTAATTAATTTTCCAGCCTATGAATATGTATACGCAGGTCTTAGGGGGAAGCGGCTCATTTATTAAGGAAGGTATATGGAAATGCTTTATCATTTGCATAATAATAAAAAAAAAGTGTGTGGAGTTTTATGTAAATGATTTTACTCTTAAATTCTCGACGGGGGAAGCGATGTACAATTTATTGCTCCCGTTTTTAAGCCTATAGCGTTTAATGAACCATTTTGAGGGCTTAAAATATTCATCGTTGTAATATTGTGTAATCTATAGGAGACATTATTCACAACTGTCCGGATCTAAATGCAGATGGCTCGGTGGATTCTGCGAAGATTGTAAACTTAAGGCTGTAGTTGAAAATGTCACCAACGTACTAAATTACTTCTGCAGGCGAATATTGGAAATTCTGCATAATGAAGACTTTGCGTCTCGACTGCCGGGAGAGAAAACATTGTGATCACTAGACGCTTGAAGGATCTAGACAAACGTAAAGCTGCAATTAAGGCTTTACTATTATTTACCTAAAAATCTATTCAATCAGCAAAACTGTATAAAGACAGCAAAGAGTAAAATAACATTAAAACCAATGACAGGTGAAGCGAATTACATTCATTAAAGGGGTTGTCTCGTCTCAGACCTTGGTGGCATATTGCTAGGAAATGCCACCAATGTCAGATAGGTGCGGGTCCCAGAGGTGTGACCCACACCTATTTCTAGAAAGGGGTTCCCAAAGTGAACGAGGACTGCCACCTTCCATTCACTGGCTTGGCTATTTCCTGATCTGTGAAGGCTAGAGGACTGGTTCGGAGCATCTCCAAACTGGTTTGTCTTGTGTGGTTTTCCCGACATGCAGTGATCAGCACCTTCCAAAAGTGGCACAAGAAAAGACAACGGGTGTGCAGGATCATGGGCGCCCAAAGGCTCACTGATGGTTGTGGGGAGTGAAGGCCAGCTGACCTGGTCCGATCCAAGTAAATTGCAGAAAACGTTCCTGCTGGCTATGATAGACAGGTGTCAGGACACAAAATACATCATAGCTTGTTGTTTATGGCACTGTGTAACTGCAGACTGGTCAGAGTGCCCATGCCAGCACCTGTCCACCACCAAAGGTGCCTATAATGGGTATGTGAGCATCAGAACTTGGCCTTGGGGCAATGGAAGGAGGAGGCCTGGTCTGATGAATCACGTTACATCAGGTAGACGGCCAGGTGAGCGGACATCACTTACCTAGGGACGAGATGTCACTAGATGCACAACGGGAAGAAGACAAGCCGACGGAGGCAGTGCGATGCCCTGGGCCAGGGATGGGCAAACTGCGGCTCTCCAGCTGTTGTTAAACTACAACTCACAGTATGCCCAATCTGCCTACAGCTATCAGCCTACAGCAGAGCATGATGGGATAGGTAGTTTTACAACAGCTGGAGAGCCGCAGTTTGCCCATCACTGCTCTGGGCAATGTTTTGCTGAAAACTTGGGTCTCGGCATTCATGAGGATGTGATAAGTACTACTTACGGAAACATTGTACAGACCAAGCACTTCATGGCGGCAGTGCGCCATATTGGCAGTGGCCTCATTGAGTATGATAATGGTCAGGTCACATTGCAGATATTATTCAGGAATGGTTTGAGGAACAAGACAAAGAGTTCAAGGTATTCATTTGGCCTCTAAATTCCCCAGATCTCAATCCATCTGTGGGATCTGCTGGAAAAACTTGTCCGAACCATGAAGGCCACACAGAGCCATTTACAAGACAGGAAAGATCTGCTGTCAGATACTACACGACACCATCAGAGGTCTTGTGGAGAGCATTCCTTCATGGGTACCTGATGAGTATGGAGCACCCAGGGGCAGCACACGGAATTTACACCAGTCACCCAAAGGGCATCTCCTGCACTGCAGGAGAAAATATCCAGACTGATAGATGTTCGTCCCAGAAGAACCCGATTAGGAGCCATTTGCAAATATTTTTTACCAGTTGGCCAATCCCTTTAAAAAGAGGTTGTCTGCTATGCCGACTGATCAGATGGTAGTTCTCAGTTTAGGTACAAACTAGGTACAACATAATAAAATAAAGTAATCATCAGCAAGTTACAGAGGAAAACTGCAAACTCATAGAATATCACATTAGATGAATCTGAGCCCTGAAGCATGATGGGAGTCGTCGTGTTATACACCACCCAATGCTGACCCCTCAGGCAATGCTAGATTCTTAATTAAAACCTGGTGCTTAAAAAAAAAGTTTTAAAAAAAAGTTTTGAAAAACACAGACTTGAAATAATACATCTAATATCTCCAAAATCAGATCGCTGCTCCCGATGTGAGAAAGCGTCAAGAAGAGAAAGCTGCCAAAAATATGGAGGCAGCACAAGGGCAGCTTTGTCCTAATACACAATATAAACAGGAAATATCATATAAGCACGCAATAAGGAGGATTTGTGGAGGACACAGTCATGAGGACAAAAGACTCCGTTATCTGGGAAACAATAACATTTCTGTTACTGGAAAACAATAACCCCATAAATATACGTGTAGCCAGGTCTTAAAGGGGTTATCCAGGAAAATATATTCATGACTTATCCTCAGGGTTACCAATATCAAATCTGCAGGGGTGCGACACCCGGGACCCCCGCCAATCAGTTGTTAGAAGAAGCCTTGAGGGCCACAGCCTCTTCCTGACATCACCGTTCATCGGTCACATGGTCTAGGTGCCGCTCAGCTCCATTCAAGTCAGAGGGGCTGAGCTGCAATACCAGGCACAGCTACTTCTGCTGATCGCTGGTGGAGGAGACCCCTGCATTTACATTCACCGATCTCCTCCTGATTTTGGGGAGGAGCGATCACTAATGCCATCGCTCTTCCTCATAGCGACTTGTTTCCCAGCAGTAGATTGTGTTTACACACCGCGATCTGCTGTCGGGAAACAAGGATTTTTGTGTTCGCACAAATGATCCAATTACCCGATGAATGAGCGTTTCGCTCGCTAATAGGGTACTCGGCGGTACATTTACACGCCCGATCGTCACTACTTTGTGCAATTCCCGGCCCGTGTAAAAGGCCCTTAAGCGAACTAAACTAATAGCCTCTTCCCATTTGTCGATAACGTACAATACACCAGGAAACCGGCTTAAACATTTTCAAGGACTGTCCAAAATTGACCAGTTTCTGAGATGCCATTTGGTGACTCGCCTCAAAGTTCACAGATCATGTACTCCCTAGGGGCTCATGCACACGACCGTATGCATTTTGCAGCCTGAAAAACATGGATCTTCAAAAAAAAATGGATGACGTCCGTGTGACATCCGCATTGCATCCACCATTTTTGCGGAACCATTGTAACAATGCCTATCCTTGTCTGCAAAACGGACAAGAATAGGACATGTTCTAACTTTTTTGTGGAACTGCCATGCAGACATATGGAAATAGAATGCACACGGAATCATTTCCGTTTTTTTTTTTGCGGACCCTCTGAAGTAAATGGTTCCACATACCGACTGCAAAAAAATGGAAAGGAAATGGAAAAGAAATGAGTTTGTCTGTATGAGCCCCAAGTCCCCCAACCTCTTCCTGCTCCATCTGTAAGACATCCCCTTGCCCCTTCCATATGAAAGCCATGCTATTTGATCAATCCTGGCCGATCTTGTAGCACTGTGGAGTCAATTTAACCTGCCAACGATACGCCTTTGGTTTCAGAAAATTGAAACAGTGAAGTCCATAGAGCAACTCATGGCCTTTTCAGAGTAATCATGGTAAAATTAGTCGTGGCAGAATACATAACATTGATGTCCTGATCACCAAGAATACCCCCTTTATTTCTACATTCAATTCGACCTTCCCTTGGACCTCTGTGTGGGCCACTTATATTGAAAAGGTTTAAAATGGATCTGTCATGTAAATAAGGAAAATGCATATAAATAAGCCAATGACATGACTGAGAACTGAGACATGTACCCAAAAATGCACGAAGAAGCAATGGCATCACTGAGATATGTAATCTATCAAGTCATTATTCATTCAACTCATTACATCATTCTTACCATTTCGACCAATTATTTGCAAATATTTTTTACCAGTTGGCCAATCCCTTTAAAAAGAGGTTGTCTGCCTATGGTAGTTCTCAGTTTATTAAACTAGATACAACATAATAAATAAATAAAAGTCAGCATCAGCAAGTTACAGAGGAAAACTGCTGAAAACTGTAAACTCACAGAATATCACATCAGATGAATCTGAGCCCTGAAGCATGATGGGAGTCGACGTGTTATACGCCACCCAATGCTCACCCTTCAGGCAATGCTAGATTTTTTTTTTTATGAAAACCTGGTGCTTAAAAAAGTTTCCAAAAAGTATGAATTAAAAAAAAGTTTTAAAAAACACAGACTAGTTCCAAACTTGAAATAATACATCTAATATCTCCAAAATCAGATCGCTGCTCCCGATGTGAGAAAGCGTCAAGAAGAGAAAGGTGCCAAGTAATATGGGGGCAGCACAAGGGCAGCTTTGTCCTAATACACAATATAAACAGGAAATATCATATAAGAACACAATAAAGAGGATTTGTGGAGGACACAGTCATGAGGACAAAGACTCCGTTATCTGGGAAACAATAACATTTCTGTTACTGGAAAACAATAACCCCATAGAAACAAAGCAACATAGAATGTGTCGGCAGATAAGAACCGTTTGGCCCATCTAGTCTGCCCAATATACTGAATACTATGAATAGCCCCTGGCCCCATCTTATATGAAGACATATACGTGTAGCCAGGTCTTAAAGGGGTTATCCAGGAAAAGATATTAATGACTTATCCTCAGGATAGGTTATCAATATCAAATCTGTAGGGGTGCGACACCCGGGACCCCCGCCAATCAGTTGTTAGAAGAAGCCTCTTCCTAGTTGCAGCTAAGCTCCATTCAAGCTGCAATACCAGGCACAGCCACTATAGGAGGTATGGTGCTGTCCTCGGAAAGCTGCTGCACTCACCAGAGCTCCGGTCAGCGCAGCGGCTATCAGAAACAGCAGATTGGTGGGAGTGCCGGGATGTGGACCCCCCGCTAATATGATAATGATGACACTATTCTGAGGATAAGTCATCATTATCTTCTCCAGGATAACACCTTTAAGAAACAAATGAATTCCTTCTTTCTCTTCACCTCCATATTCTTTTCCTCTCCTCTCACGGCTCCTCAGCTGCCTGCACTGACATGGGCCAAGTGTTTCCCCTCTAAATGTTCAGGGTTTCAGCACCTGGAAAAACGTTCTCACTCCTATACCTCTTCTGGAAAAACCACTACAGATACCCCACTCCCAACCCTAAAATCGCCATAATAACTGTCCCTGGAAAATGTTCTTAGCAATCCGGCGTTTGCATAGGAGACGTAATACCCGGGAGGGATGGGCTCTATACAAAAAATGAATGCACTCTCCCCTTTCAGATGTCATCGTCTGTGCCATGTGACCATGGAGCGTGGGTGAAGCCCTTGCTATTACTTACGCTCCATGGTCACCCACCAGCCCGCACTGTATGCTGACGTACACAGGGCAGGGAGTTTGATGATGGCAGTTTTTATAAAGGAAAACATCCTTTTAATTAGTTTTTTTCTTATTAGAGTCCCCAATTAACCATTGGATTAATCGGTAGAATACTTGATTACTAAAATAAATCGATAGCCGCAGTCCTAACATCACTGACCCACAAAGGACATGTTTTTTAGAATACAGGAGTCAATGGTTTTATCAACAAGGAAATCGGAGATGTCATTCATTTCTATTAGAAATAGATAACTAAAAAACATTGTTGCACAAGCCCCAAGCTGCAAAGAATCGTGGCAGCGACTGGAGGCATGCGCCCCACGTTCTAGGACCATACCACAAACATTGCGTTACATTTCAGTATCTCTCTTCTGAATGAAGGATATTTCAAGTGTAAAAATGCAGAAACCAGCAACCCTGAAGAGATGGGATGTGATCAAGGCTTTCAGGGGTGAGGTGCAAACATGACAGCCATGTTGACTGAGAGCAGATGTGTCATTGGGAAATAAAGGGTGATTTGTGAGATGGAGCAGTGCTGAGCCCGATGGCACGGTGCAGCCGCAGCACCGAAGACAAGACATGCCTCCGACATAGGCTGCAACTAGGAAGGATCTGTCAGCTGCCATCAAACCTCTCCAGCAGATTTTCCTTCCCCAGCGCATTTGCAAGGTTGTCATATAACATCTGTTTCATCACTTGGGACAGGAGAAGAGAGGAGAACTAATGTTTGATCTTTGTAGTAAAAAAAGTGAACATCTCAATATTTTGCCGTCGATGACAAGGCAGCCAACCCTACATACCGCTAACTGTAGGTGTGAAATAATAGTGGGGGGGTCACCCCTCTCACTCCTCTGAGCCAAACCATTACATCCCCAATAAAGTGCATTTCCAGTCACTGTTGATAACGGACAGCGATGGTGCAGAGAACTTTCCTAGATGTCCCTGAAGATATTTTTCCCCAAAAATGTTGGCTTTGCTAACTTTCCCTTTTTAACCCAGAATGTCATTCCCATCAAGCTTATCATGGAGAACAGATCTCAACATCCTGGGGGAAGTTTGTTCTGGTGTTCTTTGCCACCCCCTCTTTTCAAAATTCAAGTGGTGCGGAGATATACTGATCACCACGAGGCCAGCTCCCGTCGCTCTCCTTTATTTTGCCATGGGGCGCCATAACAAGCCACACCTGCCGGTGAAAAGTAGCATTACCTGGCAGTCATTCAGAGCCGCTCCCAGTATATGGACATGGGTCGTCTTCTTAAAGGGGTTGTGTCACTTCAGTAAGTGGCATTGATTATGTAGAGAAAGTTAACACAAGGCACTTACTAATGTATTGTGATTCTCCATGCTGCCTCCTTTGCTGGCAGGATTAATTTTCGAGTGGCCCACAATGTAAGAAATGTGGGGAAATATCCTTGTTTAAAAATTAACTTTTATACGATATACATTAAAATATACACCTAAGGATGTATCACAGAACAAAACATATAGTCAAGGGGTTCTATGGTGTCGACCCCATAGAACCCCTTGACTATATGTTTTGTTTTGTGATACATCCTTAGGTGTATATTTTAATGTATATCGTATAAAAGTTAATTTTTAAACAAGGATATTTCCCCACATTTCTTACATTGTGGGCCACTCAGAGCTTTGTTAATCTTGAAATATCAGTGGGACTGTTTTCACCAACAGTCTCAATCAGATATTATCAGGATTAATTTTCCCATCACATTGTACATGGCTTTGCTTTTATGGTTACGTCCACCCTGCAATCCATCAGTGGTGGTTGTGCTTGCACACTATAGGAAAAAGCGTGGCCAGGACCGTGGGAGCGCACATAGGCTAGTGCTTTTTCCTATAGTGTGCAAGCACGGCCACCGCTGCTGGATTGCAGGGTGGTTGTAACCATGGAAAACGGAAGTGTATAATGTGGTGGAAAAATGAATCTAGCCAGCAAAGGAGGCAATACGGATAATAACAATACATTAGTAAGTGCATTGTGTTAACTTTCTCTACATGATAAATGCCATTTCCTGAAGCGAGAGAACCCCTTTAAAGCTAGGACTACACGTCATGGGCAGGATCGCCGAGTAGCAGTGATCCCATTGAAATGAATGGGATCGCAGCGCAGATCGCAGAAAATCCCACACTGTCGCTGTGTAGCCCTAGCCTAAGACAATAAGGAGGGGAAGTGACATCTACTTTCCAATACTGGAAGCCATAAGTCTTTGACACTCTTCTCAGCCATTGGCCTCCATATGCCACTTCTCCTGGCCCATTTGATGGAGGCCCAACCTTTGTGACGTACCGATCATTACAATGCAGTTGTGCTTGTAAATCGCTGGGGCAATTTGTCTCCTGGGCTTTAGTTTACCTATTATCAGAGGCCACTCGATTGGCTATTGATAAGAATGGGCTGACCATGCAGATTAGAGGAAAGTCACTGAGGGGAGCCACCACCACTAGAGGGCTGGATCACTGCCATCACATCGAGCAGGAGTTCAGTAGCTCCCTCTAGTGGTGGCTGCGGCCAGCCAGTATCTGGATGCTGAGAAGCGAAGAATTAGGAGCCCTGCAACACAAAACCTGAATTCGCTCCTTACAAAGTAATATTACTTACACTTTAACTATTCTCCAGCATCAGTCCATAAATATTCTGATCTGTTCCAGTAAAATCCTCATAACAACCCATGATCTCGTTTGCAGGAAAATAACCTCCTCACATTTGCTATACTTTTCAGACGGATGATGGAGAAACCCCAGAGGTGGGCGCCAGCCGCTCATCGCAATTAGCCTTTAAACTGATGACATTGCTACAGCTCGGAAGACACGATTCCCAATTATAAAACAGCATTTTAGTTCAGGAGGAATCATGGATGTTTAATGGTCGCGGGTCTCGCAGATGACCTTCTGTTCCAGCAGACGTTATCTCACCCATCTGCAGAATTACGCGATAATAAAAAATAAAATAATTGTCATTCTCCTTATTTCCGTATAGGCACAGAGATACAAAATAACCGGAGGGAAGATTTCTGATAATGAAACATTTTAAGCAAACAAAGTAAATTCATGCGGTCGGCCCGAACACTGCCATCATTTTTCTTTTTTTACCCAGCGCAAATGAATGACGTAATTCGAAAGGTGCTTAAAGGGGTTGTCTCATAACAGACAATAGGGGCATATCGCTAGGATATGCCCCCCTTGTCTTATAGGTGCGTGTCCCACCACTGGGGCAGTGAATGGACCAGTACTACCTCTCCATTCATACGAGGGACTCCAGTATCCCAGTTCTTATGACTACTGGGGGCGCCAGCAGCAATCATACAGCCTCACACTAGGTGATAAATAAGGTTTGCTGGCCAACCCCTTTAAGTATTGCAGCTATGAGCAACACTCACTGGCAAGCTTATGTTTATCTTCACATAGAAGCAGAGCTGCAGTGTAAATCATGGGAGAGACCGAAGGTGAATCTCATCCACCAGAGCCACTGTTGAGACAAGAAATAGAATTCAGACCACCACAGGGTCCCATTAGATACTGCAGCTAAGCAGAGATTGAAATAAATTTTAATATGTTTAAAATACACGCGTTACGTTAATTGATCCTGTGAATTTTCAATGCAGGATTTTACACGCACAAGTTAAGACCCGTGGGAAATAAGATCTGAGACAAATCTGTGGAGTCGCCTCAAAATCCCAGGAACAAATTCCACCACAGAAAGTCCTCTTCCCCTTGTAGCGTAACATTAAAGGACATGCTGAGACTTGTAGTCTTACTGCCCCTAAGCAAAGCACAACCGTCCTCAGCTATAAGACTCTCACTATAAAGGAGTCATGTATTGATAGGATCATCTATGGAACACATCCATGCGTTCTCCCTCAGGGACGACTGCGGTGTGTCCAATTTGATGTGAGGCTTGTAAATTCGCGAGCTTCATAACGCGCTTTGGCAGGCGGTGCGATTAATGAGGCGTTTACAAGGCCTGGGTATTCCAATGTCTAAAGAGTAAACGTTTTTTTTTTTTCTTTCTCCATCAAGAAACAGAACATGGACGACGCAGACCTTTATCACTCCGCCAGACGTTAACAATCCCCTTGTTTGCCTCTCGTCTGATTTATCCGTTCCTCTGTATCAAGGCAGCTACATGGCCCCCGTGAATTTTTTTTCAGATTTATTGCGCTCATTCCTCATTTGCCAGATGGTGAGTTAGTTGTGAAAATACACGAACGTGGTAAATTATTAAAAATCGCGAAAAGGAGGGAAAATAAAATAAAAGTATTGAGCTTTGTCGCTGGCGATCCTATATAAGCAGTAGCTCTGGGGAAAGGAGAGATCAATGGGATATGTGGGAGCCAACAAACCCCCGTAAGATATGTAAATGTGCCCAAACCTCAAAAAGCTACGGACAACCAGGTGATTGTCAGGTTTATCAATATGCGCTCTGCATTTACACTCCACTATTCGCAAAAATGCGGATCCCTTCATATGGCTGCACAGTAGCTATAATGGAGGCATCATTATCAGGGCATGAATGCAACAACAAAGGGTTTCTTCCTCAGTGTCCCCAGTCCTTCAATATAACTCGTCTTAAAGGGTCATTTTCACCATCTAAAACAGGCATCCTCAAACTGCGGCCCTCCAGCTGTTGCAAAACTACAACTCCCAGCATGCCCGAACAGCCTACAGGTATCAGCCTACAGCAGGGCATTGTGGGAGTTGTAGTTTTATAACAGCTGAAGGGCCGCAGTTGGAGGATGCCTGATCTAAAATAATTGCATGCAATCACTTTAGGTGACAACCTCCTGGACCCCCATGATACTGAGAAGGAAGAGGATGTACCACTTAAGCGCTGCATCTCCTTCACTTCAGCAGCCCGGCCACAAAACCCCAGTGAACTGACTTGGTGACCTGTACGTTGGGTGCAGAAAAAGACTAAATTCTGTCCGTTTGCAGCCAACCCTAGGGAGAGCTTACTCTAGGTCAGGGCTGGCCAACCTGCGGCTCTCCAGCTGTTGTAAAACTACAATTCCCACCATGCCCTGCTGTAGGTTGATAGCTGTAGGCTGTCTGGGCATGCTGGGAGTTGTAGTTTTGCAACAGCTGGAGGGCCATCCCTGCTCTAGATGGATCATTGAGATCACAGTGCTAAACCACTGCTGAGTCGCCTTCATTCCCAAGATCATAGGAGTCCCAGAGGTAAGACACCCACAGTGTATAAAGTGATGGCATATCCCAGCGATCTACCATCACTTTATAAGAACGGAATACCCCTTTTGTTACCTTTTTTTTTTTTTAGCAATTCTACAGATATTTGCAGAAAAAAAAACAAGAGACAAGTTCCCCTATACATAGACACTGAAGACGCCTACCATTCCACGATTTCTGGGTGAAGCAGGGTGTTGTTCACGGTGAATCTGAAATAAAATAAAGTTGACGGTTCAGCATTTCAGTTTTAATATACTGTAAAGAGACGCACACACAATAAAAAGAATAGAGTGAGAAAAAAGATACAACTTTGGCGCTGCTCATCAGTGAATATATGTGCCATAATGTAGGACAGGGGTCAGCAACAGTCTCGACATGCTCCATTCATCTCTCTGACAGTCCCGAGAAGAGCAGCGCAAGCTTGCAGGCTGGGAGTTGTAGTTTCACGACAGCTAGAGTGCCGCAGGTTGCCTACCCCTGATGTAGTACATCTAAAGTGAACCAAGCTACAGAAATGTGGAAGGCTTGACCCTCGTAAATGTAGATGACCTGTGTAAATACCACAGAAAGAGACCATGCAATCTCTAGGGGCCCCTTGATGAAGAGCCCAGGCTCGGTTGCATATGGGCAAACACCAAACTGAGCGAGATCTGGCGTGAGTGAGCTGAAAAGAAGCGCTATCCCTGAGACAATGTGATGGTATGAGAAACCATGAAAAGAGGGCGCCATTCTGATTTGTGCTGTGAAGCACCCTCTTCTCCTTATGTAAAGGCTGGGGCTTCATGATGACTCCGACACCCCATACTCTTCATAGCTCATTACAAAGAATTATAGTGCATCTGGTATGTGGGCAGTTTTTCAATGTTTTACACCTAATGTTTTCAAAGAAAATTTGTATGTCCCTCAACTTAAAGGGTTTGTCTCGCTTCCGTAAATGGCATTTGTCATGTTGAGAAAGTTAATACAAGGCGCTTACTAATGTATTGTGATTCTCCATGTTGCTTCCTTTGCTGGCTGGATTCATTTTTCCATCGCATTATACAGGGCTTATTTCCATGGGTTGCGGCCATTGCTGCAGCGCAGATACGAGGTGGCTGGTACAGGAGCTGCTGCGCATGCGTGCCTATGTGTGCTCTCAAGGTCCTGGCCAGCGCTTTTTCCTACAGCGTGCAAGCACGACCACCACTGCTGGATTACAGGGTGGTCGCAACCCCTGCACACGGTGCCGTGTGATTGGACACTGGTCGAGGTCGCCAGCAGTCCTTTCTTTATGGAGAATTTCCACATTCCAGACATGTCCAATTTAGTAAATAATTGTGTTCCCCATAATATAACAGTTTGGAAGCATATTTTCTTCTAAGCGGCGGTCCCATCGGCGGTGAAGGGCATTCGCGACCATTGCTCTATTCAAAAGGAGGACACGGGACCTCCCATTCTCAAGATTGATGGGATCCCTTTAAATGCACAAACCATCTTCTTGCAGTCACCATTAGGGGGCGCCGTGCTAGTACGACTGGTAATGGCTAATGGGGAACACAGGCTATAGATTTTTACACGGGTGCTATAGAAAAGAGGAAACTTCTGGCTGCTTAATCTAGAAACATAAGAAGAATTTCTCTACAGAGCAAATGATAAAATGAGAGCTGCGCCTCAAGGATCCGCACGCCGCGCGTATTCCCTAGGACTGCTGACAGGTCCCCTTTAAGAGTAGAAGGCTCTGCTGTTTAAACCGTCACCTCAAAGAAAGCAGACAATCAGAAAATTAATATGGCGGCAGGCACCGCTGTGATCCAATTTTTGAAACTGTATTTACTCAAATCTGTCAGGCTTCAAAGAGCCCGAGACGGCATTAATTACGGAGAGACAATGTGGCAGAAGGGGGTCGGGCACAACCTTTACTCTGCAGCCGAAATTACAGAGACCCTGAGAAAAGTGTCATTTTGTGGAGATGGCTAATAAAAAAGAATAAAAAGAACAGGGAGGGAAAAAAAAACAACTACATTTTGTGATAGGAGAATGATTGGTAGAGCCGCGGCAGGACACAGATGGCGAAGAGAGGAAACACGAAGGCTAAAGACACACTCCGTGACTGTAAGGCAGGAGAGATGATGAGGGTTATGATGATGGCTGTGCAGACCGAAATTTAAAAGTTTAGGTTAATTAAAAATTACCTAACTTGGGACCTGGATAAAGCAACTATACTGCGCCCTTGACTCTTCCTTTCCTGTCAGACTTCATGTTAGTTAGGGCTCATACACACGAACTGTGCCAGCCGGGCCTGTGCTGCAGACGGTAAACAGCCGGTAAGCAATACACGGGCACTGGCCGTTTGCTCCTCACATCATGGATGCGGACCCATTCACTTGGAATCCGGAAGGTCGGTGCGGAACGAAGGCACGGAACCCAACGGAAGCACTACGGAGTGCTTCCGTGGGGTTTCTCTCTGTGCCTCTCCACTGCAAAAACGTAGTGCATGCGGATCGCGGGCCCCATTCAAGTGGATAGGTACGCGATCCGCATGCAGCGGCCCAACGGTCGGTGTGCATGAGCCCTTAGGGGTGTTAGATGAGTATTCCCATCTCAAACAGTGAAGGCATTTTGCTAGGCTATGCCATTAAAGGCGTTGGCCACCTTTGGAGGGGATGTTTGGCAAACCCCCTTCATAGGACTAATGAGCTCCCCGCTGCTGGGTCCTGGCTCCTGCCCTTGGCTGACCTGCTGTTAACATCCATACTGACGCAGACAAAATACTGGCCGCAAAAATGTGACCTGACCCCCTTGTGTCATGCGACCAACTGACAGGATGCAAGGGGGGCAGGTCACTGCTGTGGCCGCCGACTGGCTGCAGCGGCGTCAAAGCGGTGGCAGACAGTGCTGCTGTCTAGGGAAAGAGCCAGACCAGGAAGCAGGTATGTATGCTTCCCTTCACAAGTCTGCCCAGGAGACAGGGGTTTGCCAAAACCCACACCAAAAGTGGCCAACCCCTTTAATGTTAACTAGGTGCAGGTCGGACCTCTGAGACCCACTCCTGTGAATTGAGAGCAGCTGTGCATGCGCGGTACCCTCTGTTCACCACTATGGGAGTTCAGAGCGCTGGCTTGGCTATTTCCGGCCATACATGCGCAGTGCACTCTCCATTCACCGCTGTGGGACTTCTGAAAATAGCAGACTACGCTTGTTTAACTATTTTCAGAAGTCCCGTAGCAGTGAAAAGACAGGACGCATGCGCAGTATTGCTCTACTTCAGTATCTGACATTGATGGCCAATCCTAGTGATATGCCATCAATGTCTAAAATTAGGATACCCCTTTAACTACACATAGACTTTTTTTTTCGGGGTTTAAAGCGGTTATTCAATTTCAGAAACAGACCCCCATGCGCCGGGCCCCTCAGACGGAATATACTTACTTGGGTCCCCGCTCCCTGTGCCGCTCATGGTCCCTGCACCATCGCTGCTGCTTCTCTCTGTACAGGGATTAAAACACCCGGTGTCAGGCGTAGTGGCAGCCAATGGAAGACAGGGATGAGCCTCCCTAGCATCGCGGATGACACTAGGGAGGCTCGTTGCTGTCAACCGCTCAATGCCCATTTATAGTGGCTGATGATGGCAGACAAGTCTGGTGCACCGTTAGATGTCCAGTCTACGTTTATCTCCTCTCTTATTTGTCTCACTTTGGTGCCTATCTAGCCCACATTTGAGGAGAATTACTAATGCGCCAGCAACTAATTTGACTAAGGGGCGTGCCTTAGCGAGAAAGAGGGGCGGCCTACCACAAAGAGGGGCGGCCTACCACAAAGAGGGGCGGCCTACCACAAAGAGGGGCGGCCTACCACAAAGAGGGGCGGCCTACCACAAAGAGGGGCGGCCTACCACAAAGAGGGGCGGCCTACCACAAAGAGGGGCGGCCTACCCCAAAGAGGGGCGGCCTACCACAAAGAGGGGCGGCCTACCACAAAGAGGGGCGGCCTACCACAAAGAGGGGCGGCCTACCACAAAGAGGGGCGGCCTACGTTAAGACAATGTGTGCCAAAAATGCGTCAAAGTTTGCAGATTATTTCTGTCGGTGATGTAAACTCAGACGGTCTAAAGGGGTGCCAGACTTATCTTCCAGCATCAGCCACAAGATAACTCTAGCATGAAAAGGATTGGACTGTTGGATTTCAACATGGCCAATCTTTTTGCTCTTGTGGAGATGTCTGGCAGCAGCTTACTCTACTCTCCCAAATGAGAAGACATGAACACTTGGCCAAGCATGCATGTGTACGGGGGAGGCGAAGACAGCTGTCAACCGACTAGCATTCAGCCATCAGGTATTGCATGCAAATAATCAGCCTTAGGGTTCATACACACGACTGTATGTATTTTGCAGTCCGCAGAATACGGATTCGGAAAAAAAATACGGATGACGTCCATGTGCATTCCGTATTTTGCGGAACATAACAGTCCTATCCTTGTCTGTAATGCGGACAACAATAGGACATGTTCCAATTTTTTGCGCACCGGACATGCGGACCTAAGTAAATAGAATGCACACACAGTAACTTCTGGATTATTATTTTTTGCGGTGCGGATGGAACATGGACCCATTTAAGTTGAATGGGTCTGCCTCAGTCTGCGGCAGGCAGCCGCATGGACGTTACCCGTGCATTGGGGACCGCAATTTGTGGGCGGCATGCATTTGTGTGCATGAGCCCTAACCTGTACTTCGCACTTCATTTTTGCAGATGTATATCAACAGAAATAGGTGGACAGATATAGATGTAGCAGAGCTGAATGAGTTACCGACATTCATTTTTCACATCACGAAAAGTCATTGCTTCAGTTTAGTATACCTTCAGTTCTATAGGAAAACACATACTCAGCTCTGCTACACCTGTATACAAGTTATCTATAAACAAGAGACCCTATAACCCACGGGTAATGTAAATCCATTACTTGCAGCCATCAGAGGTGTGACAGCGCCGTCAGGGCTTGCTATACCGTGTTCATCCATTAATAAAACCTCCCAGCAGCCGAGAAGCGTCAGGCAGAAACTTGAGACGATCCCGTTATTTCAGGAGGCTACATCTGTATTATTCCCTCTCAATTTACTCTTCCTATTTACAGCCTGCATATCAATACATATTTATGGGACTGTCAGCACATGAGTGTGGTCACAAGTCACTGCTATACATATTGAGTAATCCGGTGCGGGGATGGAGTGCGCAGCTCGTGGGGATTTTTATGTATTTATTCTGACAATGTGTGAAGGATTGTTCGAGCTCCTGCTGCTCGGGACCGTGATTGACTCGGGAGCCGGAGCTGTACATCACAATAATGGGATGATATCTTAATACAGGAGGTGGGGGGGGGGATGCATTAACTTCCCTTAATTTGACACAAGCAAATGTAGATGAGCTCCTGCCGGAGAGAGCGTGAAATTGGGATGAAGATGAGAATCTCAAGCTTTCAAGCTTCTATAATGTGGTTCTGTTTGAAAGACGCGTCCTATTTGGGAAGCCCCTTCCATAAGTGGTGTGAGGGCAAACTCTGGTGTCTGCAGTGCAGGACTGCAGAAAGTTCTCCTCTGGGAGCGGTAATGGCAGCCATGTTGGCCGTCACTCACGGAGGTAGTCACCCAGACTCTACAATTGCAGAAAGGATTATAACTTAGCAATTGGTAGTGGGAGCTGTACCAACGGTTGGTGGACTATGAAATGATACTACAATAATTTATATTATTCCATAGGCAACTACTTCAGAGCTGAAATCTCATAGTATTACCTATTTATTCAGCGACTGCACAGCAAATACGGCAGCATACATCCAGATAGTGTTAGAATCACACCCAGCACCATACAGGAATGTGACATGGGGAAAACTACCGTCCCCTCCCAATATAGGACCTCAGCTAAACTGTTACAGAGGCATCTGTCATTCACCCAGCTGAAGTTCTCAATGACACCAGCAGAATAGTGAGTGCAGCTCTGGAGTATAATACAGGATGTAACTCAGGATCAGTAATGTATGTACACAGTGACTGCACCAGCAGAATAGTGAGTACAGCTCTGAGGTATAATACAGGATGTAACTCAGGATCAGTACAGGATAAGTAATGTATGTACACAGTGACTGCACCAGCAGAATAGTGAGTGCAGCTCTGGAGTATAATACAGAATGTAACTCAGGATCAGTACAGGATAAGTAATGTAATGTATGTACACAGTGACTCCACCAGCAGAATAGTGAGTGCAGCTCTGGAGTATAATACAGAATGTAACTCAGGATCAGTACAGGATAAGTAATGTATGTACACAGTGACTGCACCAGCAGAATAGTGAGTGCAGCTCTGGAGTATAATACAGGATGTAACTCAGGATCAGTACAGGATAAGTAATGTATGTACACAGTGACTGCGCCAGCAAAATAGTGAGTGCAGCTCTGGAGTATAATACAGGATGCAACTCAGGATCAGTAAAGGATAAGTAATGTAATGTATGTACATCGTGACTGCACCAGCAGAATACTGAGTGTAGCTCTGGAGTATAATACAGGATAAGTAATGTATGTACACAGTGACTGCACCAGCAGAATAGTGAGTGCTGCTCTGGAGTATAATACTGGATATAACTCAGGATCAGTACAGGATAAGTAATGTAATGTATTTACAAAGATGCTCCATTTTTATGTAGGTTTAAAGCCAATACCACAGTTTTCTGTAACCTACTCTACATGCCATGCCCCATTTAATAAGTTCTTTATTCGTATATCATTTGTATGTAATGAGCCTGCAAGAGGATTTGAATATTTTACCCAGAAAGCTGAACCATCCTGTTATCTTCTAATTGTGAAGCTACACAATTATTTTCTAGCTGCCCTGAGTGACACAGAATTACAGATTTCGATGCTCAGGAGAAAGACTCTGGTTTTGTATTCTGTCGTGGAGGAGACAGGGTAAAGAGATTTTTACTTACCGGCTTATTCCTTCAAACGAGGCCTCTCTGCAAACACTTCCGCTGTCGGTATTAACCCCGCGCTGCAAAGAAGAAACAAGATGTAAATGAAAGGAAATGACTCAAGAAAAAAGAATAAAAGAAGACACATAACCAAAAGAAGCAGCGAGTGTAGAAGGAACCGTGTGCAATCGTACATTTAACAAAAAACAGACGCAGTATTAGAACTGGACTGGCTCCAGCCATACTTGACGACAACCTCATACCGTGGTTCTCGAGGACACTTTAATGGAGTATGTCCACTTTAGTTTAGTTGAGTTATTCTGATGCCCGATTCTAGTCGGGAAGGAATTTTACCCGCTAAAATTGGTTCCTACCCATGAGGGCTTTTTGCCTTCCTCTGGATAAACTCTGCAGGATAACAGGCTGAACTGGTGTCTTTTTCAGCCTTATAAACTATCTTACTATCATCAGCCAAACTGACCAATTGTGTCTGGCTAAGACGACCATCTAATGTGCATGAGGGCCTTCCAACTCTCCCCAAAAGATGATGTCGGGGAGGGGGAAGAATCTGGAAAGTAAAATTTCTCTGTCCTAACCTTTTGCCAGAGTCTAGCACTGACTCTCTCCTCTCTTGCCACTAAAAACACATGCATGCTCGTCCGAAATGAGGGTGCATGCATATGGAGCCGTTAGTAGGCACAGCTGTCAGCTGGTGAAGGTGTATGGACACCTCAAGTAAGGGATACTTTGTAAAAAAGATAAAGTACCGCAGACTTGACCATCTCCGAGGTGGCAGCTTCTGACTGTGACATGTAGAACACTTTTTTCCTATGTACGAGTATAACAAGGACAGACATTCAGTATAAATGTCACAGTTTTTGTAGAAATGCCAATTCAGGATTTCTAAACTTGTTCAAAGGTTTGGATCGGGAAGGTAAAATGTCACAGCACGGAGAGGAAATATTGGATTTTGCTGCCCAATGAGTGTCCTCATAGTGAGATTGGGAGCCTTCTATTAACAATAAGGAGAAAATTCCATAAATACATGCAGACATACATACAGTGCACACACACAATGTATTATGTGACAATCCTTGTCATTATGCCCACTACACGGCTGTTCAGCACTATGGACAGCTCCACTCTTCTCCAGGAGTCCTATGAACAGTAATCTGCCATGGCAGTTTTCTAAGAGCATAATAAAGTCCAGCAACTTTCTACTTTACGCACAAGTAAATGAAGCAAATTCATTACTGTTTTCAAGATCTCCGCTTGCTGACAGTTAAAGGTAATTTCCTTGCTTGCTGAAAACCCGTCCTGATAAATGTCCCTTTATAGTTGAGATCTCTCACAAGAAGACTGTACCTATGTCAGCTGACGACAGATACGTTTTTCAGCCTTTGGGTGCAAGCAAAGAAATTTTAATTCACTGACAGCAAGCAGAGTTCTTGAAAAATTATGAAAAATTTAAGGTATATTCGAAAGTTGCTGAACATTTAAAGGGTTATTCTCATCTCCCCATCCTGGCGATCCCTACCAATCCTTCGCTTGAATCCAGCTGTGTGCTGCAGTTCCTGTACAGGGAGTGCCGGGGGCGCCGCTATTCAGGGAACAACCGGATCAGAATCAGTAGGGGTCCCAAAGGTCGGAACCCCACCGATCATAAAGGGATGGCATATCCTGAGCACTCCTTTAATTACACATTTATTGATGCAAAAATGGAAACCCCTTTATTCAATAATTGGGGGCACATGGGGATTCTTGCGGTCCTATGTTAAGTTCCAAATAACAATTATCTCTGCTACATTATCACTTCGAGTTCACTGTTATCTGACTAGATGCCGTCTTGTCCAATTTTCACCTGATCCAGTTTCTGATTGAATTTTGATGCTGTACATCTGCAGGAACGATCTGCAGTCCTGGGGATTTCTCCACAAACTAAATATTCCAACAAGAGTGACCTGACACACACACACAGATATATATATATATATATATATATATATATATATATATATATATTACACACACACACACACATAGATATATAAATATACACACACACACACAGATAGATATATATACACACACACACACACACATATATTATGTCAGACTCTATTCAATGTCGGTGCTAGAATAAAACATGAGCCGGGGCTGCCCACCAAGACCGCACTGCAAGCAAATGCTAATCAGCTGCTCACATCCATAACTTTAAGATACATACAGTATGTAAGAAGTCTGTCCTCCGCTGCCTGGGGGCGACAGTCGACTTTATTATCGGGAGCCTCTCATCTCTGACAAGCGTCAGAGACCTGTCCCGGCTGTTATATCAAATAAGCAGAGACTAATATAACACGCACCCTGCCGTACGCTTCTGGCTGGAAAGAACATCAGGCTCCACCGCAACAATATAACAAACCCAGGGTTAGTAGAATTCAAGAATCTCTTTTGAAAGCACTTAAAGGGGATGATCCCTATATATATATATATATATATCACATTTGCTATATTAAAGCTGTTGTCTGAGAGTTTAATACTGATAACCTCTCCTCAAGTGCGACTGCTGGGAACCCCGCTGATCAGCCGTTTGCAGAAACCAGCGATGTGGCCTCTTCTTAGGCCGGTGACATCACGTTCATTGATCATGTGGCCTGGGGACAGGTCAATGCCATTCAATTCACTGGGGCTGAGCTGCGATACCAAGCACAGCTGCTATCCGCGTCCTCCGAATCTCCTCCTTGCTGGCTGACGTCACAGAGCTGGAGCGCCGAAATCTCGCGATGCGCGAGCTAGCGCATGCGTAGTTCGTTCCCTGTGCTGATGCCAATACAGGGAATGAACATGATGCCGACACTGCGCATGCGCTAGCTCGCGCATCGCGAGATTTCGGCGCTCCAGCTCTGTGACGTCAGCCAGCAAGGAGGAGATTCGGAGGACGCGGGGCGGTGCTGGGCTCCTTTACGCTTGACTCATCTCCGGATACAGGACTCATATCAGGTAATTTGCATATCAATCAAAACAGTTTTTTAACACAATAAAAGCGCAGAGAGCTATGGGGACTGGGTATTGCAGATGTGCTAGCGGCCATCTAGCAGCCCATGTCCCCAACTCTATACCCAAAATCGTGGTGACAGGTTCCCTTTAAAAATGAACCAGTGAGGATTTATCACATTTACTTACATAGTGTGGCGCTACCTGGTGTATAACAATGTGTACCTCCATCTACTGAGCCAAGTGCTGGTAGACAAGTGTGTTCAGTCACATCTGTGCATACTGACCCTCTGTTCTCTGCAGGGCAGCCAACAGGGACATAAGAAGGTACTAGTTTGTCAGCTGCAAGGGGGGGGGAGGAGACTGATACTGTACAGAGCCTGCCCCCTGCAGCACAGATTAGTAGCATCACCAAGTGTAAGAGGTATTGTTTATGCTAAGAAGTGCAAATTACTTTAAAAATGCTATTACCAGCATTTTCAGGACTTTTGATATATGATTTAAAGGATAATCTCTTTAAGTCACCTAGCTGTGAAAAAATTTTAGGATTTAGCCATTACTGGGAAAACTGGGTGACAACGAATACAGCCATCATGATAGCTTCCACAAGGGTAGCCCCAGTCTTCCTGGCTTCCAGAGCAGCCTAAAACAAAAATCTGAGGGCTGGAGGTGTGCACCTTATTGAACGCATATTTCCCAGAATCATTAAAGGAGCTGTCCACTTTATTTATTTACATTAATGACCTATTTTCAGGATAAGTCATCAATATCAGATCGGTGGGGTCTGACTCCCAACCCCCCCCCAAAGATCAGCCGTTTGAAGAGAAGGCCATGCTCATACGAGCGCTACCTCCTCTTCACTGTTTACCTACTCGCTGTCACCACCGCAGTGGTGAGCAGGTGTAATTACATCTCAGCCGTCCCATTCACTTCTATAGGATGGCTTCTTCCTAGTCAAGTGAATACTACAGAGCCATCCCATTGAAGTGAATGGGACGGCTTAGGTGTAATTACACCTGCTCACCACTGCGGTGGCGACGGCAAGCAGGTAAACAGTGAAGAGAAGGCAGCGCTTGTACAAGTGCTGCTTTCTCTTCCAACAGCTGATCGACGGGGAGTGCCGGGAGTCGGAATACCGCCAATCTGATAAGGATGACCTATCCCGAGGGTAGGTCATCAATGTAAATAAAGCAAACAACCTCTTTATCAGTAAATCTGCAAAGTGGTGACGCTCCCACCTCCATGCCATAGTGCTACATGACAATGTTTAGTTAAAGCCTTTGTAGCTAGTGAGTGGGGCAGTTATACAGCAGCTAGTCAAATTTTACCGTAAAGTGGCAAAAGTCTAGAGAAGGAGTTAATGTCTGTAACCCTGGTGGTCTAGGGCAATGATGGAGCTAATGTCGACATCTCTGGTGATCTATAACAGTGAAGGAGTTAATCTTTGCTTTCATGGGAGTCTAGGGCAGCGAAGAGTTTAATGTCTGCCTCCCCAGTGGTTTAATGCAGTGAAGGTGTTAGGCCCCTTTCACACAAGCAAGTTTTCCACGCGGGTGCAATGCGTGACGTGAACGCATAACACCCGCACTGAATCCTGACCCATTCATTTCAATGGGGCTGTGTACATGAGCGTTGTTTTTCACGCATCAGTTCTGCATCAGCACATTCTATATTCTGCATTTTTCACGCAGCCCTGGACCCATAGAAGTGAATAGGGCTGCGTGAAAAACGCACTACATCCGCAAGCAAGTGCGGGTGCGATGCGTTTTTCACTGATGGTTGCTAAGAGATGTTGTTTGTAAACCTTCAGTTTTTTATCACGCGTGTGAAAAACGCATCAAAACGCGCCCGCTCAGAAAAAAAAAAATGAACAACTGAACGCAATCGCAGACAAAACTGACTGAACTTGCTGGCAAAATAGTGCGAGTTTCACTGAACGCATCCAGACCTAATCCGTCACGCTCGTATGAAAGAAGCCTTAGGCCCCTTTCACACGGGCGAGTTTTCCGTGCGGGTGCGATCCGTGCGGCGAACGTATGGCACCCGCACTAAATCCTGACCCATTCATTTCTATGGGGCTGTGCACATGAGCGATGTTTTTAACGCATCACTTGTGCGTTCAGTTGAAATCGCAGCATGCTCTATATTTTCCGATTTTGACGTGACGCAGGCCCCATAGAAGTGAATGGGGTGTGTGAAAATCGGATGGCATCCGCAAGCAAGTACGGATGTCGTGCGATTTGCACGCATGGTTGCTAGGAGACCATCGGGATGGAGACCCGATCATTATTATTTTCCCTTATAACATGGTTATAAGGGAAAATAATAGCATTCTGAATACAGAATGCATAGTAAACCAGCGCTAGAGGGGTTAAAAAAAAATAAAAAATAATTTAACTCACCTTAGTCCACTTGCTCGCGAAGCTGGCATCTCCTTGTGTCTCCGCTGCTGATGAACAGGACCTGGGGTGAGCTGCTCCATTAAATAGAGCTTAAGGACCTTCGATGACGTCACTCCGGTCATCACATGGTCTTTTACCATGGTGAATCACCATGGTAAAAGATCATGTGACGTACCATGTGATGACCGGAGTGACGTCATCGAAGGTCCTTAACCTGTATTTAATGGAGCAGCTCACCCCAGGTCCTGTTCATCAGCAGCGGAGACACAA
The DNA here is from genome assembly GCF_014858855.1 of Bufo gargarizans. Classification (NCBI taxonomy): domain Eukaryota; kingdom Metazoa; phylum Chordata; class Amphibia; order Anura; family Bufonidae; genus Bufo; species Bufo gargarizans. Next base: position 118,576,796 of record NC_058089.1, read on the forward strand.
GGAGATGCCAGCTTCGCGAGCAAGTGGACTAAGGTGAGTTAAATTTTTTTTAATTTTTTTAACCCCTCTAGCGCTGGTTTACTATGCATTCTGTATTCAGAATGCTATTATTTTCCCTTATAACCATGTTATAAGGGAAAATAATACAATCTTCAGAACATCAATCCCAAGCCCGAACTTCTATGAAGAAGTTCGGGTTTGGGTACCAAACATGCGCGATTTTTCTCACGCGAGTGCAACGCATGACAATGTTTTGCACTTGCGCAGAAAAAATCGCGCATTTTCCCGCAACGCACCCGGCTCTTATCCGGGCAAAAAAACTCACGCCCGTGTGAAAGAGGCCTTATTGTCTGCATCCCTGGTGGTCTACAGCTGTGAAGTGGTTAATATCTGCATTCCTATTAGTTTTGAGCAGTAAAACGGGTTAATGGCTGCATCCCTAGTGGCCTAGAGCAGTGAAGGTATTAATGCCTACATCCCTGGTGGCCTAGAGCAGTGAAGGTATTAATGCCTACATCCTTGGTGGTCTAGAGCAGTAAAGGTGTTAATGCCTACATCCCTGGTGGTTTAGGATAGTGAAGTGTTAATGCCTACATCCCTGGTGGTTTAGGATAGTGAAGTGTTAATGCCTACATCCCTGGTGGTTTAGGATAGTGAAGTGTTAATGCCTACATCCCTGGTGGTTTAGGATAGTGAAGTGTTAATGCCTACATCCCTGGTGGTTTAGGATAGTGAAGTGTTAATGCCTACATCCCTGGTGGCCTAGAGCAGTGAAGGTATTAATGCCTACATCCCTGGTGGTTTAGGAAAGTGAAGTGTTAATGCCTACATCTTATCAGCACTCTGCCCGATCATAAAGGGGCTTCTCATTCAAATGAACACACAGACTGGGTGCAGCTTCAGCCATAAGGTCTCTGCCTGGTCAGAGAACCCATCACTATTCAGAACCAGTTCGGTATTTTGAGGGGTTGTCTAGTGACTGCAAGACTACTTCTTGGTATAGAGGATAACATTATATTAAGAGCTCTTTTATAGTGACAACCTCTTTTATACTTAGTGGGAACTACCCTTTAACCCTTGAGATAATAGTGACCACACCAAGTGCTTCACTTGAGTAAGAAAAAAAAATAAGATTTCTCTCCTCCACTGGAAATAAAAATTGAACAACATCCCATATAAACTGCAGAATATAATTACTCTCTCTGTAGACAAAGCAGCAGCGAAAACAATCCCCCCCCCCCGGTCCTCCATCCGGTGAGGGAGCGGCATTTATTGAAGGCCGTGATTGCGAGAGAGTCATGCTTAGCACGGCACAGGGTTCGCTGGCAGTCATTTCATCAAAACGATTCCAATAAAACTGCATTAACTACATGCACTAAAAGTCAGATTCACCTCACAAGCTGTTTGATTGAAAATAAAAAAAAAATATTAAAAAAAATCTCCATCCCCGTCTCAGCCCACCTGCGTGGCCGCAAATATCACAAGAGAAAGTAAGTGGAAGAGCGAGTCAGACCCGGCTACGTGACGTCTGCTATTTGCGCTGCTCAGTCGGTTGCCGTCTAAAATAAATTAAATTACTGGCAAAACAGAAACCAGATGGAAAAAATAAGTTCCCTTCAAACTCTTCCCACATAAAGCTTAACTTTTTATGATTTAAATCACAATATTATATAAAAAAGTAGTCTTAAGGAACATGATTTCCGATGGTGGGTTATAACCACAAATACAGTGCTCATAGACTACCAATCAGCTCCCATGGCGTTACTGAAGCATCTGTAGTACTATGCGGTGTCACATCCTCTATAACCTTCATTCCTACAGCCTGGCGCATCTTGGTAGTGCTGACATTTAGGCTGAGTTCACACGGGCGAGATTTCCGCGCGGGTGCAATGCGGGAGGTGAACGCATTGCACCCGCACTGAATCCTGACCCATTCACTTCTATGGGTCTGTGCACATGAGCAGTGATTTTCACGCATCACTTATGCGTTGCGTGAAAATCGCAGCATGTTCTATATTGTGCGTTTATCACGCAACGCAGGCCCCATAGAAGTGAATGGGGCTGAGTGAAAATCGCAAGCATCCGCAATCAAGTGCGGATGCGGCCCGATTTTCACGCATGGTTGCTAAGGTGACAGTCTACTCACTTTATTATTTTCCCTTATAACATGGTTATAAGGGAAAATAATAGCATTCTTTAATACAGAATGCTTAGTAGGTGGTCAATTGAGGGTTAAAAAATAAAAAATAATTAACTCGCCTTCTCCTCTTGATCGTGTAGCTGCCGGTATCTTCTTACTTCTTTAATCATGAGCTGCCAGGTAAAGGACCTGTGGTGACGTCACATGACATGGTCCAATCACATGGTCCATCACCGTGGTGATGGACCATGTGATTGGACCATGTAATCTAACGTCACCACAGGTCCTTTAGCCGGCAGCTCATGATTATTTTTTATTTTTAACCCTCAATTGACCACCTACTAAGCATTCTGTATTAAAGAATGCTATTATTTTCCCTTATAACCATGTTATAAGGGAAAATAATAACATCTACACAACACCGAACCCAAACCTGAACTTCAGTGAAGAAGTTCGGGTCTGGGTACCACAGTCAGTTTTTTATCACGCGCGTGGAAAACGCATTGCACCCGCGCGATAAAAACTGAACAACGGAATGCAATCGCAGTCAAAACTGACTGCAATTGGGTACCTACTCGCGCGTGTTTGCCGCAGTACACCCGGGACGCATACCGAACAAATCCGTCAGGCCCGTGTGAACTCAGCCTTAAAGTCATGAACCAGGAGGATTAGGATGAACAGCTGACGTAAGGTAATTTGTTTCAACTTAGAAATAAAAATCATTTTTTGCTTTCATGTGCTGCTGCTCCTGGGGGCAAGAATCGGTCTCCTTCCACCTCTGGCAGCTGACAATATACTGCCATGTTACTGCAAAGGATCTGCTGCTTCCTGACAGGGCAGAAAGCTATTTCTATTGCTTCTCCTGCATTGAATGGAGAATCACTGTGCAGAGACCTTGCTGTCGGGAGAGGGACTGAGCATGTGTGTCCACCAGCACATTAGGAAGAAATGCACACTGCTATATATTTTGACCACTAGGTGGCGGCATACTATGTAGGTAAAAGTCAGAACTGTTCACTGGATTAGGCTTTTTTAACAACCTGTAAATGGCAAATGTGCTTCAATTTAAGGATGTATACAATGAATATGAGATTTAATGGCGGGACAAACCTTTTAAAGAGGACCTTTCACCTCTCCTGACATGCCTGTTTTAATAGCTTCATGCATTCCCATTGTAATAACAATTCTGGAACATTGATTTTTATGTCTGTATGTTGTGCCATTCCTTTATTATTTCTACTAGAAGTTATGAATGAATTGCTAGCAGTCTGCAGTAAGGGTACAGGGGGGTGGTAACCAGTTTGGGGAGGGGGGGGGGTGTACCTGCACAGTCTGACAATGGCAGCACTGATTGGATAGACTGAGTCTCTGCAGGTACACCCCCCCCCCCCCCCCCCCACAACTGGTTACCTCCCCTCTATACCCTTACTGCAGACTGCTAGCAATTTATTCATAACTTCTAGTAGAAATAATAAAGGAATGACACAACATAGAGCCATAAGAATCGATGCTCCAGAATTGTCATTACATGGGGAATGTATGAAGCTATTAAAACAGGCCTGTCAGGAGCAGGGAGAGGTCCTCTTTAACGTAGCATACCACGTTGCAAATACCATTCCCCGTTGCACGTGTACTTGTTGTTACGACTGTTGAGGGAAGTGTTAGATTTAAATATATATGTATATATGCCCTTACATATATGCATATATATTGTCCCTTTTGCATTTACAACGACTGTAAGAACAGACTTCCAACGTTTGGAAGATAGCTATGCAGGTGGTGTCAATAGGGATAAGCAGCTGACAGACATGCAATGCCGCTTATCACCACAGATTGCACGGGTTAAAATCCTACTTGCTTACCTATGTGATCTGTGGTACAGTCCCAGCACACATTAGATTTGTTTGCATAAGCAGCTTTATAATCAGAAAACACGCTAATGAGGATTGTGCTGTAATTGCCAGAAGATAACAGGGATACTTTGGACAGATGACTTAGCCTTTCACAGCCATAAAAGCTTTGGGCAGGAATGTGAAGGCTGCAGTTTAGCCGTCTTTGCTCCCCGAGTGTGTAAATTTATGATAAGAAGACGGGACCTTCGAACCCCATGATAGAAGATTGCAGAGCTAACAAGTCAATGGTGTCAGCCTGCTTTACGGAGGTTATCTTACCAGAGTGAGCAGAACTGACGGGCTCTTTGCACTCAAGACTTTGGCGATCTGATGGAAGAAAAGAAAATGTTAATCGATGCATACATCTGTCACCCAGCATTGCTTCAACCCCGATAATACAGCAAACTTCCTACAACACGATTAAGTCAGTGGAATGGATCAGAGCCTAAAATACCACATCTTAAAGGGGATTTCTAATCTGAGAAACTGATGGAAAATAATGATCTGATAAGTGACAAAGACTGGTGGGGTCAGATCACTGGTACCTCCAATGATCATGGGACTGAGACCGCCTGGTCCTCTTATCATCAGGGAGGTCTATGTAACCACTGGATAGGTAACTCCGGGAGATGCGCTGCCGATAAGCAGTTTTAAATGTTAACTTAAAAGGGGTTCGTCTCACTTCAGCAAATGGCATTTATCATGTAGAGAAAGTTTACACAAGGCACTTACTAATGTATTGTGATTGTCCATATTGCCTCCTTTAATTCATTTTTCCACCACATTATACAATGCTCGTATCCAGGGGTTACGACCACCCTGCAATCCATTAGTGGTGGTCGTGCTTGCACACTATAGGAAACAGCACAGGTCTATGCACGGTCACAGCCACCAGAGGGGCCAGCGCTTTTTCTTATAGTGTGCAAGCACGACCACCACTGATGGATTGCAGGGTGGTCATAACCATGGAAACGAGCAGTGTATAATGTGATGGAAAAATAAATCCAAATCAGCAAAGGAGGCAACATGAACAATCACAATACATTAGCAAGTGGCTTGTGTTAACCTTGTCTACATGATAAATGCCATTTCCTGAAGTGAGACAACCCCTTTAAAAGGAACCGATCAGATGACTGATCATCCGCTCATAGATGGTCCAGCCAATGCAAGCTCCCCATTAACCTTTTGCAAAAAGGATCTGGTCTCCGGTACCACCCGGCCGCACGCCCCTAGCAAAGGGGGTTTTGAATACAGCCCACAGTGCCACTTGCTTCAAGCAGAGCCGATCGGGGCGCGCTGACCAGCTTACAGCTTCTGCCCCTCGTTTTAGCAACCAGTCAGGATCTCCGCAACCAGGGTCAAAACTTCTGACGTCCCAGGTTAAGTATTGATAGGCTTTGTTACGGAAATTTGCTTCTGCTGTAGATTTTATGCGAGAGGGGAAATCTCTCTCCCCCACCACAGTCTATAAAGACTAGTGGTACACAGGGAGCGCAGACCATTAGATGGAGACATAACTGTGCCGCGGCCGCTGTATACATCTCCCTTCATTCACAGACTTGTTACTGATGCAGGAATTATTGATCGACGCTGCTGCAATAATGAAGCATTTTGCTTCTCAGCAGTCACTTGTCAAGCGCATGTAACGCGCGACAAATGATATATGCTGCCTGCACAGAAAGGAGGTGAATCAAGTCCCCCTTCTGTCAAGTGGTTAAAACTGGATTCAAATGGAGGGGAAAGCTGGGAGAGAATACATATGGCCACCATATCGGATTCCGAAGGGGATCTAGCTCATAGTCCAGAATCCTTACTGGTCTGGTATACTTCCGTAATTCACGGCAAATGCACCAGACTAGTAGGGTTGGACCATATGGGATTGCTCAATTTTCCCCAAACATCTAGTGTCATGAAATAATAATAGAAAGGCATCACAAAAGGTACTCACGTCACATGTATACTGGACTTCATCCACGGCATATTTCTGTTTAAAGTGCTCTGGGGGGTGAATCCTAGGAAATGAAGACAGGAAAATTAAGGCTTCATAAGCGCAGAACAGGAGATGAAATAATCGGCGAGTCAGAAAGCATCTGCAGTTCTTGGTAAAAGGCAGCATGTGCCATAAGGAGAGCAGGCGGGACTGCACAAAAAGGTCATAAGAACGGATCCTGTTCACATTATGCATTTTAATGGTACGCTGCATCCTTTTTAAACTGCACCACGATGTATTCCTTGCAGTTCTGAGGCATCTATGAACCACCGATGTCTGTCCCCCATTGTGCAAATCGAGTATAAAAAAACTTATCATAAAAAGGACCTGTCACCACACCGCGGACACGTCCGTTTCAATAAATATTTTTATCGCCCATGCAATAACGATTCTGGAACAGTTTTCCATATAAATCTACGCTGTTCCATTCCTCAGTTATTGCTACTAGAAGTTTATTAAACAATATGTGGAATTGTGGATTGAAGCACTGACAGGATAGTGTAAAGCCTCATTCACACGTCAGTGTTCGGTCAGTGATTTCCATCAGTGATTGTGAGCCAAAACCAGGAGTGGAGCCTCCACAGACATAAGGTATAAGGGTAGGCTCTGCACCTGCGCTGGGTTTAGGTTCACAATCACTGTCCGAACACTGAGTGTGTGAATAAGACATGCGCAGCGAGACACCCCTATTGCTAACACTTGTACATTTATTCATAAAATTCAAGTATGAAAAACAGAGGAAAGGAACAACAAAAGTCATAAAATAGATGCAAGTGGTAAGGGGAATGCAAGTAGTTACCAAATCAGACATGTAAGAAAAGTGACAGCTCCTCTTTAAAGGGGTTGTCCAACCCCTGTAATGCCCCCTAAAATGCCCGTTGACTGCATACAGGTAATACCCCGCTTCCCGCCGCTCGGATCAAAACATCCGACGAGTGGGGGGTCTGCAGCCAATAGCAGGCCGCAACAGGAACGAACCTTCCTAGCATCGAAGGGGATGTTAGGGGGGCTCGTCCCCGTCATGTCCTGCTTTTGGCTGCCTCCCCCATCAATCCGCACAACAGGGAGATGCAGCGGCGTCCGTGCAGGTATCGGGAGCAATGCGGGTGCTGGGGATCCTGGGCATTTTGGGGAGCATTATAGGGGTTAGATAGCACGGGCCAATCCCATCTTTCATGAGGGCCGAAAAAAATATAGTTCCAGGCAGCATAATGTGCTGTGTAAATGAGAGATGTGCTGCAGACAATATGCAATCTGTATGGGGGATGAATGATCACGCTAACAATCGTTTCTCCCTGCCATGCTTGGCAATAACCCATGTGAAATGCCCTTTAAATGAGAGATGGCCCCAGTAGCGGTATGTCTGCAAATGAATTCCGGTGTCTGCAAATGAACTCCGGTTTGTTTACTGCACTATTTTAACGTAATTGTACAAGCTTCCACCAGCTGCGTCACGACATTATGTGCTACACAAAGCAGAGGCTCGGAGACTGGTTCTTAATTGTGTGATTGGGAAGAGAGAACATTTCCCTTCTCCTCTATAGCAGAAGGTGCAGGAAATTGCAAAGAACAAGCAATTCGCTCACACTGGGTGAACGAGCAGGAAGAACAAACGAGGAAAATTCTGATCCTACAGGATTTCTTAACTGATGTTTCAAGATCTGCATGAATGCAGCCAGTATTATAGACTGGGACCAGGACCGAAGTGCTCAGATCACTGTATGTATTATGGTAATGAACCTTGCGGGACTTGAGGAATGATCTTGAGGCTTATACTCTTGTCAAATCTAAAAGTGCATTTGATCATTTGCAGGCTAAGGGTCCATTCACACGTCCGCAAAACGGGTCCGCATCTGTTCCGCAATTTTGCATTTTCAATGGGGCCGGAATGTGCTGTCCGCATTTGCAGATCCGCACTTCCGGATCCACAAAAAAATAGAAAATGTCCTATTCTTGTCCGCAATTGCGGAAAAGAAAAGGCATTTTCTATGAGAGTGCCGGTGATGTGCAGTCCGCAAAATGCAGAACGCATATTGCCGGTGTCAGTGTTTTGCGAATCCGCAAAACACATACAGACGTGTGAATGGACCCTAAAGCTTGGAATGGATCAGGTCTGTGATAACTGGGACAGCGCAGCTGAGCGCCTGCCGTGTGCTGCACTTATATGCACTGTATTGTAGGAAATGCAGCTTTGCAGAGGTATAGTTTAGGCCAGCAATTCCCAACCAGGGTGCTGTCAGATTCCAGCAGGGGTGCCACAACATTTTGGACCCGGAATCCATTTAGGGGGCCTTCCCACATGTACACTCGTTGACGGAGATATTAACGCATCAAGGAGGAGTTGCTGGAATGGAATGAAACTTTCTCTGTGTGAATGTAAAGAGGATAAATGTAAGTGATTCCAATATTAAGGCTAAAGGAGAATTTTATTGGGGAGAGCAGTACAATTGAAAGGAGGCTCTAGGAAGGGCATGGGAGTGCTGTAATCTGGAGGAGACATTTCTGGGAAACCCCTCCCGTGTGTGGGCAAGCATTATCCTGCTGAAAAATGCCAGTGGTCAGCCCTGCCACGAGAGGAGCACACGTGGCGGCAGGAGGTCCTGCACACATTGCTGAGCCGTCAGTGTCCTTGTATCACTATTAGGGGTGACCAACTGTCATATACAATGGCTCCCAGATCATCATCAGCAGTTGTCAGCCTGCCATGAGAGGAGCACACGTGGCGGCAGGAGGTCCTGCACATATTGCTGAGCCGTCAGTGTCCTTGTATCCCTATTAGGGGCGGGTGACCCACTGTTGTATGCAATGGCTCCCAGTTCATCACCACCAGTTGTCAGCTCTGCCATGAGAGGAGCAGACACGGCGGCAGGGGGTCCTGCACATATTGCTGAGCCGTCAGTGTCCTTGTATCACTATTAGGGGCGGGTGACCCACTGTTGTATGCAATGGCTCCACAGATCATCACACCAGCAGTTGTCAGACCTGCCATGAGAGGAGCAGACACGGCGGCAGGGGGTCCTGCACACTTTGCTGAGCCGTCAGTGTCCTTGTATCACTATTAGGGGTGACCCACTGTCATATGCAATGGCTCCGCAGATCATCACCAGCAGTTGGGGCAGTGTGTCACTCCACAGTAAAGCGCTCACCATAAAGCCTCCATACTCTAACCTGACCATCGCCAGATCTCAGAACCTGGATTAAATCGGTGAAGAAGATATGGTTAACGTCCAAGTTCCTCATTCGGGACACCACTGCAAACAAGGGTGACGGTGGCTGTCTGTCAGTGGCAGGACACGTAATAAGTAGCATGACATCAAATTTCCACCTGCTAAGTGCCAGGAAATGGTCCAGGCAGAGACACAGGTGTATAATGAAGGTGCCACCTGGGTCTGGATAATGTCAACAAAACTGTGGGAGCTGTGCGTGCTTGTCGGTGGATGAAACGATCCTCGCTACTGATGTTGCTGAGCCTGATGTGTATGTGCCCTCACATAACCACTACTCCCAACATGCCCATACAGCGTGGTTAGAGCAGGCGGGAAAATTTGTCAAAGCGACCATCCAACTTCTCTCAGTGCAATGATGTGCCCCTTCTAAAAGTCTACCAACTGGGCAAAATGTCTTAAAGTGCATCGTAGAGGTATGTCTAGCTGTCAACTATCTCTCACCAAGAGGTACACTACCCAAAAGTAGCCACTGAGAGCCTTTCTATTGTACATTGAGGTAAGCACTTTTACACCCTCTTGTGGCAAGACCCAGTGTCTTAACAGACCATATCTGTAATCACTTACTAATCTGGCTGAGATATAACTGCCAAGCTTTGCAGCAATCTGATAATTCTATCTGGGTGCGGTGTTTTTTTTTGTTTTTTTATGTCAACCAGTGTATTTCCTATCACAAAACTTGCATAGTCCAGATGCTGTATGCATTGACACATTATACAATATCATGGCACTGGAAGAAATCAAGACGTTCATCCAAGACCAGGCACATGGCAGGGAAGGAGAAATGACGGGATTCAGGTAACAAGACTGTGCAGAAGGCCTTCTCGTCCTCTGTGAACCTCATAGGAGTGTCGGCAGCGGACAAAGAGGTAGAACTGACCAGAATTGCTTGGATTTTCACTGGAAGAGACCTGACTGAGCTGACGCCCCACGACCCGTTACTGGAGGCTAACCCTGCATGATACCAATTGTCTGCTGAGAGATCGGTAGTGTGGACAGGAAGGGGTAAATGGCTAGACAATTGATGGAAGGCAGGGCGAGCAATACCATATTGTGGCACATTATATCACCCCAACAGAGCCAAATGCCACAGTCCATCACAAAATACTGCCACCAGCAGCTCAAAATACATCCCCAAAAACTTCCACTGGCCGGCCATGAGGAGGGCTCAAGCGGCCCCATGGGCATCGGGCCACCGAGAAATTTCCCTGTAAGGTCTATGGCCAATACGCCCCTGCTATCTGGATTTCAAATGGCGTCCAAACTTATACTCTATTCACATCTAAAGCTTGGCTATATACATCTTGCACTGATTTTTTTTGTTACATATTAGATATAATCTAACAATAATTATACAAGATAATGATAAGGCTACTTTCTTCTTTTCCTTCCAGAAGTGCAAATCATATTGAACACAGTGCAAAGCCCCAGATCCTCCACCCGGGAGCAGCGAGAACTGTCTAGACCACTACAGAAAAACGATGATTCCCGTCTAAGCTTTCTTGGGTATTTTCAGATCTTGCACGCAATATGAATTGTTGTCTTGTGGATTGGGGATAAAGGAGACGTTATCAAGCGAGATGTCGCTGCATTTTTGTTCCTGACATTTAGACTTCCTGGAAGGAAAGAGGTAAAAGTGTAAATATTGTCTGAGAGCCGTACATAATGATGACCCAGGGGAGCAGCCGCGTTTCTAGTGTTCAATCTGCTGGATAACACAAAAATAAATAAATAAAAAGACGGCAGTGTGGTTTTGGGGCAAGGTGACTGAGCAGCCAATTCTAGCCAAGTCAATTAGCACCAATCAAGTGCTGCATTCCCAGAAAGCTCAGAGTTTTCTCAAGTCAACAGATGGACTGTTCTGCGTCTCTCCCCTCTGGTTTAGATTTCATGGCAACAAAAAGAGGAAATAGCAGGAAAAGAGCACAAGTTGTGGCTGAATAATATACACCGGACGCTAGGAGACTACGCATAGAATTGCATAGGATCCATTTTTTATTTACAAAAAAATCCTGTTGCATCAGTTTGAGCCATTTCGGTCTGAGATCCGTTTTTTAAACAGAAAAAAAAAGTTCTGCATGCAGGACTTTTTTTCCCCATCTAAAAAAAACCAAACTCAGATGGAAACGGCTCAAACGATGCAACAGGATCTGAAGAACAGAAAGCTAAACAGGTGATGTGAACCCGCCCTAATGTGAGAAAAAAAAAAAAAAAAAACACTAAAAAGGTCCCTTTACAAGGATATTACAGCAGATTGTTAAAAGGAAGCGTTCCTTCCTGACAATCTGCTGCTCGCCGTCACTAATGGCACCGCTCTTCTCCATACTGACTCGTTGTTTCCAGTCAGCAGATCGTGTTTACACAGCATTATCTGCTGTCAGGAAAATTATGATTACTTACCGGTAATTTAATTTTCCAGAGCCCATGACAGCACCACAAGAGAGAGGATCCGCCCCCACAGACAGGAAACCTACAGAATAAAACGGCGGACACTCTCCTCCTAATTCAGTGTGATATCTAAGCAGCGGAGGAAGTCCACCAACATAGTGAGCATTAATCATTATTGTTTTATTTTTTTACGCAACACCCGTGTGAGTATAAGAGAATCAAGATAACCCAATAGGGAGGGAATATAAGGGTGCTGTCATGGGCTCTGGAAAATCAAATTACCGGTAAGTAATAATCATTTTTCCCTTCGTCCATGACAGCACCATGAGAGATTTATTAGAGGAAAAATCAGGGTGGGAGAGTAGAAAGAAGCACCTTTTCCCCAAAGGACGACCCCGAAGAAGAGGAGTTCAAATCAAGCGGATAGTGTTTGAAAAAGGTTGAAGGAGAAGACCAGGTAGCCGCTCTGCAAATATCCTCTATGGGAACAGAGGATCTTTCCGCCCAGGAAGTAGCAACTGTCCTTGTAGAAAGTGCCTTAAGACCCACCGGAGGAGACAACCCGGAAGCAAGATAAGACAAAGAATATGGCAGAGACAATCCACCTAGCTATAGAACTTTTTGTGGCCGCCTTTGCCTTATTCACTCCTTAGAGTACAAAAAGTGAAGAAGATCTGCGCCAGTCTTTAGTGCGAGATAGGTAATTAATCAAGGTCCTTCTAACGTCGAGGCAGTAAAGAGATTATTCTTTTTCTGACCCTGGGTTTCTAAACAGTGTAAAGAAAACAATATCCTAAGACCTATGAAATTTGGAAACGACTTTTGGAAGAACAGCCGGGTCTGGCCGAATCAAAACTTTATCCTCTAAAATAGCGGTATATGGAGGATTAATGGAGATGGCCTGAATCTCATTAATCCTGCGAGCAGATTTTAAGGCTATTAGAAGGCACAACTTCAATGCGAGACATTTAATGGAGATGGTCTTTAAAGGCTCAAATGTAGGTTGAGTTAAAGCCTTTAACACTAAGTTTAAATCCCAGGGAGGAGGTCTAGTGGAAGTTGTTGGGTGGATCTGGCTACTGCTGTAAAGAACCTGGACACCTATGGGATCCCTGCTATGTCCTAATTAAACAAAGCTGACAGAGCCGAAACGTGTACCTTCAAAGTACTACTTGCTAGCTCAAAATCCAGTCCCTTCTGAAGGAACTCTAAAATTAGATGAATGGGAGCAGAAGAGGGGTCATTAATCTGGATCTGTGCAAAGTCTACCTTTTAAGTTCCAGGCAGTTAAATGGAGATTTTTTATGCCGGGGTGAAAAACTGGGCCTTGGATCAATAGATTCCAGTTCTCTGGAAGAACCCAGGCATCCAAAATTGACATGATTCGGTGCCACGTGAACCAAAGATCTTCTTGGCCAAAATGGGGCAATGAGAATAACCCTCGCGCCATCTTCACTGATTTTCCGTAAAACACGAGGAATCAAGGGAAGAGGGGGAAAGGCATAAGCTAGGGGAAAACTCAATTTCTGAAGCAAAGCATCTATCCCACAAAGGGATCCCGCCGAGTCTAGGGAGAAGAATCTCTTGACCTTCCTGTTCTGGTAAGTAGCAAAGAGATCGATGTCTGGTTGTCCTCAGAGGGCCGTTATTTTCTTGAAAATTGATTGGTCTAGAGTCCATTCGCCCTGAAAAAAATGGCGATTTACAAAGTCTGCCTGTCCATTTTCCAAGCCTCTGATATGTACTGCTGAGATTGAGGCACACTCTTTTTTTGCTAATAGGAGGATTTTCTGGGCTTCCTGCATCAGAGTTCTGCACCTTTTGCCCAGATACGAGACTACTGTCTTGTTGTCTATCCTGACCCTGAGATCTTTTCCTCTTATTCTTGGGAGGACAGAGGTCATTGCAAAAGCGTACCACAGTTAGTTCTTTTAGGTTGGAGGATCCTTTTTCCTGGATATCCCTCCAAGGACCCTGAAGGGAGATCTCTTGGATGTGAGCACCCCACCCCCAGTAGTTAGACATACCAGGTCTTCCAGCTTCCATGGAACTCCCTGAATCAGATTCTTCTCCTCTATCCACCACCTCAAGCTCTGAAGAGTAAGGTCTAATAATCTTATTTTTTTCATCTAGGGAGTCGTTCTTCTCCCAGAATGACAAGATTTCCCACTGGAGTACCTGCAAGTGAAGTTGTGCCCATCTTACTGCCGGGATGCATGATGTGAGGGACCCCAAAATAGACTCTCTCTTCATCATTGTGATCACTGGGTTCCTGATCAGATCTCAGATTTTTTTTTCCTGAACAAGGATAACTTTTTCCTGTGGTAAAAAACATTTCTGGCAGGAAGAATCTAATATCAGTCCCAGAAAAGACTGTTTTCTGGTGGGATCTGGTCTTGACTTTTCCAGATTCAAAATCCAGCCCAACTTTCTGATACTGTAAATACTACTGTTTTGCAAGCTTCTTCTGTTCCCCCTACTATCAAAAAATTGTCCAGATATGGTATTAAGAGAAAATCTTTTTCCCTTATGTAAGCTGCCATTTCTGCAATTATTTTCGTAAATACTCTTGGAGCCATGGACAGGCCAAACGGTAGAGTCTGGAACTGAAAATGTCGAAGGTGACCCCCTATTCTCACTGCGACTCTTAAGAATTTTTCATGCTCTAGAAAGATTGGGACATGATAACATGCATCTTTGAGATTGAGCACTGCCATGAAACAGTGAGGAGGAAGGTTTATGGCTGATTTTATCGTTTCCATTTTGAATTTTTTTATCTGTAAAAAGCGGTTACATTTTGTTAGGTTTATTATTGTCTTGAAGGGCCAGTCTGTTTTTTCCCTAAAAACAGGGGACAGTAAAACCTCCCGCCTTCTTCTGCTTTTGTTACTGGCACTAAAACAGATTTTTCTACTAATTTTAGCACCTCGTTTTCCATGGCCGAATTTCCTAGAGCGGAGGCCTGATCTTTTGTAATTAAGAATCTTGCTGGTGGGGCCAGCCGAAATTCTAATTTTAATCCGTTGTGAATGGTGTCTAGTATCCATGAATGTGAAGAAATCTGGAACCAGGCAGGGAAAAAATTATTTCATCTGCCCCCTACCTGACTTCTGGCATGATTTCTAGTCTTCTTTTTGTCTCCAAGGGATTGGTTGAAAAAGTAATTTCTACCTCTCCTTTGGTTACGAAATCTGTCCTTCTGGATTTTTTGTCTCCTCCCTGATTACTTTTAAATGGACGAAAAGGGCGGTTGAGCCTATTTTTGGTGGATAAAGAACTCTGAAACCCTGGGAATTTTTTCTTTTTGTCAGCCACTTTATCTAGTAAGTCATCTAGAGTTGGTCCAAAAAGGTACTCCCGTTCACAAGGGACCCTACATAGTTTATTTTCAGATGGGAAGTCTCCCACCCAATTTTTTAGGCAGAGTGCTCTACGGTCTGAGTTAGACAAAGCGGCAGATCTGGCCGCCAGTCTAACAGAGTCAGCTGAAGCGTCCGCCAAGAAGTCAGCAGTTTTTTTTTAATAGTTGGCAATGCTGATTTCTTCCCTGGGGCATCAATTTTTTTTATTGATTTTCTAAATCAGAGAGCCATACTATCAGAGACCAGGCTGTACAAGTAGAGGCTATGCTCGGTCTGAATGAAGAAGCCCTTTTAAAAAGGTATCAGCTTTTTTTATCCAGTGGGTCCTTTAATATCCCCATATGATCGACGGGAAGAGCAGTCTTCCCAGATACTTTAGAAATGGCCACGTCTATTCTCGGTGCTTTATCCCATGTGGCACAATCTTCTTCTTTGATGGGATATTTACGTTTAAGATTTTTAGATATGTAAACTTTCCTATTCGTTTTTTTCCATTCTCCTTTAATTAAAGCTAAAACATTTTTATGAACCGGAAAGGTGCTGTGGTGTCTAGATTCTAGCCCCACAAACATAATATCCTGGGTGGACCTGGGTTCTTTTGTCTCTTCAATGCCCATAGTTGAACGTACGGCTTTTAGGAGTTTCTCTGTGTCTTCTATAGGGAAACAGGATCTACCACTAATTTCAGCTTCTTCAGAAGAAGATGGGGATGAATCATCAGACTGCCCATATAATGAGGAATGTATGTAGTCATTATTAGAATCAGACAAATTATGTTCCTGTACAGTATTATGTCGTCTAATTTTAGACTCTTTTTTTAGATGATAAGGTAGAATTAACTTCCAATTTGACTAGTGCCTGAAGACATTTGTAAAAAGATGGCGATTCTTCAGCCACAGTTTTTTCAATACATGGCTGACACATCCTCTTCTCCCATTCAGATGACAACCCAGTTTTACAAAGAACACATTCCTTATTCTTCCTTTTTGTCACCACCTTCCTAGGTTTTGTCTGTAATAAATTACATATTATATAAGTACATCAGCAGAGAGAAGCACAACGTTATGCCCAGAGCACTCACCCCCTCAGAGGTACCAAGGCTGAGGGACTACAGACTCTTCCACGTGCTTGTCCTCCTCCACGCTGCTTCTGTTACTGCACTAGAGCGCTGCTAGGACGCCAGCTTTCCATCCACAATGCGCCCCCCTCTCATAGGCGCTTCTGTGATGACGTCACTTTCGACGCTGCGCACCGGTCACATGACACATGCCGCTCCCCCCGGCCTAACTACTTGACGGAAGCTCCTCCTCCTCCCCCTGGGTTCCGGAAGTCCGTGCCTCTAGCGCATCACCGATGCCGCCAGGCACTGCATGCTGCAGCACACAAAGTACTCCCTCCAGAGATTTGCTGAGCCTGTCCCTTTCAGCGCACCAGAGATGCCGCAATATAATCCCGGGAACGGCAGGTAGGACGGAGAGAAATCCAGCCCACTATAGGGGTCAGCGTAGAAGCACCACCAGAGGGAGGGAACCTAAAAGGAAAAACTGCAGGCTTCCCCAGAGACAGGAAACCACACTGAATTGGGAGGAGAGTGTCCGCCCTTTTATTCTGTAGGTTTCCTGTCTGTGGGGGCGGATCCTCTCTCTCGTGGTGCTGTCATGGGCGAAGGGAAAAGGAGGATATTTGTGTTCGCACAAATGAGTGTAATCCCTAGTTCATCAAGTAATCGGTGGTGCACTTACACCGCCAGATCATCACTAATGAGCGTCACTATGCGATTCTCGTGTAAAGGGCCAGAAAACGGACTCAAGTCCTCAATCTGATAAAATAATCTAAAAATCTTTAGGCCTCTTTCACACATTCGTGGCAAGCTGGTCAGTGGTTCATCCGTGAAATATTGTTTTTGGTCCCTGCGCCATCCGTACTCTATGGACACTGCTCAGCTGAAAATGAATTTCTAGAGAATCTTGAAAACCATTGACCAAACAAGGATAACATCCGTGTCGTGTCTGTGGTTTTCACCAACCTACAGACTATAATGCGTGTGAGGGATGTGTGATCACAGGCAAAAATAGTGTGCGCTTCTGTGGTGTCACCGCGGACTGTGAAAAACCACTGACGTGTGAATACAGACGTTATAGTCAATGGGTGTGTGCGCTATCCATGGAGACCGTGGACAGCACACATCAGTGTCTCATCGACATGTGGAAGAGGCCTTACTTTACCATATTTAATCTATAGACAAGAACATTACCCTTGTAACAAATCTGCCCTCCGATCCAAGGCAGCACAAACGTGTGAACATGCCCTTAAAGGGGTTGCCCCACAAAAAAACATCACTTTGATCCGAATACAGTACAGTACAGCCCCACCTGCTGTTTGCCGTTTTTCTAAATTCTCTGTCTAGCTTGCTGGGGTTGACATACATGCTTGGTTTCATCCCACAACTGCCACCAGCTGCATCAAAAAGGAAACGTCCCACGAGCTGCCAGAGCAGAGCAATTGCAGCAGTGAATGTGGAGATCTCTGGATCCATGTGAGGTGCAGGGCTGGTTCTAGCTTTGTTAGAAAGAGATTGACATGGACTATATGTCCGATTTTCATTTTTTACAACAATCATGGGATAACCCCCTTTAATTTTCCTTTTATAAGTATTAGGGCTCATTCACACGGCCGCAAGTGTTTTGTGGTCCACAAATCACGGATCCCGGCAGAGTGCATGCCGCCATTTGTTTTAACTTCTGTAAAAATGTCCTATCCTTGTCCGCAAAACAGACAAGAATAGGACATGTGGTGTCGAGATTCGAACGTGCGGATGCGGGCAGCACACGGCGTGCTGTCCGCTTTTTTTGCGGCACGACTGAAATGAACGGTTCCACATCCGATCTGCAAAAAATGTGGATCGGATGCAGACAAACTATAGTCGGGAGCATAAGGCCTAACAAATGTAAAAATATCCGGGGGCGAATAAATGTCAATCAACCCTTCCCCCTGTGCTACCATCGCCTGGCTCCTCCACAGATTACGCACTGGCCAGTCGCGTCTTACTGTGGTTACAGCAAGGCCCGGCAACACTTCTACTCAAAGCCAGAAAAAATTTACATTTAAAAAAAATACATTTAGTAAATTGGAGGCTTGTAAATTTGGGTTGACATCTCTACTTATCAAATGCATAAATCCCATTCATTTCCCCATTAGTGGATTACATGTAAATACCCATTAATGAGATCGCTCACATGCCTCCACGATAAGGACAGGACGCACGCACTTAAAGATAATTATATTAAAGAGCCGCTGAACCCACCCGACAAAGCATCTGTTGCGAAATATGTTGCACTTTCTGAATATCTCCAATCAATGCATTGAGTCATTCTGACATTTAAAATTAATGAGAAGTAAATGGCAGCAGAGCTTTAATTAGACAAATTGAGGAAAACACATTAGTTAGTGCGAAATTTCATTCTTAGGAATCAGGCCCTTCTGTCCTCACCTGCCGGACTCCGTCTGAGAAATTAATAATTTATTGGCGTATATAATGCGAATCGGCAATTATGAAAGTTATGGAATATGACCGTTCCCGGAATTCTAGTACGGATTAAATGGGTTGTCCAGGATTAGAAAAAAAAAGGACAAGAATACGACATGTTCTATTTTTTTGCGGGACCACGGAACTGAGCAACGGATGCGGACAGCAAAAGGTGTGCTGTCCGCATCTTTTGCAGCCCCCACTGAAGTGAATGGGTCCACACCCGACCAGCAAAAAAATGCGACCAAACAATGGTCGTGTGCATGAGCCCTTAGGGCGACTTCACACGAACGTGTGCTGCCCGTCGCCGTATTGTGGGTCGCATTTGTGGATCCACAATACACGGGCACCGTTCCATGTGCATTCCGCATCACGGATGCGGACCCATTCACTTCAATGGGTCCGCAAATCTGGAGATGCGGAACGGAAGCACGAAACTGAACACTACAGAGTGCTTCCTGGGGGTCCGTTCCGTGCCTCCGCACCGCAAAAAGATAGAACATGTTCTATCTTTTTGCGGAACGGAGGGAACGCAGACCCATTCAAGTGAATGGGTCCGCGATCCCCATGCGGCTGGGCCACGGTCGGTGCGGTCCACAGCACGGGCTTCACACGGTCATGTGAACGAGCCCTTAGACTGCAGCTACTGCAATACTGTGGCAGAAAATCCTCAGTATATATACCCTTTGGGGATGTAAATCTGCCTGCATCCACCTGAAAAAAGTTGTAAAGTCATGGTGCAGTCCTCTGCCTGTTGTCAGGCAAGATCAGTCCCTAGTAACAGAAACACAGAAGACAATTCACAGGAAGTGGGGGGGTGTCAGAGCTAGCCGATATCCAGAGCCTGATAAACGAACTACTTCTAGAATAGCCTCCTGTGTGTCTATAACTGTGATCTCTCCCTCCTTATCGGTGAGCTCTAGATCTGAAAACAAAAATAGTAGGAAGTGAGGAAAATTATGGCACAGCAGTAAAGTGCTGGCAGATTCCACAGAAGGGAGACACCCCCTGCTTGTGAGAGAAATGCATCTAGCTGTGCAGCTGAAACCGGGAATAAAATGGCTCAAAAAGACATTAGGGAAGACCAAAAAAGACCTATTCCTACACAGTTATGATTGTACAAAGAAGCACAGCCATTATGCGAAAGTTTTTTGAAAACTCAAGTACGCTTTAACCCTTTGAAGACCAGGTGAATTTCCATTTTTTGTGTGTTTCTTTACTCCCAGCCCTCCCAAAGCCATAACTTTTTTATTGTTTTAGTCACATAGCCGTATTAAGGCTTGTTTTTTGCGAGACAAGATATACTTTCTAATGGCACCATTTACGGTTGCATACAATGTGGAGGGAAGCAGGAAAACAATTCCAAATTGGGTGGAATTTAAAAAAATAAAAATAAAAAACACACCATTCTGCCAAAGTTTTATGGGGTTTTCCTATGCGGTAAAACTGACCTGTTACTTTTGTTCTCCAGGTCAGTACGATTATGTGATATCACATGTGTATAGTTTTTCTTGCGTATTAATACTGAAAAAAGTAAAAACTTATAAAAAAATAAAAACTCTTTTCATCGCCATATTGTGACCACTGTAACTTTTCTGTAGTCATGTGCATGGAGCTGTGTGAGGGCTCATTTTTTGCGGGGGGATCTGTATTTTTCATTAGGTAGTGCATGACTTTTTGATAATTTTTTTTATTTCATTTTTTGGACATTTCATGGCAGGAGTAAACGTAAGGTAGCATTTTGGATCACGTCAATAATAAATTAGGGACAACTATTCAGCGTTTTTCCCACTTACCAAACGTGCTTAATTGTGCTATTTTTGAAATGCACATTATAACACATTTCTGGGGTGCTTCATTAAGTAATTTACCCTATTAGGTGCATCAGTACTTTTGCAACTGCAGTTTGTTACCTCCAAGTTAGAGTCTCTCAGCCAAAAGTCACTGGAGCAAAACAGGTTACTGGGGATATTAAAGGGATTGTGTCACTTCCGCAAATAGCTTTTTTTATGTAGAGAAAGAGAATACAAGGCATTTACTAATGTATTGTGATTGTCCATATACTGCTTCCTTTGCTGGCTAGATTCATTTTTCCATCACATTATACACTGCTCGTTTCCATGGTTACGACCACCCTGCAATCCATCGGTGGTGGTCATGCTTGCACAATATAGGAAAAAACACCGGCTTATGTGCGCTCCCACGGTCCCAGTCACCAGGCAGGCCAGCGCTTTCTCCCATAGTGTGCAGGCACGGCCACCATTGACGTAACCATGGAAACGAGCCGTGTATAATAAGATGGAAAAATGAATTTAGACAGCAAAGAAGGCAATATGCACAATCACAATACATTAGTAAGTGCCTTATATTAACTTTCTCCACATGACAAATGCCACTTGCTGAAGTGACAAAACCCCTTTAACTTTCAACACAACCACAGCGTTTTCTATGTGGATGTCAGGCGCCATGTCCGGAACAAACACGGTCTGATTGCAAAAAGAACAAGGAAACAAAAAGGGGGAAAAAAGGCTCTAATGAGTTGTAATATTGCTTTCACTTTAACCTAAAGTGTGTATATGGTAGAGGACCCCTTTAAGGACACAAGATCAGACTAGTGACCTGGTTTTGAACTTGCATTCTGCATCTGTGCCCGGCTGAGAAAACCACAATAACGCTGAATAAATAGGATTATCCGCTGATAACTCAGTCAGTGCCGTAGTTCGGTCCTGGCGACTGTCACTGTAGGGGTTATAAACTCCCCAGATTAGCAATAAAACCAGAGGATATTGCTATTGACAGCTCCCTGCCTCTGTTCTGCACCAGCACATCCCTGTTCATAAAAACAAGAGAGACACAGAACAGACTTTGCAGCAGAAGCTAATATTCCTTACTTCCCCATCCACACGGCGTAGCTCTCCGGGAGTTTGGGCACAAAGATAATAGATCTTCCTGTATTGACATCAATGGCTCCGTAGCAGCCCGACTCAGTCACTCCAAACGCCCAGTGAAAGAAGGACTCCTGAAGGGTTAAGCAAGGAAACTGCCGTTACCCATACATGCAGCATATAAATATATAACGCGCCTTCAACATTAACAGAAAGTAAAACTTGGCTCTGTTCAGACTAGTTAATGGGGGATGTCAGGCATTCCAATATTTTACGGCACTCTACAGCAATATACCGAAACTAATTTGGGCCCCATGAAAGTCCATGGGGTCTGAGAGATTTTGTCGCAGCGGCCATGACCCTGTAATAAAGTATGAACTGAGCTTTACAGAAAGGTCTTTTTTATCTTTTATAGGGGTTTTCTGGAAATTAAATACTGATGGCCTATCTCCAGGACAGGTCATCAGTATCTGATGAGTCGGACCCCCACTGATCAGCTTTATGAAGGGAGCTGCGTGGCACACACAGCGCCAAACATTGTATAGTGGCTGTGTCTGGTATTGCAGTTCAGTCCCATTCACTTGAAAGGCCATGTGACGGATGGATATGACATCACAGGCCGAGAAAGATTTCGCTGTGCCGCCCCTACTTTCCACAGCTGACTGGAGGCAGTGCTGGGAGTCGGATTCCTCCCAGTGATTAGATATTGATGACCTATCCTGAGAATAGGTCATCAGCCTTTACCTCCTGGAAACCCCTTTTAGAGGAATCATCCCACAAAAGAAATGAAGTAATTTCTCCAGTAAAATTGTCCCTTTCAGGCCTCATGCACACGGCCGTTGTTTGGGTCCACATCCGAGACGCCGTTTTGGCGGCTCGGATGCGGACCCATTCACTTCAATGGGGCCGCGAAAGACGCGGACAGCACTCCGTGTGCTGTCCGCATCCGTTGCTCTGTTCCGCGGCCCCGCAAAAAAAATATAACGTCCTATTCTTGTCCGCGCTTTGCGGACAAGAATAGGCATTTATATCTACGGCTTCCTTTTTTTGCGGATCCGCGGTTTGCAGACCACAAAAACCGGCACGGTCATGTGCATGAGGCCTTAGGGAAATTGATAGAATTTATAATGAACAATTAAACTGGTCCTACACATTAGGTTAACATCCGATTTCGGGAGGACTGGCCAACCATGTAACATGAACTAGGACCTTCCAACTCCCCCATTAGAAGGAGCTTGTTGTCAGATTTCAACATGTCTGATCCCATTGTTCTCAGGAGATAACCTGCCTTTACAGTCTGCGTATGCAAGCGGATGGGGGGATAGGGTCAGGACTGGGCATGAACAAACTTGTGTTTTTAAGTTCGGCGTACATGGTTCAGGTTACCTAAGAATCCCGTTATGGATTCATTCCGTTACCACGGACGATAACTTATGGTTCGTGGTAGCGGAATACATAACGAAATTCGTAGATAACCCGAACATGAATTTTGTACGCCGAACTTGAAAACACAAGTTTGCTCATCACTAGTCTGGACTCTTAGATGTCTGCTCATCCAGATTTCATCTGACACTATCTAATGTCTACGGCCAGCCTTAGGACTTTATTACATAGAGCGATGGAACAGGCGATTGCCAGGATGAAAGCGATTCTTCACCACAATTCCCTGCTCGTTAGTGGAGGAGACCTCTGCTATTACATGCAGTCATCTCCTCCTCAGTATGGGGAGATGTGTTCACTAATGCCATCACTCATTTCCATACTGTCTAGTGGTTTGCCGGCAGCAGATCGCGATTACTTAGCATGACCTGCTGCCGGCAAACTATGATTTGTAAGTGTGCTCAAAAATCTGGAGTCCCCGATGAACGAGCGTTTGCTTGTTCATCTGGCAATCGATGGCAGTATTACATTGCCAGATCATTGCTAACGAGTGTTCCTAAAAACGCTCGTTACTGAGGATCTGGCCGGCAATCAGCCAGTGTAATACTGGCTTTACAACTTGTAGTTGAGACGACAAGCAACATGGCCGCCATTACAGCTGAAGGCTAAATGCTCACCTGACGGAAGAGGACGCCAGTGTCTGTGCAGTATCTATTGGTCTCCTCCCCACCTTGCAAGACCACAATGGCATCTTTGGGGACATCACAGTTGTTTCTCAGTCTGTCGCAGAGACGTTTTCGGTTCAGGGCGAATAGAGCAGCTGGCACCTTCAGGGTTTCATTCCCCAGCCAATACGAGGGTCTAAGAGACAAAGACAAAGCGATTCGGCTGAATATTCCAGAGTATTTCATGCAAATCATTCACTACAGAAGATATCAGGTGATGGCTGCAGACTGGCGCCATGGAGAAAAAAGGCAATGCAACAGCACTCTGCAAACCAGATAAAGTCACAAAAAATATTATAGTGCTAATGCTACGCTAATTTATAAAGTGAGATGCTTGGCAAATGCATTTTGTACAAAACCATTTGAGCCCGTCTGCCAAACGTCAAGGCGATCTCTGTAAGACGGGAACCTAACACTAAATGCTACCTGTTATGCGCCATAATGGCAGCCATAAAGTTCAGGAAGTGTTGGTTCCACATGCTGGGTCCACTGGGTCCAAATGCATTTGCCAAGCATCTCACTTTATAAATAAGCGTAGCATTAGCACTATAATATATTGTTTGTGACTATGGCATTATTGTACTTTATCTGGTTTGCTGGGTGCTGTTGCATTGTCTTGTTTCTCTATGTTTTTAGCCATGGAAGCGTGCACCTGCGCTTAGGGATGTGCTGACTGACCCCCTTTTCTTTGCAGACTGGCACGGAGAATACTTCATACTCATCATGGTCAGGGGAGGTTTTTATTAAGTAAGGGGGTCTATAGTTGCTGTAGGTCTCTGTTTAAAGGGGTTTCCCAACCGCATGGTGAATGGTGACTATATAGTGCATGGTAGCATCATGTCCACCAGTTTTTTATAATTGAGCACTTAACAGCTATCCCCCTACTGAAATCAGACTTAAGTCAAGTTCTGGGGTGAGGTCCAGGCCTTATAAGCAATTTCTTAAAACAATATTATTTAATCTTTGCCCTTGAAAAAGGTACAAATTACGATGGGAAACATAGAAGGACGATTTGACTTGAGCGTCATATGGGAGCATTGGTGGCTGCAGGTCCCGGCCCATTCATAGGTTTCATGACAGCACTGTAAATCCTGATGACGCTGATAATTTGGGTCGTTAGTGCTGCGCTTGTGAAAAATTTCAGGAAGATGACATAGGATGCAACTTGAAGGGGTCCACACACTGTAGAGCTACAGGATTCACTGTAGTCAAGGCTGATCATCACGTCTAGTGCACATCTATGCGAGAAGAACCTCAGCAAGCAGCCCCTTATATCTCAGCTTCCCGGCCCCTTGTGATTGCAACGTGGGAGGAAGAGAGGGACATTGGATCACACCTTCTATAGTCGACCACATATAGTAGACCACATTCATTGCTGCTTTTCACTGTGGTTTTGTGATGCCGTCATTGGCCGCGTTTTTTTTTTTTTTAGAGGTGAAACATGGAAAAATTTCAGCCCTATATATTGAACAGGTTATATCTGCATTGAAATCCACATAATGAGGACTCAATAGCCTCCATATGCATTCAGCAGTAACTAGTTGTGGATCTGCCATGCAGAATCTGCACTATCAATACGCCAACTCTATATAATAAAAAAAATAAAATAAAAAAAAAGGCCTTAAAGGGGTTATCCCACTTTGCGTTTTTAAACTTACCTGCTGCCACCGCGCGTTCACTTCCTGGATTCTGGCTGGGGGCGGGCTTCATCTTGATTGAAGTCTTCTCCCGGCCGTGCCGCGCGCTGGACTGAACGCGCACGCCGCCGCGCATGCGCAATGGTGACTTGTACGCAGCTCTGTACTATTCTGGCCGGGAAGAAGTCACCGTCACGCATGCGCGGCAGCGTGCGCGTTCAGGACAGCGAGCGGACCGGCCGGGAGAAAAGAAGGAGTCTTCTGGGCAAGCGCGACCATCGGGATTTTGGAGAAGAGCGGTGGTCGTAACCAGGGGAGACCGAGTCACAACAATAAGGTAAGTGGGGGTGAATTTTATCCTAATCGGTGGGAATTTGTTAATAAAGTATATTTACAAAAATGATCACTGTCAAATCATTAACAGATTTAACAGTGATCATTATGATGGGATAACCCCTTTAAAGGGAAACTCTACAAACTGTCTAACCCAATTTAAAGGGGTTGACTCACGTCAGAAAATGGCATTGATCATGTAGACAAAGTTGGGGTTTCCAAGACTTATATATTGATCACCTATCTGACACCCGGGACCCCGCCGTGTCCTTCTCTCAGTTCATCAATCTTAGCGCCGTACATTGTATAGTGGCTGTGCTTGGTATTGCAGCTCAGCTCCATTCACTTCAATGAGGCTGAGCTGCGGATAGGTCATGTGACTGATGAATGTGACATCACACAGCCTAAGAAAAGCTGAGAGAAGGCTGCAGCACTGCTGCAAGAGCCGATGTCTTCTCAAACAGCTAATCGGGTGTTGGACCCCCTCAGATCTAATACTGATAAACTACCCAGAGGATAGGTTCATCAGTGTACAAGTCTTGGAAAACCCCTTCAATACAAGGCACTTACTAATGTATTGTGATTCTCCATATTGCCTCCTTTGCTGGCTGGATTCATTTCTCCATCACATAATACACCTGCTCGTTTCCAGGGGTTGCGGCCATTGCTGCAGCGCAGATACAAGGTGGCGGGGACAGGAGCTGCTGCGCATTCGTACTCCTACGGTCCTGGCCACCAGAGAGGCCGGCCCTTTTTCCTATAGTGTGCAAGCATGACCACTACTACTGGATTGCAGAGTGGTCATTACCATGGAAACAAGCTGTGTATAATGTGATGGAAAAATGAATCTAGCTAGCAAAGGAGGTGATATGGACAATCACAATACATTAGTAAATGCCTTGTGTTAACTTTCTCTACATGATAAATGGTATTTGCTGAAGTGAGACAATAGGGCTACATGGCAACACTGGCAGGATCGCAGAATAGCAGTGATCCCATAAAAATGAATGGGATTGCAGCGCAAGTCGCAAAAAATCCCACACTGTCACAGTGTAGTCCTAGCCTAAGACAATAAGGAGGGGAAGTGACTTCTACTTTCCAATACTGGAACCCGCATGACACAACCCTTTAATATAACCCCCCCCCACTTCGACCAATCTGACTCCCTAAGTGCAGGGAGCAAAGCACGGGAAAAAAATAAGACTGCCCTAGGTACTACTTTATACTCCCAACTATAGCTTTGGGGTACATACCCCGACTAATATAGCATACAGAACCATTCCCAATACTGATCTATGACAGAAATCACTGTAATTACAAGCAGGCGTCTCGGGGAATGCAAGAACCTATATTCCCCACGAGTTCTGGAAACAAGAGGCATATGAAGGGGTAAAGAGCGACACATACACATGGAGGAATTGCTGTTTATGTCCTTAATACATTAGTTGGAAATAAAACAGAGCGGTCACATCTCTTGCTTCATTACACCAAGAACTCGGTACTCCCCGATGTAAAATAGATGGATATTAGAAGTCACGTAGAAGTTGCAGCCTCGTTCTTTTATGCAGGTCACGTCATTCCAGGTTACATAAGTGTCCTTACAGAGCAAGGGATGAGGAGCGTGCAGTTATTATCGCTGACAGAGCGGAGCCAGGTTCACACAGGGACGTTCAGTGCAGAACAATGCGCCAGACCGCAGCACAGATGTAGGGGCAATAGTCAGACTGTCTGCAGCCTATTACCCCCACCACATCATATACATCGACTTGTGGTGTGGATTTTGAATCTATAGTATCTTAAGTTATGCTGAGGCTTTCCAATGCAATGCAAAACTGCAACAAATGCCACTTGTTAGGGTACAGACCAGAAGACGCCCTCGTGTCGAGATTGTGGTGGTGCTGCGCAGCCATTAACAAGGCAGACCGACTGAACAGTTAGATCCTAATTCGTCTAAAGGGGTGTTCTGAGACTTTAAGACTGATGACATATCCTCTGAATGGGTCATCAGTATCTGATCTGTGGGGTCCGACACCCGGGACCCCTGCCAATCAGCAGTTTGAGAAGGCAGTGGCGCTCGCAGTAGTGCTGCTGTCTTCTCTCCGCTTTCCCGGTGACGTCATGTCTATTGTTCACATGGCCTAGGAGCAGCTCAGCCCCATTCAAGTGAAAGCCACTATACAATGTACGGCACTATGTCTGGTGAGCAGGGAGAAGCTGCGGCACTCACAGGAGCACCGGTGCCTTCGGAAAACAGCTGAGCGGCGGGGGTCCCGGGTATCATATACTGATGACCTATCTAGAGCGTCCAGAGGATAGGTCATCAGTATTCAAGTCTTAGAAAATTACTTTAATTACAGCCCACTGCAGCCACAGTGCGGCCAAATCACAAAAGTAACATGACCACGCAATGCGATCTTTTGCTAAGGGCTCATACACACAACCGTAGGTATTGTGCGGCCCGAAAAACACGGATCCGCAAAAAATACGGATGATGTTTTTTTGTGGAACGGAGATACAGAAACAGAATATACACTGAGTCATTTTGTTTTTTTTGTGGCGCCATTGAAATGAAGTAGGCGGCGCGGGCACGTGACGTCAGTGAGTGACGGACGGCCGCCGCCCTGCCCTTACATTTAGTAAGTAGCACAGATGGGGCTGGGGATCGGAACTTCAATTAAAGTTATTATTATAAAAGGTTTAAGCAATAAAGCAGTGAGTGAGCGGCGGGGCCGGAGTACAGTGACCGCACCGGCCCCTGCCACAGGTTTAGCTCCGGTATATTAGGGCATCTGTGGATGCCACTATTATGGGGTGGGGGATATCCCATGTAGCACAATCTTCCTCTTTAAAGGGATATTGACGCTTGAGATTTTTTGAGATGTACACCTTCCTGTAAGTTTTTTTTATTCCTCTTTAATTAAGGCTGAAACATTTTTATGGACCGGGAAGGTGCTGTGGTGTTCTACACCCCAAACATAATATCCTGTATACACCGGGGCTCTTTTGTCTCCTCAATGCCCATAGTTCAACGCATGGCTTTCAGGAGTTTTTTTGTGTCTTCTATGGGGAAACATAGTCTACCACTAATTTCACCTTCTTCAGGGGAAGATATGGATGAATGGTCAGAATGCCCATATAATGAGGGGTGTATCTCATCTTTATCAGAATCAGATGAATAATGTTCCTGTCTCATGGCGCCTTACTTTGGGATCTTTTTCACCCAAGACTTTTTTTTAGATGATAGGGTAAAATTAACTTCCGATCTGACCAGTGCCTGAAGACCTTTATAAAATGATGACGATTCATCAGCCATCGTTTTATTAATACAGGACTGACACATTCTCTTTTCCCATTCAGAAGACAACCCAGCTTTACAAAGAGCACATTCCTTATTCTTCCTCTTAGTCACCACCTTCTTAGGTTTTGTCTGCAACACATTAGTATAAGTGCATCAGCAGAGAGAAGCACAACATCACCCAGAACACTCACCCCCTTAGAGGTAGCAAGGTTGGAGGGACTGCAGACTCCTCAGCGTGTTTGTCCTCCTCCATGCTTCTGTTGCTGGCCACCAGAGCGCTGCTTAGGACGCCGGCATGCAGCCCATAGCGCGCCCTACTCATAGGCGCTCTGTGATGACATCACGCCCATTGCTGCGCACCGAACCAGGTGACTCCTCATGCTTTACCCGGCCTCACTCTCTGCCGGAAGCTCCTCATCCCCCTGGGGTCCAGAAGTCTGTGCCTCTAGCCCATCAGCGATGCCGTCAGGCACTCCATGCTCCAGCACACAAAGCACTCCCTCCGGAGTGTTGCTGTGCCTCTGTCCGTCCCTACTAGTGCTGCTGTCTTCTCAAACAGCTGATCAGCAGGGGTCCTGGCTGTCGGACCCCAGGATCAGATACTGGATAGATCCTCAGTATATAAGTCTCGGAAGACCCCTTTAACTCCTGAAATGCCATCTTTAACATAGTGTACCGTTATTACAGGCCATTAGACAAGCGCAATCCGGTCTAAATGACCGTTAAAAACAAGCCCATTGATTTCAGCGGGGTCAGTCCGATTGTGAAAACAGCCAAAAATAGCACACAAACTATTTTTGGACAGATGGTGTATTTATGAATAGCCCCACACACTGCGTTGGTGCTAAAAACGGCTGTCATATGGCCGTTTTTCACATTCATGTGAATGATGGCTTCAATAAAAAGAAGAAAACAAACTAAGAAATCACTTAAAAAGATAACTTGGGGTCTGCAGGAGGAGCAGAATTCTGGAAAAAAGAAATACTACTGCAGCTGTAAAAAACCTCCAGCATTTTTATGGAGGAGCCGAGACGTCTCAATGCTCACGCAGCACAATTCAAGCAATAAAGCCGGCACATTGGCATTTTCCACGTTTATTGATTTCCACCAAGCAATTCAATTAGTTACTTATTGAAAAGGCATACTTAACACTTCTTCTCCTGCTACCGAGACTGTACGAGGAAAGAAAACTTCAGCAGCAGCTACATGCTTAAAAAGAAATATTGTGAGGCCCCATTCACATCCCCGATGAAGGCTTCCGGCAGGCTGTTCTCAGGATCACCGGAGTTCACCAAATCCAGCATTACCAGATTCTCCTGATCACTGCCAGATCCCAATTAACTGTAATGAGGTCCGGTAGTGATCTGGCCGCTTTCCGACATAAATGTCAGGTTTTGGCCAGACAGATACTGGAGCATGCATTGCTTTTTTTTTTTCCAGTCGACATTTATGCCGGATCATCTCCGATGGAGCCTTAGCTGCATCTGCCATTGATGAGCAACACAAAGCATTTGGAAAGTCTTCAAACCCTTTCATATTTTTTACATTTTGTTATGCTGCTCCTTGTGCCAAAAAAAAATAAAAAATTTCCCCAACATTCAGCACCCAAAACCCCGTAATGAGAAATTGAAAACAGAATGTTTGAAATCTTTGCTAATTTATTGAAAAAGGAAAAACTAAAATCTCACATTGACAAAAGTATTCAGACCCTTTACTCAGGACTTAGCTGAAGCCCCTTTGGCAGTGATTACAGCCTCCAGTCTTCTTGGGGATGATGTCACAAGGTTTGCACACTTGGATTTGGGAATTTCCGGCCATTCTTCTGCAGATCCTCTCAAGCTCTGTCAGGTTGCATGGGGGCCATCGGTGGACAGCCATTTTTGAGTTTTTCCAGAGATGTTCCATTGCGTCCAGGGCTCTAGCAGGGCCACTCAAGGACTTTCACAGAGTTGTCCCTAAGCTAAGTCCCTTCCTGTGTTGTCTTGGTTGTGTGCTTAGGGTCATTGTCTTGTTAGAAGGTGAATCTTCGTCCCAATCTGAAGTCCAGAGCTCTGCATCAGGTTTTCATTTAGAAGATCTCTGTACTTTGCTCCATTCAGCTTTCCCTCAACCCTGACCAGTCTCTCCCTGTCACCCCCCCCCCCCCAACATGGTGTTGCCACCACCATACTTCACTGTAGAGATGGTATTGGGTTGGTGATAAGCAGTGTCTGGTTTCATCCAGATATGATGCTGAGAATTGAGGACAAAAGTTCAATTTTGGTTTCCACAGAACATAGAATCTTGTTTCTCACTGTCAGAGTCCTTTAGGTGCTTTTTCACAGACTGCAGGTGGCTTTCATGTGTCTGATGAGAGGCTTCTTTCTGGCCAATCTGCCATAAAGCGCAGATTGGTGGAGTCCTGCAGTGATGGTTGACCTAGACGTTTCTCCCATCTGCACACAGAATCTCTGGAGCTCAGCCAGAGGGACCATAGGGATCTCGGTCACCTCTCTTTCCAATGTCCATCTCCCCAATTACTTAATTTGGTGGGGCAGTAGCTCTAGGAAGGGTCCTAGGTGTTCCAAGCTTCTTCCATTTAAGAATAATGGAGGCCACTGTGCTCTTAGAAAGATGTTTGCCCCCTTCTCCACACAGTCCTGTATCTGGGCTCTACAGGCAGTTCTTTCATCTTATGGCTTGGTTTTTCCTCTGATATGCATTGTCAGCTGTGAGATCTTATATAGGAACGGCTGTGTCTTTCCAAATCCTGTCCAATCAAGGCGTAGAAACATCTCAGACATGATCCAGAGAAATGGGAAGCCGGAGAGTTAAATGTCAAGTGTTAGAGCAAAGGGTCTAAATACTTATGTCCATGAGAAATTCTTGCAGCAATTCTTTGTACGCATTATTCCTTTTTAATAATTATGCAAAAAAAAAAAATCTATAAAATTCTGTTTTTACTTTCTCATATGGGGTATTGAGTGCAGAATGATGAAGAAAATGTGAGAAAAGAAGGAGTCAAGGTTTGACGCAACATAATAATAGTATAAATCTGATGGTATGGCCCTGTGTGGCGGTGGTCACACATGGAGAGTCCATCTCCAGAGAGATCAGGTTGGTTACTCTTCAGTGGATAGGGACTTGACCTCTGCAACCATTTTATGAAGAAGCAGATGAAACTCCTCATTTTTATGGCCCATTCACATGGGTGCAGACCCATTTATTTCAATGGGGCCTCAAAAGATGCGGACAGCACACCGTGTGTTGTCCAAATTCGTAGTTCCGTTCTGCGGCCTTGCAAAAAAAAAGATAGAACATGTCCTATTCTTGTCCGCATCAGTGGACAAGAATAGGCATTATCTATGATAGTGTCGACCATGTTAAACTTTTGATAGCACTAAGAGAACAGGACTGGAGGGAACAGGACAAAAACACCTTTTGTGGACCTTTTATCATCAGGAGTGGTGTGAATATGAACTTTCAATCTGCCAGCTTCCACCCAAACAAGTTCCTGGGAGGACACTACTGCCACCATTCAGAGCACAGGGGAGTAGTTGTAAAGCATTTTCATGCAGAGAGCACTTCACCTCCTGGGCACTTGTAAGAGCAGAATGTAACTTCACATTAAGGCCTCTTGCACACGACTCTATGGCTTTTTCAGTATTTTGCGGTCCGCAAAAAACGGATCTGCAAAAAATACGGATGATGCCTGTATGCATCCCGTTTTTTGCGGAACGGAACAGCTGGCCCCTGATAGAACAGTCCTATCCTTGTCCATTATGCGGACATCTTTGAACGGAACTGAAAAACGGAAATACGGAGTACCTTCCGTTTTTTTGCGGATACATTGAAATGAATGGTTCCGTATACAGTACGCAAAAAAAAAAAACTTTTGTGTGAAAGAGGCATAATCCTGATAAAGGGTATGTTTGTCCTGCTCTCCACAACATCTACATAGTGCTGTCAGCAGTTTAGCATGGTCACAACTGCTGACAAACTCCTCTTGAGAACTATGGGGGCTCAGCAGCTGGACCCTCACTAATATGACATCTCACACTACAGCAGAGCATGCTGGGAACTGTGGCTACTGACAGAGTACACTGGGAGAACTCTAATGCTGGTACATGCTAAGAACTGTAGTTCAAGAGCAGCTGCTGGGGTTTCACACTAGCTGGCGAGATGCCCCCATTGTCTGAGATGGAATACCCCTTTAAGTCTTTATAGTTGGTGGAGGGGAAGTTGGGAGTTGAGGTTTTTGATATACTAGACAGACATGCTGAGGGTTGTACTTTCACAGAAGCTGGGGAAATCTGGATTGCAAACTGCTGCCGTACAAGATTTTTATTTTTTTACAAGACATGTCCAGTCACGGAATTACACAACATGTTATGTTTGCTTTATAATCTCCAGGAAACAGCAGATCAGAGGGTGCAGCATGTGCAGTGGGGGTCATCTGCTGCACGTTATATATGGACTCAGGGGGTCATCACATGACCATCATCCCACCCTCAGCATTCCCTCATAATCTCTCATTTTCCAATCTCTATTCACTGTAAAACCTACACTGACATAACAACAAGCAACTGTCCTGAGAGAACTGTAACCTGTCGTATACGGTCGCACTACTTAGCACGGCTGAGGGTCACACATGGGGTGAAGACGAGAGGAACAGTGCGCAGTCCTCATCAAACAGCTCCTCATATCTCAGCTTCATGAACCCCATGAGTGTGAAATGGGAAAAGCAGTAAGACAACAAGAACCATAAAGACTGGAAGCGGCTCTCTGCTGTGAGGTTACAGGACCCCAGAGCCCGGGGCAGAAATGTGAGCTCGTTATGTAGAACTACAAGTCTCAGCATAAGCAGCAGGAGGACTACAAGCAGGGACACGTTGGTGCTATAGTACTACAAGTCCCAGCATAAGCAGCAATAGGACTAGATGCTGGGACATGGAGGTGCTGTAGTACTACAACTCCCAGCATAGGCAGAAGAAGGGCTAAAAGCAGAGACACGTTAGTGCTATAGTACTACAAGTCCCAGCATAAGCAGCAATAGGACTACAAACTAGGGGCATGCTGGTGCTGAAGTACTATACATCCCAGCATATCGTTTCTGTGGCACTAGAGATCCCAGCCTTCACAGCTGCCCTGCTCTGCAGACTGCTGGGACTTGTGGTTCCAGAATAAGAAGACTGGGGGGCCCTGCACTAATGCCGCACACACATTACAGTACTCCCTCACACGGTACCGCACAGCCAGAGACCACTCACCCCTCCGCTGCAGACATGTTGCCTCCTGGACTTTGTCTGTCACGTGAGCTGAGGGCTGTCACATGACCCGAGCAGCTGAGGGTACAGGAAAGGGGCGGGGTCATGGGTGCCAAGCCTCGCTCTGGCCGTCTCCTAGCAACTGTCCCTAATAACGTGCGGACCTGGCTTGTAGCTCCAACTCTGAGCAGCAGGCAGATGGGAGTTAGGGTTTTACAACAGCTGAAGAGCTGTCAGTGTATTACATTATTATTATAGGGGAGGTCTGCCAGCTGCAAATGCACATAGAGATGCATCAGGGCAGGTGTGGGTATTCAGATGCCCCATATTAACCCCTTCCTGACATAGTGGGGGACATTTTCTAAGATGGCTTTTTACGCCAGTCTTGGTTGTCCCTCTATGGCTATTTTATGACTAGGGGTCCCTGGCACGCCCCCGCGCCGTCCTCATCCATTACACCTGTTAGTGTATTTGGCGTAAAAACGCTTGTGAGATAAAATATTGTCACGTGGCCGTTCAAATAGTCGCAAAAATGCCCTTTGCGACTCTTTTTAAACCAGGCAGCTTTAATAAATGACCCCCAGCCTGTTTTTAAAAATCGGATGTGTCACTTTAACCTCCTAACAGTCACCTAAAAATTTGAAAAACCCTCCCAAAAATGTCACTTTAATGTGCTACTAACTTTGGAACGCTTTTACTTATCCAGCCGATTCGCGACACATTGAGCGGAGACAAAAGTTGTGCATGCAGGACTTTCATCTCCGCTCAAAAATCATGTTCTGAGCGGACACCGAACGGGCCCCATTATAGTCTATGGGGTCTTTAGGCTCAGTTAGGTCTCAGTTATCTGCAGAATCCGTCCTTTCCGTTCTCCTGCTCCTCAACAGAGTCGGAGAAATGGTGATGTGAAAGGAGCCTTATAAATGAGTCAATGGGGGAGAATAATCAAAACTGGTCTAAGGGCTCATGCACACAACCGTATGTATTTTGCATGCTGCATACTGTCCGCAAAAAAAACTAAAAAAAAACTGAACGCACATGGAAAGAAAATATGTTCGTGTGCATAAGCCCTAAAGGGAAACTGGCTTAGTTGCCCATAGCAACCAGCCAGACTCATATTCTACCTTTCCAAAGGAGCTGTGAAAAATAAAAGGTGGAATCTGACTGGTTGCTATGGGTAACTAAGCCAGTTTCCCTCATGCACACGAACGTATTTTCTTTCCGTGTACGTTGTTGTTTTTTTTGCGGACAGTATGCGGATCCAGTTATTTCAATGGGTCCGCCTAAAAAAAAAACAGAAGTTACTACTTGTGCATTCCATCTCCGTATGTCCGTATTTCCGTTTCGCAAAAAAATAGAACATGTCCTATTATTGTCCACATTACAGATAAGGATAGGACTGTTCTATTATCTGCAAATAATGAATACACATGGACGTCATTCGTATTTTGTGCGGATCCGTTTTCTGCGGACTGCAAAATACATACGGTTGTGTGCATGAGCCCTTACACCTGTTTCGATAAATCTCCCCCAATTATGGATTAACTTCTTTTTTTTTTTTTTTATAAATCTAAAATTTACAAAACATTCAGAAAAATTCTCTTCTAAAGGGCTCATGCACAGGACCGCACCATGTTTTGTGATCTGCAAAAAAAGGATGACATAATAGAAATGACTATTCTTGTCCGCAAAATGGACAAGAATAGGACATAGTCTATTTATTAATTTTTTTGAAGGGCCACGGCACAGAGCAACTGATGCGGACAGCTCACGGTGTGCTGTCTGCATCTTTTGTGGCCCCATTGAAGTAAATGGGTTCGCATCTGAACCGCGAAAAATGCGGCTTTGATGCGGACCCAAACAATGTTCCAGTGCATGAGCCCAAATGTGAATTTCTGTTTTTAAGGCTACATGCACACGAATGTTGTCTGTTTCCGTGTCCGTTCAGTTCTTTTTGCGGATAGGATGCAGACCCATTCATTTCAATGTCCGCATCAGTATGTCCGTTCTGTAGCCCCGCCAAAAAAATAGAACATGTCCTATTCTTGTCCGTTTTAGGCATTGTTACAATGGATCCGCAAAAAAAAAAAAAAACTGATGGCATACGGACCGCAAAACACATACAGTCGTGTGCAGCCTAAGGCAGTGATACCTCACAAAATAGTTCTTAACATTCCCCATATGTCTACTTTTTGTTGGCATTGTTTTGTAAATGTGACTTTATGTTTTTAGATGGCTTATTTTAGAAACAATTTTTCAAATTTTAAAGAAAAGTTCCAAAACCCACTTTTTTAAAGGACCAATTCTGTTCTGAAGTGACTTTCTGGGGCTTACATAATTGAAACCAACCATAATTGACGTCATTTTTGAAACTACACTTCTCTTTTATTC
Organism: Bufo gargarizans; assembly: GCF_014858855.1. Classification (NCBI taxonomy): domain Eukaryota; kingdom Metazoa; phylum Chordata; class Amphibia; order Anura; family Bufonidae; genus Bufo; species Bufo gargarizans. The sequence continues at coordinate 118,613,213 of NC_058089.1, forward strand.
AAAACAGATTTTTAGAAACTTTGTTAACCCTTAGGAGTTCAGCAGGAATTAAAGTAAAAACGGAGGTAAAATTTAAAGTTTTTTTGTGAAGATTTTCCTGTAAGGCCTTATTCACACATACGTGGATTTTCACAGACCACGGTCCGTGAAAACCCAACCTGCCATCCTGCTGAGTGCACAGAGTCATTGGTTGCTATGACGCCGTGCGCGTCGTGCTGCCGCTGTACAGTAATACACTTGTATATATCATACAAGTGTATTACGGTACAGTGGCGGCGGCACGAAGCGCACGGCGTCATAGCAACCAATGACGCTGTGCACCCAGCAAGACAGGAGGACGGTTTTTCACTGACCGTGGTCCGTGAAAATCCACGTATATATGTGAATGAGGCCTAATACAACAAGGGTTAACAGGAAAACAAACCTCAATATTTATTACCCTAATTTTACAATTTACAGAAACCCCCATATGTGGTTGTAAAGTAACTGCTGTATGGGCACACAGCAGGGCTCAGAAGGAAAGGTGTGCCATATGTTTTTTTTAGGCATTTTGACTCCACATGTGTTTTGCAAAAATTAAAGAGACCCTGTCACCTCAAAAATGCATCTACACCCGCCAGCAGTACCTCATAGTAGCCTGATAATCATATGTTTCATCCTGTAGTCTGATGCTGCATAAGCTAAAAAAACGCTGTTTTATTCTTCATCAGCGCTATAGTGCCGGTCAGCTTAAAGACAAGGGGGCAGCGGCCTCCTTGCTTCAAGTCAAGGTAACCACGCCTCCTAACCGTCCCTTCTTGTCTGAGAGTGATTGCCAAAGTCTCGCGCATTCATGGGTATTTCTTTTTTTATGTATTTTTTTTAACATTTTTTTTTATATATTTCTGCTACATAATATACCCCCCAAGTGGTCATAAAAAGACCTTTAAAGGACTTTTTTTTATTTTGTACTTTTTCCTTTTATTTGGATTTCATTAATATTTTATTATTTTTTTTAAAAATAAATTAAAATAATTTTTGATTATTTTTCTAATATGATTTTGACACGTACGTCCCCTTAGGGTACTTTCACACTAGAGTTTAAGTTTTCCAGTATTGAGTTCCATCATAGAGGCTCAATACCGGAAAAAAATGCTTCAGTTTGTCAAAACTGACTCATTGTCAAAACTGAACTGAACAGAACGGAGCGCTCCAAAATGCATTTTTTTATTCCGTTTAGTTGCGTTCACCATACCAGAGAGCGAACCGCAACATGTGTTAGTTTTCTTTCCGTCCTGGGAAACTGATCAAGACGGATCTGGCATGACCCCCAACGCAAGTCAATGGGGACAGATCCGTTTTCTCTGCTACTATGTTACAGATAATACAACCAGATCCGTTCATAACGGACGCAGACGGTTGTATTATCAGTAGCATAAGCATTTTTGCTGGACCCTGCCGGATCCAGCAAAAACGCTAGTGTGAAAGTACCCTAAGGCCTCATGCACACGAATGTATTTTCTTTCCGTGTCCGTTCATTTTTTTTGCGGACCGTATACGGAACCATTCATTTCAATGGGTCCGCAAAAAAAACTGAAGTTACTTTATGTGCATTTTGTTTCCGTGTTTCCGTTCCGCAAAAAAATAGAACATGTCCTATTATTGTCCGCATTTCGGACAAGTATAGTACTATTCTATTAGGGGCCAGCTGTTCCATTCTATAAAATACGGAATGCACACGGACGTCATCTGGATTTTTTTGTGGATCCGTTTTTTGCGGACTGCAAAATGCATACGGTCGTATATATTTATTTTATTCAATTTTTTTAAACATTTTTTTACTTTTTTCCCCCCCATATAATTAGTCTCTAAGAGGTCACTGAAAGATCTTTGGGAGACAATTTTTTTTGCACTATTTCCATTGTAACTTGGACATCTAAAGGAGCCCCCAGTTACAGGGGAAACCAGTCTGCTGGGGTTGGTTTTGTACAAGGCAGAGCTGATTAGGGTCTCTGCGCTCCTCTGCACCCAAGATGCCTGGTGATCAAGTAATTGCTGGGTCCTCACTGCAGAGCGCTCATCGGCTCCCCCGCTGTCACTGTAATCCAGCGCTGTGTGGTGCTTTGGGCAGGAACACAACTGAGCGCAGGATCAGCTGCATTTCTGCTCAGCAGAACAGGGGCTGCAAACTATGGCTCTGGGGGCCGCGGGTTGTGCACCCTGCTTTAGAGTGACTCTCCCTCTGAGGACCCAACTTCAGGCATTAGGCCTTATACAGACGTCAGTGAGCTCTCCGCGCTCCGTTCTCCACGGACAGCACATGTACCCATGCATTTTAATGTGTGCATTCACACATCTATGTTTTAGCGCGGTCCATTGGTCCGTTGTTTTAGAATGGAAGCATGCTCTATTTTCTCCATGTCACGCCCATTATAGTCTATGGATCTGTGAAAAATTCATCTTCACGGACCATTTATAGGAGATGATCTGAAAATTTATTTTCGGGTGTGCAGTGTCAGTGGAACCCCGATGACACATCGAGAGCAAAAAATGGACACACGGACCAAACCCGGATTCTTCACGGATGAATCACTGACCATCTTATCATGGATTTCATTATAGACACGGACGTGTAAATAAGGCTTTACACACACACTGATTCCTGAGGGCAACAGTAATAATTAAAGGGGGACCAGTTAGCCCCTATTCACTGGATACATAACAAATGCTACCGTACTTCTGTGGTGGTCCTATCACAAGAAGGGGTCCAGTTTTCCCTGTCTGAATGAAGCGGCAGTCAACATGGGCACTGCCACTCCGAAACAATATGTTACTACTGAAGATAGCCAAGCGCTGTACTTGGCTGCTCACCAGTCCCATAGAGATGCATGGAGAGCCAGCACGTGTGGTCAGCCACCACTCCGTTCAAGAGAGACACCCAGTTCTCATGTTTGGTGGGAATTGGACCCCCACCCAATGATCTCACAGTTGTCCCCTATCCATTTCATAGGGCAGGGATGGCCAACCTGAGGCTCTCCAGCTGCTGCAAAACTACAACTCCCAGCATGCCCAGACTGCCTACAGCTATCAGCCTACAGCAGGGCATGGTGGGAGTTGTAGTTTTACAACAGCTGGAGAGCCACAGGTTGGCCATGCCTGTCATAGAGGATTACTTTTTCTTACAGGAATTCCATTTTAAGTTGCATCGCAGTCACTTAAAGGGGTTATCCCACGACTAATGTAAAAAGTGGTAATCAGACATCATATGGTACATGACAATCTCTTTTTAACAAAGCTAGAACCAGCCCTGTACCTCACATGATCCAGAGATCTCCTAATCATTGCTCTAATGCTCTGCTAAATTCTCTTCAGGCTGGCAGCTCTAGGGGCATGTCCTTTCAGTTGCAACTCAGAGGTGTGTTGTTTCTCATGTGGCATGTCCTTTAAGTTGCAGCTCAAAGGTGTGTCTTTTCTCAGGGGGCATGTCCTTTCTGTTGCAGCTCAGAGGTGTGTCTTTTCTCAGGGGGCATGTCCTTTCTGTTGCAGCTCAGAGGTGTGTCTTTTCTCAGGGGGCATGTCCTTTCTGTTACAGCTCAGAGGTGTGTTGTTTCTCATGTGGCATGTCCTTTAAGTTGCAGCTCAGAGGTGTGTCTTTTCTCAGGGGGCATGTCCTTTCTGTTGCAGCTCAGAGGTGTGTCTTTTCTCAGGGGGCATGTCCTTTCTGTTGCAGCTCAGAGGTGTGTCTTTTCTCAGGGGGCATGTCCTTTCTGTTGCAGCTCAGAGGTGTGTCTTTTCTCAGGGGGCATGTCCTTTCTGTTACAGCTCAGAGGTGTGTTGTTTCTCATGTGGCATGTCCTTTCTGTTGCAGCTCAGAGGTGTGTAGTTTCTCAGTGGGTATGTCCTTTCTGCTGCTTCTCAGGGTTGTGACCTTTCTCAGGGGATGTGTCCTTTCTGCTGCAGCTCTCTCCCTGTGGTTGTCACAGGTACATAGGGCTGGTGGCAGATGAAGGATGGAGATGAGCATGTGCAAACACCTCAGTAGGTGGACATGCACATTACTATAAATTACTATGAAACAGCAATAATAAAGAGAATATCTCACAAATGGAGCATTTTTTTTAACAAAAAGTAAATGGTAAAATTAACTAGTTTTTTATACTGAACTGTAATAAAATAAGTTTTTGGGATGGCACCTGCACATTAAAACCTAACATCAGCTATATGATCCTCTGGATCGGCTTATAAGCCCCCTTGCAGACGAGCGTGAGCGGATTAGGTCAGGGTGAGTGAAAAATTCAGTAAAAAATGCGCGATTTCGCAAATAAGTCCCCTTTCAGACTAGCGAGTTTTCCCACGCGGGTGCAATGCGTGATGCGAACGTATGTCATAGTTTTATTCCGGCCGCCTCCTGGCGTGTTTGCCATGCTGCCGCCGGAACTCCGGCCCACCCTCATTATAGTCAATGGGTCCGGAGCGGTAGTCCAGGGGCACGTGTGCACTAGCGCCAGCATGGATCCGACAGGCTGTTCTCCCGCCGGAACAGCCTGCCGGAGTTCCTTGCCGCTATATATAAGCATCTAAACCACCGCCGAGACAGGGGCGATTATTGGGTAATTGACACAGACAAAAAAAGCCTCATTGAGGGAGGGGGAAGTCATTGTTATCAGTGCGGCTCAAAAAGCAGGTCAGGGATGTGATCACACTGTGAAATAGCTCGGTTTGTCGGATACAGAGCAATATTTCAGCTAAACCCCAGTGCTTCCATACTGGTGGAACAGTGTAATTTATTCTTAATTACTAAGGTGCGGACGGGTGTTCTTGCAGATTTGCATATTCCTCGGCTACGGCTTCTCATATACTTAATTGCAGTTGGACAAAAAAAAAATCCCAAACATTAAGAATTCAAGTTTCTGGTCCAGAGACCCCAAGTGCGCCGATTTCCATCTCTAGATATTTCCGCTTAATGAATAAAGCAATTTCTGGAGACCTATTTCTCTCGGATACGTTTCATGAAATAACCATAGCATTATCATCACAGGAAACGCCAATGTTTGCAGATCTCCACAATGGCGTTCCTTCAAGGATCATTAAAGGCCCAGTACGCCTCCCGTGCTTCACACTTCATGAACCCGTGGCTGGCATTCACTTCCGTGAAATAACTGATAAATAATATTGTCCTTCTTGCTGCATTTACCGAAAAGCTTTGGAAAATTCTTTAGGTTTTTCTTCTTTTTTTTTTTCCACCCCGAGGTAATAAATCTCCGCTGCGAAAACAGTTATGTGTTTTCTGATAGATACTTCAGCACTTTCAACGTCTTTGATATAGAGAAGCCAAATGAGGTCTCTTGGCGAGCAAGGCATCGGAAAACACACTCCTTTGTGTTTGGCGGAAGCGCTGACGTATGGGAGATTGACTTACAGAGGAGCATCGGAAGCCGGAATACAGGACTGTAGATGTCGGACAGGACTGATGACGGTTGTTAATCGGCGGCTCCGGAGCCCGGAGGATTTTTCATGTAATAATGTAAAATATTAAATGGAAACCAGAGAAGGACATCGTATCTAATTGGTCATTTGTAGCTAAATCTGCTTCTAGGAAAGCTGAGTGACAACAAATATGTTCGTCAGCTGGTTTAGTCAATAAGCTTTCAAAGGTTCATAGAACATGAAAAATACAACTGGAATAAGGCTACGTCTACACGATGACATTTGTCGCGCGACTTGATAGGGCACAACTACACTGCAACATTTGTAGCGCAACATTTTGTTTCATCAATGTCGCGCGACAATTTTTATAATGGCCGTCTATGGTGTCGCACTGCAACATGCTGCGACTGCGACGCAACAGTCGCAGAAAAATCCATCTCGAATGGATTTTCTGCGACTGTTGCGTCGCAGTCGCAGCATGTTGCAGTGCGACACCATAGACGGCCATTATAAAAATTGTCGCGCGAAAAATGTCGTCATGTAGACGTAGCCTAAATCTACAGGCAGATCCATGCAATGCAGCACTGCAAATCCAAGGCAGATATCTGCAATATGAGCAGAGGTCAGCAACATCCAGCTGTTTACACTACAACTCAAGAACAGCGGAGCAAGTGTTCACATCCATGAGCAGACTGGACATAAACCCTACAGGGAAATCTCCCGGTGGATCAATGCCCAGGGGGCCACCCAAGCCCTCCTCTTGGCCGCCAGCCCAGTACATTAATTCATGTAGGAGCATCAGGCATTTCTGCACCTGGCCAGTGTCCGCAGGTCCCTCCTGAATTCAACTGTATAGCTGTCTTGAGGGAGATGATACAGTTTCATACTGTGGCCCAGGCGTCAGTATCTTCAGTATCAGTATCTTGTGCTACATTGTGGTATTTAGTTCTGCTGGGGCAGTATATTGTGCTGCACTGTGGTATTTGGCTCTGCTGGGGCAGTATATTGTGCTGCACTGTGGTATTTGGCTCTGCTGGGGCAGTATATTGTGCTGCACTGTGGTATCTGGTTCTGCTGGGGCAGTATATTGTGCTGCACTGTGGTATCTGGTTCTGCTGGGGCAGTATATTGTGCTGCACTGTGGTATCTGGTACTGCTGGGGCGGTATATTGTGCTGCACTGTGGTATATGGTTCTGCTGGGGCAGTATATTGTGCTGCACTGTGGTATTTGGCTCTGCTGGGGCAGTATATTGTGCTGCACTGTGGTATCTGGTTCTGCTGGGGCAGTATATTGTGCTGCACTGTGGTATCTGGTACTGCTGGGGCAGTATATTGTGCTGCACTGTGGTATCTGGTTCTGCTGGGGCAGTATATTGTGCTGCACTGTGGTATTTGGTTCTGCTGGGGCAGTATATTGTGCTGCACTGTGGTATTTGGTTCTGCTGGGGCAGTATATTGTGCTGCACTGTGGTATTTGGTTCTGCTGGGGCAGTATATTGTGCTGCACTGTGGTATCTGGTTCTGCTGGGGCAGTATATTGTGCTGCACTGTGGTATCTGGTTCTGCTGGGGCAGTATATTGTGCTGCACTGTGGTATTTGGCTCTGCTGGGGCAGTATATTGTGCTGCACTGTGGTATTTGGTTCTTCTGATTATGGCCACGCTTATCCCCAAATGTGATTCTCCACATTATAGGCTCAGTCTTCATGTCCTGTCCCCCTTTGTGCTCTTACCTGTACTGATTATGTTAATTGATTTGAATAAAATGAGATTTTTTATCGTGATACATCCTCGCTCTTTTTTTTGTATAGTTTGTAGTAGGTTAGAAACATAGAAACATAGAATGTGTCGGCAGATAAGAACCATTTGGCCCATCTAGTCTGCCCAATATACTGAATACTATGGATAGCCCCTGGCCCCATCTTATATGAAGGATGGCCTTATGCCTATCCCATGCATGCTTAAACTCCTTCAGGTTGAGGAGTTAGGTATTGCAATTTGGGTTGTTGTAGGTCATAAATGAATTATTATTATGCCATTTTTTTGTGTAAGTGGAGCTGCGTTTAGTCCTAGAAATACCTCTGGCACACACAGCTTATGTCACAGACTGAGGCCTAGTTCACACAATAATTTTTTTTGCGAGTTTACGGGCTGTTTTTTTGTGTTCTGTATACTGTCCGTATACAGAACCATTAATTTCAATGGTTGCACAAAAAAAAGGAATGTACTCCTTATGCATTCCGTTTCCGTATTTCCATTTTTCCGTTTCGTTGAAAGATAGAACATTTCCTATTATTGCCCGCAAATCACGTTCCGTGGCTCTATTCAAGTCAATGGGTCCGCAAAAAAACGGAACACATACGGAAATGCATCCGTATGTCTTCGGTATCCGTTCCGTTTTTGCTGAACCATCTATTGAAACTTTTATGCCCAGCCCAATTTTTTCTATGTAATTACTGTATACTGTATATGCCATACGGAAAAACGGAATAGAAAAACGGAACAGAAACGGAAACACAACGGAAACAAAAAATGGAAAAACGGACCGCAAAACACTGAAAAAGCCATACGGTCGTGTGAACTAGGCCTGAATTCTGTACTCTCGTGTAAACGTAGCCTAAGGCTACTTTCACGCTAGCGGCAGGACGGATCCGACAGGCTGTTCAACCTGTCAGATACGTGCTGCCGCTTATTCGCCGTGCCGCCGCTCCGTCCCCATTGACTATAATGGGGACGAGGCGGAGCTACAGCACAGCACGGCGAGAGGCCGCCGGACTAAAAGTATTGCATGTCCGACGGCCTCTCACCGCGCACTGCCGTGCTGTGCTGGAGCTCCGCCCTGTCCCCATTAAAGTCAATGAGGATGGAGCGGTGGTCCGGCGGCACGGTGAAATAGCGGCAGGAAGGATCCGACAGGGTGAACAGGCTGTTGGATCCGTCCTGCCGCTAGTGTGAAAGTAGCCTAAGGCTTCTATTACACATACTTGCAATGTTTTTTTGTTTCTTTTTTTGTGGTAAAAATGCCATGTGTTTTCCAGTGTTTGTAACACATTATTTTATGTGTTTTTATTAGCTTTTTAAATATTGTAACACTTTAAACAAACATTATTTCCAGTGTTTTTAACTCCTATAGGGATGCCTAAGGTAAAAACGCTAGAATAAAAAAAATGCACACACGAAGCATGCTGCCTTTTGTACAATAAAGGTAGAAAATCTCAGTCATGGATTTTTCATAACCTTCTCTATAGGTAAAAAGAAAACGCCTGAAAAAACATATTTCACACATGTGAAAATAATGCATGTGATAAGAAAAAAAATCCATGCAGCTTTATGGCTTTTTTAGTGTCAAAAAAACAAATTTATGTGTGTAGGAGGCCTGAAGGCTGGAACATTCCTAGAAATCAGAGTATTCACTTGCATAATAATTCAAGACTCTGTTCCCACAATTTTCTATTGTAAAAGGAGACATTTTTTCAGCCAGAGAATTATTACTCCCTAATCAAATTTTCTGCACTTTCCCCTTCGCGTTTCATAGATTTTTATTTGCAATGTGTAACTTTTAAACAATGTTCTCCGTCATTCTGTACCAGACGCAGCATTAATATTGCAGTAATTGAAGAAAAGTCAGTATGTAATTTATGCCTAGTCGCTATGAAATTCAGATACATGTGCCGCCCTCCCCCCAAAACAGCTTTGCACACTGTGTTGAGTGGATTATCTGTCTTTTAAAGAGATTATTAGATATTGGACTGTTTAGATATTTAGCCTGCTGCTTAAACAGCCAAGATGTAGTGTCTGAGCCACCACCATGGGGAGGGTGGGGGTGGATTGGGAAATGGAAATGTATTCAGGTTCTCGGGGTACAATTACTCCAAAGATAATGATGTTTATTGACGCTAGAAAAATGCAGAAAGCACCCTGTGAACCAATCACATGTTGTCTACAATCGCTGAGCTCTTGGCTTTTTTCTTTTTAAATGTAACGATACATCCAGAATTGAAAGGAAGTTTATGAACATCAGATGTAAATGGCTGGAAGGCACTTACTAATGACTGCGATGGGAGAAATCTGCAAATAATAATTGCAGGGCTGTGATCGAATAATGTATTCATACATGGGCATTAACTACACTATAACTATAGGGACCCAAGTTATACACAGAGCAGCACCAATGAGATATCAACATTATCCTACCTATTAAGATTCACATTCTTGTCCACATTAAGGCATTATTATAGCAGTTATATTCTTGTACATAGGAGGCAGTATTATAGTAGTTATATTCTTGTACATAAGAGCAGTATTATAGTAGTTATATTCTTGTACATAGGAGGCAGTATTATAGTAGTTATATTCCTGTACATAGAAGCAGTATTATAGTAGTTATATTCTTGTACATAGGAGGCAGTATTATAGTAGTTATATTCTTGTACATATGGGGCAGTATTATAGTAGTTATATTCTGGGTAATGGTGGGAGACGTGGAAGAGGGCAACTGGGTCCTGAGTTGGCAGACCTCAACATCTCCAGGGAGAATTTTGGTACAGCCCAACGCCGAGACCCAATCCTATCCTGGGCCTGGGAGAATGTGGTAATACTTGATGGTGTACTCCAACAACCTGGGGCCGAATTGATGTTTCCCCGTTTTGTGGTCCACCAGAATATGGGGTATCCACCAGAATATAGGCTAAACCAGCTGCGGGGTGAACCTGTTGAAAATTTGGTGGTGCCCGAGGCCTATCGAAAACTCGTGTTAGAGTTAGCCCACCAACATGTTCTCGGGGGTCATCTGGGACTGCAGAATACTACAATAGTTTTACTGGCCCAGTGTCTTTAGAGAGGTGGATAGGTGGATACTTTTGTAAGTCTTGCCAGACCTCCCAAACCACTAGCCCCCAGCACATGTTTCGCAGTCCCTTAGTGCCCCTTATCCGATTATCGAGGCACCATTTGAGAGAATCGCTATGGATCTCGTAGGCCCAGTACCGAAGTCCGCTAGGGGGCACCAACACATCTTGGTCGTCCAGGACTGCGCCACTTGGGACCCGGAGAGGGTACCACTGCAACAAACATCAGCCAGAGTTAATGGAGAAGTTTTCACGAGTGGGGATACCCAAAGAGGTTCTGACTGACCATGGGACTCCTTGTATGTCCAAGGTCATGCGGGAGCTCTGTAAATTGCTGAATATCAAACAGATACGGACATCCGTCTATCACCCGCAAACTGACGGCCTAGTAGAAAGGTTTAATCAAACGTTAAAAACTATGTTAAAACGAGTAGAGGCTAAGGATGGAAAGGACTGGGACCTCCTCCTGCCCTATGTTATGTTCGCAGTGCGAGAAGTGCCCCAGGCCTCCACTGGGTTCTCGCCCTTCGAACTACTATATGGCAGGCTCGGGTCCAGATCTTTAACCCGGGAGATCGTGGTTTTGGTTCTGGTACCGACAGTGGACAGTAAGTTACTGGCTAGGTGGCAGGAACCCTACGAGGTACTCAAAAAGGTTGGAGAAGTAAACTACAAGGTACACCAGCCAGGGCGGCGGAAGCCGGAGCAGGTGTACCATGTGAATTTACTCAAACCGTGGAAGGATAGGGAGACCAGTACTGACAATAGCCCGCGGCCGAGTTTTCTAGGGGGAGAGGTTCCGGACCATAATATGATGTAAGGGAAGCGGTTGCCACAGTGAAAATTGCAGACAGCCTCTCCTTTAAACAGACTCAGGAGGCCAGGGAGTTCATCAGCAGGAACACGGATGTGTTCTCAGACCTCCCTGGACGCACTTCCATAATCCAGCATGACATTGTCACTGAGCCTCAGGCCAAAATCCGGTTGAAACCATACCGGGTACCCGAGGCTTGGTGACAAGCCATCTCTGAGGAAGTTCAACTAATGGTGCAAATAGACATCATCGAGGAGTCTAGGAGTGAGTGGGCCAGCCCTATTGTACTGACACCCAAGCCGGACGGGACGTTTCGGTTTTGTAGCGATTTTCAAAAATTAAACGAGGTATCTAAGTTTGATGCATATCCCATGCCTCTGGTGGATGAGCTTATTGAGAGGTTAGGCCAAGCCCGGTATTTTTCTATTTTGGACCTCACCAAAGGGTACTGGCCTTGACGGAGGTTGATAAAGAGAAAACCACCTTCATCACACCAGAGGGGTTGTACCAATATAAGGTGTTACCATTTGGTCTGCATGGCGCCCCTGCCACTTTTCAATGGCTCATGGACATTGTGCTGCGTCCACATCGTCGGTATGCTTTGGCTTACCTGGACGATATTGTCATTCACAGTACCAACTGGGAAAGTCACCTACCAAAAGTACAGGCTGTAGTGGACTCCCTTCGAAATGCTGGACTAACAGCTAACCCCAAAAAATGTGCAATAGGGTTAGATTAGACAAAACACCTAGGGTATGTCATTGGGCGCGGAGTCATCAAACCCCAAGTAAACAAAATAGAGACAATACAGGAATTGGCCCCGACCTGTCACTACTAGGCAAGTAAAGTCGTTCCTGGGAAGGGTGGGATATTATATGAGGTTTGTCCCCCACTTCGCTATGGTGGCCGCACCATTGACAGGACTATTGAAGGGACGCAAGTTAGTGATGGTCCACTAGGATTATCAGGCGGAAGAGGCTTTCTCCACTTTGAAGTCGGCCCTGTGTAGGTCCCAGGTTTTGGTGATGCCTGACTTCCAAAGGGAGTTTATAGTACAGACCGATGCCTCCGAAGTAAACCTCGGTGCTGTACTGTCTCAGGAAGTCAACGGGGAGGAGCATCCCGTTGTGTTCCTCAACCGTAAGCTTACCCCAGCCAAGACCAGGTACAGTATAGTGGAGAGAGAGTGCCTGGTTATCAAGTGGGCACTTGAGTCTCTCCGCTATTATTTGTTGGGGAGAAAGTTCCGTCTGGTAACCGACCACTCCCCTTTCAAATGGATGAGCCAGGCCAAGGACAGAAATGACCAGGTCACCCGATGGTTTCTCTCTTTACAGAACTTTAAGTTTTCGGTGGAACACAGGGCAGGCCGGTTACAGGGAAACGGGGATGGCATGTCCCGGATACACTGTTTGACGTGTGTTCACCCCCTCAGGGTTGAACAAAGGGGGGATGTATGTAAGAAGGTACCTGGAATCATCGTGGATGGAAGGTATGTGTCACCGAGGTTCCTGGCCTCGGTGGAGTAAGAGCAGGTATTTTATGCGTCAGCAGCAGCTTTTGCTAATTGACACCTTGAGATTTAGCATGGCTGTCGTAGCTGATCCAGAACGGCTCTTACTGGGAGTAGTCAAAGTGCTGGGTGGGTGATTAGTCCCCATGTTCCAGGCCGGGTTTTGCCAGGCATAAAAACCAGCCAGGTGTGGTGGATTTACCTCCATCTGCTCTGCTTTGTGGTTTAAGCTGGGCTGGAGGACAGATCGCCTATGGACTTGATGAGGCTGAACTGCTAACAGGGTGTGAATTAACACCCAGGAAAAAAGGTGACTTTTATTGTTTATGGACTTTCCTTGTGTGTGAACAAACACCAAGCCACCTACATTTTGTGATACACCTTATCTGCATTTTGTTATACACCAATGTGTGAATAAGCACCGCTGTTTGATTCAAGAACTGTGTACTTTGCCTCTACCCCAATATATATATATATATATATATATATATAATCTTTTCCTTCATTGCCTTTCTTGGACCCTTCTTAATTGTATTTTTGCTTCTGGTGGAACATTGCTCCATGGTTCCATGTTAGGATCCTTCTTTAACATAATTATTTCAGGTTCACTAGAGCACTTCTCCACTGCAGCCTATTATCCATTAAAAAGTACCAATTGATATTTTCTCTTCTCATTTTTTTCTGAATAACTACCCTGTCATTTATGACCTGACTGCTTGATGGAGATTTTGTCCGAAATGGCATTAAGATTAATCTGCCATGAATTTATATGCCATCAATTTCAAATCCAGAGAGCGGCAAAAATCCCCAGAGATCACAGAGATAGAAAAAAAAATCTCATTTAGAAACCAATCAACTTGGATTAAAAAAAAATAAAAAATCTGAAATCTTTTATTAACCATGACAAATAATGAGGGTGATGTGTCTTGCGATATGCATGGCAGGTCCTGTCAGGATTTGCACCTGAGTTCATTTAATTGGTCAATATGGCCTTGGAAATCTGCTTTTTATAGTTTGTTATTACATGTCTAATCTGACTCTCATCCATCTTGAAGACCTTGAATGTCAATATTTTATATCGTCCTCATTACTAAATATGTCAACCTGTTACCACACACATTAAGAAAATATAAAATGGTAGAGTCAGCACATGGAGACATGACATCCATATGTTCAGTATTGAGCGACACCACATAGCAAGACATTCAAACATGCACTAGATCCTTCCCTTTAATATGAAGACAGGAAAGGACCGAATTATGGGGCAGATTTATTATTTTGTGCCATGAAAAGTGGTGTTGAAAATTTGTAAACTTTTTAAATAGTTCCAAGTGATGTTTTTTATGCTGCACTCGCCACTTTTCAGAAAGGGGCCATGGCTGGAAGGGTTTGCGTACAACCGCCGCAAAAAATGTATCTTCATTTAAGAACATTTTCTGGAGCAAATGAAGTCAAAGTCTACGGCAGCTCAGAGCTGCCATAGATTTCTGTTTAGACACATAGGCTGCCAGAGCATGCGCCTAGGTGCAGCGCAGGGAATATTAGCATCGCCTTCCCCTTCACACTCGGATCACATTCTCTATGTCGCTGATGCTATCTCTAACATGTTGGCCATTTTTAGTTACATGTTGCAGCAAATGTGATAAAATTAAATTTTCAATAAATATATAGATATCTGTAAAGCACATAGTTATGTGGTTAATAAAGGCAGCTTATGATATGCTCCCACTAACCCATCAATATCCTTTAATGACTAGCAAAAATTGGCCAACTGGGAATGACTTTTTATCGATAGCCTGGGGATATATCTAGAGATGCAATCAATAAAATGCAGCATTAGTAAGGGAAGGAAAGAGAAGAGCAGAGCCTTGTCGGAGCTATGTCAGATTTAAAAGCACCAGTTAGATGAAGGACTTACACATATTCTGCAAAATTAAAATGAAAGTATTTTTTTCTGAAGGCTATTTAGAAAGTTGCTTAGAGATTGAAGAACCAATTAGGTGCAAACCAAATTAATTATGAATTTCCCAACAGATCCGGATTTTGGGAAATCCAAATCTGTGATTTCGTCCCGCACAAATTGCTCAAAATGGTGGCTGCCACTTATACAGAAGATGACATCGGCCAGCCCCTTTAACAATATTATATATGATATCATATACAGAGACACTGTAGGAAACAGACGGAGTAGCTGTCAGGCCTCGTCAGAGAGCGCAATCTTGACTAGTCACTGGACTGGGGGTTGCAAGGCAGTAGGATTTTGCGAAAAAGTTTCTGGGGAAAGGGCCCATTAAAAAATGTGCTGTGGGGCCCAGTCATTTCTAGTCACCCTACTGGCGGTGAGTGCAGGAACAGCGTGCCGACTGGAGCAGGAGAGAACTTAATTTATTTTATGTCTGATCTGAGGTCTGATACAGATTGTGGGTCTGATAGGGGGGGTCGGATCTGAGGTCTGATGAACAATATTTTTTTTTCCCCGGATTTTCCTCCTCTAAAACATAGGTTTGTCTTATAATTATGTCCTATAATGCAAAAAATACAGTATGTTGCTGTCACTTTGTCATTACTAAAGCTGCCTTGCCATTAAAGAACTTGAAGGGAGTTGAATACAGTCCAAGGAGACCTCAAAGTGCCATACATGACTTTTCAGGGAAATTAGGGCACTTCTGTTTAAATTAGTAACATAGAAACATAAGGTCGAAAAAAGACATCTGTCCATCCAGTTCGGCCTGTTATCCTGCATGTTGATCCAAAGGAAGACAAAAAAAAAAAAAAACTGTGAGGTAGAAGCCAATTTTCCCCACTTTAGGGGAATAAAAGATTCCTTCCCGACTCCAATCAGGCAATCAGAATAACTCCCTGGATCAACGACCCCTCTCTAGTAGCTATAGCCTGTAATATTATTACACTCCAGAAATACATCCAGGCCCCTCTTGAAATTCCTTTAGTGAACTTCCCATCACCACCTCCTCAGGCAGAGAGCTCCATAGTCTCACTGCTCTTACCGTAAAGAATCCTCTTCTATGTTTGTGCACAAACCTTCTTTCCTCCAGACGCAGAGGATGTCCCCTCGTCACAGTCCTGGGGATAAACAGATGATGGGAGTGATCTCTGTACTGACCCCTGATATATTTATACATATTAATTAGATCTCCCCTCAGTCATCTTTTTTCTAAAGTGAATAACCCTAATTTTGATAATCTTTTAGGGTACTGTAGTTGCCCAATTCCAGTTATTATTTTAGTTGCCCTCCTCTGGACCTTCTCCAGCTCTGCTATGTCTGCCTTGTTTACAGGAGCCCAGAACTGTACACAGTACGCCATGTGTGGTCTGACCAGCGATTTGTAAAGTGGTAGGACTATGTTCTCATCACGGGCATCTATGACCCTTCTGATGCAACCCATTATCTTTTGCAAAGTTCAAAAAGCAACAATTTTCTTTACAATGCAAGAAAAAGTAAATCAATGTCATATACAGAAAATAAAATCGTTATACATAGCATTGAATGTCATGTCATGTAGAAATTAGGGCACTTCTGGTTCAGATTGAATTTATTCAGACCAAATTGAATATGACAGCCTGAAACTAATTCTGGGAAATTCATCAGTCTCTAAAGTTGCTGAATTTTTCATTTAGAAAATAATCAATAAAAAAATCTCTGCAAAGGTGTCCATTGCCTTCAACATTTAAAGTGGTCATCATGAAGGTGCCATGTTCCTTTTAGGGGATGGTACGTCTGAAAGGAAAATAAACTCGAAATTTTGAATTCCTTCTAATGTTGGCAATTTTTTGTTACATGTTGCAGCAAATGCGATAAAAGTAAATGTTCGATATATATATATCTGTAAAGCACATAGTTATGTGGTTAATAAAGGCGGCTTATGATATGCTCCCACTAACCCATCAATATCCTTTAATGACCCTAGCAAAAATTGGTCAACTGGGAATGATTTTTAATCAAAAGCCTGGGGATTTATCTAGAGATGCAATCAGTAAAATGCTATTGATGTCTTTATGTGATCTGTTTGCAGAATATCCAGGAGGATTTTTACTATGTGGATTAAACTTGTATTAGTTTTACATTCATAACGATATTATAGTGTGTAAATAACGAAAAAAGAAACAGCAGATTTTTTAAACTTTTGGGGACTTTTCTCTCTTTTCGCTTGCTCAAGTTTTACAAAAAGTGAATTCCCTCTTTTTATTTCTTATTTTTATCTCTTATTTCTTTCTTTTATGTCTATTTGTGTCCTTGGCTCCTTTTTCTTCCCCACTGTAATCTTTATATAATGGGAGCGGCTATTTATATGAGATTTCATAGAGCAGAGAGTCGAGGTTCTAGACATAGAATAAACAAGGTGTTTATATCCTTGAGAACCAAAAGCCCATTTTATCTCTTATATTGTGGGTTTTTGTAACAGTATTATCTGTTATATAATAATGAAAATAAAGAATGTTAAATATATATATATATTTCCTGTGTATATCTGATATGTATCCATCATCCACCAGCCACTCTATGTCCACAGTATCTGTCTCTGTTGATCAATAAATCTGTGGCTTGCTGACCTGGGGGGTGGGAGATGTGGAAGGTGGTGGAGAGCATGGGAGTTGGGGTTGGTGGCAGCAACAAGGGTGGTTGTAGTCCTCATGGTGGCCAAACCTGCTCCAGTCTGGGCGAGCAGTAGTTGGATGGGTGCACCCTTCCTTGCCCTCAGGGCACACCCTGGACTTAGTAACTCTTGGCTGGTGGTGGCTGGGGTGCCCTTGGCAGATATGGAGACAAATGAATGGTTTGGCTCAGTTAAGGCAAAGTATACTCTTTTACAGAGTGGATGAAGGGTGGCACACTACAAGTAATGGGCACAGTCCTCAGATATATCACACGGTGGTCTTTTCCCAAAGGTGGAAATGATAACAGTCCTCTCTAAGTCTCTGTTTAGCTGTTCAGTGCAATCTTCCCAATTGACCAAAAGCATGCAATTTTTTACTCAATATTATGCCAATGCCCAACTGCAGGGTGCAGTCCTTCATCAGATGGCCGGTCTGTCTCAGTAGTGTGGCGGGCGCCTGAAGCAATATAACCCAAACCACGTGCAGGGAAGTCTATCGCTGTAAACGTGTGTTACCTTACACTGGCTTTTTTGTCCATGCACTGTCCCATTTAATGGTCCTCAACCTTTTAAAGAAGTATTTTCTTCTCTGCGTCAGAGTTTTGTTTTTATGTTTGTTTTAAAACTTTTTTTATTGTTTTATCATCAATAAGAACACACTCATTGACACTCGGATGTACATGACATAAAACTGAGACACGGATACCATATGTCGTAATGCGTATCAGAGATAATAAACATAATGGACATATACCACATTCCAGTAACATATCCAAGTATAAGCACGGAAATACCGAACATTCGGATAACATCCACATACATAACAAGCAGTAGTGGACAAACACAGGTAAGCAGGGTGGGGTAGAATAAGGGGAAAAAAGTAGCGGGGGGGGGTGAAAGGTCAGAGTTTTGTTTTTAGTACAGTTTCTTTTCTGCCAGCTTTTTACTCACTGGGATGGTGTTTCCCTGGATAAAAACACTTCTTTTCTGCTACACCTTTTTTGGCTTACACACCTGCAACCATCACACATGTCTTTTTTTTTTTACTTATTTGCCAGCAGCTCACTAACCAGGGGTGGGGCCAGCCCACCGCCTGGTAACTGTCTCTAAAGTCTGCTAGTTAACTACTTCCTTCCCATATACAGCCTTTTGGAATACAGATACATAACAAAGCCACATTAATCACTTTTACCACTAGATGTCCATACTCTATGTGCACACAGTTGCAATAAAAAGTATGTGAACCTTTGGAATGATATGGATTTCTGCACAAATTGGTCATAAAATGTGATTTGATCTTCATCTAAGTCACAACAATAGACAATCACAGTCTGCTTAAACTAATAACACACAAAGAATTAAATGTTACCATATTTTTAGTGAACACACCATGTAAACATTCTCAGTGCAGGTGGAAAAAGTATGTGAACCCCTATACCAGGGCTGGCCAACCTGCGGCTCTCCAGATGTTGCAAAACTACAACTCCCAGCATGCCCAAACAGCTTACAACTATCAGCCTACAGCAGGGCATGGTGGGAATTGTAGTTTTACAACAGCTGGAGAGCCGCAGGTTGGCCAGCCCTGCCCTAGACTAATGACATCCCCAAGAGCTAATTGGATTGAGGTGTCAGCCAACTGGAATCCAATCAATGAGATGAGATTGGAGGTGTTGGTTACAGCTGCCCTGCCCTATAAAAACACACACACACCAGTTCTGGGTTTGCTTTTCATAAGAAGCATTGCCTGATGTGAATGATGCCTCGCACAAAAGAGCTCTCAGAAGACCTACAATTAAGAATTGTTTACTTGCATAAAGATGGAAAGGGTTATAAAAGTATCAAAAGCCTTGCTGTTTATTAGTCCACGTTAAGACAAATAGTCTATAAATGGAGAAAGTTCAGCACTGCTGCTACTCTCCCTAGGAGTGGCCGTCCTGTAAAGATGACTGCAAGAGCACAACGCAGACTGCTCAATGAGGTGAAGAAGAATCCTAGAGTGTCAGCTAAAGATTTACAAAAGTCTCTGGCATATGCTAACATCCCTGTTAGCGAATCTACGATAAGTAAAACACTAAGCAAGAATGGATTTCATGGGAGGACACCACAGAGGAGGCCACTGCTGTCCAAAAAAAACATTGCTGCACGTTTACAGTTTGCACAAGAGCACCTGGATGTTCCACAGCAGCACTGGCAAAATATTCTGTGGACAGATGAAACCAAAGTTGAGTTGTTTGGAAGAAACACACAACACTATGTGGAGAAAAAGAGGCACAGCACACCAACATCAAAACCTCATCCCAACTGTAAAGTATGGTGGAGGGGGCATCATGGTTTGGGGCTGCTTTGCTGCGTCAGGGCCTGGACGAATTGCTATCATCGAAGGAAAAATTTATTCCCAAGTTTATCAAGACATTTTGCAGGAGAACTTAAGGCCATCTGTGCACCAGCTGAAGCTCAACAGAAGATAGGTGTTGCAACAGGACAACGACCCAAAGCATAGAAGTAAATCAACAAAAGAAAGGCTTAAACAGAAGAAAATAAGCCTTCTGGAGCGGCCCAGTCAGAGTCCTGATCTAAACCCGATTGAGATGCTGTGGCAGGACCTCAAGAAAGCGATTCACACCAGACATCCAAATAATATTGCTGAACTGAAACAGTTCTGTAAAGAGGAATGGTGAAGAATTACTCCTGACCGCTGTGCACGTCTGATCTGCAACTACAGGAAACGTTTGGTTGAAGTTATTGCTGCCAAAGGAGGTTCAGCCAGTTAATAAATCCAAGGGTTCACATACTTTTTCCACCTGAATGTGAATGTTTACATGTTGTGTTTAATAAAAACATGGTAACATTTAATTCTTTGTGTGTTATTAGTTTAAGCAGACTGTGATTGTCTATTGTTGGGACTTAGATGAAGATCAGATCACATTTTATGACCAATTTGTGCGGAAATCCATATCATTCCAAAGGGTTCACATACTTTTTCTTGCAACTGTATATTAATACTTATCTCACAGTAAACATTTTGACAACTTTAGCAGTGAACCACCAGGTCACAACAAATCTATGTAACTTATATCTATGTATGTATGTACACTCACCTAAAGAATTATTAGGAACACCATACTAATACGGTGTTGGACCCCCTTTTTGCCTTCAGAACTGCCTTCATTCTACGTGGCATTGATTCAACAAGGTGCTGATAGCATTCTTTAGAAATGTTGGCCCATATTGATAGGATAGCATCTTGCAGTTGATGGAGATTTCAGGGATGCACATCCAGGGCACGAAGCTCCCGTTCCACCACATCCCAAAGATGCTCTATTGGGTTGAGATCTGGTGACTGTGGGGCCATTTTAGTACAGTGAACTCATTGTCATGTTCAAGAAACCAATTTGAAATGATTTGAGCTTTGTGACATGGTGCATTATCCTGCTGGAAGTAGCAATCAGAGGATGGACATGGCCAGAAACAATGCTCAGGTAGCCCGTGGCATTAAAAACGATGGCCATGGAATGCCACCCGGGGGTGGAACAATGTATATCCTTTCAGGGTATTGAACATGTTAGAGGGTCTCCGAGAGGTGGGGACATAGACAATTTGCTACTGAGGAAAGAGGCGCAATGGACATTTACACTCAGAACTGTTAAACCTTTTGGTCTAAACGACTACATCTCCTACACTTTTTTCATATAAAGGATGATTCGCAGGATCTCATCCCACTGGTCACTAACAATCTGGATGCAGAGATGTAGTGCAAACCTGGAATATCATCCCATTTAAATTGGCTACTATTGGTGATCCCACATATATGCTGATTGGCATATAAAGATATATATTTAGGTCCAATGTCTCATACTGATCCTTTTGATCTAGATGTGATATTTGATATATAGATCTATCACATCCTCGGGTCATTATATTGCCATCTTACATGCCACCAGTGATCTAGGCGACTATACATGGTACTAGAGATGTGATCATCAATAGTTTTATTGTTGATGTTGTTTTTGCTCTGGTTATAGCTACCTCCTGGGTTTGTTATACCTCTCAGTATATCCCCCGATATGGCAGGCAATTCTTGCTGCCCAGTCAAATATATCCATGATAGCGGCCAGCATAACAAAATAGACAGAAGCGGAATAAGAAGATGCCTCACTTTCCTTAGTGCCGCCTCCGCATGTCGAGTCAGCTCCGCCTAGTGGGAGTGGCGATCTTAATATGAGAGCGGCGGTCAAGCGGCCGCGCGGCGGCCGTAAACAATGAGCCGGAGACTGTGTCTCTGAGCTGCACGCGTGCCAACAGGAGCGTGCAGCGTTCTTCACCTGCAGGCAGAGTGTCAGTTCTGAGAAACAGATTAAGCGAACTGCACTTATGCCAATACAAACTCTGCTCCTGAAGACATGTCACTGCTAACTACAGTGATATAGAAACGCGTCGAGCAGACGCATGAATAGGCAGGGACAGTCTAATTAATATCAGAATGGTGATGGGATTCAATAGGGTAGGAGAAGCAGGGTATAAGGCAGGGCGTAAATAAAAAAGCTCTCACCCGCAAGATATCCATCCCAGTCGCCATCTGTATCATCCTGCTAGTTACATATACACTGTTGCAACAATTTCATTAGTTGCCAACTGGTGTATAGCTGATGTTGTATAGTATCAAGACAATTTAAATACCTTCAGCATATCTAGCAATTAATCCATAGTGTGTTTGGATTAGTAGGCAGGATACCTACACAGATAATAAAATCCTGACACATCCAGATAAACACACTGTTATTAAGTGTGGAGGTATTGTACCCATACAATTGTGGTGTGAGCCAGGGGAGTCGCTAGGTTAAAACATTCAGGGCCTGGGCCCCGGATGTTTTGTCCCATGCCCCGAATGTCCTGCCTGCCTGCTAGATACAACTGTATTGCCGTACACAGAACGGCAATACAATTGAATCTTACACTGGGAAGAGGTGAAGGACCTGTGGTGACATCACAGGTGATGTGATCAGCAAAACAGGCTGTGATAGGATGACCTGGATGATGTCACCATCATGTGACCAGTGCAGGATTGGACCGGAATGAAGAGGAGAAGGAGCCTAATGGTGATATCTGTACATGAGGAGAGGTAAGTTAAGGGAGAGGCAGATGCTGGGAGTTGTAGTTATTTAACTGGGATGTATGTTAGGGCTGAAGGGAGGGATGTTATTGACATGGAACTGTGTGCTTGAGGTGGCTGGGGAGGGGAGTGATGTTATTTATATGGGACTGTATGTTGAAAGTGGATGGTGGGGGGGAATGATGTTTACGTACATGGGAATTATTGTTTAGGCTACGTTCACACTTGCGTTTGGGGATCCGCTTGTGAGATCCGTTTCAAGGCTCTCACAAGCAGCCCCAAATGCATCAGTTTAACCCCAATGCATTCTGAATGGATGCGGATCCAATCAGAATGCATCCGTTCAGGATCGATTCGTTTGTATTAGATTTGAATTTCTAAGTCTCAATACGGATCCGTCCTGACTTACATTGAAAGTCAATGGGGGACGGAACCGTTTACAATTGCACCATTTTGTGTCAATGCAAAGGGATCCGTCCCCATTGACTTACATTGTAACTCAGGATGGATACGTTTGGCCCTGCAAGGCCATGCGGACACAAAAACGCTGCGTGCAGCATTTTGGGGTCCGCAGCGTACAAGTACAGGACAGATCCGCACGAACGCAAGTGTGAAAGTAGCTTTAGGGGGTGATGTTTACATTGGATTGTGCGTTGGAGGCGGCTGGGGAGGAGGTAATGTTATTTACATGGGACTGTATGGTAGAGAGTGGAGTATAACTGCAGGCGGTCTTATTACTACTGGGGACTCTATAGGAGGGTCTTATAGATCCGCCTTATTTCTACTAACCGCACTATGGTGGCCTTATTACTACTGAGGGGTCTGTAGGGAGCTTTATTAACACTGGGAGAACAATAGGGGGCCTTATTTCTACTGGGGACTCTGTGAGGGTAATATTAATATGGGAGGACTCTTCTAATAATGGGGGCATTGTTGAGGAGCATTATCACGGTTGGGGCAGTGTTACTAATGAAGGCATTCTAGAAGGGAATTACTATTGGTGGGACTATGAGGAGCACTATTACTATGGGGGGCAGTAATGTTTCTTCAGGATAGTATTTAGGGGTATTGGGGGGGCAGGGGCATAACTAAAGGCTCATGGGCCCCGGTGCAAGAGTTCAGCTTGGGCTCCCCTTCCCTCAGTGCGTTGTGTGTCTTCTTATGTGGCACAAGTGTCTTTGGGCCCCTTCAGGCTCCTGGGCCCGGTAGCGACTGCTAGCTCTGCACCCCCTATAGCTACACCCCTGGGGGGGGGGGGGGGGGCACAGCAAGCAGCAGGATAACACTGTGGGGACTCCAGTTGGGGGATAATGATAGAATGTGAGGAAGCTAAGATGTCTGTGTGTCACACTCTGCAGAGACGAGGCGGCTGAGAGAAGTGTCCGAACCGAGTGGAGAATATCTACAGAGAAGATGATAACAGAGAGGAGACGTCACCTGGAGGCCCTGGATGTGACAGGTAAGTTGTCACGAGGGTGTCAAGAGCCACGTCTGACTCCGTTATACCCGGGGTCAGGAAGTCGCAGCGGGTGGCTGCGCGCTCTATGTCTAAAGATCACGTTGTTTCTTAGTGATTGTTTTCTGTGTTTGCCTTGCAATCCTTTTTGTCTCACTCAGGGATCCGTAGCTTCTCCTCCTCAGCTGTTTCTTGTCTGCCACTCCCAACCTCCTTATATTCTCCTCTCACACTTCTCTAGTTGCCAGTTATAGAGCTTCCTGCCTGGACATCTATACTGACCCACTGGAGCTGTGAATCCTGGTTGTTGTTCCAGAGTGCTACCCTCCGGATCCCTGTTGGGCTTTTTGTTGTCTCCTGTTGTCGCCCACCTGGGATTATATGTTTAGTCTGTATTGTCTGTCCTCCCCTTGGTGTTTTCCTTTAGAGCTAGTGGTGCGGACTAGTGTTCCCACCGCCCTGTTCACTATCTAGGGCTCATCTTAGGGAAAGCCAGGGTTTTAGGCACGTGATCGGCGTACGGGTGAGGAACCCGTCTAGGGACGTCAGGGCAGCCAGGTGCCAGCCGCAAGGTGAGTCAGGGGTCACCACCTTCCCTCTCACTTGGGCAGGGCCTTCCTCTTTCCCTCCCTCTGTGTCACGTATGTGATAGTCACGCCGATCGTGATATAAGTGCTGCTGTATAGTAAGTACAGCAAAGTGCGGGGGGGGGGGCAACATATTTATTGGGGCTTGTGCCCCGGATCTTTTGAGACCCTAGCAACGCCCCTGGTGTGAGCCATCCCTCCAGACTTAGCCTGATGAGTTCATCATGTGGTAGGTTGCCACGATTTTAATAAATACAAGAATAAAGTTTCCTTTTAAGCGTTTATTCAGGCAGTAAAATATGATCAATGAATCAACCTAAAATGTATCGATTCTTTATGCCTCTAGCTACTCTATGTATCTATCTATGTATTTCTGTATCTATCTGCATATCTATCTATATTTTATCTATCTAGTGCAAGTTGGTCTTTTAACTTGAAAAATTGCGAACATTTGAGATTATGTGGCCTTTGACTTGTAAATTAATTGGGCTTGGGAACCTGCCCACCAGTTTGTGTTTGGAGATGTGCAACTATGAATCCATGGATCTATTGGGCCGTGCACCAACTGGGTTTATGAGCTTTGAACTTGCAAAACGTTTGGGAGCTTTGGAACTATACTGTACCAAGGGGACTGTTCCTATGTGGGACTGCGAAGCTATGCATATACTAAACTTGGATCTCTGGAAATGGACTGCAAAACTAATGTTTGAGCTTCCCATCTCAGTAAATGTAACACTATATATTTATCAAAAAGTTATCCAAAAATGTAATTGTGAATTTGTCATTGTGTAATGTCAACTCTTGAGAATTTAAGAAACCATATCTGATGTATTTTAGTCTCTGCCTTTGAGGAATGTCATTATTAACATTTTATATTCAAAAAACTAATCGAGCCCCATTACATTTGCTCCATTCTGTGTCATTATTGTTATGCTTGTAATCAATGAAACCCAATTTGCTAAATGGAACATCTGCTTTCCAAATAACTTGTGTGCATTAACTAGAAGGAGGCGGCGGTGATTATCGTATTATCGCTTACATACAAGCGCGTCGCTGACAGAACGAGCTCAGAGCAAGAAAGCAAGATTTGAGACTTCCAACTAAATGAGAAAATAATAACCGGATCTAGCATCTGTGGCGGTTACATTGTGGAAATGTGCGCTATAACTGTTGATTAACATTGAAATTTTCCATTATGGAAGGAGAGTGTTGATAAATGATTGTCACCTCACCAATATTGTAAAAGTCACTTTAAAACAAAGTTATTTGGAGACATTACGTTATGGATTGGATGGTGTTGGAGTTGCGCTGCAGAAGGTCCCAGCAATTATAATTCCAATGATAGTGATTCCAGTGATAATAATTCATTTTAATGCCTTTTCTATTCTTTATTCCAACAAAACAGCAATCAGTGCAGGCAATGCCCCTGGAGATTGGTGCCCTCTGTTGACTATGAGTGGTCTGTGCATGGTCCTAACCTCCCCTCCCCTTGCTCATATCAGATTGCTCAATGTTCACAACTGGACAGCACCCATTGAGGAGGGGGTACAAGACAGTGCACCTGAAACTGTGTTTGCACTGGGGAAGTGGTGGAGCGGCAGGTTCTCGTGTACCGAGTTGGGATTGGGACACGTAGGATGGTAGAGCGTCTCTTTGCTGCTCAGCAGCAGATGCGGCACACTCTCTAGTGATGGTGAAGTCATTTTTCAGTAACTTTATTTACATATAAGTTGCTCACTATGGGGCCCAATTACGATCACAATGACTCCTAAGACCCCCTATGCTACTGCCAGGCACTGATATGGGAAAAACTATCTGCTTCACTGTAGGACTTCAGCTACGGGCTTTGTCTACTGGGGATATGTTTGTTGCCAAGGTTTCCAACTGTTTCCAGTAGCAACAAGCAAAATTGTGAATACAGCTCTGAGTATAATAATATAATAATAATACTCAAGATCTGTGCAAGTTATGTAAAGTAATGCATTTACAAGGCTGCTTAGATTTTTATGTAGATTATGTTTTAGCTTTATAATCTTCTTCAAAAGCTGACATAGAAAATAATACATGTCAATAAAAGCTCCGCTCACAATGACATAAAGGCAAACCTCTGATCACGGCTTCCATAGGGCACAATATAAAGGTCTACAGAAGATAACGGAGAAACGATTGCACAGTAAAGGTCATTTTTTTCATTCATGTCAGACGGAGCGATATTAACCTCGTTAGCATCGAGTTTTTATAACAAGGACATATTTCTTCTTGAAAGCACAAACAAAAGCATTGTTAGGATAAAAAAAAAAAAAAAAAGTTCCCGCGAGTCAGAAATATCCTCACATTAAACCCATCAAAGCAAAGTCGATCAATATTCCTCTGACGTCGCTGTTTGCAAAGAAAAGAGACATAGGTGATATACATCAAGTACGATGCAAGGCCAAAATAAAAGTCACTTTAATTACCGACCGTGTAAATTGGCTCCAGTCTGGAGCCAGAATCCTTTTCATTAATTTGCTTGTGTCGCCGTGTCACATTGCTCTGATGATAATCTGGCTAAATGTGTAAAAATAGGCGCGCTTGACGCAGCCTTTGTAACTGACCTTCCATCTTGGCATTGTATGTATCGTCTTACATAATTTGAATTAATCTCTGTCTGGGACGTGCATTTATAGCACCTCATCTGGTAATCTAAGACTTCAGTTTATCTGGGTAACCTTGCTCTGGCTTAAACGGTGGAGCCAGTCGTCTGCCAACACTGGCTGCCACATGATAAGTTCGCTGCACCAAGCTGCCCCATACTGGCATACGCAGAATCCTCATGAAACAAGCACATTTAGCGCTTGTTCACACGAACGTAAGGGCTCCGTGCCCATGCCGTGGACCGCAAACTGCGGTCTGCAATGCACGGGTACCGGACGTGGGCCAGCCGCATGCAGATCGCAAACCCATTCAGTTGAATGGGGTCCGGGATCCGTCCGTTCCGCAAAAAGATAGAGCAAGTTATATCTTTTTGCGGCACGGTACGGAAGCACTCCGTAGTGCTTCCGTGGGGTTCCGTGCTTCCGTTCCGCACAGCATCTCGGGATTTGCAGACCCATTCAAGTGGATGCGGAATGCACACGGCCTGTGCCCCGTGTATTGCGGACCTGCCGTATGCAGGCCGCAATACGGCAACGGAGGGGCAACGGCTGTGTGAATGAGCCCTTAAAGGGATAGTCTGATTTAAGCAGCTTCTTCTTGCTTTTCTCCTTCTGTGGATCCTGCCCAGGTGAGTAAACAATTAGGGCAGCCAAATAAAAATGGCGTCAGTCCAACATGATTTTCTCTTTCACAAAACTCCTCAGGAAAGATCCCTATGTCCATACTGCAACATACTCCTAATCTACTGTATACTGCTACTATATGCAGTTCCCCTCTCAATGTTGCTGGCGTCTCTTGTATGCTGCAAGCAAAAACATACCAACCATGGGGTAGTCCATCTAGCCCAGGGATCAGCAACCTCCGGCACTTCAGCTGTTCAGAAACTACAACTCCCAGAATGCTTCATTCACCTCTGTGGGAGTTAGAAGAACAGTCGAGCATGTTTGCATGCTGGGAGTTGTAGTATCACAGCAGCTGGAGTGCCGAAGGTTGCTGATCTCTGATCTAGCCACTATTAGGCCCATAGATAGATTTCTTTACAGGCAATGCAACAACAAAATGCTGTCTCTCTGATCACAAAATGCTGGCCAACTGCGGGCACTCCTACCAATCAGCTGTTTCTCTTCATACTATACCAAGCACAGGGCTGTATGTTCTATAGCGGTTGTGCTTGGTATTGCAACCCAGGTCCGTTCACTTGAATGGGATTGAGTTGCACATCGGCCATGTGACCAATGGATGTGACATCTCAGACTGAATAGGAGGCTGTAAAATTTGCTAGGGCACTGCTGATTAAGCAGCTGATTGATGGGGGTGCTGGGAGCCAGACCTCCACCGATCAGATACTGATAACCTATCCTTTATACAGCCCACAAATATGCTGAGTCTAAAGATGGCAGAAGAGGGATCCACCACTGAAATACCAGAGCGATACAGTTTATATGTACAGTACAGACCAAAAGTTTGGACACACCTTCTCATTCAAAGAGTTTTCTTCATTTTCATTACTATGAAAATTGTAGATTCACACTGAAGGCATCAAAACTATGAATTAACACATGTGGAATTATATACATAACAAAAAAGTGTGAAACAACTGAAAATATGTCATATTCTAGGTTCTTCAAAGTAGCCACCTTTTGCTTTGATTACTGCTTTGCACACTCTTGGCATTCTCTTGATGAGCTTCAAGAGGTAGTCACCTGAAATGGTCTTCACTTCACAGGTGTGCCCTGTCAGGTTTAATAAGTGGGATTTCTTGCCTTATAAATGGGGTTGGGACCATCAGTTGCGTTGTGGAGAAGTCAGGTGGATACACAGCTGATAGTCCTACTGAGTAGACTGTTAGAATTTGTATTATGGCAAGAAAAAAGCAGCTAAGTAAAGAAAAACGAGTGGCCATCATTACTTTAAGAAATGAAGGTCAGTCAGTCCGAAAAATTGGGAAAACTTTGAAAGTGTCCCCAAGTGCAGTCACAAAAACCATCAAACGCTACAAAGAAACTGGCTCACATGCGGACCGCCCCAGGAAAGGAAGACCAAGAGTCACCTCTGCTGCGGAGGATAAGTTCATCCGAGTCACCAGCCTCAGAAATCGCAGGGTAACAGCAGCTCAGATTAGAGACCAGGTCAATGCCACCCAGAGTTCTAGCAGCAGACACATCTCTAGAACAACTGTTAAGAGGAGACTGTGTGAATCAGGCCTTCATGGTAGAATATCTGCTAGGAAACCACTGCTAAGGACAGGCAACAAGCAGAAGAGACTTGTTTGGGCTAAAGAACACAAGGAATGGACATTAGACCAGTCGAAATCTGTGCTTTGGTCTGATGAGTCAAAATTTGAGATCTCTGGCTCCAACCACCGTGTCTTTGTGCGACGCAGAAAAGGTGAATGGATGGACTCTACATGCCTGGTTCCCACCGTGAAGCATGGAGGAGGAGGTGTGATGGTGTGGGGGTGCTTTGCTGGTGGCACTGTTGGGGATTTATTCAAAATTGAAGGCATACTGAACCAGCATGGCTACCACAGCATCTTGCAGCGGCATGCTATTCCATCCGGTTTGCGTTTAGTTGGACCATCATTTATTTTTCAACAGGACAATGACCCCAAACACACCTCCAGGCTGTGTAAGGGCTATTTGACCATGAAGGAGAGTGATGGGGTGCTGCGCCAGATGACCTGGCCTCCACAGTCACCGGACATGAACCCAATCGAGATGGTTTGGGGTGAGCTGGACCGCAGAGTGAAGGCAAAAAGGCCAACAAGTGCTAAGCATCTCTGGGAACTCCTTCAAGACTGTTGGAAGACCATTTCAGGTGACTACCTCTTGAAGCTCATCAAGAGAATGCCAAGAGTGTGCAAAGCAGTAATCAAAGCAAAAGGTGGCTACTTTGAAGAACCTAGAATATGACATATTTTCAGTTGTTTCACACTTTTTTGTTATGTATATAATTTTACATGTGTTAATTCATAGTTTTGATACCTTCAGTGTGAATCTACAATTTTCATAGTCATGAAAATAAAGAAAACTCTTTGAATGAGAAGGTGTGTCCAAACTTTTGGTCTGTACTGTATGACAATAGAAATCTGTGCCATATTTAACCCTTTCCCAACATGTGACATAATAGTACGTCACATGTTGGGTCTTTAAAGATGGCACCCACTACGTGAAAGCAACTGGGTGCCAGCTGTGTCATACAGCAGGCACCTGCGGCCAATTTCTGCAAGCGGCGGTAATGCCAATTGCGGACATTTTAACCTCTCAGATGCCTTGGTCAAACCTGATCACGGTATCTGAGAGCCTGTATTACCAGAAGCGTGCACTTCCAGTAATGTTCTGGCTCCCCCGTATGGCGATAGGAGGAGCTTGTATGCGGCAGCCCTTGTTATATAGAATGACAGGAGGCTGCTGCATAATGTTTCCTATGGAGCCCCTGTCTGTAGCAATGCATTGGAGTCTATGAGAATAGCAATCTACTGAGCCCTCACACAGCTCCGCACACATAACTACAAAAAAGTTATAGGGGTCAGAAAATTACAACAACAAAAAAAAAAGTCTTTTTTTTTAGTATCAAACACAAGAAAAACTATACGTATGTGGTATCACCTGATTCGTACTGGAGAATGAAGATCACAAGTCAGTTTTACCACATAGTGAACGAAAAACCTAAATGTCTGGCAAAATGGACTTTTTTTTTCACTGTATCCTATGCAATATTAAATGGTGGCGTTGGAAAGTACAGCTTGTCCTGTTAAAAAACAAGCCCTCGTATGACTATGTGAACAGAATTATAAAAAAGTTATGGCTCTGGAAAGGCAGGGAGTGCAAAACGAAAAGGCAAAGGCGAAAAAAACCTCCAGGGTATAAAGAGTTAAAGAGGGCCTGTCATCTCTCCTGACATGTCTTGTAGGAATGACTTGTATTGCCCATAATTTCTGTAGCGTCTCTTCTTATATTTTTTCATTGTGCAGATCCTCTGTTATTCCTTTGTTATTCCTCCTAGAAAAGATATACAGGGAGTGCAGAATTATTAGGCAAGTTGTATTTTTGAGGATTAATTTTATTATTGAACAACAACCATGTTCTTAATGAACCCAAAAAACTCATTAATATCAAAGCTGAATATTTTTGGAAGTAGTTTTTAGTTTTAGCTATTTTAGGGGGATATCTGTGTGTGCAGGTGACTATTACTGTGCATAATTATTAGGCAACTTAACAAAAAACTAATATATACCCATTTCAATTATTTATTTTTACCAGTGAAACCAATATAACATCTCAACATTCACAAATATACATTTCTGACATTCAAAAACAAAACAAAAACAAATCAGTGACCAATATAGCCACCTTTCTTTGCAAGGACACTCAAAAGCCTGCCATCCATGGATTCTGTCAGTGTTTTGATCTGTTCACCATCAACATTGCGTGCAGCAGCAACCACAGCCTCCCAGACACTGTTCAGAGAGGTGAACTGTTTTCCCTCCTTGTAAATCTCACATTTGATGATGGACCACAGGTTCTCAATGGGGTTCTGATCAGGTGAACAAGGAGGCCATGTCATTAGATTTTCTTCTTTTATACCCTTTCTTGCCAGCCACGCTGTGGAGTACTTGGACGCGTGTGATGGAGCATTGTCCTGCATGAAAATCATGTTTTTCTTGAAGGATGTAGACTTCTTCCTGTACCACTGCTTGAAGAAGGTGTCTTCCAGAAACTGGCAGTAGGACTGGGAGTTGAGCTTGACTCCATCCTCAACCCGAAAAGGCCCCACAAGCTCATCTTTGATGATACCAGCCCAAACCAGTACTCCACCTCCACCTTGCTGGCGTCTGAGTCGGACTGGAGCTCTCTGCCCTTTACCAATCCAGCCATCTGGCCCATCAAGACTCACTTCTCATTTCATCAGTCCATAAAACCTTAGAAAAATCAGTCTTGAGATATTTCTTGGCCCAGTCTTGACGTTTCAGCTTGTGTGTCTTGTTCAGTGGTGGTCGTCTTTCAGCCTTTCTTACCTTGGCCATGTCTCTGAGTATTGCACACCTTGTGCTTTTGGACACTCCAGTGATGTTGCAGCTCTGAAATATGGCCAAACTGGTGGCAAGTGGCATCTTGGCAGCTGCACGCTTGACTTTTCTCAGTTCATGGGCAGTTATTTTGCGCCTTGGTTTTTCCACACGCTTCTTGCGACCCTGTTGACTATTTTGAATGAAACGCTTGATTATTCGATGATCACGCTTCAGAAGCTTTGCAATTTTAAGAGTGCTGCATCCCTCTGCAAGATATCTCACTATTTTTGACTTTTCTGAGCCTGTCAAGTCCTTCTTTTGATCCATTTTGCCAAAGGAAAGGAAGTTGCCTAATAATTATGCACACCTGATATAGGGTGTTGATGTCATTAGACCACACCCCTTCTCATTACAGAGATGCACATCACCTAATATGCTTAATTGGTAGTAGGCTTTCGAGCCTATACAGCTTGGAGTAAGACAACATGCATAAAGAGGATGATGTGGTCAAAATACTCATTTGCCTAATAATTCTGCACGTAGTGTACAACTGGGTGTTAAGATTCCCCCTGTCAATCTCCATGTGCCCAAATGTGTGAGTATAAGCGCCAAAGTAACTGCATTAGGTGCTACATGATTAAACTTAAAGGGGTTGTCTCACTTCATGTAGACAAATTTAACAGAAACCATTTACTAATGTATTGTGATTGTCCATGTTGCTTCCTTTGCTGGCTTGATTTATTTTTCCATCACGTTATACACTGCTCGTTTCCATGGTTATGACCACCCTGTAATCCATCAGCGGTGGTCGTGCTTGCACAATATAGGAAAAAGAGCCTCTCTGGTGGCTGGGACCACATGAGTGCACCCAGTCCAGCACTTTTTTCTGTAGTGTGGAAGGATGGCCACAGATTACAAGGTGGTCATAACCATGGAAACGAGCAGTGTATAACGTGATGGAAAAATGAATCCAGCCAGCAAAGGAAGCAATACGGACAGTCACAATACATTAGTTAGTGCTTTGTATTAACTTTCTCTACATGATAAATGCCACTTGTTGAAGGAAAACAAAAATGGATGCGCACACATCAGAATTTATTTAATACAGCTTTAGGGCAACTTTTAGGTTCCAGGTGATTAAATATTCTAAATTAAAAACTTAAAGGGGTTGCAGATTCTCTATTTAAAGTGGTCGTCTGGGTTCAGAGTTGAACCCGGACATAACCATAATTTCACCCCGGCAGCCCCCCTGACTTGAGTATCGGAGCAGTTCCTGGCAGCCCCATGGAGAGCCCGGTACGTCACCGGATCTCCATAAAATGCCTTTGCTCTGCTCAATTTAGCGCAGGGGTAAAGGAGAGCATCGGAGCATGAACTGCTCTGATGCTCAAGTCACGGGGGCTGCCTGGGTGAAAATAGAGGTATGTGCAGGCTCAGCTCTGAACCCAGGACAACTCCTTTAAATAGAGAATCTGCAGAAAAACAGCCACAAGTAACGTGGGCTATAAAATGAAATCATTGGTTATCACTGCTCTAATTTTTAGAGTATCAGATTTTTAATTGAAAGAATTTCTAGTATTTTATAATTGTCTACTATAATCTTTTTGGGGAGAAATACCAGCCAGTAACTTCTAGCAACTAAAGACATGTTTTGTTTAGTTTTTTTCCTTGTCAGATTTCATCTCTTTGTGCCAAAAATTACAAAAAACATTTCAATATATGTCACATTTTCCCTCGGGAGATGCTAATTGCCTCCTTATTGTTCTGATATCACCTTAAGGACAGGCTTCAGCGAGGCCGAGCACCAGACAAATGGATTCAAACACATGAGAGCGGCCGGCCAGTAATCAGATATTATTAGCAACTTCATCAACTTCATGAAGCTGCCATCATTAAGCATTTATTTCTAAGGGATGATGCTTCCTTGATTAGCGTTTCCATTTCTGCCCCAATTAAAATGGTTTCATGTTGGCTGACTACACCTTATAATAATTCCAGAGATGAGGCAAAAAAATAAAAACTCTAAGCCGTGGATTGTATTTTGGCATTGGTTTAAGTAGACTTCGACTAGCCGGAGGATCTGTCACATCATTAACTTGTAATGGGCATGTCAGAGCTGAAGGGAAAACGTTGTATTCTTTCGGGAGGATTTAACATTCTCGTTGTCGCTGCTCAACTTGAGAAGTGCAATTTTTTATTTTTTATTTTTTTTGTCTGCAACAAGGAATCATCTTCCCAGTTCTTTCCTGGAGGGCCTGTCCTTCAAATCTGAGACGTGTTCCAAAAATAGTGAAAAATGGATCAGGAGGGCCGGACTTTAGCCACAATTGTAAAGTTGACAGCGATTAAGGCTGAAGGGGATGGATGCTCTGAGGTTTAGGATGAGTTGCCTTTAAAAAAAATAATAATAATCTTCTCGATATCAGGTATAAAAATAAAAGATGATGCTGTTATCAAGACAGCAAAGCAATCGGCAGCACCGCCTATTGTCATTACATGTCAATTCAATAGTAACCATTGTACTATTAGTAATTGTGTTATACAGTATATATTACTTCTCCAATCACTCCTGTGATGCACTCGCAGAATGTTAATTATGTAATAAATCAGGGGTCTACAAATCCAGCACTCCCATCATGCACTTATGCTCAAAGGTTCTCTGAACTCCCATAGGAGTCAATTGAGTATGCTGGGAGCTGTAGTGTCACAATAGCGGGCATACCGGAGGTACTGACGCCTGCGATAAATGGTCAAGCACTGGGTAAAACTGCTACTGAAAAATACTTGGTGGACAGTTTCATGGTAGCGAATCGATTTAACATGAAATAGTGTAAAAACCCCCAAAAATCATACTTACCTCCTCCATTTGCTCTCAACGGGCCGGCCGCCGGCATCTTGATTGAGGATCTCGGCCAAAATCCAGCGCGTGGTGACGTCATCTAGGGCCGCACAAAATTTCGTGCCAGATCTTAAAGCAAGATGTTGGCGGCCGGTCAGTCGCGAGCAAATGGAGGCGGTAAGTATGATAAAAAAATAAATTCTGTTAATTTTACAGTTTTTACTCTCAGATGCCGCAATCATGTATAGTTTCTGGTGCCACAGCTGTTCAAAACATCGTTTGGGGTACCAGTGTCAGACCCGCACCGATCTGATATTGATGACCTATCCTGAGTATAGGTCAAAATATTGCTTGATTACTAAGGTGTAAAACAGGCTGGTCACTAAGGGGTTAACCAATATGCCCTCTACTGTAGTCACTAAGGGGCGTTAGGTTGGGCACTGTTTAAGTCCTGCACAGGTCTCCTGTGCATGGGCGTAGGAAGCGGGGGGTACGGGGGGATGGATCCCCCCCAGGAAATAATGCGGGGGGGGGGGGACAGGTATGATCAAATCCCTCCCAGCGGCAGCGGGGCAATATGTGCGGCATAGTGATCTGTTTGTATCGCCGTCCTTAGGACAGCGATACAAACAGAAGGCTGTGCGGAGGAGCAGGGCAGGGAGGTGTGTCCCTTTCCTGTTCCTCTGATAGGCTGCTGGCACTACTAGGCTGGCAGCCTATCAGAGGCCGGCGTAGGCGGCGCGATGACGTCATCGCGCCGCCTAAGCCGTACAGCGCTGGAGTCGGGACACAGACCGTAAGAGTCCTGCATCGCATCGCTCCAAAGAGGTAAGTATAAGTGTTAATATTTTTCAATATATACAATACTTAGTTTTACTGGCACATAATGGGGGGGGGCTGTTATTACTGGCACATAATGGAGGGGGGGCCCTGTTATTACTGGCACATGATTGGGGGGGGCTGTTATTACTGGCACATGATTGGGGGGGCCCTGTTATTACTGGCACATGCTTGGGGGGGCCTGTTATTACTGGCACATGATTGGGGGGGCCTGTTATTACTGGCACATGATTGGGGGCCCTGTTATTACTGGCACATGATTGGGGGAGCCCTGTTTTTACTGGCACATGATTGGGGGGGCCCTGTTATTACTGGCACATAATGGGGGGAGGTTATTACTTGCACATGATTGGGGGGGCTGTTATAAATGGCACATGATTGGGGGGCCATGTTATTACTAGTACATGATTGGGGGGGGCTGTTATTACTGGCACATAATGGAGGGGCTGTTATTACTGGCACATGATTGGGGGGGCTATTATTACTGACACATGATTGGGGGGTCCTGTAATTACTGCCACATGATTGGGGGGGCTGTTATTACTGGCACATGATTGGGGGGGCTGTTATTACTGGAACATGATTGGGGGGGGCCTGTTATTACTGGCACATAATAGGGGGGGCTGTTATTACTGGCTGATGAGAGGCGCTGGGGGGCTGATAAGAGGCACTGGTGGCTGATGAGAGGCACTGGGGGCTGCTGGAGAGGCACTGGGGGCTGCTATGAGGCATGAGCTCTTATCTGAGGTCTGATTGGGGTTCATTCATATTGTGGTCGGAGCTGAGGTGTGATCTGAGGTCTTATTAACATTGGGGATCTTATTGGGGCTGTTAGCTGAGGTCTGATTAACATTGGGGGTCTGATTGGTGGTCTGACCTGAGATGTAATAAAAAATATTTTTTTCTTATTGTGCCCACTTCCAGCCCGGCTGCCCAGAGCAGTGATCCAGAGCAGCTTGGAGAAAAAGGCCTTACAGTCTCCCACACTCCTTCTGCCCGGCCAAGCCAGCCAGCACCCCTGAGGCCAAGCCAGCCAGCACCCCTGAGTCTTCAGAACTGTAAGTAAATTATATATAAGGGGAGATTATTGTTTCGGCGGGGGGAAAAGGGGTGGGGGGGGCCAGAGAAAGTACCCAGAATAACTGAAATATATGCCAAACGTTTGGTTAATTTCTGTGACCTGATAAACAAAGAACTGTCCTTTTGCATATTTTTTTGTTGTGAGATTTTTCACATACACACACTTAAAATTTAACGATATAAACAACTCGCAGTTTACTGAATAAGAATATACCCGGTGAGCAAAAATGCTGTCCCCCCCCCCAGATTTTTGGGGGTTCCTACACCCATGCTCCTGTGCAGTGAAGAGCAGGGACTTGGCTCTCAGAGCCGGGGTCCTGCTGTAACAGCTCGTACTGGCAGAAACGCTGATCCAGGCCGTTTAACTCCTTAGATGCAGCTTTCAGTAGCGGATGCGGCATCTAAGTGGTTGCAGAAGGAGCTGACTCCCTCTGTCTCCGATCGGCACCCCATGAATGAAATTGTGGGATGCAATGTCTGTGCACAGCAGGCTGGAACCTAATGAAGGCCGCAGCCATGCCTGCAGTGTATCCAAGCAGGCTGCGCGCCTCTCTGGCGCAGCCAGCAGGTGGATGTCAGTATAGCACTGACAGAATAATACATTGCATTGCAAAAGCTATTGCAATGTATTGTAGACGCCATGAAAAGATTGCCAATTACAGTTCCCTTGTGGGACTAATAAATAGTAAAAAAAAAAAAATCCTGAATATAAAAAAATCTAAGAAAGAAAAAATACTTATTTTTCCTTTAAAAAAAATAAGGTTTTCGACTGACAAAATTTCTATAATAAAATCCCCTCCACCTTTTAGGTATCATTGCAGCCGTACTGACTCGCACTACACAACTACGGTATCTTGTAATTTATCCCACACGGTAAACAAAGGAAAGGGCAGAAATGCTTTTTTTCGTTTATTCATTAAAAAAAACTGATACCAATGAAAAGTACAAGTTGATCCACAAAAATCAAGCCCTCACACAACACTGTAAAATAAAAATAAAACATTTATGGGTCTTGGGATGGAATGGATTTTATTGTGCAATAGTAGTAGAATGTAAAAACAAATTATATATATATATAAATATATATATAAAATTCGTATTGCTGTACTGACCCAGAGAATAAAGTTAGAATATTTATGCTGAAAAATCTCGCCCTAGAAAGAGTAATTCAGTATGTTCTGTGCAACCCAAAATGGTGCCATTAAAAACTAAAACTTATCCGACAAAAAACAAGCCATTGTATGGTTACATACAGGTCCTTCTAAAAAAATTAGCATATTGTGATAAAGTTCATTATTTTCTGTAATGTACTGATAAACATTAGACTTTCATATATTTTAGATTCATTACACACCAACTGAAGTAGTTCAAGCCTTTTATTGTTTTAATATTGATGATTTTGGCATACAGCTCATGAAAACCCAAAATTCCTATCTCAAAAAATTAGCATATCATGAAAAGGTTCTCTAAACGAGCTATTAACCTAATCATCTGAATCAACTAATTAACTCTAAACACCTGCAAAAGATTCCTGAGGCTTTTAAAAACTCCCAGCCTGGTTCATTACTCAAAACCGCAATCATGGGTAAGACTGCCGACCTGACTGCTGTCCAGAAGGCCATCATTGACACCCTCAAGCAAGAGGGTAAGACACAGAAAGACATTTCTGAACGAATAGGCTGTTCCCAGAGTGCTGTATCAAGGCACCTCAGTGGGAAGTCTGTGGGAAGGAAAAAGTGTGGCAGAAAACACTGCACAACGAGAAGAGGTGACCGGACCCTGAGGAAGATTGTGGAGAAGGACCGATTCCAGACCTTGGGGGACCTGTGGAAGCAGTGGACTGAGTCTGGAGTAGAAACATCCAGAGCCCCCGTGTACAGGCGTGTGCGGGAAATGGGCTACAGGTGCCGCATTCCCCAGAAACAGCGGCAGAAGCGCCTGACCTGGGCTACAGAGAAGCAGCACTGGACTGTTGCATGTCATTCGGAAATCAAGGTGCCAGAGTCTGAAGGAAGACTGGGGAGAGGGAAATGCCAAAATGCCTGAAGTCCAGTGTCAAGTACCCACAGTCAGTGATGGTCTGGGGTGCCATGTCAGCTGCTGGTGTTGGTCCACTGTGTTTTATCAAGGGCAGGGTCAATGCAGCTAGCTATCAGGAGATTTTGGAGCACTTCATGCTTCCATCTGCTGAAAAGCTTTATGGAGATGAAGATTTCATTTTTCAGCACGACCTGGCACCTGCTCACAGTGCCAAAACCACTGGTAAATGGTTTACTGACCATGGTATTACTGTGCTCAATTGGCCTGCCAACTCTCCTGACCTGAACCCCATAGAGAAGCTGTGGGATATTGGGAAGAGAAAGTTGAGAGACGCAAGACCCAACACTCTGGATGAGCTTAAGGCCGCTATCGAAGCATCCTGGGCCTCCATAACACCTCAGCAGTGCCACAGGCTGATTGCCTCCATGCCACGCCGCATTGAAGCATCCTGGGCCTCCATAACACCTCAGCAGTGCCACAGGCTGATTGCCTCCATGCCACGCCGCACTGAAGCCTCCTGGGCCTCCATAACACCTCAGCAGTGCCACAGGCTGATTGCCTCCATGCCACGCCGCATTGAAGCATCCTGGGCCTCCATAACACCTCAGCAGTGCCACAGGCTGATTGCCTCCATGCCACGCCGCATTGAAGCAGTCATTTCTGCAAAAGGATTCCCGACCAAGTATTGAGTGCATAACTGAACATAATTATTTAAAGGTTGACTTTTTTTTGTATTAAAAACACCTTTCTTTTATTGGTCGGATGAAATATGCTAATTTTTTGAGATAGGAAATTTGGGTTTTCATGAGCTGTATGCCAAAATCATCAATATTAAAACAATAAAAGGCTTGAACTACTTCAGTTGGTGTGTAATGAATCTAAAATATATGAAAGTCTAATGTTTATCAGTACATTACAGAAAATAATGAACTTTATCACAATATGCTAATTTTTTGAGAAGGACCTGTAGATGGGAAAGTGAAAAAGTTATAGCTATTGGAATGTAATGAAAAAAATGTAAATCTCTTGGTCAATAATGCCCAAAACAGGCTGGTCACTAAGGGGTTAACGGTTGCCATGGACACAACAGGTGTACACAGCACGTTTGCTTTGCCCCCATTGCCATGGAAACCAGACTCCTTCCGAAAATGGATGAAGGACGCCTCATGTTGTTACCATGGTAACATAACACAGCAACGATCCCCTGTGATACCAGAGAAGCCTCATTATCCGTCTAAACTGCGCTATGTTCTGTGCGGAGAAGAATAGACTCCTGAATTGTTAGCAAAACTAGATAAGGCCTCAGGGCGGCTTCCAGAATGGGAAGGATTTATATGTGTTTCATACATATTTATATATGATGGGAGAAGGCACAGACATGCTACATAAGAGAGAAGTCACAGATTGCCCAGAGCAGGCACAAATACAATAAAAAGAGAAAAGCAAATAAATTAGGCCTCATGCACACGGCCGTTGTTTTGGTCCGCATCCGAGCCGCAGTTTTTGCGGCTTGGATGCGGACCCATTCACTTCAATAGGGCCGAAAAAGATGCTGTCAGCATCCGTTGCTCCGTGGTCCGCAAAAAAAAATATAACCTGTCCTATTCTTGTCCGCGTTTTATTAATGGCTGTCTGTGCCGTTCCGCAAATTGTTTGCACAATTTGCGGACCGCAAAACACACAACAGTCATGTGCATAAGGCCTTACCCTGGCATTCTACTGTAATCAGGGCATCTGTCAGCAGTTTTGTCCCTATGACACTGGCTGACCTGTTCCATGTGCCCTCGGCAGCTGAAGGCATCTGTGTTGGTCCCATGTTCCTATGTGCCCGCATTGCTGAGAAAAATGATGTTTTAATATATGCAAATGAGCCTCTAAGAGCAACAGGGGCGTTGCTATTACACCTAGAGGCTCTGCACTTTGATTGACAGGTCCGGGCAGTGAAAACATCATGACACCTGGACCTGCCAAAGTGCAGAGGGCGTGAAAGTTGCAGAGAGAGAACAACGTTTAGGTGTAATGGCAACGCCCCCATTGCTCCTAGAGGCTCTTTTGCATATATTAAAACATCATTTTTCTCAGCAATGCGGGCACATATGAACATGGGACCAACACAGATAACTTCAGCTGCCAAGTGCACACGTAACAGGTCAGCCAGTGTCATAGGTGCAAAACTGCTGACAGAAAAATGGGGTCAGGGAGGGCAAAAATACCAAACATTGAGTACTCACCTTACCATTCTTCTGCCATTTCCACTTCCTATTTTCGGGCTGGAGACGGCAGCAATAGCTTGACTACCCACTCAGCCAATCAGTGCTTGTTTGTCAGGAGCACATGACCCCGCATGAAAAGACCGTGCGGGGACAAACGATCATATTACCAAACGTATTGCCGGTTTGATTATCGCATCCTTTATATGGATCTTAAAAAATATATGATTTGGATATGTATTAGCTTTATAACATATTGCTAGGATATACTATTAATGTGCGATATCTGTGGGTCTCACTTCTGTGAGTCGTTTATATCTCCAGGACAGGAGCCCCGAAGTGAATGGACATCGACCTGCACTTGTGCGGCCACCTTCCATTCATCATTGTAGGCTACCTATATTTGGGAAGTCCCATAGTGATGAATGGATGCACCTGCACAGCTTGGGACTGCTCGCTTGGCTATTTTTGGACTGTCTCATAGCAGTAAATGGAGAGGATACCACAGCTGTTCTCTGTTCATTTCGGGGCCCCATTCTAGAATTCAGGTTCTTCCACTTCTGGGACCCACATCTGTCTTCCATTGATGACAAGGATGGCCTACCTGAGGCTCTTCAGCTGTTGCAAAACTAAAACTCCCAGCATGCCCACACTGCCTATAGCTATCAGCCTACAGCAGGGCATGGTGGGAGTTGTAGTTTTACAACAGCTGGAGGGCCGCAGGTTGGCCATCCCTGATTTATAGCATATTTAAGCAATATATCCATAAATGTCCGAGATGTAACAACCCTTTTAGGGGCCGGAATGTACAGTATTTCCAATAAAGAATAAAATGGTACCTCTATCGAGAAGCTCCATTCCACTGCCGACGCTTCTGTCCCAGCTGCTTCCAGTACACTGTGCACCAGAATTGTAGCGTCCCGTCCATCGTCATGTGCACAAGTGGCACAACCCCTTTAACAATGTTTTGCCCACTGCCTGTGATGTGGGAACTCTCAGAAAACATTGTAGGATATTTGAATATCACACTACATGGAACTGACAGGGTCGACCAGGCGGCCTAAAAAAACTGACTGCAGTCTGTAATCTCCATATAAGTGGCGTTGTTGTCTTAATGAAGCGGAGCCTGAATTTTCTCTAATGAAAACCAGGAAGGATTGCAAAGCTCCTATACATAGTGAAGTGGTAATTATGTTGGCCTGATAACAAGCTCACAAGGAAGAACGCTGTGCTACATGCAAATTGAGATTTCTTTTATGGACTACTAAACTTTAAGTGCAAATTTCTGCTTTAAACTAATGAGAGAAGATTTATTCCCTGACAGTTTTCAGAGAATCCTCTGTAGTAAGCAATGTGTGCGATAAAGCATTGTAAATAGGCTAATCCGGTCACAATGCAATGCTGTGCTGCGTAGAATGTAATAGAACTGAATTTTATCATCTATTTTATTAGAAGTGTATTCTTGTGTTTCATGTTATTTTTATGGTACGGTCGCTTTTATGTGGTGATGATACATCTTGTCTTCTTACAGAGTCAGTCACTGATGTCCCTCTATTGTCCTATCGAGTACACTGAAAGCCCGTCTGTCAGCAGATCTGTCCCTATGACACTGGCTGACCTGTTACGTGTGCACTTGGCAGCTGAAGGCATCTGTGTTGGTCCCATGTTCATATGTGATGGCATCGCTGAGAAAAAGGACGGTTTAATCTATGCAAATGAGCCTCTAGGAGCAACAGGGGCGTTGGCATTACACCTAGAGGCTCAGCTCTCTCTGCAACTGCCGCGCCCTCTGCACTTTGACAGCAACATTGTTAAAGATTTTGGATTGTGGCCCAGGAGCATAAGCTGCATCTCTGCATGTGAAACATGCAAATGTTGGGTCTTATTGTCGCAATGCACTCTGGTGGGGAACCTGCTTTTATAAACTCCCTATTTCCGATGCACAGAGATTTCCAAGGGTGAAACCACTGCCTCAAATATATTTGATAGTATAATTCTCCATTTGATCAAAAAGAACAAACAATATGCAAGTGATGAGTCTGATATTCCTGTATTATACTCCAGAGCTGCACTCACTAGTGTGCTGCTGGAGTCACTGTATACATACATTACATTACTTATAAGTTACTGATTCTGAGTTACATCCTGTATTATACTCCAGAGCTCCACTTACTATTCTGCTGGTGCAGTCACTATGTACATACATTACATTACTTATCCTGTACTGATTCTGAGTTATATTCTGTATTATACTCCAGAGCTGCACTTGCTATTCTGCTGGTGGAGTCACTGTGTACATACATTACTTATCCTGTACTGATTCTGAGTTATATCCTGTATTATACTCCAGAGCTGCACTCACTATTCTGCTGGTGCAGTCACTGTGTACATACATTACTTATCCTGTACTGAGCCTGAGTTACATCCTGTATTATACTCCAGAGCTGCACTCACTATTCTGCTGGTGCAGTCACTGTGTACATACATTACTTATCCTGTACTGATCCTGAGTTACATCCTGTATTATACTCCAGAGCTGCACTCACTATTCTGCTGGTGCAGTCACTGTGTACATACATTACTTATCCTGTACTGATCCTGAGTTACATCCTGTATTATACTCCAGAGCTGCACTCACTATTCTGCTGGTGCAGTCACTGTGTACATACATTACTTATCCTGTACTGATCCTGAGTAAAATCCTGTATTATACTCCAGAGCTGCACTCACTATTCTGCTGGAGGAGTCCCTGTGTACATACATTACATTACTTGTCCTGTACTGATTCTGAGTTACATCCAGTATTATACTCCAGAGCTGCACTCATCTGCTGTTGAGATCACTGAGTACATACAGTGGGGAAAATAAGTATTCGATACACTGCCGATTTTGCAAGTTTTCCTACCTACAAAGAATGGAGAGGTCTGTAATGTTTATGTTAGGTACGCTTCAACTATGATAGACAGAATCTAAAAAGAAATGCAGAAAATCACACTGTATGATTTTTAAATAATTAATTTGTATTTTATTGCATGAAATAAGTATTTTATCACCTACCAACCAGCAGAAATTCTAACTCTCATGGACCTGTTAGTTTTTCTTTAAGAAGCCCTTCTACTCTGCACTCATTAGCTGTATTAATTGCACCTGTTTGAAATCGTAACCTGTATAAAAAAAACAGGGGTGGTTTGGCCATAGATCTTACAGGGAAATTTCCCGGTGGGCTGATGCCCAGGAGGCCACCTGAGCCCTCCTCATGGCCGGCCAGTGGAAGTTTTTGGGGATGTATTTTGTGCTGCTGGCAGTATTTTCTGATGGACTGTGGTATTTGGCTCTGTTGGGGTGGTATAATGTGCCACAGTATGGTATTGCTGGCCCCGCCAACTTGTTTTGGCCCTGCCTTCCATCAATTCGGACCCAACTACAAAACAGGGCCACTTTTAGTTCCCAGTCCGCCCCTGCCTGTCCACACACTCAATCAATCACACTCCAACCTCTTCACCATGGCCAAGACCAAAGAGTTGTCTAAGGACACCAGGGATATAATTGTATACCTGCACAAGGCTGGGATGGGCTACAGGACTATAGGCGAGCAGCTTAGTGGGAGGCAACAACTGTTGGCGCAATTAATAGAAAATGGAAGAAATACAAGATGACTGTCAATCTTTCTTGGTCAAGAAATACAGGGAAAGTCTGACCTCTGTAATTGCAAACAAAGGTTTCTGGACCAAATATTAAGTTCCGTTTTTCTATTGTTTTA
This sequence comes from Bufo gargarizans, assembly GCF_014858855.1. Classification (NCBI taxonomy): domain Eukaryota; kingdom Metazoa; phylum Chordata; class Amphibia; order Anura; family Bufonidae; genus Bufo; species Bufo gargarizans. The sequence continues at coordinate 118,657,973 of NC_058089.1, forward strand.
AATACTTATTTAATACAATAAAATGCAAGTTAATTATTTCAAAATCATACAATGTGATCTTCTGGATTTATTATTAGATTGTGTCTCACACAGTTGAAGTATACCTACTATAAAAATTACAGACTTGCAAAACTTGCAAAATCACCAGTTTATCAAATACTTATTTTCCCCACTTGTACATTATTTATTCTGTTCAGATCCTGAGTTACATTCCTAATTGTGCAGGTTTAAAGGGGTTTTCTGAGTGTTTAAGGCCTCTTTCACACTACAGTATGGCCCCATGCACACGGCCGTGTTTCACAGCCGTGTGCGGGCCGTGGAACCGCGGCCTGGATCCCTCCTGAGAGCAGGAGCGCACGGCGTCACTGGTTGCTATGACGCCGTGCGCTCCCTGCTGCCGCCGCAATACAGTAATACACTGGTATGATCTATACCAGTGTATTACTGTACTGTGCCGGCAGCAGGGAGCGCACGGCGTCATAGCAACCAGTGACGCCGTGCGCTCCTGCTCTCAGGAGGGATCCAGGCCGCGGTTCCACGGCCCGCACACGGCTGTGAAACACGGCAGTGTGCATGGGGCCTATGTTGAATTCAGTGTTTTGCGTTCCGTTTTTAACGGATCCGTTGTTCCGTTTTTTTGGTTCCGTTGTGGTTTCGTTTCCGTTCCGTTGTTCCGTTCCGTTTTTCCGTATGGCATATACAGTATACAGTAATTACATAGAAAAAATTGGGCTGGGCATAACATTTTGAATAGATGGTTCAGAAAAAACGGAACGGATACGGAAGACATACGGATGCATTTCCGTATGTGTTCCTTTTTTTTTTGCGTTCCCATTGACTTGAATGGAGCCACGGACCGTGATTTGCGGCCAACTATAGGACATGTTCTATCTTTCAACGGAACGGAAAAACGGAAATACGGAAACGGAATGCATACGGAACACATTCCGTTTTTTTTGCGGATCCATTGAAATGAATGGTTCCGTATACGGACCGCAAAAAACGGACCGCAAAACGGAAGAAAAAAACGGTAGTGTGAAAGAGGCCTAATAGTGATGACCATGAGGAAAAGTCGACAGTATATAATTGGTGAAAGAGGATCACAGCAGTCTCCTTACAGCTTAGGCTACTTTCACACTTGCGTTCTGAGCGGATTCGTCTCAGACGGATTCGCTCATATAATGCAGACGATGGATCAGTTCAGAACGGATCCGTCTGCATTATATTGTTAAAAAAAATTCTAAGTGTGAAAGTAGTCTGAACGGATCTGTCCAGACTTTACATTGAAAGTCAATGGGGGACGGATCCGTTTGAAGATTGAGCCTAAGGCCTCATGCACACGACCGTTGTGTGCATCCGTGGCCGTTGTGCCGTTTTCCGTTTTTTTTCACGGACCCATTGACTTTCAATGGGTCCGTGGAAAAATCGTAAAAGGCACTGTTTGGCAGCCGCATCCGTGATCCGTGTTTCCTGGCCGTGAAAAAAATATGACCTGTCCTATTTTTTTCACGGCCAACGGTTCACGGACCCATTCAAGTCAATGGGTCCGTGAAAAATCACGGATGCACACAAGATTGTCATCCGTGTCCGTGATCCGTGTCCGTGATCCGTGTCCGTTTTTTCCTATCATTTCAATGGCAAACTTGACTTAGATTTTTTTTTTCATTTTTCATTTCCGTGGATCCTCCCAAAAACAAGGAAGACCCACGGACGAAAAAACGGTCACGGATCACGGACCTACGGACCCCGTTTTTGCGGACCTTAAAAAAAAACGGTCGTGTGCATGAGGCCTTATTGTGTCATCTTCAAACTGATCCGTCCCCATTGACTTACATTGTAAGTCTGGACGGATCCGTTTGCCTCCGCACGGCCAGGCAGACACCCGAACGCTGCAAGCAGCGTTCAGGTGTCCACCTGCTGAGCAGAGCGGAGGCCAAACGGTGCCAGACTGATGCATTCTGAGCAGATCCGCATCCACTCAGAATGCATTAGGGCTGGACGGATGCGTTCGGGGCCGCTTGTGAGCCCCTTCAAATGGAGCTCACAAGCGGACACCCGAACGCTAGTGTGAAAGTAGCCTTATCAAGCATAGCGCCAGTGGCGTACACAAAATCCATGGGGCCCCGGTGCGAAACTGATCCATGGGGCCCCCTCCCTGTCGCCCACCCCCCCTTCCCCCCCAACCCGTCGCAAGAATTTACTTGGGCCCCCTGGATTGGGATTAATAAGGCTCCGTGCCTCTCTGTGATTTCTTTACTACAAAATCACAGTGAGATAAAGTTGTCACTGTGATTTTGTAGCAAATAGATCACAGAGAGACAAAGAGCATTATCAATCATGTTAGTGCTCTGTTTCTACGCTGGCTAGTACGGGGCCTGGCTCTCTTTCACGCAGCCGCACAGGATCCGCTCATGTGAAAGAGCCCTGAGCCCAATGCATGGCTACACTCACCCAGTCCTAACTAATAAAATCTGGTCCTACCTCATCCAGGGTGTCGCTGGCGTCGGCGTGATGTCCACTGGATCCAGAACAAGGTCCCTGTGGTGATAGAGAAAAAAAAGGATAATCACATAAGGAAGGGACGGTGACTGCCCCTGTGAAATCACCAGCAGGGGGCGCTGTGCTGGCCTGTGACACTGAGCCATGCCAATGTATAGCATACATTTCCCCTAAGTGCTACTACACAGTACTAATGCCCACCTTGTGGTCCCTTTAAAATAGTTATGTCCTCCTTGTGGCCCCTCACAGTAGTTATGGCCAGATATATGCCCCCCTTACAGTAGTTATGGCCAGGTGTATCCCCCTCACAGTAGTAATGCCCAGATATGTGTCCCCTCACAGTAGTTATGGCCAGAAATATGCCCCCCTTACAGTAGTTATGCCCAGATGTGTCCCCCTCACAGTAGTAATGCCCAGATATGTGTCCCCCTCACAGTAGTAGTTATGTCCAGATATGTGTCCCCCTCACAGTAGTAGTTATGTCCAGATATGTGCCCCCCTTACAGTAGTTATGGCCAGATGTGTCCCCCTCACTGTAGTTATGCCCAGATGTGTCCCCCTCACTGTAGTTATGCCCAGATATGTGTCCCCCTAGGACAGCGGGCAAAATGGAATATATATACAGCGGAGGCAAAAAATGGAATACATACACAGGGGACAAATGGAATATATACAAAGGGGGCAACATGGATATATATACAGGGGCCCTGTGTGTGTGTATATATATCCATGTTGCCCCCTTTGTATATATTCCATTTGTCCCCTGTGTATGTATTCCATTTTTGACCCTTCTGTATATATAAAATTTTATTACTATTTTGCCAAGTATTTCGGGTCGGGCCCCTATGAAGGATTTGCCGCACTGCCAGATGCTCCCTGTGTTCCCTGTGAGCCGGCACATACAAAACAAAACAAAACAAAAAAAAACTTACCTACTCTGAACCTGCTCTGCTCCCGCCGTCTTGTTCATAATCCCTTCTTCTGGCGTGCGTCGGCCGCGTCATACTGTCAACCGTCGTGATCCCGCGAGACTTGGCGCGAGGGTCACGGGTCTGGAGCAAGGGTGGAGGAGGGGCCGCCGCGTAAGGTAGTTACTGCGAGTGCGCAGTGCTGCACTGCCGGCCAGACACAGAGGCCGGGGCCCGACCGGCCATATACTCTTAAAACCTTTAAAATCATTTGCGGTGGGGCCTTGGGTACAGCACTACTACAGGGGCCAGGGGTCCACAGGCGGCCGGGCCCCCTTGAGTGCCGGGCCCGGTCGCAACTGCGACCGCTGCGACCCCTGTATGTACGCGCCTGCATAGCGCCATCCATTGGATAGCAGCTGTGCTTGGTTTTGCAGCTCAGCCACCTTCATTTTTGTGTGATGAAGGTGATGTCACTGGTTTAGGAAGAGGCCACAGTGCTCACTGGAGCATATTGGGTGTCGGACCTCCACTTGGACAACCCCTTTAAGGGTATATTCACACGACCGTATCTGTTTTGTGGATCTGCAAAACACGGACACCAGCATTTTGCGGTACACAAATGACCAGGCCTATGATAGAATAGCAATTGCGGACAAGAACAGGACATGTTCTGTCTTTTTTGAGTTTTAGAGGAACACGGTGTGCTGTCCACATCTTTTGCGCCCCCACTGAAATGAATGGGTCCTATTCCTAAATACAGTGGTTTGAATGTACCCTTAAGTTGAAATCCCTCAGTATCCTCTGCTTGTTTAGTGTCTTAACAAGCTGCTTTGTATGAAGTGTCCATTTTACACCGGATAGCTACCATAGGAAATAAAACCATTACGGGTGTGTTTAACATTAAAGGGGTTATCCCACTTAGCGTTTTCATACTTGCCTGCTGCCACCGCGCGTTCACTTCCTGGATTCTGGCTGGGGGGGGCTTCATCTTGATTGAAGTCTTCTCCCGGCCGTGCCGCGCGCTGGACTGAATGCGCACGCCGCCGCGCATGCGCAATGGTGACTTATTCCTACAGAGCCGGCGTGCGGGTTCGCAGCTCTGTACTATTCTGGTTGGGAAGAAGTCACTGTCGCGCATGCGCGGCAGCGTGCGCGTTCAGAACAGCGAGCGGACCGGCCGGGAGAAAAGGAGTCGTCTTCTGGGCAAGCGCGACCTTCCGGCTTTTGGAGAAGAACAGTGGTCGTAACCAGGGGAGACCGAGTCACAACAATCAGGTAAGTGGGTATGAATTTTATCCTAATCGGTGGGGATTTGTTAATAAAGTATATTTACAAAAATGATCACTGTCAAATCATTAACAGACTTAACAGTGATCATTATGATGGGAATACCCCTTTAAGTTTCCTAACTGTTTCCAATAGCAACCAGCAGAACTGTGAATGTAGCTCTAGAGTACAGTATCAGTGATACAATGTATTACAAAGTGACTCAGCTTGTTATGTAAATGATATCTACATAGAAAAGGTATTCAAATATGAGTGTATGATTTAGGTAAAATATACCAAAAGGAATTATGTAAATCTATTTCGGAGATGGAGAATCTTCATTACCACATCATTACAGATGATAAAACTGTCATATAAATGACAGAATCAACTTGGATACAAAAGAGTTTTTGACAGGAGCGCTGCCAGTAACTATGGCAGGATTTCATTGAGGATACTAGCCTCCTTGTAAGGTTTAATATCCAGGCTTACTACTACTTGGTATGCAGACAGGAATCCCTACAGCTCTGACAAGAACATAAAAGATCATGATGTCGGTTTAAGAAAAATAATGATCCCTCTATTTCGCTCACTCTGTATGGACTGTCTCCTAAATGACTTATAATGTTGTGTTATTTCACAATATCTTCATTTTTTAGAGAGGACTGACAAACTCCTCTAAGGCAGGACACTAGGATGCATACGAGGAAGGTCATCCGGCAACGAAACTTCTCCAAGTCAATAGCATTAGGTAAAAAATACTCTTCCTGGCATAAATATTATGATCTTATTGCATTCCTAATTTCAACAGCTTGGAGAACTTCAAAGGAGAAAATCCTTCTCTGTACAGAAATGAAATAAACAAGGTTCTGTAATATCTGCCCACTTCCTTCCACCATGAAATTCCAAGCAAGCTTGATGGACGGGCGCATTGTGCCGTGACGTTTGTGAATACTTGGAACACTTGGAAGTGGTTATCAGTACGTAAGAGGATTAGAGTGAACAATCTTCTCCGCCCACCAGCCAAAGATTGGGTTCGAGAATTAAAATTGGTTACAGTTTTATTTTACTGATACCGTGATTTGCAAGTCAAATTATAAAATGTATATAAAGTGTCTGGATTGCAGAAAGTTGATGCCTGGATTTTAGACCTTCAGATTTATTGCACTTCAGGAGGCTCAAAGCGTTCACACATACTGACATTAGAGAATATGCAAAGGCAGTGCCTTCAATAAGCCGGGAAAGCCAATATAGTCCCTACTGTTCCAGATTGAATAACAAGATGTGCAAGAACTAACAATGGCAGTATAACTAGGCCCATTTACAAGCTTGGGATAGCTGGGCGAGAATAAATCTAATATTACACCTGCAGATAATCGTTTGTATTCGATCGTTAACGATGATCTGGCAGTGTAATACTGCCGCCAATTACCTGATGAGCGAGCAAACACTCGTTCATCTGGTAATTGAAATCTTTTAGCAGGCTTAAAAATCCTTGTTTCTCTGCAGCAGATCGTTCAGTGTAATCAGTGCTCTGCTGCCAGCAAACAATGATTGGTATTAGCGATTGCTCGTCCCTATACTGAGGAGGAGAACGCTGCATGTAATAGCAGTGGTCTCCTCCGATGACGATCAGGCGATTGCCAGGAAGGAACGCTTCTCTTCCAACAATCACCTGTAATAATCTGCAGGTGCAATATAATGTTGTTGGATGTTGTATTGAAAGGGGGCAGTAAATGGCAGAAAAGTTCTCATACGTAGGAGGCAGTACTATAGTAGTTATATTCTTGTACATAGGAGGCAGTATTATAGTAGTTATATTCTTGTACATAGGAGGCAGTATTATAGTAGTTATATTCTTGCATATAGGAGCAGTATTATAGTAGTTATATTCTTGTACATAGGAGCAATATTATAGTAGTTATATTCTTGTACATAGGAGGCAGTATTATAGTAGTTATATTCTTGTACATAGGAGCAGTATTATAGTAGTTAAATTCTTGTACATAAGAGCAGTATTATAGTAGTTATATTCTTGTACATAGGGGCAGTATTATAGTAGTTATATTCTTGTACATAGGAGGCAGTATTATAGTAGTTATATTCTTGCATATAGGAGCAGTATTATAGTAGTTATATTCTTGTACATAGGAGCAATATTATAGTAGTTATATTCTTGTATATAGAAGGCAGTATTATAGTAGTTATATTCTTGTACATAGGAGCAGTATTATAGTAGTTAAATTCTTGTACATAAGAGCAGTATTATAGTAGTTATATTCTTGTACATAGGGGCAGTATTATAGTAGTTATATTCTTGTACACAGGAGCAGTATTATAGTAGTTATATTCTTGTACATAGGAGGCAGTATTATAGTAGTTATATTCTTGTACATAGGAGCAGTATTATAGTAGTTATATTTTTGTACATAGGAGGCAGTATTATAGTAGTTATATTCTTGTACATAGGAGGCAGTATTATAGTAGTTATATTCCTGCACATAGGAGGCAGTATTATAGTAGTTATATTCTTGTATATAGGAGGCAGTATTTTATGTACATACAGATGTGTCCATCTTTACCTCCGGTTAAAGGGGTTGTCTCACTTCAGCAAATGGCATTCATCATTACAGAAAGTTAATACAAGGGACTTCCTAATGTATTGTGATTGTCCATATTGCTTCCTTTGCTGGCTAGAACTAATTTTCATTATACACTTCTCATTTCCATGGTTACGACCACCCTGCAATCTAGCAGCAGTGGCCGTGATTGCACACTATAGGAAAAAGCACTGGCCTATGTTTGCTCCTATGGTCCCGGCCACCACTTTTTTCTATAGAGTGCCAACACGGCCACCGCTGCTGGATTGCATGGTGGACGCAACCATGGAATTGAGAAGTGTTTAATGTGATGGAAAAAATGAGTCTAGCCAGCAAAGGAGGCAATATGGACAATCACAATACATTAGTAATTGCCTTGTATTAACTTTCTCTACATGATAAATCCCATTTCCTTTATACAGCGATTTTCGTTTTTTGCTTTTTGGTTTTTCGCTCCCTACCTTCCCAGAGCCATAACTTTTTTATTTTTGCATTCACTTAGCTGTATGGGGGCAAGTACTTTCTAATATCCCCATTTAATATTGCATACAATGTAGTTGAGAAGCTGGACCAAAATTCCGAATAGGATGGAATTTGAAAAAAAAAACATTTTTACAGCTTTTATTTTAACGCCGTTCACTATGTGGTAAAACTTACTTGTGCTCTTCATTTTCCAGGCCAGTACGATTATGGCGATACCACATTTGTATAGTTTTTCTTGCGTTTTAATACTGAAAAAAAAATTGAAAAACTTTAGAATATTTTTTTTTTCTTTTCATCGTTGTATTCTGACCCCCGTAACTTTTTTATAGTTATGTCTACGGAGATGTATGAGGGCTCATTTTTTGAGGAGCAATCTGTGGTTTTTGCTAATACCATTTTCGAGGTGTGTATGACTTTTTCATCACCTTGCATTAAATTTTTTGTGGAAGTAACATATTGAAAAAACAACGGATCTGCCTTTTTTTGTTTCCGTTACGCCATTCGACACATCGGATACGTTTTATTTAAATATTTTAATAGTATGGGATTTTTCGCACGTGAAGATGCCCGTGATGTTATTTTTTTAACTGTTCATTTAATTTGATTTTGAGGAAAGGGGGGTGATTTACATTCTTATATATTTTTCAATAGTTTTCAATATTATTTTTTTCTATTTAGGTACCCAAGTTGACCACAACTGGCAATCATCAGATTACAACTTGTATAGAATAATGGGATTTTCTCCATTATTCTATGCAGTAATCGCTATATCACAGTTTCGCACTGCCACCTGATGGCATGAACTGTGATATACAAATAATGAGCCTCAGCACAGGCTCAAGTTCATTATTAACATAGGACGCTTTCCCCCATCTCCGCCAAGAAAAAGTGTTCCTGACCCGGAAGCTTGTGCTTTTTAGATTTTAGCACTTTCGGATGTCGTGGTCACATTTGACCACAGTATTTGAGTGGTTAAATAAGCGTGGTCGCCATTACCGCTGATCGCAGACATTAGCTGCGCATGTCTGCTGTATGAAACAGCAGGCACCTGGTAGCTATGGTGATCGCTTCGCTCCGGATCAGGCGTAATTTTTAAAGAGCCAACATCTGCCATACATGTCCGGCGGATGTCGGGAAGGGGCTAAGGACTCCACTTTCCCATAAAACATATCCAACACCTATTGCGACATGCTAACACAACACAATATAGGATGAACGACACATATAGGATGTACATCTTGTTGCAGAGTATCATAACATTTATAAAATATTTTTTATAATTGGTCATGTCTTGCAATAAGGCTTGAGGAAATCAACCTTCAGATCATAGAACCGAAGTTGATTTGTTGAAATACTTTGATTTTAATGCTGTTTCAGTACAGAATTCAAATGTATTGGCTCCGCGGAGCCAAAGTACTTCTCGCCCGAAGTCTAGTGAGATTTCTGTGAATTACTTCTTTATTCATATCTACACAAAACCATTTCAAATAGCAATCCGAACTGCGCTTTGGTACGGAGGTACCAGCAGGACCAAGGCCTACTTCGGATTGCTGATGTAAATTGTTTTTCAGTACGCAGATATGAATACAGTAGGAATTAACAGAAACGAACTTTGGCTCCACGGAGCCAATACATTTTAATGCTGAACGGAAACAGCATTAAAATCGAAGTATTTGAACAAATCAACTTCGGATCTATGATCCGAAGGTTGATTCGCTCAAGTCTACTTGCAATACATCTCTGAATCTGCAGAGACAAGAGGAAAGGTGAGGAAGGACAAATCTGGAGGCAACAGATATTATCAGTTTTATAATGGCAGCTCATAAGGCTACTTTCACATCCAGCAGAGAATCTCAAAACCAGACCAAAACGGATCTATTTGATTCAACACATCAGGATGCATCTGTTCCGTTAGGATTTGGTTGTGTTAAATCGAAGAAACCAAGACCGTTATTCAAAACAATGCAAGTCAATGGGTGATGGATCCTTTTTTTTTTTTTAGGATCTGAAAATAATTGATCTATCACCATTGAGTTACATTGTTTTTGTGACCTGACACAAAACTGCAGCTTGCAGAGGTTTTGTATCCGGTCACATAACTGAATTCTGCCGGAACGGAGCATACCCTATTCACAATACATTGGCCCTAAACAGAACCGTTTTGGCATTCCGGTTTTGAGATCCAGCTGCTGGATCTCAAAACTGTAATGCCAAAATACTGATCTGAAAGTAGCCTCACAATTGCACTAATCAGCAATGAGCAAAAGATAATTGAAAAGGCTACTAAAACTCTCACCCCTGCTCCTACCCAATAATCCTCACTACTCCCCACTTCCACCCTCAGGTGCCCCTTTAGAAACATTTGTTGTTCTCCCTAAATTATATTTGTTTTGCAATTTGTTTGTGTTTTTCCTACTGACTTGGTTTTCTCGTAGAAATCCTTCCTCTTGGGTCTTCTTAGTTCTTCTGCTACAAAACATTACCAGTATGTTTTTTACTAGGAAGTTTATAAGACAAAAGCTGTCTCTAATGTTCCTCCCTGTTAAACATTATGGCTATTTTATGTATATATGTTTACAAGCTCTCTCCCACCAGTATCTCGCAGGCTTTCTGCGAGGAGGGAATGTTATATTACTGTCATCTCTTACTGACAACGAACAGCGATGCTTAAAGTGAACATTAACAGCTCTTCTGACTCCTCCAAACACATGCAGGCTCGACTCGGCTGAGCAGGCCTGTATCCTGAATGGGGAGCTTAGAGAAAGCTACTGCCTGACACCTCCAGATGTGGCTTATCTTCCTGAAAATAAACTGATCCAGCAGTTCAAATTCAATGCAAATCCTTATCTCCCCCAACATCCGCCACTGAGGAATGCCAAAATCAGAAATCGGTGTTTGGCCATTTCTCCAATATCTATAACCAGATTAGGGTACAGAGATTATAAAGGTCTATCCAACTCCTCCTAGCCTAGGTGGGTTATTTTGGGGGTAGTATTTGTGCCTATAAGGATTGAAGACTTAGCTTCTTCTTAAACCGAGGTATACCATTGATGATAATGTGATATTTGGCTTTTAACCTGAGAGCTGGGACTTAAGGACCAGCGCCGTACTGCTACAGCTCACTGATCTGGCAGCTGCAGGAGCTGTGCCCACACGATCAGCAGGCAACGGACCCAGCAGTCACTGACAGCTGGGCCCCTGCTGCATACGTCGGCATAGATGAAAACACAGATGCGTATTAACCCCTTGTATGCCGCGGTCAAAGCTAACTTCAGCATGCAGGGGGTTTGGTGAGGGTACGGGTTCATTTCTCGTCCCCATTGGGTCCCTGCGCTGCAGTGACGGGGACCTGATGGCTGAGAAGGCAGACCAATGCCTTCCATAGGCATCGGGGCTTCCCTTCTACGGGAGCCTGTGAGATCCAACTCCTTAGGCTGGGTCTCAGATGCTCTCTGTCAGTGTAAGAACTGACAAGCAATGCATTACAATACAGATGTATTGTAATGCATTGCAGAGGGGATCAGCCCCCCCCAGAAGTTGAAATCTCAGAGAGGGGAAAAAAAATGTGTTTTTCATAATTAAAAAAAATAGTTTCAAGTAAAAATAAGTCCCTTTCCCATAATAAAAAACATAAAATCGTAAAAAAAAATTAAAAAATAAATAAAAACAGACATATTGGGTATTAAAGTGTCCATAACAACCGGCTCTATAAAAATATCACATGATCCACCCTTCACCCGAACGCTGTAAAAATAAAATCTGTGCCAAAACAACCATTTTTTGTTAGCTTATATCATAAAAAGTGTAATACCAAGCAATCAAATACTCATATGTACCCCACAATAGTACCAATCAAACCGTCACCTCATCCCGCAAAAAATGATCCCCGACATAAGATAATCGCCCAATTAAAAAAAAATATATGGTATTCAGAATATGGAGACACAAAAACGTGATTTTTTTCCAAAAATGCTTTTCTTGTGTGAAACTGAAATAAATAAAAAATTATATATTAGGTATCGCCGTGTCTGTAATAAATTGCTCTATAAAAATATTACATGATCCACCCAGTCAGTTGAATGCTGTAAAAAAAATAAAACATTTTTTTTTTGCCACCTTACATCACAAAAAGTGTAATACCTAGCAATCAAATAGTCAGAAGTACCCCAAATAATAGTACCAATTAAACCATCATCTCATCTCGCAAAAATTGAGCCCCTACATAAGACAAAAAAAATATGGCTTTCAGAATATGAAGACACTTAAACATGATTTTTCTTTTTTCAAAAATGCTTTTATTGTATAAAACAAAAATAAATAAAGAAAAATAGACCAAATAGGTATCACCACGTCCGTAACAACCTTCTCTAAAAATATCACATAATCTACCCCCTAAGGTGAATGGCATGAAAAAAAAATATATATAAAAACTGTGCCAAAACAAGCATTTTTTTGGTCACCTTACTCTAAAAACTGTAATATTAAATGATCAAAAAAAATATGCACCCAAAAATGATATCAATAAAAACATCAACTCTTCTTGCAAAAAACACAAGCCCCTACCCAAGACGATGAGCACAAAAATAAAAAAATATGGCTTTCAGAAAATAGAGACATAAAAATTGATTTTTTTTCTCAAAAATGCTTTATTATGTAAACATAAAACAGAAAAAATATAAACAAAGAAGTCATATTTGATATTTTTGCATCCGTATCAATATGCTCTAAAAAATGGGTTGTAGTTTCTAAAACGGGGCCATTTATGGGTGGTTTCTATTATGTAAGCCTCACAAAGTGACTTAAGACCTGAACTGGGTGGGTTTTGGAAATTTTCTTAAAAATTTTAAGATTTGCTTCTAAAATTCTAAGCCTTCTGATCCAAACATAAAGTAAACATATGAGAAATGTAAAGTAATAACTATTTTATGAGTTATTACTGTCTATTTTAAAAGCAGAGAAATTAAAATTTGGAAAGTTGCCATTGTTTCCCAATTATTGGTAAATGTGGAATTTCTTTATAAATAAAAATTATATATATTGACTCAAATTTACCATTATCATGAAGTACAATGTGTCACGAAAAAACTATCTCAGAATGGATAAGTAATAGTGTTCCAAAGCTATTACCACATAAAATAACATGTCAGATATCCAAAAAACGGCCTGGTCCTTAGGCTACATGCACACGACCGTGCTGTTTTTTGCGGTCCTCAAACCGCGGATCCGCAAAAAACGGAAGCTGCCCGTGTGCCTTCCGCAATTTGCGGAACGGAACAGGCGGCCCATTGTAGACATGCCTATTCTTTTCCGCAAAACAGACAAGAATAGGACATGCTATATTTTTTTTGCGGGGGCCACGGAACGGTGCAACGGATGCGGACAGCACACGGAGTGCATTCCGCATCTTTTGCAGCCCCATTGAAGAGAATGGGTCCGCACCCGAGCCGCAAAAACGGCGGCTCGGATGCGGACCAAAACAACGGTCGTGTGCATGAGTCCTTAAGGTGAAATATGGCAGGATCCCGAAAGGGTTAATGGACAAATTCAAACCTTTGTAGCACCTAAATAGGTTTTGGGCCGCTGTCTAGTAATGGTGCCACCACCAACAGAATTTAACAGGACGCATCCGTTTGTCACTCATTACATATCACAAGGTCTAATGGAGATACTAATACTTTCTCTTCCCGTATTTGCAGGAACAAGATTACCGCTTAAAATAAGTAGGACATAACTACCCCTAAAGCATAAAGGTTTCTTTAAACTTTCCAAATCCCTCCAGGGGCTGTGCTCAGTATTGCCAGCACTGCACAGTTCAATGCCTTCTTTAGTTTGTTGTTGTTATATGGAGGAATTTCATAATGCAAGAGAGAATAATAAATTGTCTGTGTGAATTATGTTCTAATGCCAGGTAAATATCCCAGAGTAACAAACTACCCCTAACAAAATAATCACTGTTTTATGAATTGCAATAAACCACTCATTGACTGTGTCTATAAACCAGTGGAGTGGATTAGTTGCTTCAGTTCTAATAAGGGAGGGTTTGCAGCTTCTAGATTGAAATATTTATTATGCTGATTCAATCATGAGTCTTGATCCATCTCCTGGTTTTCACCCTGTCCATTTCTGCTGCTTGAGGTGAGCACTTATTCACCAGTTCCATATGTTTTCTACCTGAATACATTTCCATATAAAAATCTGATAAATCTAATAATTAATGAAGTGTAGACTCAGATTGGAAAATAATGGTAAAATACTGCATTGCCCCTCCATCTTTCTAGCCAGTCTAAATGCTAGGCATGCACTGTCTAACAACCATACTTTAAACAGCATGACCTTGAATCTGAATGGACTTAACTGATGGTCTTCTCCCTAATGTTCTGCTCGCTGACTTGCCCAAGCACCTGGAAAGTCTTTTTAGGTTTAGGCTACATCACTACTTAAATTGACAGTAAATAAACCAGACCTTTCTCTATTTCTGCCATATTAATCAGATTTTTCTGGAAATACATTTAGGTGGGGAACCACTTTAAGGGCGAAGCCCAAGAAATTCTGCATTAGACCATTCCAATCTAATGTTAGTAGAAATAATCCACTACCTTAGGGTCCATTCACACGTCCGCAAAATGGGTCCACATCCGTTAAGCAATTTTGTCGCAGACACGGACAAGAAAAGGCATTTCTATTATAGTGTCGGCCATGTGCGGTCTGCAAAATGAGAAATGTATATGTCTGATGTCCGTGTTTTGCGGACCGCAAAACGGTTGCGGACCGCAAAACGGTTGCGGACGTGTGAATGGACCCTTAGTGTGTAATGGTGTTTATATCAAAGGCTATGTATACCTTCGGAGAGAATTTTTGTTTGACTGCGTTTTTGGCTAAAAATCATATTTTCTGTTGACCTTTATTAAAAATATTGAGCCGTTCTGTCACAAAGGGTTAACTGTTTTTCTTACTGTGTGGCTGGTACTTTCACTTTGACTTTGTGTCTGTCATCTAATAAACCTTATCTCTAAATTACTAAGAGGTCATAGACACTTTTTTAAGCCAAATTCCTATCAGTAAGATAAGAGCTGAGCTATAATGAGTGTTTATAATGTCAGAGATCAGAGATAAGGAGTCTGTCAGCTCCCCAACTGATGGAAAAGAGAGAAAATCTAGAGGTTTTACTAAAGCATGTCAGCTCTGTACAGAAAAAAGGATTCCATGTTTTTAACAAAGACCAATAAAAAAAAAAGATTTTTAGCTAAAAATGAGGACAATACAATAATAAAAAAAATTGCCCCCAAAGGTGTATGTAGCCTTTAAGTTAATACAATAGGAGCATTTGTGTTACTTTCTCCTAGGTGAGACTAGTACTGTACACTTATTATGTCCTGTGCTTACAATGATAACTATAACAGTTACAATGCAACTAAAACATGTTTTTTTATACATGGAAGGTGGACCTCAGAATTATTTCTGCTGGTAGACCCAAAGAGCCCCATGTCAAAATTGATCGCTTCTGTATAGAAAATGTTCAATTTACCTTCTTTTTTTTTGTACTGGAATGAAATCATGTATCAGTGATGCCAATAGTACAATGATGTGTATATGCCCTGTAAAGATGGAAGGTGGGCTATCAGAATAATTTCCTCTGGTGGGTTCAAAGCACGCCCAGTCCAGTAATGGTCCCAACAAAATCAATTGCTCAGGAAAATTATCTAGTCCTTTCTATAGACTGAGATCATCCAGCTATAGGTCATGAATTGTCATTCCTGTGCATACAATGAGCAAGATTTATCAACACTGGTACTAGCAGCCAATCAGATTGCAGCTTTTGTTTTTCATAACTCCTTTGGGAAATGAAAGGTAGAATCTGATTGGTTAATAATATTGTGAAATAAGTCCATTTTCTTTTACACCAGTATTGATAAATCTCCCCAATTAATATATTTTACTGCGTTGCAGGCAAAATTGCAACATTAATTTAAAATTGTTCTTGGTATCTGGGGAATGTTAATAAATATGGCACACATTCTGAATGATTATCAGGTTGAAATGCGCTTATGGCTGCTTTAATTAACCCTTTTATTGTAAGCCAGCCCATCCAATGTCATCTCCTCTATATTTAACAATTCCATGTCATAATGATCCAGCATATACAGTAATCAATAACGTCAGCAGACAGAGGGGAAACTGATTCTCTGCATTGTGAATGAGACACACTCATTGCAAGGCGCAGAAGTTGAAATTCTTTTTATAGTTTACTGCCTTGGAGGCGTCTGAAATAACACCTAAAATGTTCAAGTCTTCAGGGTGATAAGTTTTTTTATGATATTTCACCTGACACTGTCTCTGTCACTTATAACTTATCATCACAGTCTGCGAGTTTTTCGCTGCATAGCCATCTTTATGAAGCAGATAAATTTGTGAGGAAATAAAAAATAAATAAGTAAAATGTGATATGTCACTTTGATCTTCAAGTCATTCTTGAAACATTACACTCCGATCTTTGAGAAATGCTTAGACTTGGTGCATCTGGTGACCCAGATATTGTGAATATGGGAGAAATTAAATTTTACAAAAAATAAATAAATAAAATAAACTATGTTAATTCTGTGATGAAGAGATCTCTGAGGGATATGTGAAGAGATTTGGTCTTCAGTGGTCTGGTTGAGAAGAAAGCTATATGACAAGTCTCCTTCCGACTTACAGTCATACATATATAAGACAAGTCTTGTGTTTTTTATAATGGAACTAGTGGCTGGGCTTCCTGGATACTAGGTTGCAGCCTTAACTATTTCACTGTCTTTGCCTCATCCTGCATTGAATATAATTTTCCTTTACTGCATCTAAACGATCCTGTTAAAGGTCTAATGATCTATTAATTTTAATTTTCACTACAACCCTTCTGGGACCTTTTACACAGTATCAGGTGTGTATTGAGACTGAGTATCCAAGTAGCCTTTCCCCAAGATGGTCAATAACACAAATATTTCCCACTTCTGAAAAAGGATCAGTAGACTTCACACAATTACTAGACTTAAAGTGGTTCTCCGGGAATTAAGAAAATAAAAATACTTAAATATTCCTTTATTATTAATATATTCTTAAATACTTTTCATTAGTAATAATGGCTCGTTTTGTCTGGGGAGCAATCAGGAGAAATAAAATGGCTGCTGTCCTATTAGTACACACAAAACCTGTCCTAATCACATAGCAGGGGAGGTTACTTCACAACACTGAGCTAAATAGCTGCCTCATCCTCCTCTTTCCTACTTGTCAGTGTCATGGAACCATGAACCAGACGTACAACAGAGATGAGTGGAAATAAGAAGGCTTTATTGGAAATCAAGCCGTAGCAAAAGTCCAAACGGATGGCTAAACCGAAGCAGGGTCTTGCGTAGACAGAGGTCAGGAACCAGGAGGGTGGTCAGACGAAGCCAGGATCAGGAACCAACGGGGTAGTCAGACAAAGCCAGGATCAGGAACCAACGGGGTAGTCAGACGAAGCCAGGATCAGGAACCAACGGGGTAGTCAGACGAGGCCAGGATCAGGAACCAGAAGCAGCAGCAGTCTTAGAAGCATGTGAACACAGGAGGACCAAGCAAGGAACTGAAGCCACAGACCTATATATATGAGCTAGGCATCCAGCTCCTCCCAGTGGGAAGGAGAAGCCGCAGGGTGGGAGGCTACAAGAAACCCAGAAACCAAGATGGCCGCCAGCACATGTCAAACGAAGGTAAGACCATGACAGTACCTCCCCCTCAAGGGCCCCTCCTCCGCGGAGTAAGGAACGGTTTCTGAGGGAAGCGTGCGTGGAAGGCTCGGAGCAAAGCAGGAGCATGGACATCTGCGGAGGGAACCCAGGAACGCTCCTCTGGACCATAACCACGCCAATGGACCAAAAACTGCAACCGACCGCGGACCAGGCGTGAGTCCAGGATATTGCTCACCTCATATTCCTCATGATTGCCCACTTGGACCGGACGGGGCCGAGGAACCGAGGAAGTGAAACGATTACACACCAACGGCTTTAACAGGGAGACATGAAACACGTTGGAGATCCGCATGCCAGGAGAAAGCGCAAGGGCATAGGCTACCGGGTTTACCCTGCGAAGCACTCGGAAGGGACCAACAAAGCGAGGCGCCAGCTTGGGAGTGGGCACTCGAAGGTTGAGGTTGCGGGTGGACAACCATACACGGTCTCCGACCTGGTAGGAAGGAGCGGGCGCTCGTCTGCGATCAGCCTGGAGTCTCTGGCGCTGCGCAGAGACCTCAAGGGACCTCTGGATCTGTACCCAAGAAGCACGTAGGACGGAAAGGTGATCCTCCACAGCCGGAGTATCCTGGGGAGAGAATACCTCCGGTAACACGGCAGGTTGGAACCCATAATTGGCCATGAAGGGAGACGTCCCAGAGGAAGAGTTCACCGCCGTGTTCCTGGCAAACTCAGCCCAAGGCAGGAGGTCAACCCAATTGTCTTGGTGATCGGAGACATAGCAACGAAGGAATTGCTCCAAGGCCTGATTAGATCGTTCTGCGGCCCCATTGGACTGAGGGTGGTAGGCCGAGGAGAAAGAGAGATGAATCCCCAACTGGGAGCAAAAGGCGCGCCAGAACCTGGACACAAACTGACTCCCCCGATCCGACAATCTCCTTGGGCAAACCGTGCAACCGGAAGACCTCCCTGGCGAAAATCGTGGCCAACTCTTGTGCAGAGGGTAACTTCTTGAGAGGAACACAGTGGCACATTTTGGAAAACCGG
Organism: Bufo gargarizans; assembly: GCF_014858855.1. Lineage (NCBI taxonomy): Eukaryota > Metazoa > Chordata > Amphibia > Anura > Bufonidae > Bufo > Bufo gargarizans. Next base: position 118,676,480 of record NC_058089.1, read on the forward strand.
TCCACAATCATGAGAATGACCGTATGGCCTCGGGATGCAGGGAGGTCCACAATGAAATCTATCCCCAGGTGTGACCATGGGCGCTCCCCGGTGGCTATGGGTTGCAAAAGGCCCAACGGAAGGTGCCGAGGGGACTTACTCTGGGCACAAACGGAGCATGCCGCTACATATGCGGCGATGTCGGAACGTAGAGAAGGCCACCAGAACAGACGTGAAACAGCCCAGGACAGCTGGTTCTTTCCAGGATGCCCCGCGGCCTTGGAGTTATGGTAGGTTCGCAACAACCGAGTGCGCAACTCCTCAGGCACAAAACACCTGCCGTTGGGTCTCCCAGAGGGAGCACCAGATTGAGCCGCCAAAATCTGCTCCCCCAGGGGAGAGGTCAGGCTGGTGCGAATGGCGGCCAGGATCTGATTCGGAGGTATGACCGAAGTCGGAATCGACTCCTCCCCGGACAGCTCGGAGTACTGCCGTGATAAGGCATCCGCTCTGATGTTCTTGGAACCGGGTAGGTAGGAGACCACGTAATTAAAACGTGACAAGAACAGAGCCCATCTGGCCTGACGTGGTGTCAATCTCTTGGCCTCAGAAAGGTAGGTCAGATTCTTGTGGTCCGTCAGGATGAGAACCGGAACCACCGAGCCCTCGAGCAAGTGCCTCCATTCTTTAAGGGCCTGCACGATGGCCAATAACTTCCTGTCACCAATCTGATAGTTGCACTCCGCGGAAGACAGTTTCCGGGAGTAAAACCCACAGGGAAGCAGAGGACCCTCTGGTGTTCTACGCTGAGACAGAAGGGCGCCTACTCCCGTCTCAGACGCGTCCACCTCGAGGACAAAGGGCAACCCAGGGTTGGGATGCGACAGAATCGGAGCCGACACAAAGGCGGACTTTAGAGCCTCAAAAGCTCGGATGGCCTCGAGCGGCCAGACCTGGAAATTACTGCCCTTCCTGGTCAGATCCGTGAGAGGCTTGGCTAGCATGGAAAAGTCCCTGATGAACTTCCGATAATAATTGGCGAAGCCCAAAAAGCGCTGCAGGGCACGGAGACCACTGGGCTGGGGCCACTGTAAGACAGCCGAAACCTTCTCAGGATCCATGGAGAACCCCTCAGCGGAAATGATGTAACCTAAGAAGGTTACCTGGGATCGGTGAAATTCGCATTTCTCAAGCTTACCGAACAGCCTGTTCTCTCGTAACCGTTGCAACACTCGTCTGACATCCATAATGTGGGCCTCCATGGATTCAGAATATACCAAGATGTCATCCAAATAGACCACCACACACTGCTGCAACAGGTCACGGAAAACATCGTTGATGAATTCCTGGAAGACTGCGGGCGCATTGCACAACCCAAAGGGCATAACCAAGGATTCATAATGACCGGTCCTGGTGTTAAACGCGGTCTTCCACTCATCGCCCGCCTTGATCCTTACCAGGTTATATGCCGCCCTCAGGTCGAGTTTGGTAAAGACCGTGGCCCCTTTGAGGCGATCGAACAGCTCGGAAATCAAGGGTATCGGGTAAGCGTTCTTGATCGTGATGCGATTGAGACCCCTGTAATCGATGCAAGGCCTCAACTCACCGCCCTTCTTTTTCACAAAGAAAAATCCAGCCCCTGCCGGGGACGAGGATTTGCGAATGTGTCCGCGTGAAAGCGCCTCCCTCACGTACTCCTCCATGGCCTCATTCTCCGCTACCGACAGTGGATAGATTTTGCCACGAGGAGGAACGGCACCGGATTGTAACTCTATGGCACAATCGTATGGGCGGTGCGGAGGTAGGGCAACCGCGCGCACCTTATCGAATACATCCCGGTACTCTTCGTATTCAGGAGGCAACAGAGAGTCCGAGGAAGTACACAGCAACTTGACAGGCCCATGGATGCAACTAACCCCACACTGCGGTGACCACGAGAGGATCTCGACCGATCTCCAATCGAAAGTCGGATTATGCTTCTGGAGCCAGGGGTACCCCAAGACCACCGAGTAGTGTGGAGACGAAATAACCTGGAGACAGACCGACTCTCTGTGAACGGCACCAATGGCTATCCCCACTGGAAGGGTCTCATGAGTCACGTGTGGCGGCAGAAGGGGTCTGCCGTCTATCGCCTCAAGAGCCAGTGGGGAACCTCGAGGCTGCAGAGGAATGGAATTGGCGGCAACGAACACTCTATCAATGAACAAACCACCAGCACCAGAGTCCACCAACGCCTGGGTCGTCACCGAGCCCCCGACCCAGGAGAGGACAACCGTGATCAGTGGTTTGTCAACACGGGAAACCGGGGACGAGGAGACTCCACCCAAGATCTGCCCCCGACAGGACCTCAGGTGCGAGCGTTCTCCCGGACGGTTCGGACATGCCAACCGAAAATGCCCACCGAGACCACAGTACATGCATCGGCCCTCGCGTCTCCGGAGTGCCCTCTCCCCCTCGGACAGGCGAGCAAACCCCCGCTGCATGGGTTCACCCCCAGACAAGTCATCCCCAGGAGGCGTGGGAGGAGAGGGAGGCACGGGTGGGACAGCAAACGTAGGCGCCAATCTGTTAGGAGACCTCCGCAGGCTCTCCTTAAAGGAAGGTCTCTCCCTGAGTCTGGTGTCAATCAAAATCAGGAAAGAAATAAGAGACTCGAGCTCCACTGGTAGGTCCTTAGCTGCAACCTCATCCTTCAAGGCATCCGAGAGACCATGAGAGAAAGCAGCGACCAGAGCCTCATTATTCCAGCCCACCTCTGCTGCCAGGGTACGAAACTCAATGGCGTATTCAGCTACGGATCGTGAACCCTGTCTGATGGACATAAGGAGCTTCGCAGCAGAGGCAGCACGAGCCGGCACATCGAATACCTTCCGAAGAGAAGCAACAAAACCGGAAAACTCGGCAACCACCGGATTGTTGTTCTCCCATAAAGGACTGGCCCAGGCCAAGGCCTTGTCCGAGAGCAGCGAGATCAAGAAGCCCACCTTTGATCTCTCAGTAGGAAAGGCATGTGGCAGCAACTCGAAATAAATGCCCACCTGGTTAAGGAAACCTCGGCACTGAGTTGGCTCTCCCCCAAAGCGCTGTGGAAGGGGGGCAGAACCGGTCATACCCCGAGACACCGCAGGCGCAGCAACAGGTGTCGGGGTAGACTCTGGCGCAACAACCGGGGCGGCAGTAGGAGCGGGCCCAGGAGCGACAACCGACCCATCGGCAACGGAAGCGAAATGAGCCGTGCGTTCAAGCAGGGTTTGCAACGCCACAGCGAACCGACCCAACAGGTGATCCTGCTGATCAAGTCTGGCAACCAGCGTAGGTAGCGAGGATGGCCCTGTACCGTCAGAATTCATGGCTTGGTCCTAATGTCATGGAACCATGAACCAGACGTACAACAGAGATGAGTGGAAATAAGAAGGCTTTATTGGAAATCAAGCCGTAGCAAAAGTCCAAACGGATGGCTAAACCGAAGCAGGGTCTTGCGTAGACAGAGGTCAGGAACCAGGAGGGTGGTCAGACGAAGCCAGGATCAGGAACCAACGGGGTAGTCAGACGAAGCCAGGATCAGGAACCAACGGGGTAGTCAGACGAAGCCAGGATCAGGAACCAACGGGGTAGTCAGACGAGGCCAGGATCAGGAACCAGAAGCAGCAGCAGTCTTAGAAGCATGTGAACACAGGAGGACCAAGCAAGGAACTGAAGCCACAGACCTTCTATATATATGAGCTAGGCATCCAGCTCCTCCCAGTGGGAAGGAGAAGCCGCAGGGTGGGAGGCTACAAGAAACCCAGAAACCAAGATGGCCGCCAGCACATGTCAAACGAAGGTAAGTCCATGACAGTCAGGGATTATGATCCTGAATATAGGATCACCTGAATCTCTCTAGGAATGGAGTTCATGAGGAGACAGGATCATAATCCCTGAAAAGCAGAGCAGAGAGGAGGATAAGGCAGCTTTTTAGCTCAGTGTTTTGAAGTAACGTGTCCTGTGCGATTAGGACAGGTTTTGTGTGTACTAATTGGACGGTGGCCATTTTATTTGTCCTAATGATTTTTCCCCAGACAAAACAAGCCATTTTAACTAATGAAAGGTATTTGGGAATATATTTTTAATAAAATAAAATATTTAAGTATTTTCATTTTCTTAATTCCCAGAGAACCTCTTTATGGATTAAGCAGCACATGGAAACTTTCAATGTTGGTGGAAGGTACAAGGAGAATCCAACCATAAGTTTCTAATTAAAAAGGAAATTCAGGTCATTTCATAATACTATACTATGGTAGTTATAGTTTATTCTTGTGTGAGGGGGCAGTATTATTATACTTTACTTTATATTATTCTCCATAAGCAGAAATCATAAAGTAGTTATATAGGGTGGTCTTACTGCCTACACAAGATGGTTAAATAATCCTATTTAGGCATAGGGGTCTGTAAAAGAAAAGAGAGGGTACGTGCTATGGATATTTGTGTGTTCACCCTCAGACTAGACCACAGTGGTGTGAAGGTCTAGAAAACACAGCCCGGCAGGGTGAATATGTCATCCACTGCACCGTAAACAATATATATATATCACAAATCAAGGACTATTCAGACAACAATCCGTTGTGAGGCCTGACTGTGGTAAGGTGCATATGGACAACAAAGTATTGATTCCCCCAGTGCACTGCAACACTGTATACTATTGTATATTATCTTATTAGTATAGAACGCATTTCATGTGTCCCTTTTACGGACACCTCATCAGGAGCTAGTGAGTGGCACTAAAACAGGTAATCTACCAGGGGCGTAACTATAGGGGAAGCGGCTGCTTTGGGGCCCTGACCCAGAAGGGGCTCATCCAGGAGGAGGAGGAGGACTAAAGTATTTTGTAAGGGCCCCCTCAACAGTATTGCACAATAAAATAATATACAGTGACAGTATAGACAGTGTACAAAATAGATGGAACAGCTGCCGGGCCTGGTCGGAGAGAGCGATCTTTACTAGCCACAGGAATGGGGGGGGGGGGCAAGAAAGGAAGGGGTTGTGAAAAAATTACTGGGGGAGTGGGGCCCCATTCAAAAATATGCTGTGGGCCCAGTCATTTCTAGTTACAGGACTGTAATCTACCTAAATGTAAGAACAAGTGGTACCGCCGCAAGTGTAGAGTGCAGCCTAACCGGCACTAGTGTAGTTATATAGGGTGGCCCACGAAAAAGTAGCCTGCCTCCAGAGATATTATGACAAGATGAACGAACAAGTGGACTGTTTTTTTAAATTATCCACAAGTCACAAAAGATGCTGAAAATGGTCTCCGTTCAGGTCTCTGCCTCTTTGGGCAGGTTGGATTCTGTCGGCTGATACTGCTGGCAGCCCTCCAGCAGTGATGCTGCGGATGGTGTTTGTGATTTTTTTCCTTGAGTTCAACCAGGGGATGTGGATTGTTAGCAGACACTTTGTTTTAAATTTCCCCACAGATAAAAATTGCAAGTGTATAAGTCTGGGGAATGTAGTGGCCATTACCCCGTGTCAGTAAGTCCCGTGAGGTGTGGCATGTTGCTCTTTCTTGTTGGAAAAAACAGGACATATTTTCTCCTGGGGTTAGTTGGTTGTAAAAGTATTCACAGATGTCCAGGATAAATTGCAGTTGACTTAAAGAAAATTGGGCCCGCTGTTTGTACTTCTGACACTGCGCACCAAATGGTTGGTTGTGAAGTGGTGCTTTGTGAGTCAAATGGGAATTTTCAGTGACCAGTACCTCGTATTCTGGGAATTTACGTTACCTGATAAATGAAACCAAGCATCATCCATCATGAAGTACAGCAATGGGTCCAAATGTCCGTTAGCAATCATAGTCAGCAACCAAGTTCAATAATTTCCACGTTTCGCTTTGTCTGACTCTTTCAGGTCCTGCACACATGTTATTAGGTACAGTTTCAGGTTCAGAGATTTCAGCATTCGCTGACAAATCGTTTGCGATACACCAACTTGCTGAGACAGTCTTCGAGTTGATTTTTGGGGCTACTTGTAATGCGCTGCTGAATTTCATGCACAACTTCAGCCGTCATAATTGATGGAGGCTTCGGTTTCTTCAATGTTGAGCTGGTGGTTTTGTTCCTGGGTACTTGTCGGCAAAGGTCTCCTGCATTTCCTTAATCTGCTTTACACATAGCCTTCCACAATCACTATTCACTGTTCCAGGGAGAACACCATCTTTCTGACACAATAGGCCACTTTTAGCAAACTGAATAAGAAATCAAACTTAGAAGTATTATAGTAGTTATATTCTTGTACATAGGAGCAGTATTATAGTAGTTATATTCTTGTACATAGGAGGCAGTATTATAGTAGTTATATTCTTGTACATAGGAGCAGTATTATAGTAGTTATATTCCTGTACATAGGAGCAGTATTATAGTAGTTATATTCCTGTACATAGGAGCAGTATTATAGTAGTTATATTCTTGTATATAGGAGCAGTATTATAGTAGTTTTATTCTTGTACATAGGAGGCAGTATTATAGTAGTTATATTCTTGTACATAGGAGGCAGTATTATAGTAGCTATATTCTTGTACATAAGAGCAGTATTATAGTAGTTATATTCTTGTACATAGGAGCAGTATTATAGTAGTTATATTCTTGTATATAGGAGCAGTATTATAGTAGTTATATTCTTGTACATAGGAGCCAGTATTATAGTAGATATATTCTTGTATATAGGAGCCAGTCTTATAGTAGTTATATTTTTGTACATAGGAGGCAGTATTATAGTAGTTATATTTTTGTACATAGGAGGCAGTATTATAGTAGTTATATTCTTGTATATAGTGTGGGGTTTCTCTCTGGTAGATAGGGTAAGTGGGTGCAGTACAGAGGCAAAATACAAGTTCTTAACTCAAAACGTCAGTGTTTATTCACACTTGAGGCAATTGCACCAAACAGCACGCAACTTTGCAGTCACCTTGCTGGCAGTTCTGCTTCCAATAGTCCACAGCAGGCTTTAGGGGGCCTGTTTCCCCAGTGTGCGGCTCTCAGCCCTCCAGCAGGCACAAAGCCTTAGATCCCAAAAACAGAGACTTCTCTGCTGAGCTCAGCTGCCTATTTAAAGACAGCCAGGTGCTTGCAAAAACCGGCACTTAAACTCGGGTCTGTTATTTGACCTCACCTGGCTGAAAACCAGCCCAGTCGCACATGCTGGGAGGAAAATACCTGCATTGCCAGACACAACCCCTCACTGTGTAAAAATAGGAGCAGTATTATAGTAGTTATATTTTTTGTACATAGGAAACAGTATTATAGTAGTTATATTCTTCTATATAGGAGGCAGTATTATAGTTGTTATATTCTTGGACATAGAAACAATATTATAGTAGTTATATTTTTGTACATAGGAGACTGTATTGTAGTAGTTATATTCTTGTACATAGGAGCAGTATTATAGTAGTTATATTTTTGTACATAGGAGACAGTATTGTAGTAGTTATATTTTTGTACATAGGAGCAGTATTATAATAGTTATATTTTTGTACATAGGAGGCAGTATTGTAGTAGTTATATTTTTGTACATAGTAGGCAGTATTATAATAGTTATATTTTTGTACATAGGAGGCAGTATTATAATAATTATATTCTTGTAGATAGTAGGCAGTATTATAGTAGTTATATTATTGTACATAGGAGCAGTATTATAGTAGTTATATTCTTGTACATAGGAGACAGTATTATAATAGTTATATTCTTGTACATAGGAACAGTATTATAATAGTTATATTCTTGTACTAAGGAGGCAGTATTATAGTAGTTATATTCCTGTACATAGGAGGCAGTATTATAGTAGTTATATTCTTGTACAAAGGAGGCAGTATTATAATAGTTATATTCTTATACCTAGCAGTATTATAGTAGTTATATTCTTGTACATAGCAGTATTATAGTAATTATATTCTTGTACATAGGGGGCAGTTGAATAGTAGTGATATTCTTGAACATGGGAGTCAGTATTATAGTATCGTATTTTTTGCCCATAAGAGGCACTTGTTCCAACCCCCTTCCCCACCCCCAAAAGTGGTGGAAAAATGTAAATGCGTCTTATACGGCGAATACTAATGAGGGCTTCCTTAATGGAATCGCTCATTAGTACCAGAGGAGAGCTCCCCAGGCTGTGTACTCACCACTTCCTGGTCCTCTGCCATTGGCTGTTCTGTGCCTGCGCACAGCTTGAGGGCGTTCTGTTACCTCACGCTCTGAGCGTCGGGTCACAGCTCAGCCGACGGCAGGAAGAAGAGAGAGCACTGGAGGTGAGGAATGGCAGAGTCTGGAGCAAGAAAGGTAAGTGGATTTTTTATTTTATGTGATATGAGGCATGGGGTCTTATTAATATTGGTGGTCTGATCTGAGGTCTGATTGGGGGTCTTATTAACATTGGGGGTCTGATTAACATTGTGGGTTTGATTGGTCGTCTGACCTGAGGTCTAATGAAAAATATATTTTTCTTACTGTCCACCTCTAAAACCTACGTGCATCTTATAGGGTGGAAAATACGGTAGTTATATTCTTGTACATAGGGTCTGTATTATAGTAGTTATATTTTTGTACATAGGAGCAGTATTATAGCATTTATATGTTTGCATTTATTTATTTGTATTCACTTATATAGCACTGAGATATTCCGCAGCACTTTACAGACATTATCATCATGCACTTCCAATCTAAGTCAGTATGTCTTCTTGTACATAGGAGCAGTATTATAGTAGTTAAATTATAGGGGGCAGCATTACATTAGTCACATTATAGGTATAAAAATGCTGAATTAGAACACCACCTCCTATAGAAAAGTGACCATTTGCCATTCTCCTTTCCCCATAGTTTTTTTATTTTTATTATTGCACTGGACTCATTTTGAATTACAAATAATTTTTTTCAATTGGTATTTTTTATTTCTTAAATGATCCCCTTTCTCTGTACAGTCTTGAGATTCTCTAGTAGAATGCTCTTTATTTTACTGTGTTCTATCAGGCAGCTCAGCTGATGGTTCCTTCTCTCTCACCTTATAAACACTCATTATATCTCATTTCTTATCCCACTGATAACAATGTGGCTTAAATAAGTATTTTTGAGCTACATGTATTAGTCATTCAGAGATAAGGGTTATTAGATGATCAGGACAAAGTGAAAGTACGATTCTCACAGCTAGCCAGAAGTTAACCTTTTATGACAAATATTGTGAATATTTTAATAAAGACCAGTTGAAAAAATTATTTCAAGCACAATATAAAGTATAGAGTAAAATGCAGTCATTAAAAAAAATTGCCCTTGAAGGTGTACATTGTCTTTAAGCGTGCTAAGAGAAAAAAAAGGACTTTCTAAAAAATAAAAAATTCTGAAATGTCACTGGAATATATTTTTTTCTTCTGTAATTTTCCTGCCATGTTTTAAAATGAAATTTACAACTTTAGTTTAGAACTCTTCACATTTATTAAATAAAATAATATAAAAGCCAAACCATTTTTAGCAACACACAGCCATGACACGGGATCACCGTTCCGTTCTCTGCAGGTCTGTATGGATAGCCTCAGGTTTGAAAAAATATACACTATTTTGAATTCCCAAACTCTATTAACCTCTATTCCCTCCATGAGACGCTATTGTATTCATCTAGAACTTTTTTCTTATAAATTACTTTTTTCATTCATGTCTCCTGAGCCTTTTGCCAACTTTATGCAAAACCAATCATGTCCTGTTCTCTGGGTTTGTAGCATGAAGAACAGTAAATGTAGGCACACTAGCACTATACATTTAATAAAAAAGGTTGTTTCTTGAGGCCAGGCTACCGATGAGCTATAATCACTGGGGAAAAACATATCTAGCCATGTAGTATTAGATGACCATTGACCGCCATTCAAATGAATGGCAGACAATGTAATGCATGGATGCATCAGATTCACCAGTGCTGATGCTGTTCTTACAAAGTGACTCTCTATTCTGGCACATAGGGGGCCCAAAGAAGGTTGATACTGTACTTTATGACATCCATGTTCAGTAATAAATATAGCATGGAGAACATGGCGGTTTTACAAAGATAGCTTCCAGATGCATATAGATAATATAACTAATAGCGACTGACCACTATATTGTCCTCGGAAATAACTGAGGGGACAAAATCTACCCAATTTAATACTGGAAATAGTGGCTTAGTTCAAGGTATTTGAGAGGCAAATGGAAGAAAATACATAATTGGATGTCAGTTTGTTCAGAAAGGTTTTGGTCCCCAGAGTTGGGAACAGGGTTTTAGTTGGCAGACTTAATTTCTTATGATTATAGTAGCTGAATGTATATATGTTCCCAGTAAATCATTAGATTAGTAAAGCAGATTATACTGTGCCTTAAAAAAGTATTCATACTGAGTGAACTTTTCCACATTTTCACGTTGCACCCACAAACTTAAATGTATTTTATTGGGATTTTTATGTGATAGACCAACACAAAGTAGCAAGTATGTGTGAAGTGAAGAGAAATGGATACATGGTTTTCAAAATGTTTAATAAATAAAAATCTGAAAAGTGTGGCGTCCATTTGTATTTATACTCCTGTGCCAATATACTCCTAAATAAAATCCAGTGTGACCAATTGCCGTCAGAAGTCACCTAATTAGTAAAATGAGTCCACCTTTGTGTAATTTATTTTCAGTATAACTACAGCTGTTCTGTGAAGGCCTCAGAGGTTTGTTAGAGAACATTCGAGATCAAACAGCATCATGAAAACCAAAGAGCACACCAGACAGGTTAAGGATAATGTTGTGGAGAAGTGTAAATCAGGGTTAGGTTATAAAAAATATTTCCCAGGCTTTGAACATCTCGCTGAGCACTGTTCATTAGCGTTGAGTGAACTTGCGATTTTCTAGTTCGGCGTTTGGGTTATCTAAGAATTTTTATAATGGATTCCATTAGCCTGGACCATAACGGAATTCTATGACGGCATGCATCACGGAAGCCTAAAAGAGGCATTCCATATTTATTCTATCCTAATAAAGGTCTATGCTAATATGAAGGAATGCAATACGGAATGAAACATGGTGGCAGCATCATGCTGTGGGGATGCTTTTCTTAAGCTGGTCAGATTTGATGGGAAAATGGATGAATCTAAATACAGGGCACTCCTGGAGGAAAATCCGGTAGAGGCTGCAAAATACTTGAGACTGGGGCGGAGGTCCACCTTCCAGCAGGACAATGACTCTAAACATCCAGCCAGAGCTGCAATGGAATAGTTTAGATCACAGCATATTCATGTGTTAGAACGGGCCAGTTACAGTCCAGACCTAAATCCCATTGAGAATCTGTGGCAAGAATTGAAAACTGCTGTTCACAGAAGATCTTCATCCAATCTGACTAAACGCAAGCTATTTTGCAAAGTAGAATGGGCAAAAATTTCAGCCTCTAGATTTGCAAAGCTGGTAGAGACTTACACGAAAAGACTTGCAGCTGTTATTGCAATGAAAGTTGGCCCTACAACGTATATAAATACTGAATATAAATGCACACCACGCGTTATTTATTTATTAAAAGTTTTGAAAACCATTTATCATTTGCCATTCACTTCATACATACTTGCTACTTTGTGTTGGTCTATCACATAAAATCCCAATAAAGTATTATAAGGAAAAGTTCCAGGGGTATGAATACTTTTTTCAAGGAAATGTAAAAAAAAAAGACAGCCTGATCCCCAAAAATGAGGATGCTTGGGGGGGGGGGGGGGGTGCTGATGAGTGTTTCATAATGTGATAAAGTTTTCTGATCACACATAGAGAAGACAAGTGCCACCGGCAAAACTGCATGACCGTAACAAAAAATGCAGTCTTTTCCTACAGAGAAGGCACCATCTCTAACCCCCCAACTGCCCCCCCCCCCCAAGTTATTTTTACCTAGTCCCCAATGTTCTGGTTCCTTCAGCAAGGCTGTCTGTTCAATTTCCAAGCTAGAGTTGTCATCAGCTGCCTGGGAACCTGTACAGCAAATAACTCTCTGCACATGCTTTGCATTTAGCTTCTGCGTCACATAGTTACTAGTTACACCCCTGATATCTAACACTATTAAGGCTTACACAGCTTTATACAAGTTGAGCTAACTGGTCCTGCATGCATAGATGGCCAAAGGGGTAAACTGATTTGCATATCTCCGCCCACAGTAGTAAAACGAGGAATAAAAGTCTTGATTTAGGGATGTGTGATGGATGGGTCGACTTTCTAAACTAAGGTGACTATTCTATACTCCTCTGACTTTCACAGGATGTTTTCATTCATTCCACCTCTCCATAATCTTACTGGTTACCCTACCAGACAACAATATGATTAAACCATGAACGGCGCCTCCAGAATCCGAGTTCTCTATTATTTCCCAGTCTCGTTCTCCTCTCGTCATGTAATAAAAATGTTGCCGTTTCTGAAGACAGGAGGAGAGAGGAGATCATGGGGAGTTTGTCCTACGTTTCAAGGTGGATCCTGCTGAGATTTATTCTCTTGCCAAAAATAAGCTCAGCTCCTGATAAACACTTTCTAAGAAGTCTCCCTTTTATTTGGCTGTTTAACGGAGCCGTCCTCTCTGTAAATAACCTGTTTACATATTTATCAGGAAGCAGGAATCTCCTCACAGATGTGTTCAGAGAGAGGTCGCATCACGCCTGTCACTTATGATGCAGATAAATATTTTTTTTCCAATGTCTTTTATTCAGGGAAGCAGCAGAACAGATGTGAAGGCCGAGATGAGGGAAATGGTGCACATTGCTTATCTTAGGTGCATTTGAAGGGCACAAAGGAAAAAAGCTAAGGAGTGTTTGAGAAAACGAGAGCAAGCAGACAGGCAGGATCTTAGGAGGATATGGGATAATTTGCTGTGCTTAATTTATATCTTACTTTGTATTTATTGGACTATATGTTCAACCGAAAATATTGACTACAGACCTAATTACTGGTGCTTCATATACCACATTACCCTTACAAGCTTTATTTTTCAGATATGATAAGAGAGTCAGACCTCAGCACCATTCTTTATGACACCTAGGCAGTGCCACTCTTCTTCATAGTATTATTCTTAAGTGGTTACAGAAAAACACCTCAATCTCCAACTTGGAGGCTCCAGCAGCAGAACATGAGTACATCTCTGTAGTATAAGACAAGATGTAGCTCAGGTTCAGTACAGGATAAATAATGTAATGTACACAGTGACTCCCTCAGCAGAATAGTGAGAGCAGCTCTGGAGTATAATACAAGATGTAGCTCAGGTTCAGTACAGGATAAATAATGTAATGTACACAGTGACTCCCTCAGCAGAATAGTGAGAGCAGCTCTGGAGTATAATACAGGATGTAACTCAGGATCAGTACAGGATAAATAATGTATTTACACAGTGACTGCACCAGCAGAATAGTGAGCGCAGCTCTGGAGTATAATACAGGAGGTAACTCAGGATCAGTACAGGATTAGTAATGTATGTACACAGTGACTCCACCAGCAGAATAGTGAGTGCAGCTCTGGAGTATAATACAGGATGTAACTCAGGATCAGTGCAGGATAAATAATGTAATGTACATAGTGACTCCACCAGCAGAATAGTGAGTGCAGCTCTTGAGTATAATACAGGATGTAATTCAGGATCAGTACAGGATAAGTAATGTAATTACGTTATAGGAGGGAAGATAGTGGAGATAGAGACTGGGGGCAAGGTAATGGGACTGGGGGATGAATGGAAGGAGTGACTAGAACAGTTCAGAAGGAAAGCTGTAGGATAAAAAATATACATAAACCTTTTAATTGTATGTATACTAATGCCAGAAGCCTGACTAATAAAACTGGTGAATTGGAATTACTGATGTGTGAGGAGGACTATGACATAGTGGGAACAACTGAGACATGGCTGGATGATAGCTATGAAAGTGGGAATAACTGAGATATGGCTGGATGATAGCTATGACAGTGGGAATAACTGAGACACGGCTGGATGATAGCTATGACTGGGCGGTTAATGTACAGCGTTACAGTCTGTTTAGAAAGGATCGTCAAAACCGGAGAGGGGGAGGGGTCTGCCTTTATGTAAAGTCTTGTCTAAAGCCCACAGTCCGAGAAGATATAAGTGAGGGACATGAATATGTGGAGTCACTGTGGGTAGAAATACATGGAGGAAAAAACAATAATAAAATACTAATAGGAGTTTATTATAAGCCACCTAATATACCAGAGTCCACAGAAAATCTACTTCTATAATTAGGTCATCATCATTATGGAGGACTTTAACTACCCAAATACAGACTGGGAAACTGAAACCCAGGGGCGGACTGACAACTCATGGGGCCCCCGGGCAATAGGAGATTATGGGGCCCTTGTGTCCCCGCACACCCTCAATCCACACCCACACACAGCCCCACCTACATATTGCGCCGCTCCGGCTCCACGCTCATGTGTGCCCGTGGGCGATAAAGTCTCAGTGGGTCCCCCTATACAGTGATAACTCTCTGAGTACAGATAATGTAGTAGATGTCTCCTGCAGTCCTATGTAAAACCACATATAACACTAGTCCTGATAATGTGGTAGTGTTACCTGCAGTCCTATGTAAAACCACAGATAACACTAGTCCTGATAATGTGGTAGTGTTACCTACGTCCTTAGTGTGCCTCCCTGTGTCTCTCCCACGGACTTCATGCCGGCGGCGCTGCCTCCTCTTCCATCTTCTTCTTGTCCGCACAGAACGTCCTGATGCAGCTGCGTCAAGACACAGGAACACTGTGGGCATGGTGATGGTGACACACACAGGGAGAGACACACAGGGACAGACACACACACACACACAGGAAGAGACACACACACACAGGGAGAGACACACACACAGGGAGAGACGCACACACAGGGAGAGACATGCACACACAGGGAGAGACACTGCACACACAGGGACAGACATGCATACACAGGGACACACAGCTAGGCCTCACCACACTCCAGCCAGGCTCCTCTCCGTACAGGAACACACAGGGTCACTAGTGAGGGGGGGGCAGGGTTACTATTGGGGTGACAGGAGGAAGGGAGAGCAGGGTTACTAGTTGGGTGACAGGAGGAGGAGGGAGCAGGGTCACCAGTGGGGTGACAGGAGGAGGGGGAGCAGGGTCACTAGTAGGGGGACAGGAGAAGGGGGAGCAAGGTCACTAGGGGGGTAACAGGAGGAGGAGAAGCAGAGTCACTAGTGGGTGGACAGATGGAGGGATAGCAGGGTCACTAGTGGGGTGACAGCAAGAGGGGGGAGCAGGGTCACCAGTGGGGGGACAGGAGGAGGGGGAGCAGGGTCACTAGTGGGGTGACAGAAGGCGGGAGAAGCAGAGTCACCAGTGGGGTGACAGGAGGAGGGGGGAGAAGGGTTACCAGTGGGGTGACTGGAGAAGGGGGAGCAGGGTCACTAGAGGGTGGACAGGAGGAGGGGGAGCAGGGTCACTAGTGGGGGGACAGGAGGATGGGGAGCAGAATCACTAGTGGGGTGACAGAAGGCGGGAGAAGCAGAATCACCAGTGGGGTGACAGGAGGAGGGGGGAGCAGGGTTACTAGTGGGGTGACAGGAGAAGGGGGCGCAGGGTCACTAGTTGGGTGACAGGAGGAGAAGGAGCAGGGTCACTAGTGGGTGGACAGGAGGAGAAGGAGCAGGGTCACTAGTGGGTGGACAGGAGGAGGGGAGAGCAGGGTCACTAGGGGGGTGACAGGAGGAGAGGGGAGCAGGGACACTAGTGGGGTAACAGGAGGAGGGGGAGCAGGGTCACAAGTGGGGGGAGAAGAGGAGTGGGTAGAAGGGTCACTAGTGGGGGGAGCAGGGTTACTAGTGGTGTGACAGGAGGAGAGGGCACAGGGTCACTAGTGGGGTTACAGGAGGAGGGGGGAGCAGGGTTACTAGTGGGGTGACAAGAGGATGGGGGAGCAGGGTCACTAGTGGGGTTACAGGAGAAGGGGTAGCAGGGTTACTAGTGGGGTAACAGGAGGAGGGGTAGCAGGGTTACTAGTGGGGTGACAAGAGGATGGGGAGCAGGGTTACTAGTGGGGTGACAAGAGGATGGGGAGCAGGGTCACTAGTGGGGTTACAGGAGAAGGGGTAGCAGGGTTACTAGTGGGGTAACAGGAGGAGGGGGAAACAGGGTCACTACTCTCCCATCTCATCAAAGAGGCTGAAAATACGCTTTTAATGGCACATTACCAGTAACGCACACAAGTACCTGCTCCATGTACACAGGGCCCGGGCTGCAGGTGCCTCCCAGTGACAGATCGTAGCACATTCATTTTCAGGCAGAAAATGGCACTTGGCAGCTGTACATACAGCAATAGCCTGTGCCTTTGCATGCGTAGTGATGCAGCGAGAGCGCAGCGCAGGCACGGCATGGCACGTATGAGGAGGCGTGCCCACCATGGTGGAAGGTGGACCCAGGCAGCACAACGAGCGGGGGAACTGAGGCACTGGGCAGAGCTGCGGCAGCCATAGCAAGTGAAGTGGCGAGGTGATCAAGTCATCTCGCCACTTGCTAAAGGTAAGTGTGTGCACTAATCATTAACTGTCTGTAATCCCAGGGCACCACCGAGGATTTCCCCAGCTCCCTGGTGGGCCAGTCGGATCCTGGCGGGCTCCCTAGTGGCCGCAGGGCCCTCGGTCCATGCCCGAGTGCCCGAATGGTCAATCCGTCCCTGCTGAAACCTGTATATCTCATAAAGGAAACAGGTTCTTGGCAATAACCAAAGACAATTACCTTTCCCAACTGGTTCAGGACCCGAGAGGGACAGCCATACTGGACTTGGTATTAACCAATAGACCTGACAGAACAACACATGTGCAGGTTGGGGGACACCTGGGAAATAGTGACCATAAAGTTATAACCTTCCAATTGTCATTCAAGAGAGAGTTTCTTCAGGAGAGAAACAAAAATACCAAACTTCAAAAAAACTAAATTTAGCCAACTAAGAGAAGCCCCAGGCCAAACTAATAAAATTAAAAAATACCACAAAAATAAATATACAGCCACAAAATTGAATATTTTTAAAAGCATCCTAAAATCTAATTTTGAGAGGTACATACCTTATGGGAATAAAAGGTTAAGGAACAAGAAAAAACTAATGTGGATAAATAGAACTGTAAAGAAAGCAATAAATGACAAAAAGAAAGCATTTAAATCATTAAAACAGGAGGGATGCGAGGAAGCACTGAAAAACTATAAGAAAAAATTGAATATGTAAAAGACAAATAAAAGCAGCCAAACTAGAGACCGAGAGATTAATTGCCAAAGAGAGTAAAACTAACCTTAAAACAGGGTGGATAAAAATCAATGATTTAAAAAAAATATATATATAAAATCAGATTTATTTTATTTAAATCAGATTTTTTTTAATATAAAATGCTTTTTGAAGAAAATATATTACCATCCAAAGGTTATTCCATCTTGAAATAAAGTTAGTTTTTAATAATAAAATTAGTTTTTTAATTATGTAGAATAAGGCTGTATATGTTTAATTTTTTGGGTAAATAAATTCCATTAATCCATTCACAATGTCATGCTCTTCCAGAAGTTTTTGTAAGATTATTGGGCAGTTTCTCTGCCTACAAGATATTATCACAGATGCTTGGTTTACTTTTGCAGTTCTCAAAACTGAATTTGACTCAGCAGAGATCACATGCCTCTTCTTCACAGCAGAAATGTTATAACATGAACAGAGTTGAGAAAAATACCTTAATCCTAACTTCTACAAACCTATGAATACAGAATCAACCTAATCAAACTAATATGAAAATTTGTTATTCTAAAAATCTTCATCTACTTGCATATTATAAGTTATACCAGCAAGAATTAGTCTTTATGTAGAAAACTATGATTTAAATCAAGCCTTACTGACTAGTGATTTAAATCGTGATTTAAATCAGTTTGATTTAAATCAAATCCACTCTGCCTTAAAATGTTCTTCAATTATATAAAAGGTAAAAAATATAAATCTGAAGGTGCTGGCCCTTAACAGAATAATGGGGGGGGGGGGGGGGCGAGTTGCAGAGAGTGATGAGGAAAAAGCAAAGCCATTAAATATTTTTTCTTCACTGTATTCACTGAAGAAAATAAAATGCCAGATGAAATGCAGAATGTAAAAGTAAATTCCCCATTAAAAACGCCCTGTCTGACCCAGGAAGAAGTACAGAGGTGTCTTAAAAAGATTAAAATAGACAAATCGCCGGAACCAGATGGCATACAGCCCCCGTATCCTAAAAGAATTAAGTAATGTCATAGCCAGACCCTTATTTCGGATATTTAAGGACTCTATAATGACAGGGGGTGTTCCACAGGATTGGCACATAGCAAATCTGGTGCCAATATTCAAAAAGGGTCCAAATCAGAGCCCGGAAACTATAGGCCGGTAAGTTTAACAGCTGTCATGGGTTAGCTGTTTGAAGGTTTTCTAAGAGATGTTATCTTGGAGTACCTCAATGAAAATAAGCAAATAACGCCATATCAGCATGGCTTCATGAGGGATCGGTCATGTCAAACTAATTTAATCAGTATCTATGAGGAGGTAAGTTCTAGACTTGACAGAGGTGAATCAATGGATGTCGTATATCTGGACTTCTCCAAAGCATTTGACACTGTACCACATAAAAGGTTAGTATATAAAATGAGAATGCTTGGACTGGGGGAAAATGTTTGTATGTGGGTAAGTAACTGGCTCAGTGATAGAAAACAGAGGGTGGTTATTAATGGTACACACTCAGATTGGGTCACTGTCACTAGTGGGGTACCACAGGGGTCAGTATTGGGCCATATTCTCTTCAATATATTTATCAATATAATATAATTATAATAGAAATATAAATTTTTGCAGATAGCACTAAACTGTGTAAAGTAATTAACACGGAAGAGGACAGTATATGGATGCAGATGGATCTGGATAGATTGGAGGCTTGGGCAGATAAGTGGCAGATGAGGTTTACACTGACAAATGTAAGGTTATGCACATGGGAAGGAATAATCAAAGTCACCAGTACATACTAAATGGTAAAACACTGGGTAACACTGACATGGAAAAGGACCTAGGTATTTTGGTAAACCGCAAACTAAGCTGTAGAAATCAGTGTCAGGCAGATGCTGCCAAGGCCAATAAGATAATGGGTTGCATTAGAAGGGCCATAGATGCCGGTGATGAGAACATAGTACTAACACTTTACACATCAGTAGTCAGACCACACATGGAGTACTGTGTATAGTTCTGGGCTCCTGTGAACAAGGCAGACATAGCAGAGCTGGAGAGGGTTCAGAAGAGGGCAACTGGAATGGGTGGACTACAGTACCCTGAAAGATTATTAAAATTAGGGTTATTCACTTTAGAAAAAAGATAACTGAGAGGTGATCTAATAACATATAATAATGTATAAATATATCAGGGGTCAGTACAGAGATCTCTCCCATCATCTATTTATCCCCAGGACTATGACGAGGGGACATCCTCTGGGTCTGGAAGAAAGAAGGTTTGTACACAAATATAGAAGAGGATTCTTTACGGTAAGAGAAGTGAGACTATGGAGCTCTCTGCCTGAGGAGGTGGTGATGGTGAGTTCACTAAAAGAGTTCAAGAGGGGCCTGGATGTATTTCTGGAGAGTAATAATATTACAGGTTATAGCTACTAGAGATGGGTTGTTGATCCAGGGAGTTTTTCTGATTGCCTGATTGGAGTCGGGAAGGAATAATATTTTCCCCTAAAGTGGGGAAAATTGGCTTTTACCTCACATTTTTTTTTTTGCCTTTCTCTGGATCAACTTTCAGAACAACAGGCCAAACTGGATGGACAGATGTCTTTTTCAGCCTTATAAACTATGTTACTATGTTAATGTAATGTATGTACACAGTGACTGCACCAGGAGAATAGTGAGTACAGCTCTGGAGTATAATACAGGATGTAATTAAGGATCAGTACAGGATAAGTAATGTATGTACACAGTGACTGCACCGGCAGAATAGTGAGTGCAGCTCTGGAGTATAAATAAAGGATGTAACAGAGGATCAGTACAGAATAAGTAATGTAATGTATGTACACAGTGACTCCACCAGCTTAACAGTGAGTGCAGCTCTGGAGTATAAAAAAAGGATGTAACGAAGGATCAGTACAGGATAAGTAATGTAATGTATGTACATAGTGACTCCACCAGCTTAACAGTGAGCGCAGCTCTGGATATAATACAGGATAGAACTCAGCATCAGTACAGGATAAGTAATGTCATTTATGTACACCGTGACTCCATCTGCAGAATAGTGAGCACAGCTCTGGAGTATAATACAGACAGGGGTGCACCACCAATGAGGCCAGGTGAGGCGATCGCCTCAAACAGCACCAGGTATGGCAAGAGGGGGGCAGCAGAAATGCCATAAGCAATGAGCACTTTTATTGTGGAAACAATCATCTCTACATATTCAACTGCATTTCTGTACTCAGGACAGCAATACAGTTGAATGCTGCGACGGCAGTGATATCTCCCTGCCCCATCGTTTCCTCTAATAGGCTTTAGTCCTAGTTCCTGTAGTGTCACCGCCAGACATTTGAGAAGCTCTGACAGACGTTCTTCGGACCCTCCTGCCTGAGGTTCTTTTGTTTTGCTTTTGTTTTATAATCTCGTTTCCCTCTCTCAGCTGTCATGTAGTTGCACTGATTGCATCCCTTTAAATCCCCTCCCATACTGCATCACTTTGCGGTTTATACAACTTCCTGGAGTGTGCTGATGCTAGAAGCTGTTACTACTGCATCCACAAGATAAGTCTGTTTTCTTTATTTCTCTTTGCCTGTGGGCTTGATCCTAGGTGACCCTGACTCCCTCCGTATTAAGTGTAGGGAGCTAGTGGTCGTGTCCCCTCACTATTATAGGGTGTTCAGGTGCATACAGTCGAGGAACGAGGGTATGCAATTTTCTACCATTGAGATTTTTGCATAGGCTGAGAGCAGTAAGGGAGAGAGCTAGGGCTCTTACAGGGCTTACCCTCCTGTTCCTTAGTTTTGGATCAAGTCAGTCGGATCTTCATTTGTGTCTTCTAGTTTTCTGTAACACCATCCGTGACATGTAGCCTATCAGAGGCCAGCGTCATCATTATTATGCTGTCACGGCTAAGGATGGGGGAAACCCTCAGCCGTGTGATGCCAGATGATGTTATGGCTGCTCGGCCAGGACAACAGGATAGGGAAGATGTCCGTGCGCAGCAAACATAAAACACAGTGCACACCAGACATACAAAAGTGCATACACACACGCACACAACTCCAAGGGAACCGCACACATCACTGTTGTCCGCGGCAACCGCACTTGAGGCAAACAACATCATGCCTCAAGCTGCGGTTGAAACAACAACCCAAACCGCGGGCAACTGTATGCGGCTCCCAAGGAGTCACGGCCATAACCGTGGCCGTGACACTCCCACCCCTCAAAGCCCTCCCACCAAAAAAAAAACAAGTGAGGGACTCACACAAGGGGATGGAGGAAGGGGACGTCCACTCTTCAGACATGGTTCCCAGAAAGTCGCTGTCAGCTGCATCCTCTCCCAGCACAACTAGCCAGTCCGACGAGGCCTGCAGCCCGCACCAGCGACACAGGGGAGAGAACCACTGAGAGATGGACGAGGGGACTCTCCACTCACGTCCCCACTCCAGTCGCTGCCAGCAGACACTCCTAACCGGCACGCAGCCGGACCACTAACGGAATGCTGCCAGCAAACGACCAGAGATGGGAACATGGAGAGGGACGAGGGATCACCAATACGGACACGGAAGGTAAGGTGGCGGGGAATAAGCCACCAACCGTGCCGTTAACGGTGATCCCCCCGGAACGCTCTCCCTCCGGAGAACGCGCATGCAGGCCACAAGAGGATGGCACTGCATGCTGCACCCTCTTTCGAAGGTGTGCACCCGCACACCAAACAAACACCACGGTGCAATAAAATCAGGGGGACGCCAAACGAGGCAACGGTGAAGGGATGGCGGGGAACGCCACTCACCGCGCCGTCAGAGACGAAACCCCCAGAACGCTCTCCCTCCGAAGAGCGCGCATGTACCCCTTCCGCAGACGGCGGTACAAGCTTCACCCTCTTTTGAGGGAAGCCACGTGAGAAGCCTCTGTGGTCATACTGTCACGGCTGAGGATGGGGGGCTGAGGATGGGGGAAACCCTCAGCCGTGTGATGCCAGATGATTTTATGGCTGCTCGGCCAGGACAACAGGATAGGGAAGATGTCCGTGCGCAGCAAACATAAAACACAGTGCACACCAGACATATAAAAGTGCATACACACACACAACTCCAAGGGAACCGCACACATCACTGTTGTCCGCGGCAACCGCACTTGAGGCAAACAACATCATGCCTCAAGCTGCGGTTGAAACAACAACCCAAACCGCGGGCAACTGTATGCGGCTCCCAAGGAGTCACGGCCATAACCGTGGCCGTGACATATGCTGCCTGAGTCGGGTGTTTCAGGTTTTGCCTCAGGCAGCAGAAAGGCTAGGTGCACCCCTGAATACAGGATGTAACTCAGGATCAGTACAGGCTGAACTGGATGGACAGATGTCTTTTTTTCAGCCTTAAAAACTATTGAGATCATTTACCAAACAGGTGTAAAGTAGAACTGGATTAGTTGCCCATAGCAACCAATCAGATTTCCCCTTTCATTTTGGGCAGCTCCTTTGGAAAATGAAAGGTGGAATCTGATTGGTTGCTATGGGCATCTAGGCCAGTTCTACTTTACACCAGTTTCATAAATGACCCCATATATGATTGTTACAGGATGAGTAATGTAGTAATTCACCCAATGAACGAGCATTTGCTTTTTCATCAGGTGGTTGGCAGCACATTTTTATGGACCTATTATTGGGAACCACCATTCATAATAAACTTTGTTCCGAATAATCAGCCTGACAATTGTGCAGTGTAAATCTGCCTTTACTGTGGCTATGTAGAAATTTTCCATGCACTGTTGAACAAAGACCTATGGTTACATTGTAACAATTCTCCACTTATCATTTCCAGGAATCACAAGGATGAACCATTCTGTTGTGAAAGCAATAGACAGTAATTATCCCAGAGGTAGAAAGCGCAGTCAGTCTGTCTTTCTATTCAGTGTCCTGAATATGAATGTTAATGAGCAGTATTCATGTGACAAACAAGGTCAGACCACAAGAAGTCTGCGAGTCTCATATATCTCACTTGGTCCCCAGGGTCAGCTACCTGTAATAGGAGAAATGACAGAGGGATCTCAGTGGGGATTATAACATTATCTTATAAAAAAAAAAAAAGGAAAAAAGCTTGGATCGAATATCCCCATTTTCTACGCACTGATCTATTATTGCTTCTCAGCACAATTCATATCGCTTCTCGGTGTAAATAACAGTATACCAAGCCCTAATCTACATAATGTAAATGAGGCATTATCATATGTTTTGGTCAAAATGCATAGGCCCACTCAACACGCCAAGGCTGCCTCTACGAGTAGGTACCTACTCTAGATTGGTGCAGCACCACATGGCAACCACCGGCGCCTCAACGCCATGCCAGCAGGTAGTAGAACCTAGGACTCCATCAGCAACCCTGCTGTCACACTAAGCCCCCATGGCACTGGGCAGCACCAACCCTCAGGCACAGCACCACAGCAACAACACAGTCATCATGTAGTGCTGCACCATGTGAACAGATCTCAAAAGCTCACCTTTCCATGTGGTCTCATGAATTGTGCAGAGAAGCAACTACATATCAATGCATAGCATGTGGACGTGCGATCCATGCTTTTTTTTAAATTTTAACATTGTCTTTTTTCAAGCAGTTTCCAAATTTTCTTACATAAAACTTTTTGAGACAGCTGAATTCAGGTGCAGAATAATACAGGCGAGGCATCAGGCTGGCTTCTCCAGTCTCCTCCCTTGCAGAAGAAGGGTTTGATGCTGGGGAAAGGCCTGAGCTAGTTGTCCCTCTCTTTTCTCAGAGGGCTGGTATCCTGATCAAAGGCTGGTAGTCCGGGTGGCTCCTTGGTCACAGGGCTGGTGACCCATTGTATGTGGCTCAACATCTTCTTCTGGTCACTCATGCAGTCTGGCACGAGTCTCCCCTCCAAGCACTGTTCCCTAACTGCAACACACTAGGGGCTCTGGCTGCTCTCCTTATATACCATTTCTAGCTAGACTGGAACCTTCTGGCAATCAATGAAGCAGATTATTCTGCAGGTCTCCTCCAGTCTCATCTGTCTGCAGTTTGGGGGAACAAGTGCAATGCAGAAAGGGATCACCCACAGATCCTGTCTACAGTTAATGCCACCCAGTTTAAGTTGCCATTGTTAGGACATTGCCTTAATGGCATTCACAGTGCTTCTGTTACCTGCCACAGAGTCCCTAATGTCAGACAGATGTGTGACTTTACTGGCTTTTGCCTTCTCTGACAGTCTACTACCCCACATTGCTAGACCAATAGAGTACCCTTTTAAAATAAAAATCCAGGACCTAGCACCCCATCCACAGCACCGCCCCCATCCTGAGCTGAGGAATGCCTGCGCCTACCCACAGACCTGACGGAAAACCTGGTATTCAAACTGAAGTTATCCAAAGCAGCTGGCCCACACAATTTCAAACTGTACGTTTTTTGGAAACTTTCTTCTGCATACAGACGGGTCCCACGGGTCCTGGAAATCCCTTTTTTCTAACAGTACTGCCATTAACTGCCAAGGTGCAGTCTGATGGGAAAAACCTAGTGACCAGATCTTATCCTTCCAATCAGCAAAAAAAAAGAGTAGAAAACAATCACAAGTGGGAACATGCCTTGAAATGTGGGAGAAAACCAGAGTAGTCAGCGGAAACCCATCGAAGCATGGTAAGAACATGCAACCACCATGGAGATCACATCCTAACTCATGCCACCGGGGAATGCCATTCCAAGTCAGCAGTGCCATTAACTACTTTTCTATTTTTTACATTTCGTATATGAAATATTGTCAACCCCAAAAAGCAATATAATGCTTCAGCTGGTCTTAGAAAATATTAATTAACACTAAAACATGTCTGATGTGGAAAAAAAATTGAACTGTCTACATATTGCATGTTTGACCATCAATTAGCCTTTAAACAGCTTAAAAAGTAACAACTCATTAGTGCTGCTCCTATATCAATTGTCAAATTAATAGGTTTCCCTGCATATTAATGATTTTGTTTTACGCTTGCATTGCCTCAGGAAATGGCAATCCACTTAAAGCTGTGGAAAACCAGTAGAGACCACCACCTCTTAATTGATGCTATTAATTAGCCTGGGCATAGGGGGGAAAAAAAGTCTTGAAATGTCTCATAAATTCAGGAAAGCCAATTCTATCGAAGACTAAATGACTGTTTTTCTTCTCCCATAGTCCTGTTTATATGTGGCCAGTCCTGTGTGGCAAAAGTTCTCCACCATTATCTCTAACAGGTCCCATCAGGTTTTCCAAAGGATTTTAACAGGAAAGAACAATGAGGAATCCTTCCCTCTGGAGCAAATTAAACTAGTATTGTCTGTTTAACTATCTATTTTGTTGAATTATTTATATAACTCCAACCGATTCCGCAGCACTGAGTTTATAATCACGCTCATCATTCCCTGTCCCCAATGGGGCTCGCAATCAAATTTTTTTACTATCTCATACATTCAATAGGGACAACCGCATAGGAAGACAATTATAGGAGCCCTGTGCAGAAGTCAACAGTACCAACAAATGTGCTTTTTTATTATTATTATATAATTATTACTGCCACTACTGTATTTCCTGAGGTTTATATGTTTTCCCTACGTATGGGTTGACTCTGGGACATCAATACAACAATCCAGCTCTAATTATACTGGCCTCTATGGTGCAGATCTTCATCCTCTCATGCCTCACGATGGAGTACAAATTTCATACACTCTGGGAGCATCTTCTGTGCTCGTGTTGTTCCTTACTTATCCTAAGTTTGCCAGGAGGAGTGGCGAAAGGGAAGTGATAACAGCTCTGAGAATATTTCTTGCTCCAAAATGTTATCATTTTTTAAGTCCATTCAGCCAGCACCTTATAAATTAGGACTTGAAATCTTTACTGTTTGCCAATTTAAGAACATTTTTATCAGTGGCGTACATAGAGAAGTAAGGGCCCCATAGCAAGGATCCAACCGGGCCCTCCACACAAGACAGAAGGTTTTCTGCCTAAACCCTTTTCAATGACCCTTGGGCCATTTTTTTCCACTGCTTCATTTGCTAAAAGTTGTTCCTTTAGGCCTCTTTCACACGGGCGCTGCGGGAAAAGGTGCGGGTGCGTTGCGGGAACATGCGCAATTTTTCCGCGCGAGTGCAAAACATTCTAATGCGTTTTGCACGCGCGTGAGAAAAATCGGCATGTTTGGTACCCAAACCCGAACATGGTTATACCAAACATGCCGATTTTTCTCACGCGCGTGCAAAAAGTCATGTGATATTTTTATATAGCAGGTTGTTATCTAATATGTCTAGTTTTTTTTTTATTTGTTTCAGTTTTACACAATAAAAATATTTTTGAAAAAAAATGTTTGCGTGTCTCTATTTTTAGAATGGCATTTCTTTTTCTGCCAATCGTCTTGTGTAGGTGCTTATTTTTTGTAGGAAGAGTTAAAGTTTTTATTGGTACCATATTTGGGTACATATGATTTCTTCAGTATTACACTTTTTGGAGGCAAGGTCTCGGCACAGTTTAATATTTTTTTAATTTTTTTGCAGCATTCACCTGAGGGGGTAGGTCATGTGATATTTTTATACAGCTGCTCTCTAGAGTGGCAATGTATAATATGTCTTTGCCTGTAAAAAAAATATTAAAAATATCTTGATGAAAACTTTTTATGAAAACTTTTTATTTTTATAAAACACCTTTTTATTTTTTGCTTCAACATTTCAGGGTCTGATCCCTGTTTCAATGTAGTACAATACATGCTGTAGTACACTGACAGTGTGCCTGGGCCTCACAGGCTTCCATGCATTGCAGATCCCGAGGCCTTTGTATGGCCTGGGGTTGCCATTGCAGCCATCGGCCCCTGTCACTGCAGCGCGGGGGGCTGATGGAGAGGCAGATTGAGTCCCCTCCCTCTGCCATCCTCTTATGTGTCGTGGTAAGCATTGATCATGGTATATAAGGGGCAAAGTTTAAAAAAAACTAAGAAGTAGAAAGGGTTAATATTTACTGCACTGAAGTGAATATTAATGAGGCTGCCAATGTTAGAGACCAAATAGCTGGCCCTCTGACTGCAGTATCACCTGTACTGTCCTGATGGCGGCCCTGACTAGACCCCAGGTCAACATGTTTACCAATGCCATACATTGTCTCATTTATTTTGGCAGAGATGCTGTTATCGGCATCACAAACCTGTCTGCTAACATGTCCAACACTTCTCTTACCACTTTCATAAATCACTTCGAAGTTGTACCGTACAACCCTAAAAAATATTTCACTCCACGGGCCTAATTACAATGCTGTGCAATGGTTGCTTGAATTATTAGCGTATGTAGGGCATTGATTCAGTTGTAACACTAGGCGTTTATTTATTGGTCTCAGGATTAGGATTACAATGCAGAGATAAAAAGGCAGACAGTGCCCGACCACGTCAAGCAGCAGATATAAAATTCTAAGGGGGATGCGCGTTATGCTCAATAAAATGTAAACGAGACACGTTGAGGCGCTGAGCTTCAATGCATCAAAGAGCCTGGAATCAGCTGTGGCCACCTTAATGCTCTGAGAGCGCGGAAGCAGGGAGATGTTTATTTAACAATAAAAGGAATTGACGAACGGAATGTTCATGAGCGTTTAATAATGTCTTGTATCAATTTCTAGATTCTGCAGGATCTCTTTTTTCCCACAGATAAGCGTCCGCGCCTGAGTTGTGTCTCCAATGATTTCCTCCAGTCTGCGATATTGATTGGTGATTTGCATAGGACCTCTGCTTGATACATAGCCCTCCCACTGGGATTTCTCCTCACAATCCCCTCTTAATCCATAGTCCTATTTTAAGAGTTAAGGAATTATTTATTAGTGTGACACACAGAGCGGTGTAATACTTCTAAGCCTTCCCAGGTTTTGACTGAACACACTTTAAGCCCGTCTCTCACAATACTGTCATTTCTGTCTTGGGGTTATGAGATCAAGCTTAAAATGTTAGACTTAAAGTCTAGAAAACGTCTTTCATATTGGCTCTTTGATGTGGGTTCACATGCTACTAAGGATCTGCAGTGCTTAGATGGCAGAAGAAATACTTTTTGTCCTACAATGGACTGTACATATGGCTTGCCCAGATGGGGTGTTATGTGTTATAAAGGTAGGGCCTAGGGTTATAAAGAATTTTTTCTTTGCACACATTTCTTGCAGGGTCACTGCTTCATGGCTTCTTAAAGGGGTTGTCTGGGCGATAATATTTTTAAGCTTTAGAACAATGTAAAATAATAAGAAAATTCATACTAATCTTCTGCTACTCCTGGTCCGACACTTCCTGGCCCTCACTGGTCCCTACTTCCTGATCCCTCTTGAGATGCAAAAAACTGAGTAGCCAATCATTGGATGAGGTGGGTGATCACTTCGGCCAGTGGTTGCCTGAGTGATCACTTCCTGTGTGTCAAGAGGGGCCAGGTAGTATAGACTGGCTGGAGGCGAGAAGTCCCCAGAAAAGAAGCAGTAAGATTAGTATGACTTGAAGTAGGACCATGAAGGGACTGATGGAATAGAGTACAGCAAATGACTACAGGATTAGGTTTGTTTGTATAACATAGAAGCACATAACGCTGCACAGGTTCTGCATACATAAAATGATAGGAGATTTCTTGATTTGTTAAAGAAGTTGTCTCATCTCAGACATTGCTGGGATATGCCAGATATGCTAATGTACGAAAGTTACGGGTCCCATTTCTGGGACTTGCGGCTATCTCCAGAAGGAGCCCTAAAGTAAAGGAGAGCGCACCACGCAAGAGCGGCTAACGTCTGTCTACCACTGTGGGAGTTCCAAAAACGGCCAAGTGCTGGCTTAGCTATTTCCAGCAGTCCCATAGCTCTGCTATTCTCTAACTCCCAAAAAGCGAATAGGGCCCCCAAAGCGATGCACTCTCCTTCTGTTGATGGGAGCAGATCCCAGAGGTGGAAACTGCACCTATCTGACATTGGTGGCATATCCTTGCAATATGCCACCAATGTCTGAGATGGGTATTACCCTTTTTATTTTAGATGCACTGGAGCAATAAACATAGTTGCAATAGGGTACATACCGTAACTAGAGCTGCGTGATTATGACAAAAATGGAAATAGTGAATAATTGAATATGTAACCTCGATTTCAATTATTGAATGATTTGGGGTGTGGCTTTGGGTGTGACTCAAGGCGTGGCTTAGCACAGGGTGTTATACGACACCAATGGTTTGATCATATTTTGAGTTCTGCACAAAAAAAAAGAAGAAAAAGTGGGATATTGGAGATACTCCTGTCTACTTGTTGTACATATGCTTAAGTATGAATTGGCCTGGCCCACATGTATACCCCAGGCCGGGAAGGCTGTATTCTGGGCTGGGCTGGCCCCAAAACATCCCAGGCAGGGAAGGCTGTATACTGTGCTGGCCTGGCCCCAATATACCCCAGGCAGGGAAGGCTGTATACTGGGCTGGCCTGGCCCCAATACACCCCAGGCAGGGAAGGCTGTATACTGGGCTGGCCTAGCCCCAATATACCCTAGGCAGGGAAGGCTGTATACTGGGCTGGCCTGTCCCAAATATACCCCAGGCAGGGAAGGCTATATACTTGGCTGGCCTGGCCCCAATATACCCCAGGAAGGGAAGGCTGTATACTGGGCTGGCCTGGCCCCAATACACTCCAGGCCCGGGAAGGCTGTATACTGGGCTGGCCTAGCCCCAATATACCCCAGGCAGAGAAGGCTGTTTACTGGGCTGGCCTAGCCCCAATATACCCCAGGCAGGGAAGGCCGTTTACTTGGCTGACCTGGCCCTAATATACCCCAGGCAGAGAAGGCTGTTTACTGAACTGGCCTGGCCCCAATATACCCCAGGCAGGGAAGGCTGTTTACTGGGCTGGGGCTCGCTGGATTCCTACTGGTTGTTTGCATCTCCCCTCCATCTCCATACCAGTGCACTGGATGAAGAAGGGAAGCTGCCCCTCCCTAACCTGTGACTGGACTAGTGTTGGAGTGATTCTGCAGGGCCCTGCATCTCTGGAGCAATATCATTGGTGGCTCGGCACTTGGTGTAGTGGTAAGTGTCTAATGACTCCACAGTTGCAGTGCTTGGCTTCTTACCTTGGAGCTAGGATGCGCTTCTTGTTCCTAAAGGTGGCAGCAGTTTAAAAAGCCAACATCGCTGGGACTACCAGCAGAGGGAGTGCGCCAGCACGCCAATATGTTCCCACGCAGAGCACATTTAAAAGGAACCTGACACCGGGATTTTGTGTATAGAGCTGAGGACATGGGTTGCTAGATGGCCGCTAGCACATCCGCAATACCCAGTCCCCATAGCTCTGTGTGCTTTTATTGTGTAAAAAAAACTGATTTGATACATATGCAAATTAACCTGAGATGAGTCCTGTCCCTGACTCATCTCAGGGACAGGACTCATCTCAGGTTAATTTGCATATGTATCAAATCAGGGTTTCTTTACACAATAAAAGCACACAGAGCTATGGGGACTGGGTATTCGGGATGTGCTAGCGGCCATCTAGCAACCCATGTCCTCAGTTCTATACACAAAATCCCGGTGACAGGTTCCCTTTAAGGAGACCTGCCAGCCCCCATATGACATCAGAAAAACCAAACCGAATCCCCCACTACTCTAGACTCCTACCACATTTGGAATGATACAATGCATTTACTATGTTTAGTTTTGTTTCCTTTCTCCTCTAGTAAAAAGGTCAATTGAGGACTTTAACAACAAAAAAGCTCTCCTTTGTTAACTGAGAACCTCCAAAACCTGCCAACCCCATCAGCACTAACCATGATGGAAACACAATTACAATGATAGATGATCTATCAGCACGACTGGTATTAATTATGCAATCTCCATGCTATAAGGAGCTTATACATCATAAAACCGGAGCGCTGTACATTTCTCTACAGTTTGCTAAGCACTAGATTTAATGTGGTGACATAGTTCCTAATTACCGAGCGCCCACTAATTCATCCTCCATCTCAGAACATTACTGATTATGTCATTCAATTAACACAGGGAGATGAAGAAAAGCTGCATTTGTTGTTTTAATATATTGTTACATTCAATAATTACCCTAAACTCAGTCATAATTTATGCCTTGCTTGCCAATGGCAGCGATGTTGATTGTGTCAATTAGATTTGGGATACGGCAAATAAGTAAAAGTGCATTGCTGGTTTTAATTGGCTCCGGTCCCTGGTGATGTACAGATGGTTTTCTGTTGTGGATTTAAGTAAGTATGAAAAAATGCAAGAGCAGTTTTGACATATGTCATTTATAGCTTTTTTTTTCTGTATGCAAATACATGAGAATTATGAGGGTGAGTCAAAAATTATCTGTACCCTGGCTATAGATTTTAAACACTTTCAGAAAAGTTAAATATACAATTTTTCTACATAATCTCCCCAGTCATTGCTGTGCAGGTTTGTATGTGTTACGTCAGTTCATTTGTGACTGCGGTGTGAGAAACAATGGCTGTCCAACTTGTGACTTGGCATAAAAGATGAGCGCCGTACAACGATAAAAAAAAATGTGTGGTCTGAGTGTGTGTCTAGTGACAATATCTTTTGAAAACTTTGTGCACAGGAAGAAAAAATAGTTTTGTTGGAAAGAAGTGTTGATGAATGGATAGAGAAGTTCAAAGAAGGTCCACGACTGATGACAACATTGAGCATGCACGTGAATGGAATCTCCAGGATAGAAGACTGATAGTGGATTATGTGGCAAATCATGTGCAAGTCAGACAAAATTCACATCTGATAATATGGCGAAGACAGTGGTGCATTCGTGGCTTGCAGCTTAGCCTGAAAACTTTTTTAACAAGAGAATTTGAAAGCTTGTGCGATGGGCGGACACCTCCCAGGGTCCACAAATAGATCGTGATTCGTGACGCCAGTTGCAGCGAGGCAACAATTGCACAGGGCCCCTTTTTAGTCATATTGTGGATGGTACCCAGGTGTAGGAGTGGTGTAGGGTGGCCTAAAATGTCCCTTGGTGTAATGTGTCACGGTGCTCCTACCTGGATACCCTGGACACCAGGCTTTCTCTTCCGAAGCAGCAAATAAGGGGTAGTTGAATTGAGGGGGGTTAAAGGAAATAACTTGAGTCCAGACCTTGTAATAAACTTCAATATCAGCTTTACTTGGCATAAACGTTTCTCCAAATGGGTAACAGACTTTGTCTTGGTTCCAGCAGGCTTTAACATTAAAACTGTGGCAGTCAAATTCCTCACTGCTACATCGGTCGCTTTCTGGCTCTGCTGTACTGACAGGCTTAAATATAATCTTTGATTCTTCTCTATGCTGCAACTTCTCTCTGTAATCTGACTCTAGATTATACCAGGGAAAACTCCTCCTGGCTTCTGAGGCTTCAATCTGTGGCCTCTATATCCAGCAGAGCTGAAGGTGCTCTAGCTGGCTTAGACAGGGCACGTCCAGCAGGGACATGCTGCTGCACAACTTCCCCTGGCAGGGGGTAAACTGGAACTCACTCTAACTAACTAGACCCCTCCCCTCCTCAGAGGGAGAGTTAGAATGGAAAGAAGGGTTACATTCTGTCACACTGCCATTTACGCTGCCACTTGCTGGTGAACCAGACACATTACACGTGAACATAAACAGTTGCATAGAAATAGATATGCACATTGTGGAGAACCTGGACAGATATACATAAGATAACATTGGTGTTAGCCCAATAAAGACAGTAGCAGGGTGCAGGAGTGGTAACACCATTCTGGGGTGTTACACTTGTTAACAGATGGACAAAGTGAATCAAAAAGTAGGCAAATGTCGAAAAATGATGTATTTGTTTATTCTAAAAGTTGATTTAAATAAATTCTACTGCCAGAGGGCGGGTTACTGTAGTGGTATATATTAGATCAACACAATTACTGGCTGATGTAATCCATAATCCTAATATTAAAGCAACAACCGTTTCATTTTTAACATCAAGAAATTAATTTTCATGATATTAAGAAGGGAAGTTGTCACGGACCGGCCCCTTTTTGTGTAAATATACTGATAGTTACCTGCAATTCTTTGTTATAGGTTGGGCTATGCTCACATTAAGTTTGGCATATATACTGCAAACAGCTCCAAACTGCAAAGGTATCCAAAGGGCCCCATTCACCAGAAGGGTAAGAGGCCTTCATCAGGCTAGTATAAATCACTATATATTTTTGCATTTTTTATTTTTGCAGTACAGAACATCATAGTAGACATAAAGCATATGTATACAGTAAAAATAAATAAAAGTATACTAAACAGAAGGGTTGCACTAATCGATACTTTTTGAACTGGATCGATATGATACCAAATTAGCATATTTTTTATACTAGGCAGTGCTACTTTCTCATTAGAGAACATGTTGCGCTCTGCGCGCGCCATGTTCTCATCGGCCACACAGTGGAGAAGGAAGGGGGGAGTCTCCATAAATGCACCAGTTCAGACAAAATATATCCAAGTATATGCCAACTTTATTCAGAATCTACCAAGGGCCAACACTGTTAACAGCATCCAGTCTCCTGTTGCTTTTATAGTATTCACTGCGTTTTTTTAAATCTGTAATAATAATAGCCAGCTAGACTGTTAATATACGGAATCTGTCTCATTAGATTAGATATTCATTTTGTGCAGCATGTCAGTGTCAAACACTGGCACTTTTCCTGCCATACAGTGTGATAGCCTCTGGCAAAGAGAGGGCAGCACCTGTTATTCTGCTGGACCTGACCGGTCAGATGAATTATACAATTGTCACAGTCACACCAGATTATGAGAGCGCTCACCATGAGATCGACACTGATACATTGTATGGCTGTCTCTGTACATAGCTTGGGAGCTCACCCTGAGATGCATGCTGATACAATGTATAGCTGACACATCCTTTAGCCAGGGAATTTAGGGGCACATTTATTAAGACCGGCGTTTTAGACACAGCTTCCGAGCTGTCTTACATTTAGACCTTTTTCTACGCCTAAAACAGGCATAGAAAATGATGAATGAGATGGTCCTACTGGCCTGTACCCTTCCCAGCCCACAATTTTAGACCTGGTGTAATGCAGCATAGTAAATGGTCCACTTAATGTGTGTGTATATAATTATTATAAAAATCAATGTTTGTCCTCTATAGCATCCGTAAGTACATCAGGTGTCTGGGAAGGTTTTTGTAAAGGTCTCAGATCTCTAGGATGCTGTGGAGGTCACTGTTAAGGTGGTGGGGTGCTGTGGAGGTCACAATTAAGGGATCAGGATGATGTGGAGGTCATTGTTAAGGGGTGGGTGCTGTGGAGAGTACTGTTATGGGGGACAGTTAATAGAATAAACAGTGTGTAACTGCTGGGGTATATAGGGCTACTAGTGATTTCCCCGTAAAAAGAAGAGGGCATAGATTGGCCTCCTGGGCAATATAAATACAAACAGACCACAACTTCATGCTTGGGCAGCTCCAGGTACTTTTTCTAGTATATGGTGTTGCAGCCCCTTCATTCTTGATATTGGTGGTGGTCCCAGAGGTCAGTCCTCCACCAATTATAAAGTGATGGAATATCCTAGCAAAATGCTAACACTTGATTATCAAGGTATTTCCAACTCAGCCTCGGAGGTTTTTTTCATTTTCGTTTGAACTCCTTGCCTTTCCCTGTCATAACTTTTTATTTTTCCATTCACATAACTGAAAACGGGCTTGTTTTTTGCAGGACAAGTTGGACTTTGTAATGTCACCATTTGATATTGCATACAATGTAGGTGAAATGGGGTGCAAATGGTATGAAATTGGAAAAAATATGACTGAAATAGAGGCTGGTTGTAATTTATTGTTTCTAAGTGTATTTTTCTCCTGGATTTTTGGGCCCATTAGAATATCATGTGGTACTCTGGAGGGCCAGTCTGGCGCTGCACATATATGACGGTACTGTGGTGCTGAGTCTGTCAATAGGCATGAGAAATCCTATTTCCAAATTGATCTCTTCCTCTCGCAAATTAGAGGGAGAGAAACAGTGACATGTGAGTGACACATTTTCATGGAAATGGCTTGTGTTGTCCAAATATATGTAGGCCATCTGTGTTCTGTTGGCCGTAAAATCAGATCTTTCAGCAAGAAAAGTGCAGCATGCAGCTATTACTCACAGTGTTGTACAACGAATCCCCATACTAGTAAAAGAACAATATCAGCTCTGCTACATCAGTACCGATCAATCATCTACATATGTTCTCACTGCAGGGTTAAGCCTTGATCACCACAGTAGTCAATGAAGGTTACATCGTCTGCAGGGGGTTAATTAGGACTGGCAGGCAAGGGGATAATTAATTATCAAGCTGATATCAGGCACGGATTAAAAAATGATAAGTTAAATAGGGGAAATAAGAATTACATTCCTAATTTTCTGTAACGGAGATTAGTCATAACGAACAATGCGCCTTTGTTGGGACTCGCTTCTATGACTATTATGAATAATGAAAGCTATTTAAAAGGTGCTAATTATTCTTATTCTCGCGTGTTATTTGGGGAGTTATAAATTATGCTGCGCAATTTTTTTAATGGATTTTTTGAAGATTAACATAAAACCTCGTAGTTAGTCCTCGCTATTATTTTCCTTTCATTCAATTTATTTTATTCAATACTAGACACAATAAAATGTCTTTAAGAAAACCCTGCTGTTGTGTGCGCATCTCAGATACACACAGTAATTATACCAAATGATGGCAAATACTATTGTGAAGAAGCGCTGAGCAAAATGCTAATCTTCTTCTACGACAATTGGATGTAGGAAACGGCAGCTGCCGATACAGTCGTAGGCTGACGACCAAGGATGAGAGATAAAATCCCCTACGGACGTGGTTTATTTTTGTGGACGATGCTTGTGAATGATTTTGTGTGTGGAATTAAGGCTACTTTTACGGATCCATCATGGATCTGCAATAATACAACCGCATGCATCCGTCATGAACGGATCTGGTTGTATTATGTCTTCTTTAGCCATGACGGATCCGTCTTGAACACCATTGAAAGTCAATGCGGGACGGATCCGTTTTCTATTGTGCAAGATTGTGTCAGAGAAAACTGATCTGTCCCCATTGACTTACATTATGTGCCAGGACGGATCCGTTTGGCTCCACTTCGCCAGGTGCTTCGTCTACCTCCAGAGCGGAATAGTGACTCAATGGAGGCAAACTGATGCATTCTGAGCGGATCCTTTTCCATTCAGAATGCATTAGGGCAAAACCGATCCGTTTTGGACGGCTTCTGAGAGCCCCGAACGGATCTCACATATGGAAAGCCAAGACGCTAGTGTGAAAGTAGTCTAAGTAAAGAACAGACAAAGGTGGCGCAGACATTGCAGACAATGCAAGTTTAATCTTCCCAATATCATTACTGTGCCTCTCGTTCTGATTCAAGAGGAACAGGTACAACACCTGGGAAGTGGAGTCTAGGTTGGAGCATAGCATGGGTAAAAGGAGTTGCTGCCTGGGACATCCACCATTCATGGACTGCTCCAGACTTCTTCCAGTGGGATATGTTGCAAACTAGTCTCATTTATTCACTGTGTGGTGGTTGATTATAGTGTTCTATACTTTTAGGTCTACATGGCATTATTTTTTAAGCACAATGTAGCAGTTATTATGTAACCTGGGGTATCTGCAGTTGTTATATTATGTATGTACACCAGCCTGGCAAGGTATAGTTGGCAGAGATGGGGTTAACCACACAGTTCTTCCCCTCTTGGTAGGAGTGAGCAGGTTCTGCTTCCTGCCAGGAGGGGGAGATCTAGCTAGGACAATATGGAGAAAGGAAGCACATCCAATTGCTCCTGTTCCAAGGGTCTTAGGGACCAGCACAATATTCTACTCTTCTGTGAGACCACTACTCCAGAGAGACTGCATGAATACAGATATCTTAAAAGCTACATTGTTTTATTGTCTGCAAAGTGTCCAGCAAGGCACAGCTTTACAGACCCTGCTGCAGGTAAGCGACTACGGTTCAAACACCCATCACCTAGATAACTAACAGGCCAGATTAACTGTAAGACTGCATTTCACAGTGGACACCTATATCCACAAGTTCAAGAGAGAGTCATCAGCAATACAGCACACCAGAGTTGCCATTAACTACCACTTTGCAAGCCACCATACCTCGTCAACTGCACTTTGT
Source organism: Bufo gargarizans (assembly GCF_014858855.1). Lineage (NCBI taxonomy): Eukaryota > Metazoa > Chordata > Amphibia > Anura > Bufonidae > Bufo > Bufo gargarizans. The sequence continues at coordinate 118,713,797 of NC_058089.1, forward strand.
ACAAACTACTTCTGGATGAGCCACTGTCACGGCCACGGTTTTGGCCGTGACTCCTTGGGAGCCGCATACTGTTGCCCGCGGTTTGGGTTGTTGTTTCAACCGCAGCTTGAGGCATGATGTTACTTGTCTCGGGTGCGGTTGCCGTGGACAACAGGTGTGTGTGCGGTCCCTTTGGAGTCTGTGTGCGTGTATGTATGCACCGTTGTTTGTCTGTGTGCACTCTGTGTATTGTGTAGTGTGCACTGACACCTTTCCTGCACTGTGGTTGCCCGTGGCAACGATTGGCGATGTGTACATGTGGTGGCAGTGTCCCGGCCTTTGGGCTGACTCCCAGGAAACGGTTGCCACCCATGTCGTTGCCAGCGGTAACAACCACAGTGTGTTTGGACACGGCTCCTTTTAGTTGGTGTTTTCCCTTTCCTGTGGTGCTGGAAGGGTTAACTCTCTTCCCAGTGTGTGTGATGTCACTGGGTGTGTCTGACCGGTGGGTGTGGCCACTTAGGCCTATATAGCTTCTGTCTTTGGCATGGCTCAGGAGGTTGCTTCAGTCATGCTTTGCTGTAGCAGCCTCCTGTGATTTCTATCTCCTTGTAAGGGCCACCCTTCCGGTCATATGTTATTATTGCGTGATTTGCTGTTGATGTCCTGTGTCTTTGCTTTTTGTGCAGCTATGGGTGTCCTGGTCCCTGTGTGTCTTCATGTGTGTGCTGTTTACCTTTGTTTGTGTGGACAGCGTTTGCACGGGTTCCAGTCAGCTAGGCTGAGACAGGTATGTGTGGAACTGTTAGGGTTCACCTGTCTTATCCGTAGTCCTGTTTATGTACCCCCATCTTCATGCTGCTTGGCCAGTGAGACTCCTGCTCCTCCGTTCCTAGGAGGAGTGGGTTGTCTTACCCTGCTCCTTAGCCCAGGGACCGGACGGAGGGTAAGTCAGGGCTCCGAGGTTCCTGCGCATGGGTCCTCCTACCATCAAGGTCGGCCCATGCAGGTAGGAGACCGGGTCAGCGTTAGGGACGCAACAGGAGGTGACCTGCTCCCTAATTCTGTGTTCCTGGCGAGTAGCGACTGGACATCTTCCGTCACCGCACGGCTGAGGATTTCCCCCATCCTCAGCCGTGACAGCCACAAATTATATTTTGCACTTTTCAGTCTACTTTTGTGAACAGACTATGCCCTGACCCCTGCCTGTCTGTCTGTGTCTTCTGCCTGCTAATTTTGTACCATGTCCTGGTTCCATTTTCTCTGTTCTTATCAGCTAATAGAGACTATTCAAGGAGGTAGCAACCTGCGGGTTTCCTGCATTAAAGTCCAGATCCCTGTACAGGGGGTTGAATGGTAAATGCTGGGGAATCCATTAGACTCCTCTCCTGGTTTAGCCCAAAGCCAAATCCTGAGCAACCTAGTGAATCCACTTCTTCTCCTGTAAGGTGCATGGCAATAACAAGGTATTACTTTTCATTTCCTTTTTTTTGTACATTTTGCTTTTCCTCACAAAAAACTATTTTTCCAGAGTTCACATTGAAAAGCATCAATAGCATCACAAGGACGAACAGAAATAGATCTGCAATGTGCCCCATGGGATAAGATAATATCTCTAGATTAATTCTGAACTTCAGGAAAACTCCGGATTCAATAAGTAACTGCACATAGCCGACATATTTTTTTTCTGAAGATTTTTATGTGGAAGATGGGTCTTCTTCCTCAGGCCCTCGCCAGCCTTTCTCCATTACCCAGGATTCTTCATCTTCCAAGACAGATTCTTCCCTAGCGAGTACTGATAAATCTGAAGATTGTTGTACTGCAAAACCTAATGAAGCTGATCCATGTTATAACTAATAATAGCTGCACAAGGGTAACTGGTGTTCCTGTGGTGGCTCTTTATAAGCAGAGGAAATGAACAAGATAAATTATTAGCGTTTTGTGGTGGACCAACTCCTTCTTACATCTATAAATGTACTTTAGAATACATTAATGCGCAAATAAAATATATGCCGAGTCCTCACGAAACGTATTATCTTGTTTTTTTTTAATGAAAAAATTGGATAATACCCGATCCTTCACATACAGTTTTGCGGGCCAAAAAATGCCTGACTTGTGTTCTGTAGCCTGTTTTGGGGCATTTTGCCTGTATAGTGTGTTTTAGCAACTTTTATTTTTTTTGTAAAGTATGTGCCCCCTGTAATGTCACTTTCTCTGTAGATATGTATGGGGGAAAACACACAAAAGCTACATGCACACGATCGTTGTGTGTTTTGCAGTCCGCAAATCGCGGATCCGCAAAACACGTATGCCGTCCGTGCGTGTTCCACAATTTGCGGAACGGCACGGACAGCCTTTAATATAACTACCTATTCTTGTCCGCATTATTTTTTTTTGCAGGGCCACGGAACCAAGCAACGGATGCGGACAGCACACGGAGTAAAAAAAAAACGCAATTCATCCAAAAAAGGCATATCAAGGATGAAAAAACCCACTACAAAAATTTATGTTTTTTCTGCACTTAGTATTTCCCACAGAATGTCCTACATTATCTGCAGCTGCCAATTTTAATCTTAAAAAACTGCAAAAAATATTAGCAAAAAATGCACTAAATAATGCAAATCCCCTTAAAAAAATCAGGGCCCACCCTAATACAGTCATCATGATGTCTAAATAATAGAGCATGTAGTGGCTAAATAATACCTCCATGCACTGCCAAATAACAGTATCATATAGTGCCCGTATAATATTCCCACAAAGTACTTTTACAATAGTGACAACAGAACCATATTGTCCTTAAATCATACAATCACACAGTACCAGTACTACATCCTTCAATGTGCACGTAATACTACCACACTGTGATGTTATAGGGCCATACTGTGCCTAAATGGTACCATCATCCTTTAGAAAACAGAAGCCCTATACACTGCCCACATTACACTTGTAAAGTAGTGTCTACATAATAGTACTCTAACGCAAAAACATAACAGTGCCCTATAATGTCCTCTTCACACAACCATACCGTAATAACTAGCAGCCCTCATAATACTGACATATATTGGCCGTTTGGTAGCTCAGTGGTTAGCACAGGTTCAAACTTGAATAAGGACATGGACACCTCTTCATAACTTCGACGGAACCATCACCAGTGCACAGTGCCCTAAGTGCCATCCAGTGTGCCCCATGTGCCATCCAGTGTGCCCCATGTGTCATCCACTGTGCCCCATGTGCTATCCACAGTTCCCCAGTGACATCCAGTGCCCCAATGTGCCATCCACAGTTCCCCAGTGACATCCAGTACCACCATGTGCCATTAATAGTGCTCCCATTGCCATCCAAAGTGCCCCATGTGCCATCCACAGTGCCCCAGTAAAATCCAGTGCCCCATGTGCCATCCTCATTGCCCCAACGTGCCATCCACAGTTCCACAGTGCCAGTCAGTGCCCCTAGTGAGATCCACAGCATAGCAATCAGCCACTGTGGCTGATCGCTATGCTGTCACTCCTGCTCTTACATCGCTCTGTGCAGGAGTCAGTACAGGCTTCACATAGAAGCCTGTACACTGCAGAGAGCGGCCAGCAATCCCGCGCATGCGCACTAGCTGAATGCTAGTGCGCATGTGCGGTGAGTGAAGACGGCCGGAGCTTTCTTTTGCAGGAGGCAGTGACGTCATTCATGACGATCCATCTCCTGCTCAAGAAAGGAAGAGAAGAAGACGGAGACTTAGGCCTCATGCACACGACCGTTGTTTTGGTCCACATCCAAGCTGCGGATGCGGCTTGGATGCGGTCCCATTTACTTCAATGGGGCTGCATCCGTTGCTCCATTCCGCAAAAAACATATAACCTGTCCTATTCTTGTCCGTTTTGTGGCCAAGAATAGGCAGTTATATCAAACGCCGTCCGTGTTTTGCGGATCCGCAATTTGCGGACCGCAAAACACACAACAGTCGTGTGCATGAGGCCTTACCAGAAGACTAGAAAGCCCGAAAGGAGCAGTCACGTGACCGGGAGGCGAATCTTGGAAAGGGGTGCGCTATGGAAGTTAAGTACCAGACCAACATTCTTCCCTCCATAGGTTAGAATTATCCCCCAAATTTAGGGTTAGCCCGGAGAACCCCTTTAAGACCGGCGTCTAAAATGCCTAAATGATTCTGCCATGCACAGCCACAATAGTGCAACAAAGTACCCACATAACACCACCATATACAAAGTCTAGATAATGCACTAGTGCAACACAGTAACTACATAATACTGAAACCAGTGCCATGAATTTTGACATCATCCACGGAAGAACTTTAAAGAGGTTATCCAGTATAAAACATGCCCCCCAATGCCTAGGCCCCTCGTATAGATTATACTTACCCTGCTCCCTGGCACCTGCGTCGCTCCTGATCCCCGCACGGCCGCCGCTGCATCTCCAGAGATGCATCGGTGGCCGTGCAGGGATCAGGAGCGACGTGGGGTAGGTATAATCTATATGAGAGGCCCAGGTGTTGGAGGGCATGTTTAATACTGGATAAACCCTTTCACAGGTAGCTGAAATCTCTAGACAATTTCCCATTCTATATACAGGTCAGGTAAACTGTGTGTGAGAAAACAATACAGTAAAGTAAATGCAAATTCTAAAAATTTATAGAAGAGGACAACCTCTATTTATTGAATATGTCCTAATGGTTATTGAGGCTTTGGGATTTCCAGGGACATTTCCAGGTATGTGATTGAGCAGAGAAAACTCGTACAAGGCACTCTGGAAACTGAGGTTGACTGAAAGTGACCTGGAAAATCTTGCCGCTCTCTGTGCCTGTCTGGCCTAGTTATCTGGTACAAAAGTGCAAATGCTATAGAGAGAAGTGGACAGAGATAAATGTTACGTGCACAGGGAGGAATAGGCTGGCTGTGGTAAATCTGATAGTGACTCCAGCAATGGAGGAATGGACAGAGAAGAGGAAGAAAAGGAGCATCCGAAGAAGATTACAAAAATAACCTTATGAATTATTAACATGGTGTAACATAACCAGAGATCCGCCAAATGGAACATCTCACTTACTTTGTCACTTTACAGGTAAATCTGTATGGCAAATTCAAATTACATCCCATGTGTATGGAGCGGACTCAAAGATGACCTCTGTCTGTATGTCCTATTAGCACCAGTGAGTATCCAGAGGGGACAGGGTACAATCCAGGTTGGGGTGCCCAGAGAGAGACTCATCAATGACCTTGCTTCTGAGGGCGGTGTCCTGCCCATTCTCATGGATCCTGCCCTGTAGGCGTCATGGGATAGGGTAGGCTTTTTCCCTGTAGGGCTTCAAACAGGCCTAAATTTGTGATGTTTGAGCTGGCAGTGGAAAGAAAGGCAGAGACCTGATGCTACAGACACGTGAGCCTTGCACCTAGATGTAAACACAGGGTGCGGGGCACAGATCATGATTACGCTGGAGGAGACAAAATGCACTCAGGACTTCACCATCTGACTTATATTATGCAGTATGGTTGAATGCTGTTATTTTTTATTTATTTTTGTGGTGCCAGGACGCTGCATTATTAGAAGGGATATAACATGTGACAAAAAGGAGAGATGTGTCACAAAAAGAGGGAAGAACCTTCCAAGAAAGGGTGGAGCTGTGGGGTGCAATAAGAGGCCAATTAATGAAAGCTAGCACGTATGCTCTTGTGTGTAAAGATTTCTTGTTCTGCCAAGTGAGTGACATTCTGTCGGGGAATCTTCCCTCCGGTTTTACCCTGCGTCACAAATCACACCCGTATGCAGCAACCAGTCCATTCAAAAAGTTATCATCATAAAATAACCCTTTTAAATGAGCTGCAGCCATCAATATGGACAAACCTGCACATATCAATATGAACAAATATGAAAAAGATTTCTCATCAACACCACATGTAACGCCCCGGAGTGGCATTACCACTTGTGCACCCTGCTACTATCTCTAATGGGCTAATATCATGTCATCTGTGTATTTATTTCCAGGTCCTGTATAATGTGCATTTCCTATTTTGCAACTGCTATGTTTATTTGTAATATACCTGGTTCACCAGCAGGTGGCAGCATAAATGGCAGAGTTACAAGTACATAAAATGGAACCTTGCTTTCCATTCTACCACCCCCTCTGTGGTGTGGTGGGTGTGTCCCACTTGCTGCAAGGAGGGAGGAGTTTAGTTTAGGGTTAGTTCAGCTTACCCCCTTCTAGGGGAAGGTTCTGTTTTACCCCCTTCCAAGGGAGGGTAAGCAGCAGGTGCACGTCTCTGCTGGACAGTGCCTTGGCCAGGTCAGCTAGAGCACCTTCAGCTCTGCTGGATGTGTAGTCCACAGCTAGAAGCCTCTGAAGCCAGGAAGTATAGTTTCCTGGACAAACTAGAGTCAGTATACAAGAGAGAAGTTACAGCATCCTGCAGAAGTAGATATTCTATTTCAGCTTGTCAGTACAGCAGAGCCAGAGAACACCAGACGTACCAGAGACAAGTTTTCCTGTCAGTTTACATGCTAAAGCCTGCTGGGAACGAAGCTTGAGTTTCTTTGGAGAATTGTTTATGCAAAGTAAAGCTGTTATCAACTTGATCACAAGTTCTGGACTCAATTTATTTCTCCATCCCTTTCATCAACAAACCCCCTTTTCATTGCTTCGAAACCAATGCCTACGGTCCAGCGTATCCAGGTAGGAGCACCATGACACGTGTGGGACATTTAGGCCACCCTACACCACTCTGGCATTCCTACACCTGGGTACCATCCAAGGTATCACTAAAAGGGGCCCTGTGCTCTTGTTCCTTCACTGCAACTGGAGTCATGAAAAACAAGTACTTTTTTCCCCCTCACCTCCATGACGGCACCTTACGTTGGGATTATCCTCCTCCAACCAGGCAGGGACAGGAAGCTTCAAAAAGGGCCCAGCTCCTTGCCATCCTCAGTGTCTTTCTGTCCCTGGCAGGCGGAGGTGCAGGAGGAGTCCCTGTGCCTCAGTTCGGGGGCCATAAAGAAGAGGGGACGAAGCTGGAGCTGCAGCCCCATTTGCGGTTGCTGGGGGGCTTACCTTGAGCAAGTAAGCTCCATCTCTATGTGCCTGTCACGGTCAGAATTTTCCCCACATGTGCACCAGTAGAGGGGACGGGCCGCGGCATCCGGACACTCATATGGAGTTCCTCCGGATTCTATTGGCCGCCCGCTGCCTGAGAATCTCGGCTCCGGCGGGTGACGTCATCCGGGGTTCTGATTGCGCTGTCCTGGGTGAACGCCGGCCGGATGACGTTGGAGGTTTTGTTACTTCCGGTGATGGGCTTTAAGTTCTGGCGCACTGGTCAAGGTGTATGTCACCCTCTGACCAGCGGATCTCCTGCAGTCCTCAAGCCATCTACTCCTGGAGACATGAAACCGGAGGAGTGTGCGGAGCAACCTGTCAGCTTGACAGTGGTTGATGCATTTAAAAAACTTGTTAAAATCTAATAGCGATTTTAAAAAGTATTTATTTTCCTCCGAAGATATTAATGAATTGTTAAAAGCTGTCAGAGCTACAATAGAAATTAAAGAAGAAAAGGTTCAGAGATCTGCTCTGGAAAAATGTTTTCCAGTTTAGAGGAAAAGAAAAAAAAGGTGTCCCCGATACATAAAAACCTTTATTCTTTAATCTTAAGAGAATGGAAAAACACGGATAGGAAAGTTTTAAAAAGAGACTGCCTTTTGATGATGAGGATTTAAATCTATCTTTGAATTGTCACAAAATTGATGTTTCCCTTTACAAATTGGCGAAAGGTACAGCATTGCTATTTGAGGATACGGGATCTCTTCGTGATCCCATGGATAAAAAGGTAGATGCAAATCTCAGGAAAACTTGGGACGCAGCCGCATCACTTTTTAAACCCAATATTGCAGCCACCTCGGTAGTCAAGTCCCTGAAAAGCTCTTCCCTTCGGTATAATGACTGCGCCCAGACTCTTTACAAAAATTATGTTGGAGATGATAACGCCTCTGAGGAAAAGGAACGTCCTAGTAATACCGTATTTGGACGATCTTTTAATAGTAGGTGATTCCAAAACAGACCTCGAAAACAATCTATTAAAAACCAGAGACAGATTGAGGGACCTGGGGTGGATTATAAATTGGGAGAAATCTCAGATTCTTCCCACGCAAAAGATTGTGTTCCTGGGCATACTTACAGATTCGATCAATCAGATGTGTTTTCTGCCAGAGGACAAGATACAAAAGATTCAATCCCAAATAATAGGTTTCAGGGGGAAAAAATCCCATACTATCCGCCAAACTATGGCCCTCATCGGATCCCTAACAGAGTGTATCCCAGCGGTAACTAGGGCGCAGCTACACTCCCGACACCTTTAGAGACACATGTTACAACATTGGGATTGAACTCAAGAATCATTACACAAGCTGATTCTAATCCCAGAGGATATCTTATCATCACTAAAATGGTGGGAAATAAGACACAATAATACATTTCTTGGTGCTCTTAGAATCCTAGTTAACCACTTCAGCCCCGCTAGGTGAAACCCCCTTCATGACCAGGCCACTTTTTACACTTCGGCACTACACTCCTTTCACCGTTTATCGCTCGGTCATGCAACTTACCACCCAAATGAATTTTACCTCCTTTTCTTCTCACTAATAGAGCTTTCATTTGGTGGTATTTTATTGCTGCTGACATTTTTACTTTTTTTGTTATTAATCAAAATGTAACGATTTTTTTGCAAAAAAATGACATTTTTCACTTTCAGCTGTGAAATTTTGCAAAAAAAACGACATCCATATATAAATTTTTCGCTAAATTTATTGTTCTACATGTCTTTGATAAAAAAAAAATGTTTGGGCAAAAAAAAAAATGGTTTGGGTAAAAGTTATAGCATTTACAAACTATGGTACAAAAATGTGAATTTCCGCTTTTTGAAACGGCTCTGATTTTCTGAGCACCTGTCATGTTTCCTGAGGTTCTACAATGCCCAGACAGTAGAAAAACCCCACAAATGACCCCATTTCGGAAAGTAGACACCCTAAGGTATTCGCTGATGGGCATAGTGAGTTCATAGAACTTTTTATTTTTTGTCACAAGTTAGCGGAAAATGATGATGTTTTTTTCTTTTTTTTTTTTTTCTTACAAAGTCTCATATTCCACTAACTTGCGACAAAAAATAAAAAATTCTAGGAACTCACCATGCCCCTCACAGAATACCTTGGGGTGTCTTCTTTCCAAAATGGGGTCACTTGTGGCGTAGTTATACTGCCCTGGCAATTTAGGGGCCCAAATGTGTGAGAAGAACTTTGCAATCAAAATGTGTAAGAAATGACCGGTGAAATCCGAAAGGTGCACTTTGGAATATGCGCCCCTTTGCCCACCTTGGCAGCAAAAAAGTGTCACACATCTGGTATCGCCGTACTCAGGAGAAGTTGGGGAATGTGTTTTGGGGTGTCATTTTACATATACCCATGCTGGGTGAGAGAAATATCTTGGCAAAAGATAACTTTTCCCATTTTTTTTATACAAAGTTGGCATTTGACCAAGATATTTTTCTCACCCAGCATGGGTATATGTAAAATGACACCCCAAAACACATTCCCCAACTTTTCCTGAGTACGGCGATACCAGATGTGTCACACTTTTTTGCTGCCAAGGTGGGCAAAGGGGCACATATTCCAAAGTGCACCTTTCGGATTTTGCAGGGCATTTTTTACACATTTTGATTGCAAAGTTCTTCTCACACATTTGGGCCCCTAAATTGCCAGGGCAGTATAACTACGCCACAAGTGACCCCATTTTGGAAAGAAGACACCCTAAGGTATTCCGTGAGGGGCACTGCGAGTTCCTAGAATTTTTTATTTTTTGTCACAAGTTAGCGGAAAATGATGATTTTTTTTTTTTTCTCTTTTTTCCTTACAAAGTCTCATATTCCACTAACTTGCGACAAAAAATAAAAAATTCTAGGAACTCGCCATGCCCCTCACGGAATACCTTGGGGTGTCTTCTTTCCAAAATGGGGTCACTTGTGGCGTAGTTATACTGCCCTGGCAATTTAGGGGCCCAAATGTGTGAGAAGAACTTTGCAATCAAAATGTGTAAAAAATGCCCTGCAAAATCCGAAAGGTGCACTTTGGAATATGTGCCCCTTTGCCCACCTTGGCAGCAAAAAAGTGTGACACATCTGGTATCGCCGTACTCAGGAAAAGTTGGGGAATGTGTTTTGGGGTGTCATTTTACATATACCCATGCTGGGTGAGAAAAATATCTTGGCAAAAGACAACTTTTCCAATTTTTTTATACAAAGTTGGCATTTGACCAAGATATTTTTCTCACCCAGCATGGGTATATGTAAAATGACACCCCAAAACACATTGCCCAACTTCTCCTGAGTACGGCGATACCAGATGTGTCACACTTTTTTGCTGCCAAGGTGGGCAAAGGGGCACATATTCCAAAGTGCACCTTTCGGATTTTGCAGGGCATTTTTTACACATTTTGATTGCAAAGTACTTCTCACACATTTGGGCCCCTAAATTGCCAGGGCAGTATAACTACGCCACAAGTGACCCCATTTTGGAAAGAAGACACCCCAAGGTATTCCGTGAGGGGCATGGCGAGTTCCTAGAATTTTTTATTTTGTCGCAAGTTAGTGGAATATGAGACTTTGTAAGGAAAAAAGAAAAAAAAAAGAAAAATCATCATTTTCCGCTAAATTGTGACAAAAAATAAAAAATTCTAGGAACTCGCCGTGCCCCCCACGGAATACCTTGGGGTGTCTTCTTTCCAAAATGGGGTCACTTGTGGCGTAGTTATACTGCCCTGGCAATTTAGGGGCCCAAATGTGTAAGAAGTACCTTGAAATCAAAATGTGTAAAAAATGGCCTGCGAAATCCGAAAGGTACACTTTGGAATATGTGCCCCTTTGCCCACCTTGGCTGCAAAAAAGTGTCACACATCTGGTATCGCCGTACTCAGGAGAAGTTGGGCAATGTGTTTTGGGGTGTCATTTTACATATACCCATGCTGGGTGAGAGAAATATCTTGGCAAAAGACAACTTTTCCCATTTTTTTATACAAAGTTGGCATTTGACCAAGATATTTCTCTCACCCAGCATGGGTATATGTAGAAAGACACCCCAAAACACATTCCCCAACTTCTCCTGAGTACGGCGATACCACATGTGTGACACTTTTTTGCAGCCTAGATGCGCAAAGGGCCCCAAATTCCTTTTAGGAGGGCATTTTTAGACATTTGGATCCCAGACTTCTTCTCACACTTTCGGGCCCCTAAAAAGCCAGGGCAGTATAAATACCCCACATGTGACCCCACTTTGGAAAGAAGACACCCCGAGGTATTCAATGAGGGGCATGGCGAGTTCCTAGAATTTTTTTTTTTTTTGCATAAGTTAGCGGATATTGATTTTTTATTTTTTTTTTCTCACAAAGTCTCACTTTCCGCTAACTTAGGACAAAAATTTCAATCTTTCATGGACTCAATATGCCCCTCACGGAATACCTTGGGGTGTCTTCTTTCCGAAATGGGGTCACATGTGGGGTATTTATACTGCCCTGGCTTTTTAGGGGCCCTAAAGCGTGAGAAGAAGTCTGGAATATAAATGTCTAAAAAAATTTACGCATTTGGATTCCGTGAGGGGTACGGCGAGTTCATGTGAGATTTTATTTTTTGACACAAGTTAGTGGAATATGAGACTTTGTAAGAAAAAACAAAAACAAACAAAAAATGTCCGCTAACTTGTGCCAAAAAAAATGGCTGAATGGAGCCTTACCAGGGGGGGAGTGATCAATGACAGGGGGGTGATCAATGACAGGGGGGTGATCAATGACAGGGGGGTGATCAATGACAGGGGAGTGATCAATGACAGGGGAGTGATCAATGACAGGGGAGTGATCACCCATATAGACTCCCTGATCACCCCCCTGTCCTTGATCACCCCCCCTGTAAGGCTCCATTCAGACGTCCGCATGATTTTTACGGATCCATGGATCGGATCCACAGAACGCATGCGGACGTCTGAATGGAGCCTTACAGGGGGGTTATCAATGACAGGGGGTGATCAGGGTAATCAGGGTGATCACCCCCTGTCACTGATCACCCCCCCTGTAAGGCTCCATTCAGACGTCCGCATGATTTTTTACGGATCCATGGATACATGGATCGGATCCACAGAACGCATGCGGACGTCTGAATGGAGCCTTACAGGGGGGTTATCAATGACAGGGGGTGATCAGGGTAATCAGGGTGATCACCCCCCTGTCACTGATCACCCCCCCTGTAAGGCTCCATTCAGACATCCGCATGATTTTTTACGGATCCATGGATACATGGATCGGATCCACAGAACGCATGCGGACGTCTGAATGGAGCCTTACAGGGGGGTTATCAATGACAGGGGGTGATCAGGGTAATCAGGGTGATCACCCCCCTGTCACTGATCACCCCCCCTGTAAGGCTCCATTCAGACATCCGCATGATTTTTTACGGATCCATGGATACATGGATCGGATCCACAGAACGCATGCGGACGTCTGAATGGAGCCTTACAGGGGGGTTATCAATGACAGGGGGTGATCAGGGTAATCAGGGTGATCACCCCCCTGTCACTGATCACCCCCCCTGTAAGGCTCCATTCAGACGTCCGCATGATTTTTTACGGATCCATGGATCAGGATCCACAGAACGCATGCGGACGTCTGAATGGAGCCTTACAGGGGGGTTATCAATGACAGGGGGTGATCAGGGTAATCAGGGTGATCACCCCCCTGTCACTGATCACCCCCCCTGTAAGGCTCCATTCAGACATCCGCATGATTTTTTACGGATCCATGGATACATGGATCGGATCCACAGAACGCATGCGGACGTCTGAATGGAGCCTTACAGGGGGGTTATCAATGACAGGGGGTGATCAGGGTAATCAGGGTGATCACCCCCCTGTCACTGATCACCCCCCCTGTAAGGCTCCATTCAGACGTCCGCATGATTTTTACGGATCCATCGATACATGGATCGGATCCGTAAAAATCATGCGGACGTCTGAATGGAGCCTGACAGGGGGGTGATCAATGACAGGGGGGTGATCAATGACAGGGGGTGATCAGGGAGTGTATATGGGTGATCACCCGCCTGTCATTGATCACCCCCCTGTAAGGCTCCATTCAGACGTCCGCATGATTTTTACGGATCCATGGATACATGGATCGGATCCGTAAAAATCATGCAGACGTCTGAACGGAGCCTGACAGGGGGGTGATCAATGACAGGGCGGTGATCAATGACAGGGGGGTGATCAGGGAGTTTATATGGGGTGATCAGGGGTTTATAAGGGGTTAATAAGTGACGGGGGGGGGGGGTGTAGTGTAGTGTGGTGTTTGGTGGGACTGTACTGACCTACCTGAGTCCTCTGGTGGTCGATCCTAACAAAAGGGACCACCAGAGGACCAGGTAGGAGGTATATTAGACGCTGTTATGAAAACAGCGTCTAATATACCTGTTAGGGGTTAAAAAATTCGGATCTCCAGCCTGCCAGCGAGCGATCGCTGCTGGCAGGCTGGAGATCCACTCGCTTACCTTCCGTTCCTGTGAGCGCGCGCGCCTGTGTGCGCGCGTTCACAGGAAATCCCGGCCCTCGCGAGATGACGCGTATATGCGTGACTCTGCGCAGGGCCGCCACCTCCGGACCGCACATCTGCGTTAGGCGGTCCGGAGGTGGTTAAAGAGGGAAACATTCCCTCAATTTTTTTTTTTACAACAAGGATTTAACAAAGGGTTAAAACCTAGAACCTTTAGAGTGCAGATTTCGGCCTTGAGCGCTTCTTTGGACGAAAGGTTGGCCTCTAACTCATGGATGATACGATTCATGAACGTGCCGACAGACTTAGACCTAGAATAAGACCACTAGTTGCTCCTTGGGACTTTAACTTGGTTATTTCAGGGCTCACTAATCCCCCATTTGAACCTTTGGAGGTAGCGAACATTAAACACTTGACACTCAAGACGGTATTTCTTGAAGGGGAAAAACTGAATTAGTCTTACAGGTAGTTCCCTTTTCACGAAGCCTCCATGACGGCACCGCTTATATTCCCACCCCCCCAAAAAAAGGAAGAAACCTAATTATGAAATACAATAATAAGGCTCTGTAGTTATATATATGAAATTTAATATGTATTACCTAGTTGACTTTTGTTCTAAGTTTTAAACTTAAGGAATGGAAGTTTTGTGGTGTGAGTGTTGAAATTTAGGGCCTGCCAAGTCCAGAAGACACTGAGGATGGACAATAATCTCAAAGTAAGGTGCCGTCATGGAGGCTTTGTGAAAGAGGAATTACCGGTAAAACTAATTCAGTTTTTTCCTCTTAAAGGGCCCTGGGGGACGCGCCCGTTGCACACATATTTATTAGCTGTGATAAATCTCTGTCAGTCTGGTGGTCAGTGGTTAGATAATGTGTATGTCTCATAGATGACTATTATTCTTACTTGCTTACACAGACCTTTCATCCGGATTAATAAGAATTGAATTTCCTTCCAGGTTTCTTGTGCTGATTCTCGGTGACTTTAACTAGATATATTAGGCAGTAAAGATTTCTATCTGCTATGATTTGGCATCGGTAGCAAAAGTTAATTTCAGAATAATTGATTTATGTATTCCACTTCACGTTATAAATATTAACATTCACCATTATTAAATAATGTGCGCTGTAATAACCCGCCTTTCTTTACATCGACATTCATTCTGAGTTTTAACCTGCGCACTGTTCGCCTGACAGATGGCACGTCACATACGTCTGTGTAATTAAATAGTCTTAGATGACATTTGTGCTGGTCCAGAAGAAGCCAGATACAACAAGATAATTTCATTTATACCATGTCATCAATTTTACAGGCCGGTTTTCTCTCTCTGGGAGATGGAAGGAGAAGTCAGCCTCGCCACAGAGACCACACAGTAATGTAGAACAATGCACGTGGGCTCTGGAAGGGGTCACAAGGCCAAGGATATGACAGCCATTTAGATTCAATGCTCAACGAAAAATGCTTAACCTCTTCATGTCTGCTGCATTGTTCAGAAGCAAAAGCCAGATTTATACCAAGATTGAATAAAAAAAATGCAATGGCTCAGTAATAAGGAATGCAAATGATACACACTGGAGCAAAGCAATCTATAGACTACCAGCAGGCAGGAAGCTTTATGGCAATTATACAATATAATGGAATTATGTAGACAGAGGCCTTGCTACAGGATTGATATAGATCCTGTGCTGCAGCTATAATGGGTACAGTTAAAACTGGTCTGATGGGTGTAATGACACCAGTTGTCCACAAGACTGCATAACTGGGCTTCACCTAAAGCAGTCGCTTTTCCTGGGTACTAATGGGGTCTGGTACTCAGATACCTCCCGGACTTACAGTAGGGTCAAATTATATAACAACTGGAGGGTTGCAAGATTAATATTATGAAGCACATATCACCACTGGCAGGCAACAAATATACAGAAGTTAAAAGGGTTTTCCAAGCCACGTGGAACCCCCGGCATTCAGCTGTTCAAGTAGGTATCGCCGTGGCCTTCTCTCAGCTCACCAAGCACAGCGCCGTACACTGTTTAGTGGCTGTGCTTAGCATCACACTCAATCCCTTTCACTTCTATGGGGCTGAGCTGCACCTAGACCACGTGACCGATGAACGTGTCATCACTGGCCTAGGAAAATCTGAGAGAACTACAGGTCCTTCTAAAAAAATTAGCATATTGTGATAAAGTTCATTATTTTCTGTAATGTACTGATAAACATTAGACTTTCATATATTTTAGATTCATTACACACAACTGAAGTAGTTCAAGCCTTTTATTGTTTTAATATTGATGATTTTGTCATACAGCTCATGAAAACCCCAAATTCCTATCTAAAAAAATTTGCATATTTCATTCGACCAATAAAAGAAAAGTGTTTTTAATACAAAAAAAGTCAACCTTCAAATAATTATGTTCAGTTATGCACTCAATACTTGGTCGGAAATCCTTTTGCAGAAATGACTGCTTCAATGCGGCGTGGCATGGAGGCAATCAGCCTGTGGCACTGCTGAGGTGTTATGGAGGCCCAGGATGCTTCAATGCGGCGTGGCATGGAGGCAATCAGCCTGTGGCACTGCTGAGGTGTTATGGAGGCCCAGGATGCTTCGATAGCGGCCTTAAGCTCATCCAGAGTGTTGGGTCTTGCGTCTCTCAACTTTCTCTTCCCAATATCCCACAGATTCTCTATGGGGTTCAGGTCAGGAGAGTTGGCAGGCCAATTGAGCCCAGTAATACCATGGTCAGTGACCCATTTACCAGTGGTTTTGGCACTGTGAGCAGGTGCCAGGTCGTGCTGAAAAATTAAATCTTCATCTCCATAAAGCTTTTCAGCAGATGGAAGCATGAAGTGCTCCAAAATCTCCTGATAGCGGCTGCATTGACCCTGCCCTTGATAAAACACAGTGGACCAACACCAGCAGCTGACATGTCACCCCAGACCATCACTGACTGTGGGTACTTGACACTGGACTTCAGGCATTTTGGCATTTCCCTCTCCCCAGTCTTCCTCCAGACTCTGGCACCTTGATTTCCGAATGACCTGCAAAATTTGCTTTCATCCGAAAAAAGTACTTTGGACCACTGAGCAACAGTCCAGTGCTGCTTCTCTGTAGCCCAGGTCAGGCGCTTCTGCCGCTGTTTCTGGGGAATGCGGCACCTGTAGCCCATTTCCTGCACACGCCTGTACACGGGGGCTCTGGATGTTTCTACTCCAGACTCAGTCCACTGCTTCTGCAGGTCCCCCAAGGTCTGGAATCGGTCCTTCTCCACAATCTTCCTCAGGGTCCGGTCACCTCTTCTCATTGTGCAGCGTTTTCTGCCACACTTTTTCCTTCCCACAGACTTCCCACTGAGGTGCCTTGATACAGCACTCTGGGAACAGCCTATTCGTTCAGAAATTTCTTTCTGTGTCTTACCCTCTTGCTTGAGGGTGTCAATGATGGCCTTCTGGACAGCAGTCAGGTCGGCAGTCTTACCCATGATTGCGGTTTGGAGTAATGAACCAGGCTGGGAGTTTTTAAAAGCCTCAGGAATCTTTTGCAGGTGTTTAGAGTTAATTAGTTGATTCAGATGATTAGGTTAATAGCTCGTTTAGAGAACCTTTTCATGATATGCTAATTTTTTTAGATAGGAATTTTGGGTTTTCATGAGCTGTATGCCAAAATCATCAATATTAAAACAATAAAAGGCTTGAACTACTTCAATTGTGTGTAATGAATCTAAAATATATGAAAGTCTAATGTTTATCAGTACATTACAGAAAATAATGAACTTTATCACAATATGATTTTTTTTTTAGAAGGACCTGTATTGAGAGCACTGGTTCCTTCAGCTAACTGGCGGGGATGCAGCATGGTGCACTCCCACCATTCAGATACCGATGACCTATCCAGAGGATAGGTCATCAATATTAAAGCTGTTAAACTCACTGATAGATGACAAGAACTGAATGATGATGGTAAACAGAAAATCGAGATGTCAGTCAGTTATTGAAGCAGACTGATGATAATGGCAGTCAGGTAATGAAGCAGATAGATTAAGATTACCAAAGATAACAAACCGGAACTCCTCCCCAAATGGACTTGGCCTGCATCAGAAATTAGCTCACCACTAGTGTTGAGCGAACTTGTGCTTTCAAGTTCGGCATACAAGGTTCAGGTTATCTAAGAATTCCGAGCTAAGCGTTCATCGGATAATCGGCAGTGCATTTACACTGCAAGATCATCGCTAGCGAGCATGACTAGTAATGCTGGTTAGTGATGATCGTTTCAATTGTCGACCTGTGTAAAGGGCCCATAACCCTTTGTTTTGGCCAAACGTTTATGTGTATTCTATAGGGAGAGCAAAGAAAGCCACTGCCAGACAACTCGCCAACTTGTCACTTCATCCTGTGCTGATGACAAGTAACACTGAAATAAATCTGAAAACACTGATAAATCTCTGAATTTTTATCATCCATTAAATAGTTAAAAAAAAGTACAACATGCAGGTCACCTCATCACTAAAAACTAAGTTTGCTTTTGGAAAATGTATTCACCTGGTGTCGCTTGTCTTAGAGAGGTCACTGCAATGCAGAGCTATTAGCAGCCTGCACAAATAATTGTTCAGCGATCCAGGAGCCAGAGACGTGGATAAATTGTCACCTTTGTATTTTTATATATTTTTCTTCTTCTCCAGCTGAGTGATTTTTATACCTCTTAAAGGAAATCTGTCACTAGTTTTATGCTGCCAAGTTAGTTTCTCAAAATCCCTGATGAGCAGCTCCAGTGAGACCTAAAGCGATGGGGTCTGCTGAATTCAATGCATGCACTTGGGAGTCCTTGTATTCATGGGCTGCACCCCTGCCGCTGATCATATGGAGAAAGCTGTCAATTGTAATAGAAAATAAGCCGTCAATCATCAGTGGGAGGACGTGGACTCCAGCTCTCAGGTCCTGCTAGAGCTTGCCACCAGTGATTTTATAAAAATAAATGACTAAACAAAAAAAAAGTAACTGACCCTGTATTTGAATCAGGGACTCTATCAACAGTTTATGCTGGCCTCAGAAATGGCGACCGATGTGATGTATTTTATAGAAACCAAGGGGCACATTTATTAAGACTGGCGTTTTAGACGGCAGTCTTAATGAAGGTCCATAGACTGTGGATCCGCCAAAGTTATGAAGAGGCACCGGCCGCTACATAACTCCGCCGTATCCAGCGCCAGTCTAAATGTAAGACAGCTTCCTTGCTGTGTTACATTTGGACCATTTTCTACGCCTAAAACAGGCGTAGAAAATGGTGAATGATACGGGCCTGCCGGTCCTTCCCCGCCTAGACCATGCCCACAATTTTAGACCTGGCGTGAGCGGGGAGAGGTCGCAGATTGCAGCACAAATAACAGTTGTGCCGCCATCTGCGCCTGAAATTTGCCTAATTTAGGTGTATTTCAGATTAGTAAATAACCACCCAAGTTTTAACAGATTGCAATTGCAAATGATTCCCTTCCATGATAGACAAGTCTGCATCACATCACTTCTGCACGGATAAGCCATGGGGTACCACATGTACCCACCACCGGTTAAACAGATTTTTCTCTACGAAATATATGTAGCTTTGCAATAATGCAGTACAAAAGTTCTTGCTTTGAAACGATATTCTGTAGCAATGACCACTAGGATTGAAGATTGAATAAATCCAGGCGAAAAGCCAACATAAGTCTCAGGAATATGATATTTGCTATCAGATTTCTGCTTGGAATCATCATGCTGTAAGACCTATAAGTATGAAGTCCATATTATACTTTAACCACTATGGCTGCCATTATGGCTCCTTAATAATAAATCTGCCTAGTTATCCAGTAACATGAACCCTGCAGTCAGAAATGGCCAAAATCCAGGAGTGTTAGCATATAAGAAGTTGTTCACTGACTTATAGCTTTTCCTTCTGGCACTAGGGACCGGGAATGGAATTACGGTAGCTTCCAATCCAAAAGTCATTGCTTTTAAAGGACAAGAAAGGAAGGAGCTCTTTTTTCTATTTCTTAATAGCCTGAAATCAAGGTAAGGCTACATGCACACGACCATATGTGTTTTGTGGTCCGTATGCCATCAGTTTTTTTGGTTTTTTTGCAGATCCATTGTAGCAATGGCTAAAACGGACAAGAATAAGACATGTTATATTTTTTGCGGGGCTACGGAACGGACATACGGATGCGGATAGCACACGGTGTGCTGTCCACATTTTGAAATGAATGGGTGTGCATCCTATCCGCAAAAATAAAACCGGGACGGACACGGAAACAAAATACGTTTGTGTGCATAAGGCCTAAAAGGAATTTTCACCCTGATGTGCAACTTGAATCACACAACAAGACCTCAATAGTGCTCAATGGAAAATGCTGCAAAATAGTCCTGTTCTTCTACAGTCACCACTGATTTCTACTGGACTGTGATGCAGCTCGGTCAACTGCATAAAGATGGATTTACACGTACCAATAATCAGATATATTATCGGGAACGACCAATTCCTGTGAATGCTCGTTCCCGATAATCTGGCCATCTAAATGTGCCGCCGATCACGAAATGCACGTTCATCGGGTGATCCTGTCGTCTGTGCAGGTCCTCCAATCATCGTTCCTGGCAGCAGATCCTGATGTCTAAACAGTGATCTGCTGCCCAGAAACAATGAATCTGTATGAAGACGAGTGATTGCAATAGCGATCCCTCGTCCTCATACTGTGGAGGAGATCCCTGCATGTAAATGCAGAGCTCTCCTTCGCTGAGAAAGCAGTCGGCTGCCAGGAAGCCCTCCTTCCAGACAATTGGCTGTTCCATCGGCTGCCAGGAAGCCCTCCTTTAGAATAAATGATGCAACGGGTTTCCAAATGAAAACCAGGAAATGGTAAATGGCATGGATCTTTTAAACTTTGACCAAGTTACATACAGACGATATAAGTGTATAAGCATGAGTTCGACTATCTGACTCTATGGTGACAGGATCCCTTTAAATACAGCAGAATTTATAATCTTAATGTCTTCATTGGCAGGGTTACCCCTGGATCAGATGTAGAAAAATGAGAGATCCAAAATTGCAATTGACCGAAGCGCATCAGCAGAAGTTACCGGCTTTAAAGTGTTGGCGACTTTCCTAATTAGCATTATAGGAGACAAAGTGGAAGAATTGATCCATTCATGTTTTAGGTTTAGCCTCAGTCTCCACTCTGATGAATTTTCCTTATAGACGGCTGTTTAAAACGCAATAAAATAGAAGCAGAGTCAATGACTGTCCTGACTGCAAACAGACCCCAACCAAACCCAGCAACTGAACAGTCTCCATTTTCCCATGAAGTACATTTTCAAAGCTGGAGAGAATAATTTTGTATTATGTGGTCAAAAAACCTGATTCAACTAAAAATTCTTAGCAGCACAAAGCAAAGGTGTACACAGATAGTATAGGGCCCTATAGCAAAAGTTAATAAGGGCCCCCAGTATGATTTCAGACGGACATACTCGTATTTTTCTCATTCAAGGAGGAATGTTTTAGTAAAAAACAAAACAAAACAAAAATTTAGGCTTTTACCCACATTCTCCAACTTGAATAAATGCACAGGTATGTATCCCATATTCAACTCTTAATTCCCAGCTTCCCCTCACATAGTATATCATAAAACTGGTTGCCTGCAGCCACCACTCGGGGGAGTTCAGTGCATGGACTGTATGCAGATAACCATTGAACTCAAAAGAAGCTGCAAAAATCTCATCACTGAGCTCCTGTGGTGGCTGCAGGGAAATGCCATTTCCTTAATGTCACCTGTTCTGCCACCACGGTAAGTGCACCACTAGAAGAAGTAATTTAAGATATGGTTGATGCAAGCGACCCCCCAATGGCCCTTGAGAACAATCGCCTGGGTACAAATACAACCTCTGAACTACTGCTGCAGTGGTCTGTAACCTGTGAAATTTCAGCTGTTATGAAACTACAACTCTCAGCATGCACCGACTGCAAAACAAAATGCCACTCCCCTGTGGTTAGAGTTACAGTGTACCTTAGCTTAGATTGGGTCCATCCCTTTCCAACGAGCAAAGTTAACCTATGTGACATATTCATCTCCATAGGCACCAGGCCTGTTCCAGGACGGTGGATTGTAGGAGGATGGCATCAGGAGAGGGGACACAATCTCACTGTGATAAAGTCTTCTATGCAGGGGCGGACACAGACAGCAGAGGGCCCCTGTGCAAAGAATGTGCCTGGGCCCCCTCCCCTCCAAGCCAAGTTCTCAACCAATTCCGTCCTAACATTACTTATAGCAATACAAAACATACAGGTTAAGGCTACTTTCACACCTGCGGCACTACGCTCCGGGCACCTGATCCGGCAAAGAATGCAAGGAATTGGCCGGACACAAACTCAATCATGCAGCGGTTTGTGTCCCGCTGTTTTTTTGCCAGATTGTGGCCGGATGTCTTATTATAGTTAATGGGGCCGGGGGACATTCTGTCTGCATCCAGCAGTTCCGGTGCACAGCCTGCCAGAATCACTAACTCAGATGTGAAGGTAGCCTAATACAGGTCCACATACCTCTTACATCCAGGGACGTCTTCTTTGATGTAGATGTTCTCTGTCCTCATCTTCTCCTTTCCGACCAGACCGCCATGATGATTTCTTTCAGTCATCGCTTCTCTTTGACAGACAGACATCTTAGTTTCCTAATTTCCATCATCCTCCCACCTAATCAACACCCCTCTAATACGGTACCCGCTGTGCTCCATATACTA
Organism: Bufo gargarizans; assembly: GCF_014858855.1. Taxonomy (NCBI): domain Eukaryota; kingdom Metazoa; phylum Chordata; class Amphibia; order Anura; family Bufonidae; genus Bufo; species Bufo gargarizans. The sequence continues at coordinate 118,736,091 of NC_058089.1, forward strand.
GTTACACACAGATAGTTCCCCTTCAATACTTATTGGCACACAAGCTGATACCGTGCCAGGGTGCCCACCAAAGTAACACTGCCCCCCAAAATCTCACCAATAGAAAAAATTATCTACCAGACAACACAGTAGTAATAGTGGCCCTACAGTTATAATGTCTCCACTGTTTCCCAGAAGTAATAATGCTCCTATAGTGCTCATACTAGTATTCAAGTTCCTCATAGCCCCTCAACTGTAATAAAGCCCACTATAATGCCCCCGGTAGTAATAATTCTCTTTATAACTCTTTGTGTAACAGTAGAAAAATGCCCCCTTATAATTTGCACCAGTACATTAAAGTGCCCTGTTGTGTGGCAGTATTGTGTGGCCCCCTGTAGAGCCAATGTCCCCATAGTACCCTCATAATGTGTGCCAATGCCCCCTACCGTGTGCTCAAAAAACTCTTAGTGCCCCCATAGTGCCCTATAATTTGCGACAGTATAAAATACTCCTATATCGTGCACCAAAAGTGCTCCTCCCCTTGTCCCTATGGTGACTGACAATGTGCCAGTATGAAATGACCCCATAATGTGTGCCCAGTATAATGCCCCTATATAATGACCCCAATAGTGCTCCTTTTCCCCCATTCTCCATAGTGCCCCCCATGTGTGCCAGTATATAAGATAAAGCCCCCATATTGCTCCTCCCCCTCTATAGTTTCCCCCCATGAGTGCCAGTATATAAGATAGGGCCCTCCATAGTGCTCCTCCCCCTCCATAGTGCTCCCCATGTGTGCCAGTATGTAAGATAGAGCTCCGCATAGTGCTCCTCCCCCTCCATAGTGCCCCCCATGTGTGCCAGTATATAAAATAGGGCCCCAATAGTACTCCCCCATCCATGGTGTCCCCCATGTGTGTCAGTATTTAAAATAGGGCCCCCATAGTGTTCCTCCTCCTCCATAGTGCCAACATGTGTACCAGTACATGAGGTAGGGCCCCAGTAGATGCCCCCGTGAGTGCCAGATAGGGCCCCTAGCAAAATGTAAATACAAAATAAATAAACACATATACTTATTACTTACCTCCTTGCTGCTTTCAGCGATGCGATGCAGGCCTCTTCCGGCCTGTGTCCAGTGCTGTACGGCTCAGACAGCGCGATGATGTCATTGCGCCGGCCTCTGATAGGCTATAGGCACTAGGCCTGCAACCTATGAGAGGACTGGGAAAGGGAGACACCTCTCCCCTGCCCCGCCGCAGCATCCATCTGTATCGCCGTCCTAAGGACAGCGATACAGATGAATAGAGATGAGCGCTTCCAAAATGGAAGCGCTCATCTCCTCCTGCCGCCGGTAAGAAGGGGTCCCCTCCTGCTCTGGGCCCCTGTGCAACCGAACCGGCTGCACATGCGGTATGTCCGCCCCTGCTTCTATGGAAGCCCTTTCACAATAGCACAGATGACTGATGTGAGTCCTGGTCCTGAGACAATGCCCAGGCCCATCCCCCACATTCATTTTCATTGATTTATAAGTGATCTGTTTTATCTTATTAAACTCTTGCATTTGCAGAGACACAGAGCTGTGATATATACCACATCGAAACTGTCTGATGTCCTGAATACAAAGTAAGAGCTCCCTCTCGGCCTGTTATCCCGCACTTACGGCACTGCTCTAATCTCGCTCAGGCTGCTCTTCTGTCTGGTTCGGCTGTAATGCTGCCAGTTGGATGATACAGAACATGCCTCCAGGTTATTTCCTTTATAATTTGTACCTGAATAGAAACAGAAGCTCTTGTCAGGATCCTGCATGGCAGATTAGCATCAAGTGCTCTTCGGTATTGCGTTTACAGTTGTGTTCAAAATAATAGCAGTCAGACATCACTAACCTGATCAATCACTGTTTTTGGTAGAAATGATATCTACATGGCAAATAATTTACTAGCAGGTGTAGTAGAGTAAAAGAAACCCAACAGACCCAACAGTCGTGACATGCATGCTGCTGATTCTGTGTAATTGAATCACTAATTGAAAGGGGCATGTTCAAAATAATAGCAGTGTGGAGCTCAATTAGTGAGGACATTCATTCTTTGAAAAACAGGTGGCAATTATTGCCCTTATTTAAGGAAGGAAGGCAGCAAATGTTGTGCATGCTGGTTACAGTGCATTTCTCTGTGAAATTCTGAGGAAAATGGGTCATTCCAGACAATGTTCAGAAGGACAGCATACCGTGATTAAAAAGTTGATTGGAGAGGGGAAACCTGAAAGACGTGGAAGAAAGCGAAAAACTACCATTCGAATGGATAGAAGAATAGCCAAAATGGCAAGGACTCAGCCAACAATCAGCTCCAGGAAGATCAAAGAAGGTCTAAAGTTCCCTGTGAGTACTGTTACAATTAGAAGATTCCTATGTGAAGCCAAGCTATCTGTAAGAAGCCCCCGCAAAGTCCCACTGTTGAAAAAAAGACATGTGCTGAAGAGGTTACAATTTGCCAAAGAGCACATTGACGGCCTAAAGAGACATTTTGAGGACTAATGAAAGTAAGATTGTTTTTTTGGGTCTAGTGGCCGGAGAACGTTTGTCAGACGACCCCCAAACACTGCTTTCAAGCCACAGTGCACTGAAGACAGTGAGGCATGGTGGTGCAAGCATCAAGATATGGGGATGTCTCTCATACTACAGTGTTAGACCTATTTATCGCAGACCAGGGATCATGGATCAGTTTGAATCAGAATACTTTAAGAGGTCATGCTGCCTTATGCTGAAGAGGAAATGCCCTTGAAATGGATCTTCCAACAAGACAACGACCCCAAACACACCAGTAAACGTGCAACATCTTGGTTCCAGACCAACAAGATTGACGTTATGGAGCGGCCAGCCCAATCCCCGGATCTTAATCCAATAGAAAACTTGTGTGGTGACATCAAAAATGCAGTTTCTGAGGCAAAACCAAGAAATAGAGAAGAACTATGGAATGTAGTCCAATCATTTTGGGCTGGAGAACCTGGTCACAGGGGCAGAAGGTGGTTGATTCCATGCAACACAGATGTACAGCAGTTCTCAGAAACAGCCGTTATACAACTAAATATTAGTTAAGTGATTTTAAGGAAAGTAAAATCTTCAAACATTTTTAAGCTTATATAGTGAATGTTTGAGTTTGTAAAGAAGAATACAAACACTGCTATTTTTTTGAACAGTCTAATATTCACTTTTCTTAAAAAAAATTCTGAGGAACAACACAAATTTAGATGTTTTGATTTGGAATAGAATGTGTAGTGTTCCCAATGCATTTGTGTGTATGGAAATAAAACCTACTAGAAGGATTTTGAGCTTTATTCACTTTTTAAACACACTGCTATTATTTTGAACACAACTGTACATGGACACTGCATGAATGCAATAGAATCACTCATATTATTGTCCATTTCTGATTAATCATACCATCCCTCTAGTAAGGCAAGGTATATGTATTAGAGGTGGTGATACACATTAGGCTATATGCACACGACCGTGGTGTGTTTTGCAGTCCGCAAAACACAGATGGCGTCTGTGCGCGCTCCGCAATTTGCGGAACTGCACGGACAGCCATTAATATAACTGCCAATTCTTGTCCGGAAAGCGCGGACTAGAATAGGACAGGTTTTTGGTTTTTTTTGCAGGGCCACGGAATGGAGCAACGGATGCGGACAACACACAGAGTGCTGTCCGCATCCTTTGCGGCCCCATTGAAGTGAATGGGTCCGCATCAGAGCTGCCAAAACTGCGTCTCGGATGCGGACAAAAACAAGAGCCGTGTGCATGTGGCCTTAAACGTAGGTTAAGAGAACCCACAGATTTCAGCAGCACCGACTAACTACCTCTGGTTTGGCATATGTCATGGAAAGAAAAGATTAGGCATGTTGAAATTCAACATGCCTAATCCTTTATTCTCAAATAAAATAAGCTGGCAGAGGTGTCTGGCTGTGCTTATTCCTATCTACTCACTGAAAACACATGCATGCTCAACATAGTAAATGTCCAGCTTAACCTCCTAACTGTTTTGCCCAATCCCAGCTGGGGCAGTGGGAAAAGTAGCTGGAGGGGAAAGAGATGCTATAGATGCTGCTATCTCCTGAATGGTAGCGGCTAGAAACATGTAACTGTTCATGTTTGAAAGCTGACATTCCAGGCTTTCAGACAATATCAGCAATATGTTCAGTACCGGAGAAGAAATCACTGATAGTAATCGGCATACTGTGAATGCAGCTGAAAGTTAAAGTAAAAACAGGTTTTACTTGTGTTCATTCCCGACTCGATTTCTAACAGTGATTTGGACTTTAGCTGTCATTTTGGTCTTGTATACGTTTGGGGCATATGGCAAAAAATTGCCCCCGACATCTGATCGGTGTGGGTCCCACCACTGGGACCCATACCTATCTCTAGAACAGAGCCTGCAAAGTGAAGGAGAGCGGACTGCGCATGCACGGCTGCCCTGCTGACATTTCTATGGGAGTGCTGAAAACAGCCAAGTGGCGAGCTCTGCAATTTTTGGAAGTCCCATAAAAATGAATGGGAAGCACACTGTGCAAGCGCGGTCACCGCTCCATTAACTTCTATGGGGCTGACAGATATACAGTATCTGAGCCAGCATGCATGGTCCTCTCTCCTTCACTTTGCGGACTCTGTTCTAGAGATAGGTGCAGGTCCCACACCTATCAGATATTGGGGGGCATATCTTAGGGACATGCCCCCAATGTATGAGATAAGCCAACCCCTTTGAGTCAGGCTGACCTCTATGACACTCCAGTTTTAACAAAGCCACTGAGATCCAGCAGAAGAAGGGTTAATGGGGTTGGCTAATCTCATCCATTGATAGCATGTTGCTAGGATATGTCATCAGTGTCAGATTGGAGCAGGTCTCAGAGGTGGGACTCTCACCTATCTCCAGAACGAGACCCCCAAATTAAATGGTCAGCAGTCACGCTTGGACGGTCACCCTCCATTTATAACTATGGGAGTTCCCAAAAAAATAGCCAAATGCTCTCTGCTATTTCTGGCAGTCCCATAGTGGTGGATGGAGCCATGGCCTTGTTTGTGTGGTGTGCCCTCCATTCAGTGCTATATCAGAGTGTGCCTGCTCAGTTACTTTTGGCATTTCCTTAGCCAGTGGCGTACATAAAGAAGTAAGGGCCCTATAGCAAGGATCAAACCGGGCCCCCCACACAGGACAAAAGGGTTTCCGCATGAACTACCTTGGGCCATTTTGTCCCCACTGCCTCATTTGCTAAAAGCTGTTCTTTTAGAGGGTACAGTCCTGACCAAGTTTTCACCCCCAGTAGAAGAGGAGATAATCCCAACTGGGCCTCCTTTTGCCCTGGGCCCCATAGCATGGGTCTGCAGCTATTGTAGTTACGCCCTTGCCTGAGAAGCAGTGTACATAACTGGCATCTCAAGAGTTTATCATCTATGTTTTACATTGGTACTCGATTTCACAAAGACAGTGATTTTCCTCAGGCCAATATGGCCCGAAGCAAGTAGCTCTTGTACCAATAAAGTATTGAAGGTCTACACTATCTGAGTCTGGAGGTTGCGCCAACCCAAAGTACCTCTTCTGCCTACATTGCTGCACTGTGTCACAGAAGCTTCTGGTTTCTACCTCAACTAAGTTAAGGCTACATGCACATGACCGTATGTGTTTTGCGGTCCGCAAAAAAAAAACGGATGACATCTGTATGCTATCCAATTTTTTGTGTATGGATCCATGGTAACAATGCCTAAAACAGACAAGAATAGGACATATTCAAATTTTTTTTGAGGGGCTACGGAACGGACACACTAATTTGTGGACCCATTGAAATCAATGGGTCCACATCCTATCCCCCAAAAAAACGGAACAGGCACGGAAACAAACACCATTCGTGTGCATGAGGCCTAAGTCTTATTATTACTTTATTACTATTCAAAGACGGGCATGAAAGGACAAGAAGAGAAAACTGAAGACAAAACTGGTACACCATGTTACCCATGGATCCATTCCCATTAGGCCCAGCACTAGGTATCTGGAGTGTTCCTTTAAAGGGGTTTTCCGGGTTCCGAGCTGAACCCAGACATATTCCCATTTTCACCCAGGCAGCCCCCCTGACTTGAGCATCGGAGGAGTTCATGCTCCGATACTCTCCTTTGCCCTGCGCTAAATCGTGCAGGGCAAAGGCATTTTTATGAGTTCCAATGACGTACCGGGGCTCTCAATGGGGCTGCCAGGAAGCCCTGTGACATCACCGGCACTGATGGGCGGGCTTTAGCACTGCCCTAGCCAGTAAAACGGCTAGGGCAGCGCTAAAGCCCGCCCATCAGAGCCGGTGACGTCACCGAACACACTGCCGAGCGGAAGCTTTCTCCTGGCAGTGTGTTATGATAAAAAAAGAGCCCTTGACCTGCGCAATGGAGCGCATCGGAGCATGAGATGCTCTAATGCTAGCCTCAGGGGGGCTGCCTGGGTGAAAATAAGGGTATGTCCGGGTTGAGCTCTGAGCCTGGACAACCCCTTTAAGTTTCTGTGCACCTATTTAAATGCCATCTGTCAGCAGATTTGTACCTATGACACTGGCTGACCTGTTACATGTGCACTTGGCAACTGAGGGCATCTGTGTTGGGCCTCATGCACACAAACGTTTTATTTTTTTCCGTTTACGTTCAATTTTTTGCGTTCTGTATACGGAACCATTCAGCTCAATGGATCCGCAAAAAAACGGAAGATGCTCCGTACGCCATAAGTCTCCGTATTTCCGTTCCGTTCAAAGATAGAACATGTCCTATTATTGTCTGCACAACGGACAAGGATAGTACTGTTCTATCAGGGGCCAGCTGTTCTCTTCCATTCAAAGATAGAACATGTCCTATTATTGTCTGCACAACGGACAAGGATAGTACTGTTCTATCAGGGGCCAGCTGTTCTCTTCCATTCAAAGATAGAACATGTCCTATTATTGTCTGCACAACGGACAAGGATAGTACTGTTCTATCAGGGGCCAGCTGTTCTCTTCCATTCAAAGATAGAACATGTCCTATTATTGTCCGCATAACGGACAAAGATAGTACTGTTCAGGGGCCAGCTGTTCCGTTCCCGCAAAAAACGGAATGCATACGGACGTCATCTGTATTTTTTGCGGATCTATTTTTTGCGGACCGCAAAATACTGAAAAAGCCATACGGTCGTGTGCATGAGTCCTTGGTCCCATGTTCATATGTGCCTGCATTGCTGGGATAAGCCATTATGTTGTTGATTTACTTCTATGCTTTGGGTCGTTATCCTGTTGCAGCACCCATCTTCTGCTGAGCTTCAGCTGGTGGACAGATGGCCTTAAGTTCTCCTGCAAAATGTCTTGATAAACTTGGGAAATTCATTTTTTCTTCGATGATAGCAATCCATCTAGGCCCTGATGCAGCAAAGCATCCCCAAACCATGCCCCCACCACCATACTTCACAGTTGGGATGAGGTTTTTATGTTGGTATGCTGTGCCTCTTTTTCTCCACAAATAGTGTTGTGTGTTTCTTCCAAACAACTCAACTTTGGTTTCATCTGTCAACAGAATAGTTTGCCAGTACTGCTGTGGAACATCCAGGTGCTCTTGTGCAAACTGCAAATGTGCAGCAATGGTTTTTTTGGACAGCAGTGGCTTCCTCTGTGGTATACTCCCATGAAATCCATTCTTGCTTAGTGTTTTACGTATCGTAGACTTGCTAACAGGGATGTTAGCATATGCCAGAGACTTTTGTAAGTCTTTAGCTGACACTCTAGGATTCTTCTTCACCTCATTGAGCAGTCTGCGCTGTGCTCTTGCAGTCATCTTTACAGGACGGCCACTCCTAGGGAGAGTAGCAGCAGTGCTGAACTTTCTCCATTTATAGACAATTTGTCTTACCGTAGATTGATGAACAGCAAGACTTTTGGAGATACTTTTATAACCCTTTACAGCTTTATGCAAGTCAACAATTCTTAATTGTAGGTCTTCTGAGAGCTCTTTTGTGCGAGGCATCATTCACATCACGCAATGCTTCTTGTGAAAAGCAAACCCAGAACTGGTGTGTGTTTTTTATAGGGCAGGGCCACTGTAACCAACACCTCCAATCTCATCTTATTGATTGGACTCCAGTTGGCTGACACCTCACTCCAATTAGCTCTTGGAGATATTAGTCTAGGGGTTCACATACTTTTTCCACCTGCACTGTGAATGTTTACATGGTGTGTTCAATAAAAACATGGTAACATTTAATTATTTGCATGTTATTAGTTTAAGCAGACTGCGATTGTCTATTTTATGACCAATTTGTGAAGAAATCCTTATCATTCCAAAGGGTTCACATACCTTTTCTTGCAACTGTAGGAGGGAAAGGGGATACTGGAATAAGGCCTGGAAACTAGGGAAGGAAGATGGTCACTTCCTAGAGAAAACTCTAACTCCAGTCCTGACAGACCTCCAGTATGAACAGGCCCCAAAAGTAGGCAAGTTCATACACCAGATACCTAGAATCCTATCTCATCCTACAGGACCCTGGAACTAATGTCAGGACTGAGTCTACCTGTTCCTCCAAAGGGAAGGATGAACAGGAGTCTCCCTCAGGCCTAATGACAAACAACAAGCAAAGGCATCACACACATATATATAAACGAAATACAAAAGGAAAAGGAAACACTTATCTTCAATGAAGCTTTGGTAGCAACAGGAACTCAGCCGAGAACCAAACACAAGCTAAACACAAGCTAACCACAAGTCCAACAGAAGCTATAAACCGCATAGCATAGTGGGAGAAACAACAGTCTCACAGATCTCCTGCCATCTGTCGCGGGAACGTCCGTATGTCTCGATACGTCCGTGACAGTTGCAGATTGGAGACCACTACAAGGAAGCTTGGATAATCAGTTGCTCTACAGAAGGAACTATAACTAAAATGCCTACGCAACCAAGTAGATCTGAAAGTTGCAGTTTCACATCAGCGTATTCAAGGCGGATCTACGCGCAGCACAAGAGTCACTCTGTCCAGGCAGTGCTGCCATTGTCAGACTGTGCAGGTACACCCCACCCCCCCCCCCCAACTGGTTACCACCCCTCTGTACCCTTATTGCAGACTGCTAGCCAGGGGCGTTGCTAGGGTCTCAAAAGATCTGGGGCCCAAACCACAATGAATATGGCCCAGTTCTCTAAGTCGCCTCCACTCCCCCCACACACCACATTTTCCTGTACTTGCTATATGGCAGCACCTACCTGCCACATCCAGTGCCTCCAGGTGACGTCTCCTCCAATGTAGATCTTCTTTGTCATCATCTTCTCCATTTGGTCCTTACAACTTCTCTCAGCTGCCTCGCCTCTGCAGGGTGTGACACACAGACATCTTAGCTTGCTCACGTCTCTATCATCATCCCCCAACCTCAAGTCCCCATAGTGTTATCCTGCGGCTTGCTGTGCTCCCCAATACCCCTAAATACTATCCTGAAGAAATAATAGTGCCCCCCATAGTAATAGTGCTCCTCTTAGTCCCACCAATAGTAATTCCCTTCTAGAATGCCCTCATTAGTAATACTGCCCCCTAAAGTGCCCCGAACAGTAATAATGCTCCCCAAGAATGTCCCCATTAGTAATACTGCCCCCTACAGTGCCCTCATTAGTAATACTGCCCCCTACAGTGGCCCCAACAGTGATAACGCTCCTCAAGGGTGCCTCCATTAGTAGAAGAGCCATCCAGTATTAATAATACCCTCACAGAGCCCCCGGTAGAAATAAAGCCCCCTATTGTTACCCCAGTGGTAATAAAGCTCTCTACAGACCCCTCAGTAGCAATAAGGCCCTCATAGCGCTCTTAGTAGAAACATAGAATTAAGGTGGATCTATAAGTCCCTCCTATAGAGCCCCCAGTAGTAATAAGAACGCCTATAATGTCCCCTAGATTTATAATACCTCCACAGTGCCCCCAGTATATATATATCGCCCCCTACTGTTATAATGCCCCTACAGTGCCCCCAGTATTCATACTGCCCCCTACTGTTATAATGCTCACCCAGAAGTGCCCCCAGTATTTATACTGCCCCCTGTAGTTATATTCCTCCACCAGACAGTCCCATGTGAATAACATCACTCCATCTCTCCTGCCACCTCCAAAATACAGTCCTATGTAAATAACATCACTCCCCTCCCTTCAGGCCTTCCAATATGTAGTCCCATGTAAATAACACTATTTCCCTCCCTCCGCCATACAGTCCCATGTAAATAACATCCCTCTCTATCTACAGCCCCCTCCAAAATACAGTCCGATGTAAATACCATCACCTCCTCCCCAGCCGCTTTTCGACATACCGTCCCAAGTAAATAATATCACCTCCTCCCCAGCTGCCTCCAAGTGCAATCCCATGTAAACATAACCCCCTCAACATTCAGTCCCATGTAAATAACATCATTCCATCCCACCAGCCACCTTCAACATACAGTTCCATGTAAATAACATTGCCCCCTCAACATTCAGTCCCATGTAAATAACATCACTGCCTCCCCAGCCCCCTCCAACATACAGTCCCATGTAAATAATATAATCGCCTCCCACAGCCGCCTTCAACATGCAGTCCCATGTAAATAACATCACCCTGTCCATTCTCCTCCAAAATTCAGTCCCATGTAAATAACATCACTCCCTCCCACAGCCGCCATCAACATACAGTCCCATGTAAATAACATCACTCCCTCCCCCAGCCCCCTCCAACACACAGTTCAATGTAAATAACATACCTCTCTTCAGCCCTAACATACAGTCCCAGTTAAATAACCACAACTCCCAGCATTGCTCTGCCTCTCTTCATGTACAGACATCACCACAGCTTCTTCCCCTAGGGCTTCTCCTCTTCACTGTTGTCCTCTCCTGCACTGGTCACATGATGGTGACATCATCGCAGGTCCTTCTCAACCACTGCCTTATCTACTGGTCACATGACCTGTGATGTCATCACAGGTCCTTCAGCTCTTCTAGTGCATTAGATTCAATTGTATTGCCGTCCTTAGTCTATCTGGCAGGGGTCCAGGCCCCAAATGTTTTTACCGAGCAACGCCCCTGCTGCTAGCAATTCATTCAGAACTTCTAGTAGAAATAATAAAGGAATGGCACAACATAGAACCATAATAGATGCTCCAGAATTGTTAAAGGGGTTGTCCGGGTTCAGAGCTGAACCCGGACATACCCTTATTTTCACCCCGGCAGCTTTCCTGAGCCTGGCATCGGAGCATCTCATGCTCCGATGCTTCCGTGCCCTGCGCTAGATCGCGCAGGGCACAGGCTGTTGTGTTTACAATAACACACTGCCGGGCGGTAACTTCCGCCCAGCAGTGTGTTCGGTGACGTCACCGGCTCTGAGGGGCGGGCTTTAGCTCTGCCCTAGCCGTTTTACTGGCTAGGGCAGGGCCAAATCCCGCCCATCAGTGCCGGTGACGTCACCGGGGTTCCTGTCAGCCCCATAGAGAGCCCCGGTACGTCACCGGAACTCAGAAAAATGCCTTTGCCCTGCGCGATTTAGCGCAGGGCAAAGGAGAGCATCGGAGCATGAACTGCTCCGATGCTCATGTCAGGGGGGCTGCCGGGGTGAAAATGGAGGGATGTCCAGGTTCAGCTCTGAACCTGGACAACCCCTTTAATACATGAGGAATACATGAAGCTATTAAAACAGGCATGTCAGGAGTGGTGAAAGGTCCTCTTTAAGAATCACATTAGGAATCACTAATGGTTAATTCAGCGCCTTACACTGCCGTGCAAATGTGTGGGCAGAGGGCACCTCATTCAATTGCCAGTGATTTATAGAAGACTCAATATCAGTCAGTCCTGGACGTGACAAGAAGTGAAGAGAAGGCAGGAAATCGGAAAGGGGAATGTTGAATCAGCTTTTTGTTCCTCATCCTGTGCCCTGCTGTATAATAGAGTAGTTGGCACTGTGGGCCCTTAGCTTTTGTAAAACTACAACTCCAAGTATACAGTATATCGCCAGACATAAAGGGTTGTAAAATCTGCATTATAGCCTGTAGATAAAGGGGGTACAATTCTGAAAAGAAAAATATAATTTAAAATCTGCTATCAATCAATCTAAGACAAATTAGTTTACAAAATCATGCCCTGTTCTCTCTGGTTGCCATGACTGTGTCTAGGAAACTAATTTATCACGATCAGTGTAAATGATACACCCTACTGTCAAGTGGAATGGTAACACCAGGTTGTCAATTTATTCATACATTTCCAAGAGGAATAACAGACGAAAGGCACAATGTTCTAAAGCTTGGTTCACATTCGCATAAAAAAAATCTGGTAGCCTGTTTCAGCATTGTCTAGCCCAGTGTTTCCCAACCAGTGTGCCTCCAGCTGTTGCAAAACTACAACTCCCAGCATGCCTGCACAGCCAAAGGCTGTCCAGGCATGCTGGGAGTTGTAGTTTTGCAACAGCTGGAGGCACACTGGTTGGGAAACACTGGTCTAGCCAAAAGCAGGCATTTATTCTTTAAACTGGCTGGTTCACCGTTGGATTCCATTATAGTCAATAGAGATCTGGCGGTGGCCAGCAATGCCAGATACAGTAAAATCCAGTAGTCAGTTCCTCTGCCGGGACAGACTGCTGGATTCACAATGCTGATGTGAACCTACCCAAATTGCTCAAGAATTGTTATATTATGAGAAATCCAATTATTTACTGAAACAGAACTGTCAGCAGAGCTGACAGATCCTCTTTGGGATGGTGTCACACACAGATTTCTGTGCCAGTTTTTTGAGCCAAAGTGGGTCGGGAGGGAATGAGAAATATAAAGGAAGAACTTCTACTTCATCTTCCTGATGGATCCACTTCTGGCTTTGGTTGCATCAAAAACTGCCACAAAAAGCTGCGTGTGACACCACCCTTAAGGGTATATTCACACATCAGATTTGATTACAGCAGTTTCTGCTACTGCAAATCAGTTATATTTGTCTGATTGTGGTTGTTTCTGCAAGCCACTTTCAGATATATTGGATATTGGTGGAATTTTGCAACAATTCTTTTCTTATTGCGGACAACCCCTTCAATATGGAGCTGCTGTGACTATCAGCTGATTCTGATGGGGAGACGCTCATTCAAATGTAGAGTGAAACTGCAGACAATCAGATAAATGACAGTCCTGAGTCTGCCGGAGCTGCTGCTTGTCAGAGGTTCTCTGCTTTGGGATATTCCCGAGTGGGGGATCCTCCTCTATCATGTGTCCATATGTTCTAATAACACCACAAGTCTGGTAAAAGAAGATAGATGTTTAGCAATTAATACAGCTAAGGATCTGTCTATGAAATAAATTAAAGGGGTTATCCAACCCCTATAATGCCCCCTCTACATATTGTACTTACCTTTCTCCCCAGCACCGCGTCTCTCCTGATGCCCGCACAGCCGCCGCTGCATCTCCCCATTAGGCGGCTCAAAATATCAGTTGACGGAGGGATGGTTGGGGGGGTTGGGCAGTCAATAGCAGGCCGTGATGGGAACGAGCCTTCCTACCATCATCTACTATGTTAGGAAGGCTCGTCCCCCTCGCGGCCTGCTATTGGCTGAGCCCCCGTTGCCGAATGTTTCGATCCGGGCGTCAGGGAGATGCAGCGGCATCAGAAGCGACACGGGTGCTGGGAATCAAGGTAAGTAGAACCTGGGTGAGGGGCCTGGGCATTAGAGGCGGCAACCCCAGGGGTAACTCCTTTAAGCGTTGACATAATCTAACCCCGTCAGGACACAGCCATTTTTCACCTTCAGGACGCAGCCTAATTTTGCAAATCTGACATGTGTAACTTTATGTGGTAATAACTTTAAAAATAACTTTTAAAACGCTTTTACTTATCCAGGCCATTCTGAGATTGTTTTCTCTTCACATATTGCACTTCATGACAGTTGAAAAATTGAGTCAAAATATTTCATTTTTATTTATAAAAAAAATACCAAATTTACCAAAAATTTCCAAATTTCTAAATTTCAATTTCTCTACTTTTATAATAGATAGTAATACCTCCAAAAATAGTTATTACTTTACATTCCCCATATGTCTACTTCATGTTTGGATCATTTTGAAAATGACATTTTATTTTTTTGGGACGTTAGAAGGCTTAGAAGTTTAGAAGCAAATCTTAAAATTTAAAGAAAATTTTCGAAACCCAATTTTTTCAGGACCAGTTAAGTTATGAAGTCACTTTCTGGGGCTTACATATTAGAAACCACCCACCACCCTCTCAGTTCTCAACATCAGCTTGAGGGATTAGCCAGTGTTGTCAGATGCATATCATTGTGGTGCACCTTTTCGTAGTGATTTATGTATTTTTATATTCACAATACATCCACACATTATCCCATCTTGTGTAGAATGCTTTTGTGGTGCATGTGGTCTGCTGCCGAAAATCCTCCATGGTATGCATTTTTGCTGGGGAGCCCCCTCCCTCTGTAAACCCTACACGTGCCACAGTCAGCGCTGACCGTGGCATGTGAAAAGGTTAATCTTCCGCCATCGCCGCATACAGCGATGCTGGCGGATGCAGCAGGGGCACCGGCTATCAGTAACAGCTGGGCCCATGCTGCGGATCCCATCCCCGATACCATTATGTACAAGCACATGGGAATGCGGTAAGGCCCCACATTCCCCCCCGTACATGTACGTGATAATGCAGGAAGGGGCTAAAGTAGTTATACGAGGTTAGAAAAACATAGTTTCTTTCTTCCAGAAATGGGGTCATCTTTCTTTGGGTTGTAGAATGACACCTGGGGATGGCTCCTCCCACAAGGGGGCGTCACCCAGGTGCATCCTTTTTGGCATTTTTTTTACATGGTCTATCTATAAATATTGATCTATTTGTATTGTTTATTGTATCATTGTGAAACCTGATGAAGGGGAGATCCTGATCCCCGAAACGCGTTGTTTCTATTAAAACAAGAAGAATTCATTTATTAAGACCAGTGATTTTTGCCAGTGATTTTTGCGCCGACGCAAAACGTCTTCCCTTTTTTTTACCTTCTACTACATATTTCTTTGGGGGGACTGGACATCCCATCCAAGAGATTATACAATCTGCGGCTGCAGTCCTGGTGTAAAGGCCATATTTCTACTAAATCTTCAGTAGAGTTGTGCCTGCATGAGCACAACTCTATAAGGTGAGTTTGGATATTTCTCACTTGATTAATTTATCTGGTTGAACATACTACCCTATTGTGCGCTCCCTTTTCTCTTCTCTAAACTTCCCTCACCTTGAAGGGAAATCTAGATTCGTCCTTGGCATAAGTATCCTGAGGATAGGTCATCATTAAAAGCCCGGAGAATCTCTTTAAGTATCTTATAGGTGGTGGTCCAACTGCTGGTAGCCCCACCAATTGTGAGAACAGGCACCTGGACCTACGTATGAATGGAGAGGCAGGTCAAGAATGCAAGCCAAATGCTGACCCTTGTTATAATGGGGGTCCCAGGAGTAAGACCTCCACCAAGCAGATTGTTCCCTCTCAAGTAACTTGTCCTCCTACCAGGAGGACAAATTACTTGAGAGCACTGAGCTAAAGAGCTGCCTCATTCTCCTCTCTGCTTGTCAGGGAATATGATCCCGAATACAGTTTAATATGATCTTCGGCTAAATCTCTGTAGAAATGGAGTTCATGAGGAGATATGAAGTACAGAGAGGAGCTGGGGGTGTGGATAATGTGCAGCAGCACTTGTATGCAGTCTCCTATCACCACAGTCTGTCCTGTCCATCCCCTCTGTACTTCATGTCTCCTCATGAACTCCATTCCCACAGAGATTTAGTTAAACTTCTTATAATCTGTATTCAGGATCATAATCCTTGACAAGTAGGAGAGGAGGCTGAGGCAGCTCTTTACCTCAGTGTTCAGAAGTAACTTGGGCTCCTGTGTGATTAGGACAGGTTTTGTGTGTATTAATAGGACGACGGACCATTTTGTTTCTCCTAATGATTGCTTCCTAAACAAAATGAGCCATTATAAATAATGAAAATTACATCAGAATATATTTACAATAAAGTAATATTTAAGTATTTTTATTTTCAAAATTCCCAGAGAACCCCTTTAAAGGGAGTCTTTCACCTAAAATGACCATTATACACCACAAACATCATGATATCCATTACATTCCCCATATTATAATCTTACCTTTCATATTGCTGTCCGTCGCCTATTCTCTCTTAAAAACGCTTTTAATCCATATGCTAATTAGGTTCTGAAGGTGCCCAGGGGCGGCGTTTATGCGGCCGGTGCCCAGGCTCCACGGCGCTGTTCAAATCAAACCCCTCCCCTTTCACCCCTCTGGCCCGCCCTCGGTTCTTGAGATACCATCCTCCAGTCAATGACAGATCCGGCGCCTGCGCACTCCATTACCCACTAGGGCAGAGGCAGCAGAGCGTTTAATCCGCATGCGCCGGCCCGATCTAGCCGGCGGAAGTAAACTGCCAAAATATCGGGATGTACGGGCCGGCGTATGCGCATTAAACGCTCTGCTGCCTCTGCCCTAGTGGGTAATGGAGTGCGCAGGCGCAGGCGCCGGATCTGTCATTGACTGGAGGATGGTATCTCAAGAACCGAGGGCGGGCCAGAGGGGTGAAAGGGGAGGGGTTTGATTTGAACAGCGCCGTGGAGCCTGGGCACCGGCCGCATAAACGCCGCCCCTGGGCACCTTCAGAACCTAATTAGCATATGGATTAAAAGCGTTTTTAAGAGAGAATAGGCGACGGACAGCAATATGAAAGGTAAGATTATAATATGGAGAATGTAATGGATATCATGATGTGTGTGGTGTATAATGGTCATTTTAGGTGAAAGACTCTCTTTAAGGACTATGTAGAAAATACTTTCTTCCATAGTCAGATAGCTAAGCATGTATCTTCCATTACCAGACCTGGAACGTTACATTTAATAGCACTTAATTCTTTGTAGTTTATGCTGGTTTATATCTTCTGTCAGTCAGCAAAAATAATGTTCATTGTGAGTGCTCATGTTTTCACAGCATACAGTATATGGAGCGCACGGACATGATTTGTATACATGGTGCGGCATCAGCAGCCATGAGTGCATTAGTTTTCCGAGGCATTGTGAACACAACATTGTTCAAACAGTACAGCCCTGAACACCATTGTACAAATTGTTCTTTTTTGGCTTCTTATGTTCTGAAACTTCAAATGTTACTAGAGAATAAAATGAAGTGTACGAAAACAAGGAATCCGAAGAGAACCACAGAACAGGCTCCAGATTGATCTTGACACAAAACCAAGAGATGTCTCCTTCAAGTATCCTAGATTAATGTCTCACCTTTCCCGAACTTTATATAAATGGCAAATAGAATTATAATGATAGAAGACCATGTGAGCCCAGGGGGCGTGGCCAGCAGCGGTGAGTAGAGGACGTGCTTCCCAGCAGCTCTCACGAGCCAGATTATATCCAGCTCCATCGGCTCCACCAAACGCGACTAGAGGGTTATACACAATCACAGTACAGCACAATCTACACGCAGGGCATTGTCCAAAACTTCCGGGGATCATCAGAACGGGAGATACAGACGCGGTCTAGGCGGGCCTGTGAATCCCCGGCCTTGAGTAACAGAAGGCCACGGCACACACAGAAGAGAGGCGGAACCTACAGTGGAGCGACTTGTACCAACCACATTTCCCACTCCGTCCCTAACAGCCGGCACACTTGGGTTGTCTCATTCCGGCATCCTGCCCGCAAAACCCGGTCACTGCTGAGGCTGGGAAACGCTTTTAACATACCTACTACTTGGAGGAAACAGACGACCGATGGGTGAACTCTGCTGCTACCAGACCTTACCGGAGGGTGTTGGAGTGCCGGTGCAGGTGGAAGACGAGCGGCTCAAAGACGGGTCCCGGTGAGTGATACCACCCCTCACCTTTACAGACTTGGCCGACCCAGCCTCTGTGTAGCTGTCGGCCATCTTAACCGGCTCTGCCCACAGTTTTCGTTGCAAGGTGCTACTCAAGCGCACTACCTCATAAAAAAAAAGAACAAAAAAAACAAAAACCCAGACTTCAGGAGGGACACAGAGGGACTTACCTTCATAAAGGTAAAGAGCGGTAACCACACAAACCCGCTGCTCGGAGTTCCCTTGCGCAGTGCTCCAGCTTATCCAAGAAGCACCTTCTAGAGCAGCTCCCCTAGTTCCACAGAGTCCTGCTGATGCCTCTCCGCAGGTATTCAAACTTCACCTCTGAGGACACTCCACCATACCCCCAGACTCCTCAGGGTAGTTACATAAGAAGGCACTGCCTTAATGTTTCATTAGGAACTCTACAAATAATATTCGGAGTTCTGCTCCTCAACTTAGATATTTAAAGGGCAAGCGACCCAATTTTTTGTTAGCTCGATCACTGAGCTACTCAAGTACCCACAACCTCAGTCTTGCATAAGACTTCCACAATGCTGTACTAGACCTCAATAGTCCGGCTCAGAGGGGCCAGCTAGTGGAGAGACCCAGAAAATCTCATTCAATTACTTATACCAGCAGAACAGTTATGGTTAAAATCGGCTCACAAAAATCCGGTAGCATCATCCCTCAGCGACAAACAGGATCCCTAGATGTCTTTATTCAGAAGAGCAAACCACAAAGCACAATCAAGCCTACCTCTCCTCATCGCAACTCTCTAAATAGAAATACAGAATGAGAGCTCCCATCGAACATACTAGAAATGGAGAGCGACATTGAGGACACATCCGAGGATAGGGGACTCCCTATATCACGGTCCTTCCTCAGCAAGGCACTCACAAAGGCCCTAGAACCTGTGGTAAAAGAACTGCAAGGCATTAAACAAGACATGAAGTGTATTGGAGGCAGAGTGGAACAATTAGAATCTGCTCAATCCCAATTGATATCCTACACTGAAGCGACAACCACAGCTTTCTCATCTTGCCAAAAGCACATGAACAAAATGGTAAACTGGATGGAAGAAAACAGAGTGAGAAGAAACAACTTACGCTTTCAATACTTGGAGACTCTTATCCACTAGAAATAAATATTGAAAGGGCGCATAGATCCCTCAAGGCCAAGCCTGGCCCCACTGAACCTCCCAGAGAGGTTATTTGTAGACTGTTTCATTCTAAGGTCAGAGACGACATTCTACGCACAGCTACAAATAATCCACCCTCACCAGTGGAAGGTTCAAACGTCACCATATTTCAAGATCTAGCTAGGATCACGCTCTCCGAAAGAAACATCCTGAGACCTTTGACGGAGGTCTCAGGATGTTTCTTTTGAGACCTTTGACGGCGGTACTTCGCCACAAGAACATGCCTTACAGGTGGCTCTTTCCCTTCGGACTATCACTTACAGTGGAAGGCAAGAGATATACCCTGAAAGGCCACGAGGAACTACCAGAACTGCTACAGCTTCTAAAGATCAAGGACCTCGATATCCCGGAATGGTCCCCTGTACAAGATCTGGACACCATGCCTACCATACCTATGCCAACCCCCTGGGAAACGGTGCAGAAAAAAAGAAACAAGACACGCAGGCGCCAAGGGAGGCAAATTCCTAGAAGGACGGAGGAGGACTTCACTTGATTTAACTGACAGCGAATAGGTTTAAAGTTAATTCCCATCTCAGGGGTTATTTTATGAGTTTTTCCTGTTATCATGTGTAAGAATATAGGTACTTCAGTGTTATTGTGGGCAGACCGGGGCCGGTTCAGGCACCTAATTAATGAGTGGAAGTTCAAATTTTTGGGTTGGCCCAGATGGGCCCCAGCGGAACGACCCTGGCCTGTCACTAACTTTACTGCCCTTGGTTCGCCGTTCAGGCGTATCCTGCCTGTCAACCCTCTCCACTACAAATAAGATATGATCTTCAGACCTAGCCCTGATGCTGGCTGGACGACCAGACAAACTAAATGTTTGCATTAAAGCTCTTTGGGCTGTTTTATTACTTTCATTACTTCATATGGTATGGTTTTGTATGTTACAGTTCGACACAACCTTCCCCCTCACCACATAATTAGGGCGCTAGCAGGTGACACACCATATAGACACCTATTACTTTTTCATCTAGAGTCTTTCTAGACAAATCTGTGCGAATCTTCCTAAGACTTATTTATGGCTAACTATAAATTTATCACCTACAATGTGAGAGGCCTTAACTCTGCCGTCAAAAGAAGCCAAATACTACAACATTTTAAAAAGGAGAGAACCGACATACTTTTACTACAAGAGACACACTTTCAAGAAACAAAAAACCCCTCCTTTCAAAGACATTACTTTAATCAATGGTTCCATTCACGTACAAACATTAAAAACTCTAAAGGAGTATTTATCGCCATAGCCAAGCATTTATCATTTGAACAGTCAGATATGTATTCAGATCCAGACGGGAAAGTGCTAATAGTAACGGGGAAACTGAATGGCTCTTTGATTATAATAGCCAATTTATATGCCCCCAACACAAAACAGCCGTCCTGGATCCGAACTACGATGACCTTAATAGACAGTCTACAAAAGGGTGAATTAATTGTGGGAGGTGATTTCAATGTGGCCTTAGACCCCTTAATAGATACCTCTTCACGGAAATCCTCCCTCTCCTACAAAGCACTCATACATATAAAGAAATCACTACAACTCCTATCCCTTACAGATACTTGGCGTTTCGCACATCCGTCAGACAAAGACTTCACTCTCCATTCCATTCCACACAACTCATACAATAGAATCGACTACCTTTTCCTGCACCAAGCATCACTAAATAAAATACAATCAGTTAACATTAGATCCAGTGTCCACTCTGACCACTTCCCAGTTGAATTAGTTCTTGAGCTATCTGAATACAGACCTTCTAAATCACCATGGCGACTCAATGAAACGCTACTATCTATACCAGATATACACGCCAAAATTCTGAAATCCTTAGGCCTCATGCACACTGTCAGTTTTTCATGGCCATTTTGCATCAGTGTGTGCATCCATTTTCTGGCCGTGTCCCCGTTTTTAATGTCCGTTTTGGATCCGTTTTTCATGTCCCTTTAAAACGGACATGAAAAATTGATGAATTTGATTGGCAGTTATTTTTAGACCCACCCTTTTGAGAACACCCACAGGATGCTAGGCCCCCAGTTAAAATAATGTCCCCCCATAGTGTACAATTTTTTTTGTTGTTGCTGCCCCCAGCTTTAATAATGCCCCCTATTTTGACCCCAGCTAAAATAATGTCTTCCAAGGTGTAAATACATTTTTTATAGTGCCCCACGGCTTTAATAATGCTCCCATGTAGGCCCCAGCTAAATAAATGTCCCCCAAAGTGTATATAATTTTTTTTAAACGTTCCTAGCTTTAATAATGCCCCCAATGTAGGGCCCCATCTTAAAAAAGTGCCCCATAGTGTTTGTTTTTATTTTTTAGGGCCCCCAACTTTATAATGTCCACCATGGTTTATATATGGCCCCTATATAGTCCCACAGCCCCAAAAAAACAAAAAACAACTCACCTTATCCACTTGCTCGCACTGCAGCAGTCTCTTCTCTCTTCACAGAACGGGACCTGACGTC
Source organism: Bufo gargarizans (assembly GCF_014858855.1). Classification (NCBI taxonomy): domain Eukaryota; kingdom Metazoa; phylum Chordata; class Amphibia; order Anura; family Bufonidae; genus Bufo; species Bufo gargarizans. The sequence goes on from NC_058089.1 coordinate 118,757,600, forward strand.
ACTGCGCGCTCCCACGTGGTTACTTGTCACCACGCAGATCGCAGGTCCTTCGGCAGGTTTTTTTTTTTTTTGAATTTGGGCTGTGGGACTCTATGGGGGCATTATATAAACCATGGAGGACATTATAAACGGGTGCACTCCTGTCAATCGCCGTTAAAAACAGTCCTATTAATTTTAATGGAGTCTACCTGGCCGTGAAAACATGTCCTATTTTTGGATGGACGCTATTCACTGGCCATTAAAAGAACGGCCATGTGAATAGCCCCATAGACTTTCGCTGGTGCTAAAAATGGCCGTTACTTAGACGGCTGTCACACAGCCATTTTTCACTGTCGTGTGCATGTAGCCTTAGAGTGTTACTTCCAACACAATTCGAATACTGAAGTCCCTACCCCCATACAGTGGCGTCTCTAGCTTTCAAATTTTGGGGGGGCACACTGGGGGCCAGGACAAAAGTAAGGGGGGCAGCTATAACAACGATACATTTACACAAGTACGCTTAGAAATGCTGCGATACTTTACCCAATACCTAAAACCGCAATAGGGAAGAAAAACCCCATTCATTCAGATTTCAACATGTCCTAGCTGCTTGGGCATGCTGGAATTACTCAAATTCCAGCATCTACTGGCTGTGTCAGAGGCAAGTCCCCTTCTCTTTGATCTGTGGATGACACTGCTATTGGGGGGATCTGTGGATGACACTTATGGAGGGGGATCTGTGGATGACACTGCTATGGGGGGGATCTGTGGATGACACTTATGGAGGGGGATCTGTGGATGACACTTATAGAGGGGGATCTGTGGATGGCACTTATGGAGGGGGATCTGTGGATGACACTTATGGAGGGGGATCTGTGGATGACACTTATGGAGGGGGATCTGTGGATGACACTTATGGAGGGGGATCTGTGGATGACACTTATGGAGGGGGATCTGTGGATGACACTTATGGAGGGGGATCTGTGGATGACACTTATGGAGGGGGATCTGTGGATGACACTGTTATGGAGGGGGGATCTGTGGATGACACTGCTATGGAGGGGGATCTGTGGATGACACTTATGGAGGGGGATCTGTGGATGACACTGCTATGGGGGGATCTGTGGATGACACTGTTATGGAGGGGGGATCTGTGGATGACACTGCTATGGAGGGGGATCTGTGGATGACACTTATGGAGGGGGATCTGTGGATGACACTTATGGAGGGGGATCTGTGGAGGACACTTATGGAGGGGGATCTGTGGATGACACTTATGGAGGGGGATCTGTGGATGACACTTATGGAGGGGGATCTGTGGATGACACTGTTATGGAGGGGGGATCTGTGGATGACACTGCTACCCCGACACCTGTTGCTGCGCCTGCGGTGTTTCGGGGTATGATCGGTTCTGCCCCCCTTCCACAGCGCTTTGGGGGAGAGCCAACTCAGTGCCGAGGTTTCCTTAACCAGGTGGGCATTTATTTCGAGTTGCTGCCACATGCCTTTCCTACTGAGAGATCAAAGGTGGGCTTCTTGATCTCGCTGCTCTCGGACAAGGCCTTGGCCTGGGCCAGCCCTTTATGGGAGAACAACAATCCGGTGGTTGCCGAGTTTTCCGGTTTTGTTGCTTCTCTTCGGAAGGTATTCGATGTGCCGGCTCGTGCTGCCTCTGCTGCGAAGCTTCTTATGTCCATCAGACAGGGTTCACGATCCGTAGCTGAATACGCCATTGAGTTTCGTACCCTGGCAGCAGAGGTGGGCTGGAATAATGAGGCTCTGGTCGCTGCTTTCTCTCATGGTCTCTCGGATGCCTTGAAGGATGAGGTTGCAGCTAAGGACCTACCAGTGGAGCTCGAGTCCCTTATTTCTTTCCTGATTTTGATTGACACCAGACTCAGGGAGAGACCTTCCTTTAAGGAGAGCCTGCGGAGGCCTTCTAACAGATTGGCGCCTACGTTTGCTGTCCCACCCGTGCCTCCCTCTCCTCCCACGCCTCCTGGGGATGACTTGTCTGGGGGTGAACCCATGCAGCTGGGGTTTGCTCGCCTGTCCGAGGGGGAGAGGGTACTCCGGAGACGCGAGGGCCGATGCATGTACTGTGGTCTCGGTGGGCATTTTCGGTTGGCATGCCCGAACCGTCCGGGAAACGCTCGCACCTGAGATCCTGTCGGGGGCAGATCTTGGGTGGAGTCTCCTCGTCCCCGGTTTCCCGTGTTGACAAACCACTGATTACTGTTGTCCTCTCCTGGGTCGGGGGCTCGGTGACGACCCAGGCGTTGGTGGACTCTGGTGCTGGTGGTTTGTTCATTGATAGTGTGTTCGCTGCCGCCAATTCCATTCCTCTGCAGCCTCGAGGTTCCCCACTGGCTCTTGAGGCGATAGACGGCAGACCCCTTCTGCCGCCACACGTGACTCAGGAGACCCTTCCAGTGGGGATGGCCATTGGTGCCGTTCACAGAGAGTCGGTCTGTCTCCAGGTTATTTCGTCTCCACACTACTCGGTGGTCTTGGGGTACCCCTGGCTCCAGAAGCATAATCCGACTTTCGATTGGAGATCGGCCGAGATCCTCTCGTGGTCACCGCAGTGTGGGGCTAGTTGCATCCATGGGCCTGTCAAGTTGCTGTGTACTTCCTCGGACTCTCTGTTGCCTCCTGAATACGAGGAGTACCGGGATGTATTCGATAAGGTGCGTGCGGTTGCCCTACCTCCGCACCGCCCATACGATTGTGCCATAGAGTTACAATCTGGTGCCGTTCCTCCTCGTGGCAAAGTCTATCCACTGTCGGTAGCGGAGAATGAGGCCATGGAAGAGTACGTGAGGGAGGCGCTTTCACGCGGACACATTCGCAAATCCTCGTCCCCGGCAGGGGCTGGATTTTTCTTTGTGAAAAAGAAGGGCGGTGAGTTGAGGCCTTGCATCGATTATAGGGGTCTCAATCGCATCACGATCAAGAACGCTTACCCGATACCCTTGATTTCCGAGCTGTTCGATCGCCTCAAAGGGGCCACGGTCTTTACTAAACTCGACTTGAGGGCGGCATATAACCTGGTAAGGATTAAGGCGGGCGATGAGTGGAAGACCGCGTTTAACACCAGGACCGGTCATTATGAATCCTTGGTTATGCCCTTTGGGTTGTGCAATGCGCCCGCAGTCTTCCAGGAATTCATCAACAATGTTTTCCGTGACCTGTTGCAGCAGTGTGTGGTGGTCTATTTGGATGATATCTTGGTATATTCTGAATCCATGGAGGCCCACATTCTGGATGTCAGACGAGTGTTGCAACGCTTACGAGAGAACAAGCTGTTCGGTAAGCTTGAGAAATGCGAATTTCACCGATCCCAGGTAACCTTCTTAGGTTACATCATTTCCGCTGAGGGGTTCTCCATGGATCCTGAGAAGGTTTCGGCTGTCTTACAGTGGCCCCAGCCCAGTGGTCTTCGTGCCCTGCAGCGCTTTTTGGGCTTTGCCAATTATTATCGGAAGTTCATCAGGGACTTTTCCATGCTAGCCAAGCCTCTCACGGATCTGACCAGGAAGGGCAGTAATCCCCAGGTCTGGCCGCTCGAGGCCATCCGAGCTTTTGAGGCTCTAAAGTCCGCCTTTGTGTCGGCTCCGATTCTGTCGCATCCCAACCCTGGGTTGCCTTTTGTCCTCGAGGTGGACGCGTCTGAGACGGGAGTAGGCGCCCTCCTGTCTCAGCGTAGAACACCAGAGGGTCCTCTGCTTCCTTGTGGGTTTTACTCCCGGAAACTGTCTTCCGCGGAGTGCAACTATCAGATTGGTGACAGGGAGTTATTGGCCATCGTGCAGGCCCTTAAAGAATGGAGGCACTTGCTCGAGGGCTCGGTGGTTCCGGTTCTCATCCTGACGGACCACAAGAATCTGACCTACCTCTCTGAGGCCAAGAGATTGACACCACGTCAGGCCAGATGGGCTCTGTTCTTGTCACGTTTTAATTACGTGGTCTCCTACCTACCCGGTTCCAAGAACATCAGAGCGGATGCCTTATCACGGCAGTACTCCGAGCTGTCCGGGGAGGAGTCGATTCCGACTTCGGTCATACCTCCGAATCAGATCCTGGCCGCTATTCGCACCAGCCTGACCTCTCCCCTGGGTGAGCAGATTTTGGCGGCTCAATCTGGTGCTCCCTCTGGGAGACCCAACGGCAGATGTTTTGTGCCTGAGGAGTTGCGCACTCGGTTGTTGCGAACCTACCATAACTCCAAGGCCGCGGGGCATCCTGGGAAGAATCAGCTGTCCTGGGCTGTTTCACGTCTGTTCTGGTGGCCTTCTCTACGTTCCGACATCGCCGCATATGTAGCGGCATGCTCCGTTTGTGCCCAGAGTAAGTCCCCTCGGCACCTTCCGTTGGGCCTTTTGCAACCCATAGCCACCGGGGAGCGTCCATGGTCACACCTGGGGATGGATTTCATTGTGGACCTCCCTGCATCCCGAGGCCATACGGTCATTCTCATGATTGTGGATCGGTTTTCCAAAATGTGCCACTGTGTTCCTCTCAAGAAGTTACCCTCTGCACAAGAGTTGGCCTCGATTTTTGCCAGGGAGGTCTTCCGGTTGCACGGTTTGCCCAAGGAGATTGTGTCGGATCGGGGGAGTCAGTTTGTGTCCAGGTTCTGGCGCGCCTTTTGCTCCCAGTTGGGGATCCATCTCTCTTTCTCCTCGGCCTACCACCCTCAGTCCAATGGGGCCGCAGAACGATCCAATCAGGCCTTGGAGCAATTCCTTCGTTGCTATGTCTCCGATCACCAAGACAATTGGGTTGACCTCCTGCCTTGGGCTGAGTTTGCCAGGAACACGGCGGTGAACTCTTCCTCTGGGACGTCTCCCTTCATGGCCAATTATGGGTTCCAACCTGCCGTGTTACCGGAGGTATTCTCTCCCCAGGATATTCCGGCTGTGGAGGATCACCTTTCCGTCCTACGTGCTTCCTGGGTACAGATCCAGAGGTCCCTTGAGGTCTCTGCGCAGCGCCAGAGACTCCAGGCTGATCGCAGACGAGCGCCCGCTCCTTCCTACCAGGTCGGAGACCGCGTTTGGTTGTCCACCCGCAACCTCAACCTTCGAGTGCCCACTCCCAAGTTGGCGCCTCGCTTTGTTGGTCCCTTCCGAGTGCTTCGCAGGGTAAACCCGGTAGCCTATGCCCTTGCGCTTCCTCCTGGCATGCGGATTTCCAACGTGTTTCATGTCTCCCTGTTGAAGCCACTGGTGTGTAATCGTTTCACTTCCTCGGTTCCTCGGCCTCGTCCGGTCCAAGTGGGCAATCGTGAGGAGTATGAGGTGAGCAATATCCTGGACTCACGCCTGGTCCGCGGTCGGGTGCAGTTTTTGGTCCATTGGCGTGGTTATGGTCCAGAGGAGCGTTCCTGGGTTCCCTCCGCAGATGTCCATGCTCCTGCCTTGCTCCGAGCCTTCCACGCACGCTTCCCTCAGAAACCGTTCGTTACTCCGCGGAGGAGGGGCCCTTGAGGGGGAGGTACTGTCATGGTCTTACCTTCTTGCTGTCCTCCTTCGTTTGACATGTGCTGGCGGCCATCTTGGTTTCTGGGTTTCTTGTAGCCTCCCACCCTGCGGCTTCACCTTCCCACTGGGAGGAGCTGGATGCCTAGCTCATATATATAGGAGGTCCGTGGCTTCAGTTCCCTGCTTGGTCCTCCTGTGTTCACATGCTTCTAAGACTGCTGCTGCTTCTGGTTCCTGATCCTGGCTTCGTCTGACTACCCTTCTGGTTCCTGATCCTGGCTTCGTCTGACTACCCTGCTGGTTCCTGATCCTGGCTTCGTCTGACTACCCTGCTGGTTCCTGATCCAGGCTTCGTCTGACTACCCTTCTGGTTCCTGACCTCTGGCTTCGCAAGACCCTGCTTCGGTTTAGCCATCCGCTTGGACTTTTGCCTTACAGCTTGATTTAATAAAGCCAGCTTATTTTCACCTATCTCTTATTGTACGTCTGGTTCATGGTTCCATGACAGTGTCATCCACAGATCCACCCCATAACAGTGTCATCCTGGGATCCACCTCCCTATAAGGCCCCATTCACACGTCCACAATTTTGTTCCGCATTTTGCGTAACGGAATTGCAGACCCATTCATTTCTATGGGGCAGCATGATGTGCTGCCCGGATACGGAAATGCGGACCCGCACTTCCGGGTCCGCAATTTCGTTCCCGAAAAAAGTAGAACATATAGGCATATTCTATTAGTGCCGGCAATGTGTGGTCCGCAAAATGCAGAACACACATTGCCGCTGTCCGTGTTTTGCGGATCCGCAAAACACGTTATGGAAGTCTGATTGGAGCCTAACCCCCATAACAGTGGCATCTACAGATCCTTCCCCCCCCCATAACAGTGTCATCTACAGATCCTCCCCCCCATAACAGTGTCATCTACAGATCCCCCCCCATAACAGTGTAATCTACAGATCCTTCCCCCCCATAACAGTGTCATCTACAGATCCTTCCGCCCCCCCCCATAACAGTGTCATCTACAGATCCTTCCCCCCCCCCCCATAGCAGTGTCATCTACAGATCATTTTCCCCCATAACAGTGTCATCCACAGATTCCCCCCCCCCCCCATAACAGTGTAATTACATCCACAGACCACAGATCTAAACAGTAAACACTGTAATCATCCAGGCTGCAGATGGTAACTTTAAAGGGTGTCTTTCACCTAATCTGAGCATTTTAGACCGCTCAGATCAGGTTATAGACTCTTTAACCCTCATTACGATCATACCTTTCTCTTATGTGTCCCTCGCCCAGATAATGAAAATAACACTTTTTAAACTTATGCAAATTACCTTCTGAAGGTGCCCAGGGGCGGCGTTACTGGGCGATGTGCCCAGAAAAACACACCTCCAGCCGGCGGACGTCACGAGCGGCACCAGAGGACGGCGGGCTGGGAACTGGCCCGCACCTGCGCACTGCTCTGCCCATTATGGGCAGATGAACAGCTTTTCATACTGCGCATGCGCCGGCCGGCGCATGCGCAATATGTGTTTTTCTGGGCACATCGCCGCCCCTGGGCACCTTCAGAAGGTAATTTGCATAAGTTTAAAAAGTGTTATTTTCATTATCTGGGCGAGGGACACATAAGAGAAAGGTAACATTGTAATGAGGGTTAAAGAGTCTATAACCTGATCTGAGCGGTCTAAAACGCTCAGATTAGGTGAAAGACTCCCTAAATCAGTAGGATTACCATACTGTTACCATACTACTGCGAGCGGCGTGCTGATTTCTCCACAGCAGCTGTAAGCTGTCTGCCCTCCTGCCAGGTACATCTGGGCTTCTGGTAATAATCTGGTTCTTCTTGCCGGATTTCAGCAGCACAGCACTGGTCAGGTCCTGGGGACGTGTGGAGAGGTCCGGTTGGATAGAATCGTAGTTTTGAAGTACACTCTGACGACCGGTCCTCCGGCCCTGCCTGCTGCGCCACTGAGTCTGAGGTCTGACTCAACTCGTCAGGGCCTGGGGGCGGGGCCAATGACGCGGCGCGGCGGCGGTGGGTGGAGTCACCACAGAAGAAGAGAGACTGAGACCGCAAGTGAGTGAATGAAGATGCATGTCCGATACCCGGTACAGTCAGTGCACAGCAGGCACGACGCAGCAGGCCAGCAGCAGCACATGTCACACAACTCACAGACAACTAGTAGTGCCAAAATGAATTGGGGCATTTTAGTTGGGGGGGCACATGGGGGGGCACAGCTTGATGTAGGGGGGGCCGTGGCCCCCTCTGGCGACGCCACTGCCCCCATAGTGTGGGAGCCACACAAGGCTACGATAGGAGGAGAACTAATTTTATTAGGAACATATCTAAAAATGAAAAAAAAAAAGACTCTCAAATACAGAACCTCCAACTAGAGATTAGTGAGCTGGAAAAACTCTGGCCACTTCTCATCTTCAGTAGCTCACCTCGGCTCGGCAGCAGTTACGGGACATTCCAAATAAAAATCTCGCTAAAGTGTTCATGTCCGTGAAACACTCTTTTTACACTCACGGGGATAAAGCCTCAAAACTGATGAGGTCCTTAATTAAGAGACGAAAGCCTTGTACACGTATATCTGAAATACAGACACAGGAAGGTTCCCTAGTGACTAGCCCGGCCGAGATAGTGCAAGAATTTCTAAAGTTCTACACATCCCTTTCTAAGCCATCAGAAACAAACACACAGGCACAAGGGAAAACAAAATTGGCTACTACAGACTTCCTATCAAAACTGTCTCTGCCCACTCTCTCGCCAACTTCCCATGCTGACTTACTAAAACAATTCTCATTAGACGAGATGAAGTCCACCCTGTCAAAGTGCCCGAAAGGCAAAGCCCCCGGCCCAGACGGTTTCCCCTGCTCATTTTACAACACTTTCTTCTCGGCCCTTCTTCCCCGACTGACAGAAACGTTTAACGCCTACCTCTCAGGTACCCCTATTCCAAAACAATTGTTAGAAGCATATATCACGCTGATTCAAAAAGAAGGGAAAGACCCTACAAATTGTGACAGTTACAGGCCGATCTCCCTGCTAAATACGGACCTGAAACTATATGCGAGCATTGGCGGGCAGATTGCGGCCTCTGGTGCCAAAGCTAATCTCTAGTAATCAGGTAGGGGTTGTGGCTGGCAGAGAAGGAAAGGATAACACAATGAGAATATTGTCCTTGTCGCAGATAGCCTACCATAGGAAACTGTCTTTGGCCCTATTAGGAACGGACGCCAAAAAAGCCTTCGACAGGGTGGATGGATGTACATGCAAGTACTAAATCACTTCAAGTCCCCCCCCCCCCCCTTTCATAGAGGCAATTTTTGCCATGTATGAATCTCCAACAGCCAGACTTCACATCAACAACTCCTTAACGTCCCCATTTCAGATCAGTAACGGGACGAAACAGGGCTGCCCTTTTTCCCCAATTGATTTCCCCTAAGCCCCTGTTAGAAAACATAAGAGAACACCCGGATATAGAAGGATTCACTAGCAGGAAAACCTCCCATATTGTAGCGGCATACGCAGATGACATTCTGATAATAATAACCAATCCTATAAAAGCCTTCCCAGCTCTCCAATCCATATTTGAGAACTATGGACAAATATCCAACTTTAAAAAAAATCTTCCAAATCAGAGGCACTGGGAATGAACATTAACAATGAGGAGCAAGAATTTTTACAATCAAGCTACCCCTTTTAATGGCCATTCTCTCATATCACCTATTTAGGCCTCAAATTAAGCTCAACATGGAAGGAGTTGTACACACTTAATTATGCCCCTATCCTCAACACATTTCAGATGACTTTGGATTCATGGTCACTGCCTTTTCTTTCTTGGATGGGCAGGAAAAACCTCATCAAAGCAATTCTCCTACCTAATTTACTCTATCTACTCCAGACCCTCCCTATGTCTCTCCCACACACTTTCTTTTCTTCTATTCAGAAAATTGCAAATAAGCAGTGATGGTCAGTTCGCAGTGTTCGCCAACGAACACATGCAGGCTGCCATCTTTAGTAAGGTAGACTCACCCGGTTCCGAGAACCCAGTTCTGAGAACAGCCGCCCGGGCCTTTATAGGGCTGTTCTCAGAACTACCTGCTCCCGGTGACTGCATTTCATTTCAGACCGGCTCCCGGCAAAGGCACAGGTAAGGGCTTACCTGTGCATTGCCGGACGGGTGAGTCTACCTTACTAAAGATGGCAGCCCGCATGTGTTCGCTGGCGAACACTGCAAACTGACCATCACTGCAAATAAGTATCTTTGGAAGGGTAAGAGACCACGCCTTAGTCACTCACTTCTTACCCAGCATAATTCACGCGGCAGCATGGCTCTCCCAGATTGGCGGCTTTATTACGAAGCAGTACATCTCACTAGATTGATATCCTGGGCGAGGAAGGATAGCTCGAAATGATGGGTGTCATACTTATTGAACATCCCGCTGCGTACATTGATCTGGGGAAGAGATGACTCACAAACAATCGAAAATACGCTAAATCCAGTCACTAAATCAACGCTAAAAGTCTGGCTCCCACTCAAAGACAGGCTCAGTCCGGCCCTCTCTCCACTAATGTCAATTGCAGACATACCGGAATTATACCAATCGAAATATATGAACACACCACACACCACTAAAGATAGCAGACTTAAAACAAATCAAAATAGTCTCATATCTAGACAAAGAAGAGAAGGCAGAGCCATTAGACGCCACCTCATTACACTCGTTGCAAAAAGCGCACATCATATCTTTACTACGGAATTATCTGAAGAGGGAAGAGACCTCACACCATTTGAAAAATGAATGGTAACCTTACACCCCCCCCCCCCCCCGCCAAATCACTTGCTTTCACAGACATATAACCTCTTACAATAGCTAAAATACCTTCTTGACAGAGGATATACCCAAGATTGGGGCAGAGATCTAGACATAAAATGGTCAGAATCAGACACTAAGGAAATGTACCGCTTCTCACATGGTGTTTCTAGATGTATCCGGCTACAAGAGAACTCATTCAACATTTTCACTAGATGGTACCTTACCCGGTACGACTTAAGCAAATGAAATGTCTCAGCTCGAATATCTGCTGGAAATGCTCTCAATTCCAGGGCACCTACTTCCACATGTGGTGGACCTGCCCATCTCGACAATCCTTTTGGTCAGGGGTTTTGAGCTCGATCAAGCAAATATGTTTGTTACACAATCCCTCTCCCCAGTCTAGGTTTTATTAAACATTAGATTGCAAGAGATACCACCCAGGAAAAGGAAACTTGTTCTTCATCTAACCTTGGCAGCCTATTCCTTGATTCCACAACTTTGGAATCAGCCGACTGTCCCCCTCACTCGCACATTGGCTACAGAAGGTAGATCATATGGGAAACCAGGACACACTTCAAGTTCCAAAAGACATGGACAGACTGGATATCATTCCAGAAGACGAACATTCTCCTCGATGAGATCTCTAAAACTATCCCACCAACAGTCACCATAGCTAGTCAATAAATTATGTTTGCACATGCCCAACACCTTTACCCCACCTCCACCCCTTCTTTTCTCATTCTGTTATTTGCACCAGTTAGAGGTATTTTAACCTCAGTTAACAGCAGGTTGGTCCATTTTTTGATCAATGGTATGAATAACTAGCCTCAGAGGTTTCTGTGGGCTCTCACTTAGATCATGATTGAGCTCTATACCATGTATGCAAAGTACTGTTCAATGAATTGTACCATCTGTTTATCTGTCTTTATTACAAAATTGAATAAAAAGATAATTGAAAAGAAAAATAAGACCACGTGAGCCTGACCACGTTCACCAGAAAAACTGATTAGAGCAATCAATATCAATAAATCAGTTTCTGGAACTTGAGAATCATAATTCAAAAAATGTTTAATTTATTGTCGTTGCTAAGGAAACCTTTAATAAAAATGACATTCTTGAGTTTAATAAAAAAGGGAGACTTGTCCAGATTTTAGCATTTTCTGAAATGAAAAGCAAATTGGTATCAAATGGATAGAGTAAAGGTTGATATAGAGATCAAAAATAAAGAATAACAGGATAACAAGGTGAACTGGATGGACAGATGTATTTTTTCAACCTATGTTACTATGAATCTATTAATCCCAGAATAGACGAAATAGGTGGAAATATAATGAGATTATTGCAGTTATTAATGCCAGGACAATCACACACTGACACTTGGGGTACAGGATAATGACACTGACACTTGGGGTACAGGATAATGACACTGACACTCGGGGTACAGGAAAATGACACTGACACTTGGGGTACAGGACAATGACACTGACACTTGGGGTACAGGACAATGACACTGACACTTGGGGTACAGGACAATGACACTGACACTTGGGGTACAGGACAATGACACTGACACTTGGGGTACAGGACAATGACACTGACACTTGGGGTACAGGATAATGACACTGACACTTGGGGTACAGGATAATGACACTGACACTTGGGGTAGAGAACTATGACACGCTGACACTTGAGGTACAGGGCAATGACACACTGACACTTGGGGTACAGGATAATCGCACTGACACTTGGGGTACAGGATAATGTCACTGACACTTGGGGTACAGAACTATGATACACTGACACTTGGGGTACAGGGCAATGACACGCTGACACTTTGGGTATAGGGGAATAACACGCTGACACTTGGGAGGACAAGACAATGACAAAAACTCTATCATAACTACATTTTTCTATCACACCCACCAGCCGCAGTACCATTCTTTAGGTGTACTTTTTCAGTGTGGCTCAATAGTCGGGCATCATTTTTCTTGGTCCCCAATTGTTTGTATGCTCAGTTCCAGTACTGCTCATTGCAGTACTGTGCAATTACCGTATTCAAACGTTGTTGTTTTTTTTTCTGACAGATGCACATTAAAAAATCTGAATTGAAAATACAGAAAAAAAAACGTAAACTTGTATAAGAAGTTGTAAAAAATAACAGCATAGCACTTCTCCTGGAAAATGAGATTGCACAGGCAACTACTGCAATTACTTTTCAAAGTGCTGAGGACAAACTACTGTCATACTGCAGTAACCATTTACTGCGATCTTTTAGCTACTGTCAACTAGTGTAGTAATGACACTAAGGTAAGCGCACTAATACTCAAGGCCCCCTTAGGCCCACTTGCAGGAAGATATTCATAGCTGCAGTGCTGGCAAGCTTACCCATCACAAGGGCAAGGAAATAGCTGTGCTCTTGCGGGTGCAGAATTTATTAATTCAGAGAAAAGATATTCTCTCTCTTAGGGCCCATTCTAACACCTGCAGTCAGCTGCCAACAGGATACAGTGGTATAATGCGGATTACGGCCGGCGCTGAAGACCTGTAACATATATCCAATCACACATTTTGAGAAAAAAATCTGCCTGATTCTGTTATGTGCAGAAAACTGCTTGCTGAGAAACCAGATAATTATCAAGTAAATGCAACAGAGAAGTGCGATTCCAGTTGAGGTCTAAATTAATAATTAAAAGGGCTGTCCCAGTTTTAAAAAAAACATGGCAGCCTGCTTCCAAAAACAGCGCCACGCCGGATCTGAAGGTTGTTTGTGATACTACAGCTCAATCCCATTAATTTCAAGGGAGCTGAGCTGCAACCAATGGACAGTTGTGGTGCTGTTTCTGGAAGAAAGTTGACATCATTTTCTAATCCTAAACAACCCCTTTAAACTACTAATTACACCATAGGTGAAGCTAACCTGCAATAGAGCTGTTTTTAAGCTCTGATCTATTAGGGCACAGTTATGATCAGTGACTCCAGCTTAGGGCTCATACACACAAACATATTTTTTTCTATGCCCATTCCGTTTTTGTTTTTTTGCGGTACCATTCACTTCAATGGGTCTGCAAAAAAACTGAAATTACTCTGTGCATTATGTTTGCATGAAAGTTCAAAAAAGATAGAACATGTCCTATTCTTAGGCATGGTTACAATGGATCCGCAAAAAAAATGGCTGCAATATGGATGTAATCCATATATTTTGCGGATCATACAGTCATGTGCATGAGCCCATAGCTGCACTGTCTAGTGAGGATGTAAGGTAGGCTGTAATCCACTTGTGTATGTGATGGTGCCAGTTTGGCTGGAATCATGCCCAATTTGCTGTAGATTTTTTCAACAGCAAATCTGTCAAAATCAGCAGCAGCAAATCTGCTCCAAATTGTGTGAATTCTGCTGCAGATTTCATCTTTGGGGAAAGGAAAGTTATACTCGCCTACCAATCCAAAGGCATTGAGGTCAATGGGAGCAGTGCACTGCAGTGATGAGGTCAGCACACTAAAAAGTACATGTTTTGCTGAACAACTGATACAGGGCAGGGGTGCCAGGTGCTGGAATCCCGACGGTAAATGCACACGTTCAGGATTTATGTGCGTACAATCCGCACTGAAATCCGCAGCAGTTTGCAGGAAAATCCGTATGGTCAATCTGCATCAATCGGTGCAGATTTACATGTGGATTTGGTGCGGATTTTCCACATGCAGATTTTGATACATGCAGAATACGTTTGCAAAAGTACACAAAACAAATTCACCAGGGAGAAAAAAAAACAACTATCAAGTGCAACCCGTATATAGTGGGGATTGGTGGGTGCGCCTAGTATCTTAAGCATGCAAAAGCTGACAGTGTGCTTCTGTGTACTTTGTGTTTCAGCAATTATGTTCCAATTAAGTCTAACAGACACAAATAATATGACAGTAAATATCCCGCACGTCGTCAGCCATTGCCCTCCTTTATTACACATCTCTGCTCCAGTGGTGTATCTTGGTTTTGTGCTGCCCTAGGCGAGACTAAACTCGGGCACCCCCCTAATATAAATTTGACCCACCCCTTCCTGTCAAGGCCAAACCCCTTTCTCTCTAAACCCCACCCCTTCCTATGTGCCATCCACAGATCCCCCCTAAAGAGTGCCATCCACGGATCCCCCTCCCCTAAATAGTGCCATCCACGGATCCCCCTCCCCTAAATAGTGCCATCCACGGATCCCCCTCCCCTAAACGGTGCCATCCACAGATCCCCCTCCTCTAAACGGTGCCATCCACGGATCCCCCTCCCCTAAACGGTGCCATCCACAGATCCCCCTCCCCTAAACAGTGCCATCCACGGATCCCCCTCCCCTAAACAGTGCCATCCACAGATCCCCCTCCCCTAAACTAGTGCCATCCACGGATCCCCCTCCCCTAATCAGTGCCATCCACAGATCCCCCTCCCCTAAATAGTGCCATCCACAAATCCCCCTCCCCTAAATAGTGCCATCCACAGATCCCCCTCCCCTAAATGGTGCCATCCACAGATCCCCCCCCCTCCCCTAAACGGTGCCATCCACCGATTCCCCCCCCTCCCCTAAACGGTGCCATCCACAGATTCCCCCCCCTCCCCTAAACGGTGCCATCCACAGATTCCCCCCCTCCCCTAAACGGTGCCATCCACAGATTCCCCCCCCTCCCCTAAACGGTGCCATCCACAGATTCCCCCCCTCCCCTAAACGGTGCCATCCACAGATTCCCCCCCTCCCCTAAACGGTGCCATCCACAGATTCCCCCCCTCCCCTAAACGGTGCCATCCACAGATCCCCCCCCCTCCCCTAAACGGTGCCATCCACAGATTCCCCCTCCCTCCCCTAAACGGTGCCATTCACAGATTCCTCCTCCCCCTGACGCTCACAGGAAAACATTTAAAAACGAATCAGTAACCTAAACTTTATTCATTAGTGATGTCTTTACTGTATACCTTACTCTGTCTTTCAGCTTCGGTAACAGCAGGCAGTGCGGGCGGGCGGCGCTCACTCACTGACGTCACTAGGCAGGCAGGCGCGTGACGTCAGTGAGTGAGCGCCGCCCGCCCGCACTGCCTGCTGTTACCGGAGCTGAAAGACAGAGTAAGGTATACAGTAAAGACATCACTAATGAATAAAGTTTAGGTTACTGATTCGTTTTTAAATGTTTTCCTGTGAGTGGCGGGGCCCTGTATATTCTAACCCCCAGGCAAGCGTCCCTGTCACCATGGGAACGCCTGGGGGTTAGAATATACCATCGAATTTGTGTTTTCACGCTCTAGAGCGTGAAAACTCAGATCCGATGGTATATTCTAACCCCCAGGCAAGCGTCCCCGTCACCATGGGAATGCCTGGGGGTTAGAATATACCATCGGATCTTCTGAATATACCGGAGGCAGATGAGACTGATGGGACAAGGGGCAAACAAGGCATTTTGCCGCCCCATTGGCAAGTGCCGCCCTAGGCAAATGCCTTGTTTGCCTCGTGATAGATACGCCCCTGCTCTGCTCACAAGAATGTTTTCTCTCCCTTTCGTAACAGCCAACTTTGCGACAGGTACATTCATGCATAGTCCTGTACATCGATTATCTATGTGTTGTCATAATTACATTTGCAGGTCCGCTGCACTGTGGGATTATGAATGGCCTTCCGCGTTTCCAAATCAATAAATCAGAGAGAATTTTTTTTTTTTAAAGTTGATATCAAACAGCGCCCTGTACAAAGTACGAAAACGAAAAGTCCATTTAACCCAAACTTCAAGTTAAAATAAAATTTGAAATATTGGTGTGGATTAGTCAGCATCTCCCTAGTCTAGGCATGCTCAACCTGCGGCCCTCCAGCTGTTGTAAAACTACAAATCCCACCATGCCCTGCTGTAGGATGATAGCTCTAGGCTTTTCAGGCATGCTGGGAGTTGTAGTTTTGCAACAGCTGGAGGGCTGCAGGTTGAGCATGCCTGACCTAGTCTAATATGGCTGATAATCTAGAATATTGATAATCTCTCATCTACAAACAAAGCAATCATTAAGAAATCCATTAATTAGATTACTTTACAATTAGCATCCACTTCTCCTGCCCCCTAGACTGAGGACACCAGTAAATACATAGAAAAATATGGCGTGTAGGCTGACTCATTTCTCCATGTGGACACTTGAGCTGGGACGATTAGAGTTTATAGAGTATGACTCACATATTGAAGGGTTGTCTATGGTTACAAAACACAGGGCTGCTTTCTTCTGTGCACATGCAGCTGAGCCCCATTCACATCAGGGGAGCTGAGCTGCAATTCCAAACATAACCTGTGGACAGGTGTGCCACTGTTTTTGGAAGAAAGCAGCCATTTATTTTTTTTATTCTGGATAACCCCACTAAGACTGGATCCTACTAATAGTATTCTATTCGATCCACAATTTACATCATTAAGAGTGCAGCTGGCGCCACATAACTTTCAGCTACCTCTCCCGATTCCTGCACTTCTGTCCGCTAACGGGATCCACTAAAAACTATGTCCTGATGCTGAGCGGCATCAGGTCACCATCTGTGCTGTCATCCTGGGAGCAGTGGTAAGGGCAGAAATATGGAAAGGTTAATGTGCGGAATGCATCAAAAAAACCATAGAGAATATAGAACAGGCTGCGTTTTTCACGCAACACAGAACTGATGCGTGAAAAAAAACGCTCATGTACACAGACCCATTGAAATGAATGGGTCAGGATTCAGTGTGGGTGCTTTGTGTTTATGTCACGCATTGCACCGGCGCGGAAAACTCGCCCGTGTCAAAGGGGCCTTAGGCTCTGTTGGAATTTTCATCCAGCTGGTATTTTTATTGACAAGAATAGCGCAGACTGCAGAATTGTTCTAGCTAATTAAATGACAGGAACTGTGGGCCCCATTGAAGTCAGTGTGATCCGTCAGTCTTAGGCTACTTTCACACTTTTCCGTTTATTCCCCATGCATTCTGAATGGAAAGATTTCTTCTGTGTCGGCAGCATTACTTTTTGTCTCCGGTCATAAAAATGGAAAAAAACGGATCCGTTACTGAAAACAATGTAAGTCAATGGTGACAGATAGTTTTTTTAGGAGCCTAAAAAACGGATCCGTCACCCATTGACTTTCAATGCTTTTAGTGACGGATCCGTTTTTTTCCGTTTTGATTTCACACAACTGCATCCTAACAGAACAGATGCATCCTGATGTGCAAAATCAAAATGGATCCGTTTGATTCCAGTATTGACATCCTCTGCCGAATCTCAAGACCAGAATTAACAACGCAAGTGAGTGTGAAAGTAGCCTTACCAGATGAAGAGTCCAGGACTCTTCCCCAGCATCATCAGGCGCATGCGCACTGCACAGATGAAGCTGAGGGCGGTACATCTTTCTTAAATTCACATGTTATCACGACCGGCGTGCCGATTACATACGTGTCGCAAAGGGAGGGAAAAGGGAAGGCCCTGTCCAAGGGAGAGGGAAAGGTGGTAACCCCTAACTCACCTTGAGGCTGGCACCTTACGGGTTTCTCACCCGTATGCCGATCACGTGCCTAAACCCTGGCTTTCCCTAAGATGAGCCCTAAGTAGTGAATAGGGCGGTGGGGACACTAGTCCTCACAACTAACACTAAAGGAAAACACCAGGGAGAGGACAGACAATACTGACGAAACATATAATCCCAGGTGGGTGACAACAGCGGACAACAAAAGACCAACAGGGATCCGGAGGGTAACACTCTGGTACAACAACCAGGATTCACAGCTACACAGCTCCAGTGGGTCAGTATAGAATTCCAGGCAGGAAGCTCTATATCTGGCAACCAGAGAAGTGTGAGAGGGGAATATAAGGAGGTTGGGAGTGACGGACAAGAAACAGCTGAGGAGAAGAAGCTACGGATCCCTGAGTGAGACAAAAAGGATTGCAAGGCAAACACAGAAAGCTATCATTAAGAAACAGCGCGATCTTTAGATCTAACGGAGTCAAACGTGGCTCTTGACACCCTCGTGACACAAGTGCCCAATGTGCAGTGTATGTGCAGTAAAGCACGGTGTACGGTCTATGGCTTCACCTGAGCAGTGTGCATGTCTCCCATGTCCAAACAGCGAGAAAAGAAGAAAAAAGTTTCTTCTAGCACTTAAATAAAAATCAAGCCTTTATTGTCACGTTAAAAAACATATAAAAAAGGTTCAATAGACGATCACGCGTTTCAAACAATAAAATCTGTGTTCTTATTCATAGGACAGATTTTATTGTTCGAAACATGAGAGCGTCTGTATCAAACCTTTTTTATGCGTTTTTCAATGTGTGACAAGTAAGGGTACTTTCACATTAGCGTTTTTCTTTTCCGGCGCTGAGTTCCGTCCTAGGGGCTCTATACCGGAAAAGAACTGATCACTTTTATCCTAATGCATTCTGAATGGAGAGCGAGCCGTTCAGGATGCATCAGGATGTCTTCAGTTCAGTCTTTTTGACTGATCAGGACAGAGATAAAACCGCAGCATGCTACGTTTTTATCTCCAGCCCAAAAAACGGAAGACTTGCCTAAATGCAAGATCCGGCATTTTTTTTCCATAGGAATGTATTAGTGCCGGATCCGGCATTCAAAATACCGGAATGCCGGATCCGTCCTTCCGGTTTGCGCATACGCACACAGGTAAAAATGTGAAGATCCGTTCTTGCAATGCATTTTTAAGATGGATCAGGATCCTGATCAGTCTTAAAATGCATTCAGTTGTCATACGTTTTGCCGGATCCGGCAGGCAGTTACTCTGCCACAAGTGTGAAAGTAGCCTAAAGGCTTGGTTTTTATTTAAGGGTCTGAAATAATTTTTTTCTACTTCTCTTGCTGTTTGGACATTTGCTAGCTCCCGTGACGACCTGGGATTCTCTTTCGTGAAACGCTTGGTCTGGTTTTGGTGAGCTGTATGTGCCTCATTCCTCTGGAGAATTGTCCCGGACTCTTCTCTAAGGAAGTTTGAATTTCATTTGCTATTCTTTGAAAAGATGGGTGGGTTTGTTTTGGACCTGCACTCTGGAAGTTTAGAGGCCCCAAACCAGGCGACAGGTTACCTTTAACAACCAGAACATGACTATTCAGTAAGGATAGTAAAAGGGGTGGGTCTGTGACAACCTACCACATTTTAAACAGTATCATAGAGAAAGCATGATGACTCCCCCAACCCCCCCAAAAAAATAATTTAATAAAATGTAAAAAGTCTTAAAAACTCAATTACAAAACAATATTAATACATGTTAGCATTTTAAAATTGGTATACATAAAAGAGGGTGACCCATTGCAAAGTACAAACCCAACCTCCTATTGTGGTACTAGGTTTTACCACCCAGAACCATCTCCTTCAGGACCTTGAGGTTGATTCCCCACCCTCTCCTTTGCTAGGAAGGTAGTTCCTCCACCAAAAAAGCAAAAAGAATGGAACCAAACAGCGGCTGAGCACGTAATCTCTAAATAATAGCCACATGGACTGCCTCTGTGGTATGCACACCCTTGCCATAGACTGTTGCTAACACCATTGGTGTAAACATATGTAACAAGGTGGTCTCATGATACTCAACTGGGCCTCCATATGCCCTTACCACCATTTGTAGGGCAGGTACAGAACCTATGTAGCCATCAGTCAATGCTGATTACAGCTATAGTTTGATAGGATCATGGTATTTAGGTAAGGCATCATGCCTGACACATCACAGAGAATATCAATTTTATGCTTGTCTTATTTCCACTTATTTTCTCATCGCATTAGCCTGGATGGATTAATTAACTGCTGCTCTAAAAAGCCTTTAACATCAATTATGCATTTCGGCAGGTTACAGTAGCTCTGATATAAGAAGGAAAGGATAACAGGATATAAACACTCCATGAAATGTGACACGTTGACAGAGTTCTGCTAATTAGTAGAGAAATATTCCTTCATCTCTCCTTAAAGAAGCCCTATTCGAACCCAATGACAGAGTTGTCTTTCAGTTCAACACTTAGATGTCTGCAGAGAATGGGCATTGTGTGCTGCCATACAGGCTTCATCGGGTGCCATAATACTGTAGTATTCTATCCTTGAAGAAATAAAATCGGAAGAATACAGAGGTAGAGAAGAGGTCTTATGCACCTCTATGGCAGTCTGATTTGAACTCTGTACGAACCAAAGCTGTTATACGGTACTTTCACATGCATGAGCCCTAATCCCGACCAATACGATTCGACATAATTCATCTATTGTCAAACATAAGGCTATGTTCCCAAGTGTCAAATTTGATGTAGATATCAGCCATAATCGGTGTCAACTCCAGCAGTAGATGCATCCCATGCTTGTGAACTGGGCTTCCGCAACCCCATTCATGTCACAGAAAATTTACATGCTCATTTTTCAATTCGCACGTAGAAGCTAAGAATATGTCTCACTGAACGAGAAAGGAGCTAATCCCCGTACAGATCTGCAGCACTGCAAATCCTCTGCATAAATCCAAGGGTTAGCCTTATATTTCGCTATGGAAATACATGTCCCTAACCTTAAACTACTCACTTTTTACACCAAACTTATGTGGCCATTGTTTGCCAAGGGTTGGCGTGGCGTGGCTTGACTACATGCAGCCAGCCCCACTGTTGGGCTATACCCCATGAAAACCACCTGGTAGGAACATGGACCCAGTAGGGCAGCAGAGTCTTCATGATCAGCGAGAATAATACAAAATTTTTTTTTAAATATTTACAGATACAAATAAGCAGATGTAATATCCTCGTTATACTGGATAAAAATGTTAAAAATTCCATTTTCCTAGGGTCACCTATTTTAAGGAGGCACAATGTTGCAGCAGAAACCTCTCCCCCTTGCTCTGTCTGAAATGCAGAACAAGCAAACCTATACATAAACTCATAAATTAGGTCCACCTCTGTCAACTCTATATTCAATTATGGAAATTAACCCTGTGCAGACCAAACATGGATGTTGGGTCATGTTGTTTATTATACTCGCTTATATGGCGCTGATATATTCCGCAGCCCCAAGGGGGCGCACAATTTAAGTCCCCAATCAGTCTGTCTTTGGAGTATGGGAGGAAATCGGAGAACCCGGAGGAAATCCACACAAGCACAGGGAGAACATACAAACTCCATACAGATGTTGTCCTTGGTCAGATTCAAACCCATGACCCCAGCATTGTAAGACACCGGTGCTAACCACTGAGCTACTGTGCTGCCCAAAGATCCCCTTTAAGACAAAAAATACTTTTGGAAAAATTCTGCTTATGAGTAAGCCGGGCCAGAGGACAGAGAATAAAAGGAAGCGCCTGACGCATTGAGGCAGTAACATAAAACAGGCTGAATACACCTGCAAAGAGGCTTTCTAAACTTTAGATTCACTGCACCTATTCTAGCAAAGCAAACATAAAATTAAGGTCTTCGCTCTACAATTAGTTTGAACAAGAAATAAAAGTGTCACGTCCTTTTAACTCCCCTCGTTATCACCTGCAGTATAACAGAGCCGGGTTTTCAATAAGATTCACAGAGTGCGTCTCCCACCTAAATACGCTGTGCAGTTTAATGGGACGGTGACCAATGCAAAGAGACAAGGCTGAAATTTAAGGACTCCATTTCTTGACACTCCCAGCAATTCACTTGGGGGAAATTACTTTATCTCACTGTATTTCTCGTTTTCCACCAACAGTTTGGGACTAATAACACTGCTTTTTATCCTCAGTGAAGGCTGCAGAATGCGGAGGGTAATTAAAGGGACTATTGCTGCACCAAAAAGCCATACATTGCTGCATACCTTGACAAGAAGAACAGTCAATGGTCTTAACCCACACAGTGCTGGTGGGATTTGTATCTGCTCTGCAGCTGAAAATGTAATGAGAAGCACAATGCAAAGCACTTCACCAAAAACTGTTCACATTTTTTTTCTGCAGCTATTCTACCAGTTGGCAGAAAAAGCTAGTACTTTCCCCTATTTGTAATCTTTAAAGGGGTTTTCTCACTTCAGCAAGTGGCATTTATCTGGAGTAAATTAAAACAAGACATGTACTAATGTAATGTTATTATCCATATTGCTTCCTTTGCTGGCAGGACTAACTTTTCCATCACATATATACTTCTTGTTTCCATGGTTATGACCACCCTGCAATCCAGCATTGGTGGTCGTGCTTGCACATTATAGAAAAAAGCACCTGCTTCTCTGGTGGCCGGGAACATAGGAGCACCAATAGGTCAATAATTTTTCTTATAGTGTGCATACACGGCCACCGATGCTGGATTGAAGGTTGGTCGTAACTATGGAAATGACTAATACTATTAGTCTTGTGCCTAGGCTTGCGCAAAACCTAAAGGTGAGCATAATGATTTGGTTACTTTACCTGATTGACTTTACTTATTACACTATGAGCACCTGTTCCCTTTTGTTTTGCCATGTACTTGCTGAATGTGTATCTGTAGTACCCCAGAGGGGGCACTACTATTCTTACACCTAGATACTGTCTCTAATAGCTATCAGAGAATGTAATCTGTGTATTTAATTCCAGGTCCTCTGATACTGTGCCTTAATAATATTGTTATGCAATATGCAACTGTTATTATATATAGCGTGCTTGGTTGTCCAGCAGGTGGCAGTGTATCTAGCAGAGAATACCTTTAGATAGAATAGAACTTACCACTCCATTCTCTCCCTTTAGGACAGAAAGGGGCTAGTCCTGTTTCCTACCAAGGGAAGGGTTGGAGGAAGCTATAGTGGAGTCGAGAGTGGAGACGTTGAGATGAGAGTTGGTAGCAAATGAGACATGGCGTAGTGAAGGGATCACTCTCCTCCTGCAGCAGGAGTCTTCCAGGGGAAGCAGCTTGTAGAGCACCACAACTCCTTGCAGATGGAGTATTAATAGGGGGTCAACGGCCAAAGGCACCCCACTCGATGGTACCAGAACTGCCAGAAAGTCCATTAACCAGACTGAGGCCAGAGATTAGCACAGCAGAGAAAGATAAAGAAAAGTATTCAAGTTTACCTGCCAGTTTACTCTTAGCCTGCTGAAGCAAATATAAAGATCAAGCATTGTTTGGATGACACAAGTTTATCTCAAGTTTATTCCAGTAAAACCATTGAACTTTACCAAGTCTGGGCTCTACTTATTCCTCAAACTACAACTCCTTGGAAGCTATGAAGCCTAACCCTGGGAGCTACAATATCCAGGTAGGCGCACCAGGGCCACAATATACCACTTGGCATTCATAAACACTGGGTTTGTCCAAGATTACAAAAACATGGCTGCTTCATTTCAAAAGCAGCATGTATGGCATTGCAAATCAGCCCCATTCACTCCAAAGGAACTGACGCACATTACTTGACACAGCCTATGAACAGGTATCAACTGGTGATTGATCCTTTGTACATTGCTCATTTTTACCTGTATATTGTGAGTATAATAAACCCTGTTTTACTCCAATTCATGTGATGGTACTTCACTATCAGCTGCATTCTTGGTGTTCCATAGAAGCCTGGAAGGGAGAGGAGGAAAGGCTTCGACTGGCCTGTTTGCTTTCCCATGTCCGCGATTATTTGACTGGTTTCGAATGTGGAATTTCTGCTACTCCTGAGGCAGCGCGGTCCAACAAAAAGAAACACATTTACCTGTGTGAACTGTACCCACTTCACCACTGGGATCTGCGACGCTATTAGACAACGTACTTTTTAGGCTGTTTTTATTATTATGAATAGGTATGCATGGTGATGTTTTTGGAAAAAAGTAGCTATGTTTTATAAGCCCGAATCAACACCATTAGTGATGAGCAGCAGGGGCAATATTCGAATTTGCAATATTTTGCGAATATTTATCATAAATTTGAGAATTTGCCATTATTTTCTTAAATACGAACATCGGCAATGTGATATGCTCGTATTGTGGGTCACTTTTGCTACATTTTTCATGCTGCTAGAAGTTTCCTGAGACTAGAGAAAATGGTCGGCACGGCAGAACATTACAATAGCTTTATATGCAGATTGAGTGCTTTAATATATTCACAATTGCGCAAATCGGCAATTAATGATGCATATATTTTGGTGCAATGCATGCAACTTCACATTTTAGCAGGTCTGACTACATATTACTGATTGGTGCACTAAGTATTGTTGTGACATCACAGCCCTATGTCTGTAGCATGTATGTATAGACAGCAGAACCTATCACTATATAACTATCTAACCTACACTGACTATCTCCCACTAACTATCTGTATTATATATATATATATAAGCTAACTAACTATCTAATGAAATGATACAGCAAAGAGCAAAGCACAGAGCACAGCAATGACACTGCTCTCTCTCTCAGAACTGCAAAAAACGGAAGAAAATGGCTGCTGGGGAGGTTCTTATATAGTATGGGGTAGGCTATTTTCCTATTGGTTGCTAGGGATGTTGCTAAGCTCAGACAAAGACATTGCAGCTTTCTCATTGGCCCACAAGCAAAAAGCAGGGAGGGATCATCTGTTCAGATGAAAAAAAATCTAGAACATTTGCGAATATGAATATATAACACTATATTCTACATCTTAGCAAATTCACGAAGTGGCGATATTCACAATTAAAATTTGCGATTCAAATATTCGCGCCCAACACTAAACACCATGACAAACAGAATCTGTCAACAGTAAATTCACTGGTTATAGGTTATAGTTACTAGATATCTAGAGAACGGTCGTTGATCCAGGGAGTTATTCTGATTCCCTGATTGGAGTCAGGAGGGAATTTCTTCCCCTAAAGTGAGGAAAATTGGCTTCTACCTCATGTTTTTTTGTTTTGCCTTCTTCTGGATCAACCAGGATAACAGGCTGAACTGGATGGACTAATGTCTATTTTCAACCTTTCAAACTGTTACCTAGGGGAAGTTCACACAATGAATTCTGTCCACGACAAATGCTGCGGTTTCTGCCTTGGGTTTTCATTTTGTATAGTGCAAATCCACTCCAATGAATGGAGCTAAACCGAGAGCAGGCTTCTGCTGCTCCTTTGCAAGGGATCCTCGTCGGCATGAACTGCGGCGCAGTTTGCCACTGTAAACAATGGGAGGCTGTTTGATCACAGATTCGGCCCGGTTTTCGGCACTGAATCCTCGGTGAAACCTGACCACAAAAAACTCTGCATGCACTCTTAGACCAGGCACAATGCCTTGTAAGGCCAGCAATAACTTTCACTTAGCACTGCAAAAAAATAAAATATGCTTCATTTTTTTGTGCGGATGGATCTGCATCCATCAGCGCCGGCCACACAGGCGGTTCAACGTGCATTGGGGGACGCAATTTGCAGTTCCCAATGCATGGCACAGACAGCATTAGTTGGCTTGTAACCTTGTATGTTCGGGGGGGGGGGGGATAAGTATGACAAAGGTAACTATCAACTGTTTATTCCATCTCTATGTTAAATATGCATAGCTAATAAAAAAACTCCAAGTATAAGAAAATATCCTGAATATTTAAAAATGTAAAACAGTGGTCCTAAAAATGTATAATATGCTTGAATGAGTCTTTACCCATATTCCTCAATCCTTCTGTACACCCCCAATCAAGTCAACTGTATTTGGTGAAACTCACCAAGTAATGAGCAGCCATCTACCAGAGCTCTGCCGACTCTGTAATGATTGAGGAGTATTCAATCAGGTACATTCTGGAGCTAACTTTCCACATTAGGAGACTTTCTGGAGTGCTGGCATTGACAAATTAGCCAACAGAGTAATAACCCCAAAGATTCACTGATCCCCTGCTGCAGTTATACAACCGAATGCAAGATGCGGCCAAGGCAGGAACCTTATCACAAGCTATAAGTCTATACGTTGTGACTATTTGTCTTCTCAATGTTCAGACCATTTGTTAGGATTACACTTGACTGATGGCAGGATGATGGCTCTGGACAAGACATCAAAAAACAAATCTGCAAGATAATTATTGTCGGGACCCAGCTGTGCTCTCATAACTAAGTACATAGCCCGGGAACCAGAAGCACATTCAATTCATTAGACTTGGGAATCAATTCGCCCCTAGTACTGTAAACCTGCACTGTGGTTGCTGCTCTTGGCAACAGTGACGATTAGTGCTCCTATTCATTTTCACTTGGCAGGATAACTTTATATGATAAAGCCTCCTAATGAATGCAAGAAAATTACAAAGTGGTACAAGAAAGGCATATCTATCTTCATTTTACAAAATTCTAAAGGTAATGTCTGAGAACAACCCCGGATATGAAAATCATCATACAGTAGTTATATTCTTGTACTTAGAAAGTAGTATTATAGTATAGTAGTAGAAAGTAGTATTATAGTATAGTAGTTATATTCTTGGACATAGGAGCAGTATTATAGTTATTATATTCTTTTACATAGGAGGCAGTATTATAGTTATTATATTCTTGTCCATAGGAGCAGTATTATAGTAGTTATATTCTTGTCCATAGGAGCAGTATTATAGTAGTTATATTCTTGTACATAGGAGGCAGTATTATAGTAGATATATTCTTGTACATAGGAGGCAGTATTATAGTAGATATATCCCTGTACATAGGAGCAGTATTATAGTAGTTTTATTCTTGTACATAGGAGGATAATTATAGTAGTTATATTCTTGTACATAGGAGGCAGTATAATAGTAGTTATATTCTTGTACATAGAAGGCTACTTTCACACTAGCGTTTGGGTGTCCGCTTGTGAATTCCGTTTGAAGGGGCTCACAAGCGGCCCCGAACACATCCGTCCAGCACTAATGCATTCTGAGTGGACGCGGATCCGCTCAGAATGCATCAGTCTGGCAGCGTTCAGCCTCCGCTCCACTTAGCAGGCGGACACCTGAACGCTGCTTGCAGCGTTCGGGTGTCCGCCTGGCCGTGCGGATCCGCCCAGACTTACAATGTAAGTCAATGGGGACAGATCCGTTTGAAGATGACACAATATGGCTCAATCTTCAAACGGATCCGTCCCCCATTGACTTTCAATGTAAAGTCTGGACGGATCCGTTCAGGCTACTTTCACACTTAGAATTTTTTTTAACAATATAATGCAGACGGATTCGTTCTGAACGCAAGTGTGAAAGTAGCCTTAGCAGTAGTATAGTAGATTTATTCTTGTACATAGGAGCAGTATTATAGTAGTTATATTCTTGTACACAGGAGTAGTATTATAGTAGTTATAGTCTTGTACATAGGAGCAGTATTATAGTAGTTAAATTCTTGTATATAGGAGCAGTATTATAGTAGTTGTATTCTTGTACATAGGAGGCAGTATTATAGTAGTTATATTCTAGGGGCAGAATTTTACTAGTTTCATCTTTGTACATATTGTCACGTACCGGCAGGACAGGTAGTGGATCCTCTGGACCAGAGAGGCGATGGCGCGGGTTGTACTAGAGGACCGGTTCTAAGCAGTTACTGGTCTTCACCAGAGCCCGCCGCAAGGCGGGATGGATTTGCTGCGGCGGTAACTACCAGGTCGTGTCCCCTAGTAACAACTCGACCTCTCTGGCAGCTGATAAGGCGTGGTACACAGGGAGAAGGCAAGAGCGTAGTCGGACGTAGCAGAGGTCAGGGCAGGCGGCAAAGGTTCAAAGGCGAGTAGACGGTAGCAACGGGTTCGGCAACAGGCAAGGCAAACAAACACAGTGGAACGCTTTCTCTGAGGCACAAGGCACAAAGATCCGGCAGGAAGCTGTGGGAGGAGAAGGTATAAATGGGCAGTGCACAGGTGCAGCCTAATTAAGTCAGCACTGCCTCTCACAAACCTTAACCCTTAATATCCCTTTTGGACCAGGCACCAATCACTGGTGCACTGGCCCTTTGAATCTAAGAGTCCCGGCGCACGCGCGCCCTAGGGAGCGAGGACGCACATGCCGAGACACTGGAGTGCTGCCTGGGGGCATACGCTGTGAGCGCTCCGCGGCCAGCAGGGGACCCGGAGCGCTCAGCGTAACAGTACCCCCCCCCTTTGGTCTCCCTCTCTTTTTGGTACCGAAGAACTTGCGGATGAGACTGCGGTCCAGGATGTTCTCCTCCGGCTCCCATGACCTCTCCTCAGGACCGCAGCCCTCCCAGTCGACCAAAAAAAATCTTTTTCCCCGGGAGATCTTGGTCGCCAAGATCTCCTTGACAGAGAATATATCGGAGGTACCGGCGACAGGGGTGGGAGAAACAAGCTTGGGAGAAAAACGGTTAAAGACAGCAGGTTTAAGAAGGGAGACATGGAAGGAGTTATGGATTCGGAGGGAGGGAGGAAGATGGAGCTGATAAGAAACTTGATTGATACGACTCTTGATTTTATAGGGTCCCAAGAAACGAGGGCCCAACTTGTAACTTGGGACCCTAAATCGGATGTACCTAGAGGAGAGCCACACCTTGTCACCCGGGCGAAATTCTGGAGGAGATCTGCGTCTCTTGTCAGCTTGAACCTTCATACGGGCGGAAGCCTTGAGGAGAGCAGCGTGGGTTTCTCGCCAGATGGAGGAAAAATCCTGTACAAGACTGTCCACGGCAGGTACAGAAGAAGGAATGGGAGACTGCGGCAGAGGTGGAAGAGGATGACGGCCAAAAACTACAAAGAAAGGAGACTTGTTAGAGGCAGAGGATTGTTTGTAGTTGTAGGAGAACTCCGCCCAGGGAAGTAGATCAGCCCAGTCGTCATGGCGTGAGGATACAAAGTGACGCAGATAGTCACCCAAAATTTGGTTCACCCGTTCTACTTGGCCGTTAGACTGAGGATGGTACGAAGAAGAAAAGTCCAATTTGATCCCGAGCTGAGCACATAGAGCCCTCCAGAATTTAGAGACGAATTGTACCCCACGATCCGAGACAATATGTTTGGGAAGGCCATGGAGACGGAAGATGTGTTGGAAAAATTGTTTGGCCAACATGGGTGCAGAGGGTAGACCGGGCAGGGGTACAAAGTGAGCCATCTTGGAAAAGCGATCCACCACGACCCAAATAACGGACTTGCCATGGGAGGAGGGAAGATCTGTAATAAAGTCCATGGCGATGTGAGACCAGGGAACTTCAGGAACGGGTAGAGGCAAGAGGAGACCCGCTGGTTTCTGGCGAGGCGATTTATCCCGGGCGCAAATCATACAGGCCTGGACGAAGTCCGAGACATCTTTCTCTAGAGAAGACCACCAGTACCTTTGGGAGATTAGTTGGAGAGACTTTTGCACCCCTGGATGACCGGCAAAAGGGGAGGCGTGGCCCCACTTGAGAATTCGCAGCCGCTGACGTGGAGGTACGTAGGATTTGCCAGGAGGAAGAAGGCGCAGGTCCACGGGAGCGACTGTTATAATCCGTTCTGGAGGGATAATATATCGAGGAGTTAACTCGTCGCCCACCACATCAGAGGAGCGAGACAGAGCATCTGCCCTAATGTTCTTACAAGCCGGACGGAAATGGATCTCAAAATTAAAGCGGGCGAAGAACAGAGACCAACTAGCCTGACGGGGATTTAATCTCTGAGCAGACTGGAGATAAGCCAGGTTCTTGTGGTCCGTGAAGATGTACACAGGATGTGTGGCGCCCTCGAGTAAATGTCTCCATTCCTCCAGTGCCAATTTAATAGCCAGCAGTTCCCTGTCCCCAATGGAGTAATTTCTCTCTGCGGAAGAGAATGTTTTGGAAAAGAAGCCACAAGTAGAAATCTTGCCCCGGGAAGACTTCTGGGTGAGGACAGCTCCGGCTCCCACCGAGGAGGCATCCACTTCAAGAGAGAAAGGCTTGGTGGCATCTGGTCTAGAGAGAACGGGTGCAGAGGCAAAGGCGCATTTCAGGGACTGGAAGGCTTCCTCGGCTTGGGAAGGCCAGGATTTGGGGTTAGCTCCTTTTCTTGTGAGGGCCACGATAGGAGCTACCAGAGTGGAATAGTGAGGGATGAATTGCCTGTAGTAATTCGCAAAGCCCAGAAATCTTTGTATGGCTCGGAGACCAGAGGGGCGTGGCCAATCCAGAACCGCCGAGAGCTTGGCTGGGTCCATTTGAAGTCCTTGGGCAGAGATAATGTATCCCAGGAAAGGCAGGGAGGTCCGTTCAAAAAGACATTTTTCAAGTTTAGCGTACAGGCGATTTCTCCTAAGACGAGTAAGAACTTGTTGCACATGGACCCTGTGTTGATCCAAATTGGAGGAAAAGATCAGGATATCATCCAGGTATACGACCACGCAGGTGTAAAGTAAGTCCCTGAAAATATCATTAACGAATTCCTGAAAGACTGCAGGTGCGTTGCAGAGGCCGAAGGGCATCACCAAATACTCAAAATGGCCGTCCCTTGTGTTAAAGGCGGTCTTCCATTCGTCTCCCTCACGGATACGGATCAGATTATAGGCCCCTCGAAGGTCCAATTTAGTGAAGATCTTAGCCCCTCGGAGACGATCAAATAGCTCAGAGATTAGAGGCAGAGGGTAACGGTTCTTGATGGTAATTTTATTAAGACCTCTGTAGTCAATGCAGGGGCGGAGGGAGCCGTCTTTTTTTGTCACGAAGAAAAAACCGGCCCCAGCAGGAGAAGAAGATTTTCTTATGAATCCTCTCTGTAGGTTCTCACCTATATAGTCGGACATGGCAAGAGTCTCAGGAGGTGAGAGAGGATAAATTCTGCCCCGAGGTGGAGTAGAACCGGGTATCAGGTCGATCGGGCAATCATAGGATCGGTGAGGAGGAAGGACCTCAGCTTGTTTCTTGCAGAAGACATCCGCAAAGGAATGGTATGGCTTGGGCAGCCCAGAAGGCGGAGAAACTTGCGGGTTCTGTTTGACCAGAGCAGGCTTGAGACAGCGGTCCGAACAGGAGGAACCCCAACGCAGGATCTCACCGGTGGACCAATTCAGGATAGGACTATGACGTTGAAGCCACGGCAGACCCAGGAGGAGTTCGGAGGAACAGAAGGGAAGGACAAAGAACTCTATAGTCTCGGTATGAAATATTCCGATGTCCATCTGCAGAGGCTGGGTACGGAACTGCACGGTGGCAGAGAGTCTCTCACCGTTAACAGTAGAGATGAAAAACGGCTTGGGTAGACGGATTACTGGAATACGGTACTTGTCAACCAAGGAGGCGTGAATGAAGTTGCCAGCTGAACCGGAATCCAAGAAGGCGGCTGCGGAGAAAGAGGACTTGGAAGAGATGATCAACTGCACGGGTATGATGAGACGTGGAGAGGAAGAATCCACACCTAGCAACGCCTCTCCCACGTTTACTAGGTGCGAGCGTTTCCCGAACGCGGTGGACGGAGAGGACAATCTCTAAGGAAGTGCTCGGTACTGGCACAGTACAGACACAGGTTCTCGTTTCTGCGGCGGCTTCGTTCTTGCGGAGTCAGGCGTGACCGATCCACCTGCATGGCTTCCACGGCGGAAAGCCCAGTAGCGGGTTGAGGTGGACGTAGAAAAACGGGAGCCAGACGAGGAAAGCGTCTAGGACGAGCTTTTTCCTTTTCAAGGAGGAGTTCCTCTTGTCTTTCGGTGAAACGTTTGTCTATCCTAGTGGCCAGCAAGATGAGGTCACTAAGAGTGGAAGGAAGCTCACGTGCAGCCAGAACATCCTTTACTTCACTATTAAGTCCCTTCTTGAAGGTGGCGCAAAGGGCTTCATTGTTCCAGTTCAGCTCAGAGGCCAGGGTGCGGAACTGAACGGCATAGTCACCCACGGAAGAACCTCCTTGGGTCAAATTTAGTAAGGCAGTCTCTGCGGAGGTAACCCGGGCAGGCTCCTCAAAAACATTCCGGAACTCTAGGCAGAAGCTCTGGACGGAAGCGGTGGCAGGATCTGCGCGGTCCCATAGTGGTGTAGCCCAGGCCAGAGCCTTCCCGGACAGCAAACTGAGAATAAAGGCTACCTTGGCTCGCTCAGAAGGAAACTGGTCGGACAGAAGCTCAAGGTGGAGAGAGCACTGCGACAAGAACCCACGGCACTGCTTAGGATCTCCGTCATATTTGTCTGGTAGGGACAAACGGATTCTGGAACCGGTGGCAACTGCAGGCGGAGGTGACGCAGCAGGAGCAGACGGAGGAGCTGGCTGTTGCTGAGAAGGCAGGAGCTGCTGCAACATAGCGGTCAGCTGGGCCAGCTGTTGACCCTGCTGGGCCACAATAGTGGTGAGGTCCGCTAGGCTTGGCAGGGGAACATCAGCGGGATCCATGGCCGGATCTTACTGTCACGTACCGGCAGGACAGGTAGTGGATCCTCTGGACCAGAGAGGCGATGGCGCGGGTTGTACTAGAGGACCGGTTCTAAGCAGTTACTGGTCTTCACCAGAGCCCGCCGCAAGGCGGGATGGATTTGCTGCGGCGGTAACTACCAGGTCGTGTCCCCTAGTAACAACTCGACCTCTCTGGCAGCTGATAAGGCGTGGTACACAGGGAGAAGGCAAGAGCGTAGTCGGACGTAGCAGAGGTCAGGGCAGGCGGCAAAGGTTCAAAGGCGAGTAGACGGTAGCAACGGGTTCGGCAACAGGCAAGGCAAACAAACACAGTGGAACGCTTTCTCTGAGGCACAAGGCACAAAGATCCGGCAGGAAGCTGTGGGAGGAGAAGGTATAAATGGGCAGTGCACAGGTGCAGCCTAATTAAGTCAGCACTGCCTCTCACAAACCTTAACCCTTAATATCCCTTTTGGACCAGGCACCAATCACTGGTGCACTGGCCCTTTGAATCTAAGAGTCCCGGCGCACGCGCGCCCTAGGGAGCGAGGACGCACATGCCGAGACACTGGAGTGCTGCCTGGGGGCATACGCTGTGAGCGCTCCGCGGCCAGCAGGGGACCCGGAGCGCTCAGCGTAACACATATATGTGCTATATTATTGTAGTTTAGGGCTGCAACGATTAATCGATGTAATCGATTATATTCGATAACTGGATTCGTTGTCGACGAATCCAGTTATCGAATAATCGCCGATTCGTTGCTATGCGGGCGGTCGCTGCATCTTTATTTTACCTTTTTACAATGACGCTCCTGTAACAGCCAGGCAGAGCGGACGGCGGCGTAACGTCACTCACTCACGTGACACGCCTGCTCCGCCTCCTTCATTCATGAGGTGGGCGGAGCAGGTGCGTCACGTCAGTGAGTGACGTTGCGCCGCCGTCCGCTCTGCCTGGCTGTTACAGGAGCGTCATTGTAAAAAGGTAAAATAAAGATGCAGTGATTAGTCCGACTTATAAGCATCGGGGCCGGGGCTGTTATGGGGAGGGGGGAGGATCTGTCTATGGCACTGCTATGGGGAGGGGGGTCTGTGTATAGCACTGCTATGGTGAGGGGGGAGGATCTGTCTATGGCACTGCTATGGGGAGGGGGGTCTGTGTATAGCACTGCTATGGGGAGGAGGGGGGGTCTGTGTATGGCACTGCTATGGGGAGGAGGGGGGGTCTGTGTATGGCACTGCTATGGGAAGGGGGATCTGTGCACTGTTATGAGGAAAGGGATCTGTGCACTGTTATGCCCATAACAGTGCACATATCCCCCTCTCCATAACAGCGCCACCCACAGATCCCCCTCTCCATAACAGCGCCACCCACAGATCCCCCTCTCCATAACAGCGCCACCCACAGATCCCCCTCTCCATAACTACGCCACCCACAGATCCCCCTCTCCATAACTACGCCACCCACAGATCCCCCTCTCCATAACTACGCCACCCACAGATCCCCCCTCTCCATAACTACGCCGTCCACAGATCCCCCTCTCCATAACTACGCCGTCCACAGATCCCCCTCTCCATAACTACGCCATCCACAGATCCCCCTCTCCATAACTGCGCCGTCCACAGATCCCCCATAATAGTGTCGTCCACAGATCCCCATAATAGTGTCGTCCACAGATCCCCCATAAGTGTCGTCCACAGATCCCCCATAAGTGTCGTCCACAGATCCCCCATAAGTGTCGTCCACAGATCCCCCATAAGTGTCGTCCACAGATCCCCCATAATAGTGTCGTCCACAGATCCCCCATAATAGTGTCGTCCACAGATCCCCCATAATAGTGTCGTCCACAGATCCCCCATAATAGTGTCGTCCACAGATCCCCCATAATAGTGTCGTCCACAGATAACCCATAATAGTGTCGTCCACAGATCCCCCATAATAGTGTCGTCCACAGATCCCCCATAATAGTGTCGTCCACAGATCCCCCATAATAGTGTCGTCCACAGATCCCCCATAATAGTGTCGTCCACAGATCCCCCATAATAGTGTCGTCCACAGATCCCCCATAATAGTGTCGTCCACAATTTGTTTTAATATGGCCTTTGAACATAATTTTTCAAGTAAGATCATATAAACCTCTCTGTTTTGTAATTTTGTCGTTTTTCCCGATTAATCGTAGAAATTAATCGGCAACTAATCAATTATTCAAATAATCGTTAGTTGCAGCCCTATTGTAGTTAGAGTTTTCTCCATTCATATACATAACTGCTTTAAGAATTCTGATTTAAAAATTCTGCAACAGTGAACAGTTTATTACAAATCTGATGCTATGTGTAAAATTGTTTGATCTCGTACATTGCACTGCTCGCCTGTAACAGGAAACCAGCAGCATTCAGAATTTAGCTTTAGATATGGAAATAACTCAATATCAGCTCCTGTAAGTCTACGTGATAAATGCCTGAGTTATTTTTTTGTTCTTTGTATCTTTCTAACTAATCAAATGTAAGGGGCTTACAATTCACTTACATCATCTGCAGTGGCCCCTTTCTCATATTTCACTAAGTGTCACATGACCTGTGATGTCAGCTTCTCTCCCTTCTCTGATGATATCGTACACAAGCCTGAGGAGCAGGTCTGTGTCTGTGCTGGCCATGCCCCCCTGCACTGGAGAGCTGTTGCTGTCTGCCCTCTCCCTGGATTCTTCAGGAAAGTTTAACGCCTTCTACCATCAGCAGCACAGACTCAGGGCTGGAAGCTTTGCTGAGCAGCTCCAGGCAGTGAAGAGACAAATTCTGGGCACAGGTTCTGCCTGCCTCACCCTGCAGACACAGAGCTGACAGACAGGAGGAGTTCTGCAGAGCATTGCACAGCAGTGTCATTATACATCTGGGACTTGTAGTCCTACACATACAACATGCTGCTGAGTATCCCAATAGTAATTTCACTCAGGGCAGCACTTTTATTCACTCCTTTTGCAAAGCAGGGGGAGGGGCAGGCTTTTTTGATGTTCACAAATATTCATGAGGAAAACAAGTAAAGAAAGGGCCAGAAGAGAACTAGGGAAATGAGAAAAACATTTTTTGCCTAAAACTTGCTTAGCTTATGTATATATTGCTGACCATTAGATTTACAGTGCAATATTTTTTTTTTTACATGTCGGACAACCCTTTTAAGTAAAACATGTAAATAACAACCACAGAATGAGTAGCTAGAAGGAAGAAATTAGCTAGAAAATACATAATGGAATAAGTCATGGTTGTAAAATGGGTATAAATAAAAGGTCCATTAGGCCATGAATAGGCTATTGTTTAATATACTCAAAGCCTGTTGTGTGGTCTGTCCATACATAGCCATTTGACCAGAGTATATTATTGGTCCAAGATGCAAGAAGGACAGTAATGGGTGCATCGCGCAGGGCAAGGGCTGTTTTGTTTACATTCTCACACTGCCCTCATACAGCTATGTGAATGAAAAAATAAAAAAGTTATGGCTTTGGGAGTAAAAAACAAAAACAAAAAAATGGAAAATCGCCTAGTTATTAAGGGCTTAAGACTTCGGCCTCATGCACACGACCATTCCGTTTTTTGCGGTCCGCTAGTGTGAAAGTACCCTAATGCATTAAGTTTAGGAAAATATCAAAGCACCGCAGTCTGGTACAGCAGCTCAGTATTTTCATCATAATAAATCACCCAAAAATAATGTAGACCCTATCTGGGAAAGGATTTACAATATAACAATCACGGTATCATGTAGTGATACATACAGTTGCAAGAGAAAGTATGTGAACCCTTTGGAATGATATAGATTTCTGCACAAATTGGTCATAAAATGTGATCTGATCTTCATCTAAGTCACAACAATAGATAATCACAGTCTGCTGTCACGGATGTAGTAGGGGAGAACACCAAAAGACAACAAGAAGGAAGGGAAAAGACACTAGGCCTCACCGCTAGGGAAGGAAAAGGGTCACCACCTATAAAACCCTGCTCCTGGCCCTAACTCCTATCCGTATGAGCACCTCTCGATGGTAGAGATGCCCATACACAGCAACCTAGAAAACCCTCATGACCCTCAGATGCCCTAATGGTAATGACAGGGCAGAGACAACCCGCTCCGTCCCTGGTGAAGGAACCAGCGTCTCGCTGAGGCCTAGTAAACAACAAAGGTGTGGGGGAATACAAAATACAACAAGCGGAACACTTAACTTCTGAGGCTGATGGATGAACAGGACTTCAACTAGAACCACACTCCAGCTGTTCCAAAAACCAAATGAAGCTATCCAGAGCAAGGAGTTATGGGTAAAGTCAGACTAAATAGGGGGAGGTAAAGGTCACATGATCCACACCTGAACAGGAGGTGTGGGCAAACAAGCAACACACAAAGTGAAACCAAAACCAAAAGAGGCTGTCAGATCACTAATGTGCAGATAATCTTTCAGACCTTCTAAAACCTGTCACCGGTGTGACATCTGCTTACACTAATAACACACAAAGAATTAAACAATACCATGTTTTTATTGAACACACCATGTTAACATTCACAGTGCAGGTGGAAAAGTATGTGAACCCTTGGATTTAAGAACTGGTTGAACCTCATTTGGCAGCAAAAACTTCAACCAAACGTTTCCTGTAGTTGCAGATCAGACGTGGACACCACGGTCAGGAGCAATTCTTGATCATTACTCTTTACAGAACTGTTTCAGTACAGCAATATTCTTGGGATGTCTGGTGTGAATCGCTTTCTTGAGGTCATGCCACAGCATCTCAATCGGGTTGAGGTCAGGACTCTGACTGGGCCACTGCAGAAGGCTTATTTTCTTCTGTTTAAGCCATTCTGTTGTTGATTTACTTCTATGCTTTCGGTCGTTGTCCTGATGCAAAACCCATCTTCTGTTGAGCTTCAGCTGGTGGACAGATGGCCTTAAGTTCTCCTGAAAAATGTCTTGATAAACTTAGGAATTCATTTTTCTTTTGATCATAGCAATCCGTCCAGAACCTGACGCAACAAAGAAGCCCCAAACCATGATGCCCCCACCACCATACTTCACAGTTGGGATGAGGTTTTGATGTTGGTGTGCTGTGCCTCTTTTTCTCCACACATAGAAACAACTCAACTTTGGTTTCATCTGTCCGCAGAATATTTTGCCAGAACTGATGTGGAACATCCAGGTGCTCTAACTATAAACGTGCAGCAATGTTTTTTTTTTTACAGCAGTGGCCTCCTCTGTGGTATCCTCCCATGAAATCCATTCTTGCTTAGTGTTTTACGTATCGTAGATTCGCTAACAGGGATGTTAGCATATGCCAGAGACTTTTGTAAGTCTTTAGCTGACACTCTAGGATGATTCTTCTTCACCTCATTGAGCAGTCTGCGCTGTGCTCTTGCATTCATCTTTACAGGACGGCCACTCCTAGGGAGAGTAGCAGCAGTGCTGAACTTTCTCCATTTATAGACAATTTGTCTTACTGTGGACTGATGAACAGCAAGGCTTTTGGAGATACTTTTAAAACCCTTTCCAGCTTTATGCAAGTCAACAACTCTTAATCGTAGGTATTCTGAGAGCTATTTTGTGCGAGGCATCATTCACATCAGGCAATGCTTCTTGTAAAAAGCAAACCCAGAACTGGTGTGTGTTTTATATAGGGCAGGGCAGCTGTAACCAACACCTCCAATCTCATTGATTGGACTCCAGTTGGCTGACACCTCACTCCAATTAGCTCTTGGAGATGTCATTAGTCTAGGGGTTCACATACTTTTTCCACCTGCGATGTGAAT
Organism: Bufo gargarizans; assembly: GCF_014858855.1. Taxonomy (NCBI): domain Eukaryota; kingdom Metazoa; phylum Chordata; class Amphibia; order Anura; family Bufonidae; genus Bufo; species Bufo gargarizans. The sequence goes on from NC_058089.1 coordinate 118,795,783, forward strand.
GTTTGCATGGTGTGTTCAATAAAAACATGGAAACATTTAATTATTTGTGTGTTATTAGTTTAGGCAGACTGTGATTGTCTATTCTTGTGACTTAGATGAAGATCAGATCACATTTTATGACCAATTTGTGCAGAAAGCCATGTCATTCCAAAGGGTTCACATACTTTTTCTTGCAACTGTACTTACCTTTTATGGTTCCTTATTCTCATTGGCAGTTTTGGTGTTAACAACATGTTGGAAGCCTTTAAAAGGCTGGATTTTTTGCATCCTCACTCATCTCTGCCCTTTAACCCTGATGAAATCAGATTAGCTGGCGAAACATGTTGGGGGGCAGAATTAGGTTTTAGTTTGCTGATCTATTCTGTCAATGTGCTAAAAAGCAAAAGTAGTTTAGACGAGTGTCTAAGAGTGGACAGTGTGGGTCATAATCGGAGTGGTAGTGCAGGGAAGTGCACTGCCAGCTACCCTCTATAAACAACGCAGTACTACAGCACTAACAAAGAGTTTTAACCCACACTTCTTTGCTCACTAATAATATTTCAATAGATGTGATGATTCTCTTTTAATTTATCCATTAAAAGTTATATTCTATTATCTTGGACAAGTGAGGATATCAGCCTATTCAGGCTACATATGTGATTGTTATATTGTAAATCCTTTCCCAGATAGGGTCTACATTATTTTTCGGTGATTTATATTTTTGGGCTTAACCGCTCGCTGTTATTGAACCCATATTCTTAATACAGGGCTTTGGTGGCTAATGGCTGGGTTTTTGTCTCACAAATAAACTCCCAGTTTGTTCACTGCTGAGGCTGAACACGTTTTCTCTAAAGAAAACCTACCCATAAATCTGTGTGACATTAACACGGGATTTAAAGAACTCAATAATACCTATAAACAATATATCAGGTCACTATGGGAGATTGCCAGTCTGGAAACCTATGCACAACAGAGACTGGTATATAGAGGCATAAGAATTAATATTGTCCCCAATTCTCATCAGGAGGATGCTGAATTCATCAAAGGGTGGCTATAGTTATTGACTGAGAATTCATTACAGATGTTACAGTACCTTTTAGATTATGAAAAGTGTGTGTTCAGTAAGATCAGTACACAGAAAAAGAAATAGCACAGATTCAGTGTTTTAAGACACTACCAGACAGACACAGACAGAAATTAAAGAAAGAAAGCATAGGAAATACATTAGAGACAGGCGAGATTTTGACACTGGTCAGGTTTATATCTTTAGAACCAACAATTTCAGTTTTGAGAAAAATAAACCAACTAATGGTAATTCGCAAGTATCCTATACGGATATTTCGGAATCGGACATTTCAGGTCCATAGGATTAGCCATTAAGACAATATCCCAATAAACAATCAGGAACCAAGCGTAAAAACAAATATCGAACACGCTATTCTCAAAGAAAAGCTCCGACACCTCATACATCCTCCGTTGCAGTGAATGATAATACAGGATGCAACACTTCTGCAATAACCACAGACAGGGGTTATTGGGACAAATTGGGATGGGAAGATCTCCCTCCACATTTACCAATGCGTTTATAGGAGTTACTTCTGCTCAGGCAGCTTTGCCATCTTTTGCCTCTACTCCTATATCTTCTGTCTCTGGTATCAATGTACCCTCTATCACCAGTACATCTATGGTGGATTCTTATGGGGCGAAAAATACGGTATGCTAATCTTTTTTTTGGGTGGTGGGAAAACTATCGTTTTCACAGAACACTTGGATAAACATACTAAGCACATTTTATTTTAGGGTCGTTATATTGATGATGTTTTAATTTTAGGGGATGGCACCACAGCACTGTTTCAGGATTTTGTGAAGAACTTGAACATTTACGATATAGGTATGAAATTTACCTCTGAAATACATCAGCATACTCTAACCTTTCTGGACTTTCGAGTCTCCGTGGACTCTGGTGGCCACATCAAAACAGAAGTATATCGAAAACCCACCTCCACTAATAACCTGCTACATTGGCAGAGTTATCATCCATTGCCTTTGAGAAAAGGCATACCTATCGGACAGTATATATGGGTTCGCAGAAACTGTTCTGATGACTCTGGGTTTCTCCAGAAAAGCAATACGCTACTCCATCGCTTTTGCGAAAGGGGGTATCCTAAAATAACATTGCACAAGGCCTTTCATAGGGCTAAGATGATTAATCGTTGTGATCTCCTTCACAATAAAAAAAAAAAAAAAGAGAGTACCAAGATTCCTCCGACCATCAGGTGCATTGGTACTTTTGATGCACAAAATAGCAGGATGTTTCGAATCCTACAAAAACATTGGCACATTTCAAGAGCTGACAATGATCTCAGGGAGGTGTTAACTGTTAAACCTAGCATCACTTATCGGAGAGGGAAAAATCTTAAAGATCTGCTGGTTCACAGTTTTCATAATACCATCCCTCTGAAAGTGACCTGGCCTAAATCTAATAGTAGCTTCCCATGTGGCAGGTGCAGTTTTTGCCCATATATTAAAAATGTAAAAGAGTTCATTAATCCCGTTGATGAGCCAAAGTATGACATTAGACAGTTCATTAACTGTCAGACTATGGGAATTATCTATATTGCTCAATGCCCTTGCCCAAAACTGTATGTTGGCAAGACATCACAAGAGTTTCAGAGGCGCATTTGCCAACATATTAGTAGCATAAACACTAAATCTGACACAACGATCTCCAGACATGTTACCGTAGGTCTTTTCATGGTGGGGATCCCAGTTGTCTTAAATTCTGGGGTGTCAGTAAAAAGACCCTTGGAGCACGGCGGGGTGATCTGGACAAAGTTTTCCTCTAAGAGGAAACGAGGTGGACGTACCGCCTGGATAGTCTCAGCCCAAAAGGCCTCAATGAAGGTTTTACGTTTTCATCATTCCTATGAATTGCCACCAAAGATTTCTGTCACGTATAAAAAGTTTTAATTTACATTATGATATATTCTGATGACGTTTTGTGAGCCTGTAGGACGCGGAAATAAACAATGACACTAGCCTCAAGTTAGTTTTGGTTTTATTAACAGCAAGAAGCCAATGTAGGAAGTTTTGACATCCACTGGCAGTATTCTAATGTCATGCTGACCACTGTGGCAAGTGTCTTTCTGTGACACTTTACCAAGTGCCCTTTTACATTTATTCACTTACCTGTGCACTTTCTATGGTTAGTTGTAGTACGTTCTATTAATTTTGGCACAGCTAGGACACCCCATTTGATGGTGGTATGACTAAGAGGTAAGGCAGGTGGCACCCAGCCAATATACCCTAAATAAAAGTGTCAGCGCAGCCGTGGTATCTAGGTTACACTGAGAATGTAACTAAGAGGTGGCGCAGCCTCAGTAAGGAGCATTAACTGGGAATGAAACCAAGTTTCAGTGCAGGCGGTGGTGCCACCTCAGTAGAAGTACAGACCAAGTCTGTGCGCAGCCGCATATGAGCGGTGCGGCGCGGACTAGTCTAAGTTGATGCGCAGACGCTCTACTTCATGCAGAGTGAGGAAAATACTAAAGTACCAGCGCAGCCGCACTAAAGAGGAGCGGTGCACATAGGAATTAATTCTCTGCGCAGGTAATCTCAGCGCAGCCTGTTATTATGATACTGGGATGACGAGGGTATGTGTCATTTGTATAACAAAAGATATAATTGGCCACATGGTAGTGATACATACTTACCTTTTATAGTTCCTTATTGTCATTGGCAGTTTTGGTGTTAAGCCTTTAAAAGGCTGGATTTTTGCGTCCTCACTCATCTCTGCCCGTTACCCCTGATAAAGCCAGATTAGCTGGCGAAACATGTTGGGGGCAGAATTAGGTTTTAGTTTGCTGATCTCTTTTGTCAATGTGCTAAAAAGCAAAAGTAGTTTAGAAGAGTGTCTAAGAGTGGCCAGTGTGGGCCATAATCGGAGTGGTAGTGCAGGGAAGTGCACTGCCAGCTTCCCTCTATAAACAACGCAGTACTACAGCAATAACAAAGAGTTTTAACCCACACTTCTTTGCTCACTAATAATATTTCAATAGAGGTGATGATTTTCTTTTAATTTATCCATTAAAAGTTATATTTTATCAGGCTATGTGATTGTTTCATCATAATAAGAGATGTGTCATCTGAACTGCTGGCTGTTTATAGACTGAATAATATGTAATTATTATTTGATTTAGTTTAAGAGAAAGAAACACAAATAACGTCATTATTTACATCTTGCTGAGCAGTCTATTGTGTCACCTGAGCTTGTAAGGGTGTCTCTGCCGAAATCAGAGGTATTTACCCCAATATTGTCATCTCTTTATCGTGCTGGTTGGCCTCTTTTTTCTAGAATTTGCAAGCTTCTCTTTATTATAGTGATTATATACTGTCAAAACATCAACATTTCTGGAACAGCATACAATTAACTAGACATTAGCTTAATCCCGGTGCCAAGAACTACAGATATATCAGGTGACTGGCACAGATAGTTGTTATATGGCAGGGCTCACACATGAGGTATTTGGTGCAGTTTTTGTTGCAGTTTACTGTTATCAATAGCTTAAACTTAATCCAAAACAAGAAAAGTATTTTTTTTTTCTTTAGATTTTCTTCTTATGAGCCACTTCCGGCTTTGGCAAAGAAATAACATTAAACGCTGCATCAAAACTGTATAACTATGAGTCTGAATCCAGCCTAATAAAAATACACAAGATTGAGCAACCCCTACTGAATGGCCCTGATTTACCAAGCCTGTAGATGGCGTAAGCTTAGACTGGCTGTCTAGACCGGCACCAGATTTATCACAGGCTGGATGTTAAATCTGGTGCAGGGATAGACACTTTTCACCGACTCTGTACTTACTATTGGTTGGCTTACTGTGAGTCCGATTTTTACGCCAGATCTGCGCCAAAAGTTTCACACAAAATGGCACATCTTAGGCCCACCTCTTTCCTGTGAAGCTCCTCCTTCTTTCCACTAAGTCCACCCCTTTTTTGAGCATGTGTAGAAGCCTTAGGCCTCTTTCACACGAGCGTGTCCGGATAAGGTCCGGATGCGATGCGGTAAACCCACGCGAGTAGGTACGCAATTGCAGTCAGTTTTGACTGCGATTGCGTTCCGTTGTTCAGTTTTTATTGCGCGGGTGCAATGCGTTTTGCACGCGCGTGATAAAAAACTGAATGTGGTACCCAGACCCAAACTTCTTCACAGAAGTTCAGATTTGGGTTCAAGGTTGTGTAGATTGTATTATTTCCCCTTATAACATGGTTATAAGGGAAAATAATAGCATTCTGAATACAGAATGCATAGTACAATAGCGCTGGAGGGGTAAAAAAAGATTTAACTCACCTTAATCCACTTGTTCGCGCAGCCGGCATCTCTTCTGTCTTGTTCTGTGAGGAATAGGACCTTTGATGATGTCACTGCGTTCATCACATGGTCCATCACATGATCCATGGTGATGGATAATGTGATGGACCATGTAATGAGCGTAGTGACGTCATCAAAGGTCCTATTCCTCACAGAACAAGACAGAAGAGATGCCAGCTGCGCGAACAAGTGGACTAAGGTGAGTTAAATTATTTTTATTTATTTTTTTAATTCCTCCAGTGCTATTTTACTTAGCATTCTGCATTCAGAATGCTATTATTTTCCCTAATAACCATGTTGTAAGGGAAAATAATAATGATCGGGTCCCCATCCCGATCGTCTCCTAGCAACCGTGCGTGAAAATTGCACCGCATCCACACTTTCTTCCGGATGTTTGCGATTTTCACGCAGCCCCATTCACTTCTATGGGACCTGAGTTACGTGAAAAACGCACAAAATAGAGCATGCTGAGATTTTCACGCAACGCACAAGTGATGCGTGAAAATCACCACTCATGTGCACCGCCCCATAGAAATGAATGGGTCCGGATTCAGTGCGGGTGCAATGCGTTCAACTTACGCATTGCACCCACGCAGAAAACTCGCCCGTGTGAAAGGGGCCTTAGATGCGTCAAATTGTGCCAATGAAATTAACTAATGCCAACCAAGGCAATGAAACCTATCTTGACCCAGGTATTACTTAAAACTTCACTTTTATTTCTCGATCTACTAAAACCTGAATGTCAGTAGGTGAGTGATTGAATTACTTATCTTTATTAGTTTTCTACAAAAACAAAAACCTAACAGTTAAAATTACAGTCTCCACTTCACAGAAAAAGACTTAGTGAGTGACACTGAGGAGGATAGGGAGAGTGCACTATCGCCCTCCTTTTCACTAATATATCAGTGTCGCCGTCTGCAAGACTAGTGGTAGCTATACACTGCTGGCCGTGGCAGTGTGAGGCCTCATGCACACGACCGTTGTGTGCATCCGTGACCGTTGTGCCGTTTTCCGTTTTTTTTTCGCGGACCCATTGACTTTCAATGGGTCCGTGGAAAAATCGGAAAATGCACCGTTTGGCAGCCGCATCCGTGATCCGTGTTTCCTGGACGTGAAAAAAATAGGACCTGTCCTATTTTTTTCACGGCCAACGGTTCTCGGACCCATTCAAGTCAATAGGTCCGTGAAAAATCACGGATGCACACAAGATTGTCATCCGCGTCCGTGATCCGTGTCCGTGTCCCTTTTTTTTCTATCATTTCAATGGCAAACTTGACTCGTGTGCATGAGGCCTAAAGCAGAGGGGACTTATGCGACGTCAACCCTCTATATAAAGGGAGAACTATTGGCTCCCATACACACAGCTAGTAAGCTAAAAAACTGAGCGGCCAGATACACCACAATTCAGGCAGACACTAGTGGATATGTATCAAAATTGATTGATTGATAACTGTGCTAGTTGCTAGTCCGTCCGGACAAGCACAGTTAAACACTATGAACCAGGAGACCGCGCATTAAAACAAAAAACTGCCCCCCGACATGTTTCGCCAGATAACTGGCTTCTTCAGGGGAAATGGGCAGCAATGGGTGCGGCCACAACACTCGTCCAATCATAGTCATAGTAGACATAGATGTTGACCTGTCACCTTATGCTAGGAGCTGGGGTCAAAGCAAGTACATCCGCCTTCGGCTGAGTATATGCGCATCTTGTATTGGCGCAGCGCATGCGCGCTGCACCAGTGCGAGTCTGATTTAATCTAAGTACCGGCGCATCTTTCAAGCGCATGGCGCAGCCTGATGATGTAATCGGGAAGCGCCTGACATCGGCGCTTGCACATGCGCGCTGCACCAGTGCGAGTCTGATTTAATCTAAGTACCGGCGCAATTTTCAAGCGTATGGCGCAGCCTGACGATGTAATCGGGAAGCGCCTGACATCGGCGGATGTACTTGCTTTGACCCCAGCTCCTAGCATAAGGTGACAGGTCAACATCTATGTCTACTATGACTATGATTGGACGAGTGTTGTGGCCGCACCCATTGCTGCCCATTTCCCCTGAAGAAGCCAGTTATCTGGCGAAACATGTCGGAGGGCAGTTTTTTGTTTTAATGCGCGGTCTCCTGGTTCATAGTGTTTAACTCTGCTTGCCCAGACGGACTAGCAACTAGCACAGTTATCAATCAATCAATTTTGATACATATCCACTAGTGTCTGCCTGAATTGTGGTGTATCTGGCCGCTCATTTTTTTTTAGCTTACTAGCTGTGTGTATGGGAGCCAATAGTTCTCCCTTTATATAGAGGGTTGACGTCGCATAAGTCCCTTCTGCTTTAGGTCCCTTTCACACGAGTGTGATTTCCGCGCGGGTGCAATGCGTGACGTGAACGCATAGCACCCGCACTGAATCCTGACCCATTCATTTCAATGGGTCTGTGCACATGAGCGTTGTTTTTCACGCATCAGTACTGCGTTGCGTGAAAATCGCAGCATGTTCTATATTCTGCGTTTTTCACGCAGCCCTGGCCCCATAGAAGTGAATGGGGCTGCGTGAAAAATGCATTGCATCCGCAAGCAAGTGCGGGTGCGATGCGTTTTTCACTGATGGTTGCTAAGAGATGTTGTTTGTAAACATTCAGTTTTTTATCACGCGCGTGAAAAACGCATCAAAACGCATTGCACCCGCGCGGAAAAAACTGAACAACTAAACGCAATCGCAGACAAAACTGACTGAACTTGCTTGCAAAATAGTGCGAGTTTCACTGAACGCATCCGGCCCCAATCCGCAACGCCCGTGGGAAACCAGCCTTACACTGCCACGGCCAGCAATGTATAGCTACCACTAGCCTTGCAGACGGCGACACTGTGATATATTAGTGAGAAGGAGGGCGATAGTGCACTCTCCCTATCCTCCTCAGTGTCACTCACTAAGGCCCCTTTCACACGAGCGAGTTTTCCGCGCGGGTGCAATGCGTGTCGTGAACGCATAGCACCCGCACTGAATCCTGACCCATTAATTTCAATGGGTCTGTGTACATGAGCGTTGTTTTTCACGCATCAGTTCTGCGTTGCGTGAAAATCGCAGCATGTTCTATATTCTGCGTTTTTCACGCAGCCCTGGCTCCATAGAAGTGAATGGGGCTGCGTGAAAAACGCATTGCATCCGCAAGCAAGTGCGGGTGCGATGCGTTTTTCACTGATGGTTGCTAAGAGATGTTGTTTGTAAACCTTCAGTTTTTTATCATAGGACCTGTGGTGAGCATTAAATACAGGTAAAGGACCTGTGATGACGTCACTCCAGTCATCACATGGTACGTCACCATGGTAAAAGATCATGTGACGTACCATGTGATGACCGGAGTGACGTCATCAAAGGTCCTGTAATTAATGCTCACCACAGGTCCTATTCAACAAAGGAGAGATGCCGGGCCGCGATCAAGTGGACTAAGGTGAGTTAAATCATTATTATTATTTTTTTAACCCTTCCAGCGCTAGTTTACTATGCATTCTGTATTCAGAATGCTAATATTTTCCCTTATAACCATGTTATAAGGGAAAATAATAATGATCGGGTCTCCATCCCGATCGTCTCCTAGCAACCGTGCGTGAAAATCGCACCGCATCCGTACTTGCTTGCGGATGCTATGCGATTTACACGCACCCCATTCACTTCTATTGGGGCCTGCGTTGCGTGAAAATCGGACAATATAGAGCATGCTGCGATTTTCACTCAACGCACAAGTGATGCGTGAAAATCACCGCTAATGTGCACAGCCCCATAGAAATGAATGGGTCAGGATTCAGTGCGGGTGCAATACGTTCAACTCACGCATCGCACCCGCACAGAATAGTTGCCCGTGTGAAAGGGGCCTAAGTCTTTTTCTGTGAAATGGAGACTGTAATTTAAACTGTTTTATCGTACATCGTACGTCGTAAATAAAAAACCCTGTAAAACTGTGGTGTAATTGCTTTTTTTTTTTGCAATTTCACCCCATTTGGAATTTTACTCCAGCTTCCCACTACATCATATGCAATATTAAATGGTGGCGTTGGAAAGTACAACTTGTCCTGCAGATATCAAGCTCTCATATGGCTATGTGAACAGACAAATAAAAAAGTTATGGCTCTGGGAAGGAAGGGAGCGAAAAACAAAAACGCAAAAAAAAAAAAGGGGCTCAAAGGGTTAATGGCCGCCCTTGTGAACCAAAAGAATACTGGCTCAGCCTATAACATGATGGCATCCCTTGCGTATATGTGCTTTGCTCCAAGTCACATCGCTTTAATTAACTCCAGACAGATTAATTTCATTTATATTCAATAGCGTCTATTCTTTATCAGATATTAGATTCTGTGCCTTGTGCTATTTTCAGAAGTGTCTGTATTACCCTAATAAATGGTTCCCAGTCTGGTGTCAGGTCCAGAATTATACCCTGTAATGATTTCACTTGAGGCCCACAAAGGGAATCCATCTTGCAGAGCTAACTCATTTAAATGTGATGCTTCCACAATTCCCACTAATTACTGGAAGGTACAGAAGCTTTGTGGGATATGCATTTAATTCACCATTACAGCCTCAAGCCAATTAGATTGCTGAGAGCAGAAAAGAAAGATGCACGGAGAAGTAGACATGAAAAAAAAAAAAAAAAGGACAAAGGATACATAATTAGAAGAGCTGGAACTGATCGGAGGCCAGTGTTGTTTAAATGGACCCCACAGGAACAATATCATTCGAGGCGTGCCAAGTATTGTTAAGTTATAGAAAACTTTAAAAAGTTTGAAGTGGTTGTCTGGTTTAGAAAACTCATTTTCAAATACTGTATAGATGAAATTGTAGTCTCTGATATGGGACCTCTATCAATTAGTTGTAGCAGAAAGTGGCTAAAGAACATCCTTTTCTCTGAAGGGCCTGGCAATTCCATGCTTTACACTGCCAGAACTTTAACTTCAGTAGGCTCTACGTAATGCATCATATCTCCTGTGGGGGTGATGCAAGGGAACTGAACACTCTCAGCAGCAGGATAACATGTGGATTCCTAATTTAAATGAGTTTTCTGGGATTTTTTTTTATACTAATGACCTAGTCTCACTATACAGGTCCTTCTAAAAAAATTAGCATATTGTGATAAAGTTCATTATTTTCTGTAATGTACTGATAAACATTAGACTTTCATATATTTTAGATTCATTACACACCAACTGAAGTAGTTCAAGCCTTTTATTGTTTTAATATTGATGATTTTGGCATACAGCTCATGAAAACTCAAAATTCCTATCTAAAAAAATTAGCATATCATGAAAAGGTTCTCTAAACGAGCTATTAACCTAATCATCTGAATCAACTAATTAACTCTAAACACCTGCAAAAGATTCCTGAGGCTTTTAAAAACTCCTAGCCTGGTTCATTACTCAAAACCGCAATCATGGGTAAGACTGCTGACCTGCCTGCTGTCCAGAAGGCCATCATTGACACCCTCAAGCAAGAGGGTAAGACACAGAAAAAAAATTCTGAAGGAATAGGCTGTTCCCAGAGTGCTGTATCAAGGCCCCTCAGTGGGAAGTCTGTGGGAAGGAAAAAGTGTGGCAGAAAACGCTGCACAACGAGAAGAGGTGACCGGACCCTGAGGAAGATTGTGGAGAAGGACCGATTCCAGACCTTGGGGGACCTGCGGAAGCAGTGGACTGAGTCTGGAGTAGAAACATCCAGAGCCACCGTGTACAGGCGTGTGCAGGAAATGGGCTACAGGTGCCGCATTCCCCAGGTCAAGCCACTTTTGAACCAGAAACAGCGGCAGAAGCGCCTGACCTGGGCTACAGAGAAGCAGCACTGGACTGTTGCTCAGTGGTCCAAAGTACTTTTTTCGGATGAAATTTTGCATGTCATTCGGAAATCAAGGTGCCAGAGTCTGGAGGAAGACTGGGGAGAGGGAAATGCCAAAATGCCTGAAGTCTAGTGTCAAGTACCCACGGTCAGTGATGGTCTGGGGTGCCATGTCAGCTGCTGATGTTGTTCCACTGTGTTTTATCAAGGGCAGGGTCAATGCAGCTAGCTATCAGGAGATTTTGGAGCACTTCATGCTTCCATCTGCTGAAAAGCTTTATGGAGATGAAGATTTCATTTTTCAGCACGACCTGGCACCTGCTCACAGTGCCAACACCACTGGTAAATGGTTTACTGACCATGGTATTACTGTGCTCAATTGGCCTGCCAACTCTCCTGACCTGAACCCCATAGAGAATCTGTGGGATATTGGGAAGAGAAAGTTGAGAGACGCAAGACCCAACACTCTGGATGAGCTTAAGGCCGCTATCGAAGCCTCCTGGGCCTCCATAACACCTCAGCAGTGCCACAGGCTGATTGCCTCCATGCCACGCCGCAATGAAGCCGTCATTTCTGCAAAAGGATTCCCGACCAAGTATTGAGTGCATAACTGAACATAATTATTTGAAGGTTGACTTTTTTTGTATTAAAAACACTTTTCTTTTATAGGTCGGATGAAATATGCAAATTTTTTTAGATAGGAAATTTGGGTTTTCATGAGCTGTATGCCAAAATCATCAATATTAAAACAATAAAAGGCTTGAACTACTTCAGTTTGTGTGTAATGAATCTAAAATATATGAAAGTCTAATGTTTATCAGTACATTACAGAAAATAATGAACTTTATCACAATATGCTAATTTTTTTAGAAAGACCTGTAGTTCTTCAGTATCTGATCGTGGGGATCTGACACCCGTGACCCCCATCGATCAGCTGTTCGAGAAGGTAGCAGCGCTGTGTCTTTCTCTCTGCTTTTCCTAGGTCAAGTGACAACACGTCCGGTTACGTGGCCTTGGCGCAGCTCAGCCGCATTGAAGTAAATAGGGGTGAGCTGCGATACCAAGCACAACCGCTATGCAATGTACGGCTTTGTGCGTGGTGAGCCAAGAGAAGTCTGTGGCGCTCACACGAGTGCCGGTGCCTTCTCAAATAGCTGATCGGCGGGGGTCCCAGGTGTCGGACCCCAACTGATCAGATACCTATGACCTATTCTCAGTATAGATCATCAGTGTTTAAAATGTCAGAAAACCCTTTTAAGTTGCAGACTTCTCACTCACTATATTTAACTGACCGCCGTTCCATGCAGTTTGTCATGTGTGCCTTCTCTAGCGCTATGTATAGAGATCAGGAAGCACCAAAGCCTATTCCTGCTCTGGTCCTAGAGATCAAAGATATTGGAAAAAATATATATATATTTTGTCTTATTTATCATTTTCTATGCTAGTTTTTGAAAATTATTTAAATCTACACCAGCAAGGAGATGGCGTATATTTAAGACTATTGCATGTCGGAGCCTCTACATAACTTAGGTGCATCAAGCGCCAGTGCACGGTTATTAAAGGGGTTTTGTCACTTCAGCGAGTGGCATTTATCATGTAGAGAAAGTTAATACAAGCCATTTACTAATGTATTGTTATTTCCCATATTGCTTCCTTTACTGTCTGGATTATTTTTTCCATTAAATTATACACTGCTCATTTCCATGGTTACGACCACCCTGCAATCCATCAGCGGTGCTTGTGCTTTCACACTATAGGAATGCTGGCCTCTCTAGTGACCGGGACCATGGGAGCACACAAAGGCTGGATTGCAGGGTGGTTGTATCCATGGAAACGTGTATAATGTGTAATGTGATGGAAAAATGAGTCTAGCCAGCAAAGAAGCAATATAGGACAATCACAATACATTAGTCAGTGCCTTGTATTATTTACATGATAAAATGCTATTTGCAGTGACAAAACCCCTTTAAGACCACGACAGTATGACCCCAGCTGTTTTCCTTGTGTTGATCCGAGGCTCTATTGCCAAGTTACAATCATTTTTCTTAATATGCAAATTAGGGCTTTGGTGCAATGAAGGCAAAACCATTTCTCTTGTTGCACCCAAGCCACACTCATTTCCTGAGCTGCTTTAATTGATAGGTTCAGGCAGTGGCAAACCAGCCAGGCAGGGGCTGGCCACAGAAATAAGTTTAGTTTGGGAGCAACAAAAGCAATGGTGACGCCCTCATTGCACCAAAGGCCTAATTTGCATTTGAAACAGAGCCTCCAATCAAAAAAAGAAAAACAGCGTTTTAGTCAGGTTAACTACAGCTACGCGTCTATGCAAATAGTTGGATAGGGAAGTCACTGGCGGCAGATTCCCTTTAAACAAGTATTCCAGTTATTTCAAGTTATACCGTATCCACAGGACGCACATGCGTGCTGCATTCATTTCTATGGGAGTTCTAGCCATAGCCGAGTACAGGGCTCCCCTATCTCCAGAATTCCCACAGAAAATAATTGACTGACCGGCCGCTTCGTTCATTTCACGGCGGCTGCAGGGAGTACGGGGCCCCTGTTCTGGTGATCGATGGAGGTCCCATCCGGTGGATAGGGGATAACTTGAAACAACCGGAATACAATGGTAAACTCACTTGTGGCAGATTTAGTTGTAGAAATTTGGGTCATGATTCTCAGGTTGTTGGATTAAACACTGTCTTCAGTTGTCGGACTGCTATTCTACGGAAAAAAAAAAAAACAACGAATATATGTATGGTAGCTCAGAAGCACACCCCCTCTCCCCCAACTACAAACTTGACATATACACTCACCTAAAGAATTATTAGGAACACCATACTAATACGGTGCTTGGACCCCCTTTTGCCTTCAGAACTGCCTTAATTCTACGTGGCATTGATTCAACAAGGTGCTGATAGCATTCTTTAGAAATGTTGGCCCATATTGATAGGATAGCATCTTGCAGTTGATGGAGATTTGAGGGATGCACATCCAGGGCACGAAGCTCCAGTTCCACCACATCCCAAAGATGCTCTATTGGGTTGAGATCTGGTGACTGTGGGGGCCATTTTAGTACAGTGAACTCATTGTCATGTTCAAGAAACCAATTTGAAATGATTCGAGCTTTGTGACATGGTGCATTATCCTGCTGGAAGTAGCCATCAGAGGATGGGTACATGGTGGTCATGAAGGGATGGACATGGTCAGAAACAATGCTCAGGTAGCCCGTGGCATTTAAACGATGGCCAATTGGCACTAAGGGGCCTAAAGTGTGCCCAGAAAAAATCCCCCACATCATTACACCACCACCACCAGCCTGCACAGTGGTAACAAGGCATGATGGATACATGTTCTCATTCTGTTTACGCCAAATTCGGACTCTACCATTTGAATGTCTCAACAGAAATCGAGACTCATCAGACCAGGCAACATTTTTCCAGTCTTCAACAGTCCAATTTTGGTGAGCTCGTGCAAACTGTAGCCTCTTTTACCTACTTGTAGTGGAGATGAGTGGTACCCGGTGGGGTCTTCTGCTGTTGTAGCCCACCTTTCTTTCCTATTCTGACATTCAGTTTGGAGTTCAGGAGATTGTCTTGACCAGGACCACAACCCTAAATGCATTGAAGCAACTGCCCTGTGATTGGTTGACTAGATAATCGCATTAATGAGAAATAGAACAGGTGTTTTTAATAATTCTTTAGGTGAGTGTATATTCTATCTTTAAAGCAAAACCGTAAAACCCCTTTACTACAGGCCCATGATCTTAGATACTACATGGTCCCTGCTAAACCTGCACTGCATTCGATTTCACTGACTGGCTGCATTTCATTAAGATCTATGGACCTGGAGCAATGAGAAAAAAAGACGAGCCATGGGATTGCAATTTCGACCGTTAATTATTTTATTACATGATACATACTAATAAATATGGATAGGAAACGAGATAAGCGTTGAATGTAACATTAATTTTCCTTCCCACCGGAACATTGTCAAAGCCTTATGCGCCTAGAAAATTACTATGTACATATGTTTACATAAGCAGCAAAATGTAATGTACATTATGTTTTCATCCTTGATGTATGGTTTCAGTTGTGCTTTATATTATCTAACAGCAGCAGCTGGAGAAATGATTGGGACACTGCACTGTCTATGTAATTGGTCTTCACATCAATGATTTTCCAAGCAGACAGAATCTATAGGCATTTTAATGCCGGGACCGAATATATTCCACGCTCTCTCCATAAATATTCAAGATTCAGCTCTCACTACATTTACTTAATGTACATTATCCTGCTTCAGAAAACAAGACCAATTGTGTCTAACTCATGTCCCTTTCAATATTGTAGAACAAGGATCAAGTGCTGCTCAAAAATCGGGGGGAAAAAATAAGAATCATTGTATTTTTTTTTTAAGTGGGGGGTATTAGCTAATTGACTTAAAGGGGTTGTCCAGGACTGGACTTTTTTTGTTTTTTTAAATACCAACCCCTTCCCTCCAGACCTCTGAAGAAAAGTATACTTACCTGCTCCCGCCACTGATTTCTGGCTCATAGGTCCCCAGCTGTGTACACTGCTTTTCGGTTCCTGCATCTACATTTCCAAAATGGACGAGGACACAGGGGCAGCGAATGACTGGACTCAGCAGTGAGTATGTCACAACTGGGTCATGTGCCACTTGGGCTTAATAGCAGCAGTTTCATACAGCAGGCACCCACGACTAATGTTCATAAACAGTGCTAATGCTGATGGTGGACATTTAACACTTCAGATGCCGTGGTCAGGAGCACACGCCATAGGGTGTGCTCCAGCTCCCTCCGGCAGGGATGAGGGGAGCCAGAGTGTGTTAGCAGCAGCCTCTGTCCTCCTGTGTGACAGGAGGCCGCTGCTTAGTCATTTCTATGGAGCCCCAGCCTGTGGCTCCATAGAAATACAGTATAATTCTCATATACTCAAGTGCTAATGGATTTGGTCAGTGATTCCATCAGTGATTGGGAGCCAAAACCAGAAGTGGAGCCTACACAGAGATATGACGTAATAGAAAGATTTTGCACCTGTTCTGTGTTTTTGATCTGCATCTGGTTTTGGCTCACAATCACAAATGGAAATCACTAATCAAATCAAGTGTGAACTTGGCCTAAGGCTACATGCACACGACCGTATGTGTTTTGTGGTCCGCAAATTGCGGATCCACAAAAAAAACAGATGACGTTCTGTATGGCATCCGTTTTTTTTTGCGGATCCATTGTAATAATGCCTATCCTTGTCCGCAAACTAGAAAAAAATAGAGCAATAGAACGGACATACTGATGCGGACAACACACGGTGTGCTGTCTGCGTTTTTTGCGGACCCATTGAAATGAATGGGTCTGCATCCTATCCGCAAAAAAAAGCGGATCGGACACGGAAACAAAATACGGTTGTGTGCATGAGGCCTATGGCTGATCTCTGGGGCTCTCATCTGTGAGACCACTTGTGAACACGTTATTTAAAAATGTCAAAAGTTTTGATTGATGTGATTCTGGGTGCTGAGACCCACATTGGTTACTAAAACAAAGGGGTAGTAACTGAGCGCTGTGCCCCTTTGTCTCTAATTGGCCCTGCTACCCTGTGCAATATTCACTAAGCTTAAAGGGGTTATCCAATTTTAAAAATGCCCCTCACAATGCCTGGGCCTCTCCTATAGATCATACTTACCCCGTCCCCTCGCACCCGCATTGCTCCCTGCAGGGCCGGAGCTGCATCTCACCATCGCACGGATCAAAACATCTGACGAAGGGGGGTGCAGCCAATAGCAGGCCACGATGGTGACGTCATCACGGGGAGGTAAATATGATCTACAGGAGGGGCCCGGGCATTTTGGGGGTCATTTTTAGAATTGGATAACCCCTTTAAACTGAGTAATAAATATGGGCATGGCTAAGTGTTTATGTGACTTGAATGGGGAGAGTTTTTTTCTGTTGAAATAAAACTACCTAATCCATCTTTCCTCTAATATCTGCAATCAGAGGAAAGTTGGGACACCCCCGAACAAATTAGATGGTTGTCAGTCCCCTTAAAATCAGTGGGTTCTGCTAAAAAAGAAAATGTTGGTGAACCAGGCCCCTCCCTTGATCTATGAAACCACACCTAACATAGAATTACCACTCCTAGGAGGAGTTTTCAAGATCATTCCGACCATCAGTCGTTATTTGGGAGTTATAGCACCCTTTCATTTTTAATATTCCACTGGTAGTTAGACATGTGTAAATTACAAAAATATAACTGAAGACAATTTCCATTCTCCTGCAAAAGCTGGAGAGAAGAGGATACACTGTGCTTTCCAGAATTAATTAATCAAGTAAGGTATTTTGCATTTGTTTTGCATAAACAAGAGAGCGCACGGAAGAGCTAATTCATCAGCAAAATTATTTCTTGTAACATATCCTGTAATCTGCAGAACGATTCATATCAATCATATAATGGAGGAAGCTCTGTGTGCTATGTGTAAATTATACTATATATATATGATATATATATATATATATATATACTCACCTAAAGAATTATTAGTAACACCTGTTCTATTTCTCATGAATGCGATTATCTAGTCAACCAATCACATGGCAGTTGCTTCAATGCATGTAGGGTTGTGGTCCTGGTCAAGACAATCTCCTGAACTCCAAACTGAATGTCAGAATGGGAAAGAAAGGTGATTTAAGCAATTTTGAGCGTGGCATGGTTGTTGGTGCCAGACGGGCCGGTCTGAGTATTTCACAATCTGCTCAGTTACTGGGATTTTCACGCACAACCATTTCTAGGGTTTACAAAGAATGGTGTGAAAAGGGAAAAACATCCAGTATGCGGCAGTCCTGTGGGCGAAAATGCCTTGTTGATGCTGGAGGTCAGAGGAGAATGGGCCGACTGATTCAAGCTGATAGAAGAGCAACGTTGACTGAAATAACCACTCGTTACAACCGAGGTCTGCAGCAAAGCATTTGTGAAGCCACAACACGCACAACCTTGAGGCGGATGGGCTACAACAGCAGAAGACCCCACCGGGTACCACTCATCTCCACTACAAATAGGAAAAAGAGGCTACAATTTGCACGAGCTCACCAAAATTGGACTGTTGAAGACTGGAAAAATGTTGCCTGGTCTGATGAGTCTCGATTTCTGTTGAGACATTCAAATGGTAGAGTCCGAATTTGGCGTAAACAGAATGAGAACATGTATCCATCATGCCTTGTTGCCACTGTGCAGGCTGGTGGTGGTGGTGTAATGGTGTGGGGGATGTTTTCTGGGCACACTTTAGGCCCCTTAGTGCCAATTGGCCATCATTTAAATGCCACGGGCTACCTGAGCATTGTTTCTGACCATGTCCATCACTTCATGACCACCATGTACCCATCCTCTGATGGCTACTTCCAGCAGGATAATGCACCATGTCACAAAGCTCGAATCATTTCAAATTGGTTTCTTGAACATGACAATGAGTTCACTGTACTAAAATGGCCCCACAGTCACCAGATCTCAACCCAATAGAGCATCTTTGGGATGTGGTGGAACGGGAGCTTCGTGCCCTGGATGTGCATCCCTCAAATCTCCATCAACTGCAAGATGCTATCCTATCAATATGGGCCAACATTTCTAAAGATGCTATCAGCACCTTGTTGAATCAATGCCACGTAGAATGAAGGCAGTTCTGAAGGCAAAAGGGGGTCCAACACCGTATTAGTATGGTGTTCCTAATAATTCTTTAGGTGAGTGTGTATATATATATATATATAGTATATCAAAAATAACCCCCCTCACATTGTTGTAAATATTTTATTCTATCTTTTCATGGGACAACACTGAAGATCTGACACTTTGATACAATGTACAGTAGTCAGTGTACGGCTTGTATAACAGTGTAAATTTAGTGTGCCCTCAAAATAACTCAACACACAGCTACTAAAGTCTAAACCACTGGCAACAAAAGTGAGTGCACCCCTAAGTGAAAATGGTCAAATTGTTATGTGACTAGTTAGTGTTACAAGGTGTGAATGAGGAGCAGGTGTGTTACATTTGCTGTTATCGCTCTCACACTCTCTCAGTTCAACATGGCATCTCATGGCAAAAAACTCTCTGAGGATCTGAAAAAAACAGAATTGTTGCTCTACATAAAGATGGCCGAGGTTATAAGAAAATTGCTGACACCCTAAAACTGAGCTGCAGCACGGTGGCCAAGACAATACAGCGGTTTAAGGGTACTTTCATACTTGCGTTGTTTGATTCCGGCAGGCAGTTCCGTTGCCTGAACTACCTGTCTGATCAGGCAAACTGTATGCAAACGCATCAGGATCCTGATCAGTCTGAAAAATGCCTGATCAGTCAGAAAAATGCATTGCAATACCTGATTCGTTTTTCCGGTGTCATCAGGCAAAACATCCAGTATTTATTTTCTCATTTTTAAAGGTCTGCGCATGTGCAGACCAGAAGGACGGATCCGGCATTCAGGCAAGTCTTCAGTTTTTTCCGCCGGAGATAAAACCGTAGCATGCTACGGTTTTCTCTTTTGCCTGATCAGTCAAAATGACTGAACTGAAGACATCCTGATGCATCCTGAATGGATTACTATCCATTCAGAATGCTTGAGGATATGCCTGATCAGTTCTTTTCCGGTATAGAGCCCCTGTGACGGAACTCTATGCCGGAAAAGAAAAACGCTAATGTGAAAGTAGCCTAACAAGACAGGCTCCACTCAGAACAGACCTTGCCATGGTTCGACCAAAGAAGTTGAGTGCACGTGCTCAGGGTCATATCCAGAGGTTGTATGAGTGCTGCCAGCACTGCTGCAGCGGTTACAGGGGTGGGTCAGCCTGTCAGTGCTTAGACTATCCACCACATAAAAAAAATATAACCTGTCCTATGCTTGTCCGCGTTTTGCGGACAAGAATAGGCAGTTATATTAATGGCTGTCCATGCCGTTCCGCAAATTGCGGAACGCACATGGACGCCATCCGTGTTTTGGGAATCCACAATTTGCGGACCGCAAAACACACAACATTCGTGTGCATGTAGCCTAAGGACATGGATTACTGGAACCATGTCCTGTGGTCTGATGAGACCAAGATAAATGTATTTGGTTCAGATGGTGTCAAGCGCGTGTGGAGGCAACCAGGCGAGGAGTACAAAGACAAGTGCGTCCTGCCTACAGTCAAGCATGGTGGTGGCAGTGTCATGGTTTGGGGCTGCATGAGTGCTGCCGGCAGTGGGGAGCTACAGTTCATTGAGGGAACCATGAATGCCAACATGTCCTGTGACATACTGAAGCAGAGCATGATCCCTTCCCTTCAGAAACTGGGCTGCATATATATAGTATGCTTTCCATATCAATTTCTCATAGTCTTCAAGATCTCTGCTTCCTGTCCTTGAATAGAACTCTTCATTGTCTTCTTCCAGGGCATACAATATGTATGTCCTGGTCAAATGAACCAATGTGTACATAAAACCATAACACAACCATGACAGATTTTTAACCATGTGTTAGCCCAGCGCTCCCGACTCGCGAATACGGGCATCCTCATTGCTTTCTGCTGTGCACAGTGCTGACAAGGGTAGGCAGCAAGTAGCTTAACTGTATCTGTGCTCCGTGCCCGAGCTTTCTTCCTGCTTGAGTCCTTTACTGTGGTTGAGGCGTGCATAGGCGTGTCTCTCCTCCCTTGTGAGGCAGCATGTACACGCCCTCTATCTCCCCAGCCTATGGCTGGGCTGCAGGAAGTATTTAAAGGCGCTTCCTGCCCCCAGAAGGCGCCTGAGCAATCTTGGTCACTAGCTTGTTTAGTTCCTTCTGTGAAGCTGTTTTGAAGTTCTGCTTTTCTGTGTACCGGACCCTCCTTCTTGATTCAACTGACTTTGCTTAATTTGCCGCCTGCCTCTGACCTTGGACTTCATTTATGGACTTTGCTTGATCGCTGCCTTCCACTGACTCTAGACTTCCAGACTACGTCATTCCCCTCAGTGCTTGCACCGGTATCTCTGACCCCCTGGTAAGCTGCAACTGACTTAGGGACTGCTCTGAAGTGGAACCAAGCCTATCCTCACTATTAGAGGCTCTAGTGAAAACCAGGTAGTCACTTAGTCACGCCCTTGTTAGAAGGGTCCCCTGACAATAAGAATCACAAAATGTCTCCAAACTTGGACTCCCAGCAATCAGCTGTGATCTGTGGGGAAATCTGGAGGTAGGTGTTCAATCTCTCTGCAGCACCACCACAGGGGAAAGGAAGACCTACACAGTATCCATTCAAATCAATGTGTTGTTTTTGTAATGCATGACAGGTCCTCCATTTTGGCCAAAAGATGAGAACGCCTCCTGTATTAACATAGAATCAATAGGGTCTATAAAAATATATTTTTTTTAAACCAGACAACCTGACAACCCGACATCTTTACCCATTGAGTCAGCAATATATTTTAACAGTGGCATAACGTGGAGGGGGGGGGGGGGCAGGGGAGGTGTGAGATTGCCCCGGGCGCCAAATTTCAGGGGGCGCCGGGCAGCAGGCATTTCAATGAGGGCCATGGGAGTCTATGGCTCCCGTCCCCTCCGTTCTGCCTCATAGGCTTCAGGCCACCAGGCCCTGAAGCCTATGAGGCAGTAGAGCTGCGCAGAAGATCGCGATTACCTCACTGTGACCTCCTGCGCCGGGTCTCGCGAGGTGATGTGAAGATGCGACGCAGGAGGGCACAGTGATGTGTTCGTGACCGCCTGCGCCGGGACCAGCGAACTTAGGCCAGAAGCAGTGATGGAGTGAGGAAGGGAGGTGAGTATTTTTATTTATTTTTTATGTAAGTACCCTAAGGCAGGCAGCACTGGGGGCACTATGGAGGAGGGGGGCATTATCAATACCACAAAAGAGGAAGTAAACCAAGGAGGCAATTATGTAGAAATAATGGGGGCCATTGTATATCACAATACTAATAAAGAGGGGGTCATTGTATATCACAATACTAATAAAGAGGGGGTCATTGTATATCACAATACTAATAAAGAGGGGGTCATTGTATATCACAATACTAATAAAGAGGGGGCCATTGTATATCACAATACTAATAAAGAGGGGGCCATTGTATATCACAATACTAATAAAGAGGGGGTCATTACATATCACAATACTAATAAAGAGGGGCCCATTATAATAATAATAGTACAGAGTGGGCCATAATAATAATACAGAGGGGGTTGGTCATAATATTATTGTTATTGCCCCCCCCCCCTCTGTATTATGGCCCTCTCTGTATTATTATTATTATGACCCCCTCTGTATTATTATAATGACGCCCTCTGCATTAGTATTGTAATATATAAAGGCCCCCTCTGTATTATTATTATGGCCCCCTCTGTATTATTATTACTATTGTTATTGCCCCCTCTGTATTATTATAATGGCTCCCTCTGTATTAGTATTGTGATATATAAAGGCCCACTCTGTATTATTGTTAATATTATTATTATGGCCCCCTCTGTATTATTACTATTGTTATTGCCCCCTCTGTATTATAATGACGCCCTCTGTATTAGTATTGTGATATATAAAGGCCCACTCTGTATTATTATTATTATTATACAGAGGAGGCCATTATATATCACAATACTAATATAGAGGGGGGCATTATAATAATAATATCGAGGGGGCCATTATAATAATAATACAGAGGGGGCATTATAATAATAATAATACTAGTAATAATACAGAGGGGCCCATTAAAATAATAATACAGAAGGGACCATAACACAGAGGGGGTCATTATAATAATATTACAGAGGGGTCCATAATAATAATAATAATAGAGGGGACTTGTTACTGCTGGGGGCACTATAGGAGGCCTTTTTTCTAGTAGGGGCCCCATGGGGGCATTTTTATTTAGCACATATTAATGGGGTGCTATTGGAGGTACTGTAGGGTAGTGTTCCTCAACTCCAGTCCTCAGGGCCCACCTGCTGGTCATGATGTAAGAATATCCCACAGAATGAATATCTGAGGTAAGTCCTGATGTATTGATACTAATTATATCACCTGCTCAATACTAAGAAAATTCTGAACACATGACCAGCTGGTGGTCCCTGGGGACTGGAGTTGAGAAACACTGGTGTAGGGAACGCTATTACTATTAAGGACAGTTTGGGAGCATGGTTAATGGGGGACTATCTATCTGGCTCTACCGCAGTATTGGGGGGCAGCAGGATGACAGTGTTGAGGCATCAGGAGGGGAAGGACGATAGTAAAATGAGGAATCCATTTTTTTTTTCTGTGAAACTCTGCAGAGATGAGACACGGCTGAAAGGTGTCATGGCGGTCTTATCTCCGAATGAAGACGCTGAAGAAAGAATCTACATCACAGGAGATGTCACTGGATGTACAGTAAGAGGTATGTGCTGCTGTATTCTACTGTATATTTTATAGCGATATATGAAATGTCCATGCAAATATCTGTTTACAGTAGGGTTGGGGGGGTGGATATAGAATATGGCCCACCCTGCTGCAGACCGGCCCCAGACTTCAGGTCACACTGTGTGTGTTCTGAATTCTGGGGCCTCACACCACATTATCTGTACTCAGAGTTATAACTGTGTTATCTGTGATGTTACATAGGACTGCAGGTGACATCTACCACATTATCTGTACTCAGAGTTATAACTGTGTTATCTGTGATGTTACATAGGACTGCAGGTGACATCTACCACATTATCTGTACTCAGAGTTATAACTGTGTTATCTGTGATGTTACATAGGACTGCAGGTGACATCTACTACACTATCTGTACTCAGAGAGTTATCACTGTGTTATCTGTGGTGTTATGTAGGACTGCAGGTGACATCCACTACATTATTTGAAAAAAAGGGGCGTGATAACAGGTTGGGGGGGCACAATACTTGACTTGTCCCAGGTGCTGGCAACCCACGCTGCGCCACTGCATTTTAATTAATAAATCATGCATATTTCAGCCTAAAGCATATGAGGTTGATCTACAAGGTAATTGGTATGTGTAATGGATATATTTTTAATTGATTTTTTTGCAACAGTAGCGCCACACTATATTCTAGTCATCTATTACGTATGCTGAGGACGCGTTAAAGCGTAAATTAGTGCTATCCATTTACAAATCTGAAGGCAACGTGACAGTAAAATGGTTAAACAAATAAGTTTAGCTCCTTAATTTCTGCAACTGGAACATACATGCACCTGCTACCCCCTCTCAGGGGAACACATCCTTCATTACATTTGCATACATTTGGATGAATATGACTTTTGTTCAAACAGAGCATGTCTGTTTTAAAAAATTCTGTTGTGCCTGAAAAATCAACAAAGATCTGCTCTAAAAGATCTACAAGGAATTGATGACTTCTTTAACTATTGTCAAATAACCATTAATATGTGGCGGAAAATAAAACTCTACTAATTAGGGTCGACATCACTGAGGATTCCTTGGGGGAGGGTAAAACAAATACACATATATATTTTACTCATCCACTCAAACATATAGGTATGGAATAAAACAAGTGTTAAAGGGGTTATCGCACCATTAAATCCAAAACGTATCATATATATCAATGTTTCTCAACCTGCGGCTCTCCAGCTGTTTTAAAACGACAACTCCCATCATGCCCTGCTGTAGGCTGATAGTTATAGGCCAGTGATGGCTAACTTCCGGCACTCCAGCTGTAGTGAAACTACAACTCCCAGCATGCTCCATTCATTTCTATGGAGTTCTGAGAATGTAATCCGTGTACCGTGGCGGGCTCCCCAGGATACAATGAAGTCACGAACAAGGAAAGCAACCCCAACACCAGCTTTCGCCAAAACAGAATTTTACTTAAATGTGGCAATAAACACAACCACAAATGCTGGGAACATACAATAAATTTACATACACCCAGCCCGAAGGCTGAGACCCTTGTGCTGCACAGCACGGTGCCCTCCGATGGAAGCCGGAGGAAAGTGCAGTAGTTTACCTACTGGCGGGCACAACTAAACTGCCACACCTTACCTGTTATTACCCTAAAAACAAGAACCACTGTATGGGTGTGTGTTACAGGCTATCCTGGGGTGCAGCACAACAGCGTACAATCTTATAAAGCTCTCGAGAATTCACCCTCCCATAACTGGTCCTGTAGCACGTGCCTGAGTATTCCTTCTGAGCAAAACGCCAGCCTGGCTTAAGTTTGTGGGGAAGTTTATCAGCTCTCCAGTGTAAAATGTCACTTTAAATTATGGAGTCCTTGCAATGAACAATAGTAACAATTGTGGCCTAACACAAACAGAGACCTTATCTAACTTACTACAGGCCTGGTCCCAGTCTCTAGACGCCAACACTGTGGTGAGGTGCGTGCACGATCTTACCGACCCAAGTCGCTGGTGATTCGGAACCGAACAAATGCCTTTTCAACTAGGAAGCAATCCTAGTTCCTCTGGACAGGATCAGGATCTTGGACATGATCAGCTTCACTTAGCTGCAGCTCTAGTCACTGAGGTATGCTCCCACACCTGGATGCTGTCGGATCCTCTGCTCACACAGTTTCTCAGTCTCAGTTTCCTCTAAGATGCCTGCTTCCTTTTTCTTCTCCAGTGTTCACAAACAGTGTTCAGACAATGAGAGCTGTTTCCCCATCTCACAAGAACAGCCAAGGAAGTGTACATCTTGGGAGTTGTAGTTTTACCACAGCTGGAGTGCCGGAGGTTAGCCATCACAGCTATATTCTGTCCGAGCATGCTGGGGGCTGTAGTTTTACAACAGCTGAAGGGCCGCAGGTTGGGCATGCCTGACATAGATCAATGTTTCTCAACCTGTGGCTCTCCAGCAGAACTCTCATAATGCCCCGATAGCTGCTTTGCAACAGCTTGAGAGCCACAAGTTGGAGATCTCTGGCATAGGTCTTTAAAAATTAGGCATGTTTGGCAATAACAAGTTGCTATTAATTTATCCATAAAGACTTAGGACGGGTACTTACATAGTTTGGTGCCACCTGGAGTTCAAAGTGTTTACCAATGTGCACGCCCACTTATGGACCTAAGTCCTGGTGGACCACATCACTCTCCCCAAAGCAGCCAATAAAAATAGCTTTCTGTCCTGCATATCAGAAAGGAGCAGAGACTCTGCAGAATAACATGCTTGTATAGCTGAGAAGACAACTTCTGCCGGGGGTGGTAAGAAAAGACTTTATTGGCAGCTACTAAAGGAAGAAAGAGACTAATTTCACCTAGAGCCCCCGGCAGAAACGATTAGCAGCACCAAGTGGGATACATGCAGGAAAAATATGACGAAAAATGAAGAATGGCTACTGACAGCATTACAGGACTTTTATGAATTATTTTTCACGGGAAAAGCCCTTTAAATAACTTTTAATTACTACTAAACACTGTATTGTGAACTACCATTGTACTTTCATTTCTTGATTAATCCCATTATAATCTTTAGTAAGAATTTTAAAGCCAGAGATGCTCCATTAAAATATGACTTAGAAGTATGGTCTATTATAAATTAAAAGGGTTGTCCAATGAAAAAAATATTCAAAAGTTTTCAAGCCAGCACCTGGATCTGAATACTTTTGCAATTGTATGTAATTAAAAATTCAGTATAGCCACTGAGTTATCCACCTGTATGGCGCCACCTTCTGTTTACTCTTTTTCTAATTTCTCAGGTGAACGCACATGCTCAATTCCATCCTTCAACTGCCTCCAGATGCAGCAGACAGGACACACCCATTACGCCTCTTGGGCTGTCAACTTGATATAAATGTAGCAAGGCATTTGGAGCGGTGAATGGAGAGATCTGGATCCATGTTAGGTACAGGACTGGTTCTGGCTTTGTTAGGGCTCATGCACACAAACTTATTTTCTTTCTGCTTCCGCTCCATTATTTTTGCGGACCGCATGTGGAACCATTCACTTCAATGGGTCCGCAAAAAAAACTTAAGGTACTCCGTGTGCATTCCGTTTCCGTATTTCCGTTCTGCAAAAAAGTAGTGCATGTCCTATTATTGTCTGCAAATTTAAGTCAATGGGTCCGCAAAAAATACGAAACGCACACAGAACACATCCGTATGTCATCCGTATTTTGCGGATCCATGCTGTAGAAATGCTGTGCCCAGCCCATATTGCTCATGTGTTTAGTGATAAATAAGCTACTGTTTCCATTTCCGATCCACAAAAAACCGATCGCACACGTAAACGATACAGATATGTTTTGTGAAATAATGGAATGGAAGAGGACCTAAATCAGAGAAAAAAAAACTCAGATAAGGAACAACGGATCCGTGAAAAACGGACTGCAAAACAACAACGGTCCTTAGAAAGAGGTTGTCATGTCTTATATGATGTCTGATTTTCATTTTTTACATTAATCATGGCATAACCCCTTTAATAGAGTATTTATGATACAATGGTTGGAAGGGTCTGAATCATCAATGACCCTCAATTTGTAGAAGGAGATACACAGGGTATCCAGAGACTGTCCATAACATTTTAAATGGTACCTTTATTTTAAAAGGACAGGGTTGTTTAAATGAAAGCATCTAACAGGGAATTTTAGGGAGCTGTGCTAACGCCCCAATAAAGCGCCTAACTGGAGTAAGCAAATAACTTGATGTATGGCAGCACGGTGGCTCAGTGGTTACCACTGGTGCCTTGCAGCACTGGGGTCCTAGGTTTGAATCCGACCAAGGGCAACATCTGCATGGAGTTTGTATGTTCTCCCCGTGTTTGCGTGGGTTTCCTCCGGGTACTCCGGTTTCCTCCCACACTCCAAAGACATACTGATAGGGACCCTAGATTGTGAGCCCTATTGGGGACAGTTGGATGATAATGTCTGAAAAGCGCTGCGGAATTAGAAGCGCTATATAAGTGTGTATAATAAATAAATATAATAAATAGTATACTGTATGTGATGGGTCTCCTCCCTTGTGTGCACACATTTGTCGCCATATATGTGGTAGTGAAGTTCCTGGTACTGTCAGGTGAATGCGACTGAGCTGTAATACAAGACACAGCCACTACTAAAATGATAGTGTTCTGCCTGGTATAAAATAATGAAAGGGATGCAATCATCAGGGGTGCTGAAAGCCGTCCCCCATAACATTTAAAATTTGATGACCTATACGAAGGAAAGACCATCAATATTATAGACCAGGAAAACTCTCTAAAGAGCCTGCTCTCTATGTTTTACATTGATTCATAAAAAAAATTATCTAACTAATTTTCCCTGGGATTTGTTATAGAGCCCCCGGATACGACGAGATTATAGACCTATAGATTAACTGGCCTAATTGATTTTCTACTTTCTGGTCACTTTCTCGGCTATGGAAAATACCTCTGTTTCATTCTGTAAGAGTCTGATGTGCATCCACCGCAGAGAAAAGTAAATTTTAAACATTAGTGTGGTTATCCATCTGCCCGCGTCAGACCGCAAAACCTTTACTCTGAAACATTTAATCGGGAACCTGTAGAGAGAAACCAAAATAGAAGTAAGGCAGGTCCTTTGTTCTTACGTATACACTGTAGTGACAGGAATTGCTGGTTTGGTTGCTAAGTGATTTTACAGATGCAAAGTTACAGGTTTTATGTTGTAGACCCTATTATTTTGTGTTCTCAGAATGCAGGAAATACAATACAGAAAATAATCTGTCTCGGACCAGAAAGCAGCCAGTGCTACGGGTTATGACAGCAGGGTTCATAGCAAAATATCTGAACTCTGCCTGTCCATTTAACCACACGAAATAGAATATTTCAGCAATTAGAGTTCAATTTATTACTAAATGGAGAATGGACTGCAGCTAGGAGAGGCAGATTTTTAAGAGCGCTTACCATTTGGGAGAAAGGACGGAAACATTAAAACATGGTCCCAAGAGCACATTCATACAGGTCACAGAACTGCGGTGTGATTGTTGCTATGTTTTAAAAAATATTTGTAGAGGGGGCATGTTACTCCTTACAATAATTACCTCAACTGCTGCAGAATCTCTTGCGATTCATTTCACCATTAATATGAAACTTTCATTTTTAAAACATAGAAAAAGGGCCTGCAGCAGCTGAGATGTGTAGTATGATGTTCTGCAGCAGCAGAGGTGTGTATTATGGTGTTCTGCAGCAGCTGAGGTGTGTATTATGGTGTTTTGCAGCAGCTGAGGTGTGTATTATATTCTGCAGCAGCTGAGGCATGTATTATGGTGTTCTGCAGCAGCTGAGGCGTGTATTATGGTGTTCTGCAGCAGCTGAGGTGTGTATTATGGTGTTCTGCAGCAGCCGAGGTGTGTATTATGAGGTGCTGCAGCAGCTGAGGTGTGTATTATGATGTTCTGCAGCAGCTGAGGTGTGTATTATGATGTTTTGCAGCAGCTGAGGTGTGTATTATGATGTTCTGCAGCAGCCGAGGTGTGTATTATGATGTTCTGCAGCAGCTGAGGTGTGTATTATGAGGTGCTGCAGCAGCTGAGGTGTGTATTATGGTGTTCTGCAGCAGCTGAGGTGTGTATTATGAGGTGCTGCAGCAGCTGAGGTGTGTATTATGATGTTCTGCAGCAGCTGAGGCGTGTATTATGATGTTCTGCAGCAGCTGAGGTGTGTATTATGATGTTCTGCAGCAGCCGAGGTGTGTATTATGATGTTCTGCAGCAGCCGAGGTGTGTATTATGATGTTCTGCAGCAGCTGAGGTGTGTATTATGATGTTCTGCAGCAGCCGAGGTGTGTATTATGATGTTCTGCAGCAGCTGAGGTGTGTATTATGATGTTTTGCAGCAGCTTTATAATGCACACTGCAGCTTAGAGAACCTTTGTTTTTTTTAAAGTGAACCTGTCATCAACTTTATGCAGACCGTACTGAGGGCAGTATAAAGTAGTGACAGAAATGCTGATCTCAGCGGTGTGTCACTCATGAGCTAAAAGTAAGTAGTTGCGGAGAACCAGCATTATAAACATTGCAGCCCAGGCCTTGAAAAGAGTCAAATCTACTTGAGAAGAGTCCTGGTTATTCATGATCTCCTGCTCTCTCACCCATCTGCTGATGATTGGCAGTTCTCTCCTAGAGAGAAAGAGAGAAAACTAGGTAGAAACCTGTCAGTCATCAGCAGGTGGGCGGGGAGAGCAGGAATTCATTAATAACCAAGACTCTTCTCAGGTAGATTTGACTCTAATCAAGGCCTGGGCTGCAATGATTATGAAGCTGGTTCTCGGCAACCACTTACTTTTAGCTGATGTGTGACACACCGCTGAGATCAGCATTTCTGTCACTACTTTATACTGCCCTCAGCACAGTCAGCATAAAGTTGATGACAGGTTCCCTTTAAAGACAGAGGGAGCAATACATGTCAATCAGTGGTTAACACCGGAGAAAATACTTCTGCAAAAGACAATTACCACCTCTGCAGGGCCGCTTATCTCTGTCTAATCCTGACATCAGGATGTGGTGTTTATACAAGTATATAGACATTCCAATGAAATTTTCCATAGACGTGTATACCAATAATAATGTTAACAGCTCCTTCATAAGCAACATTTCTTTCCATGTATATTTTTATCAGAATGAGCAGATGCCATTAGTATAAAGTGTCGCTGCTGCATAGTTGTCATCATTTTGATAGATATAATTAGAATTGATTTTCTCCAGGACATACAATGAAGGCAATACTTGAGTTTTCATCTCTGGAGGATTAAGGTGGTGGGGGAGATAAGACTCTTGGGTGTTAATTTACAGATACCTAGTTCCAGATCCCAGTTGACTTAGAAGGATAATGAAAGGGGATGCAACACTGTTCCTCGTGTACAGGCTTCTACGTCTGTAATAAAGCTGAGCCCTAATGTATTGTGTGATGCAGACAGGTAGGGGAGATATACTGGATAATGTGGTCATAGAAAACTAGGATTATCTGACAACAAGTATGTGCTGCTATTCCTGGTCCTCTTCTGAGAGTGATATATAAATGAGTAGAGAGGCAGAGACGTATCAAGCATTTTCCGGTTGCTATGGTGGGAGTCAGATGAATCCCATCAGAGAGACTGAGAAGAGCTAAGGTTACCACTGGGCTGTGAGAAGATCACACAATCCTGCTGGGACCACTATTCCAGGCACTGCCGCAGGCACTGATGGCTCTTTCTGTGCAGAAAAGACTTCCCTCGCTGGAGCATGGGTGATAGGAGCTATTTAAACCCTAGAATCTGAAAATAATTGGATATTTTCTTCTCGAAGGAAGTAGATAGGTAAAACTGTTTTTGCTCCCATAACATCTAAACATATGTGCAATCCTACATTATGGAGGTATAGTACAGTCATGGTCACAAGTGTTGGCATTCCTGACATTTTTCCAGAAAATGAAGTATTTCTCCCAGAAAATTATTGCAATTACACATGTTTTGTTATAGACATTTTTATTTCCTTTGTGTGTATTGAAAAAAACACAAATAAATTTAGGGAAAAAAGGTAAATTGGACACAATTTCACACAAAACTTCAAAAATGGACTGGACAAAATTGTTGGCACCTTTTCAAAATTGTGGCTAAACAACTTTGCTTCAAACATATGATTCTGTCATGCCTTGCCCTGTGAATGTGCGAAGTCTGTCAGACTGGCTGCACATGTCTGACTTCTCTGTTTGTTTTGGTTTGGGTTTGAGCTGTATAGATTTAGGCACGAGGGCATGTGCATATCCACCTTTAGGGTATGCACATGGGCACAGCAGTTTAGGGAAAACTTTTAGGGATCGCTAGGAGGTGACCCTTTTCTCCCTAGCTTTTGGACCTAGTCATTTGTTCTGTTTGTTTTCCTGTGTTTGGTTATTTCCCCGCTTACCTACCTATCGTGACAGATTCTCGTTCAAACACACCTATGGCAGGTAACAGGTGTGGGCAATATAAAAATCATAACTGAAATCAAATAAAAAATTTTGCATTGTGTGTCTGTGTGTGCCACACTCAGCATGAAGAACAGAAAGAGGACAAGAGAACTGTCTGAGGACTTGACAACCAAAAGTGTGGAAAAAATATCAACAATCTCAAGGTTACAAGTCCATCTCCAGAGATCTTGATGTTCATTCGTCCACGGTGCGCAACATAATCAAGAAGTTTACAACCCATGGCACTGTAGCTAATCTCCCTGTATGTGAACGGAAAAAAATGATTAAAGATTCGTATGCAGGACAGTCCGGATGGTGGATGAGCAGCCCCAATCACGTTCCAAATAAATTCAACCTGTCTTGCAAGCTCAGGGTGCATCAGTGTCAGAGTAAACTGACAGTCTACATTTGAATGAAATGAAATAAATTTCCTGGTTAAATTAGAAATGGTATTTAAGCAGTCCTCCTCATCATGCTGTTCATATTTTGACACCATGAGACCAAGAAGACACCTTGGCCATTGCGAGGCTTCAAGCAAGATGTTCTCAGAGTGCTGTTCTTTGATGAAAGTCGATTCTTGCTGAGCAGAAATGATGGCCACCAATGATGTTGGTGTCACGTGAACGGGGAAGACTCCACACTAAACACTGGAGAGAGGGGGAACAGTAACTGGGCCTGGAAACTAGGGAAGGAACAGGTCACCTCCTAAACAACCCTAATCCGGGCCCTAACTACCTATCAATATGAATAGACCTTGAAGGTATAGACCTTGAATATTCATATGCAGGATGCCTAGGCCCTAATTTCCCTATAATTCCCTGGAATAAGGTTAGGACCAGAGGCAATCCATTCCTCCCCAGATGGACGAATAGAAGTCTCTGTCTCAGGCCCAGATACAAACAACAGAGAATATAACAAACACAAACAAACGTCACACTTAACTTAGTAGTGATGGACGAGCAGGAACACCAGAGAAAATCTCACACCAGCTCAGCCAAACCCAAATAAAGCTATCTACTGCATAGTCAGAAGGGTGGGGTCAGACTATAAAGGGTAGAAGTGATAACCACTTAGCAACAGCTGAGAAAAGGGAAGTGGTAATTAACCATATCAATACTGAATCAAGAGAAATCAAGGAGGCAGTTAGATTCCTCCACACTCAGCCAGTCTACCTGATCTCCTGACATCAGTCACCTGAGGGACCATGACAGTTGGAGACATCAAGGAGAGCGCTATGCATCAGTCACTGTTGTCACCAGACGAGCCTTTGGTGGTGGCGGTGTTACAATGTGGGCAGGTGTGTCTAGTCAGCAGGCTCCGTCTGGCCCACAGGGGTACAGGGTAATCCCCCGGGGGGCCCTAACCAAGGTCTCCCACCCCTTGCACAAGTGGCACATAACACATTAGATTTACTTCCCTACATACATATATTTAATATACAGCACCTCAACCAGCCGATGTTCATATAAAAAACTTGTCAGATTATTTATTATATTTTAATGAATCCGTATGGTGGCCCCCAAAATAAATTTTACTGGTGGGCCCTAGGTACCCCAGTCCAACACCGCTAGTCACAGAACTGCCCTACACTTTGTGAATAGTACAGTGACAAGCCCATACTACTTGAAGAACATCGATTATCCAGTCATTGTGCCTCGAACAACACAGGCCTAATTTCATCTTAATGGAGGACAATGCTCCAGCTCATCGAGATCGCATCATTAGGGAACGGGTGCTGGAGACTGGGGAACCTTAAATGGAGTGGCCTGCACTTTCTTCAGACCTGAATCCCATTGAAAACCTATGGAATCAGCTGAGTCACCGTGTAGAGGCTCGTAACTCTGTACCCCGAAACCTCAATGACTTGAGGGCCGCCCTTCTAGAAGAGTGGGATGCCATTCCTCAGCAGTCAATAAGTCGACTTGTGAACAGCAGGAGACGTCGTTGTCAAGCTGTAATTGATGCTCAAGGCCAAATGACAAGTTATTGAGACACTGACAGTTTTAGGAGGGGTATACGAACCACTGGTGTTGGCTTTTGTTTCAATACATTGTTTGAGATAAGGAAATCATCATTGCTGCTTCTACTTAAATGCTCGACTTTCATGATATAATATCACTGGAACTTTTTACATTTTCTATAAATTTCACTCGAAAGCCAAATATCCTAAACTTTTTGAGAGTAGTATGTATATTGTGGGGTTTCATGTTAACATGCCTCCTCAGATGTAGCCATTTTTTATCTGTTGTCTCATGTCTCGTTTTTATGTGTCATTAATTCAATAAAGGATTTATTTTTGATGATATACCCGTTTAATCTCAGTTCATTCTTGTTGGTTGGGGTTTCGCTCTGGTAGATAGGGTAAGCGGACGCAGTACAGAGGCAAAAGACAAGTTCTTAACGCAAAACTTCAGTGTTTATTCACATTTGAGGCAAATGCACAAAACAATGCGTTACTTTGCAGTCTTGGTGTTTACTTCACACACAATGGAAAGTACATCTTGGTGTTACTTCACACAAATTGGAAAGTTCATATAAGACAAGTCACCTTGATGTCAGTTCTGCCTGGGGGACATTTATCAAGACTAACGTTTTAAGCAACAGTCTTGATTCCCTCTGTGCTGCCAGAGGATGCAACAAATTGATGTTGAGGCACAGGCCTCTCATTCATTTTTTGTCTCCTCCAGCAAGTTGTGCTATTGTCTGTTTTTTACTATTGATGACCTATCCTCAGGATAGGTCATCAATATCATATTGGCGGTGGTCCGACTCCAGGCACCCCCACGATCAGTTCTTGTAAGAGCACTGCTTTCTCTTCACGGTTAACCTGCTCTCCGCAGCAATTGCAGTGGTGATCAGGTGTAATTACAAGTATGGCGTCCCCATTCGCTTCTATGGGACGGTGCCGTCCTATTCACTTAGGCTGGGTTCACACCTGAACGTTTTACAGCGCGTTCCTACGCGCTGTAAAACGCTCAACAAGGAGAAACCAACGATTCCCTATGGGAATGGTTCACACATGAGCTTCTTTGGGGCGTTTTGTCGCGCGTTCCCGTACATAGACATTCGGGAACGCGCGACAATAAGCGTTCGCTTGTCTCTGTATGCGCGATTGTAAACGCCGGTACAATCGCGCATACAGAGCGCTCCTTTCGGAACGCTCAGGTGTGAACCCAGTGTTAAACAAAGAGCATTGTAATTACACTTGCTCACCACTCTTCAACCAGCTGATCGGCGGGGGTGACAGGTGTCCGACCCCCCGCCGATCTGATATAAATGACCTATCCTGAGGATTGGTTTGATTGTTTGACTTCAAGAGATTGGATGTCCACGGAAGCAATGAGAAGTGCTTCCGTGGGATTTCTGTCATGTCCTATTTTTTTTGCGGTGCAGACCGTCTCTTACGGATTGGGGATCCATTCAAGTGAATGGGTCCGCATCCGCAAACTGTCCGCATACGGATGGCGTCCGTGCATTGCGGACTGCAATTTGCAGTCTACAGCATGGCACGGGGCACACACGTTCGTGGGCATGAGCTCTAAGACTGTGTTACATATGTGCTGTGTGCAAGAATATTCAATTTCAGTCACATTTTGCAGTAAAGGCAATTGATAATAAAGGCCTTTGCGGCAAAAACTATCCTTTAGGCTACATGCACATGATGCAGAGTTGTATCAAGAAAATTCTCATGAAAACCATACTAAAAACGCACATTAACCCAGATTATTTAT
Organism: Bufo gargarizans; assembly: GCF_014858855.1. Lineage (NCBI taxonomy): Eukaryota > Metazoa > Chordata > Amphibia > Anura > Bufonidae > Bufo > Bufo gargarizans. The sequence goes on from NC_058089.1 coordinate 118,831,522, forward strand.
TGTGGCTTTTGTGTGTTTTTTGTGTGAATTTTCTGTGCCTTTTGGTGCAGATTTTAAAGAAGCACCCCGTTTATTTTCATTTTACATATAATTCTACCTCAGCACAAATATTCTAGTAGCATAATTTGTTTCGCTCTCAGTTACATCTGTACATTTTTAACCTTTTCATTATGGAAACCTTGTCATGTGACCTTAAATCTGCCCATCTGCCCAGAGCTTGCTCTAATGTGTAGACAGCAGTGGTCAATCTCCCAACAGTCTTTCTATGTGAACTACAGGATGACATCATCACCAATCAAATCCTTCTGGCAGCTCTCATGAAAAATACTTTTATTTTTAACGCAAATGAGGACCAGTGCACCAAGCGGGCGGGGCCTTGACCCTTAGCGTACCTTAGCTCCTCAGCTTTCCAGTGCCGGCCATGCTTCTTGGTGCTCTGAAGCCTTAATTTACATCAAGAATAAAAGTTTGCAACCGACTTTCACAAGACAGGAATCATTTTAATCTACAGGATCAACCCTACCCGGCAGTTTGCCTGATTTAATTAGGGTGATCCTGCTGGGTGGTGCTCTTCAACATGCTGTAAATGCCACATTTGCTACATCTGTAAGATTTACTTCTTAAGTTGTATAGCTCTACAAAATATTTTGATGCTATTGTCCTTTTTGGATACGGTATGGAAGTCTTTTACCCTGGGTATAACTTGTACACAGTGGGGCAGATTTACTAATCCTGTCTAATATTTCGACAGTGTGAATATAAGTTGCTCATGCTGGATGATAAATTTGGTGAAACTTTCTAGAATTTCATGCTCCGATTCTCTCCTTTGCCCTGTGCTGAATGACGCAGAGCAAAGGCTTTTTTAGGATTTCCGGTGATGTCCCGGACCCTCGATAGGGCTGCCAGGCAGAGATTTCTGCCCAGCAGTGAGCCCATCACCAGCACTAATTAGGTGGCTTTAGCTCTGCCCTAGCTGGTAAAACGGCTAGGGCAGTGCTAAAGCCAGCCCATAAGACCACTGGGAACACTGCGAGGCAGAAGCCTCCGCCTGGTATTGTTCAAAACATAAACAAAAAGCCCTTACCTTTAGCTCCGATGCTCATATCAGGGGGGCCGGAGGGGTAAAAATGGGGGTATGTCTGGGTTCAGCTCTGAACCAGGACAACCCCTTTAAGTTGGCATATGACATTTAAAGGGGTTATCCAAGTCCTATAATGCCCCCCCCCCCCAAAAAAAAAAAATGCCTGGGCCCCTAATACCATGAATTGATTTTTATTTTATTTTTGTTATTTATTTATTCTGAAAACCATATTTGTTTTATAATTTTTAGGCTATTGTCTTTTATGTAGGGGCTCATTTTTTGCAGGACAAGGTGAAGGTTTGATTGATACTATTTTGGGGGCACATACGACTTTTTGTTCGCTTAGCATCACTTTTTGTGATGTAAGGTGACAATTTTTTTTTAACGATTTTTACCTGATGGGGTGGACCATGTGATATTTTTATAGAGCAGGTTTCTATGGACGCGCAGATATCTAAGGGTCCATTCACACGTCCGCAATTTTGCAGAACGGGTGCGGACCCATTTATTCTCTATGGGCCCAGACGTGAAGCGGAGAGCACACTATGTGCTCTCCGCTTCCGCATTTGCGGAGCGTGGCCCCGAACTTCCGGGTTTCGGCCCTGAACTTCCGGTCCGCAGCTGCGGACAAGAATAGGCATTTCTATACCGGGTGCCGGCCGGACGTGTGAATGGACCCTAAATGTCATTTTTTTTTTTAGGGGGGGGGTATTTTTTTAGAATTTTGTATGTCTCTTTTTATAGGAAAGGGGCATTTTTTATTTATTTTTTACATGAACCTTTTTTTTATTGTTAAAAACACTTAAATATTAAACTTTTTTTTTTTTGTCCCACTATGGGACTTACACATTACAGGGTCTGATCCCTGTTTCAATGCAGTACAATACATCTGCATTGTACTACATTGGCTATCAGTGTATAACACAGTGTAATACACTGATAGTTTGCCTATGAGACCCATCCTGAGCTGGGTCTCACAGGTCTCTGCAGCTGCCAGGCCCCAAGGCCTTTGAAAGGCTTGGGGCTGCCATGGAAACCATTGGGTCCCTGTCACCGCAGCGCGGGACCCGATGGATCAGGACAGGGAGTGCAAACCCCCCATATGCCACAGTCAGCTCTGAGGGGTTAATCCCCTGTCATCTGTGTTGCCACAGATGCTGGTTGATGCAGCAGGGGTCCGGCTATCAATAACCATCGGGCCTCTCCCACTGACTGCGGCACCGCATGTGGGGCAGGGGACGGACCGCAGGACGAGAATGCTCATCCTGGGGCTCAAAGTAATGGCCGTTTAGGATGAGCATTTTCGTCCTAGGTCCTTAACCTGTGAAAGGGGCTGTCTCATATGAGACATTGGTGGCATATTGCTAGGATATGCCACCAGTATCAGATAGGTGCAGTTTCCACCTCTGGGATCTGCACCTATATCCAAAACAGAACCCTTGAAGTGAGCAGACAGCAGCAGTGAATGCGCAGCCCCCCTCCATTCATTTCTATTGAACTGCCAAAAACATCCAAGCACTGGCTCACCTATCTTCGGCTTTCCCATAGAAGTGACTGGATCGGTGGCTGTGCTTGCACACTCTGCTTTCCATTTATTTCTATGAGAGTGCTGAAGATAGCATAGTGTTTGCTCGGCTATTTTCAAAAGTCCCATAGAAATGAATGGAGTGCAGGCTGCACATGCACGGTGTGCTCTCATTCACTTTTGGGGGGCCGCACTGGTCATAATACTTGGAATCCGCACTGGCCGGCCACCAATAAATATAGAGGGAGGGGGCCGCACTGGTCATATTTAATACTGGGGAGGGAGGGAGGGGGAGGCCGCACTGGTCATATTTAATACTGGGGAGGGAGGGAGGGAGAGGCCGCACTGGTCATATTTAATACTGGAAAGGGAGGGGGGCCGCACTGGCCACCAATAAGTTAATTACAGGAGGAGGGGGGGTCTGCCCCCTGCTGCCTGGCAGCATCTGCCAGGCAGCAGGGGGCAGTCATGTACACAGTTCTCAGTATATTCTAACATGAAGCGTCCCCATCACCATGGGAACGCCTCTGTGTTAGAATATACTGTCGGATCTGAGGTTTACGATGTAACTCAAATCCGATGGTATATTCTAACATAGAGGCGTTCCCATGGTGATGGGGACGCTTCAGGTTAAAATATACCATCGGATCGGAGAAAACTCCGATCTGATGGGGACTCCTGACTTTACATTGAAAGTCAATGGGGGACGGATGCGTTTGAAATTGCACCATATTGTGTCAACGTCAAACGGATCCGTCCCCATTGACTTGCATTGTAAGTCTGGACGGATCCGTTTGGCTCCGCATGGCCAGGCGGACACGAAAACGCTGCAAGCTGTGTTCGGGTGTCCGCCTGCTGAGCGGAGCGGAGGCCAAACGGTGCCAGACTGATGCATTCTGAGCTTGTGAGAGCCTTCAAACGGAACTCACAAGCGGAGCCCCGAACGCTAGTGTGAAAGTAGCCTTAAATGGGTTTCTCATGAATCATTTTCTAACCAAAAAGTCTGCAAATTATGTTAATAGCTCTTTTAAAGTAATTTGCAGCATTTGAAACATAAACAATATATTTTTTGCCTTCTTGTGTGGTCCTGGGATCAGGCGATTGACAAAACCATCATCCTTCTCCTTCTGGCAGCTGATAAAATAGTATCTTCTTACTTCCCCTGCAGAAGCAGCCTTCTCAGCTATAGGGCTCATGCATACGACCGTATGTATTTTGCAGTCCGCAAAAAATATGGATGACATCCATGTGCATTCCGTATTTTGCAGAACGGAACAGCCGATCCCTAATAGAACAGTCCTATCCTTGTCCGTGATGCGGACAAAAAGAGGATATGTTCTATTTTTTTGCGGAACAGACATACGGAAATGGAATGCACACGGAGTAACTTCAGTTTTTTTTGCAGACCCATTGAAATCAATAAGTTCTTTCCAGAACGGATATTGAAAGAAAATACGTTCATGTGCATAAGCCCATGCTGCCATGTTACTAAAGAGACTGCTCCTTCCTGACGAGCAGGGCAGAAAGCAGTACAATAAAGGAAGAATCACTATATAGAGACTTGACTGTGGGGAAAGTGACTGAGCATGTGTGTCCAGCAGCACTCAGCTGATTAGGTGGACATGCACGTTACTATACATGCTGAACACAAGGTAGCACCATACTATGCATGTATTTATGTAAATAAACACCAGGCTTCTTACTATGTAAGTAAATATAACTATCACTGGATTTTTTAAACTGCAAATGTGCTTCATTTTATATGATCTATACAATAAATATGATATTTAATGGTGGGACAGCCCCTTTAAAAATATCTTAGGGCTTTGCTTTATAATGGTAAAAGAAGAGAAAGTAAGGCCTCTAGCAAACAGCAACATCCAGTTTTCGGGAGGAAACCTTCTATGTGAATTCATTTTTTTTTCTCACTCCTATCAATAGAAAGGCTATTCTTATCCGCAAAAATGGACAGACATAGGAACTGAGCGGAGATTTGCAGATCCGGCATACAGATCTGTGGAGAAATAAACGATCTGTGCGTGGTCCCATAGCAATGAATTGGTCCGTGTGCTATCTGAAAAATACAGTTGTGTGCCTGAGCCCTGGAAAAACCTATTAGACGTCACCCATGCAGAATTGTGTTGCCAGTGACTTACTGCAGCAATTAATAGCTGTATGAGCGAGCTCTCTCCATGGAGACAATATTGTACATGAGAAACCATCTTCTAAATGTCTGTATTTCTGCAATGATTCTCTTCTTCCCGAGTCACTTCAGGGTTGAGTTGAACCCCTGAAGACAAGCAGATATTACCCTGCCCTGGGACTAAGCAAAAGGACTTCACAGGAAAACTGTAGGATCCCCCAAATTTCTAGTATCTAGAACAGGGATCAGCAATCTCCGGCACCCCAGCCGTTGTGAAATTACGACTCCCAACATGCACACTTGTTTAGGCTACTTTCACATTAGCGTTCGGGGCTCCGCTTGTGAGTTCCATTTGAAGGCTCTCACAAGCGGCCCCGAACGGATCCGTCCAGCCCTAATGCATTCTGAGTGGATGCGGATCCGCTCTGAATGCATCAGTCTGGCACCGTCTGTCCTCCGCTCCGCTCAGCAGGCGGACACCTGAACGCTGCTTGCAGCGTTCGGGTGTCCGCCTGGCCGTGCGGAGGCAAACGGATCCATCCAGAGTTACAATGGAAGTCAATGGGGGCGGATCTGTTCGAAGGTGACACAATATGGTGCATTTTTCAAACGGATCCGCCCCCATTGACTTTCAATGTAAAGTCTGGACGGATTTGTCTGAATACAAATTGTACTTAGACTTTTTTAGTAAAATATAATGCAGACGGTTCCGTCTGAACGGATACCATCGTTTGCATTATAGGAGCGCATCCGTCTGTACAAATACCAGACGGATCCGCTCCGAACGCAAGTGTGAAAGTAGCCTTAGCTGTTCTTAGAACTCTCTCAGAAGTGAATAGAGCATGCTGGGAATTGTAGATTCACAACAGCCAGCATGTCGGAATCTAGAATGTTATTAAAGGGAAAATTATTTTCTTATATGTCATAGTCACGTTGGTGAAGTCTGAGACGTCAGACCACCGCTGGTATCCAGGAGAGTTCTTATACCCCTTTGGTACAGTGCAGAGAATACGGTTTCTAGAACTGTAATAACAGAATTCTAAGGGTCCAATCAATGTAATGGATTTACTGTAACAGACATTTCTTTAGCTCTCTGTAGAGCAGTGGGCTCCAACCTTGAGGTCCCCATTTATTCACAATCCACAACTCCCAGCAAAAAAGAAACAGCTATAGAAGGTAGTGTTAGATTTGCAGGAACGGGAATCTCTGAGCAGTGCCAAACTTTGTAAAAGGTGTAGTCCTATCTGGGACACTGATGGCATTTCGCTAGGATATGCCATCAATGTCAGTTATGTGTAGGTCCTACCTCTGGGACCTGCTCCGCTCATGAGCACCCACGCTTGGTACACCACTATGGGACTTCTGAAAATAGTTGATCATTGGTTGGGCAATTTCCGGCAGTCCCATAGCAGTGACTGTAGAGGGGGCCGCAGTTGTGCCGCTTGCACTCCAGTCCCCACTATAGGACTTCTGAAAATAGCTGAGAGCACTCAATTGGCTATTTTCATATGTCCCATAACAGTGAATGGAGGGCAAGCCGAGTACGCACAGTGTCCAGATGTGGGACCCGCACATACCTGACATTGATGGCATACCCTAGCGATATGCCATTGAAGTCCCAAATGAGAATACCGCTTTAAAGAGCTTGTCCAGGCTTTTTCTACTGATGACCTATCCTCATGATAGGCCATTTATATCAGATTGGCAGGGGTCCAATACCCGGCACCCCCCACGATCAGCTGTTTGAGGAGACGGCGCGCGCAGTGCGTACGTGCTGTCTCCTTTCTCTCTCATGGCTCACTGCTGTATGTCTATGGAACAAGCAGCGGACAGGAAGATGGCACTTGCGCACTGCGCACTCTCTGAGCAGTGTCAAAGGGTGTTAAACAGTGTTCTCCAAGCTGTGATTTTCTAGCTGCTGGGAGTTGTAGTTTTCCAACATCTGGGCAACCATAGGTTGAAGACCACTGCTACAGAAGAGAGGTTTTTGCCCCAGAGTCCACCGGCGGTGGGTTTATTATTCTCCAGCTATTTCTTGGCAGTGCACAAGGTGACCTGAGGGGTCATGTATGACATTCGTCCATAGGACCCAAATCCATGAGGCTCACCATTTATTTTCAATTAGGCCTTTTGCACATGAATGTTGTGTGCCGTGGCCATATTGTGGCCTGCAATGCACGGGAACTGGCCCGTGTGCACTCCGCATCACGGATGCGGACCCATTGACTTAAATGGGTCTGCAATCACGGAGATGCGGAACTGAAGCACAGATCGGAACCCCACGGAGGCACTACAGAGTGCTTTCTGGGGTTCCGTGCCTCCGCACCGCAAAAAAATAGAACGGGTCTCGATCCGTCCCAGCCGCCGCACGGACGTTGCCCGTCCAATGCACGGAACGGATGCACAACGTTCGTGTGCAAGATGCTTTAGTCTTAGACTACGGATTGCCAATTTTTCCATTTGTCTTACTTCACTTTTACTCAATATTGTTTAAAAATAAAATGAAAGAATAGGTTAAGAAAAATTAAGTTACATTTCAAATCCATGAGGAATATTTTTGTGCTGATGTTGCATCCAGGTTCACATCACCTATGAGGAAGGGTTATGGTTAATCTGAGCCTAGGATCCCCTCTCATACCCCTATAGTACGGCACAATAACCTGTGGCCGTTATGTTAGCAGCAAGAATAATTAGGGAAAAAAAAGAATTACATTGGATTACACAAACGGTCTCAATAGCACACTGCTCCAATTAAGAGAGTGACCAACAGCCCATCCAATAAGAGCTACCCCCATCATCCATGCCTCTGCATCCCTGAATGTCAGACATTGCTTAGGAATTCCCTTTAATCACTTGGTGCAGTCGTCTCCATGGTCTCTAAGCTCAAGGCTGTGACCGCAGATCTTCTCCGTGTCCATGGACCCTTACCTGCTCCTCATATTCCCTGCTGGAGAAGGGGGGGGCGGCATCGGTCTAATTGACAGCAGCTCATTGACCCACTTGGGTTCAAATAACGGACTTTCTTTTATTGCTGACCATAAGCCCTTAGGCCCCTTTCACACAAGCGTGATTTCCGCGCGGGTGCAATACATGATGTGAACGCATTGCGCCCGCACTGAATCCGGACCCATTCATTTTAATGGGTCTGTGTACATGAGCGTTGGTTTTCATGCATCACTTGTGTGTTGCGTGAAAATCGCAGCATGTTCTATATTCTGCGTTTGTCACGCAGCCCTGGCCCCATAGAAGTGAATGGGGGCTACGTGCAAAATGCATCGCATCCGCAAGCAAGTGTGAGGCGTTTTTCACTGATGGTTGCTAAGAGATGTTGTTTGTAAACATTCCGTTTTTTTTATCACGAGCGCCCTCAATCTATACACCCCCACAGATGCTGCCCCCTGACAAGTCTCAGCAATGTCAGACTGGGGACCCTGGGGCCCACCGGAGGAAACTATGCGTGAGGCCCGACCCCTATATAATCAATAAAGTTAAAATGGAAAAACTGACTTGTTCTTTTCATTCTCCGGGTCAGTACGATTACGGTAATATCACACATCGCACAGGACAACGGCTGTTTGTTTATATTTTTTTACGCTTTTTTACGCAGTGTTGCTGATTATGTCACTGATGGACAGGCTTTACAGGCTAGGGCAGCGCTAAAGCCTCCCAAGCTAACAGCTCAAGGGGAGTGTCTTTTCTGCTGCACCTAAGGGGGTGTGTCCATGCTCTCCCTATCACAGCTCAGGAGGCAGATGAAGGATAAAACTGAGCATGTGCGGCCTTTTCAGTGAGCAGGTCAAAGAAATAAGAAAAAAAAAAGAACAGCAGGTGGCGCTCTACAGATACATTTTATGTAATAACTCAGCGGGTATGCTACATTTTTAATTACATGCAATTACAAAAGTATTCAGATGCAGATGCTTTAGAATATTTGTTTGTGGGACAACCTCTTTAAGGGAAGGGAGAGCAGGCGCTCTGGAGCGGATCTCACCGTCTGTTCACCGCTGGGGGTTTCAGCAGTCCCACAGTGGATGAAGAGGTGGCCATGGCTTGCTCTCCATTCTCTGCTATGGGACTTCTGAAAATAGGCGAGCGCGCTCATTTGGCTATTTTCGGAAGCAGTGACTGGAGAGCAGACTGCACACGTGTAGCTGCTTTCCCTTCACTTCAGGGGTCCCCATTCTGTAGGCAGGAGCAAGTCCCAGAGGTGGGACCCGCACCTGTCTGACATGGCATATCCTAGCAATGTTCCACAAATGTTGAGGTAAGGACCCCTTAAATGATTATTTCCTAACATTTTCAAGATCTCTGCTTGCTGCTAGTGAAAATGATCCTTTTGTGTTCATATCCAGATGCACTGAAACTGGTAATAAATGGAAACTAAGGAATATGTCAATTTAGGGCTCATGCGCATGTCCGTTCCATCTTTTTTTGTGTGGCCCATATGCAGAACCGTTTACTTCAGTCCGCATGGCTGTTCCGCTAAAAAGATAGAACATGTCCTATTCTTGTGTGTTTTGCGGACAGGGACAGGCATTGCAACAATGGATCCGCAAAAAAAAAAAAAGGATGCAATATAGATGCTACACAGACGTTACCCGTATTTTTGGCGGATCCGTGTTTTGCCGACCGCAAAATACATATGGTCGTATGCATGAGCCCCCAGGCTGCAAATTTCACCCTTTGCAATGTATCGCGTGAATTCCAGGGCAAATCCGCAGCAAATCCTGTGACCGATACGCTTGTAACTGGATTTTGGCGATTTTACCTTCACCAGGAACACCTTTTCTGCAATTTACGGACATAAATCCCTTTATGGGGTCACATGTGGGTTATTTTGAGTGGTTATGTAGCGTTTTACGGTTTTGGTGTGTTTTTTTTTCTTCATACAAAAAAGTCAGCTCCAGACGTCTACGGAAATATCAAACGCAGCACATGCAATGGTTTTTTGACCCTTGAGGTGTATTTTTTGGGTCAAAGGCATTTTTTTTTTTTTCTTGAAATTGCAACATGGCTTCGGTCTGGTTTTTCCCTCATTCTCTAGTGTTTTAGGGCTCATGCACACGACCGTTGTTCTTTTGCGGTCCGTTTTTCATGGATCTGTTGTTACGCTTCTGAGTGTTTTTTTTCTCTGATTGAAGTCCTCTTCCGTTCCGTTATAGCACAAAACATATCTGTATGGTTTCCGTATTTCATCCGTTTTTTGCGGATCAGAAACGGAAACAGTAACTTATTAATCACCAAACACATGAGCAATATGGGCTGGGCATAGCATTTCTACAGTATGGATCCGCAAAATACGGATGAAATATAAATGACATACGGATGTGCTCCGTGTGCGTTCCGTATTTTTTGCGGACCCATTGACTTAAATGGGGCATTGGACTGTGATTTGCGGACAATAGGACATGCACTACCTTTTTGCGGAACGGAATGCACACGGAGTACCTTCCGTTGTTTTTGCGGACCCATTGAAGTGAGCGGTTCCGCATGCGGTCTGCAAAATAAAACGGAACGGAAACGGACAGAAAATACGTTCGTGTGCATGAGCCCTTCGTTGTTTTTTTTTTTGCCATGCCCACAACCAGTGCGTGTTACAGTATACGTTTTTGGGATCAAAAAGACTCCATACCAGTATGGCGGCCTCCTACAGCTCAAACTGAGGAAAATCTGAGGTAAATTTCATTCAGAATTGACATTATAGCCTCATTTTCTGTCTCTGTAGAGTTGCACCACACGTTCAGATGTTTTATGTAGATTTCGAAGTCAAAACCAAGAAAATAAATGACAGTATCTAGACCTTGGCATCAATAAGCCTTCACGCGTGTCAGCGACTTAAAAACCGCACTGAATTAGACCCAGTGAAACATTATTGATTCTTAATTATTCATATTATACTAAATTTAAAAAAAAATTACCTCAGGTTGTCACATAGTGACTTTCGGTAAAGCAGCTCGGCTGTGCGTCCCCATCTCCCGCCTCGGAGCCGTGCAGTTCCCGCGGTGGCGGCCAGAGGGCGCTGTAGGGTAAAGTCAGAGCTGCTGGCGGGGGCGCGCCCGCCGTGTGATGAGCTTGGGTGAGAGGCGCGTCCTCGCCGCCTCAGCTCAACCCTCCTCGTGTAGTCGGCAGGACCCGGGCAGTGTGTATTGTGCCCTGCAGAGCTGAGCCCCTCAGAGCGGCGTTCACCGGCGGAGCCCCCTGCAGAGACACGGCCGGGCAGCTGCCACTTGTCACAACTTCATTGCCTCCCAGCCGCGGAGGAGCTGCACCTGCTGAGGGGAGCCCCCTGCACAAGATGCCACAGCAGCGCCCTCTGTAACACCGAGGACTGGGCACACAGCTGGCTGTCACTACGAGCCCCCTGAGTGGGCACTGGACTACCCTGACAAGCTGGCACCAGGTGGGTTCCTGCATGAAGCTGCTGGCACCGTGCTATGGGCATTGCCCAATGTGATGGGGTGCTGTGTGCACTTTCTGTGGTCTGCTGCACCCTCTTTGCCCACCTGTCTGTGAACTTTGTACTGGGGCAAGGCAGTGGGGTAGTCAGTGACTGGCTGCAGGTTGTCAGGCTGCTCATCATTAGTTTCCAATGATTATTCCACCGGGAAAAGTTGCTGATGAGAAGCATCTGATTGCTGGGCAGATAGAGGGGCATGGGGCTGGCACAGGTGCCCAAGGAGAGGTGCAGAGAGAGAACATGGTCCAGACCTCTCAGGAGAAGGTCCAGAGACATGTGCTGTCAGATCAGTGATTGGGGCTCATCTAGAAGGAGAGCCATCTGTAGCTTCACAGGTATTGTCCTCCATAATAAGCCCCATTCTGATCCAGAGGCAGGAAACAAACCACCAGGTAGAAGACCGGTTTCCTCATTTTAGGGGAATTTTTTTCTTCCGGACTCCAGTTTTTTTTTTTTTTTTGTGTTGAGCGAACTTGTTTTTTTAAGTTCTGCGTTCCAAATTCCATTATGGTCCGTGGTAGCGGAATCCATAACGCGATTCTTCGATAATCCGAACTTTGCACGCAGATCTTAAAAAAAAACAAGTTCGCTCAACACTAGTATCTATCTCTCTCTCTCATATCTATCTATCTATCTATCTATCTCTCTCTCTCTCTCATATCTCTCTCATATCTCTCTCTCATATCTCTCTCATATCTCTCTCTCATATCTCTCTCATATCTCTCTCTCATATCTCTCTCTCATATCTCATCTCTCTCTCATATCTATCTCTCTCATCTCTCTCTCATATCTATCTCTCATCTCATCCATCTCTCTCTCTCTCTCTCCTCTCTCATATCTCTCTCTCATATCTATATATCTCTTCTCATATCTATCCATCCTCTCTCATATCTATCCATCTCTCTCTCATATTACCATCTCTCTCTCATATCTATCCATCTCTCTCTCTCTCATATCTATCCATCTCTCTCTCTCTCTCATATCTATCCATCTCTCTCTCTCATATCTATCCATCTCTCTCTCTCTCTCTCTCTCATATCCATCTCTCTCTCTCTCTCTCTCTCTCTCTCTCTTCTCATATCTATCCATCTCTCTCTCTCATATCTATCCTCTCTTCATATCTATCCATCTCTCTCTCTCATATCTCTCTCTCTCTCTCTCTCTCTCATATCCTCTCTCTCTCATATCTCTCTCTCTCTCTCATATCTCTCTCGCTCTCTCATATCTCTCTCTCTCTCTATCTCTCTCTCTCTCATCTCTCTCCTCTCTCTCATTACTCTCTCTCGGCTCTCATTCTCTCGCTCGCCCGGCCTTCTCATATCTCTTCTCTCATATCCTCTCATATCTCCCTCTCATATCTCTCTCTCTAGAGCTCTCTCTCATACCTCTCTCTCTCATATCTCTCTCTCTCAGATCTCTCTCTCTCATAGCTTCTCTCTCTCATATCTCCTCTCTCTCATATCTCTCTCTCTCATATCTCTCTCCTCATGCTCTCTCCTTTTATCTCCTCTCTCTCATATCTCGCCTCTCTCTTCTCATATTCTCCTCTCTTCATATCTCTCTCTCCTCTCTCTCTCATATCTCTCTCTCTCTCCTCCATTCTGCCTCTCTCTTCTCTCTCTCATATCTCTCTCTGCCTATCTCATATCTCTCTCTCTCTCTCATATCTCTCTCTCTCATATCTCTCTCTCTCATATCTATCCATCTCTCTCTCTCTCTCTCTCATATCTATCCATCTCTCTCTCTCATATCTATCCATCTCTCTCTCTCTCTCTCTCTCATATCCATCCATCTATCTTAGATACATCTACTATTGTTTAAGACTAGCGTTGAGCGAACTCGTGTTTTAAGTTCGGCGTCCAAAGTTCGGGTTATTGAAGAATCCCGTTTTGGATTTTGCTACCACGGACCATAACTGGATTCTTCAATAACCCGAACTTTGGACGCCGAACTTAAAACACGTGTTTGCTCAACAATATTTAGGACACAAAAACTTACTAAGGACCCCTCAGTGGAGGGTACCACACGGGTCCCACTGGACCCAGGACTGTCCCATTCTCGGGGTGCACAGTCGCCCTTACCTGTGTTGACTTGAAGTCCCGCAGTCTCTTCTATCCAGTGAATACGTTTCCTGGCCTGACTCTCTCCGGGGCATCAAAACAGGACTTTTCCAAAGCGCTGCTAATCGGCGCCCGTAGACGGCGATCAGCAGCCGAGGTGGGGGCTATTACCAAATGCTGCAGATTCTTCACTGGTCCCATTGTTGGGGATCCCCACCTGTGAGTTAGGTTAGTGAATATCCCTTTAACTGCCTGTATATATATATATATATATATATGTGTGTGTGTGTGTATATATATACACACACAATTCCTGCTGCCGTCTGTTCCCTGTGTGTGACCTTCACCTTGTATAATGGCTATTGTGGAGTATATAGATAGGGGTATGTTTAATTATGCAAATGAGGCTGTAAATGCGCCATTACCACATAGCCCAGTACCTTGGGGCTTTGCCTGGAAATGTCATTTTTGCTGCCCTGGCTGAAACCTATAATGTGTCCAGTAAGTCGTAAAACGTTACGCGGCCGTAAATCAGACGTCTTGTTGAGGGATCAATAGATTAGAGGCCGGACACCCGTGCGCTCCTGTTTCTTTATCATCTTGTCCCCCCCCCCAAAGCTACAAATATGTCCCCAACACGTCCTTGTCTGTCAGGTTGACAACATTTCATTCCTGGGAGAGCTGGGTGTAAGAATATGGCTGCCATTACAGCTGCTTCTTGAGTTGTCACCCAACTTTCCTGAGCTCACAACATGTTATTTATGCCCCTGTAATAATGGCCATACTGGCTATCATCCAGCTTTCCCTGAAACGGACAAATGGGGGTGTTATTTATTTAAACCGTCATTTTTTGACGGTCTTTTTTCTTAGCATTTCTCTGGCGCTGCTGCTGAAAGAATTGCCTAATTTATGTTTAGGCGTGCACCTAGTCATAAATTAGCTGCATCTTTGGCAACCTGTGCACCTGACGGAAAATCTGCAGCAGCCCCTTGCTGGCGTGGTTTTTGTGCAATTTTTATACCTTTTTCCAGGTGTAAAATTAGCAAACGCCCCCGTGCGACAAATATTGCCACACTGACGTTTAAAGAGTCACTAAAAAGAGCTTGTGCAACAGTTTTATACAAAAAAGAAAAGGCATAAACCTGTTAATAAATGACTCCCAGAGACTTTATTTACTTCTTATTTTCCAGGAATATTCTCTTGTAATATCCTTGCCCCCTCCTTGGGACGGACCTACAAAGATCTGTACCATCTGCAAGGACTGAAATTTAGGTAAGGGCTCGTTCACACTAGCGTCTTCATCCGTTATGAACAGATCCGGTTGTATTATCTGTAACATTGCCAAGACGGATCCGCTATGAACTCCATTGAAAGTCAATGAGGGATAGATCCGTTTTATATTGTGTCTGAGAAAACTGATCCGTCCCTGTTGACTCCGTCTTGCTCCGCACCACATCGCGGACAGAAAAACGCTGCTTGCAGCAATCTTCTGTCCGCGATGGGGACGCACACAACCAGACTGAACGCAGTGCATTTTGGTGCATTCCATTTTGTTCAGTTCACGTTTGTCCCCATTGACAATGAATGGAGACAAAATGAAAGCGTTTTCCGCGCAGGATCTCAATAGCGGAAGGGGAAAGCGCAGGTGTGAAAGTAGCCTTAAATCAATGTCAGAAAATAGATTATTTTAATTAAAACAGAGCTATTTTTGACCTGCATTTCGAGGGGGTTTCCATCCTGTTTCTGTTCTTAATTAAGGGCGAAGAGTTATCGGCGTTTAATTAAGTAGACGTATCTGGATAAAGTTTATAAAGCCGGGTCCCCACCACCGAGGCAAAAGCAGTAAACTTTTCGCTGGCTCCAAGGACCTGATTTATCTCTGCTGCTTGTTTGTTTATTGCACCTGGATCTATAGGGAGTTGTGCTTTTAATCCCATAGCCGGGAGCGGTGTACTGTGCCAAACCGATGAGTTTACTATCTGCGGCCGAGGTCCGATGTCACTTTTTTCCCCCCGTCCCTTTGCTGTAACACACCGTGAAATATGATAGATTTTTATTGGATCATGATAGTGCAGATTACAAGTCGCAGACCCTGGTGTCAGGTGTGAATTCCTTGCTGGAGATGATGGAGTTTTAATGAAAGGCTCGCTGACACCTGCTGCCCGGAAGCCGCCATCGCAGAAGACTGACAGCTCTGCTAATGAATGAGCGGATGAAATGCCAGCTCTTGTGCCTATTCTTAAAGGGGTTTTCTGACAATGAAGAAAAATCACTGTTAGTTTTTCAGCTTTCTCGTTTATTTTGTGTTTCAGTTTGAGACCTCTTCTTGCTGTCCGTGAATAAAAAACGTTCTTGGCTGGAAAAAACGTTCAGATCACGGCAGAGTCTAGACAATCTTCTTTCAGTTAAATACAGCAGAAGAACACGGCTACAATGTATCAGTGCAGGTGAAATGTATCAGACTAGAGTTGTAGACTTGCCGCAGTTATGCATTACATGGTCATCCATTGGTTTGGCCGGATACTGTATTAGGACTCGTTCACATCACCGTTCAGCCTTTCCGTTCTTGGGGCAGGAGAACGGAAAGGACGGATTTGGCACATAACTGAGCCGAACGGAGCCCACGGGCCCCTTAGACTATAATAGGGTCCGTTAGGTTTCCAATCAGAAGAAGACAAAAGTCCTGCATGCACAACTTTTGTCTCCGCTCCAAAATCTTCTTCTGAGCGGTAACATAACGGACCCCATTATAGTCTAAGGGGCCCGTGGGCTCCGTTCGGCTCAGTTATGTGCCGAATCTGCCCTTTCCACTTCACCACCATAACGGCCCAGAGAGATTGACCCCTGACCTCTGTAGGGGCAGGAACAGAGATAGGTGGAAGGAGGGGCCCTTCCACCACCATTCACCTGTGTGTTCCTGCCCCTATAGTGGCCAGGACAGAGAAAAGTCCTCTCTGGCTTTCAGGGATGTAAAGTGGATAAAGTACCTTGAGGCTAGACCCCCAGGGTTTTTACCAAAAGTTGTAACAGACTTCCATAGAAACCAGGAGATTGTTCTTCCCTCTTTTTGCGAGATTCTTAAAAATTCGGGGGAGGATTCCGTCAGACGAACAGTACTAAAATACCTAGAGGTCACTAAGGACCTAAGAAAGGTGGACAATTTACTAGTACTCTTCACCGGTAAAAATAAAGGGAAGGCAGCTTCCCGATCTACCATTGCCCGATGGGTAAAACAGGCTATTACAGACTGTTACAAGATGGAAGGCATCAGCTGTCAGTCCAGACGTCATTCGGGCTCACTCTACGAGAGCCATATCTGCCTCATTCGCTGAAAAGGCAGAAGCTTCCCTAGATCAGATATGCCGGGCCGCATCCTGGTCCAGTATAAACACTTTCGATAAACATTATAGACTTGACTTATCCAGGTCTTATGAACTGGCCTTTGGTCGCAAGGTCCCACATGCCGTTGCCCCACCCTAAGACGTATATAATCTGTTATGTCTCTCTGGGCCGTCATGGTGGTGAAGTGGAAAGCCGGAATTAGACTTACCGGTAATTCATTTTCCACAAATCCACCATGACGGCATGATATCCCACCCAAGAAATTATTATACGGACTTGGTATGAGTAAATACAGAAAAAAAAACAACGTATGAGTTGTTTCACTTCTTTACCGGTGGTTGTGGCACTATAATCTGGAACTCACTGGTGAATGGTGGTGGGAGGGGTCCTTTTAACCTATCTCTGTCGAGCGGCATACATCGTGCGCACGGGAGTACACAGCATCATGGATTACAATGACGCTGTGCACTTTGGGCCACCCGCGTGGCTATTGTCCCGCATTCATATTATCATATCCCCACGGGCGGCCCGATGTGCACAGCATCATTGTAATCTGTGACGCTGTGCACTCCCGTGTGCACGATCAATGCCGCTCTGGGACAAATGGCCTGCTCATGGACCGTATTTCTCGGAGGGCATACGGTCATGTGCAAGGGCCCTTAGATCTATTATTCTGCTGCTTCCAAACCCCCCCCACACACAAAAGTCGGGATAAGTCGAGACCCTAAATTGTCACCCTTTGGACAATGAGCCGTGTCCTGATTGGCTATCATGGACAAATGCTCCACTTGCACCAGTCTTGATAAATGCCCTCAGTGGGTTCTTTTACAGGATGTGCTATACATGTCCAATGGCCCAAAGGCGGGTTTATGCTGCACGATGTAACAGCCGATTATCGGAAAGGAAGCGTTCTTTCCCGACAGTCAGCTGCTCGTTCAGTGAAGGAGATCCCTGCATTTACATGCAGCAGTCACCTCCACAGTATGAGGACGAAGGATCGCTATTCTGATTACTCTTCCCCATACTGCTACACTTTTTCTGTGCAGCAGATCGCTGTTTACATGATGATTGGTGTGTCTGCATTAACGACAAGATCGCCCAATGAACAGGCGTTTCACTGATTCATCCGGTGATTGGTGGCACTTTAGATGGGCAGATGGTCACGACAATCGGGCCATGTAAATCCACCATTTAAGGAGAGTGACCACTCGTGCATCACTCATACTAGGAACTTGGACTGGCGCCCCCATTGTAAGGAGCAGTGAGGGTCCTAGCCATCAGACACATTCTATATCCAGTCATTATGTCACCTGATTTTTTTTTGCTATGAGCAACTGTGCCAGTCTTGATAAATCTCCCCATTTTACATATAACCCTATTGGTGCCGGAGCCCCATTATGTCTACGGCCGGGCAGCTTCCCAAACGCAGAGCAGGTGTTAAGCCAACAATTGGTTCTTCTGTGTAGGAGCCACAGATGGATTACTTGCAGCTAATTCTTAGAAGGACTTGTTTGAGTCTTGGATATATAGCAGGAGAGGGGGTGGGGGTTAAAGACGGCAAAACAAATCCCTTAGGAATTAAGTGTTTCACCAGTCAGACAATTAAAATCTATATCCCTGCACCTGATGCTGCGACGTCTGACCTGTCTCTTCCTTGTTAGGCCTCTTGCACACGAACGTTGTGCATCTGTTCCATGCATTGGGGACCTCAGTTCGTGTGCAAGAGGCCTTAATTCTGTTTTCTCCTTGCTGTAGAAAGTGCAGGAGTAAGAGTGCGATCACATGGCGCCTCAATTATTTATAGGTGCCCATCAATCAAGGAGTGCAGATAATTTATTTATAAATTGTCAAGACAGGCGAACTGGGTACAGAGGATGCTGCTCCTTGATCCTGCACACTCCCAGATACAAAGCCAAAATTGTCAGCAGAGGGGAAATACACTTTTCATGCATTTTGTTATTTAGCTTTTGTTTGCCTCAGTTTGATTTCACGCACGCTTCTACCCAAGCCCATTTTTGCCCTTCACATTTTATTTTTATTGCAGTGCATAGGTTTTGATCCCAGTAGAGGAAACGGAAAATCCTCTCTTTAGTCTAAGGCCTCATGCATACGACCGATCCACAATATACGGGTACTGGCTGTGAGTACTTTGTATCACGGATGTGGACCCATTGGCTTGAATGGGTCCACAATCCTCGAAGATATGGAGTGGAGGCACAGATCAGGAAGCCCACAGAAGCACTACAGAGCGCTTCCGTGGGTATTCTGTCCATGCCTCTGCATCGCCAAAAAATAGGACATGTCCCTTTTTTTTTTTTTTTGTGTGTTGCGGACCCATTTAAGTAAATGGGTCCGCAAACAGCGGGCACCCAGCCGATGCCCATGCATTGCAGACTGCTATTTGCGGTCCATAGAACAGGCCACACACATGTCGCATGAGCCCTAAGGCCAATTTCCCATGAGCATATCCAGCGTGAGAAATACGCTTCGTGTGTCCCGTTATTTCCAATCCTAAATGCACCTCCTATGGCATGGACCTTGGCATTAGGGCTTGTTCACACGACCATGCCGTTTTTTTGTGGTCTGTAAATCGCGGATGGCGCCTGTGTGCCTTCCGCAATTTGCGGAACAGAACAGGAGGCCTATTATAGAAATGCCTATTCTTGTCCGCAAAACGGACATGAATAGGACAGGACTCATAATTTTTGTGGGGCCACGGAACGGAACAACGGATGCGGACAGCACACAGAGTGCTGTCCGCATCTTTTGCGGACCCGTTAAAATGAATGGTTCCGTATTAGGACCGTATGCGGAACGCAGAAAACGGGCCGTATACAGAACGCAAAATACGTTCATGTGAACGAGCCCTTATAATAATTTATGTATGAATGTGTTCCTGCCTGACCTTAAATGTAATGATATGTACTGAGAGTGTTTTTGTGAGTACATTTCATCAGAGTTGAGGTTGGGCAGGGATACACAGTATTATAAATCATTATAATGCCATGAGTCCATATCATAGGAGCAGCATTCAGGACAGGAAATACCTCTGACACACAAAGCGTATTTCTGGCACTGACTGCGCTCGTGTGAAACTGGCCTAAGTCACAATACTTAAAAGGGCTGTGTCAAGTTTTAACCATACCACCTACCCACAATATTGGGGATAAGTGTGTGACCGGTGGGGATCTGCCTGCTGGCTCCCCAATGATCATGTGAACAGGGGCCACGTGTTTCCCTGTAGGAATGGAGCAACGGCCAAGCATGCACACTGCTGGTGCATTTATTTCTATGCTACTGCTGAAGTTTTCTCACCCTGTACTTGGATTCTTTTCTGCAGTCCTGTAGACCAGTGTTTCCCAACCAGTGTGCCTCCAGCGGTTGCAAAACTACAACTCCCAGCATGCCTGGACAGCCTTTGGCTGTGCGGGCATGCTTGGAGTTGTAGTTTTGCAACAGCTGGAGGCACACTGGTTGGGAAACACTGCTGTAGACAGAGTGGTAGCACGCATGCTCAACTGGGGAGATAGAGAAGCCTTGTTATCATGATCAGTGAGGCTCCCAGTCAGGGCTGTTTTTGTATGTTGTTGGGCCCAGTGCAAAAATTTCATGACTCGCCGTACGCCCGAGTGCCCAACACGGTAGTCATGCCCTCATTGTGCTCCCTAACGATAGGTATGCCCCAATAGTGCTGCCCCTGTAGTTTTAACAAAATAAAAAAGTACTATGCACATAGCCCTGTTTCCTTGATGAACAGAGCAAATTGTACCTGCCCTGTGCTTTCTCCTACTCGGCCCAGCTGCATCCTTCCAACCGTCCTGCCAGATCCGGTAACGGTTGTAAGACGTGAGTGGGTGGGATAGCCGCTGATTAAATAGTCAGACACCCCACCGATCAGACACATCATCTCTGCTGTGAATAGGGTAAAATTTAGAACTTGGCACAACTCCTTTTAGGATGCCCATACACCTTTAGGCTACATGCACACGACCGTGCCATGTTTTGCAGTTCCGCAAAACATGGATGCCGCCTGTGTGCGTTCCACAGTTCACGGAACAGGTCGCCCATTATAGATAATCCTATTCTTGTACACAAAACGGACAAGAAGGACATGTTGTATTGTTTTTGCGAGGCCATGAAACGGAGCAACGGATGCACTGAGTGCTGTCCGCATCTTTTGCCGCCCCATTGAAGTGAATGGGTCCGCATCCGAGCTGCAAAAAATGCGGCTCGGATGCAAACCCAAGCAACAGTCATGTGCATGAGGCCTTAAACTCTGAAATGAACAACAGATTGTACAATATTCAAAACCCATAATGTTTTGCAGAAACTGCACTTCACCTGTCTATGGGCTGTGCCTGATAGTGTAGCTCAGCTCGGGCTACTCTCCAGCCTGTGCATTTGAGGAAGAAGTAAACCTATTTTTCTTAGGCCTCCTGCACACGACCGTATGGCTTTTGCAGTGTTTTGCGGTCTGTTTTAAACAGATTCGTTTTTCAGTTTTTTGTTTCAGTAGTGTTTCTATTCTGTTTTTCCGTTTGGTTTCCATTTTTTGTGGATCTGAAACGGAAGCATGGCATGGCAGTATATAGTAATTACATAGAAAATTTTATGCCCAGGGAAATTTTTCTATAGATGCTTCCGCAAAAACGGAATGGATATGGAAGACATACGGATGCATTCCATATCCGTTACGTTTTTTTTTACAGCCCCCTTGACTTGAATGGAGCCACGGAACGTGATTTGCGGAATAGGACATGTTCTATCTTTGAACGGAAATACGGAAACGTAATGAATATGGAGTACATCTCTTTTTTTTTTTTTTTGTGTACCCATTGAAATGAATGGTTCTGTATACGGAACGCAAAAAATGGACCTTAAATGGATGCAGGAGGCTTTAGGGGGAGTTCACATCACTGCTTCATTTTCCGTTCTGATCCGTCAGCAGAACAGATAAAAAAAAATTAAAAACAGGATCCTGTGCATCAGTTATACACATTTGGCATCTGTTGGAGCCATTTCCGTCTGAGATACGTGTTTTTCTTTTTGTTTGTTTTTTGCACAACTTTTTTTTTCATCTATGAAAACCTAACTCGGACAGAAATGGCTCAAACAGATGCCAAATGTGCATAACTGATGCACAGGATCCAGAAGAACGGAAAATGAACCAGTGATGTGAACTCCCCCTTACCTTGTTCAACCCCTTTAATGGGTCTTGAATTATGCCTTTTGGGTACTGAATATTTGGTTCCCAATTTGTATTACAGATATGGTCGGGTCTCCCTAGTCTGTGCTGCGTTTTACTATGTAGTGATCCTTCTAGTGAGTGTTAAGTCCAAGACATTGCAATTTGTTAGCAAAATCTTCTATATTTTATTGCTGGATTCCCCCAAAATATTTTTCTTGCTATAATCTGTATATTCCTGGGTTCTTTATTGATCTGTCCACTAGGGGAGCTGTTCCTTCACATTCAATGGCATAACTTGTAGCTGGTGTGAAACAAAGTAACTAAGGACAGATTATTTTTTACTTTTAATATTCTTTCAAATGCAACATCGTAAAGTGCATTTAGTAAATCGCATCTGAGTGCAGGGAAGGGTTACGTGTAACTTCTGGAACTTGGATCTGGATAGACCTGACATTAAACTGCTATACATCTTTGTCTCTATTTACATATTTCTGATTTTACTAACCTAATAATAAGTTATACTCCCTGCACAACATCTGCACAATTTTAGGTTGCATTAATATAATGCAGGCAGCCCCTGCAGGCCAAGGTGCGGGAATTTGTAATTCTCAGCAGCAACGCATGTTCTTATCAGCTCCGTAGCACTTGTTAAAAGGAGCATTTCCAATATATTGGGGAGCTGTAGCTCGTCCTGTATCTCAGTTCGTTGTGATCAGGCAGGTTTTCAGTCTGTGGGTGTTATGGCTTCTATTTTCTGACGGCAAACGAGATCTTGGAAGTGGTGAGCGACTGAAACATAAAGTATATTAGAAGGTTGATTGACTTTTCATTATACAATGATTACACGGTTGTGGCAGCTTTTTCTTTGACAAGTTTTCCCTCATGCCTTCTTACGTTCTCTGTAGTCTTCATATGGTCACACGTGATGCATATGTTTCCAGGATTCTGCTGCAGGTGGAAAATCTGGTGTGCGCCATTACAGTATATCAGATTCTACCAAATGGTACAGCAAAGATTGACGGGGATCCTCATGACAATGACCTGCTGCTGATTTTACCCTTAGCAATGTATAGGGTGAAATCTACAGCAAAATCCGTAATAAATCTGCATGTAAGTAATGCAGATTCATTGTGGATTTTGCCATAAATTTGCAAGAATTTGTTTCTGCAGAAAATGTCACATGGGAGTAAACTCTGATAAGGATTGGTCATAGTGAAGTATTGGGATTTCCCTTTCAGTTACCGTATTATTCACCCCACTTTGGAGGGTGGGAAGTGCGTCTTATGGGGCGAAAAATGCGGTATAGGAAAAATATATGGTACAGTAAATCTGACCACATCAACCCATCCGTTCCCTAATCTGAAATGAATGGAGTTGATCATTGGTCCTCAGAGGGTTGTGTACATCAGGTCAGCCAGCGGAAAGCTACGTAAAGTGAAATAATGACTTGTATGATCACTTCCCTCATTCACAGATAAGGCAGCGCTTCAGTGTTTTATGTTTGATATAATGGATTCCCCATAGCAGTGTGTAGGAACATGTATGTCCTGCAGGCAAGATGCCACCACTTCCAAAAGAATTGCAAATTGTCCACCTCTCTTGGTTTTGTACCCTGGAGTGCATTGATTAAATGCAACGCTTGGCTGAGTGATTTGATCAATGTGAATGGACAGATGGCTGGTATGTTCAGTTTGTATTAGCAGAGCACTAAACTGCCAGCAGAATGGGTATTTTTAAATGTATTTTTATATATTTTTTGGTGCTGCTGTTATATTAAAGGAGTTCTCTGGGATTTTGATATAGACGGCCTAACCTCGCAATAGGCCATCTATATCAGATTGGCGGGGGCCTGATCTAACTCCCATCACCCCCCCCCCCCCCCCCCCGATCAGCTGTATAATGAGGCCTCAGTGCTCTGTGAGCGCTTAGGCCTCTTCCTAGGCCATGAGATGTCACGTGGTCTAGACGCAGCTCTGTCCCATCCAAGTGAATAGCTCAGTTGCTCTTTCCATGTAATAACTATACCCCTCTCTAATGTGGCCATGCCTTATGGGGGGTTTTCTGGGAATTAAATATTGATTACCTATATCCATATATCAAGCACAGCATTTTCTGTTGTATAGTGGTTGTGTTTTGTATTGCATCTCAATCCTATTCACTTGAATGGGGCTTTGCTGAAAAAGGTCATGTGACCAATGGCCCTAATGTCACAGGCTGTAGCACTCACCTGAGCACCGCAGCCCCTTCACATAACTTCATTGCACTCCCACCGATCAGATAACGATTGGCTAGCCATGCTCAACTCTCAGAAATCCTATTTAAACACAGTCAAGCAGGTGGACATGTCAATGTTATGTACAAAGATCACCAAATTCCACTCCTGAAATGCTCTGTGCTGTAGTGAGAACATGCTCCTTTCCCTATGAACCTGTTATCTCCATTCTCCTGCTCACATATTGCCTCAATAACATACAGCCCTGCCTTCATCTGAGTCGACAGGTCACTGCCTCCCGCAAAGTCAGGTTACTCTCCTCCTGCTGCCATCACCGATTCTACGATCTGATTGGTTACATGAAGCACTGTCGCCCGCAGCATAACAACTTATCTCCTCCTCATTACCATGATCTGATTAGTTACTGTTGCAGGATGTTCTATGTCCTACCCAATTGTAAAGTGGGTCGAATCAGACTAAAAACCAAAAGCTCTCAAGTTGTAATCTGGTGCACCTAAGGGTGGGTTCACATGACGCTTTTTGTTATACCCAAAAACAGTATACGTTAATGAATGCCTCAGACAGATGCCGTACTGTGGCATCTGTCACCATAGAGTTCAATTGTAAAAAATTGTATACTTTAAAGGGGTTGTCCGGGCTTTTACTATTGATGACCTATCCTCAGGATAGGTCATCAATATCAGATAGGCGGGGGTCCGACACCTGGGACACCCCCACCGATCAGCTGTATCAGGAGATGATGAGTGCAGTGTGCATGTGCCATCTCCCTGTTCACTGCTGCTGTCTATGGCAAAGAAAATCTGATATTAATGACTGAGGCCTCATGCACACGACCGTTGTTTTATTCCGTGTCCGTTGTGCCGTTTTTCGTGATTTTCTGCGGACCCATTGACTTTTAATGGGTCCGTTGAAAACTCGGCTAATGCACCGTTTGTCATCCGCGTCCGTGATCCGTGGTTTCAGTCCGTAAAAAAAATATATAACCTGTCCTATTTTTTTCACGGAAAACGGTTCACGGACCTATTCAAGTCAATGGGACCGTGAAAAAACGCAGAGGCACACAAGATTGTCGTCCGCGTCCGTTTTTTTTTCCTATCATTTGCATGGCAAACTTGACTTAGATTTTTTTTTTACTTTCCTTTATGTCTGGAGATCCTCCAAAAATAAAGGAAGACACACGGAAACGGATCACAGAAAAACGGAACCCCATTTTGCGGAACGGAACACAACAACGGTCGTGTGCATGAGGCCTTATCCTGAGGATAGGGCATCAATAGTAAAAGCCTGGACAACCCCTTTAACGTATTTTTTTTTTTTTTTTTTTTTTGCTGGACTTGTGGTATATGGATGCCACAGTATGACATCAGTTTGAAACATCCGCTAACGTATACAGTTTTTTGGGTACAGTAAACGTATGACAAAAACGTGATGTGAACCCGCCCTTAGTGTATTGAGCTGATGTTTTTTTTTCTTTTCAGCTCCAAAACTGAAGGTAAATGCCGATCTGCAGGATTCAGGACGATTAAATACACGTCTGGTCAATTATTGGTGATATCAACCCCGGAGGCTAACCGGAGGTAATGGTTAGTGACAATTAGTCACTGGAAGAATTGCGTTACTTAAAAAATACATCCCTTCCCCGACACCATGCCTGAAACTTTTTTTTTTTTTTTTTTTCCCTTTCCAATGAAGCTGGAAGCAAATGTATCCAGGCTTTTGCTTTCCTGGGTAATGAAGTAATAAATAATTCATGCAAACCTACACTCCATCAAACGTGCATTGTTACTGGCTTCTAATGTAGAAAGTATCTTTGGCCGGAGCTGTGATGGCACCATCTCTCTCTCTCTCTCTCTGAAATAGACGATGCAAATCTCCACCGGAGTGACAGACAGCGGCATCCAGCTTTGTTTCAAGGGTATTCTTCCAATGAAGAGATTAGTCTAATTCTTGTTCTCCTTAGGCGGTGAAATGGATAAGAGGGTGCGGGACGGGATGTATTTTCCAGTGATTGATTTGTACAATTTCTTTTTGTGCTTTATTCTAAATTGGCCTCTAGGCAGCGAGAGCCGGATCAGAATGGGATAGAGTCACAGCTGCAAAGAAAACTTGTCACCTGATGTATCCCTGTTATCATTAATCTACCTTTATTTTCTGAGGGGGAACAAGAAGGAAGACAAATAGCTACATGTATCTGAGCTGGGCGAACAGTAACTGAGCTAGAAAAATGGCAACAATGTATATTGGGTGAGGGGGGTGTCGGCAATCTACCGTAATTGATCCCCCAAACTGAATGTATTTGATCCCTCTGTTTCCCCTCAAACCTCATTGTCCCTATTGAAGCAACATGTTTATTTTTCTTCCAGCCCTGACTCGCCTGTGGATTTTATTTAATTTTAAAAAAAAAAATTGTGGGGGGGGGGACGGGGGGGACACTATTCCATTGTTTATATAAATTGGTCATCTTGATCTGAATACAGAAGAATACAATACTAAGAATACAAAAATATGGCTGTTTTATTTTATTCTAAAAACAGCGCCATAATGGTCTATGGGTTGTGTCCGGTATTGCAGCTGAATCTCATTCACATCAGTGGAGCTGAGCTGCAGTACCAGACACAACCCATGGACAGGGGCGGCAATGTTTTTTGGGGGAAAAAAAGCATCCATGTTTTTTGTTTTTCTAATCGTGGACAACCTCTTTAATATAAAGTGCTTCATAAGGGTACAGGCACACGTTCAGGATTTATGTGCAGACAATCCGCACTGAAATCCGCAGGTTTTCGCAGGGAAATCCGTGTGGTTAATGTGGCCTCCTGCACACGACCGTTGTTCTGGTCCGCATCCAAGCTGCAGTTTTAGCGGCTTGGATGTGGACCCATTCACTTCAATGGGGCCGCAAAAGATGCGGACAGCACTCGGTGTGCTGTCCGCATCCGTTGCTCCGTTCCGTGGCCCCCTTGCAGACAAGAATAGGCATTTCTACAATAGGCCGCCTGTTCTGTTCCGCAAACTGCGTAAGGCACACAGGCGGCTTCCATGTTTTGCGGATCCACAATTTGCGGACTGCAAAAAACGGGAATGGCCGTGTGCATGAGGCCTTACATGCAGATTTTCCTCTCCCCTTTGAAGTGCATGGAGAAAATCCGGTTTGGAAAATTAAAATAAATTGACATGCTGCGGATTTTAAAATCCACACCATAGGTCAAAATCCGCACTGAAAAAATCTGCATCCTGTGCATGAGAATTTCAAATTCTCATAGAATACAATGTACATAACCTATAGTGCGGTTTTTCCGTGCAAAAAATCTGCATGCAATCCTGATCGTGTGCATTTAGCCTTAAAGTGAAGCAGTGTTAGGTTGCATTCACACGTCCGTGGAACACAATGTTCGTGTGATACTGGCCTGGTTTTCTTCTGAGTGCAGGAGCGCACGGCGTCATTGGTTGCTATGACGCCGTGCGCTTCCTGCTGTGGCTGCAGCACAGTAATACACTGGTATAGATCATACCAGTGTATTACTGCACTCCGGCGGCAGCAGGAAGCGCACGGCGTCATAGCAACAAATGACGCCATGCGCTCCTGCATTTAGAAGAAAACCAGGCCAGTATCACACGAACCGTGTTCCACGGACGTGTGAATGCAGCCTTATAAGACAAGTCTGATATCATGATCCACTTGAATTTCAATTCAAACTGGTGTAGAAAGGTTTCGGATGTTGGTGAAAGTCCATTTTGCAATCAAATTTGTGTCTCTTTAGCTATTAATAATAATAATAATAATATTATTATTATTATTATTATTATTATTATTATTATTATTATTATTATATATATATTTTTTAAACCCCTTGAGCAGGGAGTGGGTGGGAGGAGGCAGGCTCCATGGCCTGACTCCCTTAAAGGGTTTCTGTCATCAGAAATTGAGTTATGTAGCTGACTGACATTAGCGATGACATTAATGTAATTGTGTCCCTGCCGTCGCGTTCTCCCCAAAAAATAATACACGTTTAAAATATGCTAATGAGCCTCAAGGTGCTATGAGGGCGTTGATTCAGCACCTAGAGGCTCGGTCTACAAACCATTTAGCACGGCCAGGTCCTCTTGAGTGACGTCCGACTTCTCCTAATCGGCAAAGAAATCCCGCGCCTGCGCCGCCCCCTTTTGTATTCGACGCAGGCACAGTAAGTGAAGGACGCGCTCCTGGTGCCGGCTTCCTGCCAGCGCCGAAGGAAGGAAGCCAGCACCAGGAGTGTGTCCTTCACTAACTGCGCCTGCGCCGAATATAAAATGGGACGGCGCAGGCGCGGGATTTCTTCACCGATCAGGAGAAGTCGGACGTCACTCAAGAGGACCTGGGCGTGCTAAATGGTTCGTAGACGGAGCCTCTAGGTGCTAAATTAACGCCCTCATAGCACCTAGAGGCTCATTAGCATATTTTAAACGTGTATTTTTTAGGAGAACAGCGTCAGGGACACAATTATAAATCACACTGTTATATACTGCTGACATTAGCACATCGCTAATGTCAGTCAGCTACATAACAGAATTTCTGATGACAGAAACCCTTTAACATGTGCACCAGAAAAACTAGAGCACATTGCACCAGGTATCCAGCTTCTGGGAAGAGTAGATTTCAGTTCTGGCGCATGGGCAGCCCAACATACACCACAGTTTTTCAGAGACATGCGTCTCCTAATAATTATGGCTTATTTCACCCCCAACGCAGGACAAATTAAGACCAAATCTACCCCAAAGAGCTTTATGGACTGCAGTGAGCCTAAGGGAACAAGAGGATGCATTCAATTGCAATAACGTTATTGCCTTAATAATACATTTTAGTTGGCAGACCCAATATTCATCCAAACAGTTGGCAAAGGAAATTTGACTCGCCCAAACTAATGACATCTTGTCACGAACCAGCGGGTGTGAACCCACTGTGCTACGTGTCCTACCTCCTCTAAAGGTCATCGTCTAAGTGAACCCCTCAATCGTCACAGTACCCCTGATGGTGGGGATAGACTTTCCCGAGGGGAACACCAGGTTGCTACCTCTTGAGGAGGATAGGCACAGGAGGCAGCTGATCCAAGCGGACCAGGAGGTACCTGAGAAAGGTACCAGAGGTGCAGGTAGTATCAGCAGAGTCGTGACCAGGAGCAACAGTGCAGGACCGAAGAATGAGGCAGAGGCGAAGTCAGACGGGCAATAGGTCAGGGCAGGCGGCACAGGTACAGGTATGGCAATCCGGATTGGCAACAGGAGAGTCAAGGCAAGCAGGCAGTGGTCAAACAGGTAGCAGAGTCCAGGAACACAAGCGTATATTAGGAACCTTAGCAGGACACAAGGACTTTGTCACTGAGGCATCTGGGAAGGAGGCTGAGCCACTTATATATGTGCAGAAGGGCTAGGATTGGTTGATTATGTCACATGATCCAACCCATAAAACACAAGAAGTGACGCGCGCCGGCCCTTAAGGAAATGCTGCAGGAAACAAGCAGCAAGCATGCTGTGGCCAGAGTTGAAAGTAAACACTGGCAGCAGATAAACGCTGAACGCGGCGCCCGGGACCACGGTGGCGCACAGCAGCCAATATTACACATGTCTTGTGGATAACCCATCATGACTGATATAGATTGGGTGAGTCCTGGATAGAATACAGATCTGCTCCTATAGCAGTGTCTGCACATTGCTGTATGCTATATATAAAGGGCTGGCGAGCCGGTGCAGTATCGGAGTGCTAGTGGGCCTGATGGCATGATGTGTCATGGTGTACTCACTCAGGTCATTGCTCCCTGGGGATCGGTGCAGTGAAAGGATGATATAAGGAATCTTGGCCAGAAGTAGAATAATACAATTCTGTCTTTACTAAGTGCAAAATAAGAGTTATAGTGCATCCAGCAGAAGTTTCTACACAGTGCATTTTCTCCTCCCAGATGATGGCTGGCAAAGTGACAGATGATGGCACCTTTTGGTATGCTATCTTGCTGATGCCTCTCCCCGGAACTTCTGGCTAATAGCTGTAAGCTGGCACTTGTGTCTGTAGGTGTCCACTGTGCAATGCAGACAATTTTTGACTTGGCCTGGCCTGCATGTAATCTAGGTGATAGGTGTCTAAGCCGTAGTCCCTCAGTTGCAACAAAGTCTGGCTAGCCTTGGTTGCTTGTTATTCTGCTGACTGTAATGCTGTATCCTTTCAGAATATCTGTAGTTTTTGTCTTTTGTAGTTTCTCTTGCGTAGTGTTCTCAAAGATGAGTTGGTTCTCTGGTGTGTGTCAGATTTAGGCATCCTGCACACGAACTTGCGCTGCCCGTTGCCGTATTGTGGACCGCATTTGCAGATCTGCAATACACGGGGCGGCATTCCGTGGGCATTCCGCATCACGGATGCGGACCCATTCACTTCAATGGGTCCGCAAATACGGACATGTGGAATGGTGCGTAATGAAACCCTACGGAAGCACTACGGAGTGCTTCTGTGGGGTTTCGCCCCGTATTTCCGTTCCGCAAAAAGATAGAAAATGTCCCATCTTTTTGCGGAACGGGCGGATTGTGGATCCATTAAAGTTAATGGGTCCGTGATCCGCTGTGGCTGCCCCACGGTCGGTGTTGGTAGCCTGGAAAAGCTGGGTGATAAATTTTTATTTTTTATTTTTTTCTGTTCTGTTTGATGGCCGTGGATCTTCCTTTCTGCACTTCCAGCAAATAACTGCTTTTGCCACGGGAAAGCCAGAGCCTACATTACATAGAGGGCATTCACATGGCTATAGACTGCCAGATCAGTATATATTTTTAGGGACAGTTCACATCTCATTTGTGAACATGTTTAATGTACACAGTCACAATTAACACATATTAAGGCCCCATGCACCCTGTGTATAACAAAGGAGTGTCCATTTGGCAGAATCCTGGGCTGGTATGCATCTGCCTACTTTACGTTATTTCTCCATAAATGCGTTCTTCTTTGACTCCTATTATAGAGGGACACATACAACATGTATAGAGAAAATTTGATATTTTCCTTTAGTGGTAGTCAATTAGTGATCCTGAGCGAGGACCCCCTCCTAATTACAAGCAGAGCACATGGACAGTGGTTAAACTCTACTATTTGTTTACTGTTATAATTGCGGGGGAAAATGACCTTCAAAAGGTCCACAGAGCATTGATTTGCAGATTATTGCACTAGTCACAGCTTTTTTTTATAATTTTTATTTTATTTTTATTTTTTACCACTTAGGCCTTCTACAGGTTTAGTGCTCATTCAAACAACCGTGTCCTGTTTTGCGTTCCGCAAATTCCAGATCAGCAAAACACAGCTACCGGATGTGTTTGTAGACTACACATGTCCGCTGCTACATAGAAAACGCCTATTCTTTTCCGCGATTGCGGACAAGAATAGGACATGCTCTATATGTTTTGCAGGGCCGCAGAACAGAACTTTTGCGGCCCCATTAAAATGAATGGGTCTGCACCAGTGCTGCAAAATTGCAGAACAGATGCGGCCCCATTAATACATTCATGAGAATGAGCCCTTAGGCAGTAGCCTTCTTATACCCGTGTGATTTAAAGGGGTTGCATTTATCATGTAGAGAAAGTTAATATAGGGCTCTTGTGTTATTGTGCTTGTCCATATTGTCTCCTTTGATGGCTAGACAGTATTTTTTTTTTCACTTTCTACACTGCTTGTATCCAGGGGTTATGACCACCCCGCAATCCAGCAGAGGTGGTCGTGCTTGCACACTATAGGAAAAGGCAATGATCTCTCTGGTGGCCGGGACTGTGGGAGTGCGCATGGGCTGGTACTTTTTTCTACACCTATCCCTTGGTTGAAGTTGATGGACTTATGTCTTTTTTCAACCGTATTAACTATAAAGCACGGCCACTGCTGCTGGATTGCAGGGTGGTTGTAACCCCTAGAAACTAGCCGTATATAGTGTAATGGGAAAGTGAATAAAGCCAGCAAAGGAGGCAATATGGACAATCAAAACACATTAGTGTCACATTAGGGCCTTGTATTAACCTCTTGGGGACACATGACGTACCGGTACATCATGATGTCCTGGTACTAAAGGCGGACGGTGATCGGAACTGGGTGCCTGCTGAAATCAATCAGCAGGCACCCTGGGTCAATGGCGAGGGGGGGTCCTGTGACACCCCCCCCCCCTTACGGGGACCGCTGCGGATTAACCCTCCCTATGCCGCTGACCGCGGCATTGAAGGGGTTTGTGTCGGGTGAGCGCATCGAGTAAAAAAAAAAAATGATTTAAATAAAATTAATAAAGTAAAAAAAGAAAAAAAAAACGCCCCTTTTCCCTAATTTTATAATAAAAAAAACCAGAAAAACACCCCACACATATTAGGTATCACCGCGTTCGTAATGACCGGCTCTATAAATATATCACATGATCCACCCTGTCCGATAAATACCATAAAAAAATAAAAAACCTTACATCACAAAAAGTGCAACACCAAGTGATCAAAAAGGCGTATGACCCCCAAAATAGTACCAGTCTAACGTCACCTCATCCCGCCAAAAAATAGTCCCTACCTAAGACAATCCCCGAAAAACAAAACAAAAAAAACTATGGCTCAGAATATGGAGACACTAAAACGTCATTTTTTTTGTTTAAAAAATGCTGGTATTGTGTAAAACTTAAGTAAATAAAAAAAGTGTACATATTAGGTATCGCCTCGTCCGTAATAACCTGCTCTATAAAAATATCACATGACCTACACCTAACGGTGTAAAAAATATAATTTTTTTTGTCACCTTACATCACAAAAAGTGTAATAGCAAGCAATCAAAAAGTCATACGCACCAAAAAGTAGTGCCAATCAAACCGTCATCTCATCCCGAAAAAAATGAGCCCCTACACAAGACAGTTGCCCAAAAAATAAATAAAACTATGGCGTTCAGAATGTGGAGACATTAAAGAATCTTTTTTTTTTTTTTTTTTTTTAATGCTATGTTATGTCATATTTGGTATTGTCGCGTCTGTGACAATCTGCTCTATAAAAATGCCACATGATCTAACCTGTCAGATGAATGTTGTAAATAACAACAAATAATAAAAACTACCAAAACAGCTATTTATTGTTACCTTGCCTCACAAAAAGTGTAATATAGAGCAACCAAAAATCATATGTACCCTAAAATAGTACCAACAAAACTGCCACCCTATCCCGTAGTTTCCAAAATGGGGTCATTTTTTTGGAGTTTCTACTCTAGGGGTGCATCAGGGGGGCTTCAAATGAGAGATGGTGTCAAAAAACCAGTCCAGCAAAATTTGCCTTCCAAAAACCGTATGGTATTCCTTTCCTTCTGCGCCCTGACGTGTGCCCGTACAGCAGTTTACGACCACATATGGGGTGTTTCTGTAAACTACAGAACCAGGGCCATAAATATCGAGTTTTGTTTGGCTTTTAACCCTTGCTTTGTAACTGGAAAAAATTGATTCAAATGGAAAATCTGCCAAAAAAGTCATTTATTTTTATTTTTATTTTCTCTATTTTCCCTTAATTTTTGTGGAACACCTAAAGGGTTAACAAAGTTTGTAAAATCAGTTTTGAATACCTTGAGGGGTGTAGTTTGTAACGTCCCCAAAAAAAAAAAAAGGCATTCCCAAAATGTTCCAAATATGAAGTAGACAAATGGTAAATGTAAAATAATAACTATTTTTGGAGGTATTACTATCTATTATAGAAGTAGAGAAATAGAAATTAGGAAATTTTCTAATTTTTGGGCAAATTTGGTATTTTTTTTTACTCCATTTTACCAGTGTCATGAAGTACAATATGTAATAAAAAAACATCTCAGAATGGCCTGGATAAGTAAAAGCGTTTTAAAGTTATTCACACCTAAAGTGACACTGGTCAGATTTGCAGAAAATGGCAACTTACATGCCCCCGGTATTTCTTCATCATTAATTCATTTTTCTTTCTGTGCCCCCGTTTGTCCGCGCTGCCCCCCCCGGAGTATTTCCCGCCTTGTATGCTAATGAGCTCGGCTCAACTGGGCAGGCATTAAAAGTTCTCCCGGGCGTGTCATTCTTCTCCCTGGCACAGAGCGCATCCAATCAGCGCGCTCCGCTCTTAGCCAGGGAGAAGACGTTCCAGTTCTCGCGAGATTCTCGAGAACTGGAGCGATTTCATCTGTCCGGAGCCAGAGAATCTCGCGAGAACTGGAAAGTCTTCTCCCTGGCTAAGAGCGGAGCGCGCTGATTGGATGCGCTCCGTGCCAGGGAGAAGATTGACACGCCCGCCAGTTGAGCCGAATGGCTCATTAGCATAAAAGGCAGGAAATATTCCGGGGGGCAGCGCGGACAAACAGGGGCACAGAATGAAAAATTAATTCATGATTAAGCAATACCGGGGGCATGTAAGTAACGCTATGTCTTTAGTAAAAAAAAAATTGGGGGTGAAAGGTCCTCTTTAAGGTGAAATATGTCTGCGTCCTTAATGAGTTAAAGGGGTTATCCGAGAGTATAAAAAGCCACCCAATATGCCGAGCCCCTCACACTGAATATATGTTCCCTGCTCCTGGTCCCCTCACTGCCGAAAACCTCAAACTGCACTGCCGATAACATGTGGTGTCGGGGGAGCAGCCAATGGCAGGCAGGGACGGGGACGAGCCTCTCTAGCATCGCGGGTGATGCTAGGAAGGCTCGTCCCTATCCCCGTCTGCCATTGGCTGCTCCACCCCCCGACACCAGATGTTTTCATCTTTCATCAAGGGGAGAAGCAGCAGCGGGGTGCAGAGACCAGGAGCGGTGCGGGGAGTGGGGTACGTATATTTTCTGTGAGGGGCCCGGCATATTGGGGGGCTTTTTATACTCTTGGATAACCCCTCTAACTTTTTCTACATTTATAAATAAATACTATTTGCTTTAAGGAAGTATGGGTCATAAAGAGACATTAGGTGATTTTTGTGCAAGCAACCCCCAGTAAGAAAATAAAATGTACTTTTTAAAAACAGGCAAATCCCCCAAAAAGAGAGAGAGAGCGCAGCCTCCTCTCATGTGTCTGGTTTGTAAGCGAAATCGCCTGCAAGCTGCAGAGGAAATGATGAACTGTACACATTAAAACAGTTCACAATTTCACATTTTAATTGCTCTTAAATTCAACATATTCATCACTGGCGAGCGGCAAAATAAAGAGAGATAATGTTTTGTTTGCTATAGCCTAAAGACTAATTGTGTCTCTGAGATGGTCGCGCAAGATTGCCTTGTGCAGATCACTAATGCGTTTCTCCAGAATCAGGGCCATTCCTCAAAATATCAGAGACTTAAAAAATGAATGCATTTTAGGAAAAAAAACAAAACTACCGTGTACGTTGTAGCAAGGAGATTGTAATTATGTTTACATTTAAATGTCTTTGACCTTTGATATAGATATTAATTCTTGCTGTGCAACGGAGAAGGAAGACATCAATTTTAATGCTGAAGGGGGATTTCTGGAGAATGTAATAAATGAACGCACTCGCATTCATTCTAATGATGAAGCGCATCAGCTGAAACTCCAATGTAAATCTCAGAATATTCCTATTCTATAAATAAAGAAGCGGAAAGTTAAGACAAAAGACAACTGTATCATTTCTACAACCAGTTATTGAGCTTTGGGGCTCAAGTGATCAAAACTAGAGGCAAGATAATCTACCAAGGAGCGGTATTATAGTAGTTATATTTTTGTACATAGGAGCAGTATTATAGTAGTTCTATTCTTGTACATAGGGGGCAGTATTATATTCTTGTACATAGGAGCAGTATTATAGTAGTTCTAGTCTTGTACATAGCAGTATTATAGTAGTTATATTCTTGTACATAGGAGGCAGTATTATAGTAGTTATATTCTTGTACATAGGAACAGTATTATAGTAGTTATATTCTTGTACATTGGAGGCAGTGTTATAGTCATTCCATTTCTTTTAATAGAGGAAATTATTATAATAATGGTAATAGAATAAAGCTTTTCCAATTAATGTCCCCACGGGAGGTGTCACTTCGTTCTTCCACTCATTTTGGCAGTTCATATAAAATGTATTACCCAGCAGGTGGTGACAAAGAGCACAGAAGAAAGATCATCCAATAGCATGAAAATATAAACTGTTTACTTGATCCTGAAGCGTGATGGACGTGACATAAATAATAAAATACAGCTTTTTAGTTCTTGCCATTGTCACACAGTGTTACTTGGGAATGTTTCCAGTGCTAATATCACTTTTGACTGCAATTGCTCTTTAATACTGATTTGCACTGGGTAATAGAACTAGTGCCATGCTGAGATAGGCAGATGTGTGGGTGAAGAAAGCAGGTTCGCCAGGGCGCCTTCATCATTAAAACGCAAACCTCTAGCTACCCTGATTTTCTTTCCAAGTCCCTGTAGCAGCTTTGGTTGATGCATTTACCCGTATTAAACAGAGCTGAATTTTGCGAAGCTAATGCACTGCAGCATTTTATTTTTTAACAGTCATTACACAGTGAATTATACTTAATTGCAGCGGTTCCTAACGTTATGTGCCAGTGTGAGAAGTGTATTTTAATAAGATTTTTTTTTCTTCCTTTTCCGATTCTTTTAATTGATTCTCTACAGTGAAAAAAATCATCCAGTAGTTCTGAAAGATTTTGAGGTGAAATAAGGATTTTTCTTTCCAGTAGAAAAATAAACCTGCTGCAGCTATGATTTAAAAAAAAAAAAAATGGCCTTAAAAATGCTGCAGTTTGTCCCCTTCAATTCTTTGTGAGTCACTTAAAAGCAATATGCGCTGTGTATTCCCGAGCATTTATCACTGTCCCTTTACTCTATCAAACACATTTTAGAAGACTAAAAAAAATAATAATTATAAACTCGCATTCAAGTTAGAGACATTTAAAGTGGCTTGAAATCCGCCAAGTACACGAGTGCCTGCCCTCTAAGTATTCGGAGACCTTTGCCTGTGACACTGACAGCTCTGTATGTAAAGCAGCCTGTTGATTCTTTATATTTCCATTTGCTATAAGAGAGGAAAAAAAAGCTTCAGTTTTGTCCCAATTCATTGTCAATTGTGACAAAACTGAACAGAACGGAGTGCTCCAAAATGCATTCCGTTCTGTTTAGTTGCGTTCCCATACCGGAGATCAAACCGCAACATGTTGTAGTTTGCTTTCCGTCCTGGGATGCGGAGCAAGACCGATCCGGCATGACCCCTAATGCAAGTCAATGGGGACGAATCAGTTTTCTCTGTCACAATCTTCCACTATAACAAACGGATCTGTCCTCTATTGACTTTCAAAGGAGTTCATGACGGATCCGTCTTGGCAATGTTAAAGATAATACAACCGGATCCGTTCATAACGGATGCAGACGGTTGTATTATCGGTAACGGAAGCGTTTTTGCTGAACCCTACCGGATCTAGCAAAAACGCTAGTGTGAAAGTAGCTGTCACGGACGCTCCCGTGGCAGGTGCCAGGAGATCGGAGAGACTGGCAACTCATGGGTTAAATTGACAAGTTCACTGTTGATATTATTGTGTCTGTGTTTTGGTGAATGCCACTCCCTTTCCTTCAGGTGTTGCTTGTTGGTAAATTACTTTTCCCATAAGTAGCCGCTTCTCACTCTTGGAGGTGCGGTTTATAGATTTTCTTCCTGCCTTCTAACTAGCTGGTCGGTTGTACTCTGTGGTGCGTCTGGAGTTGCCAGTTTTCTACTTTCAGATAAGTCTTGTCTTATTGTTTTGTGTTTGTTATATTCCCTGTTTGTATCTGGGCCTGAGACAGAGACTTCCATTCGTCTATCTGGGAAGGAATGGGTTGTCTCTGGTCCTAACCTTATTCCAGGGCCTTATAGGGAAATCAGGGCCTAGGTATACTGCATATGAATATTCCTACCTTCAAGGTCTATTCATATTGATAGGTAGTTAGGGCCCGGATTAGGGTTGTCTAGGAGGTGACCTGTTTCTTCCCTAGTTTCCAGGCCCAGTTACTGTTCCCCTTCCCTCCTGTGTTTAGTGTGGACTTTTTTCCCCCACACTGATCCTGACAGTAGCCTTATCTTTCTAATATCCTGGATGTATCACAAACCTATAGTAACCTTATAGTATAATTGGTGCCCCCAGAAGAAGTTTTTGTCAAAAACGCACGCTGGGGAGTGCGGTTCTCCTGAGGTATTTACATATTATGGGTAGTTGATGATGACTTTCATGATTCATTTATTTATCACTAATGTAGGAGAGGAGGGCTACTTGTAAGATATGGCTGCATCATGCTTTAGCACTGGCAACTGATTTATATCACTTTTTGTTACTTAGTACGTGGTACATATTTTGCAATCTAGTAATTACCTTTTTATAGCCATCCTCCTTTGAGATTATACCCCCATTTTTTTCCCCTCGGGTAGTACCGCACCTTGTATTCATGTGATTTATCTCTTTTTACCATGCCATGTATATTTATTTAGTAAAAATTGTCATGTTTTGAGCTACAAGGAATTGTGTGCCTTTTATGTAGGTTATTTCAGTTTATTGAGAATCGGCTCATTATTGAGGGGTTTTCTTGGCATTTTGACACTTTTTACCCTAGTTTAGGGTTGATGTTCATTTTTAAATTTTGTAACCTTCATGTAATAAATACAATTGGACATGGAGGTGATGTACAGGGACACTGCTGTCTGTCAACAGCAGAGGGCACCAGATACTTGGTCAGAATGGCAGAGAAGGATAATCAGCCTGGACAGGGAGTGGGCAGGGAATACTACTCCAGTGCGTGCACGTGTGTGCCTAGACCAGGTGTGATGATCAGTCAGAACCAGAGCAGCCAGAGTGGAGAACTAGAGCAAGAAAGAAGAATTCTCTTCACTGGCCTTGGTGGTGACATGTTCCCAATTGGCACCTGACCACAGATACTCAGTGGTCATGTACCTCTCGTGGTATAACTACTATAATACTGCTGAAACCAATGAAAGGCTGCAGCTGTCCACGTGACCACATATGCGGTAACTTCCAGTCTGCCACAGACCAGACGCTGTGGGTTTAGTACACTCAAAGCTGGAACCCTGTGACATTGAAAGGAGTATTTTTCTTTTCTTTTTTGTTGGGGTGGGAGGGGGACAACCGTTGATGCTGAATATGGAGAGAGGTAGGCGAGTTAGTTTTTGTATTAGTTAAAATAAAAATAAAACTCTAAATCCTATACATATTCTGGATCTATTCGGACTGGAAAATATTGAGTTATAGGTAGGTCTCCAGAATGTTGCAGATTAATTCTTACTGATCTTTGGCAAACATTAATAATGTATATAAATAGTATGCACTAAACCACCAGGTAGGTAAGGATTGGTCAGTTTATATTACTAGCTGCACATGCATGCAGCTACTAATAAGCATTATAACACTAGTAGCACTGATTTCAGATTACACGCAGATCCGCGCTGATGCTGCGCTTGGAACATGGCCGCTGATGTAAGGTTCTGTCCATCAGCGCCCTCCATTCACTTACAATGGGGGCAGACAGGACAGACTATTGCATTCATAGTCTGTCTCCTGTGTAAGTGAATGGAGGCTGCTGATGACGTATCCTCAGGATAGATCGTCCATATAGTCACTTGAATATTGTACACAGGGGCAGTATTATAGCAATTATATTCTTGTACAAATGGAGGCAGTATTATAGCAATTATATTCTTGTACATACAAGGCAGCGTTATAGTAGTTATATTCTTGTACATAGGAGCAGTATTATAGTAGTTATATTCTTGTACATAGGAGCAGTATTATAGTAGTTATATTCTTGTACATAGGAGCAGTATTATAGTAGTTATATTCTTTTACCTATGAGGCACTATTATAGCAGTTATATTCTTGTACATAGGAGCAGTATTATAGTAGTTTCTTCTGCATAGTGCCAGAATTATAGTAGTTGTATCCTTCTCCGATAGGGGCAGTGTAAGGTCCCATGCACACGACCGTATGGCTCTGTAAAGCAAAAAAACAAAACAGTGGCTGACATCCGTATTTAATTTTAATTAAAATTTATTTTGTGGATCCATCGTAACAATGCTTGCCCTTGTCTGCAAAATGGACAAGAATATGACGTTAGATTTTTTGCAGAATCAACTTAGGCTACTTTCACACTGGCGTTTTGAATTCTGTTTGTGAGATCCGTTTCCGGGATCTCACAAACGGTTCAAAATGGATCAGTTCAGCCCCAATGCATTCTGAATGGATAAGGATCCGTTCAGAATGCATCAGTTTGGCTCCGTTGCGCCTCCATTCCGCTCTGGATGCGGACTCCATTCCGTGCCTCCACATCCGCCTGGCGATGTGGAGCCAAACAGATCTGTCCTGACTGTGAGTCAATGGGAGTGGATCCGTTTTCACTGACACAATATGGGGCAATTGAAAACTGATCCGTCCCCTATTGACTTTCAATGTAAGTCAGGATGGATCCGTTTTGACTTTCTTCTTCATAATGCAAATGCAAACGGATCCGTTCTGAACGGATACAATCGTTTGCATTACAGGTGCGGATCCGTCTGTGCAGATACCAGACGGATCGGCACCTAACGCAGGTGTGAAAGTAGCCTTATGCCCATATGGACAAGAAATGCACACGGAGTCATTTCTGTTTTTTTGTGGTCCCATTGAAATGAATGGTTCCGCATATGGGCAGCAGAGAAACAATATGTTTGTGTGCATGAGCCCTTAAGCTCATGATCCATGCTACTGTATATCAACTCCATGTTGACAAGTCTCTATCTAAACTCAAAAAGTTAACAGCAAGCGGTATTTTATGTCTGTGCTGGTCTTGTTACCAGGTTCCTTTTCACCCCTTCTACCTGTCGTGCTGCATATTATTGAGGCAAAATGGACTTTCCCCAGCAGAAAGCCAATTATAGTGTGGTCCTGATTGTAGTCATTGAGTTTGGATGTATTCCTGTGCCCTGTAATTTATCGCTTTCTCTCCCATGGCTTGTGATTTTCAACTTGGATCCTTCTTAGTGAATTCTTCATTGAAGTTCACATGAAATAATGAAAAGACATTGAAATTATAATCTCCACTTTGATCAGGCAAAACGATTCATTAATAACTAGTCTGCAGAACGCATCAGGTTCCGCCCATACGATCCTGCAGTATTCGAAGCATTACGTTCGAAGACCTCAGCGTGACACTTAGATTCCTAATTTAACCCAGTATTGATGGATTCAGTCGGAGCACTTAAGGTTTGTGTTGTCTTCAGAAAAAAAAAAAATGAGCAGCTAGGGAGGCTGTGTAGGGATCCGGAGTGACGCAGGACCCTCGGAGCAGGTTAGTATAATGTATACGAGGGGCCTGGGCATTGGGGAGGATACTTGGGATAACCCCTTTAAGCTGGTGCATCATAATAATATGTTCTCATAAGATTAAGCGTAATGCCCCTGGAGGTTCATGTCCATTGAAATCTAATATGTGCTACACACACTTGGCTACAGGACCATCTGAGGTGCAGTTTTGACCAAAAGTTTTTATTCTGAGCCATGGCCGTGACTCATTAATTTGCATATGACATATGCTTTGAATCCCATCTATATATGTTGGCACAATATAAAGCTTGTTATTATCATTTGAGGACACGTGTTGGTGTTGGCTTCATCTTGTCCACTGTTTTCTACCTCTTGCAGCCACTAAAGTGCTGCTCAGTCCACCCGTGGACAAAGCAGTCTTTTACTGCAGGTGAATGTGGAGCTCTCTCCTTGCGCATGGACTGGTAGGAGTTAATCGTCATGTTGCTAGCTCAGTATACTTGTTTTTAGATCACCTTTGTAACTATAAATATCTGTTTTCTCACATGGCTTTAATGTAACACTTCTCTTCTATATTTGAGAGGGTGCACTGAAATATTCGTATTTGTCGTACGCACGTCATCACTCTGCTCCCTCAATGAGACTGAGTTCTATTTCTGTCAAAGGTGTTAAATCACCTCATGGCAAATTCATATTCGTCTGTTTTGTCATGTACTTTAATCATCTTCGTTATAATGAATCTTTATGTGCATATATTATCTATACACCACACAGGAGAGCTGACAGATCCTCTATACTACACCACACAGGAGAACCGACAGATCCTCTATACTACACCACACAGGAGAGCTGACAGATCCTCTATACTACACCGCACAGGAGAGCTGACAGATCCTCTATACTACACCGCACAGGAGAGCTGACAGATCCTCTATACTACACCACACAGGAGAGCTGACAGATCCTCTATACTACACCACACAGGAGAGCTGACAGATCCTCTATACTACACCACACAGCAGAGCTGACAGATCCTCTATACTACACCACACAGGAGAGCCGACAGATCCTCTATACTACACCACACAGGAGAGCTGACAGATCCTCTATACTACACCACACAGGAGAGCTGACAGATCCTCTATACTACACCACACAGCAGAGCCGACAGATCCTCTATACTACACCGCACAGGAGAGCCGACAGATCCTCTATACTACACCACACAGGAGAGCTGACAGATCCTCTATACTACACCACACAGGAGAACCGACAGATCCTCTATACTACACCGCACAGGAGAGCTGACAGATCCTCTATACTACACCGCACAGGAGAGCCGACAGATCCTCTATACTACACCACACAGGAGAGCTGACAGATCCTCTATACTACACCACACAGGAGAGCTGACAGATCCTCTATACTACACCACACAGCAGAGCCGACAGATCCTCTATACTACACCGCACAGGAGAGCCGACAGATCCTCTATACTACACCACACAGGAGAGCTGACAGATCCTCTATACTACACCACACAGGAGAACCGACAGATCCTCTATACTACACCACACAGGAGAACCGACAGATCCTCTATACTACACCGCACAGGAGAGCTGACAGATCCTCTATACTACACCGCACAGGAGAGCCGACAGATCCTCTATACTACACCACACAGGAGAGCTGACAGATCCTCTATACTACACCACACAGGAGAGCCGACAGTGACAGGAATTGCCCAATATAGAGCTGTAAGAATATATTGTCTTATTTTCACTTAGCAATGTCCTTGATTCAAGCTGCATACCTTTTTTATATACAAGGGATTTTCAGTAGAATATCACTTTGGACTCTTCTGAACCTGTTATAATGACACAGTCTGCTTCCATTATTGCCATCATTGCTGATATCGTTATATAAAATGTTTCTATTATTTCGTACATTTGTTTCTTCTCAGGGTAAATGTAAGCCGTCTTTAATCTGCTTTCCTCATATTTCGGCTGAATGACTGTAATATTTATGTAAGACAATGCAAATGGTAAAGAAGAATTAAAAAGGGCTGTTTTCTATAATGGGTTTAGTAACGTGGAATGGGTGATGTAATGCACAGCTGTGTAAGCGGCATTCATATGATAACATCAGACCATAAAGGTGAATTATGCTTTAGCATGCAGATTGTGCCCGGCTGTATACCGTACGCCTATATTTGCACTTATTACAGTGTTGGCATTCACAGCATAAGTCTGGAAATCTGTAAATAATTAAACAATAAGAGTCTGCCTATAAAATGAGCTCATCATTATGCAGCAGTTTGATATTTTTATGGAGAGGAGGACATGCGCATCTACATATGGATTTGGCCTATTTTGTTCATATCTCTATACAATGCTGTCTGTATAACTTGATGTTTTCTTAAAGGGGTTGTCTGGCAGGATTCAGTTTTTTATATACGCGTTGGAATAAGTGTTCTTTTGCTTACCTGGTCCCCACTGCTCTCTACTTTCTAGAGCCAGATTGACGTGCAGGGGATAGCGGCTGATCCAATCACTAGCGGGAGCACTGACTCCGGATTTGTTGCAGATGTGCTGTGGATTTCACTTTGTATGTTACAAAGGATGAAATCGGCAGTGGAAATTTACTACATAAATTGACATCCTGCGGATATAAAATCCCCACCACGGGTTAATTTCCATGTATATTCCATGCAGATTTTTAATGCAGCATGTGGATGCATCCATATTGTTGCAATTCAGTAGCAGGATATCTGTAGCGTATGTGTCCTCTGTGGACATATCCCAAAAGTCGACGTCCATTGTAGCCTTTTCATACATGTAGTGAAATTTTGTCCCCCTGGTTTAATTATTTTATTTCACAAAATTTCTTAATAAAAGAAGCAATAAACTATGTACATCAATTGTTAATTATGACTAAAAATATTGGCAGATTGACAAGTAATTTAGTGAAGTAAATTAAAATAAATAGTCGGGGGGGTGGGTGGGGGGGGTGATCTTTGTTTGAACTCAGTAAGTGTTGAGCGAACTTGTGTTTTAAGTTCGGCGTCCAAAGTTCGGGTTATTGAAGAATTCCGTTATGGTCCGTGGTAGAGGAATCCATAACGGGATTCTTCGATAACCGGAACCTGAACTTTGGACACAGAACTTAAAACACAAGTTCGCTCAACACTAATCTCA
The DNA here is from genome assembly GCF_014858855.1 of Bufo gargarizans. Taxonomy (NCBI): domain Eukaryota; kingdom Metazoa; phylum Chordata; class Amphibia; order Anura; family Bufonidae; genus Bufo; species Bufo gargarizans. The sequence goes on from NC_058089.1 coordinate 118,875,994, forward strand.
GGTTATTTAATGTTTTAAAGATGTTATTTTGAAAAGTTCCCCCCTAATGTCCGGCCCCCTCGTATACATTATATTTACCTGCACCCAAGTTGCTCTCCTGATCCCTTCACGGCCGCCACTGCAGCTCCTTGTTGCGCAGATCAAAACGTCCGACGACGGGGGAGCAGCCATTAGCAGGCCGTGGTGGTGACCAGCCTCAGGGGGGCTATTCACTGTCATGGCCTGCTATTGGCTGCTCCTCCTGTTGCTGTATGTTTTGATCCACGTGACGGGGAGATGCAGCGACGGCCATGCAGGGATCCGGAAGAACGCGGGTGCTTGGGAGCAGATAAATGTAATGTATACGAGGGGCCCGGGCATTGAAGGGGATATTTAAAAATTTGAATATAACCACTTTAATATCTTGGCAGAATCTATGTAGGTGGTTGTGCCGAATTTATGTAGAGGCTCCGGTTTCTACATAACTTCGGCGTATCCACTGCCTGTCTAAATCTACGCTAGCTCCCATGCTGACGTACATTTAGACAATTTTCGACGCCTAAAACAGGCATAGAAAATGATAATGGAGACAAGCCTACCGGCCGCCTTATTCCCTGCCCACGCCACTCCACCTTTTTTAGACCTGGCTTCTAATGCCACCATTAAAGGTGTTCTGCAGTTTTTTAAACTGATAATATGTCCTCTAGATAGAGCATAAGCATCTGATCGGCGGGGGTCCGACACCCGGGACTTCTGCCGATCAGCTGTTTGAGAAGGCAGCGGCGCTGGCAGTAGCGCCGCGGCCTTCTCGCTGTTTACCGCAGGCCCAGTAACGTCACGACTAGTATCGCTGGCCTGAGCGGGGCTATTCTCCATTTAAGTAAACGGAGCTTAGCCGCGCCCAGGCCATTGATACTAGTCGTGACGTCACTGGGCCTGCAGTAAATGGCGAGGAGGCCGCAGCGCCGCTGCCTTCTCAAACAGCTGATCGGCAGGGGTCCCGGGTGTCGGACCCCCGCAGATCAGATGCTGATGATCTATACAGAGGATAGATCATCAGTTTAAAAAAACTGCAGAACCTCTTTCATTATGCCATACAATGTAGTGGGAAGCAGTAAAAAAAAAAATCCAAATGGGGTGGAATTGGAAAAGAAAAGCAATTCCTCCACCGTTTTACGGGTTTTGTTTCCGCGGCGTTCCATTTGCGCAACAGACCACATTGCCAGTTTGCCACTTGCTAATACCATCCCTGAATTCGCATACACCATATGCTTGATACATTAATACGCTGTACATAACTGGAAGTAATAAATAGAGCTCCTGTCCTTGTATCTGTGCCCCCCTCCCTTCCAGCAGGTCACAAAGGACCCACAGAGAACGCCATGTAATAATGGCCAGCCGTTATATGTTGCAAAATATTTCCCTTTGTTAACTGCTCTGAAGTACAATGTGGATGAAAACCTTAATGGAAATAAGTAGAAGCAAATGAGGAGACGTCGAACATCTGTACGTGTATTTCTATTTCTCAAGAAAAAAAAATCCCCTTTATACATCCACTCCTTATTATTTTTCTTTTTTTTTTTTTTCTTGGCTGTCGTCCCTTTTCCTTTTATGCCTCTGTAATGAAAAGTGTATTTCAGCTTGTTAAAGTTTGATATTCGGAACCTTTTGGCTACCGTCCAAGTCGAGGAAAAATTGCTCTATTCTACTTCTCAGAGTGGCCAACAGTGATAAAATATAGCTGCCGATGACATTTTTCTTGCGGTTTGGATGGAAAGACGTATCCTATTATCAGCGGTAATTTAATCTATCCCTTTATGGCAATGACCTTCGTAATGGTTTCTGTCTTGTCGTGAATATTATAAAGCAATTTAGTTCGCATTTGCATGATTTTGAAAATTGATTTTTTTTTTCTGGTCGTCCTCTGTCAGTCTAGAAAGAGTGGAGGGCATTAACCCTCACCCGACCATCCCCTTTTGCTCCTGTCATTAGACCACGTAAGTCGGAGTTGGCAGTGATGCTAGGCGGAATTAGCTGTTGATGAAAGGTAATGAAACTCTCTATAGCTCCTGGTGTAAAAAAAAAAAATTGGAATTACGGGCATGTTAAATAAGATATCTTTATTGAGGCCTTAATATAGGGTTTAGTTTATTGCTTGCTCATTAGGTTTTGATTGCTGCAGATAATTATGGGTGAATGCGCTGGAAGGGTGAGATCGCAGGTTATAGGATAATTTAGTGACTTTTTTTTTTGTATTCTGGCTGCATAAACTTTTCTGTTGCTTGTGATGACATCTAGAAGAAGCGGCCAGGGAATCTTCAGATTCATGCAAACCTAAGGCTGGGTACTTCTGGTCATGGACCTCCTTCAATGTGTGCGACATAACTTATTACCGAAGGGGCACTACTGAGGCACCCAAAGCTTGCCCAGCTGATCCCATGCTACTTGCCCAATCCTATGGAAAGTCAGTTACACAGGTTATGCCTACATTCCCACATTTATTGATTAGGCAATGTTATTCGAGTAGTATGTGCATAGCTCCAAGCTATCTTGTTCTTATGCCGGATTGCTCCTGGAGATCGACCTCAAAGGGGATGGAGTCTTTAACCTTGTGCCGCATTGTTGGCATTCTGGGATGCCTGGTGTGTTCTTCGGGGAGAACAGGACATGGCTTGAAGGGGTTATCCTGTTAGGACAAAATTGAGGATAAGTGTGTGATTCGAGGAGGTTGGTCTGCTGGCACCCACACTGATCGGAATAACAGAGGCAAGTTTACCTCCATTTGACTAGAGCAGTGGTTACGCACGGGCTTTGCCACTCCTTTCAGCTCTATGGAACTTATGTAGATAGCTACAGTATCCTAGAAAAGTGAGTACACCCTTCACATTTTTGTAAATATTTTATTATATCTTTTCATGGAACAACACTGAAGATCTGACACTTTGATACAATGTAAAGTAGTCAGTGTACAGTTTGTAGCCAATTAGCAGTTTTAATTTTTTATGTACCCCAAAATAATACCAATAGAACTTTCACCTTATCCTGTAGTTTCCAAAATGGGGTCACTTTTATGGAGTTTCTACTGTAGGGTGCATCAGGGGTCTTTAAATGGGACATGGCATCTAAAAACCAGTCCAGCAAAATCTGCCTTGCAAAAACCATACAGCGCTCCTTTTTTTCTGCGCCCTGCCGTGTGCCCATACAGCAGTTTACCACCACATGTGGGGTGTTTCTGTAAACTGCAGAATCGGGGTAATGGATATTGAGTTTTGTTTGGCTGTTAACACTTGATGTGTTAAAGATAAAAATGGATTAAGGGTACTTTCACACTTGCGTTAAACTTTTACGGTATTGCGTTCCATCCTAGGGGCTCAATACCGGAAGAAAACTGATAATTTTTATCCTAATGCATTCTAAATGGAGAGCAATCCATTCAGGATGCATAAGGATGTCTTCAGTTCAGTCACTGTACGGATTTTGGACGGAGAAAAAAACTCAGAATTCCGGATCTGGCATTATTTTCCATTGAAATGCATTAATGCCGGATCCGGCCCCAAGTGTTCCTGAAAAACGGATCCGGTTGTGAAAAAGATGAATACCGGATCAGTTTTTCCGGAGAGACAGATCCGGTATTGCAATGCATTTGTGAGACTTATCCGCATCCAGATCCGTCTACAAATGGTATCCGTCGGTATACAGATTGCTGGATCTGGCAGGCAGTTCTGGTGACGGAACTGCCTGCCGGAATCCAACAGCGCAAGTGTGAAAGTACCCTTAAATGGAAAATCTGCCCAAAAAGTCAATTTTAGAAATTTCATCTCCATTTTCCTTTAATTCTTGTGAAACACCTAAAGGGTTAACAAAGTTTGTAAAAATCAATTTTTAATACCTTTTATGGGTGCAGTTTATAAAATGGGGTCATTTTATGGGTAGTTTCTACTATTTAAGCCCCACAAGGCGACTTCATAACTGACCTGGTCCTTAAAAAGTGGGTTTTGGAAATTTTCTTCTAAATTGCTTCTAAAATTCGAAGCGTCCTAAAAAAAAGTAGTTGACAAAATGACTCCAACATAAAGTAGACATATGGGGAACGTTACGTAATACCTATTTTATGAGGTATCTCCTTTTTTTTTTCTCTTTTTTTTTAAAGCAGAGAAATTGAAATGTAGAAAATTGCTAATTTTTCGAAATTTTTGGTAAATTTGGGATTTTTTTCATAAAAAAAGGTGAAATATATTGACTCAAATTTATGACTGTCAGGAAGTACAAGGTGTCACATCTCAGAATGGCTTGGATAAGTAAGTGTCCCAAAGTTATTACCACATAAAGTGACTCATGTCAGATTTGCAAAAAATGGCCTGGGCTGGAAGGTGAAAACCGTCCTGAGGTAGAAGGGGTTAATGGCTTTGTTGTTGTTTTGAGGACACACCAAATTTATACTGTTATACAAGCCGTACACGGACTACTGTACATTGTATCAAAGTGTCACATCTTCTGTGTTGTCCCAGGAAAAGATAGAATAAAATATTTACAACAATGTGAGGGGCGGACTGACTTTGAGATATCGCCAGAAGCCTCATAGAGCTGAATGGATCGGTGGGCACGCATGCCGTTTATTTGCCCGCTGTGTTATACCATATGGTATACAGTAAAGGTATACAGAGGTTTTTTGCCATTATAATTTTGGTGTATATTTCATTTGAAATTCACAGCCCATTCATATGGATTTCTGGCTGCACTGTGGGAAAATTATGTAGTGGATGTGCAAGTGGCATGTCGCCTATTGTGAGTGGAAAACATAAGGATTAGCCCCAATTCATAATGATGAGTAATCTTCACATGGCAGTGCAAACTGCAGATCCGGCGCAGAAAACCAATTATCAGTCTTGGATTTTTCCCATGGAAAATGCATATTGGAATTAAATTTAACAGGAGAACCTAGCTGCGGGAGGAGGTGTTAATTAATGGTACTGTACTGGTTCTACAATAGCTGGAAAGCACAGCTTGTTTAAAGGGCTGTTCCAACTTCAAATTCACAGGGTCTTCCACAGATCTCAATAGAGAGACCGTTCGGCTGTCTATTTAGTCTCCCTTAGCTTGCAGGATAGAGATCCCCCATTCTCCGGATATGCCATAAACATTTTAGTTTATGAACCCCCCCCCCCTTGACTTTCACAGATGCCTCCAGGTGGATCTGACTTATTATATTTTACGACTGATCATTTATTTTTTTGGGCTGCAGAGAAATGAATTGTCTAAAAGACATAGATTATTGAAAGCCGGGGCCATTACAAGATGATCCATGTTTACATCTGCTCAGAGAGGCCAAACTGTTTTATCTGTCAATGGCTGTCCTCCTCGGTCATTTGTTTCAGGAGCAGAAGACTCCTTCTCCTGCAACTAAATACGTTTGACCCTGCTGACCTCGGACACTGGCAGGAATAATTGGGTGTCGTTCCCTTGGAGTTCTACTTTAAACTTTGTCTGCCGAAACAGTGTATGCATATGTGTATGTATAGTTATATTTACATTATTGTTACAGTGTTGCAAATCTGCAAATTATACTGTTCTAGACAATAAATGGGACATCGAAATTCCTACAAAAATCCCAAATAATATGTCTACTGTGCCATATATGACCTAGTTAGTCTATTTTTACCCTTTTAATGTTAACAGGTTTGAAAAAAGAAATATCCTCAGTCACATTTTTCCCTTGTGCACCTTCTGACTGTCCCCCTGCCAACTGCCACGAGCCTCGGCTGTCCCCCTGCCAACTGCCACGAGCCTCGGCTGTCCCCCTGCCAACTGCCACGAGCCTCGGCTGTCCCCCTTCCAACTGCCACGAGCCTCGGCTGTCCCCCTGCCAACTGCCACGAGCCTCGGCTGTCCCCTTGCCAACTGCCACGAGCCTCGGCTGTCCCCTTGCCAACTGCCACGAGCCTCGGCTGTCCCCTTGCCTACTGCCACGAGCCTCGGCTGTCCCCTTGCCTACTGCCACGAGCCTCGGCTGTCCCCCTGCCTACTGCCACGAGCCTCGGCTGTCCCCCTGCCAACTGCCACGAGCCTCGGCTGTCCCCCTGCCACGAGCCTCGGCTGTCCCCCTGCCACGAGCCTCGGCTGTCCCCCTGCCACGAGCCTCGGCTGTCCCCCTGCCACGAGCCTCGGCTGTCCCCCTGCCACGAGCCTCGGCTGTCCCCCTGCCACGAGCCTCGGCTGTCCCCCTGCCACGAGCCTCGGCTGTCCCCCTGCCACGAGCCTCGGCTGTCCCCCTGCCAACTGCCACGAGCCTCGGCTGCCCCCCTTCTGACTGTTATTCCTAACTTTTCCGTGACCTTTGTCACACCCACACCGTTCCCTTCTCTACTGTTAATTTATTTTGCTGTCACACTGCAGGGTGCCTGGTCCTTCGGTAAGGACTGTGGAATTTATCATATGCCAAAAAGTATTTGAGCCCATAATATGAAACCAGGATCTGTTTGCAAACTGTTCAGTCATGCTGATCCTATGTGAATCGTATTAAGGGTCAGGGAAGGTGTTAGCAAACTGTTAGGCATGGCCACGTTGCTGGTAGGTGGGACCATTGCAAACATACAATGATGGGAAAGTCTGATGCAGAAGTAATAATATAATAATTATAAAATGTATTTATATAGCGCCACAATATTCCGCAGCGCTTTACAAGTTCATAGGGTTCATATGCAAAACAAAAATAACTGGATAATATGCAACTGAAACACCAGGAGTCAGGGCCCTGCTCGCAAGAGCTTACAATCTATGAGGGATTGGGGGTGACACAAGGCAGTTGATTGTGATAAGTAGGATTTGAGCCATTATTGAACTGACAGGAGTGGTGCCGGCCGATCTGCTTCGGGACTACTAGAGGATTGAGTTCAGGCCAGAGGAGTTGGTGGGGGGAGGTTTAGTCGGGGAATAGTCAGTTTAGGTAGCTTGATAAGCCTGCCTGAAAAGATGTGTTTTTAAGGCTCGTTTGAAGGTGGAGAAGTTGTGGATTGACCTAGTATTCCGGGCCAGAGTATTCCAGAGAGTAGGTGCAGCTCGAGAAAAGTCTTGAAGACGGGAGTGAGAGGTGCGAATTATGGAGGTTATTAATCTTAGATCCAAAGAAGACACAGTCGTCACACCGTGTATCCGAGACGCGGTATGCGCGTCCAGGGTAAAAACCTCACGTACTTGTACAAAGAGGACTGGCACTCGCTGAAGTAGAATATTCCAGAGAGTAGGTGCAGCTCGAGAAAAGTATTGAAGACGGGAGTGAGAGGTGCGAATTATGGAGGTTATTAATCTTAGGTCGCTAACAGAACGGAGAGCACGAGTAGGGTGGTAGATGGACATGAGGGAGGAGATGTATGGAGGTGCAGCACTGTGGAGAGCACGAGTAGGGTGGTAGATGGAGATGAGGGAGGAGATGTATGGAGGTGCAGCACTGTGGAGAGCACGAGTAGGGTGGTAGATGGAGATGAGGAAGGAGATGTATGGAGGTGCAGCACTGTGGAGAGCACGAGTAGGGTGGTAGATGGAGATGAGGAAGGAGATGTATGGAGGTGCAGCACTGTGGAGAGCACGAGTAGGGTGGTAGATGGAGATGAGGAAGGAGATGTATGGAGGGGCAGCACTGTGGAGAGCACGAGTAGGGTGGTAGATGGAGATGAGGGAGATGTATGGAGGTGCAGCACTGTGGAGAGCACGAGTAGGGTGGTAGATGGAGATGAGGGAGGAAATGTATGGAGGTGCAGCACTGTGGAGAGCAGGAGTAGGGTGGTAGATGGAGATGAGGGAGGAGATGTATGGAGGTGCAGCACTGTGGAGAGCACGAGTAGGGTGGTAGATGGAGATGAGGAAGGAGATGTATGGAGGTGCAGCACTGTGGAGAGCACGAGTAGGGTGGTAGATGGAGATGAGGAAGGAGATGTATGGAGGTGCAGCACTGTGGAGAGCACGAGTAGGGTGGTAGATGGAGATGAGGAAGGAGATGTATGGAGGGGCAGCACTGTGGAGAGCACGAGTAGGGTGGTAGATGGAGATGAGGGAGATGTATGGAGGTGCAGCACTGTGGAGAGCTGTGAGGGTGAGAAGTTTGAACTGTATTCTGTGCTGGATGGGCAACCAGTGAAGTGACTGGCACAGACTAGTAGCATCAGTGTAGCGGTTGGATGGATAGATGAGCCTGGCTGCAGCATTTAGAACAGACAGAAGGGGGGAGAGTTTAGTGAGAGGGAGTAAGTAAGCAAGGCATTGCACTTGTAGAACTCTGCATGATAAATTGACATGCTGCGGATTTAAAATCTGCACAACAGATCAAATGCACGGCATTCACAGCAGCAGCAAGGTAGAGGAGTGTGGAGATGGTGCTAATCTGTCATGGATTTCACCCATTGCAGTGCAAGTCTGCAGCAAAATTGGCCACACACACTGCAAATTTTCTGCTGCAGAAAATCCACAGTAGACCTGCCAAGTGTGGTTATGCCTTCCTCTTCCACAGATGTTTACCACATTCTTTCAAATGGGCAGTGACAACCCGTGTCACACAGGCTGTGATTGTGACAGTGTCAGAGATGAGAATTTTTATAGTTCAGGTCTTGTACAGTGTGGACTTGTCTCTGGATTTGACTACCTTCCAGTCCACCGCACCACATGGAACAGCCGATGGAGGCGAAGCATTGTCCTACTGGGAATTTGCCCTGTCGATCTATTGCCAGTCCACCCTAGCTTTCTCTTTGTGCAGAACAGAGTCTTTACTTGTTGCAGGAATTTGTATCCGCGCTATGGCAGCACATTGCTAATTGGCAGCTAAGAGCCCAGGTCTCCGTAATAAAAGCTGCAACGGCTTCCGAGTCATCCCGCAGCAGGAGGTATAAAGGTCAGGCTGAATATTTCTCTGTAATTTGACAGACACTCTGGAAGTATTGCTGATCTCATTTATGGGCAGATAATGCAATATTCTCCTTCCAAAGTTATTATAGATTTCTCCCCCCCCCTCCCTTCTTTTCCCCGTTGTGCTAATAAAACCGCAGCTTTCCTTGATTGACAATGGCAACGCGATGACCTGAACCCATTAAATCGGTGCCATACATTATAAATTTTAACGTAACATGAAACATTCTTTTTAATAAGTCGTGGAGAATAACTAGGTCATTATTTTTCAATTTTTCCTTAAGCAGGTGCAATGTCTACAGAAATAGACTCTTATGTGCATAGTAACTGGAGGCAATAGACCGTATAATAGCTAGGGGTTGTGAGCTCCCCGATTTCAGACTTGATATGTCATGAGATGACATATTGGTTACCACATCAGCCGCAGATTATACTATATTGTCCCTCTAATCACATAAGAGCGTTGTCTTTAGATGTATTTCACTTCACCACCCAGGCGTAGTTCAAAGGGATGCAGAGGTAGCCGTTACATCCAGGGCCTAGTGTCTGAGGGGGCCACAAGGCCCTTTTACTAGATACTAAGATACCAGTATTATAAATGGCACATGGGTCTGCTGCACCCCTCCCAACTGGTCCATGCCTCTGCTGTTGCCCTTGCCACTGGCTCATAACTTGCAGTGCCCCTCGCAACTGGCAAATGCCACTGTTGAGCCCCTTACAAATGGTGCAAGTCTCTGCTGCTCTACTGACGTACTGACGAAGGCCTCTGCTCTGCCGCCAGCAACTAGTGCAGGCCTGTGCAGCACCTCTTGCACATGGCGCATGCCTCTGCAGCAGTCCTTGTGACCGGTGCTTGCCTCTGCAGCGCCCCTCGCGACTGGTGGACACATTTTCAGCAGCACTCATTCTCCTTTAGCATCCCTTGCGACTGGCCCACGCCTGTGGTGAACCTCTTGCAGCTGGCACACTCCTTTGCTTCAGCCATTGCCGTCAGTGCGCTGCTCTAGTGCTCATCCCGACTGCTAAACCGTAAAACAAGATCATTGACAGCAAGAATTAACTTTCCCCAAATCTAGCGTAATGCATAGCCCCACTATTGTGTGCCGCCCCCCCCCCCCCACCCACCCCCATCCACCCCCATGTCAGCTCTTAGAGGAAATTTTAGCAATCTCTTTTCTGTGCCATAAAAATGCAAAAATAAAATTTCTTTGTGCACACAAATTGAGCTATTTTCTAAATCATTTCAGGTTATATGACCGATGTAATAATTGTGGTATCATTCTGAATGTGCTAAAGAGGTGATAATTTCACTGCCTATATTGTTTTCCTGCTTATTAATGGTTCTACTGCCGAAATAATTTTTGATATAATCGGCATTGGAAATGACAAGCAAATTAAAATGCATTTGATTTGCAATCTATAATGTTTAATTGCTGCTGCACGAAATGCTATTGATGGATTCCATGGGCTATTGACTGATAAAAGGCAGGGTGCAGCGCGGCGTGTGCTGGGGGTAATCGTCCTGCTCCCAGTCACTTTAATATATGATGCAGTCAGGGCCCAATAAGTATGCAGCACGGAGCAGCCATTAAGGATTTTAGAATATTTTTACTCCATTGTAATAAATATCCTCACCATTCTTAATGGATGTTAATGGAGCCTTGTCTTTCCCCGGAGAGCCATCTTAGCTTACAACGAATGGATTCTTTACATGTGTTTATTGTGCTTTTTGTCAGATAAATACACATGTAATCCGTCGTTTCCCTCCTGTGGACAATTCCTTGCGTTTTGTAATGATTTAAAGTATCTAAAGTTAGTTGCATGTTCTTTTTTTTATTCTTTGTCTAAAGTATACAGACTCCATGTTGAAGCTCACTACTAAGTACATAATTAGACCTTGGTTTAATGAAAATCAGATCTCCATCCTATAACTTCCTGCCAAGCTTGTGATTATACATGGTGAAAGAGGTGCAGTGTAAAGCATGGGGAGCACAGCAGCAGATGCAACCTCTGAGATAGGCGGTGGAGTACATCTGTTTGTGTTTATGTAATATAGGGGCATCCACAAATATCATAGGGCCCCATAACAAAACTTAATAAGGGCCCCCAGTAAGATTCTCTGACAAACATACTATATTTCTTTATTTGTGGAGGAATCTTGTATTAAAGTCACTCTTTTACTCAATTTCTTTGAAAAAGTGGAGCAGATGCTTTAGAAACAGGGCATGCGTTCTGACTACCATATTTCTCACTGTATTTAAACCATTTAATAATGGCCCTCTGTAAAGATCTCAATCCTTTGCTTATCATCAAATGGTATTTGATAAAACCTGCTGCCTGCAGCCACCTCCATTAGGGGGAGCTCAATGCATAAGAAATGATTCAGTTACCATTGAACTCAAAGGAAACTATTAAAGAGGACCTATCCTCACTCTGGACATGTCTGTTTGAATAGCTTCATGCATTTCCCATATAATAACAATTCTGTAGCATCTATTCTTATGTCTGTATGTTGTGCCATTCCTTTATTATTTCTACTAGAAGTTATGAATGAATTGCTAGCAGTCTGCAGTAAGTGTACAGAAAGGAGGTAACCAGTTGGGGGCGTGTCCCTGCACAGTCTGAAAATGGCAGCACTGATTGGATAGAGTGAGTCTGTGCAGGTACCCCCCCCCCCCACCCCACCCCCCCCAGTGGCGTAGCTATAAATGACTGGGCCCCACAGCAAATTTTTAAATGAGGCCCCCCTCCCCCAGTGATTTTTATTTTTTTTGCAACCCTTCCCTTTCATGCCGCCCCATTTCTGTGGCTAGTAAAGATCGGTTTCCTACACTCTCCATACTGCCATTGTATATAATTTCATTGTGTAATACTTTTGAGGGGGCCCTGACAAAGTCTTTTAGTCCTCCTCCTCTTGGATGCGCTCCATCTGGGTCAGGGCCCCTAAGCAGCCGCTTCCCCTGTAGCTATGCCCCCCCCCCCCCCTAACTAGTTACCTCCCCTCTGTACCCTTACTGCAGACTGCTAGCAATTCACTCATAACTTCTAGTAGAAATAATAAAGGAATGGCACAACATAGAGCCAGAAGAATAGATGCTCCAGAATCATTATTACATGGGGAATGCATGAAGCTATTAAAACAGGCATGTCAGGAGCGGGGACAGGTCCTCTTTAAAGTCTCTATGCAATGAGCACACCTTAGGGTACTTTCACACTTGCGTTGTGAGGACCCAGCAGGCAGTTCCGTCGCTGGAACTGCCCGCCGGATCCGGAAATCCATATGCAAACGGATATAATTTGTAGACTGATCTGGATGCGGATCCGTCTGACAAATGCATTGAAATACCGGATCCGTCTCTCTGGTGTCATCTGGAAAAAGGATCCAGTATTCATTATTTTCACATTTTTAAAGGTCTGCGCATGCGCAGACTGGAAGACCAGATCCGTAGATGCGGCAATTTTAATGGCTAATACATTTCAATGGAAATTAATGCCGGATCCGTAATAGGGACTGAACTGATGCATCCTGATGAATACTGAACGCAATGCTCTCCATTCAGAATGCATTCGGATTAAATTCATCAGTTTTTTTCCGGTATTGAGCCCCTAGGACTGAACTCAAGACCGGAAAAGTATAACGCTAGTGTGAAAGTATCCTAAGCTGCAGTTCTTTTAAACTGATGACTAGAGTTGATCGAACCCGAACTGCAACGTTCGGGGACCCGGACCCAAACCCAAACTTTTTCACTGAAGTTTGGGTTCGGTGTCCTGGTGATTTTATTATTTTCCGTTATAATGCAAAATAAAGGTTATAATGCAAAATAATAGCATTCTTAAAACCGAATACTAAATAAAATGTCTACTGAGGGGTTAAAAATAAAACTCACCTCATCCACTTGATCGCACAGCGCGGTGACGTCACCACAGGTCCTTCTATCGTCATTCAGCAGGACCTGCGGTGACGTCCTTTTGAAGATATCGGCTGTGCGATCAAGTGGATGAGGTGAATTTTTTATATTTTTTTAACCCTTCAGTAGAGTTTTTATTTTGCATTCTGTTTTAAGAATTCTATTTTGTGTTATAACCATGTTATAACGTAAAATAATAAAGTGAAGTTCGGGTCCCCATTGACTTAAATGGGATCCGGGGGGAAATTCGGGTCCTGAACCCGAACTTTGACCCGAAGTTCGGGCGAGCCCGAACTTCCACGGTTTAGCTTAACCCTACTGATGACCTATCCTCTGGATAGATCATCAGCATTTGATCGGCGAGGGTCCTACACCTGGGACCCCTGACGATCAGCTGTTTGAGAAGGCATCGGCACTGGCAGTAGTGCCACAGCCTTTTCTCAGTTTCCCTCAGGCCCAGTGACGTCACGACTTGTATCACTGCCCTGAGCGGAGCTAAGCTATGTTCACTTGAAAGGAGCTTAGCCACAGCCAGGCCAGTGATACTAGTCGTGACTAGAGTTGAGCGAACACCTGGATGTTCGGGTTCGAGAAGTTCGGCCGAACTTCCCGAAAATGTTCGGGTTCGGGATCCGAACCCGATCCGAACTTCGTCCCGAACCCCATTGAAGTCAATGGGGACCCGAACTTTTCGGCACTAAAACGGCTGTAAAACAGCCCAGGAAAGGGCTAGAGGGCTGCAAAAGGCAGCAACATGTAGGTAAATCCCCTGCAAACAAATGTGGATAGGGAAATGAATAAAAATAAAAATTAAATAAATAAAAATTAACCAAAATCAATTGGAGAGAGGTCCCATAGCAGAGAATCTGGCTTCCCGTCACCCACCACTGGAACAGTCCATTCTCAGATATTTAGGCCCAGGCAGAGGAGAGAGGTCCCGTAACAGACAATCTGGCTTCATGTCAGCAGAGAATCAGTCTTCATGTCATAGCAGAGAATCAGGCTTCACGTCACCCACCACTGCAACAGTCCATTTTCATAAATTTAGGCCCAGCACCCAGGCAGAGGAGAGAGGTCCCGTAACAGACAATCTGGCTTCATGTCAGCAGAGAATTAGTCTGCATGTCATAGCAGAGAATCAGGCTTCACGTCAGCCACCACTGCAACAGTCCATTTTCATAAATTTAGGCCCAGCACCCAGGCAGAGGAGAGAGGTCCCGTAACAGACAATCTGGCTTCATGTCAGCAGAGAATCAGTCTTCATGTCATAGCAGAGAATCAGGCTTCACGTCACCCACCACTGTAAGAGTCCATTTTCATAAATTTAGGCCCAGCACCCAGGCAGAGGAGAGAGGTCCCGTAACAGACAATCTGGCTTCATGTCAGCAGAGAATCAGTCTTCATGTCATAGCAGAGAATCAGGCTTCACGTCACCCACCACTGCAACAGTCCATTGGCATATATTTAGGCCCAGCACACAGGCAGAGGAGAGAGGTCCCGTAACAGAGAATCTGTCTTCATGTCAGCAGAGAATTAGTCTGCATGTCATAGCAGAGAATCAGGCTTCACGTCACCCAACATTGGAACAGTCCATTGGCATATATTTAGGCCCCGGCACCCAGACAGAGGAGAGGTTCATTCAACTTTGGGTAGCCTCGCAATATAATGGTAAAATGAAAATAAAAATAGGATTGAATGAGGAAGTGCCCTGGAGTCCAATAATATATGGTTAAGGGGAGGTAGTTAATGTCTAATCTGCACAAGGGACGGACAGGTCCTGTGGGATCCATGCCTGGTTCATTTTTATGAACGTCAGCTTGTCCACATTGGCTGTAGACAGGCGGCTGCGTTTGTCTGTAATGACGCCCCCTGCCGTGCTGAATACACGTTCAGACAAAACGCTGGCCGCCGGGCAGGCCAGCACCTCCAAGGCATAAAAGGCTAGCTCTGGCCACGTGGACAATTTAGAGACCCAGAAGTTGAATGGGGCCAAACCATCAGTCAGTACGTGGAGGGGTGTGCACACGTACTGTTCCACCATGTTAGTGAAATGTTGCCTCCTGCTAACACGTCGCGTATCAGGTGGTGGTGCAGTTAGCTGTGGCATGTTGACAAAAGTTTTCCACATCTCTGCCATGCTAACCCTGCCCTCAGAGGAGCTGGCCGTGACACAGCTGCCTTGGCGACCTCTTGCTCCTCCTCTGCCTTGGCCTTGGGCTTCCACTTGTTCCCCTGTGACATTTGGGAATGCTCTCAGTAGCGCGTCTACCAACGTGCGCTTGTACTCGCGCATCTTCCTATCACGCTCCAGTGCAGGAAGTAAGGTGGGCACATTGTCTTTGTAGCGTGGATCCAGCAGGGTGGCAACCCAGTAGTCCGCACAGGTTAAAATGTGGGCAACTCTGCTGTCGTTGCGCAGGCACTGCAGCATGTAGTCGCTCATGTGTGCCAGGCTGCCCAGGGGTAAGGACAAGCTGTCCTCTGTGGGAGGCGTATCGTCATCGTCCTGCCTTTCCCCCCAGCCACGCACCAGTGATGGACCCGAGCTGCGTTGGGTGCCACCCCGCTGTGACCATGCTTCATCCTCATCCTCCTCCACCTCCTCCTCATCCTCGTCTTCCTCATCCTCGTCTTCCTCGTCCTCCAGTAGTGGGCCCTGTCTGGCCACATTTGTACCTGGCCTCTGCTGTTGCCAAAAACCTCCCTCTGAGTCACTTCGAAGAGACTGGCCTGAAAGTGCTAAAAATGACCCCTCTTCCTCCTCCTCCTCCTCCTCCAGGGCCACCTCCTCTTCCATCATCGCCCTAAGTGTTTTCTCAAGGAGACATAGAAGTGGTATTGTAACGCTGATAACGGCGTCATCGCCACTGGCCATGTTGGTGGAGTACTCGAAACAGCGCAACAGGGCACACAGGTCTCGCATGGAGGCCCAGTCATTGGTGGTGAAGTGGTGCTGTTCTGTAGTGCGACTGACCCGTGCGTGCTGCAGCTGAAACTCCACTATGGCCTGCTGCTGCTCGCACAGTCTGTCCAGCATGTGCAAGGTGGAGTTCCACCTGGTGGGCACGTCGCATATGAGGCGGTGAGCGGGAAGGCCGAAGTTACGCTGTAGCGCAGACAGGCGAGCAGCAGCAGGATGTGAACGCCGGAAGCGCGAACAGACGGCCCGCACTTTATGCAGCAGCTCTGACATGTCGGGGTAGTTGTGAATGAACTTCTGCACCACCAAATTCAGCACATGCGCCAAGCAAGGGATGTGCGTCAAATTGGCTAGTCCCAGAGCTGCAACGAGATTTCGCCCATTATTACACACCACCAGGCCGGGCTTGAGGCTCACCGGCAGCAACCACTCGTCGGTCTGTTGTTCTATACCCCGCCACAACTCCTGTGCGGTGTGGGGCCTGTCCCCCAAACATATGAGTTTCAGAATGGCCTGCTGACGTTTACCCCGGGCTGTGCTGAAGTTGGTGGTGAAGGTGTGTGGCTGACTGGATGAGCAGGTGGAAGAAGAGGAGGAGGAAGCCGAGAAGGAGGAGGTGGCAACAGGAGGCAAAGAATGTTGCCCTGCGATCATTGGCGGCGGAAGGACGTGCGCTAAACAGCTCTCCGCCTGGGGCCCAGCTGCCACTACATTTACCCAGTGTGCAGTTAGGGAGATATAGCGTCCCTGGCCGTGCTTACTGGTCCACGTATCTGTGGTTAGGTGGACCTTGCTACAGATGGCGTTGCGCAGTGCACACTTGATTTTATCGGATACTTGGTTGTGCAGGGAAGGCACGGCTCTCTTGGAGAAGTAGTGGCGGCTGGGAACAACATACTGTGGGACAGCAAGCGACATGAGCTGTTTGAAGCTGTCTGTGTCCACCAGCCTAAATGACAGCATTTCATAGGCCAGTAGTTTAGAAATGCTGGCATTCAGGGCCAGGGATCGAGGGTGGCTAGGTGGGAATTTACGCTTTCTCTCAAATGTTTGTGAGATGGAGAGCTGAACGCTGGCGTGTGACATGGTTGAGACGCTTGGTGACGGAGGTGGTGGTGGTGTTGGTGGTACATCCCCTGTTTGCTGGGCGGCAGGTGCCAACGTTCCTCCAGAGGCAGAGGAAGAGGCCGAGGCGGCAGCAGCAGAAGAGGCCGAGGCGGCGGCAGCAGCAGAAGAGGCCGAGGCGGCAGCAGCAGAAGAGGTAGCAGGGGGAGCCTGAGTGACTTCCTTGGTTTTAAGGTGTTTACTCCACTGCAGTTCATGCTTTGCATGCAGGTGCCTGGTCATGCAGGTTGTGCTCAGGTTCAGAACGTTAATGCCTCGCTTCAGGCTCTGATGGCACAGCGTGCAAACCACTCGGGTCTTGTCGTCAGCACATTGTTTGAAGAAGTGCCATGCCAGGGAACTCCTTGAAGCTGCCTTTGGGGTGCTCTGTCCCAGATGGCAGCGGTCAGTAGCAGGCGGAGTCTCTTGGCGGCGGGTGTTCTGCTTTTGCCCACTGCTCCCTCTTTTGCTACGCTGTTGGCTCGGTCTCACCACTGCCTCTTCCTCCGAACTGTGAAAGTCAGTGGCACGACCTTCATTCCATGTGGGGTCTAGGACCTCATCGTCCCCTGCATCGTCTTCCACCCAGTCTTGATCCCTGACCTCCTGTTCAGTCTGCACACTGCAGAAAGACGCAGCAGTTGGCACCTGTGTTTCGTCATCATCAGAGACATGCTGAGGTGGTATTCCCATGTCCTCATCATCAGGAAACATAAGTGGTTGTGCGTCAGTGCATTCTATGTCTTTCACCGCTGGGGAAGGGCTAGGTGGATGCCCTTGGGAAACCCTGCCAGCGGAGTCTTCAAACAGCATAAGAGACTGCTGCATAACTTGAGGCTGAGACAGTTTCCCTGGTATGCATGGGGGTGATGTGACAGACTGATGGGGTTGGTTTTCAGGCGCCATCTGTGCGCTTTCTGCAGAAGACTGGGTGGGAGATAATGTGAACGTGCTGGATCCACTGTCGGCCACCCAATTGACTAATGCCTGTACCTGCTCAGGCCTTACCATCCTTAGAACGGCATTGGGCCCCACCATATATCGCTGTAAATTCTGGCGGCTACTGGGACCTGAGGTAGTTGGTACACTAGGACGTGTGGATGTGGCAGAACGGCCACGTCCTCTCCCAGCACCAGAGGGTCCACTAACACCACCACGACCATGTCCGCGTCCCTTACTAGATGTTTTCCTCATTGTTATGGTTCACCACAACAACAAAAATATTATTTGGCCCAATGTATTGTATTCAAATTCAGCGGGATATAAATTTGAGGCCTAGTATTTAGGCGCTGGGTGACCGGTATGGATTTAGTGACAGAATTAGACTTGGAAATGCACAGAAGCGTGTGTGTGTGAAGTTATTCTGAATGACCCAATGTGCACCTTGAATATTATATACCCTTTTAGGGATAGATTTCAAATAGCTCTGATATAGCAGAAACCACTAAATTATGAAATTGCTAAATTGGGAATTGTATTTCAACCCTGAACAAAAAATGTGCTTTGACGGACACTAAAAAACTTGCCCAGCCACAACAGTACAGCGGTATCGACAGATTTAGCGGGATATAAATTTGAGGCCTAGTATTTAGGCGCTGGGTGACCGGTATGGATTTAGTGACAGAATTAGACTGGGATATGGCCAAAAAATAACCACACTATTGCTGGTTAAATGCACTTGGTGTGACAGCTTGACCAACCACACTACTGAGGGTTAAATGCACTTGGTGACGGGCGCAGCTTGCCCCTGATGTAGTATATGGCCAAAAAATGAACAGACTATTGCTGGTTAAATGCACTTGGTGTCACAGCTTGACCAACCACACTACTGAGGGTTAAATGCACTTGGTGACGGGCGCAGCTTGCCCCTGATGTAGTATATGGCCAAAAAATGAACAGACTATTGCTGGTTAAATGCACTTGGTGTGACAGCTTGACCAACCACACTACTGAGGGTTAAATGCACTTGGTGACGGGCGCAGCTTGCCCCTGATTTAGTATATGGCCAAAAAATAAACAGACTATTGCTGGTTAAATGCACTTGGTGTGACAGCTTCACCCTGATGTAGGCTTTAGCCAAAAAACAACCACACCATAAATGCACTTGGTCGCAGCTTGGATGCACTTGGTCGCAGCACCGCACAAGACACAAAATGGCTGCCGATCACCCCAGAAAAAAGTGACTGACAAACGGTCTGGGCAGCCTAAAAACAGTGAGCAATTGAATTTCAGCAGCTCAATGATGCACAGCTGCAGATCGATCGATTAATCAAGTCCTTTGGAGGAGTTAATCTGCCTAATCTCGCCCTACTGTCGCAGCCGCAACCTCTCCCTACGCTAATCAGAGCAGAGTGACGGGCGGCGCTATGTGACTCCAGCTTAAATAGAGGCTGGGTCACATGGTGCTCTGGCCAATCACAGCCATGCCAATAGTAGGCATGGCTGTGACGGCCTCTTGGGGCAAGTAGTATGACGCTTGTTGATTGGCTGCTTTGCAGCCTTTCAAAAAGCGCCAAGAAAGCGTCACAAAAGCGCCAAGAAAGCGACGAACACCGAACCCGGACTTTTACGAAAATGTCCGGGTTCGGGTCCGTGTCACGAACACCCCAAAATTCGGTACGAACCCAAACTATACAGTTCGAGTTCGCTCATCCCTAGTCGTGACGTCACTGGGCCTGCGGTAAACAGTGAGAAGGCCGCGGCGCTCCCTTCTCAAACAGCTGATTGGCAGGGGTGCCAGGTGTCTGACCCCCTCGCCAATCAGATGCTGATGATCTATCCAGAGGATAGGTAATCAGTTTTAAAGATCTGCAGAACCCCCTTAACCCCCCCATGAAGACTCATGATGACGTATTACCACAGCGCAGGCATACTGTTACGTCACCCAGTTTGCTTTGCTACTTTCGCTGTGCCCTTGTTATCACCAGAAGGACCATGTGGCCATAATACAGATTAGCAGGACCCATGGCGACCAGTTTACCGTCTGACCACTCATTGCTTACCCCTACAAAACATGGATAGTCAGTGCTTTGGTTTTATTCATGGTTAGCACTGCCTAGTAAAGGAGCTTACTACATTTTTGGGATGCGTGTATTAGCCATCTTACATTTCAACGTGGAATAATTGACATTGATTGGATCCACTTTCTGTACAGCTTTATGAGATGTAAAAGAGGCTGCAGATCAATAATAGTATAATACACAGAGTTTACTGATTCTGGACATTAATTACACAAGTGGTATTTTCGCAGGATGCCTTATTGGTGCCAGTTCTCATTTTCTGGACATCTGTCCATTCACTGTAAAGAAAATGTGCTGTATGATGCTGCATTACTAATACAGTCCCGTCTATTTAGCTAAAACTATATTCCCCCACAGCCAGTGCCCCTAGATTTATGTGTAGTATTTATATAGTAAAGTCTTTTGAATCCTTATTGTATACTGGTGTATAATATAATTGTCTTCAAACATTTCTTCTTGCTGTCAGTGAATGCAGTCACTCTCGCTTCCTGTTCCTGACCTAATGCTTATTACAGCTGAGAGTTTGCTACAATTGTATCCAGTCTAGACAATCCTTTGTCAGCTGCACAAATGTTTGGTACAGTGTATCAGTGTAGGTAAAATGTATATAGATAATGTTTAACTCACTGGGGGTCATTGCGCTGCCAGAGGATGCACTTTATCATAAATTAGGCACATCCTCTGGCAGGGTGCGCCTGCAGTGAAATTCTACCTCACTCCCCGAGTTAAGTAGTTTTTCGGCAAATTTTCCGCCTGGCAATGGCGTAAATGTTTGTGAATGAGCTGAGGCCAATTGGGGCGGCTCAGGCCCTGCTCCTGCCACATATGTTTCCATACTTACGACCACCCTGCAATGCAGCAGTGGTGGTCGTGCTTGCACACTGTAGCGATCCCTCATTCTCATATTGTAGAGACTACCGCTGCATGTAAATGAACAAGCAGCCGACTGTTGGGAAGGAACGCTTCCTTCCCGACAACTGGCTTTAAGTCGGGCCCATCTAAACCCACCTTTAGACCGCCAATAGACAATGAAGCTAAGCTAGAATCACCATTTGTAGCGCTACCTTTAATGGAGTAGAACTAAAAGGCAGATAACGAGGAATATCCGGGAAGAACTGCTGTCCTAGGTGTTACTGAAGGTGAGTAGATTTGTGTGCATGGGGGGAGGTGTGTTGCTTAATGAGTTAGCAATCATATTTAATTGTTCTGATTCTTTAACAGCCTCTTATAGCTATTAGAAATAATGAACATGTTCCACACACTCATAAGCCCCTTGTTAAATACTTTAACAATACTCTGGAATATATTTCCTTTCAAATCTGAATAAATACTTTCCTTTCCCCTCTGTGACAGACATGACAAGCAGGGACAACTTTTAAAGGTAAAGCAGCATGGAACGTATATAATGAGGTACTTAGCGTATTAATGTTTCCTTCTAAACAGAGGCTCGACGCAACGGGGATTTCTGCTTAAAAGTTAAAAAATGAAGCAATGTGGCACCTCCTCAGTGCAGAGCTTCATAAACCGTGTTGGAAGATCAAAAGGTAGCATCTGACATTTGGTATTGTAATAATATAGTGGTAATTATGTCCTATGAAAGCAAATTTTGGTTTGCTACAGATATTGATGACCTATCCTTGAGATAGGTATCAATATCAACTGTTGGGGTTTCAACCCCTGAGCCCATCCCCCCCTCCATCTGCTTGTACAGAGTGGAAGCAGAGGCCTCCATCCGCTGTATAGTTTATGGTGCCAGGTGTCAGACCCCCACCAATCTAAAGGATAGGTAATAGATATCTGTAGCCTGGACTTCCCCTTTAATTCTAAGTTAATAGGGGATGCAGAGGCAGTGGGCCTAGTTCAGGACCCTTGCTGTTGGAGGACCTGTCCTGCATTACACAGAGAGCTCATAAATTTCAATATGAGCTGTGTAATAATTTTCCTATGGTGGCACTGCTGGGGAGTTGAAGCTTGCTGCCTTGTTCCCCCACAGATCACAGGTGATCGCTTGGGTGGGTTTCACCAGCAGGACATTCGATAGAAGAAGAAAGAAGGATTGTAGTAATCCTTTAAGAGCTCGAGCCATAAGTGTTATGCGGTCTGCAAATCACGGATCTACAAAGCACAGATCTAGGCCAAGTGCTGGCCGCCATTTATTTCTTAACTTCTGTAGAAATGAAATGTCTTATCCGTGTCTGCAGGGCTGCGGAACTGACATACGGATGCAGAAAGCATGAATGGGTCCACATCCCATCTTAAAAAAAAATATAGATCAAATGTGGACAGAAACTACGGCCATGTGCATGAGCCCTAAGGGTGCCCCAGTGCTGGATTTTTCAGGATATTAGGAATCTCCAACAGAATTCCTGGTAGTCTGGAAAGATTGGAAGGAGAAGTGGTTAAAAAATAAAAATAATAATAATAATGCAAACACAAAAGCGTGGTACTGTACATTTGCTTTTGCATTCTGCCATGTAATAGGACAGGTTCTGGTCTACTGAGTGCCATTGTAAATGACTGGGAATGAACCCCCAACATGCTTGAGGTATATGAGCCGCATGTGTCACATACAGGCTGCTTACACAGAATATGATAAAGTACCATGATCAGAATTTAATCTGCCATTTTAAAGGCGTTGTATGGAACAAAAGAAAAAGCAGTCTGTATCCTTGGATTGTGGAGCGCAAAAAGTTTTAAAAGTTTACGAAACTTAAATTGAATGCTGACCTCGCCTCCTGTTGTCTTTTCTATAGAATCATGATAATCTGCATCATCTTTTTTTTTTATCTGATTCCCTGGGGTTTTATGAGTTTTACTAAATATTGGATGTGACAGGCAATTAATACTCGGTGACAAAAACGAAGAGAAGCAAAAAGAAAACCTTTGACAGGCATCTCCCTTGTTCTTTCAGATCATCTCAAAAGATTAATGAGTTCAGTGATTTATTTGCTTGCACAACAAAAAAGGAGCAGAAAGTGTGCGCGGCGCCATATTTTATCCCCTGCACTACAGAGACAGAAATACAGTTATTTTATCTGCTCTAAATGGACTAAAAATAGTTTTATCTCCAATAAAAGTCTAAATATACAATGCATTCTCAAAGTCTAAACTTTTTTCACATTTTGTTATTGTGCAACCTTGTGTGTAAATGAAATGCACATTTCCCCCATTATTCCGCACTCAATACCCCTTAATGAGAAAGTGAAAACAGAATTTTAGACATGTTTGCAAATTTATTAAAAGTGAACTAGCAAGATTTTTCGCATGGACTCAGTCCCTTTGCTCTGACATGTGAAATTTAGCTCTGTGGCCTCCCATTTCTCTGGATCTCTTTTGAGATGTTTCTACACCTTGATTGGAGTCCAATTGTGGTAAATGTGGGTGATTTGACATGATTTGGCTAGACACTGCCTTGTCTATATAAGATCTCACCGCTGACAATACATATCAGAGCAAAAAACAAGACATGAGGAGGAAAGAACTGCCTGTAGAGCCCAGATACAGGATTGTGCGGAGGCACAGATATGGAGAAACGGACAAAACATTTCTGCTGCTCTGAAAGTTCCCAAGAGCACAGTGGTCTCCATAATTCTTAAATGGAAGACGTTTGGCGCAACGAGGACTCCTAGAGCTGGCAGTCCCACCAAACTAAGTAATCGGGAGAGAAGGGCTTTGGTAAGAGAGGTGACCAAGAACCCAATGTCCACTCTGACTGAGCTCCTAAGATCCTGTGTGCAGATTGGAGGAACATACAGAAGGTCAACCATCATTGCAGTCTCCACCAGTCTGGGCTTTATGACCGAGTGGCCAGAAAGAAGCCTCTCCCCGGTAATAGACACATGAAAGACAGCTGGAGTTTGCAAGAAAGCACCTAAAGAACTCTGTGAGAAACAAGATTCTCTGGTCTGATCAAGACCAGATTGAACTTTTTGGCTTCAATTCTCATGTCTGGAGGAAACCACACACTGCTCATCACCTGCCCAATACCATCCCTACGGGGAAGCATGGTGGGGGAAGCATCATGGTGGGAAGAAAGGGAGACTGGTCAGAGTGGAGGGGGAAGATGGATGGAGCAAGACAGATATTGTTAATGAGAACCTGATTCCGCTCTGGGCCGAAGGTTCACCTTTCAACATTACATTGACCCTAAGCACACATGCGAGATAACAGAGGAGTGGCTTATAGGGGCAACTCTGTGAATGTTCTTGAGTGGCTGAGCCAGAGCCCTGAACCCAGTGAAACGTGGAGACTTGAAAATGGCTGTCCAGCGACGTCCCCCCCTCCAACCTGACAGAGCTTGAAAGGATCTGCAGAGAAGAATGGCCAAAAGTCCCCAAATCCAGTTGTAGAAAACCCTGTTGCATCATCCCCAAGAAGATTGGAGGCTCAGTAAGGCCTCATGCACACTAACATATTTTCTTTCAGTGTCCGTTCGGGGTTTTTTTTTTTTGCGGACCGTATACGGAACCATTCATTTCAACGGGTCCGCAAAAAAAACC
Source organism: Bufo gargarizans (assembly GCF_014858855.1). Taxonomy (NCBI): domain Eukaryota; kingdom Metazoa; phylum Chordata; class Amphibia; order Anura; family Bufonidae; genus Bufo; species Bufo gargarizans. The sequence continues at coordinate 118,900,316 of NC_058089.1, forward strand.
AAACTGGAAGTTACTCCGTGTGCATTCCGTTTCCGCATGTCCGTATTTCCATTACGCAAAAAAATAGAACATGTCCTATTTTTGTCCACATTACGGACAAGGATAGGACTGTTCTATTAGGGGCCAGCTGTTACGTTCCGCAAATTACGGAATGCACACGGACGTCATCCGTATTTTTGCGGCGCGCAAAACGCATACGGTCGTGTGCATGAGGCCAAAAGGGTCTCAATACTTCTCGCCTAAGTAATGCTTTATTCACATGTCTGTGTTTTGGTCAGTGATTTCCATCAGTGATTGTGAGACAAAACCAGGCGTGAAACGACACACAGATCAGGTATATGGAAAAGATCTGCACCAGTTTTGTGTTTAGAGCTACAACTAGTTTTGGCTCCTCAAAATCATGGATGGAAAACACTGACCAAAATACTGATATTTGAATAAGGCCTCATACACACAACCGTATTTTGTTTCCTTGTCCGTTCAGTTTTTTTTTTTTGCTTATAGGATGCGGACCCATTCATTTCAATGGGTCCGCAAAAAATGCGGACAGCACACCATGTGCTGTCCGTATCGGTATGTCTGTTCCGTAGCCCCACAAAAAAAATAGTGCATGTCCTATATTTGTTTCTAGTTTGCGGACAAGGATGGGCATTATTACAATGGATCCGCAAAAAAAAAAAACGGATGCCATACGAACGTGATCCTTCTTTTTTTTTTTTCGGATCTGCAATTTGCGGACCGCAAAACACATACGGTCGTGTGCATGAGACCTAAGGCTACATGCACCCGACCGTGCCATGTTTTGCAGTTCCTCAAGTTGTTGATCCGCAAGATAGGACATTTTTTATTTATTTTTTGGCGGGGCAATCTAACAGAGCAAAGGATGTGGACCGCAAACGCACACTGAGCGGTGTCGGCCCAAACAACGGTCATGTGAATGAGGCCTAAGGCATAAAAGGTCTGAATACTTATGTCAATGCAGTATTTTAGTTTTTACTTTTTAAACAATTAGCAAAGATTTTAAACATTCTGTTTTCACTTTCTCATTATGGGGTATTTACAGATTGATGGGGAAAAACTTGAACTTTTTTTTTATTGTAGCACAAGGATGCCACATAATAAAATGGGAAAAATGTGAATGGGTCTGAAGAGTTTTTGTATAGACTGTAAATTTCTGAGCTTTCTGCTCTACGTGTTGTAGATCAAGGATGCTCAACCTGCGGCCCTCCAGCTGTTGTAAAACTACAACTCCCACCATGCCCTTCTGTAGGCTGATAGCTGTGGGCTGTCCGGGAATGATGGGTGTTGTAGTTTTGCAACAGCTGGAGGGCCGCAGGTTGAGCATGCCTGTTGATCTTGCCATGTGTGTTGATGCCCAGTGCAGAAATTTCCTAGTAAATGTTTTGTATGAGCTTAAAAAAAGGGTTCTTCACACCTTCCTCCTGAAGCAGTGCCACCTGTGTCCATAGACTGGTCCTACATCTCTGTTCAATATACTCGAATGAGTGTTTCCTTCAATACCAGACCGAACAAATAGATGAGGGGGCGCTGTTTTGGAAACAAACAAAAAAAATCACACCCCTTTTGGTTCTCATCTCATACAGACCCACTTGCCAGGCGAACAGGGGCCCTTGGCGCTCCCAATGCAAGCCATTGCATCCAGGAGGGGACCTGAATTAAAATCAGAGGGAGTAAGGCCTCATGCACACGACCGTTGTGTGCATCCGTGGCCGTTGTGCCGTTTTCCGTTTTTTTTCGCGGACCCATTGACTTTCAATGGGTCCGTGGAAAAATCGGAAAATGCACCGTTTTGCAGCCGAGGCCGTGATCCGTGTATCCTGTCCGTCAAAAAAATATGACCTGTCCTATTTTTTTGACGGACAACGGTTCACGGACCCATTCAAGTCAATGGGTCCGTGAAAGAACACGGATGCACACAAGATTGGCATCCGTGTCCGTGATCCGTGGCCGTAGGTTGCTTTCATACAGACGGATCCGAAGATCCGTCTGCATAAAAGCTTTTTCAGATCTAAGTTTTCACTTCGTGAAAACTCATATCCGACAGTATATTCTAACACAGAGGCGTTCCCATGGTGATGGGGACGCTTCTAGTTAGAATACACTACAAACTTTGTACAAGACTGCCCCCTGCTGCCTGGCAGCACCCGATCTCTTACAGGGGGATATGATAGCACAATTAACCCCTTCAGGTGCGGCACCTGAAGGGGTTAATTGTACTATCATATCCCCCTGTAAGAGATCAGGGCTGCCAGGCAGCAGGGGGCAGACCCCCCCCCCCCTCCCCAGTTTGAATATCGTTGGTGGCACAGTGTGCGCCCCCAATCGGGCCCCCCCTTCCTCCCTCTATTGTTATAAATCGTTGGTGGCACAGTGTGCGGCCCCCCTCCCTCTATAGCAGTAACAACATTGGTGGCAGTGTGCGGCCTCCCATTCCCCCCCCCCCCCCCGATCATTGGTGGCAGCGTAGTTCCGATCGGAGTCCCAGTTTAATCGCTGGGGCTCCGATCGGTAACCATGGCAACCAGGAAGCTACTGCAGCCCTGGTTGCCATGGTTACTTAGCAATAGTACAATAGTAGAAGATTCATACTTACCTGCTTGCTGCTGCGATGTCTGTGACCGGCCGGGAGCTCCTCCTACTGGTAAGTGACAGTTCTTTAGCAATGTGCCGCACAGACCTTACCAGTCACTTACCAGTAGGTGGAGCTCCTGGCCGGACATGAACATCGCAGCAGCAAGCAGGTAACTATGAATCTTCTACTATTGTACTATTGCTAAGTAACCATGGCAACCAGGACTGCAGTAGCGTCCTGGTTGCCATGGTTACCGATCGGAGCCCCAGCGATTAAACTGGGACTCCGATCGGAACTCCGCTGCCACCAATGATCGGGAGGGGGGAGATGGGAGGCCGCACACTGCCACCAATGTTGTTACTGCTATAGAGGCAGGGGGGCCGATGGGGGGCGCACACTGTGCCACCAACGATTTATTACCCTAGAGGGAGGTAGGGGGGCCCGATGGGGGGCGCACACTGTGCCACCAACGATATTCAAACTGGGGAGGGGGGGGGGGGGTCTGCCCCCTGCTGCCTGGCAGCCCTGATCTCTTACAGGGGGATATGATAGTACAATTAACCCCTTCAGGTGCCGCACCTGAATGGGTTAATTGTGCTATCATATCCCCCTGTAAGAGATCGGGTGCTGCCAGGCAGCAGGGGGCAGTCTTGTACAAAGTTTGTAGTGTATTGTAACTAGAAGCGTCCCCATCACCATGGGAACGCCTCTGTGTTAGAATATACTGTCGGATCTGAGTTTCACGATGTAGCTCATATCCGACAGTATATTCTAACATAGAGGCGTTCCCATGGTGATGGGGACGCTTCAAGTTAAAATATACCATCGGATTGGAGAAAACTCCAATCCGATGGTATAAAAGAACTCCAGACTTTACATTGAAAGTCAATGGGGACGGATCCGTTTGAAATGGCACCATATTGTGTCAACGTCAAACGGATCCGTCCCCATTGACTTGCATTGTAATTCAGGACGGATCCGTTTGGCTCCGCACGGCCAGGAAATCAAGGAAGACCCACGGACGAAAAAAACAGTCATGGACCCGCGGACCGTGAAAAAAAACTGTCGTGTGCATGAGGCCTTAGGCTGAGTTCAGACTTTAGTTATTTGGTCAGTTTTTTCGGTTAGTTATTGTGAGCCAAAACCAGGTGTGGGTCTAAAATACAGAATAGGTGCAGATCTTTACATTACACCTGATCTATGTGTAGGCTTCACTACTCGTTTTGTCTCCCACTAACTGATCAATATAACTGACCAAATAACTAAAGTGTGAACTTGTCCTTACTGAAGCAGAATCGGAAAAAGTTAAACCATGGCTTACATTTTCAGCCTGCCTCATTGCTCCAATGCATCCAAAATGAAGCAACTTGGCAAATAGTCTTAATTAATAATCTGCTCTCATTTTATATTGACAGCTGATATGCAAACGATGCATCTTCATGGTAACTAGCAGCGAACAAAACCTGTGTATTCTGATTATGCGGTCATATTCCCTTCCATTTGCATGCTTATTATGCACGTGATATGTAAAGTAGAATTAGGGGACAGATGGATGGCAATATGATTGCAGTATCAGACTACACAAGGTTTGTTTGTAGTCTGTTACCATAGTGACACTTAGATGTCTCTAGGAACCGTATATACAAAACAGAAGGCTATTATCAATCAAGATTGTTTGTTTGCAAAGTTGCTTCATATTTCAATATAGATGCATTAAAACAATAAAAAGATTACTGAAAAGGTGGACATAGCCTTTAAAGGGGTTTTTAATATTGATATCCTATACTGAGGATAGAAAAAAAAACACTGCAACAGCACTCTGCAAACATAAATAAAGTACAATAATGTCATAGTTACAGAAAATATTCTGGTGCTAATACTATGCTTATTTTGTAAATTTGAGATTCTTGGCAAATACATTTTGTACACAATTATTTGGGCCCGTCTACCAGCGTCAAGGCAAACCTAACACTAAATACTACCTGTTATGTGCCATACTGACCATCATAAAATTCAGGGAGTGCAGGTTCCACATGCTGGGTCCACTGTGTCTTTTACCATATTTTTTTTTTTTGCCATAATGGCCTCCATTAAATCCTCAGGATAGGTCATCAGTATCTGATTGGCTCTCCAAGCCCGAAGAACCCCTTTAAAGAGGATTTCTCCCTCATCTGTGAGTTTTCTCTTCACCAGCTATGTCTAGGTAATGTGACTAAATTGCAGAAGAACAAAGAAAAAAAAAAACAATCCTGTGCATCCATTTGAGCCATTTCCGTCTGAGGTCAGTTTTTTTTTTCCGATGAAAACAAAAAGTTGTGCATGCAGTACTTTTTTCCATCAAAAAAAAACAAAAAACCTGTCTCGGACAGAAATGGCTCAAACAGATGCTTAATGTGCATATCTGATGCACAGGATCCGTATTTATTTTGAATTTTTTTCCTTCATTTTTCTGTTCTTCCGGCGGATTTAAAAGAATGGTAAAGTAACAGAGATGCGAACTCTCCCTTATTTCTTCAGCTCCTTTTAGTCTTTTGACACAATATAACATGGTTCTCCTGGGACTGAATCGGTGACGAGTACTGTCTCACAGACATATATAATTAGTGCTTTGTCTGCCTAGAAAAATCATCAGTCACTGGAGGCAGTGGTAGTTACTGTAGTCAGGAATTAAAGTGCAGTTCCAAAGCTGTGGAGCATTTAAGACTCGTGTCGGGGGAGCACAATAACATAGCTATAGCTGCTTTCTTTAGCAAAAAATCCTCGTATTTTCTAACGTTTTGATGCATTGTTTTGCATTTAACTATTTATGGGTTTAGTCTTGAAACAGACGGCAGATGTAAATGCACAAAGCTGTCCATAAACATTAGACAGCTGCTGACAGAATGCTTGTTCAGGTGATGACTTTTTCTTCCACCCCGCACAACATACATACATACATGTATGCATGCTCGGCTAAAGGTGTTGCCTCTGCCTACTCATCTCTCCCTAGTGAAAGCACATGCAATTTTAATCATTTTCTAAAAATTGTCTGTGTCTAGATATTTGTGTTACATACTTGTTTTGGCAATGTAGAGAAATCCTCAGCACTGGTCCGATTCAATCAGCGGTGTTTTTTTTTTTTTTTTGTAGTTAGGCAGCATACATAGCGACGTTTATCAAGCCTTGATAAAGACCTGAGGGTCGAAACGTCGCTATGTATGGAGCCTAACTACTAAATAAAACACCACTGATTGAATTGGACCATTGCTGCGGATTTCTCTACATTGCTGTTTCTACTGGTATCCCGAGCCAGGACCCCTCACCGTGTGCACCACATTGCCCTGGATGCATAAAAGGTGACTTTGAATATGGATTTATCCCACTAAGGGGCTTGGAGTGCTGCTTATCTTTCTTTTATACTTGTTTTGACCCACCTTGCTCTTTTAATTGCCTCTTAGAGCAGCCATCTAATGTGTACAGAGTCGCACATGCCCAATAGCTCAGTTAGACTTGTCGGAGGGGTGTCACCGGGCTCGGACTGGCTCACAGGGGTACAGGTGAATCCCCCGGTGGGCCCCTAGTCTCCCACCCCCTGCACAAGTGGCACATAACACAGTAGACTTACTGCACTACATACATATATTCAGTGTACAACCAGCCTATGTTCATATAAAAAAAACTTGATAGATTATTAAAGAAACTTCCCAGTTTATTACTATAGACACGATCAGAGCTGAGATGACTTCTAGGTATAGAGGAAAGCTGCCAGTGTCCTCTTCTCCGCAGGACCTACCTTCTCAAAGTTGCTGCAGGGACCCTCATATTCAATAATCTGGTAGCATCTTGCTGCTGTGTGAGCAGGTCATATTTGAAGATATATACAGTACAGACCAAAAGTTTAAACACACCTTCTTATTCAAAGAGTTTTCTTTATTTTCATGACTATGAAAATTGTAGATTCACACTGAAGGCATCAAAACTATGAATTAACACATGTGGAATTATATACATAACACAAAAGTGTGAAACAAATGAAAATGTCATATTCTAGGTTCTTCAAAGTAGCCACCTTTTGCTTTGATTACTGCTTTGCACACTCTTGGCATTCTCCTGATGAGCTTCAAGAGGTAGTCACCTGAAATGGTTTTCACTTCACAGGTGTGCCCTGTAAGGTTTAATAAGTGGGATTTCTTGCCTTATAAATGGGGTTGGAACCATCAGTTGCGTTGTGGAGAAGTCAGGTGGATACACAGCTGATAGTCCTACTGAATAGACTGTTAAGGCCCCTTTCACACGGGCGAGATTTCCGCGCGGGTGCGATGCGTGAGTTGAACGCATTGCACCCGCACTGAATCCTGACCCATTCATTTCTATGGGGCTGTTCACATGAGCGGTGATTTTCACGCATCACTTATGCGTTGCGTGAAAATCGCAGCATGTTCTATATTCAGCGTTTTTCATGTAACGCAGGCCCCATAGAAATGAATGGGGTTGCGTGAAAATCGCAAGCATCCGCAAGCAAGTGCGGATGTGGTGCGATTTCCACGCATGGGTTCTTCTAGGTGACAGTCTATTCACTGTATTATTTTCCCTTATAACATGGTTATAAGGGAAAATAATAGCATTCTGACTACAGAATGCTTAGTATAATAGTGCTGGGAGGGTTAAAAAAAATAAAAAAAGTTAACTCACCTTATCCCCATGATCGCCTAGTTCCCGGTCGGTCTGTTCTTTAGCTGTGGCTAAAGGACCTGTGGTGATGTCAGATCACATGCTCCATCACCATGGTGATGGACCATGTGATTGGAGCATGTGATCTGACATCACCAAAGGTCATTCAGCCCACAGCTAAAGAACAGACCGGGATCTACACGATCATGGGGATAAGGTGAGTTAACTTTTTTATTTTTTTTAACCCTTCCAGCGCTATTATACTAAGCATTCTGTATTCAGAATGCTATTATTTTCCCTTATAACCATGTTATAAGGGAAAATAATACAATCTTCAGAACATCAATCCCAAGCCCGAACTTCTGTGAAGAAGTTCGGGTTTGGGTACCAAACATGCGCGATTTTTCTCACGCGAGTGCAACGCATGACAATGTTTTGCACTTGCGCAGAAAAAATCGCGCATTTTCCGCAACGCACCCGGCTCTTATCCGGGCAAAAAAACTCACGCCCGTGTGAAAGAGGCCTTAGACTTTGTATTATGGCAAGAAAAAAGCAGCTAAGTAAAGAAAAACGAGTGGCCATCATTACTTTAAGAAATGAAGGTCAGTCAGTCCGAAAAATTGGGAAAACTTTGAAAGTGTCCCCAAGTGCAGTCTCAAAAACCATCAAGCGCTACAAAGAAACTGGCTCACATGCGGACCGCCCCAGGAAAGGGAGACCAAGAGTCACCTCTGCTGCGGAGGATAAGTTCATCCGAGTCACCAGCCTCAGAAATCGCAGGTTAACAGCAGCTCAGATTAGAGACCAGGTCAATGCCACACAGCGTTCTAGCAGCAGACACATCTCTAGAACAACTGTTAAGAGGAGACTGTGTGAATCAGGCCTTCATGGTAGAATATCTGCTAGGAAACCACTGCTAAGGACAGGCAACAAGCAGAAGAGACTTGTTTGGGCTAAAGAACACAAGGAATTGACATTAGACCAGTGGAAATCTGTGCTTTGGTCTGAGTCCAAATTTGAGATCTTTAGTTCCAACCACCGTGTCTTTGTGCGACGCAGAAAAGGTGAACGGATGGACTCTACATGCCTGGTTCCCACCGTGAAGCATGGAGGAGGAGGTGTGATGGTGTGGGGGTGCTTTGCTGGTGACACTGTTGGGGATTTATTAAAAATTGAAGACATACTGAACCAGCATGGCTACCACAGCATCTTGCAGCGGCATGCTATTCCATCCGGTTTGCGTTTAGTCGGACCATCATTTATTTTTCAACAGGACAATGACCCCAAACACACCCCCAGGCTGTGTAAGGGCTATTTGACCATGAAGGAGAGTGATGGGGTGCTGCGCCAGATGACCTGGCCTCCACAGTCACCGGACATGAACCCAATCGAGATGGTTTGGGGTGAGCTGGACTGCAGAGTGAAGGCAAAAGGGCCAACAAGTGCTAAGCATCTCTGGGAACTCCTTCAAGACTGTTGGAAGACCATTTCAGGTGACTACCTCTTTAAGCTCATTAAGAGAATGCCAAGAGTGTGCAAAGCAGTAATCAAAGCAAAAGGTGGCTACTTTGAAGAACCTAGAATATGACATATTTTCAGTTGTTTCACACTTGTTTATTATGTATATAATTCCACATGTGTTAATTCATAGTTTTGATGCCTTCAGTGTGAATCTACAATTTTCATAGTCATGAAAATAAAGAAAACTCTTTGAATGAGAAGGTGTGTCCAAACTTTTGGTCTGTACTGTGTATATATGTATGTATGTATATATATATATATATATATATATCTCCATAAGGTATACATTTTGCTGGTGGGCCCTAGGCACCCCAGTCCGACACTGGGTTTCACTGTACCTTCTGACACAATCCAGTACGTGCTGATCGTGTACGGATACATCCTGTTGATAAGAAAGTATAGTAAATCCCACTTTATTTTCAGGAGGAATAACAGAAGAACAGCACAATGCAGAGTACTAAGAACAGATGCTCCAGGATTATTACCGTATTTCATGTGGAATGCAAGTGTTCACTAAGACTTGTCCCACAAGTGATTTTGACACATTATGGACTATGTGCTGTACAATGATTGTCTAATCTGCATTTATCGGGCAGGTTAGGTTTGCATGAACCTCATGTATATTTAGTACGTTAGCAGCAGGAAGGAAAACGGGTGACACCTGATATGTCCCATCCACTTTACTCCACACACATCTCAATGATAAGACTGGAGCAGACACAGTTGCTTCCATTAGTAAGAATGGCCCTTTGGGACTTTTTAAGTCAAATATATCAAGGTTGACGTCTCTTTTAAAGTTGTTTCCATATTTAAAGAACGAAGAGAGACTGCTCCTTCTCTATAACCGTTCAAGGAATGTTGCTTCCTGTCGGCTACAACAGTAGAAGCTGCATGCAGTGGTATTTTACTGGCAGAAAGCTGGCATTTATGCTAGAAACCAGTTAAGTCCCATGGTAATCGAGCAGTGTCCGACTCTGCTGGATAAGGTAACTCCAGTAGTCCTCTCATCTGTCTGGCACCTTAGTTTTACTTAGATTTCTTTCTGTATAGAGCTGTTATTTGGTCGCTGTATGATAGTATTAGAGCACTGTATATTCTATTATTTTTTCAGTGTATTCACGAATTTCATAAGCGGAAGTTCGCTCATCTCTAGTGGTGACAACTGTGTAGCTTGTCATTTAGGCGTTACTTGGACTAGGTATGTTTATATTGTACAGAATTTTATACTGTTTACCATTATGTTCTATAGGGTACTGTATGTTTATTTGTACATTGTATGACAAGGGGGTAAGGGCACCATCAGAAAGTACTTCCTAGGGCACCATCCTACAGAACCCAGCCTTAAAGGGCAACTCAAGACCTAATTTTACATTACGGGGCATTTAAGAAGACTGGTATTCTGATAATATATGGAATCACTAAGGTACAGGTTTGGGAACTAAGACCCCCACTGAAATCCTGGGTCACCCGATACTATTAATCTTTTTCATATCTCATTATTTCCAGAGTTTATCAATGTTTGCAACTTTATTTTATTTCTGCTATTTTTTGTGTTTTTGTTACAAATTGTTCCAGTAATGAAAAAATGCAGTCTCGTCTGATCTGGTGTAAATCTCATAATCTGTTTAGCTTTAGTCCAAGGCTTAGGCTACTTTCACACTAGCGCTTTTTGCGGATCCGTTATGGATCTGCAATAATGCTTCCGTTAAAATAATACAACAGCATGCATCCGTCATGAACGGATCCAGTTGTATTATGTCTTCTATAGCCATGACGGATCAATCATGAACACCGTTGAAAGTCAATGGTGGACAGATCCATTTTCTATTGTAAGTCAACGGTGACGTCTTGCTCCGTACCACATCGCGGACAGAAAAACGCTGCTTGCAAGTGTTATTCTGTCCGCGATGGGAGCGCAACCAAATGGTACGGTATGCATTTTGGAAATTTCTGTTTCATTCAGTACTGTCCCCATTGACATATGATGGATCTCAATGTCGGAATTGAAAAAAACGTTAGTGTGAAAGTAGCCTCAGACGACAACCTGGGTCATGCAAGGCCTTAATTTATTTCTGTTGAATGCCATTGTCAAGTGCAGGTGTCAGCGCCATCTGTTTTTGAAATCACTCCCAGCATGAACGCTTGCTTGGCAGCTCTCTGAACTCTTATTGGGGTAAATGGAGCATGCTGGGAGTTGTAGTTTTGCTACTAGGTTGCCGATCCCTGGACTAGTGCAATGTTCTCCAACTGGTGGCTCTGCAGCGGTTAAAAACACCCGCAACTCTTAAAGGAGTGTTCCGCGATCAACAAAGTTATGCTCACTTCTGATGTACTTTTTATATTGACTTTTGTTTTTGTTTTTTACATTTCTTCTTTCAGTCTTTGAATGGTCGTTTTTATTCTTTACATCTAAGCAGATAAAAAATCCTTGCTAGGTTATGATGCTTGCACAGCGGCTTGTGGGCTACATAACAAAGCCCTAATAACTGTGTTATAATCCTTCCAATTGACGACTGCTCCTACCTCTGCAGTTGTTACATAGCCTGAGCCCTATGCATGTCGCTCCCAGAGGTTGCACTATCTCCATAGAACAGCTGTCCTTTGATCTGGAGCCTGTGATGCCTCATTCCTCGCCCCCAGATGAATAACACTGTGATATAATCATGCTTTAATAGAAAACACTTAGCCTCGCTTTATCTAATATTTATAAAACCCATTTTGCCGTCTTTTTTTTCTTCTCCTGATTAAAGAGAAGACAAATACGAGTCATTTATTTCTGCTCTGGTGACTTGTAAATATTAGTCTTGCGGTGACACGCAGATTAGGGCGCTCATTAGAAGTGATCGGCGTTGTATATGAGGCTGCGCCTGCCTTTTATTTATGTAAAGCTCTCACTATTAGGGCTCATGCACAGGAACGTATTTTCTTTCCGCGTCCATTCCGTTTACTTTTTTTGCGGACTGTATGTGAACCATTCATTTCAATGGGTCCGCAAAAAAAGTTACTCTGTATGCATTCTGTTTCAGTATGTGCGTTCCGTAAAAAAATATAACATGACCGATTATTGTCTGCATTACGGACCAGGATAATAGTATTCTATTAGGGGCCAGCTGTTCCATTCCGCAAAATACAGAATGCACACGGATCTCATCTGTATTTTTCTACTGATCTGTTTTTTGTGGACCACAAAATACATCTGGTCGTGTGCATGAGGCCTTAATCAGGACTCCCGACACAAGAACTGAAATGGAAAACACAAAGCGGTGATTTCCACGTACAACTTTAAGTACAAAAGTTCAGTAATTTATAATCAGTTTTTTCTTCTTTTTGATACAAGTTGCAACAGTCAACCACTCCATAGTCTTCAAAGGGAAAGTATCTCCTGGGGCACATTTACTAAGGGATTTGTGACTATTTTTGGAGTAAAATAGTTGCAAGTCCCCATTTTTTATCGGCAATACGACAATATTTAGATGCACCACTGTTTTGGGGTGGGGACGGTGCTGGGGTCAGGCGGCTAGCCCTGGAAAATTTACTAACATTTTCACCTGGAAACGAGCTTAAATATTAGCGAAAAACCCAGCCAGCCATGGGCCAGTGTAGTTTTTACTCCAGGCACAAGGACTGCCACAGATGCATCTAATTTACAATGAGGCACACGCAGTGCCAGGGGGAAACTAAGACCCCTTTGGGTACATTTACTAAGCATGTTGCGACACAATTATGGGGTAAAATGCGGCAAAAAAATGGTGTTTTGATTTGTGCCAAATATATCAACTGTTTTCTCCAGAATTTGCCATAAAGAATGCATCACGCCAGAAATGAGTTATAAATGTCAAAGTGGACGGGGCTATGAAATTGGCGCATATTACGCCTCATTTATCGTCCTTTTATCGGCAGAAATTGCTCAAATTGTTGCAGACAAGTAAGCCAGATTATGCGTTGGTGGCATTTTTGGCATAAAGATGCGACTTTTTGTCAAAAAGCCGCATTTATGAAAAGAAAAACCAGCTCGTTGTGGAAACAAGTGATAGCGCTTTCTATAGGTAATGGATGCACCAAAATCAAGGTAGTTAATGCTCTATGCTGTAATAGTACGCCATGACGGTGGCATGATGACATAAACTCAGGGCACTTTGACATGGTAAGGGCGCTTTCATATGACCATAGTGTTTTGCGGAGCCGCAAAACATGGATCCCGGGGCGTGCGTTACGCAATTTGCAGACCGCTCATGGCCGCAATCATATTAGAGCATGTCCTAGAATAGGCATTTTCTAACTTTTGTACGGAGCCGCGGAAGGGAGCCACAGATGCGGACAGCACACGGTGTGCTGTCCGCATCTTTTGCAGACCCATAGAAATTGATGGATCTGCACCCGATCTGCAAAATTGATGCAGACCCATTGATGCGGATGTGTGAATGAGCCCTAAGTATTTGGTCAGCATTTTTCAGCGGTGTTTAGAAGCCAAAACCAGGAATTGGGTCCAAACCACACCAGAGGCAGACATTTTTGCATTATAATTTTTCTCTGTATTATTTATTTATTTTATGCACTTATATAGCGCTACTATATTCTGCAGCGCTTTGCAGACATTATCATCGAGCTGTCCCCAATGGGGCTCGCAATCTAAGGTCCCTATCAGTATGTCTTTGGAGTGTGGGAGGGAACCGGAGAACCCGGAGGAAAACCACGCAAACACGGGGAGAACCTACAAACTCCATGCTCCAGATGTTATCCTTGGTCGGATTCGAACCTAGGACCCCAGTGCTAACTACTGAGCCACCGTGCTGCCCCCTCTGTATGTTTGGCTTTGGCTTACAAATACTGACCATGTAAAAGTGTCCATAGCTGGACTCACAAGAAAGACGGGAATTGGGGATACATTTTAAAAATTGGATCACAAGGGCCTATGAGAAACTAGTAAATGTGTTCATCATTGTTATTATTTGGGTACTGTAATTTGTCTTGCAATACTAAGACTTGTCCAGAGAGGGAGCTATTTACACCGATATACAACTCCCCGGCTCACAAGAACTTGTCTTATCTTGCTTTCCAAGTGACACCATCTTAAAGATGAATGACTGACTTGTGACATTTACCTGCAGTTTAACATTCTGCCTTGATATATGCAGAGTAGCTTGTAGCTGTAGGTTATCATCTAATGCGGAAGCTCTGTCATGTATAAGTCTGTGTGTCGCAGACGCGTGGTATAATCATAGCCTGGAATTATATCTGCAGTCATTGAGCGCTGACATGCTCATACATTATACTGTCACTGTAACATTTGAGAAGAAATACAATTGCATCATGTCAAAACCTAATGCAAACAAGCAGCCAGAGCGCCTCGCCAAACTCATCACTCGCCTTTCCGGAGACATTAGGAAATCTCTGCGTTTGCACCAGTAAATATTCACTGCAACAGCAAAATATTTTAGCAGAGAGTGATTTAAAGGGGCGCCAAACCCTACAGTATATCACTCCACTTGCTGTGCAGTTGAATGTGATCTATTGTCCTCTGTTATCAGGCAGTTCAGTGGCCGGCTGTATTGATTTGAAAGTGAACTTTATCTTAGGTCCTCTGTTGTCATCCAGATGCCTTATAGCGATTATAATAAGGTAAAGAGCGCTGCAAACATTTGCAAGCTAGTAGGCGGAATCTGCAAGTCACTGTGGGAGACTGGACTGTTGTGTTGCCAAAAAAAGAGGGCAACCTCAAAAGACACTTCTGCAGAGCTCCATTAAAGTATAACTGTCATTTTTTATTTTTTTTGAGTATTGGATTGTGGTAAATAATATCTCCTTGGTGGCCCTATTTAAACTTTTAACTGTGTACTCAATTACCCCTTAATTCCACAGTTTAGTTCCCTGTACTGCCTATTTTTACCTCTGCTTAAAATCAGGTTGCTATGCAGGGTCCGTCTATGTGTTGAAGGACGGAGGACGCAGAAGCACGCAGCCTGCAAGGTCAGATTACAGACAGCCAGGGACTGTAAGTAAATGATTAAACCAGGACCTCCCCAGCAGCTGATAACAGTGCCTGGGCTGTGTGCACTTCTCCCTGTCCCTGCGCTTGGCAGACGCTCCCTCACTCAGCAGACTGGGACAATGCAGAGTGGAAGCAGCGCAGACCAGGGAAGGGAGATCTGCCGTCTGCTCAGTGTATAAATGAAGGGAGATCTGCCGTCTGCTCAGTGTATAAATGAAGGGAGAGCTGCTGTCTGCTTAGTGTATAAATGAAAGCAACATGTGGTAAGAGGACCCCTTTGTGCTGCAGGAGATTAACCCTTTAGGGGGAGGGCTCTGGTTACTGACACTTTTGGGGGGCTATTGTTACTGGCTAGTGAGGGCAGGCGGGATTAGCCTCAGGGTGAGGGCAGTGGCGGCCATCTTAGCTGAATAGTGAAATTGCTGTTTTATGCAGACTGATTGCGAAGGGCTGAATCTTATTAAATATGGGGTAAGTCAGTCTAATAGTAACTGATTTTGGAATATCATGTTATTAGTAACTACATATATGAAAATTGAAATTAGGGTCTAGGTGTGACAGTTATCCTTCAAGATCGGATGCAGTCTGGTGACATCAGAGAGCAGTGCATTGTGGGAGCTTAGATCACAGTTACAAAGTTGCACGTCAACTGTTAGGTCACACGACTGCTACTTTTTGAATAATGAAAACAGCCAGACTTTTGCTTTTACTTTGGAGGTTAATGATAAATATGACCTTATGTAACTCAGAATCAGTGAAGAATAAGTAAAGGAAAGTATTTAGGCTACTTTCACACTTGCGCTTGATCGGATCCGTTCTGAACGGATCCGATCATATTAATGCAGACGGAGGCTCCGTTCAGTACGGATCCGTCTGCATTAATAACTTAGAAAAAATTCTAAGTGTGAAAGCAGCCTGAGCGGATCCGTTCAGACTTTCAATGTAAAGTCAATGGGGGACGGATCCGCTTGAAGATTGAGCCATATGGTGACATCTTCAAGCGGATCCGTTCCCATTGACTTAGATTGTAAGTCTGAACGGATCCGCTCGCCTCCGCACGGCCAGGCGGACACCCGAACGCTGCAAGCAGCGTTCAGCTGTCCGCCTGTCCGTGCGGAGGCGAGCGGAGCGGAGGCTGAACGCCGCCAGACTGATGCAGTCTGAGCGGATCCGCGTCCATTCAGACTGCATCAGGGCTGGACGGAGGCGTTTGGGTCCGCTCGTGAGCTCCTTCAAACGGAGCTCACAAACGGACCCATGAACGCTAGTGTGAAAGTAGCCTTACAAAGTCTATGAAATTTTTATGTAAATTTCAACTGTGATACATTGTTCAGATGTGGCGTGTTCCTTTAACTCTTCCCCTTAAAGGGGTTCTGCACTTTGTTTAAACTGATGATCTATCCTCTGGATAGATCATAAGCATCTGACCGATCAGCTATTTGAGAAGGCAGCGGCGCTCCAGCAGCGCTGCATGTAGAAAACGAATACGTCCCACAGCGCAAAGAAACCGTCCACAGGTCACCAGGGTCAGGAGTAAGATCTTTTATTGCAGCGATGCAACGCGTTTCGGGGAATCACTCCCCTTCATCAGGTACAAAGAGTTGCACAATTACAGTACAAACCAAGCCTGCTATATCGTATCCAGCAGCGCCGCGGCCTTCTCACTGTTTACCGCTGGCCCAGTGACGTCACGACTAGTATCAACTGGCCTGGGCGCGGCTAAGCTCTGTTCAAGTGAACAGAGGTTAGCCGGCCCAAGGCAAGTTGATACTAGTCTTGACGTCACTGGGCCGGCTGTAAACAGTGAGAAGGCCGCGGCGCTGCTGGAGCGCCACTGCCTTCTCAAACAGCTGATAGGCGGGGGTCCCAGGTGTCTCGAACCCCCGCTGGTCAGATGCTTATGATCTATCCAGAGGATAGATGATCAGTTTAAACAAACTGCAGAACCCCTTTAATGATGAGGCAGCAGAATAGCGTTTTGCTAAAAAAAACAAAAAAAAAAACTGGCGTGCATACTTTGCATCACATTTAACCGTGTTACACTCTTATCTGAGCATTTTACGTATCGTCTGACAAGTGGGCGTGGCCTCAAGGGGAAAGGGCATGGCCTAAATGCACCTCAAAATTCGCCAAAAGACTCCTTTTTGAAGTGAAACTACACCAACGTACAGGTGGTATAAACTTAGACTAGACAGGTTTTTTTAGCACATGGACAGGCTCATCCCTGTCACTGTCTGCCACTGACGGCTCCCCGACACCGGATGTTTTCATCCACGCATGGGGAGAAGCAGCGGCGGCCGTGCGTGGACTAGGAGCGGTGTGGGGAGCCGGGTTGGTAGAATCGGTGTGAGGGACCCGAGCATATGGGAGGGCCTTTCCAGGCTCAGATAACCCCTTTAAGGCTAAATTGCATTCTTAGACAGTACAAAGTACAACATTATAATAATCTTTATTTATATAGCGCCAACATATTCCACAGCGCCTTACAATTCAGGGGTTCATGTACAATCAGTCATAAATAACATAGCAACAGACAAGTAGATTATTACAACAAGAGGAATGAGGGCCCTGCCCGGAAGAGCTTACAATCTGAGGGGATAGGGGTGACACAAAAGGTAGAAGTGCTTGTTATGTACGATAGTCCAGCCATCTTGGGAGAATAGGTGAGCAGATATAAAGCCACATGAGCCGGTCAGCAGCCAATATACGAAGTGCTTCTGGGTGCAGTGGAGGCTCAGCTTCAGGGAATGATAAATGGGCTATAGGAGGTTAGATCAAGAGAGGCGATAGGCCAACCGGAAAAGATGTGTTTTTAGCGAACACTTAAAACTGTGCATGTTGTGATTTAAGCCTGATTTCTTGGGGTAGGGCATGCCAGAGAACCGGTGCAGCTCGGGAGAAATCTTGGAGCCGGGAGAGAGAGGTTTGGATTTTTGTGGAAGTCAGTCGTAAGTCATTGGCTGAACGGAGAGCACGGGTAGGGTGGTAGACAGAGATGTAGGGTGGTGCAGCACTGTGGAGGGCTTTGTGGGTGAGGTTGAGCAGTTTGAATTTGATTCTATAGTGTATGGGTAGCCAGTGCAATGACTGACACAGGGCAGAGGCATCAGAGTAGCGGTTGGACAGATAGGTGACCCTGGCTGCTGCATTAAGAATAGATTGGAGAGGGGAGAGTCTGGTGAGGGGGAGGCCAATTAATAGTGAGTTGCAGTAATCAAGGCGGGAGTGGATCAGGGCAACAATGAGAGTTTGTTGTTTCCATAGTGAGAAAGGGGCGAATAAAGAGATGTTTTTGAGGTGCAGGCAACATGAGCGGGAGAGAGATTGAATATAGGGGGTGAAAGAAAGATCAGTGTCAAAAGTCACCCAGAGACAGCGGGTGTGCTGCCTCGGAGGGATGACGGTGTGGCACACCGAGAGGTCAGGTTTAGGCTAGTAGATGGAGAGAACAGAAGAAGTTCAATTTTTGAAAGATTTAGTTTCAGATAGAGAGAGGACATAATGTTAGAGACGGCAGAGAGACAGTCACTGGTGTTCTGTAATACAGCAGGTGTGATGTCAGGGGATGAAGTGTATAGTTGTGTGTCATCAGCATAGAGATAGTACTGGAAACCAAATCTGCTGATGGTCTGTCCAATTGGTGCTATGTACAGGGAGAAGAGGAGAGGGCCTAGGACTGAACCCTGAGGAACTCCAACAGCGAGGGGGAGAGGTAAGGAAGTGGAGCCAGCGAATGATACACTGAAAGGGCGACCAGAGAGATAGGAAGAACACCAGGAGAGGGCGGTGTCCTTTAGGCCGATGGATTGGAGCATAGCGAGTAGGAGATGGTGGTCTACAGTGTCAAAAGCTGCAGAGAGGTCAAGGAAATGAGCAGAGAGTAGTTCAGTTGCATTTTGCTATCAGGAGGTCATTTGTCACTTTGGTGAGGGCAGTTTCTGTCGAATGCAGGGGGCGGAAACCAGATTGTAGTGGATCGAGGAGAGAGTGATCAGAGCGATAGTGGGTAAGGCGAGAGTAGACCAGACGCTCCAGGAGTTAGAGATGAAGGGAAGATTGGAGACTGGTCTAGTTAGTTGTGCAGGATGGGTCAAGAGATGTTTTTTTTAATTTTATTAATGGAGTAATGATAGAGTGTTTGAAAGAGGAGGGGAAGATACCAGAAGAGAGGGAGAGGTTGAAGATTTTTGTTAGGTGAGTGGTGACAGCCGGAGAGAGAGACTGGAGTAGGTGTGAGGGAATGGGATCAGAGGCGCAAGTGGTAGGACGAGAAGAAGAGAGGAACCTGGAGACTACTTCTTCCGTGACTAGGTCAAATGTGGACAGTGAGCCAGAGGAGATGCGGGGGGGAGGGGGATGAATAGCACTTCGTGGCTGGGAGCTGATTTCATGACGGATATGTTCTATTTTCTCTGTGAAGTAGGCGGCTAAGTCTTCAGCAGAGAGGTCTGTGGTGAGTGCCTGAACTTAAGGACTGAGGAGGATTGGAAAGTGTCAGAGTTTTTTTGGGTTGTTGGACAGTGAGGAGATTAGAGTGGTGAAGTAGGTCTGTTTAGGTTGAGGGCAGAGTTATAGGTCCGTAGCATGAATTTGTAATGGAGGAAATTCTTGGGTGTGCGAGTTTTCCTCCATAGGCGTTCAGCACTCCTGGAGCAGCGCTGGAGGAAGCGAGTTTGCGGTGTAAGCCAGGGTTGCTTTGGTCTGTGTTTGAAGGTTCTGAGGGTAGGGGGTGCTACTTACTTTGTCCAGGGTGCTTCTTAGGGTGTCATTGTAGTGATTTACAGCCTTATGGGGGCAGGAAAGGGAAGAGATTGGGGACAATGATGCATGTAGCGTGTCTGTAAGTGTATGAGGGTCGATGGCCTGTAGGTTTCTGTGCATGTAATAGGTAGGGGACATTATTAATAAATCTGCCCCCATGTTTGTATCTTTGCCAATTCAGGGTGGATTTGATTTAAATCAAACCGATTTAAATCACAATTTAAATCACTAGTCAGTAAGGCTTGATTTAAATCATAGTTTTTTACATAAAGATTCATATTTGGACAATTTTTCTGTTGTACTTAGGAAGGAGAAAAATGTGTTTCTTTGGTCATCTTCATCACAGCACATCTCATGATGTTGCCTCATTCGGGCCACCAGGCCTTGCATTTCTTTGTTGCAGTGTTTGCATTTTGCACGCATGCC
The DNA here is from genome assembly GCF_014858855.1 of Bufo gargarizans. Lineage (NCBI taxonomy): Eukaryota > Metazoa > Chordata > Amphibia > Anura > Bufonidae > Bufo > Bufo gargarizans. The sequence goes on from NC_058089.1 coordinate 118,920,256, forward strand.
TGCCTTACCGATAGGTAAAAGAACTTCATTAAAATATTGCCAAACTGGGTCTCTTTTACGGCCTGCTGCCATTTTATTTATTTTTTTCCTCCAAGGAAAGAATGTGATAAACCTCAGGTCATAGACACAAATGTCTGTGGCTGTGCAGTACTGTGCTCAGAAAGTTTCACTTTCATTTTGTAGTACTCCTTGTCTGCTTGCCTTTTCCTCCTTACACTTAGTTTCACTTTCTTCTTGTGCAGATCTATTCCACTCCAAACAATCAGAAAAATATTGTTTATATTCTATTCACTGAACTTTAAACTTAGCACTGAAGGGGTTGATTCTGTATTTATAGGTTTGTAGAAGTTAGGATTAAGATCTTTTTCTCAACTCTTTTCATGTTATAAATTCAGTTTTGAGAACTCCAAAATTAAACCAAGCATCTGTGATAATATCTTGTAGGCAGAGAAACTACCCAGTAATCTTACAAAAACCTCTGGAAGAGCATGACATTGTGAATGGATTAATGGAATTTAACCAAAAATTAAACATATACAGCCTTATTCTACATAATTAAAAAAGTTATCTTTATTTCATAATTAAATAACCTTTGGATGGTAATATATTTTCCTCAAAAAGCATTTTATATTTAAAAAAAATCTGATTTAAATCCAAAAAATCAGATTTTTTTGAATTAAACATAAATAAATAAAAATCATTGATTTTTATCCACCCTGTTTGCCATATAGTATGAATGATTCCAGCTAGGCTTGAGCGAATCAAGCTTAAGATCATAGATCCGAAGTCGATTTGTTCAAAAACTTCATTTTTAATACTGTTTCTGGAGTGCCTTGAAATGTATTGGCTCCATGTAGGCTAACTACGTATCGTCTGAAGTTGCGCAAGACTTAGTTGAATCACTACGGTATTTCTATCTACGTATTTGAAAAGATTTTAAAATAATAATCTGAAGTTACCAGCCAGTACCAAAGCCCACTTCAGATTCCTATTTTAAAATGGTTTTTAAATACACAGGAATACAGTAGTCATCCACAGCTTCAGGCGATACGAAGAAGGTCTACACGGAGCCAATACATTTAAATGCTGTACGGAAAAAGCATAAAAAATTACGTTTTTGAACAAATTGACTTTGGAGCTATGATCCGAACCTCCATTCGCTTAAGCCTACTTCCAGCCATCACGTACAGAGACGGACTCCTTTTGTATGTAAAAACAGAAAGAAAGTTATTGCACAGATCACCCTCAATTTGCGTAATTCAGACACTCCTGTAATATGAAGAAAAAGGCAACATGGATGAATCCCCTGGATCTGGGGTCATCAGAGACTTTAGTAACACATTTTCAATAGGTCCATCGCCTTGGAATTTGAAATAAAACCTAACTTTTTTATTTACACAAATAAAAAAACTCCATGGTGTCCTCAGGGGGATGCGTTACGCCCAGTGAAACGCATCCCCCCCCCCCCCGAGGACACCATGGAGTTTTTTTATTTGTGTAAATAAAAGTTAGGTTTTATGTTATATTCCAAGGCTCTAGACCTATTGAAAATGTGTTACTTAAGTCCTTTTGTATGTGTTTATTTTTTTTTTTGTTTCTTTAACCAAGGCCACATATTTCAGCACAGAACAGGTTGTTATGAGACTTGTAAGAGAAAGTTCATGCGATTCAGACTGTGGAGCGCAATTTAAAGGCTTAGAAGGTCATCTCCTTCAGACTTGACTATAGATCTTTTGTGACTGATGTCCTTCACAAATGTTGTGCTCTTGTCTTTGGTGTTGATAGTCACCAAGAAAGGAAGCCTGGAATCCAGACTCTTACTAGCAGAGTAACCAACACTATGGCAGCTGTCACTACAGTCAGGCCTTGTTCACACCTCATTGAATCATGGAACTGTGCTGTCCACGTTCTCCACAGACGGCACATGTAACCATCGATTTTAATGTGTTGGTTGTCGGCTGACTTTGGTTGTGCTCAAGACTAAAAAAATTAATACCTAGGAGGAGCCATTGGCTACTGAACTGGAAAATTTAGTCGCCAAATTTAAATGCATATAATTATAATTAAAAAAGACTTAGAGGAGAAGACGAGACAGTAGTGATTCAGCTCCACATACAGCATACATCCTGCCAGAACTAGGAAACATATAGGAGACTACAGCAACACATACCTCTTCCATTCATTGACATCTCCTGTCATGTAGACGTTCTCTCTCCTTTTCTCCTTTGTTTGACCCAGACCGCCATGACTGCTTTTTTCAGCCTCTAGGCTCTGCAGAGTTTGTTAAAAACATGTTAGATTTCTTAATTTCTCTATAAGCCTTCCCATATTTTCACCACAACCTTCCCACCCTGGTTTCCCAACAATGTCATCTTGCTGTCTCTCCCAGCCCTGTGCCCTGGGGTTGGGCGATATCAAAAATATTCCCACAATAACGATGTTAAGAAATGTATCGCGATAACGAGCCCATTTAGAAAAAAAAACACTTAGGCTGAGTTCACACGAGCGTGACAGATTTGGTCCGGATGCGTTCAGGGTGCGTTCAGTTAAACTCGCACCATTTTGCAAGCAAGTTCAGTCAGTTTTGGCTGCAATTGCGTTTAGTTGTTCAGTTTTTTCCGCGCGGGTGCAATGCGTTTTGATGCTTTTTTCACGCGCGTGATAAAAAACTGAAGGTTTACAAACAACATCTCCTAGCAACCATCAGTGAAAAACGCATTGCATCCGCACTTGCTTGCAGATGCAATGCGTTATTAACGCAGCCCCATTCACTTCTATGGAGCCAGGGCTGCGTGAAAAACGCAGAATATAGAACATGCTGCGATTTTAAAGCATTGCAGAACTGATGCATGAAAAAAAACGCTCATGTGCACAGCCCCGTTGAAATGAATGGGTCAGGATTCAGTGCAGGTGCAATGCGTTCACCTACTGCATTGCACCCGCGCGGAAATCTCGCCCGTGTGAACTCAGCCTTAAAACATGTACTCATGTTTCTTTGTTGCCCCCATACATTATATTGTCTCCTTGAAGCCCCCATGCAGTAATATCTCTTAGTTGCCCACCAATAACGGGTCAACATTCCCCCCAAGTCTGATGGAGCGGCCGTGCCCCCTGCTGCTGTATTCATTCTCTATGGGAGTGCTGTACATAGCAGCGATCAGCCATCTTCACCGCTCCTACAGAAAATGGGTCATCCTAGTGGAAAACCCTGATAAGTGGGTTGTTGAAAGTGTGCCCATCATAGGTTATCAGGAAGGGCATCTTGGCATCATAAAGATGCCTTTCAGTCAAATAAAACATTGGGGGTCATTTACTAAAGAATGGAGCTTCCCATTTGGGTCTTAGTCCCTACACACTACAGCCATATTACCGCAGGCCTTCTAAGCCTGAAGCCTATGATGGTGATCGGCGGCGGGGCAGAGTACTATCATCTCCTGTGCCCCGCCGAAGTATTTAACTGCAGAGCTGCAGCGGCGGGTTTAGCACTTGGAGTTCTCGACCTGAATCCTGAAGTTAGTATTAAAGAGGAATGAAAAGGAGTATGGGGAAATAAAAGAGGAATTATTGAAAGAGAGAACGGAGGTACAAACACGACTTACGGAAAACCAATTGCAAATCTTTAATAAAAGAATGGATAAGAAGTTAACAGTGATTCAAGCAGAAACAAAAGAGAGGGAGAGATACGTTTTGTTTTTTTTTTAGAGATAAGCAGGACTATGATTTGGGTAGAATATTTGATTGGAACAGTAGGAAACAGAGGAGAAGACGCCGTCCACGACGCACAAAGAGTGATTACTGGACTTCTGACTCCAGCATATCAGATTACTCCTCCACTTATCGCCTTACGGATGCCCCTGGAATAGAGAATGAAAAAGCCCCTTAGGGGTACTTTCACACTTGCGGCAGAGGATTCCGGGAGGCAGTTCCGTCCTGCAATACGGACGCAAATGGATAACATTTGTCAGACTGATCCGGATGCATTGAAATACCGGATCAGTCTCTGCGAAACGTATCCTGAATTGTTTTTATTTTTTTCACAGATTTAAAGATCTGAGCATGCCCGGACTGGAAGAACGGATCCATCAGTGCGGCAATTGTAATGGCACTAATACATTTCAATGGAAATTAATGCCGGATCCGGCATTCCGGCAAGTGTTCAGGATTTTTGGCCTGAGAGAAAAATACAGCATGCTGCCGTATTTTCTCTGGCCCAAAAATGTAAGAGGGACTGAATTGATGCATCCTGATGAATACTGAACGGATTGTGCGTGGTTACTAAGGGGTTAAAAGAGATCAGAGGATCTAAACCATTAGTAGCCTTTAGGAGGAGCCATACTTTGGGAAAGATAGGCTGGTTAGGAGTCGTTTCGTGGAACCAAAATCTGATATATGGCTGAAAGATTGGGTACCTACGGGAAACCACAGGTGCGGTAATTATTCCTACTGTAAATACAATCCCCAATGGGATTTACTGTTTTTTGGTGGATTACATCATAAAGTAAATACCTTGATAACTTGCAAAAGTAAATATGTAGTGTACCTCATATTATGTGTATGCGGTAGGTTTTACATAGGAAAAACCATAAGGAGCCTTGGTGAGAGATTTAGGGAACATGTTACAGGGAAAGGTTGTCCACGATTAATAGAACATGTGAAATCTGAGCATGATGGTAATAGTACGGTGTTGCGGTTTGCAGGGATTGAGAGAGTGCGTAGTCTTCCACAAGGGGCACGTAGACATCGTACCCTCCTAAGGAAGGAAGCAAGATGGATCATGTGCTCCAGAGCTATGGACCCTCTGGGACTGAATGATGGAAACTATCTTGAAGTATTTCTGTAAAAATATATCTGTCTTTATTGTTTGTTTTATTTGCACATTGTTGGTGTTTATATGTATTTGGCCGGTTCCTCTGTGGCGGAATCAAGATAAAGCGGCGCATAAAGGTGACGTAATCACGTCAGAAAGTTAGTGGCCTGAGGAAGCACTAAGGCGTGAAACGTCCGTCGCCACGAACTTCTTGCCTGCGCTGTTTGTTTGTTCCCCCCCCCATGCCTGTATCGGTGAATGTTTATGGCATCTCGAATAAAGAACATCCACTGTTTGGTGAGTGCCGCCCAAGTTTTTTCTTCTTTGTTGCACATTTGAAAGACTTAGAGGCAGGAGCACCGCCACGATTGGTAGAGAGGACCCAGTGTTGGAGATCCGTGTTTTTTTTGGAAGAAAGGCAAAGGAAGCAGTGCCACCCCCTCTGTGTTCTGGAACTTTTTTATGTAATAATACACTGCCTGGCCAAAAAAAGGCCACCACCTGGATTTAAATAAATAGGTAAGAGCCTCCCAGTTGGTCAGGTCTAGGTTCAACAACGTCATGTGCCCAAGAATGGGGTCAGCTGAATGTACTGAAAGACCAGGGTATTCCATTAAGGTTTTTTTTTCTCCCCTAATGTCACAGGCATATACCATTGATTACATTGCCGTAATCAATGCTAAAGGCAGTCCAACAAAATATTAGAGGGTGGGACCTTTTTTTTTTTTTTTGGGCCGGGCAGTGTATGTCTCCTCTTCATCATTAGAGGTCATTTACAAAGACCAGCTTTTTATGCCGGCCTTTGTTTCCCCTTGCGCTGCCGTCAGTGCGTCTGGAGCAAGAACCTTCCAGGCATCAATGATTGTAAATTTTCCAAATCCCCAGCCCCGACATGTCCCCGCAAATCCAACACCATCCCCATGTAATCGTGCAAAAACTCCCATGCAACAAAATATTGTCACACGTGCATAAAAGAAAAAAAAACTGCAAAACTGAGTCTTGTGATTTTTTTTTTTTCTTTGATGACCCCCAATATGTCTTGGAACAGACTGCAGTTGCTTCATATAGAAACCTGTGTCATTTTTTTGTGGACTAGTAGTGCATACATGGGGGAGGGAGTTGTGCAGGTATCTCTGCAAGATATGAACTGACATGTAAGGATTGATTGCACTCACTTCAGAGATCCCTGAAGTACAACAGCTGGACGCAGGGGCCACGAGCAGGTGCGCGGAACAATGCACGAGATTTACTGAACAGCTGCAGCACCTAGCACTTCTTTATATAGACACAATTTGTTAGGAGATGTCAGGGTGGTGTATTAAATGTGCTTTGATCAGCATTGTCAAGCTCTGCAGCGCCCTCGCTTATTAAAGGAGCTGCAGCATTACCTTATTTTCTTGGAAAATGTATGAAGTGGATAGTGAATCTAGTGAACTTTTGGGAAATTACACATTATTATTGTAACCTCTTTATGTACCATAAATGTACTGTTTGGGCAGTGGTTTATAGCGACTGATCCCCAGGTCCAGGACTGACGGTGTTAAGGGCCAGCCCTGAGCCTATCAAAGGACCCCCAGGGCTCCTCACGTTAATTCATGTAAGAGCATATGTTTGCTATAGCATCGGATTGTCTTACTTACTTGTCTGCTTGTTTTACTTACGCATAGGTATTCCAATTCATTGCAATAAAATCTTAACATTTAAAGAGGACCTTTCACTAGTTCTGACTAGGTATGAGCGAAGCGACTTCGGATGCTACATCAGAAGTCTCTTCGCTAAAAAATATAATATTTACAGTGAAAAAATTTTGGGAACTGAACTCTGCTTCAGTTCCAAGCAGGGTGGATTTGATTTAAATCAAACTGATTTAAATCACTAGTCAGTAAGGCTTGATTTAAATCATAGTTTTCTACATAAAGACTACCGTAATTCTTTCTGGTATAACTTATAATAGGCAAGTAGATGAAGATTTTTAGAATAACAACTTTTCATATTAGTTTGATTAGGTTGATTCTGCATTCATAGGTTTGTAAAAGTTAGGATTAAGGTCTTTTTCTCAACTCTGTTCATGTTATAACATTTTTGCTGTGAAGAAGAGGCATGTGATCTCTGCTGAGTCAAATTCAGTTTTGAGAACTGCAAAAGTAAACCAAGCATCTGTGATAATATCTTGTAGGCAGAGAAACTGCCCAATAATCTTAAAAACAACCCTGGAAGAGCATGACATTGTGAATGGATTAATGGAATTTATTTACCAATTTTTTTTGTCAGTGTCGAAAACAAAGGCTGGCATGAAAATGCCGGTCTTTGTAAATGTGCCCCACTTTCTTTAGCGTGACAGATGCAATCTTAATATCTTATGGCCACAAGTCGTCCTATAGCCTTAGGTTGCCTGCTTACGTTGCGGATTAACGTGCGGAAAAACCACAGAAGAATACATTACCACCAAAGTGTATGAGACTAGACAAATTTCATGTGCACTTACGGTAACATTTTTTCTTCTGTCCAGAAATTGATCTGCTGTGTGGATTTCGAAATCCACAGCGTGTCAATTGTTTATGCTGATTTCAGCCCTGCGGCAAAACGGCATCAAATCCCAAACCAAAAACCTCAAAAATCTAAAACCAAAAACCTCAAGTAACACTTGGAGTTTTTTGTCCGGAAATGCACAGAAGTCCACACTGAAATCTGTGCAGAGTTTTCAGTTTGTAAACCAGGCACCCTAAAGGTCGTAATACTTAAAAATATCCACATTTTACAACCTGTAAAATTAATAATTAATTAAAACATAATGTCAAGTATTAAGAGAACAAAAACCTTTTTTTTTTATCTTGTATTTTACAGTAAAAATCTAGAGGCAAATTTTTGTGTCCCGAAAAATAAAAAAAATATAGGGGGAAAAGATGGTGTTCTAGGACTTGATGCTGTTTTCTGGGTGACTCCAGGTGGCATTGTTTCCTTTTCCAGTTTTTCAGGAGCTGCGTAATATTCCTGTAACTTGTTTATATGGTTCCTCGGACATTTCCCCACCAATGAGCTGCTGCTGTACTGGAAATGCGTGACTACGTACTGGCTGGTTATGGTTCAGTGATGAGCTTCATTGTAATTCCAGCTGATCTATATTTTATTATATTGTTCTCTTTGTGGACAGGAAGAAGTAATTGAAATTGGGTCAGCAGTCTATAATACATCTTTTCTGACCAGTTTAATAGCTCTAAGAATACTACATAGAAATTATTTTGTATTTTATATTTCAAAGAGCATTCCCTCTAAAAGAAAGAAAATTGTAAGTCCTTGAGTCGTCCTCTTCGGTCTACTTTTTAGACATTGTTGAGTTATATCTCCTTCCAGAGGGGGTTGGATAATAACCGCTACCCCGTTATGGCTCCTACCAGGTTGTCATCTAGCTTTTCTAGAGGTTTTCTTCTTGGGACAGTCCCTTTTTACTTTGGAGGGGTTCCCTAATGATACATTCACTACACGATGTCTCTCTTTTAGGATCCTCATCGATCATCATTTATCAAGTGTCAAATATTGCCTGCGGGTGAAATGAAACATTACAATTTGTATTTATTTTTTTGTTTAATTAATGGAGGTGTTGGGTCCTCCTGAGGAAGCAGCTGTCCTTTGGCTAATAGATTGCCCTTTACTCCTTTATTGCTGAACAAGTGAGCCACTTTAAAGGGGCTCTCCAAGAGCTGCCATTATGTTCAGTTGCGTAGTATAAGTTGTCTTTTTTTCAATGGTGGTTTATTTCTTCATGGAACATTACCTCTACATGTAGTAAATTCTCGATGACTTTGTGGTAGGCTTGTGTGTCCCACAGCAACCAAAGCGAACAAGCAAACCTGCTGTTATGCAAGCGGGTGTGGACCCACTGCGCCACTGACTGCCGATACTCTGGAGGGGCGTGACTAAGCAACTACCTGGGCTTCACTAGAGTCTCTGATGGTGAGGATAGGCTTGGACCGTTAGGGTAGTTGCCAGAGCAGTGCCAGAGTCAGTGGCAGCTGACCAGAAGGTCAGAGATACCTGTGCAAGCACCGAGGGAAAGAACGCGGTCAGGGCAGGCAGAGATCGAGCAAGGTCCGTAAACGAAGTCAGAGGCAATCGGCAAACAAGCAAGGTCCGTAAACAAAGTCCGAGGTCAAAGGCAGGCGGCAAACAGGCAAAATCTGATAAATACAAAAGCAGGGTCCGGTACACAGCAAATCAGAGCTTGAAAAACACCTTCACACTTGGAACGAGGAGACCTAGTGACCACGAGTTGCTCAGGCATCTTCCTGTGGTAGGAAGCGCCTTTAAATACTTCCTGCAATCCAGCCATAGGCTGGTGAGACCGAGGGCGTGTATGTGCTGCCTCGCAAGGGAGGGGAGACTCACCCATACAAGCCCTAACAACAGTGCAGGTCTCCAGCAGGAAGTAAGCTCTGGCATGGAGCACAGATGCAACAGTTAAGCTACCTCCTGCCCGCGCTTGTCAGCATGGCAGCAGGAGAGAAAGAGGGCACCCGTGTATAGGGGCAGCAGCGCCGGCACGGACCTCTGGGCTAACACCTGCAGTGTAAAGCATGGGGGTATAAAACATTTCCTTATGAGCTCTAAAATATATGCACCCAATATTAACATAACATGGAGACCCCGGATCCTTTATGAACTCTCACATTTAGTCCTTTTTCATACTATAATTTAGATTTACGTAAGTTAATGTGACAGCCATAGACAGGTTTAAACTCGTACACCTGGTGGCTGAATAAATTAACATTTGCACCAAACGATTACATTACGGCAGTGTAATTACATTCCTCAGACCGGAGCGTCTCATTGTTTCACTTGGCAAGAAACGCTGTCCCCAATACTTAGTACAAATGTTCCTTCAGTTAATTTATGTGCGCTATAGATCTGGTTTTCCGTTTATTTTTTCTCTGATTACTATTTGCAGGCAGAGTTGTGATAGTCGCTGGAAGGGGTCAGAATTAGTGAGCATGGAAAGATTCACAAGATGCACAAGCAATGGTGATGGCGGCTAGCATACCCATAACATGGGGGAACAGACTTCTCCTTGGCTCCCAGTACCTGATGGTGCCCTTGATGCTGTCTCCAAGGATTCCATTCTTATGGCCCCTCGTTACAAGAAAAATGTAAACATTTTTATGTACAGAGTTGATTCAAGTCAAGGGGTGGAGAGCTAGCCTAAGAATACGACCATGCAGAGCTGCCGCATGGCTGCTCCATGTGGTCGCACCCTAATATTGCCTCTCTAGCTTGACCGATGTCTCTGAGCGGTGGGAACATCAATATTGGGCTAGACAAATCTTGTGCATGCTCCATTATGTATCTTGCTCTTTGACTGTGACGCATGCGCCGTACACCTCTAAGTCAGCTCAATTCCACCAAAGTGTAGTGCGCATGCGCCAGAGATGAAGCGTAACTGCACAATGCTTTTTTTTTATAAATACAGATGTTTACTGACATTCCCACTGCTATCAAGGCTTTTTACGTTAAAGGGGTTGTCTCATCTCAGCAAATAGCATTTATCATGTAGAGAAAATTAATACAAGGCACTTACCAATGTATTGTGATTGTCCATATTCCTTTCTTTGCTGGCTGGATTCATTTTTTTCCATCACACTATACACAACTTGTTTTCAAGGTTATGACCAATCTGGTAGTGGTGGTCGTGCTTGCACACTATAGGAAAAAGCACCGGCCTATTTGGTGGCCCAGAGTGTGGGAGCTCACAAAGGCTGGTGCTTTTTCCTATAGTGTGCAAGCACGACCACCACTGCTAGATTGCAGGGTGGTTGTAGCCATGGAAACAAGCAGTGTATAATATGATGGAAATAATGAATCCAGCCAGCAAAGGAAGCAATATGGAGAATCGCAATACATTATTAAGTGCCTTGTATTAACTTTCTCCACATGATAAATACAATTTGCTGAAGTGAGAGAACCCCTTTAATGAAATTATAGATTGGGCGAGGGGCTTTTTGGTGCCCCTGGTCCGCTGTTTTTATTTAAGTCCCTAGTAGTAGGGCTACGGCCAGACACACACATTACTTTTAAAAATTTGCAAAGAATCTGCAGCAAGTTCCGCCTGTGCTAGCTTGGATTTTTCCTGGATTTTGTTGCGATTTGCCAAAAAAAATCACTGTACTTTATAGATCGGTGTAAAGCATGGAAAGCATAAAGCAGTTTCTTATGATCTCAAAAAATTTCTTTACTTAGAAAGCTAATGCATCTTACTGGGGTCTTTATAGTCATATGTTGTGCCTGTGAGTTTATCAGTAATATGTATTAGCTTTCTTAGCACAGAAAACTATTTTCTCAACATGGTATGGTTATAGCCTTTTATTATGGGTTACATGAGGAAGAAAAAAAAAAATAACAAAATAAAAAAATCTGAGAATTTTCTCGTGGTATTTAAACCTAGGACATCTACATGCAATTCTGACCACTTAACTCCAGACCATAGCCTTAGTTTTTCTATACTTATAAAGTTAACATATATTACTGGTGTCGTTATAATAATATATATTGTGGCTGTGAATAAACCAGTGTTATGTATTAGCTTTCTAAGTATAAAAAAAACTGTAATCTCAACATGGTAAGCCTATAGGAACTACTGTATATGATAAGTACATGCCAGAACACAGCTCTTCCCTCAGCATGCTGATGTCTAGTTCTGTCAATCAAGGGGATGGAGAGTGTGCAGAGCACAGATGTATTACAAAAGTAGTGCTCCAAGCATTCAACCCTGCCCCTTGGTGCTCCAACTTGCACATTTGCATGTGAATAAAAACTCTATATCTCTGTAGCTGTTTAACATGCAGACAAAAAAAAGGTATAGTTTTAATCAGCATGATCAACACTACTTGGCAGTATGCCTGTTTAGTAGGGTTGATCGTACTGGCAGAGGGTCTTTAAATTGTATTCAATCATTACTGGAACAGCTTCTTTAATTGGCATGCAATTGAACAATTTTTTACCCTTGGTTTAGGTTTACATTTAATTCCATGCAATGTAAGAACCTATCACTTCACGTGTGTCGAGAGAACAGTTGGTACGGGTGTTTTTCTAGTTGGAATGGTGCCACTGTGGAATTCGCAATGTAACCCTATGCACACCCCATTCAGGATGCTTATCACATTACTTAGGCGCCGGCAACATGACCTATTAATACTCATTTTCACACATACTGCAGCTTTGGATTATTTTGTCGATTGAAGTAAAATCCATCCCTGGAGTTAGACATTTTATGTGCACATCTGTCTGTTGTATGGGATAGGTGCATGGATAGGATGCATCCGTCTCCGGCGACTGTATGATAATTTATCCTTGAAACACGGAGTCCTTGTCACGCTGCCAAGGTTACTGTCAACATTCAGCGCAGCCATCAAGATTCACTTGCCTGTCACTTCATGGCTCCTTCTAACTCCGCAGTTATGGGTTGTCAAAGCAGCAATGAAGCATTCGAACTAAGGATACCATTGCCGGATTTTACTGCTTTTTATGTATTTTTTTTAATGGTGCTGATGGGAGGCAGCGGTGATGACAGAAAGCTGCAGCTAAACCCTGGAGACCACTCTACTTTCTCTAGGCTGCTCATGCTGTTTTGCAATTTTTTCTTACAGAAGTAGAGATTATTGCCAGCACTACTGTGATAGGGAGTCAACCAGGTCTCTCACGTGGTTCCCGGGTATCTTAAAGGGACAGCTTTTATATTTTTTTTATTTTATTTTTATTTGGCAAATTAAATGATAGTGCATATTATTATTACATTTCATCTCATTTCTATTATAAAATCAAATTAAATAAGAAAACAGTCCGAGTGGCACTACGTATTGTTCTATTCCCCTTCAAGTATTGTCACAATCTCAGAAAGGGTGCAACACGGCGGTGCTTAGCCTGGATAGACTTGAGTGTATACCGATAATAGAAAATGAATAAGCGGCACTCACCAAACGTTGCAATCTTCTTCATCGAGAGGCCTGAGAAAGCGCTTAGGTGCGAAACTGCCGTCGCCTCACCTTTATGTCCGCAATGTATGTTTGTCCGCCCCGAACTACCTGCTGATGTGTTTTAGCTTGCACTAATAAAGAATAAGATTGCAACGTTTGGTGAGTGCCGCTTTTTCATTTTCTATTATCGGTATAACATTTCTATTATAAACACAGATATGTAGCAGCGGCACAGAGATATACGATGATTATAAATTGCATTACTGTTATAAAGCTGGTTTGTAACCATCTCACGTTCATGTTGTAGGCCTAGACCCAATAGAGAGGTAAGTCTCCTTTTATACAGGTACACCACTGAGGCATCCCATACACCATGTGATCCCGGCATCAGGATCTGCATGCAAATCACCTCTAATTTCCGGACCACACCTCTGCTTGCCAGACCATGCTTTGACATGTTATTTGAACCAAATTGCATGTACAGGTGACATGTCTCTTCTGCTTCAGCTGGTGGCATTTGAAGGATGGGACTGAGCATGTGCTTCAGTGAGCTGGGCAGAGTAATCAGAAAAAGAGCAAACAGCAGGTGGCGCTAGACAGATTTTATTGAATAACTTATTTTTAATTCCATGCACTTAAAAAAATATTCAGGTGCTGGTTTAAAATCTATAGAATATTTTTTGTGGGACAATCCCTTTAAAGGGCCCCCTCACTACAGCAAATGACATTTATCATGTAGAGAAAGTTAATACAAGGCACTTTCTAATGTATTGTGATTCTCCATATTGCTTCCTTTGCTGGCTGGATTCATTTTTCCATCACATTATGCACTGCTCTTATCCATGGTTACAACCACCCTATAATCCATCAGCTGTGGCCATGCTTGCACACTATAGGAAAAAGTGTCAGCCTCTCTGGTGGCCGGTACTGTGCATAGGTTGGTGCTTTTTCCTGTAGTGTGCAACCACTGCCACCGCTGATGGATTATAGGGTGGTCGTAACCATGGATAAAAGCAGTGCATACTGAAAAATCAATGAAGCCAGCAAAGGAAGCAATAAGGACAATCACAATACATTAGTAAGTGCCTTGTATTAACTTGCTCTACATAATAAATGCCATGTGCTGAAGTGAGAGAACCCCTTTAAGGAACTGAGGGCACAAATGTGACAAGGAATCTTTTCTGTGCCTCGTATTGCCATGCTAATCCAATATCTGTAAAACTAAATTTAGAAAGTGAACTCCCATAACCTGGAGTCCCCACAGACTCGCCCTGCATCCTAATACCTTAGCCGACAGCGGCTGTCTCCAAGACACATATTTATGGCCACCAGCGCAACCCAAACTCCAAGATTTATGGCCACTCGCTTGCTGCACTCTTATTACATTTCGCTTCGCTCCACTGTAAGTAAACGTGAGTATAAAAACTACATGTTTAAGACGGAAAGCTAATTTATGACACTGCAGCCCAAAAATTGCTATGTAGTGCCTTATTTTCCTGGAACATGCAGGCTTCATCATTATCAGCATGAACACAATTACTGCACTTCAAGGTTTCTCGCTGGAAAGAAATTGAGCGTGCTAATACTCTTTCATCATAATCACGGTGACTGTGCAGAGCCATTCATAAAAAAGGGCCAGAAATCTATTGAAATTCAATATTGTTTTAGTCCAAATCAATTATAATAATTGTTTGCATTTTTAAAGTGTAATTTACCGTTGAAAAATGAACAAAGATCAACTAATAGTTGCTAACGCATCATATTTTCCTATTAGACCAGGCTCCGGGCCCTCTCTATCTTATTCCAGGGTTGACACAGATTCTCTGTCTATAACATATCTGCTCGGTGCGATAATCCGGTGTAATCTCGGACCTCAGGATGAGCTGATAGTTTTGCTACCGGAAGTGCTTAAAAACCTGAGGAAGGCCCTACGTACTGTTGAAGCAGCCTGTACGACTGCAATGGGGTCCTTGCAGAATCTACACTAGCCTTTCCATTGTTAGCAAAGACGGAAGTAGAACATGTAGTCATGGATATGCTGTGAGGGTACTAGGGTTCCTGGTGGTGGTGTCGTCAAGCAGCTCCTGAAAAGAGCCCTAATATTATCATTGCTCTCTCTTTTTTTTGTGTTCAATGGCCCCAGAACCTAAAACTGCCCTACAAGCATAAAGGAGTTGTCTCATGAAGACTGTCTGTCCTCATTCCCCCATGGGGCATATGGACTTCATAGTTGGACCCCTCTATAGCTCGGGAATAGATGGCAGCTCCTATTTTCATCAACCCAAGAGCTATTCATGTGTAACACAGATGGCTGCTTATCTCAAAGGAAAATGCCTGGCTGCCCGCATCCCCACTCAGCGGTTCGCTGTCTGTCATGGTGGCCCCAAGCTTAAATGCAACCTTTGTTAAACCTTTGGGAAAACTGCATGACAGTCATATTGGCCCCATTACAGTTCACCTTTGCACATGTGCATCATAATTCAGGACTTTTAAAGAGGTTGTCCTATGAAAAGTATTCTGCAGTTTACAGACCAGCACCTGGATGCAAAGGCTTTTGTTATTGTATAGCTCCACCTGCTGTATGCTTCTTATTTCTCTGTCCACCTCACTGAGGTGGACGTACATGCTCAGTTCCATCCTTCAACTGCCTCCTGAGCTGTGATAGACAGAGAGCTGCAGCAGAAAGGACATGCCTCCTGGGCTGCCAACCTGAAATAAATCTAGCAGAGCAATGAATGTGGAGATGTACAGGGCAGCTTTGTTAAAGATATTGTCATGTACTATATGATGTCCGATTTTATTTTTTTTTATATTTTATTTTTACATTAATCATGGGATAACCCATTTAAGCTCCAACCCAGAAACAGCAGGAAATGTACACTAACCCCGCCTCCTCCCGATCTTACCTTCCTACCCTGCCGATTTCCTGGGACTGTCGGCGACTGTGCCTAAGGTTATGTGCAAATCTGCATTGTGGTTATTTTCTTAAATGGAATCCACATCTCAGTGCCAGATCCCTTGTATGGGGTACCCCACTGAAGTATAATTGAGTTCTGCTCCATCAGAATGGGTTGATTATCCACACTGTGCAATAACCTATGAATTTTGAGGCTCAGAAAATGAGGAATCAGCAGCGTTTCTTCAGGTCGCACACCTCACAGGTTCTCCTTGAGCTGCTCCTCAGACTCCTGCTAAAACCGGCCTATAATTATTATATTACAGGGTACCGAGGAAATGAGATCTGGGTGCTGAGTGCATGTGGTCACACTACATTGATTTTTCTTTTTGTCCTATTTTTAACAGAGCGCTTTAAATTACGCCACACGTTACGTCTAAGGTTTCATGCTACGTCCGGTGAGGTCACTGTGGGCTTTTTATTTTCAGTAAGGCTACTTTCACACCTGCGTTAGGTGCGGATCCGTCTGGTATCTGCACAGACGGATCCGCACCTATAATGCAAACGCTTGTATCCAATCAGAACGGATCCGTTTTGCATTATTCTTTAAAAAAAAAAAAGTCGAAGTCAAAACGGATTCGTCCTGACTTACATTGAAAGCAGCGTTTCGGTGTCCACATCCTGAGCGGAACGGAGCCAAATCCTTATCCATTCAGAATGCATTGGGGCTGAACTGATCCGTTATTCGGGTCTCACAAACAGAATTCAAAACGCCAGTGTGAAAGTAGCCTAAAGCAAGTTTTATTTTTTTTCCATTATACACAGAATAAACGCAAAATGTATTTTGTACAACACGTGATGCAAAAATACCCCAAAAAAAACTAAAAACCGCCTGGAGACTTATTAGCAATGCTCGTTCTTGGAAGATATCTCTTTGCATATTAATTTCCCATGGAGCATTGCCAATAAGTTTCCATGCCATGGTGTACTTCCAGCAAGGCACATGCATACAAATGTATTTTCTTTCCGTCTCCGTTCCGTTTTTTTTTGTTTTTTTTTGTGGACAGTATGGGGAAGCATTAATTTTAATGGGTCCGCAAAAAAAACAAAAAAGGAAGTTACTCTGTGTGCATTTTGTATCCGTATTTCCGTTCTGCAAAAATATAAGGCTACTGTCAGACTCGCGTTTGGTGCGGATCCCTCATGGATCTGCACAAACGCATCCGTTCAGATAATACAACCACATGCATCCGTTCAGAACGGATCCGTTTGTATTATCTTTAACATAGCCAAGACGGATCCATCATGAACTCCATTGAAAGTCAATGGGGGACGGATCCGTTTTCTATTGTGCATTCGTTTTGGACGGCTTCTGAGAGCCCTGAACGGATCTAACAAACGGAAAGCCAAAACGCCAGTGTGAAAGTAGCCTAAAACATGTCCTATTATTGTCTGCATTACGGACAAGGATAGGACTGTTCTATTAGGGTCCGGCTGTATTTTTTGCCAATCCGTTTTTTGCTGACCGCAAAATACATACGGTCATGTGCATGAGCCCTAAGACTCCTTACATGATTGGTCTCTAAGGAGATTCCGCACCTTACCTAAGCTGCATCCAAAGCATTGCACCCAGCCATCCAGAATCCTACTCTGTGCTGATGAGGGGCAAGCATCCCAAAAGAGCTGTGAATGGATGGATATCTGGTCCGGCTATATTCCCTTGTCATATCCCAAGGCTTGTCAGAAAGTTGGATCTTTACTCATAGGGAGCCACTTCCAATATGGTTCTCTTTCTTGGAAGATGCCTTTTTGCATATACCTTGAGGGAGGCAAAACTGGGCTGCAAAAGCACCATGCTATGAGGAAAATGCCCCATGTGCACTGAAGCCAACAGAAGCCATGTTTCAATTTGTAACGTGTTCTAATAGTCCGAGAGATGATCAGACAAGTAGAGACGTGGCGGATGATTCTCAGTAACTTTTGTTTTATAGATTAATCCTGTTACACATAATATTTTATATCCTAGTCTTTTGGGTGAGACGCAATGTGAAAGGAGCGATAATGAAATATTATTCACTGTGAGATCCCGCCACGTTACAAGTGTTTGTGACATTATAATGCGGATACATCACACTGATAGGACGAAATGAGGCTCGCACCACTGTTTTTCTTTTTTTTGTGTGTTTTTTTTTATGTTGCTTGGAGATAAATTGCTGCGAAGACGCGGTCGTCTTGTGTTTGTGCTCATTCGCACTTTTTTTTTTCCCATTACATGAGCGTCACAAAGAAAAAGTATTTTTAACGATATTCGACACATTGTCCTCTGCTTGTTTGTACAGTGAATGAGAGGAAAACTGTGCATAAAGGCTTAAAGATGAAGCTTGCTGCTTTCCACAAATTGCTAACTGCATGCCATGAACTGACAAAGGGAACAATGCAGGTTTTTCTGTTTTGTGGGCCGTTGTTAATTTAGAGGTTTTTTTCTTTTATAAAGCGGCTAAAAGATCACAGAGCAGTCTGTAGAGAACAAGCACATTGACTTCTGTTGGAGTGCACAGGCGGACGGAGTATGTATACCTGCTGATGGACACACACAGCACAATTAGGCCTCTTTCACACGGGCGAGTTTTCCACGCGGGTGCAATGCGTGAGGTGAACGCATTGAATCCGGACCCATTCATTTCTATGGGGCTTTGCAGATGAGCGGTGATTTTCACGCATCACTTGTGCGTTGCATGAAAATCGCGTATATTGTGCCTTTTTTCACGCAACGCAGGCCCCATAGAAGTGAATGGGGCTGCGTGAAAATCGAAAGCATCCGCAAGCGATTTTCACGCATGGTTGCTAGGTGACGATCGAGATGGGGACCCGATCTTTATTATTTTCCCTAATAACATGGTTATAAGGGAAAATTAATAGCATTCTTAATACAGAATGCTAAGTAAATTAGGGATGGAGGGGTTAAAAAAAAAAAAAAAAATAAAAATTCAACTCACCTCATCCACTTGTTTGTGCTGCGCGGCTCGTCTTCTGTCTTCTTCTTTGATGACCTGGGAGGAAAAGGACCTTTGGTGACGTCACTGCGCTCATCACATGGTCCCTCACATGATCCATCACCATGGTAATGTATCATGTGATGAGCGCAGTGACGTCAGCAAAGGTCCTTTTCCTCCCAGGTCATCAAAGAAGAAGAAAGAAGACGAGCCGCGCAGCGCAAACAAGTGGATAAGGTGAGTTTAATTTTAATATTTTTTTTAACCCCTCCATCCCTAATTTACTTAGCATTCTGTATTAAGAATGCTATTATTTTCCCTTATAACCATGTTATAAGGGAAAATAATAAAATTTACACTACACCGATCCCAAACCCGAACTTCTGTGAAGAAGTCCGGGTTCGGGTCTGTGTACCAAACATGGCGATTTTTCTCATGTGTGTGCAAAACGCATTAAAACGCTTTGCGACGCACCCGCATCCTATCAGACCCTCACACGCGACGCCCATGTGAAAGAGGCATTAGTAATACAGCTTGGGCTCTCATTTTCTATAGGGCATCGGCTACCTGACTTCATGCTTTCTGTAATGGCCAGACCTGAATATTTTGGTAGTAAAACCCTTTTGCTGCTGGATTTCAGGACCTTTTTCAGACTTTTGACATGTACAATTGAAATTTGAATTATTTCTCTTTATGAAAATGCCACTTAGTGGCGCCCTTGTACAATTTAGCATCAAAGTGCAGTGTATTGTTTGCAGCTGAAAGCCTGTCCCAAGCTCCTAAAAATAAAAATTGAGGATGAACAGAATTCATACATTCCACTTAGGCCTAGGTCTACATGTATGTACGGGTGAAACTCGAAAAACTAGAATATCGTGCAAAGTTCATTTATTTCAGTAATGCAACTTAAAAGGTAAAAATAATATATGACTCATTACATGCAAAGTGAGATATTTCAAGCTTTTATTTGTTATAATTTGGATGATTATGGTTTTACAGCTTACGAAACCCCAAAGTCACAATCTCAGGTCCCATTTGCTCAGGGGGTATGGATTCATGATCTGACTAGAGTCTGACACTTTGAGCCTAGAATTTTGAACCTTTCCACAATATTCTAATTTTAAAGGGACTCTGTCACCACTTTCTAACCCCCACTTTTTTAACTATCGTTTTATTCATGGTGCCCTTCTGATTACAGTTGTCATCTTATATGTTAGATCTGCGGTGCCGTTTAGGTAAAAAATCGATTTATATCACCTGTCAATCAGCTAGATAAGGTGCCCAGGGCGTTCCTCTCCGCTTGAATCTGCCGCCTGCCGCCGCCGCCGTTGGTGCCCAGCTCCTCCCCCGGTCTCGTCAGCGCTGCCTCAAACAACACAGATCCGCCTCCGGCTCTCCCTCAATGCCCCCTCCTTTTTTTCGGAAATCTCGCCCGTGCGTACGCATCCTTTCGGCATCATCGCTCTAAGTTCGCGTTATGCGCATGCGCGAGAAAAGGATGCGTACGCACGGGCGCAGGCCTGTGCGCACACGCGAGATTTCCGAAAAAAAGGAGGGGGCATTGAGGGAGAGCCGGAGGCGGATCTGTGTTGTTTGAGGCAGCGCTGACGAGACCGGGGGAGGAGCTGGGCACCAACGGCGGCGGCGGCAGGCGGCAGATTCAAGAGGAGAGGAACGCCCTGGGCACCTTATCTAGCTGATTGACAGGTGATATAAATCGATTTTTTACCTAAACGGCACCGCAGATCTAACATATAAGATGACAACTGTAATCAGAAGGGCACCATGAATAAAACGATAGTTAAAAAAGTGGGGGTTAGAAAGTGGTGACAGAGTCCCTTTAAGCTGCATTACTGAAATAAATGAACTTTTGCACAATATTCAAATTTTTCGAGTTTCACCTGTATGTTCACAAAATCAGCAAATTGGAGAGCAAAAAAAAAAAATCGTCTTCTTTCCGGATTCTGTAAACACATTTGCTTCACTGTCCCGATTTACGCTAAGATGGGAAAACACATCTAAAAGAGTTTTGCAAGTGTTTTATCCTATCCTGAGGATGGGTCATCAGTATAAAACATTCAGAAAACCCATTTAAGGGAGTTGGTTGGTAATGTGAAAAGAATTCCTATTTTTCCTCCCAGGTCACCAGCGCTTGTTCCATGACTTGTAATAATGTTCCACCTTCCTGCTGTCATTTGCAGCAACATGTTTGTGAATATATTGTGAAACATAATTTTTTATCTCCTTTTGATGAGGATTCATATTATTTTGACTATTGTAATATCTGGATTAGATGCCAAATTAGAGGAATCTTTACTTAAAGGGAACCTGTCACCTGGATTTTGTGTATAGAGCTGAGGACATGGGTTGCTAGATGGCCGCTAGCACATCTGCAATACCCAGTCCCCATAGCTCTGTGTGCTTTTATTGTGTAAATAAACCGATTTAATACATATGCAAATTAACCTGAGATGAGTCCTGTACGTTAGACGAGTCAGGGACAGGACTCAACTCAGGTTCATTTGCATATGTATCAAATCGTTTTTTTTACACAATAAAAGCACCCAGAGCTATGGGGACTGGGTATTGTGGATGTGCTAGCGGCCATCTAGCAGCCCATGTCCTCAGCTCTATACCCAAAATCCCGGTGACAGGTTCCCTTTAAAACTTTACTTATTATTAACAGAATAGAGAATAAGCGTTTGATTGCAGGGGCTCCGACCTCTGATCATGAAAATTATCTGTGTCCTGTTTTAATGCACTTGAGGTCACACAGGCGATCGTATGGATTGGGGCAGCTGGGCACAGCCGCGTGCTGTATTTGGCTATCTCTGGCGGTCACATAGAGTTGACTTGAGTGGCAGCGAGCATGTCTGAATGCCTCTCCATTAAGCCTCTTTCACAAGTCAGTGAATCACGGAAGTGTGCTGTCCCTGTTTATCACCATGGACAGTGCACATACCCATTGACTTTAATGTGTGCATTTACACATCAGTGATTTTCCCTGAGGCATGGGTGACACCACAGAAGCATGTCCTGTTTTGAAACAGGGCTGCCATCCGTGTTTGGTCTGTGGATTTCACAGGCCATTGGTAGGAGATGCTCTGGAATTTATAGCGTATCTGTGAAATACAGATGACCTATGGAGAGCAACGGCCCCTTTATGGATACTTTAACAGCTGGACCACTGACCATCTCTTCTGGGATGTCCTCACAAACACAGAAATGTGGATGAGGTCTTAAGGTGTATTTACACAAGCCAATAATTGTTCCCAAAAATCTGCTCGTGTGAATGTGCCGACGATTACCCGATGAATAAGTGAAACGCATCGGGTGATCCTGTCGTTCATGCAACCAACACCGATCATAGTTTCTGGGCAGCAGATTGTGTGGTCCAAACAGCGGTCTGCTGCTCAGAAGCCATGATTCGGTATGAGGACGAGGGATCGCTACACCCTATCCTCATACAGTAAAGGAGATCGCTGCATGTAGACGTCTCTTCTCCACTGAACGAGCAGCCGACTGTCAGGAAGGAACGCTTCCTTTCCAACAATCGGCTGCAGAATCATCACGTCTAAATCCAACTTTTGAATGGGGGTAAACAGGACCCTCGCTGTGGATAAGGGGAAGTGTTAATTGTGAGAAATTATTTATAGAAGTGATATTCATTTCCTAGGATTCTGCTTTTCATTGAGACTATATAGGATTTTCTCTTGTGATCTTATCTAATGATGAGATAAATCAGTTTTCATGAATCGAAATCACCGCTGGGAATTTTCTTTGTTTGTCAACTAATTGGGATCTTATCTTGTTACACTGGTAACGGCATAACTAACGCGCTGTGTAACAAGCTTTGATTTCCAAGCAGAGAATAAGAGCCCATTTGCTTTAAGCATTTCTTTACATAAGACACCTTTTGAATTTGCAGTTTATAATGATCCTCTGTGGTTGGCGGCCGAGCTTCACAAAGTTAATGATATTTTTTGGCGTAGTTCCACCAGAGCCACAGTTTGGGGCTTTAGGCTACTGCAATTCTTCATACACAGAGGCTGCAATGGTTTATCCAGCCTAGTCACGGTCCCTAATTTTGTTTCCCAGTTCTGTTTTGGGAATTTTTTCTCACCAGAAGTGTTTCCAATGTACTTTGCGTTTCAGTTCCTCACTAATTGCTGTCAGTGAATAGGAACATTAACCAGATCTGATGTTTAGTGCAGCTGAGGGTTTGCTGCGTGAGAATCCAGACGGTGTTGGGCCGATAACGATTTCTCCTGACTCCCTCTCGGCTTCCCTATAAATGTACTTGGCTCATGTGTATTGCAGAGAGAGAAGCTGCCATACACTTCCGGAGGTGGTTTATTTCCCTAGAAAACAAAAGGATGGGAGAAAAATATGAATTCCGCATGATACTTGTTTCCCCTGATTTCTTTTGGGGAGAGTCGGGAGCTGGGGGAAACCGACTTTAGACACATTATAGTGTCCGTGGGTTCAGCCACCAAAAGACTAATATGTATGGCCAGCTTTAAAGGGTTTTTTTCCAGACTTTAATACTGATGACCTATCCTCAGGATAGCGCATCAGTATCTGATTGGTGGGATCTGACACCCGGGACCCCGCTGATCAGCAACACTCGCAGTAAGGCCTCATGCACATGGCCGTTGCCCAGCCGTAACCGTATTGCGGGCCACAAACAGCGCGTCCGCAATTTGCGGGCACCGGCCGTTTGCTCCCCGCATCACGGATGCGGATCCCTTCACTTGAGTGCTTCCGTAGTGTTTCTGTCCGTGCCTCCACACCGCAAGAAAATAGAACATGTATTTTTTTGCAGGGCGGACGGATCATGGACCCATTCAAGTCCCAGCCGCCGCACGTTGTGGAACGGCCGCACAACGGCTGTGTGCATCAGGCCTAAGACCGAGGCCTTCTCTCAGCTTTTCCTCGGCCGGTGACGGGATGTTCATCGGTCATGTGGCCTAGGATGCCAAGCTCAGCCACTATACTATGTACTGCGTTGTGCTTGCCACACTGAGCGAAGTCCTTGGCGCTTACAGGAACGACGGTGCCTTCTCAAATGGCTGATTAGTGGGTGTACCAGGTGTCGGACCCCCACTGATAAGATACTGATGACCTATCCTGAGGATAGGTCATCAGTTATAAAATAGTGGAAAACCCCTTTTAATGCATTTGTGGTGCAAATGTATCCAGTCCTCATCGTTTGCGACAATGTATATGTGCAGGTAAAATGTATCAGTCCAGGCAGTTTAGCTCCTTTCTAGACTGAATACAAAAAAAAAATTACACGCATCTTTTTTCCAATATCTAAAACATGAGTAAATATTTTCTAGGCAGTGAGGCTGAACGACATCCTGTGATATTCAGTAATAAATGAAGTATCAAAGTGATATTTGTCTAGAACAATCAGTTTGCAGGTCACTGTCCTATTTAATAAACCTGCGGCGTCCCGGGCCGTGCGTGACCTTGAGGTCTCCTTGCGCTGGCCTGAATATATTGAGCATGCATCAGCAATTTCCTCTAATACAAAACATGAGTAGTATATGAATGTGTTATAATGCAGAGCAGGAAGGCTCGGGCGCATGATTTATAAACCGTGTGCGACACTCTCCGCCAACTTCCTCCGTTCACAGGGCGACAAGCAGGGATACATTATTGCTACCTTGTTTTCTTTATGCCGTTCGAAATGATTTTTGTCAAAGAAATAAAGTCCCTTCCTGCAAGAAAACAATATGGGGATGGAAAGTGCGAGTCTTGTCAGAGCACAGCAAGCAGAGGACGCCAGGGGCTGGGATCGTTTTATACACTTGTCGTAACGTAAGAGTACCTAGTGTTAAAGGAAATTTCCAATTTTATGTAAGTAAGGCTTATTCAGTGCATAATGAACAGCTCTGAGACATTTGTGTCTCAATTCTTTGTTCTTTTCAAGACCTCTGTTTGATGTCAGTGAATAAAAACATTCTTGTTTTACATCCAGGGGATGAAAAGTTGTTTTGATGATGTCAGTAGGTGCAGGGCTCTTTATAAGGGCTCATTCAGACGGCTGTATGCTGTCCGCAAAAATGCGGATCCGTTTTAGTTTTTTTTGTGGACAGTTCAGCATGTTCAAAACACATATTGAATATTCTTGAGGAGTGACAAAAATAGAAAAACTCAAATATTAATCTCCCTACATTAAAATATGTATCTCTATTGAATACTTTTTAAAAATATATCAATTGAAAAACCCCTTAAATAGTGAAATGTTAAATTCTACTCAATCATATCATACACCATCTATATAGGATCTGAACCTTAGGCTACATGCACACGACCGTATGTGTTTCACGTTTCGCAAATTGCGGATCCCCCCCCAAAAAAACGGATGACATCCGTATGCCATCCAATTTTTTTTGCGGATCCATTGTAACAATGCCTAAAACGGACAAGAATAGGACATGTTCAAATATTTTTTTGCGGGGCTACGGAACGGACATACTGCTGCGGACAGCACACGGTCCGCATCCTATCCGCAAAAAAAAACTGAACGGACACGGAAACAAACAACGTTTGTGTACATGTAGCCGTAGGCAGGTATATTTAGAGGTGGCACTTTGAATGTCCTTCTTACTCACGGTTAGTAGATACAGGACAGGATTAGAGAGTAATGTCATAGATGTCTCTTTCATATTCGTAATTCTTCAAATATACGATATGTCCCAATCAGCTCTCCAGATCGAGGTTTTCCGAGAATAACATGTCTATCCCTACTTTGTCCCTGGATCTCACCCTGCCTACAGGCAGATCACCCACCCCGAAAGGTCCCAAGTCCCTGGGATTCGGGACTATTCGATCAACAGTTCCGTACATACTCATACTCAATACTAAGACCAGTTCTCAATTTATTCTTGCCTTTCTAAGAGGAATAACAGAGAAACCGCACCGCGGAAAAATATTGATAAGATTTCCCCCAAAATTATTTCATGTAAATGCAAGTATTTACTAAAACAGAGAGGAACTCTTTTTAAATGAGTTTAGTTGTTCCATTGCAAACTTTTCTCCTATCAACAGGACAAGGAATAAGTGCTGGGTTCAACTGTTTGGGTCTCACGTGAGAACATGAGCGCCCCGTGCTCCCCCTCTGGAATAGAGTAGTCATGCTGTGGGAACTAGCTGAGCGCTTGTACCCGGCTATCTCCAACAGCCCCAAATAATTGAATGTAGTTTGTGGGGCACGTATGTGACTGCCTCTCCATTCAAATGGCGGGACACAGGGTCACCGTGCTCATGTTTGGCAAAGGCCCCTGCGGTCGCAACCTCTCTGATAACTATTTATAACGAGACAACCGCTATTACGGAACACTGGATGAAACTGGTGCAGTAGACATGGGAAGACGTTGCATCACAATTTGCCAGAAATTGCTCGTATAGTTTTAGAAAAATCCATTGCATCTAGCTTACTATGGAGCAAGACTTAACGGAAAGAGGGTTGTGGCCTAAGGCCCCTTGTAGACGAGCATGTCCGGATTAGGTCCAGATGCGTTGCGTCTGCGCTCAGGGAAAATCTTGCGAGTAGGTACGCAATTGCGTTTTGCACGCGCGTGATAAAAAAACTGACTGTGGTTCCCAGACCCGAACCCGAACTTCTTCACGGAAGTTAGGGTTTGGGTTAGGTATTCTGTAGATTTTAATATTTTCTCTTATAACCTGGTTATAAGGGAAAATAATAGCATTCTTAATACAGAATGCATAGTAAACTGTAGAATGAGGTGCTAAAAAAATAACTTGCCTGTTCCAATTGATCGCGCAGCCGGCATCCTCTAATTGCTTCTTCTTTCAGGACCTGCAAAAGGACCTTTGGTGCCGTAATCGCACTCACCACGCGGTGACATCAGCACAGGTCCTGATTTCTATCTTCATTCAGCAGGACCTGCGCTGACATCACCGCGCTCACCACGTGGTCCTTTTGCAGGTCCTGAAAGAAGAAGCAAGAATAGGATGCCGGCTGCGCGATCATGTGGATAAGGTGAGTTAATTTTAATTTTTTAGCACCTCAATCTACAATTTACTATGCATTCTGTATTAAGAATGCTATTATTTTCCCGTATAACCATGTTATAAGGGAAAATAATACAGGGAATACACTTTTTAATGGGGTCCGGGGTTGCTTTCATCCCTATCATCTCCTAGCAACCGTGCGTGAAAATCGTACCGCATCCGCACTTGCTTGCGATTTTCACGCAGCCCCATTCATTTCTATGGGGCCTGCATTGCGTGAAAAACGCAGAATATAGAACATGCTGAGATTTTCATGCTACTCACAAGTGATGCGTGAAAATCACCGCTCATCTGCACAGCCCCATTGAAGTGAATGGGTCCGGATTCAGTGCGGGTGCAATGGGTTCACCTCATGCCTAAGGGATAGCACTTTGCACCAAATTTGCTCCACAATTTTTGTGTAAAATTCTGTCATAAGCTAAGCCGCTAATAGCTGGTATAAAATAAAGGCGGGTTTATACTGCCCAATTGTCGGGCAGGTCATCTGGGAGGGATATTCCTACAAAAGCTTGTTCCTGATATTCCGCCCGTCTACAGGCGCAGCAGATCATCCAATGAACGAGTTTATTCATGCGGTGAAACAACATCATTTCTGGGCAGCAGATTGTGCTGTCTAAACAGCGATCTGCTGCGCAGAAATAATTCAGCTGTATAAGGACGAGCGATGGCAGAAGCCATCGCCGGTCCTCATACTGTGGAGGTGATTGCTACATGTACATGCAGCGCTTCACCTCCACTGGCGAGCCGACGATGGTGGGGAAGGAACGCTTCCTTCCTGACAACAGTGTGCTTGTTCGCTGCATGTTAATGCATCATTAGACAAAGTGTCCATCCCTGCACCTGTGATAAACCTGGTGCTGGTCTGTGCAACCTGCGGCACACCAACTGTTGTGAATCTGCAACTCCCAGCAGGCATGCTTGCTCTGCTCTTCTCAGAACTCTCATTGAAAAAAATGGAGCATGCTGGGAATTGTAGTTTCATAACAGCTGGAGTGCCGTAAGTTGTCCACCATGGACTCTAGTCTGACTAAGCCTATACCATCTATAGCAGGGATCAGCAACCTTCGGCACTCCAGCTGTTGTAAAACTACAATTCCCAGCATGCTTCATTCATTTCTATGAGAGTTCTTAGAAGAGCAGAACAAGTATGCATGCTGGGAGTTGTAGTTTCACAACAGCTGGAGTGCCGGAGGTTGCCTACCCCCCCCCCCCCCCCCCTACACCGGATGTTTTCATCCGTGCACTGGGAGAGGCCACATCTGTGGTGCGCGGACCAGGAGTGGCACGGGGAGCCAGGTAAGTAGATTCAGTGTGAGGGGCCCGGGCATATGGGAGGGAATTTTTTTGTCTCTGATAACCCCTTTAAGTCTTCAAGAAACCAAAGGACCCCTTTAAGAAATGTGGTCGCTGTTAACATCAGTAACAGGTTGGCATACAGGGTGAATGTCATGCGCTGTAGACTTGCACTCAGCACCTGCACCCCTCGGGCTGTCACACCGCGCGTTCTGCATGTGTCTGGCTTCCACATGGACCAAGTATTATTTTGTGATTAAGGTCTTGTCACTTGGAGGCCACTTAATGCAGCTCTAGCAGTGCGATCTATCAGTCTTTTCCTGCAGCCACCGTTGGTATCAGGCGTCTGGGGGCCAAGTTCGATATTCCATATTCTCCTCAGCCAGATGCAATCAATTTGCATTACTAGGCAGCTGCTAAAAGGCAATCCTATGTAGGTGGGAAGAAAATCTATACATATTTCAAAATAAGAAAAACGACATCTGTTTCATTATGTGCACGTCCTAATCACAATTAGCAGATGCTAATGAGACAAACCCTGACATTTATGGGGGGATTTTTTCAAATGAAATCAATTATTGTTAGCGCGCCTGTGAGAGATGTAAACTTTAAAGAAAGTTTACATGAAACTGAGGGTGTGCCAAAAAGTTGGATATGGTCTACCCATGGTCTTCTACAGTGTAGATTTTCCCTGAAGACATACAATTTATGTCCTAGGTGTTGGCACCTGCGACCACACTATCGAACTGTTTCCATAGCAGTCTGTGGTCCACATGATCAAAGCACAGTTTTTCTATTGTTGATTGGAGGCTCCATTTCCAAGTTAGAGTTCTTTCACAGGAGCGTGTCCCTTGCGGGAATCACGCTGTGTGTGTGAGAGAGGGATTGTGCGTTCTGGACTATAGAGGCACACAGGATGATTATCATGATAAGGCCTCTTTCACACGACCGTTTTTTTTTTCCCTTTTGCGGGCCGTTTTTTGCGGTCCGTATACGGTCCGTATACGGAACCATTCATTTCAATGGTTCCGCAAAAAAAAACGGAATGTGTTCCGTATGCATTCCGTTTCCGTATTTCCGTTTTTCCGTTCCGTTGAAAGATAGAACATGTCCTATATTTGGCCGCAAATCACGTTCCGTGGCTCCATTAAAGTCTATGGGTCCGCAAAAAAACGGAATGCATACGGAAATGCATCCGTATGTCTTCCGTATCCGTTCCGTTTTTTGCGGAACCATCTATTGAAAATGTTATGCCCAGCCCAATTTTTTATATGAAATTACTGTATACTGTATTTGCCATACGGAAAAACGGAACGGAACAACGGAACGGAAACGGAACCACAACGGAAGCAAAAAACGGAACAACGGATCCGTGAAAAACGGACCGCAAAACACTGAAATGGACATACTGTCGTGTGAAAGAGGCCTAATGCTGTGCGCCTCTGCCTGACGGAATCATACTAACAACTTTATGTCAGTATGATTCCGTTACAGAAAGGTCAGGCAGAGGCACACAGCATTATCAATCATGATAATTCCATGCGCTTCTATAGTGCAGACCGCACAATCCCTCTCTCACACGAAGTGTGATTCTTGCAAGGGACATGCTCATGTGAAAGAAGAGCCCTTTTTATACCATATCTTAATATGCAAATTAGATGTTTGGTGCAATAAGAGGAACACCTTTTTTCTAGTTGCACCCAAGCTCCACGCCTTTCTGTGGCAAGCCCCTCTCTTGCTGCTTTGCCACTGTCTGGCCCTGTCAATGCAAATACTGTCGCAAAAAGATCTTGCTCCAAAAACTGGCATAGGGATGTTGATACAATTTCCCTCTTTGTATCTTGCAAAAGTTGCATGCAGGGGTAACAACACAAATGATGGCAAATACATACTGTACATGGTTCAGCGTATGCTTTACCTTTATATCACGGCTGCACATATTTAACAAGGTTTACTGCCACTGAGGCCCCCGTTCACTTGGGATTATTTGCATGCACGCTGCAAAGTCCTTAGAATCTACCATTATTGTGTGTGAAACTGGTGGCAGGAAGCCAAGGTTTCATTCAGCAGCTGCAGCTTCAGCTCGGCATCACCTGCGCAGGAAACCCAGATAGAGGAGACGAGGCTGAGAGTGGTTGTCTGTGCTGCAGAGCTGCGCTTCCTGACCTCCTGAGATAATGGAAGCTTTGTCAGGTTGGAAGTAAATTAAACCATGGTCCGTATGACTAGTTCCCTGTGTCCGTGTAATCAAGAATTTATCAGGAGTTAATTTGTTGATGCCTTTCCATGTGGCCACACTGTATCAAAGTCTTGTCCTTCTGTAGCAATCGGCACAAGTGATAAGACCTCCTATACTGATAGGTTATCCATTGTCAGTTTACTGCTGCTGTGAGGGGAAGATGCTATCTCCAAGGTAAACCTCGTGATTATAGTAGGTGTAGAACTGAGAAGACTGATAGCCATGTCCACAGAATAGCTTTCCGTTGATTGGTGTAATGTTTTATGCTCTGTCACTAGGAAGGGGGCCTTTTCTGCTCAATGAACGAATGGTTTGACTGACGGAGTAAAGCGAGGCGGCCTGCTGTGCTTAAAAGTCCAAACAAAAAGAAGTTAAAGAGCCAGGACCAGAAGAAGTAGTCATTGAGATACTTCAAAAAATTATATCCAGAAAACATAAATTTCTAAAAAATTGAAAAAACACAGGATATTCACATATAGGTAATTAACATGTAGAAAAAAATTATTTGACATGTCCCTCAAAGGGGTTGTCCTCTTTATTGATATTGATGGCCTATCCTTAGGGGTTGAGCAGCTCCCCCAGATTTGCCACTATATTTCTGTGTTTTTGTCTTGTTTTATATGTAGTGTATGTGCCTTTACCTGGCATTTAAACACTCTCCTTTGCACCTGGTAGCCTCCATCACATGGTCTGGTATGGGTGTGGCTTACAGTCTGGCTTTGTTCATATTGCACTAGTTGTCCTGCTAGGCGGTTGTGTGGAAGCTTGGCTGTGAGCTGGATTACATCACCCTCAGACCTTGTTCACACCATAGGTAGCGTAGTGATAGGACCCCTTGCTATGCTGAGAGCCGTGACGTGGTGCATGTGGGCTCCGATATCTTCCTGACAGGAATATATTGGCGAAAGTCTCAGCTTTTAATATCTGCATTTATGACTAGCCAGTATAGTCAGTGGCATATCCGTTTGGTGCATTTCTTCTGTGATTTATGATTATATTTTCATCCGCACAATGCTCCATTTTTGTGTAGGATGCCTTTGTGGTGCATGTGGACCGCGCCGACATCCTCCACCGTATGCAAAACATTTTTTGCTGGGGATAGTCGTTTGCTGCGGTCCACATGCGGTGGGACTGCTCCCCCAATGAAAAACACGCTATAGTGTTAGGGGTTGAGCAGCTCCCCCAGATTTGCCACTATATTTCTGTGTTTCTATCCTCGGGATAGGTAATCAATATCAGATCGGCGGAGGTCCGACTGCTGACACCCCCGTCGATCAGGTGTTTGAAGGCCACGCTCGCCTATACACTTGAATAGAATGGAGTGCACCCTTCTCTAAATTGTTTAGCTGCTTGCCTTCGCAACCTCAGAGGTGAGCAGGTGTAACTACAGGAAGTGTACTCTTCAAATCGCAGATTGGTGGGGGTGCCGGGAGACGGACCCCCACTGATCTGATATTGATGATCTATCCTGAGGATTGGCCATTAATATGAATAAAGGGGACAACCCTTTAAAACCATGGTTCCGTACCATGGTTCCGTGCTGGTGGCTCAGTGGTTAGCACTGCAGCGCTGGGGTCCTAGGTTCGAATCCCACCAAGGGCAACATCTGCATGGACTTTGTATGTTCTCCCTGTGCTTGTGTGCGTTTCCTCCCACACTCCAAAGACCGACTGATAGGGACCTTAAATTGTGAGCCCCATTGGGGACAGTTGGATGCTAATGTCTGTAAAGCACTGCGGAATATAGTAGCGCTATATTAGTGCATAAAATATAGAAATAATAAGATAAAAATATAAGTCAGGAAAAAAGTGGGTAAAACTGTTAGTAAATGTGATGTAAGGCATGTACTGCAGCTTTCAGCTCAAATTGCACCAAATTTCTGGTGCATTTTTAATCGAACATGTGCCCCTTTCTTTGTATACAGCCAGGGGCTTGGAAACCTGTCCCACTGATCATTTACTTGAATCCGACCACAAAGTGTTTGTAGTGTGTACATAGGGAGACGCATAGGTCTACATGGGAGGGGTATACACCAAAATGATAGGTTTTTTGTAATGAAGACTTTTTGCCATAGTGAGTAATTTCTTTAATTAGAATAAGCATTGCTGCATACCACAAAAAATCATCATGTAATATAAACCTATAATTATAATACATTATAATAATAATTACTAGCAGTTTATAATCCCTGACTTCAGACCAAATATTTGATTCATTCAGTAAATAAAATCTATGATTTCCTTGTAAATATTTGTCAAAATGAACACTGTTCTGTTACCATGATTATATTCGGCATTTTATGTGACTGTTATATATTCTGCACGTTGGAAGCCTAGAGTTAGGGTATGTCACATGTAGCAGATTCCTGCGACTTTCCCTTGCATCATAAGGCGTCTTAATGAAATTTATTCAGATCGATGCAAATGGTTGTGAAATTGCATGCCATTTTCAAGTGTCTTTTATTTATTTTTTATTGAGGTTATCAACTGCAATGTATAGCCTTAAAGGGGTTGTCTCAGTAAGGCAAATAGCATTTATTATGTAAAGAAAGTTAATACAAGGCACTTACTAGTGTATTATGATTGTCTATACTGCTTCCTTTGCTGGCTGGATTCATTTTTCCATCACATTATACACAGCTTGTTTCTATGGTTACGACCACCCTGCAATCCAGGAGCCGTGGCCGTGCTTGCGCATTATAGGAAAAAGCACTAGCCTATGTGAGCTCCCACGGTCCTGGCCGCTAGAGATGCTGGCGCATTTACCTATAGTGTGCAAACACGGCCACCGCTTAAGGATTTCAGGGTGGTCGTAACTAGCAGTGTATAATGTGATGGAAAAATTAAGCCAGCAAAGGAGGCAATATGGAGGATCACTATACATTAGTAAGTGCCTTGTATGGACTTCCTCTATATAATAAATGCTATTTGCCAGGTGCATTCACACCACAGTGTAGTTTATGCATATTTTCCATGTGGATTTTCACACCAAAACAACGCATTTCATTTTGCAGGTCAATTTCCACACTCCGCACCATGCACATGAGATTTAGAAAATCTGCAGGTAATAGGCACTTTATGCATATGCCCTTAACTTGTCATGCTCCTCCCCATCAGGCCCTGTAGTAGGCATAACACAATATCGGTTTGGCCTGGTTTGTTCCTTTAAAGAGCCATCCAATCTAAAAAGTTATGCAGTTGGATCTTCTACGATGTCCTGCTTATATCCTTCTGGAGATATGGAAAGTACTGGAGGGATTATTGGGGGCAGGAAATTTCTGCACTTGCAGTTCATCCCTTTGAAGAAAGCTTCAGTCCCAGGCCCTGCCCTGGCTGATGACGGAGGACGATAAATTGCGTTCCCTTGCATAGCAATAGGAGATAAAATACGTTTTAGGTTTAATGATTTATTACAAACAGTGAATTCCTTGGGCGTACTGTAAAGACGTCAATCTAAGACGGGAGAGGAGCCCTCTGTACTGTTCCTGCGTCTGCACAATGTGCTTCATTGAACGAGGGCGGTAGATGGAGTGAAAGCCAAACGCCCATACCCCACAGATCTAACAACTCGGATTGAATACAGGAAATCGCATATAGGTTCCCCTGTATCCCACATGCAAAGTGACTGTGACAAAAGAGCGCGGCTGTCAAAGCATCCATGTTTTTTTTTTTTTCCCCCACTCCCTTTCATTCTTATGAACGAGGATGTCAAAACCCTGAAGCAGAAGACTTATCTGCATGAGCGGATCCTGAAAGGGCCAAACACGTGAAAATGGAGTGCTTCCATTAATTCAGAAGTCAGCTTGACAAGTGATTTCCATATCCTTCGTTGGAATCTAATCCAGAAAGTGGGGACTTTGAAAGGGAAATGGAGGTGTCACTTCTAATGATGTGCACGGAGAGGAGACAACATAAACTCCATTCCACAAATCAGAAGGGAAAGGGCTTGTCTGCTGGGTTTTAAGAAGGAAGGATGGAAAATAATGAGGTAAAATAGAGGCATAGATGGAGGGTTTTGCGCAACATATTTGGGAATTGATGATGGCTGAAGACTTAAAGGGGTTGTCCAGGATTCTGATAGTGATGGCATACCTGTCGTCAGTATCTGATCACTGGGGGTTTTCCATTCTGCACCCCCACCAATCAGCTGTTATCTTATAACTCTTGCATGGGAAGTCGGGACCAGAACTGCATGTTCATCCAGTGTGTAGTAGTGGATGGACCTGGCACTTGCAGAGCTGCTCCCATACACTTCAGTGCAGTTACCAGTGCCATCCACTACACAGTGTACAGAGCTGGGTGGTGCCGCAGTAGCAAGGTAACAGCTGATCAGTAGGGTGTCGGAACACCAACGATCAGATTAGTATCACATTAGTATCCTGGAAAACCCCTTTAAGCTGGCCATACACTTCCAAACTGAACATGCATATATTTTTAAGATCAGAGGGGAGTAAGTTGCTTCCATACTCCTCTGATGGTGGCTTATCTCCCCTTAGAACAGAAGGATCAGGCATGTTTAAATTCAACTGCCCGATACGTCCGTGTGCTGTCCGCATCCGTTGCTCCGTTCAATGGCCCCGCAACAAAAATATAACATGTCCTATTCTAATAGGCATTTCTACAATGGGCCGCCTGTTCCGTTCTGCAAATTGCGGAAGGCACACGGGCAGCTTCCGTGTTTTGCGGATCCTGAGAGATAGTGGAGAGGGGTTGTCAGAGCTACCTGCGATCCTGAGCCTGATAAAAACCACTGCTTCTACCCTGCTTCTGAACGTCACAGGAGCCTCCTGCCTTTCTGTAGTGTGATATATCCGTCTGAAAAACTCATCTTCTCTGCTTTTTGGCTAAGATTAAGTGTAGTATCTGCTCTTATCAGTTCTGCTCCCATAGGGGCACACCTACGGGATGTTCCATGAATAAGGAGGAGAGCAGAGAACCACACGGTGGGTCCATAGCGTGTACGGCTTGGGTTTAAAAGTACCCTTGCTAGGTGACGAATGGACTGCCAGATCGAAGCCAGGGGCTGAGATGTTTGAAAGTCCGAGGTGCAGATGTGCCCCAGGAGCAGTGACCCTGGGGTGCCAAAGCTCACTGGGGGTGGGAGCCCACTGAGTGATGGCACATTTGCACGCACTTCACTTTCACACATTTTGAGCACACTCGCCTCTCTTTGCTCTGCTTTCACCTTGACAAGACAAGGAATTTTTATCATTTCGGCCGACTGTGTGTTCACTTTTCAAGTTGTGTGTTCACTAGGATTTCTTGGGTTACGGTGCCCCTTATGGGTACCCGTCTAGATGGGGGGGGGGGGTGACCACCCCCGTTCCACACCCCCCCCCCCCTGAAAAACCCCTTGGACTCTCCCTTCGGGGAGAGTCCACACTTTGTTGAAGCTCCTGGCTGACGCCTTGGGTGGCAGCCTAGGCAAAAGCCGGGAGCATAGATGGGCGTACCCTCAGCTTTGGGTGAAGGTTACCACTTCTCCAATTCCTTTGCAGGAGCCTTCTGGCCTGGTGGGAAAGGGAATTTTTATGGGGGGCCCTTCTCTTACGGAGAGTGCCTACGATGGACCATAACCTAGTGCCTTTTTTTGTGTGGCACGCTGCACGATTTTGTTGCACGGGTGTTAAAAGCACGCTCCTCGGGCTAAAAAAGAAATAAAAATATATCCCTCTGAAAACATCGGCTCTGAAAACAAACCTAGTGGGAAGTAAGGTCACTGCATACAGTGCCGGCAGAAGGGAGAAACCCCCTGTTTCTGAATGAAATGCATCTAGCTGTGCAGCTGAACCAGGGAATGATATGGCTTAAAAAACATTAAGGATGCTTAAACATAATTGTTCCTCATAGTTATGATTGTACAAATAAGCACCACCATTATACAAACTTATTCTTTGAAAACTCTGGTAAGCGTTAAGGAAACGGGGAGGGACATTTTTTTTTTTTTTTTTATATATATATATACATATTTGTATACATGCTCAGTGATCGGGTGACCAAAGAATGTCACCCTTAGCTTCTAACATGGCTGGCCGTGTGTGCAGCAGCTTCCAAGCTTTGGAGCACATACCGCAATACTGAGCAGGGAGAAGAACACATGGAAGCTTTATTTTGCGGATGGAGAAGTGATGTACTTTTTTGGAAGACA
Organism: Bufo gargarizans; assembly: GCF_014858855.1. Lineage (NCBI taxonomy): Eukaryota > Metazoa > Chordata > Amphibia > Anura > Bufonidae > Bufo > Bufo gargarizans. The sequence continues at coordinate 118,956,638 of NC_058089.1, forward strand.
GATTGGAGAAGAAGATGCCTACAGACAGGTTCTATTAGTATGAAACTGAACTGTTTGTGTACGACTAAGGACGGACCAAGGTTATTGTTGCTTACAAAAGAGAAAAAAGGCAACAAAATTAAGTCTAGTGACAAAGTGTTGCCTGTTTCCTCCGGCCGCTGCAGCATTTTAGAATGTGTACTGTAATTCTTTCAGGGTGTTTTTTTTCGCAGCTTGTTTACACTTTCAAAACTTAAAACCACAGAAATGGGCGCCATATGGAGGCACTTTTCTTTCCTGCTCTACATCTACCATCTGAATAATTTTACTTTTAATTAGTGTTTTGTTTTTCATTAAAATGAAATAATTAATGAACCTTCTAAAAATAACTTTCCTGTCAAATAATTTTATGCTCACGGAATGTATTTCTTTCAGAATAATACTATTCAGTTTTTTTAAAATTCTTATTTTAAATATGCCTTTTTAATTTTCTTTTTTATAACAATTTTTAGTATTTTTTATTACAATAGTAAACTATTTTATGTCATTGTGATAAACCATTGACAAACACTGGAGAACGTGTGATCCTAAGTGCCGTCATTAGTGATCAAGGAGATGGATTTGTGATGTGTCACTGAAATGCATTGTCTGATTTATACTCCTGAAATGCATTATATAAATATAAGTAATGAAGTTTCATCTCTTGGATTCCTGATGACAGCGCCGCCCTAGGATCGCACCTTTTTATATTTATCTTTTCCACGTTCCTTCAGCTTCCCCATCACAGGCTGTAACAACTGTACGCTGCTTCTAGATGAGTAGGATACCTTCTCCTACGTTGCCTTCTTATTGCAGTGATGGTTCTTCACATGAGGCACTGTTTTCTTTTCTTCTCTTCTCTTGCATGCTGTTGACTTACAATGGCTTCCATCTGAGTTTTTTGAGGTTTCCGATGTCAGAAACCTAAAGCAGTTTTGACTGTGCCATAGAGCCCTATCCGGGTGGCAGGTTCTCTTTGAGAACAAAGATCTCCTGGGTATATGGTCCTCAGGGGCTGGCATCACGTCTGTGAGACCATGTTTACATCCATACTTCAAACAGTGTACTTCTTATGTTCAGAGTGATATTTTTGTGGCATCTGATGTGGTTGTGATCGGGCAGGTGATAATACAAAGTGACAGGTGAGCTGTACCTGGAATTGCAGCCGGTCCTAATAAGCGCACTATGGCTGCAGTGATGTGTGGTCTGAGAATTGGGGCTCTCTTACAAGTGGTTTTCATTATGGTTCCCTTCTCCTCTTGGTTGTTTGATCACGTCGTTCAGCTTCAGTGATTGTGTCAGGAGTGACATTTGCTCTGACCCAGTTTTCCTTGTGACATTTCAAAACAGCTTGGTCTACAATGTAATAGAAAAAGGGGTGAAACTGAAGTGGTCAAAGTCTTTCAACACATTTCTTAAAAATGTAGACATTTAAACCCATCTTTTCTTCAAAGTAACGAATTAAAAAACAAAACAAAAACATTCCTATCAGTTAATTTTGCCATATATTTTCTAACCTGCTTATCTAGAAGACCTATAGTCCGATACTGTACAAATAGACATGTGTGGGCCTAATTAGCCTGAGCCAACACACGAGAACATACAGTGTAAGAGCTTTGTGAAACTACACAACTGTGACTGGTATTGAATTTTACAGTTTTCTGCAAGAAATTCCTGGCAATTATTGAACTGTCCAGTATTTTTTCATTCTTATACAAAAGAGCAGTATTCTTTATGCACTCAGGGGGCAGTATTATAGTAAGAATAAAATACAATGCAACAGCACTCTGCAAACCAAATAAAGTACAAAAAAGTATTCTAATGCGGATGCTAGCCTTATTAAGTAAATTTGAGATTCTTGGCAAATACATTTTGTACAAAATTATTTGGGCCAGTCTGCCACACGTCAAGGCGATCTCTGTAAGACTGGAACCTAACACTAAATTCTACCTGTTATGTGCCATGATGGCCACCATAAAATGTCATGCCACATAACAGGTAGAATTTAGTGTTAGGTTCCAGTCTTACAGAGATCACGTTGACGTGTGGCAGACTGGCCCAAATTTTGTACAAAATGTATTTGCCAAGAATCACAAATTTACTTAATAAGCCTAACATTAGCATTAGAATACTTTTTTGTACTTTATTTAGTTTGCAGAGTGCTGTTGCATTGTACTTTTTTTCTTTGTGTTTTCAGCCATAGCAACATGCACCTGCGTATTAGGATGTGCTGACTGAGCCCTTTTTCTTCTTTTTTTTTGCAGCAGTATTATAGTAGTTATATTCTTGTACATAGGAGCAGTAGCATAGTAGTTATATTATTGTACATAGGGAGCAGTATTATAGTAGTTATATTCTTGTACATAGGAGCAGTAGCATAGTAGTTATATTATTGTACATAGGAGCAGTATTATAGCAGTTATATTCTTGTTCATAGGAGCAGTATTATAGTAGTTATATTCTTGTACATATGAGCAGTATTATAGTAGTTATATTCTTGTACATAGGAGCAGTATTATAACAGTTATATTCTTTATACAGTTAGTATATCTTGTTCATAGGAGCAGTATTATAGTAGTTATATTCTTGTACATATGAGCAGTATTATAGTAGTTATATTCTTGTACATAGGAGCAGTATTATAACAGTTATATTCTTGTACATAGGAACAGTATTATTTAATATAAATATATAGTGTGTGTGTGTGTGTGTGAGTGAAGTGCCCTACACTGCAGGGGGCGACAATGAGCATAAAGGAATTTATAAAGGAACTTTAGGTTTTGCAGAAATCTTTGCATTGAAACTGTTGAACACATAACTTATACATTTTGCAGATATCTTTTAAGGGCTCATTATTATTATTTTTTGTTGTTGCAGGTTTGGCCCTGTGGAGCCCAAAGGTGAAAAAATGAGAAGATGAAATCTTCTAACGCCCTGGAGGAAGCTGGCATGGTTTATTTTCCTGGATCAATGCAGGATTGATTTGAGAGGAATAATTATGAGGCTGACGTGCATGTTTTCCTTTATCTTACTGTTTGGAGTCGCCGGTCTTGTCGTTTTCATCCATTTGCAAGATCCTGTTGAAATGGTTAACCAGCAAGGACTGGCAGCAGGTCAGATTTTTTTTATTTTTGTGTCCATTTATTAAAACAAATGTCCTGGAGTGTTATATTGGCAGGTTCCTGCATAGTCGTCTGTCAGTCAGGAAGTGATAGATGGACTTTCAGCGGATGCAGAGGTGCGCAGTGTGGGCCCACCCTCAGTGCACTCAATTGCACACTGTCATCCCTCTGGAGATGCTCCTCGTGTTGGGGCTACCGGAGGTAGCTGTTTGTTCCGATACTGTCCAGTGCGACAGAGAATGGAAAAAGTCTGGTACCGTGTTAGCAAATAGAAAACTAGTTGAGTGCTCTCATTAAGAGAAACAAAATGAGAGTATTGCAGGTTTGATACCTTTTTAATGGCTAACAAAAATAAAAGTAATGATGTTACAGAGCGAGCTTTCGAGACATCATTAGTCCCTTCATCAGGCGTACTACAAGAATATATGAAGAAACAGCAATATATATACACTAAGAACAGAGACATGGGGGAATGAATGGACATTTGAAAAACAGAACAACATATCAAAGATCTTGAGAATGAGTCCTTAATTATCTTACAGATGGGGGAAAAGTATAGCTTCTTCCCTTTAATTGTGTGGCGGTGGGACCCCATCCTTGCAATGAGTTTGTGTCCTGTTCTTCCAACGTGGAGGCCTCCAACAGGACATTTAGTGCAGAGAATCCGATAAACAACATTAGATGTAGAACATGCGAATGTCTCGGGATCTTATCGTCCTGCTGGGTTTTGGGGATCCGGATCTTATCTATTGTCATTATATGGGAACAGGTTTTGCATCTTCATATATTACAGGGATGGGTTACTTTTTCTGTGGTACGTGGCCTTGAACCTGATCGGATCAGAATATTCCTTAGGTTTGGAGGTTGTCGGTAAGCTAGTAAGGGGGGATCTGGTAAGATATTTTCTTTTAGTTGATCATTCTTACGTAGGACATGATGTAATTTCTCTGCACTAAACGTCCTGCACAATTAAAGAGGAGAAGCCACACTTTCCTGTGGCTAAGCATTTCTGTAGCCCAGGACACAATGAAGAACACATGAAAGTTCTCATATTAAAAGGAAACTTCAAATCCCAAAGAGCTAAAAGAACTTGGGAATACTCCAAAGACATACTGATAGGGACCTTGGATTGTGAGCCCCATTGGGGACAGTTGGATGCTAATGTCTGTAAAGCGCTGCAGAATATAGTAGCGCTATAGAAGTGCATAAAATAAATAAATAATACAAACTTCTAACATTGCTTAACACTTTGAATACTGGACTGAATTTGTCCCTGGGATTTATGACACACTACAAGATCTAAAGAGTCTTCTATAGACATAGTCGGGGCACCAGGTCTCTGAGATAACAACATCAATTTAGAGACCATAAAACTTTCACACCCCTTATCTGTAAGATAATTAAGGACTCATTCTCAAGATCTTTGATATGTTGTTATTTTTCAAATGTCCATTTATTCCCCCCATGTCTCTGTTCTTATTGTATATATATTGCTGTTTCTTCATATATTCTTGTAGTACACCTGATGAAGGGACTGGTGATGTCCTCGAAAGCTCGCTATGTAACATCATTACTTCTATTTTTGTTAGCCATTAAAAGGTATCAAACCTACAATACTCTTATTTTATTTTGTTTCACTTAATGAAAGCACTAAACTAGAGAATGGAAATACCGTAAATGCATTTTATTGAATTTGCTCTTTCTACCTGCACAGTCAGTGCAAGAATCCTGTTTGCAGGAGAGCGCACAGTGGTTTTCCATACCCAAGGTGTGCATACTTACGCATGCATCGGTTGCCCACCGGGAGATGTCATCTCATTGTTGAGGTCCGTGCTGCAAATGTTGTTCAAAGCTTCGCTTACAGTTTTTGTAATGTAATATATATGCAAATTACAGCTAAATGAAATAAAACCCAAACCAATGCCATTTGATATGGAATACAAATAACTATTCTGATGCAAGTGGTCTGCCTAAACAAATTCTTACTGCTAAGGTTCTCCTAATAACCCACCAGCGGAACAATTTGTCGCTAGCAATTTAGGCATGAATTCCCAGGGATTTTCAGCATCTCGGGGCATGATGAATATTTCATGTATGTTTAAAGCATATTTAATGCAGACAAATTTTTCTTTGGCTGGATCTTGCATAATGCGGCTGGTAACTCGGTAGCTGAAGTCGACTTCGGATCAGTGTTTTAAAATGGTTTTTAAGTTGAAAAATCTAATCCTGAAGTTATTCATCGAAGTCCCGCGAGACTTTGGTGATAACTCACTTTGCCTTGCCGGAATCCATACATTTGAATGCTGTACAGAGACGAAACTCCGTACAGCATCCAAACGAAGTTTTGAACAAATCGACTTCAGATCTAGGATCCGAAGCTCGATTCGCTGAACACTAATTAGGGCAGATGGTTTATAAGTGGAGCTCTTACTTGATTTATTCAGCTCCCAGTGAGCTCCCTCTAGTGGTGGCTATGGCAGACAAAATGTAATACTCTGAATTTATAAATTAAGACGACTTCATCTGTAAAGACGTTATATTGAATAAATTGGCACTTTACTTGTGTGTCATGCAACCGTTCTCCTGGTATAAAACCAATGCATATGATGTCTGCAAGTGACTCTCCTTCATTATTTCATCCCTTTAAAATGCCACCTTAGCTTTTTATCACGTCAGTGGGGGCAGGGTGAAGGTACCAGGATTGGAACCACCACAGGTCATCGCTCATCCGTATTAGACCAATCGTGATCCCCCTCCAATGTAATCTATTTGCATTGATGATTACTTTTTTTTTTTTATGGATCAAAGGAGTAGAAATGGTTGCAAAAGTTGCAACACCAAACAATAAAAAAAAAGCACAACAAAAGTTGCTAAACTGATACAAATAGATTTTGGAGCAGCTGAAGAGAGGCAGGTCATGTTTTGCGGGTTGACGTGACTTGTAATATACTTATAATGTACTGGCTGGTATGGCGTGCCCGCCAGATTCAGTCCACGTGTTGAAATCCCAGAGACATTTGCTGAGGAAAGCACAGTTGCTCCTCTGTGGCTGCTTGACGAGTACCTGACAACCTCCTCTTAAACTGCCACAGGCTCCTTTTATTATGAAGCAAAATTGTGTCGCTCCTGGCGCGGTTAATTTGGTTATTGCTCAAGTAGAGAAAAGAGAAACATCTCCAGCCGGTAGGTTGAGCCCGAGCGGATTGTGTAGGCTTGTCGAGAACGTTAAGTAATGCTTACATTACTCTCCGTCAGTAAAGTGCTCTTGACAGTGGCTGTTTGTGTTGATTTGTCTGCCCCCCCCCCCCCCCCACCTCCCAGTGCATCCGATTCCAGCCTAATTGTCATGCCGTCCCGAGCAAGCAAAGTCATTTTCCACAACATTTAGTTACAATTTTCTTCTGATCTTTCCGGTGAAACAATCCTCTCCTGTTGGCTTCTCAGCGCATATAAATTTTGATTGCATTTATCCATAGGAAAGCAATTCTTGCTAAACATATGCGCCGTGCATTCGTGGAGACATCTCCCCTTCTCCCTCCTTACCTGCCTACCAGGGGAAGATTGTATTGTATTGAGGAAACAAAATAACTTTTGAGACGAGAAAAGAAATGCTTTTTATTGGAATGTAAGACTTGGGATTGTGGCGCTGTAATAACGGCTATTTACAGGGGTGTCGGGGAGAAAGTACCTGCTGTGGAGCAAGCAGCAGTCTTTTCTGCCATTTTTATAGTACCTAATGCATGGCTCTAGTTTTCCTCTGCTTATCCATTAATCATGTCAGTAGTAGTCCAGCAGACAAGACCCCTCAGTGACCCAGAGAAAGAGGCACAAATGGACGGCCATGTAGGTGAGGTTAGGGGGTATGAGGTAGAGAGTATGCCATGTCTCTTTTCAGGTGTCTCACAGTGCCAGAGGGTCTTGGGGGCATTGGGAACAGAACGATAGCAAGATAGATGAGAGATCAATAAGTTACATGTCTGTCAGAGCTGGGACATTAATGGAAATCCAGAAGCGTGATTATTTTATTTTTTTGCATCCTTTGCTGTCAGTCTCTCAAAACTAGGATTTGGGCCATAGCGCACTTTCACACTAGCGTTATTCTTTTCCGGCACTGAGTTCCGTCCTAGGGGCTCTACCGGAAAAGAACTGATCAGTTTTATCCTAATGCATTCTGAATGGAGAGTAATCCGTTCAGGATGCATCAGGATGTCTTCAGTCCAGTCTTTTTGCCATTTCAGGATGGAGATAATACCAGCAGCATGCTACGGTTTTATCCCCGTCCAAAATTGCAGAACACTTGCATTTTTTCCCCATTGAAATGCATTAATGCCGGATCCAGCCCCGAGTGTTCCGGCAAAACGGATCCGGCATTGCAGTCTGCGCATGCTCAGACCGGAAAAAAAAATGTGAAAAAAATAAATGCCGGATCCGTTTTTCCAGAAGACACCGGAGAGACGGATTCGGCATTTCAATGCATTTGTTCCTGATCCGTCTGACAAATTCCATCAGTTTGCGTCCGTATTGCCGGATCCGGCGGGCAGTTCCGGCGACGGAACTGCCTGCCGGAATTCTCTGCCGCAAGTGCGAAAGTACCCTAATCAACCAGAGGCTTATTGGTGGGGTTTTCATCAATGGGGTGGGACACAGGCTTTGTGGTCAGTTCCTGGTCAGATGGATCTGGTCAGCCAGAAAGATTAGTCATTGATGACCAGTATCTGCTTGGGGAAGCCAATGGAGGTGTGGTGGGCATCTCTGGCTCTTTCTATAGGCATCCAGGGTAGGTAGACCAGGGGGTGGGCTTGCATTGTCACAATGTGCGGCATTTCCCAATCTTTGATCTCACTTCTCTTTTCTGCCTGAGATTCAATAAAGTGTGTCCTATGCCACGAATTCTACCATATTTCTAATGTTCATGTCTTGTTATGGGGGTCATTTTGGGTGGTCAACATGGCTCACCTTATGAGAGATGACCTCATTATTATGTTCGTAGGTATCCAGAAAAAAAAAAAAATGGAGACAGCACGTCCAGAAGGTGCAAAAGCATCTGGAATAAATTCCACTTTTTGCACCTTCTGGACGTGCTGTCTACATTTTTTATTTTTTTTCTGGATACCTAAGAGTTGCTTTACTAGGGGCTTTTTACCACCCCTCCTGGAGACGAGCACCCGAAACATTATTACTAAGGAGTGCTGTCCACCCGTATTTTTTCTCATTATTATGTTGTCATTGATTTCACCCTCATTGCCTCTGAACGATAAAACAGTCGCTTGGAGTGGATGACACTTGCCCGTCTGCAGCCTCTTCAGGGTGGGGGTTGTTTATGAAGATAATCAGCTTATAGTGCATCTCCATTAAGTGCATCTCCATATTAGACAGGGCCAATGGTGCAGCGTCTGGATGATCCCTAATGGACTATATACTTTTCCGATTCGCAGAGTGGTAAGTCCACCCAGTGGTAAATAACGGGTTAATGTTGGCTTGGAGATGGAAAACAGGAAGCGCTTTTTTATGCACTTTCCAGTAATGTTAATTGAGTTGGAGAGAGTCGGGTTCTCCTGCACGGGAAGATCATTACTCATTATTATGGATTTAAGATCTCACCCAGGATTCCATTTCCTGTAAGATGAAGCTAATGCAGATTGCGAGTACGGGCGGCTCGGCGCACCGTAATGTGGCAGCTCAATGTCCACTTGTCTCGTATGGCGAACCGCAGACCTGGCGACGTTTTCATTTACGCGGCTGGAATTACATGTGAGATAAATATCACTTCATGCCTGTTTTTTTTTCTATAGGCCTGATAACCTTGTAGTTTTCCTGTACAAGCGGCTTCTCCAGCGTTGCTGGCGCGTCACATTATGTACTATGGGGTTTTTGTTGTTTTTTCTTTTCCTAAGGATGATGCTATCAAATAATGGCCTGGGGCCAGTATCTAATCCTGGCTCAATACTTCATCCGTCCTTCTCCATTTTGCCATTACTAATAGCGACATATTATGAGAAATTGGCTTTGATAGGGGATAATAAAAAAATAAAATCAAGACGCTGCGTGGAAGGAGGACTCGGTATTGGAAAGGGATTTGTGGTGATGAATGGTGCTCAGTAGTAATTGATTACTGGGATTGATTTGTAGTTTTTTTTGCAGAATTTAAAGACCATTTAAGAAAATGTAATGTTATATTGGTACCTGGGAAAGTTGGTTGATGCCCTGTATGTCCATTGCACCCCTTAAAGGGGTATTCCCATCTGGGACATATGTGGCATATTGATAGGATATGCCATAGATGTCCACTAGGTGCTGGGGCCTGCTCCTATCTAGAGAACAGGACCTTTCTGTGAATGGAGAACATGCAGCGCATGCGCAGCTTTCTCCATACACTGCTATGGGCTTCCAAAAATAGCAATACGCTGGTTCAGCCGTTCTTGAAAGTCCCATAGCAGTGATAGGAGAAAGCCACATATACGTGCTCTCCCTTTACAGGAGTGCTCCGTCCTTCAGATAGGAGTCAGACATTTATAACATAATATCCTCTCAAAATGCCATAAATGTCCCAGATGGGGATAGCCGTTTGACACTGAGCTTTCCTGAACTGCTGAAAGGGAAGTCTAACTGATTATGCAGAACATGAGAGCAATGGGGGTCCTGACATTACTGGAGTGATGTAGGACAAACACAAATCCATGCTCAGCAGAACTGCATCGGCCGCCATATTGGTTGTCAGCTAACTTTCCCTGAAAAAGAAAACAATTTTTAACATTCCCTTTTTAAAAAATCATTGTCATTTCTGTTGGATTTTACATGTATTTTAATATGGATGCAGAAGTTTCAGGATGGTACAGAGAAAGCTGTAAGTAACGGGATTGTAATCTTGCTTTGGGGTTATCCATCTGGTGAAAACAGGTGCAAATGAAGATAAATGTGGCGGACCTGCTGGCTCTGCCCACTCTCTGCCCTTACCATGCTCACTTTTTAGAAAGTGGCGAGGGCAGTGCAGTAATGCTACTTAAAGGGAACCTGTCATCAACTTGATGCTGACCTCACTGAGGACAGCATAAAATAGTGACAGAAATGCTGATCTCAGCGGTGTGTCACACATGAGCTAAATCTAAGTGGTTGCCGAGAACCAGCATCATAATCATTGCAGCCCAGGCCTTAACAAGAGTCACGGCCACCTGAGAAGAGTCATGGTTATTATAATCTCCTGCTCTCTCATCCATCTGCTGAAGATTGGCAGTTCTCTCCTAGAAAGAAAGCGAGAAAACTAGGTAGAAGACTGTCAGTCATCAGCAGGTGGGCCGGAGAGCAGGAATTTATCAATAACCAGGACTCTTCTCAGGAGGCCGGGACTCTTTTCCAGGCTCAGTCTGCAGGGATTGTGATGTTTGTTCTCGGCAACCACTTACTTTGAACTTTTAAATGACCGACTGCTGCAATCAACTCACCCGTCTCTACTTTATTCTGCCATTAGTATGGGCACCATAAAGTTGATGACAGGTTTCCTTTAAGCCAAAATTAGTTGCAAGTGATGCTTAAAAAAAAAAATAATAATAATAAAGTCAAACGCGGGGTTTGCAACTTTGTTTTTGCCAAAAAAGAGGTCCGGGGAGAAGATAATACTCCCCTTATATTCTTACCAAGCAGCTCATGTGACCATCTGAAGGTCCTGTAGCAGTTCCTGCAGAAAGGTGCACAAGGCAGTTTTGCAGCCGCATAAGCAGTGTTTCGTGGCCAAAAAGCACAATAAGGCCTCCTGCACACGGTTGGGCGGCCGTTCCGTGCATTGGGGACCGCATTGGGGGCCGTTCCGTGCATTGCAGACCCATTCAAGTGAACGGGTCTGCATCTGTGATGCGGGGTGCACGCGGCCGTGGATTGCCAACCTGCCGTTTGCGGGCCGCAATACGGTACGGCTGCCCAACGGCCGTGTGCATGAGGTCTAAAAACCGCAGTTTGTTCCAGTGTCTTCAGAGAAATTTCTCTGGTGATGCAAGGTGTCTGCAGATTTTTGGGAAATGATAGTCATTTAATATAGGAAAACTACTGTATCTTCTGAACTATAGAAGTGGGTTTTTTGTGTCTGACAGCATTTGCTGACTGTTTCCAATAACTAATAATATTGGGCTGAAATCTAATTATCTATCCCTCTGCTTCTCAGTGTCACCACTGATGTCGCGTCCTATGTCCTGTATGTATGTAACCACGCTGGACATGTAGCCTCCTCCAGAGCCGTGCAGCTATTGATGTAAATGTCATATTATCTCCTCTTCCTCACCAGAAGATGATGTATAGCCGCTCTCAGTTTTTTTCTGCCTGGGAGTTATTTGTGGGGAGTTTATGAAAAGAAAGTGAGAATCTCATTTAGCGGCGCTGCGTTGTATATTTTTTTTCTGCATTTTACAATTACACATCTATCACTGTAGACCTGCATTGCGGAGCAGTTTTACTTTTTCATTTTTGTTAAAGTCGAGAAGTCAAACTTTTATATTTAAGTTGAATGAGATGGGTTCTCGGTCTTTGTGACACATGGGCGGGCGTGCTATTGCCTCGGTTTTTATACCCTGACAAGTGTGGCTTAGTAAATCTTCACATCCATCTTCGTGTATAGATAAATCCCCACTAGGATTGGATTTGCTGTATACCTCTACTATTAAGAAGCTTTATGATAAGTCTCCAGTACAAAGTAGCAAAAGACAACGATACCCCCAAATCCTATTGTCCTATTTTTTTTTTAGCAGTTTTCTTTAACTACATTTTTCAAAGTTGTGCATGCTGAGTGAATGGAGGGATTGCTTGAGGTCTGATAATCACAATGAATGCCTTCTTGGAGTGTGATAGGTTAATAAATGAAACAACCTTGTTGTCTAATGGATTAATAATAATATTCCTGGTATCTGGGGGGTTAATGATTGCATCCCTCTTGTCTAGTGGGTTGTTAATAATATCCCCGTCATTTGGTCGGTTAATAATAACATTCTTGGTTTCTAATCGGTTAATAACATTCCTGGGGTATGGTCGGTTTATAACAACATCCCTAGTGTCAAGTGGGTACATAATATCCCTGGTGTCTAGTGGGTTCATAGCATTCTTGGGATCTAGTGGCTTCATAACATCCCTGGGATCTAGTGTCTTCATAACATCCCTGGCATCTAGTGTCTTCATAACATCCCTGGCATCTAGTGTCTTCATAACATCCCTGGCATCTAGTGGCTTCATAACATCCCTGGCATCTAGTGGCTTCATAACATCCCTGGCATCTAGTGGCTTCATAACATCCCTGGCATCTAGTGGCTTCATAACATCCCTGGCATCTAGTGGCTTCATAACATCCCTGGCATCTAGTGGCTTCATAACATCCCTGGCATCTAGTGGGTGCCCAGTGAGTTACTGTATCCCGGGTGATACAAATGAATGACGCTGTGACACGCAGACCCAACCGGCTCCATTATAGTCAGTGGGGTCCGTTGGGGGTAGTTGCTGCCCGTAATGTCATGGACCTAGAGCTGCTGTCATTTTCATCGCTCTACTCCTCTGATGGAGAAGTACCGAAATGGACAATGAGGGTGAACAGAGTTGTGGCTGGGCCCTAATGGAGCAGCGCTAAAGTGACCCCAGTCCCTGGTGGTCCATCCTAAGTGGTGCTATGGCACTGGTATTACTTTCTGTAAGTGCTTTATGGCAGCGCTTTCCTGTGGAACTACATGTTCCAATATGTCTGATTTTAATATTCTTCCATCTTTGCCGTAACCTACTTTCCTCCATTACTAAATGTTGTATATCTTTTGAAAAGAGTCTTCGGTGGAAGTTGTGTCTTTTATTCCTTGCATCCATCATGTTCTTTATCTTCCTAACTTTTTATTTTAGCCGTATCTGATTCTTTCAGTTGTAACTTTGGTGCTCGTGTTCGGGGGCAGCCTTTGTTTGCATTGTGTTAGATGCTCGGCTGCAGAAATGAGGATGTTAAGAGTCTTCTAAAACATAAAGCCTAGATTGAAGCGGGAGACGACGGGCTTAGGCGCTTCTGTTGTGCTCTGTCTCTTGCACTTGTGGAATGAATAGGAGATGGCTGTATCTGTATTTAAAAGCTCTGATTAGCTTCGTTCCCAAAGTGAATGCTCCCGGCGCACTCCAAAGAGCGCCCCCTCCTCGCCCACACCCTCTCGTGTTGTTACTTTTGCCCTCATTATCTGCCGCCATTGTAGGCTGGGAGAAAGGATGAAAGGAGATGTATTAAATAATTCTCTTAAGCTTTCTTCTCACATTCCTGGAAAGGTGACGTGAAAAAAGCCCAAAGACATTGTCAATGAAGCACATGAAAGCGCACCGTCTGCCTATTACAGGGAAGATACCTGCAATAGAGATATTAAGGGGAGCCCTGCGACTGATCTGCAGGCTGGTATTGTATAGTGGGACGTGTGCTGCTGCAGCCACTAATGGCGGTAACTAAACAGAACACCACTGTTGTAGAGCCTTACAGGTTTTCGATCAGTTTTGGTTTAATACAGGGGCATTAAATAAGCCAGAAAATGTGAACTTGCATTAGTTAAAGGGGTTTTCTGGGAGTAGAATATTGAATTACTGATCTTTAGGATAGGTCATCAATTTTTAAATGGTAGGTTTCAGACTCCCGTCACCGCGGCATCCTGTACTTGGTATGGGACTGAGCTGCACATAGACCGTGCGATTGAACATGATATCACTTTCCTAGGAAGAAGCTTGACCCCTCTTCAAACAGCTGATTGACAGGGTGTCACGATCAGTGTGTGTGTGTGTGTGTGTGTGGGTGGGGGGGGGGGGGGAACTCCGCCATGAACACAGGAGGGATGGAGAACAGTAACTGGAAACTAGGGAAGGAACAGGTCACCTCCTAGACAACCCTAATCCGGGCCCTGACTGCCTATCAATATGAATAGACTTGAAGGTAGGAATATTCATAAGCAGGATACCTAGGCCCTGATTTCCCTATAAGACCCTGGAATAAGTATAGGACAAGAGACAACCCATTCCTCCCCAGATGGACGAATGGAAGTCTCTGTCTCAGGCCCAGATACAACAACAGGGAATATAACAAATACAAACAAACGCAACACTAAACTTCTGTAGAGATGGAAGAACATGAACACCAGAGACTACCTCACACCAGCTCAGCCAAACCCAAATAAAGCTATCAACCGCATAGTCAGAAGGATGGGGTCAGACTATAAAAGGTAGAAGTGATGACCACTGAGCAACAGCTGAGAAAAAGGGAAGTGGTCATTAACCCTATCAACACTGAATCAAGAGAAATCAAGGAGGCTGTTAGATTCCTCCACGCTCAGCCAATCTCCTTGATTTCCTAATATCAGTCACCTGAGGGACCGTGACACAGGAATGCTGGGAGTCGGATACTTCCTACATAGGGCATCACTTTTGTACTCCCAGAAAACCCCTTTAAGGGTCCATTCACACGTCCTGTTTTTTTTCATCCTGAAAAACGGTCCGTTTTTTGCGGATCCGTTGTTCCTGAAAATGTTTCCGTATGTCATCCGTTTTTTGCGGATCCGCAAAAAACGGGAGCATGTATACATTTCAATAATCAAATAAAGTTGTTTGGATTTCTTTGAAAAAAAATTGAAAAAAAAAATTTGTTATGTGTTTCCAGGAACGGAATCCGCAAAAAACGGATGACATACGGAATGACATCCGAATGTCATCCGTTTTTTGCGGATCCATTGACTTTGTATTGTACCAGGATCCGATTTTTCAGGACAAGAATAGGACATGTTTTATATTTAAACGGACATGCGGAACGGAACAACGGAAACGGACAGCACACATTGTGCTGTCCGATTTTTTTCCAGGACCCATTGAAAATGAATGGGTCCAGATCTGGTCCTGATCTGTTCCTGAAAAAACGGAACAGATCAGGAAAGAAAAAACGGACGTGTGAATGGACCCTAAGGGATATTCTAGCACTCGTTAGGTTCCACAGATGTCTGATTAAATAATTTTAATTTGATTAAGTTCCTTTAAATCCCCAAATGTGTTGCTGTTTAAAGTCTTCCAGAATTAGGAAAAATTACATTGGGGGGGGGGATTAAATGTGTGAGGATTCCAGGCCATGGTTCACTTGCTTTATACCAAATGTATGCATTTTTAGATAATTTCTCAGCCTCGCTTGACAAGAGGTGCGCCATTGTGGGAGAAGGGCGTGGTTTACTGGTAAAGGGGTGCAGCTTAAATTGCACCAACCCCAGGGGCCTTAGTGGGTTGATGCCTAGGAGGGCCACCCAAGCCTCCGCCACGGCCGCCAGCCAGGTACATAATGATCTGATTCTCTCCTACGAACCTGGCCAGCAGCCGCAGGTGTCCTCCTGAATTCAATTTAGATACACCACAAAAAAAATTATAAAAAAATCACCCATAGTTGAGTCTTTCACCTTTTGGGCTATTCCTATAGAAATGTGAAAATATGGATCACAAAAAGAAATCCAGCCGTGAAGGGGTCCCACTAAAACTGAAGTCTGTTTCACAGTTTAAAAGATAGCTGACGCATTTCAAGGAGAGTCTCCCACGCTCCCCCTAGTGGAGGCTGCCAGTATTCTGTTGTTTAATTCAATGTAAAGGGGGGCGGGGGGCGGCATTTGGAGCCGTTCAGGAAAAAAACTAGTTGGGTTTCTATAAAAAATATATAATACATTGTGAAAATAATTAGCACAGGATTGTGCACCATTTGTGTGTCCAGAGGTTGACATATGTTTTACTGTAAGCAAATCCTGTAAACATGTTTGGAGTCCATGAGAATAAAAACTGAGAAGCACTGGCCGATACATAGTGGCAGGACTGGTGAAAAGTAAAGAGTTACAGAACTTTTTACTGGGTAATTAACCTTTAATTGCATAATCCCTTTAGGTAAATCATAACTTAATTATGCTCTGTAATTGCTTTTTACGTATTCGGGGCACCGCACTGACAATAAACCGCCGGTCCCCGTTTAACCCGCCGCCCCCATCCTGTCACCAGAATTCATCTTCAGTCCTCAGGATCAGGCTTTATAGAAACCTGTTATTAGTATTAACCCAGTGGTAAAAGCCTCCTCCCTCCCCATCGCTCTCTGTGCAACTACAGGCACCGGGAGCATGCTGGGAGTTGTAGTTTCACAGCAGCTGGAACGCCACAGGGTGTAGACCACTGGTAGAAGTAATGTCCCCTCACCTGAGTGCAATCTGAGGACGCAGGAGCCTTTATTTGCCTGGATGCTTGCTTTAACCCAGAGTAAATGAGTTTTTCTCCACATCTCTCCGTACGGCTCAGTGTTCGGGGCCGTTGCCAATGGCAACACGCTGCATTTTAATATACTTTCCTAACCTCCTTGTACTGTTTGTGTCTGTGGTTGTCCAGTCCGGCTGTGGCTTTTATAGCACATGCTTGGTTTTAATAATGCAGAGTGGTGGCATTCATAGCCGGTGTCTGATACCACACTGCTGTAATAGATGTCAGTAATAACCACCCAGATATTGTGAGCAGACCCCCTGCGGATAATCACATTGTGGCTTCATATCCTCATCCCCTTGTGCTGTAAAGCTGCCTGGTCCTCTGTAGTGATTGGGCTCGACCAGCCTATGGGGCTGTAGTAATGCAAGCCAAACTACCTCTGCCCGATCACTGAGCAAAGGCGATTATCACTTAAGAATACAGTAAATTTTCTTTAAACGGTTTCTCCAGGACTACATAAAGATGGCTGCCTTCTTCCAAAAACTGCACCACGCCTGTCCACAGATTGTGTTTGGTATTCCAGCTCAGATCCTTCCACTTCAATGGAGCTGCAATACCAGACACAACCCATGGACCGTATGGGACGGTTTTTGAGAGAAAGCGGTCATCTTTTTGTAGTCCTGTAGAATCCGTCCTGATATCAGATATTCTGGATTATCAGTCGGTTATTGCAAAGTGTAAGGCTAAAGATGCCTGCCTTTAGTCCTTTTATGCTTTTGGAGTTGTATTACGAGGCTTTCTGGATTATGAAATACTGGATTAAAGGAATAATTTGCAGCAAATTTTAATCATTAACATTTATTAAATCTGCAACTGTGAATGTCTGAACATCCTGTTAATTCAGCGTCTCGCAAAGATATTGCGAAAAGAGAGCAGTAAGTGCAGAAGCTAGCAGCCTCCTCCCGGACTGATGCCACCCTTTTACTTTTCTGGATATTCAGATAATAGGACAAAGCTCCATGTGTAGTTTACAGGTATAATATGTGTAAGCATGCGGCCAGATGCTTGCGTTCACATCAGCGTTCAGCCTTTCCGTTCTCCTGCTCCGTTATAAGAGTAGGAGAACGGAAAGGACGGATTCGGCACATAACTGAGGCGAACGCAGCCTACAGACACCATAGAGGTATAATGAGGTCCATTAGATTTCCGCTCAGAGGAAGATTTTTGAAGCGGAGACAAAAGTTGTGCGCGCAGGACTATTGTCTCCACTTCAAAAATCTTCCTCGGAGCAGAAACCTAACGGACCCCATTATAGTCTATGGCAGGGATGGGCAAACTGTGGCTCTCCAGCTGTTGTAAAACTACAAATTCCATCGTGCCCTGCTGGAGGCTGATAGCTGTAGGTAAACTGGGCATACTGGGAGTTGTAGTTTTACAACAGCTGGAGAGCCGCAGTTTGCCCATACCTGGTCTATGGGTTCCGTAGGCTCTGTTCGGCTCAGTTATGTGCTCTTATAATGGGATAGGAGAACGGAAAGGCTGATCGCTGATGTGAACTCAGCTTAGGCAACTTTAACACTAGTGTTTTTACTGGATCCGGCAGGGTTCAGCAAAAACGATCCCGTTCTGATAATACAACCATCTGCATCCGTTAGGAACGGATCCATTCGTATTGTCTTTAACATAGCCAAGACGGATCCCTCATTAACGCTGTTGAAAGTCAGTGGGGGACGGATCCGTTTTCTATTGTGACAGAGAAAACGGATCCGTCCCCATTGTCTTGCTCTGCATCCCAGGACGGAAAGCAAACCGCAGCATGTTTCGGTTTGCTCTCCGGTCTGGGAACGCAACTAAATGGAACTGAATGCATTTTGGAGCATTACGTTCTGTTCGGTTCAGTTTTGTCCCCATTGACAAAACTGAAGCGTTTTTTTCCCCGGTATTGAGCCCCTATGACGGAACTCAATATCGGAAAACTTAAGCGCTAGTGTGAAAGTAGCCTTAACCAGTACATACTGCAGCTAATCTGAAGTGAATACAATGTATCAGCCCTTTGTGGCTCCAGATTGATACATTGTAGCAAATGAGCAGAGACCATTTAGCCCACAGAGCATTGCTGAGGCGGGATGCAATTGTATCTAGGGGAGAGCAGGACTAGTTATGTACAGGATTACTGCCTCTGAATGTCGTAGAATGAAGTGTTCCCGTTCACTGACAGAAAACATAGATCTTGAAAATGGTGAATAATTTAAAGGGCCTTTCTTAAATTCTGATACTGATGACCTATCAGGATAGTTCATCAATATCAGATCGGTGACGGGGACCCCTGCCGATCAGCTGTTTGAAGGGGCGCAGTGCTGCAGTGAACGCCGCAGCCTCTTCCTTGGCCAGTGACGTCACGTTCATCGGTCACATGACCTAGATGCAGCTCAGTCCCATTCAAGTATATGGGGATGAGCTGCAATACCAAGCATAGCCGCTATTCAATGGATGACGCTGTGCTTGGTGTGCTGCAGCCGCAGCCTCCTGAAACCTCCGATCAGGGGAGCTGCATGGTACTGGACTCCTCTGAGCTGATATTGATGACCCGTCCTGAGGATAGGTCCTCATTATCAGAATCTCAGAAAAAAACTTTATACAAAAAGTAGGTTCTGATGTTTTAACACCTTCCATTTATACTCTGATTAGGCTGTATTTATGTAAACCAGAAAATGACTATAAGATAATTCCAGTGTACATGGATGATTGTGGATACTTATGGATTCCACCTGGAATTTCTACAGTGGAATTGAAATGGGTGCAGCCCAAGAAGTGTCGGTAGGTCTTGTGAGTATGAAAATACAAGGCTATAACTTGGAAGATGCATTGCTTCTCCTCCCCCCTATAATCTTCTTGTAAAGTCACCTTCCAAGCCGTGACACGGAATGAATCGCAAAGTATCTGAAATCCCTGGGTCACATCCGGCTGCTTGAGTTTGAGACTTCTCCCCCCCCCCCCCCCCCCCCCCCCACCTTTTTGCCATAGTAAGTGCTTTGCAGGATGGACGGGTGTTAAATATTGAATGAGGCCTCAGTTCTGTCAGGATTAATAGAACATGCCCCAGAAAACCAATGTAGTTTGCAGGAAATGGATTAGCGCCGTTTATCTTTATGAGCCTATCAATATGCATCCGTGTTATTGAAACGCCCTTCTCGCACCTCTGCAGAGGCTGCTGGGAAATGGCGAGAGGGCTGAATAAAGTCATTTGTCTGCACAATGATGATGGATGAAGTCATACCAGGCAGGATGTGAATATACATAAAATAATCAAATCATGCCCCTCCCCCAGAAAAAATGGTGAGATTTATGATAAATGATTAGGAGTTTAGTGTCCTTTCAGAAGTAAATGAAACCCCTTTGACCCGTGTAGAAGAGAAAGGATAGGATTGGAATGGAAAATGCTGAGATGTATCCCTGGTGGCAGCATCCAGATGTGCAGATCGACTGGGGTGGGGACAAGAAGTGTAAGAAATAGCAAGGCAAAGCCATGTCTTACAAGTACCAGAAGAACATTGAGGCCACACTATGCAAACTCCAGAAATAGGCCTTAATGAGAGAAGAAGTTAGCTACTTCCCCCTTCACTCATTTCACCATTTTACTACATTACTGTTTACATGTCTTTTATTTTATTTTTTAAATCAACATTGTGGGATATAAATTAGGTTGACGTATCTGCCTGACACATCCTCACCGTGACTGACCGCCAGGGAGAGCTGCCGGAGGAAGGAAGGAGAACCATCTGGGTGACCAGGTGACAGAGAAATTAGCCATGTCATAACTTTATATGGCCGATAGTGGCATTTGTCAGACAGCTACCTGAAGAGATGAAACGTCTGGAGCAGATCTTACAGGATAAAGGCGCTGCACATCTCCATAGCACAGACAAGTTTTCGTTTTCTGGCCGGAAGTATCATTCAATGGAGAAGATCATTTTCAGTTTTCATTTCCCAAGGGAACCTGCAGCGCAGCAGCCTGAGGTGGTATAGCTGCATTGAGAGAAACCGTGGGTCAGTTCTCTGCCACATTTTCCTGAGCCATATACCAAGTAAGACAATGGGGCTAATACTCTTATTAAGGGCCATAAACAAACCTGAGCCTGGAGCTTTCTTTTCAGACATTGCTCAATGACCAAGAGAAACCACATTTGGGCCTCAGCATAGAGTAAGGGATGAACGATGGTGATGCCTGTGTCCTGCAGTCAGCAAATCAACAGCTTTATTAACCTAGTTTCTCAGGCATATATTTCAGGGCTGACCTTACTGGGGGTTGGGGTTCTCGGCTGCACAGGAGCTCCCCACCATGGTATCTGGCATTAAGATGACTTTTGGCTCACAGCTACACATTTGAGGATGTTCTACGTTTGGACTTAAAGTGTAACCACCATATTTTCATCATGGTGCTGCAACATAATAAGCATAAAGCTGTCTTTAGTTTCTTCACATACCACAGTTTTCTTTGAGTTTTTCCCTTCGTTATGGCTGTTTTAACCTCTACAATATGAGGACCTTCACAAGATGGCTACTCTGCCAGTTCTCTGAGGCCAAAACTGCTTTCCCTCACTTTGCATACACACTTGCTGTAGCCAGCAGCTTCCTGCCAGCCAATCAGATTAGATTACTAAGAGACACGCCTCCTCACTCTGAAGCCTTATAAAGGCATGCAGTGTGAAGGACCGCCCCTCTGTCTTCCTAGCTGGAGACACACAAGCCCTAACAACACTCTTAGGGTAGCAGTGGAAAGGGACAGAGGACATTAATGAAAGCTTTTATTATAAGGTAATTACAGATCTTTTGACAATCATTGACAGACTTACTCAGGTATACATGCCTAGCTGTAATAAACTGGCAAATTAAAAAAATTTACAGTTACCCTTAAATTTTTTATTTTATTTCAAGGGTTCAACTGTTGGCAAGTATATTAAGGGAAGTGAGCACCTACCAGGGAGCTCCTTATTGACAACCAATAGGTTTGGGAGTCTCATCATCAGGGGACCAGCTTAAAGGAGTTTTCCTTGTGTTTTGATACTAATGATCTGTCCTCAGCTGCTTTGTTTTCCTAAGTTCGATAGAAAAACAGTGTAACCAAACGTATTAGATCCAGTAATCCACTCTCCTCAGCTTAAATAATACCCGTCCATTGTAATTTCAGGGTTGAAGAACTGCAAGAACTAGTATAGGTAGTATAGACAGAAGGGAAGGCTGTCATTGATAGATGTGCCCTTAAAAGGATTATCCACTTGGAGTGTCCCACTTTTATTAAAGGCGTTGTCTGTTTAAGGGAGCATTTACACGACTGTGTTTTTCTTCCGCGTCCTTTCCGCAGGTTTTGCGGACAATTCACGGATTCATTCATTTCTATGGGTCCGCAAAAATTGCGGAATGCCTTTCATTGTCATCCGTGTGCTGTCCGTTCTGTTTGTCCGTTCCTTAAATTTGAGAACATGTTTTATACTTGGCCGCAAATTGCGGTCCTTGGCCCCATAGAAAGTCATTGGGTCCGTAAAAAACGGATAGCACACGGAAATGCATCCGTATGTCATCCGTTTTTTGCGGACCCCTGGACTGAAAACATTCTAGGAAACCCCATTTCAGTTTTTTGCGGACCATGAAAAACGGATGACACACGGAAGCACCACATCCGTATTATACGGACTTATGGAACGGAAACTGAAAGATAACTTCCGTTCAGCTGTTTGAAGAGGCTTCCAAACTTAACAAGCACAGCGCCGTCCATTGGATAGTGGCTGCGCTTGGTATTGCAGCTCAACTCGATTTACATGAATGGGACTGAGCCGCACCTGTGATGTCACTAGCTTAGAAAGAGGCCGCAGCACTCAATGGAGTGGCATGGCCTCCTCAAATAGCTGATGTTGGGGGATCCCAGAGTTGGACCCCACCGATCTGATACTGATGACCTGTCTAGAAACTACCTAACATTGGGACAACCCCTTTAATAAAAATAGGACTCTCCAAAGTGGATAATCCCTATAAGGACAGAGCTATCAATGACCACCTCACCCTCTGCCTATACTAGTTCTTGCAGTCCATGCTTCAACCCTGAAATTACAATGGATGGGTACTCTTCTGGCTGGGGAGGGGGGTTCCTAGACCAAAGAAGTTTTGGTTACATTGTGGTTTTCTGTTGATCTCAGGAAAACGAAGCGTCTTGTAGATAATGCTACATAAGAACGATTATAGACCTTGGTATCTGAGTGGAAGAGCCTGAGGCTTCCTCTATTCGGTGGGAGCGCACAGAATCACAGCCAACACCCCGCGGGAGGGGGCGTATTGGACGACTTGTGAAAACTCAATTAAAAGTCACTGTGTTTGTTTTCATTGTTATCTGCAGGGGTTTTGTCTGATTATTTTTTTTTGTATTTAAGCTTTAATTGACATGTCATTATGTGCATAGACTGCTGCTGCTGATGGAGCGAGGGCAATGAAAAACCGAGTCTTCCACCCACATACGCAGATTTAATAATGTTGTATGTGCGTTATATTTAATCTCATCTCGAGTTCAGTCTCTCTTCCATATTGTCTGCGCTTATTTACCTTCTGTTACCGGAGACTTCATTGTATGTATTTAATTGTATTTTACTGGATACCAGCAGATGCACAGTGCAGGCTGCATCACTACTTACTGAATAGGCTCTGTATTTACATGTTAATATGCTGGTACTTTATGGAGTTGGTCCCCACGAGCTTCTACTCTCCAGGGAAGGCTTTTGCCCATTCACCCAAATAGCACATGTTGGAGGAGAGGGTCCTGGCTTGCAATCTCCTTTCTAGTTCACCCAGCCGGGTTTGGATAGGGTCGAGGTCAGGGCTCAGTGCGGCCAGTCTTCCACACCACACTTCCCCCAACTTTGCCTTTTTGGACCTTGCTTTTTGCACAGTCATGCTGGGACAGCAAAATGCCTTCCCCAAACTGTTCCCAAAAAGTTGGAAGCATGCAGTTGTTCCATGGCATGAGTGTCCATGACCAATCAGTTGCAATCAAGGCTTGTGTCACCAAGCACAATGCCAAGGGTCAGATGGAGTGGCGTAAAGCACGCTGCCTCTGGAGCAGTGAAGAAGTATTCATTGGAGTGACCATTCACACTTCTCTATCTGCCAGTCGGATGGACCAGTCTTGCTTTAGGGAATGCCATCAGAGCATTACCTGCCTGACTGCATTGTGCCAGCTGTGAGGTTTAGTGGAGGAGGGAGAATACTGTACGGGTTGTTTCTCAGGGGTCAGCCTCAGCCTTTTAGTTCCAATGAAGAGAAATCTTAAAGGGGTATTTCAGTAAAGTAACTTAATTTTTTAAAAACTGCATTAAGGCTGCAAGCTGACCCAACCAGAACCCATACCTATAACCAGAGCTTGCAATCCATTTGTCTAGCTCCTGTGTGAGCCTGCAATACACAGAGTAACATGGCGCCTGATCTTCCCTCACAAAACTTTAAAGACTACAATCCCCACAATCCTTAGCTAGAGAATAAATGGCAACACACTGAGCATGCTCGACCTAACAAAGGCTCAGAACTACAGGTCGATGCCACGGTAATTTATGAGGAAACACAGTGGGTGAGGAAGAAAACTACTTTTGTAACTACTGAACGGTAAATATGTGAAATTTACATTATATTAGGTAATTATTGATGATGAATTAGCCTAAAACCTAAGATATATTTATGATAACCAGAATACCCCTTTAAGGCTTCAGCAGATCACGACATTTTGGACAATTGTATGCTTCCGTCCTTGTGAGACGAGTTTGGGGAGGCCTGTTGTCTGTTCCCCCAGGACTGTCCGCAGTGCACAAAGCAAGGTCCATAAAGGCATGGTTGGGAGCACAGAGCCCTGACCTTAACCCCAGCCAACATCTTTGGCATGAACTAAGTCAGACATTGTGAGCCTTGCCCTCTCCTCCACAATTGTTCTTTTGTAAGAACGGTCAGAAATTCCCACAGACACCCTCCAAAATCTCATAGAAAGTCTCCCCAGAAGAGAAAAGGGGGGGGGGGGGGGGGGAACGGACATCGACTCCATATTAATACCTATGGATTTAGATTCGGAGGTCATAAAAGCTCCTGTAGGTGAAATATGTAGGTGTCCTAATACTTTTATCCATACAGTTTATCTATTTTAGATCTATCTAGTCCATGTCTCGTATCTAATTCGGTTAATCCCCTAAACTCTTGGATTTTTTCCTCTGCCATCAGCAGGAAATATAATAAAGGCGTCTTTGAGTCTTGCCCCAGATCTACATTCCTACTGACAATTTTCAGTGTTCACATTTGGATATAATCTGCTCCTACTTAACCCCCTCTCTCATTTTCATTCTGTTCATCTGTATAGCGCTTGCATATTCCGCAGCGCTGTACAGAGGCTGTCGGCACTCACATCGGTCCCTATCCCCATTGGGGCTCATCTAGGTTCCAGCTTAAACTATCAGTCCGTTTTTGTGGTGTGGATGGAAGCACACAGGAAAGATCTGTGCAGATGTTGCACCCGGTCAGAGCCGAGGACCCCAGCGCTGCAAGGCAGCCAGCTGTGCTAACCACTGAGCCACCGTGCGTCCCCCGTTATCAGCCATTGCAGGCAGAGATTGGCTATGCTGGTTTTTTCCAGGAGCAGATACACTATGAAGGGTAAGCCAAAACAATGCTGTAGAGGGCGCTGCAGGCCAAACACATTGCTTGTAGTCATGGCCATAAAGTAGCTTTAACTTTGATTGGTCTTGGCTGCTGCTGATATATTTTTAATTCTCCTTGTGGTGTCTCTTCTAGGACGCGCACAGTGATGTGTTTTACAGCATGCGTGTCCTTCACTAACCCTCCAGGAGGTGAACTTTCTCCCAATCTCCCGTCTTTATCACACGGTTATTTCTATAAGCAAAGATTATGATGGTTTGTGCCCAGGAATTAATGTTTCTCTCAAAGGTTCTGTAGAAGAACAATAAAAGTACATTGCACTTGCTTTACATTAACGCAATCATATCGGTGCTTATATATGCAGAGGTTTCAGCAGCTTATCTGAGCTTAAGATATATGAGATATCGTTTCCATCATGGAGAATTTACCGTAAGTCTGTCTCTTTGCACGTTAGTTTTCCTATCAGTAACCGCACTGGAGAACAGTAAGGATTCAGCAGCAAACAACTAATAGGGTCACATGAGCTTAGCAATAATCGGCTGATTCATTCCAGAAATGGCGCCGCTCTTGTGCGTAGGCTGTGTCTGGCATTGCAGCGGAGTCTAATTCAAGTGAATGGGGTGAGCTGAAATACCAGAAACGTTTAACCTCTTAACGATGCGGGGCAAGAATACTCGTCCTAAGCAGCAGGTCCTTGCCAGTTCTCGTCCTGCGGTTAACCCTTTCCCGACACGTGCCCACTCCAATACTGATGCTGGCTGTACTTGACAGCATTGATGAAAACATAGGTGCTGCAGATTAAGCCCCTATACACTGAGATCAACATTAACCGTGGCATACAAGAGGTTCACGGAGGGGGCTTCCTCTCTGCCCCCCATCGGGTCCCCACGCTGTGATGTTGGGGTCCTGATGGTTGCCATGGCAGCCCCAAGCCTTGCAAAGTGTAGTTTCCAAAATGGAGGACCTTTTTGGGGGGTTTCCACTGTAGAGGCATCTTAGTCTCTTCAAATGTGACATGGCGCCCAAAAACCATTCCGACAAAATCTGCTCTCCAAAAACCATATGGCTCTAGTTCCCTTCTGAGACCTGCCGTGCGCCCATACAGCAGCTTCTGACCACATATGGGGTGTTTCTTTAAACCGCATAATCAGGCTAATATATATTGAGGTTTTTATATTAGTCCTTGCTGCTTTACAGGAAAAAAAATATTAAATTGGAAAATCTGCCCCCAAAAACTTTTTAATTTTCACCTCCATGTTCCTTTAATTCTTCTGCAACATGTTAAGGGTTAACAAAGTTTGTAAAAATCAGTTTTGAATCATTTGAGGGGTTTCGTTTCTAAAATGAGGTAATTTATTGGTGGTTTCTACTATATAAGTCCACAAAGTGACTTTGTAACTGAATTAGCCCTTAAAAAAGTGGGTTTTGGAAATTTTGTAAATCTCTAACCCTTCTAACGTCTAAAAAATAAAATGACATTTACAAAATGATGCCAACATACATAAAGTAGACATATTGTGAAAGTTAATGTGTTTTATGAGGTATCATTATCTGTCTTAAAAGCAGAGAAATTCACATTACCTAACTTAAATTTTTCCCAAATTTCCATATATTATTATTTTTTATATATATAAAGGTGAAACATATCAACTCAAATTGACCTCTAACATGAAATATGAGGTGTCACGAGAAAACCGTCTCGGAATCGATTGGATAAGGCCTCATGCACACAAACTTATTTTGTTTACGTATCCGTTACCATTCATTTCAATGGGTCCGTATGTCCGTTCCGTAGCCCCGCAAAAAAAAAAAATAATAACATGTCCCATTCCTGTCCGTTTTAAGCATTGTTACAATGTATCCACAAAAAAAAACGATGGCGTACGTTTTGTTTTTTGCGGATCCGCAATTTGCAGACCGCAAAACACATACGGTCGTGTGCATGTTGCCTTTAGTAAAAGCATTCCAAAGTTATTACCACATGAAGTGACGAATGTCCAATATGCAAAATTTGGCTCTGTCCTTAAGGTGAAAATTGTCCGTGTCCTTTGCAGACCAATGTATCTCCATGGTTACAGACTACATATAAATCGTATGTGGCTGTAGTCTGATCCTGAGTCATGTGTTATTCTTTGCTTCTGCTTCCTCTTCCACTGTGTGTATTTTATCAAAAAAGTCAGAGCATACTACAACTGCAGGATGAGTCTACACATACATAGAGGCCCATTGGTCTGCATAGGAGCTGTATGCAAAAAACGGTAGGAGATAGTCAATTAGGAGCATGTGTAAAAGCTTTGGGGCAATAAAGGTGGATGCATTAATACCTATGTACAGATGCACCCTTCAGTATTATAAATGCAATGTCAGATCTTCCCTTTTCTCTGCATCGATGATAGATTTGTAAGGACGCGACAATAAGCGGCAGCTCCCATAATTTCTATCCTTTGATGACTCCATGTGTTACTGCTACATCTGAGGTCATCAACATTGTGGGTCTTCTGGGACACATCAAGCTTCCCGCGTTAAGACGTCTCCTCTATTACCTTTAGATTCTCGGTGTTTGTGCCCACAGGAACCTTTAAGCTGTCAGCGCAGTGTAATAGGTTGGTATTTTTGCCCTTAATGGCTCTCTAGTTTAATATTTAATATGGAAGAACTGTGCATGGTCACCTCGCGCAGTCACCGGCTTTATTGACCTGTTTTGGGATATATAGCGGTGAAATCAATGAGTTTATTTTAAGGTGATGATTAACCTTGGCATTAGAGAACATTCAGTTGATGTCCACCAACACCAGGTCACCAGCAATGGAATAGTAAAGGAGGCAGATACTGAACTGTGGCTGAACTACAAATCCCAGCAATGCCTGATACACATTGTAAGAGCTTCCATAGAAGAGATGTTAGCAATAAATGGATCTAATTTTTTTCTACATAGACTGCCTTTGGAGCATTTTGAAAGGCAGTCTATTTTTTTCTTATATGAGAAATAATAATTCTGGCTGCCTGCAGCTGCCACTAGGGGGAGCTCACAGTACATGTATTCATACAGCAAGCATTGCGAGCAGCATAAATCTGAGCTCCTTCTAGTGGTGGCTGCATATAGTCCTATGACTATAGTAGGTACTGTAAATGTCCTGCCGGCTGCTGACAATGAACAGAAGATGCATTTTCTCCGACACCAGATACTTTCATCCACTCGCAGGGAGAAGCAGCAGCAGGCTGTACGGGGACCAGGAGCAGGGAGCCAGGTAAGTATATTCATTGTGAGGGGCCCGGCATATGGGGGGTGGGCATTTTATAGTCTTGGATAACCCCTTTAATGACCCCACATAGTAATTATTCCCCCTCTATGCCAGCACACTGTAGTTATGTCCACATGTGTGCCATTCACAATAGTTATGCCCAGATATGTACATAGCTGCCAACTGTCCCGAATTTGTCGGGACTGTCCCTGATTTTCAGAGACAGTCCTGGCGAATTCACACTGTCCCAGGCTGAAAATGGGCAGTGCTAACATAAACCCCACCCACAAATAGTTGTTTCTGGGTGGGACCCGATTTTACAGTATGTATTTGCTAACAAATAGTTATGCCCAGATGTGTGTCCCCCTTCACAATAGTAATGCCCAGATATGTGCCCCCTCAGTTTTTAATAAGGTCAAAACAATCAGGGAGAATAAGAGAACTACAACTCCCAGCATATCCTCTTATTCAGCCGTCTCTGTGTCCTGTGGACACATAGCTGAGGGCGGGAGGTACCTCAGCTGTTTGGGCAACACAGAACAGCTACTGAAATCCAGGACTGTCCCACCAGATCTGGGATGGTTGGGAGCAGGGGCGTAGCTATAGGGAAAGCAAAGGAAGCGGCTGCTTTGGGGCCCACCTTGGAGGAAGACTGTAACGAAATCTGAGGTGAACAGATAGATAGATCTCCTATTCTCTTAAACTTAGATTATCAATAGCTATCTGTATAGCAGTGTCTAATTGATCTATTAAGCAAATGCAAATGGTGCCTCTAGATGCCAGCCCGTCTGAAGACTAGGTGAGAAACTCCACATTCTCAGAGGAAGCCCCCATTTAGCACAGGCCTGGCTAATTGCAAACCATTTGGGCATCCTAATGAAGATCTGGGAGGGGAATACTTAAAATGCACAGCCACCCTAGACATGTTGGCTGTTAGACCAGTGGGTGGTCTAACCCATTCAGTATATAAATGAAATAATGTCAGAAGCCATAACTCCGACCTCATGGCACCCACAGCCTCAGAACCCTAATAATTGTGTTCAGCCTGACATGGGCTTCGGGCAGAGTCTATGCGCGCCATAGTGGACAGGAGGCATTTCTCTGCATTCAGGATCTGACCTTCAGATATTCATAACTCAATCGCATTTGGTGTCTGTATGACCGGGATGAAGCTGACTCAGAATATGGGATCATACCTGTACCCGCAGTCCCTGTCATACAGCGAGGAATCGCCGTGATTCATATTGCCACCTCGGCCAGTCTTCTGGAAGGTGGAGTATAACTGCTGCATCTCAGTAAGCCAATATTCAGTATTTTACCCCTTTTATTTGATCTGTTTTACTGCATTGTTATTGTATGTATATTTTTATCTTTTATCTGACACTTTCTTTCTGTATTGCACTGCACTATTGTGTATTACATTTAAACATGAATAAGTCCCTTCCTTGTGGTCCTTATAGAACTTGTTCTTTCGGAGGGAATAACGTTACCAGTAGTATTTCAGAGGATTTTAGGTCCCATATAGATAACCTGTGTTACCGTGTTAAATTTGGGTTGAGAGAATATCTGAGTATAGGCCTCTTGCCTTATTGTATAGGTGGTGGCAGCTATTGTGATAGAGAATATTGGGGTGTTAGAATGTAGGGGAGTAAGTTGGCATAATTCCGTCATCTAGAATAGGTGGGTGGGAATTTCTGTAGTAACTTGATGGGCTCACTAGTATAATTCACCCCAGTGACGTGACCTATTGAGTAGGGATTGTGACAAAGACTAAAATACTTTATTGCCGGTAGCCCTTCACAGTATCATAACATGACATTATAAAGATTATATACAGAAATAGACAGAGCAGCGGCCAGACCTCGTCTGTTAGAGCCATCTTGTACCAGCCATAGGAGTGAACTTTACACGGGAGGAGGGGGGTGCGCAGAAGTTCAAAAATTTGCTTTGAGGCCCAGTCATTTCTAGTTATGCCACTGGTTGGGAGGTATGCAAATGGAGAATAAAGAGGCATTAAGGGCAGTCCCTTATAAAAGAGGACCTGTCACCATAAAATATAAGCTGCAGGCAGCATGTTATAGAGCAGGAGTTGCTGAGCAGATAGATAGATATTTTTGTTGGAAAGATTCTGTAAAACTTGTATTTTATGCATTTATATCTTTGCTTTTTCCACTTCCTATGAAGGGCTATTGGTACCTATCCATTGGTACCTAGCCATCAGTGACTGACAGCTATCTCCTATGTACACTTATACACACAGTGCCATCAGTCACTGATAACCCCTCCCTCCAGTGCAGATAGCTGTTCACAGGAGGTAGAAAACGCAGAGATATAAATGTATAAATAACAGGTTTTACTGAATCTTTTTGCCAAAAATCTGTCAATCTGCTCAGCTCCTCCTGCTCTACAGCAAAGCATTTTCAGATTGCATTTCATTTTGTGGTGACAGGTTCTCATTAACCTGTTTAATACCAGACCATTTACACCCCCTTCCTGTGTGTGTTTTCATTTTTTTTATTATTATTTATTTATTTTAATCATAGTAGCCCCATTTGCAGGGCGAATACAACCTCACTGCAGAGCTGATCTGGGTGTGCTGAGACCCAACAGCTCACACACATGCCAGGGCACCGACTATGACATGACTGGAGCAGGAAACACTACTATGCACTGCGCTGACTGAGCACTACTGCAGGCAGCACTGATTGGGCAGCATCAAACTGGGTAATACTCAGATGGACCTTTATTGCAGACTTTTGGCAATTTATTCATAAACTTCTAGTAAAAATAATAGTGATGACCCAGTATAGTCATAAGAATAGATGCTCCAGAATTGTTGTTACATGGGAAATGGAAGTAGTTACTAATACTGACATGTTAGCAGAAGGGACAGATCCTCATGGGCACCCACAGTGCCACCCAAAGGCTGCGAAGAGGTCAAGCCGATCACATTTGTCTTCATTTCTAGATTGTTGTCACGGCGGGGAGTAGGGAAAACCCCCCACCATGCAATAGCTGAGGCTGCAACGCCAGATAGCAAGGAACAGGGAGCAGGTCACCTCCTAATGTAAGGCCTCATGCACACGACCGTTGTTGTCCGTTGTTCCATTTTCCGTGATTTTCTGCAGACCCATTGACTTTCAATGGGTCCGTGGAAAACTTAGCTAATGCACCGTTTGTCATCCGTGTCCGTGATCCGTGTTTCCAGTCCATGAAAAAAATAGGACCTGTCCTATTTTTTTCACGGACAACGTTTCGCGGACCCCTTCAAGTCAATGGGTCCGTGAAAAAACACGGAGGCGCACAAGATTGTCATCAGCGTCCGCACCCGTTTTTTTTCTATCATTTGCATGGCAAACTTAACTTAGATATTTTTTTACTTTCCTTCATGTCTGGAGATCCTCCAAAAATAAAGGAAGACGCACGGAAACAAAAACAG
Organism: Bufo gargarizans; assembly: GCF_014858855.1. Lineage (NCBI taxonomy): Eukaryota > Metazoa > Chordata > Amphibia > Anura > Bufonidae > Bufo > Bufo gargarizans. The sequence continues at coordinate 118,988,326 of NC_058089.1, forward strand.
ACACGGATCACGGAACAACGGAACCCCTTTTTGCTGACCACAAAAAAATACTGTCGTGTGCATGAGGCCTTACCCTGAGCTCTCCTAGACTCATAGAGCATGAGCCGCCTCAGAAGGTAAGGGGGCTCATGCTCACCAACCTAGGACCCTGCTATCCCTGCTACGCCCTAGGCCTGATGACAGGGCAGAGAATACCTGTGCATCCACGACACGGATGACAGGCGTCTCCAGAGGCCCAGTAGCTGGCAGGATGCAAGGCTATGGGTGAAGCTGTACGGCAGGTAAGTCACACAGCAACATAACAATGCTATCTACATTTACCTGCCGCAGCCGAGATGGACGGAGGCTCCAGGCTGGGAAACCCCTCCAGGAAAGCAAGCCCCTTCTGGAGCCGTCACACACCGCAATCAAACCTCCAAGCAAAACCCACACCATAACTACATACACCAGGTGGGGGGAGGAATGACAGAAACACACCGGAGGGGACAACAGACACAGCAAATGAAACAGAATAATAAATAAGGGTGATTCACACACAATCACAAACAGCCTAGGAGCAGAGCTCCACACCAAGCTGACAACCAAAATCAAACTGACCTTCAGGCTCCACCACACCAACATATAAGGAGGCCTGAGGTCACACCCTCACCACACCTACCAGACACACCTTAACACCGTGCATACCAAAATGGGGAAACACCACATCCAAGGAAAAGTGCCTCACATGCAAACCACGTTACCAAAGGCAACCGCATGTGAAGACACAGTCACGACCTAACCACGGGTCGTGACAATTGTAATTGAAGGTTTTTATACCTTTATGAAACATATCTTTAATGATTTCTCTCTGAAAGGTGACTTCAGTGACGAATCTGGAAGCCTTTTTTCCCAGCCTTTATTATATATATCATCTTGAAGATTTGTCGTGACATTTTACATTCTGCATAGTTTTCAGCCAGGATAAAGAAGTCTGTAAATGTTATGTCTCCGGAGGGTAACTCTAAAGCACTTGTGAAGATGGCCACAAATCCCCCAGACTGTTGTCCAGATGCGTCCTGTCACTCATATCTCAGAGAGCGAAATGTTAAAATCAAACAACGTGATGCTTCCAAGAAACCTGCGGGGGTCTTATGGATTAAATATTTCACTCTGGAATTTACACTGCCCTGTACTTTATTAGAGGAGTTCATTTTATGGGTTTTTGTATATCCGTAAAGGGTGTGTGCTGCCGCTAGAAGGGTGCGCTGCCGCTAGAAGGGTGCGCTGCTGCGTAAACCTTCACTGATTCCTTCTCTCAATATTCTCTCTATCTCTTCTGAGAGGTCTTGTGCTCATTTGGCTGCAGTCATGTTAGAAATAAGCATTACTTCTCATAAACCTGTATGTCTGTCTGGTCTGGTGTTTAATAGGGAGACAGATTTATTCAGGGAACCACTTAACTCCAGGAAAATGATAAGATCAGAAAAATCCATTGTTACAAAGTGTAGGATGCACTAAAATGTATAGATTTAGCTGTAAAATAGCTTAAAGAGTAGATATCACCTCCCCTGACTCTTCTGTTTTAGTAACTTGCATTCCCCATGTAATAGCAATTCTGGAGCAACTATTGTTATGACCCTGTATTGTGCCTTTCCTCTATTATTCCTACTAGAATTTATGAATGAATTGCTGTCAGTTTGCAATGAAGATACAGCTGGATCTTACCAGGGTGTCCCTGCACAGTCTGACGCTATCCAGTCAGTGATCCCAGTGTCAGACTGTGCAGGGACACACAACCAGCTGGTAACAGTCCTATCTCGACCTTCATTGTAAACTGCTAACAATTAATTCATAACTTCTAGCATGAATAACAGAGAAATGGCACGTCTCAGAACCAGAACAATAGATGCTCCAGAATTATTATTACAAGGGGGATGCAAGAATCTTTTGAACAAGACGTGTCTTTAGTGTGATTAACCCAATAAAAAAATAAAAAAGTGGCTAAGAGCCATATTATGGTAAATACAAATGGGTCTGAGAAATACAAGAATACAAAAACCTTCAAAAATATGCAAAGCAAATCCACACTAAACCATGTTGCTGATTTGATGATGAAGATTTTATGGTTGATAAAAAAATTAAAATAAAGGTCAATGGTGGTTTGAAATGCGCAGTTGTGAATTTTGCTGCAGATCTACATGTAAAAAGCTGCAGAATTAACAACAGTCCATGACACCTGTGGATTCGCTGCATATTTTGAATTCTCCATTTCAGTAAGTAGGGGATAATCTGCAATAATGTAATGACTTATCTGCCTGCCACTTTCCACGTAGGAAGCACCCACAGCTTGCAGTAAGTACTACCTTGCCTTCTACTATATCCTGCTACCGATTTTCCATGCACAAATCTGCATGGAAAATTTCATGCAATTCCCCACTGTGTGCATTCGCCCTTAGGATACAGTTTGCCTAACAGAATTTTTCACATGATTTCTGCAGAGATTTAGCAAAAACAGAAGTAAAAGACAGATTTTTTAAAGCTTTAAATGAGCTCTGTGTATCTGGCCCTCACCTAGGGGGTGCTGTTGCACAAGTATCTATTATGTACTTGATACCGCCAGTGGTGAGATGTGGAACTGCAGGTGATGAATATTATATATATATATAGTGGATATAAAAAGTCTACACACTCCTGTTAAAATGTCAGGTTTCTGTGATGTAAAAAATGAGACAACGATAAATCATTTCAGAACTTTTTCCACCTTTAATGTGATTTATAAACTGTACAACTCAATTGAAAAACAAACTGAAATCTTTTAGGTAGAGGGAAGAAAAAATATAAAAATTAAATAATATGGTTGCGTAAGTGTGCACACCATTAAACTAATACTTTGTTGAAGCACCTTCTGATTTTATTACAGCACTCAGTCTTTTTAGGCTATGAGTCTATCAGCATGGCACATTTTGACTTAGGCAAGATTTGCCCACTCTTCTTTGCAAAAACACTCCAAATCTGTCAGATTGCGAGGGCATCTCCTGGGCACGGCCCTCTTCAGATCACCCCACAGATTTTCAATCTGATTCAGGTCTGGGCTCTGGCTGGGCCATTCCAAAACTTTCATCTTCTTCTGGTGAAGCCATTCCTTGGTTGATTTGGATGTATGCTTTGGGTCGTTGTCATGCTGAAAGATGAAGTTCCTCTTCATGTTCAGCTTTCTAGCAGAAGCCTGAAGGTTTTGGGCCAATATTGACTGGTATTTGGAACTGTTCAGAATTCCCTCTAGCTTAACTAAGGCCCCAGTTCCAGTTGAAGAAAAACAGCCCCTTGGCATGATGCTGTCACCACCATGCTTAACTGTGGGGATGGGGTTCTTTTGGTGATGGGCAGTGTTGTTTTTGGGCCAAACATATCTTTTGGAATTATGGCCAAAAAGTTCAACCTTGGTTTCATCAGACCATACCACCTTTTCCCACATGCTTTTGGGAGACTTCAGATGTGTTTTTTCAAAATGTAGCCTGGCTTGGATGTTTTACTTCGTAAGAAAAGGCTTTCGTCTTGCCGCTCTACCCCATAGTCCAGACATATGAATACGGGAGATTGTTGTCCTATGTACCACACAGCCAGGACTTGCCGGATATTCCTGCAGCTCCTCTAATGTTGCTGTAGGCCTCTTGGTCCCTCCCAGAACAGTTTTCTTCTCGTCTTTTCATCAATTTTGGAGGGACGTCCAGTTCTTGGTGATGTCACTGTTGTGCCATATTTTCTCCACTTGATGATGACTGTCTTCACTGTGTTCCATGGTATATCTAATGCCTTGGAAATTCTTTTGTACCCTTCTCATGACTGATACCTTTTAACAAGGAGATCCCTCTGATGCTTTGGAAGCTCTCTGTGGACCATGGCTTCTGCTGTGGGATGCGACTAAGAAAATTTCAGGAAAGACCAACTAGAGCAGCAGAATTTTATTTGTGGTTAATCGGAGGCGCTTTACATGATGGCCGGTGTATGCTGACTAATATTTAACATGATTCTGAATATGATTGCTTCATTCTGAACACAGCTACATCCCCAGTTATAAGAGGGTGTGCATACTTATGCAACTACATTATTATAGTGTTTTTTTTTTTTTGTTTTCTTCCCTCCACCTAAAAAAAAAATCAGTTTGTTTTTCAATTGAGTTGTAGAGTTTATAGGTCAAATTAAGGGTCCATTAACACGTCCATTTTTTTTCTTTCCTGATCTGTTCCGTTTTTTTGCGGAACAGATCAGGACCAGATCTGGACCCATTCATTTTCAATGGGTATTGGAAAAAATCGGACTACACAATGTGTGCTGTCCGTTTCCGTTGTTCCGTTCCGCATGTCCGATTAAATATAAAACTTGTCCTATTCTTTTCCGCAAAAATCGGATCCTGGTACAATACAAAGTTAATGGTTCCGCAAAAAACTGATGACATTCGTATGTCATTACGTATGTCATCCGTTTTATGCGGAATCCTTTCCTGGAAATTAAATCCTGCCCACAGAAATCACTTATTCACTTTTTTTTCTAAGAAATCCAAACAACTTTATTTGCTTTGTGAAATTTATACATGTTTCTGTTTTTTGCGGATCTGCAAAAAACGGATGACATACGGAAATTTTTTTTAGGATCAACGGATCCGCTAAAAACGGTCCGAAATTCGGGATATAGAAAAATACTGACGTGTGAATATAGCCTAAAGGTGGAAAAAGTTCTGAAATGATTTATCTCTGTCTCATTTTTTTTACAGCACAGAAACCTGACATTTTAACAGGGGTGTGTATACTTTTTATATCCACTGTATATATTTGTACCGTGTTAGCCAGTAAATATAAGATGATCCTCTTGGGTTCATCACATTCATGGACAAAACATCAATTAGAGGACTATAAAAAGTTCACACTTCTAATCCATGATCCTCATGTAGAATTGCGCCAACAATTTATTGTTACGACTGTTTGTTTCCTCCTCGCCTCATAATGATCTGCTTTACATCACTTGTCTCATCTGCCTCATTATTCCTATGCACTTCGTATAAATATTTGAATCTTCAGACACTGTCTTAAGACGCCCAAGTAGCCTCGAAAGCTTGCAATTGTGTCATCATCTTTTCAGTTAGCCATTAAAACGTATCAACCACTGAGCAATCTCATTACACCATAATTTATAGAATGCATTTTTTTTTCTAAGAATAATGCATGCGTACAGTTAACGAATCTCCAGTCAATGTCTTGACCCAACTAAAGAGTGGAAAATGAGCCCCATGGGCTGCATAACAAATTGCAATCAGTTCATGTCAAGTTACAGTATCTTGTCTAATCTTCGCCTCTTCATTCCACGTTCTGTACAAGGTTCCTCTGTCCTCAGTGTCACATACAAGATGGAGCAGGGGAGATTACATGGAGGGGGCACCTACTGACTGGATTAGCAATTCATAAACTGTGTGGGGCACAATGAGCTAGGTGTTGGGTCCCTGTCACCGCTCTGAGGCATTGATTAAAGTTTAGCATGGAGCCGTCACTCACGCGTTTCCTGTGTAAGTCGGGCGCGGGTTGGCTGGTGTCATTGCTCTGACCGCTCCGGCATCTCTTCATCCCCGGCAGCTGCTTTGAACAATGAAGCTGGCACCATGGAATAATCAATTAATCTAACACGGGCTGCTTGACCGATCCGTGTAATGAATGTTAACACAGGAACAGTTGTCAGACAATTTGCTGCTTGTATTGGATAGATATGAAGCTCCGTGCACCCTGCGCAGTATTCTGCTATCGAGGCCTTGGCCTATTAAAGCAGGGCTGCTCTCTTCTATAAATGGCGCCACACCTGTCCCCCGGTTGTGCCTGGTATTGCAGCTCAGCTCCTTTGAAATGAATGGGGGAACAGGTGTGGGGTCTGTTTTTGGAAGAAAGCAGCCATGCTTTTCTGATCCTGGACCACCCTTTTATATAATGAAAATATCAGAGATCTAAGATCCCTGCTTGCTGTCAGTGAATAGGAACATTTAACACTGCAGGCTATTAAAGGCGTATTCCGTTTATGACAAGTTATGCGGCAGCGCCCATTTCCCACCAGCAGCTCCACCTATTTCAAGGGGGGCTTCACAAGGTACGTGGTCGCCGCTCTCGTGATCGGTGCGGGGCCCTGCGGTAGGACCCCCACAAATCTGGTAGTTATTCCTATCCTGTAGATAGGGGATAACTAGTTATAACTGGAATACACGTTTAAATTCGCAGCGGATGGACAGTGGGGTGTATCCTCTGCTCGGGACCCCCGTCTACGGGAAGGAACAAAGAGCTGCTGCAAAGAATGACCTTAGCCCTGGTGGTCTCAGTGAGGTCTTGCATCACATGGTCATCCATTTAGATCAGGGCTACAGGGTGACTGCAGTCATGTGACATGACAATTGTAATGTTGCAAAATCGTATCTACGACTTTGCCATCAAAGACTGCAATTGCAATCATTTATTTTTATTTATTTTTACAGCCAAATTGCAGCTCTAAAATAGTTGCAGACAACTCGCACAGGTGTTTTGGTCTCGCGACAATGTTGCCATGCTTTTTGAATGGAGTCTGTGTAATTCCATATTTCCCCTGCAGAGGCCGCACTACACTTCCCTCAGCAATAGATGCTGGAGCGGTGGCGGCAATCAGCTGATCGCTGGAGCCTCTTTATAGGGCTGTACAGATAATGGCAGCCTATCAGCAGTCACATAGGTTCTAGCCGTATGTCTCCAACGACCTCTACGTTAACAGGGAAGCTGACTGCCTCCTAGTGGCCAAAGCACTGAGCGGCGCCCTGTTAGAAGGATGATTTTTCTCTGCTCTTCTTGTGTATGATGCTTTGCACATATTGCTCTGTTCCGTTATATAATTTCTTCATGTAATCCCGGCTCGTTTCCTGCAGTCTCTGGTAACTTGTCCTTTTAGCGCAGCATTAAACCTGCAGATTGATGCCTGGGCATGTTTGGCTTCTCACAAATGCGTATCCTTGTCTGGCCGCTCAGCAGGCAATGACCTCGTGTGTTATTAAAGTAATATCGGAAATTGTACACTAAGAGCTGTAATCATCTGCCAGGGGATCCTGTGCCTACCTGCTGCCCTCCACTGCACCATCCCGACGCGTGATAAACGGGTATAATAAGGGTTTCTTTCCCGACGCCTACAATTCGCAGCGATTACATGATAAGCATGGCTTATTTATTTTTTGTTCAGGATTTTAGGAGCACCGTCAGACTCTTAAGCAGCCGTGCGACTGAGAAGCCTTCCCTCTGCGTCTGCTTCATTAACAGTTCTTCAATAAGCAGATGTGTATGTGATTACTTTGCCTGCAGCGTTTGGACGCCAGGAACCACGTGTAATGCAGGGAGCAGCCGAGGTGTCATTGTCGCATCGTTTCAAATGCCTTTTAATGCAAAGACCTGCAAAAATCGCCATCCATAATCTATCAGATTAGCAGTGCTCAATTTGTCATGGATTTCTTTTAGGCTGCATTATACATATGAGCATCTATAATGCAGTTATATACGTAAAACCAGAGAATGCCAACAGTGCGAAAATAAGCTCTGCTCTGCGGCAATTGTTGGGTTTCTGTGCCTATAATTATTGAAAGCTGTAGAAACTGATAGCTGGATGTGGATCGGTTGTGGGCAGTGCCATTATTATCCGTGCATCTAATCTAACTTTATGCCACCTGTTGGTTGCCTTACTTTGCAACAAAATTGTGGCACAATCTGGTGCTTCATGAAGTCACGTCCCCTCAGCGGAGGAAGTGCACGGCGCCAACTCCAGGAGTTCCAGAGGTGGCGGAGCGCTGGCCAGCTCTACTGTAAGCCTGGCCACCTGGGGTCGGAACTTAGTTCCATAGTTTACTGTTTGCTGTCAGTGAATGAGAATACTCTTGATTACATTCAGAGGCAGTAAGCCTGTACATAACTAGTCTTCCACACTATCCAGCCTAGAGTGTGCTCTGCGAGCTGCACACCCGGTTGGTTACATTGTATCAGTCTGGAGTCCAGGCCAGCTCAGCTCACAGAGCATTCATTGTCTAGACTGGATACAATTGTATCTTGTACTTCTCAGCTGAGGTCATGACCAGATGACGTGTCCTTGGGATAGGCCATCAATATGTGATGGGTGGGGGTCTGACACCTGTCAGCCCCGCTGATCAGCTGTTAGAGAAGGCACCTGTTCTCCTGTGAGCGCCACAGCTTTCCCTACGCCATTGACGACAGATCAACTGTTTCAAGAGGCCACGCCGAACATTGGACAGCCGGCTTTGCTTGGTACTGCAGCCTAGACCCATTCACTTGTATGGGACTGAACTGCATATAGGTCATTAGACTGATAAACGTGACGTCACTGGCCTAGGAAGAAGCCGCAGCACTCACCGGAGAACCGCACCTTTTCAAACGTGAGTGGTGGGGGTCCTAGGAGTCAGACCTCAGATTTTGAGGATAGGTCATCATTGTAGTCCCAGCGTTGAACCCATTTAAGTTTAAATTAGTGCATATTAAAATGTGTTTATTTCTCTAATCAACAGCATATTTGGAAGAACATAGTGCTGTGTGCTAATATTAACCCTTGCTGAAAACCTTGTAGGATAATCTTTCTTACAACGTAAACTCCAGATTTATACCTCCCTGACATCTAAGCAACTAAAATGAGCGTTTAGTAAAAACCTAAAGATTGTATCTAATAATGATCCATTTAGTATTTCACCTTAATGTTAACGTTTATGATCCCGATAATGTTAAATAATTGCACGAAAAGACCCGGCGGCGGAACCCTGCGGCCTGGGATAGCCTGTGATGCATTGTACCCTGGAAGCCGGCCAGGCCAGCAAATTACCTGAGTCGTCTATTGCATACCGAGTGAGGGTAGAGACATGAACCGGGCAGTTTATACCGATGCTGTATTATTGGACTACACGCTGCAGCTTTATCAGTGAAGCGCAGAGGTCTAGGACTTGCTGCAGATTGCACAGAACTGTATTATTACAATGTTATGGTCCCAGCAGATTGGTTCCTTTTTTTTTTAAAGAAATATCGATACGCGGAGAAGCTGGTTTACTACACTTTTGGCAGCGCCCGTGATGTCTGCTGTTTACTGTGCAGTAAAACATTATGAAGGGTCAAAGGGAGAAGAAATAAACCTCAGGAAGGATTCAATCATTCATCGCCGCTTGCTTCTTTTATTCCTTTTATTTTTCTTGAAGGCAAGAAGATGAGAAAAGTGGATGCACCAGGCAGTGGCCAGAGAAAGTTTTTGCTAAGTCTTGTTGAATAAAACATTCTGCATAATATAGTAACTGTATAAATATAATGCAATAAAACTATTCTTTGCTGAATCATAGACCACCCTTTTTTGGTTGGAGCCCCTGGTGCCCAACTGCTTGCACCCAGTGGACGCTATGGCCAGCCAGATATTGCCCCTGTGAACATAGCGCAGTTCATATCAATGCCCATCCATGAAATGTGTAGCTTGTTCAAGTCGAGAGCAGCTCCCCACATTAGCTCATAAAGAGGGGTTCCAGCCAGAAACTTTCTGGCCTACATGACGCCTATATGCTGTAACCCAACGATATCCAAGTACCGTACAGGTATATTGCCTAACCTTGGGCTATAACCCTGTGCCTTTTGTAAATGTATATGGCAGGTTTAAAGCTCCATTCCCTAAAATCTATCAGGTGCTGGTTGGTTAGAATATAAAAAGAGTGAATCTCTCTCAAAGCTCTTCTACGGGCATATAATAAGGTATAGAAACAGCCCTATGTGTCATTAAAAATGATTTAAAAAAATTTATTTCAATGGCCAAGGAACCAAAAGTAATGACTAGGGATGGGTGAATCGTTTTGTACAAATAGTATCGTTCATCAAATAGAGTCCCCGCTGTTGAAGAAGTTCACCTCCGCCGCGTGATTGACTGGGCCGGACATCTCGCCCAGACCTGACAATATCACACCTGAGTTGCTGCCCTTTGCAGAGGCTCTGCTGCCGATATCGGAGCAGCAACTGTTCATGCACTGCTACACTTCCGGGTAACAGGACATGAACAGTCCCTGCCCAGATATTGGAGCAAAACCTCTGAGTGGGAATGTCAGGGCTGGTGAAGATTTCTGGTCCTGTCCATCAAGCGTCAAGCAGGAGCAGCTTCAGCAACGGGGACAGCTGCTTGCAAACGATGAACTCTACTTGATGACCTAATGAATTCTTATGAACCATTTCACTCCTTAGTAGTTAGGACGACTAAAGGTGGTTTCTGGGAGTTTAATATTCATGGCCTATCCTCAGGTCATTAGTATCTGATAAGAGGGCGCCTGACTCCTGTACAATGTACAGGGCTATGCTGCAAGGAGGCCGCAGCGCTCACTGGAGTGTCACGGCTTCTTCAAACAGCTGATCAACTGGTGGTCCCAGGAGTTGGACCCTCACGGATCAGATATTGATTAACTTTCCTGACGATAGGCCATCAATATCAAAATGTTGGACAACCCCTTCAAACCATCATAGCTAAGCGTCTGTTCATTTAGGACTGAAACGCTCTGGGCTGCAGACCACTGACCGCACGAGAACGTATGCCTACAAGACCTGTGATCCTCAACCCCCCCCCCCCCCCCCCATCTGATATTTTCTTTATTGCATGAATCTTGTTTTACAGAACAGCTGTCAAGTCAACCATCGAAACGCGTCTGCTGAGGTCTCAAGATAATACCAACTGCTGCTGTTCATGTATTCTACGTGACAGGAGCAAGATGAAAATCGAAATGAATCCTTACAAATTAGACTCTTCTTTGCTTTGACTGTGCAGAAGTGTGTGTCTTCTCAACCTCGAGCTGACAGAAGGAGGCAGAGCCCAAAAAGTCTCAGACACAAGCCCACTGTCTTACGGGTGTGTTTTCCCAGTATTCGGGATGCGATGCTATAATCTTAATATAGGAGGACACAGGTTCCTGCTTGTCCTTTTACTGGCAGGTATGGCAACACTGGATTTATTATTCCCTCTCCCCTTGAACCCCTTAGAACTTCCTGATTATAATGAGTCCATGGACATCAAAATCCTCCTTTGGTGGAGTCTTTAAAGGGAACCTGTCACCAGTTTTATGGTGTTCTAACTAAGGGCAACATAAATAAGTGACTGATTCTCTTAGCAAAATGCTGGGTCACTTTCTTTAATTGACCCAGTCAATCTGCCAACATCTTGTATTGAAAATCTCCAGCTCATAATGATGAGTCATGAATATTTGAGCTCCTGACTCTCCCCGCCTACCTGCTGCTGAATGACAGTTATTTTCCATATGAATCAGCAGCAGGTGGGCAGGGGAGTGGCTATAGCTCTGAACTAAATAAACACTGGACTCATCGACATCACGCTGGACTCAAATCAGCTCATTGTCATGCGGCATCTTTGTGTGTATATTATGAGGCAACCATCTGTCACACCAGTAAGTGAATACATCTAAGGTACTTTTTAGTATTTTAGTAGTCAATGATTGTATATAATTAGTTAGATTCTAATCAAATATCCACATGACAGGTTCCCTTTAAGGAGGAGCACACAACACTGGAATAAGCAAGTGGTTCATTTTAGGGCCCGACATTTCAAGCCATCTTTCAGTGGCTTAAAAGGATCTGCTGACAGATTCCCTGTAAGACGCCTGGTTGCTAAGTCAATGCCTGCGTATCGACCATGGCTGGTCACGTCAGTGTTTGCTCATGTCATCTCCAGGCAACCAAATACTTAACTCCAACATGAAATGTCAAAAAGAAAAAGACATCAGTGATGTCAAAAGTCAGATTTGTGATGACCAGATTTGTCATCCTGTATTATTTAATTTAGACATTTTATAAGGGGCTATATGAGATTAAAAAGCTGAAGTGCCACCCAGGGGCCCTGTCTGGTATTACAGCATTGCCCAATTGACGTAAGTGTGACTGGACAGTAGTACCCGACATGGCCTGTGAACAAAAGTGGGTGCAGTTTCTGGCAAAAATCGTCCATGTTTTCCTAATATCATGCAACCCCCTTTATACAAGAACTGAATCTTGGTGCATCATGAATTCTTTTTGTTTCCGTCTTAATTTTCAAAACGGGGGCTCCTTGCTACATGCTTCAGATTCAGCTTCTCCCAGCAATCTGCAGAAAAATGCATTGCACTTCACGTCCTCTCCATCACCAGATATAAAAACACATAAGAGCATACCATCTTGATGAGTGATCTGCCCGGCAGAGAGAAGCCCTGAATCACAGTTTGTTCTCTCTCCACCACTGATGGAATAATGGAAGGGAAAATTCACCGGCCTTCTTTCAGCAGCGCCCAATCATTAAATCACCGCGTACAAAACCTCTGCAACATTTATGCTCCAAGATTAGCGAGAGCCGCCAGAGACCACTAAACCTCCGCTTCTCCGAATTTTGTCTCTTTGACACTCCAACAAAAACAACCATAAAAATATCAGCTCGACTAAAAGGAGATGTTCCAGTCGGGTAATGGGTCACAGGCCAGTTGTACCCAAAAGAGGCCGTCAGTGATTTTGGTTGTTTTATAAACTGATGCCCCACCTCAGGCCTCTTATAAAGGTGTTGTTACATTGGGAGCAGTTTACCACCATTTACCGGGATGCACATGGACTCATGACCTAAAACAACGCCAAGTCCATGTGCAGCCACAGTCAATAGCAATTGCTACCTGCGCTTGTAATGGCTCCCTAAGGATAAACCTCCAAGGTCTTCATTGTTTTTGGAAGTCCTTGGGCTGAATGTCATTGAAGTCCTTTGCTTCAGAAATAAGGGACATAAAGAAGCTAACAAGCTAGCAGGGATATTTTTGCACTGTCCATCATCCTATTGAAGAACAGTACAGCTAGTCCGGGCTGAAATGGCTGATAAGAACCCCAGCATGCCAATTTATGCTGCAGATTTCCACCAAAGATTTCACCTTTTGCAATGCATGGAGAAATCCACAGTGGAATTGATGCTGCAGAAAGTCGGCTCCATTTGATTTTGCGCATACCCTGCAGAAGGTGTCTGGTTCAAAAAACTAATTTTCAAATGTCTTATTAGAAAATTTAAGTGAATATGGGTTGCTCATCGATTTCAATTGTGCAATACCTAATTTTTCCCGTGGTGGCGCTGCAGTGATATTGAACACTTCCTGATGAATTTCACACAGGGTCCATCGACATGATATCCTGTGATGCTCTTATTGTCAGTGCACAATTCTAACAAAATGGGTTTGTTCTGGACCGATCGAAAAAACATGTCCTCTGCTCATCTGTCCACAGGTTGTGCCCGATCTTGCAGCTCAGCCCCGTTTACTGCAATACCCGACAGAACCTGGGCACCGGCGGTTTCTAGCAGGAATCAACCATATTTTTTTCTTATCCTTTAAAGCTTTTTAAGAGATGATACAAATGCCACAACTGACCCTACATTGTGTACAGAGTGGTGAGGTCGGAGCAAGTGGCCACTGAACCCATCGTGGCTGCCCTTCCATTGTGAGTAGCTTCTCTGTGTGCAATAATGAAGCATAATATGGTTTAACGACTCCAGGTGCTTAAGATCTATAACGCGTTATTTCAAGAACCTCCTGCGTGCGGCGGTGTTTATATCTGGAGCATGAGAGATATGACACCTTTACCTAGCCAACAGCAAGTGCTAAACATAGAGCCTCTTAGTGGCTAAACATAGAGCTGGGAGATTGCAGCACATTTTTGAAATTTTTTTTTTGCTGTACACAGCAGATATGGAGAGTTTTTTTCTTTTGCACAGATTTCTGTGTCAGCTAGTAAAATGGAGTTTGATGACGTGACTATTGCAAGATCATTTTCACAGCATTAAAACCCCGGTGCCAATCACAGGGATCCATTCCAGGTTTATCAGTTGATATTTCTTTTTGCACAGTATTCCAGAGGAAGCACATGGCAACATAATTGCCGCCTTCACTAACTGTTTCCACCTGGATGTAGCAGAAGATAAGATTGATGTACTTTTTTATTATTATTTTAACTCTTGGACGGTTGGGTAATTTTATGTAGTGTAAAGACCGTTGATGTGAAGGGATAGAGATGTATAATCCACTGTGTAAAGGTCAGGAGCGATGGAAGTATTGGACTGGGAAATACAATTATTTTTGATGTTCCAGTCACACAAATGTGGAAGATAGGAGTTAACACAACAATATTGTTGTAGCTGGAGGGTTATAGATACAGACGAGCTGCGGAAGGTTATAGGTTTGGCAGAGCTGTGCAACATCTATACCAATTTACCTGTTTGCCTAAAATTCCTACTTAAAAGGAATCTTAGACCAGCACACAAACGTTGTTTTGGTCCACATCCGTTGCTCTGCTCCGTGGCCCTGCAAAAAAAAATAGCACATATCCTATTCTTGTCCCTTTTGCAGACAAGAATAGGCATTTCTATTATGGGCGCCCATTTGTTCCTTAAATTGCACACGGGCGGCGTCCGTGGTGTTTTGTGGATCCTCAAAACACAGCAAGGTCATGTGCATGAGACCTAAGGCACATACAAGTGCCTTGCAAAAGTATTCACCTCTCTTGACTTTTTTCCTATTTTGGTGCCTCACAACCTGGATTTGCATGGATTATTTAATGATTTGCATCATGTAATTTACAGAACATGCCGACAACTTTGAAGATGTGTTTTTTTTTATTTTTTTTATTGTGAAGCAAACAACAAATAGGACAAAATAACAGAAAAAGTCAATGTGCAGAACTATTCACTCCCCTAAAGTCAATACTTTGTAGAGCCGCCTTTTGCGGCAATCACAGCTCCAAGTCTCTTTGGATAAGTCTCTATGAGCAGTCGCCACATCTTACCACTGGGATTTTTGCCCATTTCTCCTTGCAAAACTGCACCGGCTCCTTCAGGTTGGATGTTTGCGCTTGTGAACAGCAATCTTTACGTCTGACCACAGATTTTCTATTAGATTGAGATCTGGGCTGTGACTCGGCCATTCCCACACATTTACATGTTTCCCCTTAAACCACTTAAAGGGAACCTGTCACCGGGATTTTGTGTATAGAGCTGAGGACATGGGTTGCTAGATGGCCACTAGCACATCCCCAATACCCAGTCCCCATAGCTCTGTGTGCTTTTATTGTGTAAAAAAAAATGATTTGATACATATGCAAATTAACCTGAGATGAGTCCTGTCCCTGACTCATCTCACGTACAGGACTCATCTCAGATTAATTTGCATATGTATCAGCTATGGGGACTGGGTATTGCGGATGTGCTAGCGGCCATCTAGCAACCTATGTCCTCAGCTCTATGCACAAAATCTCGGTGACAGGTTCCCTTTAAGTGTTGCTTTAGCCGTCCGTGTGTTTGGGGTCATTGTCCTGCTGGAAGGTGAACCTCCGTCCTAGCCTCAGATCACACACAGTGGTACAGGTTCTGCTAAAGAATATCCATGTATTTAGCACCATCCATCTTTCCCTCAACTCTAACCAGTTTCCCAGTCCCGACCCCCAGCATGATGCTGCCACCACCATGTCTCACTGTGGGGATGGTGTTCTTTGGGTGATGTGATGTGTTGGGTTTGCGCCAGACATAGTGTTTTCTTTGATGGCCGAAAAGTTCAATGTTAGTCTCATCAGACCAGAGCCCCTTCCTCCGTACATTTTGGGAGTCTCCCACATGCCTTTCTCAAACTCACAACATGTCTTATTGTTTTTAGCTGAAAGTAATGGCTTTCTTCTGGCCACTCTGCCATAAAGACCAACTCTATGGAGCGTACGGCTTATTGATACTCCAGTCTCTGCTGTGGAACTCTGTGCTGCCTCTCTAATTAATGCCCTCCTTGCCCGGTCGATGAGTTTTGGTGGGCGTCCGTCTCTAGGCAGGTTTGCTGTTGTGCCATGTTCTTTCCATTTGGTTATGATAGATTTGATGGTGCTCCTGGGGATCATCAAAGATTTGGATGTTTTTTTATAACCTAACCCTGACTTGTACTTCTCAACAACATTATCCCTTACTTGTTTGGAGAGTTCCTTGGTCTTCATGGCAGTGTTTGGTTAGTGATGCCTCTTGCTTAGGTGTTGCAGCCTTTGGGGCCTTTCAAAAAAGGTGTGTATCTGTAATGACAGATCATGTGACACTTAGATTGCACAAAGGTGGACATCATCTCACTAATTATGTGACTTCTGAAGGTAATTGGTTGCACCAGAGATTTTTTTGGGCTTCCTAACAAAGGGGGTGAATACATACGCACATGCCAATTATGCATTTTCTATTTCTAAACAATAGTTTTATTTATAGATTTTTATCATTTCACTTCACCAACTTAGACTATTGTGTTCTGATCCATCACATAAAATTCAGATTAACAAAACATTGAGGCTGTAATGTAACAAAATATGAAAAAAGTCAAGGGGGGTGAATAATTTTGCAAGGCACTGTAGCGGTGGCTCACCTGATTAAAATGTGTTTTTTCTTTTGTTGGTCTGGGCTGCATTCCCGGGTTATGTGCTTTTTCTTAATATGTAAATTAGGCCTTTGGTGCAATAAGGACGTCACCGTTGCTCTTGTTGCACCCATGCTCTGCTCCTTTTCTTGGTCAACCCCTCCCTCGCTGCTTTGCCATTGACTGGCCCTGTCAATCAAGGCAACCAGGGAGGAGCTTGCCGCAGAAAGGAGCGGAGCTTGGGTGCAACAAGAGCAATGGTGATACCCTCATTGCACCAAAGACCTAGCTTGCATGCTAAGAAATTGTATCACAACTCAGAGACAGGTCTTAAGATTAACAAAAAAAAATGTTTTTAAGGTGACGCACAGCTGTGTGTCTGTGCAAACAGTTGGATGGGGAGGTCACCGGTGACAGATTCTCTTTAAAGGAGTTGTCCACTTTAATAATATTGATGAACTATCCTCAGGATAGGTCATCAATATCAGATTGGCAGGGGTCTGACTCCCATCACCCCCACCACCGATCATCTGTTTGAAGAAAAAGCAGTGCCCCTACAAGCATTTGCTTCTCTTCATTGTCTGCCTGCTCGTCATCGCAACTGCAGGTGTAATTACATCTCATCCTCCCATTCACTTCAATGGGATGGCTCCTTCCTAATCAAGTGAACGGCTGATTGGCGGGGTGCCGAGAGTTGGACCCCCACCGATCTGATATTGATGACCTATCCTGAGGAAAGATCATCAGCACGAATAAAGCGGACAACCCCTTTAAGTTCTCCATTATAATGTTATTACCAAACTGTTAGGAACTCTGAATTAAACATCTCCAAATTCCAGCCAGGTTCCCAATATGGAGGGCCTAACACATCTATAGGTTACATGGGAAGTCCAGTGGTTAATGTTAGGCCCTCAGGGGGCGAGAATCGCAGATTATCGCTAACAAGCGTTCACAGTAATGTGTGTTAGCGATGATCGGGCAGTGTAAATGTACCGCCGAATACCCAATGATATAATCCAATCGTTTGTGTGCATGCCAAAAATGATAGTTTACCGGCAGCAGATCCTTCGGGCAAACAATGAGTTCCTATGGGGAAGAGAGATGGCATTAGCGATCGCTCCTCTCCGTACTCTGGAGCAGATCGCTGCATGTAAGTGCATCAGTCTCCTCCACCATGTAAGCAGAAGATTGTCGGAAAGGAACACTTCCTTCCCGACTATATGTTTGTACATTGTCCTGTGTAAAGGGATCTTAGGTTTAGGGGATGGTAGGGTGTTTTTCCCATAGGTAAACTAGAGGTTGAAGCAACATTATGGCATCAGTTTTCCCACAGTATTTGGTCAGTGTGTGATCAGTGATTTCCATCAGTTATTGTAAGCTAAAATCAGGAGTGGAGACTACAAAGAGATAAGGTGTAAGGGAAAGATTTTCACCTGATCTGTATTTTTGATCCTCACCTAGTTTTTTGGATCAAAAACACTGGTGGAAATCACTGAATAAACACTGAGTAAGTAAAAGCAGCCTTCTCCACTGACTTAAGGCTGTATTACACAGCCTGATGTGGCAGATGATTGTCGGGAGGGAAGCGTTCCTCCCGACAATCGTCTGCCACATCGGGCTGTGTACCACCACCTTCTCGCTCGTCCCCATGTTGTAATGGTTTGCTGGTGGCGGATCGTAATTAGACACCACTATCTTAAAAAAAATATTTTGATTGCCCGATGATCGAGCATTTGCTCATTCATCGAGCAATCGGCAGCAGTATTACACTGCCAGATGATCGCTAACAAGCATTCATGTGAAGGCTTGTTAGCGATTATCTGCCAAATATTGGGCAGTGTAATAGAGGCTTTAGGTCTCGTTCACATTACCATGTCTGTTTGATGTCCATGGAAAATCCGTCCATGTTTCATCCATGATTGGTCCACGTGTCTATTTTTTGCCTCCATGTGTAATGAGTATTCCTCAGACACTGCTTAGCTGAACATTAATTTCCAAATAATCTATTACCAATAGTCTGCAAAAAATACACTGACCGAAAAAGGATACCATCCGTGTTGTCGGTGTGTTTTCACAGACCCATGGATTTCAATGGGCGTGTTTGGTATGCATCATGGATAAAAGTGGTGCATGTCTTTATAATACTGTATTTTACTACCACTGATGTGTGAACAGACACATTAAAATCAATGAGTTACTATGCTGTCTATGGAAAATGTGGATAGCACACATCCATGGAAATGTGAATGAGACCTGGTCTGGTCAACAGCATGGTCATGCCGGAAGTTGTATTTTTTTTTTTTTAAGACAATTTTTAGCACCTTCAACTGATGTCGCTGTATGACATCTGTCGACGCCTGAAGCCATTTTCCATATAACAATAACATAGGACAAAAAAAATGACTAATAACCATCACTAGAGAAGAAGATCTGTCTTCTGACACATTTTCTCTCACTGACTGTCGCTCCAAACCATTATCTGGGTTATATTTTTATAATTTATTTTGAGTGGAGAGGAGGATTTATCCTGGTACATTTACCCCGCTTTCCCAGAATCCCGAAAGGCAAATCTGCCTCATTATGGCACTATTTAGCAATGGGGAGGGGGATTTATCCTGGTACATTTAGTATTGTTTAGTTTTACAGTTCCACGTGCGGGAGACTTTCCCAGGATCCTGAAAAGCAAATCTGCCTAGCTATAGCACTATGTAGGAATTGGGAGTGGGATTTATCCAGGTAGATTAAGTATTTTGTACTGTATTACAGATTCATATGAAACTTGTAACCCCGCTTTCCCAGAATCCTGAAAGGCAAATCTGCCTCATCATGGCACTATTTAGCAGCGGGGAGAGGGATTTGTCTTGGTATATTTAGTATTCCCTAGGATCCTGAAAGGAAAATATGACACTATTTAGGAGTGAGGAGGGGGATTTATCTTGGTAGATTTAGTATACACAGCTCTATATGTCTGTAACCCTGCTTTCTCAGGATCCTGAAAGGTGAATCTGCCTAGCTATAGCACTATTTAGAAATGGGGAAGGGGATTTAACTTGATAGATTTAGCATCATGCAGTCTGTTCCAGCATCACATGGTTGTAAGCAAATTTATTTTGTACTTAATTACTGACTAGGAGATTCCTTTCAACAAAATGACCACACTTGCTCTGTAGACAAGCATTATCCACACTAAACCCAGGCCCCTACTCCAACACTTCCTGGCTCACGTGCACTAGTATCAGGTGGGAGAGAAAACATTGCTGCAGCCTTCAACAATGCATTACTTTCCTAGTTATTTTATGGTCTGCAATTGTGATATCGAAATAAGAGCAAGTAACAAAGACACGTAAGGAGATTATATTTTGTTAGGTTGTTCTTTTTTGTGTTCGGATTCTGGCTTTAGCTCCCCTTTAAGTAGAAGCAATAAGAGTTTATTTTGAGGAGGTAGAAGACCCGCGTGGTGTTATTTTCTTTGCCAGCCTGTCAGAGCAGTGAATGCACATGGTCCTAGTCCAAAAGCAACATCCCCCTGGACGGATTGACTCGGTCAATAGCAATCCAACAGATGCAAGTGGAAACTATTCTTATTCTGTGCTTTGTTTCCCCTCAACCTTTGTGAATTTGTGTTGGAAACATTGGCTCTGGGCACCTGCATATCTGGCACCATTTACATATATAACTTGAAATTTGTCTTTTTATCCTGGAGACTTTGAAGAAGCAGCTTCTATTCACCATTGTGTCTATCACTGAGCTCTTTGTTTATTTGCACAAACAAACCGATGTTCCTCAGTGAATCTGCTCAGAAACCCCCATAACTCCAAAGGCATATTGCTGGTAACAGCAGCTCAGTTTCATCAGCGGAGTCTGGGAAGAGCAGAGCAATATTTGTCTCCATGGAACCCCTCATTCTAACTTCTTATTGATTTTTACTTACAGCTGGAAAGAAGGAAAGGTACTAATAAATATATAAATAGCTTGTTAGATGGAAAGCCCCAACCTAGGAATGTGAAATTTCTGTTTTACAGTGAGATTTCCCATAGAAAATGTCTTTTTCTATAGATTAACAGCACTAACACTAAATAAAAAATAGCTGGGAAACATGACAATAGGCAGTGTCCCCTATATATAAGAATATAACTACTATAATACTGCCTCCTATGTACAAGAATATAACTACTATAATACTGCTCCTATGTACAAGAATATAACTACTTTAATACTGCCTCCTATGTATAAGAATATATCTACTATAATACTGCCTCCTATGTATAAGAATATAACTACTATAATACTGCCTCCTATGTACAAGAATATAACTACTATAATACTGCCTCCTATGTATAAGAATATAACTACTATAATACTGCTCTTATGTACAAGAATATAACTACTTTAATACTGCCTCCTATGTATAAGAATAAAACTACTATAATACTGCCTCCTATGTATAAGACTATAACTACTATAATACTGCCTCCTATGTATAAGACTATAACTACTATAATACTGCCTCCTATGTATAAGAATATATCTACTATAATACTGCCTCCTATGTATACGAATATAGCTACTATAATACTGCTCCTATGTACAGGAATATAACTACCATGATAGTGCTCCTATTTACAAGAATATAGCTACTATAATACTGTTTCTATGTACAATAATATAACTACTATAATACTGCTCCTATGTACAAGAATATAACTACTATAATACTGCTCCTATGTACAAGAATATAACTACTATAATACTGCCTCCTATGTACAAGAATATAACTACTATAATACTGCCTCCTATGTACAAGAATATAACTACTATAATACTGCCTCCTATGTACAAAAATATAACTGCTATAATACTGCTCTTATGTACAAGAATATAACTACTTTAATACTGCCTCCTATGTATAAGAATAAAACTACTATAATACTGCCTCCTATGTATAAGAATATATCTACTATAATACTGCCTCCTATGTATAAGAATAAAACTACTATAATACTGCCTCCTATGTATAAGACTATAACTACTATAATACTGCCTCCTATGTATAAGAATATATCTACTATAATACTGCCTCCTATGTATAAGAATATAACTACTATAATACTGCCTCCTATGTACAAGAATATAACTACTATAATACTGCCTCCTATGTACAAAAATATAACTGCTATAATACTGCTCTTATGTACAAGAATATAACTACTTTAATACTGCCTCCTATGTATAAGAATAAAACTACTATAATACTGCCTCCTATGTATAAGAATATATCTACTATAATACTGCCTCCTATGTACAAGAATATAACTACTATAATACTGCCTCCTATGTATAAGACTATAACTACTATAATACTGCCTCCTATGTATAAGAATATATCTACTATAATACTGCCTCCTATATACAAGAATATAACTACTTTAATACTGCTCCTCTGTACAAGAATATAACTACTATAATACTGCTCCTCTGTACAAGAATATAACTACTATAATACTGCCTCCTATGTATAAGAATACAACTACTATAATACTGCATCCTATGTATAAGAATACAACTACTATAATACTGCCTCCTATGTATAAGAATACAACTACTATAATACTGCCTCCTATGTATAAGAATACAACTACTATAATGCTGCCTCCTATGTATAAGAATACAACTACTATAATACTGCTCCTATGTACAAGAATCTAACTACTATAATACTGCTCCTATGTACAAGAATATAACTACTATAATACTGCCTCCTATGTACAAGAATATAACTACTATAATACTGCCTCCTATGTACAAGAATATAACTACTATAATACTGCTCCTATGTACAAGAATATAACTACTATAATACTGCTCCTCTGTACAAGAATATAACTACTATAATACTGCTCCTATGTACAAGAATATAACTACTATAATACTGCTCCTATGTACAAGAATATAACTACTATAATACTGTTCCCTATGTACAGGAATATAACTACTATAATACAGACTGTTGTAGTTTAATATGTAAATTTAGATGTTCTTTTATAAGAATACATTTGTATTTTCTCTCTTCTTGTTATTTTCCCCAGATTTTTTGTATAAACCTTCAGATATAACAATTCTAATGGCCATTAAAGTTTTTTCCATCCTGTTCATTTGGATAATGTGTATTTGTACCGCACAGCCGCCGTCTCTTTAATATGGAGCAATATTGAATCTTTATCGCCGGCCTCTTTTTCCAATTGCATTGATGGTAATTCAATAAATTTCCTCCGGAAATCTCCAGCTCAGGAGCGACAGCCAGGAGTTACTGTGAAGCTTTTGTATGGAGAGACATTGAGCGCCTTGTGCTACTATGGATACGCTCTCCCTGACCCAGCAAATGCATGAACTTTATGTACATCTCACAACAGACAAGACATTTTATTTTCTAGAGACTTTCTTCCTCTTCTTTATCCAGACATTTTTTTTTCTTTATCGGAGAGATAACTTGATTTAGTCGGTAGAGCAGGGGGCCATTTTGGAAAACAAACCTACTCTGATTTGCTTCGTTCTGCCAAACAAAGGACTGCGCAACAATGATTTTGCTACTGAGAGAAAAACATGTGATTTTTTTTTACTAAAATGAGTGCGCTGATTCCAAATATTAACTCGGAATTAGCCTGACATGTCTAGATTTTAACCCGTTAAGGACCCCCGGAATTTTTCATTTTTGCGTTTTCGTTTTTTTACTCTCCGCCTTCCCATAGTCCTAACTTATTTATTTTTCCATTCACATAGCTTTATGAGGGTTTATTTTTTGAGTGACAAGTTTTACTTTCTATTGGCACCGTTTACGGTAGCATACCATGTAGTAGGAAGCAGAAAAATTCCAAATGGGATAGAATTGGGAAATAACGCAATTTTGATAAAGGTTTTTATTTTTTTACACTGTACACTATGTGAAAAAAAATTGACCTGTTATCTTCTTTCTCCAGGTCAGTACAGTTACAACGATACCACAAGTGAATCATTTTTCTTGTGTTTTAATACTGAAAAATAATTAAGACCTTTGAGGAAAAAAATGTTTTTTTAAAAACGCATTCTGACCCCTATAACTTTTTTGTAGCTACTATGTGTACGGGACTGTGTGAGGTCTCATTTTTTTAGGGACAATCTGTTCATTTTAGTGATACCAATTTGAAGTGTGTGGGACTTTTTGATTACTTTTTATTTAAAAAAAAAATGATTGGGTAGTTGAATTGACAAAAAATGGCAAATTGGCAGTTTTTTTTCCCCCTGTTACGCCATTTGCTGTATGCCATTAATATTGTTATAATTTAATAGTATGGGCATTTTTGCACAGCGGCGATGCCCATGATTATTTTTTTATTGTTTGTTTTTTTATTTATTTTTTAAGGAAAGTGGTATGATTTGAACTTAAATTTTTTTTATATTTGCAAAAACTTTTTTACATTTTTTATTTTTTTGTAACTTTTTTTTTTTTTTTTAAGTCAGCTTGGGTGACAATAACTGGCAATCATTAGATTGCCTATTGTGTTCATTGATGTCTATATAGACACCATTGAACACTTCATTTGCACTATACCAATACAATGCTGTCACCTAGTGGCCTGTATTGGTATAGTCATCTAATAGGCACCGATGCCTGCTTGAGGCTTCAACTTATTAGATCAATGTAACAGGTTCCCCGATCTTAGCCGGGGAACGCCGTTACCGGAGCGAAAGTGCGTGACTTCCGTTTCCGGACCACGCAGATGCCGTAGTCACATTTCACCATGGCATCTGAAAGGGAAAATGTATGCAATGAGCCTTATGGCTTTCTGTCCCCCTTATGGCTTTCTGCCCCCCTGTCACTTATTAACCCCTGATCACCCCCCTGTCATTGATAACCCCCCTGTAAGGCTCCATATAGACGCCCGTATGTGTTTTGCGGATACGCAGATCCGTGGATCCGCAAAACACGGACACCGCGGATCTGCAAAACACGGACACCGGCAATGTGCTTTCCGCATTTTGCGGATCCGCACATTGCCAGAACTATATAGAAAATGCCTCCGCAATTGCGGACAAGAATAGGACATGTTCTATAGGCTCTACAAAAAAACGCAGTGTTCGCCCGATCAGGCCTGATCTTGTGCGCACACTTGCGTTCAGTCCGCCCCACCGCAGTGACAGAATTTTTTTTTTCTGATCACTGCAAAAACACCGTAAAATCGCTGCGGCGCTATAAAAATATCACTTTTGAGGGGCATGGCGAGTTCATAGAAGATTTTTTATTTTTTTGGGCACAAGTTAGCGGAAATTGATATTTTTGTTTTTTTGTATTTTCTTACAAAGTCTCATATTCCACTAACTTGTGACAAAAAAAAAAATATCTCACATGAACTCACCATACCCCTCACGGAATCCAAATGCGTAAATTTTTTTACATTATATTCCAGACTTCTCACGCTTTAGGGCCCCTAAAATGCCAGGGCAGTATAAATACCCCATAAGTGACCCCATTTTGGAAAGAAGACACCCCAAATGATTCCTGTCTTAAGAAAATCATTGCAGCATTTCCAAGACTAGGGCTTCAGTGCACTGAGGATGTGGCAGATACTGATGAACTATCCAGAGGATAAGCCATCAGCGGTGTTGAGCTAATTGGGCTTGGATTTCTCCGTATCCATTCTGTTTTGGTTTTTATTCGGTTTTTTTGCGCCCCGTATACGGAGCCATTCATTTCATTGGAAATTACTCTGTGTGCATTCCGTATCCATATGTCCGCAATTCCTATCTGCAAAAAAAGCAGAACGTGTTCTGTTGTTATCCATTTTGCGGACAAGGACAGGAATTTGTTACCATGGATCTGCAAAAAAAAACTGATGTAACACAGACGTCACCGTGTGCATGAGCCCTAATTTGCGGTCCTCAATGCACAGGCAACGTCCGCGCAGATTCCACAGACGGATCCAGACCCATTTAACTTAAATGGGTCCGTGTTCCATCCGCACCGCAAAAAAATACAACAGTGGCAGGGAGAGAAACCCCATTGAAGCACTCCATAGTGCTTCCGTGGGGTTCTGTGCCTTCCGTCCGTCCCTTCCGGATTGCGGACCCATTCAAGTGAAAGGGCTGCAATGGGCACCGGTCGTGTGCATGAGGCCTGACTCTGAGAAGCCACACAGCTCCTTGTAAGCAGGGAGTAGGTTTAGTATGCTCTATCTGCGCACACAAATCAATGCTCGTCTTAGTTTCCCCATGTTTCAGGTTTTCCAGTATGTGTATGTGCAGGCTGTGTCCTGTTACTGCCCAATTTTTAACAAATCAGACTTGACATGTGCAGCCGTCGACTTATCATTTTATCATTTTTGCCCTAAAGGCAGCTCCACAGAACACTCCTAGTCTCTGATTCTCTACATTCATTTTATAATTTGCTGCATCAGAGTAAATCTTCAGCATCGGGAGCCGTGGAATTTTTTTGGTCACAGTAGAAGTTTGATAATTCTCCAGTCTGGCGCTGGTTGGCCATTTACGTCCGTGGTGCTCTGCCGCCTCCATTGCTGGACAGCCGTGCTCTATAGCAGGGGCCAGACCTCAGCGTTCTCTTTTCTTTTTTTTTCATGCATGTGAACATTGCTTGTGTGAATGAGCCCTTACGCTTACCTTTACCAGCACCATTATACTAAGCTGCTAGGATGTAAGACAGTAGGCCGAGGGTTGCCCGTATATTTTATATTTACATACACCATATATTGTAATTTGGTCACTGCCCGGAATATGAAGGCGATCTCCTGTACCACAACGCTTTATTTCATGCCATTACTGTCAAAAGCCTGGTAAAAAAAAACACCCAGATGTAGTGCATGCAGCATGTTGCAGGTCTGTTTCTTACATAGCCGTGTATAAGATTATAAAGAAAACACGTGATTTGGGGGGGGGGGGTTGATGACAACTAAGTCCTGACGGAAGAATGGGCAATCTGCTCATAGCTGGCTTGCCAAACTCGCAGATCAATCTGCCACCTGCAGAATAACTGGCAGCAATATTCCAAGCCATCTCAGAAATGCCATCTATGTACGTGTGCGGGATTTGTGTGCTAGAAGTCGTAATGAGCTGTCAGTCCGGTACACAAATCGCAAAGCAACGTTAACGAAAGACCAGACGAATTGCGTTACTTTGGTTGCACAGAAGCCGTGGTCTGCACATAGTTTGAGGTGCAGGTGTAGCAGAGCTGAGTGTAACATTGCTGTATGTGGTTTTACATAGGACTGCAAGAAAACTGAATGCATTAACCAAAGTGGCCAGCACCAGTAATATAGTCCGAAAAAAGTCCATCCAGCTCGGCACTCCTTATTTTAGGGGAAAGTATTTTCTTCCTAAGTCCAAATCAGGTAATCAGAATACCACCCTGGATCCCCGACCCGTACATTTATTTTACACACACAGTATACCGTCTTCTTTTGTGTTCATTACTTTGTACAGATCAGTATCGTCAGCAAAAATTGATATTCATAGTAACGCTCGTTAGTGAGGATCTGGCAGTGCACAAAAATCCCCACTTCCCAACAGCAGATCATACTGCAGGAAAACGACGAGTCGTTATGGGGAGAGCGATGGCATTAGCGATCATTCCGCCCCATCTCTGGAGGAGATCGCTGCATGTAAATGCACTGGTCTCCTCCACCGACGAGCAGCAGATTGTCAGGAAAGAAGGCTTCTCTACCGACAGTCTGCTGGTACATTGTCCCGTGTAAAGGGACCTTTAAACTTTCTGCAAATAGACTGAAACTTAACCCTGTAGAACATTTCTAATAAAGACCAATTGAAAATATATATATATATATTTAGCCCCAAATGAGTAAAATGCAACCTTCAAAAAAATTGCCCTCAAAGGTAATCATAGCTTTTAATGGCAAATTAGCTTTTTCTGTACAGCAGTAGATAAGTATTCGAGGGTCAAGGGTGGACAAAAACAGTATTTGGTCCCCTGGCTGTCTAATTGCCCAGCGTAGCGCGTCTGTCTAACAATCCACCAGTATCTGTGAGCCATGGATTCACTAGCTTAGTCCCTGAGGGTACGGCTACATGGCGACACTGATCGCTGCCGGGTTCAGAGTAGTGGTGATCCCATGAAAATGAGTGGGATCGCCGCACCCATGGCAAGAAATCCAGTAGTGTTGGATTTTTTTTTGAGACGGGCGCAGTGAACCCATTCATTTTTATGGGATTACCGCTACTCTGTAGACCTAGCAGTGACCAGCGTCTCTGTATATCTGTACCCTAAGGGTACTGCTACACGTTTGATGCAGTTTTTGAAGCCAAAATCAGGAGTCGATTTAAAATTAAAAAACAACAACCTGATTTCGGCTTAAAAAACAGCATCAAAAAGCCTGAACGTTGCAGCATCCTTAGGACTCTATTACATGCGAGTCTGCTGTCGCGATCTTCCAGGCCGCACTTGGACGTGCTAGGCTAAAGGGCCCATGCACACGGCCGCTGCTGTTCTTGCAGTCCGCAAATTGTGGATCCACAAGACACTAATACCGGCCGTGTGCGTTCCGCATTTTGTGGAACGGAACTTCCTGCCCTCTGCAAAACTATGTCCTATCCTCGTCTGCAAAACGGACCATGTGCTGTCTGCATATTTTTCGGCCCTGTTGAAGTGAATGGGTCCGCATCTGACCCACAAAAAATGTGAATCGGATGCGGACAAAAACCACGGCCGTGTGCACAGGGCTGTGGAGTCGGAGTCGAGGAGTCGGAGTCGGAGTCAATTTTGGGTACCTGGAGTCGGAGTCGGCAAAAAATGAACCGACTCCGACTCCTACTAAATTTTAATTGGAATAAAAAAATAAAAAAGCAAGTTTAAATGTCCGAATTCATAAACAGTTATAATTAATGACTTCTCTACTGTAAGAATAAAGGTCAATGCATGCAGTGCCTCACGTAACCGCAAAACAAGCGCGTTCAGTGATGTGAAGAAGCATGCTTTTCATATGCTTCACTATATGGTACGCAATGCACAATTAGGAGTGGCAATACATATACTTTGCATTGTGTTGTGTTCTGATGTTACAGGGAACACAATGCCCATGGTTTACCTCGCCTCTCACTGATAAGGGATTAAGTAAATATGTGTTTTGCAGGACTAGAGACACTTGTATAAGTGAAGGGAATGGAGGGTCAATAGTTCAAGACTGAAGCTGTAAACCATGGATGTCAAACTCATGGCCCTCCAGATGTTGCAAAACTACAACTCCTATCATTCCCTGATAGCTGTAGTATGCCCAGGCATGATGGGAGTTGTAGTTTTGCAACAGCTGGAGGGCCACGAGTTTGACATCCCTGCTGTAAACCATTGGAAAAACTGCTGTCATTCAGCTAAGGCTATAAAACGTGTAAACTCAGAATGTTATCTTAAACTTTAAACATGACTATGGGATTCTTCTAGGGAAATCATGTTTTAAAATAAATGTCCCTTCTTGGATCCTCCCACTGCCCTGTCTTCAGCAGAAGATCAGCACACAAAGGAGAAGGCAGCAGCTTCTGCCCAACTACCTCTCTGTGCTAGAAGAGCTTAGAAGAACTTCTTTCTTTCCTTCAAGGAATGTATAAAATACATTTGCATATTAAATACAGAGGAGTCGGGGAGTCGGAGTCGGAGTCGGAAGTACAAAAAACTGAGGAGTCGGAGTCGGAGCATTTATCTACCGACTCCACAGCCCTGCGTGTGCATTAGGCAAGCCAAGATGCATCTGGCGGTACATCGCCAGTGCTCCCTGCGGCCATGCAATGTCAGGTGGCAGTGGGTCCCCAAAGCTAAAGGGCCCCTCATTGTACAAATAATTTGTCTGTCCCATGCAAGGGCCGCAAGAAGCCTCTGAGGGCCAGTATAGTACAGGCAGACATCTGCTATTTCACTTTAAACTCTGAGATCTCATTCCTGGTAGACTCTTTATAATGTTCAAGGCTATGTAAACTGTCGGAAGGCATCTGATGGTAATTATAATCCCACTTGCAGGGAAATCTTTAAACATGGATGATGGGTTATAGGAGAGGAGGGAGGAGAAGACGTGATTTAAGCCGCAATGGCATTTAGTAACGGTTCCAATCTCCCCCTTAAGTGTAATTTTAAGGGCAAATCAAGAATTCCATCTTAATGGAGAAATCCCACAGCAGTGAATATTGGATGGCCAATAAAGCGCTCGTTCTCCTCAATATATTCGGGGCTGTTTGCTGAAGTGCAGGATCTGGTGGAGGGACGTTTAATAGCCGTGCATTTACATTATTCATCTATTCAGAGGCATGCTTGTGAATTTAATTTCCCTCTAAAGAGCGTTATTTATGGGGTTACATAAAAAGTTACTTCTCGGAAGGTAATCTCACTTTTATATATATATTTTTTTATATTTTTATTTTGACTTTTTTTGCAGCAAAATTCGAAGGATTGTATTCGTGGGCATAACGTGATCAAGTGACATGTTTACAAAGGAAAGAGTCTGGGTTCATTAATGAAAGTAGTTTTGTCATCGCGCGTCGTCCGTCTCCACACTGTCACTTTGTAGTTTCTGAAACGTTTACTCTTAAACACATGGTTTTTGCAACCAGTTGCATTAGACATACTTGTTGGCCATGCATGTAAGATTTGTACCGGCCGGACTACGCCCAATCAGTCGTCTGTGGGATCGACGATACAAAAGATCCCTTTTGCGATATACGCCAGACTTAAATGGCTGATCAAGGAGTCGGCTTTAAAAATAAAAAAATAACATCTGGTTTAAGCAAAGTAAGGCGCTGCAGTATCTGTCCGGCCGCCTCTCGGCATGTTTGCCGTGCTGCGGCCACTTCTCCGACCCGTCCCCATTATAGTGAATGGGGCCGGGGCGGACCTCCGGCAGCACGCGCGTGCAAGCTTCAGTACGGATCCGGCAGGCTGTTCCCCTGCCGGACAATCCTACTGCTAATGTGAAAGAAGCCTAACAAGTGATCATGGTACTTTTTTTTTATATGCAAATGTTGCCTTTTGTGCAACGAGGGCGTCAACATTGCTGCTGTTGCACTCAAGTTCTGCTCCTTTCTGGTGTCAGTCACTCCCTCGCTGCTTTGCCACTGCTTGGCTCTGTCAATCAGAACAGCCGGCGGGGGGGGGGGCTGGCCACAGAAAGAAGCCGAGTTGGGTACAATAAGAGCAATGGTGACACTTTGATTGCACCAAAGGAATCATTTGTGTAGTAAGATAAAGTATCATAACTCAGGAACAGGATCTTTGCTCAACAAAAAAAAAAAAATAGTTGAACCACAGCTATGTGTTTATGCAAACAGTTGGATAGGGAGGTCGCTGGTAACAGATGGGCAGCTTTAGACTGGTCACAGCAGTCTGTTTTATACTCCAGAGCTGTATTCACACCACTTCTATTTGTCAATGGAGACAGTCAACAAGCTTGTCAATATACATCTCCAGAAGCTTAGGGTCTATTTACACTGTATTTACTGTACGCCTCAGGAGGGTACTCTGACGGATACCTCTGCATACAGTATGTAGTACAGAAGAGTAGACCATAGACTTCAATGTTAAAAGAAAAAAAGTATAATGTGTGGGATGCCTGGTTATGGAACAGTACAGCAGACTGAGCTTATTGCATGCAGTTGACAAAGGATATTCTGATATGTACAAGCCCAGTAGAGGCAGAAAGGATATTTTTGGTCCGCATCCCAGCCACAGTATTTATGGCTTAGATGCGGACCCTTACACTTCAATGAGGCCACAAAAGATGGAGACAGCGCTCCGCGTGCTTTCCGCAATCCGTTGCTCCGTTCTGTGGTCCGCAAAAAAAAAATATAGCCTATCCTATTCTTGTCGATTTTACGGACAAGAATAGGCAGTTATATTATTGGCTGTCCGCAAGTTGCAGAAATCACACGGACGCCGTCCGTATTTTGCGGATCCGCATCTAGCGGACGGCAAAACACACAACGGTCGTGTGCATGAGGCCAAACGGAGAGAAAGATGAAATGACAATTCTCTTAGTGACAAAGCTGCTGTACGTTGTATGCTTTGTGTCTGACTCGCGGGGTCGCTGGTTCCAGTATGTGTGTAATTCAGGTCATGCTAAATTGTGTAGAAACAGAAGACAATTGCCTAGCAATGGGGAACTTTAGTAAAACTCAAGGTTACCCGTCCATTAGCTGCTCTGCACGTCTCCTGCTCTTCACTTGTACAGATGTTTTGTAGCTTCTTCGGGGCCTTGGATGTTTTATTAGACACAAAATAAGCTTTGTATACAAATACAAGAGTGTTTTATAGTGTGAGGGAGCAGAGCTGTGTCCGGTGAGATACTGTACTGGTTACACAGGCTTTTGTTATTGCTGTGTTGTTGTTTCCTTTTGGCTTTTTGTTATATCTTTTTAGCTTTTTATATATTTTTGGTTTGCAGAATACGTTTTTTCTTTGTGCTCACTACATCTCTATCTAGATTTTTGTCCATACCGATGCAGGGAATAGAGCAACACTTGTGATATGACTTGTGCGTCCTTTTGCACTTAGAGAACAGAGGGGTGATGTGGGCGTACTATATATGTATTGGCGGGTGGTAAGGGTGTCAGCCAGATGCTGCTCAAGTACTGTACGTCAACATGGGACATAAATTCCAAATACCTGTTGCGATTTTGCACTGATGATCGGCAACATAAATTTGAAACACTGCGGATTTAAGATCTGCAACGTACTTTGGTTTCCACGTGACTTTTTTTTTTTTTTTGCTTGTGTTAAAATCTTGCTTGGAAAATCCTTAATGTGTCTGCTTCATGTGAACATAACCCTTGCATAGATTTAAAAGGGTTATGCCATGATTGATGCAAAAAGTGAAAATCGGACATCATACAGTACATGACTATCTCTAACAAAGCCAGAACCAGCCCTGGACCTCACATGGATCCTGAGATCTCCACATTCATTGCGGCAACTGTTTTGCTAAATTCATTTCAGGCTGGCAACTCAGGGGGCATGTCCTTTCTGCTTTAACTCTTTCCTTGTAACTGCCACAGCCTCCAACAGAGAATATAAGACTGGTGGCGGTTGAAGATTAAAGCTGAGAGTGTGCGACCACCTCAATGAGATAGACACGAAATAAGGAAACTAAACAGCAGGTGGCGCTGTACAGATATAGATGTCAGTGAATAGCTCAATAGCTCTACTAAAATTTAAATTCCATACGATTACAAATGTATTCATATGCAGGTGGTGTTTTGAATATTTTTTCGTGGCACAACCCCTTTAAGGCATACTGAATCCAAATCCCATGCAAAGTGACTATCCATGGAGGCTAGAAATATGTTGTTTTTTTTGCTACAGTTTATAGATACCATAATAACATGGAGCATACTGTAGATCTCCCTCGCTCATTACCTCCAGACCTAGCTTAAAGGGGTGGTCTAGTTTGACACATGGGGGTCATATTATGGGTACCAAGTAGGAGGTTGTGTCTGCTAAGAGCGCCACCATCCACAAAAAAAAAAAAATCTTGTTTAGCCTCCATTCTTCAAGATGTCTGTTTTTTTTGTTATTTTTATGTTGCATTACATTATCATCCTCTTCTGTGGGTTATATGATGTTATGTATTTTACTGTTTAATGACCACATAGAACAGTAATACTGTCAGTGGTTTTACCATCTCTCCCAAGACATCTGCGGCCGGGTTATGCTGGTCCTGTGTGGATCATCCAGCCGAGTCCTCATTGGCCTCATTTCTGACTACTTCAGCTTTCCACAAGCCCCAAGAAAGCCCACGTTTCTAAATGTCTCACTGTGATATCCAGTGTGTTCTGCTAAATTTGCTTTCTGTCTCTCTTCTTCCCCCCAAAGCAAAGCCATGAAGTTCCTGCTGAGGCGCTTTCGGATACCATAAAAGTTCTGTAGCAAACAGGCGGCATTTTTCATGAGCTGCTTTGTGACACAGAACGACCCTTCGGGGCATCGGGGATGGAGTTGTGTGCAGGAGATGTTGTTGACAAAGCACTATTACTGTGTTTTATAGACTTGGTATTCAAATCCAAGATTTTTTTGAGCTTAAGAAAGAACATGGCAGAAATGATTCAAAAAGGAACTTTTCCCTCATCCTTTATAGACTTTCTAGAATAACTTCCAGCAAACACAAGTTCATCTGGAATTCTTTAGAGGGTTTTGAAACTTTTGACAATATATCTTGGTATGAATGGAATTCGTCAAGTTGATTTCGGTTTCTGGAGATCACCTCAAACTATCGATTCAGGTTTCTGGCTGCTTGAGCCCCCAGAACTATTGGTCTTCCTGGCGCCTGTGCAAACTCCTGAATCCACCTCCTCTGTGCATGTGCCAGGGAGACGCATAGTTCTGGCCCTGTCCATAGTACCTCCCCGTCCTGGACTGAAGAAGTTACATCCCCTTCCATAGGTCAGACCAGAAACCTGGTAAAGTACGTCACATTGCTTGATATGAATGTGACCAACTTCCAGAGCAGCCAATCCATGCAACTCCAGGACTGAAAGTATAGTGGAAACGTTCTTCTGAAGGCAAGATTCTGTTAATAAAGTGGGATTTAGGGTTCCTGTTGGTCTGGGGTGTAGCTGCAGGGGAAGCAGCTGCTATGGTCCCCAAACTCAGAAGGGGCCCGCTCAGATGGAGTACTAAAAGATTTTATTATCAGGGCCCCTCAACAGCATTACAAAATGACATTATATACACTGTAGGAAATGGACGGAGAGGCTGCCGGGCCTCATCTGAGAGCGCAAGCTTAACTAGCTACAGGTGTGGTGGTTGCAGGGGAGGAGGGGGTTACAAAGACGTTGCTGGGGGGCCTGTTAAAAAATTTGCTCTGAGGCCCGTTTATTTCTAGCTACACCACTGGGTCCTGGAAATAAAGCCTTTTAGCTGTATGTCACGGACTACCAAATATTAAGGCACCATGATGCACACATAAGTCATAATGATCGCCCAGGTGCCGTGTGATTGTCAGCTGAGCTCCTTCAATAATGCCCAGGATCATAAGAACCTCTGATCCCGGCTGTGTAACCCCCTCTCCATAGCATTATGTATGAAATTAAGTTATCCAAATGATCACAACTTCAAAAAGTAAAATAAAGTTTTATAAAAATGTAGAGACCCCCTTCAAAAAAAAAAGTTTTTTCATTCAAATAATTTAAAATGAGTAAATAATACAAAAACATTACATATTGGGCACTGCTGTAGAAATAATGTATTATTTATACCACAGTGTGCATGGTGTAAAAAAGAAAAATCATAAAAAACAGCATTTGCCTTTTCTTTTCTATTCCCCCCCCCCCCCCCCTCAAAAAAAAATTAAAAAAAAAATCCATCCAATTCATTTTTGATTTTGCAAAAATAATAAAAAGCTTGGTATCTAATGCCCAAAAGAGGCTGGAGCTGGAGGGGTTAAATAGCATATGTTGCGCTGCCCATCGTACCCAGTGATAACGCGTAATGTGGCTGCACAGTGGTAGTTCAACGTGATATTCTGTTGTGCGACCAGAAGTTGCCACATAACCGTGGCCTTACAGCACTGTGGCACTTTTCAGGTAAAATATTCCTATGCGTTCAGTTACCCTACAACCAGCAGGCTGTCCACCGTGTCTGGCATTGTCAGAGAACTCGAACCGCTGGATCCCCTTTGACCACAGTGGGCTCTGTTTGGGGATCTGGCCGCTTTCCGCCATATTGCAGGCACTTGCATGCAGCACCGAAACTCAGTGTTTATGGTGGAAAGTTGCCCGATTCTCCTCTGATCCCAATGTAGTCAATGGGGTTCTGGCGGTTTAATGCATTGTGTGGCTACAGCGGGTGCAGTTCGGATTTAACAATGCAGATGTGAACGGAGCCTTGTATCTGTTTCTTGATTCCTAGCTTCTGCATTTTCCTGGTAAGAGGAGAAATGGTTATTGATGAGCTGGCTCCTCCAGGATACTTGAATGCATTATGAGATTCGCACACAGAATGACGTTTAAAGTGAGGTTTATGAGAAGGAAAATGATAAATCATGGATTCTAAAACTGGTTTCTTCTCCTCCAATTTGTCACGCAGAAAACGCTTATCCAGAAAGATGTATCCAAATGACTGTGTATTACCGAGTGCAAAGCCGTAATGACTGTGCCTGGCTCTCTCTCTCTTTCTTAGGGCTCGTTTACGCGAACGTGTGCTGCCCGTTGCCGTATTGCGGACCGCATTTGCGGATCCGCAATACACGAGCACCGTTCCGTGGCCATTCCGCATCACCGATGCGGACATATTCATTTCAATGGGTCCACAAGTCCGGAGATGCAGAATGGAACGGAACACTATGGAAGCAGTACGGGTGCCACTAATAGCGGGCCGCAGAGCTGACCTGCCCCTAGCATTTATATACGTTTTTTTTTTTATATAGATGGTGACATGGAAAAGTAAAAATAAAAATAAAAATGTATCACCCAAAAAAATAATAAAAATGTTTTCTGATGACACATTACCTTTTAAATACCAAATTTATCAGGGAGAAGTAGGGAGTGAATAGAAGGGAACATGACTGCAGGATCAGACTACACAGGGTTTGTTCGTTGTCTGTTACCATGGAGACATGTTAGTCAGCATAGCAGCTGTAGACACAGAATGGTAGGAAATTTTTTATAAAGACTTTTTACAAAGTTGTCGCTTTTTTCATTGTAGATGGGTTGGAGCAGTAGAAAATTGTCTCTAGCCTTTAAGCGCGTTATCCTCATTGTGTACTTTTCATTGATTTATAAAATATCTCCTCGTGCTTTGTAATCTGTAAAATCCTGTAGGCAACTGAGTGCACGTCTCTCAGCATTCCCTTCTTGCTCAGTGCCTATACACAACTTAAGCTGGATTTACAGGGGATGAATCTGCAGCCGATTGTCGAAAAGGAAGCCTTCCTTCAAGACAGCCGGCTGCTCATTCAGTCAGGGAGACACACTTAGGGTCCATTCACACGTCCGCAAATGGGTCCGCATCCGTTCCGCAATATTGGGAACGGGTGCGGACCCATTCATTCTCAATGGGGCAGGAATGGATGCGGAGCGCTCTATGTGCTCTCCGCATCCACATCTCCGGAGAGCGGCCCTGAACTTCCGGGCCGCGGCTCTGCAAAAAAATAAAACATGTCCTATTTTTGTCCGCAATTGCGGACAAGAAAAGGCAGTTCTATGGGGGTTGCCGGCCGGGTGTATTGTGGATCCGTAATACACTACGGACTTGTGAATGGACCCTTACATGCAGCGATCTCCTTCACAGTATGAGGACAGGATTGCTACTGTGATTCCTCGTTCTCATACAGAATCATGGTTTCTGAGCAGCACCTTGCTGTTTAGAGCACATGATCCGCTGCCCAGAAATGATAATTTGGTGGTGCCCGCATAAACAACTCGTTCATCAGGTGATCGGCGGCACATTTACACGGGCAGATTGTCGGGAACGGCCGTTCCCTATAATCTGGACAGTTATTGGCCCGTGTAAATGCGGCTTTAGTCCCATCATCTGCACTGTGATATGTAGAGCAGACTGTGCAATGCGTTATAATAGAACATACTGCTTTATATTCGCTCAGCTAAGCCATTACATGGTGCGATTGTCAGCAAACCTGTTGACTGTTTCCAATACCAGACAACACATCTGTGAATGCAGCTTTGGACCGTGATACAGGTTGGATTAGTGCAAGATAAAATAAATAAGTGGCTAAAATGCAAATCTGTACAAAGCCGCAGACCGTTGAGTGCCTGGCATGTTTCTTTCTGGCGCTGCATTGCATTGTGTTTGATTGAAAACATCCCATAGCCGTCTATCCAGTCAGCGCAATTAACTGCTGTTTACCGTTACAGGCGTATAATTACCCGAACTGGACGCTGTGAACTGTTACCTCATTATAACAAGTTTCTAGTTGCATACAGTGTAAACTTCTTTTTTTTATTTCTTCTGAGCATTAGGATCCGCTCATTATAATTAATGAGGACCACCCCCAGCTCTGCTTTGTTACCGTTGGGCTCTCTGGTGTGCAACTAATGAGTCCGTTCACTCGAATCCTTCCTGACAAAAGCCTGACAGATCCTCTAAAACGTTCTGCTCCTTGCATTGCACTTGACACGCTTGTTACAGTCAAATATCATGGTGAATAGTTGTTACATTGTAACAGTTGTACAATATTTATGTTCAAAATATACAGACGCTGCTAATGGAGGACCCCCCCTATCTGCCATGCACGAAAGTCTAAAAAGGTGACATCCCCTCTGGGTGCCGTTTTCACGTCCCCAAATCCCCACACAGAAGTGATGGACAACACAGAGCAAATCAGAAAACTGCATCTCATTGCCAACCCAGTTTCTAGGACGCAAGTTCGTTATAACGCGGAAATGACTGCTTCAATGCGGCGTGGCATGGAGGCAATCAGCCTGTGGCACTGCTGAGGTGTTATGGAGGCCCAGGATGCTTCAGTGCGGCGTGGCATGGAGGCAACCAGCCTGTGGCACTGCTGAGGTGTCATGGAGGCCCAGGAGGCTTCGATAGCGGCCTTAAGCTCATCCAGAGTGTTGGGTCTTGCGTCTCTCAACTTTCTCTTCCCAATATCCCACAGATTCTCTATGGGGTTCAGGTCAGGAGAGTTGGCAGGCCAATTGAGCACAGTAATACCATGGTCAGTAAACCATTTACCAGTGGTTTTGGCGCTGTGAGCAGGTGCCAGGTCGTGCTGAAAAATGAAATCTTCATCTCCATAAAGCTTTTCAGCAGATGGAAGCATGAAGTGCTCCAAAATCTCCTGATAGCGGCTGCATTGACCCTGCCCTTGATAAAACACAGTGGACCAACACCAGCAGCTGACATGGCACCCCAGACCATCACTGACTGTGGGTACTTGACACTGGACTTCAGGCATTTTGGCATTTCCCTCTCCCCAGTCTTCCTCCAGACTCTGGCACCTTGATTTCCGAATGACATGCAACAGTCCAGTGCTGCTTCTCTGTAGCCCAGGTCAGGCGCTTCTGCCGCTGTTTCTGGGGAATGCGGCTACCTGTAGCCCATTTCCTGCACACGCCTGTACACGGTGGCTCTGGATGTTTCTACTCCAGACTCAGTCCACTGCTTCCTGCAGGCTCCCCCAAGGTCTGGAATCGGTCCTTCTCCACAATCTTCCTCAGGGTCCGGTCACCTCTTCTCGTTGTGCAGCGTTTTCTGCCACACTTTTTCCTTCCCACAGACTTCCCACTGAGGTGCCTTGATACAGCACTCTGGGAACAGCCTATTCAGTTCAGAAATGTCTTTCTGTGTCTTACCCTCTTGCTTGAGGGTGTCAATGATGGCCTTCTGGACAGCAGTCAGGTTGGCAGTCTTACCCATGATTGCGGTTTTGAGTAATGAACCAGGCTGGGAGTTTTTAAAAGCCTCAGGAATCTTTTGCAGGTGTTTAGAGTTAATTAGTTGATTCAGATGATTAGGTTAATAGCTCGTTTAGAGAACCTTTTCATGATATGCTAATTTTTTTAGATAGGAATTTTGGGTTTTCATGAGCTGTATGCCAAAATCATCAATATTAAAACAATAAAAGGCTTGAACTACTTCAGTTGGTGTGTAATGAATCTAAAATATAAAAGTCTAATGTTTATCAGTACATTACAGAAAATAATGAACTTTATCACAATATGCTAATTTTTTTAGAAGGACCTGTATTCCTCATGAAGCAACTGAGCGGGGCCGTTCCTCTGTTACTCCTCCAGGAATTGTATGTATAAGCTCACAACTGGGTGCTACAGTTTCCATGGTAGACAGGCCATGTCCCTACACAGTCTGACACTGTCCAGTCAGTGCTGACCATAGATAAGGAAAATAATAAGACCAGTTTGACAAATGCACCCTGTGTAGCAACAGCACAATGCATAGTGTTAAAGGGCATCTGTCAGCAGTTTTGTACCTATGACATTGGCTAATCTGTTACATATGCGCTTAGCAGCTGAAAGCATCTGTGTTGGTCCCATGTTCATATGTGCCGGCATTTCTCAACAGAATGATGTTTTCATATATGCAAATGAGCCTCTAGGAGCAACGGGGGCGTTGCCATTACACCTAGAGTCTCAGCTCTCTCTGCAACTGCCGCGCCCTCTGCACTTTGACAGGGCCAGGCAGTGAAAACATAATTTTTCTCAGCGATGCGGGCACATATGAACATGGGACCAACACCGATGCCTTCAGCTGCCAAGCGCACATGGAACAGGTCAGCCAGTGTCATAGGGACAGAACTGCTGACAGATGCCCTTATAAGGAAGATGTTCTACAATTATTTATTTTATGGGTAAATACAAATCTTTAATAAACCTGATAAACTATAAGAGCCGCTCATAGGGGCACACCTCCCAAGACCCAAGCAATAGATCATTCTGCACAGGTGGAGATACAGGTGAAACTCGAAAAATTTGAATATCGTGCAAAAGTTCATTTATTTCAGTAATGCAACTTAAAATTAGAATATTGTAATAAGGTTCAATATTCTAGGCTCAAAGTGTCGCACTCTAGTCAGATAATGAATCCATACCCCCTGAGCAAAGGGGACCTGAGATTGTGACTGTGGGGTTTTCATAAGCTGAAAGCCATAATCATCCAAATTATAACAAATAAAGGCTAGAAATATCTCGCTTTGCCTGTAATGAGTCTCATATGTTAGTTTCACCTTTTAAGTTGCATTGCTGAAATAAATGAACTTTGCACGATATTCAAATTTTGGGATTTTCACCTGTATATGGATGCCCAGAGTCCACCAGAGTGAGAGTCGTTGCTTTTTAGCTGCGACCCCTGAGACCAAAGCCCTGGGTCTAAATTGCAGAACAGAATATTCTATAATGGAGTGTGCACTGGGCTCGCATCAATAAACGTTATTTATACAGTCGCAGAGAAGTTCTATAAAGCATTAATGGGACTGAGGAGCTGGAGGGCACAGATTTGCACTTCTACCACCCGCTCTTCGGTGCTATTCTCTCATGGCGACAAGTACTAGAGCGAGATTATCTCCTGCCTCTGCCAGGCGCCACGCTATTGTTTTTTCTAGGTTTGATTGTTAAGGGGAACCTGTTGGGGATTTCATGTCCAATAACTTTTCAATCAGACACAGCCGAGAAGAAAAAAAATGAAATCTGCCCAGACCAGCTTGATTGCACACGGTCTAAGTGCACGGCGGGGGCCAGGCGCAGCCATCACTGGGGAACGGCATGAGGCAGGCCGGTATGGAAAGCCTGTGATCACTGTGTTTATTGAAATTATGACTTCTATTTTCTGTGCCTCGCTTTGGGAAAGTATATATCCTTCCAGAACCCATGCATCCCCTGCAGTCAGCTGAGTAAATGAATACAACTTTAGTATGAGTTCTGTAACCCGTTCATCAGGCGCTGCGCAGATCCCTGGTCAAAAAACACAGCAACAGAGATTATAGAAGGTTTAAAAGCCAAGCTCCAGTTCTGAAATTTCCAAGTATAAATCTTCATAGAAGGTTAAGCAGTTTGCTTCTCCAGAGCTGCATTCATAATTCTGTTCAATTCTCAAAAAAAACTCTCTAACAGCAGCAGAGCTGACACACTACCTGGTGATAATAAAAGTCAATGGTTTGTCTGTGTGATGCAAGTCCTTCAGTTTGAGAAATATCCTTTGTCAGGATTGGACTGGCCCATTATAGAGGGTCCTCCGGGGCCCACTTGTTCTAATACCATAGTGGGCCCCGGGGGTGACTTAAAGTGACTCTGGAAAAAATACTGAAAGGGCCCCCATTTTGTAGTTGGGTTCAAATTGATGGAAGGCAGGGCCAGCAATACCACATTGTGGCACATTATACCGCCCCAACAGAGCCAAATACCAGTGTCCATCACAAAATACACCCGCCAGCAGCACAAAATACAGCCCAAAAAACTTCTACTGTCCTCCTGTGAGGAGGGCCCAGGCGGCCTCCTGGGCATCGGCCCAACGGTAAATGTCCATGTAAGGTCTATGGTCAATCCGCCCCTGGACAAAATAATCCACTTGGCCACCTTTTGGAGGGAATCACTTGCCACTAGGGTCTCTATATTTAAAACATATTAGACGTCATCAACACTACAGGGGTTGGGTCCCAAGAATAATTTCTTCTGGTGGGCCCAAGGAACCCCAGTCCGACACCGCCCTTTGTGACTGGTCTCCATTCCAAATGAGGGGCTTAAAAGAGGAATTTCCCTTTGTTAGAATCCCTTTAACATGCAGAGCCCCTTTAATCTCTTATTATAGACTTATAAGCGTCTCTCCAGCGCCCTGGTTTGCTGCATCCAATGCCGTAAATCCTGCTTCCTTCAGCGCAGAGGTAAATAATGAATGTGTACATTGCCCCCTAACCATCGGCTGGCTACCACAGTTTACCTGATTGCCTTTGTGATTTAAGTAGTTTTGTCATCCATGATATTAATGACGACCTTTCCCTGCAAAAAAATAAAAGTAGTAGAAGGTTCCTCGTTTCTCTGTTCATCCATCTCCGCACAGAGATACTGACATCTCCTAACGATTTCTACAGGGGAATATTTGGGTCTGAAGGTCCAACTTTATTCGTGAGCCAGAGAATATCTGTATTAGAGGAGAGGAGACCATGGATGACTTGTGATGTGTTCTGACAGAATGTGCCATTCTGAGAATCTCCGTCATATTGTATCCACAACTGGCTGTGACATTGAATGCAGAGCTCAGTGTGAACCTCTCCATCCTCAGCCGCTTGTTATTTCTTAAGGTTGCCGCACTTGTAATTGTCAATATTCCACGAATTCCACTTTAAGGTTAATTCGCTTGAGTTCTCATAACAAATGAAGGAGGAAGAGGTAGAAAATATTCTCCTCCTTGTTAGTTTGTATATAGGAACAGCAGTCTATAATGGACATGATCTGCACTCTTGGGTGCAAAAATTATAGTATATTCTTGTACATAGGAGCAGTATTATAGTAGTTATATTCCTGTACATAGGAGCAGTATTATAGTAGTTATATTCCTGTACAAAGGAGCAGTATTATAGTAGTTATATTCTTGTACATTGGGAGCAGTATTATAGTAGTTATATTCTTGTACATGGGAGCAGTATTATAGTAGTTAAATTCCTGTACATAGGAGCAGTATTATAGTAGTTATATTCCTGTACATAGGAGGTAGTATTATAGTAGATATATTCTTGTACATGGGAGCAGTATTATAGTAGTTATATTCTTGTACATAAGAGCAGTATTATAGTAGTTATATTCTTGTACATAGGAAGCAGTATTATAGTAGTTATATTCTTGTACATGGGAGCAGTATTATAGTAGTTAAATTCCTGTACATAGGAGCAGTATTATAGTAGTTATATTCCTGTACATAGGAGCAGTATTATAGTAGTTATATTCCTGTACATAGGAGCAGTATTATAGTAGTTATATTCCTGTACATAGGAGCAGTATTATAGTAGTTATATTCTTGTACATGGAAGCAGTATTATAGTAGTTATATTCTTGTACATAGGAGGCAGTATTATAGTAGTTATATTCTTGTACATAGGAGCAGTATTATAGTAGTTCTATTCTTATACATGGGAGCAGTATTATAGTAGTTATATTCCTGTACATGGGAGCAGTATTATAGTAGTTATATTCTTGTACATAGGAGCAGTATTATAGTAGTTATATTCCTGTACATAGGAGCAGTATTATAGTAGTTATATTCCTGTACATGGGAGCAGTATATAGTAGTTATATTCCTGTACATAGGAGCAGTATTATAGTAGTTATATTCCTGTACATAGGAGGTAGTATTATAGTAGTTATATTCCTGTACATAGGAGGCAGTATTATAGTAGTTATATTCTTGTACATAGGAGCAGTATTATAGTAGTTATATTCTTGTACATAGGAGGCAGTATTATAGTAGTTATATTCTTGTACATAGGAGGCAGTACTATAGTAGTTATATTCTTGTACATAGGAGGCAGTATTATAGTAGTTATATTCTTGTACATAGGAGGCAGTACTATAGTAGTTATATTCTTGTACATAGGAGGCAGTATTATTTATAGTCGTTATATTTTTGTACATAGGAGGCAGTATTATAGTAGTTATATTCTTGTACATAGCGGGCAGTATTATAGTAGTTATATTCTTGTACATAGCGGGCAGTATTATAGTAGTTATATTCTTGTACATAGCGGGCAGTATTATAGTAGTTATATTCTTGTACATAGCGGGCAGTATTATAGTAGTTATATTCTTGTACATAGCGGGCAGTATTATAGTAGTTATATTATTGTACATAGGAGCAGTATTATAGTAGTTCTATTCTTGTACATAGGAGACAGTATTATAGTAGTTATATCCTTGTACATAGGAGCAGTATTATAGTAGTTATATTCTTGTACATAGGAGTAGTATTATAGTAGTTATATTCTTGTACATAGGAGGCAGTATTATAGTAGTTATATTCTTGTACCATAGGAGCAGTATTATAGTAGTTATATTCTTGTACATAGGAGGCAGTATTATAGTAGTTATATTCTTGTACATAGGAGGCAGTATTATAGTAGTTATATTCTTTGTCAAATTTCTTTATATTGAGTAAAGACAACAACAAAGGGAAGGATCCAACCCCTCTCCTCATTTGCACAGTCAATACAGAGACAGTAAAGGCATACATAGACAGGCAATGCATATAAGCACATCATACAGTACATGAGTTTTACAGTCATGGTATACATATTATGAAGTACTAGGCAATCGTCTTGTGCAAACAATCTAGTACATGTAAAGTGCCACAACCATAAGGTCGCTTTGTGCAAAGAAGGCTCAAACTTTATTCAAGTATATCCAGGTTGGGTACTGCTACTAAGTGTTTAACCTTGTCCCCTAGTAACCAGGCAAACATGGCCCATTTCAAAATAGAAGCATACAGAGGCTAAGAAGAGGGCCAGGATAAGGGTAGGGCAGGG
This sequence comes from Bufo gargarizans, assembly GCF_014858855.1. NCBI lineage: Eukaryota > Metazoa > Chordata > Amphibia > Anura > Bufonidae > Bufo > Bufo gargarizans. The sequence continues at coordinate 119,032,708 of NC_058089.1, forward strand.
AGGGAAGGGGGGGAGAGGGAAGATCCCAATCCTGTAACTGGGGATGGGGGGGAATGGGATAAGTAGGCCTCGTGTAGGAGACCCTCCTGGACTCGCATGTCTCAAGTGCTTCCTATGTGAACATTGCCTTAGAAGAGCTCTAATAGGCGGTACCACTGTCTAATGGTCTAGGATAAGCTCAGAAGAGGGTATCTAATTAGTGTACAGACTCACTATCTACTACCCATAAAGTTTTACTCATGACTCCTAAATGTCAGCCATGGGGTCCATATTTTCAAGTAATTCTCATGTCGTCTGGCTTCCCACCCGGCCAGCTTCTCCATTCTGCACAACTGGTCCACTTTTAGCTCCCAATGCGATAAAGATAGTGGATCCTCACTGAGCCATTTCTGTGGTATAAGTAGCCTCGCTGCCTGTATCAAGTGTGTGGGTAAGCTCCGTTTAGATAGGAACAAGGCCGGCGTGGGGAGCCAGAGAAGCCCTAGCTCTGGTGTATAGTAGTTATATTCTTGTACATAGGAGGCAGTATTATAGTAGTTATATTCCAGTACATAGGAGCAGTATTATAGTAGTTATATTCCTGTACATAGAAGCAGTATTATAGTAGTTATATTCCTGTACATAGGAGGTAGTATTATAGTAGTTATATTCCTGTACATAGGAGCAGTATTATAGTAGTTATATTCTTGTACATGGGAGCAGTATTATAGTAGTTATATTCCAGTACATAGGAGCAGTATTATAGTAGTTATATTCCTGTACATAGAAGCAGTATTATAGTAGTTATATTCCTGTACATAGGAGGTAGTATTATAGTAGTTATATTCCTGTACATAGGAGCAGTATTATAGTAGTTATATTCTTGTACATGGGAGCAGTATTATAGTAGTTATATTCTTGTACATAGGAGCAGTGTTATAGTAGTTATATTCTTGTACATAGGAGGCAGTATTATAGTAGTTATATTCTTGTACATAGGAGGCAGTATTATAGTAGTTATATTCTTGCACATAGGAGGCAGTATTATAGTAGTTATATTCTTGCACATAGGAGGCAGTATTATAGTAGTTATATTCTTGTACATAGGAGGCAGTATTATAGTAGTTATATTCTTGTACATAGGAGGCAGTATTATAGTAGTTATATTCTTGTACATAGCGGGCAGTATTATAGTAGTTATATTCTTGTACATAGGAGGCAGTATTATAGTAGTTATATTCTTGTACATAGAAGGCAGTATTATAGTAGTTATATTCTTGTACATAGCGGGCAGTATTATAGTAGTTATATTCTTGTACATAGCGGGCAGTATTATAGTAGTTATATTCTTGTACATAGCGGGCAGTATTATAGTAGTTATATTCTTGTACATAGGGGGCAGTGTTATAGTAGTTATATTCATGTACATAGGAGCAGTATTATAGTAGTTATATTCTTGTACATAGGAGCAGTATTATAGTAGTTATATTCTTGTACATAGGAGGCAGTATTATAGTAGTTATATTCTTGTACATAGGAGGCAGTATTATAGTAGTTATATTCTTGTACATAGCGGGCAGTATTATAGTAGTTATATTCTTGTACATAGCGGGCAGTATTATAGTAGTTATATTCTTGTATATAGGAGGCAGTATTAAAGTAGTGGGCATTCTATTTATTTAGTCCAAAGGATGAATGTGTCTGATAAGTGACAAGTATCCTTACAGGTCAACCTCTTTGAGAATGCGTTGTTCTTACTTCCTGTCTCAGAAGTTAATCTATTTTTCCTCTTGCAGCATCTTGGTTATATCACCTTCTCTGCACCATGACTTAATCTTTATCAATGCAAATCAGTCTTTTCGTTCAGTCAGATGTGACCTTCTGTTATATTACCACATTCAAAATGAATATAAAAACTATAAATAATCTGTCACTGTATAAATGCGCTTTTGTGACAACGCCATTCTGTGCATTTCCCTGCATTGTGTTGTCAAGGTGGAGATCCTTCTTCACTTTGCTGCACTGCCTGCTGTTTGGCATATATAAAGACATAACGATGTGGTGGTAATGTCAGCGGCGTGACACATAGACTCCTATTTATGTACAGTAAATGAAAAAGCAGCACAGGACATAATCTGTACGGCAGCACATCAATAACGGTGGCGTTTTCCTGTGTCGCAGCTTCAGATTCTTATTATCAGACAGAGCAGTAGGCAGATAGCATCTTACAACTATTGTGATGAGACTGTTTAGCTGCTTATTACAAGCACAAAACAATCTGCTCCATAAAATCTCTCCAGCAAGCCATTATAAATTAGGAGGCAATGTTTGGAGAATGAGTGCTGGGAAGAGTGTCTTCTATGTGCGATATTATTGTTGGTTAATCATTGGGTTAAAGGATAACCCCTCTCATCTTATCTAATGTTTCCCACTGGCCAGCAGCTGCACGTTTGCCCTCCACGAGCTGTTAGTCTCCCCATAACACTCACTTCTTGGTTTCCAGAAGAAAAAGTAGATTCTGGATAGCCTCCACTGCCAGCAGGCTCTATGGTTAAGCAGCTGCCATTCCACCATGGGGTTAGTTGTGTCAAACATGCCTAGTGAGCTGTGCCACATTTTAAGTCATTGCTTTGTGGAATGTACAGTAGAGTTTATAGTGTCCTATGGACAGATCCTTCATCTCCTCTGTGGAGTGTACGGCTTATAGTGTCCTATGGACAGATCCTCTATCTCCTCTGTGGAGTGTACGGCTTATAGTGTCCTATGGTCAGATCCTCTATATCCTCTATGGAGTGTACAGCTTATAGAGTCCTACGGACAGATCCTTCATCTCCTCTGTGGAGTGTACGGCTTATAGTGTCCTATGGACAGATCCTTCATCTCCTCTGTGGAGTGTACGGCTTATAGTGTCCTATGGACTGATCCTCCATCTCCTCTGTGGAGTGTACGGCTTATAGTGTCCTATGGACTGATCCTCCATCTCCTCTGTGGAGTGTATGGCTTATAGTGTCCTATGGACAGATCCTTCATCTCCTCTGTGGAGTGTACAGCTTATAGTGTCGTATGGACAGATCCTTCCATCTCCTCTGTGGAGCGTACGGCTTGTAGTGTCCTATGGACAGATCCTTCTATCTCCTCTGTGGAGTGCATGGCTTATAGTGTCCTATGGTCAGATCCTTCCATCTCCTCTGTGGAGTGTACGGCTTATAGTGTCCTATGGACATATCCTTCATCTCCTCTGTGGAGTGTGCGGCTTATAGTGTCCTATGGTCAGATCCTTCATCTCCTCTGTGGAGTGTACAGCTTATAGTGTCCTATGGACAGATCCTCCATCTCCTCTATGGAGTCTACAGCTTATAGTGTCCTATGGACAGATCCTCCATCTCCTCTGTGGAGTGTACGGCTTATAGTGTCCTATGGACAGGTCCTTCCATCTCCTCTGTGGGGTTTACGGCTTATAGTGTCCTATGGTCAGATCCTCCATCTCCTCTGTGGAGTGTACGGCTTATAGTGTCCTATGGACAGATCCTCCATCTCCTCTGTGGAGGGTATGGCTTATAGTGTCCTGTGGACAGATCCTTCATCTCCTCTGTGGAGTGTACGGCTTATAGTGTCCTATGGACAGATCCTCCATCTCCTCTGTGGAGTGTACGGCTTATAGTGTCCTATGGACAGATCCTCCATCTCCTCTGTGGAGTGTACGGCTTATAGTGTCCTATGGACAGATCCTCCATCTCCTCTGTGGAGCGTACGGCTTATAGTGTCCTATGGTCAGATCCTCCATCTCCTCTGTGGAGTGTACGGCTTATCGTGTCCTATGGACAGATCCTCCATCTCCTCTGTGGAGTGTACGGCTTATAGTGTCCTATGGACAGATCCTCCATCTCCTCTGTGGAGGGTATGGCTTATAGTGTCCTGTGGACAGATCCTTCATCTCCTCTGTGGAGTGTACGGCTTATAGTGTCCTATGGACAGATCCTCCATCTCCTCTGTGGAGTGTACGGCTTATAGTGTCCTATGGACAGATCCTCCATCTCCTCTGTGGAGTGTACAGCTTATAGTGTCCTATGTGTGTGGGGGGGGCTTTCAGATCCATTATGTGACCGGTTACGTGACACCTTGATTACACACGGGGACCTCATACAACTAATTCTGTGACTTCAGAAGTGAATTGGACTGGATCTTGTTTCAGTGGTTTCATAACAAAGGGGGTGAATACTGTACATGCACTCACAACTTTTCAGTTTTTACGTATTTGACAGTTTTGCTAGGTCCATTACATAAAATCTGAATTGAAACCCATTTCAACTCCAAGTAGTAATGCAACACGAAGGGGGTGAATACTTGAACAAGGCGCTGTACTGTTATGCAATAGACTGAATTAAGGGCTAGTCGGGAATTCAGTTTACTTTGTTAATTTCCAACCAGTTCTCCAAAAAATGTCTCTGTTCAAAAAGTCATCACCTGGGATGTCATCAGCGGGATAAATCCAGAGCAGCCCAAGAGGGCGACATCAGGATGAAAGATGGCTTCTAATAGCTGATTAAACACTAACTTTGTAACCTTGGCAAGCCAGACAAATGATGTGCGATGGTGAGATACGCCGCGGCTCCTGATTTAATATCGCTCCTGTTTCATTTCCTACCTGGATTGGATTATTATTCACTGAAAATGTTTATTTTGTAGGATTTTTTGCATTGAATATGAATAAAATGTGATTTAAATTGTGAAAAGATGCTCCCTGTGGGGATGTCTGCTCAGCAGGCCGCCTATACATTAGCGGGTAGTGGTGCTCAGCGGCGTGCAGTAATATATTTGTATACCATGGAGCAGTGGAATTAACTGTAAATACGGAAAATTTCCATTCCTCTGGCAATAATAGGTCCTGACAGGCGCCATATTATCAGCTCTTCTGGATGTTTGGAGCAAAGCGTGTAAAATACTGTACAACCAACATATTTGTAATGTGGTGGTGGGGGGGGGGGGGGGGCAAAAGTGATTGCTTAATGTAATATGAACTAATATTCATCATTAACCCTTTATAACTGGGTTTGGCAGAATGGGAGGAAACGCGTCTGCTCTTCTTGTGCCTGTGTTGGCGCCAGCAGTTTAGCAGCGTTAATACAGAACATACATATGATGGAAGAATTGTGCCGTACAATGTGGGTGCTCTACATCTTGGGTGGCAGAGGGGCTGGCAGCAGGCTCCCATGGCTTATGTCGACTTCTGTGCTGTGTGAATGTGCTCCTATGTAGCAGCTCGACAGTATAATGAATATGTTACATCTAGCATGTGCATAATCAATAGCTTGTATCCAGGGTGTTCTATAAAGGCTTTTGCTGCCCCAGAAGTAGTTTTATGAATAGCATATACCTGTGTATTTTAGGCACAATTCCCCTCCCGCTTCCTTTTTTCTAGTGCTTTACCTGCTCCCTCTTTCCTACTGCTTTGCTTGAGTGCATCTTGATTGTACGGTAAATCTTATTAATGAATCAGGAGGCTTAGGATGAACAGTTGTGCGTGGCTTCTTTTCCACATTGCATCTTGAGTGTCTGATTACTGTATACACAGTGAATGCTTCTGGTGCAGCCGCTAAACAGACCCATAAAATAGATCCATCTTCCATAGGCGTCCATGTTATATAAGAAAAAAAAAAAGCGCATGGTATACTTTATTTACCAGAAACTTCTCCATGGAATAGCACAGGTCTACTCCAGGGGTCAGCAACCTTCGGCACTCTAGCTGTTGTGAAACTACTATTCCCAGCATGCTCTGTTTATTTCTATATGCAGGCTGGAAGTTGTTGTTTCACAATAGCTGGAGTGCTGGAGGTTGCCTACACACTATTCTGTGTGGATGAAAAGAGACAATCCCGAATACCGAATTGCATGGAATTGTAGGAGGATACAAGAAATGGTTATCCCACAAATGTAGAAGATATATATCTGGAGTAATATACTCCATTATTTTTACTATGTCAATGCAAAAAAAAATAAACAAAACAATGCTGCTCTCCAGTGTAATTTTCACCCTTCTTCTTTCCTCCCCTCTCTGCCGCTCTGGTCTCTCCACTTTTTGTGGGTGGGCAGCAGTTCATCACCTGCATCTCCCAGGAGTGCATTGCAGTCAGCTCTTCCTCTGTTCCATAGAAAATTTTCCCTCGCACATAGCCACAGCGATTCCATTAACAAATAGCACTATGTTATTTAATTTCTTCTCTGGATACTTCTATGGATTTAGATGTGGCGATGAATGAATGTAAGGTGTCTGAGCCGCTTCACTATCAGATAACTACACCTGCACTGAGAGGAGGGAGGGAGCAGGGAAGCTACTGAGCATGTCAGTCCACCACTGAATGCAGGAGAAGGTGGACCAGAAGGAGAAACAGCAGGGGGCGCTACCAGAGAGGAAAGCACAACATACATTAACAAACTAACAATATTTTTATTGTATGTATTTTGCTATAATACTTCATTAGAAATGCCCTGTTCATTGCATAGTTATGTTATTCATGAAATAACCTCTTTAAATTAGCGGCACTGGATAGGGTCTTCTGGTATAGCCCTTGAAGATGTTGACTGTGATGTGGCCTCGGAAAAGATTAGATTTCGAGGGGACACCGTGATACGTTGCAGCAAATTCACTCCACGTAATCTTTAGCTATACAGAAAAAATAAGCCTCATGTAGCCGTCGGCAGGACTTGGTGCATGTTATCTGAGATACTGCCGAAAGCACTTTACAGGGACGACAGGGAGATAAGATGTGTCTGTCCTTTGCCTCTATCATGTGAGTGTCTTGTTCTTAGCCATATTTTGGGAACTCTCTCTTAATCCGTTAAGCCTCAGCTTTGCTATCTCTACATGCCGGGGTGCACATAACATAGAGTTAAACCAGATCTTGGAGAGGGACTGCCCCAATTCAGGTTAGCCTTCTCTCATCCAGCCCAGAACTCCCACTCTCCACAGGCATAGATGGGGGTAGGATTTCACCATGTTCTCTCCTACAACATATAGAAAGCTGCAAAAGACCTCTTGTCCTAGGACAAAAATGGGGTGAGTCTGCTCCTTGCATGTCACTTTAACCAGTATAAACAGTGCCGCATGCTCTATGGATACAGTGCTATGCAGTATTAGGGTCCATTCACACGTCCGTAAGTGTTTTGTGGTCCTCTAATTGCGGATCTGCAAAACACTGATACCGGCATTTTGCGGACCGCACATGGCCAGCCCTATGATAGAAATGCAGACAAGAATAGGACATGCTCTATATTTTTTACGGGGGCCGCGGAATGTAACTACGGATACAAACAGCACATAAAGTGCTGTCCACATCTTTTGCGGCCCCATTGAAATGATCGGGTCCTCAAAATTGTAGAACGGATGCGGACCCAGAACTACGGATGTGTGAATGGACCCTTATAGTGTAGATAAGCCCTTAGGCTGCTTTCACACCAATTTTTGAAGTGTCGGAGCTCCTTGCACATACCGTACATCAAGCATATCCATAGGCTCCAATTCACTCAATGAAAGTCAAAAGGGTGTCTCTTAGGCCTCCATTAAGTTGGTGATTTGTATACAGGGCCCTCTTTAACACGGGGCAAAAGGGGCAGCTGCCCCGGGCCCAGTCGCTCCTGGGGAGCCCAAGGCAACTGCCTCTTGAGCCCCACTGGCCACTGGAGGACCTTTCATGGGTCCATACTTTATTAACTAAGTAGCAGAACATGTAGGGCATACATGGGGGATGTGAGTAAGTGCAGGGACATCCCCTATGTATGCCCTACATGTCCTGCTACTTGGTTAATAAAGTATGGACCCATGAATGCGGCAGCGGAACTTGTAAGAATGCTTTCAAAAATAGAAGTGTTACCCTAATTGTTATTCTTTTTATCAGTTAATAAAATGTAAAGTGAATGAACAAAAGAGAAATCTAAATCCGATCAGTATTTGATGTGACCGCCCTTTGCCTTCAAAACAGCACCAGTTCTCCTAGGTAAACCTGGGGTAAATGCACACGATCAGGATTGCGTGCCAAAAATCCGCACCGTAGGTCATGTATATTGTATTGTATGAGAGTTTGAAATTCTCACGATGCAGATTTTTTTCCGTGCAGACTTTAAAATCCGCAGCATGTCAGTTTATTTAATTGTTCCTGGCCGGATTTTCTCTATTCACTTCAATGGGGAGAGTAAAATCTGCATGCGGAAAATCCGTGCCAAATCCGCATGTAAATCCGCACCAATTGATACAGATTGACCGCACAGATTTCCCTGCGAACACCTGCAGATTTCAGTGCAGATTGTCCGCACATAAATCCTGAACGTGTGCATTTACCCTTACACACCGTTTTTGAAGGATTTTGGTTGTTTCAAATATCTTGGCACAGATCTTCCGTGGATGAAGGCTTCCTCATATCCTTCCATCTCTTCATGTAATCCCAGGCAGCCGGATGATGCTGAGATCAAGGCTCTGTGGGAGCCATACTATCACTTCCAAGACTTCTTCTTTTTAGGCCTCATGCACACGACCGTTGTGGTGTTCCGTTCCGCAAAATGGGGTTCCGTCGTTCCGTGATCCGTGTCCATTTTTGTTTCCGTGTGTCTTCCTTTATTTTTGGAGGATCACCAGACATGAAGGAAAGTAAAAAAAAGTCTAAGTCTAGTTTGCAATGCAAATGATAGGAAAAAAACTGACGCGGACGCGGATGACAATCTTGTGTGCCTCCGCGTTTTTTCACAGTCCCATTGACTTGAATGGGTCCGTGAACCGTTTTCCGTGAAAAAAATAGGACGGGTTATATTTTTTTGACGGACTGGAATCACGGGCGCGGATGACAAACGATGCATTGGCCGAGTTTTCAACGGACTCATTGAAAGTCAATGGGTCCGCAGAAAATCACGAAAAACTGAACAACGGACACGGAATGAAACAACATTCGTGTGCATGAGGCCTTATGCTGAAGATAATTCTTAATGACATTGGCTGGATGTTTGGGATAGTTGTCCTGCTGCAGAATAAAGTTAAACTATTAACACTTGCATTCTTAGGCTACATTCACACTAACGTTTTTGCTGGATTCGGGCAGGGTTCAGCAAAAAAAACGCTTCCATTACTGATAATACAACCATCTGCATCTGTTATAAACTGATCCGGTTGTGTTATCTGTAACATAGCCAAGACGGATCCGTCATGAACTCCATTGAAAGTCAATGGGGGACGGATCAGTTTTCTTTTGTGTCAGATAGTGTCAGAGTTAAACGGTTCCCTCCCCATTGACTTGCATGGTGGGTCATGACGGATCCGTCTAGCTCCGCATCCCATGACGGAAAGGAAAACGGCAGCTTGCTGCGGTTCGCTCTCCAATATGAGAACGCAACCAGACGGAACGGAGTGCATTTTGGAGCGCTCCGTTCTGTTCAGTTACGTTTTGTCCTCATTGACAATGAGTGGGGACTAAATGGAAGCATTTTTTTTCCGGTATTGAGACCCTATGACGGATCTCAATATTAACGCTAGTGTGAACGTAGACTTACTTTGCAGCATGTTTTCCCACACCTGCCTACAACTTTTGCACAGTGCTGTATGTGCCAGGAATTGCCCAGGGTCATATGGCAAGAGGACACTGAAAAATGCACGGTGATGCATGAAAAGAAAAAGGTATGTCTGACCGCCTGTGGATTACGGCTTTATCTGCAGCATCGGCCTCCGCTCCTCGGCGTCTCCCTCTTTGAACGACATTCCCGGAATGAACTGTCCCCTTGTAGAGTTTTAATAAAGTCATTACACAGACAATAGGCCGGGAGACGGGACGTGCGCTAGATTAATCGTCCTGTTAAACTGTAAACATGGTCGCTGCTCCATCATTGTCACTTTTCTGCTGGCTGTAGGCTCTGGTGACTCTCTACAAATGGACTCATGACAGATGCGTTAGTAACTATCATATCATAGTTAACGGCGTGATCACCTGGGTGTTTCCTGAGCCGGGAGAGCAATGATTTATCTGTCCGTGCACAGGCGGCTTTGTGCTCCTGATCACAGGAGGGTTTTTGTTTATGGGGGGGTTGGTTCTCACCTTCTATAAACTTTAGCAAACCCTTTTGCCAATGAGCTGGCGTATCTAAGCCTACCTTGTGTGGTACTCTCCGCAGAGCCACTGTATCTAAAGGCACATCAACACAGAGGGGTTTTCATCCAGATCATGGCTGAAATCAGCATGCAATCCACATCACATACATGGGAGTAGGGGTTTCGCATCCCCATTCATATGCATGGGAATGGCTGAAATCTTTGTTATGCAGTTTTTTTGTTTGTTTGTTAAATAAATAGGTAGCATGCCTCTTATTTCAGGTAGGAAATACAAGGATTAGACCTGTTGAATGATAAAATGGGTCTACTCCTCATGTAGTGGAAATCTGAAGGTCAGCCTCGAATTTCTGCTACGGAAAATACACATTGCGTGAATATACCAGTAGCCCATCATGGATCTGAGCCTATCCTGTACGATATTCTTGGAGAGTCACAAAGTACACGTACCACCAGCATCCCCCATCATGTACTGTCTCTGATGTGTCCGTGATGTTTTTTATTCTTCTGTGTTTTTATTTCTATCCATTTTCGGCTTTTTAACCTGTTTACATTGCACAATTACAAGCTTTCAGATTTGCATGAAAAAAAGCATGAAAGATGAATAAGCTGCAGCAAAGGAGTCTGGGAAGTGGATGCAAATTGTGTTCGCTGATTGTGAAGCTGACGGTAGACAATACCTGGCAACATGAATGTAAGAGCCCGCTGCTTCTCCTTCTGCTGCATGCGCCATTGTTATCCCTGCGATATCCCTGAATTAGGGGGGAGCGGACGTATGGCTGCGCTCCACCACAAGTCAATTGCACGGCAGAAAAGATGTAAACAATACACTTAGCAAATGCAGTATTAACAATACCAAGCAAACGCTTGTATAAACATACATCACTTGAGACTTTAGCCATTCTGAGACTTGTAGTGCCAAGGTAGGGGCCATTCTTCCTATCTCCTTCTGTTTTCACATCTGGCCTCAGTTCTTAAAGGTGCAGGACATTATCTCCAGTTCTTAGGAATGATACAGTAAAGGACATTTGCATTTAGGTCCAGAGGACCAAATTGGGGCCAATAGCAGCGGGAGAAGCTTTTGTGTAATTTAGTAATAAAGTTACTCCCAACTGACAGATCCACCAAAAATCCAGTGAGCCACAAATTGATGGTCTTAAAATTCTAGATTATGGCATTTTTATCTTATTCTACTTCAGTAGATCTTAGTCGCTGGCTAAAGCAACTGTAGCTACCTGTAGAGAAAGGGTCAAGACCTAGTCCATATGCCCTATTTAGACAAATAGATGTTATTGTGGGGGGATTGTCCACTTAAAGTGACTGTCCATTCAGGAGATTAGAAATTATTGGTAGGTTAGTACCTAAAGGGGGTGATTATTGGCTGTTTCTTTTCCTCGGATCTTGCTCCTTGATTCATTTTTAGCCGATTTAGAGCAGGGCCATGATCTGTGACTACAGCGTAGCTTCAGTGTCTGCACGGGGGTCTAAGGTAGTCTGAACCAAACCTCTTTCTTATCATTGGTTCAGACTGCTGCTCTGTCCCTCCCCCCCTGCAGCTCTGCCTCATCTGATTGGCTGCTGTCTATAAACACAAGCTCAATAGGAAGTTAGTGCAAGGAGAGGGGATTTCTCTTACAGCAAGGGCAGACTACTAAAAGGATGATTATCAGGGAATTGCCAACTATATACAGAGGAATAGGAGTTTGTTTGTTTTTTGTTTTTTTAACAAATTTTATTTTGAATTTTTTAAACAATGATATTTCCATACAGAATAAAACATTGAAATTATTATTTCCATTTCTAAAACCTTAACCCCCCCCAACTCCCACCCCTTTGCGATGTGTCTAGTAATGGAGAGCCTGGAGGGTCACTTTATCTTCTATATGTGCTCAAAGTGTCACCATCCTTCAAGCAGAGGCAGAACTTGAGGTTCCTAGACTATTAGGCTGCATTCACACGTCCGTGGTGTGTTGCAGACCCGCAACTTGCGGGTCCGCAACACACCAGCCCGTCACCCCCATAGAAATGCCTATTCTTGTCCGCAAGCTGCGGACAAGAATAGGACATGCTCTATCTTTTTGCGGAGTTGCGGACCTAAAGATCGGGGCCGCGCACCACAAATGCGGATGCGGACAGCACACTGTGTGCTGTCCGCATCCATTCCGTCCCCATAGAGAATGAATGGGTCCGCACCCGTTCAGCAAAATTGCGGAACGGATGCGGACCCATTCTGTGGACATGTGAATGGAGCCTAAGTGGGAAATTTGCCCCATTTATTAAATGCCGCTCCTACTTTATTGCTGTAGGGTGCACTGGACCCCTCAAATGCTCAGGGGCCACCTCGGCACCTTGTACATTCACACCAGCCCCTGCCTTCTGGCCTCCAGTGCGTTTCAGACCCCACATTAGACTTTTTATTATAAAGGTGCCAGGACTCTTTAAGGTCACATCCATGTATAATCAGGGACGACTGATCCTCCCCACTGAATAAATGAATTTCACAGTTTAATATCGGTGTGACTCTTAAGTTTCCTTGTTTATGAACCTGTATGGAAATCCAGCCGTTTATTACAATGTTCTCCTTTTATGTAATGAAAAAGCTGTTGGCGGCAGATGGAGAGAGGAGCGAGCTGGCATTAAAGCGCTTTTTTTTTGCCTGTCACTCGGATTCCGCTACAGCGAGAGAGTCCTATTGATTACAGCTTTGTCATTTGTGACTCTTTCCAGCTGCTCCGGACATTTAAGTGAAACAATGTCCCTGCTGTTCTGGAAGGGCAACAGTTAATGGAGGTAACGCCAGTAATGGTCACGGTCTGGCTGAGCACAAACCCAGGACGGTGGGAGCTAGTGATCACTAATTAAATTAATTCTAGGTAATTGCTGTGTACAGTGTATCGCTATTATGAGTGTTATCCTGGAGCTTCTCAGAAGCAGCTCATTTAGCTTTTATTTAGATAAAATAGCAGGAAATGTGGATTAATTAAAGCAGAGCAGTTCTGAGATGTCTCGTATGTCCCCGGTCCCTGCAGCTTGTGACTCTTCCTATTTGAGAAGGGTTTGGTCAAAGGGGTGGGTGCCGCTGAGGCGCCAAGAGGGCCCCAGAGTAGGGGGTAGGCTGCCACAGGTGCACCTAGCATAAATGGTATGATTATCACTTTGCTAGGTTATCCACACCAGTATTAACATGTACAGGGTTGGATAAATAGAATATGGAGCCCTGGGCGGCCAGTAAACTGGTGGTTTCCACTAAAAATTTCCCCTATGTAGATATAGTTAAATAATAAAAATCTGTCCACCCACTGCCACCACTAGATGGAGCTCACCGCATACAGTTTATACATCAAGCTCAGTGTGGGCAGTACACTTCTTCTAGCAATGGCTGAAGGCATCCAGTATTTTATTAAATGCTAGGCAGGGAATTTGGAGCTCTGTATCAGAAAAGCAAAGCTCCAAGTGCTATATAAAGATTCTATGTATTATATATAAATATTATACAACATTTAGAGTAAAATATTATGTATAAATATTAGACGCATTTTTTAAGTAAAATGTGGATATTGACCTCAACTATATTGGGATAGCAGCTGATATATGCCATTGGGATATTTTTTGCAGCAAATATGGGACAATGATTTTTTTTTCTAATTCACTGGACTACATGAGATTTCTTTCAAACTGGGCCATATTCATGGAAGTGACTATTTCTGTGGCTGTAAGCTGATGTGATGTATGTGATAGAAAAAACAAAAGCAGAACCAGTTCATAGGAATGCTCGTTGGCGATGGTCTGGTAGTAGAAACGCTCATTCATCAGGTAATTGGATCGTTAGTGCAACACACGAATCCTTGTTTCCCGACAGCAGATAATGCTGCGTAGACACGATCTGCTGCCGGAAAACGAGTCTGGAAGGCGAAGAGCAATCGCTCCTCCCCATACTCTGGAGGAGATTGCTGCGTGTAAATGCAGCGGTCTCCTCCACCAGCGATCAGCAGATTGTCGGGAAGGAGCGCTTCCCTCCTGACAATTATCTTGGACATCGTTCTGTGTAAAGGGACCTTTACTGACGCCTTCACAGGTGTCAAATTTTGCTGCAGAAATTTCTGCCACTTAAGACCAGTTTCATTCAGAAATCCATGTGCCTCCAGCCCCCAAAAATAAACCTTTTAGTAGATAAATGGAACTTATTTTCTGAGAATTCTGTAGCAAAATCTCCCACCTGTGAAGGTGGCCTTAGTTCAGCGGTTGAACAGGAGCACTGTTTGTCCATGCTTTACCTCTCCTGTCTGCAGATAACCCTCTTGTGGTGAGGAGTATGGGAAGGTGGATACCGACGTTCTTCTTTCCTAGTATTTCTGTGTCTCCCTGTAACATTTAACATCTACGTTTGTTACCAGTTGCTCATTAATTCCTCCCCGGTAGCGGGTGTGCAGGTTTTTGGAGAGTAATTGTTAGTGCAGAATTCTGTTGTCAGGAATAATGAGGCATCATCTGATAATCCTCCATCCCCAATACACAGAGAGCACATATACCTGCCAAGTACAAAGGCTATCGCAGCGCTTTATTATGTTGGCTGCGCACTATTAATTCCGCAGTTTAGCACTGCAGGTACAAATGATACCAAATTCTCCTCCATTCATCTGATTATTTTTTTTATTTTTTATTTTGCTGCTTTTAACGTTTTTCTTGTTCTCCATTTTTTTCAGCTAAAGACAGCTTGATTTTATAGGAAAAAAATTTCATGTTAGAAAGTACAAAATAAAATATTATTTACAAGAGTCGGTTGTGCAAGATCAATTTGGAGGGGGGGTTTGTGCTGCTATACTTCATACCCCATGAGTATTCTTAAGTGAACCATACAAGGTTGGGGTCCATGCACATGGCATTGGCACGTGCACAGACCCTGTAGAGTGGCACATGGTTACATATTATGGATTATCAGGCACTATAGTGTTTCTATGAGGTACTGTATTCTCTCCTAGGAGCATACGGTATGTAGCATGAAAAGAGAAGGCAAAGTATTGGGAAGAGGCTACAGCAAAGATTTGTAATACCGCCATGTGCACGATGATACATTCATCCTTCTCACTATGTGTCGGCCCTCTCCTGACTGCATTCAGTACCTGCTGCCTATGTGTGAATATCTCCCATTTATAGCGGTGGTGACCCGCACGACATGCGGCCCCATAGAGATGTATGGGTCCGCAATTCCGTTCTGCAAAATGCGGAATGGAATTGCGGATGTGTGAATGGACCCGGGTGCATTCACACGACCGTAAGTGTTTTGCGGACCGCACATGGCAGGCGCTATATAGAGAATGACTATTCTTGTCCGCGGTTGTGGACAAGAATAGGACATGCTCTATAATTTTGGAACACTGTTTTCTGTCCGCATCTTTTGCTGCCCTACTGAAATAAATGGGTCCGCACCCGTTCCGCTAAATGTATACGGTCGTGTGAATGCACCCTTATGATGACTCTTTCCTATGGAGAACCATCTTCGCCTGTCATCGGCTGAGGTCAAGAAGGGTTTCAGATTTCTCTCCATTGGTATTGCAGTCCTGATGCCTCCTTAAATAAAAAAAAGTTTATATACCGTAACTTTGTAAAAGCATTACATTACTTATTTTGTAATTATTAGGCCAGACGGGGGCGTTGCGGGAAAAGGTGCGGGTGCGTTGCGGGAACATGCACGATTTTTCCGCGCGAGTGCAAAACATTGTAATGCGTTTTGCACTCGTGTGAGAAAAATCGGCATGTTTGGTACCCAACCCCGAACTTCTTCATAGAAGTTCGGGCTTGGGATCGATGTTCTGTAGATTGTATTATTTTCCCTTATAACATGGTTATAAGTGAAAATAATAGCATTCTGAATACAGAATGCATAGTACAATAGGACTGGAGGGGTTAAAAAAAAATAATAATAATTTAACTCACCTTAATCCACTTGCTCGCGCAGCCCGGCATCTCCTTCTGTCTTTTTTCTGTGCTGTGTGCAGGAACAGGACCTGTGGTAACGTCACATCGGTCATCACATGGTCCATCACATGATCCATCACCATGGTAAAAGATCACGTGATAGATCATGTGATGACCTGAGTGACGTCACCACAGGTCCTGTTCCTGCACACAGCACAGAAGAGATGCCGTCTACGCGAGCAAGTGGATTAAGGTGAGTTAAATTATTATTATTTTTTTAACCCCTCCAGTGCTATTTTACTATGCATTCTGTATTCAGAATGCTACTATTTTCCCTTATAACCGTTATAAGGGAAAATAATAATGTTCGGGTCTCCATCCCGATCGTCTCCTAGCAACCGTGCGTGAAAATCGCACCGCATCCGCATTTTCTTGCGGATGCTTGCGATTTTCACGCAACCCCATTCATTTCTATGGGGCCTGCGTTATGTGAAAAACGCACAAAATAGAGCATGCTGCGATTTTCACGCAACGCACAAGTGAACAGCCCCATAGAAATGAATGGGTCAGGATTCAGTGCGGGTGCATTGCGTTCAACTCGCGCGTCGCATCCGCGCGGAATACTCGCCCGTGTGAAAGGGGCCTTATAGTCCACATCTTCACAACTATCCTGATTTTTACCGGAGACAATCAGCAAGCTTGTTGATAAGCACTTCACAAACCGTTTATCTCAGCTCCTATATTCCAGGGTTCTCCTTTCAGTTGATCCTGTGGGACTTTTATGTAGATTATATAGGTTCTATCATGAGATATGGAGAGGGTGGGAGCCCTATTGTAGGCAGAAATCTGTGACTGTCGGCCCTCCCTACTTTTATAAAAAGTGGACGGCGGGTCAGGCCCTTGGCAGCACAACAGATTTATTGTAATTGATGGCAAAAAGTAGCGTAAATTATACCTGCAATGTACGCCAGCTCCCAACCGGTATAGATTTCACTTCTGGTACACGAACAGCCTGAGATGTGCTCCTCCTAATAATTGTGGCAGATCTGACGCCTGCGGTATATAATAAATGTTCTCCTTAGGTCACGGTCATATGTGACTGTTTAGCTGCAGATCTGCCATCTGCATGAAAATCCATGAGGAAAATCTGTTTGCAGACACACATCCATGTGCATTTATCCTTAGGGTCTATTCACACGTGACAGATTTATTTCAGATATTTCTGCAACTGAATATCCGTTCCATACATCTGAATGCGGTTGTGTCGCCAGGGCGTGCTTGGATTTATACAAGCCCCATTGAGATGAATAGGACAGATGAACGGACTCAGTCCACGTTGCATCGGTGAAGATGTCCATGAAGCATCCGCGTTTGGTCTGTTATTCGTCTCTTTTCCACGGGTGCTGCTGAAAATCAATTTCCAGGGCATCTCCTATCAGTGACCAGGGAACAACAGATGCAACACCAATCCCATCTAACCCATAGACCACAATGGACGCCTTTGGTCCGCATCACGTGCATATCTCTGTGATTTTTTTTAAAATTTATTTGTGAACAGACATGTTGAAATAGATGGGTACGTTTGCTGTCCGTCGCAAATACAGATCGCACATGTCAGGAAAAAATGGAAATGTGAACAAGGCCTTAGGCTGGTTTCACACGAGCAAGCGTCACGCTCCGGACTCGCAGCACAGCTCCCGTCCTGAACTTCCAGCACTGCCGGGGTCGCATAGCATTATACTGATTTATGATGCTATGTAATGTATTGGATAACACTGGCATAATGCGGTCACTGTTATCGAATACATTCCAGAACTTATGTATATATAATGCTATGCAACCCCGGCAGTGCTCCGGAGTTCAGGACGGGAGCTGTGCTGCGAGTCCGGAGCGTGATGCTCACTTATGTGAAACCAGCCTTAGGGGTGCCCCTTTGCGGAGCAGACTGGACGGGGGATCTTCATGCTGATTACCGCTAATTGCAGGGCTGCACCTGCACTTTCCTTTGTTTTAAATGCAATTAGCGGTAATCCACCTGCAGATCCCACATCCCGGCTACACCAAGTCCCTACGTTATAAAACTCTAGACTCCGTACAGTATATATACTCCGCGTACAGCTGGTGCAGAAGCTTCGTTTTTCCCATTCGGTTGCTCAGTTTCAGCACGGAATGCGACACGCGGTGCTGCAAATCCCATTTTGGGTTTATAAATGTGTCCCATCGGTAAGAGGCAAGAGATCGGCGCACATTTTATTACTCCAGCAGTATGATGCTAATGAGGGAGCAATTAGGCCCCTTGAATAATTAACGCACACACAGAGCTAATACTATGCAGGCTGGATCTCAGAAACCACTTGTTTGTAGGAAATGAATTTTGCTCGGCTTGTCCACAGGACGCGTCTAATCTAATTTCTGCGGAAGTGCGCACTAAGCGTGGTGGATTATGACGCCCGCCGGCTTCACTGCGACTCCTGTAGACTGAAGCCGAGATGAAGAAGGATCACGTGGTGTAGTGGAACAAGAGGTCCCAGCATGCTGTGCTAAATCCCCAGGAAATCCGTCCTGATGCTTGGTTACCTACAAAGCTACAGAAATGGGTCTGTCCATTATTATTTATGGCGCTGACATATTACGCAGCACTTTGCAGACATTATCATTACACGCTGTCCCCATTGGAGCTCACAATCTAAGTTCCCTTATCAGTATGTCTCATGCAAACTCAAGGAGAACATTAAAAACTCCATGCAGATGCTGAAGCCAGGACCCCAGCGCTGCAAGGCACCAGTGCTAACCACTGAGCCACCGTGCTGCCCATAATGATATGAAGAGACAAACTATGCCCTGCTACATGTTACCCTATGAGCTCTGCAGCATGGTTGGTGCATGGATTCTAAACTGTAGGCTCCTGTACAGTATCTGAAATCTGCACCCTCCTCGTTCTCAGCTAGGAATCCCCGTCTTACTTGTCGTCTTTGTTTAGTGCTCCCAGGACGTTCCTATTTTTCCTGCCATCGGACTTCTTCCTGACTCAGATTGCAAATGATCTCTGGGACTCGCTAGTTCTTGTATCTTAATTAGGAGGTAAGAGCGGCGCGCATTACACATTCTTTTTAGATTATATTTTTCAGTATAATGACCTTTTAATGACTCAGTAGATTCTGAAACACTTCTGGCTTTGGACTCTCCTCACTTAGTGAAAAATGAACTGCAGGCATTCGTCAGCAGATCTGTCCCTATGACACTGGCTGACCTGTTCCATGTCCGCTCGGCAGCTGAAGGCATCTGTGTTGGTCCCATGTTCATATGTGCCCGCATTGCTGAGAAAAACTATGTTTTAAAATATGCAAATGAGCCTCTAGGAGCAACGGGGGCGTTGCCGTTACACCTAGAGGCTCAGCTCTCTCTGCAACTGCTGCATCCTCTGCACTTTGATTAATGGGGACAGATGATATGATGTTTTCACTGACTGGCTCTTGCAATCAAAGTGCAAAGGGTCCTGCAATTGCAGAGAGGGCAGAGCCTCTAGGTGCAACGGCAGCACCTCCGTTGCTCCTAGAGGCTCATTTGCATATAATAAAACATAATTTTTCTCAGCAATGCGGGCACATATGAACATGGGACCAACACAGATGCCTTCAGCTGCCAAGCGCACATGTAACAGGTCAGCCTGTGTCATAGGGACAGATCTGCTGACAGATGCCCTTTAAATGAAAATTCCCAAGACAGATGCCCCCCTTACATGGTGAGAGGACCCAAGCCCATGTTACTTCTGTCAATGACCTGCAGTGAAATTGCAGTTACTGAGAAGCTGAAGGACCTGTTGCACCTTTGTTGCTTATTGGGCGTCCTTAAAGTGGGTTTCCAAGATTTTTATGTCGATGACCTATCCTCTGATGGGTGGGGGTCCGACTCCCAGAACCCCCACTGATCAGCTGTTTAGAAGTTACTGGCGCGCGCAGTAGGGTCACTGCCTTCTCTCAGCTTTCCCTAGGCCGAGTGATGTCACATTCATTGGTCACTTGGCCTAGGCGCAGCTCAACCCCATTGAAGTGAATAGGTCTGAGAGTGATACCACTAAAGGATAGCCGCTATACAATGTACGGCGCTGTATTTGGTGAGCATGGAGAAGGTTGTGGTGCTCATAAGAGCCTTCTCAAATAGGTGATCGGCGGGGTCCCAGGTGTCGGACTCCAGCCGATCAGGTACTGATGACTTATCCAGAAGAAAGGTCATCAGTATTAAAATCTCAGAAAGCCTTTTAAGGATTCACATACACATAGCTGTAGTGAACTGGTTTTACACGGCAGAGAACTGGTTTTACTTCAGATTGCCCGGGATTTCCAGTGCAGTGTTTTGCAGTATAGCAGGTACAGGTGAAGCATATATTCCTCACATGTTATTGCTGCATGAATAAAAAGTGCATTGCATTTCCATGTGACCACTGGGCTTCTGCGGTCACGTGCCACTTGTGGACACATCACCAGTCAGCCCAGTGAATGACTGCAGCGGTGCACCTGACTCTGTATGGGACACCACTCTTCAAGGTCTCTGGGGACTGGGAGGAGAAGAGATAAAATCTTTCCCGGGCCTCAGTAAAATTTGTTTTGGCGTTGGACAACCCCTTTAAAATGGCTTTCGGAGACTTTACTACTGATGACCCATCCTCTGGATAGGTCATCAGTATCTGATCAGTGGGGGCCCGACACCTGAGACCCCCGCCGGTCAGCTGTTTGAGAAGGCACTGATGCTCCTGTGAGCACCATGGCCTTCTCCATGGTCACCGAGCACAATGCCATACATTGTATAGTGGCCGTGATTGGTATCACAGGGTCAGCCCCATTTTTTTCAATGGGGCTAAGCTGTGCCTAGATCATGTGACCATCGAACATGTTGTCATTTCGCCTAGATAAATCGGTGAGAATGCCACCGCGCTACTGCGCATGCTGGTGCCTCCTCAAAGAGCGGAATCCACCCATTCCTCACTGATGGAAGTATCCAGAGATAGGTGATCAGTAGAAACGTCTTGGAATGCCCCTTTAAGTTTATACCTGCGTTGTCTATTGGAGTCTAAAGTAGTCCGAAAATCACTTCCAGTCTCATCAGAGACCTAGACCGCAGCGTAAGGCTCATTTACACGGCTGTTGCGCAACTTGAATGGGTCCATGATCCTTCCGCACCGCAAAAAGTTCTATATTTTTGCGGTGCAGAGGCACGGACAGAAATACCACGGAAGCACTCCGCGCCGCTGTTCCACACCTCACCTTCCGTATTGCTGACCTATTCAAGTGAATGGGTCCGCATCCGTGATGCAGTGCAAAATATATTGCAGACTTGCTGTTTGCGGGTCGCAATATGGGCCCGACCTGTACACATTTGTGTGCATGAGCCCTTGGTTTGTCCCCTATGTTTTACACTGCAGCTCTGTCTGTTCAGATTGGCTGCTGAATATAAGCACAAGCCCACCAAGAAGCCAGAGCATACAGAGCAACGTGCACGGACAGAATGATCGGTATATAATGAGTGCCAGGATATTTAGCTTCAGCCGTACACGCACAGGTCAGTGTATGCCTGCAGGGGGTGTGGGGGACAGTTTTTGGTGTGTATCCGTATAGTAGATGCGATGAGGAGTGATCTTGAATATAATGAAGTTTATTCACTTTTAGCAGCAGGATGAGGTTCTGTGCCTGGTCTGGAGAAAGCGAGTGCAGATGGTCTCAGTACATGTTCTCCAGAAATTAATCCTCCTCCTTCTTCTCCTTCCAAGTCTCTGCAGTATTTTAACATTTCGCTCTGAAGAAAAGACCTTTACACCGAGTGAAGACATTTATATGGACGCAGGGGTGCAGTCACCGCTAATTGTCAACCGCTGTGCTCAGCGCTAGATCTTCATTTTTCAAAGGTTAAAGACTCGATCAAAAATCGAATGAAGCTTTTAATAAAAAAAAAAAAAAAAGAAAGACAAATCTCCTGATCTCCGTTTTACAGAAAATTGCTTGCTCCAGTTAAGATTACTGGTTTTGGAGCAGCCTCAATGGTTTGTGAGTAGAAGAGAAATGACCAGAATTTATGTGCCGAGTGATTGGGTAAAAAGGTCACTACCTCCATGTTAAATCAGGCAAATAAGATGGAAAAGCATGGTCTAATTATGACTCGTCTTAAAGGGGTTGTCCAAGGTTAGAAAAGCATGGCTGGGCTTTATTCCTAGAACAGCGCCACAACTGTCCATGGGTTTTTCTGCTATTGCAGCTCATCTCCGTAAATAAATGAGGCTGGGCTGCAATGCCAGACACAGCCTATGTACAGGTGTGGCGCTGTTGATGATGTAAGGCAGCCATGTTTTTTAATCCTGGATTTGCCCTTTTAAGTTAAAGGGGTTCTGCACTTTGTTTAAACTGATAATCTCTCCTCTGGATAGATCGTCAGCATCTGATCGGCGGGGGTCCGACACCCGGGACCCCTGCCGATCTACAGAGATTAGCCCCGCCCAGGCAAGTTGATACTAGTCGTGACGTCACTGGGCCGGCGGTAAACAGTGAGAAGGCCGCGGTGCTGCTGGCATGTATGTAGTGAAACGAGTATTCTTTTAGAACATGACACCAAGATACAGCCAAAAAAACTAAATAATGTAAAATCAAAATGATACATCCACTCAAAGCAATTAGATGATGCTGATGGAAACCATCAGTAGGCAGGCTATCAAGAAAATCTTTAGAAAGTGATATACTTAGAAGATACTTATCATGTATACTTTTTATATCCAGATTTTTGCTGTCGGCCTGAATTAGAAAATGACAAAGTGCATGTAGATTTATACTGTAAAACGCAGACAATGGAGGATTTAATATCTGTGAATTCCAGGAGATGTCGGGCGCTATGGATGAAGAGTCACCGTATTGTATTGCAGCACTGACCTGATCCAGTTGCTGCCGGCATTCCTCCAGCCTCCTCACGTCCACAAGGTTCAGATGCTGGCGGCGGCAATCCAATCTTCTGCTATTTCTGCAGATGTAACATGAATCGGAAGGGCCCCTGCTAGACGTTGGCACAAAGCACCAGGAGCCTTCAGATTATAACGTTTTTTTTTTCGTTCAGTTTGCTAAAAATGTAAAATTTTTAAGGGTTTTTAAAAGAAAGAAAATTGCTCACAATGCACCCCAAACTTTCTGATTCATATTTCCTATAGGTGCATGTTCCACCTCTAAGACTCGCTCCTGTCTCTAGAATGTGCCCCTTTAAAGTGACGGTGGGTGCACAGCACAAGAGCGGCCGCCCTCCATTCACTGCTATAGGAGTTTCAAAAATAGCTGAGCTCTGGCTCAGATTTTTCCAGCAGTCCCATAGCAGTGAATGGACCGGTGGCCATGCATTTTCGAAAATGGGGTCTGGAGGTCTAATGGGGGTCTGATTGGGGGTCTGGAAGTTTTATGGGGGTCTAATTGGAGGTCTGACTGGGGCTAGTAATAGTAATGTGCGCTAGTAAGCCAGGACAGGGAGAGTGGCAACAGGATAGGTAAAAAGTTACTTTATTATTTTACAGTCTGATCTGAGGTCTGATATGGTTGTCTATGGGGGGTCTGGAGGTCTAAAGGTCTGAATGGGGTCTGAAGGTCTAAAGGTGGTCAGATATGGGGGTCTGAAGGTCTAATGGGGTCTGGAGGTATGATATGGGTGTCTGGTCTGAGGTCTGATATGTGGGTCTGGAGGTCTAATGGGGGTCTTATCTGAGGTCTTATATTGGGTCAGGATCTTACATGGAGGTCTAATAAGGGTCTGATCTGAGGTTTAAAACTGGGGTCTTATATGGGGTCTGACATAGAGGTCTAAAGCGCGTTTGGTCTGAGATTGGGGATCTCATTTAGGGTTTTATATGGGGGTCTGATCTGAAAGGAAGGTAGGTTTTTGGAATTGCTAGCGCACAATATAAAGCAGTGTTTTTGTACTGACACATCTGTGTGGTACCAATATTTTCAGGGGGACTGTTTCTGCAGGAAAGTATCGGGGAGCACAGTGGACACAGTATTAGGGGTGGCAGGATGGGGTGTTGAGAAGGTGGGAGGATGATGGAAAAGTAGGAAAGTAAGATGTCTGTTTGTTAAACTCTGCAGAGACGAGGCGCGGCTGAAATAAGTCACCATGGTGGTCTGCTCTGAGAGGAGAAGAAGAGGAAAGAGAATATCTACATCAGAGAAGAGAAGTCACTGGATGTAAGAGGTACTTTTTTTTTTGTATGAGCGCTGCCGTCTCTGCTCTGTTTACCTGCTCATCACTGCACGTGCTACGGCGAGCAGGTGAACAGAACAGAGAAAGCAGCTCTCATATGAGCGCTGCCCTCTCTTCAAACATCTGGAGACTGGGGGCACAGAGGGCATTACTACTATGGAGGGGGCACAGAGGGCATTACTAATGTGAAGGGGGCACAATGGGCATTTCTACTATGGAGGGGGCACAGAGCCAGAGGGCATTACTACAATGAAGGGTGCACAGTGGGCATTATTTCTACTATGGAGGGGGCACAGAGGGCATTACTAGGCACAGTGGACATTACTACTTTTAAGGGGGCAAAATGGGCATTACTATGAAGGGTTGCACAGTGGACATTATTACTATAAAGGGGGCACAATGTTAATTATTACTATGAAGGGGGCACAGTGCGGATTATTACTGTGAAGGGGGCACAATGGGGATTATTACTTTGAGGTGGGCATAACTACTGTGAGGGTCACTTCTGTACAAAACTACTGTGAAGGTTGTACAATGAGCGCAATACTACTGTGAGGGGGTACAATTTTTTTAAACTGGGGTGCCAGAGAAAGGTCCCGCCCCGGGTGCCAAACACCCTAGGCACGCCACTGCAGGACCATAATCCCTGACGAGCAGAGCAGAGGGGAGGATGAGGCAGCTCTTTACCTCAGTGCTCTGAAGTACCTTGTCCTGCTGTGTGATTAGGACAGGTTTTGTCTATACCAGTGCTTCCCAACTAGTGTGCCTCCAGCTGTTGCAAAACTACAACTCCCAGCATGCCCGCACAGCCAAAGGCTGTCCAGGCATGCTGGGAGTTGTAGTTTTGCAACAGCTGGAGGCACACTAGTTGGGAAACACTGGTCTATACTAATAGGACGGCGGCCATTTTATTTCTCCCAATGATTGCTCCCTAGACCAAAACGAGCCATTATAACTAATGGAAGGTATTTGGGAATATAGTCCTGAAGAACCCCTTTAACTTCGGACAGATGTGGCATTATTGGAAGCAGCCATGTTTTCAATGCAGAGAGTGTGCAGTAAGCATTATACACTGCATGTATATGTATATTTTTTTAAACATCCAGTAATCCCCTGTCACAACATACCTGTGCGTCCTTTATTAATAGAAATTGACTGTAAATTTGCCAAATATCTGTCTCCGCTGGATGCTGGAAATAGATGTGATGTAATTTGTCGCTTCTCCATTCCCACTTCACGGAGCTGTGCAGATATTTCCATCCTGTCATCTTCTGCGACAAGTGGCTGCAAATCCCATAAAGTAACCTGGAAACTAGAACCGAGAGAATAGATATGTGACACCAGGCTGAGATAAGCAGCATCTTGACATTTAATTCCAATTACCCTTTTTCCTTTCCTGATGAGAATATTTCAGCTGCGGGAGCTTTTTGCCTCATGATACATCCGCGCCATATTTCTCGCTTAATGTTCCTGTGCGGACCGTCCTCGCTCTTCTCTATATGAAACTAATGGAAATCCGGAAGCACAGGTGTTTTTAACTACATCTCCAGCACCAAAAGAGGCATCGGAAATTCTGTTTGAAAAAAAGAAAAAAAAAAAAAAGTAGGTAAAACTTCTGCTGAAACTTGCTGCTTCCACCAAGCAGTGCGGTCTAATTGGAAGTGGGGATAAGCAGGAGATAGAGTGCTGCTCCTTGTAATGAATTAAAGTGTCAATCATTAGAAGCACCCATAATATCAGGCGATTTCCCCGAGCTCTCAGATTGCAGGCCTCGTTTCATTTATCAGTCTTCTGCATGTGAAACGGGATTAATTAAAGGCGTTCAAGTATCACAGCAAAGCCTCATTTCTCCATGTGCCAGCGAATAATTGACTCCAAATGAATTGGAGAAGAGGCTAAGTGATTGTGCCGGCACTGTTATTATTATGATGTAAATATTAGCACTGTGATGACAGGGACACTGATCTGGCGCTGGCACTTGTCCGTGGCACATTGTGTCCAGAATGCTGAGCCCCGGCGACAGATGCATCACACCGCGCTCCTTCATCAGAAGTACCAGTAGATTGTCTTCCCTGTAATAACCTCTATAACCTCTACTGATGAGTATTTGATCAGCGCCTGATGAGTTTCCCGGTATTTTAGTGTAATTGGCAAATTTATGAGATTTAAAAAAAAAAATGATAATTTTTTTTTTATATGGCATGCAAGGGAACTTTTTGCGTTCTTTTGTGTTGTGGTTGATTGAAATGGCAAAGCTTGGAGTTGTACTAGTGCTCTGTGTCTGTGTGGGCCGACCAGTTTCCTCTGGATAGACCATCGGCATCTGATCGGCGAGGGTCCGACACCCGGGACCCCCGCCGATCAGCTGTTTTGAGAAGGCAGCGGTGCTCCAGCAGCGCCACGGCCTTCTCACTGTTTACCGCTGGCCGAGTGACGTCACGACTAGTATCAACTGGCCTGGGCGCGGCTATGCTCCATTCAAGTGAACAGAGCTTAGCCCCGCCCAGGCGAGTTGATACTAGTCGTGACGTCACTGGGCCGGCGGTAAACAGTGGGAAGGCCCTGGCGCTGTTGGAGCGCCGCTGCCTTCTCGAGCAGCTGATTGTCGGGGGTCCCGGGTGTCGGACCCTCGCCGATCAGATGCTGATGATCTATCCAGAGGATAGATCATCAGTTTAAACAAAGTGCAGAACCCCTTTAAATAAAAAGAGCTTCACTTTGCCTTCCTCTTTATCAACTTGCAGGATGACAGGCCGAACTGGATGGACAGATGTCTTTTTTCAGCTTTATAAACTGTTACTATTAGGCAACCCTTCTACATTTTCATCTTCTAAACGTATCTACTCTGGAGACCTAACTGTATTTTAATGTTAGAGCAGATCTAAATTCATGGCAATGGCGTCTTACTGAGTAATGAATTTTTCATTTGTAGTACCTTTCCGGGGTTCATCAGCTTCTGAGTTACTGACAAATTTCCATTTTTTCTGAAAACCGTATGTGGTTTAATTTCCCCTGTGTCCGCAGAGTGTGACCCATCAACCGTGCCCGTATATTTTATTTCTACCCTCTAGAATAATGGGAACACACGAGGTCTCTCCATGGCCGACGAGTGCTGAGCGCCCCTGTTACATGGCGCGTTTAGATTGATATCTAGGACGCCTTTTATATTAATCACATCCACTCCAGAGGTTCTTATGCTCTTTTGTAATAAACCAGAAACTTTTTGTTTGTTGGTTGGTTGGTTTGTTAGGAGTAATAAGCCTTTACCCTCCACTACAGGGAATATCTCTACACCACCACCACCCCGAGGTCCGCTCCATTCCCAACCAAGTACTGTTTAATGTGATTTTCTTGCACAACCCTTAGCCCGCCAGGTCAGGATTTCAAATGAGTTTCTGGTTTTCTGCTTGAGTTCAGCTGTACATAGAAATTGGCATCAAGCCCCCGTCTAGTCACAGCAGAGCTGTCATAGGGGGCAGAGGTAAGAGGTGAGGGGGTCTCTGGGACATGGTACCTACCTCTGCACCGAATATCACTGTCTGGGACTGTATGCAAGAGTGACCACAGACTTTTCTCAGAGCTTATGTCTTGTCTCCGGTAGTCATACTGAAAATACAGCTGGTGGATGTATAAATATAATAGGTGTGTGTATATATGTACAGTATATATTATATACACAGACTATTATATTTAAAGGGCATCTGTCAGCAGTTTTGCACCTATGACACTGGCTGACCTGTTCCATGTGCACTTGGTAGCTGAAGGCATCTGTGTTGGTCCCATGTTCATATGTGTCCTCATTGCTAAGAAAAATGTTGTTTTATTATATGTAAATGAGCCTCTAGGAGCAACAGGGGCGTTGCCATTACACCCAGAGACTCTGCTCTCTCTGCAACAGCCGCGCCCTCTGCACTTTGACTGACAGGGCCAGGTATCGTCACGTTTACACTGCCAGGTCTTGTCAATCAAAGTGCAGAGGGCGCGGCTGTTGCAGAGAGAGCAGAGCCTCTATGTGTAAGGGCAACGCCCCCGTTGTTCCTAGAGGCTCATTTGCATATTTTATTTTAAAACCTCATTTTTCTCAGCAATACGGGCACATATGAACATGGGACCAACACAGATGTCTAAAGCTGCCAAGTGCACTGTTGTCTGGAAGCGTGAGGTCAGTGCAGAGAAGTTTTAAACATGGTGGATGGTCCATGAAATGTCATAAAGCTACTGCCATGGTTTCATCATTTAGTCACTGAGTCGTTCAGGCTTCATAAAAATGCATAGTCCCTGCTCTGCACTCCTCCTGTTAGCAGTGTGGGTATGAAAGCCTTTTAGAAAAGTCCAAATTATATACAGGAACCTCATGTAAACAGGGGGGAATACAAATGTCTACCACAGAGTCATTATGTTGTCCCTGGACTGGGACCCCAGGATGAAGGGGCCCAATAATCTGGCTAAACTCCTTGGCAATGATTTCAGATTCCCATTGATGTTTCCAGTAAAACATGTCCAATGTTCCTTAGGGCGAAAATCCTGTGTCTTAAGGAGCTAAAACCATTAGGCCCATTTCATATCAGCAAGTTTTCTGCACTGAATCCTGACCCATTCATTTCAGTGGATCTGTGTACATGAGTGTTTTTTCACACATTAGTTCTGCGTTGCGTGAGAATCGCAGCATGTTCTATATTCTGCGTTTTTCACACATAGAAGTGAATGGGGCTGCGTGAAAAAAAATAAACATTGCACCCGGATGTAATGAGTTTTTCGCTGACGATTGCTAGGAAGTGTTGTTTGTAAACCTTCAGCTTTTTTTTCAAGCATCAGAACTGATTGCACCCGCGTGGAAAAACTGAAACCCTGAACACAATCGCAGACAAAACTGACTGAACTTGCATGTGAAACGGTGTGAGTTTCGCTGAGCGCATCCCGAACCAATCCGTATCGCTCGTGTGAAAGACGCCTTAGCCTCTTGAGCTAAATGGTCATATTGTGCAGTTCCTCAGACTGGTCTAAGCCCAATGGTCCCGGCCTCCACCTCGTTAGGTTCCATTCACGCATCTGCAATTCCATTCCGCATTTTGCGGAACGGAATTGCAGACCCATACATTTCTATTCCGGGACCGCAATTCCGATCCTGACAAAAAAAAAATAGAACATGTCCTATTCTTGTCCGCAATAGCGGACAAGAATAGGCATATTCTCTTAGTGCCGGAACGCACATTGCCGCTGTCCATGGATGTGTGAATGGACCCTAAGAGGGATTTAATGATGGCAGCTGCTGTTCTATTTTCAGATCTCGGTGAGTCATTCCGTCATTTCTATTCTCACTTCATTTTTAATACGTCTCCACTTTTCTCTCGATATTTCATTAAAGTGATTAATTAATGTTCATTTCCACCGCACATTTAAATAGTCGGATTCACCGCGATGCACGGCTTCTCTATTATGGTTCAGGTTTTCCGTTTGCAGGATTTTTTTCTCACCCTACTTTTAAATGCCTCATAAAACCCCTGTTATAATCCTTACCACCTCAAGACGATGACTCTTTATGAGAGAGTTTTTGAAATCCTGAACAGCTTCATAGCAGAATTCATTAAGCTGATCAGCCCCAGTCTCCTTTTTGCACTGACAGTATTAAAGAGGATCTATCACCACAAAATGCAGTGCAATCGGTGTCCACAGGAGGTAGAAAAAGCAAAGATATAAATGTATAAGATGCAGGTTTTTTTCTACCTCCTGTGGACACCTATCGGTACAGGGGGAGGAGTGATCAGTGAGTGACAGCTATCTCTGCATGCACACTTATACACACAATGCTATCAGTCACTGATAACCCCTCCCTAATGTACTCATAATGTTTCACAGGAGGTAGAAAAAACTGAAATAAATGTATAAATTACAGATTTTGCTGAATCTTTTCCCATAAAAATATATATCAATCTGCTCGGCTCCTCCTGCTTTATAAGGCCAGATTCACACTGCAGGGACAGCCTTCCGGCAGGCTGTTCCGGCATAGATTGCTGGGAATCGGCCGGACACAAACCGTTGCGTGCAGTGCTATTTTTTCCGGCCGATTCTCAGCATATTTGCTGGATTTCCGCCAGATCTTCGTGTTTTCACTTTGCGATAAGTAAGTGGGTTTTGGATTGCAGTATGAGCACTCGGTCTCTAAGGCCCCCTGCACACGATCAGGATTGCGTGCAGATTTTCCGCGCGGAAAATCCGCACCGTAGGTCATGTACATTGTATTCTATGAGAATTTGAAATTCTCAATGCACACGATGCGGATTTTTTCCGCGCGGATTTTGACCTGCGGTGCGGATTTTAAAATCCGCGACATGTCAATTAATTATTTTTTTTCCTGACCGGATTTTCTTCATTCACTTAGTGAAATCCGCATGTGGAAAATCCGCACCGAATCTGCACCAAATCCGTGGATTCTCCGCACATGAATCCTGAACGTGTGCATGTAGCCTAAAAGGTTCGCCATCCCTGCTTTATAGGTATGCTATTTAGCCGTTTTTGTATGGTAGTATTATATGGATACTGTGTGCATATTTAGGCACTGTGATGGTATTACAGTATGTGGACACTGTACAGTACAGATTACTTAGGCATTGTGTGATGGTATTATGTGGATACTGTATGGGAGTATTATCTAAACACTGAATGGCAATATTATTTGGGTGATTAAGTATTATCTCTCAGAAGTAGGCATCCCTCACCTTTCCAAGAGGTATATAGCTGACTAGCAAATACAAAACTAGTCAGCTATATACCCCTTGGAAAGGTGAGGGACAGTTCTGGCCACTGTGTCCCCTAGCCAAGGGTGCACCACCAAGGAGGCCAGATGAGGCGATCGCCTCAGGCCAGGTAGGCGCAAGAGGGGGGCATCAGACGGGCCATGGGCAATGAGTGCTTTCATTGTGGCAAAGGGGTTAGGTTAAGAAATTGACCGGGGAAGGGGGGGGTGGCGCCGTTTTAGTTTTCGCCTCAGGCAGCAGAAAGGCTAGGTGCACCCCTGCGCCTAGCTGTAGCTTATACGCAATGTTCACCATACAAGTAAAGACGCTCGCACATGTGGATGGAGCCTCGGACTCTCACTACCTTCAGTCTGAACCCTGCACCAGGTAGAATATTCATGCCGTATAGACTTTCTCAAGAAACCCTTTGACTTTCACTCAGAGACTTTGCTTCTGTCCTTTAGGTGTCAGGTTTACTGAGAACAAAGACTTGTCTGTGTTTGTCCAAGTTCAAGGTGCGGTAAAGCCCAAACACAGATGTTACGGAAGTAAAGAAGAAGCGGTAAGCTGTTGTCATATTATAGAGATAAAATAATTCCCTGGAGAGAGACAGCGCTGTATCGTCCTCTAGATCAATAGGCCGGGGAGATTATGTGCATCTAGCCCTTCTGCATGACAAAGAGCAGACTAATCAGTCACTTGTGGAAAGCACAGGAATCTGGCGGCCGGCGGTGGCGCACAAGTTTTATGTCTTGCCTCAATGTGTCATTATTTAAGCAGGTTTCGGGCCGTGAATGATGCTATCTCACTTCCCCTTTACTTTATGACCACTGCTAAATGTATTACTTGCCTGGCGAACAAAGGTAATCCGTCAAGATGGGTAAAAATTGGGAGAACTAAATCACAGATGGGAACCTGACTCGATGGTTTATTTTTTTTCTTTAAAAAATAGTTACTAGACCTGTTTTTGTGTTCTAGTCTACAAGTGAATGTGAATATGGTAAGTATTAACCACTTCACATCCTGGGCCATTTGCCCCCTTCCTGACCAGGCATAATTTTGCAAATCTGACATATCTCACTTTATGTGGTAATAACTTTGGAACGCTTTTATTTATCCAAGCCATTCAGAGATTGTTTTCTCGTGACACATTGTACTTCATGATAGTCATAAATTTGAGTCAATATATTTCACCTTTATTTATGAAAAAATCCCAATTTCTTTAAAAAATAGCAATTTTCTAAATTTCTATTTCTCTGCTTTTAAAACAGAAAGTGGTACCTCATAAAATATTTATTACTTAACATTCCACATATGTCTACTTTATGTTGGCATCATTTTGGAAATGTCATTTTTTTTTTTTAGGACGTTAGAAGGCTTAGAAGTTTCAAGGAATTCTTGCCAATTGCCAAAACCCACTTTTTAAGTACCAGTTCAGGTCTGAATTCACTTTGTGGGGCTTACATAGTGGATACCCCCCATTGTAGAAACTACACCCCTCAAGTTACTTAAAACTGATTTTACAAACTTTGTTAACCCTTTAGACGTTCCACAAGAATTAAAGAAAAATGGAGATCAAATTTAAAAATTTCACTTTTTTGGCAGATTTTCCATTTTAATCCAATTTTTTTCTTTAACACATCGAGAGTTAACAGCCAAACAAAACTCATCATTTATTACCCAGATTCTGTGGTTTACAGAAACACCCCACATGTGGTCATAAACTGCTGTATGGGCACACGGCAGGGCGCAGAAGAAAAGGAGCACCACATGTTTTTTAGATGCCATGTCCCATTTGAAGCCCCCCTGATGCACCCTTACAGTAGAAACTTTTAAAAAATGACCCCATTTTGGAAACTAGGGGATAACGTGCCAATTTTATTGGTACTATTTTTGGGTACATATGATTTTTTTGATCATTCATTATAACACTTTATGGGGCAAGGTGGCCAAAAAATTGGTTGGTTTAGCACAGTTTTTATTTATTTATTTTTACAGCGTTCACCTGAGGGGTTCGGTCAAGTGACCTTTTTATAGAGCAGATCGTTACGGACGTGGCGATACCTATTTAAGTTTTACACAATAATAGCATTTTTGAAACCAAAAAAATGATGTTTTTGTGTCTTCATGTTCTGAGAGTTATAGTTTTTTATTTTTTGAGCGATTTTCTTATGTAGGGGGTCATTTTTTGCGGAATGAGGTGACTGTTTTATTGGTACCATTTTGTGGGACATACGCCTTTTTGATCACCTTGATGTTCCACTTTTTGTGATGTAAGGCGACAAAAATAGCTTTTTTTGACACAGTTTTTATTTTTTTATGGTGTTTATCGGACTGGGTGGATCATTGTGACAAAACGCTCCAAAGAAGCTCAAGAACTTTTTTGAGTGTAGGGTGTTTTTCAGCGCGTTCAAACGCGCTGTAAAACGCTCAAGTGTGAACCAGGGCCATAGAGAAGCATTGGTTTTCATGTGTTGAGCGTTTTACAGCGCGTTTGAACGCTCTGTAAAACTCTCAGGTGGGAACCCAGCGTAAGTTTTGCCCTGCTGTCACTGACAGCGGGCAACCCGATCAGAAGCTGCACGATTAGCGTGCAGCTGCGATCTCTGAATGGACGTTCTAAAACGTCCATTCAGAGATAGAGAACCACCTCCCAGACGTTTAGTCTATGGGCGGACAGGTGGTGGTTAATAAAGGGGAATTCAGGAACCAGGAGGCATCATAAGGGATTTGGGGAATACAATATCCCCTTATGTAGAACCCCTTTTTTGTACATTATCAGACAAACACAAGTGGGGTCAATTATTAAGACTGGTGTTTTAGACGGTGATCTTAATACCCCTGTGCTAACTTAGGCGCATCCACCGCCGGCCTCCCTTGCTGGCGTAGATTTAGATTATTTAGATCTATGCCTAAAACAGGCGTATAAAATGATAAATGAGATGGACCTGCCAGCCCGCCCATGTCACGTCCCCTTTTTATTTAGACCTGTGGCATGGAAGGGCAAGAAGTCACAGATTTGGCTACAAATCCCCTTTGTGACCAAATCTGCAACAGATATACTCCAAAAATTGGCGTATATCTATTCATAAATGACCCCCAAAATTTGTATCAGCAGCCAATTGGGGGAAGGAAAGTGACAACCATTCCTAAACAACTATTCACAGTTTATAAGATTATAGCATATCTCTCAGATATTCCATCCATCAGTGGGTCACCCCTGTCCTTATAATGAAGGAACTGCAATGCCGATGCAGCGCCACATCCTCTTAACAGTTTTTCCGTGCATAGCAAAGCCCTGACCTCATTCTGCAGGCAACTGAAGCACAGTGCCACACCAGTGCAGCTGCCATTTCATTCTCTGCATCATTGAGGGGGGGGAGGCGGGGATCCCAGAATTGGGACCTTAACCGGATCGTAAACTTTTGTTTCCATTCAAATTAACACTTTACTTCACTCCAAATCTTATATACTGTGTTATACCTATTGCAAGTTACTTGAGGGTGAAGCATGACTCCAAAAAGAGACCCCCAGTGAGATGTTGCCCTATCGGGTATCAATTTTCCCTAGTGGTAATGTGAAGTGGTCTTTCATCCTTAGAAAAAAATTGGTTGTAATGGGCTCAGAGTGGCTTAAAAGAAAAATAATTTAACCACGATCGCTTGCTTCTGCCGATCCAGCACTGGCCAGGTGCCCACTGCTTCCTGCTTCTCCTGTGACGAACAGGAAATGCCCCCTCAGCCAACCACTGACTGAGGTGGGTCACCACTAAAGCCAGTGTTTAATTGAGAGGGCATTTCCATCGTGTCAAGAGTGAAGCAGGAAGTGAAAAGAAGTGAGGACAGCAGCACCAGAACAGCAGAGGATCGGTGAATATCATGTTTTTAAGTCACTCTGAACTCTTTAAATAAGAATAAGATGTCTAGCTGAAAATCACTTTCTTAATTCAGACAGTTGTTAAGAATGGTTGTCACTTTCCTTCCACCTGTTGTTGAAGCTCATATGAGGTGGGTGCAACACTTGAGCACCAGGGAAAGCTCCTCCCAGCCTAAGGCAAGAACTTGGGGACTATCAGCGGACCCCCTTCAAAGAGAACACACCCCTGGGTTCTTATAACCACACCTACTTCAGAGTACACACCCCTGAGGTATTATAACCACACCTACTTCAGAGTACACACCCCTGAGGTATTATAACCACACCTACTTCAGAGTACACACCCCTGAGTGGTTATAACCACACCTACTTCAGAGTACACACCCCTGAGTGGTTATAACCACACCTACTTCAGAGTACACACCCCTGAGTGGTTATAACCACACCTACTTCAGAGTACACACCCCTGAGTGGTTATAACCACACCTACTTCAGAGTACACACCCCTGAGTGGTTATAACCACACCTACTTCAGAGTACACACCCCTGAGTGGTTATAACCACACCTACTTCAGAGTACACACCCCTGAGTTGTTATAACCACACTCATTTCTCAGCCTATAGCAATGCATACAAAATTAATAACGTTAAAGAAATGACTGAATTCTTTAAACTGTTGGCCGCTATAGATCTCATGAGATCACTTTATATGGTGTCCATCCTATTACTGAGTGTGAAGCAGGAAGAAATGTGCTGCTGCCTGCACGCCTTTATCTTGGTGGAGAGGCTTCACTAAGGAAGTGTGTTGATACCTGTTATTTCTGATAATACAAGGATCAGATGGAGAGATGGTGTCCTCTGTATGCTATAATTGTATGAATCCGTCTCCTGCCGTGCATAGTTGTGTGGGCGTGCTTGTTAAACCTCTGCTTCAGAAGGAAATCTGCCTTCTCGTACTATATATATATTTATATTACACATCTCTGCATCTATCTATGTATATGTAATGGAGAAGCTCCATCCTGTGAGCGCACTAGAAGTTCCTCTTACATTCACCACCCACAATGGGCACAGATCTTTATATTTTTACCTTTACTTTATCCAGTTATATTAGTAGAAGGAACAAAGCTACTGAGCGATGATTGCAGAGAAGCAAGTTGGCTTCCGGGGCTGGTAAAGGGGAGGATTAAAGGTGGAGGGCTTTTGTATTTGGCTAGAAATTAGGAGGCAGGGATTCGGATAGGTGTGTAACTGGTGCAAAGGGATGGGTTAGGCTTGGACTGGCCCACCAGAGTACCTCCAGGGGGCCTAAAACGAAAAACGCAAAAAACTGAAAATGTATGTCAGGAAGGAGTTAATTACACACATATACATAAGTATTTTGGTCCCTGTTTGGAAAATGTTAAATATTTTTTGTGGGGCAATCCCTTTAAGGACGATGATGTTCTGGGCTCTGTGTGCGACAGTGCTGTTCTTAATGGAAGGACACAACTGGGCAGTCGTTTTCAGTGATGCCCCACAGTGGCCAAGGTGTAATTCAGGTGCAGATAGGGCTTAGCTGGTATGTGGGCTTGGTTCACAGCTGGGGGGGTAGTCGTACCCCGAATGGCCGTGGGTCAGAGATGTGATTTGAGTCCGGCCTCTTAATATGTGTTTCCGAAGAGGTATGTTTAAAAACACAAAATAATAAATACCATAAATATCTTGCGTGGAGTTATTCGTATATCACCTATAACGCTCAAAAAGCTACCACACAAGTAATTATAATCAATTAATCCTTTATTAGACATCCATTTACAATACATTAGTAAAAATTATTACAAAAAGCAGCAGCCATGGGAACACAGAAGTGTTACAGAAAAATTTAAAACGGAGTGAGCTCCAGACCATGAGGGACTAGTATACCCACAATTTAATCAGCATCAGATAAGTGGGGCTCATATAGCAAAGTGCACACAGGATATCAATTACGATGCACCTGCAAGCACTATCCGTGCACAGCGGTGTGAGCCTTCGTGCACCCCTACAAAATGAGGCTGCTAAGGAGAAAGAGTACATACAGTCGCATATCTTACTGACCCAGTCTGGAGCAGCCGCCCGACCAGCGTTTCGCTTCACGCTTCCTCTAGGGGCATGCCCGTGATTATAATCCTGTGCTGATTGGACTGTTCCTTATCATTTTTTGTGGATTTCCATGCAGTAATGGGAAGAGAGGACGTGCAGTAAACTTCCATTACTCTGGTATGTAAATCCCTGTAGTGAAGCAGGGGACAAAATTGTGAAAAATTATAGGATAGTTGTGGGGTGTTTCTGCACTAGGTCGAGAATTTCGAGGGGCATTCGGGTCATGGTTTAGTTAGAAATCTGCCTCTGGTGGGGCTTAGGGCCTCTTTCGCTGTATTAATGTGCAGGTGAGAAGCATGTTGGGACTATTTCTACCAGGGGCCTCCCAGGGAGGGGAACGTCCAAAACGGTCCACAAACTGAACTGGACCCTCAGTGGGGAGCATCTATTACTACTTTCCCACACTGTAAGGAGAAAGCTCTGCCATCTTCCTAGGACTCTGTAATCATGTTCCCTGAAATGCTAAGACCCTGGCTGCCGTATTGTCTGTAGGTTATGGATTTATATGTAGGCCCACATGGCCTCTTCTCTGTGCTTTCTGCGGTTGATCTATCATTAATACTGTTTTATTCCACCTCCCGGTAAGTCTTGTGTGGTCTCCTCTCGATGGACACCATCTTTCCATCTTCTCCGGAATCGTTGATTAGTCGGGTTTTACCACGACAACTGGATGCATGTTGTCTGTATCTGTATCATCCAGCAGAATGTAATGAAATGTCACCGTACCGGGGCAGATGAAGGCAGAGAGCGCCATATGTCATGGGGCTGGTAGGAGATGATGGCTGTCTGAAGAGATGGGTGATGCAAGTCGTCACTAAGAAAGATGGTAAAAATGCAGATTTCAGTGGCGGGGGCTGATTTATTACATATTTGTAAAGGAAGCAAAATCTAGGAATCTGATCTCTTTATTGCACAGTTTTATCGTTTAACATATTCGCCCTAAAACTGGATTGTTTATTATTATACAATGTATATCGTGTATCAAACGGCAGATCTGTGCTGTTCTCCTTCGCTCACAGAGGATTGTGTGGGCTGGATAAAACTGTAACAAACCCCCAGCTGAGCCTCCGTATCTTATTAAGAGTATTCCTGTTCACTGACAACAGAGATCTTGAAAATGGTGAGGACTGAAATACAAAGTGTATTAGAAACTTTGCAGAGGACACCTATTTAGATGTCTTATGACCTGATACCTAGTACTAGCAAGTACACAACAAAAGCTATGATTGAGGGTGCTTTCACGCGAACCGCAGATCCGGAAAACACTGCATCATGTTTCAGACTCGCTGACTTCAATGGGTACGCAATCCGCATGTTATGGCCAAAAATAGGACATGTCATATGCTTTGCGCTGCAGCCGCACAGACCTTTAAAAGGGTTGTCCGGGTTCAGAGCTGATCTAGACATACCCCCGTTTTCACCCCTCCGGCCCCCTGGATATGAGCATCGAAGCATTTCATGCTCTGATGCTCCCCCTTGGGCTTTTTTGTTTACACTGGCAGAGGCTTCTGCCCAGCAGTGTATTCAGTGACATCAAGCGGTCTTACAGGCTAGGGCAGCGCTAAAGCCCGCCCATTAGTGCCGATGACGTCACCGGGCTCACTGCAGGATTGGCTGACTATCTATTCAGCTGGTCTGTATGTGCATGTTCATGGGGAAGGTGGAGGGTTAATGGCTGCCCTCCCATACACATGCATGCTTGGATTGGCTGAGGGTACATGTGATGTCGATTAGCCGCTTCCAGACGCCTCTGGTGGCAGTTGGTCTTCCATAAAAACAAAAGGATCAGGCATGTTGAAATGTAACAGCCCGATCCGAATCTGGATACTCCTGTAAACAGTAGATGGGATGGCTGACATGAATCCAATATGTATGGCCAGCCTCAAGTCAGTCACTTGTTGTGGTCGAATCTTTCTTTTCCATCATGTCGCATGGGTTTTAATAATAAGACGAGTGGAGACGGTGACGCGGCGACAATGAGTTAACCTGGACTTATTAGTCAGTGGAGAAGATGAGGGTGATTTTCATAATTGATCTCTGTCCACATGCCACATTGCAGAATTACATGAGATGTGTAAATATGGCACATCTCACCTCCAGCCCCTTTCAGCATATTTCAGGGGGAGAAATGATGAACAGCGAGATGATGAGACTGAGTTTACCCAGTAAATGAATGGTGAGATTATATTACGGAGACATAATTGATTCCTGTGGCGTAAATGAGGTAGGCATTGTTCAGTGGTGCTCCCTGTAGCGCCTTGCAGCTTCTGAAATATCTTCTCAGAGATGATTATTTTATGCCATTATAGAATGATGTTCTTACTTACATGGCACTATCATATTCCGTGGTACATAGAGTGGCATCCCTCACTGTCCCCCTGGTGTTTACAAGCCGAATTCCAAATTATCTACTGTATCCGAGAAAATCGTAGAACCTGAGGAAACCCGCACAAACATGGAGAGAACATAGAAAATATGTGCAGAGGGTACATGTGGTTGGATTTACATCCAGGACTCCAGTGGTGCAAGGCAACAATGCGAACCACTGAGCCACCAAGCTGTGCGTGAAGGATGTAAGATGCAATCCAGAGCTCATCTGCTGCCTCTCCAATCTCAAGGAGCCAGAGGCGGATCTGTCTGTGCCCCTACCACATTGTCTCCACCCACAAAAAGTGCCTTCAAGATGTTGGAGATGTTCCTTCTGCATATTCCGGGTTGTACTGGCCATTACATAAGTCTTTATGTGTAGTGGCCTAATATCCGGCAGAAAGTGTCCGGATCCCATTATATTGAATGGGGATATGGCAGTGCACGGTGGCTATGCTGGATACAGTGAAGCTCCGCTGGAACAGACTGCAGGAGTTCACAGCGCAGGTGTGAACGCGGCTCAAAAATAAGCCTATCAGTATGTTTTTGGAGTGTAGGAGGAAATCCACCAATCACTGGGTGAATGTAGAAACACCGTGCAGATGTTGCCCTAACTTGGGTTTGAATCAGTCAGTTTAAAGGGCATCTGTCAGCAGTTTTGTACCCATGACACTGGCTGACCTATTACATGTGCACTTTGCAGCTGAAGGCATCTGTGTTGGTTCATTGGTCATATGTGGCCGCATTGCTGAGAAAAATGATGTTTTATTATATGCAAATGAGCCTCTAGGAGCAACGGGGGCGTTACCATTACACCTAGAGGATCTGCACCCTCAATCCCACTTAGATTGACTCAGGCAGTGGAAA
The DNA here is from genome assembly GCF_014858855.1 of Bufo gargarizans. Classification (NCBI taxonomy): domain Eukaryota; kingdom Metazoa; phylum Chordata; class Amphibia; order Anura; family Bufonidae; genus Bufo; species Bufo gargarizans. The sequence goes on from NC_058089.1 coordinate 119,072,872, forward strand.
TATCATTACGCCTGCCTGGCTCTGTCAATCAAAGTGGTGAGAGTGCTATAGTTGCAGAGAGAGCAGAGCCTCTAGGTGTAATGGTAACGCCCCTGTTGCTCTTAGAGGCTCATTTGCATATGTTAAAACTTGATTTTTCTCAGCAATGCGGCCACATATTAACATGGGACAAACACAGATGCCTTCAGCTGCACATGTAACAGGTCAGCCAGTGTCATAGGGACAAATCTGCTGACAGATGCCCTTTAATATTTTTGTCAAGCTTTGATTTCTTTTGGGGGGGTTGATCTACTTTTCCTATATGATTATCCAAAATCAAATGGTTTCATATAATTGTCAGATATTTAAAAAGGACCTTTCATGTTTTTTTTATTAATTGAGATAAATACCTTTACTTGCCGGGTACCCCCTACTGATGCTCCCACCCTGCCTGATTTTTAAAATATCGCACCTACGCCCCCCGCTGTGCCCCCCTGCACTTTTCCCGCTCAGTATGCTAATACTGAGCATCGGTACAGGGAGGAGGAGACGCCAGGGTTTCTCAATGGGCGTCTCCTTCTCCCTGGCTGTGCCGCGGTCCAATCACAGCGGAGAGCCTCACAGCCACGGAGAAGGAGACGCCCATTGAGAAACCCTGGTGTCTCCTCCTCCCTGTACCAATGCTCAGTAATAGCATACTGAGTGGGAAAAGTGCAGGGGGGGGGGGGGCGTAGGTGCGATATTTGAAAAAATTTGGCCGGGTTGGCATCATCAGCCCCCGTAAGTAAAGGTATTTATCTCAATTAATAAAAAAACATGAAAGGTCCTCTTTAAGTGAATGTTATAGCACTAAAATGCTAAAGGCAAGCACTGAGCGGATACAACACTAAATCGTTAAAACAGGAAAAAGCGCAAAAAAATTAGACCTTTGTGGTTTATTTTTTATTTTGGATGAAGTAAGTTTTGCAGCCAGCGTTCATCGTCCTTCTTCTCTCGGTCTCCCTGGATCCTGGTAATGGCTTGTTGCCTGTAATTAATTGGGGTTGACTATCTAAACATGTCAGGGTCATCCGTCTTTCACCAGGAGAGTACATTGTCATATTTCTTCTTTGCCTCTTCCAGCCTTGAAGTCCATCAATCTCTTATCTCATCTTCCCAGCTCTCATTTAGTGTCAGATCAAGCTGGAACGAGGCTGCGAGGAATCGCAGCAGAATCCCGGTCTCCGACTCCAACGTGGTACCTTATCCAAAAAGTTTTTGTTATTTTGCTGTGCGGTTGCCATGCTGAAGAGGGCCATTTGCATCTAATCCCACATCCTCTACCTCATCAGAAGACAGGGCTGTGTTGTAGATAAGGAATGAATGATGTCTCTGACCATCAACTCTCTACACACCACGAGGCAATTCAATTAGAGGCAGTCAGTCTGGATGGAAACTGTCATTGGGTCATGAAATATATTCTGCTGCCTAATCGCCTGGACGCGGTAATTTTATGCATTTGGACAAGCATTAGGATTTGTTCCCCACCTCATAATCTTCGTTAGTATGCAAATCTCAGCCCATCTGACAAGCACCCCCCTCCCCCATTCTCTCCGCTGTCAGGTTGTTTTCTTTGTCTCTTTGCGAAGCCTCATGAATTTCATTAAGAAAGTAGATTACAATCATGCTCGAGACACCAGCTTAGTGCGGCAGACATGCTCGAGTGAATGATATAATCGGTTTAGCTATACCTAATAGTCACATAATTATATTTGGTTAATAAGTCCTACTTCCAAAACAGCGGAAGGAGACTGTAGGGGTCTTAGTACTGTAGGGGTGTTAAGGCTGAGTTCACACACTTCACCCTAAGTTCACACCTGAGCGTTTTACAGCGCGTTCCTACGCGCTGTAAAACGCTCAACAAGGAGAAACCAATGCTTCCCTATGGGAATGGTTCTCACCTGGGCGTTTTACAGCGCGTACGATCGCGCTGTAAAATGCCCGACGCTCAAACAAGTTCTTGAGCTTTTTTGGGGCGTTTTGTCGCGCGTTCCCGTACATAGATATTCGGGAACGCGCGACAATGTGTGTTCGCCTGTCTCTGTATGCACGATTGTAAACGCCGGTACAATCGCGCATACAGAGCGCTCCTTTCGGGACGCTCAGGTCTGAACCCAGGGTCAGTTATTTCCATCAGTTATTGTAAGCCAAAACCAGGTTCGGGTCACAAACACAGAACAGTTGCAGATCTTTCCATTACACCTGATCTCTGAGTAGGCTTCACTACTGGTTTAGGCTCACAATCAGGGCTCATGCACACGGCCATTATCCAGCCGTTCCCGTATTGTGGCCCGTAAACAACAGGTCCGCAATATGCGGGCACCAGACGTGTGCACCCCGCATCATGGATGCACACTCATTCACTTGAATGGGTCAGCAATCTGGAAGGTGCGCTGCAGAACGGAGGCACGGACCGCCACGGAAACACTACGGAGTGCTTCTGTGGGCTTTCTCTCCGTGCCTCTGCACCGCAAAAAATACCACTGTCCACAACAGGACTCACAATCTAAGTTCCCTATCAGTCTGTCTTTGGAGGGTGGGAGGAAAACGCAGTAAGGGGAGAACATACAAACTCTGTCCTTGGTCGGAATCGAACCTAGGACCCCAGTGCTGCAAGGCACCGGGGCTATCCACTGAGCCACTCTCATGTAGTCTCTGATAGATGTGATCTGGCTATGCTTCCTTAGGGAAACTGAACTTAGGCTACTTTCACACCTGCGTTCGGGGCTCCGCTTGTGAGTTCCGTTTGAAGGCTCTCACAAGCGTCCCCAAACTGATCCGTCCAGCACTAATGCATTCTGAGTGGATACGGATCCGCTCAGAATGCATCAGTCTGGCACCGTTTGTCCTCCGCTCCGCTCAGCAGGCGGACACCTGAACGCTGCTTGCAGCGTTCGGGTGTCCGCCTGGCCGTGCGGAGGCAAACGGATCCGTCCAGACTTACAATGTAAGTCAATGGGGACGGATCCGTTTGAAGATGGCACAATATGGCTCAATTTTCAAACGGATCCGTCCCCCATTGACTTTCAATGTAAAGTCAAAACGGATCCGTTTGCACTATCATGGTAATGCAAACGGATCCGTTCTGAACGGAGCCACCGTCTGCATTAATATGAGCGGATCCGTTCAGAACGGATCCGATCGAACGCTAGTGTGAAAGTAGCCTTACTTATGCAGAAAGGGAGAGCTCAATAATTTATAATCAAAATGTAAAATGTGCGCAAAAAAAGGAAGAAATACCTAGTAGCAAAGTAATAGAGGCTTCTGTATTTTGCCTGGTGTTGCCCTTTAATTGTGTTCATATTTTCCCAGGGACATAAATTTCTTCAGTCACCAAGTATCTTTCAGTTCTTTTCCTTTCTTCTTCTTCTTTGGCTTTCTGTTGACGTGCCTTCTCTGTAGTGGATTCCCTCGTGTGGTTAATAAGTCACACAGACACCTATGTCTTTAGTTTGCCTGTATTTCAACAAGCCGGCTCTTCAAATATTTTCCTTGAATTAAGAAGACAGCAGGTGAATAAATCAGAAGAATGCAAATTGCTCCAGCGAGGAGATTCATCATAAAGCAGTGAATTCAAAAACACATCATTAAAAATATATTTCATATGATAATGGAGAAGCCACACTGGTCTGAAGACGCTGCATGGAGCTATAAATCTTGGAGGAGCTCGTAAAACTTGTATGTTTCTGCTGCATTTCTCCGCTGTGATTTGCTGCAGTGAATGGTATCAGCGAGGAGCAGCTTGTTGTGTAGAATCTACAGCTATTAAGTGGCGCCATTAAAGCAGTGAGCAAGAAAACCACAGGATCACATAGATGTCTTCTTGGAAGTAATCAGTGCATGCAGCTAATACAGGTGTGTGCCAAATTGAGACCGATGCACGTGATTTCTATTTGGTATAGATCGCCCCAGTGTTGGCAGTGTATCACGTTGTATCAGTAAATGGTTGTGGCCAGGGGACCCTAGTGAAAGAGTTCAGCTTGGCCCCCCTTCCCTCAGTGCTTTGTGGCAAGGGACAGGGGGCACCTAGCCTTTCTGCTGCCTGAGGCAAAAATTCTAATGGAAAATTCTCAGCCTACCCCTTTCTTTCCAGCCCTACTGTTGAAGACATACTTGGGAAACATTACATACAGCTCTACAAAACATACCGAATAATACAGCGCCACATACCTCTTACATCCAGTGATGGCTCTTCTGATGTAGACGTTCTCTTTCCTTATCGTCTCCATTTGGACCAGACCACCATGATGATTTCTTTCAGCCATCTCTCATCTCTGAACAGTTTGACAAACAGACATCTGAGTTTCCTACTTTTCCACGATCCTCCCACCTTCTGAACACCCCATCCTGCCACCCCCAATACTGTGCCCACTGTGCTCACCTATACTATACTGTAGAAACAATCCAAAATACTAGTACCATGCAGATGGTGTCCCGTTCGATAATTATTGGCACACAGTGCCCTAAATAATAACTGCGCCCAGCAAATAGTGTTCTAAAAACATAATGTCCCCCAAAAATAATTTTACTAAGCTGACGCTGTGCCAGGATGCCCCCATGGTAATAGTGCTCCCAAAAGTCTCACCAATAGAAATAATCATCTGCCAGGGTGCATAGTGTTAACAGTGCCCCCAGTAGTAATAATGTACCAATCAGAACCTATTATCAGACCCACATATGAAACCTCAAATCAGAACCCCATATCAGACCTCAAATCGGATCTCTATATCAGATCTGCAGAGCAGACCCTCTTATCACACCTCAGATCAGACCCTCATATCAGACCTCAAATGAGAACCCCATATCAGAACCCAATATCAGATCCTTAGATTAGACCCCCATATCAGACCTCAGATCAAACCCCTTTTAGACCTCCATGTCAGACGCCATTTCAGACCACAGATCATACCCCCTTTAGACCTCCATTTCAGACCACAGATCATACCCCCTTCAGACCTCCATGTCAGACCCCCATTTCAGACCACAGATCATAACCCCTTTAGGCTGAGTTCACACGAGCGTGACAGATTAGGTCCGGATGCGTTCAGGATGCGTTCAGTTAAACTCGCACCATTTTGCAAGCAAGTTCAGTCAGTTTTGTCTGCAATTGCGTTTAGTTGTTCAGTTTTTTCCGCGCAGGTGCAATGCGTTTTGATGCGTTTTTCACGCGCGTGATAAAAAACTGAAGGTTTACAAACATCTCCTAGCAACCATCAGTGAAAAACGCATTGCATCCGCACTTGCTTGCAGATGCAATGCGTTATTAACGCAGCCCCATTCACTTCTATGGAGCCAGGGCTGCGTGAAAAACGCAGAATATAGAACATGCTGCGATTTTAAAGCATTGCAGAAGTGATGCGTGAAAAAAAAACGCTCATGTACACAGCCTCATTGAAATGAATGGGTCAGGATTCAGTGCGGGTGCAATACGTTCACCTACTGCATTGCACCCGCGCGGAAATCTCGCCCGTGTGAACGCAGCCTTAGACCTCCATATCAGACCTCAGATCAGACACCTTTTAGACCTTCATGTCCGACTCCATTTAGACCTCTATATGTTAGCCCCCCCATCAGAGCTCAGCTCAGACCCAAAATAAATTCACTTACCTCTCCTGCCCCGCCGCTGCTCTGCAGGTCCGACGTTCTCTCCTGTAGTCACGCCACCTGGTCGTCTTCGGGCCCATGCTGCACTGTGACCTGACTGCGTACAACGTCAGGTCATAGTGCACACACTATGTCCTGGCGCTGTACACAATCGGGGCCTTGCAACGCAGCCCTGGAGACCCAGAGAAGACCAGGGTGAGTATAGCGCTTCACTCCCCGTGTCTTCTGGATACTAGTGAGCACTTCCATAATGGGGCCCGGTCACAAGTGCGACCGCTGCAACTCCTATAACCATGTAAGACGCAGGTCTGATACTGGCATGTACGATATGAAATTGGATTTAAATTAATCATGGAATAAAATCAACTATGACAAATGGAGTTGGGATTTACTGAAGATGACCAACCTGTAATTCATCCGTAGCGGAGATTTCTGCAAGCCGCGTTGTGACCACCCGTGCTAGGGGAAGCAATGCCACCTACTTGATCCTTGTATGGCAGCAGATACATTCCCTGCCATGGACCGGTAGGCTATCATTGTGTCACTGTACGGGGCCTCTGTGATCAGTTCTTACACTGGAGAATACCTCAGCAATACAGCATCTGATGGAGTATGCCATAGATGGCCTGTGTCACCTACATGCTACCCTTAGATATCAGCGGGATATGAAGATATGGCGCAGGAACAATTATTGACCGTAGTGTTCATGTGTTAAAGTGGCGTCACCGCTACAGCCGATGGTGAGAAACGGAGCTGGCTCTACTGTATAAGTAATGCTGACCTTTTTATTTTAGGCCATTTTCCAGCGTTGTTAAGGTTTGTTACTGAAATCAGACTACCCCTTTAAGTGTATGAGAAGATTTAGTACCATCTATGACGATCAATAAGGAATACAGATACGAAAAACATTGCAGTCACCTGCTTTGCCAATTTTAGAGGAGGTACTGCTGTTCAGATGATTATTCTCAGCACTGTAAATGTAAGTATTGACAGACTGGCACCCCCCACTGAATGTGCCCATGAGGATGAGGAGCAGACGTTAATGGAAATCGGCCAGGGATGCATTACGAGAGTCCTTTCTGAACTGGTTTGTGTTGAGATGTTTTCTTTGTTAATAATGGATCTATCCCTGGGTATATAGGGAAAGGCTGCAGAGGAAACAAGTAATACATACTGCATTAGGCGTGCACACGCCTGTATTCTACTGATGGCCAGTATGACACCTATAGACTTTTGGGGTTTTAATACCCCTTGCCCTGGCGTTGGATTCGCCAAAGTTATGTAGAGCCGCCGTCCTCTACATAACTTAGGTGCTGGCGTAGATTTAGATACTTTTCTATGCTTAAAACAGGCGTAGAAAATGATAAATGAGAGCTTCTTCCCCACCCATGCCACGTCCCCTTCCCCCACCCAATGAGAGCCCCTTCCCCCTTTTAGACCTGGCGTGAGAGGGGAAAAGTCGCGACTGAATATGCGAGAGAGATACGCCAAAAAATGATAATAAATGACCCACTTTATCTCTATGTGCCTCTGATTTAGACAAAGTCTCACATCACAAGTTCATATGGAATCAATGGTACATGGACCATTAGACCGCATAAGTATTGTTTGAATTTTGGGTGGAGTTCTGCAAACACAAGTGATTTAGAACAGGTCAGTGTAACATTGAGGTAGACACCCCCTAGAAGCCCTATTGTAATTATTAGTTACTGTGTTATAGATGAGTGGTGCTGCTGATACAGAGTAAATTATATGGAGACTAAACTCTGATCAACAGCGCCCCTAGTGGTCACGTCATTGTAAGAACACCCCTATGTGAATAAACCTTTGTAAATCCTTGAGCCTATCAAACCTCATGAATGAGAGTTGAAGGGTACAATCACATGTGGTGGGTACGCTGTGGGTTGTCCACAGTGGAACTGTCAGCGCAGCGGAAAATCCGCTGTATAAAGCAGAGTAGTGCACGGGATTTTAAATTATCTTATCCACAGACTACAGAAAATCTCTGCAACAGAATCCACAAATACCACATTCCCCGCATCATAAGATACGCTTAGGTTTTAGAGGAGAAAAATAAGAATATATTTTTTTCATCTGACCCCTCATTCCTCATCGGACTTCACATCAGACCTAACATGGGACCCCCCCAAACCCTCATCAGGCCCCCATTGCTCATCAGACCTCAGATCACACCCTCATCGGGCCCCCATCAGACCTCGGATGAGACATAAATAAATGAACTTGCCTCTCCTGCTCCGGACAGCATCTCCACTTGCAGTTCCACTGCGCTCCTCCTGCGCTCACCACTCCCTGGTCTTATTCTGCCGGCGCTGCGCTGCACTATGTTATGACGCTGCACAGGGTCAGGACATAGTGCGCGCTTATGCTATGTGACGTCAGAAGAAGACTAGGGAGCGGTGAGTACAGCCAGACTTAAGGAGTGCTGTATTCTCTGCTTTCTGGTCCTACTGTGCTCTAGTGACAGCTTCCATAATGGAAGCACTAACTAGTAGTCACTTCATAAGACGCAGTGCGTCTTATGGTGAGCGAACTACGGTACCCGTGTCTGTATCTTCTGGACAGACCGTGGCGCCCCTGACCCGTACTGACTGCACCATAGTGGTTTATGATACAGTCAAACGTTCATATGTGATTGCGGGTCTGTTCTCACATAATCATGTGAGTACAGTACAATAGATCCACAACCAGATAGGAACTATCATAAATCACTATGATGCTGTCAGTTTGGGTCAGAGGAGCTGTCGTTGGGCCAATCAGGGTCATGTGAATCGGCCCTAAGAATTTGTTGGGGGGTTTTGCGTAAACTGCTCAGGATTTAAATCCATACTGCGGTCAGGTCTCCATCACTTTGCTGGTACTGTACAGCGCTGCGGACCTGCCACAGGCCCATCCTGCATGTCCGTCCTTGTGGACATAACCTGTTTATCCCTGACAGCAGAGCTAAGTCATATCCATGTTTTTTTTGTTATTGTGACAATGACCGTCGATCTTAAGTATCCTTGATCTGATTACATAGTTGAATCGGGTTTACCAATATGGATTAGTCTGCCAACGAGAATCTTCTTGGAACGTGACCTATATAATAAAAGAAGGGATGAGGCTGAACGTATAGAAAATCGTTAAGTCTCTGTTAGGTGCACACAACAGACGTGTAATCTCTGGTCAGGTGTAGAACCGCATCCCCATACAATGCTGCAGAAGGGGTTATTTATACTGCCCCACCCCCATATTAATGTATATACAACCATTTACAGGGAATTGTTTTCTTGTGCCGCCAGCAGGTGGGAGAATCGGGCATAAATTAGATTTATTCTGTGGCAGTGTCCAAGGTCGTCACAAAGTCGCCTCCTGTCCGCCCGGCTGACACCTTCCATGTCTCATGTTGTTTTTGGGATCCCTCATTAATCCATATTACTTTTCCTGACTCCACTTTCTGCCCTTTCCTAATCTTTACAATGAAAATAAATTATTTACTGCTTGGAGAGAGGAGAAAAGGTCACTCTGTGTGGCCACTTCCATTCATGTCAGGTTAAACAGCTGAGGGCTGGAGCCCCCTCCTGCTTCTGAAAGAAAATGAAGTGTTTCTCGCTTCAGCAATGGAAAAAATTGCCATGAAATTACAGACCCCCTAATGTCTGGATACGTTCCTGGGGACAGAGGAGGGCATGCTCGGTGGCTGCAAATATAATGGTGCCTGACCACTCCAAAAAATAAAGTAAGCCTCTGGTTTTAAACAGTACTTTTTGCAATTTGCTATTCAGATTAGCTCTCCTCCAAGAGAAAGAAAGCTGTAGTGCCACCTAGTGGAGGTAGCTACTCTCTAATCAATGTCTGACCAGTCCTGCCACAAAACTGAAGATATTAGCCAAACCCAGAGCCTTCCCCAAAAAGAAAAAGCACGTGGGTTCTGGTCCCAATTAAGTACAGAGCATCGTGCTTGGATGGCTAGGCGATAGGTCAGACTTTAGGGTAGCTATTTCCACTAGGTGGCACTACAGCAACAGCTTTACTCTTGGAGGAGAGAAAATCTGCATATTCTTTCTCCCAGGAAAGTTTGCCTGGCGTAAAGGACAACCTCCTCCAGTTCTGGCGCTCTCCACAAGGACAAACCAGGTAATAGACAGTAACTTAAAAAATAAGTTGATCTACAAAGTGCCTCTTACTCCATTCACATCTAAAGCCACACAGGTCTTTTGTGGTTCTTGCCTAGTTTGTTGCATGACCCTACAGCTCACTGCTGCCCCCTGCTGTTATCTATAGAGATTACATTCATGAATGTGGGCAATTGGTTCTAGATTAGAATGACATTGCACCTTGTCCTTGCTGTAAAATGCACCAATGTTTGGCACACCTAGTTTCCAAAAAATCCACTGCATCTTGCTCCCCAAGGTGAGCATTGTTGAGCATACAGACTAAGATATCTGCAAGTCTCTAAGATACCTGTCTTATCACAGCTACTTCCTTCATGGGCAGAAGCAATACAATTGAAGAGTAGGGAAGCCGCAGGGAGCTCAGATACAGTAGTTACCATGGGAATCCTTGAGAAGACACAAGAAATGTTCACTGCGGCTGCTTCTCCACTCATAGAGCGGCCGCCCTGTTATATCTTAAGATTGTCCCACTTATATGAAGGCACAGGTCCCATGATGTAAATATCCTGGATTTACCATTCTGAAACCTCCCAACTTTTGAGAAGGCCAAGGAAGGACAAAAGCAGTGCGCACGTGCTGCGGCAAAAATTGTTTACACTAAGCCACACCACTAACGTATTACATTGTATTGTACAGTGACAATAAAGGCATCTTATCTTAACTCTGCTATACACCTATCTATACACGTCCAATCCAGCCCAGTCCTCTTTGTGCCCCCACACAGCAGTGTTTGCTCTTTAATGTCCTCCTTAAAATTGTTTCCCCCTTAGTGCTCCACTTACAGTAGTGCTGCCCCTACTGCACCCCATTCAGCAGTGCTGTCCCAATAGTGCCCTCTTACAGTAGTGCTGCCCCCACAGTGCCCTCGTACATTAGTGCTGACCCATAGTGTTTTCTTACAGTAGTGCTGCCCCCATAGTGCTTTCTTACAGTAGTGTTGCCCCTTAGTTCCCCCTTACAGTAGTGCTGCCCCATAGTGCTTTCCTACAGTTGTTTCCCCTTAGTTCCCCCTTACAGTAGTGCTACGCCCATAGTGCTTTCTTATAGTAGTGTTGCCCCTTAGTTCCCCCTTACAGTAGTGCTGCCCCCATAGTGCTTTCCTACAGTAGTGTTGCTCCTTAGTTCCCCCTTACAGTAGTGCTGCCCCATAGTGCTTTCGTACAGTAGTGTTGCCCCTTAGTTCCCCCTTACAGTAGTGCTGCTTCCATAGTGTTTTCTTGCAGTAGTGTTGTCCCTTAGTTCCCCTTACATTAGTGCTACACCCATAGTGCTTTCTTACAATAGTGCTACCCCCATAGTGCTTTCTTACAGTAGTGCTACCCCATAGTGCTTTCTTACAGTAGTGATGCCCCATAGTGCTTTCTTACAGTAGTGATGCCCCATAGTGCTTTCTTACAGTAGTGATATCCCCATAGTGCTTTCTTACAGTAGTGATGCCCCCATAGTGCTTTCTTACAGTAGTGTTGCCCCTTAGTTCCCCCTTACAATAGTGCTACCCCCATAGTGCTTTTTACAGTAGTGCTACCCCTATAGTGCTTTTTTACAGTAGTGCTACCCCCATAGTGCTTTTTTACAGTAGTGCTACCCCCATAGTTTTTCTTACAGTAGTGCTACCCCCATAGTGCTTTCTTACAGTAGTGCTGCCCCTTAGTTTCCCCTTACAGTAGTGCTGCCCCTATAGTGCTTTCTTACAGTAGTGCTGCCCCTATAGTGCTTTCCTACAGTAGTGTGCCACAAGATACCACCCAGTGATGTATAATTCCAGTTGATATACCAGCGCTGCAAGCAGCATGGTAAAAGCCGGCGTCTTGACTAAGAAGCGCCGTGAGAATTGTAGGTTTATAAATCGTTCCTTGACATAAATATTCCAGAAGCATAATGATAAGTGTCAAGCACTGCCCAAATCCCCCTTTATTTGAGCTCCGCCAACAGGATTACTCCTCGCAGCGTGCCCACGATGAATTACTGTTACCGTGTTTTGATCTCGGCAGGGGACACCGTGGGTATTAATCATATTATTAGGTAGAATGGCATTTAATCCCGCAGAGCGCGTTTGGTCTGGAAGAATAGTTGGTATCTGTCGGGTGGACGGGATCCGTACTTCATACCTTGCCTAATGCTCGGCGGTGTTTGAAGGCGTCCCTGTCTTTTCTAGTCTTATCTCGCCATCGCTTCTCTATTTTGCTATTTTGTGTGATAGGATTCTTGGCAGGAAGCTAAGCGTCTTGACGTTATCGTGTCCTATTTACGCGCGGCCTTCCTTAGACCCTACGCTTTAGCCGGCGCCCCAGTCAGGCATTGTCTCGTATAAGAAAAGCTGCCTCCATCCTGGATTATTCAGGGACACCTGAGAAGATAATGGCCCCCGCACATCTCTGTGGTTTCCAAATAACCGCCGGCTGTGATTTGGTTGAAGAAATTCTCCTGGACGCACGGAGACGCAGTCGTCCTCCTCATTTCTCCACTCGGTAAACAAGGAACATTCGGTAAAAATGAAGGAACTGAGCGCCGAGGGTTCAGCCACAAATAGAAAGAAGTCTCTCTGGGGTCAAAAAAATATTCAGTCTCAGAAGACTCCCTGCTTAGTGCCGTCTCTCGCTGCGTCAACCTACTTTCTTCTTACTTTCATGAAAACTTAAAAGACAACTTGGAAGAAAAAAATAAATCTGAAGCTCCCTGATATAGATCACTCACATCTTGTGATCATCTAAAGGGGACCGGTCTGCTCTCCCGCCATTTCTGAACCCCTCACCACCCCTGAAATCTCAGTTTTAGAAAATTATTGAATTCCACTCAATATAACCTTTTTGGATCAGTTTTTCTTATAATGCTGTGCCGTTCCTCTGTTCTTCCTCATATAAATGTATAAAATAAATTGACATTTGGGTGATGCAGTTGTGTGCGCGTACACATTACAGTCCGTGCTTGCAGTATTTTTCAGTGTAAGAACAATCCGCACACACGGGGAAAGGCAACACTCAGTCTATTTATCCACACGTTTCTAGGAGGAATAACAACCTTGAGGGGTCATGTAGTATAAATGAATGGGCCACCTTGTGAAAACATAGTCGTGCAAAGTATTCCCTGCGTCCGCTCTCCTCCCTGGCTACTAGGTGGGGGCCCCGTGCAGGACACGTCCCTCCGTGACTCTGTGTCTAGAAAATAGGGAATGGGATCCGTCAATGTCATGCACACATGCAAACTTTTTACTAGATTACTCCCACTGTGCAGTTCTGAAAATGAGAATAGAACGTCATAACCTGTCCATTCAGTGGAGGGTAGTAGATGGTTCTGTCAGCAGCGCAGAGTATTTCAGGAGACAGGTCACTGTCACATTGTGTGTGGCAGTCACCTGTCTACTCCTGGTGGGTGACGGCAGGGGCAGTATCATGATGAGAGGACAGTGATGGAGACAACTGGAAAGTCCAGGATTCCCAGCACCGCAGAGTATTTCTTGTGACACGAAGTGTCCTGTTATGGTTTTTTTTTTCTGTGATTTCAGAATCCGGAAGATGCCGGACTCTTCATAAAATCTGCCCCTGGTGTCCATGGCTCCATGATAATGATGTGACTGATGGATTTAAACTAGGAGCGTGCCAAGCATGCATCTTTATATCAGTAGGATAAGAGGTGGAAGGGTACCCCTGGCACCGCTTATCTCCATTGAGAGCAACGGTTCAGACAGGGAAAAATCTAGCCTCGCTCCAGCTTCCATTTAATTTCTCAAGACATGGATAATGGCTTAGTACTGCGGCAACGTCTTCTGAGATGATGAGTGGTGTGATACCTGACAGTGAAATAGTTGCTCTTAAGTGATGGCTGATTTATGGCTGTAATTATGTTCTGCGCAGGCTTCTAATTTGTTTTTCTCTTAATGGAGAATATCTACTGCAGGAAGACAGCATCTATAATGGCTCCGGAGGTGTCCTGTATACACAGCAATCATTTCTCTGGGCTTCTCAGAGGACCCCAAGGTCACACCCCAATAGTAAATCTGGGGCTATCTTCTGATGTGGAGCCTTTGCTCTGAAGATGTTACATTATGTAGGGGCTAAGACCTGGCTCATAGCATTAGCTGCTATACAGCCTGAGATACAGTAGGTGAAAGCGCTTCCTGTGTAACCACTGTACATGACCAGAGGGGGAAACATGGAGTTCTGTGCATGTTATTCCCTCCTCCCCATCAGTCGTAGAGCATAGCTGATCAGATTTTCCAGAAAAGGAGTGAAAAGATGAGCGCATCCCTATCTAAACCTAATTACCTCATTGCATATTTGGTATCGCCATAATCTTACCGACCCAGAGAATAGCACGTTATTTATGTCCCCTGATGGGATAGTTGAGAAACATTCAAATGTTTGCTGGGGGGCCCCAGCTTTTCTAGTTATGCCTCTGACAGTGTGATTTCCTCTGACCTGTTGGCAACTAAAGGGGCGTACAACAAACTGGAAGGATTTTCTACTAGGTGCCAGCACATGCATTCTCTCATTGCTGATTAAACACTGAATTTAATTCCTAATTAAGGGGAATGATTTCCGTACTCGTTCTGACCAAATGAATACATTGTCCTCATAAGTTATTGCTCTTTCCAACGAATGGTTACATTCACTCACAGCAGGGGGGGGGGGGTTTATCAAGCCCTCTGTGCCAAAAAGTGTGCGCCCCTTTACACACTGTGCTTGCCACTATGCCTGTTTGCCCCAAAACATTTAAGATTGCCTGTGCCAGTTTTCTGGACAAGTAAGGCTTCTTTCACACCAGCGTTATTAGTTCGGTATTGCTGGATGTTACCACAATGTCCACCACCTCCATTGACTACAATGGGAAGTAGCAGAGATCCGGGGCTACCTGACATATATGCCAGGATTCGGTCGGACCAAAAGGAAAAATGCAGCAAGCTAGTAACGCTAGTGTAAAACTAGCCCAACGCCTGATATCAGTATCTCGCTGATATCAGATTCTGGTGCAAAGACCTTCCTAGATGTGATAAAATGAGGCTTCTCTGAAGATGAGGTTCTATGAGTTGGGTTCTTGGTAATGTCTCTGTGCATTACAGACTCGGCACCAGTGAAATGCAGATTTATTATTAAAGGGAACTTGTCATCAACTTTATGCCGACCTCACTAAGGGCAGAATAAAATAGTGACAGACATGCTGATTTCAGCAGTAGTTGCGGAGAACCAGCATCATAAACATTGCAGCCCAGGCCTTGAAAAGAGTCAAATCTACCTGAGAAGAGTCCTGGTTATTATAATCTCCTTCTCTCTCGCCCACCTGCTGATGATTGGCAGTTCTCTCCTAGAGAGAAAGAGAGAAAACTCGGTATTAGACGGTCAGTCATCAGCAGGTGGGCGGGAGAGCAGGAATTCATCAATAACCAGGACTCTTCTCAGGTGGCCGTGACTCTTTTCCAGGCCCAGTCTACAATGATTGTGATGTTGGTTCTCGGCAACCACTTACTTTTAAATTTTAAATGACAGACCGCTGAAATCAAGTCCCCTGTCTCTACTTTATTCTGCCGTTAGTATGGGCAGCATAAAGTTGATGACAGGTTCCCTTTAATTTGAAAGCACTATTAATTCCATGGTGCTGTACATCAGGAGGGGGTTAACACATACCGTACAAAACATAAAAATACAGTAAACTATTAAAGGACTGGTACAGAGGGGTGGAGGACCCTTCCTGGAAGAGCTTACAATCTACGAGGGAAGGGCATGCCTATTGCAGGTGGTAGGCTTTCATGAAGAGGTGGGTTTTCAGGTTACTCTTGATGTGTTGGGGGTAGTGAGCTCCAGAGGACGGGAGAGGCAGGGGAGAAATCTTGTAGTCAGTTCTGTGAAGGATGGGCGATTACGTGTGGGGGTGTATCGAGAAGGCAGGTCAGGGATGTAAGGAGGGGACAGGTTGTGGACGGCCTTATGTATAGTTATTAGTCATTTAAACTGAATTTGCTGGGCGATGTGGAGCCACACAGGAGGATGTTGCAGTAGTCCAGGCGGGCACGTATGAACATGGGACCAACACAGATGTCTTTAGCTGCCAAGTGCACATGGAACAGGTCAGCCAGTGTCATAGGTACAAAACTGCTGACAGATGCCCTTTCATCACTAAGATGTGAGTTAATGAAACCCCTTAGGGTACATTTGTGCTGTCACACAAAAAATGGGCGTGTAACAGCCGTTTTCAGAGCAATGAAAGTCTATGGGTGAAATCACATGTCCATTATTTTTAAAGCATAGTGTATACTGGGCAACGAAAAATAGGAAATGTTCTTTTTTTTTGGCTATTTTCATCGCCTGACAATCCCGGGATACGTCCAAATGGAACTGAAGCGGTACGGATTTCCATGTGGCCGTGTTTTCACAGTTACCAGCAACGTGGATGAGGTTTTAGACGCCTGCATTAGGCTGGAATGACATATGCAGTTTTTTTTTTTTTTAGCCAAAACCAGGGATGGATTCAAAAGCAATGGGAAATATAAAACGAGGACGTATACTCCTTCCTGCTGGCTTTGGCTCAGGAAACTGCATGTGTGACTCCAGTTTATAATGTCAGAAAATGGCTGATAACTGAGAGAAGTGACTCATGCATAACTGCGTAGGAGTTCCCTTCTATAGCCCATCCTGTTTAGAATCAGATTCAATTTCCCCCCCTATAGTTACAATTTTCATAAAATTGTTGGGATATGATAATTTTTAAAAACTAGGTTGCTCACAGTGATTGCAGTAACCTCACACTAACCCCCAGATGAAGATGAGCAGAGTCGCTGATGCTCAGCTGCATGTACGTAACACAATGGCAGACACTGACCTGTGTGTGGCGCGAAGCGCGTCTCTGCTAGTCCAGGTGTTTGGATTTAATTAGAAGGTGAGTCTGTGGGGTTTCTGCTGCTATAGACAAACTGTCACCGAACCGGGAAGACTTCTCTCCGCACTGCGGGCTTCAGACAATAACTTTATAACCGGAGATGTGTGTAATATGACTGGAGGGAGCGCAGTAATAAAGAGGAAATAATGACGGCCGCTCCGAGCTGTGTACATATTACGTTAGGGGAGATGAAGTGAGGCAGGTGCTACCAGGCAGGTAGGTAGTCTCTACAATATATATATTGTGTAATTTCGCTGTTTATACTGTACTGGTCATGTAGTATAGTATAGAGCTGAGGACATGGGTTGCTAAATGGCTGCTAGCACATCCGCAATACCCAGTCCCCATGTGCTTTTATTGTGTAAAAAAAACCTGATTTGATACATATGCAAATTAACAGGACTCATCTCAGGTTAATTTGCATATGTATCAAATCGTTGTTTTTTTTTGCACAATAAAAGCACACAGAGCTATGGGGACTGGGTATTGGGGATGTGCTAGCGGCCATCTAGCAACCCGTGTCCTTAGTTCTATACCCAAAATCCCGGTGACAGGTTCCCTTTAAGCAGCATTCTTATCAGTAAGATAAGAACTGAGCTATAATGATCGTTTATAACGTCAGAGATGAGGAGCCGTCAGCTGAGCTGCCTGACGGAGCAGAGAGAAAATTCAGATCCTTGTATTAGAGCATCTCGGCTCTGTACAGAAAAAAAGGCTCCATATTTGTAATAAAGACCAATTGAAAAAATGATTTTTTGCTCAAAATAAGTACAATGCAATAATAAAACATTCCCCCCCCCCCAAAGGTGTATCAAAAAAGAAGATCCGTGTCCATCACTGCAGCAACAGTGACATAAACAGTATTAGGGGGATTCGCATGACCGTATTTTGGTCCCATTCATTTCAATGGGGCTGCAAAAGATGCGGACAGCACCGCATGTGCTTTCTACACCCGTATGTCCACGGCCGTTTTGGGGACGATAATAGGCGTTTTGTTACATAGTGCGAGACCTGTGGAAGGGGGAAAATGCAGGATGCACACAGCCAAGTATCCGTGTTTTGCAGATCTGTGATTTGCGCACCGCAAAATGGGTATGGTTGTGTGAATGCCCCCCTAAGGCGGTGATTGTCCTTCCAGTGAAGTAGTTGACAGCTTGCTTTTACCTGTCTGACCGGACGAGCGAAGCAGCGCCAGAATGTGTCTGTTAATATGGTATTACACTGCACTACTCTAGGTATATATAAACCACGGCTGAAATAATGGACCACTGACGGCTCATCTGAAGATTGCACTTTTTCTAAATGCTTGTTTTTCACTCCAAGATGTCAAATTAGACCCTGTATTTTATGCGAATGTTGCACATAGAGCCACAGCCCCCTCCATTTATAAGTCATCTTGTTACCTGTACCTTGCAGCCAAAGCAGTAATAATGACTTTCCTGAAGCCGCACTTATCCCAGTGGGGTCCGTAGACCGGTGACTGCCCGTCAGGCTACGTATATACAGTAGAAGTGCAAACGATACATTCCTATTCACTGAATTCAGCGAGGTCTTCACCAAGCCGGGCTCTAGATTACCTCGCTGAGAGCCCCGCTGTGATGTCTGGCTTAAACACCTCATTAATGCGGGGAAAGTCTGTGTTTCCCTCAGACAGAAGTTCATATCTGGTTATTGGGAACGTGGCGTACATATTAATTAGAAATTGATTAGCTCTTAGCGTGAGGTGGGCTGAGATGGGATTTGGCCGCTGCTGTTAGTATACAGGTCCTTCTAAAAAAATTAGCATATTGTGATAAAGTTCATTATTTTCTGTAATGTACTGATAAACATTAGACTTTCATATATTTTAGATTCATTACACACCAACTGAAGTAGTTCAAGCCTTTTATTGTTTTAATATTGATGATTTTGGCATACAGCTCATGAAAACCCAAAATTCCTATCTAAAAAAATTAGCATATTTCATCCGACCAATAAAAGAAAAGTGTTTTTAATACAAAAAAAGTCAACCTTCAAATAATTATGTTCAGTTATGCACTCAATACTTGGTCGGGAATCCTTTTGCAGAAATGACTGCTTCAATGCGGCGTGGCATGGAGGCAATCAGCCTGTGGCACTGCTGAGGTGTTATGGAGGCCCAGGAGGCTTCGATAGCGGCCTTAAGCTCATCCAGAGTGTTGGGTCTTGCGTCTCTCAACTTTCTCTTCCCAATATCCCACAGATTCTCTATGGGGTTCAGGTCAGGAGAGTTGGCAGGCCAATTGAGCACAGTAATACCATGGTCAGTAAACCAGTTACCAGTGGTTTTGGCACTGTGAGCAGGTGCCAGGTCGTGCTGAAAAATGAAATCTTCATCTCCATGAGGCTTTTCAGCAGATGGAAGCATGAAGTGCTCCAAAATCTCCTGATAGCGGCTGCATTGACCCTGCCCTTGATAAAACACAGTGGACCAACACCAGCAGCTGACATGGCACCCCAGACCATCACTGACTGTGGGGACTTGACACTGGACTTCAGGCATTTTGGCATTTTCCTCTCCCCAGTCTTCCTCCAGACTCTGGCACCTTGATTTCCAAATGACATGCAAAATTTGCTTTCATCCGAAAAAAGTACTTTGGACCACTGAGCAACAGTCCAGTGCTGCTTCTCTGTAGCCCAGGTCAGGCGCTTCTGCCGCTGTTTCTGGGGAATGCGGCACCTGTAGCCCATTTCCTGCACACGCCTGTACACGGTGGGTCTGGATGTTTCTACTCCAGACTCAGTCCACTGCTTCCGCAGGTCCCCCAAGGTCTGGAATCGGTCCTTCTCCACAATCTTCCTCAGGGTCCGGTCACCTC
This sequence comes from Bufo gargarizans, assembly GCF_014858855.1. Classification (NCBI taxonomy): domain Eukaryota; kingdom Metazoa; phylum Chordata; class Amphibia; order Anura; family Bufonidae; genus Bufo; species Bufo gargarizans. Next base: position 119,092,370 of record NC_058089.1, read on the forward strand.
TTCTCGTTGTGCAGCGTTTTCTGCCACACTTTTTCCTTCCCACAGACTTCCCACTGAGGTGCCTTGATACAGCACTCTGGGAACAGCCTATTCGTTCAGAAATTTCTTTCTGTGTCTTACCCTCTTGCTTGAGGGTGTCAATGATGGCCTTCTGGACAGCAGTCAGGTCGCCAGTCTTACCCATGATTGCGGTTTTGAGTAATGAACCAGGCTGGGAGTTTTTAAAAGCCTCAGGAATCTTTTGCAGGTGTTTAGAGTTAATTAGTTGATTCAGATGATTAGGTTAATAGCTCGTTTAGAGAACCTTTTCATGATATGCTAATTTTTTGAGATAGGAATTTTGGGTTTTCATGAGCTGTATGCCAAAATCATCAATATTAAAACAATAAAAGGCTTGAACTACTTCAGTTGGTGTGTAATGAATCTAAAATATATGAAAGTCTAATGTTTATCAGTACATTACAGAAAATAATGAACTTTATCACAATATGCTAATTTTTTGAGAAGGACCTGTATTCTATGGAGAAGGCGGCTCATCCCCAGGCCGTGTCTTGCTCATACAGATGAAGCCTTCTGACTTGTGCCAAGTCCCTGCCAGCCTGGTCGTACAGTTCCTATTGCCAGCACTCAATGATTATGGAGGATGTGTCGTGGAAAGTGATTGTATGGAGGCAGCCGCCATTGAGTACCTTATTGTAGGTAATGGGCCGACCAGATAGCTGTAGATCACACACATAACCCTGATGCTATCCCTGTACACACAGGTGGGATCATCTGGAGCTGCAAAGCTTACATCAGATGCGGCCATCTTCTACGGCCCCCAACGGGTATGCATCATGGCTGTCCTGACAGCTGTGTGACATCTCTAGTACTGATGGCCAGTCCACCAAGAAATACGGATGACTTCCGTGTGCATTCCGTTTTTTTGCCGAACAGAACTATCCTTGTCAGTTATGAGGTCAATAATAGGACATATTCTATCTTTAAACGGAAATACGGAAACGGAAGGCATACGGAGTACCTTTGTTTTTTTTGTGGATCCTTTGAAATGAATGGTTCCGTATACGGTAAGAAACGAAACGGAAAACTTGTGTGCAAGAGGCCTAAGGCAGGGTGTGTCGGTACAAGGTATTGCACAGGACTCGGCCCCACCTGGGTTGTCACATAAAGCCATAAACATGAGGTATTTATTGACAGATCTCACCAATTTTGGTGGAATCTGCAAATAAATCAAACACCTATGATGATATTTACAGGGGGGTCTTGCGACCAGTGGCGCAGTTTTATGGCAGCTTTCATATGGCAGTATCCATCTCCCAGCCACGTAGGCTATGGGCACATTAATATGAACACTATTTAACCTGTCTGTAAAGCAAATCTGATTCCTGTACTGCCGAATTCTGGAAAGTTTTAATATAATTTTTACATGAGACTATGAAATATTGATTGCTTTAAGCTGCATTCTCTGTCATAGTGGAAATAGTGAGCCAGCCATCCGCAGGAGAGGGGAACGTGCCGGGCTGCAGACGCTGTACCCTTCAGATCTCTCATGCAGGCGGCATATCACACAACACGATCCGCTGTCACATGGAGGGGCGGCCATGAAAGATTTATGGGCGCCTTAATCAAACCTCACAAAGTGATGTTTTCCCCCCCCCCCCCAATGGACAGCAGCATGTTCTGTACATGGCCCCTCCAGGCTTCCACTCTATATGCTCTCATCTGTGTCATCTCCTATTAAATGCACAAACCTCCACCTGTACAGAAGGATTTGCTCCTCTTTTAAAGTCTTCCATATGAAAGGACAACAATGTAGTAAGAGCAGAAGCTATCAGGCTGTCTAACCCGTCTGAGCCTTTACAAGGTCCTGCAGCTTTCATCTTCAGGCTGTTGCAAGTAGAAATGACAAATGACTGTATTTGAAAAGCACATTTGTAACAAAAACCTCTCTTGTCCTGAGAGTTTGCTACACTGTATCAGTGCAGGACAAATGCATCCCTCTGCGCTTCTGACTTTTTAGCTCACAGAGGATTGTCCAGGATGGATACAACTGTAGCAAAACCCCAGCATGAGGTCTGTACTGGTTTCTAAGCTATTGCTAGACTCTCTCTCTTCTCTCTCTGTGTCTATATATATATTCAGGCTCGGACTGGCCCACAGGGGTACAGGGGAATCCCCCGGTGGGCCCCCCGAGCAAAGTGGGCCCCAGCCTCCCACCCCCTGCACAAGTGGCACATACCACCGTAGACTTACTGCACTTCATACATATATTCAATGTACAGATCCTCAACCAGTCTATGTTAATATAAAAAACTTGTTAGATTATTTATTATATTTGAATGTATCCGTATGGTGTACCCCCAAAATACATTTTACTGGTGGGCCCTAGGTACCCCAGTCCGACACTGTAAATATATATTACAATAATGCTGTCATTCTCTGACAGCAAGCAGAATTCTTGAAACACAAATACCCAGTATGTGTCTGTGCCAAACAGCTGTTTAAAAAGATGGGGCAAATTGGCGCATCTAGGGATTCCACATTTTTTCTGACTTGCTCGACAAGGAGATGGGGCATAAAATGTGCCATTTTGCGCCAAACTTTGAGCCCAATTCTGGCATAAAAATCTGTCCTAAAGTAATGCATAGAGTCAGAGAAAAGTGTCCGTCCCTGCACCACATTAACCATCCAGCCTGAACCCCTGTGATAAATCTGGTGCAGGCCTAGGCAGCCGGGCTTGGCGTTCGCCATCTACAGGCTTAGTAAATCTGGGCCAATGTTTACAAGAAAGTTGCAATGATGAAACGATTACCGGTAAGTTGTATTTACTATAATTTGCAATATTTTCAGGTGAAAGGGTTAACTTAAAGTGGTAGGGCTTTTGACGCAGTTTCCGTGTGCCCTCCTGTAGAACGTAGACAGTCTGTATACAGTAAATGTCGTTATAGATGCATCTCTCATCTGCAGACTAATGATTCCTTTCTCTTCATCCTGCGCGTTGTCCTTGTATGGCGATGTAATACATAATGCGGGGCACCGTCATTTTCATATTATCAGGTGGGGTACATTGTAGGCGCGGGCTACAGAAAATGCCTTCCTCCTTCCACAATGCTGTTTCCACATTACTTTCATGGCTTATTGATTACAGGAAGCAGCAGAAGTGGCTTCATATAGGTAGAGCGCTTTAAAGCACTAATCGCTTTATTGCTGCAATGGATGGGAAAAAATCATGCAGGATCAGATTGGATCAGGATCAGATTGGATCAGGATCAGAGTGGTTTGTTGCCTGTCAGCATAGACACATATAGGACTCTATAAGGGGCTACTTTCCCATTTGCGTTTTGGTTTCAGGTTTTGAGATTCGGCAGAGAAGCTCCAAAACCAGACCAAACTGGTTCCATTTTATTTAACACATCAGGATGCATCCCTTCCGTTAGGATGCGGTTGTGTGAAATTGAAACAAAACAAACCGGATCCGTCACTAAATACATTGAAAGTCAAAGGGTGACGTATCCGTTTTTTTTCTAGGATCCTAAAAAGCCGGATCCTTCACTATTGACTTACATTGTTTTTAGTGACGGATCCAGTTTGTTTTCCGTTTCGATGACTGGACACAAAACCGAAGCTTGCAGCGGTTTTGTGTCCGGTCACAAAACGGAATGCTGCCAGAAAGGAAGGCATCCGGATACATCCTGAACGGATCTCTTTCCATTTGGAATGCATGGAAACGTTTTGGCCCGGTTTTGAGATTCTCTGCTGGACATAAAACCGGAATGCCAAAATACATATGTGAAAGTAGCCTTAGTTGTCTTTTAGATGCGCAGAAACAGTAAATGGAAAATTTCAGCCCGCACAACCCCTAGCAGGTGCAGATTGCTATGGCGAAATAGAAATATAAATGTAAAAACACAGAATGCAATCGCACACTGCAACCAGTGCAAATACTTACCGTATTTTTTCGCTTTATAAGGGTACTTTCACATTAACGTTAAAGTTTTCCGTTATTGAGTTCCGTCCTAGGGACTCAATACCAGAAATAAACGCTTCAGTTTTATCCTAATGCATTCTGAATGGAAAGCAATCCGTTCAGGATGCATCAGGATGTCTTCAGTTCAGTCACTTTTACGGTATTTGGCCGGAGAAAAGCCAATATTCTGGAACACATGCCGGATCCGGCATTAATTTCCATTGAAATGTATTCATGCCGGATCCGGTACCAAGTGTTCCGGAAAAACTGATCCGGTATTCCGGTCTGCGAATGTGCAGACCTTTAAAAATGTGATAAAAATTAAATACCGGATCCGTTTTTCCAGATTACACCGGAGAGACTGATCCGGTATTTCAATGCATTTGTCAAATGGCTCCGCATCTGGATCCGGAAACAAATGGTATCTGTTTGTACATGGATTTCCAAATTCCTCTAACGCTATTGTGAAAGTACCCTTAGACACACCTGATGATAAGAGGCACCTAGGATTTTGAGGAGGAAAATAAGAAAAAATATTTTGAACCAAAAGGTGTGCTTTTGGTGGGTTTTGAACTAATGGTGTTCTATGGGTGACACTATTATGAGGATCTGTGGATGACACTGTTATGGGGATCTGTGGATGACACTGTTATGGGGGATCTGTGGATGACACAGTGATATGGGGGATCTGTGGGTGACACTGTTATGGGGATCTGTGGGTGACACTGTTATGGGGATCTGTGGGTGACACTGTTATGGGGATCTGTGGATGACACTTATGGGGATCTGTGGGTGACACTGTTATGGGGATCTGTGGATGACACACTGATATGGGGGGGGATCTGTGGATGACACACTGATATGGGGGGGATCTGTGGATGACACACTGATATGGGGGGGTCTGTGGATGACACTGTTATGAAGGGGATCTGTGGATGATACTGCTATGGGGGGGTCTGTGGATGATACTGCTATGGGGGATCTGTGGATGACACTGTTATGAGGGTGATCTGTGGATGACACTGTTATGGGGAGGATCTGTGGATGACACTATATTGGGGGGGATATGTGGATGACAGAGTATATAGCATTTTATGCTGGTCCCCTCTGTGTATTCTCATGTCCCTATGTAAATAGTGAACCCCATTACACCGGGCCCCGCTCACAGCAGTCTTCATATGTAAAGATTAGTCATGTAACCCTCAACAAGTGGCTCTGCTTTGTTAAAGTACTGTAATCGTCCGTAGTAGTACTCACTATCAAGCTAGCAGGCAGGCCGGCAGCGTCACGTCACTCAGTCAGTCATGCTCCTGCTTCGCCATCTTCATTAATTAATACCCAGTGAATCTACTGCGTCTGGACCCTGCATAGTATAGCTGCCATCTTAGTTTCTCAATGTGTAACTGTAAAAGTCTATTGCCTCTTGCCAACGTTTATTGTAAATCTGCTTGTGTCGGGGGCAAACGATCCACAAAGTTTAAATCCCCTCTCCAGCCAGGAGCCGAACCCGAAATCCACTATCACAGCTGTAAACTGCTGCAGCAGAAAATTGGGATAAAATACAGCAGCTTGTCTCTGCAAGCTTATTTGGATAAACTGTAGTAAAAGCTTCTGTTCTGTCACCGTGAAGTTATATTCTTTTTAATCTGACTTAATTTAAAAAGCTGTCCACGGGAAGAATACAATGAAATATATCACCTTAGTGTCTGCAGGTCTGGGAACACACGACCAGGACACTGATGCACTGTGCCCGGCTTAATCTCAGTTCTACATTTCATTGTATGTATCAGCCACAGATGTTACAGTATTTTGGTCGAGCCATCTATTGTGAAGGGATGATAAGAAAGATGAAAAAGAGTGTTAAAAAGCAAATGTGTTTCAAAGTCTCTCTCAGGGTCTGAACATCTGTCCCCCTTCCTATGCTGAGGAGGGATCTAATCGGATTATACTCCAGAGCTGCACTCACTATTCTGCTGGTGCAGTCACTGGGTACATACATTACTTATCCTGTACTGATCCTGAGTTACATCCTGTATTATACTTCAGAGCTGCACTCACTATTCTGCTGGTAGAGTCACTGTGTACAAACATTACATTACTTATCCTGTACTGATCCTGAGTTACATCCTGTATTATACTCCAGAGCTGCACTCTCTATTCTGCTGGTGCAGTCACTGTGTACATACATTACTTATCCTGTACTGATCCTGAGTTACATCCTGTATTATACTCCAGAGCTGCACTCACTATTCTGCTGGTGCAGTCACTGTGTACATACATTACTTATCCTGTACTGATCCTGAGTTACATCCTGTATTATACTCCAGAGCTGCACTCTCTATTCTGCTGGTGCAGTCACTGTGTACATACATTACATTACTTATCCTGTACTGATCCTGAGTTACCTCCTGTATTATAATCCAGAGCGGCTCTCACTATTCTGCTGGTGGAGTCACTGTACATTCCTTATCCTTATGGGAAATAAGATTATCCTCAGACACATTTCTAGTTTCTACGCTGAACTGTTACAATGCCAGGGCACAATTAGATTTTCCTACTTCAGACTATGGAGTGCGCACATTACCCAGAATCCAATATCATGACAACCAGCTACAGTATGTGCAAAAACTGAGCCGACAGGTAAAGTTAGCAGATTTCAGCTCTGAAGCTCAAGAAATTGTGAATGTAACAGTTTGTATTCCTCTGCAGAACATCGGGTGATCTGGTTCTATTTACATAAATCACCATGTATGACCACTCTATAGCCAAGGCCCCGTAGATCTGCATTTAGGCCAATTTCACACAAGTGTATTCAGTGGGAGAAATACACTCCGTGTGTCAGAGGTCTTTCCCCTCCTTAATGCTGCTCTTATGACATGACTACATTTTTTTTTCCACATCCGATCCGCATTTTTTGCACATCAGATTCGGACCCATTCGTCTCAGTGAGGCCGCAAAAGATGCAGATAGCACATGGTTGTATAAGTCCATCCTGCAAGAAAAAAGAACAAGTTCTATTCTTGTCGATTTTGCTGACAAGAATAGGACTTTTCTCTAGACAAGGGGGGGGGGGGGGGGAAGAAGTGGCATGCTCATATCTGGGATCCGTGTTTTGTGGATCAGCAATTTGCGGACCGCAAAGCACTTACGGCCGTGTGCATGAGGCCTTAGAATGGCTTATAATGCTGTGCGTTCCTGCCTGATCTGAACTGTAATGATTTATAGTGAGGGCATTATGCGAGTACAGTTCATTGGAGTTGTCGGCAGAGATACACAGCATTATAAATCATTATAATGCTGTGGGTCCATGTCATAGGAGCAGTATTCAGGATGGGAAATACCTCTGACACCCGAAGTGTATTTCTGGCACTGGCTACGCTGGTGTAAAATTGGCCTTAGCGAGTGAATAGCTGCACACAGAGCAGGATATGCACGGTAAGGCCTCTTTCACACGAGCGTGTCCGGATGCGTTGCGGCAAACCCGCACAAGTAGGTACCCAATTGCAGTCCGCTTTTACTGCGATTGCGTTCCGTTGTTCAGTTTTTATCGCGCGGGTGCAATCTGTTTTGCACGCGCGTGATAAAAAACTGAATGTGGTACCCAGACCCAAACTTCTTCACAGAAGTTCAGGTTTGGGTTAGGTGTTGTGTAGATTGTATTATTTCCCCATTCTGAATGCTAAGTACAATAGGGCTGGAGGGGTTAAAAAAATAATAATTATAATTTAACCCTTAATCCACTTGTTCGTGCAGCCGGCATCTCTTCTGTCTTCATCTTTGAGGAATAGGACCTTTGATGACGTCACTGTGCTCATCACATGGTCCATCACATGATCTTTTACCACAGGTGATGGATCATGTGACGGACCATGTGATGAGCGTAGTCCTATTCCTCAAAGAAGAAGAAAGAAGAGATGCCGGCTGCGCAAACAAGTGGATTAAGGTGAGTTAATTTTTTTTACTTAATTTTTTTAACCCCTCCAGCCCTATTGTACTATGCATTCTGTATTCAGAATGCTATTATTTTCCCTTATAACCATGTTATAAGGGAAATATTAAAGATCGGGTCCCCATCCCGATTGTCTCCTCGCAACCGTGAGTGAAAATCCCACCGCATCCACACTTGCTTGCGGATGCTTGCGGTTTTCACGCAGCCCCATTTACTTCTATGGGGCCCTGCGTTGCGTGAAAAACGCACAATATAGAACATGCTGCGATTTTCACGTAACGCAAAAGGGATGTGTGAAAATCACCGCTCATGTGCACAGCCCCATAGAAATGAATGGGTCCGGATTCAGTGCGGGTGCAATGCGTTCACCTCGCGCATTGCACCCGCGCGGAAATCTTGCCCGTGTTAAAGAGCCCTAAGTTTTACTTTCACACTCCTGCGGAGCCTCCTTTAATTCAATTTAATAAGAAACATCATGGATGAAAGTGTAAAACATAAAACGTTTGGGAGACAGTGACCTTTAAATTTCAGTAACTTACCAACAAGTCCCATAAAGTATTAATGATCGGATGTGTTGATTAGAATTTATAATTAAACATAATGATGTTTTTTATTGTAATGAATATCACAGAATTGCATCTGTGTTCATCAAAGAGAATAATGCCAGTCATTTATAATGAGAGGTCTGTGCACTGAGGATGCTTCCCGCTTCCTCATTATGCCGACAATATTCTGCTTACTAAATGACCATAATGTGAAGTAGATGGCAGCCGGGCACCTCATGCCAACTGCCTCCCATACTGTAAACCGGACATTGCTAGCCTTCAGTAGATACAGTTCTTGAAATGCGTAGATAAAAAAACACCTGGCTATTTCCACCTTATTCCATAAATACAGCTAAAATAAAAAATAATAAAACAATTATGCAATTGTCTTAATATTATCTGTGTACTGTTCCAATGCAGGCCCATGTGTCTCCATGGTTACAGACTACAAACAAATCATGTGTAGTCTGACCCTATAGTCTTGTGTTGCTCCACCCCCCGTGATAATCTACATGAAGTATAAGATGGGGTGTATAGTATAGGTCAGCATGACTGCAGGATCAGACTGCACCGGCATTGTCTGTAGTCTGTTACCAGGGAGACGCATAGGAGCTGTAGATTATTATTATTTTTTTCTCAAGATTGTTTGCAAAGTTGCTCCTCTTTTATTTTAGATGCATTAGAGCGATGTTCCCCAAAAAGGGGTTTTCCAAGACCCCAAATTGTTAGGTACGAGCAGGGACTGTTACAAAATAACAAAAGAGGACTAACCTGTCTGCTCCCTCCCCGCTCCAGACCGTGTTTTTTATTTATTGTTTCCCGGACTGCAGTGATCACATCCCTGACTACCTCATGTGATTACTGCAGCCATCTACTGGCCTCTGCGGTCATGTGAGGTATTCAAGGACGTGATCAGTGCAGTCCGGGAAACAAAGACCTGCGAGCAGTGTTGGCACGGAAGGGGAGCGGCTAGGTCAGTAAGGATTATGTTGTTGTTGTATTACAATCTCTACTGTTATGTAAAATGGTTGAGGGTCACAGAAAACTTCTGTATTTGGGGTCATGGAAACGAAAGTGTACCACCCAATCCGTTCATTGGCTGCCGCAGATGGGTGCAGATCCGTTCAACTTGAAAGGGTCTGTGATCTGTCCGCACCGCATGTTCTATTTTTTGGACAAAATAACACGTAAGCGCTCCATAGTGGTTCCGTGCCTTCGTGAATAGATCTGCATCCGGGATGCGGTGCACAATCAGTCTATATTGTGGACCCGCTGTTTGCCGGCAGGAAAACGGTTGTGTGCGTGAGCCCTTTTAGTGATATGTTTATATGGTAAAGATGGCTGATAACCAGTATGGCCACCATTGCAGTTGCTATAGCAAAAATCTACTTGGTGATACTAACCCCCTCCCACCCAGCTGCATTATAATTATACCACCACACAGCGCAGTTGTGAATGGGTCGCGGTGTAGAACAGTGCATTCAATACCGCACCGCCATTAAGAATTCAGACTGCCCATTCAGGGTTCATGAGTGAAATATCAGGCAGCTGCGGCCTAATAGGCGGCATGGTTCTCGACCCCAGCTCTCCGCCACCCGAGCAGATGACGACCGTGCCGCGTGGTCGTACCCATCATTCAGAACTCTATATTTAGGCTGTAATGTTGCCTATGCCGGTTGTTACCCAGCTTTCTCAGGATATAGAGCTGTATAGAATGTATGGTTTGAGGTGGAAATGCTTTTTAATATCATAAAATCTTAGCTTGAAGGTTTTTAGATAATGGCATGGTGTTCTTTTTTTTTATATATATTAAATCTCTGTTTTTGCCTGTAGAGTACACAATGGTGGACATCCGTGTGCACGCAGCGTGGCCCACAATAGTTTTATTATAAAAACGGAGCCATATTCTTATTCTTTATTACTTTGGAAATAGCAATTAAACTTTTCAGGCGGAAGCACAAGGGGGAAGCTGATGGCGAGAAGTAAAGGCTGCGCAGCTCCTGGGGGACATCTACCGATGCAGGTTCATTTTCTATGGTTTTTATAGCACATAATGAGACAGATGCGTGACATAATTCCAATGCCGCAAACCCGGGGCATGAAGTGATTGAAGCCGTCTGTAGAAAATGCCACTGCTACTAGCGGGAGGTGCAGCCATTATTGAGTATGTCGCGGGCCTAGTGTAATTGTTAAGACATTTCTCTGAGATCACAAAAATAGACGGGTTCCTGCCAAAAAAAAGAGACCGAAGATGGCTCGTCAGGTAACTGTACTTGGCTGCGGCTTCTTGCTATTAGTCTTTAGAGTAAATGGGATCTTGTTGGGTGAAGTTTTTTGAGTTTATTTGAGGTTTTCTGTATATTGTGATGTATAAATTCTTCTAGACAGTTTCCATCATATTGTACTTGCTGCATTCACCAGATCTGCCCGCGTACAGTTGGTCTTTACTTTAGCGGGCCCCCTATGATGTCCATATGTCGTAATAGTCTACCCTTTGAAGGGTTCACATGAGCGTGACGGATTAGGTCCGAATGCGTTCAGGGTGCGTTTAGTGAAACTCTGTCTATTCTGCAAGCAAGTTCAGTCTGTTTTGTCTGCAATTGCATTTAGTTTTTTTCCGCGCGAGTGCAATGCGTTTTTCATGCACATGATAAAAATTCACTTCTATGGGGCCAGGGCTACGTGAAAAACGCAGAATATAGAACAGGCTGCGTTTTTCACGCAACGCAAAACTGATGCGTGAAAAAAAACGCTCATGTACACAGACCCATTGAAATGAATGGGTCAGGATTCAGTGCGTTCACGTCACGCATTGTACCCGCGCGGAAAACTCGCTCGTGTGAAAGGGGCCTTAGAAAACAGGGAATTCGGAATTAATAGACGAGGGCTTATACATGACTTTTGAATGTAGAGCGTCCCATGTTCTGGAGGACCCAGCATTACAGGAGCAGCCCACCAATTTCAATATGACCTTCGTAATACTTAAGTTTGCCTCTGGTGGCGCTGCAGGGAAAATGAACACCCGCCGCCCGCTTCTCTCACAGATTACAGCTGGAAGTCCATGCTGAAGCCTATTTTGAGGGTTCTTTCTAATAACTGGTATTTTTCAGTGTAGAGAGCACAACATGTATTCTACATATTCTAGGAGTACGCCACTAGTGTCTTTGATGACACGGCCCCTTTAAGGAAAATAACACTTCAGGGTTAGGGTATCTTTAAAGAGGCTGTCCAGAATTAAGAAAACATGTCTGCTTTCTTCCAGAAACGCCACGCAGGTTGTGTATGGAGTTGAAGCTCAGCCCGATAAACACACTCTAATTCTGGACACCCCCTTTAATATTACATTGTCCCTTTAAGAATATACAGGTCCATACATATCTGTGGTTATGTCTGAAATTAAATTTGGCTTTTGATTCCAGGGGTTTAGCTTATAGGGGGCGCTGTTTTATAGTCATATCGAAATACACAGGCAGACTAACGCATGTTGTCCATGATGCCGACACGCCTCGTTCATTTTTTATGTCAGTGTTTTGATGCTTACCCGTGAGGGCAGAAAATACGGTACGTCTCCGGCGTTTTTCCATTTAATTTCTCTGCACTTTGCGGTTATGCCTGACTCTTCCTCTGGAGTTTATATTTTTATATGAATTTTAATTTGAAGATGTAAACCATTGAGACAATCAACCAGTAAAGCCGTTACTTGTGTGTTTAATCGTACGGCGGTCTAAACTGTGCGCAAAATAAAAAGCAATGCATCTGGGAGACGGGGATTATAGCAGCTGCCATTTTCATGGCCTAACAGAAATGATACCAGTTGGGTTATTTTTGTTTTTACACGCTGCAGCTTGCAGAGCGGCTTTTATACCGACCATATTCACACGATTAGCCATTCTGTGTAAGACCTCGCCGAGCATCTTGGATCAGTCTCGTCTGCCTTTTCCACCCCAGACTTTCTTGCATTTACTGTCTAGTGGAAACCGATCAGAATCCAGCTTTGATTTTATTTTATTTTTTGTTAGCGCAGATAAAAAGCAGAAATCTGATTACATCAAGTTGCTTATAGCACAGCGACATGGAGTGTTATCATGGAGACAGAGCACTAAACGAGAACTGGGGCTGTCCGTAGGCTTCACTACATCAGCTGGATCTCCGCAAGGAAGTGCTACAATCATGTTGTCAGAGGATACTGAGAGTTGTAGTTTTGCATCCTGGAGTATAACTATAGTCCAGAGGTCTGCAAGCTCCGGCACTCTAGCTGTGGTGGAGATACGATTACCAGCAGGCACACTTGCTTAGCTATGCTGGGAACTAGCATGTATGTGAATGGAACATGCTGGGGGTTGTTGTTTCACAACAGCTGGCTTTTAGGAAGTTGCTGATCCAGGCTGTAGCTTGTGCAGAGGTTGTAGTAGCCCCAGGTCCTGGTGCTTGGGGAAGCCCAGCTGTCCTGCCTTCATTACAAACCAGTACGACAAGTGATATGATATTTTGGGGCCCTGCTATAGATTTTGAATTTGGGCCCCAGTTATGTCATTGTTTGCAAAATCTGAAGAGCATTGCACGGCTTAAAGTGTTCTTGTATAATCTGCTATCAGTGAGCCTTGACGAGTGTCGGATTAGCAGACAGTCTTAACAAAGGATACTGTGAATGAGATTTGCCAAATATCATATACACAATGCGTGTTTTATACAATTTATGCATAAATAGAATTTTAAAATCTGCAGCATGTCAATTGTTCAAATCCGCGCCTTATTTAGAGTTGTTTTTCCTATAGACTTCATTGGGGTTGTTAAAATATACATAAATCCGCACCACAAAACACATTCAATAGTATGTTTTTTATGTTTTTGAAACAGATTTTCTGCATACAAATTCTGCAACCTGTGCAGGTAGCTGAAGAGCATGTCTTAAAGGGGTTGTCTGGGTTCAGAGCTGAGCCTGCACATACCTCTATTTTCACCCAGGCAGCCCCCCTGACTTGAGCATCGGAGCAGTTCATGCTCCGATGCTCTCCTTTGCCCTGCACTAAATCGCGCATTGCAAAGGCATTTTCAGGAGTTCTGGTGACGAACCGGGCTGTCCATGGGGCTGCCTGGAAGCCCTGTGATGTCACCGGCACTGATGGGCGGGCTTTAGTGCTGCCCTAGCCAGTAAAATGGCTAAAGCATGCCCATCAGAGCCGATGAGATCACTAAACACACTGCCGACCCCCGGCAGAGTGTTAATGTAAACAAAAGAGCCCTTGCCCTGCACGATATAGCGCAGGGCAAAGGAGAGCATCGGAGCATGAGATGCTCCGATGCTAACATCAGGGGGGTTGCCTGGGTGAAAATATGGGTATGTTCAGCTCTGAACCCGGACAATCCCTTTAAGGCTCATTCACACAAATGTATTTTTTTTTTCTGTTTTTGTGCCGTTTTTTTGCGGCCTGTATGCGGATCCGTTCAATTCAATGGATCCACACAAAAAAAAACACGGAATTTACTTGGCATGCATTGCGTTTCCGTATGTCCGCATGGCCGTTCCGCAAAAAAAAAACAAAAACAGAACATGTCCTATTATTGTCCCTTTTATGAACAAGGATAGCACTGTTCTATTATGGACTGGACGTTCTGTAACGTAAAATACAGAACAAACCTGGCCGGTCTCAGTGATGCACAAGCCCTTATTCTGTCCTGCAGGGGTATCTTGTAATACCTTATTTCACCTGTGGGGGTCACTGCAGGGAAAATGAACACTTACTGCTGATCGCTGGGGCTGGCTGTGGGAAACTTTGTGATTAGCTTACTGTCAAAGGACCCGTCTAAACAAATAGGGATTATCCGAAGCGGAGAAGTCTTGTCGTGCAAAATGTACTATTATAACTCTTTAATCAGCCGTCTGGTTTGCATCTTGTGAAATTGCACATAATGTTGCAGTTCTGAGTGGGGTTCTCCGATGCCGGATTAGAGGCAGTTCTCTTAGAAATAATGACATGTATAATTAGATGCAGGGTTATATCACTTAGTAAATCCCCGTGGAGGACATACAGCAGTGTATAGAAGCCGACGATATGTGCAGTTTCTTCCAGTGTGATCTCTGCTCCCAGGAATAATGGACGGGAGAGGGGGGGGGATCTTTCTGAAAATAATGAGGAGGGCGCGCAGGCAGGAGCAGGGTCCTCTCATCCATCTGTCACACATACAGTGACACATCGCTTGTGGATTGGCACGGCTCCACTAATCAAAGAACCCACATCTGTGGCACGCTTCACCAATTAAATTTGCTGCCTGTTAATGCAGGGCTGGTGTAATGACACGAGAACACAAGGCACATGCATCACGCTACTTTGCGTCTTCTTCCCAGTAATAATTTGCTTTTAATAGTATTAGATCAGTGCGGCAGCGAGACGGCGGTTATCTTTTCCAGCCGGGTTCCGGGTAATTTATGAGGGGGGTGGTATTAGTTATTTTTGTCCTGTAGCCCATGATATTTTGCTCGGTAAGACATGATCAATGATCAACATTAGCTGATGATGTTCTTCATGTACTTAAAGGGACATTACATGGAAAAACGTTTACTACGAAGAACATTTAGGAATGTACAGAACTGGCGCCATCTGTTTTCCATATGGCTCTTGTGCTCACGTTTTTGCATTGAATGGCTTCTAGCGTTCTGGGGTTTTAGAAACAGGAAATCTAGAAAACGTTGGAAACGCTGACTGCGTAGTGACAAACCTCAGTAACAAGGGGAGGGTTAATACTTAGCTGTTAACGTACTCACACATTTCCAGGAGGAGTAATGGTGCCTTCACACGTCGCAGAAAATTCTGCCATAAAATCCGCAACGTCGAGAAACTGATTCTGCAGTAGAAAATACTGCGGAAAAATCTGCCACAAAATTTGTGCTGATATAGTTGTGTATTTTTCCGTGATGTTTTCTACTGCAGATTGAATTGAATGGAGAGATTCCCATACAGAAAATCTGCACCATATGTCACATATGCAACAAACCTGCGGATATTCGGGCAGAAGTTTTTGCAAAGTGTGAAGTCTCCCTAAGGGCTCATGCACACAACCGTATGTATTTTGTGGAACGGTAACAGCCTGGCCCCTAATAGAACAGTACTATCCTTGTCCGTAATGCAGGACAATAATGGGACATGTTCTATTTTTTGGCGGAATGAAAATACGGACATACAGAAACATGAATGCACTCGGAGTTAGGCTACTTTCACACTGGCGTTTTTGGCTTTCAGTTTGTGAGATCCGTTCAGGGCTCTCACAAGCGGTCCAAAACGGATCAGTTTAGCCCTAATGCATTCTGAATGGAAAAGGATCCGCTCAGAATGCATCAGTTTGCCTCCGTTCTGTCTCCATTCCGCTCTGGGGGCCGCCTGCAGCGTTTTGGCGTCCGTCTGACGAAACTGAGCCAAACTGATCCGTCCTGACACACAATGTAAGTCAATGGGGAGGGATCCGTTTTCTATGACACAATAGAAAACGGATCCGTCCCGCATTGACTTTCAATGGTGTTCAAGACGGATCCGTCTTGGCTATGTTAAAGATAATACAAACGGATCCGTTCTGAACGGATGCAGACGGTTGTATTATTTGAACGGATCCGCACCAAACGCGAGTGTGAAAGTAGCCTAAACATCTGTTTTTTGTTTTGTTTTGTCTTTTGCAGACCCATTTAAATAAATGGTTCCGCATACGGTCCGTAAAAAAAAATGACATGGAACGAAAATACGTTCATATGCATGAGCCCTAACAGGAATGGCATAATGCAGATTTGTAGCTTGTTTTATGTTTCTTTGTTTAATTTAATTTTACCCCATTCCTTACCAATCAGGGCTGTAATAGTTCATTGCTGTGGAAAAGTTATTTTAAAAAGTTTTATTATAATATAAAATATTATTTTATGATATAAATATATATATATAAAAAAAATACAGATATAAAATTTACTATTGGCCAAAATTGCCCATAAATTTGATATCATGATGCTGTGTGTCTAGTTTGTAGACGTGACTCGTGTTCCATGAGTCACTGAGATGCTTTTTGCGGTAGACAGGAGTGTGTGTCACAATCGGTTGTGTTCTCAAGTTGTGAATGGCGTTCGTAACGATCCCAGCGCTGTCCTCTTTTCTTCTTCCAGACTATTCTCCCCCTCGATGGCCTGTCCTTGAACGTCTCCCTGCACAAAAGAACGTATGACAGTCGTGATGAGGAGGCGTAGATCTTAATCGGTGCTGACGCTGGTCAGAGCTGACTCTGTCTCTGGCCTCCACCTGCATTCTCATTTTGAAGGTTGAAAATCTATCATTGCTTTTGCATCCCCTATTAGGGTCTGTTCATACGTGTTGAATTCAAGGTGGCTTTTTGGTGCAGGGTTTTTATACAATAGAGCGTGTCCACTATTGCAGAGAAAAGAACATAAAGATATAAAGCATCTCATATATAAAAATATAGTATATTGTAAAAGCAGTCCGACTGTTTAGTACCTGTTCCTCAAGGACTGCTATATCCCCTATACAGTTCCCAAAGCCGCCAAAGCTTTCCGAAATGTGGGCTGAGATCCATCTTCCCAGCTGGCAATCTGCCCCATGCGGTAAATATGATCGGATATTAGAAGCCACTGGGACTTTGGGGGAGGAGATGTAGATTTCCAATGCGGGGCCACTAATAATCTAGCGGCTGCCAGTAGATAGGTACTAAGCTTGTTATTAATACTGGGTCTGATCAAAGATGTTTGAGGCAGAACCTGAGGTGTAAGAGGTATTTTAAATTTACATACACGTGAAACAATGTCCCCAATCTCTCGCCAAAAGGAGTGGATTTTGGGGCATTCCCACCAAATGTGGAGATCCCAAGGCCTGATGGCATCTCCAACGGAGTGGGCCTAGATGCTGGGAATATGGCATTCAGTCTGTCTGGCGTGTAATACCACGATCTGTGATATCACCTATTGTGAATGGTGGACCCTGTGTTGTCTGTACACAAAGGTGATGTCATTACAGGCAGGATTAGTATGACCTATAAGCAGATAACTTCAGTAAAGTGAATTGTACAGATTAAGTGGTGCCTAATATTAGGCTTAGTGGCCAGTGCGTAAACTGTGGGATTTGTGTTTTTTGTTTATAATTTTTGACATGGAAAATGAAAAATACCATGATCAAAAATTCTTTAAAATCATTTTTATTTTAAATAATAGGTCATTTTCTGATGACACATTTCGTTTAAATAAATAAAAAAAATACTGCTTTGTCTTTAGGCTCTGGATTGAGACTTCCATCAGCTTGGGAAGCTCTCCCTCCTGATATTGAAAAGCTCCATTAATTTCCCTCACTGGTTACAGGAGATTTAGGCAGCAGCATAGGGGTCATAGCAGCCATTGCTTGATCTTGCAGCTGGTGTATTAAAGTAATAATACAAATAGAGCTAATAAAAATGTTGCATTTATCCATTATTTGCACATTGTCTGAAATTAACTTTGCTTTCGGATCGGCCCCCCTGGACCACACTAAGGCAATGTCGTTAGATCCATGTCCAGGACGACCAGAAGAGTAACTCAGTCCTCCTCATAGGCTTCAGCTTTCCAGCAGGTGATGAGTAGAATTAATTTATAAGAATTCGCAAAATTTTCCCTTTACCGTTTGTCTCCAAGGAGATGAACGTGAAGGAGTCAGGGCTTGGTAGATACCTCATTAAAGAGTGAGGATAAGCGCAGCCAGATGCAGATATAATGTATGTGAATGTATTTATTAATAATTCTAGGAAAATTCAAAAAACTGTCATCCCAAGAAAATTAGAGCCAGTCCCCTGGAGACTTAGGAAAGGCTTCAACATTCTAGATTAGCAGAATTCCAGAATACTGGATGGTCAATGATTCTATTGTAAACCTATTTAGTGGAACCTATCTATTGTTATAGCCATGATTGGAGGCTGTGTTGCCCTCTTCTTGCTGCATAAAGCCCTAGATAAAGAAATGGCATTGACCAAGACATCCACTAGATCATTAGATTTTGGATGCTTCCCTATTAAAGGGACCTGAGAATTTTCCAAATTTCCCTTAAAACTATGTGCAACGTGTGCAGATGGCTGTCCACTTTCTGATTTGGGTTGTGTCAGATTACGTGTCCTGCCTTGTGATGCATTGTTACCCTGCTTGGCAGCCCACCCATAGCACCTCATAGGGGATCATGTGAACGCAGCTTCAACCTGAACTGAGAGGACACGTGGGAAAGGTAAGTGTCGCCAGTTATTGCCGACACACAAGCACATACTCCTTTGTCCGATGATTGCTTCTTTTATGTAGCACTATTTTTGTCAGGGATGTGCTTCCAATAATATGCCAACTGAATAGGGGGATGAACGATCGTTTTGCGGAATCCGCAAAGCACTACGGCCGTCTGAATGGGCCCTCATTATAAGGGGTTTTCTAAGAGTTTTTAAAAATGTAAAGGGGTTCTGCAGTTCTTTTTAACTGATGATCTATCCACCCGGGACCCCTGCCAATCAGCTGTTTGAGAAGGCAGCGGCGCTGGCAGTAGCGCCGCGGCCTTCTCGTTTCCCTCAGGCCCAGTGATGTCATAACTAGTATCACTAGCCTGGGCGGGGCTAAACTCTGTTCACTTGAATGGAGCTTAGCCGTGGCAGTGATACTAGTCGTGATGTCACTGGGCCTGCGGTAAACAGCGAGAAGGCCGCGGCGCCACTGCCTTCTCAGACAGCTGATTGGCGGGGACCCAGGTGTCGGACCCCACGCCGATCAGATGCTGATGATCTATCGATCATCAGTTAAAAAGAACTGCAGAACCCCTTTAGGTATTTTAAAACTCTTAGAAAACCCCTTATAATTAGGGCTCATTCAGACGGCCATAGTGCTTTGCGGTTCCGCAATTTGCGGACCGAACATGGTCTGCGATTGGTTGGCGATTGCGGACAAGAATAGGACATGTTTTATCTTTTCTGCGGTGCTGCAGTACGTAATAACGGATGCGGACAGCAGGCTTCTGGGTGCGAGGTCCTGATGCCTTGAGATGACGGATTCTGCGACCTGCAGAGAAGGGGGTAGGAGCTGACAGTCCACGGCTGCTTGGCTCTCAGAGAGACACAAACCAGAGCTGGAAATATCGCTGCCGCTGATGACTTTAACAAGCCAATAAAGAGAATAGAACAGATGTCGCAGCCGCCTGAAATTCTTCGACTTTTCCGAAGAGAGAAATGCGGACAGATCGTCCATTTATGTATTATTTCATTTCTGGTGGCAGCACTGGGACCCGAGAGGAGACAGATTAGTCCAGGCTGAAAGAGAGATTATTCTGAAATCCTCCTGTATGTCAGCCATTTCTGTAAGGGCTCATGCACACAAACGTATTTTCTTTCCACATCCTCATCCGTTCCGTACGTTTGTGCAGACCGTATGCAGAACCATTCACTTCAATGGGTCCGCAAAAACAACGGAAGGTACTCCGTGTGCATTCCATTTCCGTATTTCCTTTCCGCAGAAAAGTAGTGCATGTCCTATTATTGTCCGCAAATCACGGTCCGAAGCCCCATTCAAGTCATTGGGTCCGCAAAAAATACAGAACGCACACGGAACACATCCATATGTCATCCATATTTCATCCGTATTTTGCGGATCCATACTGTAGAAATGCTATGCCCAGCCCATATTGCTCATGTGTTTGGTGATTAATAAGTTACTGTTTACGATCCGCAAAAAACGGATCGCATACGGAAACCATACGGATATGTTTTTTGGAATAACTGAACGGAAGAAGACTTAAATCAGACAAAAAAAACCCCTCAAATACAGAACAACGGATCCATGAAAAACGGACTGCAAAACAACAACAGTCGTGTGTATGAGCCCTAAGTGTAATAGAGCGGGAGGAGATAGACACAGATACCTCCGGCATCCACATATATAAGGTCTGCCCGACCCGTATGTGTGGACCCTCCTTACTACTTCAACCCCACCTGAAGAAAATAACAATGGCACTAAAAGATGGGATCTGTTGTGTCAACGATAATGTGTCAAAAGCTGCACGACCAATGCACTTTTTTTGACACTGAATTCATATTCCATGCCGATTGTTTAAGTGTGTTTTTTTTGGGGTCGTGTGAACTGAACTGAGCCTGACGTCCGACATGACCCGGTCTGACAGGTGAAGTGAGTAACGAGTGGTGTATATTGGGCAGCGCATGAACAGTCAGTTCTCAAGGTTCCAAAATTGGGCAAGGGTAAAGATCTGAGCCGCTTTGACAAAGATATCTAGAATAGTGTTGAGCGAAGCGAGCTTTGGAAGCTTCATCCGAAGTCGCTTTGTTCAAAACTTCGGAATAATACTGTACGGAAATTCGTCTCCGTGCAGTATTAGACTGTATGGGCTCCAATGAGCCAAAGTTAGTTATTCACAAAGTTGCGCGTGACTTTGTTACATATGTTTCGGTAGTTTTTTTTTAAGTGGAAAACCGCTATAAAACTTGAAACCGAACTCTGCTTCAGTTCCGAGGTACGGATCTCCATACAGTATTATTCCGAAGTTTTGAACGAAGCAACTTAGGATGAAGCGTCGGAAGCTCGCTTCGTTCAGATTATCTCGAAAACAGCAGGTCTTGTGATGTGCTCCTGGTGCGTAGAGGTCCATGGAAGGACAGCCAGTGAACCTGTGACAGGATCGTTCAAGGCTAGCCCGTCTGGTCTGATCTCACAGAAGCACTAATGCAGAGCAAATTACTGAAAATGTTGCGGCTGGCTGTGATAGAAAGGTGTCGGTACACACAGGGCACTGCAGCTTGTTGTGTATGGGGCAATAGTACCCGGGTGTAATGTTAGGATCGGTGTATACAGATGCATCCTACAGTTGTCTATCCCCCTGTTATACACCACTTTGGGACATACTTAGCTTATGGTTGTGTGGGAATCCATGGATTAGGACCACTCATCATTTGGTAGCACAAGTTTCATGCAATCCCATTCTGCTATTCCTCTGTGACCCTCTTATATGACATGTAACCACATAGCATTCCTGTCGTCACAAATATGCCCCTCTCCTGAAATACTCTGCGCTGCTGGGGGAACCTGCTTCTGTTAATATATTCATCCCATTTATCTCCAGCTTCCCTTCACACATCATACTACCTGTCACATAAAGAACCGGTCTTCCCTAACACAGGAGTGAACAGGTCACTGCCTCTCACACGGTCAGCACACGTCGACCTGCTTTAGGTCTGTGCACGGATTCTGTTAAAAGAATTTGCGTCTATGCAATAAGTTGTAACTAATATATATATTATTATTTTATATTTTTTTTGAGCTTTGAATATTTTCATTTATTTCCATCAGACTGTGGTTTGTCATGATATAAGAGGAGAGACTGCGGTGACTGATGGGCTTCTCCCTGTGATATAACGGCAGTAATTATCTGCCCTGCATCTTCCCAGGGTTATTTAAGCTGAGTATTTATTTCTATTAGCTCTTGTGTGAGGAATAATCCGCGTCGCGTCGTTTATCACTGTGAAATGAATGTTCTGCTTCCGTATATTGAAGTTACTATTTTATCCTAAATAATTAATGTGTATCGGCTCAATAACTTATATTGCCAACATTTATCGAGGGCCTGATGCATTGTACGAGGGGAGACGTCGTTCTTCGTGGCTTCTCTTCTGCTCTTTCTAAATTAGTTGTCTCCATTGACTCCTCCACACAAAGGCCTCATGCACACGACCATGCAGTTTTTTGCAGTCCGCAAACTGCGGATACGCAAAAAACGGAAGCCGCCAGTGTGCCTTCTGCAATTTGCGGAACGGAACAGGCGGCCCATTGTAGAAATGCCTATTCTTGTCCTCAAAACGGACAAGAATAGGACATGCTATATTTTTTTTGCGGGGCCACGGAACGGTGTTGTCCGCATCTTTTGCGGCCCTATTGAAACAAATGGGTCCGCATCCGAGCCGCAAAAAATGTGGCTCGGACGCGGACCACAAAAACGGTCGTGTGCATGAGGCCTAATGCTTTCTTTTTTTCTTCCCTACATGGTGACTGACTCACAGGTGAGTGAAATGTCTTTCCTCCTTCTTATCACTTCATATTCCGGTCATAATATACCTCTTATGTCAGAACTTGTGACTCTGGACCCCCCTATGAGATCCTTAGGGTCGGCCTGAGTAGTACGATTCATCGCTCCTGGGATTATATACTGATGCATGCTCATATCTGGGGCACCAGACCAGTGGGACATGGATAGCGGATGTTAATCAGGATCCTGATCAGTCAAAAAAAAAGCTTTGCAATGCCGGATCAGTCTTTCCAGTGTCATCCGGCAAAACGGATCCGGCATTTATTTTTTTCACCTTTTTTTTCACTGGTATTTTGAATGCCAGTCCCGGCGCTAATACATTCCTATGGAAAAAAATGCCAGATCCGGCGTTCAGGCAAGTCTTCAGTTTTTTTCGCCTGAGATAAAACCGTAGCATGCTGCGGTTTTCTCTTTTGCCTGATCAGTCCAAATGACTGAACTGAAGACATCCTGATGCGTCCTGAACAGATTACTCTCCATTCAGAATGCACGGGGATAAAACTGATCAGTTCTTTTCCGGTATTGAGCCCTTTTGACGGAACTGAACACCGGAAAAGAAAACCGCTAGTGTGAAAGTACCCTTTAATAAGTCCTGGGTGAACGTACTGTACGAATGACGGTATGTTACCTAACCCAGGGAACATTGAGAATACAAATAAATGAAGCGTCTGTATTTGGAGTCACGAATGACTGTTGGTTCAGGGTTACTTTTATGGATTTGCTTTGTCTGTTTTCATGAGCGTTCAGACTCTTACACAAGATATTCTTGTCTCACCGGCGTCCTTGGTGTATTCATTGTGCTTTGTATACACGCACACACATGGCCTGCACTAGTCTGTTCCTTTATTAAACCTTCACACGGTATAATGTATATATGTTCTATCGAGCAGCAGTTATTGGGTCCTGAAGGTTCTGCCGTTGTATGTGTCTCTATGCAGTCACCATTAACCTTAGTTCACAAGCCTCCATTATAAGAAAACTTATTTTCTTATTATGACCATTTTATTATATCATAAAAAAACCACAAAGATGTAAAGTATTTCTCTACTTTGTTGCATTCAAAACTGAGAAGCACTCCCTGAAGGCCATAATAACCACTGTGCTTTTTTCATTCTCTGTAATTGGTTACTTGTCTCACTAATTTGTGTATTTTTAAGGTATTGGGCACCCTACCGCCTATTCTGGAGCTTTTCTGTACAGAATGCATTCTTTTCAGTGCAGGGGGGTGTTATGATAATCAGAGGCATGCAAAGTACCCAGAAGGAGACCTCTGGAGTTTGTATCTGCTGCCATAGATCTTGCCATTAGTTCTATACTTTGCCCTTAGGTTCATGTGACCCGGGTGGATTATTCACCATAAATGGGTTAAAATCTAATTTGAGTCTTAAAAATAAATACAGCAATTTGTATGTTAATGTGCATATCAGCCAGAACACAATGCTGAATATCCCGATGCAGGCGGGAAATAAATTAGTTTATTTTTTATTTTTTATTCCCAAAGTATACTATCTTGCGTTCTGCATGTTGTACTGTAGTAGAGCTGCACCATAATTACCCAACCGCCTGCAATAATTTCATCTGAAAAGCTTTAATTCCAGCGATTTGCGCAGAAACAAACATGCTGGAGAAGGCTTTGTGTTTATTCATGTCATTCCTCGGCAGTCGGCAAATGAGCCCATTTCAGAGACGATTACGGGAAGTCTTCGCGGCGCGGTGTGGAGTTTCCTAGATGAAGGCAATACAGATTGCATGTAAAGTGGGCACGGTTCTGGTCTGCTGAGTCAGGCGCTGATATGATGGCGATGTATGGTGCTTTTAAAGGGAATTAAAGTGCTCTTTTATACTATTCCAGACAGAAACAAATCTTTCTGCTTTTTATCCATTTACGACACCTTAAATGGGTTCTCTGGGAATGTGGACATTTTAGTAAGCGCCTGCACCCTGCCTCCCCGAGCTGAAGTTTTAGACTTACCTGCTCTTACTAAAAAGTCCTTATTCCTGGGGAACCCCAGGGTTATCAGACCAGCACCGCAGCTCCCTCACTGTATCCCAGACAGAGCTCTGGTATTACAATGAGTTAGAGCAGTGATGGCTAACCTCCGGCGCTGTGGTAAAACTACAACTCCCAGCATGCTCCATTCATTTCTGCGGAGTTCTGAGTACAGCCAAGCAAGTGAACATTTTGGAAGTTGTAGTTTTACCACAGCCGGAGTTTCGCCATCACAGCATTAGAGCTTCATCCCATTTTAAGGGTATTCGGGGACTGGATTTATGTGGCTCAGGCAACCCCCCCGTCCCTTCCCGTCTCACAAGCTGCAACTTAACCATTCATGTGTTCTTCCTGTGGTCACGTGGCTCAGTGTGTGGGTGCTGTCCTGCTGATGTGACGATGACAGGTCAGGTTTATGCAGCCCCCTCAGCACTGTCCTGTCAACAGAACCAGCAATCAGCAGTGGCTTCCCACTTTGGGCCGGTGCTTTGGGTTAGTGTAATGCAAATGCACAGACCCTGCCACGGTAGCTGGATCGGTGCATACGTGCTAGAAACAAGACCAATCCTGTAACAGCACAGAGAAGGGCGTACGCAGAAGATGTCTGGACAGTATAACACCAGCCTAATTATGCTTGGAGATGCATTGGGCAGTGCAGAATAGAAGCAGGAAGCGGGGTGTGCTGAGCAGTGCATGCTGGGACTTGTAGTTCCAGCAGTAGGCTGATCTACTCACATGCCCTACAACTTGAACTCTCGGATGTCAAGAAATGGTGTGCGGCAGGGAGGAGTAAAGCTGAGGAGACCTCAATTTGAAACAAACCCCATGTGGCTATATTCTCTATTGCTGTGTTTTGGGGTTTTTTGCAATCTGAAAAACTCCTTTAGGCCTCATGCACACAACCAGATTTGTAGTCCGCAAATTGCAGATAAGCAAAATATGAATGGGGTCCTTGTGCCGTCAGCATTTTTTTTTGCAGACCCATTGATTTCAACAGGTATGTATTTTTCTGTATCCGTATGTCCGTTCCGCAGAATGACCGAACATGCCCTATACTAATCTGCAAAAGGTGGACCACAGACCCATTGATGTCAGTGAGTCCACAAAAAATGGTATCTATATTTTGCAGATCTGCTATTTTTGGACTGCAAAATACATACGGTCGTGTGCATGAGGTCTTAGAATGGTACCGAGCTATAATAACTAGGCACAGCTGCTACTGAAAGTACAGAGCCCGGCGAACAGTGAGGCCTAGTTCACACGTCAGTGATTGTGAGCCAAAACCAGGAGTGGAGCCTCCACAGAGGTAAGGTGTATTTGACCGGCACCTGGTTTTGGCTCACAATCACCGTTGGAAATAACTGAAGTGTGAACTAGGCCTGAAGGACGTGAGGCAATTGCCAGAGCTTTGCAGCCCAATTTAATATTAATATGGCGGCCTCCACCAATTTAATATTACATACATATCCTATAGGCAGTCCATCCGCTTAAAAGTCCTGGAAAATCTCTTTAAGGGCTCATGGGCGTGTGCCAGCCGGGCCCATATTGAATCGGTCCGCAATCCGGAAGGCTGGGGCGGAACGGAGGCACTGAAGCACTATGGAGTGCTTCTGTGGGGTTTCTCTCCGTGCCTCAGGGCATGCGCTACATTTCTGCGTTGAGGACCATCAGATGTGGAACGCGGACCCCACGTTCGTGTGCATGAGCCCTAAGCGTTAATTTTTGTATTCTTTGGTTTGATCATTTTCTGTAAATTGAGGAGGAGAGGGCTCATTCAATTTGTTGGAGCAGAGATCAAGTAACAATGTAAACTGGCGCTGCGGGGGAATTGACCGACTTACCGCTAGGTTCCCGCACAGATCACTAGGAGTCAGGGCAGTAGTAGTACACATTGTGATAAGCTGATCATTGGGTGGCCATCCTAAGACTGTGTTCACACTACTTTCAGCATATACGATGGCTGTGTAGTTTCCCATTGCTTACACAGAACGCATCCATAGGGCCTGTTAACCCGGCGTATGACAAAAAATTTACTCCATGCTTCAGACCAGTACGTGTCTGCATAATCCTTAATGGGAACCTGTCATCAACTTTATGGTGCCCATACTAACGGCAGCATAATGTAGAGACAGGTGAGTTGATTTCAGTGGTCTGTCATTTAAAAGTTAAAAGTAAGTGGTTGACGAGAACCAACATCACAATCATTGTAGACTGAGCCTGGAAAAGAGTCCTGGTTATTCATGAATTCCTGCTCTCCTGCCCACCTGTTGATGACTGACAGTCTTAGGGCTCGTTCACATGAACGTTTTTTGCGTTCCATATACGGGCCGTTTTTTGGAACCATTCATTTCAATGGGTCCGCAAAAAAACTTGAATGTACTCCATGAGCATTCTGTTTCCGCATGTCTGCTATTCCGTTCCGCTAGATTTTGAGTCTTGTCCTATTCTTGTCCGCAAATCACGATCCGTGGCTCCATTCAAGTCAATGGGTCCGCAAAAAAAAAACTGAAACACATACAGAAATGCATCCGTATGTCTTCCGTATCCGTTCCGTTTTTTGCAGAACCATCTATTGAAAATGTTATGCCCAGCCCAATTTTTTCTATGTAATTACTGTATACTGTATAGGCCATATGGAAAAACGGAAACAAAAAACGTAACAACGGATCCGGAAAAAACGGCCCGCAAAACACTGAAAAAGCCATACGGTCGTGTGAAAGAGGCCTAAGGCCTCATGCACACGACAGTTGTTTTTCTCGGTCCGCAAAACGGGGTTCCGTTGTTCCGTGATCAGTTTCCGTGTGTCTTCCTTTATTTTTGGAGGATCACCAGACATGAAGGAAACGTAAAAAAAAATCTAAGTCAAGTTTGCCATGAAAATGATAGGAAAAACGGACGCGGATGACAATCTTGTGCACCTCCGCATTTTTTTCACGGTCCCAAAAATAGGACAGGTTATATTTTTTTTGACGGACTGGAACCACGGATCACGGACGCGGATGACAAACGGTGCATTAGCCAAGTTTTCAACAGGACCCATTGAAAGTCAATGGGTCCGCAGAAAATCACGAAAAACGGAACAACGGACACGGAACACAACAACAGTCATGTGCATGAGGCCTTATTCTGAGTTTTCTCTCTTTCTCTCTAGGAGAGAACTGCCGATCATCAGCAGATGGGTGAGAGAGCAGGAGATTATGAATAACCAGGACTCTTCTCAGGTGGCCGTGACTCTTGTCCAGGCCTGGGCTGCCTTGTTTAAGATGCTGGTTCTCAGCAACCACTTACTTTTAGCTGATTAGTGACACACCGCTGACATCAGCATGTCTGTCACTATTTTATGCTGCCCTCAGTACGGTCAGCATCAAGTTGATGACAGGTTCCCTTTAAGTGTATATAGTGTCTAAAACATGTAATAAATGTGGCCCATTGTGGTGTGTTCTGCAGACGGTGTACAGTACAGTAGTAGTATTGTTGTCAGTGCAGGTTTTATATTTGAGTCGTGCGCTTGTTGTACTTGTGTTTGCATCATTTAGACACTGACTGAAGGTGAAGTTCTGCTAGAATTTACTGCAGGTTTACATTACATTCTGTCCAGAATGATGAGGCAGGCGGCGGCACCCGCTACATGATCTTGACAGCTGCTTGTTAGACGAGTCGGTTGCCTGCAAAATTTTACTCTTTTTGTAACATGGGTTCAGCACGGAAAAAAAAGAAAGTATATATTGTATACGTGCGGATGGCCTCCCAGTGAGACCCATTACAGGAGCTGCAAATCCTCTCTCTCTGGGTATGCATAGGAAGTAGTCAGGTCAGGACCTGGGCTTAAAACCTGAAATCTGCTGAAAACAGACATGACCCAGACAGCAAAAACTTTTCACACTACAAAGGAGATCAGCGAAAGTTTGTGGCTTTAAGTTGACTGATGCCGGATTAGTGGTGCAGGCGGCTGTGTCCATGACAGGCACATGATGGTTTGTTGTTGATGGTTAAGGATAGGACCATGCAGCTTATTGCGAGTCCCCCCTCCATTCTGGGACTGGCACTGACTGGTGCGAGTATCACACACAGGTACTGAATAGAAATAGCTGATGGTAATCTGCTGGTGCGGAAACGCTCTGCTGCCTTTGATGTTCTGATTAATATTCTCATATAATAATGCAATTGCTGCAATCAGAATAGAAGGCAATGTATTGACCCCAGGATTGTAAAGATACGCTCCCATGTCCTCGGAAAGGAGCAGAGCTTGCAGGAGGATACTGGTTTTTATTAAATTTAAAGGGAACCTGTGAGCAAGTTCCTTCTGCCTCTAAAGAGATAGAAACTTGAGGAGCGCCACCTAGCAGAGGCATTTCTAGCTGCTGAGCACCCCCCCCCCCCCCTTACGTGGCGGCAACAATGACTGGGATCAAAGATGACACCAATCCCAGTCATTTAACCCCACAGATCCTGTGGTCTATAGTAATTGCGGAGCTTCCGCAGCAAAACAAAAGGGCTCCAATCAATTGCCATGACAGCCTGGGGCCTGTCATGGCTATCTGCCTAGAAATCTGTGCACAAGGCACAGCTTCTCAGAATCCATAGACTGCAATAGTATTCTATTGCGGTCTATGGGACCAACAATAAGAAGATGGCATTTTCAAGTCCCCTAAGTTAAAAATGCTAAAAGAAAATGTAAAATAAAACTCCACAAAAATAATAACAATTCGCATCACTCCGTCCTTTCCTAATTTTACATATAAAAATAGGAAATAAAAAAATAAACATGACCGGGAGTACCACGCCGGAAAATGTCTAGACAGTTGAAAATATAAAAAAAAGTTTTTCCTGTACGGTGTACGCCGTAATAAAAAATAAATCCACGTGATTTGCCTTTTTTTTTAATCACGTTTTTGTTGAAAATGAAAAAAATCTAAATAGGACGTGTCCTGAAGGGGGAGGATAGGAAAAAGAAATGGCGCCAGTCGGTGAAAATGCAGCTTGCAAAGGTATGCGCTAGTTGCAGTTCTGTGATGACGTGGCAGGCCCTCTTTGAAGAAAAATAATAGGGGATCCAATACAAACCTAAACTGTGGAAGCATCCTAAAAGGGATTTGTCCAAGGATTGGGAACAGTCTTTCCCTTTAATAAGAATCCAGATACCTAGAGACAACTCACAGTATATGGAGCATTCTGTATAAATAAAGGGTTACGGCTGAGTGACCCTTCACAAAGAAGACGTGAAGAACCTCAGATGTGAGCGCCCGTTGCGTAATCCTCAGAGAATGACAGGAAGGATCTGTATTACGGGGGTACAGGAGACTATTCTGCTTTCTAGGTGAGGAGGAGGATGAATGACAGCCAGTGTCATCTCCCTTAACAGTCAGATAATCCCCTGATTTATCACGTAATCCAAACGGCCTGAAATTTTCCATGTTGAACTTCAATATTTTGACAAGGTGGTTTAACCTTTCTTGAAATCCAGAACAAGAGCGATATCCCCTGAAGCTTCCAAGACAGAAAAGGAGATTGAACAAAGACCTTGAAGTATTTTTACTCTAAAGGCCCAGTAGATGCATTTCTCCCCTAAAAATCTTTTTTTTTTTTTTTTTAAGGGATTCAGCCACTCTCCATATTACAAGAAAATCCTGAAGGCAGGGAATTGAAAGCGCGCGTCTTACGGGAGAAAATGTTTTGGTGTAAAATTGCCCGCTGAGCTTATCAGTCACGAGAAGTTAACATTGCCGTGTCCTTGACGTGAAAGAGGATAGAAGAAAGTTTTTGCAGGGATAATCCCCAACCAGAAACCCAAAAATGATAACAAAAATTCACAACTGTTAATGTATCCAGATTGATTAGAGAAATAACACAACTAGAATGAGAGGTTGTCACCAACCCGCCTTATTTAGTACCCGGACCGGCACAGTTGTAACCTTGCTTTTGGTTTTCGACCTACTTTTTTTTCTATTGAAATGAATGGTAAAGTTAGGCCTCATGCACACGACCGTTGTGTGCATCCGTGGCCGTTGTGCCGTTTTCCGTTTTTTTTTCGCGGACCCATTGACTTTCAATGGGTCCGTGGAAAAATCGGAAAATGCACCGTTTTGCAGCCGAGGCCGTGATCCGTGTATCCTGTCCGTCAAAAAAATATGACCTGTTTTTTTGACGGACAACGGTTCACGGACCCATTCAAGTCAATGGATCCGTGAAAGAACACGGATGCACACAAGATTGGCATCCGTGTCCGTGATCCGTGGCCGTAGGTTGCTTTCATACAGACGGATCCGAAGATCCGTCTGCATAAAAGCTTTTTCAGATCTAAGTTTTCACTTCGTGAAAACTCATATCCGACAGTATATTCTAACACAGAAGCGTTCCCATGGTGATGGGGACGCTTCTAGTTAGAATACACTACAAACTTTGTACAAGACTGCCCCCTGCTGCCTGGCAGCACCCGATCTCTTACAGGGGGATATGATAGCACAATTAACCCCTTCAGGTGCGGCACCTAAAGGGGTTAATTGTACTATCATATTCCCCTGTAAGAGATCAGGGCTGCCAGGCAGCAGGGGGCAGACCCCCCCTCCCCAGTTTGAATATCGTTGGTGGCACAGTGTGCGCCCCCCATCGGGCCCCCCCTTCCTCCCTCTATTGTTAGAAATCGTTGGTGGCACAGTGTGCGCCCACCATCGCCCCCCCTCCCTCCCTCTATTGTAATAAATCGTTGTGGCACAGTGTGCGCCCACCATCGCCCCCCCCTCCCTCCCTCTATTGTAATAAATCGTTGGTGGCACAGTGTGCGCCCACCATCGGCCCCCCTCTCTCTATAGCAGTAACAACATTGGTGGCAGTGTGCGGCCTCCCATCTCCCCCCCCCCCCCCCCGATCATTGGTGGCAGCGTAGGTTCCGATCGGAGTCCCAGTTTAATCGCTGGGGCTCCGATCGGTAACCATGGCAACCAGGACGCTACTGCAGCCCTGGTTGCCATGGTTACTTAGCAATAGTACAATAGTAGAAGATTCATAGTTACCTGCTTGCTGCTGCGATGTCTGTGTCCGGCCGGGAGCTCCTCCTACTGGTAAGTGACAGGTCTGTGCGGCGCATTGCTAAAGAACTGTCACTTACCAGTAGGAGGAGCTCCCGGCCGGTCACAGACATCGCAGCAGCAAGCAGGTAAGTATGAATCTTCTACTATTGTACTATTGCTAAGTAACCATGGCAACCAGGGCTGCAGTAGCTTCCTGGTTGCCATGGTTACCGATCGGAGCCCCAGCGATTAAACTGGGACTCCGATCGGAACTACGCTGCCACCAATGATCGGGGGGGGGGGGGAGATGGGAGGCCGCACACTGCCACCAATGTTGTTACTGCTATAGAGGGAGGGGGGCGATGGTGGGCGCACACTGTGCCACCAACGATTTATTACAATAGAGGGAGGGAGGGGGGGCGATGGTGGGCGCACACTGTGCCACCAACGATTTATAACAATAGAGGGAGGAAGGGGGGGGCCCGATGGTGGGCGCACACTGTGCCACCAACGATATTCAAACTGGGGAGGGGGGGGGGGTCTGCCCCCTGCTGCCTGGCAGCCCTGATCTCTTACAGGGGGATATGATAGTACAATTAACCCCTTCAGGTGCGGCACCTGAGGAGTTAATTGTGCTGATCACGGCCCCCTGTAAGAGATCGGGTGCTGCCAGGCAGCAGGGGGCAGTCATGTACACAGTTTTTCAGTATATTCTAACCTGAAGCGTCCCCATCACCATGGGAACGCCTCTGTGTTAGAATATACTGTCGGATCTGAGTTTCACGATGTAGCTCATATCCGACAGTATATTCTAACATAGAGGCGTTCCCATGGTGATGGGGACGCTTCAAGTTATGTTCGGGTGTCCGCCTGGCCGTGCGGAGGCAAGCGGATCCGTCCAGACTTACAATGTAAGTCAATGGGGACGGATCCGTTTGAAGATGACACACTGTGGCTCAATTTTCAAACGGATCCGTCCCCCATTGACTTTCAATGTAAAGTCTGGACGGATCCGTCTGAGGCTACTTTCACACTTAGAAATGTTTTAACAATATAATGCAGACGGATCCGCTCTGAACGGAGCCACCGTCTGCATTATATGAACGCAAGTGTGAAAGTAAAGGGACTCCTGACTTTACATTGAAAGTCAATGGGGACGGATCCGTTTGCAATTGCACCATATTGTGTCAACGTCAAACGGATCCGTCCCCATTGACTTGCATTGTAATTCAGGACGGATCCGTTTGGCTCCGCACGGCCAGGCGGACACCAAAACGACTTTTTTTTCATGTCCGTGGATCCTCCAAAAATCAAGGAAGACCCACGGACGAAAAAACGGTCACGGATCACGGACCCCGTTTTTGCGGACCGTGAAAAAAAAACTGTCGTGTGCATGAGGCCTTAATGACACATAAAACTGTCAGTACAGAGGCTAACTGATTGCGACTACCCTTGAAGAGAGGCTGCAAGAATGATCTCATATCCGAAGTGACCAACACATCTTTAAACCGCCCTCTTCTTGCAGGCGCGGTAGGATTGGTACCTGCACCTGTTTGGCTGTGGGTGGAAATTCCTCTGCCAGTGCCCACAACAGCAGAATGCAGCATCTCTCGCAGCAAGGCCTGGAAATGCTGCATTTTGGCAACCCTCTGTGATGCTGGTTACATGTCCACCATTTTGTGTTTGTACCGGGGGTCTAAGTTCGTTGCCACCCAGTACAGGTCCTTGCCCTTAATGCTTTTTATACGGGTACCATCTTCAAACACTGAAGCAGGAAGGCCCCTATTTGAACTAAATTGGAAGTGGCTCCTGCTCATCGCCCAGGAGAATGTCGTCCTCGGCCTCCTCCCCCCAGCCACCATCCTCCTCTGACTCCTCTTCAGACTCCTGCTGACTTGTCTCAGATGGAGTAGCCCTCCCTGGGAATTCATTCAGCATTGCGACTTCCTCATCTTCCAGCTCCTGCTCCTCGACGGCTTGATCAATGATATCACACAATGCATGCTCCAGAAAGAAGGCGTAAGGTACGATGTCACTGATTGCGCCCTGGCTGCGACTGACCAGTTTGGTGATCTCATCAAATGGCCGCAGAAGTCTCCATGCCTCGCGCATGAGCAGCCACTGGCGCAGTGAAAAGAAACCTAGCTCCCCAGAACCTGTCCTGCTGCAGAGTTTGTCCAGGTAGTCGTTAACGGCACGTTGCTGCTGGAGCAGCCTATCAAGCATATACTAGGTGTCTGTATATGCTTGATAGGCTGCTCCAGCAGAAACGTGCCGTTAACAACTACCTGTACGACCTCTGCGACAGACGTCTGACGGGCAAGTGGTGTCGCAGCTGAACGTCAGCAAGGCGAGCCATGGCCATGTAAGATCTTCTAAAATGGCCGGAGATTTTCCTGGCCTGCCGCAAGACGTCCTGGACCCCGGGGTATTTGGCAACGAATCGCTGCACGACTAAGTTCTGGAAGTGTCCCATGCACGACACGTGTGTCATTTTGCCCTGTTTCAGCACGCTCAGCAGATTGGCACCATT
This sequence comes from Bufo gargarizans, assembly GCF_014858855.1. NCBI lineage: Eukaryota > Metazoa > Chordata > Amphibia > Anura > Bufonidae > Bufo > Bufo gargarizans. Next base: position 119,126,430 of record NC_058089.1, read on the forward strand.
GTCGCACACCACTTTACCAACTGTCAAATTGAGCGGGGTTAGCCACTGATCGGCCTGTGACCGCAGAGCTGAAAGCAGTGCAGGACTGGTGTGGATCTTGGCTTCCAGGCACAACAGCCGCTGCACAGCATGTCAACGTTTCACCTGGCACGTCGAATAGGGCTTGGGGGGGTGCAATGAAAGAGGCGGTAGCAGTGGAAAAGGAGGAGACGGAGGATGGAGTAGGAGAAGAAAAGGCCGGCCTGCATGCAATCTGTGGCGGTAACACCAAATCCACACTGGTGCCACGAGTTACATGCTTGATGGCCATCAGAAGGTTCACCCAGTGGGCAGTAAAAGTTATGTACCTTCCCTGCCCGTGTTTGCTAGACCACGTGTCTGTGGTCATATGCATCTTGGCACCGACACTGTGTGCCAGAGATATATTAACTTGCTGCTGAACATGGCCATATAGTTCAGGGATTCCCTTCTGGGAGAAATATTTCCTTCCGGGGACCTTCCATTGCGGTGTGCCAATGGCCACAAATTTTCTAAAGGCCTCCAAGTCCACCAGTTTATATGGCAGTAGTTGGCGGGCTAGCAGTTCCGACAAGCCGTTGGGCAAGAGGATTATCCGGCGTCATAATTTTTTTATGCTCGAACATTTGGGCCACAGAATCCTGCCTCGTGCCAGATGAACGCGACACCGGCACGGTGGAAGGTGGAATGGAGGACAAATGGGAGGCGAAGAAGAGGCAGGACGTGGAGCGCCGGGAGTGTGGCTTTGTGGGTTCTGACAGCGTTGTTCCCACTGGGCTCGGTGATGGGAGGCCAGGTGCCTTCTTAAAGTCGTCCCTAGGTGAGTGTTGGGCTTACCGCGACTTGTACGTTGACAGCACAGGCTGCAGATGGCAACACTATTGTCAGCAGCTGACACGTTAAAAAAAAAAGCCCACACTGCAGAGCCATGTGCTGGCATCCTGGGAGCGCAAGATGTGACCGTGCATGGTGGATGGCTCGCTCCAGATACATTTGCAATCTGCTTTTTGCCTCCTGTGCACTGCGAGTTCTGCCTGCTTCTCCTCCTTCTCTGCTTCTCCGTATCTCCCTCTGAACTCCCCTCCTCTTCCTATCTTGTGGGCACCCACGTGATGTCCATCGACACGTCATCATCGTCACCGTCACCACCACTGACATTAGAGATCTCGGAGTAGGCAGCAACAGCAGGGACCACCCTCCTTGGGCTGATCTGGGTACTGTCGTCAGACCGCTGGGTGGCGGCTGTTGCTACCTCCTCTTCCTCATCTGATGCCAAGAATGGCTGTACATCGGTAAGGTCTGGGAATGGATGGGAAAATAATTCCTCTGACTCAAGTGGAGGGGCTTTGGTGGTGGTGGTGGTTTTGGGGATTCACACAGCAGAGAGTGAGGAGGGTGCAGAAACAGAGGATGAGGAGGGTGCAGAAGCGGAAGGCTGAGTGAGCCACTCAACCAACTCTGGTGCGTCCTTTGACAATCACACGGAACGGCCTGCCTCTTACTCTGCCTGTCATTTTCAAAATGACCCTGTGCCAAAGTCCCTAGAGAAGAGCAGTATTTGTGGAAGCTGATATATGGCAGGCCTCAATTAGTTGTTAGTTGAAGCTGGTATATAACCCTCAAGCAGTAATTTGGTGTACGCAGGTATATGGAAAACCTCTATCACTACTTTGTGGAAGATGATAGATCGCATGTTCTTAATAAGTATTTACAAATGCACTATAATATACTTTCTATGTTAGAAAGTATATTTTTTATGTATTTTTTAACCCCTCAATCGACATTTTAGTAAGCATTCTGTATTAAGAATGCTATTATTTTCCCTTATAACCATGTTATAAGGGAAAAGAATACAGTGAATTTAATTTAATGGGGTCTGGGGTTTGCTCATCCCTATCATCTCCTAGCAACCATGCGTGAAAATCACACCACATCCACACTTGCTTGTGATTTTCAGGCAGCCCCATTCATTTCTATGGGGCCTGCATTGCGTGAAAAACGCAGAATATAGAACACGCTGCGATTTTGACGCAACGCACAAGTGATGCGTGAAAATCGCCGCTCATCTGCACAGCCCTATTGAAGTGAATGGGTCCAGATTCAGTGCGGGTGCAATGCGTTCACCTCACGCATTGCACCCGCGCAGAAAACTCGCCCGTGTGAAAGAGGCCTAAGTATATCACACCTATCGATAGCACACCTATACCAGTCCTTAAAAGGACTTTTATGGCCCTATTAGCTAGCGTTTGGTGTCCCTAACAGCCTGTCCCTGCTCCACACAGCAACCTCTCCCTACACTGGCAAAAGACTGAATGTAAAATGGCGGCCAGATCGGCTTCTGTTATAGGGTTGGGGGTATGTCCATGTGCTGAAATGTCTCAATTGGCTTTCCTGTACCACCTGATGGATGTGTCATGGGTCAAAGTTCGACGCAATGCAAAAGAAAATGGCGCACGGACATCGTCATATGTTCGCATGTTTGGCGGATCGCGAACGCGCAAAGTTCGCCGCAAACCGACCACCGGGTGAACCGCAAGGCCTTCACTAGTCCCAATCTTGAGATAGGTAGGTGTCTCAGAGGTGGCCCAAGCATTCTCAACAAACATCCAGACAATGATCTGCCCTTGTCAATGTCACGGAGTCTGTGGATCTTGTCTATATGCTAATATGAGATGTGATAATAGAGACCAAGTTAAAGGTGTTTAAGTGGAAACCGTAAGAATGTGCCCACAGCATCTGCAGACTAATGATGTTAATTAATGATATTCCCATGGACGAGCCTGGTACAGACAGGATGCGAAATCTAGAGAGCAGACTAAGTTATTTCCGCCTTCCTTACCAGATTCTTGCTGAATTTCAATTAAGAACCGAAAATGTCAGACTCTAATTAGGAAACAAAAATATCCCGCCGTGGATATGGAACTGCATAGCGCCGCCTTCTCTGGGCACAATATCAGAGCGTGTCATGTTCAATCAATTCATGTCCAATCAATTTCTAGCAATGTTTTTTCCATTACTACAGTAAAGGACAAATTAGCATTTAATGGTTTCTCTTCAGACTTAATCCTGTGACCACGGAGCACCTAGAATATGATCGATATGTAAGGTTCACACTGCATAACTGCTGCCTCTTGGCTGGACAAAAACATACTGCATGCAGCGGTATTTGTCCGGCTGATCCCATCATAGTCAACGGGGATCCAGAAACGGTGGACCCTGGCAGGCTGTTTCCCTGACGGATCTCTAAAGATGATGTGACTGTACCCTCCAGACACGATACAGGACCTGGATCAAGTGACTCGACCCCTCCTTTTCTTTTTGGTGGTGTGACCTTGTTGTACGGGGTTCCCCTACTCCACAGGCGCCTCCTTTTTTTTAGTGCCAGCTTTTCTGCCCTTGATGTGATTTAGCTCCTCTATGTATGCCCTGTATATTGTAGTGGGAGAAATTGGGATTTGCGCCACTTTTGTGATGTTGTATGTTATGGCTCATGTGAGTTTGGCCTCTTGCACACAACAGTTTGTCCCCTGTGGCCTTATTGCTGCCCACATATGGCGGGTCTGCAATACACAGGACACCGGCCGTGTGTGTTCCGCATCACGGACGCAGACCCCTTCACTTCAATGGGTCAGCAAATCCGGAGATGCGTTACGGAACGGAACCACAGTACGGAAGCACTACGGAGTGCTTCTGTGGTGTCCGTTCCATGCTTCCGTTCCGCAAAAAGATAGAACTTGTCCTATCATTTTTGCGGAATGGACGGATCGCGGACCCTATTCAAGTGAATGGAATCACGATCCTCATGCGGCTGGCCCACGGTCGGTGCCCATGCATTGTGGACCGTAACTTGCGGTCCGCGGCATGGGCAGCACACGTTCATGTGCAAGAGGCCTTATGTGCAGTAGTTTGTGACATTTCACTGCTCTCGCCACTTTTGCAAAGTGGGATAAAAGTAGGTGTGGGTTTAGGCAAAATAATGTGCAAAAGTGGTGTAAATCTACCTGCTCATAGCAAGCATAGATTTCATTTTTGCACCAAAGTAAGAAGCATACACCTCTCACTGAAAAATCTAATAAATTCACGCGCTGCGGATTTTAAAATCCACATCGCAGGTCAAAAGCCACACGGAAAAAATCTCCATCGTGTACATGAGAATTTGAAATTCTCATAGAATACAATGTACATGACCTACGGTTCGGATTTTCTGCGCGCAATTCTGATCATGTGCATTTAACCTGCGTCTCTGTGGTTTCAGCAAACCTTCCGCCACTCCTGACATTTCTGTTTTAGTAAATACTTAAAGGGGTTTTCCACTTTATTTATACTGGTCAATATCTAACCAGCGGGGGTCCGACTCCCGACACCCCGCAGATCAGCTGTTTGAATGAAGAGAAAGCAGTGTTGGAATGAGCGCTGCCTCCTCTTCATTGTTTACCTGCTCAACCCCGCCCCATTCACTTCTATGGGCGGCTCCTTCCCATTCAAGTGAATACTACGGAGCCGTCCCATAGAAGTTAGTGGGATGGCTGAAATGTAATTACACCTGCTCACCGCTGTGGTGGCGACGGCGCGCAGGTCAGCAATGAAGAGAAGGCAGAGCTCATACGAGCTGATAGGCGGGGGTGCTGTGAGTCGGACCCCTGCCAGCCTGAAACTGAGGATAGGGCATCAATAAAATTTAAAAAAAACGGAGAACTCCTTTAAATTCCCCATAAAATAACAGTTCTGGAGCATCTTTTCTGTGTTGCGTAGTTATTCTGGGTGTAATCATCCCCTTTGTCAAAAAAGTATTTCCCTACACAGGTAGCAGTTAAAAAAAAGAATTGATTTGGAGGTAGACGTTTCTGAAAGTCTATAAATCTTGCCGGAATGAAACTTTAAAATCTAAAACATAAGAATCTTTAATAATAATTTCCTTAATATTGGGGCCAAAAGCCCTGGTTTGTCTGTTCAGGCAGTGCGGTTGCAGCTGCTGACGGGTATAACATATAATAACCCCTGCGCAACCCTAATCGTGGTGTGAATGGGTGCCGACAGAGGTGACAGATGGCAAACCAGCCTTGTGCCCTGAGATTAAAGAAGTGCCGTGTGCCAACAGCCACTTGTGGACCGCAGAATGTAATGCTCCATGGTTCCACATATGCTAGGAGATCGGTGTTGTGCCGCAGCGCTAACTCACAAAAAACTGGTCATAGATTACTTAAAGGGCATCTGTCAGCAATTTTGTACCTATGACACTGGCTGACCTGTTACATCTGCACTTGGCAGCTGAAGGCATCTGTGTTGGTCCCATGTTCATATGTGCCCGCATTGCTGAGAAAAACTATGTTTAATATATGCAAATGAGCCTCAGGAGCAACGGGGGCGTTACCATTACACCTAGACTTTTCTTCTCTCTCTGCAACTGCTGTGCCCTCTGCAGTGTAAACGTCACCACACTTGGCCCTGTCAATGAAAGTGCAGAGGGAGCGCAGTTGCAGAGAGAGCAGAGCATCTAGGTGTAATGGTAACGCCCCCGTTGCTCCTAGCGGCTCATTTGCTTATAAAAAAAACTTCATTTTTCTCAGCGACGCGGGCACATATGAACATGGGACCAACACACGTCTCCAGCTGCCAAGTGCACATGTAACAGGTCAGCCAGTGTCATAGGGACAAAACTGCTGACAGATGCCCTTTAATAAACTCTCCCTTCCAACGCACTCAACATTATAGGTGTAACCCTACAAATCTTCAGGAGCAATTGCGAACAGTGAAGTAAGTTTGTATTAGAAGAAGCCGTCCGTCACTGATGACGTGTGGACTACATACATAGGAAATCTAGACCATTACCACCCCCACCACTGGAGAGAACAAGACTTTTAACTTCCAACTGTTGCAAAGCTTGTCTTTAGTTTTATTTTTTTCCCTTCTTCATTGTCAAGAAATGTTTCGCTTTTGTAAAGGAACCCTGTTGGGCTCATCGCCCACATCCAACATGAGAAAGGAAAGACAAATGAAATTAGTTTCCTCTTTGAAGCCATCATGAATAATTACTGTGTGTAAACGCTCGGCGCAGCGAATACGAGAGATGAATCTCCGAAACGAGGCTAGGGGTTGATAAAACTGGACATGGGGCCATAAATTTCTGATTTTAAAAGCTTGCACTGGGGAACGAAGCAACAAAACCATAGTTGTGGTCTGAATGCTGTAGGACGCAGTCTAAATTGTTATATGCCTTCTCCGCCGTGCTGCTGATTTACGTATCAAAATTCATAATTAGCCACCCTGCATTATTCAAAGGCGAATAGCATATTTATTCAATGATAAAGTGTGGGGGAGCTCCATTATTTATAATGAAATAGCACTGGAACAGTTATTAAAAATCTATGAAATACACAAATCCCCGTAGCGACACCTCCCACTACTTCTTTAATTTGTTTTCCAATTATATTGCAAAACTCTCGGCATGACGTGACTCTCTGCTCCTGGCTCTCAATTAGCCCGGCTGAGTCAAGCTTTGCTGTGTACTAAGGCACAGTCGATGCCTTGTCAGCTGATCGACAGGGCGGCGGGACCAGTTAACCAGTGATAATATTAATTAGTGTGAACACTGCGCTTACCATCTGGAGAAAACAAGGGGATGGCAGATTGTTGGTTAGTTTTGCAGAGATGCCTGTTGTTTCAGGGTTGTAGAGGTTTTTGGGGAAGGTTGTTGTCTTTGATTAACTGCTTTGCATTAAGTAAACAAAAAAATTTGACCTAGATTTGTAAACTTCAGGCATGCGATACAGCCACAGCAGCGGGATTGCCTGCCCTTTGTGTTCCCTCAGTATGGTGGTTGGGTTGTATTCGTATACCCTGGCTGCGTTGCCTTCAACATGGTTACAATGAATCAATGCCTTGACTATAGGCTGGGAGGACACTACATGCTACCGTAGGGATCAGCAACCTTCGGCACTCCAGGTGTGGGGAAACTACTACTCCCAGCATGCACACTTGCTTGGCTGTTCTCAAACTCCCACAGAAGTAAATAGAGCATGCTGGGAGTTGTAGTTTTACAACAGCTGGAGTGCCAGAGGTTGCTGACCCCTTTGCAAACTTTTCGAACAATGTTGTGAACTGTCACCAGTTTTTCCTCTAAGTTTCTGTAACTACTGAGCAGGACATTACAGAACTGAATCATTTAAGTGTTAATAGCATCCAGGTGAACAGCATTACACAGCAGTGAAAATTATTGTCTATAGCTCTGGTGGTCTAGAGCAGTGTAGCGTTTAATGTCTGTATGCCTAGTGGTCTGTAGCAGTAAAGGTCTTATCAGCCTCTCTCATGACCTAGGACAAGGAAAATGTCAGAATCCCTGGTGGTCTATGGCAGTAGAGGGGTTAATACTAGTAAACCTGGTTGTCTAGGACAGTCTGGTAGCTAATTCCGCTGGCCATGGGTGGTGAAAGTTCCATGGTGTCCTAGGGCAGTGTGGGAGTTAATTACAGTATCTTCAATCTAAGACAGCGGAGTTGTTAATGTAAGAATCTCTGGTGATCTTGGGCAGTGAAGGAGTTTATATCAGTGAGAGGGTCTAGGGCGGTTAGATGCCCTGGTCGAGGGCAGTGGAAGGGTTAATGATGCATACAAGAGGTCCAGTGGTTACTCACCTCTCCAAGCTCCAGTGTTGTCCTGGCTGTAACTTCCTATTTCCTCTGTCTATTGATCAAACGGATAAATGCAGGGAGAGGAAAAAGAGGACTAAGTAGCTATACAGCTGCATAGTTCTCTCTACAAATGGACAGGAATGCTCTGCCTAGTCATAAAAGGGAGTCTGTGAGCAATTTTGACCATAAAAAAATAAAAATAAATCTGCTAACAGTGCTAGCTACGGGCTGGGAAAATCAGAATGTACAAGAATATAGCTACTATAATACAACCCCCTATGTACAAGAATATAACTACTATAATACTGCTCCTATGTACAAGAATATAACTACTATAATACTGCTCCTATGTACAAGAATATAACTACTATAATACTGCTCCTATGTAGGGGGTTGTGCAGGGAATTCTACTTATAAAAGGGGGCCTTTCTTTATAGTGCAAAGTTTGAAACAAATTGACAGGTGCTCTTTAAGAAGTCTGCTCATAGATCTTTTGGATGCTGTTTTGTGCCTGTCCATGCCAGTTTATAATGTGCTTGTTGTGGATGCACATCTCCATAATCCGTTATGCTCTATGCTCTGTCACGTTTCAGTATGGAATGCAAATCCTCATGGCATGGACTCGACGACATAGTAATGGCTTTCTCTTGCAGTCTGTGCTTATTCTAATGTCATCGGTTAAGCTGTCTGCAATGATTTCTGCATTATAGAGTGGGAGTCCTCTGCCCAGTGCATTGTAGATCAGGAACTGTGTGATTGGGAGTATTCTACTCTAAATCAATATCACCACTGGGTGCATTTATTAGTTGGATTTGTTTCTGCCAGGAAATTAAACACAGGACCCTGTAACTCTTGTGTCCTTTACTACCACCCTCTCATTTTAGCTACTTGTTGTAAATGAAAGACCATCAAAAATTAAATGCTACTATAATGCTGCTCCTTATACAAGAATATAACTACTATAATACTGTTCCTATGTACAAGAATATAACTACTATAATACTGCTCCTATATACAGGAATATAACTACTATAATACTGTTCCTATGTACAAGAATATAACTACTATAATACTGCCTCCTATGTACAAGAATATAACTACTATAATACTGCTCCTATGTACAAGAATATAACTACTATAATACTGCTCCTATGTACAAGAATATAACTACTATAATACTGCTCCTATGTACAAGAATATAACTACTATAATACTGCTCCTATGTACAAGAATATAACTACTATAATACTGCCTCCTATGTACAAGAATATAATTACTATAATACTGCCTCCTATGTGCAAGAATATAACTACTATAATACTGCTCATATGTACAAGAATATAACTACTATAATACTGCTCCTATGTACAAGAATATAACTACTATAAAACTGCCTCCTATGTACAAGAATATAACTACTATAATACTGCCTCCTATGTACAAGAATATAACTACTATAATACTGCTCCTATGTACAAGAATATAACTATTATAATACTGCCTCCTATGTACAAGAATATAACTACTATAATACTGCCTCCTATGTACAAGAATATAACTACTATAATACTGCTCCATATGTACAAGAATATAACTACTATAATACTGCTCCTATGTACAAAAATATAACTACTATAATACTGCCTCCTATGTACAGGAATATAACTACTATAATACTGCCTCCTATGTACAAGAATATAACTACTATAATACTGCTCCTATGTACAAGAATATAACTATTATAATACTGCCTCCTATGTACAAGAATATAACTACTATAATACTGCCTCCTATGTACAAGAATATAACTACTATAATACTGCCTCCTATGTACAAGAATATAACTACTATAATACTGCCTCCTATGTACAAGAATATAACTACTATAATACTGCCTCCTATGTACAAGAAAGCATTTGTAATAGGTAAAATATAAAAATAAAATATTTTGCATTCATTCTCTTAACTATATGATATGAGGCTGCTGATCCTTGGGAAGATATGAACTACATGCACAGATTCTCTCTTTTCCTACTCATTGTCTTCATGCTGTATATTTTTCCCAGTGGTTTTTCCCAGTAGTCCCAGTTGTAGTCCCAGTCATCTGCTTCTGTTCCTTCTTTCCAGCAGCTGAATGGACTCCAGTCAGAAAGACAAATGTGCATGTTGTGTCCTATATCTGATAATCCAGGCGTAGATGAAATGCTCTGGAGGTTACAGCCTCTGCATTGTCCTCTCTGGAGATGTCTTCTTACTGATAATTAGCTGCTGGTCGCACAGATTACATCACTATTAACGCGGCTCATGTAACGTACCGGAGGGTTGCTGGGAAAGCCACTGAGCAATTATTTTTCTGTCCTAATGAATATCATGCTTGCAGCGCCCTCTTATTGTGTTCTAGGAAGACACTAGAGAGGTGCGAGAAAGTGCCTCCAGCTCCAGGCATACAAGTATAGAGCTGCCAGCCGCTGTCCAAGGTGCCTGTCGCCCAGTATAAAGCAGGTTTCCATTGGTCTTGTTACTGGGTGTCTTTCTAATGCTATGGCAGCCCGCGTTAATTGGTAAGAATGACTTTTTTGCATACTGTACATGGGCTGTAATATTGGGGGTATTGCATTACAAGCGGGTCCATAATATGTTGTAGGTTTATTATCTTCTGTGTGGAGGAACGTTCTCTGTGACTCCTCTGCAGCCAGTCATTGAAGAGATCATCGCCTAAAAGGGGTTGTCTGGGAATAATAATTTTTTACCAAGTGCCCTCAGCCTGCGTCCTCTAAACAGAAGATTCATACTTGCCTGCTCCCCGCAGCTCCGGTACTCCGCATTGCCTCCTCTGTGTCCATAATTCCGGTTCCTGAAATGTTGACATCCGGTAAAGCATGCACATAGTCACATGCTCTGCTGCACCCAGTGATTGGCTTCAGCAGTGACATGCTGCTTGTGGCTATGTCACTGCTGAAGCCAGTTACTGGCTGCTGTGGAGTATGTGATCATACCGATGCTGCACCGGATGTCAACGATTCAGGAACCGAAATTATGGACACAGTGGAGGCAGAGCGGAGGACAGGAGCTGTGGGGAGCAGGCAAGTATGAATCTTCTGTTTAGAGGACGCAGGCTGAGGGCACTTGCTAAAACCCTTTAAAGTGGTTCTTTGGCCGATAATATTTCTTAGATAAGGGGCAGAATGGATGAAAGAAGCATTACACCTCCTCACAGATCCCTCACGTGTATGCGACGTTCCTGCCGCTCCCCCACTTCCTGTACTGGGCTCCACACACAGAGGAAATAGCAGAGGATGCCCACGCTGCCAGTCACTGGCTACAGCAGTGAGGAGACTCTGCCAGTGGTTGGTCTGAGTACCTGGACCAGGAAGTAGAGACCAGCAGGATCTGGTAAGCATTGGACCAGCAGTGACAGGAGATCGGTGAAGGTTAGTATTGACCATGTATTTTTCATTTTTGGCCATTCTTCCCATTTTCTAAATATGTACCCCACCAAACAGCCCCTATTACACCAAAGTAGCTTCATAGGACACTGTGGACTGTGCTGCCTATGGGGTCGCATGCCGATGCCCCCAATTTGATTGACGGCTGCGCTCACTCTGAAAGACAAACCTGACCCTCTGATTGTAGAGATCAGTGCAGGAGCAATATATTATACGCAAGCGCCCTCTATTGGCGACTCACTTGAAAATTCATCCGTGAAGTGTAGCATCTCTGGCGCTGGACGGGGTGTCTAACCATCTAGTACATTTCTAGTACATGAGCAGGTTAGGATGACTGTAGTTATATAGTATATTATGTCGTTTTACAGATCGGAGTGGATGCTGGTAGTGGGTGGAATGGTTATGGGGCATGTTTAGGCCGCTTAGTCTCCCCTTTGCTTATACCCAGTATATATGAGGCACTGGAGCATTATATATATATATATGCATCTCACCCTATGGGACCCTGGAACTAATGTCCGGACTGAGTCTACCTGTTCCTCCAAAGGGAAGGACGAACAGGAGTCTCCCTCAGGCCTAATGACAAACAACAGGGAAAGGCAACACACACACATATATATAAACAAAATACAAAAGGGAAAGGAAACACTTATCTTTAATATATATATATACACACACACAGTATAAGAGTCCAATGTGATGTCTCTTGTATTGCTGGGACCTCACAGATGAGGATATCTTCTCCCCAGCTCTCTGTGTCCGTTCCGCAGAATGTCTTTTTTTTATTAGTGGGACTTGTTAATACGACTGTCCAGCCTGCCTCTGTGACATTTTAAATCCTCATCTGTGGAACGTGTCCTTTAGCGAGTTTGTTTGCTCCAAGAAATGGGTTTTCTCTGCAAATACCAAACCTGCGAGTGTTATATTATGTTCTAATTACTGGATGACTTGGTTGTAAAAATAATTTACACCGGCCACCTTTAGGAAAGCATACAATGCCCGCCGCTCCCTGATGTGAGGATGGGTTTTATATAACACAACTGCTATTGTAGAAAAGCCATGAAAATGAGTGAAGCCGAAAGGAAAAGGTTCCCTGGAGAGAATCAAGCAACATCTGAAAACTGTATATACAGATGTAGGTATGGGGGCATTGATTTAGTGGGTGCAGGGGCATCAGCCATAACAGGGACATTGGTGTCTGTGGGGATATATACAGCATGAAGACCCCAGCATTAAAGGGGTTGTACGAAAATGAACACCTATCACCTATCCACAAGACAGTGAATTAGTGTCTTATCGCTGGCACTCCTACCAATCACAAGAATGTGAGTCCAAGGTCCCCCATTTAGGTGGAGCAGCAGTCGCATATGCCCGCTGCCTCTCCATTCATAGTCTATAGGACTAGCAACGCTAGACAAGTTCTCGCTTCTCCTTCAGTCCAATAAACCTTGAATGGCGCTCGTATGACCGTTGTGCATTAGAACAGGCACTGTTTTAGGTAAAATGCATTGACCTGTTTAAAGAGCCTCTATCACCAGAATCATTGTAGTGAGACAGAGTCTGACAGTCTTGGTCCCATCGCCATCTGTGGCTTTATTTCTGGGAAAACTGACCTTTTAATATATGCAAATGGGCCTCTAGGAGCAACAGGGGCGTTGCTGTTACTCCAAGAGGCTCCATTCAACCTGCTTCGATGAACAGGACCAGGCAGTGTACACGTAATCACACCTAGCCCTGACTGCTCCTAGTCTCGCGCGTTAATATCCGGCACAGGTGCTGTACAGGAGAGAGACTCGACGGCAGTTCACCTCTGTACTGCGCCTGCGCTGGGTACTGATGCGCATGAGACTTGATCAAGCCAGGGAAATGCAGTGATGACATTTACACTGCCTGGGTCTGTCAATCGAAGTACAGGGGGCGTGGCAGCAGCCGGGAGAGCAGAGCCTCTAAGAGTAATGGTAACGCCCCCGTTGCTCCTAGAAACTCTTTTGCATTCAATTAAAAGTTCAGTTTTCTCAGACCTAAAGCCACAGGTGGGGATGGGACCCAGACTTCCAGCTTGTGCCGACATGCGTATATGTCGCAGGTCAACCTGTTTCTATACAATGATTCTGGTAAAAGGAGGCTTTTAAGCGGCACATGGCAGGCGGAGGCCATGTTACGGAATATGCATTGGGGCCAAGGTGCTTAGTTACACCTGTGGAGATGTCATAAGCCAAAGCATAAAGTGCTGGAAATTTAAAAAAACTGCTAACATAATAGAGGGCATTGGTGATAGCAGCCGATTATTAGATTCCAGCTCCTTTTCTGCGGTAGAGGATGAAAATGCTGCATTTAGTGGTTTCTATAGACAACTACTCCACTTCTCCTTGTGAATAATTTTCATAAATCCATAATAATGCTTCTCCCGTTCCTGAAGTCTGGCGACATGACAACATGGTCACCCCTTTAAATCAAGCTCCTCCGTGTACAAGGTGGATATAATGGCCTCCATGAGGCCCGTCTGTGCCCATTGGGCTCCTGCTAATAGAATTTACAATACCCTGCCATGCTGCGCCCTCACTCAAGGATTTAGATGCTGAGAATGTCAAGGATCCTGTGGAATATTAAACTGAGATTTCATTAGAGGAGATCTCGGCGATGTCATTTTACAGTCTGAGTTCAGGCCACTTGAAGATGTTGTTCGGCGGCAAGCTGAGGTGACATGTCTGTGGTGAGCGCTCGCTGTCTGGAGGAAGAGGAAGCATCTGTCTGAGGACCCATAGAGTGCTCTCCAATCAAGGGCAAAAGAGATGGGAACAATACAAACCGACATCGGTCCAAAGGGAGGACGCAGAACAATTAGCCCGGCTCAGAGCTTGTCTGTACCTTAAGTAATTGCAGGGTGCAGGACGCAATCATCCGGCGGTCGCTGCAAAGTGCGCCACTTGAAATGCTCGACAAGGGGCTTTTAATTTGAATGATTTCTGGTGACTTCCAAACAATACACCCTGTAAATCTAATTCCTGGCCGTAGAAAGCACTAACACCGCAGGAACATAGACAAGGTAGGGTAGGTACACTCTAAACTGATGATTGCTACAAATCTCCTAACATTCCGCGTATACAGCTCCGGTGCAGACCTATGTGTATGGCTACAGACTACATGCAAACCCTGTGTAGTCTCATCCTGTGATGATAGCCGTCTTAGTAACTACTTGCATTCCCCATGTAATACCAGTTGTGGAGCATTTATTCTTATGACCCTGTGTTGTGCCATTATTATTCCTGCTAGAAGTTATGAATGACTAACTAGCAGTTTACAATGAAGGTCAAAATGGATGTTATGTTACCATTTGGGGGGTGTCCCTGCACAGTCTGACGCTGGCAGCACTGATTGGCTAGTGTCAGACAGTGCAAGAACACACCCTCAACTGGTAACACCCATCTGGACCTTCATTGTAAACTGCTAGTAATTCATTCATATATTCTAACATGAATAATAAAGGAATGGCACAACATGGAGTCATACGAATAGATACTCCAGAATTGTTGTTACATGGGGAATGCAAGTGGTTACTAAAGCAGACATGTCACTTGTAATGACGATTATGCAGCATCTCTTCTTATGAACGTTAGGATCACACAGCAATATCTATCCAGAGTGCCCAGTTTTGGGGTAAGTTGTTCTATAACCCCAGTGTGGTCACCATCAGTATATATTCCCCTAGGAGACATTCATAGACTTGCACTGACTTTTTCAGGGATCCTCCTCAGTGCCGTCAGGGACTTTATAATTTTTTAAAGCGACAATTTCCAGCATTTGCGCTCCGCCTGTCCACAAGCTGTAAGCGTTCACCTCACAAATCACAGGCGACGGACAATGAGGCGGTTATTCCCCAGCGTAGCCGCTGCGTCTGTGCTCTGCTAAAAATACATTTTGCCTCATTTTCCATGTGAGGTAATCCGATCACAGAGCGTGGAGGAGAGGTGGTAATTTATGTTGTCCCTGCGAATATGCACCGAGGAAATGATGATCTTAGCATGTTACACGAGTTGAGAAATTTCCCAGGTAATGAATTCTTTACGGCAGCACTTTCTCTGACTTTCACCTCCCAATCTGTGCAGCGGGAGCGGGTAAGGTGGATGCATTACAGAGTATTAGAAAGATGGTGGCGAGCACAGGCTCCATCTGGGTGTAAGCCGGACAGTCACCCTTTTCTCCCTGGCCTGTTCCTATACAGACCTATGTGTAGCTATGGATTAAAGGGGTCCGCTCACTTTAGCAAGTGACATTTATCTTATAGACAAAGTTAATACAAGGCACTTACTAATGTATTGCGATTGTCCATATTGCTTCCTTTGCTGGCTTGATTTATTTTTCCATCACATTATACACTGCTCGTTTCCATGGTTACAGACCACCCTGCCATCCACCAGTGGTGGTCGTGCTTGCACACTATAGGAAAAAGTGTCAGCCTCGCTGGTGGCCGGGACCCTGGGGGGGCACATAGGCCGGTGCTTTTCCCTATATTTAGTCCAGGTGCCATGCATTCGCTTCACGCATTGTACCCGAGCGGAAAACTTGCCCTTAAACTTCAATGTGGTTGTTAACGTAAACAGAAAATCCACAATAAAAAAACACACAAAAAAACCTGAGATAAATAGTGCAGATATGTGTTTTTTGTTTTGTTTTGTTTTTGTAACAGTGAGGAGAGAGTATGACTGCAGGATCAGACTACACAAGGGACTGTTTGTAGTCTGTGTCTGCAGCTCATATGCTGGCTTATGTGTTTCCATGGTTACAAACTGGTAGAAAGATTGTAATTAAAGGGGTATTCCTATGTGGGACATTTATGCCATAAATTGTGTGGATCCAGCTTCTGGGACCTACTCCTATGTCAAAAACAGGGCCCCACTGTGAACACGCATGCTCGTTGTCCTCTCCATTCAGTGCTCTGAGGCTTCTAAAGATGCCTGAGCCAGCGCTCTGCTATTTTCCAGTGAATGGAGAGCAAGTTGCACTTATGCAGTTGCCCTTCTATTCACTGCTATTTTGCTAATCCCAGGGCGGAGAATAAATGATGGCTGCACATGTGCTGTGCTCTGCATTCACTTAGCGATGGGAGGGGGTCCTAGAGGAGGGATGACACCTATTGGATATTTATGGCATGTCCTATCGATATGCCATAAATGTCCCAGGTGGGTTACCCCTTTTAAGACTATTTGCATAGTTGATTAATTCTTCATAGTAAGGGCCCTTGCACACGACTGTATGCCCTCCGAGACATAAGGTCTGTGAGCGGCCATATGTCCTGGATCGGCATTGATCGTGCGCATGGGAGTACACAGTATCATAGATTACACTGATGCTGTGCGCATCGGGCCGCCCGCGGGGCTTTTGTCCCACACTCATAAGATCATATGAATGCGGGACAATAGTCCTGCGGACGGCCCGACGTGCGCAGCATCAGTGTAATCTATGATGCTGTGCACTCCCGTGCTCCCGATCAATGCCGCTCACGGACCTTATGTCTCGGAGGGCATACGGTCGTGTGCAAGGGCCCTAAAGGAGTGGACATACTCTTTAAGGGGAAGGGAAGGCGTTGCTGTCTGCAGTGTTAATGGGAGTATATTGGATTTGGACTTTTTGTGGTCCCTGGTTTCACTGGAAAGGTGGACACGTTTGGTTTGTCTCCATTGAAATGAACAGGGTTTAGTGTTGACCATTGGTAGCCTGGACAGCGGTCCCCGGGGTGTCCCTTTAACTCATCTGTTCTTGTCGCTGTGAATCTTGATTAACCAGGCGGCTTCTATCTTCTCTGCCTCTCTCCCTGCACATGGTGTTTGCTCAGCTTCCCTTTAATCCATTTAGCCATTTGGTGAAATAATACATATTTACATATGTAAATTTCCATCTTGCACATGTTGATATTCCTGACAATGAATGGAAATGTTCAGTCCTTGCAGCTGAGCTCGCTGCTGTCATAAAATTAATGACATGAAAATACTAATATTCGCAGCGGCTCCCAGTCGATTTGCTTTATTTTATTTTGAACGGTATTTACTGGAATTGCCTCCGTTCTTCTGCTCATCGTTGACCGATTGTTTTCTCTTTTATATCTGTTTTATCTTTGTGCTAAATGTTACATTGTTGTATTGAGTAATGTGAATAGGGCGGTGTTCCTGCCTCGCAGTGTATTGGACCAGGTTTGGTGCCATACCAGCCCCTCCATGCATTCAGCAGCACGAAAATTAGGTTGATTTGGAATTCTTGAAGGGGTCTTAACCCCCCTCATCTTCATGGGGGTCCTTAGTAATATGCCATTGCTCATTGACATGAGAACTCCTTTACTTGTACGGTGGCAGGTGTCCTGGTATTTGGGTGGAGTACTACCTCCTGTACTGCCCTGATGCTGGGGAGGACATATCTTAAAGGGGTTATCCCATGATTAATAAAAAAAAAAAATGGAAAATACGATATCATATAGTACATGACGGTCTTTCTAACAAAGCTAGAAGCAGCCCTGTACCTCCCATGGATCCAGAGATCCATTCATTACTCTGCTAGATTTATCTCAAGCTGGCAGGTCATTAGGGGGTGTCCCTTCTGCTGCAGCCAAGGGGGATGCGTCCTTTCTGCTGCAGCACTCTCCAGGATGAAACTGAGCATGTGCGGCCACCTCAGTGAGCAGGTCAAAGAAATAAGAAAAAGAAAAACAGTAGGTGGCGCTATATGATAGAGGCTATGCTAAATTTTAACTTACAAACAATTACAAAAGTATTCATATACAGGTGCTGGTGTGAAAACCATAGAATATTTTTCATGGGACAACCCCTTAAGTCCCCTGCTTGAAGCTCTTTGTGATTTAGGGTCCATTCACACGTCCGTATGTGTTTTGCGGATCCATAAAACACGGGCACCGGCAATGTGCGTTTTGCATTTTGCGGACTGAACATCACCAAAACTCTCATAGAAAATGCCGGACAAGAATAGGACATGTTCTATTTTTTTGCGGAACGGAAGTGCGGATGCGGACAGCACATTCCGGCCCCATTGAAAATGAATGGGTCCGCACCTGTTCTGCAAAATTGCGGAACGGATGCAGACCTATTTTGCGGACGTGTGAATGGACCCCTAGGCTGGGCTACAACCTGCAAGGGGCCAGAATATTTGTAGAGTTTCCCCTTACGCTATAATAGCATTTTGATTACAATCTGTATACAACGCTATGGAATACGCTGACGATATAAACACCATAGATATGCAGAAAAGCCACGCGCTTTCAGTTGCTATTACTGGAGAATATGTAACAATATGGATGGAAGGAAAACGTAAAATGACATTAATTAACTTCCTTTATATCTTTTACTTACAGGCATCAAGTTTGAGTTTGCATTACACCAACCCAAAAAGGTACGTTTGATGTCTAATACTCTGCGGCTACGGCCGTGTTCTCTGTGATGGAGGATATATGTTTGGGCAGCGTCTGATATTCTCAGTAATTCATTTCAGCCAATAGAATGGATTTCTCCGTCATTTTGCCACTGGTTTATGTCGCTGCTGTTCCTGGGTTTATAAACTGTTGTTTTCCGTTTTAAATATAAGCGCAGGCGGATTTAAAATTTCTGAAAGAATGACGAGCCTCTTTGATTTGCAAATTCATTTATTTTGTTGGAAATGATTATTTAAAGTTTGTGAAAGCTACACTGCTCCATCTAGTGGCTGAAGTACAAACTGCAGCTTCCACAGAACACCAATGAGGTCAGTTTGATTCAGTTACTTCATTATATCACAGGATTATAAAATGTTATAAAATAGAGCATTCTACATTTTTTGCATACATAATAATGTAGGCAAAGACCTGTGTTGTCCCCAGCAATGACATACATGTCCATGTCCTGTATTATACTCCAGAGCTGCACTCACTATTCTGCTGGTGCAGTCCCTGTGTACATACATTACATTAGCTATCCCGAGTTACACTGTGTAATATACTCCAGAGTAGAGTTGTTGCGATACCAAATTTTTGATTCGAGTTCAATACCATAAAAAAAGTATTGCGATACTCGATACCACACGGAAAAACTAAAACACCAAAAAAGCCACGTGCATTCCGCATTTAAAAAATGGCGAATTGCGCAGTTTTTATTTATTTTTTCTGTTCCAGCGTTCACCGCATAGATTTTTTTAAAATATTTTAATAGTTTGGACTTTTCAGACATGGCGATATGTTTATTTATTTATAGTTTATATGTTTTATATGTAAAAATGGGAAAGAGGGTAATTTATACTTAACATATTGGTGTTTGGTATTTTTTTTACTTTTTTTTTTTTTTACTTTTAATTTAATAACTATTTCCCCCCTTAGGGGGCTAGAACCTGGGGTCTTTTCATCCCTTGTCCTATTCACCCTAATTGTAGCTCTATTAGGGTGAATAGGACTTCACACTCTCCCTGCTGCCCTGTGCACACATCAGCAGGGAGGTTACCATGGCAGCCAGGGCTTCAGTAGCGTCCTGGCTGCCATGGTAACCGATCTGAGCCCCAGGATTACACTGCTGGGGCTCCGATCAGAAGCTGCCATTGCCACCAATGAGAAGGGGAGGGGACCCTGTGGCCACTGCCACCAATGATTTTAATATCGGGGGGCGGGCGCACTGCGCCACCAATGATAATTAACCTTTAATACAGGAGGCGGGTGCTGGCAGCAGATCAGCTGCAGTTAACCCCTCAGGTGCCACACCTGAGGGATTAACTGCCGCTGATTGCAGCTCCCTGTCAAAGGCAGGGTGCCGGCAATGTGATTCTGCTGCCGGCACCTCCTGTATTAAAAGTTAAAGATGACCTTTCATGGGTTTAAGTAGCAGGCTACATAGAGCGGCGCCCAGGGATCTCCCTCCACTTACTATTATATCTGGGCGCCGCTCCGTTCGCCCGCTGTGGCCCAGTTACAGTCTCCTGTTCCGTATGCTAATTACTACTATTGGAGCGATGGGGAGGAGACATCAGCTTCTCTCCTGGGCGTTCCTTCTCCCTGGCTGTGACGTTCTGTGCTGCGATTGGAACACCCAGGAGAGAAGCTGATGTCTCCTGCCCATTGCTCCAATAGTAGTAATTAGCATACGGAGCAAGAGACGGTAACTGGGCCACAGCGGACGAACGGAGCGGCGCCCGGATATAATAGTAAGTGGAGGGAGATCCCTGGGCGCCGCTCTATGTAGCCTGCTACTTAAAGTCGGGACCCATGAAAAGTCCTCCTGTCATTGGTGGCGCAGTGCGCCTGCCCCTCCTCCGCCCCTCTCTCTTTATTGGCAGCGCGGCACAGGGGGAGGGAGAGACTGCTTCCTTCTCCCCTGTGCTGCTGAGAGAACATGAGCGCGCTGACAGCAGCGCGCTCATGTTCTGTGATACTAGACTGCAGAGCAGCGCAGCCCAGTATTGAAAAAATTGAAATCCCGGTATCGTATCGATACCGGGACAAAAGTACCGATTGGGTATCGAAATTTCGATACCCGCAACAACCCTACTCCAGAGCTGCATTCACCATCAAGCACTGCCTTACTGTACTATAACACAGAGGGATACATTTCCTACATCAGATTATTGTGAAGTGTCTGTTAGCAGAGTGTGTCAACACTAAACCAGCAAGGGATGCCAGAAGATTTTAACTCCTGAAGCTTGCAGAATAATGAGTTCAGCACTGGAGTATAATACAGGATGTAACTCAGGATCAGTACAGGATAAGTAATGTATGTACACAGTGACTGCACCAGCAGAATAGTGAGTGCAGCTCTAGAGTATAATACAGGATGTAACTCAGGATCAGTACAGGATAAGTAATGTATGTACACAGTGACTCCACCAGCAGAATAGTGAGTGCAGCTCTGGAGTATAGTACAGGATGTAACTCAGGATCAGTACAGGATAAGTGATGTATGTACACAGTGACTGCACCAGCAGAATAGTGAGTGCAGCTCTGGAGTATAATACAGGAGGTAACTCAGGATCAGTACAGGATAAGTAATGTATGTACACAGTGACTCCACCAGCAGAATAGTGAGTGCAGCTCTGGAGTATAGTACAGGATGTAACTCAGGATCAGTACAGGATAAGTGATGTATGTACACAGTGACTGCACCAGCAGAATAGTGAGTGCAGCTCTGGAGTATAATACAGGAGGTAACTCAGGATCAGTACAGGATAAGTGATGTAATGTATGTACACAGTGACTGCGCCAGCAGAATAGTGAGTGCAGCTCTGGAGTATAATACAGGATATAACTCAGGATCAATACAGGATAAGTAATGTAATGTATGTACACAGTGACTGCACCAGCAGAATAGTGAGTGCAGCTCTGGAGTATAATACAGGATGTAACTCAGGATCAGTACAAGATAAGTAATGTATATACACAGTGACTGCACCAGCAGAATAGTGAGTGCAGCTCTGGAGTATAATACAGGATGTAACTCAGGATCAGTACAGGATAAGTAATGTATGTACACAGTGACTCCACCAGCAGAATAGTGAGTGCAGCTCTGGAGTATAGTACAGGATGTAACTCAGGATCAGTACAGGATAAGTGATGTATGTACACAGTGACTGCACCAGCAGAATAGTGAGTGCAGCTCTGGAGTATAATACAGGAGGTAACTCAGGATCAGTACAGGATAAGTGATGTATGTACACAGTGACTGCACCAGCAGAATAGTGAGTGCAGCTCTGGAGTATAATACAGGATGTAACTCAGGATCAGTACAGGATAAGTGATGTATGTACACAGTGACTGCACCAGCAGAATAGTGAGTGCAGCTCTGGAGTATAATACAGGAGGTAACTCAGGATCAGTACAGGATAAGTGATGTATGTACACAGTGACTGCACCAGCAGAATAGTGAGTGCAGCTCTGGAGTATAATACAGGAGGTAACTCAGGATCAGTACAGGATAAGTGATGTATGTACACAGTGACTGCACCAGCAGAATAGTGAGTGCAGCTCTGGAGTATAATACAGGATGTAACTCAGGATCAGTACAGGATAAGTAATGTATGTACACAGTGACTGCACCAGCAGAATAGTGAGTGCAGCTCTGGAGTATAATACAGGAGGTAACTCAGGATCAGTACAGGATAAGTAATGTATGTACACAGTGACTGCACCTGCAGAATAGTGAGTGCAGCTCTGGAGTATAATACAGGATGTAACTCAGGATCAGTACAGGATAAGTAATGTATGTACACAGTGACTGCACCAGCAGAATAGTGAGTGCAGCTCTGGAGTATAATACAGGATGTAACTCAGGATCAGTACAGGATAAGTAATGTATATACACAGTGACTGCACCAGCAGAATAGTGAGTGCTAGGGATGAGTGAAACATCCGAAGTTGATTCACATAAAACTTTGTTCCAATACTGTATGGAGCAGGAGCTCTGTTCAGTATTAGAATGTATTGGCTCCTACGAGCCGAAGTTATTGCTTCTCGAAGTCTCGCGAGACTTCAGGTAATAACTTCATTAATTTTTACTGTAAAAAAACATTTCCCGAACCCATCCAGCTGAACACAGGAAGTTAAAGGCCTGTCCTTGTTAGGGTGACACCAGGATCACATAGGAAAGATCTGTCTTCATTCTACAAACCTGCAGAGAGACATGTTCCACGGTTACAAGCAGCTATCATGTTGGTCAGTTTCTTTATCCCACTTTCACAGCTGCAATTTTTTAAAACGTAATTTTATATTTAAATTTAATATATTAAGCTATGCAGTTTTAGTGACCTTCACCATAGCTATTCACCTACTCAGACATCCGAGTAAGGCCTCATACACACAACCGTGTTTTGTGTCCACGTCTGATCTGCTAATTTCACACCAGCATGTTTACTCTGTGTGATGGCTGCATGATGGACGAACATCAGCCGGGATCGCGAACGCGATCAAATGTTCGCGAACCCTAGGTTCGCAGTGGGCCCCATTCACTTTAATGTCAGGCGAACCTGAAAAACCTTCAGCTCATATTTACAGCCACCAAATACTTAGTAGAAGTGCACAAATAGTCCCACAACATGGACAGTGACATACTAGAGGGGGATCAATGACAAAAATTCCAACAAAAAAATGTGTTTTAATCAGGGGACATTTTTATGCATGTTAAAGAAAATTTTCTTAAATGTGCCTTGTTGTGCTACCTAAATGCATTATATAGAACGTATATAATTGGTATATAGCACCCCTGCTTCAATCACTTTTTTGGGGGGGCAACTGGTATATCACACCAGTAGAAATGATTTGTTCCAATAACCCTTGTCCCTCTATATACCTGCAGTATTGCATCAGAACCGCAAACAACTGCTGCACAATACAAATGCACTATATATATTATAACATTGTACAAGGAAGGCAATCCATTAGAATATACATAAAGATAAAACGTAACCTTTAATAATGTTACTATTAAAAGATGTCCCTAAGCAAAAAGCATAGATGTGGTCGGCAATAACAAGTACTCGGCGGCACCAAATCAGGAACCATATGTCCTACCACAATCCGGGGGGTTCCAGTGCACATCCATGAATCCGGAAGGAAAAGCAAAAAACATCCATCCCTGGGCTAGATGATGATGTGGTATTGAAGGACAGGGTGGGCAAAGAACTGTCCCTGATATTGCCCTACAGCGGGTGCTATTCTGGCCCTGATAGCCTAACCACAGACCACCCGCCCTGATAAGAGCGACCCCGTCCGGAACCTTACCCTATATAAAAATGGCCCTAGTAAGCCCCTAGCCCCCTGACTTCCAGGTGATCACTATATAGATCTATGTGTTTATGACTCATAAGTATATCGCACCCCTCTGTGTATCACACCTATCGATAGTCCTTAAAATGACTTTTGTGGCCCTATTATCTAGCGTTTGGTGTCCCTAACAGCCTGTCCCTGCTCCACACAGCAACCTCTCCCTACACTGGCAAAACACTGAATGTAGGGTTCAGTGTTTATTTATAAGGTAGGTTTATTTATAAGTTAGGGGGTATGTCCAAGTGCTGAAACATCTCAATTGGCTGTCCTGTACCACCTGATGGATGTGTCATGGGTCAAAGTTCTTCACAATGTAAAAGAATATGTCGGGCGCGAATATCGCCATATGTTCGGCACAAAACGACTGCCGGGCGAACTGCAAGGCCATCTCTAGTGAACAGTATGTTTAGGCCATGAATGGGTGCTGAGATAGAGTAAAGCCCCTTTCACACGGGCGAGTTTTCCGCACGGGTGCAACGCATTGCTCCCGCACTGAATCCCAGCCCATTCATTTCTATGGGGCTGTTCACATGAGCGGTGATTTTCACGCATTACTTATGCGTTGCGTGAAAATCGCAGCATGCTCTATTTTGTGCGTTTTTCACGTAACGCAGGCCCCATAGAAATGAATAGGGTTGCGTGAAAATCGCAAGCATCCGCAAGCAAGTGCGGATGCGGTGCGATTTTCACGCACGGTTGCTAAGGAGACGATCGGGATGGAGACCTGATCATTATTATTTTCCCTTTTAACATGGTTATAAGGGAAAATAATAGCATTCTGAATACAGAATGCATAGTAAAATGGCGCTGGAGGGGTTAAAAATAAATAAATAATAATTTAACTCTTTTTAGTCCACTTGATCACGCTGCCCAGCATCTCGTCTGTCTCCTTTGCTGAACAGGACCTATGGTGACGTCACTCCGGTCATCACATGTTCCATCACATGATCTTTTACCATGGTGATGGATCATGTGATGACCGGAGTGATGTCACCACAGGTCCTGTTCAGCAAAGGAGACAGAAGAGATGCCGGCTACGCGATCAAGTGGACTAAGGGGAGTTTAATATATATTTTTTAACCCCTCCAGCGCTATTTTACTATGCATTCTGTATTCAGAATGCTATTATTTTCCCTTATAACCATGTTATAAGGGAAAATAATACAATCTACAGAACAACGATCCCAGACCCAAACGATTTTTCTCACACGAGTGCAAAACGCATTACATGGTTTTGCACTCGCGCGGAAAAATCACGGGTGTTCCCGCAACGCACCTGCACATTTTCCCGCAACGCCCGTCTGAAAGAGGCCTAAGGGTGCCTCTTCTAACCCCACCAATTAAAGGGGTGTTACAAGATTCTAATATTGATGACCCACCCTCCGGATACACCCGCCAATCGACTGTTTGAGGAAGCCACAGCTGTCCAGCCTCCTAGTAGCTTACAAAGCACAGCGCTGTCCATTGGATACTGGATGTGATTGGTATTGCAGCTAAGCCTTCTTCACTTGAATGTGACCGAACTGCGCCTGGGCCACATGACTGATGAAAGTGACATCACCCGTAGACTTCAAAGGGGCCAAGTTCTGATTATCACTGAAAAGTATAGGACATGTTTTATTTGTTTTGCGTAGCTGTAGAATGGAAGAAAAGGGCCCCATAGAAGTGAATAGGCCTGAATCTCGGAAAATCCCTTTAATAATACAGTATCTGCACAATGGGTGTCAGTAGGCAGCCGCTGTACATGAATATTTCCTCCGCTAGTCATGTATGGCGCTCTGTTGTCAGACAATGGATAAATAATAATGGGGTCCTGCTAATTATGGTCTGGATTAAAGGGGGTTTACAGGAAAAAGAAAACAATGACGGTCTTACCTAAGGATAGTTCATAAATGTGGGATCGTTGGGTGTCTGAACCCCAACGATCTGCAATGTGAAGATGCCACCGCAGCCCATGCAATGTTTATTCACATTGTGGGAATGCCTCATACTCTACTCCAGCTCCTGTGTTTCGGGTGAGTCGGTCCCCACCAAGGATAGGTCATCAGCGTTTTTCCCTGAAACCCCGGACGGAGTAGACCAGATACATAGATCACAATGCAGCATGGCCGCCTTTGTTCCGGTGCTGCAGGATATATTTGCTTCTGGTCTGTTTATGCAGTCTTCCCATATTCTGTCATCCCGGGCAGCTGCTTAGTTCTGTATGAAAAGAAGCTATTTGTTTGCCCCGTATCATGAATACACAAATAACAGCACAGTGCGCTCTGACACGGCGCTTAGATTTGTCAGACAAGATGAGCGATGTTCTTTTCTGTGTGTCTTGTAAGCGATTGTGCTGCCGAATCCTGAATAATTCTCTATTCTGTTCACAGGACTGTACATCCAACAATCAATATGGGACTTCAATAGAAGCCGCTGCCAAACAGCTCCTGAACATAAACCAAGACGTGCCGTCGTATCCTTCTTATCTGTACCCGGCTAGTTTTCGCAGGCAGAAAAAGATGATCTTTCTGAGGCGAGACAATAAGATGTATGCGGAGAAGAAGCTTTTGAAGAAGAGGAAGCATTTCCTATTGAAAGAGACTCCCATTCTAATGCCCTTGAACGGTTCCGCCGTGGACCTCATGCCGTTGGATTACGAGGACAGCAGCGGCAAGTGGAGAAAGCTGTATGAGGTTCAAAGGCAACGTAAGAAGCTTATGCACAACATCTGCTTGAAGTACAAGAGCGGTAGCAGGCGGATTATCACCCCTTATCACGTCTCTCGAATCTTCGTGGAAGACAAGCACAAGTTACTCTACTGTGAGGTTCCCAAGGCCGGTTGCTCCAACTGGAAACGGGTATTAATGGTTCTCAACGGCTTGGCTTCCTCCACCAAGGATATCCAGCATAACACCGTTCACTACGGCAACTACTTGAAGAGGTTGGACAGCTTCGACCGGAAGGGAATCTTCAACCGTCTTAACACCTACAAGAAGATGATCTTCGTCCGAGAACCGTTCGAGAGATTGGTCTCCGCTTTCCGGGACAAGTTTGAGCACGCAAATAACTACTATCATCCGGTGTTTGGGAAAGCTATCATTTCTAAATACAGACGAAATGCCACAAAGGAAGCATTGAGGACAGGCTCTGGGGTACAATTTAAAGAGTTCATCCAGTACCTGTTGGATGTTCATAGACCGGTAGGCATGGACATTCATTGGGACCATATTAGCAAACTTTGCAGTCCATGTTTGATAGACTATGACTTCATTGGGAAGTTTGAGAGCATGGAGGAAGATGCTAATTTTCTTCTGCACCTCATAGGGGCTCCCCAAAACTTGACTTTTCCCAGATTTAAAGACAGACATTCCAATGAGGAAAGGACCACTAGTAAAATCACACAGCAATATTTTGCACAGTTGTCCCCGTTGGAAAGGCAGCGTACCTATGATTTTTATTACATGGATTATCAAATGTTCAATTACTCTAAACCATTTGAAGATTTGTATTGATCACTTGTCAAATGGGGAATGTGTTTTCTAGAAAACGTCCACTGGGGGCAGCATTGTGCTACAGCGTGTGAACTGATGAAGTATTTGGATTCAGAGATGACCCTTTTAGATTTTTGTTAACATGTGAACTTTACACAGATATTTTACTATCACTTTACAGTCAGATTACACTACAACAATTGATCATGGAGGGGGTGAAAACCTCACAGATAAATTACTTAAAGTGACATTCACACCTTTAAATTCCCTCAACCAATTCTTTCTACTCTGAGATTGAAAGAAATATTTAAGATTCTCTATTGTATAGATCTTATTTTTGCTGATTACAAAAAATAAAATTGTTTTTAAAAATACAATAAAAGGGCTAGATTTTTCTATGGAATTGTAAGATTATTTTTAATGATGCATTTTATTGGGGTTTACTGACTGTGTACATGTGAAGGGTTTGATGCTGGGAAAGAATGTACAGGTGAAACTCGAAATTTTTTTATATCTTGCAAAAGTTCATTTATTTCAGTAATGCAACTTAAAAGGTGAAACTAATATGAGACTCATTACATGCAACGTTAGATATTTCAAGCATTTATTTGTTATAATTTGGATGATTATGGCTTACAGTTTATGAAAACCCCAACTTCACAGTCTCAGAAATTTTGAATATTAAATGAAATCAATAAAAAAAGGATGTTAAGTACAAAAAATGTAGGACCTCTGAAAAGTATAATCATGCATATTCAGTACTCCGTTTGGGCCCCTCAGTGCGGCGTGGCCTGGATGCTATCAGCCTATGGCACTGCTGAGGTGTTACGGAAGACCGGGATGCCTACAGCCTTCAGCTCTTCTGCATTGTTCGGTCTCATGTTTCTCTTGGCAATGCCCCATAGAGTCTCTATAGGGTTCAGGTCAGGCGAGTTTGCTGGCCAATCAAGCACAGTAATCCCATGGTCATTGAACCAGGTTTTGGTACTTTTGGCAGTGTGGGCAGGTGCCAAGTCCTGCTGGAAAATGAAGTCACCATCTCCATAAAGCTCGTCTGCGGAAGGAAGCATAAAGTGCATCCAAAATCTCCTGGTAGACGGCTGCGTTGACTCTGGACTTACCCTAAGTTCACACCTGAGCGTTTTACAGCGCGTTCAAACGCGCTGTAAAACGCTCAACACGTGAAAACCAATGCTTCCCTATGGCCCTGGTTCACACTTGAGCGTTTTACAGCGCGTTTGAACGCGCTGTAAAACGCCCGACGCATAAACAAGTTCTTGAGCTTTTTTTGGGGCGTTTGTCGCGCGTTTTGGCCCATAGACTCATTGGACAACACTGCAGTCAAACGCGCGTTTACTATTGCAAAAAATGCGCATAAAAACGCGGGACAAATACGCGCGTCTCAGAAACGCTCAGGTGTAAACCCAGGGTTAATGAAGCACAGTGGACCAACATCAGCAGATGACATGGCTCCCCAAATCAACACAGACTGTGGAAACTTCACACTGGACTTCAACCATCTTGCATTGTGTGCCTCTCCATTCTTCCTCCAGACTCTGGGTCCTTGGTATCCAAATGAGATGCAAAAGCTGCTCTTATCAGAAAAGAGGACTTTGGACCACTGAGCAACAGACCAGTTCTTTTTTTTCTTTAGCCCAGGTAAGACACTTCTGAGGTTTGTTGTTCAGGAGAGGCTTGACGAGAGGAATACGACATCTGAAGCCCATGTCCAGGATCCGTCTGTGTGTGGTGGCTCTTGATGCACTAACTCCAGCCTCGGTCCACTCCTTCTGAAAGTCCCCAACACTTTTGAATGGCCTTTTCCTGACCATCCTCTCCAGGCTGCGGTCATCCCTGCTGCTTGCGCACCTTTGTCTTCCACACTTGTCCCTTCCACATAACTTTATATTAATGTGCTTTGATACAGCACTTTGGGAACATCCAACTTCTTTTGCAATTACCTTTTGAGGCTTTCCCTCCTTATGGACGGTGTCAATGATGGTTTCAGGTCAGCAGTCTTTCCCATGATTGTGATTCCTACTGAACCAGACTGAGAAGACAATTTAAAGGCTCAGGAACCCTTTGCTCAGGGGGTATGAATTAATTAGCTGACTAGAGTGTGATACTATGAGCCTAGAATATTCAACCTTTTCACAATATTCTAATTTTCTGAGATTGTGAATTTGGGGTTTTCATAAGCTGTAGCCATAATCATCCAAATTTTAACAAATAAAGGCTTGAAATATCTCGCTTTGGATGTAATGAGTCCATCTCATATATTAGTTTCACCTTTTAAAAGGTTGCATTAATAAAAACGATATTGCACGATATTCAAATTTTTTGAGTTTCACCTGTAGTTCAGCTTTTTATTTTAATCATTTCACGTGTGCATCTAAGACCACTTTGTAAAAAGAAGATTTTAAGATCAAGACCTATTTTATTTTATTTTTTAAATACAGCTCTTGTGCAGACATGTCTCCATGGTTACAGACTACAACAATCTCTATGAGTGTAGTCTGATCTTTCAGTCTTGTGTTACTCCTGAGCAGAAGGCAGATTCAAGGCCCTTTTACACAGGCCGTTTTACAGGCAACTATTGGGAATGAACCAAATGTTCCCAATAATTGCCTGATTGTCAAACCAAGTCTTTACCCACTGTATGGCGGCAAACAATAAACCTGCAAAATATGTTCCAATAAAAATGTATTGTTTGCTGGCAGCACATCCGGGGGACAGTATTATGTGCCATAAAAGATGAGAACAGCTGTAAAATGAGCCATCGCTTATTGGTTGGATAATTTGTAGCACCTTTAGACAGGGCTAATTGTCATGATTAAGGCGCCTTTCACACGAGCAAGTTTTCCGCGCGGGTAAAATGCATGACGTGAACGCATAGCACCCGCACTGAATCCTGACCCATTCATTTCAATGGGTCTGTGTACATGAGGTTTTTTTTTTTCGCGCATCACTTCTGCATTGCGTGAAAAACGCAGCATGTTCTATATTCTGCATTTTTCACGCAGCCCTGGCCCCATAGAAGTGAATGGGGCATCAGTGAATAACGCATTGCATCCGGAAACAAGTGTAGATGCAGTGCGTTTTTCACTGACTGGTTGCTAGGAGATGTTGTTTGTAAACCTTCAGTTTTTTATCACGCACGTGAACGCAATCGCAGACAAAACTGACGGAACTTGCTTGCAAAATGGTGCGAGTTTCACTGGAGCCAATCCGTCACGCTAGTGTGAAAGAGGCCTAAGCGTTAGTATGAATGCTCAATCCTGGTCATTTCCACGGTCCTCAGCCTACTCAACAGTAGAGTAATGGTTTTGTCTACATGTGGAACTATAATTGATCAGAGTATGTTCACACATGCCAAATGTGGGATGCTGCAATTTAGGTGCCACAGAATTGGGGGTGAAAAATGCAGTGTTTGAGATGAGTTTTTGAGGCAGATTTTCCTTCAGATTTTTGAGCCAAAGCCAGAAGTGGATTTAAGCGGAATCGGAAATATAGAGAGGACTTGCACCTCTCCCTGCTTCTGGATCCACTCCTGGCTCTGGCTGAAATTCTGCCAAAACCTCTTCCAAAAAAAACTCCTTGTAAACCTATTCTTAAGGCTCACACAAACGTATTTTCTTTCTGTGTACGTTCCGTTTTTTTTTGTTTTTTTTGTGGACCGTATGCGGAACCATTCATTTCAATGGGTCCGCAAAAAAAGGAAGTT
Source organism: Bufo gargarizans (assembly GCF_014858855.1). NCBI lineage: Eukaryota > Metazoa > Chordata > Amphibia > Anura > Bufonidae > Bufo > Bufo gargarizans. Next base: position 119,157,494 of record NC_058089.1, read on the forward strand.
ACTCTGTATGCATAATTTTTCCGTATATCTGTTCTTCAAAATTTTTACATGTCCTATTATTGTCCATATCACGGACAAGGATAGTACTGTTCTATCAGGGGCCAGCTGTTCCGTTCAGCAATTATATTGAATGCACACTGACGTCATCCGTGTTTTCTGCGGACTGCAAATTATATATAATTCGCACAGAATCCACAGTGGTGGAATTCACAGTAAACCTGCAGGAAAATGCATCATGACTGATTGGGTCTGATTTATTCATTTTCTGCTGACTTTGCTGTGGATTTTTCTGCAGCAATTCTCACGTGAATACGCTCTAAGGGTAGCCATACACATTCAGTAGCTGTTGGCCAAATATTCATTTGGCTGACAGCTCTCTCTCCCGAGTCCCACATACATACCCACACTCTGGCTGAATGTGTGTATATCCAATGAGGAGAGGAGAAAGCCGCTGTCAGACAATACTGGCAGCAGCTCATCTCCAGCGAGAACGAAAAGATCGGGCTAAAATATTTTTTTCACCTGATCCTTCTCTGCGGGGAGAGTCAGGAGGTCACCATATACAGTATACTGGCGCCCAAACCCACCATTCTTGGTAGGTTTGTCTGAAAATACACTAATATGTATAAAGGGCCTTACCTCCTTTGCAACCACCACCGCATTTGAACGGCGGAAGTCACGTCTTTAAAGGGCTTCTACCACCAGATTTGGTCCTATTTAGCTGACTGACACTAGGGATGTGCTAGTGTCAGCAGTCCATAACAGTGTTCTTACTTATCTGTCTGCTGCCGTTCACCTTAAAAACGTACTTTTATAGATATGCTATCGAGCCTCTAGGTGCTATGTGGGCGTCATTAGCACCTAGAGGGCTCCGTCCACTAACCATTTCAGCCGCCCATCGCGTCCCTCCAGCCCGCCCTGCTCCTGTTGATTGACGTGAAACTTCTCAGTATCTCGTACCAATTCCTGCGCCATGCACTTCTGTATTCGGCGCAGGCGCAGTGAGTGAATGCCACGCTCCTGGTGCCGGCTTCCTCACTGTAACGTAGTTGGCGCAGGCGCAGTGAGGAAGCCTGCGCCGGGAGAATACAGAAGCGCACGGCGCAGGTGCGGGAATTGGTACGAGATACTGAGAAGTTTCACGTCAATCAACAGAAGCGGGGCGGGCTGGAGGGACGCGATGGGCGGCTGAAATGGTTAGTGGACGGAGCCCTCTAGGTGCTAATGACACCCACATAGCACCTAGGGGCTCATTAGCATATCTATAAAAGTACGTTTTTAAGGTGAACGGCAGCAGACAGATGATAAGTAAGAACACTGTTATGGACTGCTGACACTAGCACATCCCTAGTGTCAGTCAGCTAAATAGGACCAAATCTGGTGGTAGAAACCCTTTAAACATTGCGCCCCCTTGCGCATGCGTTTATTTTTTTATTTTTCCAGTTCCTCCCAATTTGGAAGTGTTTTCCCATTTCTCACTACATTGTATGCAACCGTAAATGGTGCCATTAGAAAGCACAACTTGTCCTGCAAAAAATAAGCCCTCATAAGGCTATGTGAACAGAAAAATTAAAAAGTTATGACTCTGGGAAGGTGGGGAGTGAAAAATTACACAAAAACTGAAAATCATCTGGTCCTCTATGGGTTAAGTCACATTCAGGTGTTACACAGTACCTTTGAGAGGGTAAAAGTTTTATCTACAACCTACAACTTTTTGAAGTTCAGAGCTCTGTTTTACTGATACAGAGCTCCAAATCCCCAGCATTGACATGCTTGGGAGAGCTTACTGCACACTATATAGTAAAGCAGTATTCAGTAACCTCCTCCTATGTATTAAGAAAGTAATCATTGAGGAATTCATGGTCTATCTAGATCACGGGTGTCAAACACAAGGCCCGCGGGCCGAATCCAGCCCGTCAGACCTCGTCATGTGGCCCGCGTAGCCGCCGCCAGCCTTCACCTTTTATTATCACTTCCTGCAGGCGGCCCCCGCTCCTCCCGGCTCCTGTATCGGGTGTATCAGCTGTGAGGGAGGAGGGGCTGGGGGCCGGCGTCTGCTTTTATAATGACAGCGGGGCCCGTGCAGTGACTATTCTACTACACGGGCCCCGCTCACTGTATAATCGTATCTCTAATAGTTAATGGTTACCGTATGTATATAATCGCATAAGGCCTGCGCCGCCCACTTTATGAATGAAGCAGGCGGCGTGGGCGCATGACGTATGACTCACGCTGCCAGCGCCTGTCCTCCCGGCCTGCCTCCTCCCTCCTCTCGGCGAGCGCTTGTAGTTGTAAGTACCGGTAATACACAGCGCTCCTTATGCGATTATATACATACGGTAACCATTAACTATTAGAGATACGATTATACAGTGTGTAGTAGAATAGTCACGGCACTGGCCCCGCTGTCATTATAAAAGCAGACGCCGGCCCCTAGCCCGTGTATTGAGGGTCATTCACTACAGGGACACTTATGGAGGGGATCTGTGGATGACACATAGCATAAGATGCTATATATGTGTCACCCACAGATCCCCCATAAGTGTCACCCACAGATCCCCCATAAGTGTCACCCACAGATCCCCCATAAGTGTCACCCACAGATCCCCCATAAGTGTCACCCACAGATCCCCCATAAGTGTCACCCACAGATCCCCCATAAGTGTCACCCACAGATCCCCCATAACCGTGCGTCACCCACAGACCACAATTAGTTCAAAACCCACCAAAAGCGCACCTTTTGGTTCAAAATATTTTTTTTCTTATTTTCCTCCTCAAAAACCTAGGTGCGTCTTATGGGCCGGTGCGTCTTATAGGGCGAAAAATACGGTAACCCTTACAGTTCTGGAATGTGTTGGATAACACTGACAGCATTATGTCAGTGTTATCCAACACATTCCAGAACTGTAAGGGTTACATAGAATCATAAATCAGTATAATGCTATGTGACCCCAGTCAGCGCTTGCAGGTCAGGCTTTCAGAGCTAGTTATTACTTACATTATTACAAAAAACAGTAATAATTGAATGCAGTGACAATAATTTATGATAATAAAGAGTGGACACATAGTCCTACAGATACAACCGGCCCTTTGAGGGTGACCAAACTGCTGATGCGGCCCCCGATGAATTTGAGTTTGACACCCCTGATCTAGATTATAAAAAAAAATAAAGTGTTAGAGGGTGAGATTTACCACCAAAGAACCGTTACCAGTACAGGCACCTTTTGGACACCTATGTCCCCTGGTCTGTTGAAATCATCATCCAGTATGCTAATAAATATGGTAGCTCACTAGGTGCCACTCGGCAACACCAAGAGGGCTCATGTGGCCACTAGTTCAGCGATGGTGGTGGATCTTGCAAAAATAATTCCCTGTAATAAAGCTGATGTAGTGATGGCGAGGAAATGAGGCTTATTTGGGCATTTCAACGTGTGTGCTTGGGTGACTGCCTAAATGAAAACATCTAAGCAGATTTAAAAAAGAGGTATTCCGTCTGCTGGGACCACACGTACCCCCTGCAGCCCTCCTTAAATGAACGGAGCAGCCAATTGGGCATGCGTACAGCCGCTCCATTAATTTCTATGGGAATTCCGGAGATAGCCAAGTACATCTGCTGGGCATACACACTAAAAGCTGTTTGTCCACCAGCTCTCCCTTTCTGTATTCTATGAGGAGTGCAGAGAAAGCTGATGACAGGCACTTCTGGTGGCGGCTTACCTCCTGAAAAAACTAAAGCATGGGGTGAGAATATCCCTTTCACCTGATCCCTCTCTCCCCAGACATCATGTGATGTCTTCTCCAGTCAGATACATTGGACCTGCCATCTGCTCTTGTTCTGTTGGTTATTGGTTGAATGGAGGAGGCATCACATGGAGGTGATTTGCCTTGTCACATAACCCTCCATCAGCAGCCATCTTATGGACAGGACTTCTGTGTGGAGAGCGCAAAAGACTTGGTAAACAAGGGGGCAAACCTTACAAAATATGGAAAATGGTGCAGAATTTTAACAAAGGCTACATTAGTAAGTACCATATTGATGCCTTACAATCAGTTGTTTCCTGCAGCCTCTGGTGCTGGAATGGAACAGGAAGCACAGCTCCGTTCAAAGTGTAGTGGCCGTCCTGGGTTACTGCAGCTTAGCGTCCCTTCAATGAGAGCTGAGGTGCAGTAACACAGGACGGCCACTACACTGTGAACGGAGCTGTGCTTCCTGTTTCATTCACAGTGCTAGTTCCAGAGGCGACAGGGAATAGATGATCAATCGGGGTGCGAGGTGTTGGACCCTCACTGATTGGTTATTAATAACTTATCCTGAGGATAGGTCATCAATAGCAGGAGCCTGGATAACCCCTTTAACTTAAAGTTGGGTCTACAGGGAGACTATTATCCATCAAGGCTCCTTAAAAAAAATTCTGAGCTTTTGCCATCTTGTGGTCGTGAAATCACTTTTTTTATTAGATGGCAGCGGGAGGCTGTTACCAGCACCCGTCGGCTGTCCTTTCCCCTAGTACAAATACCGGCTGCAGGTTGTAGATTCCTGCAAACTGACTAATGGAATGTATTGGAAAGTCAGCAGGTGGCCTGTTCATTGCAAATAGGACTTTATGAGCATATGATTGACAGACGGCAGGTAATAGATCCGTCTTAATAATCAGCGGTAACAGTCCATGATTGTGTGGAAGGAGCGTGCAGTGCACAGAGGAGATTTGGGGGGGGAAATCTGTGTTCTCTTTTTCATCCTTAATACAGTGTATTGATTTCTCACCCATTGTGAAATGTGTCTCTCATTCTGCCTGGACTTGTTCAATATCAATCAGGATTATCTCGCTTCTGTTACACACTCCAGTGAGCAGGGGAAATTGTATCACTCTCAATGAACAGGTTTGTTACAAGGGGTCGGCCGATACATAACATTCCAGTCCAATAAAAGGAAGGACACAGGAATAGGATACAATTTATTTTCTTTCTTCACTTGTTATTTTTTATCCTTATTATATAATTGTGTTAACTCCCCTGTATTGTGTGTTTGTTCATTGCTGTGTATTATTAAAGTTCTTTTTATTATAACCTCCTGGCTCAGAGAGCTTAGAGTATCAAAGTCTATCACATGTGATAACGTTTCATATTTGGCCCTACACCACCCATCATGAGGCTTTACTAATTCCAATAATATAATACTGTACCGGACACAATGCTGCTCAGTCATGGTTTCTAACCCTGTGTATCCAAGGCTCTGCTGTCGGAGCAAGTGCCATCAAATATGGCTGATTCTGTTATGGATGAAAGCAGATGTGAACATAACCTGACCCAGTGGTCCCCAACCTTTTTTGCACCAAGGACCAGTTTCATGCAAGACAATTTTCCCAGAGACCGGGTACATAGGAGCAGTATTATAGTAGTTATATTCTTGTACATAGGAGCAGTATTATAGTAGTTATATTCTTGTACATAGGAGCAGTATTATAGTAGTTATATTCTTGTACACAGGAGGCAGTATTATAGTAGTTATATTCTTGTACATAGGAGCAGTATTATAGTAGTTATATTCTTGTACATAGGAGCAGTATTATAGTAGTTATATTCTTGTACATAGGAGCAGTATTATAGTAGTTATATTCTTGTACATAGGAGCAGTATTATAGTAGTTCTATTCTTGTACATAGGAGGCAGTATTATAGTAGTTCTATTCTTGTACATAGGAGGCAGTATTATAGTAGTTCTATTCTTGTACATAGGAGGCAGTATTATAGTAGTTCTATTCTTGTACATAGGAGGCAGTATTATAGTAGTTATATTCTTGTACATAGGAGGCAGTATTATAGTAGTTTCCCAGAGATCGGGTGGGGGAGGAGGGGGTTAGGGGGTGCTAGTCGGTGCTGACTGATTCACGTGCATAACAAAACAAGGTGCATATTAAAATATAGAACACTATATAACGACTATATAAACTGACTAGGGTCTCTGCTGCACCGTACCGCAGTAGTGGCTAATAGATGGCTAAAGGTTGGGGGTCTGATCTGAGGTCTAATTAACATTACACCTCATGTTAGACCAGCAATCAGACCCTTAATGTTAATTAGACCTCAGATCAGACCCCCAATGCCTCAGATCAACCCCCCAACCTTTGGCCATCTATCAGCCACTACTGCGGTACGGTGCAGCAAAGACCCTAGTCAGTTTATATAGTCGTTATATAGTGTTCTATATTTTAATATGCACCTTGTGTTTTGTTATGCACGTGAATCAGTCAGCACTGACTAGCACCCCCTAAGCCACGCCTACCCCCTAACCCCCTCCTCCCCCACCCGGTCTCTGGGAAACTACTATAATACTGCCTCCTATGTACAAGAATATAACTACTATAATACTGCCTCCTATGTACAAGAATATAACTACTATAATACTGCCTCCTATGTACAAGAATAAAACTACTATAATACTGCTCCTATGTACAAGAATATAACTACTATAATACTGCTCCTATGTACAAGAATAAAACTACTATAATACTGCTCCTATGTACAAGAATAAAACTACTATAATACTGCTCCTATGTACAAGAATATAACTACTATAATACTGCCTCCTATGTACAAGAATATAACTACTATAATACTGCCTCCTATGTACAAGAATATAACTACTATAATACTGCTCCTATGTACAAGAATAAAACTACTATAATACTGCTCCTATGTACAAGAATAAAACTACTATAATACTGCTCCTATGTACAAGAATACTGCCTCCTATGTACAAGAATATAACTACTATAATACGGCCTCCTATGTACAAGAATATAACTACTATAATACTGCCTCCTATGTACAAGAATATAACTACTATAATACTGCCTCCTATGTACAAGAATATAACTACTATAATACTGCTCCTATGTACAAGAATAAAACTACTATAATACTGCTCCTATGTACAAGAATAAAACTACTATAATACTGCTCCTATGTACAAGAATATAACTACTATAATACTGCCTCCTATGTACAAGAATATAACTACTATAATACTGCTCCTATGTACAAGAATATAACTACTATAATACTGCTCCTATGTACAAGAATATAACTACTATAATACTGCCTCCTATGTACAAGAATATAACTACTATAATACTGCTCCTATGTACAAGAATAAAACTACTATAATACTGCTCCTATGTACAAGAATATAACTACTATAATACTGCCTCCTATGTACAAGAATATAACTACTATAATACGGCCTCCTATGTACAAGAATATAACTACTATAATACTGCTCCTATGTACAAGAATATAACTACTATAATACTGCTCCTATGTGCAAGAATATAACTACTATAACACTGCCTCCTATGTACAAGAATATAACTACTATAATACTGCTCCTATGTACAAGAATATAACTACTATAATACTGCTCCTATGTACAAGAATATAACTACTATAATACTGCTCCTATGTACAAGAATATAATATAATCAGGGGTGCACCTAGCTTTTTTGCTGCCTGAGGCAAAAATTTAGACTGAGCCAAATTCTCAACTTAACCCCTTGCCTCCCAAAATTACATACAGCACTACAAAACATACAGGGCAATACAGTGCTACATACCTACCTGCCAGCATGATAGTAATTATATTCTTGTATTACAGTAGGTACATTTTTGCACATAGTGTATTTTATGTGTGTAACATTTAGAGATGGTAGTGTAAATGTATTCAGCTATAGTAGGATGAAAAAGTGGCAACTACTTTTGTGCTCGGAATGGTTGTCACTAACCTTCCCCCACAATACTGGCCATTCTTCCATATCCCAAAGGGGTGACAGCGGGTATAAAATGAGGTTCCTCCCAGAGCTATGAATGCGGTTTTCTATCCTGATGCTTTACAGTGCTGTACAGAATGAATTAGCAATGTGTACTGCACTTTTGACTAAAGTAAAGTAAACTGTGTACACCGCAACCCAGAGAAACTGATAGGGTCGCTGGTTTCCACTCGCTTTATTTTACCAGGAACTTTGCACTCCCGAGCTAGAAATCAATGCCAGTATTGGGTCAAGAACTGACTCTAAAATATAAAAATAAGTAAAACCTTTTATCGCCATAAAAGAAAACCAAGAAAGGTCTCCCTGCAGCAAGCCTTTGAAATGTGGTGTCGGTGCTTCAAACAGCAAAAAAACGTGTGCTCTCCTCCAGAGAATGAAAAACACAAAACGGTTTCTGGAGATGAAATACTTGGGAGAGAATATACAACGTGCTGGCTTTATATGATGGATTTATTAGCATCAGACATGGGTATCCTATAGGACAGGGATCAGCAACCTCCGGAACTCCAGCTGTTCAGAAACTATAACTCCCAGAATGCTTCATTCACTACTGTGGGAGTTAGAACAGTGGAGCATGTTTGCATGCTGGGAGTTGTAGTTTCACAGCAACTGAAGTGCCAATCCCTGCTATGGGAGATTTCCACCTGAAATGGGTTTACAAAGATACCTTTAGGCTGGATAAACACGCAGCATTTTAGGGATATTGGGATGGGTAAATCTACTGTGTGACACTCTGCTGCAACATGGAAGAACCTGGCCTCATCCCATCACTGGCCCAAGTCATAATTATCCCAAATGGCTCTACACAACTGGTTTGTATTTCCTCAACTGGAAAATAAAAACCAATAAATTGACTAAAAAGTTTGGTTTAGGCTCCAAAAGTAAATATTCAATAATGTGGGGTGGGAGCCCCTGGGGAAGTTCATTTGAGAGAAAGGAATCTGTATTAGTAAAGGGATTTTGGTACTTCTAAAGGCCCCTTTTTACACAGGCTGTGCCAGTGAGTATTGGGAACAGACTGTTCGTTCCCAATAATTGCCTGATCCTGAATGGAGGTGAGAGTTGCACTTACATGCAGCAATAATAATCACTGATGAAAAAAAACACAGAGCGGCCTAATGTGGGAAATATCGCATATCGCCAATCTGGAGAAGTCATATACCTCTAGCAGGATGCGACAGACGTTGCAGATGAGCCGCACTAGGAACGGTAAGATATTGAGTTATGATATTTGTATTGCCCCGTGCTGTGATATAGATACATGTCCTGTAAATGTGTGGCATGGCAACAATGAAGTTGTGCTGCCATCTACTGGCCAATAGTTTAATTACTGTTGAATAATATGCAGTGATTGGCACGGGAGATTTTAGACTCAATTTAGTCAGGTCCTTAAAGTTATATTCCGGTTGTGTAAAGTTATTTCCTATCCACATGATGAGGGAAAACAGATAGATTGGGGTCCTACCACTGGGACCCTCATCGTTCATGAGAATGGGGACCTCATACCCCATGGAGCCCCCCCAAAATGAACAGAGAGGTCAATCAGGCAAACATGGTGCTGCTCCTTTCATTTCTATGAGAGTTCCAGAGATAGTCAACTACAGTGTTCAGCTATATCTGGAACTTCCATAGAAATGAATGGAGCTGCAGGGTGCATGCCCGACTGGCGGCTCCGTGTTCACTTTGGGGGGCTCCACAGGCTACGACTCACTGTTTTTGTGATCGGTGGGCATCCAAGTGGTAGGACCCCCACCATATAATAGTTATCCCCTGTGGATGGTGAATAACTTTACACAACCGGAATACCCCTTTAAGCAGTGAGAGCACATGGCAGAGAGATGAGAGAACGTGTGTCGAGGAAGGGCCTACCGTGACTGACTGGGATTGTGCAGAGATAACTTCAGGACAACAATCTTCATTGCTGCCACTTGGAAGAGACCAGAACCAGAATGTTGATGCCCAGGCAGCCATGTGCAATGCAAGCCAGAGGAAAAAGTAAGTTGTATCATAAAAAGACTGTTATATATGCCTGTAAGCCTGTGCCCACATTGGGAGGCTGTAACCACTAAGCATGATACCTTGCTTCCTCACATGAGTCAAGAGTGGGGAGCTGCAATTACCTCAGGTCCAATACGATTTTGTCTGTAAGGTCTCACCCCCTTACATGCACTACCTTCCTGCTGCACAGGATATTCTGCACTGTCATAGGTTTCCATTACAAATAACCAATATAGACCCAAATTTTTGCTTAAGCAGACAGAGTATTCAGATGGCTGTGCACTTATCTAAGGACCCAGTTTAGGCCTGAACTGTTTTTTAACATTCGTATTTTGGGGTTCTATGATGTCCATATGGACAGGAGTTGTCCTCATAAAGCAACCCCATTAACAATTGGATGGCAATAACCGATCAAGAGTCATGACCCATTTTGCCAGACCAAAAATATAGGCTCCGCTTTAAAAATAATTTAACAATTTACATCCAGATGAAGTTGGTTTATTAATAGGCTTCACAACTCTGTGGGCCCTGAACTCAAATTTAGCAGCGCTTCTTACTTGAGCTGGCTATATGTGCTACATACAAGTTCTATTAGCGACCATCAGAATGGTGAATGCAGCTCTGGAGTAAAACTTACAATCAGAGCAAGTAGTTAACGTAATGTAGTTTAATAAACCGTGTTTTACTTTGGACAGAGAAAGGTCTGTAAAGAATTATTTTGAAAAATGATATTATAGGAATATTACGATTTCTGTACAGTGAAATTATTTTAGTTTACGTTAATAATACTTCTTTAGGTTTAAAAGATATCTCAACTAAAACCCAGTTATTGAAGGCCACATCTCACAGGGTATTGTAATTGAAAGTTGCTGACAGGGTAGAATTCATTACTTATGGTCTATGAAATATGTGAAGGGTTTGATGAAACCAGATTACACTGAGCCCTGCCAATGTAGACTATATACATGAATGACTATCTCTGTAACAGGCAGCGTAATGGTCCTGTGTTGAGATATATATATATAGTTGCAAAAATTGGACTGCACTCCAAGCAATTCTTTGAAAAAATCTGTGTTTATTCACCCATCAATGGCAAAGCGACGTTTCGGCTCCAGCTGAGCCTTTCTCAAGCTTGAGAAAGGCTCAGTTGGAGCCGAAACGTCGCTTTGCCATTGATGGGTGAATAAACACAGACTTTTTTCAAAGAATTGCTTGGAGTGCAGTCCAATTTTTGCAACTTTATTACTGGGTAAGCACCTGCTGCCGTACTTGGATCTTGCACCCATTTTTTACGCTATATTTGGAGGGTGGTGCCGCCTGTTGTTTTTCTTTTATATATATATATATATATATATATATATAATATAGTGCGCCTTGAAAAAGTATTCCTACCCTTTTACACTTTTTTTTTCATGTTACACCCACAAACTAATGTATTTTATGGGATTTTATGTAATAGACCAACACAAAGTAGCAAGTGTGAAGTGTGAGAGAGTGGTTTTACTTCTCTCTATATATATGTACTGTAGTACACATTTTCGTCCAATAGATGGCTGCAACCCAGATGTGTGAGCCTCGTGTGCATTTCTTTGTCTAAAGGATACTGGGGAAGGGGGAATTAGGTTGCAGTTTTCAAATCTACCTATGAACTCAGAGTTGAAGTTGCTGAAACCACTACTATTAAGTTAAGGAGCCAATAGTCTTTTCTTAAGGAACATCCCTTTTGTGAGGTTTTGTCATGTCTGCTATTTAAGTGAATGTAACTTAAATAAAGCTCTCTTCTTGCTCTTGCTCAGGGGGGTTAGAAGATGCTTTCATTAAACCAACTTGTGTGTCTGGTCTCATTACGAAAGCAGTATGGAACATGCATACTTATACTTCTAATTGATTTGGCACCACACAAAGAAGATGAGAATTGCATGAATTGCGATAACATATTTGGCGTCCCTGAGTGGGCAGACAGCTTGCGTAACTTCTAATTCAAACGCCACGAGTTGACTTGCGCAAAACCATCAGACGAGGTCACATGCTGCAGCAAGGTAAGAAGCTTTATTTCTTACATACTTCCTTTGAGCCTTTTGCCCAAGTGAATTCTCAAGAGTTGAATTGGTGTTATCGCAATAGAAGGGTTCAAACTATAGCTGATCTGTCCTTTATAATGAAATAACCCATTTGAATATTCCTTCTGTGTGTGGTAGGACATGCTGGAACTAAGCGGGAATTGATAGACAGCTGACAGCTTAATATCCGTGATGTAGAATTGGATCCCAGTGAGATTGTATTCGCTAATCGTAAGAATCTAGATTATGTAGTTTTGAGTTCCCCTAATCGGAAGAATCTAGATAATATCGTTTTGAGTTCCCCTAATTGGATGAATTTTTGTTTGAATTTTTAGTTGTTTTATTTTTATTTTTGTGGTTTCCCAATTAGGAAGTATCTAGGTTAAATATTTTTGTGGTTTCCCGATTAGGAAGAATCTAGGTAAAATATTTTTGTGGTTTCCCAATTAGGAAGACTATTAGTAAAATAATAAAGAAAATGGGTAATTCGAATGTCACAGGAGAAAATGGTGAGATGTTAACAGCGGCTCAGCTAATGCAAGAAAGAGACATCCGGTATTATCCAGAAACACGCAGTATTGTGTAAGATTTCCCCCTAGAGGCTGCATATCGAAACTGCATAGGAACGGAAAGTTTCAGTTATTAAGTTAAAATCTTTCATGCGTGCAAATGAAAGTTTGTGGCTAAGTATTGAAGGAAAAGGAATGTTGATTAAAGGGTAATAGGCTGGTGCAAACAGTTATGGTGAAAATTGTATATGAAAGTGATTGATAGAAGTTGAAGTAAGTTGGAGAAATGGAATGAGCAGCATTTCTATTGCAAGATGGAGAATTTGAATCCCATAGAGAACAAAGAAAAACCATGTGGCATCCCATCACCCTTTCTCAAAATCTTCTTAAACCCACACTGGTTAATCTGTGTCTTGTGGTTCCACAAAAACTCCTATTGTTCCTTCTGTCAGCCCCTCCTCTGCACTCTGCTTTGGAATGTGCTCCTTTCCAACAGAAACACCTCCCACTGTGCTTTCTGCTCCTTCTATCCCTTCCTTTCCATCCTCCTATTGTGCTCTACTAAAGCCCCCCCCCCTCAGGAATTCAACACCCCTTATGGCGGGGGCTGGTAATTGGTAATGCATCTGCAGACTGTGAAGATACAAACGTGTGTTATCTATAAATCTTCCAGACAGGGCTCCATTCATGTTATAGGTCCCAGTATTGGATTAGATCCAATGATGTTTCCAAATAACCTTTTCCAAATTGTATGTTTCACTAGTTAAGAAAGTGCCCACAGTGATTGCCCCATAATGCCAATTAAAAGTGTCCAATCCTATCAATCTAGGGACTCTTAGTCCTTATTCATATTTATTTGGGTTGCAGAGAAAAGTGTAGGGATATCTGCATCATTGTATGATGTATGACATCTACCACCCCCAGTAGTAACATCCACAAGTAGTAACATCCACATCTGCCCTACCTGAACCAATTCTGCCCTACCTGAACCAATTCTGCCCCATCGTACACCTAGGTAGTTGCTCCTGAAGTTGCTCCTCCCAGAGGTCCAAATATCGGCCCTGATGAACCAATATGTCGTCCTTGGTCCCCTAGTGAGATGCTGGCTATGATGAGTAGAATTCCCAATTCAGAGGACTTACCAATGCTGTTGTCTAGAGAATTAGATAAAATATGGAGAGTTTTCTCATGCTGTTAGTGAGATTTAGAAGGCTTAGTCCAATGTAGAGCTGCGGATTCTTTCTCTCAAGATTATAGCTTCAACAGTGGGTGGGGGAGGAAGCATTTAGGTGATTAGCCTGTCACATTGTCTGAATATGCATCAGGACAGGGCAGAGTGTGGAGAAAGTTTTCACTAGACTCCATGAAAGTTGGGTGGATTTGGGTTTTGAGCTTACCTTAGATATGCATGAGAAAATCTTAAAGGGAATCTGTCACCTAGTTTGAGCATATTAAACTGTTACCATTGCAATGTTCAATAAACTACCTTCTTTCCAGCAAGGGTCTTCTTTATTTTTTTCATGTTGTCATTTAGATAAAAAAGCGATTTTTCAGATATGCTAATGAACCTTCAAGGTGCCCAGAGGGGCGTTATTCCTCTCCTGTAGACCCCAGTAACGCCCCCTTGCAGTGCCCAGCCCGCCTTTATTTCAAGCCCAGCACGCCTCCTCATAAATAAGTTTCCTCCCACAGCCGAGCTGAACGGCGCCGCCCGCTCTGCTACATCATATAATTTATTCAACATACAAACCTTGCTTCATCCTTTCTTGCGCATGAAATCTTGCGCAGCCGCAGTATCGCCGACTGCCTGCCCTGCGCCTGTCCGAATCCTACGGCTCCTGAGGCAACAGCGCTCTGATTACGTCACTGGGCTCGGAGCATGCCCAAGGACACTATTGAGGCTGTTGCCCTCAGGAGCCGTAGGATCGGACAGGCGCAGGCAGTCGGATGATACTGCGGCTGCCGTGCGAGATTTCTTGGACAAGAAAGGATGAAGCAAGGTTCGTATGTTGAATAAATTATATGACGTAGCGGATGCGGGCGGCACCATTCGGCTCGGCTGTGGGAGGAAATTTATTTATGAGGAGGCGTGCTGGGCTTGAAATAAAGGCGCCCCTCTGGGCACCTTAAAAGGTTCATTAGCATAACCGAAAAATCGCTTTTTTATCTAAATGACAACATGAATAAAAGAAAGAAGACCCTTGCTGGAATGAAGGTAGTTTATTGAACATTGCAATGGTAACAGCTTAATATGCTAAAACCTGATGACAGATTCCCTTTAAGTGCTGCCTGTGTGGATAGTCTTACCGTGGGTTCACACCTGAGCGTTTTACAGCGCGTTCAAACGCGCTGTAAAACGCTCAAGACATGAAATCCAATGCTTCCCTATGGGAATGGTTCACACCTGGGCGTTTTACAGCGCGTACGAACGCGCTGTAAAACGCCCGACACTCAAACAAGTACTTGAGCTTCATTGGGGCGTTTTGACGCGCGTTTGTGGCCATAGGACACTGCAGTCAATGACACAAACGCGCGTCAAACGCGCGTTTACTATTACAAAAAACGCGCGTTTGCGCAACGCTCAGGTGTGAACCCAGGGTTAAGGATCATCTGGAAAGGTCTAGTATTAGCTAGGCCTGAGTGAAGTTTACTATAGCCCTCCATTTTGTCCCTCCATTTTGTTGAAGTTGAATTGAACAAAGGCCTAAGCCGGGCGTGGCTGCCTATCAGTCCTCCCCACAAGAAGGGGGAAGGAAGACTTTGTATCTACTTGCCTGTGGGAGGAGCTACAAATGTTCAGCCCTTCAAGTGCAACGCCCATAGGGAATCAACAATCCAGAATCAAATGCTGGATCTCTATTATCTATACAATCCTTAGGGTCTAATTCCATTGCCTCATACCAAACAAGTTCCATGATCTCTCATGGCTAAGGGTAATGTCACATGGGTAGGAGTAGATAGTAATGCAGTTCCTACTTCTCTCACTAACTGTTCACCGCCTTAAATGTGCACAAGTTTAGATCCGACTACTCAACTGCTCTGGAGGGGGGAGGGAGTAGTAGTGCCTTCCCACCTCTAAAAATAATTATACAAAAAAAATTCAAATTCACATGACTGTCTCCAATTAATAACCACATTTTCGAGTTTCTGGTAGATATTTTCAGGTACTTGAAAGATAGATCATCTCGGACAGCATATTCTGTTCCTACTTAATCTGATGTTGTCAAGAAAGAACCACTCCCTCCAGAAATGTTAGTGCTGGAGACAGCGCTGAAGACACTCCCTGAGGTTTGTAAGATGGCTAAGGGTAAGACTGCTAACATCAATATTAATTCAGGTATGCCTTCGGTATCGCTCATTATTATGGTCTATTCTGGTGAAGCAGAGATTTTGTTTGATCCATGGGTAAGCCCATCAATGATGAATGCTGAGTGTATGAAAGATGTTTAATGCCCCGATGCTGCCTGAGAAGGTAAAGGCCAAGCTATTACCTGAAGTCTACACTAAGTGGAAGTCTGTGTGATACTGCATGGCTTATGGCCAGTGGACTTCCCAAAGTTTGTCTTTTTCAGATACAGGCTACAGGTGCTGAAAGGAAACATCAAAAGATAAAAGGTAGAAGTGATGATTGAGAATGGACTCTGGAGGGTTGGTAAGAAACTCTCTCTTCAGAGAGCACTCTACCTAAAGAGGATGGATTTAGAACGTGGGCAAATCAAGAGAGAGAAGGTGTGATTGGGTTCTGTGGTGGATGGCTCCTGGGTTCAACAATGCTGCCACTAGGTTGAAGGTGAATGCTGTAAATAAGATGGGAGAACTATGGGAGTTCCAGGAAGGCATATGCCAAGGTCATCTTACCCATTTCAGAGACTGCGGATTGACTACATTCAGAACAAAGGTGAAACAGTGTCAATATGTCTGTGTCTGTATTGATCTCTTTCCAGGATATTTGGAGATTTTGCCTGTAGCAAAGGCTACAGCTAAAAGATACTGACTGAGGTGAGAGTACCTACGCCTGGGGCTTTTCTTCATCCAGTGCACACCTAACCGGAAGATAGGCCTAAGTCCTTATGAAGTACTCTTTGGGAATGCCCCTAGATTAGGTCTCTATTTCCCCAACAGCTCCAGATGCAGCATAGTAGTTTTCCAAATGTTGTCTGTTGCACAAATTGATTGTCTAATGTGTATTTCCAAGTTTTAGTTGTTTTCTAGAATCCAGACTGCATAGAGGCAATTCATTCTTTACAATCAGGAGATTGAGTAGTGGTGAAACGAGAGACGTGCAGAAAGTTCGAGAGCTACGGTTTGAAGATCTACATCAAGTCCTGATAACCACCGCCACTGCTGTCGAATTGGAAGGAGAGACTGATTGGATCTACTTGTCATATTGCAATCTAGTGCCAGGACTATAAGAGCCATAATATTTTCGCATGTCGTATTGTTTGTTTAATATTGTACAAGGGGGAAATCACAGTCAAATCAAATTATTAAGATGAGTCAGGAACAACTAAGTTGGCTTTTGCAGTATAGTTGACTGTAAGACAGATAACAGATAGGACACTTGGTTTTGGTCTGATAAGTACATCCGTGTGACTAAAACTGAGCCAGTCTATGGTAATTGTGTTTAAATATGACCATACCAACTGTTGATATTGGAGATTAACAGAATGGAGTACTAGTCTGAAGTGTTGGGAATATAAACCAGTGGAAACTACGTCTAGAGTCAGTAAAGGTGAAGGTTTGTCGCAAAGTATGACTGTCCTGAAGGGAACACCACCAAACAGTTGTAAACATAATGAGTGTAATCCTTTGTTCCTGTCCATTAGAAATCCTATCCAACAGGATTTGGGAATATATGTTTTAGGAGTGACAAAGATCCCCTAGGCGAATTTAGAATGTTGGTAAGAAAAAAAAAAAACACCTTAGTTGCATCTGTGGCTCCTATATCCTTACCTATAATTGGCGTTAAATATTTGGCCAATTTAAAAATATGAAGACAAACTGGCCTTAGAGACAGGATTTTATACAGGAAAGCCCTTTGGTGTTTTCCCTCCAGAATATTGTTCTTACATAATTCAGCTGAATAAGACAAGTAGTGACTAGTAGTGATAGTTTCTGACAGTTCGTTTATCAACCAAAACTATTAAAACGCAGATATCTGGTGATTGTGTAGAGATTTGAAACTCCAACCCAGGATGCAGGTAGAATGAAGTGGCCAATGTTCCCTGATCAAGTACTGATGCCATTTGGGGAAAGAAGTGGAATGTTATGCAATGGCCAAGTCAATCACCGGACCTGAATCCGATTGAGCTGCATTTCACTTGATGAAGACAAAACTGAAGGGAAAATGCCCCAAAAACAACCAGGAACTGAAGACAGTTGCAGTAGAGGCCTGGCAGAGCATCACCAGGGATGAAACCCAGCGTCTGCTGATGTCTATGCGTTCCAGTTAATTGACTGCAAAGGATTTGCAACCAAGTATTAAAAAGTGAAAGTTTGATTTATGATTATTATTCTGTCCCATTACTTTTGGCCCCTTAACAAGTGGGAGGTACATATGCAAACTGCTGTAATTCCTGCACCGTTCACCTGATTTGGATGTAAATACCCTCAAATTAAAGCTTACGTTCTGCAGTTAAAGCAGGTCTTGTTCATTTCATTTCAAATCCATTGTGGTGGGGTATGGAGTCAAAAATATTACAATTGTGTCGACGTCCCAATATTTATGGACCTGACTGTAGACAGTTCATACAGCAAAAGAGTCACCTGTTATCCTAGGTGTTAGTTCACACCCGATCAGCATTGCTCAGGACAAAGCAGACCGCCCAAATTCAGGCCTCCAGTCTAGCACACGGCTCAGATCCCTATCCGGTGATTGCTAGAGCTCCTCTGTCAGAGAGAGAGAGAGGTAATTACCACCAGCTGACACTGCTGGCTGGCTTTTTTTTTTTTTTTTTTATATAGGCCAGTCAAGACCCGGCCTGGAACGTGGGGAGTAGTCACCCACCCCGCACTTTGACTACTCCCAGTAAGAGCTGTCTCGAATCAGCTATTAAAGCTATACTAAATAGCAAGATGTCAAACAGCAACTGCTGCTGACACATGAAAACTGGCTCTTACTCCACCGAGGCCAGAAACCTCAGTGACACATACCTTCCGTCAACGACGGTCCCTTGCGCCTTCCTACACTAGTTACAAAAAATTGATCCCCACCCCATTGTGGCTCAACAGCATGCTGCCAAATAAAAAATAAACTCAAATATTTACCTCCATTCTGCTGTCAGTGATGCAGTGCAAGACACAGACCTCTTCTATTCTGTGCCCTGAGCACTATGCAGCCCGGCTCAGGCAGAGCGATAATGATGACACTAAAGCCTATTAGGGGAAACAGTGGGCCAGGGAGACATCGCTCCCATGCCCCATTGTGGCATTCAACTGTATTGCTGTCCTGAGAATGGCGATGCAGTTGAATATGTAGAGATGAGCATTTCCACAAGGGAAGCGCTCATTGCCCATGGCCCTTCCCGCTGCCCTCCTCTTGCCCCTACCTGGTTCTGCCTGAGGCAATCGCCTCACCTCATTGGCACCCCTGGGCCGACATACATATAATATGTATCATCCCCTTAAAGGGGTTATCCTGGAAAATATATTGATGACCTGTCCTCGAGATGGATCATCAAACAGATCTGTTATTGATGATCTAACACCTGGGACCCCCACCATCAATTGTTAGAAGAGATTGGGCGCTCGTCAGTGCCGCGGCCTGTGATGGCTAACCTCTGGCACTCCAGCTGTGGTAAAACTACAACTCCCAAGATGTACACTTGCTTGGCTGTTCTCAGAACTCCATAGAAATTAATTGAGCATGCTGGGAGTCGTAGTTTCACCAAAGGTGGAATGTGCCCCTATATTTTTGTAGATATTTTGGGAGACGATGTTCCTGTGTCCTCTAATCATTCTACAGTAGATATTTCACAATGTCTCCATGAATCTAACAGAAGGACGATCTCTCTTCTCTACCCTATTGTCAGCACTGCTGCGTTCTTAGGAGTAATTTGATTTACAAGACATCCATGTTTCAGCAATAAAAGTGGTATCGCCTTAAATAATTAAAGAGAATGAAATAGTAATTTAGCAGGGAGAAGCTCTTTGTGCATCTGAACACGCATGCAATGCCTTGATAGAAATGCAAAGTCTATTTCCTGACGTCCCCGATGCGCACACATAAATCTAAGCTCCTCAGATGGAGCGTCTGTTAATAAGAATTGTGTGCAATCTGACGAGAGGTGATTTTGATTAAATGTACTTTGAAAGGCATAGAATAATATACATTTATTGCAGCATTCATCTCTAATGTAATTGCTGCAAAATTACTGCATTATACCTACACAATAGCAATGTCAACCTGATGCTTTGGAGAAGCAGGTAAATCCTCTCCATCCCTGGGAGCGTCATGTCTTTTAAAGAGCCACTGTCCATTTTAGTTTTTTTTAGATTAACCACTAAAGGCATAATGTCATGTGTTTTTGTCATTTTTATGTCGTGGGATATGCCGGTGCTTTCCAACCAGGGTTCAACGGGAAGAAAATGGCTGCAAGGCCAGCCACTTTGACTGTAAAGACAATGAGGCACTTGTTATATGGAGATTCTCTGGGCAAGATGTAACACATGGGTAATTCCCACAATTTACTATTGAAGTTTTACAATATTGCATCCCTTTACAAACAGAAATCCATTCCATAACCAGACCAGACCCTGTATGACCTGCCGGCTGGAACAACACGTTGCATTTCTAGGATTTGTTTTTAAAGGGGGTTGATAGGTAATCAATACTCCGCTTTGTAATGTATTCTCTGTAATGGAAATGAAGCTGAAACTTTTCCTGGAGTCAGCCACACGAAACCGTTTAGTCAGCCGTAACAACGCAAATCATTGATAATGAAAAAGGAGTCTAATTGAAAGATTTATGCTGAATGTCTCATCCGATAAAGAGAATTGAAATTTCAGATTTGTATTTAATTGCGTGACTATTTCATCATCCATCACGGTTAATTCTTAATTAATTCCGGCTCCTGAGTAATGTAAGCGCCATTGATATGTCATCTGTGCTCCGTCTCCGGGCCCTGTTTAGAGGAGATCAGAATGGAGCTTCTGCACGGTTTTAGACACGATAAAGCAATTTGCCATTAATTGCCTATTTTAAAAAAAGAAACCATTGCCTTTTACACTGTGAACATTGTCCAATATACTGATTGCTTTTTCCATTCGCAACAATAGCTTAATTGTTTTATAGTCTACAGATTTTACCTGCTTTTACTAACCCCTTAAAGGAATATTCTGATCTGGATGTTTCTGGCACATCCATAGGATATGGCATGAATGTCCAACAGATGCAGGTTCTGCCTCTGGGACCAGTAACTATATTGAGAATTGGGCCCCATTGCTGAGTATGCGTGTGTTTCTCCATCAGATACCGATCAAATATCAATAAAGTTGGTTGATTGTTTTTAGCCCCTTAGATGCCGCAGTCAGTAGTGACCACAGCCTCCAAAGCGTTTGACAGGAGAGGGCTCCATGTGCCATTTCAGATGCACAGCCTAAGGGTTTGACCCCGTTGCTCCTAGAGGCTCAATTGCATATATTAAAACATAATTTTTCTCAGCAATCCGGGCACATATGAACATGGGACCAACACAGAAGCCTTCAGCTGCCAAGCGCACCTGGAAGAGGTCAGCCAGTGTCATGGGTGCCTATTAGATGCCTATTAAAAACTGTAACTTGTCCCATGAAAGAAGAAGCTGTCATAGTGAAAAATATAAAGTTATTACTCTTGAAAATGCGAAACGAAAAGTAATCTACAGGTTTTAAGGGGTTAACCCCTTAAGGACACATGACGTACCGGTACGGCATGTTTCCCGAGTCCTTAAGGACACATGACGTACCGGTACGTCATGGCTTTAAATAGCGATGCCGGCGCCGCGGGGGTTAATCGGAACTGGATGCCGGCTGAAATCATTCAGCCGGCATCCTGTAACAAGGCAGGGGGGGGGGTCATTTGACCCCCCCGCATCGACGATCGCAGAAAACCGCAGGTCAATTCAGACCTGCGGTTTGCTGCGCTTTTTGCAGTTTCTGATCCCCGCGGTCCCTGACCGCGGGGATCAGAAACTTTAGAGTGCCTAAAATCAATATAGTACACCCCCCCCTGCACCCCTGCATGATTTGATGGCGGCGGGTGGTGCAGGGGGGGTGTCGCAGGCGGTGGGGGCGTTGCGGGAGGCGGGCGGTGCGGCAGGCGGGATCGCGATCCCCCGCCCGCCTCCTATTGCGTAATCGTTGGTGTACAGTGGGTATACCAGGGTGCCAGCACATTGCTGGCACCCTGGTATAAACGGCTGACATCGTTGATGCGATGTCAGCCGTTTAACCCTTTCCATACAGCGGTCCGTACGGACCGCTGTATGGAAAAGGTTAACAGTAAGAGGGAGCTCCCTCCCTCTCCGATCGGGGGGCTGCTGTGCCTTTGCAGCCCCCCGATGGAGAGGGAGAGAGCCCCCAGAGAGCCCCCCGAAGCCCCGTCCTCACCCTTCCCCGTCTGCGAAGTTCTGACCATAACTGAGCAGACGGGGAAGGTTCCCATGGCAACAGGACGTCTTCTCAGGCGTCCTGCTGTCCATGGTGCTGAACAGATCTGTGCTGAAAGCATAGATCTGTTCAGTGTAAGTAAAATACAGTACAGAAACCTATATAGTTTCTGTACTGTATTTTACAGACATCAGACCCACTGGATCTTCAAGAACCAAGTGGGTCTGGGTCAAAAAATAAAAAGAATAAGTGAAAAAAGTTAAGATAAAAAAAAAAACATTTATCACTGAATAAAAATGAAAAAAATAAAATAAACTACACATATTAGGTATCGCCGCGTCCATAACGACCTGATCTATAAAACGGCCATGTTACTTTCCCCGCACAGTGAACGCCATAAAAATAAAAAAATAAAAACTATGAGAAAATTGAAATTTTGCCCACCTTACTTCCCAAAAAAGGTAATAAAAGTGATCAAAAAAGTCGCATGTACGCCAAAATAGTACCAATCAAACCGTCATCTCATCCCGCCAAAAATGAGACCCTACTCAAGATAATCGCCCAAAAACTGAAAAAACTATGGCTCTTAGACTATGGAAACACTAAAACATCATTTTTTTTGTTTCAAAAATAAAATCATTGTGTAAAACCTACATAAATAAAAATAAAGTATACATATTAGGTATTGCCGCGTCCGTATCGACCGGCTCTATATAAATATCACATGACCTAACCCCTCAGGTGACCACCGTAAAAAAAAAAAAAAAACGGTGTAAAAAAAGCTATTTTTTGCCATCTTACGTCACAAAAAGTGTAATAGCAAGCGATCAAAAAGTCATATGCACCCCAAAATAGTGCCAATCAAACTGTCATCTCATCCCGCAAAAAATTAGACCCTACTCAAGATAATCGCCCAAAAACTGAAAAAACTATGGCTCTCAGACTATGGAGACACTAAACAATTTTTTGGTTTTAAAAATGAAGTTATTGTATAAAACTTACATAAATAAAAAAAATTGTATACATATTAGGTATCGCTGCGTCCGTGACAACCTGCTCTATAAAATTACCACATGATCTAACCTGTCAGATGAATGTTGTAAATAACAAAAAAAAAAACGTGCCAAAAAAGCTATTTCTTGTTACCTTGCCGCACAAAAAGTGTAATATAGAGCAACCAAAAATCATATCTACCCTGAACTAGTACCAACAATACTGCCACCCTATTCCGTACTTTCTAAAATGGGGTCACTTTTTTGGAGTTTCTACTCTAGGGGTGCATCAGGGGGGCTTCAAATGGGACATGGTGTCAAAAAACCAGTCCAGCAAAATCTGCCTTCCAAAAACCGTATGGCATTCCTTTCCTTCTGCGCCCTGCCGTGTGCCCGTACAGTGGTTTACGACCACATATGGGGTGTTTCTGTAAACTACAGAATCAGGGCCATAAATGATGAGTTTTGTTTGGCTGTTAACCCTTGCTTTGTAACTGGAAAAAAAATATTAAAATGGAAAATCTGCCAAAAAAGTGAAATTTTGAAATTGTATCTCTATTTTCCATTAAATATTGTGCAACACCTAAAGGGTTAACAAAGTTTGTAAAATCAGTTTTGAATACCTTGAGAGGTGTAGTTTCTTAGATGGGGTCACTTTTATGGAGTTTCTACTCTAGGGGTGCATCAGGGGGCTTCAAATGGGACATGGTGTCAAAAAAACTGTCCAGCAAAATCTGGCTTCCAAAAACCATACGGCGCACCTTTCACTCTACGCCCCGCTGTGTGGCCGTACAGTAGTTTACGGCCACATATTGGGTGTTTCTGTAAATGGCAGAGTCAGGGCAATAAAGATACAGTCTTGTTTGGCTGTTAACCCTTGCTTTGTTAGTGGAAAAAATGGGTTAAAATGGAAAATTAGGCAAAAAAATGAAATTCTCAAATTTCATCCCCATTTGCCAATAACTCTTGTGCAACACCTAAAGGGTTAACGAAGTTTGTAAAATCAGTTTTGAATACCTTGAGGGGTGTAGTTTCTTAGATGGGGTCACTTTTATGGAGTTTCTACTCTAGGGGTGCATCAGGGGGCTTCAAATGGGACATGGTGTCAAAAAAACTGTCCAGCAAAATCTGGCTTCCAAAAACCATACGGCGCACCTTTCACTCTACGCCCCGCTGTGTGGCCGTACAGTAGTTTACGGCCACATATGGGGTGTTTCTGTAAACGGCAGAGTCAGGGCAATAAAGATACAGTCTTGTTTGGCTGTTAACCCTTGCTTTGTTAGTGGAAAAAATGGGTTAAAATGGAAAATTAGGCAAAAAAATGAAATTCTCAAATTTCATCCCCATTTGCCAATAACTCTTGTGCAACACCTAAAGGGTTAACGGAGTTTGTAAAATCAGTTTTGAATACCTTGAGGGGTGTAGTTTATAGAATGGGGTCATTTTTGGGCGGTTTCTATTATGTAAGCCTCGCAAAGTGACTTCAGAGCTGTAGTGGTCCCTAAAAATTGGGTTTTTGTAAATTTCTGAAAAATTTCAAGATTTGCTTCTAAACTTCTAAGCCTTGTAACATCCCCAAAAAATAAAATATCATTCCCAAAATAATTCAAACATGAAGTAGACATATGGGGAATGTTAAGTCATCACAATTTTTGGGGGTATTACTATGTATTACAGAAGTAGAGAAACTGAAACTTTGAAATTTGCAAATTTTTCCAAATTTTTGGTAAATTAGGTATTTTATTATGCAAAAAAATTATTTTTTTGACTTTATTTTACCAGTGTCATGAAGTACAATATGTGACGAAAAAACAATCTCAGAATGGCCTGTATAAGTCAAAGCGTTTTAAAGTTATCAGCACTTAAAGTGACACTGGTCAGATTTGCAAAAAATGGCCTGGTCCTTAAGGTGAAAATGAGCCTGGTCCTTAAGGGGTTAAAGGAGTTTTCTGGGACTGCAAGGAGTAAAAAAAAAAATTCTATATTTTTCCAGATACCACACCGCTGCCACATGCTGGTTCCTATTACCCGCTGTTTGGCATGTTGGGTAATGACTTGTGTAAGGGTCTATTCACACGTCCGTGTTTGTTTTGCGGCTCTGCAAAACACGGACAGCGGCAATGTGCGTTCCGCATGTGATAAACATTTTCAAGAAGTATAGAGTGAAACAGGACCAGGAAGACAAGACGTGGAGAGTGGAACAGGACCAGGAAGACAAGACGTGGAGCAGAACCTGGAAGACCAGAAGTGGAGGAGGAATGCAGACATCAGAAGCACAGCCAAGAGCTGGAATGTGGTTATGGCGAAAACCTGGTGAATGGCATGAGAACGACAAGAAGAACAGCCAGGCAGTCCAGAGTAGTGTTGAGCGAACTTGTGTTTTAAGTTCGGCGTCTAAAGTTCGGGATCAGGTTATCAAAGAATCGCGTTATGGATTCCGCTACCCCGGACCAAGTTATGGTCCGTGGTAGCGGAATCCATAACGAGATTCTTCGATAACCTGATCCCGAACTTTAGACGCCGAACTTAAAACACAAGTTCGCTCAACACTAGTCCAGAGCTAAAAAGCAATAGAAACATAGCAGCCCGAGTCTGCAACACAGGAACAGCAGAGTCAAGTTTGAGGCACAGGAATAGCATCTAGAAGTAGGCTGGTGTAGGAACCAGGGATCATCACGAATAGTGTCCACAAGCGGGCCAGGATCAGAACCAGGAGATGTCCACAAACAGCGACCAGAAGCAGGCCTTGGGCGTGTGAAAGAAATTCACGTTAATGAACATGAATTGTGCTAATTGTATTTCATTGTTAATTATTCTCATTTTTGAAGTCTTTAAGCTTAAATGTGTTGCCTGCTTTTTATTATTGATGACCTATCCTAAGAATTGGTCATCAATATCAGATCAGCAGGGGTCCGACTCCCCTGGCGATCATCTGTTTGAAGAGAAATCAGTGCTACCTTCTTGCCGCAGCAATTACAGTGGTGAGCAGATGTAATTACAAGTATGGTGTCCCCATTCACTTCTATGGGACTGCTCCGTCTGTCTAGTGAATTCTACAAAGCCGTCCCAGCAAAGTGAATTGGGACGCCATACTTGTAATTTACACCTGGTCACCACTTCAAACAGTTGATGTGATATTTATGACCTATCCTCAGTAAAAAGCGGACAACCCTTTTAAATGTCTGGCTCATACAAGTCATGAAGAGCATGATGTCTGCAGACTGCAAGGAAAGAAAAACTAATGGAATCAGCAATATTTTAGTATGTGTTAAGCAGCATACATTTTGTCTACTTCTTCCATATACAGTCCTGATCAAAAGTTTAAGAGCACTTGAAAAATGGCAAAAAATCATATTTAGCATGGCTGGATCTTAACAAGGTTCCAAGTAGAGCTTCAACCTGCAACAAGAAGAAATGGGAGTGAGACAGAACATTTTTGGAGCATTCAATTTAATAAAAACAACTAATAAACTGAAACAGGCTGCTTTCCAGCTGATCAAAAGTTTAGGACCACACCTCCAAAAAAATAAAATAAACCCCCCCAAAACAGATATCCAACTTCCAAATATGAACTCAGTAATGAGTAGCTCCGCCGTTATTGTTTATCACTTCCAAAATTTGTTTCGGCATGCTTGATGCAAGCGTTTCCATGAGGTGAGTGGGAACATTTCTCCAAGTGGTGAAGACGGCCGCACGAAGGCCATCTACTGTCTGGAACTGTTGTCCATTTTTGTAAACTTCCCTTGCCATCCATCCCCAAAGGTTCTCAATTGGATTTAGATCAGGGGAACACGCAGGATGGGCCAAAAGCGTGATGTTATTCTCCTGGAAGTCCCTTGTCCTGTGGGCATTGTGTACTGTAGCGTTGTCCTGGTGAAAAACCCAGTCGTTACCCCACAGACGAGGGTCCTCAGTCATGAGGAATGCTCTCTGCAACATCTGGATATAGCCAGCGGCCGTTTGACGCCCCTGCACTTCCTGAAGCTCCATTGTTCCACTGAAGGAAAAAGCCCCCCACACCATTATGGCGCCCCCTCCACTGTGGCACGTAGAAAACATCTCAGGTGGGATCTGCTTGTCATGCCAGTAATGTTAGAAACCATCAAGGTTACATTTTTTCTCATCAGAGAATAAAACTTTCTTCCACCTTTGAATGTCCCATGTTTGGTGCTCTCTTGCAAAGTCCAAACGAGCAGTTCTGTGGCGTTCAAGGAGACGAGGTCTTTGAAGACGTTTTTGTTTTTGAAGCCCTTCAGTCTCAGATGCCGTCTGATGGTTATGGGGCTGCAGTCAGCACCAGTAAGGGCCTTAATTTGGGTCGAGGACAGCCAATTGGATCCTCTGGCTCAGTGCTGATGAATTTTTTTTGGGTCTTGCACTTGACTTTTTTGTTCCATAACCCTCAGAATCATTTAAGGAATTCCAAATGACTGTCTTACTGCGTCCCACCTCAGCGGCGATGGCGCGCTGTGAGAGACCCTGCTTATGTAGTTCAACAACCCGACCACGTTCAAAAAGGGAGAGTTTTTTTGCCTTTGCCATCACAACGTGTGACTACCTGACAGACAATGACAATGAATCCACATCTTTGCACAGATTTTGCCTTTTAAAGGCACGTGCTCCTAAAATTTTGATCAACTGAAAAACAGCCTGTTTCAGTTTAATAGTTATTTTCAATTAATTGAATGCTCAAAAAATGTTTTGTCTCACTCTCATTTCTTCTTGTTGCATGTTGAAGCTCTACTTGGAACCTTGTTAAGGTCTAACAATGTAAAATTAGATTTTTTGCAATTTTTCAAGTGCTCTTAAACTTTTGATCAGGACTGTATCTATAAGTTAATATAGTTTGTCTTCTTTAATCTGTTTCACATCTATTATTTATAAGGGATTTTGATTCTGCTGTGCACATAGGGAACTGCTAAATAGCGATAGAGAGATACCACCGAGCACTAAGGGTTATCATGCAAATAAAATGATTTTATTGTGACATATCCTCCAATGAATACATAGGAAATTAGGGAAGAATGCCTATTTTGTGACTCCAAATCTTGATGTTTTGGTCACCGGCCCGAAGCGCATTAACGCTGTACCACGGGGGCCCTCCAGAAATACTATCAACCCTACTCTTGTGACTTATGTGACCAAGGTCTTAAGTGACCGAAACGTCAAGATTCGGAGTCACAAAATAGGCATTTTTCCGTAATTTCCTATGTATTCATTGGAGGATATGTCACAATAAAATAATTTTATTTGCATGATAACCCTGAGTGTGCGGTAGTATCTCTCTTACTATTGTTTATCTGAATGACATCCACTCCACTGAAGCACCTCACAGATTGAACAACGAGTGCAACCCAACCAATTTACCCTTACGCTAAAATAGCGAGACATTATGAAATGTCGAAAAAGGTGCTTTTTGCTGTATTTTGCATCATGTACTTGTACATACTGTCTAGATGTATTTTTCTATTATACTTCTGATTGGCTGCTTTAATAAATGCTTTTAATTGGCTGTATTTAAATTAGTCTGTATGGGAACGGTAGGCCCCTAGGCTATAGTTAATAAAAGGGCACGGGCTACGTCTGGCACAGAATGCATTATACAGCAAAGTTCTCTGAGTCTTTGATCCATAGGCTGGCTGACTTCCCTTTGGCACAGGGCAAGACCATTAACCAGCTTGAATCCCAGAGGCAAGAGAGGCGAAGTGCCCTAGTTTGGGACTTGTCAAAACCAGGAGATATCAGTAACCGTGACTAGGAGCAGACCTCGGGCAGAACCAGGAGAAATCAGGCATAGTGACCAAGATCAGGCCACAGACAGAACCAGGAGCTATCAGGTATGATAACCAAAGGTCTAGGCAAAAACGCAGCCAGGAGTAACCAGGAGCCAGGGCCTATGTATAGCTGGTTGCAATTTTCCTTGGTGTTAACTATTGGGGGCTTTTAAAGCTGGACCTGGGACAATCAGCGGTCAGCTTTAAATAAAAATAATAAACTGTCAACCTCTTTAATGAAAGTAAATTCAAGATTGGCCCATAATGCAATTCTCTAATATCTAAATTCTTCCACACCGCAGTGATAATTATAAGTATGAGGACTGGATCTTTCACCATTTCAGCCCACTGATCTAATTATGATTTCATGAGAAGAGTTACAGTAAATAATACTGGGATCATTGAGCCGGGCTCCTGCTAAGCCGCATAAAATAAAAAAAAAGCCATTTATTAGGAAATGCGGCTATAATGAGCACATCAGCAGCACTTTCTGAGGACATCAGCATGCGCTATGCTTTCATCAGCCAGCCAGGGATGTGTATGTTTAGTATTAGCTCTCCGCCTGGCGCTGCGGGGTTCCTGGAAGTATCAGCAACATCTCTAATTACTCTATGTTAATTCCAATCTATAGAAGTTAATGTTTGTCAAATCCCTCAGCACTGCAAGGTGTAAAAGAACAAGTACCAGAATTAATGCCAGTTGTTGAGATCGATGGACCTGCAAATCTGAAACGGCGCTCTTAAAAAGAATATACACACAATGAAGCCCTTTATATGCCTCAAAGAGACTCGCAAGAAAGTGTAAAACAAGTTTCAAAAAGTTTTGCCGTAAGGAGAGAATTCACTGGCGCTCTGGTAACATGGAGAGTTCTGTATATTATACAATAATTCTTCATTGTGCCATATACATATATATATATATATAGAGCCACTATAAGACATCCGGCGCCGATTATCTCCACGGTCAAGCAGATGGAAACCCAATTTCTCAGTCCTTGCATCCCCACAGACAGATGTCTGTGTAATGTCTGCCTGACCCCATGGACATTAGTGTATGCGGATCATCAATTCATGTTCTATGGAGGGTCCTAAGACATTTAGGCATCATGCACACGAACATATATTGCAAATTGCTGATCCGCAAAATGCAAAAGCAGTCCGTGTGCCGTCCACATTTTTGTCAATGGGTCAATGGTCCACATTTTGCGGACATATTCTATCTTTTTGTGGAGACTCGGAAAGCACACAGATGGTCCATTCCGCAAAAAGATAGTACATGGCCACAAAATGCAGACCTCGGACCCACTGGAGTCAATGAGTCCACAAAAATGCAGATGGCACGTGTACTGGTTCGGTATTTTGTGATTTGCAAACCGCAAAATACATAGGAGGCCTTAGAGGAACACTATAGGCAAAGCTGATAGGTTATGTCTAGTGCAGGGATGGGGAGTGTTGTAGACTGGGCCCTCAAGCCGTGCACTATCTTTGAGCTGTATGTAATTACAATACCAGACACAACCTATGGACAGGGGTGGTGCTGTTTCTGGAAGAAAGCAACCATGTTTTTCAAATCTAATCAACCCCTTTAAGCTAGCGACAGTGAATCAACCTCAACTTGAAATCATCAGGATCCATCAACAGATGTCTAATGTCATTGACCATAATGAATTAGGATAATCTAATATCTATGGGCATGGGGATAGCTATAGGGGGTAGAGAGATCGCAGACACAACCAGGATCCAACCCCCCGAGGGGTTTCAAAGTCCCTTCAGACACAAAAGGAGATCTCAAAATTATAGAAACCCTTTGGGCATCATAGGTGACACGAGCTTCCAGGGGTATCCCATCTTATAAAATATTGGTATTTCACTGGGATATGCCATCATTTTATAATCGTAGGGGTCCAACCACCGATCCTGAGACTGAAGGGGTTGCGGTGCTGATTTTGGAGGTTTCCCGAACCAGGGAGCTGAAGGCAGCCCTATTCATTTTAATGTGGATGTGATGCAGCCTCAACATTCTTATGACTCGGGGGAAGGAGAGGGGTCCCAGAGGATAACAATTAACATGATATTTAAAAGTAATATCCCAAAACGTATCAATCATAAGAACATGCATTTCCATTGGAGTCATCCCCTTTAATTTCTCAGTTACTGACTATAAGCATGGGACAAGCTGGTGCTTCCACCTAGTGGACAGCAGGATGACTCGCTTCACAGCACATCCTATTGTGTGGGTAGCTAAAAGACGGTCCCTGGGGAGCAGCTTCGAAACTAATTAGTGGAAGTTTGTAAGTCTCCAGATGGAAGCGGTTGATGCTGCAACAGACTAATTAATAGTTCTTTCTGCATCACTCACTAATATGCCTTTCCGTCTGGCGACACAAAATTATTATGCAATGGTGGAATAGAAAAAAGTTAGAATTTTACAATTTTATTAATTAGGAGGCTCTTTATTTTGGGAAAAAACAACACTTATTTATGCAATCGCAGCCTTGTCAAAATTGAGATTTGGGCGATATGGAGAAGACTATCATGTTAATTATAGAAACTTTACTTCCATGAAGAGCTGAAGGTTGGTTCAGAATAAAGGAAAAGATGCAGTACAAATTAGAAGACCAGAGACAGAAGTTCATACCCGCTCACATCCAGATGTGTGTCTAGTGTAGGCATACTCCCTGCTTATCCGACGTCATACATGAAAAGAACTCATGATACTTGCTGGGTGTCGAATGGTTGCTTCGGGAACTGTCCTGCTTAGCGTGCATTTGCATCGCTCATGACCAATGTCACAAAGGCTGGGAAAGTATGCCTGCCAACTTGTTAAAACAAAATACTACTCACAGGCTTTCTCTAGTAGGTAGGGAAGCAGGACTCACAGGCTCTATGAGTGGGGGGGATGTAGGACTCTTAGGCTTTCTCTATGTATATGAAGCATGCTGGACTCACTGGCTTTATCAATGATTGAGAGGAGGAAGCAGGACTCACAGGCTCTCTCCCTGAGCGGATAGGGAAGCAGGACTCACAGGCTCTCTCCCTGAGCGGATAGGGAAGCAGGACTCCCTGGCTCTCTCCCTGAGCGGATAGGGAAGCAGGACTCCCTGGCTCTCTCCCTGAGCGGATAGGGAAGCAGGACTCCCTGGCTCTCTCCCTGAGCGGATAGGGAAGCAGGACTCCCTGGCTCTCTCCCTGAGCGGATAGGGAAGCAGGACTCCCTGGCTCTCTCCCTGAGCGGATAGGGAAGCAGGACTCCCTGGCTCTCTCCCTGAGCGGATAGGGAAGCAGGACTCCCTGGCTCTCTCCCTGAGCGGATAGGGAAGCAGGACTCACAGGCTCTCTCCCTGAGCGGATAGGGAAGCAGGACTCTCTTTGTGTCCTGGCAGCATTTGTAAATGCCCCCTTCTCAACAAGAGTTGATTGTTTAACAAAACCAGTGTTTCTGGTCACATTACTGCCAAATCTTTATGTCCAGCCCAGCTTTAGTGATGCATTATTAGTACGAATGAACAGAAAGCACTAAATCTGGAGGCTGGAGGATGAGGGTTGTGCACAGGACCCTATTTCATCATGATCCTGGGTGGGTTAGTCTACTCTACAATGGTTGAACATAATTGTTCTTACCGCTTCCCTTATCACACTGGGAATCATGAGTCAGGTGCAGGGAAGTAGAGAATAACTGGTAACGTAAAGCTGATTCAACATTGCTCTCTGCTCTCTGTCCGCACAATGTCTCATTACTTGTCACACAAGAGACTGATTGATATTGAATCTTCTATATATCATTTTAAACTGAAGGAACATCCCCCCCTCCCCCGACACAGCAGCGTCAGTTGTAAAATTGTTAAATCAACCAATTGTCAAATATGACTCCCCAGCGATATCTCATATAAATGACTATAGTCATATTAGGGTATATGTTTAGGAAAAACTATTCTAAGAGCACAGATTTTCTCCGGAATGTGGAGGCGTCTTGTAAACTTCTTACATTAAACTGTTATTTATTTAACTAAAAGCCTCAAAGATTTAAAATCCCAACAATAAGCTTTGTAGTGGATTAGATAAATAGAAAGGTTTACACGGTTTATTGCCAGTAACAACATGATCTATGGCTGATACGATCTATGGCTGTATCAGTAGTGGGACCCTGTATATATAAGGGTATTTGCAGAATGTAATTTTATAAGATGTATACAAATTTCTGTACTTCCTTCTAACAGCCTGTTTACACCTTGCATGTAGATACACCCAGTCACCCCTAGGTGTGTATATATATATATATATATATATATATATATTGCAAGGTAGTAAGAAGAAGAAGATTAGTTGGAGGAAGCAAGAGGAGTGAGTCAGTGAAGTGCAGCGCAGTCAGGTCAGCATAGGCTAAGGCTACTTTCACACTTGCGTTCGGGGCTCCGCTTGTGAGTTCCGTTTGGAGGCTCTCACAAGCGGCCCCGAACGCATCCTTACGGCCCCAATGCATTCTGAGTGGATGCGGATCCGCTCAGAATGCATCAGTCTGGCACCGTTTGGCCTCCACTTCGCTCAGCAGGCGGACAGCTGCTTGCAGCGTTCGGGTGTCCGCCTGGCCGTAAGGAGGCAAACGGATCCGTCCAGACTTACAATATAAGTCAATGGGGACGGATCCGTTTGAAGTTGACACAATAGGGCTCAATTTCAAACGGATCCGTCCCCCATTGACTTTCAATGTAAAGTCTGGACGGATCCGTCTGACTAACTTTCACACTTAGAATTGTTTCTGAAATATAATGCAGACGGATCCGTTCTGAACGGATCCCATCGTCTGCATTATAGGAGCGGATCAGTCTGTGCAGACACCAGACGGATCCGCTCCGAACGCAAGTGTGAAAGTAGCCTTAGTCTGTAGCCAAGGAAAGCTAACTCCAGAGTCTGACACAAAATCCAGACGCCTCGGCCAGACTGCAGAGTCAGACAAATAGAGCCAGCTAACCAAAGCTAGGGCTGGACCTGCTGAACCCAGAAGTAAAGGAAAGCTGACAAGTAGTTACCCCTCTGAATTGTGCGCAGACCAAGGGTAGGCCTCAAGAGAGGAATAACAGAATCCCAGAGTGGTGAGAGAGTATAAGGAGAGCCTAGTGGAGGTGAGAGTGTTAGCCTCCGGTGCGTGTTCACAGTCTACAGCGAAGTATAAGCGTGTGGACGGAAATTGTAAGTAAGCCAGGAAGGCAAGAGATATGTACCATCCTTGTGAACACAGAAGTTTACTGATGTATACTCCACACCTGGAAGATGCACAGCCAGAGGTTACAATATCCTGAGTGTGAGCAGAGTCTATACCTCACCAAGAGCCTGTTACTTGGATTACAGACATAACTAACTTGTGAGGTCCATCCAGGGTGGATTAAGTGCATGATAGGCCCGGGGCTGTCTACCCAACTTGGGCCCCCCCCCCCCCCCTCCATTTTAGTTTATTTTTATTTATTTTTTGTATGAAGAGGCTGCGGTGCCTTATGAGCGCCACAGTCTCTTCTTAGGCCATATGACATCTTCAGACAAAAAAAAAATACCCCAAATTGGGTCCTAAACTGAAAAATTTGGTCGTCAAATTTTAAATACATATAATTGTAATAAAAAAGACATGGAGGAGAATACAGCACCACATACCTCTTACATCCAGTGACATCTCCTGTCATGTAGACCTTTTATTTCCTTTTCTCCTCCATTTGACCCAGACCACCATGGCAAATTCTTTTAGCCGCATCTCGTCTCTACAGTTTGTAACACAGAAACGTTAGATTTCTCAAATTTTCCATCAACCTCCTCATCCTGGTGTCCCCACAGTGTCATCCTGCCACCCCCAATACTGTGCCCGTTGTGCTCCCCAATGCCCCAGGAACTATACTGCTGAAAAAATAGTGACCCTGATAGATATAATTGGGGTAATTTATCAAACTGGTGTAAAGTAGAACTCGATTTCCAAAAGAGCTGTCAAATATGAAAGGTGGAATCTGATTGGCTGCTATGGGCAACTAAGCCAGTTCTGCATTACACCAGTTTGATAAATTACCCCAAATGTCCCTATAATGTCCACAGCAGCTATAATGTCCCCTAGAGACCCCCAGTAATAATACCACCCTCTATTGTGCTCCAGACAATAATCCCTGTATAGTGTCCCCAGAAATAATAGAATTGCCCCTATAGTGCCTCCCCAATAGCAACACCCCATATAGTAATTTCCACCACACTGCCCCCACATAGTAATCCCCCCATAGTAATTTGCCCCCACACAGTAATTTCCCCCAAACTGCCCCCATATAGTAGTTTGCCCCCACACAGTAATTTGCCCCACACTGCCCCCATATAGTAGTTTGCCCCCACACAGTAATTTGCCCCACACTGCCCCCACATAGTAATTTGCCCCACACTGCCCCCACATAGTAATTTGCCCCACACTGCCCCCACATAGTAATTTCCTCCAAACTGCCCCCATATAGTAGTTTGCCCCCACACAGTAATTTGCCCCACACTGCCCCCATATAGTAGTTTGCCCCCACACAGTAATTTGCCCCACACTGCCCCCACATAGTAATTTGCCCCACACTGCCCCCACATAGTAATTTGCCCCACACTGCCCCCACACAGTAATTTCCCCCAAACTGCCCCCATATAGTAGTTTGCCCCCACACAGTAATTTGCCCCACACTGCCCCATATAGTAGTTTGCCCCCACACAGTAATTTGCCCCACACTGCCCCACATAGTAATTTGCCCCACACTGCC
The DNA here is from genome assembly GCF_014858855.1 of Bufo gargarizans. NCBI lineage: Eukaryota > Metazoa > Chordata > Amphibia > Anura > Bufonidae > Bufo > Bufo gargarizans. Next base: position 119,192,994 of record NC_058089.1, read on the forward strand.
CCCACATAGTAATTTGCCCCACACTGCCCCCACATAGTAATTTCCACCACACTGCCCCCACATAGTAATTTCCACCACACTGCCCCCACATAGTATTTTGCCCCCACATAGCAATTTTCCCACATAGCAATTACCCCACACTGTCTCCACATAGAAATTACCCCACACAGAAATTACCCCACACTGTCCCCACATTGCAATTTCCCCCACACAATAGTTTCCCCCACATAGTAATTTGCCCCCACACTGCCCCATATAGTAATTTGTCCCCAGATAGCAATTTCCCCACACTGCCCCCACATAGCAATTTGCCCCCACTCTGTCCCATCTAGTAATTTGCCCCCACACTGCCCCATCTAGTAATTTGCCCCCACACTGCCCCATCTAGTAATTTGCCCCCACATAGTAGTCCCTCTCATAATAATTTGCCCCCACATAGTAATTTGTTCCCACATAGTATTCCCTCCCATAATAATTTGCCCCCACACAATAGTTTTCCCCACACTGCCCCCACATAGTAATTTGCCCCCACATAGTAAATTGCCCTCACATAGAAATTACCCCACACTGTCCCCACATAGAAATTACCCCACACTGTCCCCACATAGAAATTACCCCACACTGTCCCCACATAGAAATTACCCCACACTGTCCCCACATAGCAATTACCCCACACTGTCCCCACATGGCAATTTCCCCCACACTGCCCCACACAATAGTTTCCCCCACATAGTAATTTGCCCCCACATAGCAATTACCCCCACACAATAGTTTCCCCCACACTACCCCCAGATAGAAATTTGCCCCCACATAGTAGTCCTTCCCATAATAATTTGCCCCCACACAGCAAATTGCCCCCACACAATAGTTACCCCCACACTGCCCATCTAGTAATTTGCCCCCACATAGTAGTCCCTCCCATAATAATTTGCCCCCACATAGTATTCCCTCATAATAATTTGCCCCCACACTGCCCCATCTAGTAATTTGCCCCCACATAGTATTCCCTCCCATAATAATTTGGCCCCATACAGCCCCCACATTCCCCCCCATGTAATCGATTTATCTTCCCTAATAGGTCCTCCTGTGTCCCCCCCAAGTAGGCAAATTAAATAAAAAAATAAAAAATGAACAAAAAATGAAAAAATAAATACTCACCTATGTCCAGGGCCAGGCGCTTGCTCGCAGAGGAAGGCGGGCGGGATGAGTCAGGCGCGTCACAGTGCTGCGTCCCGGCACAGGCGCGCGATGACGTCATCACGCACGCCTGCGCCGGGATTTCACTACCGCATAGGCCTCAGGCCTACAAGGCCTGAGGCCTATGCGGTGAATGCCGGAGATCGGCGACGGGACAGGGAGCTATGCGCTCCTGTGCCCCGCCGCAGTATGTGGGCGTTCGGGTCAGCGTTGGGCCCCCCAGCGGTGCTGGGCCCGGGGCTGCCGACCCGAACGTCCCTATTGTAATCCGCCACTGGGTCCATCGAATGAATAACAACTACTGCTTTGCATTGCAATAATCTGTACATCTACCTCAAGGCAAGTGATTCTCAGTAAAGGTCCCATTTCATTATTCAAACTGACTCCTCATTATTTTACCACTTCATTTGCACCCAAGGGTGCTGAAGTCACAACATCAAACCCTATACCATCAAGGGCACATCAGCCTACATCTGGTAGGAGATCTCTCCACACCAGAGTGTGCCCCGAAGGAATACGGTATCTTCCTTCCCATCACTGCACGCCAGCCCAGGGAGCTTCAGGAAACTGTGAGTACCAACTACTACCCCCATCAGGCCACCACACTCACATGCACCTGCGGCCCAGTCAATGCATTAGGGATAGGTGATAAATGGTGGGGGAGTCTGACAGCTGGGGCATACTGCGATCCCGAGAACGAGGGGTTCTTGAGTTCCCTTTATGAAAGGAGTGGCACTGTATATGAAAGAAGGCCGAGGGCTGGGCCCACAGGTACAGAGGGTACACGATGCCACACAGACACAGACAACGGTTCTTTCCCAGCAGTTGAGTTTACTGAACAATATAGTGAACAAGAAACTGAGAATATATAAAACAGATTGGTAGAATCTGAGAATAAACCAACAGTAAATGTAACACTGTCTAACAATAAACCAGCAAATGTGATGTTTTCCCCAAAGTCCATTAAGCAGCCTATCTGCACTTGTATGTTCCTGGACGAGTTCCTCGTTGGGGTGCACCCGAAGTATTCTGCAATACTATTTGTAATCCACAGGGAAATGATGTGTCTCTTGTAACTTTAATGCTTATACCAGCTCACAGCATATAACACCCTATAAGCAGTCAGAGAGAGAGGAAGGTGTCAACGTATGAGTCCCTTAGGGCTATGCATTAGCTTGCAGCCCGTACATCGCAATGTAACTGTACTTGGAGCGTTATTGTATGTCCAAATGCCACTTCAACAGTGTGGTGCAATGTGACGCGGCAAAGCGGCACTTACAGTTCCTTGAGCAGGTTCTTGGTGCTTTTTCTTATTTCCTGGTCCTCTCCAGAACTGGATCCTACAGACATGACACTCCTGCAAATCTGCCCTTCGTGCTATCGCCAGTTTCCACCGTGAGCCGATCCATTCCCTTCCAGATTCAACGTCCGATTATATACCCCAACCATGGGATGATTACTTATTCAAGTAACAATTAAGCCTGTGGCATCCATCATATAAATACACAACCTACATAGAAAATGCCAGACCGCTTATACTAGATTAAATCCTTTATTACAAAACTCACAATTTATTACAGACATGATTAAAAGAAATTGGTGCAGGAGATAAAAACATACAGTGGATACAAGTCCTTATTCGTCCAACATGATCATTCACTAAAGTGCATGTGCAAAAAATTCATAAATGGAAAGAAGGAACATAGGACAATTACCCATACTGTGTCTCCTTCAGGTTGGCTCCATCCTGGAGGAGACACAGTATGGGTAATTGTCCTATGTTCCTTCTTTCCATTTATGAATTTTTTGCACATGCACTTTAGTGAATGATCATGTTGGACGAATAAGGACTTGTATCCACTGTATGTTTCCTCCAGTGATGTCGTTTTTATCTCCTGCTCCAATTTCTTTTAATCATGTCTGTAATAAATTGTGAGTTTTGTAATAAAGGATTTAATCTAGTATAAGCGGTCTGGCATTTTCTATGTAGGTTGTGTGTCCCTTCCAGATTCAGCAGAGATGATTCCTTCTGGTTTACAGAAGCACCAAGCACAGCCTCCGTCTGCTCACTTCCTGCTTCTAGAGGAACCTCCTCCCCTTACACAGGGAGAGTGTGATGCAATAAGTCATTTGCTAAGAGCAGTGTCAAACCTGCATATTCAGTTTGCTAACACACTTGTAAGGGTCCAAAACAGCCCATAAATTTGCTATTTTCCAACTTTGGAAACTTCCTCTGATAGACAGCTCCAATGTAGACTTTTATCATCTTATCCTTTGCTGCCATCTACTGATCAAAGTGAGATGTTGCAGTAATTATACAATTTACAACATAGCAGAGGTCCTTTGTCTCACATCCTTACATATGTGTCTGCACGTGAATGGAACAGTGGTCCAACATTTGCACTGCCGCCTAATTCAGAGAAGGGACTCTGGAACCCATTGTTCTCGGGGAGTCCCAGCAGTCAGATCCCCATGATCCTTTATCATCTATACTGTGGATAGGTGAGATATAATGTGTATAGACAACTTTACAGCTAAGACTGCTTAAGGCATTGCCTACAAATATAAAGCTGTACTTGAGCAATGCACAGGAACCCAATTCCACCATACCCCCTTCTTTTTTTATTGGAAAAACATTGGGGAAATTAAACAACACTCCTATGTACATAAACGCCCGCCTCCCCCACCCCAAAAAAAAAAAAAACAACAACAACTGGCAACACTGTGATATCCACAGTACAGGCCAATTATGTAGTCATAGAAGGCAGGTCTGCCTGAGCCCAATTTATATGACACTAAAAGTAAATTTACCGTAATTAATTTGATGACATCAATTACATTAATGAAGACTGCCCTGTTTATTCGGTCTGTATTGTTAATGACCACATGGCGCCTTCAATACCGCACGGCCGTTAACAACGCAGACCAAATAAACAGTGTGGTCTTCATTAGCCTAATTGGATACTACTGCCCTTGTACAGCCACATGGTACTTTATCACAATGCGTGCTTCTCGACCACGACACGACCGCACCGTGTGGTTGTACCCTAAGGCCTCTTTCACGCACTATTTTTTTGTTCTAGAATAAGAGCATGTTCACAAGAAGCAGATTCACTACAGATTTTCCACTGAGGGAATGCAGGCAGAAAAAACCACAGCCTATTTTACCAAAAAACATAGCCTATTTTCCAAAAATTTGGCAAATATACGGCGAAATCTGTGCTGAATCCAGAATGTAATACATCCGATTTTGCTGTGGATCCAATGTAATGTAATTCCATGTAATAGCATCAAGATCTGCAGCAAAAAATCCAACCTGTGTGGCCGTGCCCTTAAAGGGGTATTCCCAGAACTGGCTCCAGGTTCATGTGGGCCCTTGGGCGATAAAGTTTCAGTGGGCCCCCTTACACAGTGATAACTCTCTGATTACAGATAATATAGTAGATATCACCTGCAGTCCTATGTAACAGCACAGATAACACAGTCATGGCTATCTGAGTACAGAAAATGTAGTAGTGTTACCTGTAGTCCTATGTAAAACCACAGATGACACTAGTGCTAATAATGTGGTAGTGTTACCTGCAGTCCTATGTAAAACCACAGATGACACTAGTGCTAATAATGTGGTAGGGTTACCTGCAGTCCTATGTAAAACCACAGATGACACTAGTGCTAATATTGTGGTAGTGTTACCTGTAGTCCTATGTAACACCACAGATTACACTAGTGCTAATAATGTGGTAGTGTTACCTGCAGTCCTATGTAAAACCACAGATAACACTAGTGCTGATAATGTGGTAGTGTCACCTACGTCCTTAGTGTGCCTCCCGTGTCTCTCCCACGGACTCCATGTTGGCGGCACTGCCTCCTCTTCCATCTTCTTCTTGCCCGCACAGAACGTCCTGATGAAAGACATAGGAACACTGCGGGCATGGTGATGGTGACACACACAGGGAGACACACACACACACACATATAGGGAGAGACGCACACACATAGGGAGAGACGCACACACACAGGGAGAGACACACACACACACACACACACAGGGACAGACACACACACACACACAGTGAAAGACACACACACACACAGGGATAGACGGACATACACACACATACAGGGATAGACGGACATACACACACACACAGGGATAGACGGACATACACACAGGGATAGACGGACATACACACACACACAGGGATAGACGGACATACACACACACACACAGGGACAGACACACAGCTAGGCCTCGCCACATTCCAGCCAGGCTCCTGTCTGTACAGGAACCCAGCTCTCTGCTCCTCCGGCTCCTCCCCCACTGGTCACATGGGCGGATGACATCAGGAAGGTCCTTTAGCCCAGTAGGAATCTCCATCTACCCTGTTCTGAGTCCTGGGGCCGCCCACCCCAGCAGTGCACATGGCGAAAATTGTCTGCATTGCTGGGGTAAGCTGCCCTAGAATTCAGAACAGGCAGTTTAATGAAGAACAGGACACAGCTGCAAGAGTGAGCGGGCACAGTCGGCCCCCCAGGGAACACTTGCCCTGGTGTGCCGGGTGCTGACGCCGGCCCTGGGTATTCCGGCAGGTAAAAGTTATCCACAGGACAGGGGATAACTATCAGATTGGTAAGGGGTGACGTCACCGGGCATTGCACATCTTTATCTATGAAGATAGAAAGGAGAGATATGTGGGCAGGAGGTGGAATATCAATGAGGGAGGAGGATGCACAGAGGAGTGGAGACTGATTTGACTGACAGCCCGGACGCCGCGCTGCCTTGTGGGACCCACAAGGGTGTGCGTCAGGAAGTTACCGCAGATATACACAAACATGTCAATATTCAGTGGGGGCTGTAGGAGCACTGGAGAAGTGCTAAAAATACAGGAACAGGGGGACCTAGAATCAGCTAGACATGGTAAGATATGTTTTTAAAAATCTATTTGATCCTGGACAACCCCTTTAAATAAAATGCTTCCCTTGTGCTAGACAGTTTACTTTACAGCCGATCAGGCCCTGTATACCCATTTAGTGTCACCACAGAGTAGAATGCCCCCCTTAGTGCCGCTTCACAGTAGTTATGCCCCCCAGTTCCCCCACACAGCCGTTATGCCCCCCTAGCTCCCCCACACAGTAGTTATGCCCCCTTAGTAAACCCATGCAGTAGTTATGCCCCCTTAGTGCTCCCTTTACAGTAGTTATGGTCCATTAGTGCCCCTTAACAGTAGTTATGCTGCATTGGTGCCTGTTCACAGTAGAATGCCCCCTTCACAGTAGTTATGTCTCCCTAGTGCCCTCACACAGTAGTTTTGCTCCCTTACTGCCCCACACAGTAGAATGCCCCCTTAGTGCCCCCTTCACAGTAGTTATGTCCCCTTAGTCCCCCCACACACAGTAGTTATGCCTCGTTAGTGCCCCCACACAGTAGTTATGCCCCCTTGGTGACCCCACACAGTAGATATACCCCTTAGTGCCCCCTTCACAGTAGAATGCCCCCCTAGTGCTCCCACACAGTAGTTATTCCCCTTTGAGCCTCCACACAGTAGACTGTCCCCTTACTTCCCTCCATACAGTATTGCTACCCCTGTAGAATTATTCACAATAAAAAAAATGATGGTCACCTAGCCCCATTCCCCTGATCCCCCTGCCCTAATATATGACAGACACAACAGTAAGACTCGAGCCCGAGGCTTCGCCTGCGAGTACACACACAGTAATCGTTATACACAACCTGCCCTAATTCCCACCCTCTTATCCCAGTATCACAGCCTACATCTATGCCTTGCATTATTATTAGATGTTTTTATGACATACATTGGGTGGAGAACCCCTTTACAGTAACCTTGTGAAGCTAATCCCTCGTTCAGAGTAAATGCAGTGATGTTGACTACTCCCTGGCATCAGCCCGCAGCCACCGCATTCAAGTATCTATTAGCTGTCACATCAGCCTAAGAGTCACATCAATTATCCAGTCAATTAAAAGCTAATGGAAAACGGTGGGCTTAATTATTGGAGTACACTAAAGTCGCCGTCATGACTTAACCCCTGCCTGGACATAACAGCACACTCCCCATAATGATAGCGTATGGCTCTGCACCATAATTCATGAATCTCAATACTATAATTATGTGAATATTTGCAGTACGCTCTAGCACATAATTACCTTCGGAGATAGACACCAGGCGAGATCGCTGAATTACGGATTCCGTATGTTGCTTCATTAGAAGAGTAAATGAAGCAGCATGTTTAATTTGGGGAAGGGGGCAGAAAGACTAATTGGGCTTTTATTAAATTCATCTATTTATTCAGTTAATTTAGTTTACAGTCTGTGGCTAAAGAGAACCTGTTGGCGACATACAATGTATGCCATAGGGAATCAGCAGGAGACAGACACTGCTCTGGGACCCTCTAGCTGGATTGGGCAGGACACGTTCAGCAGGGACGTAGACCTGCTTCCTTCCTCTAGCAGGGAGGTATTCTCCACTGACCTCTAACTACAACCCCCCCCTCCTTAGAGGGAGAATTAGAATGGAAAGAAGGTTCCATCCTCTGCAAATGTAGCTCTGCCATGCTTGCTGCCACCTTTTGGTGAACCAGGTACATTACATGAACATTAGCAGTTATATAGGAATAGCAATGTACATTGTATAGGACCTGCAATAAATGCATACGATGACACTGTGTTAGACCATAGGAGACAGTAGCGGACTGCAGAGTGGTAAAGCCGCTCCAGGGCTCTATTACACTGTCAGTGAAGAAAGTAATGCTCCAAGTACTGAAGCTGCCTTTATTATTAATTCAAGTACATCTGAACATGCATGGTGTATAGATTCTGGAGCCAGTAGTCATATGACAAATTACAGAAACGTCTTCTCTAACCTTGACCAGAGTAAGACACAGAAAGTGATCCTAGCTAATGGTCAGACTTCAGAAGGAGTAGGAGATGGCTACATAAATTGTTAGCAGTCGCGTAGGGATCGCCATAGCAGTCATAGCAATGGCTATGCGGCCCTACGCCACTGGGGGCCTGGGCTGCCGGCTGAGGATAAAAAAAAAAAATTCAAGTGGCGGTGCGATAGGGCCTCCTCCTAATTGGTGGCAGCGGCAGTTCTGATCGGAGTCCCAGCAGTGTAATGCTGGGGCTCGGATTGGTTACCATTGCAGCCAGGACGCTACTGAAGTCCTGTCTGCCATGGTCAGTTACTCTGCAGCATAATTACATGCGCTGTGGCCACCGGGCGCTCCTTCTTCTTGTAACTCGTCACAGATCTGTGCGACGCATTGCTATAAGCATAAGCAATGCGCCGCACAGACCTGTGACGAGTTACAAGAAGAAGGAGCGCCAGGCGGCCACAGCGCATGTAAGTATGCTGCAGAGTAACTGACCATGGCAGACAGGACTTCAGTAGCGTCCTGGCTACCATGGTAACCGATCGGAGCCCCAGCATTACACTGCTGGGACTCCGATCGGAACTGCCGCTGCCACCAATGATGGAGGGGGGGGTCCACACTGCCTGCCAATGATTTTAATACAGGGGGGCCACACTGCCCACCAATGATTTTAATACGGGGGGGGGGGGGAGGGCACACTGCCCACCAATGATTTTTATACCAGGGGGGGTTTGGGGAGGGCACACTGCCCACCAATGATTTTAATACTGGGGGGAGGGCACACTGCCCACCAATGATTTTAATACCGGGGAGGGCGCACTAGGGGCTGATGGTAACTGGTGAGAGGCACTGGGGGCTGATGGTAGATGCACTGGGGGCTGGTGAGAGGCACTGGGGGCTGATGGAGAAGCACTGGGGGCTGGTGAGAGGCACTGGGAGCTGGTGAGAGGCACTGGGAGCTGGTGAGAGGCACTGGGAGCTGGTGAGAGGCACTGGGAGCTGGTGAGAGACACTGGGAGCTGATGGAGAGGCACTGGGGGCTGGTGAGAGGCACTGGGGGCTGGTGAGAGGCACTGGGGGTTGGTAAGAGGGACTGGGGGTTGGTAAGAGGGACTGGGGGCTGGTAAGAGGCACTGGGGGCTGATGGAGAGGCAATGGGAACTGATGGAGAGGCAATGGGAGCTGGTGAAAGGCACTGGGGGCTGATGGAGAGGCACTGGGAGCTGGTGAGAGGCACTGGGAGCTGGTGAGAGGCACTGGGGGCTGGTGAGAGGCACTGGGGGCTGGTAAGCGGGACTGGGGGCTGATGGAGAGGCACTGGGGGCTGATGGAGAGGCACTGGGGGCTGGTGAGAGGCACTGGGAGCTGGTGAGAGGCACTGGGGGCTGGTGAGAGGCACTGGGGGCTAGTAAGCGGGGCTGATGGAGAGGCACTGGGAGCTGGTGAGAGGCAATGGGGGCTGGTGGAGAGGCACTGGGGGCTGATGGAGAGGCACTGGGGGCTGATGGAGAGGCACTGGGGGCTGATGGAGAGGCACTGGGGGCTGATGGAGAGGCACTGGGGGCTGATGGAGAGGCACTGGGGGCTGGTGAGAGGCACTGGGGGCTGGTGAGAGGCACTGGGGGCTGATGGAGAGGCACTGGGGCTGATGGAGAGGCACTGGGAGCTGATGAGAGGCACTGGGAGCTGATGAGAGGCACTGGGGGCTGATGGAGAGGCACTGGGGGCTGATGGAGAGGCACTGGGAGCTGGTGAGAGGCACTGGGGGCTGATGGAGAGGCACTGGGGGCTGATGGAGAGGCACTGGGGGCTGATGGAGAGGCACTGGGGGCTGATGGAGAGGCACTGGGGGCTGATGGAGAGGCACTGGGGGCTGATGGAGAGGCACTACGGGCTGCTATGAGGCTACTGGGGGCTGCTATAAGGCTACTGAGGGCTGCTATGAGGCATGGGGCTCTTATCTGAGGTCTGATTGGTCATTCATATTGGTGTCTGAGCTGAGGTGTGATCTGAGGTCTTATTGGGGTCTTATTAACATTGGGGATCTTATTGGGGCTGTGTGTGTACTGCCAAACAAGAACAGCACGAGGATTGTGTTCATGGATGGCACAGACTTCTTGCCCATAGAGACCCAGAAGCAATACGAAAGCTAGTTCAAGACCAGCTTGTGGAAGGTGTTCAAATAGACCAATGCAATCAGATGATGAAATGTACAAGCTGCCCTAAAGGAAAAACGTCCTGGAAAACATTTCCACAAGATCAGACCAGCCACTTGACTTAATACACACGGATGTTTGTGGTCCAATGAGTACGCTCACCCCGGACAAGAAAATATATTTTCTCACTTTAATTGATGATTATTCAAGGTAAACAGTTGTATATTTGCTTCACAGCGAAGATGAAGTTTCAGAGAAACTTGAAGTATATCACTCTGAAACAAGTGGGAAAAAGCCAAAGATTCTACGTGTAGACAATGGACCTGAATACACAAGTGAGAAGACACCAACCATTTTAAAGAGAAATGGAATCTTATTTCCGATTACTTGACCATACAATCCCAAACTAAAGGGTGTTGTAGAAATAAAGAATTTAACTTTCTGTGGAAGAGGTATGCTGTTTGACACGAATCTACCAACAATGTATCAGGTGGAAGCTTGCTATATTAAAAATAGACTAGCAAGTAAAGGTACTAAAAAAAACTCCATAAGAGCAATGGAACAACAAGAAACCTAAACTACACCACATAGGAATATTTGGAAGTAAGGCATTTGTATATGTTCCCAAAGAAAAACGTACCAAATGGTGATCCCTTGCCAAGGAAGGTACCCTGGTAGGCAACAGTGAATCTCAAATGGGTTACAGAATGCTTCACCCAGAGACCAAACAAGAGAACAATAAGTAGAGATCCTACTGATTGATGAGAGTCATGTGTCATTCAAGTTTCACAATCCAAAGGCAATCAGGAGGAACATACAGAAATCTGGTTAGAGTCTTCAACTGAAGAAACAACAGAACCAGATCAACCTCAAGTCAGAAGATCAACTAGATCAAACAAAGACATCCCAGTCCAACTGTTATCGTAATGGTCAGAGCCACAGTCAGGAGAAGAGATGCAACAATTACCTACACATGAAAGACAGAAATGGATTAAGGCTGCTGATGAAGAAATGGAATCCCCTCATCAACTTCAAACATGGAAACTCACCAAGTTACCACAAGGCAAGAAAGCAATCTCATGTAAATGGGTTTTCAAGACCATGTGTGAGGTAAAACTCACAGATCTAAAGCAAGATTAGTCGTAAAGGGATATTTACAAAAATATGGTGATGTTGCGTTTTTTCCAGTTGCCAAGCGCACCGCCTTCCGGACTCTAATGGTTGTCGCTGCTGTACACAAACTGACCACTAGACATCAAATGATTTTTATTTTTTTTCATTAAGTGGAGGAATTTTTAAATACCCCAAAAAAGAAAAAAGTCACCCTTGGCCTTATCCACTTTACGGTCAAAATATACAACGCCACATTTTAATTTCTTACCTACTTTACCCGACTTCTATGCTTTATAAATCATATTTCTCAGACGACTGACATAAGTACATTCATAAGTCTCCCCATAAAGTTCTAAGTCTTCTGCTACCCCCCCTTATATTGTAAACTAGCTACCTGCAGTAAACCACTAGCTCAGTGGAGCTAGGAATTTATACAGTTACCATCAAACTCAAAGGAAGCTGTAAAATATCTGTAGAGGAGGCTGTAGGAAATGCAGTGGTTTCATGTCAGGAAGCAAAAGTTCAGTGCGTGGCCTCACAGCAGTGCTCTACCTCTATAATACATACACCAAGGCCTCTGAGGACCAGGCTCTGACACAGTAATGGCCCCAAAGGCTCCTCAGAAGATGAGCCGTTTGGAGGTGACTTTGGAGCAATCACTTATGGGATGATGACAAATAACCTAATAGATACCAGATATCAATACTGATGATATTTCCTGCATATATTACGAATGGCAAGTAGAAGCCGATTTGCACATACTCAGTATTCAGCGATAGCAACAATATGGGAACATTCCCAAAATTTCCTTCTCCACGAAAGACATATTGTAGATGGTAATAATCATTCTTCTTCAACAGACTTTTTTTTACAGTGATTTAAACAATTCCTTAAAATGTCAAGCGAACCGGTCATGTGATTTTGCTGCCCTATCTGAGAGCAGGGTATACAGTAAAGGTTTATAGGATTTCTAAGCAACAAGCAGGACTCCTAGAAGAGACGGTGAGAGTCCTGACAGCCTTCTGTGTACACACACTGATACAGGGAGAGCTGTCAATCACTGTGTGTGGGCAAGGTCACCAGGACTCTCACTGTCTCTCTTAGGAGTCCTGTCAGGAATTACTCTGCCTTTTACTTAGAAAGCCTACTTTAAATCATATAAACCTAGATATCACAGAGCTCAGCCCCCCCCCCATCAAAAATCACCCGATAGGTTAACTTTATGTCTTAGTCAAACTAATATAAAATAAATTCATTAATAAAAATTGAGAACATCTTTGGATGTCTTGATGAGAAGCAAACAAGTTGGGTTATGTTCACACTTGCATTGTGGTTTCTGATTTCGCTCTGCCTGATCCATCACACAGCAAACACCAGTGGCACCGGATGGACCCTAATATCTTGAAGTGGTGTTTTTATGGAATATGCAGCAGCGAAAACTCCAGGGCAGGTGTGAACAGAGCATTAGTGTCAGATCCTCGATGCTTTAGCTTTGTACCATGCTGTTATAGTCCCTACCTGATTGCCCCCCACTAAAAAAAAAAAAGCAAAAAATGAATAAACCTGAAGCACTGCTGCATGCAACAACCACATCTCTATGTGCACAGTGTATTGTATAATTTCCAGCATGAACAAATGAACCTCTAAAAATTACTTTAATGGTATACGTTAAAAGGATCCCTAAAGGGTCCGCTAAATGCAAACTAATTAGTGTACAGACAAAAAATTAATTAAATGACCGATAACCACATCCAGAATAAAATTTATTCGCCTGGGGTATGGGAGAGTTTATCCCTAAATCTACCCCTATCCTAAAACCTCAGACCAGGGAGGGCTCCTGATGGTGGAGGCCCCCTGTCCGCGTACCTATACTGCTGACCCTTACCGTTCCCTATAGGGGTGTCGCAGAGATGGTAGACAATTATCCCAGGTATGAGGTATGGATAATAGGTTAATTTTAACTATATGTAGAGCGTTTATCTCACTCGTGCGATCTGGCTTTAAGCCGACACTTATCTTGAAGCACCTTTCCTATGTGACCTGGTTTTGCACCAGTATCTATCTAGTCACATATTTAATATTGTATAGATTAATAGTTTTACTACACCTCCTGATGATCCCACAGTATTTACTTGGGTGAAACGCGTCGAGGTAACTGAGGCGTATGACTATAATGTCAACCCTGAATAATTGTATTTTTGTTTTTGTCTGTACTATGTTTTGTGTTTCCTTTCCATTTTTTCTTTCCCATCCAGTTGACTCATATAGTTGGTAACCTATAATCCATACCTCATACCTGGGATAATTGTCTACCATCTCTGCGACACCCCTATAGGGAACAGTAAGGGTCAGCAGTATAGGTACGCGGACAGGGGGCCTCCACCATCAGGAGCCCTCCCTGGGCTGAGGTTTTAGAATAGGGGTAGATTTAGGGATAAACTCTCCCATACCCCAGGCGAATAAATTTTATTCTGGATGTGGTTATCGGTCACTTAATAAATTTTTTGTCTGTACACTAATTAGTTTGCATTTAGCGGACCCTTTAGGGATCCTTTTAACGTATACCATTAAAGTAATTTTTAGGGGTTCATTTGTTCATGCTGGAAATTATGTGATATATATTTACCCCACTATTTCAATGTTTATTGATTCTGCTGGAACTTGTGCACAGTGTATTGTAGTTGTTCTAACCTTGTACGAAAACAGTTACCACAAAGTTACACTGACACCATTCATCGCATTCTATTCCTCACCGGATTCATCTTTTTTAGTTTGAGACACTTACTTGGTTGTGATGCTTTTCTGGTGATATCGGCAGTGTGCGCTCTTCACTATACTGCCGCATCGTCCACCTTTATTAACCACTTCAGCCCCGCTAGGTGAAACCCCCTTCATGACCAGAGCACTTTTTACACTTCGGCACTACACTACTTTCACCGTTTATTGCTCGGTCATGCAACTTACCACCCAAATGAATTTTACCTCCTTTTCTTCTCACTAATAGAGCTTTCATTTGGTGGTATTTCATTGCTGCTGGCATTTTTACTTTTTTTGTTATTAATCAAAATGTAACGATTTTTTTGCAAAAAAATGACATTTTTCACTTTCAGCTGAAAAATTTTGCAAAAAAAACGACATCCATATATAAATTTTTCGCCAAATTTATTGTTCTACATGTCTTTGATAAAAAAAAAATGTTTGGGCAAAAAAAAAATGGTTTGGGTAAAAGTTATAGCATTTACAAACTATGGTACAAAAATGTGAATTTCCGCTTTTTGAAACAGCTCTGACTTTCTGAGCACCTGTCATGATTCCTGAGGTTCTACAATGCCTAAACAGTAGAAAAACCCCACAAATGACCCCATTTCGGAAAGTAGACACCCTAAGGTATTCGCTGATGGGCATAGTGAGTTCATAGAACTTTTTATTTTTTGTCACAAGTTAGCGGAAAATGATGATGATTTTATTTTTTTTATTTTTTCTTACAAAGTCTCATATTCCACTAACTTGTGACAAAAAATAAAAAATTCTAGGAACTCACCATGCCCCTCACAGAATACCTTGGGGTGTCTTCTTTCCAAAATGGGGTCACTTGTGGGGTAGTTATACTGCCCTGGCAATTTAGGGGCCCAAATGTGTGAGAAGAACTTTGCAATCAAAATGTGTAAAAAATGACCGGTGAAATCCAAAAGGTGCACTTTGGAATATGTGCCCCTTTGCCCACCTTGGCAGCAAAAAAGTGTGACACATCTGGTATCGCCGTACTCAGGAGAAGTTGGGGAATGTGTTTTGGGGTGTCATTTTACATATACCCATGCTGGGTGAGAGAAATATCTTGGCAAAAGACAACTTTGGATAAAAAAATGGGAAAAGTTGTCTTTTGCCAAGATATTTCTCTCACCCAGCATGGTTATATGTAAAATGGCACCCCAAAACACATTCCCCAACTTCTCCTGAGTACGGCGATACCAGATGTGTCACACTTTTTTGCTGCCAAGGTGGGCAAAGGGGCACATATTCCAAAGTGCACCTTTCAGATTTTGCAGGGCATTTTTTACACATTTTGATTGCAAGGTACTTCTCACACATTTGGGCCCCTAAATTGCCAGGGCAGTATAACTATGCCACAAGTGACCCCATTTTGGAAAGAAGACACCCCAAGGTATTCCGTGAGGGGCACGGCGAGTTCCTAGAATTTTTTATTTTTTGTCACAAGTTAGCGGAAAATGATGATTTTTCTTTTTTTTTCTTTTTTCCTTACAAAGTCTCATATTCCACAAACTTGCGACAAAAAATAAAAAATTCGAGGAACTCGCCATGCCCCTCACGGAATACCTTGGGGTGTCTTCTTTCCAAAATGGGGTCACTTGTGGCGTAGTTATACTGCCCTGGCAATTTAGGGGCCCATATGTGTGAGAAGTACTTTGCAATCAAAATCTGTAAAAAATGACCGGTGAAATCCGAAAGGTGCACTTTGGAATATGTGCCCCTTTGCCCACCTTGGCAGCATAAAAGTGTCACACATCTGGTATCGCCGTACTCAGGAGAAGTTGGGGAATGTGTTTTGGGGTGTCATTTTACATATACCCATGCTGGGTGAGAGAAATATCTTGGCAAAAGACAACTTTTCCCATTTTTTTATACAAAGTTGGCATTTGACCAAGATATTTTTCTCACCCAGCATGGGTATATGTAAAATGACACCCCAAAACACATTGCCCAACTTCTCCTGAGTACGGCGATACCAGATGTGTCACACTTTTTTGCTGCCAAGGTGGGCAAAGGGGCACATATTCCAAAGTGCACCTTTCGGATTTTGCAGGGCATTTTCTACACATTTTGATTGCAAAGTTCTTCTCACACATTTGGGCCCCTAAATTGCCAGGGCAGTATAACTACGCCACAAGTGACCCCATTTTGGAAAGAAGACACCCCAAGGTATTCCGTGAGGGGCATGGCGAGTTCCTATAATTTTTTATTTTTTGTCGCAAGTTAGTGGAATATGAGACTTTGTAAGGAAAAAAGAAAAAAAAAGAAAAATCATCATTTTCCGCTAACTTGTGACAAAAAATAAAAAATTCTAGGAACTCGCCGTGCCCCTCACGGAATACCTTGGGGTGTCTTCTTTCCAAAATGGGGTCACTTGTGGCGTAGTTATACTGCCCTGGCAATTTAGGGGCCCAAATGTGTAAGAAGTACCTTGCAATCAAAATGTGTAAAAAATGGCCTGCGAAATCCGAAAGGTGCCCCTTTGCCCACCTTGGCTGCAAAAAAGTGTCACACATGTGGTATCGCCGTACTCAGGAGAAGTTGGGTAATGTGTTTTGGGGGGTCATTTTACATATACCCATGCTGGGTGAGAGAAATATCTTGGCAAAAGACAACTTTTCCCATTTTTTTATACAAAGTTGGCATTTGACCAAGATATTTTTCTCACCCAGCATGGGTATATGTAAAATGACACCCCAAAACACATTCCCCAACTTCTTCTGAGTACGGCGATACCACATGTGTGACACTTTTTTTACAGCCAAGGTGGGCAAAGGGGCCCAAATTCCTTTTAGGAGGGCATTTTTAGACATTTGGATCCCAGACTTCTTCTCACACTTTCGGGCCCCTAAAAAGCCAGGGCAGTATAAATACCCCACATGTGACCCCACTTTGGAAAGAAGACACCCCAAGGTATTCAATGAGGGGCCTGGCGAGTTCCTAGAATTTTTTTTTTTTTTGCATAAGTTAGCGGATATTGATTTTTGTTGTTGTTTTTTTCTCACAAAGTCTCACTTTCCGCTAACTTAGGACAAAAATTTCAATCTTTCATGGACTCAATATGCCCCTCACGGAATACCTTGGGGTGTCTTCTTTCCGAAATGGGGTCACATGTGGGGTATTTATACTGCCCTGGCTTTTTAGGGGCCCTAAAGCGTGAGAAGAAGTCTGGAATATAAATGTCTAAAAATGTTTACGCATTTGGATTCCGTGAGGGGTATGGTGAGTTCATGGGAGATTTTATTTTTTGACACAAGTTAGTAGAATATGAGACTTAGTAAGAAAAAACAAAAACAAACAAAAAATTTCCGCTAACTTGTGCCCAAAAAAATGTCTGAATGGAGCCTTACCAGGGGGGGGGGGGGGGGGGGGGTGATCAATGACAGGGGGGTGATCAATGACAGGGGGGTGATCACCCATATAGACTCCCTGATCACCCCCCTGTCATTGATCACCCCCCCTGTAAGGCTCCATTCAGACACCCGCATGATTTTTTACGGATCCATGGATACATGGATCGGATCCACAGAACGCATGCGGACGTCTGAATGGAGCCTTACAGGGGGGTTATCAATGACAGGGGGTGATCAGGGTAATCAGGGTGATCACCCCCCTGTCACTGATCACCCCCCCTGTAAGGCTCCATTCAGACATCCGCATGATTTTTTACGGATACATGGATACATGGATCGGATCTACAGAACGCATGCGGACGTCTGAATGGAGCCTTACAGGGGGGTTATCAAAGACAGGGGGTGATCAGGGTGATCACCCCCCTGTCACTGATCACCCCCCCTGTAAGGCTCCATTCAGACATCCGCATGATTTTTTACGGATCCATGGATACATGGATCGGATCCACAGAACGCATGCGGACGTCTGAATGGAGCCTTACAGGGGGGTTATCAATGACAGGGGGTGATCAGGGTAATCACCCCCCTGTCACTGATCACCCCCCCTGTAAGGCTCCATTCAGACATCCGCATGATTTTTTACGGATCCATGGATCGGATCCACAGAACGCATGCGGACGTCTGAATGGAGCCTTACAGGGGGGTTATCAATGACAGGGGGTGATCAGGGTGATCACCCCCCTGTCACTGATCACCCCCCCTGTAAGGCTCCATTCAGACATCTGCATGATTTTTTACGGATCCATGGATACATGGATCGGATCCACAGAACGCATGCGGACGTCTGAATGGAGCCTTACAGGGGGGTTATCAATGACAGGGGGTGATCAGGGAGTGTATATGGGTGATCACCCGCCTGTCATTGATCACCCTCCATTCAGACGTCCGCATGTGTTTTGCGGATCCGATCCATGTATCCGTAAAAATCATGCGGATGTCTGAATGGAGCCTTACAGGGGAGTGATCAATGACAGGGGGGTGATCAATGACAGGGGATGATCAGGGAGTGTATATGGGTGATCACCCGCCTGTCATTGATCACCCCCCTGTAAGGCTCCATTCAGACGTCCGTATGCTTTTTGCGGATCCGATCCATGTATCCGTGGATCCGTAAAAATCATACGGACGTCTGAACGGAGCCTGACAGGGGGGTGATCAATGACAGGGCGGTGATCAATGACAGGGGGGTGATCAGGGAGTTTATATGGGGTGATCATGGGTGATCGGGGGTTTATAAGGGGTTAATAAGTGACGGGGGGGGGGGGGTGTAGTGTAGTGTGGTGTTGGGTGCGACTGTACTGACCTACCTGAGTCCTCTGGTGGTCGATCCTAACAAAAGGGACCACCAGAGGACCAGGTAGGAGGTATATTAGACGCTGTTATGAAAACAGCGTCTAATATACCTGTTAGGGGTTAAAAAATTCGGATCTCCAGCCTGCCAGCGAACGATCGCCGCTGGCATGCTGGAGATCCACTCGCTTACCTTCCGTTCCTGTGAGCGCGCGCGCACAGGCGCGCGCGCTCACAGGAAATCTCGGCTCTCGCGGGAGGACGCGTATATGCGTCCACCCAGAAGAGCAGGACCGCCGGCAGGACGCAATCCTGCGTACGGCGGTCCTGAGGTGGTTAACAGCGGCATCCTAAAAAATGGAAAAAAAACAAATAAATAAATAAAAATGCCACAGCGTGCTAATGCTGAAGACAGTCCGCTACAATATGCAGAGTAATAGGAGGGTACACAGGACGGCTCCAATGGCTGAAACATAATGGAACAGGGAAAAAATGCTATGTTACGGGATGATAATTGCAGGTTTTATTGCTCTTATTCCACACAAAAAATGACTATGCAATAAATAGGACATTGCAAATTATTATTATTTTTTGTACATTATATTCTTGTCAGTGGTAGCGCCCCCTGCTGTTTCTCCTTCTGGTCCACCTTCTCCTGCATTCAGTGGTGGACTGACATGCTCAGTAGCTTCCCTGCTCCCTCCTCTCAGTGATCTGATAGTGAAGCGGCTCCGACACCTTACATTCATTCATTCCTACTTCCAAATTCATAGATTATGGCTGTATCACTCGGGAGATAGTGGAGAAGTAATATGGAGGACGATACCTACCATATGTATCTCAGCGGCTATATGTGAAGGAATATTCACTATGCAGGGGAGGATGGGGTTAACAAAAGCCAATTGCAATGCATCCTGGGAGATGCAGGTGCATCAGCTACCCACCCACAGAAAAGGAAAAAGTCCTTCAAATACATGAGTAAAAAAACTTTTTAAAAGGCATCTGTCAGATTTTTACCTATGAAACTGGCCGACCTGATGAAGGCATCTGTGTTGGTCCCATGTTCATATATGACCACATTGCTGAGAAAAATTAAATATATGTAAATAAACCTTTAGGAGCAACGGGGGCGTTGCCGTTACACCTAGAGGCTCCGCTCTCTGCAGCTGCCGTGCCCTCTGCACTTTGATTGACAGGGTCAGGTGTTGGCAGAGATAGCAGGAGGAGCAAGGGTCCACAGAATGACTTGCCCCGCCCTCAGTGCACCTAACTGCTCATTTGCATATGGATTAAAAGTCATCTGTCTCCAGAATGAAGCCACAGATCGCTAAATGAAAGGCATCATCGAATTCAGCTGAGCTACCCCTACGAGTCGCTGTGCCTTTATACTTTCTTCACATTTGGATACAATCATTTACTATAAAACGACACGGTCTCCAGCTTTGCAATACAGTCCAATCAATTCCCCTGGGGTTGCACGATCTCTGCTTGCTGTCATGCAGTAGGAGCCTTCTTTGCTTGCCTCCAGGGCATAGAAATTGTCCCTGGCCATGAGACGATTGCACGGGAGCTCAGTTTATTACAATACCCGTACTGTATATACATGACCTGAACAGACTCCTCTAAAAGTCAATAAAATAAGAGCAGAGAGCTTGAAAACCAAGATAGTGATACAGGGAAATAAACTGTATTTCTAAAACTTGAATGCCATTGAAAGGTTTGGAAATCAGTAGGATGAGATTCACTGGTGATTTTGGGGTAACCGAGGCACCATTTCCAGTTACGGGTATTTACTGTCCATTAGACAGATAACGAAAGTTTTCATTATTTCCAAAAGTTATGTTTTGTAATGTCACATTGTGTCCACTAGATGGCAGTAAATAGAATGACACAGACCATAAATTCATAAGATCAGTGTGTGTGTATACAGTACAGACCAAAAGTTTGGACACCTTCTCATTCAAAGAGTTTTCTTTATTTTCATGACTATGAAAATTGTAGATTCACACTGAAGGCATCAAAACTTTGAATTAACACATGTGGAATTATATACATAACAAAAAAGTGTGAAACAACTGAAATATGTCATATTCTAGGTTCTTCAAAGTAGCCATCTTTTCCTTTGATTACTGCTTTGCACACTCTAGGCATTCTCTTGATGAGCTTCAAGAGGTAGTCACCTGAAATGGTTTTCACTTCACAGGTGTGCCCTGTCAGGTTTAATAAGTGGGATTTCTTGCCTTATAAATGGGGTTGGGACCATCAGTTGCGTTGTGGAGAAGTCAGGTGGATACACAGCTGATAGTCCTACTGAATAGACTGTTAGAATTTGTATTATGGCAAGAAAAAAGCAGCTAAGTAAAGAAAAACGAGTGGCCATCATTACTTTAAGAAATGAAGGTCAGTCAGTCCGAAAAATTGGGAAAACTTTGAAAGTGTCCCCAAGTGCAGTCACAAAAACCATCAAGTCATGAAAATAAAGAAAACTCTTTGAATGAGGTGTGTCCAAACTTTTGGTCTGTACTGTGTGTATATATATATATATATATATATATATATATATATTTCTATTTATTTAATAATGACGGTACTGGAATGTGAACAACTCTTGATTTTCTGTTCATGTTGTCATATGAGGCCTTTTTTTCCCAGGACAAGTTATATTTTTCAGTGGCACTATTATGGGGTACATATAACTTCTTAACTCTTTTCACGGGCAATGATATAAAAAACAAAACAATTTTGGCATTGATATTTTTATTTTTTTACCAGTTTGGGCTACATATAACTGGCTAAATAAATGTAAAAAATGTTGCCAAATGTTGCTAATTATGTGTATTATGGGATCTCCCTTCCTGCTATAGGAGTGTCTCCTGCAGACCTCTATATCTGTAGGAGTGGATTGCTGGTGTACACTGCTGATAGGCATTCTATTAGACCCTGCCTTTGGCACGGTTTAATGAGTGTACTAAGGTGGCAAAGCTGGGGGACACTGTTAGGCCCACCTGCTGCCATAGCTACCTTCTTGGCACCCTGCCATAGTGTCATGGTGGGGGGGCTGGTAGGGAGTCACCTAAATGCCATGGTTACTATTCAACTGCGGCATCCGAGGGGTTTAACAGCTGGGATCAGAGTTCACACAGATCCCGGCCTTTGCTGGATCCGCAGACAGAAGAAATCATTCTCATTATCATAACTTCATAAATGAAACTGGAAACCTGTCAAACATGGGCAGAGATGGTATTGGACTTCCACGCTGCACCGCCCATGTGCTATTAAAATACTGGTATCCTCTGTTGTAGTAGAAAAGCCATTAGACCGCCCTTAGACACAGGGCACCATTATACCCTCTACATCTTGGCTCCTTCCTGGTTCCTATGCATTATCCTACCCTGATACAATCTTGCAGACTTTCAATAAACTTTCTAGTCTGGTTACAATGTGTAGCGTCACAATTGCACCACCAGGTGGCAGCCTCCCCCTTTGTTATCAGATTACTCTACAATACAGAGCCCCATCTAGCAGTTTAGGAAGGAAAGCCCCTGTAGATGTGGAAGACAGACCGCCTACAACGTCCTGTTCGTGGATGAATGCATTATGTATACGTGGCTCGACCTTGATTGACTTCATTTAGGATCTGCCACAATTGGTGATTTTACAATGAAGTTTACAGCAGCATCGATTCTCACATGTATAAAATCCACAATAAATAAAAAAAACACTCCACTGAAAATTAATCCAGTTTTCCACATTACTATAAGATAAGCACTAAACACACAGGAGTCTCTCATCAATGGTGAAGATGATGGAATATCTATGAAACCAATTCACAAAATATGCTGGTACTTTAGTATGCTGCGTTTTTTCCCACACGGGAATCCGTGCGGAAAAAAACGTGCATATTCCGCAGCGTGTGCAGGTACTGATAGATTTATCAGACAATTGTTGGGAAGGAAGCGTTCCTTCCTGACAATCACCTGCTCGTCCATGGAGGAGACATGTAACGCCCCAGAGTGCCATTACCACTTCCGCACCCCGCTACTGTCTCCTATGGTCTAATATAATGTCATCTATGCATTTCAGGTCCTATACACTGTGCATATTTATTTCTTGTAACTGTTCTTGTTCATGTAATTTACCTGGTTCACCAGAAGGTGGCAGCAAGCATGGCAGAGCTACATTTATAGAGAATGGAACCTTCTTTCCATTCTAACTCTCCCTCTATGGAAGGGAGGGACTAGCTAGTTAGAGTTCAGTTCAGCTTACCCCAAGCTAGATGAAGGTGTGCATGGCCAGTGGCCACGTTTCTTCGGGACGTACCCAAGCCCAAACCAAGCCAGCCGGAGCACCCTAAGCTCAGCTGGACATGGAGGCTGAAGCTTGAAGACTCAGAAGAGACAGACTACATAAGGAAAGTGCAGCATACAGCTAAAGCAAAGTTATTCAGTCAGCCTGTCAGTACAGCAGAGCCAGAGAGCAACCGATGTAGCAGAGTTGAGTTTGTTTGCCTGCCAGAGTTGATGCTAAAGCCTGCTGGAACCAAGATATAGTCTGTAAACCGTTTGGATAAACATTTATGCAAAATAAAGCTGCTTTTCAACTTCATCACAAGGTCTGGACTCCATTTATTCTTCATCCCACCATTCAACTACCCCCTTTGTCTGCTCTAGAGCCAACACCTGGGGTTCCAGAGTATCCAGGGAAGGAGCACCGTGACACGTCCACAAAACATTAAGGGACATTATAGGCCAACCTATACCACTCGGCCATTCCTACACCTGGGTACCAACACAATTTCTTTCTTTCCTCTACCAGACCCCACTTTACTCTATGGCCATGCCACGCTGCCGTTTTGAGGCCATTCGGAAATGCCTGCATTATGCAGCATGTCCCCCCCCGAGGTTATCCTGCCTATGACCGCCTGTACAAAATCAGGCCGGTCATCGATCACTTTTGGGGCCAAATTTGTGCAGGCCTATGTATCTGAAACGGAGGTCGCGATTGATGAGTCTCTCATTGCTTTCAAGGGGAGACGCCTTTTCCGCCAGTATGTTCCCTCTAAGCGGGCGAGGCATGGCGTGAAGCTGTACAAACTTTGTGAGAGTACCTCAGGGTGCACTTACAAGTTTCGTGTGTATGAGGGGCGAGATTACCGTATTCAACCCCAAGAATGTCCCCCCACTCTGGGTGTTAGCGGGAAACTTGTGTGGGACCTTATGCCCCCACTGCTAGATAAGGGTTACCACCTGTACATGGATAACTTTTATACCAGTATCCCCTTGTTCCAGTCCCTCGCTGCCAGATCCACGTCCGCTTGTGGGACCGTGCGGAAAAGTCAATGAGGCCTCCCTACCCACCCCATCCAGGTACCTTTCCCCAGGGGTGAGACCCGTGCCCTTACCAGTGGAAACCTGTTGCTGGTCAGATATAAGGACAAGAGGGATGTCCTTATGCTGTCCACAATTCACGGTAACGGCATCACCCCTGTCCCTGTGCGAGGTACCGCGGCAACGGTCCTTAAGCCCAATTGTATCGTGGACTACAATCGGTATATGGGAGGAGTTGATCTCCATGATCAAGTCCTCAAGCCATATAATGCCATGCGCAAAACCCAGGGCATGGTACAAAAAAGTTGCGGTCTACTTGGTACAGGTTGCCTTGTACAACTCTTTAGTGCTGTCCCGGAGCGCTGACAACACAGGGACATTCCTCCAGTTCTATGAGGCAGTCCTCAAGGCCCTGATCTTTTCTGACTGGGAAAGAGCAGGCCGGAGTACCTCGGGAACTGGAGGCGCCCGGATCGTCCCTGGCCAACACTTTCCAGATGTGGTCCCCATACTGGAAAGAAGGGACGGACCCAAAAAAAGTGCAGAGTGTGTCACAGGAGGGGGATACGGAAGGACACCACCACTCAGTGGGACACTTGCCCCGATCATCCGGGCCTCTGCATTTACAGTTGCTTCAGGGAGTACCACACTTCCATGGAGTACTACATTTATAATCCCCTTTCCTAATTTTAATTTATTTGCATACAGTCTTCCAAATTTTAAACCCCCAAATTCTCTCTCCAAAATCACAATGGTGCTCCTTCTCTTCTGAGCCGTGTAGTTCACCCGCAGAGCACTTTACGTCCACATATGGGGTATGTCCTTACTCGGGAGAAATTGGGCTACAAATTTTGAGGCGCTTTTTCTCCTATTACCCCTTGTAAAAATGGAAAATGTGGGGTAACACCAGCAATTTAGTGTAAAAAATAATTAAATAACATTTTTCATTTTGACGTCAAACTTTAACAACATTGTGCCAAAAACCTGTGGGGAGTTAAGAGACAACGTACCCCTTGTTATGTACCTTGAGGGGTCTAGTTTCCTAAATGGTGTGCCATGTGGGGGTTTCTTGCTGTTCTGGCACCATTGGGGCTTCCTAAATGTGACATGCCCCCCAAAAAATATTTCAGCAAAATTCTCTGTCCAAAATCCCAATGGCACTCCTTCTCTTCTGAGCCGTATAGTTCACCCGCAGATCAGTCTACATCCACATATGAGGTATTTTCTGACTCAGGAGAAATTGGGCTACTTTATCTCCTTTTAACACTTGTAAAAATGACATAAAAGGGGCTACAAGAACATGTTAGTGTAAAAAAAGGAGATTTTGAATTTTCTCCTCCACTTAAAGGGTTAGCAAACTTTCTGAATGTCATTTTGAATACTTTGAGGGGTTCAGTTTCCATAATGGGGTCATTTATGGGGGATTTCTAACATAAAGAACTGGTCCCTGAAAAAAATCAGATTTGGAAAATTTCATGAAAAATTGGAAAATTGCTGCTCAACTTTAAAGCCCTTTAACGTTTTCAAAAAGTGAAAACATGTCAACTTTATGATGCCAACATAAAGTAGACATATTGAATATGCGAATCAATATATAATTTATTTGGCGTGTCCATTTCTCTTACAAGCAGAGAGTTTCAAAGCTAGAAAAATTCTAAATTTTCCAATTTTTCATGAAATTTTTGAATTTTTCACAAAGAAATTAGGTAAGTATCGGCGAAAATTTACCACTAACATAAAGTAGAATATGTCCCGAAAAAACTATCACGGAATCAGTATGATAGGTAAAAGCATCCCAGAGTTATTAAGGCATAAAGTGACACTGGTCAGATTTGCAAAAAATGATGCCCGGTCCTTAAGGGGTTAATGCCGGATCCGGCACTAATACGTTTAAATGTAAATTAATGCCGGCAACTGATCCGGAATTTTGGACGCATGCTGCAGTATTTCCTCCGCCCAAAATGCCATTCAGTGCCTGAACTGAAGACATCCTGATGCGTCCTGAACTGATTGCTCTCCATTCAGAATGCATTAGGATAAAACTGAAGTGTTTCTTTCCGGTATTGAGCCCCTAGGACGGAACTCAATGCCGGAAAAGAAAAACGCTAGTGTGAAAGTACCCTGAGTCAACATACCCATGTGAGCGCTTTTTTTTAAGGCACTTGTTCATGGTATCAACTGTATTGAAAAGTTTTTATAAACATTTAGTGGAATGGGAAAAAACACGTCTGCTCTCTCTTGGGCTTTATTTTTACAGCTTCCATTCATTAGCAGAGGAAACGACATGTTACATTTATTCAGCGGGTCAGTACAATCTGTTATACTTTACTACTTCTAAAAAATAATTACATTTCATTTTGTATTGCTTTATGTCACCATAATCAAAGACCCATAATAATTTTTATTTTATTTCTCTGTTGATGGAGCATTGTGTGGTCCTAATTTTTTGTGGGGCGAACTGTAGTTTTATTGGTACCATTTTGGACACATTGATACCAATTGCCATATGTTTATTTTAACCCTAAAACATATTTGTTTTATTATTTGGACTTTTATTAGATGACTAGGAAGGGTTAATTTGAATTAAAAAAATTATTTTTTTAGAAACTTTATTATTATTTTTTTTTAAGTCTCCCTAGAGATTGTACAATGCACTGCAATATTTCTTTTAGAAATAGGAGACAGATGTAAGAAAATATCACACTGACTGCAGAATCAGACTACACAGTGTTCGTAGTCTGTAACCATGGAAACAGATGCAGCGTCCCACTAGCTTATGTGGAAACTGCAAAAGCTTTTTGTTATCATCTGTAATATCATGCTGTATTGTGTTATCCTGTGATATTCCTTATTACCAGGCTGTCAGGTGCACTACATACATCCACCACTAGATGGGGTAGCACCACAGTATAAATAGTGTAGTTCAGGCCTAGTTAGGGGTCTCTCAGTTGAGAGTTTGAAGTGTGAAGGAGATGGAGTGAGGAGCTAAGGGGGAAGGCGAGGTCCCCTCTCCTCTCAGCTCTCTCTGGAGCTCCACGGCCCAGAGAAGCCATCGTGCCGCTCAGTATCAAAGCCAGGAAGACAGGCAGAGGAACGTCTACATTCTACTATGCATTCTTCAGGAGTAACAAGTGAATTTCTTGTATTATTGGATCAAGACAAAGGAAGGACAAAGCCATTGTTGTAGGCTCTAGACGCCTTTGTAATTAGGTGAAGGACTTATTAGCTTCTGGCAGCCTCACCGTTATTCTTAAGACAGCTAAGATTCTGTCATATCAGTGTGCAGAAGAGCAAGATTGGGACTACCTCAACTAAGACTGAACTACCCTAGCCTTACACATTACCACCAGCACAGCCTGTTACTGGGATTAATCACATCCTACTTGCATGTGTATCAGAGACTGTTCAATAACTGGATGTAAACTTGCTATCAAGAACCTGGTTATAGTAAAGTTCCCAGTTGGATTTAAACCTGCCTCGTTCTTCTACTCCACACCACTACTACTCTCAACATTTTGCACCACCAAGGTGCTGGCGTCACGACAAAACCTAAACCAGGGCCCAGCCGCACAAGCACTCAGCAACCATCCACCATCAAGGGCACCTCGATCACCATCTGGCCGGTGTTCCCTGTAACCGAGTGTGCCCCGGAGAATCCAGTGACGTTCTTCCACCCCTACACTACACTGCGCGCCCAGGGAGGTGTCTGCTAAACAGTGAGTAACCGATGAACTGTATGTACATTCCGGCCCACCGTGCACCTTACGTGTTCTACCCCTGCGGACTGGCACGTTGCACAGACCGTTCTGTAAAAGAGCTGTACACACAGAATGGTAGGAGATTTATAATGAAGACTGCCTGCAAAGATTTATTCGAGATGCACTGGAGCAACAAAAAGGTGGACACAGCCTTTAAAGGCTCTGGTGAGCACTGCGTTATATAGCAGCTATGTGTGACACTGCAGCTCAACCCCACTGACATGAATGTCACGGAGCTGCAAACAGGCCATGTGACCCATGTACGGGGACGTCGGATGTGGAGCGCCTGGCGTCGGATGATTGGCGGGACTCCCGAGTGTCGGGCCCCCTCCAATCTGATATTGATGACCTATCCAGAGCATACCGGTATATCAACAATAGTAATCCCCAGATAATTCCCAGGTCTCTGTTTACCACAAAAAGTTCACGATTCAGTATTACGTCAAGAGTTGACTTGCTTTAGTAGGAGATATACAGTGGGATGCGAAAGTTTGGGCAACCTTGTTAATGGTCATGATTTTTCTGTATAAATCGTTGGTTGTTACGATAAAAAATGTCAGTTAAATCTATCATATAGGAGACACACACAGTGATATTTGAGAAGTGAAATGAAGTTTATTGGATTTACAGAAAGTGCTATAATTGTTTAAACACAATTAGGCAGGTGCATAAATTTGGGCACCACAAAAAATAAATGAAATCAATATTTAGTAGATCCTCCTTTTGTAGAAATTACAGCCTCTAAACGCTTCCTGTAGGTTCCAATGAGAGTCTGGATTCAGGTTGAAGGTATTTTGGACCATTCCTCTTTACAAAACATCTTTAGTTCATTCAGGTTTGATGGCTTCCCAGCATGGACAGCTCTCTTTAAGTCACACCACAGATTTTCTATTATATTCAGGTCTGAGGACTGAGATGGCCATTCCAGAACGTTGTACTTGTTCCATAAATGCCCTAGTGGATTTTGAGCAGTGTTTAGGGTCGTTGTCTTGTTGGTCTCCAGAATCTGCTGATACTGAGTGGAATCCATGCGTCCCTCAACTTTGACAAGATTCCCAGTCCCTGCACTGGCCACACAGCCCCACAGCATGATGGAACCACCACCATATGTTACTGGAGGTAGCAGGTGTTTTTCTTGGAATGCTGTGTTCTTTTTCCTCCATGCATAACGCCCCTTGTTATGGCCAAATAACTCAATTTTAGTTTCATCCGTCCACATCACCTTATTCCAGAATGAAGCTGGCTTGTCCCAATGACCTTTAGCCGACCTCAAGCGGCGGAGAAAAGGCTTCCTCTGCATCGCTCTCGCATACAGCATCTCCTTGTGTAAAGTGCCCCGAATGGTTGAACGATGCACAGTGACTCCATCTGCAGCAAGATGATGTTGTAGGTCTTTGGTGCTGGTCTGTGGGTTGACTGACTGTTTTCACCATTCGTCGCTTCTGTCTATCCGAGACTTTTCTTGGTCGGCCACTTCGAGCCTTAACTTGACCTGAGCCTGTGATCTTCCATTTCCTCAATATGTTCCTAACTGTGGAAACAGACGGCGGGAATCTCTGAGAGCTTTCTGTATCCTTCCCCTAAACCATGATGGCGAACAATCTGTGTCTTCAGGTCATTTGAGAGTTGTTTGGAGACCCCCGTGTTGCTACTCTTCAGAGAAAATTAAAAGAGGAGGGAAACTTACAATTGACCCCCTTAATGACTCTCTCATAATTGGATTCACCTGTGTATGTAGGTCAGGGGTCACTGAGCTTACCAAGCCAATCTGATTTCCAATAATTAGTTCTAAAGGTTTTGGAACCAATAAAATGACAACAACAACAGCGTCCACATGTACTGCACCTGCCTGATTGTGTTTAAACAATTATAGCAAACTGTCTGTAAATCCAATAAACTTCATTTCACTTCTCAGATATCACTGTGTGTGTCTACTATATGATAGATTTAACTGACATGTTTTATCGTAACAACCAACGATTTATACAGGAAAATCATGACGATTAACATGGTGGCCCAAACTTTCGCATCCCACTGTATAGACAGATGATAGAATAGATATATAATAGATAGCTATACGAGAGGTGGATAATAAACATAATAAGGATAGCTAGATAGAGAGAGAGAGATACTGTAGATAGATAGATATGAGATAGATAGATAGATAGATAGATAGATATGAGATAGATAGATAGATAGATATGAGATAGATAGATAGACAGATATGAGATAGATAGGTAGATATGAGATAGACAGATAGATATGAGATAGATATTGCTACTATCGCCAACTGAGAAAGGTCTCCAAGATAACCTGAAAATCCTGGAGAAGTTCCGTAACACATGGGCACTACCCATCAATCCAAAGAAAACCAACATCATGGTGTTCCAGAAAAGAAATCGAAAAGCAGCCGGGCGTCCTCCCTTCCTGCTAAACAACTGTCCAATTTCAGAAACAGACAGCTACACCTACCTGGGCCTAGAAATCAGCCAATCAGGGAATTTTAAGAAAGCCATGGAAATACTGAAAGACAAGGCGAGCAAAACCTTCTCTGCCATCAGAAGGCGTCTGTATCACCTTAAAGCACCAGTGACCGTCTGGCTTAAAATCCTTGACACCATCATCGCCCCAATCCTCCTGTATGGCAGCGAAGTCTGGGGCCCAGACACATACCCAGACCGGGCAAAGTGGGACTCTGGGCCAACAGAACTATTCCACCTAGAACTCTGCAAACACTTTCTCCAGGTCCACAGGGGCACCTCAAACAGCGCCTGTCGAGCAGAACTGGGCAGATTCCCACTCTACTTTGCTGTACAGAAGAGGGCGCTATCAGTCAGAGCCCATCCGCATAGCAGCAGTCCCAGCTCCTACCATCACAAAGCCTTGCTACACCAAGAAGCCCCAGAAAAACAAAGCACCCCACAACAAGTCACCCAAACCCAGCCTGCCCAATCCACCAACCAATATAGCCTGACAAAGGGCGGAATCCAGAGGACGATACACAAGTACAAAGAGGAGTATATTAGCGTCTGGAAAAACGACATAAGAACATCCCAGAAGCTGACAGTATACCAGAGCCTGCAGAGGGAGTACAAACTGGCCCCATATCTGAAGAAACTCCCCAATCCAAAAGACAGACAGACCCTGAGCCGGTACAGACTGAGCGCCCACAGCCTGCTCATTGAATCCGGGCGTCATCGACAGAGGTACATGCCCAGGGAGAGCAGACTGTGCCAGCAGTGCGACCAGGAGACCGTGGAGGATGAGGCTCATTTCCTGCTGCGGTGCCCCAAATACTCAGCAGTGAGAGAGACTCACTTCAGGAGACTGTCTGATCTCTGCCCAGACTTCACCTCCATGGAGGAGGAAGAGAGACTCTCCATACTGCTGGGGGAAGAGGAGAACACAGCGGCCATAGCAGCACAATATATCACTGCCTGCCACAGACTGAGAGGAGCCTGATATACCATGGACCCCTATACCCCCACCCTGGACCTGTCCCCACCCCCAACCCTACCCAATTATTTACCACTTGCTTTGGCAATGCTAAAAATGTATTTAGTCCTGCCAATAAAGCTGATTTGATTTGATTTGATTTGATATGAGATAGATAGATATTAGATAGATAGATAGATATGAGATAGATAGATATGAGATAGATAGATAGATATGAGAGAGATAGATAGATAGATAGATAGATATGAGATAGATAGATAGATATGAGATAGATAGATAGATAGATAGATAGATAGATATGAGATAGATAGATAGATATGAGATAGACAGATATGAGATAGATAGATAGATAGATAGACAGTTATGAGATAGATATGAGATAGATAGATGGATAGATAGATAGAAAGACAGATATGAGATAGATAGAAAGACAGATATGAGATAGATAGATAGATATGAGATAGATAGATAGATAGATATGAGATAGATATGAGATAGATAGATGGATAGATGGGAGATAGATGTTTACAGCACGCCCGTGTCTGCTGTCTGTATTTTAGGCCCATGTTACACTGGATGCACAGCTCATTTGATGGACGCCCATGCTGATGTGAGCCTGTCATCGGGGGATATGTGAGGCAGGCTGGTACACGATCGCTGCCTCTGAGACCTGCTTTCAACTATAATCCTGCACAGTGGTGAATACATATCATGTCAGATGAATGTCTGCAGGTCTCTGCCATGTTCTCTTGGATGGCGCGGAGAACTGTGAAACCGATGTGGAGTGTTTCCAGACAGGCATATGACAAACATGGACTACAGCTGAATCCGAGAGATGGCGAATGCATTAACACAACATGATAGGTCATGGTATTAACCCGGGCTATCCAGCTGGTGGTCCTCAAAGGCATCTCAAGCAATTCACTAAACTATATCGGTAGGATTTCCACCTAAAATCACCAGTAAAAGAGCTGCTGCTCATTACCCCCAACTCCTCTCTGTACGTCATGCCTCTACATGACCTCCATTTCTACAGAGATTCAGCTGAAGAAGATCTTATCATCTGTATTCAGGACCATGATCCCTGACGAGCAGAGCAGAGAGGAGGGTGAGGCAGCTCTTTAGCTCAGTGCTCTGAAGTAACTTGTCCTGCTGTGTGATTAGGACAGGTTTTGTCTATACTAATAGGACAGCTGCCATTTTATTTCTCCTGGTGATTGCTCTTAAGACAAAACAAGCCATTATAACTAATGAAAGGTATTTGGGAATATATTTATAATAAAGCAATATTTAAGGATTTTCAGTAATTTTTTTTTCTTAATTCCCGGAGAACCCCTTTAACCATAGCTGTTACCAAAGATTCCCCAAAACTGATATTACTACGGGCCCAGTGAGAAAGACATGAAGGTAGGTGACAACAGGAGCATGGTCTGGAATACCACACATAACCCCACTAGGATATGGTCAGGTACAAGGGGCTAACAAATCATTAGAAATTACAAAAATGGCAGCTATCTAACCAGCAGCATACTCTACCTCTCTTGTTCATTGACATCTCACACAGAACATGTATGAAAAGTGACCTTTTTCTGCCAATCTTGGCTGTTAAATGAAATGTCTTCTGTTAAATCCCCAATTTCAATATTAAATGACTGCAGAGAACTGTATATTTAATATGGCGACATTTCACAGCCTTATGATTAACAACACAAACTTCTGCAATGTAATTTTCTAAGATTCATAAGGGGTTTTTATCCATAGAAGTAGGGTCCTTCTTCCAATACCTTGTGCCGCAGGGCTTTGGTGAATACTAAAATAAATTCTATTAAACCTCTGCCAGTAGAGCTGGGGTCTACCTATTATTACATTTCCTGCTGTAAAAGGAGGAAAAATTGATGGATGTTCTGAAACGGTGTCTGAAAAAAGCAGCATTTCTGTCCTCCTACATCACAGGAAATCTGCTGGAATGTACACTAAAAGATAACTACTGTAGAACAAGAATCTATCCTAATACTTATGTACAGAAATATATGACGCTACTTCCTATCTACAAAAATATAACTACTATAATACTGCCTCCTATGTACAAGAATATAACTACTATAATACTGCTCCTATGTACAAGAATATAACTACTATAATACTGCTCCTATGTACAAGAATATAACTACTATAATACTGCCTCCTATGTACAAGAATATAACTACTATAATACTGCTCCTATGTACAAGAATATAACTACTATAATACTGCTTCTATGTACAAGAATATAACTACTATAATACTGCTCCTATGTACAAGAATATAACTACAATAATACTGCCTCCTATGTACAAGAATATAACTACTATAATACCGCTCCTATGTACAAGACTATAACTACTATAATACTGCTCCTATGTACAAGAATATAACTACTATAATACTGCTCCTATGTACAAGAAAATAACTATTATAATACTGCCTCCTATGTACAAGAATATAACTACTATAATACTGCCTCCTATGTACAAGAATATAACTACTATAATACTGCTCCTATGTACAAGAATATAACTACTATAACACTGCTCCTATGTACAAGAATATAACTACTATAATACTGCTCCTATGTACAAGAATATAACTACAATAATACTGCCTCCTATGTACAAGAATATAACTACTATAATACTGCTCCTATGTACAAGAATATAACTACTATAATACTGCTCCTATGTACAAGAATATAACTACTATAATACTGCTCCTATGTACAAGAATATAACTACTATAATACTGCTCCTATGTACAAGAATATAACTACTATAATACTGCCTCCTATGTACAAGAATATAACTACTATAATACTGCTCCTATGTACAAGAATATAACTACTATAATACTGTTCCTATGTACAAGAATATAACTACTATAATACTGCCTCCTATGTACAAGAAAATAACTACTATAATACTGCTCATATGTATAAGAATATAACTACTATAATACTGCTCCTATGTACAAGAATATAACTACTATACTACTGTTTCTATGTACAAAAATATAACTACTATAATACCGCCTCCTATGTACAAGAATATAACTACTATAATACTGCTCCTATGTACAAGAATATAACTACTATAATACTGCTCCTATGTACAAGAATATAACTACTATAATACTGCTCCTATATACAAGAATATAACTACTATAATACTGCCTCCTATGTACAAGAATATAACTACTATAATACTGCTCCTATATACAAGAATATAACTACTATAATACTGCCTCCTATGTACAAGAATATAACTACTATAATACTGCTCCTATGTACAAGAATATAACTACTATAATACTGCTCCTATGTACAAGAATATAACTACTATAATACTGCCTCCTATGTACAAGAATATAACTACTATAATACTGCTCCTATGTACAAGAATATAACTACTATAATACTGCTCCTATATACAAGAATATAACTACTATAATACTGCCTCCTATGTACAAGAATATAACTACTATAATACTGCTCCTATGTACAAGAATATAACTACTATAATACTGCTCCTATGTACAAGAATATAACTACTATAATACTGCCTCCTATGTACAAGAATATAACTACTATAATACTGCTCCTATGTACAAGAATATAACTATTATAATGCTGGCAACCAAGATATCTAACTATGGTATATAAAATATCCTGTGTGAAGGATCAGCTTTACAGGCTGACACTAACCATAACTACCCAACCTGCACTGATGAGGACTCATACGGTAGGTACAGTGCTCCTAGCTGTATTCTGGGTCAGCACAAACTGTACCAAACATGCAGGGGATGACATCAAGTGCTTGCTGGAAAATGACATTACCCAGAAGACTACTCCGCTTCGATATGGCCTTATTTGCATACTGCCTCTTGGCACCAGGAATCGAAAACCTCCCTAATTTTTGTCATTGTTTTAGACCAATATGGCCTAGCGATAAAAGGAAAGAAAAGCCAGCGAGCAATGAATAAATAAAATAAAAGCTGAGAATAAAAGAAGCCGTTGAGCAGAAGGCCGGGCTAATCGTCTGGTTAGGTGGTAAATTAAACTTCCGTTATATGGTGTATGGATTATGCGTATTGCAGGGGATGTATAGGTTTAATTCTAGATTAGAACACATTGCTTTCCATGTGCTTAGAGGCGGGGAAAAAAACCTTTATGTGCGAGAATTTTCCCTGCTGTCTGAACATATACGATCTTGGCACAGCGGGAAACGGAGGAGAATTGTTTGCTAATGCACATTACGCGTTTTGTTACCTCCAAATTGAACATGTGTAATGTCCTCAAACACGAGCGGAAAGAATCTTCCATTTCGGCAGAAATTGCGCCTATAAAGCGTTTATTAAGTATGGTAATGTTACATTGCTCCGCTCCCAATACATTTATAATTACAGTAAACTACGTGTGGATTGCTGGCTGCGCTAGAGCCATTTTGCCGCGATGCTGCCTGCATCGAGACAGCTTTTCGCGTATTCTGAAATCACAGCAGTCGAGCTTCCCTCCATATAAATGTGCTCGCCATGGGAGAGTGCTGGCACAGCAACCAGCAGAATCTCCCTATAAAGCCATTTTAAAAGGGAGAAACTTAATTTTATGGAAGACATTTGGAAAGGGGGTTTAAAACGCGCACAGCCTATTGCGGCTGGTAGAAAAGAGCTTTGGCAAATTTCCAGGGAGCTTGTGACTAACATATATGATACATCATGTCCCCGGCAATGCGTCTGGAGCTGGAGGGAACCGACGACACCCTGCTTTGCTTCCAGCTGCTGAATCGCGTTTTACGAGGGCGGCCATTCTGAGAATGACTGCAATCCAACATGGCAGCGCCAAGCCCGACATAAAATAGCTGATTACACAGGGAACAACACAAGACGGGTTTTTTTTATATATTTTTTTAAATGCAATGCTCACCCTTGAGCTACAATATAGGTGTCATTGCCGGGTGTAAATTAACAGGAGATTGTCATGTATATTTAGTCCATCGCGTCACAGATCATGTTCACACACCATGCTGTAATTGTCAGAAAAACTGCCGATATCAAATACATCAATTAACGGCAAAATTTCGAAGTGCATATTTATAGTCCTTCTAGGATCTTAAAGGGGCACTGTCATCCTATAAAGTTGTGGGATATGGCTAGGATATGCCATCACCTTATGATCGGTGGGGACACAACCTCTGCAATCCCCACCGATCCTGAGCATGAAGGTGTGTCTGCGCTACGCAGTGCTGCGCTCCCTTCCCAGTTTTCCCTGTACTGCGGCGTTTCTTGCAACCAGACGGTGCAGGAAACTCGCTTGAATGGGACGGTGCTGCAGTTCCCATAGAGCGCTGTCTCTCCTCCAGAGACGGGATCATAGACTTTCTATTGAGCTCATCTTCAGCAGCGAGGAGAGAGCACTCCGAGTGCTTGGATCTCTTCATTTTAGCGATCGACAGGGATCGAAACCTTTTATATGTCACTATGACACAGGGGGCACAGAGGACTTTATTACTATGGAGGGGGCACAGAGGACTTTATTACTATGGAGGGGGCACAGAGGACTTTATTACTATGGAGGGGGCACAGAGGACTTTATTACTATGGAGGGGCACAGAGGACTTTATTACTATGGAGGGGGCACAGAGGACTTTATTACTATGGAGGGGGCACAGAGGACTTTATTACTATGGAGGGGGCACAGAGGACTTTATTACTATGGAGGGGGCACAGAGTATCTTTATTACTATGGAGGGGGCACAGAGGACTTTATTACTATGGAGGGGGCACAGAGGGCTTTATTACTATGGAGGGGGCACAGAGTATCTTTATTACTATGGAGGGGGCACAGAGGACTTTATTACTATGGAGGGGGCACAGAGTATCTTTATTACTATGGAGGGGGCACAGAGGACTTTATTACTATGGAGGGGGCACAGAGGACTTTATTACTATGGAGGGGGCACAGAGGACTTTATTACTATGGAGGGGGCACAGAGGGCTTTATTACTATAGAGGGGGCACAGAGGGCTTTATTACTATAGAGGGGGCACAGAGGTCTTTATTACTATAGAGGGGGCACAGAGGACTTTATTACTATGGAGGAGGAACAGAAGTCTTTATTACTATGGAGGGGGCACAGAGGGCATTACTAATGTGAAGGGGGCACAATGGACATTTCTACTATGGAGGGGGCACAGTGCCAGAGGGCATTACTACAATGAAAGGGGCACAGTGGGGATTATTACTATGAAGGGGGCACAATGGGGACTATTACTGTGAAGGGGGCACAGATAGGGCATTACATCTCTGAAAGGGGCACAGAGAGGGCATAACTACTGTGAGGGGGCACACTTCTGTACAAAACTACTGTGAAGCTTGTACAATGAGGGCAATACTACTGTGAGGGGGCACATATCTGTGAGTAGACCTGAAGGACTGAAACACTGGGTAGAAAATAAAAGTAGGCAGATAAGGACTGATTCACATCTATCCGCTCTGTGTAAGGTATTTCATCTATAATACATGCAGTTTAATTGCTGTAAGCGCCGTGAAAAATGCCACAAGGGGGCCCACTGAGACTTTATCGCCCAAGGGCCCACATGAACCTGGAGCCGGCCCTGTAGATAAGCATTGTACAACCTCTCAACCAGCCTACGTATGTTCATATTACAAAAACTGGGTAGATTATTTAAGGGAGCCCCATAATCAATCATCTTGTAGTATCTTGCTGCTGTCTGCTACTGTATGAGCAGGAAATATTTGAATGTATTCATACGGAGGGCCCCCAAAATAAATTTTACTGGTGGGCCCTAAGCAGCCCAGTCCAACACTGGTCACCAGTATCAGATTTTCAGGGTGTGACACCGGGGACCCCCCCCTCCTCCAATCAGCTGTTAGAACAGGCCTTGAGGGTCACAGCCTGTTCCTGACATCACTGTACATCGGTCACATGGCCCAGTTGCAGCTCCGCCCCATTCAGGTCAATGGGGCTGAGCTGCAATACCAGGTTTAGCCCCTATAGGATGTATGGCGCTGTCCTTGGAAAGCAGCTAGGAGCCTGCATCACCCACCAGTGCTCAGGTCAGCGCAGCGGCTCCCAGAAACAGCTGATCGGCGGGGGTGCCGGGACATGGATCCCCACAGATGTGATAATGATGACCTATCCCGAGGATAGGTTATTATTGTCATTTCCCTGATAACACCTTTAATTCAGCATGCAGCAGTGTAGAGAATAGTTTGTGCAAAGAGTTTAGTCCTTGCTATTAATTCGCTCATGCTAATATCAGATAATAGCGATTACACTTCATAAGCTGGAAATGGAAGAGATTAAAAAAAAAAAAAAGAACTGCACGAAAATATGTCTATAATGTAAGGGCTTTGGAGCATTCTGACCCTGTGGAGCAAAGATACTTACCCCTCGGTATGGACGCCTTTCCTGACTCCAGGCTCTTCCACTAAGGTCCAGATGTCTTCCTGTTTAGCTACGTATAGACTCGGGAACACATCAGGCCAGGAGCTGAGCAGAAGAGCCCGCAGGCAGAGAAACCTGGATTGTTCTGACCCTGTTCAGAACAGATGGTGTCTTCAGAACTTACCCCTTCAATAGGGCCACAAATGCCGCCAGCTTCAGCGAAGCTGGCGGCATTTGTGGCCCTATTGAAGGGGTAAGTTCTGAAGACACCATCTGTTCTGAACAGGGTCAGAACAATCCAGGTTTCTCTGCAAAGCCTGAAGAACCCTTCCAATGGTACCCATCCCACAGACCAAGAGTCTGGTTGTCTGTTTGGTACAATATGATGTACTTCATACAATGCCCAAATGTCCTTACCAAAAAGTGACCCGATTACAGCGCCAACTGTTGACCACGTAGTTGCTACACCGTGCTACCACACCCTCACATAATGGACAGTCCCTCAGCAGTGATGCCACACAATGCCAAAGTACATATCACCTAACAAAGCTCAAAAAATATCATACAGTGACCCAATTACAACTTCATACCTGTACATAAAGCGATATACAACATCTAATGGTGTCTAAGTGTTTAGCACTGGGTTTGAATCCGACCAAGGGCAACATCTGCCTGGAGCTTGTATGTATTTTCCAACATAGGTTGAATCAAAATTAAGAATGTGAGCCCCATTGGTGACAGGGGCCGACGTGAACGATGACCATCTCTGTACGCCGCCATACAATTAATATCAAGATTGGCAATGGCCGAAAGCACAGGGTGCCGGAGCATCTAAAGAGCCACTTAATGAGGGTAGCCTGATGCACCCTACGTGACAGCACAGCCCGCACATCCCTAAGGCCGTATTCAATGCAGTGCCAATGCTTGCTGATATTACTGCCACACATTGCCATCACACGTTTTTCTGGATTAATAACACTAGGTTTCAGATTTCTACAAATTGATGAACTCCATTGCTAAGAATAAAATGTATACAGATTTCCCCGGACTGCTGGGCGCTGAACTTAAACTCTACATTTTTAATTTTTGCCTTTTCATTAGTTTCAAAATATTTGACCTTCAAGGTAGGGCTAAACATTAAAACTAGCGCTGATAAACATTTTTACATCGCTCAAGAAAATTATATATTTTTTTTTCCTTTCAGGGTCACAAATATCATATTGAGATTTCTTCCCCCCTCTTAAACAATAACACTTACTATCTCTCTACTTCTATGCATACTTTTGAAGTGCCATATTAAAACCGATCTCTGGGCCTTCAGGCAAAGTGAAGCAATTAGTCTTGCAGTTGTGAATAAATAAGAATTCCTTTTATATATCCGTCCTTGACACGTACCTTGCAAATCATGGAACTTTCATCTGGTGGAATAAAATGTTAAATAATGAACATCAATACTAAAAACTTTGACTGCTTTTTCAAATGAGATTTCTACATATTTCCGTTATTATATTCATTTATATTTACATTTAAAACACATTTTTCTGAAGAAAGATCTAGGCAAGACCTCAGGTGCTGCCAATGCATATGTATTACAGATATGCAAAAAAAAAAAAATTTTTATTATTTTTGAAAGTGGGAGTATTTTAGATTTTGTCACATCTTTTCACTGCCAGCAATGTAATTAGTAAAGACACTATTTAAAAACAATTTGCTTTCTTGAAAATCAAGGTGGCGATGGAGAATTCTAGCTTTATTATAGACTGTGGTGGTAACGTGAGCGTCTGAACATATAATTAGTTATGATTAGAACTGTAATTCCATTCGAATTCTAAGATCTTAAATATGTTAATATGTTCTACTTTGTTTTATGTCTCATTTTTTCATAAGAAAATACAAAAAATACAAAAAGCCTCTTTACTTCAGTCAATTGGATGGTCTATCGGATGATGAAGGGAAGGTGTTATCTATATTGCTAGAAACTGACCATTTTTTAATTTTTAATTTTTTTTTTCTCTGATTTATAATTTTTCTTTAATTCTATTTGCTTATTACATAATCATCTTGCCAGAGCTGCTGTTAACAGAATTTAGAGATGTGCTTCACATCAGCCATGTGGACCATAGGAACCTATAGTTTGGAAAGGACTCGTTGACTTCAATGGAAGGGAGTAGATAAAGTATGACCATCATTGGTCACAGCTTATCGGAATATTTAACATTTTATTCCACCAAATGCAAGTTCCATGATTTGCAAGGATGGATATATAAAAGGAATTCTTATTATTCATAACTTATAAGACTATTGTGAATGGGGATCCTATAAATATATATATATATATATACACACACACACACACACAGTGGATATAAAAAGTCTACACACCCCGGTAAAATGTCAGGTTTCTGTGATGTAAAAAAATGAGACAAAGATAAATCATTTCAGAACTTTTCCACCTTTAATGTGACCTATAAACCGTACAACTCAATTGAAAAACAAACTGGAATCTTTTAGGTAGAGGGAAGAAAAAAAAAAAAAACTAAAATAATGTGGTTGCCTAAGTGTGCAAACCCTCTTATAACTGGGGATGTAGCTGTGTTCGGAATTAAGCAATCACATTCAAAATCCTGTTAAATAGGAGTCAGCATACACGGCCATCATGTAAAGTGCCTCTGATAAACCCCTAATAAAGTTCAGCTGCTCTAGTTGGTCTTTCCTGAAATTTTCTAAGTCGCATCCCACAGCAGAAGCCACGGTCCACAGGGAGCTTCCAAAGCATCAGAAGGATCTCCTTGTTAGAAGGTATCAGTCAGGAGAAGGGGACAAAAGAATTTCCAAGGCATTAGATCTACCATGGAACACAGTGAAGACCGTCATCATCAAGTGGAGAAAATATGGCACAACAGTGACATTACCAAGAACTGGACGTCCCTCCAAAATTGATGAAAAGACGAAAAGGAAACTGGTCTGGGAGGCGACCAAGAGGCCTACAGCAACATTAAAGGAGCTGCAGAAATATCTGGCAAGTACTGGCCGTGTGGTACATGTGACAACAATCTCCCGTATTCTTCATATGTCTGGGCTATGGGGTTAGAGTGGCAAGACGAAAGCCTTCTCTTACCAAGAAAAACATCCAAGCCAGGCTACATTTTGTAAAAACACATCTGAAGTCTCCCAAAAGCATGTGGGAAAAAGTTTTATCAGACCATAACACCAAGGTTGAACTTTTTGGCCATAATTCCAAAAGATAGGTTTGGCGCAAAAAACAACACTGCACATCACCAAAAGAACCCCATCCCCACAGTGAAGCATGGTGGTGGCAGCCAAGGGACTGTTCTTCTTCATCTGGAACTGGGGCCTTAGTTAAGCTAGAGGGAATTATGAACAGTTCCAAATACCAGAATACCGGAAAAAGTTCTGAAATGATTTATCTTTGTCTCATTTTTTTTACATCACAGAAACCTGACATTTTAACAGGGGTGTGTAGACTTTTTATATCTACTGTATACACACACACATAGTATATATATATATATATATCTGATACCCATCATTGTAATCCTGTTAGGATGTTAGGAAATGTTGGAGTAAACAGGGGAGTATCCTAAAGAGTGAGTAGAAAAGGAGACAGCCATATTGGAGGCTGTAGACAACTACATTTGGTCACACCAGGTCACCCAGCATTTATACAAATATATTGTTCCCTGCTTTCTTCTCCCTTCTGTGCCTGCGATGCTGAAGTAAGAACACAACACAATCTTCGAGACCACCCACATGTACCCTAGGAGCTAGAAATCCCAAATTCCCCTTTTAGGTGCCACTTTTTTTCAACAAAAGAAGCCGGCAGATCAGCTGTTTGAGGAGGCTGCGGCTCTCCAGTGAGCGGTGCGGCCTCCTCGCAGCTTATCAAGCAGTGCTTGATATTAAAGGTTAGCCGCATTGACTTGAATGGGTCTGAGCTGCGCCTAGGCCATGTGACTGATTAACGTGATGTCACTGGCCTAGGAAGAGGCCGCGGAGCTCATGGAGTGCAACAGTCCCTTTAAACAACTGATCGGCGCGGGTGATGGGAGTCAGACCCCTGCCAACCTGATACTGATAACCTATCCTGAGGCCATCAATATGAAAATCTCGGACAATCCTTCCAAACTGATAAACATAAAAGTTCACATAGGTCAAAAACCAGGCCACAGTTTCTAATTTGCAGTTGCTTAAAGCGTTACTCCCAACTGGACACGTATGGCATGACCACAGGTCCTGCACCCAGCGGTGAGACCCACACCTATCTCGAAAATGGGGCACCATCTTGTGGCAGAGAGTAATGTAGAGGTGGACATGCTGCATGGTTCTCTCCATTTACATCTATGGGCATCCCGAAAATAGTCAACGAAGCGACTGTCAAGGCGTAGGATTCTTTTCTTAGGTGTCTCACACTATGAGGCTTATAGGGCGTGTTCTTTCTGCTGTAGCTCTTTCCCTGTAACTGCCACAGAAGTTATGGCTGGTGGCAGTTAAAGATTTAAACTGAGCACGTGTGACCACCTCAATGAGGTGGACAAGAAATAAGGAAAAGAACAGCAGGTGGCGCTATACAGATACATTTTATTGAATAGCTCAGTGGCTGTATTAAATTTTTTATGGCATGCAATTACAAAAGTATTCAGATCCATGTGCCCGTTTGAAAAATGTAGAATATGTTTTGAGCCACAACCAGTTTAAGTAAAAATTGGCCAAATCCTGGAAACCCCTTTAAGCTGGGAATATTCCTTTAACAGAGATCCTGGTGGCAGGGAAAGGGGATCTACATGCTGCTGGAAGGAGAAACAGATGACACTTCCCCTAATAATATACATGTATATTACAGTTCCAGATATTAATATATGAATTATGGGACCAGACTTCCGAACACCAAATCTGCCTAGACTTACAGTAACCAATGAGAAGACTGGATAGCTAGGTGACATCGCCTGTGGGAGCTGCAATCTGGACATGATTATGGGGACAGCCATCTTGCCCGAGCTGTTAGCATCTACAGATATGATTTACAGCAGTGTATTCAGTGTTATCTATCTGATATCTGCCATTGCAATCCTACCTGTGATGATAATAAGATGACTGCTGACAAGTATTCTCTACAGAACGGGAAGTTTCAGCTGATTATAAGGCTCAGTAGCCGGAGGGAAAACTGCAGGATTTCGGGATTTTTGAATATAGATGGTGACAGGAGAAATAAAAATAACACCAAAAATACTTTAAAATTATTTTTTCCGATGACATATTCCCTTTAAATGGGTGTTCCAACTAACAACATGTATAACCTATCCTCAGGATGGGTGATATGTGTATAATTGCTGGGAATCAATCGAGGTCACCCTAGGATCTCACCGATCACGAGATCGAGGTGCCCAATCCACAGTGGGGACTTGGGGATGCCCATTTTCAGGATCAATGGGGACACTCAGCGTCCAGAGTGTTTATTTAAAGGAACCCTCCAGGCAACTTAGATACTGTGTTATGTCTACTGCAGGGTCTGATGGGGTGGAGCATGACAGATTGAAAGAATTCCTTTGTCATGCTCCGCCCCCCTCATGCCCTGTACTAGGCATAGCCACAGTATCTGATTCTTCCCCCGAGTGTTCCTTTACACGAGAGTCGATTGAAGGGATTTTAGGGGTAAATCTGTAATAATTCACAGTATGCCGCCACCACCGGTATACTGATGCTTTACAATAAATCCTTTATCTCAGCGTAGAAGTAATTTTATGCAACAGTTACCGGAGAACAGTAAGTTACCAGTCTCAGAGCTCTACGAGTTGCAATCACACAATACTTTGAATTTTCTTCACACCCTCCGGAGCTCAAACGGAATAAGTAATGAAGGTTTTAGCTACAATGTCAGCGTGCAGGTGTTACAATGAGCCATACGATCTCGCGGTGCCCTGGACTCTCCAGATACATAGAGAGTCATCCCCGACCAAGGCCTCCCGGTCTCCAGGGACGCTCACCTGTCCCGTCTACCTGATCTACCTGTCCCGTGTAATCAATGCGCCTGAAAACGACGCAACGGCGTGCAGGATGCTAATCATTAAGA
The DNA here is from genome assembly GCF_014858855.1 of Bufo gargarizans. NCBI lineage: Eukaryota > Metazoa > Chordata > Amphibia > Anura > Bufonidae > Bufo > Bufo gargarizans. The sequence continues at coordinate 119,237,890 of NC_058089.1, forward strand.
TGACCTACTTCTCATTTTCCTTTTCATTTTCAAAAGCCGCGTTAAAAATCCATAAATTAAGGAAATTAACTGATGGAGCCCCTGGCATCTTTGTAAGCTATTTAAATCTTTAAATTTACAACATCTTCTGCATATATCAAGTAATTGAACTAACTGCGGGGATGTAACTTTAATGAGAAAATTTCCCTTTTTCTGCTGGAGTTCGTACTCCAAAAAATAGAAAAAAAAAGAAGAAAAAGTGCCCCGGGAAGAAAAAGTTGTTTATTCCTGCCAAGGGGATAGGAAGAGCCGTATGAAGTTTCTTTATGGCTTTGTGATACGCCGGAACAAAAGGCATATGGAATATTACATTCATTATAATAATCTCAGCACCCAGCCACGGCGAACAAAAAGTGACAAGCGGGACCTCGTCCCCTGCTAACCTTAAAACAAAAGCACTTGACCTTTCTGCGAGGGGTGAACGCCGAGCGGCTGCACTTGCCGTGTTCTGACACTAGTTGGTGCTGACGATCTAGAAATTTTTGGCAACGGCATGTTCCTAGCGTTATGATGTACTTACTATTGCCACAAGCTTAAAAAAAAAATGTGAAAACTGTACATATCAAAGCCACATCCCCCAGATGTGCAACGGAGATTAGTGACGTAAGTGCCGTAGAATGCAACCACTCCTCAAAATGAGATCCCGGAGAGCGGAGGCCGGCCGGCAGGACGGGGAGGGGGGGAGGCTATGCCTCACGGCAATTGCCTCCATCCAAAATCAAATTGCCAGATCAGGCTCAGAAGTGTTCTTCAATGGGATGACAATATGTCAAAAAAATAATTAAAAATTAAAATAAAATGTTTGAGATTTACATGGATTATTATTGGAAGCTATGAGCTCGATTGAAAAAAAGGTTCTGCAGCAGCCGTTGTCTCGATTACCTTTTAGGGTACAAATCTTATAAATAGGATGAGGATGAGGGTAATGCAGTCATTGAGGCAAATGTCCTCAAACAGGACACTTTGACCCTGTGCAGAAGTTTTGGAGTAAAACGAAACTTATTTATTTTATTATTATTATTTTAATTATTTTTGATATGTCTTGTCAGAAGAAAGAGAGGCTATGAAGCCTGTCAAGGATGCCAGGGACAGAGGGTGGGGGGGATGTGAAGTATCTGCATGGGAGATCTTCATAGCAGACATCTCCAGCTAGCCGTGCTCTATAATTGAAATGGCGCGTTTAGCCAGGGGCTAGTACAGAGGGTGCATTTTGCAATAGCACAAAGCCTGTCCATAGACGTCATTTGGTATTAATGGCCTGGAGGGAGTCTAATGCCAACCATTAGCAGAAGAGAGGATGAAAAGAGGAGAGGGGGGAAGGGGGGACATAGCTTAGGGAGGGAAGGGAAAAGGGTAATTTGGGGGGGATCTGGAAAGTAAATAGAGTCCCTTAAAATTAGACTCAGGGAATGAGGCTCATAAAGTCACATGAGGAAATGGAAGAATCGTTAAAGCCCTTGGGGGATTATCCCATTCAGGTGAGCCTATAAAAGTTTAGGTTTGCGTGGGGTTAAAAAGCACAAATGGGAATAAAGAAACACAATTGGATTTTTATTTTTTGGAGGGGGAGGGAAGAGAAAAATGGAATAAGACATAAAAGTGTCATAAATGGCGTGGGAGGGGGTAACCTGCCTCCATACGTATTCAGGCAGGGTCTTCTCTGGAGCAGTTTGTAACTAGTCCTGTTCATCATTATGTATGTGCACCCCCTTATCATATGTGCACCCCCTTATCATATGTGCATCCCCTTATCATACGTGCATCCCCTTATCATACGTGCATCCCCTTATCATACGTGCACCCCTTATCATACGCGCATCCCCTTATCATACGCGCATCCCCTTATCATACGTGCATCCCCTTATCATACGTGCACCCCTTATCATATGTGCACCCCCTTATCATATGTGCACCCCCTTATCAGATGTGCACCCCCTCATCATATGTGTACCCCCTTATCATATGTGCACCCCCTTATCATATGTGCACCCCCTTATCATATGTGCACCCCCTTATCATATGTGCACCCCTCGGAGTGAACGGCGCTTTATAAATAAGAATAATCATTATGGGAATGTTCATCTTAAAATGGCAAGTGGTCGCATCGTGACATCTCAATAAGGCTCATTATGTAAAATGACTTAATATTTGTAAATGTAATATTTGGATGGCTTGTAAATCTTATGACTGAATCATTCACAACTAGATGGGAGATGCAGGTATAATTTGGGAACTACTGTATGCCACCATTAGCTCTCCGTCTGCACCAGTTATCAGTGGTCTTATTATTTATATTTTGAGGGCTGGTTTACAGGTGTCCATTGACCTAACAATTCTTCCACTACTAGAATACAGTATATACTGGCAGTGGCGTGCCCAGGGTGTTTGGCACCCGGGGCGGGTCCTTTCTCTGGTTCCCCCGGCCCCCCCCCCCCCCATACTTCACCACATACCTCTTATACCCAGGGACATCTCCTGTCATGTAGACCTTCTCTTTCCTCTTCTCCTCTGTTAGACCGTCATGACAAATTCTTTCAGCCGCATCTCGTCTCTACAGAGTTTGTAACACAGACACGTTAGATTTCTAAATTTTTCCATCAACCCCCCCATCCTGCTGTTCCCACAGTGTCATCCTGCTGCCACCCCCAATACTGTGCCCCCCAATGCCCCAGGTACTATACTGCTGAAAAAATAGTGACCCCAGTAGACATAATTGGGGTCATTTATCAAACTGGTGTAAAGTAGAACTGGATTTCCAAAAGAGCTGTCAAATATGAAAGGTGGAATCTGATTGGCTGCTATGGGCGACTAAGCCAGTTCTGCTTTACACCAGTTTGATATATTACCCCAAATGTCCCTATAGTGTCTACAGCAGCTACCCCCAGTAATAATAACACCCTATATTGTGCTCCAGGTAATAATGCCTGTATAGTGTCCCCAGAAATATTAGAATTGCCCCTACAGTGCCTCCCCAATAACAACGCCCCCGACGCTGCCCCCATATAGTAATTTCCCACACACTGCCCCATAGTAATCCCCCCACACTGCCCCATATAGTAATTTCCCTCACACAGTAATTTCCCCATATAGTAATTTGCCCCACACAGCAGTTTCCCCCACAATGCCCCCCACAATAATTTCCCCCAATAACACCCCCACAGTAATTTCCCCCAATAACACCCCAAAATAATTTCCCCCAATAACACCCCAAAATAATTTCCCCCAATAACACCCCCCGCACAGTAATTTCCCCCAATAACACCTCCCGCACAGTAATTTCCCCCAATAACACCTCCCGCACAGTAATTTCCCCCACACTGCCCCATATAGTAATTTGCCCCACACAGTAGTTTCCCCACACTGTCCCCACAGAGTAATTTCCCCCACACTGCCCCCCACAGTAATTTCCCCCACACTGCCTCCATATAGTAAATTGACCCACACAAAGTAATCTCTCCCATAATAATTTGCCCCCACGCAGTATCCCACCATAATATTTTTCCCCCACATGTCCTCCTGTGTGCCCCCCATGTCGTCCCCCAAAGTTGGCACATAAAATAAAAAATAAATAAAAGCTAAATACTCACCTGCGCTTGCAGAGGAGAAGGACGGCGCGCACACTTCACTGTGCTGCTGCGTCCCGACACAGGTGCGCGCGATGACATCGTCACGCACGCCTGAGCCTGGATTTCACTACTGCATAGGCCTCAGGCCTACAAGGCCTGAAGCCTATGGCGGTGAACTATGCGCTCCCAGTGCCCCGCCGCAGTATGTGGGTATCAGCGCTCCAGCAATGAGCGCTTCCATCTGTATTGATGGAAGCACTCATTGCTGCCGGCACCCGGGGCGGACCGCATCTCCCTGCCTCTCCCTAGGCATGCCACTGTATACCGGTATATATATATATATATTTTATTTTATTTATTGTATGCACTTATATAGCGCTACTATATTCCACAGCGCTTTACAGACATTATCATCACTGTGTCTCCAATGGGGCTCACAACCTAGGTTCCCTATCAGTGCGGGAGGAAACCGGAGAACCTGGAGGAAAACCACGCAAACATGGAGAGAACATACAAACTCCATGCATATGTTGTATATATATATATATATATGTACACAACCCGATCCAACCAAGTAAAGCTGAGCTCACATCCATTTTTCTATTCCGTCATAGGAGCTGAACAGTGAAATTCTGGCCAAGAGGGATCTGTCACCCGAGAGACACCAATGGTACCCAATGGACTTCAATGAATGGGTGTGTCGCGGTTCTGTCACTCTGTCTGTTTTAGGCCTCATGCACACGAACATATTTTCATTCTGTGTCCGTTCCGTTTTTTTTTTGCGGACCGTATATGGAACCATTTATTTCAATAGGTCATCAAGAAAAACTGAAGGTACTCCGTGTGCATTCCGTCTCCATATGTCCGTCCACATAACTGACAAGGATAGGACTGTTCTATTAGGGGCCAGCTGTTCTGTTCCGCCAAATATGGAATGCACACGGATGTCATGCGGACCGCAAAATACATTCGGTCGTGAGCATGAGGCCTTAGGGTACAGCTACACTGGTCGCGGCCAGGATAGCAACATAATGGTGGACCCATAGAAGATGAATGGTATCGCCGTGCCAGTCGCAAAAAATCCTAAGTGATCACTGTTACTCTGCAATCCTGGCCATGACCAGTGTCGTCGTGTAGCCGTGCCCATAGGAACTAAACATAAAATTCAAGCTATGACCGGATCCGGCACACGAGAGACGGCAAAAACGGATTTCAATGACATAATGGGGTCTGGCATGACGTCCGACATTCCTCTGTAAAATAACAAATAACGTGGCACCACATTTCCTGGCACGTATGACGGAATCTGCGATGGAGGCGCAGCCGTAGATGTGAACCTATGTTTTACAATTTCACAATTGTAACTCAGGGTACTGTCACACTAGCGTTTTTCTTTTCCAGCACTGAGTTCCGTCCTAGGGGCTCAATACAGGAAAAGAACTGATCAGTTTTATCCCCGTGCATTCTGAATGGAGAGAAATCCGATCAGGACGCATCAGGATGTCTTCAGTTCAGTCTTTTTGCCTTTTCAGGACGGAGATAATACCGCAGCATGCTGCGGTTTTATCTCCGTCCAAAATTCCGGAATACTTGCCGGAATGTCGGATCCGGCATTTTTTTCCCATTGAAATGCATTAATGCCGGATCCGGCCCGGGTGTTGCGACAAAACGGATCAGTTTTTGTGTTCTGCACATGCTCAGACCGCAAAAAATGTAAAAAATAAATAAATGCCGGATCCGTTTTTCCGGGTGACACCGGAGAGACGGATCCGGCATTTCAATGCATTTGTCAGACGTATCAGGATCCTGATCCGTCTGACAAATGCCATCAGTTTGCATACGTTTTGACGGATCCGGCAGGCAGTTTACGGCGACGGAACTGCCGGCTGGAATCCTCTGCCGCAAGTGTGAAAGTAGCCTAAGATTGTGAGTTCCGCTGGGGACAGAGTGATGATCACGTCTGTAAAGCGCTGTGGAATATGTCAGTGCGGAAAATAATAATCATTGCAACTGTGCAGAGATGTAAAAAGGAAAAGTTTACCTACTGGGATCAGGGTCTATGGATCTACTGGGATCAGGGTCTAGGGATCTACTGGGATCAGGGCTCTACTGGGATCAGGGTCTAGGGCTCTACTGGGATCAGGGTCTAGGGCTCTACTGGGATCAGGGTCTAGGGATCTACTGGGATCAGGGTCTAGGGATCTACTGGGATCAGGGTCTAGGGATCTACTGGGATCAGGGTCTAGGGATCTACTGGGATCAGGGTCTAGGGATCTACTGGGATCAGGGTCTAGGGATCTACTGGGATCAGGGTCTAGGGATCTACTGGGATCAGGGTCTAGGGATCTACTGGGACCAGGGATCTACTGGGATCAGGGTCTAGGGATCTACTGGGATCAGGGATCTACTGGGATCAGGGTCTAGGGAGCTACTGGGATCAGGGTCTAGGGAGCTACTGGGATCAGGGTCCAGGGATCTACTTGAATCAGGGTCAAGGGATCAGGGTATAGGGATCAGGGTATAGGGATCTACTTGGATCAGGGTGCAGGGATCTACTGGGATCAGGGTGCAGGGATCTACTGGGATCAGGGTCTAGAGCAGGGATGCTTAAACTGCGGCTCTCCAGCTGTTGTAAAACTACAACTCCCATCATTCACTGCTGTAGGCTGTCCGGGCATGCTGGGAGTTGTAGTTTTACAACAGCTGGAGGGCCGCAGGTTGAGCATACCTGGTCTAGGGTAAAGGTAAGTAAAAGAGAAGCACTAACCCCCCACCTAAGAGCCAGTAAGTTTTGCAGCAAGTTCTAGTGGAGCTGTAGCAATTGTAACACAAAGTCAAAGGATGTGAGAAACGTGCCCTGTGTTACTTATTTGGGAACTGAAAATTTATGCCTCGCTGAAAGTGCCCGGGGAAAAATTACATCAGACGAAATGACAATGATTAAAATCAGCTTTTTCTCTCCCTCTCCTGCCTGTGCCTTGTCTGCTGCTGCTGCTGCTGCTGAAGCCCTGGCAGGAGCCCGCTGATCTCTGCACACACACCCCGTTATCCCACAGCTGGCACCGGAGGGGGCACCTCTCACAGAAGGCAGGAAGAGGGGGGCAGAGCGGGGCCACTCCATTGGAGCTGATCCTTGCCCTGGAGGCGTTTGGAAGCCCAGAGCTAGGAGTGTGCAGCTCCAGCTCTCTCCTCCTCTCCATTCTCCTGCAGCTCCGGCTCCTTCCTCTCTGGTCTCCAGGCTGCACCAGGGCTTTGGGGGGCTCGTGAAAGCAGAGGGTGCCCGGGAGACAGAAGGGGGCACTGAATCCGGGGAGAGGACAAGGCTCACAGGGAGGAAGAAGAAGAAGAGTAGGAGGAAACGATCTGGCCGGGATCAAGGTAAGAGAGGAGGGGGGGCTTGCTGGGAAAAGTGACTTGGAAGCGCAGGGGCACTGGAGCCCCCCTATTCCTGCTGCAGGCTCCCCGGCAACATGTGCAGGGCCCCCGAGCCCCGCAGGATGGATGGGCTATACCGCTGCTGACACTGGCATGCATTGTGCCTGCATGTTGCTGATATGAAGGTGGTATGGCAGAACGGTAAGGGGAGGGGGAGACCCCTGATCATAGCTGGGGGGCAGCATGGGATCCTGTTGTCTTGTGCATGCAGTGACCCAGCACTGGGGATAGGAGTCAGTCTGTCTGTGTGATGCCTGCAGTAAGTACTAGCAGCTTTCAGTTCTTCTTGCATTATATGTTATTATGTATTGTTTCCTATTGTATTGCAGTTTGTATTTTAGGAATGAGGGGGGGGGGGGGGGTGCTGAAGGCTTTATTTAAAGCAGGGTGGATTTTGGGGGTAGTAGGGCATGGAGTGGTCCAGCTTTTTCTGTTGGGAAACACAAGGGGGACAAGTGGAGCTGAGAAGCTGAGAGTTTCATCTACTTCCTCCTGTCCAAAAGTTTCCTGCCAAGACTTGTGTCACTGAGTCCCCTGCTGCTGGCTGATCCCAGGGGCTGAGGGCACTAGACAGGCAGACAGACAGACAGACAGACAGATAATTAGAGATTAGATAGAAATGAGATAGATAAATATGAGATTAGATAGATATTACATAGCTGTAGATAGAAATGAGATGAGATAAAATAGATTTTAGAGAGATGACATCGCTGTAGTAGAAATTAGATACATATGAGATAGTTAATAGATAGAGATATTAAGTGTCACACTTTTAACTATATTTAATCTAATATGATCAGAAATGACCAGACAGATGAACTAAAGTGTATTCATTTTTTTAAGAATTCTACCAATTGTAACCAAAATAATCTCAGTTGATTTTGCAAAAACTTTTGTGCTAATGACCGGCGATAAATTTCAGTAAAACTTTCAGCTTCCCAAGGTTGGAAGAGTTTGATTTCCGTCCACCTACAGACCGGTCATCCCTGTTCTTGGTTGCATTGGGCGAATTCTGTCCATGTCCATGTCCCATAAGGTAGTGTTGGTCCAAGGCAATCACCTTGTGTTTGAGAAGCTGAAGATCAGATTTGTAGCCCCCCCCCCCTCCCCTTCCTTACATAGACAGAAAAGTTGTCGCTCGTAAACTTACAAAGCGTCTCTGTATCGCCATGAGCATTGCTGCCGAGTAAGGATCAACCCCAAACCTTTATCTGACAGGACTGGGCCCATTTCCATTCGTTCACAGCCACCAGATTGTCACCATAGATGCAAAGATTGGCAGGATTACATCTGTGGTGGACCTTGGGTTCCTAAAAACTGGGGGCTGCGTCGTCATCTCCCTTAGGCAATGTAGGGGTTAAGCCAGGTTATGTTTCCTGCTTCATTGTTACAAAATATTCTGCAATCTTCCTAATATTCAGGGGCTGGAAGTTGCTACATTCTTCTCTGGGAACTCCCCTTCTTGAGACCACCACCCAAAACTGCATTGGAAAAAAAAAAGAAAAAAAAGTGGTCTTCTCAGAGAAGGTGGCGCGGAGGCATAATATATGGCGGTGTGGGTAAGGGGTGGTCTTTTGGAGAGGTTTCGCTGTCTTTGTTTTGTAAGGTTTTTGCAATGCACTGTTAGTCACAGAGGCTGGGGGGATTTTAGGCACCTTTCACCCCCAGCCAGTCCCTCTGTTGGGCTTGCGCAGAGTTACCAGGGCCCCGCAGCCGTGTGCAGAGGTGGGAACAAACTTCATACGCCCAGTAATACTTCTCAGACTTTTGAAGTGGGATCTGAATGCCTCATCCATTTGTGTGCGCAGTAAATGAGGAATATTCCTGTAGGCTTTTGTGCTGTGAAGACAACACCCTGAAATATTTTCTCTATTTCTCTCTCTCTCCTTTCAACATTCCTTGCTCTAGGGTTTTTGCCCCGGGCACCAAGCCTTGAATAGAGCTCTATCTCTCCCTCCGAAAAAAAAAACTAAAAAGAAAAGAACAAAAAAAAAACCGCCTTCTGTTTACCTTTTATGGGTAAAATAACAGCTTAAGCAAAGAGGCGACTTCATGGAGAAACGATTTCTTGAAATCTTCTCAAGCTGCAGCGACATAGCAAGTTTAATCACCCCTAGAGAGCGAAACAACTGTGTGCACAATGGGACACGGAGTCATTTTGTGTGTAAATGAGCGTGCTATGGCTTCACTTTACATGGGCAAATAGCTTTTACAAGCAACATTTGTGCAGCTACTTCCACAAAGACAGGGGGAAAGATAATCTGGCTTTTCATAGACCTGGAGGAGGGAAAAACAAGACCCAGAAAGGAAAAAAAAAACAACTACCCATTATTCGTAGACCTGGTTGTATTGGTTTTGCCCCCCCAGCTAGTTCAGCCATCACCCAATTTGTGCATGAGACCACCCTCCTCTTTATACAATTAAAGCCGCTGGTTCCTAATGCAATTGTGTTTAACCCACTCTGAGCCGGAGAGAGGTGGGGGCCCTTGGCTCCTGGGGGCACGTAAGCAAGCATCTGTGTCAGTGACATAGTCTTATGAATAGGTGGAAGACTCTCTTTGTCAGTCCTGGCAGATTCCCCCCCCCCCCCCTTTCCTGGTATGAGCGCCAGTGAGGACGGTCCACCGAAAGGCACCACTACCTGCACACAGTCGCTCTTGGTAGAAGCAGTGGTCCTGACAGCAATCCCCTCTATCTTTCCCCGGAGGGTCTACAAGATGCATGGGATGCCCAATTCTGCACTGTCTTATGGAAGAGGAAAAGTGGGTAACATTGTCCCTTTTTCATTATTGTTTGAGCTTTTAATATTACAGCATAGTGGGAGGGGGGGCAGATATTTTTCTGTTTATTATTGCTCCATTTTACCATCTACATATGCCGCATATTGCACCCAGTTTGCAAGTCTTTAACTTTCTCTAGAGGTGACTGGTGAGCCCCTATAGGGGTGCAGCCTCCCAGTATGGCAGCAGATGACTGCGTGCTCGTTACTGGTAAATGGCCTTATACATTTCTCATCTAGATTGGTGAATTATTCAGGAAAATGATCTTTCCGGAGAACCTAAGCCACGTGTCTGTGGGCTACAATGCATGCTGCGGCCATCAGTCATTTTCTATAGCCATCTTTTTATTGTCACATAGGACAGGAAGAGTTGGGCCACGAGAGCTTACACCCAGTGCTTGTAATTGTTAGTGCAATCTAAAATATTAATGTGGTATTATAATATGGCGGATAAATGTGTTATAGCCACTCTGATGTAGCAGGGCAGAGTTTGTCATTTGGCACAGTGCGTGGTGAGATCATGATGTGTCAGCATGACTTAAACTTTGGAAAGTTAACCCGAAGGACAAGCAAAGCAATTTACAAATGATATGCTCAGCTCTGCTACATCGGTATTTCTGCAGCAGGTTTGCTCCTCTGTAGGTGCACTTGTATTTCCAGTGAATGCATGACTGTGCAGCTCTAACCCTCATCTGATCTCACATTACGTAGCGAGCGTGTAACCGGCGTACACACAAAAGCACCCCCCGGCTGCCGCTATTGTGCCTGAACTTTGCGAGCCTCTTTATTTCCCACACTAGTCCATACTGATCTTATTACATAGTACCGCCAGCTACTACTGTGTGTGATATGTTATATAACTGACTGGGAAACGCGCGCGTCACATTGCATCCAATTTGGAGGTGCATTTGTATTTTGCAAGCCTAATAGACCATTTAGTTTTACTGTGACCCAACAGCGGTGTGCAAATGTAGCAAAGGGGAGTTTGCCAAAAGTCACAAACTTTCCCATATTGACAAGGTGCCATCTCTTGTGCCGCAGGGACCGACTACGTACTCAGCTCTACTGTACCTGGATTGGAAATGTTTATGGATGGGGAATTAATGCAGGAGAGGGAAGCCACTTACTGGCCCACGTAATGTGTCTTGTGCCACCTTTGTATCCTGTAGAAATATATAGGTAGCACCTGTGACAGTTAGGGCTCTTTCACACGGGCGTCACGGATTTTGTCCGGATGCGTTGCGGCAAACCCGCACGAGTAGGCACGAATTTGAGTGAAGAACTCCGGGTTCGGGTACCACATTAAGTTTTTTATCACGCGCGTGGAAAAAACTCAACAACGTAACGCAGTTGCAGACAAAACTGACTGAAATTGCGTGCCTACTCGCGCGGGTTTGCCGCAATGCACCCGCAACGCATCTGGACAAAATCTGTGACGTCTGTGTGAAAGAGGCCTTAGTGCTTCGAAGTGAGTATGTGTAGTATGTCAACTATTTCACAGTTTAGGATGCAAAATGCAGTGGACTTGCTGTGATTTTGAGGCAATTTTGCTAAAACTGGGGAAAAAATGTAATGGATCTACTGCAATTCTGTGGAAATCATTGCAAAATTGCAAAGTATGAATGCACCCCAACGCCTTAGGGATGGAACCTACTGGGGGTCATTGATAAATCTGCTGCAGCCAGTATGTTGACTGCATATGACATTTATCCACATTTTCTCCCTCAACTTCCTCAATAGTTTGATATTTGTGGCCATGGTAGAAAACGGGGCAGATGTGCATCTCATGCATGGCGTTTGTGCTACAGTTTGTATCCTAAAATTACTCTGGGCACCTGTCGGTAGGTCAGATCTGTGTATGTTGTATAGGGGAGAAGGTACACGCGGACGTTGCAATAGGCGACATTTCAGTTACTTATAGTCAGAAAGCTGGAGATGCCCACGGACTTGTCCTGCCTGCTGCAGCACTTCTGGCACATTTTATTGTCTTGTACCTGGATGAATGTATGTGGATGGGATTGACATAGATCTGGGGGCTGCCAAAGCAAAAAATAAAAAAATGTTAGTTGTGCCCCATTGTTTCTTAGGGATGTGGACATGTAAACTTGGACCCAGTGAGGTTGGCTGATGGTCCAAGTTGATTACATAGTTCAATAAAGATGCTGGCATGCTATAAAGTGTGTAGATGGAGCAGAGCTTAGTGTAGTGTAATACCATTCTATTAAGGGTTATACAGATCTAGCAGAGCCCAGTGTAGTGTAATACCATTCTATTAGGGGTTATACAGATGTAGCAGAGCCCAGTGTAGTGTAATACCATTCTATTACGGGTTATACAGATGTAGCAGAGCCCAGTGTGGTGTAATACCATTCTATTAGGGGTTATACAGATGTAGCAGAGCCCAGTGTAGTGTGATACCATTCTATTAAGGGTTATACAGATGTAGCAGAGCCCAATGTAGTATGATACCATTCTATTAAGGGTTATACAGATGTAGCAGAGCCCAATGTAGTATAATACCATTCTATTAAGGGTTGTACAGATGCAGCAGAGCCCAGTGTAGTGTAATACCATTCTATTAGGGGTTATACAGATGTAGCAGAGCCCAGTGTAGTGTAATACCATTCTATTAAGGGTTATACAGATGTAGCAGAGCCCAGTGTAGTGTAATACCATTATATTAAGGGTTATACAGATGTAGCAGAGCCCAGTGTAGTGTAATACCATTCTATTAAGGGTTATACAGATGCAGCAAAGCCCAGTGTAGTGTAATACCATTCTATTAGGGGTTATACAGATGTAGCAGAGCCCAGTGTAGTGTAATACCATTCTATTAGGGGTTATACAGATGTAGCAGAGCCCAGTGTAGTGTAATACCATTCTATTAGGGGTTATACAGATGTAGCAGAGCCCAGTGTAGTGTAATACCATTCTATTAGGGGTTATACAGATGTAGCAGAGCCCAGTGTAGTGTAATACCATTCTATTAGGGGTTATACAGATGTAGCAGAGCCCAGTGTAGTGTAATACCATTCTATTACGGGTTATACAGATGTAGCAGAGCCCAGTGTAGTGTAATACCATTCTATTAAGGGTTGTACAGATACAGCAGAGCCCAGTGTAGTGTAATACCATTCTATTAGGGGTTATACAGATGCAGCAGAGCCCAATTTAGCAGTCAGTCGGTATAACCATCTGCAGACAATTTATTGATGGAGTGCACACATTTAATCGACCAATATCTTATTGTAATTTTAGCGGGTCACAATAGGTCAAAATGATATGAAAGGAAGGTAAAGGTGGCCCTGACCACAAAAGCTCATATTCAGACTTTTACCACAGGAGTCAACCACCTCTGTCACTCCAGCAGTTGTAAAACTACAACTCCCAGCATGCTCCAGAACAGAATTGTAGTTTCACTACAGCTGGAGAACTGGAACCTATTGCTTAGGTGACATATACCCTAAAGGTTGGCAGACTTGAGTTTGTCATATGGCACAACTCATCCTGATATCACGTGCTGTCTGGTGTTTTCCATAGGGCAGCAGTTAAACCTACTGGGGGTCATTTATTAATGTTGTCTGGGTTAAAAAATAGTCGCAAAGGACATAATAAGGACACAAAATTTTGTCGCATGGGCATTTTTACACCAAGTATGACCGATGGGCGCCCCAGGGGGGGTAACTGGTGAAAAAAACATAGTCGTTTTTCAGACAGGCACGTGGACTGCCATATATGTGCCTAATTTATGACGAGGCGCACACCTTGTCATGCATTATCCGTATACGACGGCAATGCAGGGCGTACAACTAAGACTGTCGTAAAAAGTCATCTCACTTAATGTCCTCCACTGAGTTTAACCCATCTATGTAAAAAGAAACCGTAAGGGTATATGCACCACCTGGTGTGTATTACGCGTGTATACAGTACCAGCTAAAAAGTCTCATCTACACAGCGCGGAAATTGACCTGCTGTGCGGATTTTGAAGATTGTTCGTGTGGCGTTTGGGATGTGGGGCAAATTCACATCAAAATCTGCATGAGGATTTTGATGTGGATATGATGCAGGAACGCATCAAAAAAAAAAATCTACACTGCCGTGTACAATGGCGGCTTCAAAACGCGTCGCAAACAAATCCGTATTTCTTGTGGATTTTGATATGGGTTTCGCCACGGCATAGCTGCACATTTCCGCAGCAAGTTGCGCATGAAAAACATCTGGATTTTTTAAGGAGGATTTGTCTGCGGCGCCAAATTGCACCAAGGCGTGAAAGCATCCTTAAATGACTAATTAAACACTGCTACATCGATATATTGTAACCGGTAGAAGGTGGCATTAGGACCCAGTCTCTCCAGGGGCGGGCGAGTCGCCTCGTACTGTATACAGGTCACGGATAACTTTAGTGTAGTGTCTTGTACTTTAAATCAAGCGGCTGCTAACAATTTACATTTTTATGCATACATCAAAGGACCGGAGTCTTGGGTATTCTTAGCATTAACCTCTGCCAATTGGCGCTGGCAGGTAGATTCATCAAACATTTTTAATAGTTTCCTCCAACTTTTGCCCACTTCTCCACCAAACGGCGATGCCGTCTCTGTGTTGTGCCCAGGGTAGAGGTTGGAAGACGCTACGGTAGGTGAATGGATGTAAAGTGCACCTCCGTCGTGTATCACATAAATGCCTCGGGGACCGAGGAAGTCACTAATTTAGAGGTGTCTTGTTATTGAGATGCACTTGCAAAAAAAAAACTGAATCTCAATTCACAAATTGCTTCTCCGTTTGTCAGGGGATATTTCACATCTAACACATAAGCCCACGACCTCTAATTAGAATTTTGCAGTTTGTTTTGTGCCCCTTGAGGCTGACACCTTGGAAAGGAAGAAGAAGAAGGAGGGGAAAAAAAAAAAAAAAAGCTCCTGATTTCTTATTGCTAATAAGCATATTCTACCTGCCCTCTGGTACTTAAGAAAGCGATGCGAGTGGGTCTAATTGCGGCTGTGGATGATAATTTGTACGCAGGGTGTGTGATCAGGAGGATGCGGGAATGATCTGATTAAATTTGTGACCACCTCAATCTCATCATAGTGATTGTATTGAAGGAGAATTCTTCTTTTTCTTTTCTTTTTTTTCTTTTTTGCCTATCAAGGAGGAAAGCAGCATGTCCCGTCTGTCGCTCACCCGCTCCCCGGTCTCTCCCTTGGCTTCACAAGGAATACCTCTCCCAGCGCAGCTCACCAAATCCAATGCACCTGTGCACATCGACGTGGGGGGACACATGTACACCAGCAGCCTGGCCACCCTGACCAAGTACCCGGACTCAAGGTAAGGACCCATCTCTCCATCTGTGCCCAGATCAGACTGTTCCCCTTTAACTCCCAGACAGCGGGGTACGTCATGGGCTTGCTCTGTACCCAGGGGCTTCAGACATTTTTGGAGGTTGGATATTTTTTGTGCAAAGGCTCTTTGCTTCTGTCGCCCATGGGAAGATGTTACATTTCATATAGCAGAGCTGAGTTTGTGATTTATCAGAAATCACTGTGATCTATCCACGTTATCTGTTCTTTTATATATGGCTGCAGGTAAGCTCCAGCGCCTCATCTCGCACTTGAACTCATTTACGAACCCCAGTATTGCATTAAAAAAAGTTGCAAGCCTCCTTTTTTGTTGCCTGTGCAGCGTTTTTACGCTATTCTCAACGCTGGGAAGTGGCAGCAGCATGGTGGGGCCGGGGCAAATTCACTAACATTTACCCTAAGTTCACACCTGAGCGTTTTACAGCGCGTTCAAACGCTTCCCTATGGGAATGGTTCTCACCTGGGCGTTTTACAGCGCGTACGATCGTGCTGTAAAACGCCCGACGCATAATCAAGTTCTTGAGCTTCTTTGGGGGCGTTTTGACGTGCGTTTGTGGCCATAGGACACTGCAGTCAATCACACAAACGCGCGTCAAACGCGCGTTTACTATTGCAAAAATGCGCATAAAAACGCGCGTTTGAGAAACATTCAGGTGTGAAAGCAGGGTTATGGCTGGAAACCAGCCATAAATGTTGTAAAAAAAAAAAAAAGTACTTCACTCTGGGAGCAGAGTACTGCTGGCGCATGGACTGCCGGAGGATGTGCCTCGTCATAATTTAGACACATCCTCCGGCAGCGCAAGTGGGGGGGGGGGATCAAAGACTGGTCCTTGAGTTATCATACTGCACAAACCGTACAGCAAATTCAGCTCTGCTATGTCTATATATTACAGACACGATGAGTCCCATGCCTGGTTTTGGCGTAAATTGACTTCCAAACGTTTCAATAGATTTAGGGTATGTCCACATAGGGCATAAATAGCCGTGGAAAAATTCACAATGAAAATGTCTGCGCATGCGTATTGTGCTGTGAATTTCACCCTAGGCATTGCAAATTGCGAAATCTGCAGCATAAACGGACACGCTGAGGACTAGCAATCCGCACTGTATAGTGATTTCCGCGTGGATTACCAGCAGATTTGCAGCAGTGCATGTGCATGAGATTTGTTTAAATCTTATCCATTGCCCTGCTGCTGTGGATTTTCCTGCTGCAATTCCGTAACGGAAAATTTTAGTAACATCTACGGTTGACGTAGCCTTACCGAAGGATTTCTGAGGCAAACTAGATACCTTATATCCGAATTTTGTAATGGGTTCACTTTGCAGTGATGACTTGGGGCGCAGAAATCAAGTCCCCTTGGCTGACTCTGATTTCCCCTCATACCTAGTATAAGGTCCTTGGCAATCTCCAAAACTTTCTATGCTCTGCTCATGCCAGACACCCGGCGCCTATGAAGTTCAGCTGGATGACCGTACACAGGCCTTTTTCATTAGCTCTCTGCTTCCAATTCGTTTTCTAATTAGCAGCTTTTCAAATTATGGCAGAGCAGACAGGGGGTGACTTTGCAGTGTTTTCCGGTTATGTCTGACATGCCTGTACGCAAGCTTGTTAAGAGCCGGCCGGCCAAGTTACTCGCCGGTTGTAATTGACTTCTTTAAATAACATTCTTTCTGGTTAAAGTGTAACCGATTCTTCCCATTAAGCAAGGTCATACTTAGATGGCGATTTATTTTTTATTTTTTTCTTGGGATCCCGAGAAATAAAAGGAAAATCCGCAGCAGCCCCAGAGGAGATCGCAGCTCTGTGTATGCGATATACTTTCTGCATGGTAATTAGGAACATAACTTTACCGCCAGATGTTTGGCAAGACTTGCAGACATTACAGCCCCTTTCACAGAGTTGGGAGAATTGCACCGTCCGGGCTACGGCAAACCTCTTGATTTGCAACCAGTAGTCTCCAACCTGTGGATGGCCAGCTGTTGCAAGACTACAACTCCTAGCAGCCTGCGGCTGTCAGAGCATGCCGGGATTTGCAGTTTCAAAACAGCTGGACAGCCACGAATTGGAGACTAGTACCGCAAAAGTTTTCTTATAGTTGCAAAGTCACGTAATCTTGGAGGTGGCTTAATACCACTTTAGGCCTCATGCACACGACCGTATCCATTTTGAATTCACAAATCGTGATTTAGCAAAATACAGATGCAGTTCTGTGTCCGCAAATTTTGCAGACCGATTCACTTCAGTGGGTCCCGTGGAAAACGCTGGATATGGCATCTTGCAAAGGATCATCTAACATAGATCATATGGTCAGTATTTGTAAGCCAAAACCAGGAGCGGATCCTAGAGTAACAAATCTTTCTGTTAAACTGTTTCTCTGTAGGATCCACTCCTGGATTGCAAAATACTGACCGTGTGAACATGGCCTTACAGGGGATACAATTGTTAAGGCCTCTTGCACACGGGCGTCACGGATTATGTCCGGATGCGTTGCGGGTGCATTGCGGCAAACCTGCCCGAGTAGGCACGTAAGTTTTGTCTGCGATTGCATTCCTTTGTTCAGTTTCTTCCACGCGAGTGCAATGCCTTTTGCACGCGCGTTATAAAAAACGGAATGTGGTACCCAAACACGAACTTCGGGTTTGGGATCGGTGTTCTGTTGATTTTATTATTTTCCCTTATAACATGGTTATAAGGGAAAATAATACCATTCTTAATACAGAACGCTAACTAAAATGTCTATTGAGGGGTTAAAAAACAAAAATAAATAAACTCACCTAATCCACTTGATCGCACAGCCGGTATCGTCTTCTTTCTTCTTCCTGCAGGACCTGCAAAAGGACCTTCGATGACGTCATTGCGCTCACCACGTGGTGAGCACGGTGACGTCAGGGCAGGTCCTGCTGATTGAAGATAGAAGGACCTTCTATCTGGATTCAGCAGGACCTGCGCTGACGTCACAGTGCGCGATGACATCATCGAAGGTCCTTTTGCAGTTCCTGCAGGAAGAAGAAAGACGACGATACAGGCTGTGCGATCAAGTGGATAAGGTGAGTTTATATTTTATTTATTTTTTAACCCCTCATTAGACATTTTAGTAAGCATTCTGTATTAAGAATGCTATTATTTCCCCTATAACCATGTTAGAAGGGAAAATAATACAGTGAATTGACTTTAATGGGGTCCGGGGTTGATCATCCCTATTTACTAACATCATCTCCTAGCGACCATGCGTCAAAATCGCAACGCATCCACACTTGCTTGCGGATGCTATGCGATTTTCACGCAGCCCTATTTATTTCTATGGAGCCTGCGTTACGTGAAAAACGCAGAATATAGAACACACTGCGATTTTCACGCAACGCACAAGTGCTGCGTGAAAAACAACGCTCATGTGCACATCCCCATTGAATTGAATGGGTCAGGATTCAGTGCGGGTGCAATGCGTTCACGTCATGCATTGCACCCGCGCGGAATACTCGCCCGTGTGAAAGGGGCCTTAAAGCCATTATATTACAAATGCTACGTCTCTGTAATAAGCAGCCAGCCAATCAACTGACCACGGGTGTACAGTCTGCATCTTTTGAGATGAATGGGTCTTAACAGACAAGGATAGGACTGTTCTATTAGGGGCCAGTGTTCCGTTCTGCAAAATATGGAATGCACACGGACGTCATCTGTACTTTCTGCGGACTGCAAAATACATAAGGTCGTGTGCATGAGCCACAAAGCTAGTAAGCTTAGTAAACGTGCCCCTATATGCTGCTACAGAGGCTGAAATTAGGATGAGGTGGAACAGTCATATATTCCACCTCTAATCAAAGACTAGGGGATCATTTATTAAGACCAGCGTTTCAGACGCCAATCCTAATAACCCCTATAGCTGGCAGTGGATCCGCTAGGACTTATGTAGTGGTGCCGGCCTCTCCATAACTTCAGCATATACTGCGCCGGTCTAAATGTTAGACAGCTTCCTAAAACAGGCGTAGAAAAATGATGAATGAGATGGGCCGGCCTGTCCCCTTCTCTGCCCATGCCACGTCCACTTTTAGCGGGGAATGGTGGCAAATTGGATTGGAAATGGATAGTAAATGACCCCCTTGGTGCTTGCAGTTGGCCAAATTACGTATACTCCTTTTACATCAAACCTAGACCTTTTCCCACAGCAACATCAAATAGGCTCTGCCATGTTCCCCAATATCACTCCCGTAGTGGTCGCTACCCAGCTTGCTCACATTCCTGAATGGCAGATCTGCGTTATGCAGCAGCAGGACACATGTCTAGGTAGATTTGCCATTTGGTAGGCCGAATTATTGGTAGGCCATATTGGTTGTCATCTACCTTTCCCAGAAATTTAGAAATGGCTGGATAGTAAAAACTTGCCAGAAGGAAGAGGACGACTCAATAACTTTGGGCGACCAGTTACGCAAGCATCTGTGTGTTTACAAATCGTTAGGGAGAGGCAAAACCAGCCTGTATGTGAGCTGATGATCCGGCTCTAATTACAGGTCCTGTGCTCATAATTTTGACCTGTAATTAAAGAACGCGTCTTAACTTCCCTGCTGGGTGGCTCAGTGATGACCCATGTTTAGAAGGAAAACCTGCGCTGTTTTTATTTCAGGGGACGTTTTATTGAAAACTCAATTTTTATAGTCAGTGGGCATCGGTAGAACTTTAAGGGAAAGGATTGGGGCCATTTCCAAATTTATTTTTTTTGCAAGAAAGCAAATGTGCCTTGTTAGCCATGTTGTAGGAGCAAGGGATATATTCCTCCAAAAAGGTTTATTCACAAGCAGCAGATTTCCCCTGCAGCCCCCCTGAAAAAAACGGAGCGGCCGGTCGGGCATGCCTGCAACTGCTCTATTTATTTCTATGGGAATTCCGGAGATAGCCGAGCGCTGTAGTCTGCTATCTCTGGAACTCCCATAGAAATGAATGGAGCGGCCACGAGGATGTGCGACCGGCCGTTCTGTTCATTTTAGGTGGGGGGTACACGGCCCCCATTCTCGTCATCGGTGAGGGTCCCAGCGGTAGGACCCCATACTGATCTAATAGTTATTCCCTATCCTGTGGATAGGGGGACAAATTATCTAACCGGAATACCTCTTTAACTAAATTTTACTTACGTTGTAAATTTTCTATTCGAGAGTCTGTGAAAAAGAAGAGTGCAACCGCTGTAGGAGCTGTGATGGCGACCATATTGGTTGTCATCCAGTTTCCCCCCAGTTGTAAGGAACAGCTTAAAACTGAATATTCTACAACTGAAGTAATGGACATTTATTAAGGGGTATTTCCACTTTAGACTGCTCTGGCATATTCATGGGATGGCATGCATGTCTGATAGAAGCCCTGCCCTCAGGTCCGCTGACTCCTTTTCTGCAAGCCAAGATGACCAGCGGTGGACACATAGAGGAGGTAAAGTGGAGAGGTGGCCACACAAGTCAGAGGCTCATTGAAGTGGCTATATGACTTTCTAGGGCTTGTCCATATCCTGAGGATAGGCCATCAATATCTGATTGTAGGGGGTCCAACACCCCGAACCTCCATCAATCTGCTTTTCTGCACTAGGTCTAGGAAAGGAAGTCAGCGCCAAAACTACCCTGAAGTGATTGAGGATCAGGATCACTCCGTCCACTGCACAATGGAAGACGCTACTCGGACACAGCTGATCGGCAGGAGAGCAGGGTGCTAGACCCCTGTCAATCAGATATTGATTGCCTATCTTGAACACAGGACATCAAAAGTAAGGGAGTGAAGAATTCCTTTAAGGCCTCATGCACACGGCCGTAAGTGTTCTGCGGATCCCAGATGTGAGCACGCAGTCTTTTTTTTCCACGTCTAGAAAAAAGTCCTTTTCTTGTCTGCAAAATGGACAGGACGTCTGCAAAACGGACAGGAATAGGAAATGCTCTTTTTTTTTTTTTCCAGGGCTGCGGAATGGGTGTGCTGTCCGCATTGTTTGTGGCCTCATTGAGATGAATGGGTCTGCATCGGATCCGCAAAAAAACACGGATGTGATGTGGACCGAAACCGCGGCTGTGTGCATGAGGCCTAAAGGCGTTGACCCAGAATGATTACCTGACCCCCTGAAAACTACAGAAATAAAGGGCCAATGTGATGTTAGTGGCCCTTTAAATGGTCACCGTTTCTCTTGTATCCCCTAATAGGTGTTCTATATCTTTTATTATAAACCTTAGTCCTGTTTTATGAAACTTTGCAACCGCCGACATCCTGCAGCCTTTAAAATCTTGTCTTCTGCACAAAGTCCTTCAGGCGTTCCTGATCCTAAGAGGTAATTATTCCTCCCCCAGACTCTCTTGCTTGCGTCCTTGTTGAGTTAAATATTAATTTTAGGAAGATATATATTAGAAAAAGTATGAAAAATGAGATTGCTGCTGCACTCGTCGAGTCTGATGACCCAGTCAGTGTGTTTGGGCGAGAGACAGGAAGGCAAAGGCCATGAGAGATCTTTGAAAACTCCAACCTTCTCGGCTCAACATCGCCTTCCGAGTTTTGTTTTGCATGAAATCCATCGATGGCGTTCAACGCAAAGCTGCAAATCCGTGAGAATATTGCAGGTTTACAGAGCATTTGTTGGAATGGCGCCTTCATTTTATGGGTAGGTCAACAGTAGCAAATTGCTTAATAGCTTTTGGTAGCCCAGAGACAATTTAATTCTTTTTAGTGACCTTAACTTCTGTAGACCCTAGTGAACCTCGACTCAAAAAGTTAGGCACAAGCAGCAATTTTACAAGGTTGTTGGCTACCGGATATCTGGGATTTGTTAGGCAATACCATATAGGCATTCTATATGGTATTGTATTCTACAGCTTGCAATAAAACATGCCACCATGGAAGTGCAGTATAGGCCCAAAGAACAACACAGGTCCTTAATAGGCTTGTTTGGTTGTGAGACTTTAAGGGCCTGAATCACGGGCTGTTTGTCCATTTGTATCTAAAAAATTGAGCACATATCATGTTTTTGTGACTTTTGCAAAATGATTTTGATAAAGGGGCGATATATAATTATTAATACTGAATATTAATAATTAATATGATCTCCTGGCTGATTCGCCATTGAAAAGGCTAGATATTGCTTATTAATATCAATAGTTGTTATCAACAGCAATATCTAACCTTACTGGTGTAAAAAGGCAAAATATTACCAATTATCGGATGACAACGGTCAATATTCCCCTTTTCCCCCTAGCTTGTGGGATTGTTCTCAGTTTAGGCTACTTTCACACTCGCGTTTGGTGCGGATCCGTCATGGATCTGCACAGATGGATCCGTTCAAATACAACCGTCTGCATCCATTCAGAACGGATCCGTTTGTATTATCTTAAACATAGCCAAGACGGATGAGTCTTGAACACCATTAAAAGTCAATGGAGGACGGATTCGTTTTCTATTGTGCAAATGGATCCGTCCCCATTGACTTACATTGTGTGTCAGGACGGATCAGTTTGGCTCAGTTTCGTCAGACGGACACCAAAACGCTGCAAGGTGTCCGCCTCCAGAGCAGAATGGAGACGGAACGGAGGCAAACTGATGCATTCTGAGCGGATCCTTTTCCATTTAAAATGCATTAGGGCAAAACTGATCCGTTTTGGACCGCTTGTGAGAGCCCTGAACGGATCTCGCAAACGGAAAGCCAAAACGCGAGTGTGAAAGGAGCCTTATACCACAGCTACAGTATGTTGCATTGGTATCACCAGGAATAACAGACAACTCTTGCAGATAAAACATAAAAGACGCCTTCAATTAACTACAATGTACTACAACATATACAAATACTTTCAATATCATGGTCATATAAGTATACATCCACCAAGTAACTGGCGTTTAGACTAACCATATAGAGAAAAGATACTTAGCCTTAGGCCTCATGCACACGGCCGTTGTTTTGGTCCGCATCCGAGCCGCAGTTTTGGAAGCTCGGATGCGGACCCATACAGTTCAATGGGGCCGCAGAAGATGCGGACAGCACTCTGTGTGCTGTCCGCATCCGTGGCTCTGTTCCGCGGCCCCGCAAAAAAATATATAACATGTCCTATTCTTGTCCGCTCTTTGCGGACAAGAATAGGCAGTTATATTAAACACGGACGCCATCTGTGTTTTGCGGATCCGCGATTTGCGGTCGTGTGCATGTAGCCTTAGCATGTAAGATGGTCCTACTTCCTCCAACTAAGACCTCACAGGAAGCTGGTCTGGCCCAGGAATGCCCCAGTGGCCAGGTATATTAACGCCTGCCTCCCCCAATTCATCGTACCTGTGATTGTTACCACCCAGTTGTACATTTATTCATACATTTCCAGAAGGAATACTAGAGGCACATCCCTATGCAGAGTTATGAGAAAAAGATGTCCCAGAGCGGTTATGCCTTTGGGAATACAAGTATTTTAAAATCGGACATGACAGGAGAGGGGACAGGGTCGGTTCTCTTTCAGTAACCATTGAAGGGTATGTAAAGTGGATCTGATACAATGAAACAACTTAGTCTTTACTGAACAAATCTACTGTTTTGTGTCTCCAGTTCCTATGTGTCTCTATGGTTACAGGCTATAATAAAATCCGGATTTAGCCTTATTTACCGGTCACAATGTTATAGCAAAAGTTTAAAAGGCGACATATAATACGTAGACATATAGACAGTGATATGTCAGACATAGGAAGTTCTTGGCCTTTTATCACATACATTAATGCTTCAAATGTCTGTTTTTGTGATCAAAGATGTGCAAATCCTAATTGTTGCTGATTTGTGGCCTGCTTCACTTTTGACATAATAGCTATATTTGTGTCTCTGTTATCAACTATTACAGTACAAATCCCATAGACTGTATAGAGGGGGTGCGGGGCAACATCCTCATTAACCTGTACACAGCTCAGGGTGTCATAGGGATGGCCTGTCCCTGTGAATCTCATACTGGATGTTCAGAGATGAATACGTTATACCCTGCTCGCTGGATTCTATGGAAAACATGGGCAGCAGATTGCCCAGGGCCCGATGAGATTCAGAGCCAGGGGCTATTGACCTAGTGCTACAGCTGCAACATGTGTATCATGTGTGCAGAAAAGCTGCGTACGAGATGGGGGAGGGGACAGAGACCTCTGTGCGGTGCTGAAACTGTCTTCTGAAATACGAGCCTTCATTGCTTATTAGACAAATGACACAAAAGATACCAGTCCTCCTGCCCTGTGATACACAACTGGATGTAATGGTCTACGGACACTAAATCTGGACAATGATTACTATAAACTCCTAAACCAAGCAGGGGTGCTGGAAATTATAATGTGGTCATTAGTAGTCATTATATATTTTCAGATATTTATGACCTGTTTACAAATGCAATGATCATATTTTAAAAGGACAATTCAATTATTTATTAGTAATAGCATGAATATTACAAGCATATAATTACCATAAAACTGCTATCTGTGTACAAGACTATAACTATATAATATTGCCTCCTATGTACAAGAATATAACTACTATAATACTGCTCCTATGTACAAGAATATAACTGCTATAATACTGCCTCCTATGTACAAGAATATAACTACTATAATACTGCCCCTATGTACAATAATATAACTGCTATAATACTGCCTCCTATGTACAAGGATATAACTACTATAATACTGCCTCCTATGTACAAGAATATAACTGCTATAATACTGCTCCTATGTACAAGAATATAACTACTATAATACTGCTCCTATGTACAAGAATATAACTACTATAATACTGCTCCTATGTACAAGAATATAACTACTATAATACTGCTCCTATGTACAAGAATATAACTACTATAATACTGCTCCTATGTACAAGAATATAACTACTATAATACTGCTCCTATGTACAAGAATATAACTACTATAATACTGCCTCCTATGTACAAGAATATAACTACTATAATACTGCTCCTATGTACAAGACTATAACTACTATAATACTGCCTCCTATGTACAGGAATATAACTGCTATAATACTGCTTCTATGTACAAGAATATAACTACTATAATACTGCTCCTATGTACAAGAATATAACTACTATAATACTGCTCCTATGTACAAGAATATAACTACTATAATACTGCCTCCTATGTACAGGAATATAACTACTATAATACTGCCTCCTATGTACAAGAATATAACTACTATAATACTGCTCCTATGTACAAGAATATAACTGCTATAATACTGCTCCTATGTACAAGAAGATAACTACTATAATACTGCTCCTATGTACAAGATGATAACTACTATAATACTGCTCCTATGTACAAGAATATAACTACTATAATACTGCCTCCTATGTACAAGAATATAACTACTATAATACTGCCTCCTATGTACAAGAATATAACTACTATAATACTGCTCCTATGTACAAGAATATAACTACTATAATACTGCTCCTATGTACAAGAATATAACTGCTATAATACTGCTCCTATGTACAAGAAGATAACTACTATAATACTGCTCCTATGTACAAGATGATAACTACTATAATACTGCTCCTATGTACAAGAATATAACTACTATAATACTGCCTCCTATGTACAAGAATATAACTACTATAATACTGCCTCCTATGTACAAGAATATAACTACTATAATACTGCCTCCTATGTACAAGAATATAACTGCCATAATACTGCCTCATATGTAAAATCACATAGCTACAATACTTCAAAATAATGATATTTTCACAGTTGAAACAATTCAGTAGAAAACAAGAGTGAAATATTTCTTGTAACAAATGTATTTTTCTCTTTGCTCCTCAGAATAAGTCGTCTGTTTAATGGGACAGAACCCATCGTACTGGACAGCTTAAAACAGCATTACTTTATCGACCGGGATGGAGAAATTTTCCGCTACATCTTAAGTTTTCTACGAACTTCAAAATTGCTCCTTCCTGAAGATTTTAGGGTAAAGCTGATGAAAACCATTTTTGTAAAAATGCAGTACAAAACCCTTTGGTGCGGCACATTTTCTTTATTTATTATGCGATTGGTCGCTGTGGAAAACTGTACAGTACTGATTCGATTTTACTTGCATCTCTAATAGAAAGTAGATATGAGAGTGGTGCCGCAGCGGCATTATGCCGTTCCCGATATACTCCAGAGTTTTTACTGATTGATGACCTATCCCCTGGATTAGTATTTGATTGGTGTGGGTCCGATAGGTCATCAGTTACAAAAAACTCTCAGAAAACTCCTAGAATCACCCCACTTCATGGTCTGCGGACACGGATGTAAGCCCCCCCAATGTATGCCCACACAAGCATCGACTCACAGAGTTTTTTTTTTGTTGCATATAGATGTATTCTAAAGCATAGATGACTATGCAATTGCAGTAGTGTTCAGACAGACAGAAGCTTACATTTGCTGGCCGGACGGACACTCTTAGCATACATCGGGCTAATTGAAGTATATAGCGTTACTTGTGTCACATGATTACAGTTTTTAATGCGGGGGGACATTTACACACTCAAATGCTCGGAGCAGGAAAATCGCATTTCTATTCTTGGTCATTCTGCCAATGATGGGGGTCATAGGGTATTCAGCACTTTCAATCCCACAATGCACTGGTCAGTTTTGGGTTTGTCTAAAAACCACCCACATACAGTAGATCCTTCTGGTGGATCCCACTGTTTTTAATGGTATTAAAATAAATAAATAAATATAAAACTAGGGGTTTTGCAAGCCACTGTCCAATGTCCACTCTTAGGTATGGTCACAGGTGAATGTGGTTACTGATTGGCA
Organism: Bufo gargarizans; assembly: GCF_014858855.1. Lineage (NCBI taxonomy): Eukaryota > Metazoa > Chordata > Amphibia > Anura > Bufonidae > Bufo > Bufo gargarizans. Next base: position 119,264,839 of record NC_058089.1, read on the forward strand.
AGGAAGACTGAGTGATGTGGACAGGGGCGGACTGGAAACTTAAAGTGGCCCTGAAGTGGCCCCAGATACCACAGTGCAGCACAAATTACTGCCTAAATTAATTAATGCTGAGAGCATCAGATCTTTATGTACCCGGCTTTGGCCAAGAGGAGGGCTTACTTAGGTGGCCCTCTGGGCATTGGCCCACTGGGAAATTTCCCTGTAGGGTCTGTGGCCAGTCCGCCCGGGGGTTGGGTGGTTGGGAAGTGTCCTGAGGTCAATCTGACTTGAGTATGGTAGACCGCCGCACCAGTTGGCCGCAGAGCTTTGGATTCTTGCCACTACGTTGATTGGTTCAGAAACTAACATTATGTGACATCACTGTGCTGGCGGGGCCCCTGGCATTATCAATCAGCCCCAGCAGTGGCTCTAACGCGTTCCGCTCAGTTGTGACTATTTGCGTGAATTTCTTGTGCAGAATGGTAAATTACAGGGTGGGATCATTCACTTCTCGCAGGTGTAATATATTCCAAAGAAATACATATTATTTATACTTTACTATGTGGCACAATCTCCCTGGAGTATATACATGTTCCTATAGGTTTCTAAGAGGTAAAGTAGCACAGCAGAAATGTGTGTGTAATGTGCTGTCTGGACCACAGGCATCATGAAATCCTGACTGGCTCCCTCATTACTGAGAGCCATGTTTTAGGGCTTATGCATACGACCGTGGTTTTTGGTCCGCATCCGATTTGCATTTGTTGCGGATCAGATGCAGACCCTTTCACTTCAATGGTCGCAAAAGATGTGGAAAGCACTCCATCGTCTGTCTGCATCCCTATGTCTGCAGAAAAATAGAACTTGTCCTATTCTTGTCTGTTTTATGGACAAGGATAGGACAGTTCTGTATAGGGCAGGACATTATGTTCCGCAAAATGCGCAACACACTCGGCCAGTATCCATGTTTTGCGGACCACAAAACCCGCAGAGGCCGTGTGCATGAGCCTTTACTCTGAAATTCTGGGGCATTCAAAGATAATTTCCCAGGAACAGGGAGAAGAATCTGAGTGGCTCCTGCAGGCTTTGGTTTCATTGACCAGTCTTTGTGACTACGGAGAGTTCAATCAATGAGACCAAGCTGGGCAGGGAGAAGCAGGTGGGGAGCCGCCCGCATGACTCTGCTCCCTATTCTGAACCATGGCTCTCTGTAACGAGGGACCCTGTTGGGATTTCATGCTGCCTGTACCGTAAAAACATTGGAGTGGAAAGGTGAGTATCACTCCTTTTTATTTTTTACCATTGTAAGCTATCAAATAAGCATGGCAGCACCTTTAACTGCTTAGCGTAGTTGAGTTGGAAAGCCTTAAGGATGTTCACCTAGATGACCACAGGCCTTTTCGAGCCTAGCGAGTCCTGGCATCTTCTCGGGTTTGTCTTGTACTACTCGAGCCCTGATGAAGTGTATGGCCCAACCTTGACATGAACAAAGCTAGAAGGCAAAGAATGTGGGCCACATCCCGTCCCTATTCCAAAACCAACTGTTTTTGGTGCACCCAAGTCTAAAAACCCAACAAAGTTCCTAGTAGGAGACCTGGGTAAGAGACAGTATAACCCTCATGTCTAACCCAGTACATGTATAGCAATGGATATGATCAGTATCTCTGAGTGGTTACAGATATGATGTACTGTGTTCTCCATTAGGAGGGCTAGTGGTGACTAGGGTCGAGTCTATGATGTGAGGAGGGCAATGGAGATGAATCGGGATTCACAAACTACTTGCGGAAGAAGCAGAGTTTCAGAAGGAAGTGTAATCATCTTGTGGGATACAACGTACCTCAATGTTTCTTAGAGGTCTATGGGCGTTCGCCGGTATGACAGCCCAGGTTCAGCTGCTACCTCTTCAGTTTACACCCCTGGGATCGCCCCCATTTGGACTACTGGTCTTGAAAGGTGGAGAGATGTGAGATTACGTTATGCCCAGGGGTGGGATTCTAATTTTTAACAGGTTCCCTACTCAACGGCGGACACGCGGCGTCACAACACATGTTTACATATACATACACCATATATATGCAACACACATACGCATAAATACACCACAGACATTGTACACATACATAAATACACCACATATACAGTGCACATACCACCCAACTAAGGAGCTAAACTATCAGCGGTACGCAAAGCAATGGACGTGAATCTCCAGCTGCCCTGCCACCGCCAGAGCATCGGATCAGGACTCAGCTGGTAACGCAGTTCTCCGATCCAGATCTGGAGAACTGGAGGCAACTGGTAGAACCCCATGCCTGGTTATGCCCACTTAAATGGGGCTCTCTGAAGCCGATAATGGAGGGACCCTGGCACCTTTGCCGTGACTGTCGTTGAGGTGACCATGGTATGCGCCAACGTGACAGGGCGCATTCGTGATGCAGTTGTACTAGAAATCATTTAATAACAGCCAATGAGCAATTAGCGTTCAGTAAAACACGCTCGTGATTGGTTGCTATGGTTATATGTAGATTTATTTATTTTTCCGCTAATTTGCATTGTTAGGCAATAGATCCTAGTCAGTAGTACAAGGCGGTAATGGTATACAGAAGATAAATATAGTGTTTGTGTTTTTCTAATTAGCAGACACTTTGGAGAGTGTGAAACGCGTGCAGTTTCTTTCTCTCCCTTATCCTGAGCCGTGTCTTATGTTAAAGAAATCATTACAAAGGGCTGCTGAATATGTATCAGTTTTCACCTTTGTTTAATCAAATAGAAGAAAAGTGCCGCCGGGTTACATCTCGATTCGTTTTGCCCCGGCAGTTGTGAAAGTTGTTAAAAGTTTTGGAATACTTAGTGTTGAACTATTTGAGATCCCTGTTAATTTCTGCCGATCTTCCAGGAGCCGCCGTTGAGGAGGGCGGTCTGTGCGGCTTGTGGTGCATGGGGCGTGAATATATGTATAGTGCTGTACCTAGAACCTCCTGGCATTAGAAAGGCAGGCCAACTGGATGCACTTTATGTGAATTACTTCCTAGTCTTTGTCATAGATAAACAGATGCACATGTGCATAGCTATGTAGATAGACAGGTGGCCATGCAGATATAGGGATATATTAGGGATCTCTTACAAAGACAGAGAATCCGCACATACAAGAAGAAGGATGGAGACAGCAGGTCCTTTTGTTGGAGTTTATTCCAGATGCACTGTTTCGGCCTTTGTTGAGGCGAAACGTTGCATCTGGAGTAAACTCCAACAAAAGGACCTGCTGTCTCTATCCGTCTTCTTGTATATGCAGATTATCCGATCTGCACGGGGAAGCTTACCACATTCGCTGGAGACAATATCGAAATGGGTGTGCTGTCCGCCCCTCTTCTTTTTACACAGAACAATAGATTATTGGGAACAAACGAAAAGTTTGCGATAACTGTCTGATCTTCACTGGAGACGAGGGCTGCATTTACCGGCGGCAATCACCTCCACTGTATGGGATCAAGTGATCCCTAGAACCTGTCCCCATAGAAAATCATTATTCTTGGGGCGGCAAAGGAGCAATGATTTTTGGTGCCGAACGAGCGCTTGCTCATACATATGGTATTTATACAAACGCTCATCCTCAATAATCTGCCTGGTAATCGGACCTTCTAAAAGGATAGATATATAAAGAGATATGATATGAGACAGATAGATAGTAGATAGAGAAATAGATAGATCTGAGATACAGTAGATTGATATAGAGAGATAGATTATATCTATGTTTCAATATCTATATAAAAATTCCAGTAGATATCTGATCATAAACATCACATTTTACATCCATTGATGTGCATTGTGCCGATACTTATAGTCATATTATGGATCTGTGTTGTATCGATCCGTCAGATGGAGCCTATAGACTGCTCCGGGCCCGTACTGTACCAGTAATTTTATATGGTGGCACACTTGAGATTTTCTCAGTGTTATGTTCCATCCAATGGTGATGCCAGGGAAGAAGAAAGGCACCATATGGCAGCACTCGGAGTGCCTACCGCTCCATAATACAGAAGAGTAGGGACTCTGTGCCGCTGCACATTCTGACTGAGATACTTTCTAACACTGCTTGCTGCTGAACAGTCATAACAGAAATCACAGTGGCACCATTAGGTGCAGTCATTCAGGAGCCGGCCCGGCTATTACACAACTCTTAATTCTAGCTGTGTTCAGATTTAATACCCCTTAATGCTGCAGACAGCTCTGGCTTTCACGCCCAAGAGACAGCGTTACGACAGAATTTTTTTTTACTATGATCTCCAAAAATAACCTAGGGCTTCTCTCAACCTTTGATGTGTTACTTGTAGTAAGGCTAGCAACATGTAGCCTGGAATAGGTTGTCTTGAAGATGGCATGTATAACTGGTACTTTGCCATACTCAGAATTGGACAATTTAAAGGGGTTATCCAACCCCTATAATGACCCCCCCAATGCCCGAGCCCCTCATATAGATTATACTTACCTGGCACCCGTGTCGCTGCATCTCCCCTAGCGTCAATTCGATGCTAGGGAGGCTCGTCCCCGCCACGGCCTGCTATTGTGCATATGTAGATTTCACATATGAGCACAGAGGACAGTAACAAGACGCAAGTATAAGAGCTGAAGCATGATCTGTTCACACTAGGGTCATGGCTTCCAGTGGTATTCAGTCTTTGCAATCTCCTTTGCCAATCACAGCCGAGAAAAGAAAAAATTGAAGGGGTGCTGTAGTCATGTAAAATCTGCCCAGAGTATTCCAAATGCAGGATATTTTTGCCTTATATACATGGTTTCCATGTCAACACTTTCTTTCTACTGTTCTCAGCATCACTGCTTTCTGGCAGCACGTTTACATGCAGAACTTCCTGTTTCCATCAGCTTTTTGCTGGGTTTGCTAACCATGCTTTGCTCTGTAATGTTTCACAGGGCTTGCTCCGCCTAACTAACATGGAGAAGGGAAGTGTAGAAGTGATTACTGCAGAGGGAACAGTGTAGCAAGCCTTGAGAAACAGTACAGAGTAAAGCAAACCCAGCAGGAAGCAGATAACAACAGGAAGTTCTGCATGTAAACTTCCTGCCAGGATGCAGTGATGCTGAGAACAGGAGAAGGAAAGTGCTGACATGAAAAAAGACATAGTTGGCAAAAATATGCAGCGTTTGGGGTAATGAGGGGGAAAAAAAATCATTACACTGGGGAACCCCTTTAAGATTGCCATTTTATTAAATTATTGAACCTTTGCAGATTACAACCATTTAGTCGTGACTAAACATCTACTTTCCATTTTTCGGAAACAAATGGAGGAGTGATATGATTTCATTTATCCTTCTTCTTGGACTAAACACATTGATACTGTTGGTATAAAGTCTTTAGGGCATTGATGAGGATGGTGCATCTGAAATGAGTGTTAACAGCTTGTCCTCGGCATGTGGCCAATCGATCAGGGTGCCGGCTAATATCAGACCTGTGTTTCTCCACTTTATATAAGGGGAACGAGAAGTTATAAGGGCTCTCGGGCATGTGTAATTACATCGGCCAGGGGCTGCGATGTGAAGCTAGCTAATTAGCTCCTGGTAACTATGTAAATGGAAATTCACTATTAAAAGTTCAATCCCGTCTTCTAAGCATGACTAATTTTTAGAAAATTATATTTTTTTGTATATGTTCATTTGATTTCCAGGTGCGGAGGATTTTAATGTATGTTGGATTCTGAGACTTTTTAACAAGGAGAATGAGACTGGTGATATCAGGCTCTTTTAGCTCATCCCACATGCCTTTACAAAATGGGAAATATTTCATCTTTCTTTTACCGAACTGGTTGTAGGAAACACAAACGTCAATGAAAAATGTCCTTGCATGCTCAAAGGTAGTAAAGTGATGTCGTGCTTGCACACAGTTCCTGAGATTTAAGCCAGTCCATTTTTATTTCTTCATTTGCAGGTTTTACAAGATGCAGCTCAGTGTCGGGTATAGATCTGACTCATCTCTTCCATTCACAAATCCATAACTGTGTGGGCATCATTGAAATGTGTTGACATCTTAAGCCTGTGTCGTGTTCGAACGAGATGTTTTTTTAAAAAAAACAACGAGCTCAAGGAGATTAGAATAAAAATTAAGTAAAAAATGCCTTCATCTGGCCTGCGTTGATGAACGAGGTGGCAGGATAGTAGCCTCGAGGGGTGTCCAGGGGGAATAAAGCCAAAAAGAAAACACTGGGGCTGATTTACTAAGCAGATGTGCCATGGTTATGGTGCAAATAGTGCAAAAACACTGTGATACAGGCCATGTTTTAGACACGTTTTTACACCTAACGAAACAGTTTTGTAAAACGTCAAAAAAAGGAGTTCTAAAAGACACCAGATTTAATAAGGGTGTGGGCCACAGTATTGGTTCATGTAAGCCAACAAAGTGGTGGCGTAAAGAGAAAAGTATGCACCAAATCTGTCACACAGTGTGTGCCGCTTTGAAAAATTTGGCTCTCCTCCTGCCTGTCTGGAATATTTTTTTCTAAATTCAATCTGCCTCATTGTGTTTTGAGTGAACTATGGTCATTTATTAAGGATTTGTTTTGTAGTTCACCTTGCAAAATGTATTTAATGGTTGATGAACCTCATACCGCACACACACCCATACTTGCTAAAAACTTATACTGGGATAGTTTCTACCTCCCCCTCCATCCTGGCTTCAGAACAGGGATAACCTTCGTAAGCCGCAGTGCCATGGGCCCTCTGGAATTTTAGCCCTCTGGCTAGGGTGGGCGTAGCCTTGGCATAATTATGACTTCGTAGGTGTAAAATAAGAAGAAGAAAAAAAATCGTAAAAAGTTTCTTTGTAAGTGCCAAAGACAATAGTATCAAGAGCACTTCGATGAGATATGTTGGGAGACAGGACTCTGCAGAAGCCAAAATGGGTATTCACTGCCTGGAGGAAAGGTCAACCAGAAGGGTGAAACTCTATCACAGGGCTATACTGTATGGAGGAAAGTACCCTGCTCAGTTTGGCAGGGAAAGCAAAAGGTCAGAACTGGCTTCACCCAAAGTTTGTAACCTGACAGGAGTTTAATAAACTTTATGCCAAAATGTATATTCATTTTTGAGTAGTGTCGAAAACGAAGACCATTCTAGCCTTGAATGTGTTGTGTCCAAAATGTGCTTCTCAGTTGCTGTAAAGTTGGCTATTTGGTAGGTGTCTGGTAGACACGGGCTTACTTTTCCTTTTATGTGACCCTAGGAATTTAATCTACTATATGAAGAAGCCAAATACTATCAACTCCATCCGATGGTGAAGGAACTCGAGAGGTGGAAACAAGACAAGGAGCATCGGAAGCATTTCCAGCCATGTGACTGTCTAGTGGTGCGGGTGACTCCAGATCTTGGAGAGAGGATTGCACTGAGTGGGGAGAAAGCGTTAATAGAGGAGATTTTTCCTGAGACTGGAGATGTCATGTGTAACTCTGTAAATGCTGGATGGAACCAAGACCCAACTCACGTCATCAGGTTTCCACTTAATGGCTACTGCAGATTAAACTCTGTGCAGGTAAGCTATAGCGATGGGAACCTCTTACATGCGTTCTCGTATTATCACCATTTCCTGATACAGCGCTTTATTATTTGTGTATGTGGAATCTATTCAAGGGGTTGTTGAGTTAAATTTTTTAGGTAAAGGGTGGAATGTTAAAAAAAATAAAATAAAAGCACTAGTCACCTTTCTGACCCCTCGTTGCTGCCGTTCCTATCTCCGGCTCAGTCTAGTGATTGGCTGCGCAGACATCTTTTGGCTTTTCCTGTGTGTTGAGCGCACCAGAGAGAGGAGATCAGCAGGAAACAGCTCGGGTCCAGAACAGTGAGATGGGCAGTGACAGCCCAGTCTTGGTCGCTATGATGCTGCCTTTTTTTTTTAAATAGTTTTTTTTTTCACCTGTATTACAAGAGACATAACTTTTTCAGTTTTTCATCTAAGTAGCTGTAGCAGATGAGTGGTATTTTCAGTGTCACCTATCTGCAGTAATTATCACTCATTGATTAACTTTTATTAACTTCTTTTTGATGGGGAAAAAAAAAACAGCGATTCAGTCAGTACGATTGCAGCGATACCAAACATGTCTAGGTTTTTATTATGTTTTACTACTTCGGCACAATAATAGCACATTTCACGGGACAATAAAAAAAAGGTTTTTATCTCACTGCATTTTAAGAGCTATAACTTTTTGATTTTTCCATCGACTGAACCGTATTTGGGCTTTTTTTTTGTGGAACAAGTCAGGTTTTTGATAAAACCATTTTTGGGTATATATAACTTTTCTTGATAGAATTTCGACATAACTTTTTGCATTATTTTTATGCCATTCACCATGTTAACTGTATTATATATGTCATTATAATTCCAAAAGAGAAAAAAGACAGCACTCCAATTATATATATATATATATAGAGTGGATATAAAAAGTCTACACACCCCTGTTAAAATGTCAGGTTTCTGTGCTGTAAAAAAATGAGACAAAGATAAATAATTTCAGAACTTTTTCCACCTTTAATGTAACCTATAAACTGTACAACTCAATTGAAAAACAAACTGAAATCTTTTAGGTGGAGGGAAGAAAACAAAAACAAAAAATGAAAATAATGTGGTTGCATAAGTGTGCACACCCTCTTATAACTGGGGATGTAGCTGTGTTCAGAATTGAGCAATCACATTCAAAATTATGTTAAATAGGAGTCAGCATACACCGGCCATCATTTAAAGTGTCTCTGATAAACCCCAAATAAAGTTCAGCTGCTCTAGTTGGTCTTTCCTGAAATTTTCTTAGTCGCATCCCACAGCAAAAGCCATGGTCCACAGAGAGCTTCCAAAGCATCAGAGGGATCTCATTGTTAAACTGTATGACTCAGGAGAAGGGTACAAAAGAATTTCCAAGGCTTTAGATCTACCATGGAACACAGTGAAGACAGTCATCATCATCAAGTGGAGAAAATATAGTGACATTACCAAGAACTGGATGTCCCTCCAAAACTGATGAAAAGACGAGAAGGAAACTGGTCTGGGAGGCTACCAAGAGGCCTACAGCAACATTACAGGAGCTGCAGGAATATCTGGCAAGTACTGGCCGTGTGGTACATGTGACAACAATCTCCCGTATTCTTCATATGTCTGGGCTATGGGGTTAGAGTGGCAAGACGAAAGCCCTTTCTTACAAAGAAAAACATCCAAGCCAGGCTACATTTTGCAAAAACACATCTGAAGTCTCCCAAAAGCATGTGGGAAAAGGTGTTATGGTCTGATGAAACCAAGGTTGAACTTTTTGGCCATAATTCCCAAAAATATGTTTGGCGCTAAAAACAACACTGCACATCACCAAAAGAACCCCATCCCCACAGTGAAGCATGGTGGTGGCAGCATCATGCCAAGGGGCTGTTCTTCTTCAGCTGGAACTGGGGCCTTAGTTAAGCTAGAGGGAATTATGAACAGTACCAAATACCAGTCAATATTGGCCCAAAACCTTCAGGCTTCTGCTAGAAAGCTGAACATGAAGAGAAACTGCATCTTTCAGCATGACAACGACCCAAAGCATACATCCAAATCAACCAAGGAATGGCTTCACCAGAAGAAGATGAAGTTTTGGAATGGCCCAGCCAGAGCCCAGACCTGAATCCGATAGAAAATCTGTGGGGTGATCTGAAGAGGGCTGTGCCCAGGAGATGCCCTCACAATCTGACAGACTTGGATTTTTTTTGCAAAGAAGAGTGGGCAAATCTTGCCAAGTCAAAATGTGCCATGCTGATAGACTCATACCCAAAAAGACTGAGTGCTGTAAGAAAATCAACAGGTGCTTCAGCAAAGTATTAGTGTAAGGGTGCGCACACTTATGCAACCATATTATTATTTTTATATTTTTTTCTTCCCTCTACCTAAAAGATTTCAGTTTGTTTTTCAATTGAGTTGTACAGTTTATAGGTCACATTAAGGCCTCATGCACACGACCGTTGTTGTGTTCCGTTCCGCAAAATGGGGTGTTCCGTGATCCGTTTTTGTTTCAGTGTGTCTTCCTTTATTTTTGGAGGACCACCAGACATTAAGGAAAGTAAAAAAAGTCTAAGACAGGTTTGCTATGCAAATGATAGGAAAAAAAACGGACGCGGACGACAATCTTGTGTGCCTCCGCGTTTTTTAGCGGTCCCATTGACTTGAATGGGTCCGCGAACCGTTTTCCGCAAAGATAATAGGACAGGTTATATTTTTTGGGTGGACTGGAACCACGAATCACGGACGCAGATGGCAAACTGTGCATTAGCCGAGTTTTCAACGGGCCCATTGAAAGTCAATGGGTCCGCAGAAAATCACGAAAAACGGCACAACGGACACGGAATAAAACAACGGTCGTGTGCATGAGGCCTAAAAGGTGGAAAAAGTTCTGAAATGATTTATCTTTGTCTCATTTTTTTTTTACATCACAGAAACCTGACATTTTAACAGGGGTGTGTAGACTTTTTATACCCACTGTATATAGGGCATTTTTCTTAGTTTTTTTTTTTTACACTTAATTTTTTTTAGGGAGCTTCACAATGCAATCCCTTGATGCTTTTATAATGTTTGGCATAATCACTATACCAAAGCATTAATGCCTGTCAGTAAGAATCAATTAGGATATGCCTAATAGACATGCAGCCATGGCAGGCCGGAGGGGCCTTAGTTAGGCTTCGGGTTGCCATAGCAACCACCGGCTCCTCTGCATATGCGTCTCAGGATGGGTGGTGCGATGGGTGACAAAAAGGAGCCTCCTCCCTCTGCTTAACTGCCCATCAATGGATGCAGCTCTGCATCCATTTAGGATAAGGTACCGCTACTATGGAGCCCCCGATTACATCCAAATTTGGGAAGGGGTTAATGTAAGGTATATTCTTTTATTTAAAGGTCCTATTTTTGCACTAAATATACTCCTATAGCAGATTAATTATCGTGACAGATTCTTAGATTAAAAACATAAAATCCCCCAAACGACAACACTTGATTTACACGGGCTTGGTTTCCACTCTTCTGCACGCCCATTCTGAGGTCACCCTAGGTGTCATCTAATTTACTCCCTAGGTATATACATAACATATAGGGCATTTCAGCAGTGTGCAGAGAACTTATACAGGTAAATATCTAGCTTGACTGAATGCGATCAGCCTCCCATACGCCCAATTACCCAAAAAAGATATTATAAAAAAAATGTTCTGCCATTTCAGAGAATGCAACAATGTATTAATGCATAATTTATGTCTTGCTCATAATTAAATGATGGAGCCTGCGGTATGGACTGTAAAAAAAAAAAAATTGATCTGCTATGTTTTTTTTTTTTTTTTTCTCCAAAAGGAAAAGTTCCTCTAAAAAGTGCCCATGGGCTGTTAACAAGTGTGTGTTCCTTACATAGCTTATGGTACTTCAATAGGAATCATCCAGAAAAATAAGCACCAGATTTTAAGCTGCCAGCCAGGTGTATGTACGACAGGAACATAGCGAGAGGTTTCTCTGCGAGGACGCCTCTCTGCTGTGCTTTATGCACAAGAATTAAGTGGTGGCATCCGAGTAACATTGGATCATCTCACAGGACGACCAATGTGCTGCATCCATTACTGTCAAGTGTGCTCAAGGCCTTAGGCTACTTTCACACTTGCGGCAGAGGATTCCAGCAGGCAGTTCCGTCAAAATGTATGCCAACTGATGGCATTTCAGGATCCTGATCCGTCTTGTCTTACAAATGCATGGAAATGCCGGATTCGTCTTTCTGTTGTCATCTGGAAAAACGGATCCGGCATTTATTTTTTTTACATTTTTTGGGGTGTGCGGATCCGGCACTAATACATTCCTATGGAAAAAAGTCAAGCAATCAGGCAAGTGTTCAGTTTTTTTGGCCAGAGATAAAACCGTAGCATGCTGCGGTTTTATCTCTGTCCTGATCAGTCAAAAAGACTGAACTGAAGACATCCTGATGCATTCTGAACGGATTGCTCTCCATTCAGAATGCATGGGGATAAAACTGATCAGTTATTTTCCGGTATTGAGCCCCTAGGATGGAACTCAATACCGGAAAAGAAAAACGCAAGTGTGAAAGTACCCTAAAAGGGGTTATCCAACGTCTCCAACAGCCCCCCCCATGTTCCGGGTCCCTCACAGGTAATATACTTACCCCGCTATCTGCGACGCTCCTGGTCCCTGCACCGTCGCTACTGCTTCTCCCTGTACACGGATGAAAACATCCGGTGTCGGGGGGGAGCAGCCAATGGCAGAAGGGGACCAGGAGCGGCGCAGTGAGCGGGTAAGTATATTACCTGTGAGGGGCCCGGCACATGGGGGGGCTGTTGGAAACGTTGGATAACCCCTTTAAAGGGGACATGTAATCTCTCCTGACTAACCTCTTGCATTCCCCAGGTGACAACAATTCTTGAGCACCAATTCTTATGACTATATGTTGTGCCATTCCTTTATTATTCCTTCTAGAAATTATCAGTGAACTACTAGCAGTTTGCCGTAATGGTCCAGATGGGTGTTACCAGTTAGGGCTGTTTCCCTGCATAGTCTGACACTGGTAGCACTGATAGGATAGTGTCAGGCTGTGCAGGAACCCCCCCAGTTGGTAACACCCATCTGGACCTTCTGCTGGCAATTCATTCATAACTTCTAGCAGGAATAATAAATGATGGGAACAACATAGAGTCATAAGAATAGACGCTACAGAACTAGGGGGATACAAGTAGTTGCTAAAGTAGGTATGTCAGGAAAGATTACAGGTGTTTTTTAAGCTTGCCATTCATATTAGATATAGGTCGGCTGAGCCCAGAGATTTCTGTGGGATCGGCCAACATCTGTTCTGTATGGGGGGGGGCCTCCCTGTCGGGGTCCGGTGCTACTGCTGCCTAAAATGACGAGATATATGGAGCGGCTCTTATCAGCAGTTCTAGAGAGGAGTGCCAAGTGGAGATCCATCTTCCGTTCCGTGGCCCCGCAAAAATATACAGCATGTCCTATTCTTGTCCACAGCCACGGTCAAGAATAGGAAAAATGCGGAACGCATATGGCTGGTGTCCGTGACTGCAAAACAGTTGCGGACGTGTGAATGGACCCGAAAGGAATTTTGTAGACATGCGTCATACCATCTAAAATGACTTGAAAGTGTTCTACAAGGGGAATTATGCACAGGATAGGTGATCCCTGGAGCCTCACTGCTGGGACCCCCTCAATCACTAGAACAGGTTTCCCAAGCATCTGCCCAATGCTGCTTCATTCAATATCTATGGGGCAGCAGAGCGCAACACTTTGGTGTTTCTGTTGACCCACGACATTGAAAGGAGCAGCAGTGCACCTTTTGTGACTACTTTAAAACTACTCACCAAAGGGGGCTTGGATCCCTTCCTCTCTTCATTGGTCTTCCAGTCTCTGTCTGTCAATTTCTGCAAGGACAGAGTCACATGCACTGCTGCATCCAGTGACTGGCTTCAGTGGTGACGTGTCCCCAAGCGGCATGTGACCCAACACTGGCTGCAGTGGTGCACGTGACCCCATCCGTCTCGAAATTAACAGATCGGAACCGGAAGACCAACAAAGAGGGCCAGGGAGACAGAATTGAGCAGGGAGAGGAAGGCGGGCATGGATTTCACCACAGGTATTCCAGGCTGTTCTGCAAATAAAAAACTGGATAGCCCTTCTAATTCCAAAGTAATGTCTCCTAATATCCTTCTTGGCCATAGGTACATGCTGCCGTGGAGCGAGTGTTTAACAATGCCATCACCACCTAGAATTACAGCTGATAACATATGTCTTTTCAGCCTGCCAACTTTCTTTCTGAAAATGTGATAAAATTACAAATTTGGCCATTATTAAGAGCGATATTTCACCAGGTGCAGTTATGGGATTTTCCAGTGTTTAGCTTAATAAGGCTCAGAGGGTTTACATTATGGCGTGGTTTTCCACTAGCGATCTATCATGACCTTACGACAAAAATCATCCATTTTGACAGATGTGAAAATGGCCCCGTGGGATGAATCTGGTTTTGTAAAAATAATATAATTTGGTATAGAAGGGCCCGGCCTCCTCTGCATTATGACGTTTTTATTAGCTACACTGCGCTCATAAGACCAACAGTATTTTCTTTCTAATAACCCTCGTTCCAAAATCATTTGCATTCATTTTTTTTTTTACTGGACTATCAATCAGTGCTGTCTATATAGCTTCTCTTTTATTTTCAGTTAATTATCTACTGTAATGCTCAATGTCTGCTTGTTTTGCCTCCATTACTTTACTGTCCCCTGTCACATTGCAGCCTCCAAGCATAATCACCTTAGTAGATTGTTGGCCACCCCCAGAAGATCAGCACAGTACTCTCCTTAAATACTTAGTGCTGCTGGATACACTGCTCTTGCTGGTCTCAATTCCTCCCTCACATCATAAATGGACAGGTCACCACCTCGCTCAACATCTACATATCCTCAAACACTCTGTGCTTCTGGTTGACCACTCTCCTTCCATTATTGATCAGCGACCACCTACTCGTCTCCATTCCCTTTTTTACATCATGGCACTATCCTCACTAACACAATAACATGAGTGATCAAGTCACTTACATTAGCCCAACAAATCAAACCCCATTTATAGTCTGCCATTTATGGTTTCAGTGAGGGCCTAGTGGCTCAGGTGTTGTGCTGGAGCCATGTCTTCTAATCCGGCCAACAGCAACATCTGCATGGAGTTTGTATGATCTCCCCGTGTTTGCCCCAGGTACTACGGTTTCCTCCGTCTCTCCAGAAATATACTGGTAGATAACTTGGCCCTAGTATTTGTCTGACATAATGAAATTAGATTTGGAACTGATGTGTAGGATGACAATCTCTGTACAGCGCTGGGGAATATGTTGGTGTTATATAAGATAGCATTGAGATATAGTACAGGAACCATGTAGGTCATACTGTATGTGGAGGTTAATGCCGGAGCAGCTACATGTGTGTCCCGTTAATTTTGTTTTATTAATAGGGAAACGAGTAACATGCTTTTCCTGAAAATAGGAATACTTAGAATTCCTAACCTTCCATCGTACAATTCAGCAATTGACTTTTCTCCAGTAGTTGATTATTGTGCTGCCATCCTGAAATACTGTGTATTTGAAAAAGTCTTCACTTTTTTACATTTTATGTTGCGAAAACAAAAATTTTAAGTTTTTCCCATCATTTTGCACTCTGTCCTTAATAATGAAAACGTGATAACAAAATTTCAGAAAACGTTTGCAAATTTAATAAAAAGGAAAACTAAAAACTAAAATATCTCATGGACGTAGGTATTCACACCCTTTCCTATGGCACTTAAAAATTTAGCTCTGGGGCCTCGCATTTCTCTTGATCACCTTTGACATGTTTCTACACCTTGATTGGAGTCCACCTGGGGTAAATTAAGGTGATTGGACATGATTTGTAAAGACACAGCCCTGTCTATTTAAGGTTTCACAGCTGGCAGTTGAGAAGGAAAGAGCTGCCTATAGAGCTCAGAGACAGGATTGTGTGGAGGCACTGATCTGGAGAAGGGTACAAAAACATTCTGCTGCATTGAAGGTTCCCAGTGGCCTCCATAATTCTTAAATGTAAGAACTTTGGGACAACCAGGACTCTTCCCAGAGCTGGCCCCACACCAAACTAAGTAATCTGGGAGAAGGGCCTTGGTAAGAGAGATATGACAAAGAACCCAATGGTCCCTCTGGCTGAGCTTCTAAGATCCTGTGTGCAGATGGGAGAAACTTCTCAAGGATCAACCATCACTGCAGCCTCCACCAATCTGGGCTTTATGGCGGAGTGGCCAGAAAGAAGCCTCTCCTCAATAAAAGACACATGAAAGCTGCCTGGGGTTTGTAAGGCCTCTCAGACTGTGAGAAACAGGATTCTCCGATCTGATGAAACCAAGATTGAACTTTTTGTCCTCAATTCTAAGCGTTATGTCTAAGGGAAACCAGCTCAGTAGCATCCCTACAGTAAAGCATGGTGCTGGCAGCATCTTGCTGGGGGACAGGGAGACTGGTCAGGGTGGAAGGAAAGCTGAATGGAGCTAAGTACAGAGATATTATTAATGAAAACCTGATCTATTGCACTCTGAACCTTAAAATGGGCTGAAGTGTCACCTTCCAACAAGACAGTGACCCTAAGCACACAACCAAAACATCACAGGAACAGCTTAGGGACAACTCTGTGAATGTCCTTGAGCAGTCCATCCAGAGCCCTGACTTGAACCCAATCAAACATCTCTGTCCACCGGCGCCCCCCACTCCCCCATCCAACCTGACAAAGCTGGAGAGGATCTGCAGATAATTGGCAGAAAATCCCCAAATCCAGGGTGAAAACTTTGTAGCATCATACCCAAGAAGACTGGAGGCTGTAATAGCTGCCAAAATTTCTACACCTAAGTCCTGAGTAAAGGGCAAGATTTTCGTTTTTCCTTTTCAATAAATTAGCAAAGATTATGAACATTCTGTTTTCACTTTCTCATTGAGTATTGGTATTGAGTGCAGAATGGGGGAAACTGGATTATTTATTTTTTGTTGTTAGCACAACATAACATAAAATGTGAAAAAGGTGAAAGGGTCTGAAGACTTTCCGAATGCATTGTATTTGCTTCCCTATGAATTCTACAGTATGATGAGAGAATCTTTCTAAAAACTTTTCTCTTGTCTCTACAGGTTCTTGAAAGACTCTTTCAGAAAGGATTTCACGTTGCAGCCTCTTGTGGGGGTGGAGTTGACTCCTCACAGTTTAGTGAATATGTACTGTGCCGAGAGGATAGAAGGGTGCAGCCGAACACAATGAGGATAAAACAGGAGCCTCTGGACTGATGTTTCCTGAAATTCCCTCCTCACCATTGAAGTGTTCACTAGTCCTTGATGTGAAGAACCTCAGGACCTGCAAACCAGTATTATTAGACTTCATATGACTTTTTGTTGCCAGTTTGTGATACTTTTGAAAGGTAACTTTTGACTTAGCCAAGTAAGCAGCCCAGTTCTCTCAACGGCCCTCGCCAATGCAAGTTCATCTCAACAGCTGTGCTGTAAAAAATCCCAACCTCAGTAACGTGGACCTGTTTGCCTATTTTCGGATCGCTGCAATACAACCAAGTGGCCAATCAAAAATGAACGCAAAAACATTCGGCTGGTATAGTCCAATGAACACATCCCCGATAATGAAGATATCACAGACACGTGGAATAAACTGCATTGTCTTTTTATAGATTTTATGTGTCATGCAGATTGCTCGTCGCAATCATCTGATTATTCGAACGTCTGTTCCCTTCAAATGAGAAAAGGGATTACTTTTATAGCCTCTCAGATGGATAATGTGGATATATGGGACTGAGCAACAATAAAATGTTTGATAAATGTAAAACTGAAGACCAGCCAGAAGCCGGCACAGAGTCCGTTGTGGAATTTCGAGATGTCCTAAAAAATATAGAATTTTGGATTTTAGGCAGAGGTTTTACTAGAAGATATAATTGTCGTCCATTCTTGGGGGGGGGGGGGGGGGGGGAGGTGTTCTTGCTTTCTTGTGCTTTTATAAACACGTGAAAGGTGAAATAGAAGAGAATGATTCTGTATTGTAAAAGCAGGAGAAGACCAAATATCACAATCCAGAGTGTATGAGCCATGCCCTACCCATATGGAAGGAAATGACAGTATGTAGAATTGATGGGGTGGGTTATACACCGAGGTGGCATATGGGATATGAATTTATTAATATATGAGCTGACATACCGTATACGTTTTCTAATCCAAAATAGAAGAGTGGTAAAGTGAAAAATTCCCTTTTCCATTATGATTTTTAATTGTTAAAAGGAATGCTAAACATAGAAAGGACACAAAAAAAGAAAAGAAATGTAATTGTGCCCATAATCTCCTCCTCTCCTTTGATTCTATTTACGAAATGAGATCATCCATGTCCCCCCACCACCTCCTTCTCACCTGTTTGTGGCTGCAGCAGGAGCCTCTCCCATTGTCCTGTTTGCAGTAGAACAAAAAGATGATTAAGCCCAACCCTGTTGGATAAGCACCACCTCCGCGGGTCTCCTGCTGAGACTTACCTCTGTGTTCTTTGCAGGATTTCTACAAGATTGGATCAGGAATATGCAATAAATCCTGCAAATTAACAGACGGGGGAGGGCAAATTTATCTCCGGTTTACTTGTATGGTTTATTTCTAGGCTTAGTGTTCCTTCGAATATTAACATCATATGCACGTCCATTATGTATACATGTTTGTCAAGACATATCGCTTTAAAATGGTCTATCTTCAAAATGCCTGGATAAAGTAAGGTTAATAAGCTCAATAGTACTCAGTCAGCTGCCTCTTGAAAGTTGGGGGTGGTAAAACAGTCCACGTGCGTATATAGTGGATTTTCCTCCCGGATATTTCTCAATCAGTAATAGAATTAGGCAGCTCTTAGTTTTGGAGTCCACACTCCTAGTGGTTACCCGAAGTAGGTCAAGTGATTGGTCTTGATATTTTTCGCTAAGCAGGGGAAATAAAATACATATGCATATAATAAATGCTTAAACAGCACTTTTGGTTACTTTTGGTGCAAGCACTAATGTTAATACGGATTTACAGGACTTTTTGTCCGGGTGATTGTTGTCTTTTAAGGAATCCTTGCCAAGCAATGAATTCCATCTTTTACAGCCCATTTATATTTCCCGTTAAACAGGCGTATTCATTTTGCTGCGTCTTTTTGTGATTCTGCTTCAAGTCTAATGGCATATGGTGGTAGTTGTCACTTCTGAGCAGATATAAATACTGTAGATCCCTGCTATATCTTCTGTGTGGCAGGTGATTTGGTACCAGTCAATGGTACATTTTGCCCTTATCACTCGACTCACCCCCTTTAATGTATGATGACTATGGACTTCTGGCTGCCTCTTTAGTAACACCTAGATACTAACGTTAGGGATTGTCCAATGGATTAAGAAGGGTTACAATGTATCAGAGAAGTGAAGGATTTAGAGTATCCAGCCATGCAAAGGGTTAAACACACATACATATATTGGGCCGTTAATGCTATATTAACTATATAGATGGCCTCAGGTAACAAACGTTTCTAAAAGAAAGAGAAAAAAATAAAATCTTTAGCATTTTTATATCTGTACGAGTCCCGGTGCTGCATTCAGATTTGTATATAAATTATATGTAGAATTGTGTATTATACATTATTGTAAAAAACAAAACAAAAAAAAAACTATTGTCATGTACTTGTGTATACATATTTCTAATATAGTAATTCATGCCATAAACATTTCTGTATAGTAAATGATAAAAAAAAAAAACAACTAAAAGCTTTCATTTGTTTTATATTCTTTTTTGTGACCTGTAAAGCAGACGGCAGCTTCCTGCGGACGCACGGCTCATAATACAGCAAATATTCTCATGCTGTAGAATTGGAGGTTATACATGTGCGGTATAGATAAGGCTGGGTACACATTGCATTTTTAGCCCTCCACTGGGAATTTTGTGAGACGGATACGTTTACATGCCCCACTAATGGTATCATAGCACGATGGGTACATTCACTTGAATGGGTCAAGCAGAGTTTCAGGATTGGTCTGACCTGCTTTCTGCTTGTTTCCGTCATTTTCACCAGAAAGAATAGCGTGGTAGACTGCACTATTCATACTTATACCCCCTGACGGAAAGCCCAGCACAGGGCTAAAATACTATGTGAACCCAGCCCTAGCCTGCAAACAAACGTGCACATTCCGGGCTATGTCCATAAGGCCTCCTGCACACGACCGTAGATGTGCAGTTGCCGTATTGCGGAACCACAATACACGGGCACGGTTCCGTGTGCATTCCGCAACACGGATGCGGACCCTCTAACTTCAATGGCTCCGCAAATCCGGAGATGCGGAACGGAACCCTATGGACGTACTACGGAGTGCTTTTGTGGGATTTTGTCCCGTAGATAGAACATGTCCTATCTTTTTGCTGAACGGTCGGATCCACTGCGGCTGCCCCACTGTTGGTGTTCGTGCATTGCGGCCCGCAGCACAGCCACTGGGGCGCACACGTTCATGTGCAGGAGGCGTAAAGAGTGGAAATTCCAGTAAAAGCCATGTCTGTTTCATTAGTTGAAAATTTTGTTACAGATTTGCCATAGATTTCACCCTATGCATTGCACAAGGTGAAATCCGCTAGAGAGTTTGGATTTTCAATCTGCAGCGTGTCAGTGTGTGGATGAGATTTCATCAGATCTGTAATATGGTGCCTGCAATTCTGCAATTGCAATGACCTGTAAGAAGAGATGAGCGAATCCTTTTATCCGATTCACCAATTTGCATATTCACCTGTCAAGAGAACACAGTGAGAGAATCATTTCTCCTTTACAGGTGTTCTCCCACGAAAAATATTATACATTATTCAAACCAGGATCTGAATACTTTTGTAATTGCCTGTAATTAAAATTTTAGTATAGCCCCTGTGTTCTTCAATTAAATCTATCTGTATAGCGCCACCTGCTGTTTGTTGTTTTTCTCATTTCTCTGTCCACCTCACTGGTATAGAATATCCATTTTTAATACTCTTTTAAGAACTTTTGATTTAATAGATGGGGATCCCCCATAACATCCTACTCTATTAGCCTTAACTGAGAGAGGCTATGAAAAAGTCTATCAATCTGGAGGACCCAGCACATCTGTATATCACAGGCACAGCTCACAGATTTGAATGTGAACTGTGTAACACTTTAAGTGTCACTGTCCATTCTTTTTTTTAATTTATTTTTTGTATTGCATAGGGGCAGTGATACTGACTATTTTTGTAATATACTTTAATTACTGAAATCGTACATTTCTATTCGAAAAATAGTTCTAGAGTTGCCAATTTTGAGCCTTAGCAACGCTCCTCTGTCTTCTGTTTACATAACACAGTCAGGGTTGAGAAAGTCTCCACTGTTATGTAAACAGAAGACAGGGGGATGTTGCTAAGGCGCAGAATGGGCCACTTTAGAGCTATTTTTGTAATAGAAATGTACAATTTCAGTAATTAAAGTATATTACAAAAATGGTCAGTATCACTGCCCCTACACATTACAAAAATAAAAAAAAAGAATGACAGTTACACTTAAATTTTCCCCTGGAGTGGCGCAGCAAGTTCACCAACAAATTACAGCTGTGCATTGGGTGTCTGGCTCCAGGATGCACTGTTCTGTCTATTGTCAGGGGTCACTGCCAACAGAGGATTAACCAGAGGAATCAGGATGTAGTGGACGTAGCTGGAAACTTTAATGGGAGCAGTGCTGCGGTTACCAGCTCCATCTGCTATCCAGTGGATAGAGCTGTGTAGTTCCAGCACAAGAGATATTTTGGAACAGTTGATTGGTGAGGGTGCTGGGAGTCGTACCCGTGCCGATCAGATATTAATGACCTATCCTGAGGATAGGCTATCAATTGTAAAAATTCTGAACAACCCCTTAAAAGCTATATACACTTTCGGAGGCAATTTTTTGATGAATGCATTTTACTCATTTTGGGCTAAAAATTTTTTTTTTCAATTGGTCTGAAAGATATTAAGCCATGCGGTCACAAAGAGGTAACTGTTTTTCTAGATGTGTGACTGGTACTTTCACTGTAGGGACTTACGCGACTATAGAGATAATCTGATACGAGTTTGGGAAAGGAAAAACTCTGCTGGATCTAATCGACCACTACAAATTGGATCATATAGTGATTCCTCCAACAACCAGAAAATGGCCACTAATCACATTTCTATTCCGTGTTAAGCCACCACTGGACCATACACTTATGCCTAAGTAGCAGGTCGACCACAGAAAGGCAGAACAGTTTTAGTAAGGTAAACCTCAACCCTCCCAAAATGACCCCTAGGCAAAACCCTAATTCTCAGAAAAGACCTCATCCCATTACTCAATATGGTCATTCTCCATCAGAAAATGGTCTTGTTCCACAGGATAGGAGCTTAGGACTTGCAACCAGCAACATCGATTAGTGTACAAAGGGGTCCTTCCGACTCATCTTGCATACCCCACCTCAACCTTATGAACTCCACTACTTTCGTTGAAGAACCCAATATTTTAATTTACACCACACCTGTATCATCCAGTTTCTTTACAAACTACATCAAAACTTCTGTCACCCCTGCACCAACTCTTCCCTGTAGATCCTATTACTATAGGTGAGACATCCAATCCATCAATTTCTCACTCTGTACAGGATACCACATTGAATATAACAACCCATCGCGTTTCTTTTTCTAGTCCAGATCCTTTTTTAGCGTTATCGTACAGCTTAACAGAGTCCTTTTTCAGACCACATCTCACCACTAACTATAAAATGACATCCTACCTCTCCACCCCCCAGAGGGTGAACCTGTCCAGCACACAAGATTTAAACATGCTCACCCCAATACCAGGCCTGTCACATCTAATCACTTTGAAACGAATACAACCGTTAATGATTACTCATTTTTACACCCCCATTCAAAGCACGAGAAAAAGACTAAATCCCGACCTAGAGTTGGCCGAAATAAAAGCACCGTTACACAAAAAATCCAGAGCCAAGACCTCATCCCTTCACCAAGGAATAATGATCTACTAAAAGGAAGGGGGATCTTTAATCTGTCCAAATTTTACTGAAACAAAACGAGGTTGAGCTGTTAAGTAAGGGTCTCTCATTTTGCCCTACAAATTGTCACAGTCCCTCAGGTGACTGATGTCAGGAAGTCAAGGAGATTGGCTGAGCGTGGAGGAATCTAACAGCCTCATTGATTTCTCTTGATTCAGTGTTGATAGTTTTAATGACCACTTCCCTTTTCTCAGCTGTTGTTCAGTGGTCATCACTTCTACCCTTGATAGTCTGACCCCACCCTTCTGACTATGCGGTAGATAGCTTAATTTTGGTTTGGCTCAGCTGGTGTGAGTTTGTCTCTGGTGTTCTTGCTCATCCGTCTCTACAGAAGTTAAGTGTCGCAGTTGTGTTTGTTATATTTCCTGTTGTTTGTATCTGGGCCTGAGACAGAGACTTCCATTTATCCATCTGAGGAGGAATGGGTTGTCTCTGGTCCTAACATTTTCCAGGGCCTAATAGGGATATAAAGGCCTAGGTATCCAGCATATGAATATTCCTACCTTCAAGGTCTATATATATTGATAGCTAGTTAGGGCCCGGATTAGGGTTGTCTAAGAGGTGACCTGTTTCTTCCCTAGTTTCCAGGCCCAGTTACTGTTCCCCTTCTCTCCTGTGTTCAGTGTGGAGTTTCCCCCCACACTGATCGTGACACAAATGAACCCGACTTATTCGAGTTATTTATAGTTTTGAACCAATTTATACGAAAATTGACACTCCAACGTCATTTTATTATAAAATATTCTCAAAGAATTTTGGGAGAGACACTATCTTATCAAATGAGACCTCGACCACACATCTGGCTTCCAATCAAGAATCCCTCAGAATACTTTCAGATACAGATTATTATAAACAACTTAAAAATTACCCTACAAAAGAATACAAAGAACTACTATTTCATTTGGTAGATATAGGATTTGACGCTGGCGTTCTTGACAAAAAAGAGAGCATTCCTTGAAATACCCCATCCTGCTACAGCTCGTTTTTATTTCTTACCCAAATTACATAAGTCACTTTCCAATCCCCCTGAACGACCAATTATATCTGGCATTCACTCTCTCACCTCCAATCTGAATATATTAATATACACTTCAAAGATATGTTCTTTCATTACCATCCTATCTCCGAGATACATCACACCTCATTATACTTTGAAAATGTTCAATGGGAGGAAGGTTATTTATGGGCAACATTGGACGTAACATCTCTTTATAGCAACATAATCCATACATTAGGAATCAAAGCAGTCAAATAATTCCTGGATGCTGATCTTCTTTTGCCGCAGACGCAGAGGGATTTAATTTTGAAATCTATTGAGTTCATCCTGCATCATAATTATTTTCCTTACAACGACACCATCTATATTCAAGTAAGGGGGACAGCGATGGGGATGAAATTCGCCCCATCGTATGCAAACCTCTTCCTGGGCGCTTTTAAAAACTAGGTGGTTTTGCTTAAACACCCAAATATTGCATTTTATAAGAGAAACATTGATGACATTATATTAAAGATATTAAAGATTTAGAATCATATGTAAAGGAAGTTAACTCCAACAACTCGAATCTTAACCTCATGTTAGAATGTCATCCCAGCGAAACTATCTTTCTTGACCTTCATCTGAACAGCACCAATAGTCAGATCTCCACAAAAACACACTTTAAAAGCATTGACACGAATAGTTATTTAGACTTTAAAAGTTGTCACCACCATAAGTGGAAAACTAACATCCCTTTCAGCCAGATGAGGAGGATTAGAAGGAACTGCTCAGATGATGTCATGAGATAACAGATCAACATCTTGAGTACTAGGTTTACTTAGAAGGGTTATCCCTCACAACTGATAAAAGTATCTAAAAATAGTCGTAAGGGAAAACCAAAAGGATAGTTTAAAAGGGAAAACTGGTGAAAAAGATACTTTCCACGCACCATCTCTTAGCTTGATTGCACAATATAATTCCAAACATAAAATAATTAGACAAATTCTAACTAAACATTGGTCTGTTTTACAAAAAGACCCTATTTCGGGGGAAAAATGTTCCCAAACAACCTAACAACTTTTTTCGAGCCAAAACTTAAAAAAATATGTTGGCTTCCTCATGCCCTAAAATCCAGAATCATAATATGTCCAATATGGAAATGACAAAGAAGGGCTCTTACAGATGTGGAGTGAGTAGATGTAAATGTTGCAAGATGATTAGCCATGAGATTGGAGAAATCCAATTACCACATCTGGAAAACTCCATCATTTTACAACATTATATGAATTGTGGCACTACCAATATGATATATCTACTGCAATGCCCCTGCAATCTATACTATGTGGGTCAAACGACACAGACGCTTCAAGAAAGAATGAATGAATAAACATCGGTCAAATATACGACGGAAAGTGGTTACCCATAGTGTATCATGCATTTTGCAGTATCAGCAAGACGGGGATCCGGCCCTTTTGATGATGACCCTCCTGTCCTCCTTCCAGCAACGCTGTAGAAAAGAGATATTCTGGATATACCAACTAAACACCCTTACCCCTTTTGGACCTAATGAATCACTAGAATATGTGAATTATTGATGGGCTTAAGATAATCTATTTTATTTTTTTCGAGTTCTTGTTTACTTATTATTTATCATCTTGATTTTTTGTCTCGTTTGTACTTATTATAGTCGGGACGCTCCTGAGCTTCATGCAATTTTATACATGCATATATATATACACTGACCAAAAATATAAACTGAACACTTTCGGTTTTGCTCCCATTTTGCATTGAGCTGAACTCAAAGATCTGAAACATTTTCTACAGACACAAAAGACCCATTACTCTCAAATATTGTTCGCAAATCTGTCTAATCTGTGTTACTGAGCACTTCTCCTTTGCCGAGATAATCCATCCCACCTCACAGGTGTGGCACATCAAGATGCTGAATAGACAGCATGAATATTGCACAGGTGTGCCTTAGACTGCCCACAATAAAAAGGACACTCTGAAATGTGCACAGTTTGGCCTTACTGGGGAAGGGGAGGGGGGTGTCAGAAAACCAGTCACTATCTGGTGTGGCCATCATTTGCCTCACGCAGTGCAACACATCTCCGTCGCATAGAGTTGATCAGGTTGATTGTGGCCTGTGGAATGGTGGTCCACTCCTCTTCAATAGCTGTGAAAAGTTGCAGAATATTGGCAGTAACTGGAGCACGCTGTCGTATACACCGATCCAGAGCATCCAAAACATGCTCAATGGGTGACATGTCCGGTGAGTATGCTGACCATGCAAGAACTGGGATGTTTTCAGCTTCCAAGAATTGTCTACAGATCCTTGCAATATGGGGCCGTGCATTATCGTGCTGCAACATGAGGTGATGGTCGTGGATGAATGGTGCAACAATGAGCCTCAGGATCTCGTCACAGTATCTCTGTGCATTCAAAATGCCATCAATAAAATGCACCTGTGTTCGTTGTCCATAACATACGCCTGCCCATACCATAACCCCACCGCCACCATGGGCCACTCAATCCACAACGTTTACGTCAGCAAACCGCTCACCCACACAACGAAGATTTTTATTTATTTATGTGCTAGCATCTCCACACAATGTTTCTTTGGAAAATAGACATGCAAGGAAATGAAAACTCTCATACCAGGAATCCAGCTCTTTCTTAAGGCTACTTTCACACTAGCGTTCAGAACGGATCCGTCTGCATTATATTGGCAAAAAAAAGCTAAGTGTGAAATTAGCCTGAGCGGATCCGTCCAGACTTTTACATTGAAAGCCAATGGGGGATGGATCCGCTTGAAGATTGAGCCATATTGTGGCATCTTCAAACGGATCCGTCCCCATTGACTTACATTGTAAGTCTGGACAGATCCGCACGCCTCCGCACGGCCAGGCGGACACCCGAACGCTGCAAGCAGCGTTCAGGTGTCCGCCTGCTGAGCGGAGCGGAGGCTGAACGCCGCCAGACTGATGCATTCTGAGCGGATCCGCATCCATTCAGACTGCATCAGGGCTGGACGGAAGCGTTCGGGTCCGCTTGTGAGCCCCTTCAAACGGAGCTCACGAGCGGACAGCCGAACGCTAGTGTGAAACTAGCCTAACAGAGCTGAGCAAAGAAATTTTGCTTGGCTGCCTGAGAGGCTTTGATTTGGGTACTAGTTCCTCGTATGGGTTTCTGAGAAAAATATATACAAAGAAGAGCACATTTTACATCTGCTGGCCTCAGATAGGCTTAGGAAAGCAAATTTGAATATATTTTCCAGAATCTAAAAGGGGCATTGCCTGGCCTACAATATTCCACACATCTACTTCTTGTACTAGGCACTCTCCATAATGAGATAGAGTACCCACCAGAGGCTGCATATATATTGCCCAGAAACCCAGAGTAGCATACTAGGCATTCTCTCTCTTCAGAAAACTCTGTCTGCCTGGTCAGCTTGTCCCTCTGCGAAGTCTCATACAAGCACGGGACAGTTAACTGCTACTGCTCCAGTGGGTACAATGCCCACTACAGGGAAGTCAATGCGCAAGTGCTGGCAGTTTCCTGTCCCTTCGCTTTTGCAAGATTTTGCTGGACAGGAAAGTGCAAGTAGCGGTACTGGGAATATGTGAAGAGGAGGGGTTGGGCTCTTGATGAAGGAGGGCTTGGGCCTAAGGAAACATTAATAATGCCCCACTGGTCACTTTGGAGGCCATAAGCAGACTAAACAAAATGTATTTTCTGAAGTTCCGAAAGATGGATATCACTAACAAAGGTATATTTTAATGATGCCAAACAGAGCCTAGAGTGCATTGCAATTAGTTTAGTACAGTGGAAGTAGGTGACAGATTTCCTTTAGCTCACAAATACTGATGTAGGTACATCTCCAATTACCTTGAATGATGACAATCAGCCTATCAGAAGCTTCTAAAGCCATGACATTTTCTGGAATTTTCCAAGCTATTTAAAGCACAGTCAACATGGTGTATTTAAATATCTGAGCAACTGGGAATGTGATAAAAGAATAAAAGCTGAAACTAATCATTGTCTCTAGTATTATTCTGACATTTCACGTTCTTGAAATCCAGTAGTGATCCTAACTTACCAAAGAGAGGGAACGTGTGCAAGGATTAATGGGGTTGGCTCATCCCATACATTGGTGGCATACATCGCTAGGATATACCATCAATATCAGATTGTTGGGACGTTCTCCTATCTCCAGAACGGGGCTCCCGAAGTGAATGGAGAGCAGCCGCACTTGCCTGGCCACTCTTCATTCACCACTATGAGAATTCTGAAAATAGCCGAGTGCTGGTGAAAGGAGCTGTGGCCTCGGTTGCTCAGTGCACTCTCCTTTCATCCACTATACATGTATGACTTTTGAAAATAGCTGAGCGCACTTGGCTATTTTCAGAACTCCCTTTGCGATGAAAGGAGAGCAGGCCTCTCATGCGTGGTGTGCTCTCCTTCACTTTCCAGACCACGTTCTGGAGACAGGAACAAGTCCGAGAGGTGGGACCCACACCTATCTGACGATGATGGCCGATCCTAGTGATATGCCACCCATGTCTGAGTGGAACCAACCCCTTTATAAGTCAGGAATTGTGAAAAAAATAAAATATAATACTTCTAATGAATGTGGCTAAGGTGTATGTAAACTTATGACTTAATCTGTAAATGATGATACTGGACGTCTGGAGTATAGCGATCCGGCATTGACAACATATGGTTCTGTGCTTTATTGCTAAGCAGTGGCCAGAAAATACATACGGGCAGCTGCTTAGCAAACAGCAGGACAGAACAATTATTTACTTGGGAGCCTGACAGTCTGAAAGTTACATAAAAATGCACCTCTTTACGTTCACCCTTCATTCACATGTATCCATTATTAATTCACAACTGTAAGTACTGTATTTACTATGGTCCAAGCAGAGTCCGTCCTTGTCGGTAATTGGAAGAGGGGGTCATAATGGATCTTACCTGAAGCCACTAATGCCAACACTGCACCTCTGGCACAGAGGGTAATGGGAACACTTACAGCCCTCCATGTGCTTGCAATTAAAATTATTGCTTCTCATAAATAGGGTGTATGTTGCTTTTAAGCTGATGTACTGTATTTTATGGAGACAGCAAAAAGCAAATAAATGTAGTGTTCTCCATCTAAAGTTCATATTTTATTGACAGGACAAGCTTGACATTATTGAGAAGTGTCATCTTAATAGTCAATGCCGATCCTAAAAGCATTCCTGAAATGCAATCTTCATCATTTTCTTTAATCTATTGGCAATTACACAGTAATAACCGAAGGAACGCTTTACTATGGGCAGCACGGACGTAGTGTCAATCTAAGAGGATAACAACTTATGTTTGGATTCTTCTGCAGGGCGTGGATGGAAACATGTCTACAGAAACACCTCTAAACCCCCGCTATAGATTAATGTCGGGGGGGATTTTCCTAGTCTAGATATAATGACTTAGCCTATAATGTCTTAGCCTCAGGGGTTCTATATACTGCAGCCTCATTAATGTATAGACATATGTGTCAAATGTTGATGTCTCCTTTTTAAGTATAAAAGTAAATACATTATATAAAATGTTATAAAAATAACGATTCTAATAACAACATGCATAAATATATAGTAAAATAGCAGTTACATTCTTGTACATAGGAGCAGTATTATAGTAGTTATATCCTTGTATATAGGAGGCAGTATTATAGTAGTTATATCCTTGTATATAGGAGCAGTATTATAGTAGTTATATCCTTGTATATAGGAGCAGTATTATAGTAGTTATATCCTTGTATATAGGAGGCAGTATCATAGTAGTTATATTCTTGTACATAGGAGGCAGTATTATAGTAGTTATATTCTTGTACATAGGAGGCAGTATCATAGTAGTTATATTCTTGTACATAGGAGCAGTATTATAGTAGTTATATTCTTGTACATAGGAGGAAGTATTATAGTAGTTATATTCTTGTACACAGGAGCAGTATTATAGTAGTTATATTCTTGTACATAGGGAGCAGTATTATAGTAGTTATATTCTTGTACATAGGAGGCAGTATTATAGTAATATTCTTGTACATAGGAGGCAGTATCATAGTAGTTATATTCTTGTACATAGGAGCAGTATTATAGTAGTTATATTCTTGTACATAGGAGCAGTATTATAGTAGTTATAATCTTGTACATAGGAGCAGTATAATAGTAGTTATATTCTTGTATATAGGAGCAGTATTATAGTAGTCATATTCTTGTACATAGGAGCAGTATTATAGTAGTTATATTCTTGTACATAGGAGCAGTATAATAGTAGTTATATTCTTGTACATAGGAGCAGTATAATAGTAGTTATATTCTTGTATATAGGAGCAGTATTATAGTAGTTATATTCTTGTACATAGGAGCAGTATTATAGTAGTTATATTCTTGTACATAGGAGCAGTATTATAGTAGTTATATTCTTGTACATAGGAGCAGTATTATAGTAGTTATATTCTTGTACATAGGAGCAGTATTATAGTAGTTATATTCTTGTACATAGGAGCAGTATTACAGTAGTTATATTCTTGTACATAGGAGCAGTATTATAGTAGTTATATTCTTGTACATAGGAGCAGTATTATAGTAGTTATATTCTTGTACATAGGAGCAGTATTATAGTAGTTATATTCTTGTACATAGGAGGCAGTATTATAGTAGTTATATTCTTGTACATAGGAGCAGTATTATAGTAGTTATATTCTTGTACATAGGAGCAGTATTATAGTAGTTATATTCTTGTACATAGGAGCAGTATTATAGTAGTTATATTCTTGTACATAGGAGCAGTATTATAGTAGTTATATTCTTGTACATAGAAGGCAGTATTATAGCAGTTATATTCTTGTACATAGGAGCAGTATTATAGTAGTTATATTCTTGTACATAGGAGGCAGTATTATAGTAGTTATATTCTTGTACATAGGAGCAGTATTATAGTAGTTATATTCTTGTATATAGGAGCAGTATTATAGTAGTTATATTCTTGTACATAGGAGGCAGTATTATAGTAGTTATATTCTTGTACATAGGAGCAGTATTATAGTAGTTATATTCTTGTACATAGCAGGCAGTATTATAGTTGTCATATTCTTGCATATAGGAGACAGTATAATAGTAGCTATATTCGTGTACATAGGGGCAGTATTGTGTAGATATAGTCTTGTATTTAGGGGTAGTATTATAGTTTTTATACACAGAGTGCAGTATTACAGAAGATGTATTCTTGTCCATATGGAGCAGTATTATTAGAGTATGTCCACAAATGTTGAAAAAAAATCATTGCTTTTGCTACAAACATGCACTGCAAAGTGTGGAATCCTTGCTGAAAATCTGCAGAAAAATTTACATACAGCAAATTTATAATCTGCACCACATGTCAATTTGTCTGCACATTTTTTTCCATGAACGTGTGGATGACATGTGACAAAATCCAGCTCTAGTCAGTTTGTGGTGTACCATAGTAAATACTTTAAGTATATATGTGAACGTTTCCACAAATTGACAGAACATGCAGTATTTCAAATTGTAATAACATTTGTTGTGTACAGTAGCTCATTTCTATATTCCCAGTCATTCAGGTAGAGTCGCTATAGCTTCTAACTATAGCATATGTCACCTGGATGAAAGTTCTGCTACATGCAGGAAAATATTATTTTCTACAATCAAATTTCTGTTCTGCATTTTGTATCTATAAACTATGAGATAATCTTTTCCACTACTGTATCTAGCTATCCTCATGTACAGTTTATATAGAAGGGCACCAAAAAATAGTGCCTTTATATTCTGATTACATAAAGACCATCTATACATTCTATACCCCCCCCCCCCCACCCCCCAAGTAACTTCATGCAGTTGCCCCTGTGCTTTTATGGAGTACCCAACAGTAAATGACCAGCCCTGATGAATGGTTTGGCTGTACATGTCATTGAACACGTACCTTGCATATTTTGCAGTCCAATCTATTTTGCCCTCCAGCAGAACAGACTTAAAAGGTGGCTTTCCCCCTTAGGCAATGTTTGACCCATGGCGTGGCCATTTTCTGAGAAAAAGAAGCTGCGGGCTCCAGTGCTTATTGTGTGCATCGAGAAAGCCTCAGGCAAACTAGTCATGTTTGTAAAGCTTTCTTTCCAAGTAAGTATTTTTTTTCTTAACTGAAGAACTCAATAGTCCTCTTCACATTTCACCTATATATCTGTACCAAGTAATTATATATATATATATATATATATATATATATATATATATATATATATAGTAGAAAAAAAGGCCGCACTCCAGCGTAACTGTGAAAAAAAGTGGATGGTTTATTAACCCATTTAGCAGCAACGTTTCATCTCTACTCAATGGAGCCTTTGTCAAGCTGACAGCCCCAATCAGACCCCAATGTGAAAAAACCCTAATCAGACCTCAGATAAGAGCCCCATGCCTCTCATCAGCCCCCATTGTCTCTCATCAGCCCCCAGATCAGCCCCATATGCCTCTCATCAGCCTCCAGATCAACCCCCATATGCCTCTCATCAGCCCGCATGCCAAAGAGAACATAAAATTAAAAAAATCACTTACCTCTCCTGCTCCAGATGCCGCTGCTCTTCTCCTCCAGCACTTCTCCTGCTCTTCCTGCCCTTCCTGCCGCTGGCTGTGCTGTGAACCAATGCGCACAGCGTGAGGTTGCAGAGCGCTCTCACGCTGTGTGCAGCCACAGCACAGCCGAGGACCAGGAAGCCGTGAGTACAGAACCTTCACCACTTCCCAGTCCTCCGGTACTAATGAGTGCATGAAGCGCTTATTATATTATTTGCCCCATAAGACTCTGAGACATTTTCCCCCACTATTGGGGGTAAAAATGCATCTTATGGGGCGAAAAATACGGTATATATGTGAAACTTGCACTCCTGCCCATCTACCAGGTGCTTTTAATCAGAGTATCTCATAGCTGGATCCTACTTTGCCCTGAAACTTGTAGGTCAAAAGCCCAGGAGAGGCAAGACTGTTAGATTAGGACATGTCTGTCAGAAGCCACCTTGTCGCTGGTAGATGGGCACAAAATATTCTTAATTAAAAATGTGCGCAAAGAGCTTCTACTTTTCCTATAGTAAGTATAGCAGTTACGCAGTTTAAACTTTCATGTATTCACTGTTCACCTGTGTCTTACTGCATTAAGCAGTCTGCTGCTACTTGTAGTTCTATGCATTGTGTTGCAGGCAAGGTAGGGTACCTGTGCCCCCTTTATTTTTATATATATATATATATATATATATATATATATATATATAATTTTTTTTGGGGAGGTGCTTGTTTATTCTCTTTTGTGTTATATGTATACACACATACACACACTCATTGACATACACAAAAAAGTAATGCACCCAGATAGAAATGCCAGATTGCTGCAAAACATGGCATGCAGTTATGTCACATGCAGACTTGTAAATGATTACACGTGGGATCCGATTAGACACTGGATGCAAAAAAAAAGGGCATAAATGTGCTTCCCTCACTGCCCTATAAAGAGGCTCTCAGAGTATACTTTTGGGTAGTTTACCTTCTGGTGAGAAAGGGCTGGCTGCCAGACATGCCTCTACAATGAACTTGAAGACATTTTGCAGACATGGCGAACAGGCTCGACAGCTCAGACAGACCAGGATCGTTTGGTTTGCCAACAAGTATGAGTAGCTCCATAGTTTCATTGTTCATCTTCCAGACACAGGTGTCATCTTTATTACACACCCCTATCTCTGCCTCAACAATTAGTAGAAGGAAATTTAGTGTCAAGGTGCCCATTACGTGTCTTGCAATTGACAGCCATCCACCATCCCCTTCATTTACAGTGGTGTTGTGAATGAGAAACCTGCACCACTACAGACTGGAACCACATGGTCTTTAGCAAGGAATTCAGGTTCTGTTTGGGATTTGACGATGGTTGGGTTTGAGTATGAAGGCCTCATGGTGAGCACTTCAATCCTGGCTTTGCTGTGGAGTGACACGCTGCCGCAACTACTGGTGTGATGATCTGCGGAGCCATTGCATACGACCCCTAGTAGTGATATGAAGACACTGACAGCTCAGCGATATGTGCAGGACCTCTTGCCACCACGTGTGTTCCTCTCATGGTAGGGCTGAAAACTGCCGGTGTGATGATCTGCAGAGCCATCGTCTAGGACCCCTAGTAGTGATATGAAGACACTCACAGCTCATATGTGCAGGACCTCCTGCTGCCACATGTGTTCCCCTCATTGTAGAGCTTCCACATGGCAAAGGTTTCCCGGGAATGTCTCCTCCAGATTACAAAACTCCTTGGCTGCCCGGTTTTCAGATTTTTTTTTTTGCCAATCAAGCATTTATGGGAGCAGCTGGGATGCCAACTTCAGCAACAAGTGCAGGATCTACAGGCCCAGCTGCAACAAATGTGCTGCTGGATACCATACAGAACCTTTATGCCTCTGTGACTAGCAATATCTCATCCTGTATCCAGGCTAGAGGCAGCCCAACCGGGTTATAGAACCTCATTTCACTATATAGTTTCTCCTTTCACTCTAATATTGTAATCACGTACATATATCATCATTACATTCACATAGAGAAAGTTTCATTTGATTCCAGAAAGAGAGAGAGAGAGAGAGAGAGAGAGAGAGAGAGACTGCATGAGACAGCACTTTTCAGAAAAGGTCTTTTTTTTTTTTTACATTTAGGGTTCATCAATCATTTCATATGACAGGTTTTTGTGGTAAGATATAAATTACTCAACACCCCAGTTTTAGCTAATTTTTAGTGAGCTTGTACACAATTTCCTGCCAGAGATAGAGCTTGAAGCTCCAGGGACCCTCATTTAGAATACTGTTGTCACCTTGTGGCCGAGGGGTCCATTGCAGGGCTGCAGCTATAAGGGATGCAGAGGTGGCAGTTATAACCAGGCCCAAAGGCTCCTCTGCCATATAGGGTTACACTTCAAAGGTTTTTCTGGGACTTACATATTGATGACCTATCCTCAAGACACTCAGCACCCCCATGATCAGCTGTCTCGGGCATCCACTGACGCTGGATGCGTGGGTGGAAGGATCCATCTACTGCATAATTTCTGGCACTGGCAGATGGCAGCTTCGGCTTCCATTCATTTTCATAATAAGGTTTTTTGTTGTATAGTGTAATCAAAACCCTAACAAGTGTCTTTTAAGAGATTACCAAGCCATTTCCATATGTTGTTTTTTTTTATCCAAGTAAAAAAATTAATTAAAAAAATTGCCAGGGACTGAGTACCTTTATTTGACTGATTTGGCAAAGATTTTCAAGATACTTCGTGCATTGCAATTTCTGCATTGAGAGATAAGAAATCTTGGTGTAGCCAGTGTTATAAATGGCACATGGCAGGTGGAGTATTTCTTGGTTGTCTGCCCAGTTCCACAACATTGCTGAACATTTTTTGTTGCCACATAGATTATTAATACAGCGTTAAGCGAAACAAAGCATCCAAAGTGGAATTCGGTCCGAATTTTAGGATAAATTTCATTCTAAATTAAGCCGAATTTCCTTCCTTACCTTTATGGTAATGGATTATTTTTCCTAAAATGGTGGCTGGAGTTGTCTTAGAAAGAATAGGGAAAATAAATACTCACCTGATCCACTTGCTCGTTTCTCTCTTGATAGAAAAAGACCTGCTGAAGGACCTACGTTGAGCGTGATGACGTTACCGCACGCTCCCAGTGTGAACACTGACGTAGGTCCTTTGACTGGTCTTTTTAGTAAACCCAAAAGGCTATATTGCAATAGCGTATTACTGTTTCTAATGGACGTTAGACGGGTGCACTTCTGTCTAAGCGGCCATTAAAAACGGTCCAATTGATTAATAGGCTTAATGGGGTTTTAAAATAGCGTTAATTCTTGTCAAACTTTGGCGAAGCTGCTGAATCTCATTTTTTTAAACTTCTTCATCTCTAAATACAGTAAACACTTTTGGGGTCATTTATTAAGACCGGCATTTTAGACCCTGCACTGACGCTTTAGGCGCCTACGTTATGTAATGGCACCAGCCTCTACATAACTTAGGCGCTGGTCACGTGACTGCCTTGCTGGCTTAGAGTTAAGTCATTTTCTACACCAATAACAGGTGTAGAAAATGATAAATATGAAGGGCTGGCCCACCCCTTCCCCGCCAACACCAAAAAGTGGCTTAAGCGAGGAAAAGTCGCAGATTCAGATGCTATAACTCCAAGTGGGAGACTAGCAGAATATGTGGTTTATTAGATGCTGGATTCAATAAATTCTACTATATGTGCTACTGAAATTATGTTCAGCAGAAAGCCTGGACATATTCTGTCTATTCTAAAGGCTGCCGGTAGATGAAGACAGGGGTGGATTGGCCATAGACCTTACAAGGAAATTTCCAGGTGGGCCGATGCCCAAAGGGCCGCCCAAGCCGCCCACTCTGCACTGGCCGGGTACATAATGACAGTGACTGCACATGTCATCCTGAATTCAACTATGGCCTGCATTTAACCTCCTAAGCTCCATCTCTTAATCTGAGACAACTGAAGGAGGAGAACAGAAAATGGCATCTATTGATGGCCACCACAGAAGGAAAGCTTTTGGCGCAATATATTGTGCTGCTCTGTGGTATATGGTATTTTGCGCTATGGTATTGTTGACCCCTCCTACTTATGTTGCCCCGTCTCCTGTCAATTTATACAATCCTACAACATGGGGCCACTTTTAGTTTTTTTGTTCCAGTACCAATTTTAGTTCCCAATTCGCCCCTGGGTGAATAAGTAAATACACTACTTTGGAAGGGCGTTTTTTTTTCCAAATGGATCATCCTTTATCTAGTGGTGCATCTGGGGATACATAGTCTCCTCAACGTTAGGGCTCATTCAGATGGCCGTATGAATGAGTCCGCATCCGTTCCGCAATTGTGCGGTATGGGTGCAGACCCATTCATTTCTATGGGGCCGTTCCGTGGCTCCATAGAAAAGATAGAGCATGTCCTATTCTTGTCCAACTGCGGACAAGAATAGGCATTTTCTATTATGGCTGCGGCCATGTGTGGTCTGCAAATTGCGGAACGAACACGGC
This sequence comes from Bufo gargarizans, assembly GCF_014858855.1. Classification (NCBI taxonomy): domain Eukaryota; kingdom Metazoa; phylum Chordata; class Amphibia; order Anura; family Bufonidae; genus Bufo; species Bufo gargarizans. Next base: position 119,301,521 of record NC_058089.1, read on the forward strand.
CGTTATTTGTGTTTTGCGGATCCGCAAAACACCATGGTCGTCTGAATGAGCCCTTATACCGTAGCTTCACAGAGACAAACACTTGCTAAAGGTGTAACCTGCCATTACTTAGTAGTCCAACCTGCAATGGCCCCTCGATAAATCTTACCCATATGTGTATAGTCCATATACCAATATACCAACATCCATCCCATGGCCAAATAACTGCATTATTCCCGTTTGTAAATGATGTAATGTAATAGTTCAAGGCTGCTTCACACAGCAGGAATGTCCTGAGATATCTCAAGTAAAACATCCAGAGGCTGTCCTGCAGGAATATTAGCGACTGATATCAATACATCTTACAGCTCCAGCCATAAGACTGTATGTTAAAAAAGTATGACCCCAACATTACATGTAGCGCACGGTGTGGCCTACCAACAGTGCAGAATATAATATATTAAACAGCCAGTCTTCCTTGCAATCAATAAAAAGCAGCTAAGGGCAATATCGCGAGTCTAATAGTTTGCAATCCGTTGAGGGGTCTTGCAGCAATGCAGGAGTTAACTTGGAAGTTCCTCTTCTCTCTCCTGACATGACGGCTTTGAACAGAATCGACAACTGAGGCTATTGCCTCTCTGTGACCCAGAGAGACAAGGCGAAAATGATGAAACGGATACACTGTCTCAACCGCAACGAGATGGTGGACTGCGACTTCAAAGCCTTTACAAGACCTGAAACAGGCAAGACCTGATCTTGATAAGTAAAAACATTGAGATTCACTAGGAGACACACAGGTCCTCGGGGAACTACAACCTACTGAGATTTTGCTGGATTTAATATTCTCCTGGAGACCAAGATGTAATTTCATGAGGCCCACGCAGCTCACTCTCTATATCTTATGCAAAAAAAATTAAAAATGTAAAATTTAGCAGCACACTTAGGGTTAGGGCAATTAGGGTAGTGCCTATGGACGCCCTTCCACCTGACACAAAAATCTGTGGTTCCTTCCTAATCACTTACACGTCACTTTCCCAGCCCTATTCTAATATCATACCCCTTTAAGTGACATCACTGTGCCTTGTGGTGATGTCACCAATCCTCACTCAAAAGCCTAGAGAACTGGCTGTATTCAGTAGATCATAAGCAGATGTAGAAGACATTTGTGATGTACGTCAGGGTTACTGAGTAGGGATGAAAAAACATGTACATCAAGTTCAGCCGAGGGATGGGTGGGGATGTGAATTAAGGGAAGGGGAGTGAGAAGTAACAGTTCTACATATTTTCTTAAGTTTTAATGCCATAAAATTCTAAGAATTCATGTAAGCCTTTTTAGAAACCTTCACCTGTTTCTGTCATTTCCACGGCCTGAGGTGACTATTGCACAAATTCACAGTCCTTCTGGTAAAAAAAAAAAAAAGCCTTGTCGCCTCTGGGGGCTGAGCCTTTTCTTCCCCAGGTGCAGCCAGTGCCACCTTATCATTTGTGAGGTTTTTACAGGGAGCAGCTTTTCACCATATTTTTGTGTGGGCCATTTAAAGAGGACCTTTCACCAGAATTAAACTTCTAAAGTAACTATACAGCCATGTAGAGCGGCGCCCAGGGACCCCCCTGCACTTACTGTTATACCTGGGCGCCGCTCCGTTCTCCCGGTATAGCCTCCGGTATCTTTACAGTTAGGCTCCACCCAGGGGAACCTGCCGGCTCAGCTCTTTCTCAGGCTATGAGCTGAGCGCTGTGATTGGCCAGCGCTACAGCATGGGAGAATGAGCCGACGGCAGGATTCCCCTGGGTGGAGTCTAACTGTAAAGATACCGGAGGCTATACCGGGAGAACGGAGCGGCGCCCAGGTATAACAGTAAGTGCAGGGGGGTCCCTGGGCGCCGCTCTACATGGCTGTATAGTTACTTTAGAAGTTTAATTCTGGTGAAAGGTCCTCTTTAAATGTTATAGGCAACACTTATCTATACCTTTAGTTCTTTTAATATTTCCACATAACTAAGACCCTCCAGGCCTCTTATCAGTTTAGTCGCTCTCCTTTGTTCTTTCTCCAGCTCCAGGGCATCCTTTCTATGGACGGGTGTCCAGAACCTAACTGCATATTCCAGATGAGGCCACACCAAAGCTTTGTAAGGCTAGTTTCACACCAACGCAAAAAATCTTCAATTGGCTGTTCTGGCAGGGGGACAGCCTAATGAAGTTCATTGTATCCGCATTACCGGATACTACCTGTCCCTGCCGGAGCCAATTGACTGTAATGGTACCTGCCGGAGATCCGGCCTGTTTCCAGCAATAGTGCGGAATCGCTGCTAATAATTCAGACAACACAACTTATCAATTACTTCATTTTTTCAATGACTTTTCAACTGTACCATTCAAAAAGAACAGCAGATCATCTTTTTGAGCGATATCTGGCATAGGTCGGCATCCTCGTGCTCGTTCAAATCATGTTAAAGGGGATATATGAGTAGTGCATTTCTAATGAGCTACTATTTCATTATATGTGCAGTAAAAATATAGTTTTTAATGTACATTACATTTTCTTTTACAGCAGCGCCCCCTGCTGTTTCTCCTGTGGTTAAAGTTCTGGTCCACCTCCTCCTGCATTCATTGGCGGACTAACAAGCTCAGTAGTTTTCCTGCTGTTAGTGCTGGCGTAGTGATCTGACACCTTTCATTCATTCCTACGACTGAATCCATAGAAGTATATGGCTATATCTCTCTTTAAATAGTGGAGAAGAAAATTGCATTACATACCATACTGCTATGGAATCGCTGGGGCTATGTGTGATAGACAATTTTGTACGCAGGGGAGGAAGAAGTTAGCAAGAGCTGACTGCAATGTACTCCTGAGAGATGCAGGTGATTGACGGTCACATGGGACGAACTGCTGCCCATCCACAGGAAGTGAAGAGACCATCGATGCAGAGAGGTGAGTAAAGAGGCTGACCGAAGACTGAATATTACATTGGAAAGCAAAGGTTTTTGCAATGATATAGTTAAAATAAATGGTGTTCATTATTACATATATTTCAATTTTTTAATTCAGGGGATAACCCCTTTAAGAGCCTACTTTGGAGATATGGGTTGGGAGGATCTCGAGATGTATTACTCGAATGGAAAAAGCTGTAGCATATCCCACTGCATAGACATGCCGTGGGATACATCGCCAATAGCCTGACAACCCATGCAGTTGCTATGCTTTGGGATGGTAAATGGTTGTCACCAAGCTATTCCAGAAACACATGTAACGAGAATATTATGTTTAAAATTTTATAGAATGGGACAACTCTAGGACAGATTTTCTTGCGTGCAAATTGTGCCACATTTCTTTTGGATATCTGGTGTCCCCAGGGTGAGGGGATCACCTTGGATCTTTTCTTCTCATCCGGGTCCCTTAGATGATTGCATTAACAATTAGTATCCTCGGATTCTTTACAAACTCAAGTGATGAGATGAATCCCAATTTTTTTTTTCTGCTCTTTTTCTTGAAACCTGACACAATAGCCCAGTTTGTGCTCTAACAAAAGCAGAATTTATTCAATCTTTCCCTGGTGTTTTCCTGAGCTGGAATGTTTAGCCCTAACTAGTTAAGGCAAACCGCCTGGAACCATTCAGATCTGGCATATTCTTGCACGCTACACCCTCTTTGGATGTATTTGCATCCCATTTTCCCCAGGCATTTAAGAAGTAACACGCCCAGCCCTGCAGCTGAACATCAGGAGAGCTTGATTTGCACGAGTATTTACAAGCATCTAAAATACCAACACAATTGCAACATATGAATGCGAGACACATAGAACAATGGCAGGGCCGGTCCTGAATGTCATATAACTCACGTGTCACAGTCAGACAGGGGGTATCACTCCCAGTGGAACAGGGCCGTGGTGGCATCTTATGTGATAATTGGCTCTGTCTATTCATACGTCTTTATCGCTGCTTACAGAAGTTTCTTAAAGGGACCCTAAACCTCAAAGAGGATCTGCTAATATCATACAAAGTAAAAGATCCCGGAGGTCCTGAGGGCGGATATGCGAAATGAAGAAAGCATTGTGGAGCAAACGTTTCTTTGGACTTATTATTATTATGCCATTGAAAAACACTGCAGTCACTGAATGTGAGCAACAGATTTCATTTAAAGAGGACCCGTCCCCTCTTCTGATATGTCCGTTTTAGCAACTACGTTCATCCTCCTTGTAATTGTGGAGCACCTCTTCTTGCGTTGTGCTATTTATCTATTATTCCTGCTAGAAGTTATGAATGAATTCCTAGAAGTTTGCAATGGAGATCCAGCTGGGTGTTACCAGTTGGGTGTGTGTTCCTGCACAGTATAACACTACCCAATCAGTGCTGACAGTATCAGGCCGTGCAGGGACACACCCCCAACTGGTAACACTCAGCTGGACCATCATTGCAAACTGCTAGCAATTCATTCATAACTTCTAGCAGGAATAATAAAGGAATGGCACAACATAGACATAAGCATAGATGCCCCGGAATTGTTACTACATGGGGAATGGAAGCAATTACTAAAACAGACATGTCACAGGAGGTTACAGGTCCTCTTTAACCTTTCCATGACCGCCAATACGTGTTTTAATGATGGTCATTAATAGGTTTTATTATATAGCTGTCATGGTCCCTCAGGTGACTGAAATCAAGGAGATTGGCTGAGCGTGGAGGAATCTAACAGCCTCCTTGATTTTTCTTGATTCAGTGTTGATAGGGTTAATGACCACTTCCCTTTTCTCAGCTGTTGCTCAGTGGTCATCACTTCTACCCTTTATAGTCTCACCCCACCCTTCTGACTATGCGGTTGATAGCTTCATTTGGGTTTGGCTGAGCTGGTGTGAGATCCTTTCTGGTGTTCCTGTTCTTCCACCTCTACAAAAGTTAAGTGTTGCATTTGTTTGTATTTGTTATATTCCCTGTTGTTGTATCTGGGCCTGAGACAGAGACTTTCATTTGTCCATCTGGGGAGGAATGGGTTGTCTCTGGTCCTAACCTTATTCCAGGGCGTTATAAGGAAATCAGGGCCTAGGTATACTGCTTATGAATATTCCTACCTTCAAGGTCTATTCATATTGATCGGTAGTCAGGGCCCGGATTAGGGTTGTCTAGAAGGTGACCTGTTTCTTCCCTAGTTTCTAGGCCCAGTTACTGTTCCCCTTCCTTCCTGTGTTCATGGTGGAGTTTTCCCTCACACTGATTGTGACAACAGCGCTGCCTTTTGACACTGACGCTTCAGTATAGCAGTCTTCAAGCCCGAACTGTCAGGCTCACACCTAGGGGCTTGGAGATTATTTTGGGGATGAATTTGATTGGTCCCCACAGCCTCTCCTTTCACTGTGCTTTTTGTGACAGAAGAGACAGAGACCTGCAGAGAACTCTGAGAAAACTGTTACAAAATCTGTAACAATTACACAGATGTAAAAAAAAAAAAAAAGAACATTTTATAATAGTTTTATATAAAAAAATTATATATATATACACACTGCCTGTCCCCAAAAAAAAGTCGCCACCCGATTTAACTAAGCAAATAGTTACTGAGCCTCCTATTGGATAATTACTGCATGGGCGATTATCTTTTAGCTGGCAACAAGTTATTTAACCCCAACTGGTGCAATAAGTTGCTTCTCATTTCCTAAACAACCAAATCGAAAGACACATCTCGTGGTCGTGGAAATGATGTTAGTCTGTTTGAGAAGGGTCAAATCATTGGCATGCCTCAAGCAGAGAAAACATCTAAGAAGATTGCAGAAAATACTAAAATTGGGTTAAGAACTGTCCAACGCATTATTAAAAACTGGAAGGATAGTGGGGACCCATCGTATTCGAGGAAGAAATGTGGCCAGAAAAAAATCCTGAATGATCGTGATCGGCGATCACTTAAACGTTTGGTGAAATCAAATTGAAGAAAAACAACAGTAGAACTCAGGGCTATGTTTAATAGTGAAAGTAAGAGCATTTCCACACGTACAATGCGAAGGGAACTCAAGGGATTGGGACTGAACAGCCATGTAACTGTAAGAAAACCACTAATCAGTGAGGCAAACCAGAAAAAAAGGCTTCAATTTGCTAGGGAGCATAAAGATTGGACTCTGGAGCAATGGAAGAAGGTCATGTCGTCTGATGAGTCCAGATTTACCCTGTTCCAGAGTGATGGGCGCATCAGGGTAAGAAGAGAGGCAGATGAAGCGATGCCCCCATCATGCCTAGTGCCTCCTGTACAAGCCTGTGGGGGCAGTGCTATGATCTGGGGTTGCTGCAGTTGGTCAGGTCTAGGTTCAGCAACAGTACAGGGAGTGCAGAATTATTAGGCAAGTTGTATTTTTGAGGATTAATTTTATTATTGAACAACAACCATGTTCTCAATGAACCCAAAAAACTCATTAATATCAAAGCTGAATATTTTTGGAAGTCGTTTTTAGTTTGTTTTTAGTTTTAGCTATTTTAGGGGGATATCTGTGTGTGCAGGTGACTATTACTGTGCATAATTTTTAGGCAACTTAACAAAAAACAAATATATACCCATTTCAATTATTTATTTTTACCAGTGAAACCAATATAACATCTCAACATTCACAAATATACATTTCTGACATTCAAAAACAAAACAAAGACAAAATCAGTGACCAATATAGCCACCTTTCTTTGCAAGGACACTCAAAAGCCTGCCATCCATGGATTCTGTCAGTGTTTTGATCTGTTCACCATCAACATTGCGTGCAGCAGCAACCACAGCCTCCCAGACACTGTTCAGAGAGGTGGACTGCTTTCCCTCCTTGTAAATCTCACATTTGATGGTGGACCACAGGTTCTCAATGGGGTTCAGATCAGGTGAACAAGGAGGCCATGTCATTAGATTTTTTCTTTTATACCCTTTCTTGCCAGCCACGCTGTGGAGTACTTAGGACGCGTGTGATGGAGCATTGTCCTGCATGAAAATCATGTTTTTCTTGAAGGATGCAGACTTCTTCCTGTACCACTGCTTGAAGAAGGTGTCTTCCAGAAACTGGCAGTAGGACTGGGAGTTGAGCTTGACTCCATCCTCAACCCGAAAAGGCCCCACAAGCTCATCTTTGATGATACCAGCCCAAACCAGTACTCCACCTCCACCTTGCTGGCGTCTGAGTCGGACTGGAGCTCTCTGCCCTTTACCAATCCAGCCACGGGCCCATCCATCTGGCCCATCAAGACTCACTCTCATTTCATCAGTCCATAAAACCTTAGAAAAATCAGTCTTGAGATATTTCTTGGCCCAGTCTTGACGTTTCAGCTTGTGTGTCTTGTTCAGTGGTGGTCGTCTTTCAGCCTTTCTTACCTTGGCCATGTCTCTGAGTATTGCACACCTTGTGCTTTTGGGCACTCCAGTGATGTTGCAGCTCTGAAATATGGCCAAACTGGTGGCAAGTGGCATCTTGGCAGCTGCACGCTTGACTTTTCTCAGTTCATGGGCAGTTATTTTGCGCCTTGGTTTTTCCACACGCTTCTTGCGACCCTGTTGACTATTTTGAATGAAACGCTTGATTGTTCGATGATCACGCTTCAGAAGCTTTGCAATTTTAAGAGTGCTGCATCCCTCTGCAAGATATCTCACTATTTTTGACTTTTCTGAGCCTGTCAAGTCCTTCTTTTGACCCATTTTGCCAAAGGAAAGGAAGTTGCCTAATAATTATGCACACCTGATATAGGGTGTTGATGGCACGGGCATATTCCAAGATGACAATGCCAGGATTCATCTGGCTCAAATTGTGAAAGAGTGGTTCAGGGAGCAGGAGACATCATTGTCACACATGGATTGGCCACCACAGAGTCCAGACCTTACCCCCATTAAGAATCTTTGGGATGTGCTGGAGAAGGCTTTGCAAAGCGGTTAGACTCTACCATCATCAATGTAAGATCTTGGTGAAAAATGAATGCAACACCGGATGGAAATGAATCTTGTGACATTGCAGAATTTTATCGAAACAATGCCACTGCGAATGCGTGCCATAATCAAAGCCAAAGGCGCTCCAAGGAAATATTTTTTGGGATTGGCAGTGTATATATATTGTATTAGGGTTATGGCCGCTTTCAGACGAGCGAGTTGTACACTCCAGACTCGGAGCGTGAGTATAAGGGCTCATGCACACGAATGTGCTGTGTATTGCGGTCCGCAAATTGCCGATCCACAAAACACGAATGCCGTTCGTGTGCAGGCGGCCCATTATAGATATGCCTATTCTCGTTCACAAAACGGACACAGAACGGAACAGAGTGCTGTCCGTATCTTTTGCGGCCCCATTGAAGTGAATGGGTCCACATCCGAGCTGCAAAAAATGCCGTTCATAAATACAAAAAAATAAATAAATTGAATTTACGGTTTTTCTTTTGCTCTTACAGATGAAAAAATCTACTAAAAATTGAATTTACTCTTTTTCTTTTGTTCCTACATAATAAAAAAAGTTTAACAATTGTTATTTTATTTTTGTTGTCATAAAATATTACAATGGTGCGGTGTAGAACTTGCAGAGGAAGCTTACGCTATTTGTGCTCTGATTCAGGTAGCAAAACAGAGACAGCTTTAGGGAATAAATATTTACGTAGTGACAACACCTCAAGAACTTCATCTGAAGCATCTGTCACAACACCCCATAGTCCAATGGAGGAAGCTACAATTGCTGAAGGCGCAAATGTGGAAAGTAGTGGCCATGTACTACCGCTAAATATTTTCTGGGATCCTGTAGCACATTTTTCCTCTTAGATCCCAAATTTACAGAATCTACAAAAACTGATATTATGAATTTTGCCCCATCTAATTATTTTCAAATATTTTTTTTTACAATCTATTGTAGACCATAAAAACCTCTATGTTGGCAATTTTTTCACAGAAACCTGCAGCCCGCTATGCAAGGGTTTGGGCTCCTGTAAATTACCTTGAAATTAAAAAGTATTTAGGGCTCATTTTGAACATGGGCATTGTAAACAAGACATCCAACCATGATTACTGGGCAGAAAGATCTACACATGCAACCCCAGTTTTTGGTTCAGTAATGTCAAGGGGTCGATTTGAGGCATTCATGCAGTTCCTATATTTCAACAATTTAGAAAATCCTCCAGGGCATGATCGCCTTCAAACTGAGGCCACATATTACCGAACTTGAAGACACATTTCTAAAATCGTACACTGTTGATGCAAGCCTGAGTGTGGATAAATCTCTTGGTAATTTTAACGAGTGATGGTCATTCAGACAGTATATTCCATCAGGAGCCAGATATGGCATTAAAGTATACAAAGTATGTGAGAGTAGCACAGGCTACATGTGCGGCTTCAACGTTTATGCCACCACAACTTCTCTCAATGTGCCTGCAAAAGTGGAATTCATGCACACGAATGTATTTTTTGTCCACATCTGATCTGAATTGACCCTGTCACTTCAATGGGGCCACAAAAGATGTGGACAGCAATCCACATCTGTTTGTCCTTTCCATGGTATCCGCAAAAATCTAGAACATGTCTAGAGACAAGCGAATTTCAAAAAAATTAGATTCGGCCGGTTCGCCGAATTTTTTGCAAAAATTCAGTTTGATCCGAATTTATTTGTGGCGAATTGAGTTAAAAAACATTTCCTGGCTGCAGAGAGCCTTTATAGCGGTGTAGAACACTGTGCCTTGCAGTAAAACGAATAGGAAGTCTGCTGTGGTAGTAAAATAAGTAGTAAAATAATACTGTGAGTCAGTATGACATGCAGATGACAGGCGTCGCTTTTAGAATCACTGCACACTTCACTTATTTGGGCAGTTACGGGGCCAAAACTGACCAAATAACTGAAGTGTGAACTCAGCCTTACAGGTCAATGTTAGCGTCAAGAAGAAGCGAAGTCCTTTTACACCGTCTGCAGCTGATTCCACATAGAGGTCTACAGAACCTGTTCTAATAAACGCTTATACAAGTAGAGCCCCCCGACAGAGTGGAGAGGGTGTCAGCAGTAAGTTTGTGTTGACGTCACTGATTATTTTGCCCTTCTTCTGATCCGTCAGAACAATAACCCCCCAAAAAACGATCCTGTCTGTGGAACATCCGGTCAGGTTACTCGGTCAGCATTTGGTCAGTAATCCATCAGTATTGCTAAAGCCAAAAAAACTGGAGTGGATCCAAAACAGAGATAACACGTGAATGGAATAATTGCATGTTTTCTGTGTTTTGTACCCACTCCAGCTTTTTGCTATCAAATCATAAGCCAATTCTTATGCAAAATAGGGACCATGTCATGCAGGCCTTACAGCTGTTACATAGACAGGATCTGTTGTGCATCTCATTTTTCCTTCCTTCTGACAGATCAGAAGAAGGGTCAAATAAATGATGATGTCAGCTAGGCCGTAAGGCAAAATAGTGGCCCAGTCATGAAGTGGAGTGGGTGGGAACAGCATGAGAAGTCCACAGAGTGGCCCTATGACATAGCAGCATGAGGAGGCCACCGAGTGGTACAATGACCGTGTGGAGGTGGCAGCAGCAGCATCATCAGGAGGCCACCGAGTGGCACAATGACAGAATGTGAAGGGGGCGGCAGCAGCAGCATCAAGAGGAGGCCACAGGGTGGCACAATGACAGTGTGGAGGTGGCAGCAGCAGTAGCATGAGGAGACCACAGAGTGGAACAATGACAGAGTGTTGACATGATCCTGAGAGGTCTGCGGTTGCCGGTAAAACCCACCTTCTCTAACGATAATGACTTTTCATCAGACTGGTTTAGAATTTCAGATGACTGTTCAAAAAATATGATCACATTACTGGTCAACAAGCGTAAATCTCTATGTAAAACTCTATGTCATAATATGTCACTTTAGGTTCCCCTGAAACAAGGGACCCCTGCACCATCAGGTCCCACGAAGATCTCTCCGAGTAGACATTTCTTCCGAAAATTAGAATATGCCATATTAAGAAAGAAATGCAGCAAACTACTCAGAGACATATTAGATTACACCACGGGCCAAATTCGAACATGGGAGAGGAGAAGGGCACCTCCGCTCCAACCCCCTCCAACCCATCCATCTGAATCTCAGTTCCCCTCAATGGCCCACTCCCACCATAGTGCACCTACTCATTCCAATATCAATGTCTCTAATAGAATCTTCTACAATAGCAATTTCAAAAGTAATAACCTTCACCCAATACCATCACTGGCCACAACGACCCTTCCGGTTAGTTTGTTGACCACGGCTATCCCCACCACCTCCAGCCAATCATCCCTCCCTTACCATGGTGGGTCGCATCCTGTGACTGCACCACACCCCACCACAGCTAGACATGCCACCCTGACACCCAGCAAGATTCATCACCAACTTCAACACACCTTCCCCATTATCACACCCACCAAAGATCTAATTAATAATGGTAATAATGTAAACACTAATATTTTAAAAATCCATACCACCACCCTGAACCAAGACACCACTCCACTCCGCACCAGCGTGAGAGACATCAGACCCCGTGTAAACCCATATGACACCTCCGATCCCACTCCGGGCCAGGACGACATCCCAACACTGGCCATCAGTGATCCAATCCCGTCTCCCCTTCTTCTGAACAACAAGACCATCTCCACGAGTCAGGATAACCATATATCCAACACCACCACGAGGGATGTCAACCTTGATATGACCACCAACCACTCCATTGGTCAGGATGGAACTGCTCTTCAGAACATCATCAGCAACCCCATTCCTACACCCATCTCCCCGCCATTCAACATAAATAACATTTCTACATACAGCTCTTCAGATTCCGGCTCAGAACTGGAGCCTTTTTTAGCCTTACCACTCATTCTATCCAAGAACCCACAGTTAGATCATCTCTCCCCAACTCCGACCCCTCACGGTCCACCCTCTCCAGTATCTAACTCCTCACACCCCTACTATCACAAAACATGGTAGTTCGATCCAAAATACCTATTCCACGTCCCCAGAAAAAAGAAAAACAAACACTCATTTTGACAGCCCAATCCATACACCGAAACAGACCAAAAGGAAAGGAAAGAGAAAACGGAGGAGACGAGGATGCAGAGGAGGCCATAAACGCCCGCGCCCCCAAAAAGGCGAAACCCCGTCAAGCCCGACCTCCATCCACTTCCCCAACACTTTGAAATCTAAGGGTATCTTCAATTTATCTAACCACATCCTTCAAAGGTACTAAGTAGAAGTACTCAGCAACGGCCTCTCCTTTTGCCCCACTAGTGGACCGGACATATTCGAACTATTCGTAGATCTGAACTGTTTCATTCGCAACCTCACCCTACAGCGACATTATACTGTCAAAAACTCCCTATAAAGTTTCCTAACACCCCCCCAGAAATCGACACGTGGATAGTGGATAATTCGGATTTGGAGGACAAAATATTAAACTTCTCGTTGAGGAAATCATCAACGCCCCTATCAATTCGTTACTCAGACGCAAATCCACCTTGTACCCCCTAAATAGCAGAGGGCCACACTTTGAGACCTTCTACAACTTGGTCCTCAATGAGTTGAAGACCACCTTCTCTCCCACCAATAGGGAACAATCACCCACCTACACCCACAATCTGTCTAGCGATCAAAGGAAAGCCATCACAAGGCTAACCAAAAACAATAAGATCGTCATCAAGAATGCCGATAAAGGTGGGGGGGGGGGTGGTAATAGTCGACTCTGAGTACCATCATAAAGAGGCCTCAAACATCCTCTCAGATACAAACTACTATCAAACACTGAAAACTGACCCCACAGATTCTTACAGGAAAAAAATGTTTGATTTGATACAGGTGGGGTATATACTAAAAACACTAAATAAGCAAGAAAATAACTTTATTCTAATAGAACATCTGTCCACCCCCTACTTTTATTTTCTCCTGAAAATCCACAAAGCATTGCACAACCCACTAGGAAGGCCAATCATATCCGTCATCGACTGCATAACATCCAATCTCTCAGCTTATGTGGTCAACCTTTTACAGAAATACGTTGTCAACCTCCCAGTGTCACGGCTGAGGATGGGGGAAACCCTCAGCCGTGAGATGCCAGGTGTTGTAGTGGCTACTCGGCCATGAGCACAGGATAGGGAGCAGGTCACCTCCTCAACGCATCCCTAACCTGACCCTAACTCCTAACCAGCATGGGCCGACCTTTAAGGTAGGAGGACCCATGCGCAGGAACCTCTGAGCCCTATCTTACCCTCCGCAGATCCCTGCGCTAGGAGCTGGGTAGACGACCTACTCCTCCTAGGCACGGAGGAGCAGGAGTCTCAATGGCCAAGCTGTTGGGAAAAGGGGAACACTAACAGACTAATGGAAATGGCAGGCGAACTAAGTAGTTCTACCAACCTGCCACAGCCTTGCTGACTGTATCCCTCAAGAGACAGGAATCCAGAACCATTAGCTGCACCAAAACATAGAAAGCTCCCAACAGAAGAACATACAACCTCACCAACATAAAGACATCAACAAGAACAATAATTTTTATGACCACAGGGGTGGCTCTCACAGGCAGGTCAAATACACAGGAGGCTGCTCCAGCTAGCAGGGCTGAAGCAACCTACTGAACCATGCAAGACACTCAGGCTTTATAGGCCAAGAAGCCACACCCACAGTCAGACACACCCAGTGACATCACTCACACAGTGGGAAGGGAGTTAACCCTTCCAGCACCACAGAAGGGAAAGTCACAGACAGGGGAAGTGTCCAACAGATCACACTGTGGCTGTTGCCGCTGGCAACGACATGGGTGGCAGCCCTCCAGAAAGACAGCCCGAAGGCCAGGACACTGCCACCACATGTACAACATACCAGACGCTGCCACGGGCAGCCACAGTGAAAGGAAGATGCACGTGCGCACCAATCAACAACAAGTGCACACCATACATACAAAGTGCATCCACACACGCACACAACTCCCCGGGAACCGCACACAAAGCTGTTGTCCGCGGCAACCGCACTGAGGCCAACTACATTATGCCTCAGCTGCGGTTGACACAACAACCACAACCGCGGGCAACTGTATGCGGCTCCCAAGGAGTCACGACCATAACCGTGGCCGTGACACCCAGGGATTCCAGCCACCTCATTACACTACTGGATGACATCCCCTGGTCAAACGATATATTCTGGGTTACCCTAGACGTATCAGCATTATATAGCAACATCATCCATGAGTAGGGCATAAACGCAGTTGACAGGTTCCTTTCAGCGGATCCATTTATGCCCTTGACACAGAAGAAGTTCATTTCAGAGTCCATCACTTTTATCCTTAACAATTATTTTAAATATGATAACACATTTTATATCCAACAAAGAGGCAAGGCGATGGGGAAAAAATTCGCCCCATCCTATGCAAATCTGTTCATGGGGGCCTTTGAAGACACAATTGGCCTCCTACATCACCCCAACATTTTGTTTTACAAACGTTTGTATTGATGATATAATTTTTATCTGGAAAGGCGAACGCAATGTTTTAGACCAATACGTCTTGAATCTTAATTCCAATAATTGGAATTTGGCCTTCACTGCCCACATAGAGCCCAATCAGGCCCACATTTTTAGATCTGGAACTAACGATACAGGACAACCGAATCGAAACACGCACTCATTTCAAAACGGTCGATGCAAATAGCTACCTTGACTACAAAAGTTGCCATTACCACAAATGGAAACGGAATATCCCGTATGGTCAGATGCGAAGGATAAGAAGGAATTTTTCAAACAACCAGGTGATGCGGAAACAACTAGAAACCCTAAAGACCAGATTTCTAGAGAAGGGCCTATCCAAAAGGCTTAATTGAGGATTCACTCAGAAAAATAGAAAAAGAAAACAAAGCCGACTGTCTGGAAGCATCGGATAAACGATCTAAAAGTAAAAACCCATCTACAACACCACAAACAGGTGATGAGTACTTTATAACTCGCTACAACTCAGCACATCACAAAATCTGGGAAATACTAAACCGCCACTGGTTTATCCTACAGAGGGACCCCATTTTGGGTAGAACGGTGGCCAGCCAACCACATCTAACCTTTCGTAGAGCGAGATCACTAAAAGAGATGGTGGCTCCATCATGTCTCAAACTTAGTTCATCCACCAATACCACCACCATTACCACTACCAAAAGTAGGGGCTTCCTTCAAATGCAGGCATAAACGTTGCAAATGTTGTTCAATAATTAGTGACGGGCTATAGGAAGTTGAGATCACTGCCATCAAGGAAAAAATAAATCACACTTCGGAGCTACATGGACTGTGGCACATCCAATGCCACTCCAGCGATGCATTCCTTCTGAGGTTAACTCCTATCGAATGGGTCCCTAACTCCTATTCACTACTATGCCGCAAAGAAATGTATTGGATCTTCAGCTTCAATTCCCTTACGCCCCTCGGGATTAATGAATGCCTAGAACACAACAATTATTAATGATTCTCTAATTTCAGCTTCGCCCCCAATTATCATAAGATTCCTCTCTTAATCTTACCATATATTATAATCTCATTCTCTATATCCATTACTTAATCATGCAATGAATGGGTAAAAGGTGGTTAATTAGACCAACTGGTGATGACCTACACTCGGTCTAGAGTATATATACACGCACATTAGCCAAAATGACTGATTCGTCTTTTTTTTTTCCCTCTCTTTATTCCATCATTCCGTGAGACTATATCTTACGCATTCATATAATATCCATCCAACTGTTATGACCACCTATAATAGCCATCAGACTGGCATGACCATCTATACACGATCCATGTACCCATCTGTCATCCATTATTTATCCTTCAAGTTATGATACTGTACCCATTGCATCCATATAATGGCCACAATTTTTTTAATGATTTTTTATTATCTATCTTTCAACCGGTGATACCGTGCCCCTGTGAAATTTGGTTGCCCACTAATTTTATCCTTTTTAACCAGTGATGCTGTGCCTATTGTATTTATATCATTTGTATTTATATAATTATTATTTATTGTACTGTATTTACATAATCAACACTCATGATCTAATCCCTTCCAACCAGGAATACTTCACATTTGAATACTTGCTGGTTCAGGTCCTGCTACAGGTCTAGCTGCTGCTGTAGAAGCTAAGGACATGGTGGAGGATGAGGAGGCAGAAGTGGACATTGTCCTCAGGACCAACAGCGTGAGAACGCGGAGGCGGAAGCGGCGTCACCGGGCCAAGTTGCTGGTGTGACTGTGCAGGAACCACATTCACCCAGTGAGCCGTAAAGGACATGTATTGTCCCTGATCGTAGTTACAGCTCCACACGTCGGCTCTGCCACGCACTTTGGCAGACACCGACAGGCTCAAGGACTGTTCTACATGTGTGTGCAGGGCTGGTACTGCCTTTATGGCAAATAAATTACAGCTTGGGACGCTCCACCTTCGACTCGGCACAAGCCATCAGTTCTCTGAAAGGTGCAGAGTCCACCACTTGGAAAGGGAGGGACTGCAGCACCAGCAACTTGGCCAGGAGCACATTCAGCTTATGCGCTGTTGGATGAGAGCATGCATATTGTTCTCTCTTGGCAATTGCTTCAGTGATCGATTGCTGACAGAATGACTGACGAGGAAGAGGAGCAGAAGCAGGAGCATCAGGACCAGCAAATGATGGGAAGGACAGACAGCTCCCTTCGGATGAGGTGGTGGAGCCTTGACTGCCTCAAATCGGGTGCGTGCCACTGGGTGATGCAGCTGTTGCTGCGGCAGGCTGGACCACCACATTGGAGCCTATGTTGACGCAGGGCCGTGGTCCAACCTGGCCACACTTCACCTTCTGCCCACAGATTCTACAAATGGCCATGTTCACCTCCTCCGGCGGCTTAACAAAAAACTGCCACACCACCAAATAGGTGACTTTACCCCCAACACTCCGCACTGACTGACTGCTACCACCGCTGCTTCCGTGAACCCTTGCACCACTTCTTCCGGGCAGGTAGGCTCCTGGAAAGCTGGTAGGTCTACCCCAGGCATGTTTGGCTCCCGACCTCCCAATGCTGCCACCCTGCTGACTCCCGACCATGCTAGCAACTTGCTGGCTACGCTGCTGCCTCACGGGCAAGCTGCCATCCTCTTCTCCCGATGATGATGAAGCCCCTAATTCACCCGGCTCCCAAGCTACATCATCATCATCGAGTACTGTCTGCACGTCACTGATGTCCTCCTCAACAGTCTCTGGGTCAGGAGCCTGACCGCTCACTTGCCCACCTACCGGAGGAAGCGGCGAATGTCTCCTCCACATCTTGGCTGGCCAGTAGCTGCTGACTGTCCTCTAGTAGCTCGTCCTCGCTGTATAGTGGGGCTGAGACCACAGCATATAATACTTCTCTGGCTGAGGGAACAGAAAAGGACAGAGGCAGGTTGAGGACAGGTGAGGGCACAGGACCTGCTCCCGGGCCATGCCAACTAAAGGTTGTGTCTCTTGGCTGGGGGTGTCTGATGTCACTTGGGACGAAGAGGATAACCGAGTCAACCATTCAAGAACCGCTGGGTTGCTGGTCAAGACATGACCGCTAGATGACACCAGGAGCTCAGGCCTCTCGCTGCGACTCCTGCTACCACACCTCCTTACTCTGCTGCGACCTCTGTCTGCGCCAGAAACATTTAGCCCTCTGCCACTCCCCTGTGCAGGGCCTCTGTCTGACATACCGTTAGATCAAATAAATAAATACAAAGAAAATTACAATACCCCAAAAAAGTCTGTAATATTCTCACTTCACCACACAAGGGCTATTAAGCCCTTTTTTTCCCACTAATACAAGCCTGTCAGAAACAAGGACCTCCTTATTCCTAGTTATTATAATGCTTGCGGTGATATTATATGTTTTATAGTAATGTGTCATAGTGTAACATATTCCGGTGGGATTTACATGTATACAGTGGGTATTTATGTATTTGTATTACAAGGCCACCAGCCTATGTTCACATAGAAACTCACCAGTTTATTACTATAGACACAATCAGAGATGGCTTCTAGGTATAGAGAAAAGCTGCCAGTGTCCTCTTTTCCCCAGGACCTACCTTCTCAAACTTGCTGCAGGGACCCCCATATTCAGTAATCTGGTAGCATCTTGCTACTGTGTGAGCAGGTAATATTTGAATGTATCCGTACGGTGGGCCCCCAAAATAAATTTTACTGGTGGGCCCACACTGGCTAGATATCCACAAAAGTGATACCGGGTTTGCAGAAAACATGGCCAAAGAAGGGACACTTTTTTTTGCCCTTTTTGTCCTTCAAAACCAGGAGTGTCTAGTTACACATGCTTTGATGCCTATCATACCATATCTAGAGAGAAACAAAAAAGACAGAAAGAGAATAAATGATAACTTATCAGACTTTACACACTTTCCAATTTATGGGGAGTCTCATATTATTGTAAGAGGATTTACACTGTCCTGACCATGAGCTGCAGGAACACTGACAGGATCTTTCATTACATTAGGTTTTATTCTGAAATGCTGCCAGGCAAAGACCTGGTAACAGGAAAAAGTGTCCGTTAGGTGGTTTTCCTGGCTTTTTCCCACATGACAGGTCGGTATCCATTAAATTGGAAGACACCTGTCTATGAGGCCGATGGAAGCAGGGAGAAGCCAACGGGGGGCCGTCTAGTGGACAATTCTCTCTTTGCCTGGCAGCGTCTAAGAGTAAAACCTAGATAATTGGAATGAGGGAGCCTGTCAGTATTTCATGCTGCCCATGGTTAGGGTAACATGGATCTTCTGACAAGTTCCCTAATGGATCGTTCAGTCAAATGCTAATTTAAAAAAAATCCTAACTACTGTATACCCCTAGATGAATACCTTGCTCTATTTAATATTATCTCTATATAATAGTATCTCAACAGTAACTTAGGAAGTTTGAAAATAAATGTTGGGTTATATTCAAATACAGTGAAAATGTAACATTTCAGCTGCTGACAATAGTGTTGCCATCTGCCGCCTGTGCTGTCAAGCAATAAGTTGCGGTAAGCCCAACACTCATCTAGAGATGACCGCCTTAAGAAGGTACCTAGCCTCTCATCACCGAGCCCAGTAGGAGCAACATCAGAACCCACAAAGCCATACTCCTGGCGCTCCACGTCCTGCCTCTTCTCCTTCTCCTCCCATTTGTCCTCCACTCCACCTTCCACCGTGCCGTTGACGCGTTCATCTGGCAGAAGGCAGGCTTCCGTGCCCCAAACGTTCGAACGTAAAAAGTTGAGGACGCCAGATAAACCGCTTGCCCAGTGGCTGACCGCTGGCTTGTCGGAACTGCTAGCCTGCCAACTACTGCCATATAAACTGGTGGACTCAGAGGCCTTTAGAAAATTTGTTGCCACTGGCACACCGCAATGGAAGGTCCCTAGAAGGAAATATTTCTCCCAGAAGGGCATCCAAGAGCTATATGGCCATGTTCAGCAGCAAGCGAATGTATCTCTGGCACACAGTGTCGGTGCCAAGTTACATTCGACCACAGACACGTGGTCTAGCAAACACGGGCAGGGAAGGTACATAACTTTTACTGCCCACTGGGTGAACCTTCTGACGGCCATCAAGAATGTAACCCGTGGCACTCATGTGGATTTGGTGTTATCGCCACGGATTGCATGCAGACCTGCCCCTTCTTTTCCTCCTCCTACTCCATCCTCCGTCTCCTCAGCCACATAATCACTTGATCTTTTCTGTCCGGTGAATGCATAATGTTTGGGGCCTGTACTCCACTGGCCTGCAGTAAAATTTATATCCAATGACCGTCTAATATACCTCCAGCCACATAATCACTTAATCTTTTCTGTACGGTGAATGCATCATTTTTGGGGCCTGTAATATAACTGGCCAACAGTAAAATTGTTATACGGTGACCACCTAATGTACCTCCAGCCACATAATCACTTGTTCTTTTCTGTATGTTTAGGGCCCGCACTCCCGTGGCCTAAAATAAAAAATTTCTAGGCTCCAGCAGGGCACATTTTTGAGAATTTCCCTTTAAGATGCATAAAAATGGCCCCTGATTACAATACATATTTTTTGTGGGAATTTTTGTCATTGATCCCCCTCTAGTATGTCACTGTCCATGTTGTGTGACTAGTTGTGCACTTCAAGTAAGTATTTGGTGGCTGCAAATATGACCTGAAGGTTTTCCAGGTTCGCCTGCGATTAAAGTGAATAGGGCCCGCCGCAAACTTGCGGTTCACGAACATTTGATCACGATCGCGTTCGCGAATCATCCTGGATGATAGACGGGTGCACTCCTGTCTAAACGGCGTTACAAATGAGTACTTTGATTTCAATAGGATCTGTCTGGCAGTAAACATAAGATAGGTCCTATTTTCTGATGGCCCGTATTCACTGGCTGTAAAAGAAAAATCTACCTGTGAATAGCCCCAATTGGTTTTAAACATAGCCGTGAGACGGATGTTACCAAAACGGCCGCACAATTTTCCCGCTCAGGTGAATGTAGTCCTAGTACATCAAGTTCAATCTACAATTCTACTGTGATCCAGAGGAAGGAAAACTACACCCAAAGATTTGTACCCTGAAGGGTCTTCTATCCCAGATGGAGTCATTTTAGGGATAATTTTTAGACCACAGAGCACCATGCTAAGTGGGCAATGAGAAAAAAAATAGGTACATGTTTGGTATCATTGTGCATGGGAGGGATAGAAGAAGGATTTGTTTAGGTTAGTACCGTAAATTGTTTAGGTTAGTAAATTGTGCTCTGTGCAACATAAGATTGCTTGAAATGTTATATTTATTTTTATTTATATTTATTATTTATATTTTGTGTCAGATTTCAGCAAAAATCAGATTAAAAAAAGAAGGGCCAAAGGGCACTTTAACCCTTGGCATGTACATTTGAGTGTGTAGTAATGCAAGTAACGTGTTTTAGGGAGGTTTTTTCTTCAGCTTTTTTGCTATACATCAAAGTCATATCAGGCAAAATCTATTTTTTTAATACAGCATATAATTTGCTTTTGTAAATTTTAAATACAACTATTTTAAATTATGTTCCACTCTAAATAAATAACACACATCAACATATTTTGGATCCATGTAATCAGAACAAACACAGAAATAAATCTAGAGGCATACAGAAGTAACATAGCAACATCTGTCAATCCAGTTCAGCCAGTTATCCAACAGATTTATTTAAATGTTACATGTTACAATATATAAAGCCAGATTTCTTCTGAAAAAAATTAAAATAAAACAATACCAAACTCATGGGGATACATAAAACGTCTTAAATACAGGTTTAGCAAAAGTGCCAATTTTACTTTTACCCAGAATATTCTACCTTTTTCAAACCAGCAACTGCAGCAGAAAGGATACAGCCCCTGAGCTGTGATAGGGAATGAGCTGCAGCAGAAAGGACACCCCCCACCCCCTGAGTTGCCAGCCTGAAATAAATCTATCAGACCAATTGAAGTAATGAATAGGGAGATCTCTGGGTCCATGTGAGGTGCAGGGCTGGTGTTAGAAAGAGATTGTCCTGTACTGTACTATATGATGTCTGATTTGAATGATTTAGATCAATCATGGCATAATGCCTAACCCATAGAATATCAGTGCTGTACATGTACAGCGCTGCTGGACGTGACTTATGTCCCAGGCTCTGATTGGGCAGGTGCAGGAGCTGCGCCCGCTCGATCAGCAGCAGGGGCCCGACTGTTAAACATTGTATTTCAAACCAGCAACTGCAGCAGAAAGGACACAGCCCCTAAGCTGTGATGGGGAATGACCTGCAGCAGCAGGATACTCCCCAACTCCTGACCTGCCAGCATTGTAGAGGGGTTCAGACCCCTAAAATTTGAAGTCCCAAAGTGGAACAAAAGTTAAAAAAAAAATGTGTTTTACATTATAAAAAAATAAAAAAAAGTTTCAAGTATAAAAAATTACTTTTTCCCATAATCAAGTAATATAAAAATTGTAAAAATTAGAAAAAGGGAAAGAAATTAGGAAAGATATTAGGTATTGGCGTGTCCGTAACGACTGGCTCTTTTACATAATGACTGTAAAAATATCACATAATCCACCAAGTCAAAAATAAATAAAAACTGTGCCAAAATAGTCATTTTTTTGTCAACTTGTCAAAAAAATTTATATCAAAAGATCAAAAAGTCATATGTACCCCTAAGATGATACCAAAAAAATGGCACCCTATCCTGCAAAAAACAGACATAATATATTGAACGCTGAGAAGGCATATCTGTGCTCCTACTCCTGCTATAGATGACTCTGGAGAGAACCATTATCAAATCGCCTTAAGTCAAGCCTTGAGGGGATAAGAGACAGCAGAGAGACTACACTGCTGTACAGACACTGTTGTGAAGTGAGGGAAAACGGATCAAAGACACCCTCGTCACCAAAATATCACTAAGCCAGTATTATCTAAGTGCTGAATAGCCACCAATATCCTTGCTGGTGCCAGAAGAGAACTGCACTAAAGCCTGCTGCTACTGTTTGTATTCCTATGTTCTATATTGAACTTAGTAAAAGGACTTTGTTACATTTGCAACAACTTTCAATTCAATGGACCCCAGGGAGTGCAGGCCTGTGATAGGACACCGTGGCACAACTACACTACATCAGGGCCACTACTACTCACATCCTCTACACCGGCTCCTACGGGTGCTCACTGCAGTTCCATTTATTATGTTACCCTGGAGCCTCTACAATTGTCAGTACAAGATGCCTAAATCCCCAGAATATGCCTCAAAGGCACATGGTGCTCTTTTACTTCTGAGCCCTATGGTATGTCCAGGCAAAAGATTAAGGCTACATGTGTGGCGTTTATAAAACCAAAAAGCATAGCATAATAATAAGAGGGCTGACTTTTCACACTGGCACACAATGGGCACAATATATTGGGCACCGAAATGGCATATCTATGTAAAAATTGCAATTTTCCTTTTGCACCAATTGCTGTCAATAGATTTTTTGCAAAACACCTGGAGTCCAAAATGCTCATGAGACCCCTTGGTAAAATATCTGCAGGGTGTGGTTTCTAAAATGGGGTCACTTCTTGGGGATGTCTTTTTTTTATAGTTCACCTGTTTTCTGCAGCTGAACTGAAGGGCAGAAAATCCACAGCATGTACGGTGGCAACATGCTGTACTTGTCCTCAGGGTTCCCACTGTGTCTCACAGCCAGACCTCACCTGGAGCAGGAGCTTTAATCCCGGAGCTGATCAGTGCTAATGTTTATATATGTGCTATCTGCACAGGGTATGAGCAGATAGGATGTATATATTCAGTGGGCAGTCGGGAAGGGGTTAAATATCATTCATCTACCAAACCCAGAAAGACTACGTGATCATTGGCTGTGCTGTTGCAACATGTATGGTCATCATTTATTAATTTCTCCAAAGAAAGAAAAAAATACAGATAAAAAATGATATAATTTCTAAGCAGAAATAAGAGGGATTTATGCAAAAGAGAACGTTAAGGATCATAGATGGGTTTTTAGGTCAATTCTCTCAGTACCTGTCTCAGTCTCAGATTAAGGAGATGCTTGCACACACATCATTCCTTCCATGAATGAGGGACGAGTCCCCAGTCACTTGGCAGTTTAGAGTTCCTTTCTTCGCAGGGATTTGTGAAGCAGGGAAGGGGAATTTCAGCTTCTCAGGGGACACCGATCCTAATACAAACATGGACAGGATCCAAATTCCTCTCATAGCTGAGACATTCTGCAGCGTCAGAGGGATGACTGGTCCAGAGCTCACCGAGAGGATGTCCTTACGCAAAATAATAAAAAGTATATTTTGCACAAGTCAGTCTTAATTGTGCACTGTGAATTTTCACAGGTGTTGTCCTCACAGCCGTACTTTCACGCATAGTGGGTAATATATTATCCAGAAGTACGCCTATATTAGGCGTATTTCTAAGGCAGATTGCGGCACAAAGGTTATGTGTGCCGCAATCTGCGACTTTCCCAGGTCTATAAAAAGTGGGTGTGGTGGGTAAGGGGGCGATCCGGCCCGTCTCATCCATCATCTTCTACGCCTGTTTTAGGCGTAGAAAATGGTCTAAATGTAAGACAGTAAGCAGTCTTAAATTTAGAAGCGGTGGTAGATCTGCCGAAGTTATGTGGAGGCCGGCGCCTCTTCATAACTTCGGTAGATCCACCGCCAGCTATTCGGGTTATTAAGACTGGTGTCTAAAACGTCGGTCTTAATAAATGACCCCCATAGTGTTTACAAGAAAAAAATTACATGCTTTTTGCAGCATTTTTTCTTAAAGGGTACCAGATTTATCAGCATTAATCAAGCTGCTATACAAGATGTGCGCATGTCATCTGAGTGCAATGTATTTGGTCCTATTTCGGTGGTCGCAATCTGTAGAAAATCAATTGTTCATAGTATGCAAATGAGCCCCTGGATGCAACAGGTGTGGTTAGGGGCATTGCTAGAGTCTCAAAAGATACGGGGCCCAAGCCCCAATGAATATAGCCCAGTTCTCTAAGTCCCCCCCATCCCCCCACACACCGCATTTTGCTGTACTTGTTATACAGTAGCACATACCTGTCACATCCAGAGACTCCAGGTGACGTCTCCTCTGATGTAGATCTTCTGTCATTATCTTCTCCATTAGGTTCGTATAACTTCTCTCAGCCGCCTCGTCTCTGCAGAGTGTGACACACGGACATCTTGGCTTCCTCACATTTCTATCATCATCCCCCAACCTGGAGACCCCACAGTGTTCTCCTGCTGCTCGCTGTGCTACCCAATACCCCCAAATACTATCCTAAAGAAATATGAGTGCCCCCATAGTAATAGTGCTCCTCATAGTCCCACCAATAGTAATTCCCTTCTAGAATGCCCCCATTAGTAATACTGCCCCCTACAGTGCCTCCATTAGTAGAAGAGCCCTCCAGTATTAATAATACCCTCACAGAGCCCACAGTAGAAATAAGGCCCCCTATCCCCCCCCCCCAGTGATAATAAAGCTCTCTACAGACCCCTCAGTAGTAATAAGACCCCCATAGTGCTCTTAGTAGAAATAAGGCAAATCTATATGTCCCTCCTATAGAGCCCCCAGTAGTAATAAGAACATTGTTATAATACCCTGGAGTTATAATACCCTAGTATTTATACTGCCCCCTAATGTTATAATGGTCACCCTGAAGTGCTCCCAGTATTTATAATGCCCCCTGCAATTATATTCCTCTGTACACCACATAGACCCATGTAAATAACATCACACCATCTCTCCTGCCCCCTCCAAAATACAGTCCTATGTAAATAACATCACTCCCCTCCCTTCAGCCCCTCCAACATACAGTCCCACGTAAATAACACTATTTCCCTCTCTCCGCCATAGAGTCCCATGTAAATAACATCACACCATCTCTACAGCCCCTCCAAAATACAGTCCCATGTAAATAACATCACCTCCTCCCCAGCCGCCTCCAACATGCAATCTCATGTAAACATCACCCCCTCAACATTCAGTCTCATGTGATTAACATAATTCCCCCCACCAGCCACCTTCAACATACAGTCCAATGTAAATAACATTGCCCCCTCAACATTCAGTCCCATGTAAATAACATCACTCCCTCCCACAGCCGCCATCAACATACAGTCCCATGTATATAACATGACCCCCTCCCAAGCCACCTCCAACACACAGTCCTATGTAAATAACATCCCTTCCTTCAGCCCTAACATACAGTCCCAGTTAAATAACCACAACTACCAACATTGCTCTGCCTCTCCCTTCTCTTACCTCTCCTCATGTAGCAGATCTCACCATGGCTTCTTCCCCCAGGTCTTCTCCTCTTCACTGTCATCCTCTCCTGCACTGGTCACACGATGGTGACATAATCACAGGTACTTCTCAACCACTGCCTGTTTTGCTGGTCACATGACCTGTGATGTCACCACAGGTCCTTCAGATCTTCAAGTGCATTAGATTCAATTGTACTGCTGTCCTGACGATGGCAATACAGTTGTATCTAGCAGGCAGGACATTCGGGGCCTGGGACAAAACATTAACCTAGCAACCCCCCTGGGTGTGGTACTGTTCCACTCAGAGGCTCCACGCTCACTGTCTGCTATGCCACACCATCACCACTAAGTCTGACAGACTAGGCAGTGAACACATATTGACGCCTGTCTCTGAAGCCTTGTGGGACCACACATGGAGCACATGCTCTATCCCTGAACAGCGTGTGTGTCAAATGCGCACCGCCAAGACTTCAAGGATAGGCGTCAATAGTGTTGTTTGGGGGCCCAGCATAGGAGGCAGGGAGCGGATCCTCTGTGTGCCATTTGCAATTCTCTGAATAAATAAAAAACATTTAAAAAGTTTGTAGCTGCATTAAAACACACAAAAAAAAAAATCTGTGAAGAAGGTCTAGGTTGGCCTTACACATTAGATAGTTGGTGGCCAATAAGAGCTATCTCACCTGACCCTCTCAGCCAGGAGGCCCCGCTGAAACTGGCAGGTTCACATCTATCTAATTCATCCAATATCTATCTAATTCATCTATCCATTCATTACAATAGATCTGTGTTTCACACATCATTTTTACATTCAGGAAAAACTGCAGCATGTTCAATACCAGGGATGCTAAACCTGCGGCCCTCCAGCTGTTTCAAAACTACAACTCCCAGCATGCCCTAATAGCTGTAGGATGTCCTGGCATGACTGGGAGTTGTAGTTTTGGAACAGCTGGAGGGCTGCAGGTTGAGCATCCCTGTTCTATACTGGGCATGTGTCCTAAGCTCTTCACTCTGTGCCCAGGTTATTCTCTCTGTTTGCATGCCCAGGGTCTTCTCTCTGTGACCGGCTCATCACTACGTGCCCAGGCTCTTTACTTCATGCCCAGGATCTTCTTTCTGTGCCCATGATCTTATGTCATTTTTATGTCGTGATTTTGTTTTTATATTCTATTATTTTGTTTTATTACACAAAACCCTTTACAACTATGTAGTGAAATTAGGTGATAACTACTCTGAATGCAACACATACTGAACACATACCGGGGTCCGGGATATTTATTAATACTATCATAGAGTAAAAATGTAATGTCGACATTGTTAGTAACTAGTGATGAGCGAACTTCTGTTTTAAGTTCGGCGTCTAAAGTTCGGCTTCCGGTTAGCGGAGAATCCCGATATGGTTCCCGATATGGATTCCGACTTCCGTTGTGGTCCGTGGTAGCGGAATCAATAATCGGCCATTATTGATTCCGCTACCACGGACCACAACGGAAGTCGGAATCCATATCGGGAACCATATCGGGATTCTCCGCTAACCGGAAGCCGAACTTTAGACGCCGAACTTAAAACAGAAGTTCGCTCATCACTATTAGTAACACTTGAGCGGGGCTTTTAAAGCGGTTTTCTGGGACTTTTATACTAATCAGTGGGTGTCTGACAGCCGGGACCCCCTGTCGATCCCCTGTTTGAGAAGGCACCAGCGCTAGAAGTCGTGCAGTAGCCTTCTCACTGCTCACCAAGCACAGCGTCATATATGCTTGGAATCGCAATATGCAATGGAACTGAGCTGTGCCTAGACCATGTGACTGATGAACGGGACGTCACATGGTCTAAACTAACTTGAGAGAAGGCTGAGATGCTGCCGCGAGAAACAGTGCCTTCTCAAACAGCTGATAGGTGGGGGTCCCGGGTGTCGGACCCCGACCTATAAGATAATGATAACCTATCCAGAAGATAGCTCATCAGTATAAAAGTCTTGGCAAACCCCTTTATATGTGGACAATACGGCCAAAAAAATATAAAGTTATTTCTCTCCATTTCCCAGCTAGTCAATCAGACTGCTGTTTATGGCAGCCTGCACTCTGCCAGCAGCACAGACTGATATAAAGATCTTGTGTTTGCTCTCAGGGCTCATGCACACGTATGGCGGCCTGCAAACAGAGGGACCGCAATATACGGGCCTCCGATGTTTGTGCACCACATCACGGATGCATCCCTTCACTTGAATGGGTCCGCAATCCAGAAGGTGTGGTGTGAAACGGAGTCCACAGTGCTTCCGTGGGGTTTCTCTCCGTGCCTCCTCACTATAGAACAGGTTCTATTTTTTTGCGGTGCGGACGGATCACAGACCCACTCAAGTTAAATGGGTCTGCATCCATCTGCGGAAACCGCACGGATGTTGCCAGTGCATTGGGGACAACAAATTGCGGTCCCCAGCGCACGGAACGGCCGTGTGCGTGAGAGCTAAGTCTACAAACCGTAAGAAAATATTTCTCTGGAGCTTTCCAATTTGATCAACAAAGACCTACGGTAGTTATTAGGAAAAGGCTAAGCATGCAATTCCCTAAAATGTAGTGATCATCCTCCCTTGTGCTCCTTAGGTCTGCACGCTCAGTACCTGTAAGGAAAGCATCTCCCAGTGAGCAGCCCCTTTGAAGAGCATTTATGTAATGTCCTTTCCATACACAGATGATGATTACAGGATGCTGCGTACACATGTTCTCCATGTCTGACAGCCTCAGATTTGGTGCCTAGTATTCATGCTCTAGGGGACAGAATCGTTTTTTCCCCTCTACTTCTTCTTCCCTGATTGCGGTACCATTCCTTTATAACCAGCCGACAGTACGTTAATGGCATTTGTACAGAATCTGTTGGGCCGTAGGGCAGTCAGATGATCCTTAACCTTTTATACTGAATGCCATCTGGAGACGGCTTCCATTGTCTGACTACTTAACATAATGGCAGTTAAGGTCATCTCTCTGCGTCTTTATGAATCTGTTTATCATCACCAGGTACAGGGAATTAAACAGCCCATGACCTGGTGCATTAGATGTACGATTGCGCTGGATATATAATCCTACCTCTGCCAGCAGACAGATGGGGCATTGCATAGCAATAACAAATGAAAGCCATGCCATGGGGCCAGAAGTCACAAAGTGGGGAGCTGTCGACTGGATTAAAGTTCTGTAACCCCTTAAGTACTGCAATCCAGTGAAGTAACACAGGAATGCAACCTGATTGCAAGGAATGCATAGATGTTACGTTTTGTCTACTTAGCTGCCCATCTCCTCTAAAGGTTCCCTGTACCCAAATATTACTGATCTCATCATCTATTCACATGAATAATCTGTTTTATCAATATAAATCAAGCTAGGCTAAAGTAGCCAATAAACATGAGCTATCTCTAAGCATATCCCATCAGACGCTCCCCCGAGGTCCTACGCTGGTTGGGCCATAGGTTAGATCTTTCCCGATTCTCAGACAGACACCCTCGTAATCCGCTCCTTATCACTCTCACAGAATTATGCAGAAAATACTTTCTTACAGCTACAAAATTCCTCTTTTAACAACCATTTTGTGTCTATTCCCAGCTGTAGGGTGAATTCCCATAAGGTGGGACACCGCAATATTCTTCCCTGTGTCACTAGCCCCTTAGGCCGGGGACTGAAAAAATGTTTATTCCATACAAAGGAGCAGTTGTTGCAATATATGCATTAATATACATGTATTTACTTGATTATGGAGAGAATACCTCCACAGGATGAATACATGTAGTTTCCTAGCGGTTTGCAGGAATGGTGGGATTTTAATAAATCTTGTCTACACGCTGCAGATAAATAAAAAAATGCACATAAATTGACCTTGATGTAGATTTTAAAACCAGTGCATGCCAATAAATGTTGCAGATTTTTTCACCCTCTGCAGCAAAATGCCACAGGTTTCCACACAAATTCGGCTGCGAATCTACCCGGAATCCCCCCTCTGATTGACATTAGCTCTATAAACAGCAAATATAAAGTGTAGCATCTTTGTAATGTATGTTTATTACCAGCCAGAGCTACAAGGTAACAGCTGATTGGGGGGGGGGGGGGGTGCAGGTTGTCAGACCTCAGCAGATCTGATATTGATAGTCTATCCTGAGGATATGCCACCAATATCAAAATCCTGGACAATTCCTTTAAGGGTATGTTCACTTTTGGCTGGATGCCTACGCTGCATTCTCTTCACACTGTCGACGATGCAGCAGTGGCGGTGCAGTGTAACTATAACTGCTCCATCCTGTTCAAGTGAATAGGATGGAGCGGCTGTAGGTTACACTGCACCGCCAATGCATTGTCTACAGCGTGCAGGTAAACAGTGAAGAGAACGTGGTGCTATGGTCTCCTCAAACAGCTGAACTGACAGGGGTGCTCCCACCGATCTGATATTGATGACCAACAGAGGACAGAGCTATGACAACTATTCACTTCGTCAATGAGATGAATCCCAAGAACACATGGTTCAAATTAAGGATGAGCTAACCAGTTCGGCCCAAACCAAGGTTCGGTCCCAAGTTTGCAGTTTTTCAGATGGCAGCTTAGCGCAATTTTAGTGCACATGTTCGGTGGGATAAAACCATAGGGCAGGAAGAAGGATTCTCACATGACCCTGAGAGGAGGTGGAGGGGACGGCTGGCCCCGATTAGCTCCCAGGCTGACAGACAGTATGGATGAGCCAATCAATGCTGCAGCAGGCAGGGAGGTGCACTAACAGAACAAGCAGAATATCATTCTGTACTGGGCTGTGAAAGAAGCACAATGTCTGCCAGAAAAACCATCTTAGGGAGTCTTACGGAGTCAGGGAGAGTGAATAAAACCACCAGGGACAGTCAATCAACCAAGTTTGTATTTTACTGCCAGGAAGAGTGAAGGGAAAGGCTAAGATTACCAAGGAGAAGAAGAATTGTGTGTGTAGAATAGGGAAAAGCAGGGAAGCTGTCAGCAAGGGAGTAAGGAGTGTGGAGCTGCGACCGCCGTGCCTCCTAGCAGAACTGCAGTTGCTGCAACCCTCAAAAGCAGCTACCTGCAGGGAAATACTTAATTTTTTTTTCTCATTTTCACAGAAATCCTTTTTTTTTTGGGTAGGGTGGGGTGGAATAAGCGAAAACAGGCGTACTACCATCTCACACTTAATTTATTAGTTTGGTTTCAGTTTCCAAAACCGTATCAGTGATCGGTGATTGAGAACAAAGTATTAGGGCTAAATCTGTTTATTATCTTCGACACACAAACAGTTCAGTTCCAATTTCTTTCATTTTTTTTGGTTGGGTGGGGGGGGGGGGGGTATTGAATTTAATCAAACCAGCATATAGGTGAATAGTGCATCAATACACACCTGAGCAACAACCTACCTGTGAGTGTTAACGTGAATTTGAACGTCAGGCCTCAATAGTCCGTTTCCGTTTATTCTATATCCAAGGGTTGGAAATGTAATCTTTGGGAAAATAATCTTCAATTTAATAAAACAAGCGTATATAGGCGATTACTACAACAAAACACAGCATAGAACCGCAATTTACCTACGAGTGTTAATAGGAGTCAGGCCTCAATTGTCCGTTTCTGTTTATTCTACATCCACACAGTTGGAATGAAATTTTTTCGAGATTGTTCAATTTAATTAAACCAGTATATAGTTACATAGTTAATAAAAAAAGACAAACATCCATCAAGTTCAACCAAGGGATAGGTGGGGACGCGAATCCCAGAAGGAAGTGAGACTCCGATTTCTACACGTTTTCATAAGCATTATATTTTTTACTTTTAAGAATTTGTCTAAACCCTTTTTGAAACTGTCCACTGCTCCTGCTGTGACCACGTCCTAAGGTAGTCTATTCCACAGATTCACAGTTCTCACAGTAAAGAAGCTTTGACGCTTCTGGAGACTGAACTTTTTCTTCTCCAGTCGGAGGCAGTGCCCCTTGTCTTTTGAGCACATTTTACATAGATTAGCTTTTCGCCGTATTTTTTGTATGGCCCGTTTATATACTTGTACAGGTTAATCATGTCCCCCCCCCCCTTAGACGTTTCTTCTCAAGACTAAATAAATTAAATTATTTTAATCTTTCTTCATAACTAAGACACTCCATGCCCCTTAACAGTTTAGTCGCTCTTCTCTGTACTTTTTCCAGCTGCAGTGCATCCTTTCTATGTACTGGTGCCCAGAACTGGACTACATATTCCAGATGAGGCCGCATTAATGCTTTGTAAAGTAGTAATATTACATCCCTGCCCCGCGAGTCCGCGCCTCGTTTGATGCATGACAATATCCTGGTGGTGTTAGAAGCAGCTGATTGACATTGTATACTATAATTTAATCTACCATCCACAAGGACACCCAAATCCTTCTCTATAAGTGACTCTCCCAGTCCTACATCACCTAGGACATGTGAAGCACAGAGATTATTACTACCAAGATGCATAACTTTACATTTGTCCACATTGAACCTCATTTGCCAAGTTGATGCCCAATCACTCAGAGTGTTCAAGTCAGCTTGCAGTTTGTGGACATCTTCCATAGACTGTGCAGTTCTACACAGCTTAATGTCATCTGCAAAAATAGATATGGTGCTATTAATCCCATCCTCAATATAATTAATAAATAAATTAAATAATAAAGGGCCCAGCACTGGACCTTGGGGTCACCCCTTATAACCTGGGACCATTCTGAATAGGAATCATTGACCACAACTCTCTGGACACGGTCCTTCAGCCAGTTCTCAATCCAATTACAAACTATACTTTCCAAGCCTATAGACCTTACTTTACTTATTAAGCATCTATGAGGGACAGTATCAAAAGCCTTTGCAAAATCCAGAAACACTACATCCACAGCCGCCCCTCTGTCCAGGCTACTACTCACCTCCTCATAAAAATAAATCAGGTTAGTCTGACAATTTCTGTCCTTGGTAAACCCA
This sequence comes from Bufo gargarizans, assembly GCF_014858855.1. Lineage (NCBI taxonomy): Eukaryota > Metazoa > Chordata > Amphibia > Anura > Bufonidae > Bufo > Bufo gargarizans. Next base: position 119,334,167 of record NC_058089.1, read on the forward strand.
TGTTGGTTATCACTTATAATACTATTTATAGTCACATACTCCTGTATATAGTCCCTTAAGAGTCCTTCAAACATTTTTCCCACAACAGAAGTTAAACTAACTGGTCTATAATTGCCTGTGGAGGACCTTGATCCTTTTTTGAATATGGGCACTACGTTTGCCTTGCGCCAATCACTTGGCACTGTGCCAGTCCCTAGAGAATCCTTAAAAATTATAAACAGGGGCACCGCAATGACTTAACTGAGCTCTTTAAGCTCTCTTGGGTGTAATCCATCTGGACCTGGCGTTTTGTTCACATTTACCCTATTTAACTTCTCTTGGACCCTATCTGCAGTTAGCCCAGTGGCGTACTAAGGGGGGGGCGGGGGGGGCGGGACGCCCCGGGTGCCACTCACAAGGGGGGTGCCAGGCCGCCTGTCTTTAAAAAAAAAAATTATATTTTTTATTCTTCAGGGCCGCACCGCCGATCGCCACAGGCGGCGCGGCCCTGGATGTAATTGCGGCCGCTGTGTGCTGTGGGGCAGGGGAGGGAGAGGCGTGTCCCTCCCCTGTTGTTCTGATAGGCCGCAGGCACTAATGCCTGCAGCCTATCAGAGGCCGGCTCTAGCAGCGCGATGACGTCATCATCGTGCTGCCTGAGCCGGGCAGCACACAGCAGGGACACAGGCCGGAAAAGGCTTGCATCGCTGCTCAGCTGATGGAGGTAAGTATTCTTTTTTTTTTTTTTTTTTTTTCCTCTTTGCGGGGGGGGGGGGGGGGGGGAACTAGCACTATGGAGGGGCACTATGGGGGGTCACTATAGGGGGGAGATCCTGGCTCTATAGGGGGGAGATCCTGGCACTATAGGGGGGAGATCCTGGCACTATAGGGGGGAGATCCTGGCACTATAGGGGGGAGATCCTGGCACTATAGGGGGGAGATCCTGGCACTATGGGGGAACTAGCACTATGGGGGGTCACTATAGGGGGGAGATCCTGGCACTATAGGGGGGAGATCCTGGCACTATAGGGGGGGAGATCCTGGCACTATAGGGGGGGAGATCCTGGCACTATAGGGGGGAGATCCTGGCACGATAGGGGGGAGATCCTGGCACTATAGGGGGGAGATCCTGGCACTATAGGGGGGACTAGCACTATGGGGGGTCACTATAGGGGGGAGATCCTGGCACTATAGGGGGGAGATCCTGGCACTATAGGGGGGAGATCCTGGCACTATAGGGGGGGAGATCCTGGCACTATAGGGGGGAGATCCTGGCACTATAGGGGGGAGATCCTGGCACGATAGGGGGGAGATCCTGGCACTATAGGGGGGAGATCCTGGCACTATAGGGGGGAGATCCTGGCACTATGGGGGAACTAGCACTATGGAGGGGCACTATGGGGGGTCACTATAGGGGGGAGATCCTGGCACTATAGGGGGGAGATCCTGGCACTATAGGGGGGAGATCCTGGCACGATAGGGGGGAGATCCTGGCACTATAGGGGGGAGATCCTGGCACTATAGGGGGGAGATCCTGGCACTATAGGGGGGGGCCCTGGCACTATGGGGGAACTAGCACTATGGAGGGGCACTATGGGGGGTCACTATAGGGGGGAGATCCTGGCACTATAGGGGGGAGATCCTGGCACTATAGGGGGGAGATCCTGGCACTATAGGGGGGAGATCCTGGCACTATAGGGGGGAGATCCTGGCACTATAGGGGGGGAGATCCTGGCACTATAGGGGGGAGATCTGGCACTATAGGGGGGAGATCTGGCACTATAGGGGGAGATCTGGCACTATAGGGGGAGATCTGGCACTATGGGGGGGGCACTATAGGGACAGCTGGCACTATAGGGGGGAGATCTGGCACTATAGGGGGAGATCTGGCACTATGGGGGGGGGGCACTATAGGGACAGCTGGCACTATAGGGGGAGCTGGCACTATAGGGGGGGGAGCTGGCACTATGGGGGGGAGCTGGCACTATGGGGGGAGCTGGCACTATGGGGGGGGAGCTGGCACTATGGGGACATTTCTTACTGGCACATTATGGGGGGGCACCATGGGGGTATCTGTGGATGAGGAACATGATTACTAGGGCACTATAGTAGTATTTCCAGGGGGACTGTTTCTGCAGTATAGTATTGGGGGTGGCAGGAAACTAATGTCTGTTTCTCAATCTCTGCAGAGACGGGAGATGGCAGAAAAATCATCATGGCGGTCTGGTCTGAATGGAGAAGATGAGGAAAGAGAACGTCTACATCAAAGGTGACATCACTGGATGTAAGAGGTATGTGGCGCTATGTAGGAGAGGAGATGCCCCTTATGAACCACTGATCACCCCATATAGACTCCCTGATCACCCCCCTGTCATTGATCACCCCCCTGTAAGGCTCCATTCAGAGGTCCATATGATTTTTACGGATCCACTGATACATGGATCGGATCCGCAAAACACATGCGGATGTCTGAATGGAGCCTTACAGGGGGGTGATCAATGACAGAGGGGTGATCACCCATATAGACTCCCTGATCACCTCCTTCATTGATCACCCCCCTGTAAGGCTCCATTCAGACGTTCGTATGATTTTTACGGATCCACTGATACATGGATCGGATCCGCAAAACACATGCGGATGTCTGAATGTTTTGTAATAAATATTATTGAAAACATTGAAAAAAGTTTGTGCATGTTTTCTTAACTTTCTTGGGGGGGGGGGGGGGCAAAACAAAGGGTTCGCCCCGGGTGCCAAATGCTCTAGGTACGCCCCTGAGTTAGCCAATTGAGTATATCACCCTGGCGCCACAGGCATCAGCTCCTTTCTCTTCTTTTGTATATACAGAGCTAAAAAAAACTATTTAGGAACTCTGCCTTTTCCTTATCTTCAGTGACTACCCCCTCTTTACCATTATTTAGGGGTCCTACCTGCTCAGACCTTGTTTTTTTAGTATTTATATATTTAAAAAACTTTTTGGGATTTGTTTTGCTTTCTTTTGCTACCTTGCTGTTGATTTTGTATCTTTGCTAATTTTATCTATCTTTTGCAGATTTTATTAAGCCCTTTGTAATCTTCAAATGCTACAGCTGACCCCTCAGATTTGTATTTTTTAAATGCCCTCTTTTTGTCATTTATTGCTCTTTTTACAGTAGCTGTAAGCCATGGGGGATTTAGTTTAAGCCGTTTATACTCGTTACCTAAAGGGATACATTTTTTTACTGCAATTACTCAATGTGAATTTGAAGCTCTCCCATTTATCCTCTGTATTATTATGTGACAGTAGCTGCTCCCAGTCTATGTCCTGATATGCTGCCCTCAACCCAAGGAAATTAGCCCTTTTTGAAATTCAGTGTCTTTGCTCTGCCTGACAGAGTTTGGCTTTTTATAGTTTAGGGGGAATATAATTATATTATGGTCACTATTACCTAGTGTTTCTCGAACAGTAACATTACCAACAAGCTCTGCATCATTAGAAATTACCAGATCCAACAGAGCATCGCCCCTAGTGAGAGCTTCTACAAACTGGCCCATAAAGTGGTCCTGCAGAAAGTTGAGGAATTTTCTCCCCTTTGTGGTTGAGGCAGAACCATGACCCCAGTCAATGTCTGGGAAGTTAAAATCTCCCATTATGACCACTGTACCAGACTGTGCCGCCCGCTCTATTTGGTTATACAGTTGTGTTTCTATCTCCTCTGTGATGTTAGGGGGTCTATAGATTACACCAAGTATTATTTTTTCAGTGTTTATATCCCTTTGAACTTCCACCCATAAGGTTTCCACATCCTCACCAACCTCACGCACAATTGCCTCTTTCACACTTGTTTTCAGATCACTCCTCATATACAGGCACAGGCCACTAGCTTTTCTATTGACCCGGTCTTTCCTAAATAGTGTAAAACCCTCAATACTAACAGCCTAGTCATGTGAAGAGTCCAACCATGTCTCAGCCACACCAACTACATCTATGTGTTCTTCTAGTACCATAGCCTCCAGCTCCCCCATTTTGCTAGCTAGACTTCTGGCATTTGTGAAAATACATTTTAAATTACTATTACCTGTAAAGTGATTATCCGAAATTTTTGGGTTACCTTGGTTAATTTTTGTATGTGAAGGGTTCTTGTTAGCAGCAGTTCTATTTTTATTTTGGTTGTTGATTATATTCTAACAGCCTATACAGCCTATATACATGGTTACTATTCGAATACACATAGTAGTGCACAACATTATCTGAGAGGCCCAAAAATGCCTGGGCTATGGAAGTATTCCAAACGAGAATGTGGGTAATAGTAGCACCAGTTATCCGGACACAAGTAGTAGTAGTATTAGTAGGCCGCAGTTGTCCCTGCTGGCTTCAGAAAGGCGCAACATTATTGTTAAGGAGAAAGAGGATGGGATTCTGGATTGGATGGCTCATTGCTCCTCTCAGTCGCAGCATGCTGACATGGAGGTGACTTTGGAGTCCAGCACCGTGCCGTGGAGCCAGGGGTCACATTGTTCCTCCTGCTCCTTGCAGTCCCAGATAAAAGCTTTCAGTGGAGTAGTCTCAGTGTTCACTGCTCCTTCCTAGTGGGGCGCCTTCCTTTTTCCTAAGAAGTGGCAAGAAAAACCCACCACGCCCTATGGAAGATAGTCAAGAGAGTCTCCCTGTTGACGACTTATGTGAGAGTTGTCACTGTTTGGGATATCGTGAGGAGAAGTTTGGAGAGGGGGGGGGAGCTGGTGACCCCATGCATACCTGTGTTGATGGTGGTGTTAATAGTGGCATCTGTAGCCACAGCAATGGCGGTGAGGGTAGTGATGGTGGGAGTTGGGGAAAACACATAGCAGGGGAGGAGAGCCCAGAAGCCCACCATGATATCTTACAGTCTGATAAAAACGGCAGGGAGTGTGATGACTCTAATGACATTGTGTGTTGACAGGACCTGGGAGCTGGATTGGGGTGCTGAGGAGGAGGTAACATAAGTGCAGGGTGGTGGGGGCAGCAATAAGGAGCAGAGGCCATCTACCTCCCAAAGAACAGCCAGGGCCACATCTGCTTCAAAATCTGGTGATGGCGCTGACGCTGTGGGTGGGTAAGGCCCAAAACGTACCAAAGCTAAGCCCAGTGCCTGTAGCTCTGTGCGAGCATTTCCTGTATGACACTTCTTCTCCACAAGGCGGGCACACAAAACCACAGCGGTGTGCAAGATCTTCAGCATTAAAATAAACTGCGGCCATTCAAACACACTCATAGCTACCAGAGGTCTATTGCACGACATGAGGCGGCATCACCGGATTCTTTGGGAAAATACAACTGGCCAGCATTCCCAATCAGAACAAGTCTGTCCTCCTTCACCTTATCCTCTTTGTGGCAGCCAACCTGAATCCGCAAGCAATACAGAATCTTGATGATGATGATGATAATCATCATCATCACCCTCTTCTCCTGCTAAGGCTCCTCCTTGTCCTCGGCTACATCGTGAAACATCTATAACAGAATGTTTGGCCATGAAAAAAAACTTTTCTCCACCAGCAATTATCTTGTCTACAAGCTGAACCCCCACCTGGCCCCGTTGCTAGTGGTGCAGTCGCTGTAGTACCATTGCAATAGTGCCTTGTACTCTCACATGGCGGAGAATGTGGGCCACTACTTGCGATTCTCACGGTGCAACTAGCTGCACTCCACCGTGGACACCTGGAGCCGTTGTTATGGGCAGGGATAGTACATGTCTTTCACAGCCCACTGGGTAAATGTCTTTTGTAGCAGTGGAGAGGCAGCACCCCAGCAACATGGCCAGGTCCTTTTGACCCCCTTCCACTAAATCATGGGTCTGGCTCCCAGGGACAGTACATGTCTTTCACAGCCCATTGGGTCAATTTTTTTTTCGGCAGTGGAGAGGCAGGACCCCAGCAAAATGGGAATGGCTCCCACGGCAGGCACTTATCTGCTTCCTCTACCTGCTCCTCCATGGATACGATTCTGTCCACGACAGCAGTAGGGAACAGTTTTGCATTACTAGTCATTCCTATCACATGTCAAGTCAAACATTGCCACGGCGTGTTGGAGTAGCCATACCGACGAGGAGTTGCAGCGAAAGTACATCAAGCAGCAAACATCCCGCTGGCTGTCACCCCGCCGACTCCAATTGGGAAAGGTGGTCAGTGACAATGGGCTCAACATCCTTGCTGCCCTGAACCTGGAGGAAATAACACATGTTCCCTGCATGGCCCTTTTAAAAAAAAATGCACTGGCTTGCACAAGGTGCTGACAATCTTCAAGAGACTGTCCCTCTTTTCAGCCATTGTCACTTGGTGAAGAACGTTATCCCTGGACTTGCAGCATCAGAAATGTTCTGCAGCTACACTGTTTAATCTGCAAGGTTCCAACTCGCTGGAATTCAACATTGCACATGCTTGAGCTTTGGTATGAGCAGTCAACAAGTGTGTTGTTTCCAGGTCGGGCAGTGGCAGCTCATGCCATTCATGCTGCAGTTGTCCCCTAATCCCTCTCGTATGTATTTTTGAATAGACTCTGATGCTCATGCAACAGGCTGATGACAAAGGAGGAGGAAGAACAGCTAACACATCTTGCTTTCTGTCCTGTAGCTATTGGGGACCCACAGTAAGAAACTCCCATAGGAGGAGGAGGAGGTGCTGTCTCTTGAGGAGCAGGAAGAGGAGTCGGAGTTGGAGGAGAAAGAGGATGATGAAGAGGACATCGGCCATGACACCCAATCGTCTCAGTATGGGGCGGAAGTGGAATGAACTGGCTCCTCGGGCACGCTGTGGGGTATCATAGTTCTGACAGTAAGACAGTCAGTATGTCAGATAGGGTAACAATGTCAGACTAAAGTAAAATCACAGAACTGTAGTGTCCCACTAGGTAAATGTGGGCACTACACAAGGGTCAATTGGGCTACGTGGTTCTCCTGCTCCTGAGGGACAGTGGCAGTGTATTTAACAGTCCATTTTAATGTATTCTTATATGCTTTTATGTGTATTTTCCCTGTGATATGTGTAGCAGGCCTATTAGGGTGTAGTTCAGCATCCTGAACTAGGGAGCTAGGGAACCCCTAGTATATATACTTAGGCCCAGACAGGGAGGGGTCAGTTCTGTGTAGTAAGGAGTCTGTGTAGAGACAGAAGTGAGAGGGCACCTTAGCCAGAGAGAAGCTGAGGGCCTCCTCCTGACATGCAGCTAGACAGCCCAGGCTTCTAGTTGCCACCAGGAGGCTAGTGGATGCAGTCCAGCCTGCCTGAGGTTCCTGAGCCAGAGTTAGCTCAGAAGATTTGTCACCAGGGGAAGAGTTTGCCTCCTGAGAGAAACCTGCAGTTCCTATAACCAGAGAGCAGAGCAGAGGAGTATTCCAGCCAACCTGAGAGGAGCTGAAGGGCAGAAGGATTATTTACCTAAAGCAAGGGATTTATACCTGAGGAAGTTTTCTACCAAGGATAAAGCCAGCATTAGGGCATACGGGCCTTGGGATTGAGACAGCCAGGAGTTCTGAGAAATAGTGCACAGGATTTCTGAGGAAAAGGTGCAGCCTGGTCTGTAAGTGTTTTTTTACCCTCTGAGTATCTTGCAAAGAACATTGTACCTGCCATTGTTGTCAAAGCCTGCTTATATCTACTGCTGCCATGTGGAACTGAATCCAAACTGTACAAAGTTAACCGTTTCCAGTAAATAAAGTTTGGTTCACCACAACATCGTGTTTCCTCACTTATTACTACTATAAATCGGTGTACCACTGTTACAGGCACTGGCGTCACAAATCTTAAAGGGATCTTGCCCCCGGCACATTAAACATCTGCAACATACAGGGCACCTCATCTACCATCAGGCCATGTCCCTATACACAGAGAGTGCCCCAGAGGTCCCCTGTGGCAGCCTCTCCATCACTGCTGTACGTCCGCCCAGGGTCTCCCATAAACTATGAGTAACCAAGAGCAACCCTCGTTTGCCTATTAACCGTGACCTCACCATCGCAATACCCTGAAGGGTGTCGTACTGCAGAACCACCACCGTTAAAACATAACTTTTAATAAATAAATCTAAAATATTAAAATGCCCCTTTATTAAGTGATGTTAGAGAGCCAGGGTAGGGACAAAAAGTCAGAAGAATTCTCCCTGATATTTTTCCCTAGAGTAATAGTGCCCTGCCTATAAACGGAATGGCCGCCCCAATAGGGGCGATCCCTTGTCAGGAACCTCCTGGATGCCGTAAGGAGACTAACACAGAACAGACCATCACCAAAAGGTGTAAACCTGTATGGTTTTCTGTTGAGTCATTGTCAAAATGCTGAAAAAATATATATATACTGGACACAATTGTTTATATTGTATCAAAAATAACAATGTCCCATATAAGTATAATGTTAACAATTCAGGTGAAATCCTGACTGGTCCCTGTGAGATAAATGATCCCAATGCGTTGTTGTATGGCTATTGCGCCATAGTTCATCAGGGGCATTAGGGACAGTATATAGCAGTGATGGCTAACCTTGGCACTCCAGCTGTGGTGAAACTACAACTCCCAGCATGCTCCATTTATTTCTATAGAGTTCTGAGAGCAGCCAAGCAAGGGGGGCATCTTGGGAGTTGTAGTTTTACCACAGCTGGAGTGCCAAGGTTAGCCATCACTGGTATATAGATACAAATATGACTCACAAAATTAGATAATACACTGATATAAAGTAACACTCCACATAGCTAGGGTTCCTTTGATAAAGCCAAGTTTGCCCAGTCACAGCCACATGCATTATCAAGAAACCAAATTACCCTTGCCAGTCCCCAGATAATCGATTACAATATGGTATCCACCAATGAATAAATGCCAGACATATAGTGCCCCAATGTGTGTCACGGAGACCACATCTCATATAGTCACACACTGAAGATGGCCCCTGGTGTGGGGTTATGAATACTGGCGCCAATCAGGGATAGCTGGACAGCTGGAGACCCTGTCTGTGGAGTAGGACAACAGGCTGGGATCGAGTGACCGATTGAACGCGCCGCTGCCGATGACATCACATCCTGCAAGATGATGATGTGATACATGATCGCTACTGTCGGGAACTTCAGTGATGCAGGATTAGTGGGTGGGATGCAAATTGCAATAAATACAAGATATACAGCAGCCTTCTTAGTGGTAAAAAAAACCCACTAATAATCAGGAGGAGGAGTGAAAAACCAAACTCGCTCGTATAATGATGAATACTGGGGGTCCCTCTGGCACAATTAATATACATTTTCTGTATAAACAGATCTCTGTGTGTCAGTGCTATGTGGAGTATGACATATAGTGCTGGATATAAAAAACATCAGACGGTGCAAGTAAAGGGGGGTCTTATCTAAGGGGGAGTTATCCAACCCCCAGAGAGGCAGGTCCTGACAGACTACCAGTGTGAACAGGCCCCAAAGCTAGGCAAGTTCATACACGGCTACCTAGAATCCTATATCACCCTATAGGACCCTGGAACTAATGTCAGGACTGAGTCTGAGTCTACCTGTTCCTCCAAAGGGAAGGACCAGCAGGAGTCTCCCTCAGGCCTAATGACAAACAACAGGGAAAGGCAACACACACACACACACACACATATATATATAAACAAAATACAAAAGGGAAAGGAAACACTTAGCTTCAATGAAGCTTTAGGAGCACCAGGAACTCAGCCGAGAACCAAACACAAGCCACGAGTCCAACAGAAGCTATAAACCGCATAGCATAGTGGGGGAAACAACAATAAATAGAGAAGGTTAAAATGACCACAATAGTCACACCTGGGTAAATAAGTACCAGAAACAACACAGATGTCATTTGATCCAAAAGGAAAACATGTCATATCAAACCACTTGCTGCCAGTCTCACAGATTTCCTGCCACCTGTCACGGGAACGTCCGTATGTCTCAGTACGTTCGTGACACCCTCGCTACCAAGGAAAAATAGAGGAATGTTTTCCTCTCACAGAAAGGGAGGACAAATTGCGTTATTACCAGGAAACACTGTGTATGCAACTTATTGCAGCTTATGGCAGGAAAATGCCTGCCACCAGCACGTCTGAAAGAGGGGACCCTCTACGCTCCCCGCAGTCAGCCCCCTCCCGCCTCCACCAGCAGCAGAAGCCAAAGCAGCAGTAGCAGCAGCCATTTCAGTTTCCTCAACATGATGGAGCAGTTTTTCAATATCCCGCGCCAGGCTGAGTCCACTCAACAAGCCGTACAACTCCCACCTCAACGCCCAGCGTCAGGATTACCTAAATCTGTCACATACCTAGTTCCCTGACCCCATGGATTTCTGGGCACAGTGGCCCTAAAAATGGCACAGCACAGCTCTCTTTCTTGCCCAGCCTCCAGTGTAATCTCTGAGAGGGTTTTTAGTGCCACGAGGAGCGAGATGACACCCAAACGGACCAAGTTGTCCTCTGCCAGTGTCCAACACATCACTTAATCATCAAAATAAACCAAGCATGGAGTATTTTCATCACCTTCTGGCTGATTCCGATGTATACATCTAGCTTTGCTGGCAGTGCCCCATCTTGCCACTGTTGCTGTCTTCCTGTCTGCCAACATCCTGCCACTGATTCCACTGACCTACCATCACGTTCTGTATGGCTGCTGCTGCCACCTCCATCATGCCACTGCTGTGGCCTGCCTACCATCATGTTGTGTACGGCTGCTGCTGCCGCCTCCATCATGCCACTACTGCAGCCTACCTACCATCACGTTCTGTTCAGCTGCTGCTGCCGCCTCAATCATGCCACTGCTGCGGCCTGCCTACCATCACGTTCTGTTCAGCTGCTGCTGCCGCCTCAATCATGCCACTGCTGCGGCCTGCCTACCATCACGTTCTGTACAACTGCTACTGCCATCACCATCATGCCACTAGCTGTGGCCTGCCTACCATCATGTTCTGTACGGCTGTTGCTGCCGCCTCTATCACGCCACTGGTGCATTCTGCCTACCATCACCTTCTGTATTCATAAAAAAAAAATATTAAAAGAGATTGTAAGTTTTCCTAAACATTCTGAGTCCTAGGAGGCTAGAGGGGGTTATATACCAACTTTCAGGGCAATTGGAACAACTTCGGTTCAGCTCGAACCAATTCGGGTCCAAACCGAACCTTTGAATACATTCGGCGAACCGGACCCGAAACTACGTTTCAGTGGTTCACTCATCTCTCGTCAAAATGTAAAATGAGCCCACATGAAAGTCTCATAATCTGACAAAGCGGTCAAGGGGGTCTTGTAACTGGCATTCATTTCTCCTTAGATATCACTAAAATTTAATGAATATGAAAAAAAAAAATGTAATAAAACAGAATTGGACAGCTGTAGAAAATATAGCTGCATATTTAACCTTTAAGGCGCCAAAATAGAATTGCCTGAGATGTTTGTGCGCACTATCCTCCATAGACTTTCTTTGGAGCACTGGCCTCAAGAAATATATATACACACACATCTATAGATTAACCCAAGAAAATAACGGGGGCCGCGCAATTTGAAATGTAGTGTGATCAATAGAAATGGAATAAAGCCTGGGGTCTATTTGCACCACGGGCAATAATAACAGAACAGTAAGACGGTTCTTGTTGGCTCTGGGGATTCCGGAGTATTATGATATGACAGAACACAAGCAATATATGTACTGAAACCTGCTTCCCGCAGGCTGCTCCGAAGCTGAATTTTCTTCATTTTTGTCTTTTTTTGGATCTATCTGTGTCAAAGCATTTCAGATTTTTTCATTTTTTGTGGACTCTTTGCAAGTTTCTGTGATGTGTGCAGGCGAAAAGAAAGAACCATCTTCATCAATGTTCAATGTCGAACAATTTATGATAACATCATGTACAAAGCAGAAACTCTAAATCTTTTGTAATGAAAGCAATAGGGGCGGCAAATTGGGAAATCAATTTCATAAATCTCATCGTCAATAAATCTGTATTGATTTCTTCATTTCTTATGACATTCTTTTGTGGCTTGGTTAGAAAAAAAAACTAAAAAAATCCCAATGATTTCTGTTTGTAATAATGCTATCGGTCCACATCGTCTATACATTATAAAGGTAATTGCTGTGACTTTGCCATTCATCTGAATGAGGCTGACAGTAATCCATGGGTTTGTCTCTAAAGCAACTCTATTCAGAAATGTCTGCACCAAATCTGCTGAGTGTGATCCACCCTCGGGTTATGTGCTCACGACAAACACCGCTTAAGCCGGGTTCACATCTGCATTGTCAACTCCACCATTGTAATCCGGTCACTGTATCCGGCGTACATGCCGGCTCTTCAGCTGGGCAAAAAATGCTACATGCAAAATTTTTTGTCCGGCTGAAGATTGTCCGGAAAGTGGCCAGATTACCGTCAGATCCCATTGCAGTGAATGGTGATTCAGCGGTGCATGTTGGTATTCGGCTATGTCCGATACAGTGAACTCCGGTATTATGTTCCTTTCCTGGAACAGTCTGCCGGAGTTCACAGCGTGGATGTGAACACAGCCTTAATTGGAAAATGCAGCATTGAATCTGTGGTGAAAATCAGCATCTGACCCTTAGATCTTTGCTGTGGATTTGCATTGCTGTGGGTCTGGGCATAGATTTGCCCCATTCAATGTAGTGAATTCTGCATGCAGTAAACCTGCAGTAGTGTCCAGGGCAGAATACATGACATGTCATTTCTTGGTGCAGACTTCAAATCCACAAGGCAAAAATTATTGGATGTATGAATGGCAAAGCTAATTCCTACGTAAGACAGTGGAGCGAGGATTGTGGAATATGGTCCAAAAACCACATGAAAGAACTGCTGTGTGCATCTACCCTTAGAGGTTGTATCAAGAGACTCTAGTTTTGACCGAAATTATTAAAGGATAGGTAACCAATGTCCAAAATAGATTTTATGGGATCTACCACCTCTGGGGACTCTTATAACCTGTAAAATGTCACGTACTGTAATGCCGAATGCACACGGCCGTGGAACATGGTCGTGAGCGGTCCGTGGTAACACGGTCTGGCATCCTGCTGACTGCAGGAGCGCACGGCGTCATTGGTTGCTATGACGCCGTGCGCTTCATGCCGCCACTGCAGTACAGTAATACACTCATATGATCTATACCAGTGTATTACTGTAGTGCAGCGGTGGCATGAAGCGCACGGTGTCATAGCAACCAATGACGCCGTGCGCTCCTGCTGTCAGCAGGATGCCAGGCCCGGATACCATGGACCGCTCACGTCCATGTTCCACGGCCGTGTGCATTCGGCCTAATTTAGATATTTGTTCTTAGATTTTGTTCATTATTTCTAGAGAAGTGGAATTCGATCCAAATTTCAGGATGAATTTGTTTCGCCTCAAAGCCGAATGTCCTCCTGCTCTCATGCTAGCGAATCGATTTAATCTGAAATAGTGTAAAAAAACTAAAAATTCATACTTATCGCCTCCATCTTGCTTGAAGATCTCAGCCGAAATCCTGTGCGTGGTGACAAGATTTCGCTCCAGATCTTCAAGCAAGATGGCGATGGACGGCCGCGAGCAAATGGAGGCGGTAAGTTTGATTTAATTTTTTTTCAATATTAATTTTACACTGTTTTTACACTCAGATACCGCGATCATGTATGAATGCAGCATATGAGGGGTTCTATCTGAGGGGATAGCGGCCGAATCGAACTTTTCATAAATTCGCTCATCTCTATTTTATTTCTACTGATTTACATCACCTTGATTTTTGGGTCTCAACACCGATATGGTGACCTCTATAGTCTCGGCTGCTGGACATTTCTCCTTCCTAATCATTTTCCTTCTTAAATTAAATCGTTTTAATGAACATGAAGTCTGATACTATGTTGCATGACGGAGATGAAAATCATCAAAATCCCCATGCTTTCTTTTGGTCCACTGACAAGACCAGAACTTGGCTACATATTAACTTTTGTATCCAAAATAGATGCTCATAGTTTTGACCAATGTTCTCCACCCTATGGCTCACCAGGTATTGCAAAACTCCATGACAATGGGAGTTGTAGTTTTGCAACACCTGGAAAGCCACAGGTTGAGGACCAAGAATTCAGGGTGTAAGATCGCAACAATCTATAAAGATAAAAAAATCAATAAATTTTGTAAAATCACAAAACAGATGTTACTATAAGTCCTAACTAGTCAGATGTTTCAGTAAAAAAAACCGATGATCTTGCTGGACTGCAAACAGGAGCAGAAATTTTTGTCTTCATTTTTGGCGGTTTTATTTTTTAAGCACTGCTATGCCTTTAAATGTGGGATAAAGGTCTGTTCCTTCATTTGCATGTGTAGAATTTGATCGGGAACCAAAACTCACAAGTTCATGGCGCTAAGCAGAAGTTTATTGAAAACAGATGGACAGTGTCTCCATGCCCCAGCACTGAAGTGATGATTGCTTGCTTTATGCAAGAGTATAGACCTTCTGTATGCAAGACGTAAGACCTCATGTATGTACATCTATGGCAGGTCTGGGGCCTAAACGTGTCTACAATTAAAACCAATACAACAGCTGGAATCTATCAAAGCCAAACGAATATTCCTCTGCCAAAATAAATAAGTGCACTCTTCTGTCAAGTTTTATTCAGTTTTTTTTCTCAGTTATACGTATTTCTAGGAAAACTTACAACCGATATGCCTGACAAAACTCTTATAAGAGGAGAGTCACATTGCCTCTCCCTAGCTAGGCACACGCACCATTCAGGAACCTGGGAAACAGAGGCAGCTATAGGGCTCAGCATCAGTTGTGACTGTACTCCTAAGCCAGGTGCCTCTCCTTAATGACTGGGCAGAGAGCTCCTGAATGGCTCTCACCTATCATAAAGAGGACTTTTGTGGCCGCACAGTTAGAGATGCTCCGCGCTCTGTCTCCTCTCATCTCTATGATCAATGCAGGGAGAAAACAGAGTTACAGCCAGGATAACACTGGAGATATGAGTGAATCACTGGACCCCAGGTATGCAGCATTAACTCTATTACTGCCCTAGACCACCAGGGTTACTAGAATTAACATCCGCTCTGCCCTAGACCACCAGATTTACTAATATTAACCTTTTCACTGCCCTAGATCACCAGGGATTCTGACATTACCTCCTTCACTGGCCTAGATCAACAGGTATACCGACACTAACCTTCTTATTACCCTAGACCACCATAGACCATAGTCTATATTAACATGAGTGCTGTCGCTGCCCTAGATCACCAGGGATTCTGACATTACCTCCTTTACTGGCCTAGATCAACAGGTATACCGACACTAACCTTCTTATTACCCTAGACCACCATAGACCATAGTCTATATTAACATGAGTGCTGTCGCTGCCCTAGATCACCAGGGATTCTGACATTACCTCCTTTACTGGCCTAGATCAACAGGTATACCGACACTAACCTTCTTATTACCCTAGACCACCATAGGCTCTCCATAGACCACAGTCTATATTAACATGAATGCTGTCACTGCCATAGACCACCAGGGATTCCAACCTTGGAACCGAACCCAAGTTCGGGAAAAGGTTTTTAAGAGTAGAAATTACATTTTTGAAGTTATTTCCCGAAGTCTCGCAAAGTAATAACTTCGGCTCATCTGAGCCAATACATTCTAATACTGTACGGAGCACTCGCTCTGTACAGTATTCAAACGAAGATTTATGCGAATCGACTTTGGATGTCTCATTGCTCATCCCTAATTATCTCCTTCACTGTCCTAGGTAAACACGTATACTTACATTAACCTCATTATTACCATAGTTCACTTTGCATACTAACATTTATTCTTTTTATGCCACGGATTAAAACGGATCCTCACATTGACCCCTCCAAAAGCCAAGACCACCATGGATAGTGGAATTAAATGCTCTAGATCACCCGGGATGGTGATTGGTCACTTAGCTTTCAGTAAACTACTATAAATAAAGGGCTTGTATGGTATTTAAGGGAATGAGCCTGAGCTGCAATACCAGGCATGTCCATAGACAGAAGGGGCAGTGTTTCTGGAAAAAAAAAAATCTAATTTCATACTATTACTTTAAAAAAAATTGAGGGATATACAGAAGACATGTCAGCTCTTCCCTTTCCATGAATTTTGGTAAGGACTCTGCTTTCTCCCAAAAGAACATATAGCATAAACAACGCTCCCTTAACATGGTGTTCCAATTTTAAAAATAGATGGTAAATCGCTAGGATATGCCAACAATGTCAGATAGGTGCAGGTCCCACATCTGGGACCTGCTTGTATCTCCAGAACGGGAGCTCCGGAGTAAACAGGAAGCAGCCGCACATGCATGACCCCCCTCTGTTCACCACATTGGAAGTTCAGAAAATAGCAAAACCCTGGCTCAGCTATTTCCGGCAGTTCAATAGAGCTCAACGGAGAGGTAGACGTGCTTATGCGGTGGCTCTTCATTCACAACTATAGGACTTGTGCGGTGTGTGCACAATCTGTTCTCCTCCCCGTTCTCTAAATAGGAGTGGGTCACCGAGAAGAGACCCTCACCAATCTGACTTTGATGGCATATCCTAGCAATAAGCCATCAGTGTTCTAGGTGGGCCAACCGCTTTAACTTTAGGGAGAAAACTGCTACGTTATGGAGAGGTGTCCTTTAATGGAGAAAAAAAAGTTCTCCCCATTTTTTGGAAGGCATAGGCAAGGTCTGTTAGCCTAATCCAATGCATGACTCTTTCTAAATGAAGGGGGGGGGGGGGGGGGGGGGGGAATCACATTGATCTAGCTAATCTTACTTTGCATAAATTTTACACACCATTGGCAGTGGTGTAATGTTGATGAAGTGCTATGTAAATTCACACTATTGAGAGCTCTTTTAATGTAGCACAGCAAGACAGCATCTTATTACCACAGTCTGTAGGAGCAGGTTATCTTATCACTTAAGCATCCGATTTGCTTCTTACATTCTATAATCATTTTAATTGTGATTGGAAGAGAAATAATAAACACTAATTACTCGTATTTTTAATTTTTACTATTACATCCAAGTCTATTTTTTTACCATCGAACATGCCTAAGCTGGTTAACAGAATAAGGCTGGCCATGGATAGTCCAACCGACCCTATTGATTTCAATTAACCATCCATTGTACATGGGGGGCACCCCCCCCCCCTCTACGGATGGCAGATATTGTGGCGAGGGGGAGAGAAGGATCAGGCAGTTGGATTTTAACAAGCCTAATCCTTTTGCTGTAGGGGTGATACGTAAGTGGCAAGAGGTGACAGCAACATTTTTTCACCCATCTCCCCATTGAGAATTCACACATACTTGGCTGAGCAGTCCCTAAAGGAAGCCATATTTACAGTGATACACATAGGGTTTATTGTCGCCCCATTTACCTACGTTACAGCAGGACCCTCTTTCTTTTTACATCATTTTAGGTATTATGGCTGGTTTCACTATGACATTTATTTCTTGATGATTAATTATGCATTTTTCATCTTTACCCTGATCAATCATCAAACACTATCCACCGCACCCCCATGCTCTCAGAAGCACCAAGATATCGGCTGGTGACGGCTCATGCAGCTTTATATCTACTCCCCTATTGTGTTAAAACAAGCATTTCCTACCTTGTGTGTCACCACTATCTCCTCATAGATTGTAAGCTCTTGCGGGAAGGGCCTTCATTCATCTCGTTTCAATTGTTGACTTGTCTGTTGCTGTTAACATAAATACACTCCTCAAAATTGAAATTGCAACGCCAAGAAGGAAATGTTTTGGAAATATGGAAATCACAGGATTGATAGACATGTTAATGATCTGCAAATGATTAAAACTTGGAAACAAAATATTCAACACATGTTGCGTTATGCAGTATCGAATATGAGCGCCACGCACATAAATACACCCACTTACATGCCTTGGCATGCTATCAATGAGGCCATTAATGGTTGTCTGAGGAATATTCTGCCATGTTGAATGCACTTCGGCATGAAAATCATCAAGATCTGCTGCTGGCAGTTCCCTTTGCAATTACCGACCAGTGACGTCCCAGATATGCTTAATGGTAGACATCTCCGGAGACCATGGTAGCGCAACATGTGGCCTGGTGTTGTCCTGTGAAAAAAATGGCTCCTGGGTCACTTTGGAGAAATAGCTCCATGACCAAATCAATGTAACCTGAGCCAAATGAAGAGTAGAAGGGTCTGGCTACAATACATGCCACCCCACACCATAATGCCAGAAGTAGAACGGGTGTCATTTTCCCTTGTGAGGGACTCCTCATGGCATTGACAATGTGGTCTCCAGATCAATCCCAAGCTGTGACTGTATCCAAGACAAAAGCAGGACTAATTGCTAAAGAGGATAGACCTCCAGTCCAGCCTGCACGCCTGTCTTGCTGTTCACGACGATAGTGGTGGTATGAGGTCAATGGAACACCTTTGGCTGGACATCTGGCTCATAGCCTTATGTTGTGCAAACATGTTCTGATTGTTTGTGTGGACCCTGTTTGCCGCCCTAGGCTTGGGATGTGACATTGAATTTCACTTGCTCTACAGAATGGATCTCTATGCGCCATTCTTCTACTTAGATGATCCGCCCATGCAGAGTTTCTTCTCTGTGCACCCCTTGCTGTCATCATTGTTGTTCTCCCAACCAGAGGGACACACAAAGTTCATATCCGATATCCCGCCCTAGGGGCATAGCGATCTGCCAAGGTGATAAAGCAAGATCTCTCAGTTCAAGGATTCTGTCCTTCTCAGTTTGCGACAAGTGGCAATAAGTGGTACGTCAATGAACAGGAGGCATTGCACAATAATCCCACACGACTTGACCCTATTTTTGAGGTTTCATGTGGCTAAAAAACGTTGCTTTCAATCTGGCGTTTATGCCCTTCCAACAAGGTAAAGACTGGAGCTAGGTGTTTGAAAATGGGATCTTTGGCGGATGCTAGTGACACTTGCTTCTTCCTTGATTTGCATAACCTTACGGCATGTTGCAATTTCAATGTTTAGGAGTGTACATGATAAAAAATGATGGAAGTGTCCTTTTAGTAATTCACAAAAATGAATAGGCAATACTGCATTTGCATTTCATAGATCTCCTGGAATAGGCTTCTAATCTAATAGTACTATGCATCTTGATGAAATGAGAATCTCTCTGGATCATACACCCCGCAATCGGTTCACACTCTATTACTTCTTTACTCTTGGTAGAAACATACCCTGCTCCAACATCCACAATGTCACTGCCCCTCTTATTACAAGTCACCACTGTATTTATGCAAAAACACAAAATAATGCCAGTCAAAAAAAAAAAATAACTCAAAGACAATGCATTCCACAGCTTTCCACGTCATCTGCAGCCTATCGAGAGGATAGGGGGGAAAAATGAATAATTCAACTCTAAACAAACAGCTGTGATTTGACATCATGCTACAACATAACCATTGCACAGAATATCCCATCGGTAATAGATCTTAATACTCAGATAAAAAAAAAAAAAAAGAAACACAAAAAGGCGCTTCCATTGTTTCAGTAGAAATGCATAGAACCTTACAGAATTTCAGTCAAGGAGAAAGAAAAGGAAAAAAAAAACACCTTATTACTTCTAACTCCTGCGAGCCATTTTGGTCTCCAAAGGTTTTAGACCGCCCGAGGACATGTGTCTGCAGTGTTTTCGGGAAATGACTTTCCTTCTCACGAAACACTGCTATGTTCTGAAGCGCTGCTGCCCTGGAGCGTACCCACTCAATTTTCTGATTAACCCTTGTGCTGCTGGAAAGCCTGAAACACATTACCAGGCGATGAAAGGGATTTGTCGGCCTCCGCTGTTAAACATTAATCAGATTTTTAATTCCGCATGATATTGTCTTTATATTGTTCTTTTTCCTTTTACGCCTGGAGATGGTGCGATGGTCTAAAGCCTTATGTATACAGGTGAAACTCGAAAAATTAGAATATCGTGCAAAGTTCATTTATTTCAGTAATGCAACCTAAAAGGTGAAACTAAGATATGAGACTCATTACATGCAAAGCGAGATATTTCAAGCCTTTATTTGTTATAATTTGGATGATTATGGCTACAGCTTATGAAACCCCAAAGTCTAAATTTTGAGGTACCCTTTGTCAGGGGTTATGGACTCAATAGCTGACTAGAGTGTCAGCCTAGAATATTGAACCTTTTCACAAAATTCTAATTTTAAGCTTCATTTATGCAATTCCTTTTAATTTGCATTACTGAAATAAATGGACTTTTGCACGATACTCCAATTTCTCGAGTTTCACCTGTAGATGGCATATTCTGGCGGTTAGGAAAGCAGAGCAAAGTAACAAGGAGACTCTCGATTTTGTAGTTTTTTGACTCGTTGAAGTGCAAGATGATGAGATCTGAACTTTGAGCGTTTCAGTATGACAGATATTGTATTTTTCCCACCAGACGACTTCATATTTTAGGGAATCTTGCCTCAGGGAAAGGGAAAGGGGTGTGAATATCAAGTAGCGCTTGATCATATTACTAGTCCCTATCTTCAATGTAATAAACAGTAAAATGTAATCTACGACAGGAAATGAAATATGCTAGTTCCTCATCATACCTTCCCTCGTCTAGCTTCCGAAAGAGGAAGTTCACACCACCTAGACTAACCTTGGTTGTGGGGCTCCCTCTATGAGTCCCATAAAAGCTGTAGGGACTAGGGTATTTTAAGGTACATGCCCACGTTGAACTGTAGCACATTTGTCAAGGCCATGATAATATTGTTTGTTAACAGTGGCCAGTATTTAGCGCACAAATTCATCAGAATCTGTGAGAACAGCATAGTGTTCTGGATCCCTCATGTAGCTCCTATCGAATAAGGTCTTTGAGGAATCTAATAGCATAGATTAACTAAGAAGTAGTAATAATACTGAGGTTATAATGTGCCTGGAGTCTGCGTGATCTCTCCAGTTTCTTATGACTAAAACTTCGGCGAAGTTCACCAACTATCTAATGTGTGTGAGGCAATGGCCCACTAAGAGTGGTCTACAACCCCAACCAATAATGGTTCTTGATCCCTAAAATACATCTGAGCTTGATTAATGCAATGGGGAAGATTTACTAAGGGTACATTCGCACGACAGGTTCTTAACTCCAAGCCCTGCAGTGCCCTCAGTATATATTATGCCTCTCCACAGTGTCCTAAGTATATACGTAATGTCCCCCATAGTGCGCCCAGGACATATAATGGTCCCTATAGTGCCCTATTATAAATAGTTCCCCTCTCCAGTGCCCCAGTTCATATAATGGTCCCATAGTGCCCCCAGTACAAAACATGTTCCTCCTTAGTGCCCCCAGCATATATATATATTTGCCCCAATAGTGTCCCCAGTATATACTGGCCCCCAGTATGTAAAGTGCTGCACCCCACAGTGCACCTTGTAGATATAACCCTCCCCCCAGTGCTCTCAGTAAATACTGTATAATGGACCCCTTCAGTGCCCGTAAATATATATAGTGTGTAACGGATCTCCTGGCACCCCGACTGGGTCCCCTCAGTTGATGGATGCTCCTAGTGCCTCCCGAGGGCTCCAAGCACTCCGCTCGACACCGTAACCACCACAGGAACAAGGAACAGGAACAGCTCCTACAAGAGCTAGGGGTTATAGCCAGGGGAGTATATAGCATATAGCAATCCCCACACACATGAGACGAGGCTCTATGTTAAAGGCCAAAACAGGAACTCACTTTATTAACCAAACAAGCATTGCCTTTTATACATATTTTCCAACGAGGTTACCACCCCCGTGGACCTGGTTGGGAACTGAGGACATAACATAGCAGCCAATCATTTACAGTTTTACAGTTTAAACACAAAAACTATACATTCAACAAACACAATGGCATTGCCTGTGACGCAATCAATAACAGAATAGCCATTGTCTGTGATGCAATTAACAGACACAATGGACTCCTGATATATATCACAATGGCCTGTGATATATTTAACAAACACAACGGACCTAATTACTCACAGGCATAAAATACTAATTTTTCCCAACCACAGAAAACACCCCAAAACACCACATATCCCCATAAAAGTCACATCCCCTGATAGCCTCAATCTGGGCGAACAACCTATCCAAAAATCACCCAGATTGGTGGGGTTCAGGAATTTCCTGGAAGTCTTATTTTTGCCCCACCGTGCACATGTTCACATGCCCCAAATAGTTCCAGTAAAAAGTCCAGAGCCTTTGAAATCCAATATGCCCAAATAGTGTCCCAGGAGCCATAGTCACAGGGCAAGAGGCTGGCAAGCAGGCCTCTCCAACTCCCAGTGACGAAGGTGCTTTCATCACACAGTGCTACTTGCTTTTATAGTGTACCCATTTTAACGCCTGAGGTGGGTGTACTTCTGTCTAAACAGCAGTCTAAGTGGCTAATGGGTCCCATCTGGCCATCATAAGAGCCAGAAGTGATACATGAACCTCAGTTATTCAATGGCAGTAAAAAAAAAATGTAAATATGAATAGCCCCATAGACTGCAATGGTTCTGAAAATGTCCGCTTAACGGCTATTAAAGAAAGTTAATCACACAGCCATTTTGCACGTCATGTGAATGAGGCCTAAGAATGGAGTTTCTTAAAGGGAGTCTGTCACCACATTTGACCATATTAGACAGATCCTATAGCGTTATATGTGCCACCCAGCAGTTAAAAACTGTACCTTTGTTGCATATAACCGAGTCTTCTTTCTGCCAAAAATGAACTTTGAAGATTGTGTAAACGAGCCCTCTCAAGTGCCCAGGGCGGTGTCTCAATCTTCCGAGCCCAAGACCGGACCTCCCTAACGGCTCATAACCCTGCCCTCCTTGTGCCTGTGCCCGCCCGTTTACTCCCCTCCCCTCGCCTTTTCCATTGCGGCTGCGCGGACAAATTCGTAGCCGGCGCATGCGCAGTAGGTATTGCGATGCCCTGCCAGGACCGGGCATCGCATTGCGCATGCGCCAGCTACGAGTCTCGCGCATGCGCCAGCTACGAGTCTCGTAGCTGGCGCATGCGCAATGCGATGCCCGGTCCTGGCAGGGCATCGCAATACCTACTGCGCATGCGCCGGCTACGAATTTGTCCGCGCAGCCGCAATGGAAAAGGCGAGGGGAGGGGAGTAAACGGGCAGGCACAGGCACAAGGAGGGCAGGGTTATGAGCCGTTAGGGAGGTCCGGTCTTGGGCTCGGAAGATTGAGACACCGCCCTGGGCACTTGAGAGGGCTCGTTTACACAATCTTCAAAGTTCATTTTTGGCAGAAAGAAGACTCGGTTATATGCAACAAAGGTACCGTTTTTAACTGCTGGGTGGCACATATAACGCTATAGGATCTGTCTAATATGGTCAAATGTGGTGACAGACTCCCTTTAAAGGGAGTCTGTCACCACTTTTTTGCATGTTAGACCATTAAAATAGGGTTATTTGATCCAGCCAGAACATAAAAACGGTACCTTTGTGGTAGAAAACGGACTTTTCAATTTGCAGAAAACGAACTTATAAGATTATTTTCGGAGCCCTCTCAAGTGCCCAGGGCGGTCTCTCAATCCTCGGAGCCCCTGGCTGGCACCTCCTAAACGGCTGATAACTCCGCCCTCCGTGCGCCTCTGCCCGCCCGTTTACTCCCCTCCCCTGTCCCTTTCCACTGCGGCTGTGCGGTCCAAATCGTAGCGGGCGCATGCGCAATGCGATGCCCGCTCCTGGCAGGGCATCGCAATACCTATTGCGCATGCGCCCGCTACGATTTGTACCGCACAGCCGCAGTGGAAAGGGACAGGGGAGGGGAGTAAACGGGCGGGCAGAGGCGCACGGAGGGCGGAGTTATCAGCCGTTTAGGAGGTGCCAGCCAGGGGCTCCGAGGATTGAGAGACCGCCCTGGGCACTTGAGAGGGCTCCGAAAATAATCTTATAAGTTCGTTTTCTGCAAATTGAAAAGTCCGTTTTCTACCACAAAGGTACCGTTTTTATGTTCTGGCTGGATCAAATAACCCTATTTTAATGGTCTAACATGCAAAAAAGTGGTGACAGACTCCCTTTAAGTCTAGTCTAAAGTCTGTTGAAATAAAATGCATTACATTCATTAATACATTTGCTTTAATTAAAGAAATTAATACATTTATTTATTATATATGTTAATGCAGAGCTGTAAGAAAAGATGCTTCAGAATTGTTACCTCATGGGGAATGCTAGTACTTGCCCGGAGAGCGGGCTGGTCATTGGGCATGTACACTGCCTATTGATAGCACTGCTTATTCTTATTAGGCTGTGTGGACTGTGTTGCTTTCATGCTACCCAGTTGCACCATCTTCATGCTATGGCACTGGGTAGAAGCCTTAGAGAAATATTTAATATACTTAAGGGTCCATTCACACGACCGTGTTTTGCGGATTACGGATCAGCAAAACACAGGTACCGGCAGTGTGCGTTCCACATTTTGTGGAACACACACGGACAGCCCTTTGACAGAGCAATTCTTGTCCGCAATAGGCATTTCTATCTTTTTTGTCGGGCTGCGGTGTAAATGAATGGGTCCGCACCCGTTCCGCAAAATTGTGGAACAGATGTGGACCCAGAAACACGGTTGTGTGAATGGACCTTAACTGTACCAATTGACTCTCCAGATAGAGGGGATTATTACAGATTGTCCCGAGCAAACCAACAAATCAGGCGCAATTGTATAAAAACTGATATGGCTTTGGACTCTACAAACACGTGCACGGACATCTGAGGCAATAAACAGGATGTGCACAGGATTGATCGCTCTCCTGAAAGATACAGTACATGCTGTATTGTATTCCCAATGTGATGCATCATTCAGAAGGTATCAGAAAACGTACATTTATTTTATTCTATAGCCTGCAGATGACATTGTTTAGAATGCTGTCTATGGGGAGGTATAACCAATATGCGCTTTCTACAGACCTAACTATGAAGGTGCAGGGAGCAGAGTGACAGAACGATAAAGCATACGCCGTTTACCTGTGAATTGGAATAGAATTGTATTCCGTTGTATATGTTACGTTGAAAGGAATAATGACAATTTTTGGTCTATGTTCTCATTTATATGAAATGGTAATAGTTTTAGTCTAAGATGATAAATATATCCTCAAAACCAATATGAGCCTTGACTCCACCAAATGCGACAGTTCTGAGGGCCTACGAGTCTTTTCAGAACTTCTGCCTGTCCTACTTTAAAGAGGACCTCTCACCGCTCCTGACATGTCTGTTTTAATAGCTTCATGTATTCCCCATGTAACAGTTCTGGAGCATCTATTCTTATGGCTCTATGCTGTGCCATTCCTTTATTATTTCTAATAGAAGTTATGAATGAATTGCTAGCAGCCTGCAGTAAGGGTACAGAGAGGAGGTAACCAGTTGGAGGAGGTAACCAGTTGGGGGTGTATACCTGCGCAGTCTCACTCTATCCAATCAGTGCTGCCACTTTCAGACTGTGCAGATACACCCCCCAACTGGTTACCTCCCCTCTGTACCCTTACTGCAGACTGCTAGCAATTTTTCATAATAGTAGAAATAATACAGGAATTGGACAACATACAGACATAAGAATAGATGCTCCAGAACTGTTAGTACATGGGGAGTGCATGAAGCTATTGAAACAGGAGTGGTGAAAGTTCCTCTCTAACTATATCCTGCAAGGAGTTTCCAGGATTTTACTATGTATGGCCCATCCTCAAGAGAGATCATCAATTCTTAATTCTCAAGAGGTTCGACATCCTCCACCACTGCTGATCAGGTGTTCAGGGAAGCTCCGGCACCCGAACTTCACAACTGTGGACGGAGCTGGTTACCATTCACTCCAATAGGAGCAACGCTGCAGTGTCCTGCTCTCTTCACTACACAATGGATGGAGCTGTGCAATTCTGGCACCGCAGCTCCTGTAGAATAGCTAATTGGCAGGGTGCAGGGTGTCAGAATCCTTCTGATCAGATATTAATTGCCTATTATGAAGATAGGCCATCAAAAGTAAAACCCTGGACAACCCCTTTTTAATCATACCTATCACGTTGCACAATTAATAAATTATAGGTTGTGGGTATAAAACTAAAAAGAATAATTCTTAGACAGGGGTGTAGCGAAAGGCAAAAGTTGCAGATGCACCTTGTCTTAGAGGGCTCAAGTGGTCCCGATGTGGAGACTATAATAGACATGGTTGGGAGACTCTTTTAGCCTCAGCATAATACGTTTCAAATACAGTTGTCTTCTGAATCTCTGGGGCCCACTATTGTGTAATGACCTGGGCCCACCGGAGTATCCTCTGGTACCCTAATGGGTCAGTTCAGCCCTTGTAACTAGGAGGATCCGCCTTTCACAAGAAAAAACTGAGTTGCCACCTCTCAAAGAAAATAAATGATGACCAGAAAGAAATGTCATGAGAAATAGTTTAATGTAATGCTTGCAAAAATAGGGGCTCAAATCAATCAAGTGCTTTGGAGTCCATTTTCGTCTACAAGGGCAGCGAGTTTTGCTGAGGACTCTGGGAGATTAGGTTAATTTGATTCTTGGTTCAAAAGCCAATAGCCCAAATTGATCAGTGATATTTGTGTATGTTGTTACATAGGTATACTTGATACATAGGTAAAGGGGCTAGAGAAATGCATATAAAGGGTTAACTTAAGGGTATGCAAGAAGAGCCACTAAACAGCCCCCAAAACTGTGGATGCTAATTCACCGACAGCCACCCATCTTCACCTAGATCTCTGAGCTGCGGTTCTCCTTTCTAGGATTACTATGGCTTCTAATGGATATACTTACATATTTGTTTACCTCATGTGTATCTTCCCATGCTTCTTTTTTTTTTCAATTTGGACTCTCATGACCCGTTTTCACCGTGTAAACTAACCTCTCTGGTTCAGTTCCATCCTGCATGTAGCACTTCCAGGTGCTGTATCCAACCAAACCCATGATGCACTTCTCTTTTCTCTGCCACAGCTCCAGCACCGCCCCTAACAACACCCACCTAGTTTATAGCTCCTCCCACCCAGCTAGTTACATAGACACTCCCCTATCACTGCTTTGACACGCCCATGGACATAACATCACAGGAAATAAGAGTTGCATGGACATGGTCATGTGACCACAGCCCAGAACGAAAGACAGGAGCAAAAAAAAGAAACATTATTTTAAAAGGATGTTAATGCAAACCGCTAAATCCCGTTAAGGGTCCATTCACACGTCCGCAATTTTGTTCCGCATTTTGTGGAACGGAATTGCGGACCCATTCATTTCTATGGGGCAGCACGATCTGCTCCCCGGATCCGGAATTGCGGACCCGCACTTCCGGGTCCGCAATTCCGTTCCCGAAAAAAATGGAACATTCGCTATTCTTGTCCGCAGATGCGGAAAAAAATAGGCATTTTCTATTAAGTGCCGGCGATGTGCGGTCCGCAAAATGTGGAACGCACATCGCCAATGTCCGTGTTTTGCGGATCTTCAGATCTGTGGATCCGCAAAACACACACAGACATGTGAATGGACCCTTAGACCTGCACAAAAGTGGCAATATTGTCTGAAAACTTTGCCGTATCCTGTAATGCACTAGGAGACGTGTGACTAAACCTTGCAACGCCTATATTAGCAGAGCAGTAGATAACAGGTCTACCAATAATTTTGCACAAGATCACCGACACATCACATTAAAGCTCTATTTCCTCCGCTCGTCCCCGCTTCGACTCCCCCCCTCCCCAACCACCCAGGTTTTAACATGAAGGTCAGAGAACTGCAGACACCAAACACGAAATGTAGCCTTATGTGAGTACCGGGGACAATACAGGCACAATTAGTCTCAGAAGGTCATTCCTCTATGCCTTCCAAGTCAGGAAGAGGAAGGAGGAAGCAGCAGCAGAGTAGTTAATGCAACTGTGGCAATTTAGTTCAATTTCGATTATTACACCAGAAACAGACCATGTTGTCCAGGAGCGATCTCTTTATGAGTCTAGCTGTAGGGACTGTGACTTCTCAGCGTTGGACTTCTAAGGGGAATGAGAACATTTCTGAATGTGAACATTAAACGCAGACATCCAGGTGGAGTAGGAGGGTTAGATTTAGGTCAATGCTATGGTAACTAAGGTACGATGACCTTTAGAATTAATATACAGTTAGCAAAGAAAACCCGTCCTATATAAAAAGACATCTTAAGATTACATTCCACAACCTCTGATGCGTCAAAGGGGCTAATGAAATGCAATCAAGTCATCAACCCAGATAGAAATGTCCATTACCGCCGCCATAGATGCAGCAAATATCCTTTTTGTTTGGAATCAATCAGGTTTCCATCATTTAGGGGCCCAAATGAAGGAACCTTAGTTCAACGCTGACAATAAGGTGAGAAAGGTCAATCCAACCTAAGACGTCCAGTCTAGAGGAGAACTCCTTGAGTGAAGCCAGAGAAGTGGATCATTTCCCACTCTAAAAGGTGGCAATACACTTTAGATGGTTGACAGCAATTCCTTCTGGCCATCCGTACACATACATACTCAGCCTATTGTGTATGTGTTCTTCAAGGGGTTGTGTCACTTCAGCAAATAGCATTTATTATGTGGAGAAAGTTAATACAAGGCACTTTACTAATGTATTGTGATTGTCCATATTTCTTCCTTTGCGGGCTTGATTCATTTTTCCATCACATTACACATGGCCCGTTTCCTTGGTTACGACCACCATCAGTAGTGGCCGTGCTTGCACACTATAGAAAAAAAAGCATCAGGCTATGTAAACTCCCCCGCTCCCAGCCACCAGAGAGGTCAGCACTTTTTTCTATTGTGTGCAAGCACGACCACCGCTGCTGGATTGCAGGGTGGTTGTAACCATGGAAACAAGCAGTGTATAGTGTGATGTGAAAATGAATCCAGCCAGCAAAGGAGGCAATATGGATAATCAGAATACATTAGTAAGTGCCTTGTATTAACTTTATCTACATGATACATGCCACTTGCTGAAGTGACACAACCCCTTCAATAGGGAGAGAGGAATAAGGGTTTTTAAGATGGCCCATAACGAGCATCCTTCAACGATGAAAGAAGCTGATAAGAACTTGTTTAAACAGCCTATACAAAGGCTAACAAGGACAATTGTTACAATCATTCGTTCCTTCATATAGCTTATGTCTGTGAAGGTTCTGATTTATCCAGGTCATGGTATATCTGTAAAGAATAAATCAAGGCAACTGGACGTACTGTAGATTTCTTGAAAACGTTTCACTCGTTCTTCCAACGAGCTTTCTCAATTCTGAGTGATTGTACAAAAATTCTGGGAATAAATATGTAACTGAATCCACATCTGGTAATTATACCCAGCATTGGGTCAAAGGTGTTGATTCCATTATCCTAATTGGAGTCAGTAGGTGATAAAGACTTCCCAGAAAAAGGTGTCAAGACAGCATTGTATGTGGCAGACAATAGAAAATCTACGTAAAAATGGAGAAGCCAAGCTTGAATAGAGGTGGGGGGGTTAGACTTCTATTGTCTGCCACATACAATGCTGTCTTGACACCTTTTTCTGGGAAGTCTTTATCACCTACTGACTCCAATTAGGATAATGGATTCAACACCTTTGACCCAATGCTGGGTATAATTACCAGATGTGGATTCAGTTACATATTTATTCCCAGAATTTTTGTACAATCACTCAGAATTGAGAAAGCTCGTTGGAAGAACGAGTGAAACGTTTTCCAAGAAATCTACAGTACGTCCAGTTGCCTTGATTTATTCTTTACAGATTCATATAGTTTACATTATGTTTGCAGGACAGCCTCTATTTACACAGTTAGACGTGCTGCCGACCAATAGACATTATTATGCTCACAAAAACAAATCATCAGCTGTTTGTCGGCTGATGGATAAGCCATTTAGACAGGTCAATGATAGATAGTCCAGACAAA
Organism: Bufo gargarizans; assembly: GCF_014858855.1. Classification (NCBI taxonomy): domain Eukaryota; kingdom Metazoa; phylum Chordata; class Amphibia; order Anura; family Bufonidae; genus Bufo; species Bufo gargarizans. The sequence goes on from NC_058089.1 coordinate 119,363,983, forward strand.
CATTGGGTGTGTTGAAGATCAGACTCCCGAACCTTTCAGTTGGATGACTGGCGCTCCCACTAAAATCAGCAGGTTTGGCCAAGATTATCTAAGGTGTATGGTCAGTTATAGATGCAAATACCACTTTTAATTGCTAAGAGAAATACTGAACAGTACTGATGTAAATACAACACTTGGGGTGAGATATGACACCCTGTGTCTCCGTGTCTCTGCTTGTTTCTCACAGTTCACTTCTCAATTCTCTCAATAGACTTCTATGGGTAACTGTAGCCTGATCCCTCAGTGAGCTGACAGTCTATCCAGTGTCAGACTGGAGTTCCTTGACCCATCTGAGGAAATTATACCCGGGGCCCAAGCCCTATATCATTGATAAAGTCTAATTGATTCATAACCTGAAGGCATAGACCCAAGTGGACAGTGATTAGTTCAAAAGACAGCTTCAAATGCACATTTTTCCCTTGGACCTCTGTGGTCCATTATGGCTTCATAGACTGGGCTGATAGGATCCTCTGGTATTCTGGTGGGCCAGTCCGATACCTTGTCCATCTTAGTGCGTGAAGATTGATTTATCACAAAATACAGGGTAAATGTTAGTTTAGGATAGCGGGGGCAAGAAAGAGTAGTGTCGATCGTAAATATTCTAAATCACAAATTTTTATCGCGAATATCGGCACTTCGAGAATTCGCGAAGATGTAGAATATAGTGCTATATATTCGTAATCGCGAATATTCTAGATTTGTTTTCATCAGTAACCTCCGTTCTTGCTTGTGGGCCAATGAGAAGGCTGCAATATCTTTGTCAGAGCTAAGCAACATCCCTAGCAACCAAAAGGAAAATTGCCTGCCCCTTACTATATAAACTCCCCAGCAGCCATTATCTGCAGTTTTTTTTTGCAGTTCCGAGAAGAGAGAGCAGTGTCATTGCTGTGCTCTGTGCTTCAATCTGGATCCTATTCCTTATCCAATTACATTAGATAGTTAGTTAGCTCATATATATAATACAGATAGTTAGTGGGAGATAGTCAGTGTAGGTTAGATAGTGATATAGTGGAGCTGGTTTCAGTGCAGGGTGTTAGGTAGTGTGATAGGGATTACTGTTTCTCTGCTGTCCATACATACATGCTACAGACATAGTGCTGTGATGTCACAACAATACTTAGTGCACCAATCAGTAATATCTACTCAGACCTGATAAAATGTGAAGTTGCATGTATTGCGCCAAAATTATGCGCATCATTAGTGCCAATTTGCGCAATCTCGAAAATAATGACTGGAGATCACGAATTATAGAATTCGTCAATTTATTGCAAATATTATGCGGAAAATTCGCAAAATATTGCGAAAACGAATATTGCCTATGCCGCTCATCTCTAGAAAAGAGCTGATAAGTAGAGAAAGAGGTGCAAATCTACAGTGGTGTGAACGGCAGCACAGTCTCCCATTTACAAAATGTGAGGCATTTTTCACACTATTTTTAGGTCCAACCACAAAATTTGCCATGTGAATTAGTCTTTATACTTCCAACCTCTTCAGCGACAATTCTTACAACTCCATTCAATACTGGATTTACACCTGTACGAAATGGGCATCCTTTCCTACACGTTGCCCTCAGTCATGTGCCTCTTGTGCCTAATAGAAAAACCAGCCATAACTGCGCTACAGGGGAACGCTTTTTTTTCACCTGCTCACAAAATTGAGCTGAACTCTTGGCTTCCCGAAAAGCTGCTATTTCCATGTTGTGTGATTTCTGCATTATAGTTTACAAGCTGCCAATAAACACTGTAGCATGGCATCTGTCAGACTATAGCGGAGGACGGAGTACCGAGCAGTGGAAATCCTATCGCATTCATTCTCTTTCAACTCTTCCTACTTGATGGGCACGAGGAGAATGGTCCAAAACTAGAGAGTCGCTTAATGTAAACAGACATTCTGCAAGAACCGAGTCATTTAGGCAACACATCCATCACGTCTTACATTTTCAACTTTTGGAATTTGCCAAGTGACAATGAAAAATGAGCTTTTACATATGTGTGTGTAGGAACAATTAAAGCACGTGTTATGGACGTGTACTCTGACAAGGAGGTTACACTCATCACAATTCAACCGTATCTTGAGAACTTCAGGATCTGGATGTTTATCACGTGGTCGGCTCCTGCATAGACTATATTAGACGGGGCAATTAATTACGTTTTCTGAGTTATGATGTCTGATACAAGAAATAAATGAAATGTTTAAAGCAGATTTTCGAGGGTGTAATGTTGATGACCCATCCATTCGCACTGGAACGGAAAGACCTGGGATTTGTTTGCAACCCTCCAGCCCATGGATATTTTAGTATACTAGAATGCTCTACATGTCTTGGGTGCTGCAATGTTGCAAAGCATATAGACATATCTGGCATCTGCCTTATCTGACTGTGGAGAGATACAACCATGCTGGGCGGTACAGTACCTGATCAAACCACACATTGCCCAGTGAGTATCACAAACATGTCATTTTCTAATTAATGCAACCCATGCATCATATTCACTGGCTGTCAATGGTGGCATTGTTAACGATAAAGCCCCGCTTCCAATTGCGTCTCTCTTTGCCCGATGTCAGATTGAGTTTGGGGGAATTCTTAAATAAATACATTAAACTATAGTCTATTTTTCTTTTCTTCATTACAAATACGTGTAGTTTCCACTGCGTACATTACCCTGGATTGAACCATGATTTTTATTTTTAAATGCTGCTTGTCGCCTTAGGGCTCCTGCATGCATGGTATTTAGTCTACAAACATAGGAACACCTCTGCTGTCTCTGTGACGCAGCCTGCAGCGTTTCAGAGATCGCCTAGAACTTCATTCTATATCACTTCTTCAGCGTTAAAGTTGTAAACTATTAAAACACAACAACTGGTCAAATATCTCATTGTAATACATTCAACATACAGAAGAAAAAAAGAAAAAGTTAAAATGTCATGAAAAAATACTTTTAGACATATAAGCCTTCCCAGAATGCTTCTTAGTCTAGCCACGGAAAAAAAACTTCACCGCAGCCATAAAGTATGCCTGGTAGTTCATGAAATGTACTAATGCTTACATACAACATTAAGCCTATGTGCAGTTTTGCACTGATTTTTATTCACTTGCCTCCTAAACGCAAATGAAGCAATGTTCCAAATAGTCTTCATTAAACATTTCCTATTTTGCATCTGCAGAGTATGTCAAAGTCCTTCGCCTAGCTGCTGGAGCTGCAGAATGTGACATAAATCCGCTCCTGTTCCTGGGTGCTGCCTCTGCTCCCCTCACTCTCGGTGTAATGCCTCATTCACACATCAATGTTCAGAGATTTTCAGCCAAAACCATGAGTGGAGGCTACACAGAGATAAGGTATAATAAAGCAAAGATTTACACCTGGGTTTGGAAATCACTGACCGAAGACTGGATATGTGAATAAGGCCTTAGATAGTAGCAAGAAGAGGAAGGATGTTCATAGCAACTACAGTACTCACAAAAAGTTAGGGATATTTAGCTTTCAGGTGAAATTTATGGAAAATGTAAAAAGTTTCCGCTCCCGTGACATTATATCATGAAAGTAGGACATTTAAGTAGAAGCAGTAATGGTGATTTCCTCATCTCAAACAATTTATAGAAACAAAAGCCAACACCAGTGGTGGGTATACCCATCCTGAAACGGTCAGTGTCTCAATAACTTGTCATGTGGCCTTGAACATTAACTACAGCTTGACAATGACGTCTCCTGGTGTTCACAAGTCGCCTTCTTGTCTGCTGAGGAATAGCATCCCACTTTTCTTGAAGGGCCGCCCTCAGATCATTGAGGTTCTGGGGTACAGAGTTATAAGCCTCTACACGGTGACTCAGCTGATTCCATAGGTTTTCATTGGCAATCAGATCTGGAGAAAGTGCAGGCCACTCCTTTTGAGGTCCCCCAGTCTCCAGCAGCCATTCCCTAATGATACAACCGCCATGAGCTGGTGCACTGTCCTCCATGAAGATGAAATTAGGCCTGTGTTGTTCATGCACAATGACGTGATTAAGGATGTTCTACAAGTACTATGGGCTTGTCACTGCACCATTCACAAAGTGTAGGGCAGTTCTGTACTGACTAGACACACCTGCCCTCACTGTAACACCACCAAAGGCTCGTCTGGTGACAACAGAGGCTGATGCATAGCCCTCTCCTTGACATCTCCAACATCATTGGCGGCCATCATTTCTGCTCAGCATGAATCGACTTTCATCAGTGAACAGCACTGAGGCCCACTGGTCCCTCGTCCAGCGTAGATGCTCCCTGGCGCATGCAAGACGATGATGCCTGTGGTCAGGTACCATTGCAGGTCGTCTAGCACGAAGACCACACTGATGTAAACAGCTTTGAATGTTCTGATGTGACACTTGGGTGCCTCTCATCTCCCTTAAATGTGCCTCGAGTTGTGTGGCATTCAGCATCCCGTTCCGCAGGGCATTCTTCATAATGAAGCGGTCATCATTGTGGGATGTGACCAAAAGGACGTCCACTTCTATGCTTTTCTGTGACTCTTTCAGTCTCTCTGTATCCCTGATACAACCTGCTGATGACACTCTGTGGCACTCTAAGCTCAGTGTCCACTTCCGTCTGAGAACATCCTTCTTGAAGACTTGCAATGGCGAGGTACTGTTAATTAATTATTAAGTCGTCTTGGTCTCATGATGTCAAAATGTGAACAGCATGATGAGGAGGACTGTTTAAATACCAATTCTAATTGAACCAGGAAACTTATTGGGCGATTCATGGATCAAACACCTGTTGTGAATTTTGTCGTTAAGCTCCTTGTTATAGAACAGCAAGTTGTGCAAAAAGTACTGAAACATTGAACAGTTGGAGATGTGCATTCAAAAGTTTAGAGAAGGTCACATTAAGTTCACCTGTAAAGTTTAAAGCGAATTTTAGGTTCATTCTGAAATTTCACCCACAAGACAAATATTCCTAACTTTTTGTTAGAAGTGTATGTGTAGAGAGCGAGAAAGCATCTGAGAAAGGAAGATCATACATGTTATAGACAGGGAGGAAAGCACACACAAGACAGTTCGCAGTGTCCAGGACACACAGATCCAGGTATGATGCAGGGGCGTAGCTATAGTAGAAGTAGAGGAAGCAGCTGCTTTGGGGCCCGCTCAGGAGGAGGACTGAAAGATTTTATTGTCAGGTTCCACTCAACAGTATTATACAAAGACATTATATACAGGGACATGACACACAGTACATATGTGTAGGAAACGGACAGAGTGACTGCCAGGCTTGGTCTGGGAGAGCCATCTTGACTAGCTGCAGGAGTGAGGGTTTCATGAGAGGCAGAGGTTGCTGAAGTGGGAAAGGGCATTCAAAAATTTGCTGTGGGGACAATGAGTTCTAATTATGCCACTGGAATTAAGATTGTAGACTGAAGTTTACTGCGCCATTTTCTTTACTCAAGGCAACCACTAACATGTGAACAGCATTCTTCCATGTCAATTCTGTCTCTAGTCTGTAATGCGGTTGTACAGGTTCACAAAAAAGACCTGCTGTTTTTCTACAGTTTGCAACACACTGTGTCCAGTATCACAGCTCAGCCCCATTCAGCTTTTCTTCCCAACCTGACAACCCTGTTAAGATGCCAGTTAACAAATACAGGATTGTACACACCAATTAGTCCTTTCCTCTGATAAATGAAGTTTAAAAAGTGAAGGTGTCCTACAAAAGGTTTTATAATAAAGCTACATACCAACTTGTTAATCCAGCCTGCTGACATACAGTGGGGGAAATAATTATTTGACCCCTCACTGATTTTGTAAGTTTGTCCAATGACAAAGAAATGAAAAGTCTCAGAACAGTATCATTTCAATGGTAGGTTTATTGTAACAGTGGCAGATAGCACATCAAAAGGAAAATCGAAAAAATAACTTTAAATAAAAGATAGCAACTGATTTGCATTTCATTGAGTGAAATAAGTATTTGAACCCTCTAACAAAAAAAGACTTAATACTTGGTGGAAAAACCCTTGTTTGCAAGCACAGAGGTCAAACGTTTCTTGTAATTGATGACCAAGTTTGCGCACATTTTAGGAGGAATGTTGGTCCACTCCTCTTTGCAGATCATCTCTAAATCCCTAAGGTTTCGAGGCTGTCTCTGTGCAACTCTGAGCTTGAGCTCCCTCCATAGGTTTTCGATTGGATTAAGGTCCGGAGACTGACTAGGCCACTCCATGACCTTAATGTGCTTCTTCTTGAGCCACTCCTTTGTTGCCTTTGCTGTATGTTTTGGGTCATTGTCGTGCTGGAACACCCATCCACGACCCATTTTCAGTTTCCTGGCAGAGGGAACGAGGTTGTCGCTCAGGATTTCACGATACATGGCTCCGTCCATTTTCCCGTTTATGCGAATAAGTTGTCCTGTGCCCTTAGCAGAAAAACACCCCCAAAGCAAAATGTTTCCACCCCCATGCTTGACGGTGGGGACGGTGTTTTGGGGGTCATAGGCAGCATTTTTCTTCCTCCAAACACAGCGAGTTGAGTTAATGCCAAAGAGCTCTATTTTGGTCTCATCAGACCACAGCACCTTCTCCCAGTCACTCTCTGAATCATTCAGGTGTTCATTGGCAAACTTCAGACGGGCCTGCACATGTGCCTTCCTGAGCAGGGGGACCTTGCGAGCCCTGCAGGATTTTAATCCATTGCGGTGTAATGTGTTTCCAATGGTTTTCTTGGTGACTGTGGTCCCTGCTAATTTGAGGTCATTAACTAACTCCTCCCGTGTAGTTCTAGGATGCTTTTTCACCTTTCTCAGAACCATTGACACCCCACGAGGTGAGATCTTGCGTGGAGCCCCAGAGCGAGGTCGATTGATGGTCATTTTGTGCTCCTTCCATTTTCGAACAATCGCACCAACAGTTGTCACCTTCTCTCCCAGCTTCTTGCTAATGGTTTTGTAGCCCATTCCAGCCTTGTGCAGGTCTACAATTTTGTCTCTGACATCCTTGGACAGCTCTTTGGTCTTTCCCATGTTGGAGAGTTTGGAGTCTGCTTGATTGATTGATTCTGTGGACAGGTGTCTTTTATACAGGTGACTAGTTAAGACAGGTGTCCTTAATGAGGGTGACTAATTGAGTAGAAGTGTCTAACCACTCTGTGGGAGCCAGAACTCTTAATGGTTGGTAGGGGTTCAAATACTTATTTCACTCAATGAAATGCAAATCAGTTGCTATCTTTTATTTAAAGTTATTTTTTCGATTTTCCTTTTGATGTGCTATCTGCCACTGTTACAATAAACCTACCATTGAAATGATACTGTTCTGAGACTTTTCATTTCTTTGTCATTGGACAAACTTACAAAATCAGTGAGGGGTCAAATAATTATTTCCCCCACTGTATATAAAAAATATATAAGATGTGGCCCAATGAATGGACGGAAAGCACTCTTCCTGTATCTGAACATGGTCTTCTGACAGGAGTCCAAACAGAGAAAATAAAAGGATGGGATTGTTATCTTCAGTAAAGTGCAGGGGGCAATAATGGGCACAGTATTTGCTCAGTCCTTATGCATGACGGGAGTCACATTCAGAAAAGGAAAAATGTGGAGAAAAAAGTATTTTTTAGATGCTGTAATATGACCAATCAAAGCCACACATGGAGCATGATATCCACACATGGATTCGCTCATCTAAATGAGGCCTAAGGCATACCTCAGTTTTCAGAAAAAGTTAGCATAATGGCTGTGGTTCTTTGTACAATAAGAACTGTGAAAGAGCAGTTATGTTTGGGCTTTCCTAGTGTTTTTTGAGCCATATCATTATGTTTCAGCTGAACAGCTAGATGCATCTCACTCAGAAGCAAGAGGCGTCTCCCTTCTGCCAGCACTTTACTGCTGTGACATCCTTTCCCTTATTTCCAACTATGTTTTCAGCTCCGGAGCTCACAGAACAGATAAGGAGGGATAAATCACACTTACAGAAAGGCAGGACGCTCCTATGATGTTCAGAAGAAATGTAGAAGCAGTTGTTTTATCAGGCTCAGGAAAAACGCCCCCACTTCTTCTTTATTTTATTTTTTTACCACGGATGGATCTTGCCTAACAACAGGCAAAGGACTGCAACTTAGGTGGAAGTGAGAGTCCTAGTGGCCACAACTTTACAGTTTTTATTTGTTCAGGTAGATGCAGGTAGATTTTATAAATGAAGTGATTTATACATTTTAGTTACATCATTCTCTATTAATAGATATAGATATGTAATAGATAGATAGATATGAGATAGATAGATGATAGATACATACAAAGAAAATATACATATACTGTATATTCATACTACTTTGTAACAGAAGTCATGATGCCAATGACATATATTATGTCCAACAGATCCAGATGGTCACAATTAGGTTACGTCCACGCAGCATGTGTTTTGGTGTACAAAATCCATTGCTGATCAGGAGTTACATGCAGATTTTGATACAAATTTAAAAGACCAAATGGTACAAGGAGCACTAGCGAAGCACTGCTAAATGTAAAGAAAAAAAATCACAACGATTAAATTGCGCATACCAGTAAGAGTTGTGCTGTTTCAGTTACAACTCTGGGGAAACCATTTACAGTAGTTAAAGGGGAGTGACCTCTGCTCCTAACCATGTGGAAGATCTGCAGGAACACGAAGAAATGTGAAGACAGCAGTTTTATTTTATTGTACTTGATTTTAATTTATTTATTGTCTTCACATACCAACAGGTGAAATATAAGGTAGAAATCCGCAGCATAAATTGATACACTGTGGATTTAAAGTGTGGATTCCATTGCAGAAATATTCTGCAGCAGGTGCATGAACTTAGTTAACATCCTACTTTGCTGCTACTGCTACGCTATAGATCTTCTGTACGCCATTCTGCACAAATTCCGCAGCGTATCTGCCCTGTTTGTCTGTGCCCTTCCGGGTTGCATCATTTTCCACTGGAAAAATCGTTCTGGATGCGGTGTTATTCTTGCTAGCAGGGTTGACCAATGCATGTGGAAACAGAGCCTTATCTATTTGTTTCACTGATATATATATTTTTTTAACTAGCAGATATTTATTGTCCAGGATTTTCTGAAATTTACCTAAGAGCAGGAAATGGTATAAACTACAAAACGAACGACTGCTCAGCCATGAAATTGCCCACCCCACTCTGCAGCGATATACTCATTGACATTATTTGTGTGATGGTTGTGGCCACATACAAGGGACACCTCTGAGGCCAGTGATTTGTTGCAGCCGTCAAGGCAACATCACTGCAGGAGCGAGATTTATCGTTTTTTATATTTTTGTTTATTTTTTATTTAAAAGGGTATTCCAGGATTTTAATATTGATGGCCCATTGTCAGGGTAGGCCATTAATATCTGATTGGTGGGGGTCTGACACCCCGCCAATCAGCTGTTTCACTTGAAGTTGTGCTGGAACAGCACATGTGCATTTGTTGTATAAGTGGACAGAGCTTTTTAGCATTCACTTCAATGGCAGCAGCACTGCAGTAACCAACTCCGTGCACTAGACAGCTCTGTAGATTCGGCACCAGAGCTACTGCAGAGCAGCTAATCGGCAGCAGGACACCCACTGATCCTAAGGATAGTCCATCAATATTAAAATCCTGGAATACCCCCTTTAATATCATTGTCATGTCTTAGGCTACTTTCACATTAGCGTTTCTATTTTCCGGTATTGAGATCCGTCATAGGGTCTCAATACCAGAAAAAAACGCTTCCGTTTTGTCCTTATTCATTGTCAATGGGGCAAAACATAACTTAACAGAACGGAGTGCTCCAAAATGCATTCTGTTCCGTTCTCATACCGGAGAGCAAACCGCACCATGCTGCGGTTTGCTTTCCGTCCTTGGATGGGGAGCAAAACGGATCAGTCATGACCCACAATGCAAGTCAATGGGGACAGATCAGTTTTCTCTGACACAATCTGACACAATAGAAAACTGATCCGTCCCCCATTGACTTTCAATGGAGTTCACGACGGATTTTTCTTGGCTATGTTACAGATAATACAACCAGATCCATTCATAACGGACACAGACGGTTGTATTATCAGTAATGGAAGCGTTTTTGAAGAACCCTGCCGGATCCAGCATAAACGCTAGTGTGAAAGTAGCCTAAGACAAATTTCTGAAAATCCCAGTGCAAAGTTAAGACATGGTGACAGATCCATATTTATTATAAGGCAAAAACAAAGTATGTTTAAGCCGATACGGTCTTGAAATCGCTGCTCGGCGCAGGGTGACAGACCTGCAAACAGAGGAAAAGATAACACGGGGAGAGCAGGGAACAAACTACTTTCCCTTTCTTATTACAGAGAAAATGTCTCCCAACTTGTTAAAATTGATCAAATAGAAAGCTGTGAATAGAGAAAAAAATTAAGCCAACTAGCAAAGTGTGACTTGGATTTAATATTTTATAATTGCCAAGGGATATTCTGAGATCAATGGGTTTTTGCCTGCAATGAACGTCAGAAAGATATGTACTTCAGTCTTTTAGAGAACATGGTCTATTTAATTCTTGTGTCTGATGCATTTGAAATATGCCTGTGTTGGCCTCCTCTCTCCAACCCCCCGGCATTGCTGCCGGCATACATTACCACTTTTAATAGGGTACCGTGTGAGCAAAGGCAAGGCAGCCACTAACCCAGCCCCACTAATGGCTCTGCCTGTTTATAAGCTCGCACCTTTTTTTTTTTTTTTTATGCAGCTAATTTTAGTTTTGCATGCTGAGTTGTTTCACTTAGAGATAAATGAATAGAAACAAAGGGTTCGGGGCTGCGGCTAACAAAGCGTGAATATTTTCAAAGTTCTCCCACATCAGAATCTTGCTTTTAACACGTACGGGAGTAAGTGTTTGAATTTTGTCTCTTCCAGTGTTTTGTTTTTTTCTATTTTATTTTATAATCGCACTTGATGGAAAATTCTGATTTTTGACATTGATATTCGAGCAAGGCTTTGGCTGTTTACTGGAAAATACAGATTGAGCGTAATCGTTCAGACTATGATTTTTATCTTGGTTTAGAAAATCTATAACTAAGACAGGGTTGATGTCATAATGGTATTTTTTTCCTATGGGTTTATAGGCCTGTTACATAGCCGGATGCGTGTCCCTTTCACTATAAAACTATGTGATGTCTAAGAAAGACAAAGTGAATACTGGCAACATACAGTCGAGTCCCATTCTTCAAGACCCGGCCTGGAACGTGGGGAGTAGCCACCCACCCAGCACTTTGGCTACTCCGAGTAGGAGCCATCCCGGATCAGCTTTACAGCCATACTAACCAGCTGAAGTGTCAGACTGCAATAATGACATTTCAGGGGAAAAAAAACGGCTCTCACCTCACCGAGGTTCCTGGCCTCGGTGAGGCGAGAGCCGTTTTTTACATACCGCCCATCAATGATGACCCCTTGTTCCTTCCTACAACGGATAGAAATGTCCAACATTGGATGCAAGTACTACCCTGGCTCCCTAATTCCCCAGACTTGAACCGAATTGACCATCTGTGGAACCACCTTGATGATCATGTTCCCTCTATAGATCCCGCCCCGCCCCCTCCAGCAGCTGTGAGATGTACTGCAGTCAGTATGGAGTGACGCCCAGCCTATCTAGCTGCTGTCTGTGCTGCACACGGCAGGTACTCTGGATATTAGCTGGTGGTCAGAATAATAGGACATGTTAAAGTTTGGACTTTAATCATTTCACTTGCATTATATACCTACAGATAAATAACCCTGGTGTCTTATTTGACTTTTTTCTATATTATCATTAAGTATTTGGTTTTCTAATATTTAAAGGTTATAATGAGAACTTATCACCTATCCACTGAGAGTCCAATCAATGACAGAACAGGGGAACCTATTAGGAGCAGTTTGAATGGAGAGGCAATCAAGCATGCTCCCTGCCCCTCCATTCAAAGTCTAAAGCTGCCTTTACATGAGCCGATCGAGCAGGCAATTATTGGGAATTAACTCCCTATTAGAGGAAGCTGAGTTTACATGCAGCAATCACCTCTGCTGTATGGAGAAGACGGATGGCTACAGCAATCGCCCATCCCTATACAGATGCAATGTTTCTGCGCAATAGGAATTGATGATTTAGGGGTCCACATCAACAATGGTTTTATCCGGTGAACTAGCATTTGCTCGTTCATCATGTAATCGGCGGCACCTTTACACAAGGCAATTGTCGGGAAAAAATTCCCAATAATTGCCCTGATTGTCAGCCCATACGGCACTGATGGAAACAGTTGTAGTGCTCAGCTGGTGATTAGCGAGGTTCCCCTGGTCGGACATCCACTAATATAGCATTTATCACCTGTCCAGTAATCGGGTTTCTACAGTTAAGGCTCTTTTGTGCTCATCACGGTCATGGCTTCCATTCCTATTAGAGCCGGGACAACTATCGCAGATCTGTTTTGTACAGATCCCAACAAATCCTAATGGATCTCATCGGCATAAACTGGGGTTCAACATCTTTCAGGTATTTTTCATGGCAAGAATAGAGTTGCAGACTATGCTATTTCTGCCATCAAGAATACTGAATATCCAGGCAGACTATCAAAAATGGTAATGTGAATACAGCACTTGTGATCCTCGATCTCCTTTGCATAGATTTTGTGGAAGGTGGTTTTACCGGCTTATTCATCAAATACAGCAATCTTTTAACTATCCAGACTGAAAAGGAACTGAACCACTCTGAAGAACCGTGCTTCTTCATCCAGGTGATACAGATTACCGCTGGCAATAAGGTTCCTGGTCTCAGATAGACCACTTATCTGTATCTGATCGTCTTACCCATAAGTGACCACCCCGGTGGCAACATACTGTTACAAAGTAGCCCCACAAGGTCCCTGGACCCATACATTACATATTTTACCTATCAGTGCTTTGCATATACATTTGTGGGTTATTATATTTTTATATATATCCAATAAAAGTTGTATTTTAGAGTAGGAAATTCTCAGTGATTACCAGTAAAGATCCAACCCAGGAAGAAGAACTACCTTTCGTAAAGGTCAATGGCGCACCTTCCTTGGAAGCCATAAGACTACCAAGGGAGGGGAACTCCTTCTTCTGTTCACGACATGAACATACTGCATTTTCATGCAGCCGCCACTAATGGTTGATCCGTGAAAAGAGATTTTTACATCTTCTATTACGGTCAGTGGAAACTGTAAAAAAAAAATCCACTGCAAGGAACTCCCCCTAGTGGTGTCTTCAGCCAAACTGTTTTATAAGGCACTGTATGAGGGAAGCCAGAGACATAGAACTGTATGGGGAGATTTATCAATTTATTCAACTTTTTCTGACAAGCCGGACAAAATAGGTGGTGACTTTTTTTTATTCCATTCTTTTATAAAAAATTTGTTCCACTTATAATTGTAAATTGGCCCATAATCTAGTGCCTTGCGCTTTGAGTCTCTGCAACGCCTGGAAGTGATTGATACAGATGTACTGGAAAACTTGGTGGGACAGGTTGAGTCCATACTAAGTTTTGCTATGGCACCATATGAGATCTGGGTATACACCTGGCACCTATTCACATAATATATACCATCACAGACACAGATGTTACTAAACTTTCAGGACTACAAGTTGTAAAACTTGGAATAGACATTCAAATGTAAAAGGGGAAATATAGAGCTCTCTGAATACAGTAGCAGTGAAGGTTACAAAAATGTACAGGTCAAATAAAAACATTTTAATAAGCATACAAGAAAACACAAAGAACGGGTCCTAAAAATTTGCTTATTTCTAAAAAGTTCTGATTTGGAAGAAAAAAAAAGTGCAGGGTTTTTTGACTCCAGCATCTGGATATTGTGAAAGTTCAAGATATTTGGAGGTGAATGCACTTTTCCTCTGCACTAATATCAGTTTTATTTTCCAACATTCTAGAATATCCACAAAACCCGCAAGTTTTCTCTCTTTCCCAGTGAAAGACGGCACCTGACTTTAACCTTACATGGGGATAGCTTCAGGGCCTAATTCTTCGTACACCTGTAGTGAGTACCTGGATGCAGCAGACAAATGTGTATGATACTTAATATGGGCTATGCAAGCTGAGACCATAGCTTACAAATGTTTTATTTGCATTAGGAGGGATGGCGGTCTCATAAGAGAATCACATAATATATTCATTCGCATGCATAGCGGTGTTAGGTTGCACACAGTGTATGGACGTACATTACCGTTTCCCACATATCCATTGGAGGAGCTCAGAGGAGGGCTGGAAAATTTTCACCTGGGGGGTTAATGTACAAAACCACTTACAGCGAGTCAACAGCTGTGTCTCGTTCAGGATAAGGATGACTGTTCGTATTTCCTCTCTGGAAACCTTTTGGGGAAACTTTGGCTGCTGGAATGTACCAACGAGACCCTGTCAATGGTTACACAACCTCACAGGTGCAGCAAAGCCGAGTGAAGACTCTGTTGAACATAGTGGCAGAAACCGCACATCAGTAGCGATTTCCCCTCGTTGCTTTGATACCCCTGATGAAGCTGTATTAGCGGTGTCTGTCGGCGTAGACTGAGCACTTATCTTTAGGATCCAGTACAGACCCAGTAAAAATAAAAGTTCTTCATCCACCGCTCGTGATGTGGTTTATGAACAAACTGTGGCACAGGCAAACACTGATAATGAATGAAAATGCCAGTAAACAGCCTTCAATTCTGCAATACGTATAGCAGAGAAAGGCAAGGGAGGCTGCTTTCAATAGTGAAGCAGAATCCTGCTTTCAATAAGCTTCAGTGTGCCTAGACAGCAGAGTGATCAGTGAAATCACAGCTTTACAGACCCTGCTGTAGGTGAGGGACTACGCCTCAGACACCCCTCACCTAAACCAACTCCAGGCCAGACTAACGCCAAGCCTGTATCACACAGTGGATATCTATATCCACAAGTGCCTGCAAGCACCATTACATTTCCACACAACCAGCCACCATACCTCCTCATCTGGTGCCAGAAACTGCACTTTGTACTTAATACTGCTGGATGTGCCACAAGTTATATCTTGCACTAAGTAAACAGAGACTTTTACTTCTGGCCTGTTTCTTCAAACCACCTTTCCGCTGCACCTATCTCCAGGGAGCAATGGGCTGAGGGAGTACACCATAACACAACATCTCATCAGGCTACTACTACTCCCATTCTCTGCACCGCCTCCTCAGGGGCTCGCTGCACATACTGTACATCACACGACTCAAATTTCACTATGGCAGCGTCTTCCAAAGCCCAATAAGAATTCGATTAGACATGGCTGAACTTCTTGAAGCCACTTTTGGATAAAGAAGCACTGCAACAGAGGAGGAAGAGCAAGATATTGCAATGAATATAAATTAACAACTGCAGTGGTCAGTGCTCCTTAAAAGATTGTTAGATTCTTCCTGCCAGTGTCAGTCTGGCTCACCAGATTACCAGAGGATCCACTGGTGGGCCTAGGCTGTGATACCATAATGGGCCCCAAAGTTCAATAAGAAAAAAACATTTGACTTCCTTTGGAGTCAATTACTTGCCACGAGGGTCTATTTCTGTAATTTAAAACCCAATACATTTTTATTAATGTTATAGGGGTTGAGCTTCAAAAATAATTTCCTCTGGTAGGCCCCAGTCCAACACTGCTTCCTGCACTAGATTTTGCCATAGTTCATGAAGAACGAGGCATGGAGCTCAATGAGCCACTATTACTGCTCACTGACGGAAGCGATCTGGTAGGACACCCTGTATATGGGCTAAACACTACTGTGGAGCAATGCATTGAGATGGACACAGCTAAATAGGTGAACACCAGCTGGCTGGACCAAAGCTATGCACAGATCACTTTTCTATATCCATACCTTGCGAGCTTCTTGACAATCTTTCTAGTACTAGGACGATACCAGGAAATGACAATGGGGTATTTTAACACTTTTAGGCATAATGCTGAAGTGTCTGTCAGGTGAATTATCTCTATCTTTAATAAACCAGCAGCTCAAGGTGCCGCTGACTTATTCTCACACATCCTGTCATTGACAATTAGGTGAGAAAATTCCTATGAATGGTAAATTTATCAGTGATAATATGTTCTTGTCATTTAATTTACTAAAAGTGCTATGTAGATTGACATGTACAAGAAAACTATTAGATTTTTCTTGATAATTACAGACCTGCTATTAACAGCTTTAGCACTGGAGGGTCCAGTAATATCAGTGAAGACCCCTATAGGGTTGCAATGTTAAAAACTGGAAGAGACCTTAACGCTTGACAGTTGTGAATATTCTTCACACTTTTCTGCCATGTCTGGCCCAGGGAGATGAGACTGACACTTGGGGCAATCTATCGCCAGCCTTTCATGTTCCATCCTGGGCAGGTGTTTGTCATGTACTGTCAACTTTTAAAAAAATTTGCAATACACAGTTGCAATATTTCATTTATATTCTTGCAACACTCGTTATAGAATTGGCTCATAGAACTTGATCTCAAAAAGAATAAAAGAGACAACGGCATCTCCATCCATTGTAGAACCACATTTAAAATACATAATCTGGCCAACTGAAGACAAAAAAAACCTCTAAAATATTTTATCCTGGTCCTGATATTTATGACCATAAGGCTTCAGGCTGGAATCACACATGCAGCTTTTGTGGCAATTTTTTGCAAAGTTTTGTGCATTATCCACTCAAAATTGCACAGGGGGGATTTATTGAGATGTTAAGATGGTTGTTTTCCTACGCTGGTCTTAGTTTAAAGAACAAAAAAAAAAAAATGGTATACCATGTGCCAAAAGTATTAAGAGGCGCTGGCCTCCAAATAATTTTGTTGCATCTTCGGGAACTCCAGAAAATGAAATCTACAATCTCAAGGTACGGTCATAGATTTCTGGTGTAATGTGTGCCAGTTTTTGGCCACATATTGGTGTATGTGGGCCCCTCATGCCCACTTTTTACAAACGTTACAAGGTTGTGAGCCACTTAACCAAGTCTGGTGCGTCCTTTGAGGTAATCGCATGCACCTTCTGCAACTTCCCACTTAGGCTCTGGCCTTGTGCACCTGCCCGATCGCTACCACCCCTGCAGAATGGCCTGCCTCTTCCTCTTTCAAAATGACCCTGTGACAAAAGTCCCTATAGAAGAGCAGTATTTGTGGAAGAAGGTACCGTATATCACACCAGTCTAAATTATATACCCTAACCCTAACCCTATCTGTAGCTGAGGTAACGCAGCTAAACCGCAAACAAATGCTGCACTACCCAACTGCACTATATGGAAAGTATATCATTGGTATATAACACCCCTGCTTCAATCACTTTTTTGGGGGGCAACTGGTATATCACACCAGTAGAAATGATTTGTTCCAATAGCGTTTGGCACTCTGTGTAGCTGCGGTATCGCAGCAAAACTGCAAACAACTGCTGCACAATACAAATGCACTATAATATACTTTCCATGTTATTACACTCCTCAGTATATCACACCTATTGATAGCACACCTATAACCGTCCTTAAAAGGACTTTTTGGGCCCTACTAGCTAGCGTTTGGTGTCCCTAACAGCCTGTCCCTGCTCCACACAGCAACCTCTCCCTACACTGGCAAAAGACTAAATGCAAAATGGCGGCCAGATCAGGTTTATTTATAAGGTAGGGGGTGTGTCCATGTGCTGAAACGGTTGGCTGTCCTGAACCACCTGATGGATGTGTCATGGGTCACAGTTCTTTACAATGTAAAAGAATATGGCGCCTGCGGACATCGCCATATGTTCGCCCGTTCGGCGAACGAGCAAAGTTTTCCGCGAAAGGACCGCCGGGCGAACTGCAAGGCCATCTCTATTAGGGGATATTATGCTGAACTTAGATAATGCATTATATTCAAGGCTACATACTCGGTAGAGTATATAGAACAGATCAATATAGGAAATTGTTTTTGCCCTCAGAGATTGCACTTTATAATGTTATTATGGGTGTGTAATGAGGATGGTGAGTGAGGTTATATTTTATTTATGACATATTATTTTACTTTTACATGTATATGTAAAGCATTCGTAAATGTATTGTGTGTCATTTTGATAGGGCCTATTATTGTTTTTTATATGTGTTGTGACTGCTGATACAACATTGTAATTTCCCTGCTGTCGGGATTAATACAATTATATCTTATTCTGTCCTTGTGTAGTAGAAATCACCTCTTTGTGCATAGATTTCTGGTTGAGCTTGTGTTTACACTTAGCAGCCAATCTGAAGGACCAGAGCTGCAGGGGGAGGGAGAGAGCATCAACCTGAACCAATCACGAGACAAAAGGTGTGTCTCAGACTACCGCGGACTCTCTGCAGGTGCAGTGGTCAGAGATCCCAGCTGTGCTCTAATAAAACCAAGCAGCAAAGACTGAGGAAAATACACAGGTAGTCATGACCTAGCGGAACTGGCTTGACATTTTGTTTACTTGATGCTGGACATTGACCTTTATATTTTAGTAATCACTGCAGTCTGCCCCTCAAACTATTGCTTACACAGCCTACTATGGCCCACTGTAGAACAGGTAAGACTTACTGATGGGGCACTTTCTATGGCTATATACGTAATCACGTCTGAGTTGCTTTCCCTAACAATCTATTATTACAAATGAGCATACAGATACCAGTACACAAACTTATTCTGGTCCAGTCATCTGCTAGTCTAAATACACAACCACGGAAATACATGGAGACATAAATACACAACTGAAGTGCATGAGGGGCAACTAGACACTATGGAATCAATCAGCTGCTTCGGAAAGGTGGATTTTTGCTTTTACTGTGGTATTGGGTTTCCAAAGGGCACGTAGCTCCCTATTACAGGGGCATAGGCGCTGCGTGTGACATCACAGGGTTCTTTGTACAGCACCGCATTACAAGTTTTGGACTGTATACCCTAGTTTGAAATTTGATGCTTATGGAGTTACGGTAAGACCCCTATAGTTATTTTAGGGTGCAGATGGGTGTCTCTTCCATTTATGTTTCATGGCTTTTGAATGTGTTGGACATTGACTTACAGGGTAGCTTACCTCAAGGTGGCAGTAGAGACAGTTGTCTTCCTTCTGGAGGAGAGCTAATCGACATACCTTTTCTTTCCCACGCAACATTGCCTGGTATACTCTCTATGGTAGTTTGTATCTCTGTAAAAAAACAAATAGGACCCCTCCACCCCCCTCCCAAGAAATTACCCTCAGATGACCACACTGTATCTTAGCCCTTACATAGCTCCCTCCTCTTCATACAGCACACACCTGACCTTGTCTTCTTCAGCCAACTGATCTGCTAAATGAATCTCTGCTCTACACAAGGAAGCAGGAGAAGACCCTATGGGCAGAGCCACGACCACGACGTCTGTAAGGCACCATGGCAAGTTGTGGGGGTTGGTATAAGGACTAATAAAGGAGACATATTGAGGGACATTTGTTAAAGTGTTTACGCCACTATTGTGCTGTTAAAAAAAGTCACAAATTATGGCGCATTGCTTTTCACATGTCAAGAAAAGTGGGCGGGGCTTAGCAGTAGGGGCGCGGCCTCCGTGGCCCACCGGATTTACTATCTTTTACGCCAAAACCTATTGTTCAAACCTACACCTCAAAGCTAGCGTAAAATTGAAAATCTGGTGCATGGACTGCCTAGAAATGCGTCAAATTTATTAAGAGGCCTTTTCCTCTTAATAAGTTGGGCAAATTCTGCGCCGACGGACTTTATACTAAGACTGGCATTTGTACATATTTCTACTAAAATATCAACCTATGACCAAGATACAATCCGCAAGCTCTTCTAAACAGGGGCGGAGTGGAAGCTTAAAGTGGCCCTAGAAAAACCCAAGAGAAGCTGGGTGCGAATTGACAGAAGATGGGCAACATTAGTAGGCAGGGAAAATACAAATTGGCAGGGACAAGAGATGTAGTCTATACCATAGGGCAGCACTGCCACCCCAGAAGAACACCCCCCCGGCAGTGAATGGGTAGTATTCATCTCTATCACTGTCCTGAGGATGGCGATACAGTTCAATTCAGGAGGTCGCCTGCAGCCACCGTGCAGGAGATTAAGTACCTGATGCCCCTAGCAATAATTACTACTGAGAGCAACAGATCGTTAGGTATCCATGAGGCTGCCCCCTGGGCATTGGCCACACCAGGAAATTTCCCTGTACGGTCTATGGCCAGTCCACCGCTGCTTCTAAATCGCCATCCACAACCTTCCCCACTATGTATACACGGACATACTAATTCCCCCTGTTCCTCGATCAGGGAAAGGAAAGGACTTAATAAAATGTCAATTTGAAAAACAGAGAAAGCTATAGCCTTCTGGAGAATAAATCTATATTTCTTGCACAGTATTTTTTTTCCTTCGTCCTTAAGATTTATACATTTGGAGACAAACTCACGGACACAGTGTGCAAAGAGAAATGGAAACGAGCGGTGAAGTTGGGATTGATTTACTTCATTAGCTGGGATTACAAGTTTAACTTACAAACCAGAGGTCAAAATTTCTCATTAACAAGGGGGCCATGGAGCGCTGCAGGGCTCAGTTCAAGAGGAGACCACTCTTATTACTAACTACACATTTCAATCTGTCTTTGATGTTTCTGCTTTACCCTCCCTTCCTTTTATTTTTTTGGCAGAGGAGTTGATTTTAATTGTAGCTATACAACATAGCCGGGTCTGCCTTAGAGCCAGCCTCAAACATCTGCAGTGAGTGCGTCCTAGTCATATTGGGTGCACTCCATAGCTGCGGGCTAGTTTTAATGGCTCCCCTTTTCATACAAGGCTGGGATTGTTTTCCACGTGATTCTAGTTAATTTAGCTGCAGGAGAGGGCATCGGCTTTCTCTGCAACTTTTTTTTTCCCCCCTCCCTGATCTATAATCTTAAACCAAGCGGTTGAGAGAAATGAACAGAAGGAAGTAGCCAATGGTTTCCAGTAGGAGTAACCAGTAAATGAGACGTCCTCGAAATTCTAAATGAAAGAATTATGCTCAATGTCAAATGGTCTTTTTATGTCTGAAAGTTTTTTTTTAGTTTTTTTATCTGAACACTTTACATTCATTTATCAGGCTGCGGGAATGTATTACTGGGAGCCTCTGTGGGTCTCCTTAGGCAATGCTGTGCCTTAAGAGGCAACTACAAAGCAACATTAAACATTTACATCTCAGATCACAAATCTTTGGGTTGGAACAATTGGAGGTTTCGTTGCGAAGGTCACAGAAGTAAAATGTTTACAAGCGCGTGGACAGAAAATCAGGTGATGCTAAGAGGAGACAAACAGATTTTTTTCTCTTTTCGGAATCTTACAAAAGGAGAGAGTAAAGAGGTTTGGGGAGAAAATCAACCATAGAAGAAGCCGCGCTTCCTGTCCTTCATCAGGATTGCACAGCCTTTCTGCCCACATTGTCATGCTGAATAATCACGAGGGTTACAATAAAGCGTAAAGAATAACTAAACCTTTGTTACAATTTTTATTATGTTGTCCCTAATAAAAACTAGTGTTGGGAGCGAATATTCAAATCGTGAATATCTCAACTTTGAGAATTCTCAAAGATTTAGAATATAGTGCTTTATATTCTAGATTTTTTTTCCATCTGAACCCATGATCCCTCCCTTCTTCTAGCTTGTGGGCCAATGAGAATGCTTTGTCACGGCTTAGCAACATCCCTAGCAACCAATAGGAAAGTTGCCTACCCCTTACTGTATAAGAACCTCCCCAGCAGCTATTTTCTAAAGTTTATTGCAGTTACGAAAGAGAGAGCAGTGTCATTGCTGTGCTCTGTGCTTTGCCGAGTCATTACATTAGATAGTTAGCTTCTATATACACTTACCTAAAGAATTATTAGGAACACCTGTTCTATTTCTCATTAATGCGATTATCTAGTCAACCAATCACATGGCAGTTGCTTCAATGCATGTAGGGTTGTGGTCCTGGTCAAGACAATCTCCTGAACTCCAAACTGAATGTCAGAATGGGAAAGAAAGGTGATTTAAACAATTTTGAGCGTGGCATGGGTGTTGGTGCCAGACGGGCCGGTCTGAGTATTTCACAATCTGCTCAGTTACTGGGATTTTTACGCACAACCATTTCTAGGGTTTACAAAGAATGGTGTGAAAAGGGAAAAACATCCAGTATGCGGCCGTCCTGTGGGCGAAAATGCCTTGTTGATGCTAGAGGTCAGAGGAGAATGGGCCGACTGATTCAAGCTGATAGAAGAGCAACGTTGACTGAAATAACCACTCGTTACAACCGAGGTCTGCAGCAAAGCATTTGTGAAGCCACAACACGCACAACCTTGAGGCGGATGGGCTACAACAGCAGAAGACCCCACCGGGTACCACTCATCTCCACTACAAATAGGAAAAAGAGGCTACAGTTTGCACGAGCTCACCAAAATTGGACTGTTGAAGACTGGAAAAATGTTGCCTGGTCTGATGAGTCTCGATTTCTGTTGAGACATTCAAATGGTAGAGTCCGAATTTGGCGTAAACAGAATGAGAACATGTATCCATCATGCCTTGTTACCACTGTGCAGGCTGGTGGTGGTGGTGTGTAATGGTGTGGGGGATGTTTTCTGGGCACACTTTAGGCCCCTTAGTGCCAATTGGCCATCGTTTAAATGCCACGGGCTACCTGAGCATTGTTTCTGACCATGTCCATCCCTTCATGACCACCATGTACCCATCCTCTGATGGCTACTTCCAGCAGGATAATGCACCATGTCACAAAGCTCGAATCATTTCAAATTGGTTTCTTGAACATGACAATGAGTTCACTGTACTAAAATGGCCCCACAGTCACCAGATCTCAACCCAATAGAGCATCTTTGGGATGTGGTGGAACGGGAGCTTCGTGCCCTGGATGTTTATCCCTCAAATCTCCATCAACTGCAAGATGCTATCCTATCAATATGGGCCAACATTTCTAAAGATGCTATCAGCACCTTGTGGAATCAATGCCACGTAGAATTAAGGCAGTTCTGAAGGCAAAAGGGGGTCCAACACCGTATTAGTATGGTGTTCCTAATAGTTCTTTAGGCGAGTGTATAATTCAGATAGTTAGTGAGAGATAGGTTCTGCTGTCTATACATACATGCTACAGACATAGTGCTGTGATGTCACAAGTTGTACGTATTGCAAAAAAATATGCGCATAATTAATTGCTGAAAACATATTGGAGCCCTGTATCTGCATATAAAGCTATTCTAATGTTCTGCCGTGCCAACCAATTTTCTCCAGTCTCAGGAAACTTCTAGCAGCTTGAAAAATGTAGCATAAGTGACCCACGCCTGTATTTCACGCGCATTACGCGAATATTACATTGCCAATTTTCGCAATCAAGAATATAAATAGCGAATTCTCGAATATATGACGAATATGCTACAAAATATTCACAAAATATTGCGAATTTGAATATTGCCCCTGCCATTCATCACTATTTGCAATATACTTAATTAATTGATTTTCTATTGTTATGACACTTTTACTTCCCTAAAGCGCACCATTCACTGTGCGCTTAAAACTCAGTTCTCCGTACACCGCTGACAGTTCAGCAGCATACGGAGTACGGAGTCTACATTTTAAGAATGGGGCCGCAGCAGCGCTGTGAGTACGGCCAGGAGCGGTGTACAGAGATTTGAGTTTTAAGCGCACCAGGGAATGGTGCTCTTTAGGGAAGAAAAAGTGTCAGAAAAATAGATTAAAATTGATTAATAAAGTATATTAGAAATAGTTTTATTAGGGACAACATATAAAAAATTGTAACAAAGGTTTAGTTACTCTTTAAAGGGCATCTATCAGCAGTCTGGCTGACCTGTTACATGTGCGCTTGCCAGCTGAAGGTATTACAAATGGCCCATGGAAGGGCCCTATTAGAGATTTTGCAATGGGGCCCAAGAAGTTCAAGTAACGGTTCTGCTCCTAACTCTGCCAAATGTTCATCTGCACAGCCAGAGAGATAGGCTGCTGTCAGGAAACTTTTGCACCGCTTATCTGCCATGTGAAGAATGGATCAGGCATGTTGAAACCCAATATACTGGATCGTTCTTTGCCCCAAAGGCAGATGTTAGCGGAGATTATACATGATTTATACTACCCCCAGAGGCAGGACAACAGGTGATGTGGGCAGGCTATGATACCTGATTAGTTCAGATTACAACAAAAACCAACCCAAAAATCCAACACAGGAACGTTATCACTATATGGCTGCATAGAGTCGCTGAATAGATGTATTGTGGACAAGATATGGTACTAATATAGGGGGGTATTTTATACCCCTTCCGCTCCACCGCCGCCTCTCCAATCCTCCCTGGCACTGCAGCCATGACGCCATGGTCTTGGCTGCAACTAGGAGGTTCTGTATACTGCACATCACCACTGCAGCCGCTTTAGGCCTCTTGCACACGACCGTATGCCCTCCGAGACATACGGTTCTGGAGCCATATGGCCCAGAGCGGCATTGATCGTGCACACGGGAGTACACAGCATCATAGATTACAATGATGCTGTGCACGTCAGTCTTATGAGTGCGGGACAATAGCCCCGCGGGCGGCCCGGCGCGCACAGCATCATTGTAATCTATGATGCTGCGTACTTCAAATCTTCATTTAAACGGGTCTGCAAAAGATGTGGACAGCAGTCTGTGTGCTGTCTGCATCCGTTGCTCCGTTCTGTGACCCCGCGAAAAAAGTATGAGACATGTCTTATTCTTGTCCGTTTTGCGGACAAGAATAGGCATCTCTATAATGGGCCTCCTGTTCCGTTCCGCAAATTGCGGAAGGCACACGGGCGGCATCCGTTTTTTGCGGATCCGCAATTTGTGGACCGCAAAAAACGGCACGGTCGTGTGCATGAGCCCTTAAAAACATACTTGGAAAACATTACATACAGAGCTACAAAACATACTGTGCCCACTGTGCTTCCAAATACTATACTGCAGAAACAGATAATCCCCCTTCCGCTGCCCCCCTCTTGCCCCTACCTGTCGCTGCCTGAGGCCATCGCCTCATAGAGCAAAAGAAAAGGAAGAAAAAAAAATGAAATAAAAAGGGCTAGAAAACCAAAGCATACATAATAGATTTTCTGTACCAGAGAATATAATGTTGTATCAAACTACACATAAATTTAATTTTCTTTGACATTTTACTCTTTCTAAAAAAAGAAAAGAAAAACTAAAGAAACTGTACAACAACTTCCAACTTTTCTCTAAATGTGATTCTGATTTACTGCTATTTGCGTGCACCGGTGTACGCACACAGTGGATGGCGATGTTTGGCTTGCCTTGATTCCCCACTTGCAGCAAATTAGGGTGCGGAAAATCGCTCCACACCCAGCGCATTAGTTTAGCTCTGGAGGTGGAACGACGCGTCCTATGTGGAAGAAGAAAAAAAAAAATTGTAACTAATCGGCTTTTTTCATGTTGTTCCAAAGCTCTCTCGCTGCCGCTCCGTGAGGCTACAAAGTGCCTTTTGGCTACTGGTTTCATATCAACAGCAGAGTATAGGTTAAGCCATCGGCCCCGACATCGAGTCAACGCGCAGGACCTTTTTCTCGTCTGTCCTGCGTAGGGGTGTGACTATTACCTTAAGGTTTAGACTGGGGTCTATCGACAATGCTTAGACGTCTCTGAAAGGTCATTATTTCAGGCTAATTTCGGGTTGGCAATGAAATGAAGGCTTGTCTTTGTGAGGGATTAATTTAAAAAACTCAGGATTTGATGTCAGTGGGAAATAGCCAGCGTGGGATTCATAAGGCTGCCTTTTCCTGCTGCTGGCCAGGGCCTGGGGCTAATTTCTTACGAGATGAAAAGTCTGACAAGCCCTTCAGTTAAGCTGAAAGCAGGCAGCGGTCCAGCAACACCCACTGGCCCTGCAGGCATCCTGTGACCCCTTTAGAAAAGTCACATTCACTTTGCTCTTGAGAAAGGAAAAATAACGCTAGAGGCGTTTTTGTTTTAAACCATGTGAAATAAGGAAATGTGAGGATGTGAAAATGAAGTGAAAAAAAAAAATAAAAAAAGAGGGAAAAAATGAATTCATTTCCTCCCTTGTTTGTGCGACGGCTTAAAGAGCCCAAGTCGTCTTTTTTTTTTTAAAAGAACTTCGAACATCGAAATGTACAGTAAAGAAACAATATAAAAGTGAGGTAACAAAGCAAATCAGCCCCATACGTGAAGAAGTGCTCTGGAGGAAGATTTAACCCACTAGTTACCAACATCTCCGATATTGAAAGTAACTGGAGGTGCAGATAAAGAATTGGGATCTGCACGTCTGGAACCGTTCATAGTGGAAAAAGTTGGTGGTCATGGATTTTTACACTGGAAACTGAGCCTCATTGGATTTGTATTTAGTTCTACACGGTGAATAGTTGGTGCAGACGCGTATCTGGGAGCAGTATTTTAACAAGTAAGCCCCCCCCCCCCCCCTCCCAAAAAAGCTATGCATATGACAGCACACATTTTCCATCTTGCACCAGCAACAATCCCAGCCCAGAAGAGTTGTCACCGTTGAAGGGTCATCCCACGCTACATTGACATGGTTAAAAGGACTAAAATCCCCTTTACATGGTCTGAAACAGTGGGCAATTATCAGGAACAATTATAACTTTCATTCCCAATAAATGCCTGTTGATCACAACTGCCTGCTCCTCTGTGTGGAGATGAGTAGGGTAATCAGCAGCACCTTTACACAGGGCAATTATCTGGAATGAACGCTCCTAGGAATGCTCCATCCTGATAATTGCTCCAGTCATTGGCTAGCATTAAAGCGACTTAAACAAGGTCATTTGACAAACGCTCGGTCTACACACACAAATTTTTGACCAATCGGATCAATATCAAGGTAAATCATTATGTATAAGGCCAGGGTAACGCACAGACTTTAGGGAGGTGATAGTTCTCATGAATGTGACTTGCACATGCGATTCATTGGACCACTAGACTGCGCTATCAAAAGTATGACGGTAGATGACAGGCTCCCATACACATTAGTGCTGTGATGGCTAACCTCTGGCACTCCAGTTGTGGTAAGACTACAACTCCCAAGATGCACACTTTCTTGGCTTTTCTCAGAACTCCGTAGAAATTAATGGAGTATGCTGGGAGTCGTAGTTTCACTACAGCTGGAGTGCTGGATTAGTAAGGTCCCGACTCTCTCCACACACATTAGACTGTTGGCTCAACCTGACGACAACACACTAATATGTATTGGATCCTGTCATCTAGAGCAGGCATGCTCAACCTGCGGCCCTCCAGCTGTTGTAAAACTACAACTCCCATAATGCCCTGCTGTAGGCTGATAGCTGTAGGCTGTTCGGGCATGCTGGGAGTTGTAGTTTTGCAACAGCTGGAGGGCCGCAGGTTGAGCATACCTGATCTAAAGGATTAAGCGAAATGAGTATTTTTGTCCGATTCTTTTGTTCTCCTGGGAGATATGCTGCCCCCAGAAGTGTCTGGCAGCGGCCTTTTCCCCTCTCCCTTTGAAAGTGTATGTGCATGGTGGCGCCTTCAGGGAGTTGGAAGAGATATCGGTTGGCAAAAAGACTGTTCAGCCGCCCCTTGATTTTGCTTACAGTCACCATCTGGAGAGTAAAGGGTGCTTTTAACACCAGCTCAAAACTTAAAAATCGATTCCTATTAGTAAATTATAAGTAACAGTGATTGCCAAAGTTGTCATTTTGTCTTCTTATGTATCATTGTCCTTGTTCTGTTTGGTTGTGGTGGTCATTTTTACAAAAGTCTGTAAACTGCAAAACGACAAAACGCTCCTCTCTATGGGCGCTGCCGACTGATATTCTGGGCACAAAAGATGGACTCCCAGTTAAAGGAGTATCACTGATACCAAATGGTTCAATGGAAGATGAACCCACATGGACTGCTAAAAATTACAACACTTTTGTAACTCTTCATGCAGAACAAAAAATGTCAGTGCCTATAAAGAGTAAGGTTTTTTCATTTGTCCTTACAGACACCAACCCTATGGAATAATTGGATGATGTTGGCTTCTGCAGCCGCCAGCAACGTGGAGTCTGTGATACTTTACATGTCTGCTTTTCAGCCGTGCCAAATATCACAGAGCAAATTGGCCAAGGTGAGTGTCATTCTTGGGCCGATTTTTCCACTGGGTTACTGAATTTCCACACTACCTTAGCCTTGAACCCCCTCCACACACTTTTTTATTTTTTTTATGCAGAAAAGAAAGAAAAAGTATATCTATCTATCAAAGGATCAACTATTAACGACAGGTCATGTCACAGCTCACCTCTTCTCCCCCCTGGACAGTGGCCTCTGCACAGGTCACAGAGCATGCACACAACATCCCCCTGTAGACATCAATACGTCCTCTCCAGACAACAGGCTTCTATGGTCCAGGTGGCTGCTGTAAAGCAAATCTCTGACAGGTCTCCAGAATCGTGGAGTAGAATTTGTAATAATAATATAAAGAAGGTTTCTTTAAATGCGTCCTGATTTTTTTCGCATTGCCACAGGGTCCATAGAATATTATACTCCTAAATGTTTTAGGCTACTTTCACACTTGCATTTACATTTTCCGGTATTGAGTTCCGTCATAGGGTCTCAATACTGAAGAAAATCGCTTCCATTTTGTCTTAATTCATTGTCAATGGGGACAAAACATAACTGAACAGAACGGAGCGCTCCAAAATGCATTCCGTTCAGTTTGGTTGCGTTCCCATACCGGAGAGCAAACCGCAGCAAGCTGAGGTTTTCTTTTCGTCATGGGATGCGGAACACACACAATAGAAAAAGGATCCGTCCCCCATTGAATTTTAGTGGAGCTCATGACGGATCAGTCTTGGCTATGTTAAAGATAATACAACTGGATCAGTTTATAGTGGATACAACTGGATCAGTAATGGAAGCGTTTTTGCATTTTGTTTTGTGTCAGAGAAAACGGATCCGTCACTCTAATTGACTTACATTGTGAGGCATGACGGAGCTGCGATCATGGGAACACAACGAAACGGAACGGAATGCATTCTGGTGCACTTTGTTTCCTTCAGTTCAGTTTTGTCCCAATGAATGAATGGGGACAAAACTGAAGCGTTTTCCTCCGCTATTGAGAACCTATGACAGATCTGAATAGCGGAAAGGGTAAGCGCAGATGTTAAAGCAGCCTTAAACGGATCCTTTTGATTTTGCACATCATGCATTAGGATGCTGTTGTGTGAAATATATATATATTTTTTTAACGGATCCGTCACTAAATACATTGAAAGTCAATAAGTAACAGATCAATTTTTTTAGGCTCCAAAAAAACGGATCTGTTACCATTGACTTACATTGTTTTCAGCGACGGATCAGTTTTTCTTTTCAGTTTTTATGACCGGACACAAAACTTCAGCTTGCAGCGGTTTTGTGTCCGGTCACAAAACGGAATGCTGCCGGAACGGAAGACGTCCTGATGCATCCTGATCGGATCTCTTGCCATTCAGAATGCATTAAACTAAACGGGAAAAAAAAAATCCCGGTATTGATCCTCTGCCGGGTCTCAATACTGGAAAACAACAACGCAAGTGTGAAAGTTGCCTTCAGCCGGTACTGTATTAAACTGTGGATTTTCTGTACAAAAATATGCGTGCAAATCTGTGCGTAATCCACACCATGTGCATATGTAACCTTTAGTACTGAAGCAGCTTTTAGTAGTATGGGGGAGGGGGGGGGGACTAGCAGTCTGCAGCTGAGGATAGTGACTGGCTGCAGAGATCATGTGCGGTATCCTGGGACCAGCAGAAAATAGCGCTGGATTGGGGAGGGGAGTATAAGATTTGGATTTTACACCATTGTAGGGGTTGTCCGATTTTTCATTGTCTCAGACAACTCCTTTAAGGGTGAACTAGGGGCAACAGGAAATAAGGTAGAAGGACCTTCTCCAGGCATAACCGAGTTGCTTGGACCCAGTGCGACCTGTGCCCATCCTACGGTGGGTAGAGACATCAGTACAAACCACTGTACACAAGTTGACAAAGTAGTTAATTATTGGGAATGAACACTTCGTTCTCAATAATAGCCTACGTGGCAGAGAAGGGACTGTTGCATTTACACGCATGTATCCCCGAGGAGAATCATTGCACAATCTGCTGTCCAGAAACAAGTATTTAGGTGACCACATCAGCAATGCTTTTAGCGGATGAACAAACAGCATCTTTAAGGTACTTTAACAAAGACAGATGTTTCAGGCAGTTATCGGGAGTGAATTAAACATTCCTGATATTTGCTTGATCTTCAGTGAAGTTGAGGGTTGAATTTATAAGCAGCAATTATCTCCGCTGTACGGGGACAAGAAATCGATACAGTGATTGCTTGTCCCCCATAGAAAATGGATGTTTATAGCCAGCAGATCCCTATAAGTAAAATTTAAAGTGTTTTTTGTGCTTCCTTCCAATTTTTAAGACCCCACCCAGCGGGACCCGTCAGGTGAAGCATACTTACCTGCTCCCTGACACTTGGTTCTGGCTTCTTGGGTCCATTGCTGCGCTTTCTCTGGACTTCCAGCGACACAGGTAAATGGACAGGGTCAAGCTATCCACTGTAGTCATATTTGACGTATTTTTATTTTTTTAGAAGTTGTCAAAAAATAAGTTTTGGAGGCCATATTGCATGCCAAGATGTTGACTCTCAGATTCTGGATCCAGATCCAGACAAAGCTAATCCAGCAGGCCGTTCCGGCAGAAAACAGATTGCCGGAGTTCTCTGGATTCAGCATAGTCCATAGTGCCGCAGACAGCCAGACTCCATTGACTATAATGTGATCTGGCGGCAATACCGCTGTTCCCCGGCATAAATGCCAGGATTCCACCAGAGAAAATCTGCTGTGTACAGTGATTTTTGTCCAGCCAATTCCCCACTGGATCTCATTATAGTCAATGGGGTCTGGCGGTCATGCAGCACTATCCGGCTATGCCAGATCTGGAGAACCCAGGCAGGCTGTTCTCTGCCCAAAAAAGTCTTCCAGATTAATTTTGCCACAAGTCTGAAATTAGCCTTAAAGGGGTTTTTCCAAGATCTTTATACTGATGACCTATACTCTGGATATGTCATCAGTATCTGATTATTGGAGGTCCGACACCCTAGACACCCACCAATCAAGTGTAGTTTGAGAAGGCACAGGAGCTCACAGTAGTGCCACTGCCTACTCACAGCTTTCCTTCGGTTGTGTTATGTCATGTTCACTGGTCACGTGGCCTAGGTGCAGCTCAGCCCCATTGAAGTAAATGGGGCTGATCTGTGATACCAAGCACAGCCGCTATATAATGTACGGCGCTGTGCTTGGTAAGCTGAGAAAAGGCCAGTGATTTCTCAAACAACTGATCGGTGTCGGATCCCCACCGATCAGATACTGATGATCTATCCAGAGGGCAAGTCATCAGTATAAGGGCTCGTTCACACGAACGTGTGAAGCCAGTGCTCGTACTGTGGAGCGCAAATTGCAGTCCGCAATGAACGGGCACCGTCCGTGGGGCAGGCGCATAGGGATTGCAGACCCATTCACTTGAATGGGTCCGCGATCCTACTGTTCCGCAAGTGCTATCTTTTTGCGGTGCGGAAGCACGGAACGGAACCCCAGAAAGCACTCCGTAGCGCTCCCATCGTGTTCTGTTCCATTACGCATCTCCGGATTTGCGGACCCATTGAAATGAATGGGTCCGCATCCGTAATGCGGAATGGCCACGGAACGGTGCCCGTGTATTGTCCGCAATACGGCAACGGGCATCACACGTTCGTGTGAACCAGCCCTAAAGATCTCAGAAAACCCAAGGTTAGGCCTTCTGCACACGACCGTATGGCTTTTTCAGTATTTTGCGGTCCACAAAAAACGGATCCGCAAAAAATACGGAACTGAACAGCTGGCCCCTGATAGAACAGTACTATCCTTGTCTGTTATGCGGACTATAATAGGACATGTTTTATTTTTGAACGGAACGGAAAAACGGGAACGGAAGGCATACGGAGTACCTTCCTTTTTTTCGTATATTGAACACACTTTTTTCTCCCTTTCCTCCTTACATTGGGTGGGTGGGGAATGAGGTACATGTTTTTTTCCCCTTTTGTTTTCTTTAGAATCGTTGTGTTACATATTAGTGTAGTGTTGTAATAAAATTAATAAACATAAAAAAAAAAGATAGCTTCCCCTTATTAATCATGCACAGAAAAACTACCATCAGCAAATAAAAACATTAAAAAAAGATAAAATAATGGGTCAGGATCTGGTTTATATTAGTAAAAAAAAAAATATTATACATTCCCTTTAATTGACCTCTTTAGCTTACTTTTGGGGGGAAAAACAACATTTAAGGAAACTAGAAAGGTCACATGTTAATTTACACCAGTATATATATTAGATGGTAGAGGAAAAGTTTTTTGCTTGGTCCCCCAGCCACCAAGGAGCCAGGGCCCAGGATAGTAATAATATGCAGGAATCAACAGACACGTATCAGATAGGAAAATCTTTTTCAAGGTATTGCTAAGAACAGCCAGCTCTCTCTGTCCCCATCTGCTAATGCTACAATTTCCACCCCGAATTTAAGGCTTGGACCGAAAAAGAAGAAAATAATAAAATTTGAAATGATGTGAATGTGCTTCGTATTATACGTCCCCATTACTTTATAATAATAAAGTGGTGCCTATTATTCGCTGCTACTTTAATGGATTCGATAAAATCAAACCATATGTCCGAGACGTTATTTTATCCAGATTTAGAACCATGTTTAAGGTTAGTTAGCAGATTCAAAGAATGCTTTCCCTGAACATTTAGTTTAGTTTCTATTTTCCACCCACAGATTTGAGAAAGAAATATGTCTTTGAAGACCTTTCTGTGTTCAATTAGATATAGAAAGTGTCTATCTGCAGACATGAGACTGTGGGAGACAGGCTCTCGTGATGTGTAGACAGGGCTATCAGGAGGACAATGCAAAGGTCTCTGTTTAGCTTTTTGCCAAGTCAGGTTAGGTTCTCAGACAGAGTATTGTTGGCTTGACTCCAGACTAAATGCCACCCAATCTACTTACCCTTTTCAGGTAGATATGAACGGTGGTAGCGCTGATCATTTGCAAAAGGTCACGATTGGAAGCTAGCCCGTAAGCAGTCATTTAAAATTCCATTGATCCTTATTTGTAGTCAGGGAAAAGAAAATGGACATTTTGTGCGGCGAGTTGCAATTATGACGCTTCTGGGCAATTGTAAAGAGATGTGCAAATCTTGACACTGGGAATATCTCCGAGAAGGAGTTATGACTCGAAAGATGAACGCTGCAAAAGGTTGAAAATAAAAAAAAAAATAGAAAAGGGGCCTAATGCAAAGAAAGAGATAGGTGGAAGTTATCCCAAAATACGGAATATGTAATGGATTGCGATACAGGTTCTGATGACCCTGAAAACATAGATATGTCAAGCACAAAATTAATAACATTCCCTTAATTTGGCATCAATGGGACCTAATTACAAACAGTCTGGATTACTGGACAGCCATAGAAATATAAAAATATAAAAATTTACATAAAATTTCAGTATAGCTTTGGTACACGCAGGTTTAGGACATTTAAGGAGTAAGTACCTTATAGTTACATAGAGTCAGGGGTGGACTGGGAACTTAAAGTGGCTCTCAAAAAAATGACCTCGATGTTGTAGGCGGGTCCAAACTGACAGAATGTGGGGCCACAGAAGTAATGGGGTCAATACAAGTTGTCAGGGTCAGTAATACCATAGTGCAACAAAGAATACCATCCCACAGAACCAAATACCACAGTGCAGCATCAAATATCTCCCCAGAAGCTGTCCCTCTGTGGTGGCCATCAGTTACTGCTACATTCTGTCCTACTTCATCTCCAAATTTCTCCAATATGGATGTGGAGCAGGGGTCTTAAGAGGTGAGATGTGGGGCACAACACCAAGCCAACCCTACCTTCAACATACTGCCTGTACTTCCTCTAATAATGACCCCTACAGTTCCCCCCAGTGGTATGCACCGGCCAACAGCTGCGAGATTGGCTTGGATGACCCTATGGCATTGGCGCACCGCGAAAATTCCCTGTAGGGTCTATGGCCAGTCGGCCATTGCATAGAGTGGTAGTAAAATACACAGGTCCATCAAGTTCAACTTTTCTCAGATCAATTACACAACATTAATTGTTAGATAATTTATAACCATCAAATGCCACTATTATGTAAGCCTATCACCCTTTTGTAAATCCTGCTACAGTATCTGCCATTACTATCTCTTGGGGTAAGGCATTCCACGTGTCTGCCTTAAGCCTCTTTCACACGGGCGAGAATTCCGCGCAGGTACAATGCGTGAGGTGAACGCATTGCACCCGCACTGAATCTGGACCCATTCACTCCAATGGGGCTGTGAACATGAGTGGTGATTTTCACGCATCAATTGTGCGTTGCGTGACAATCGCAGCAAGCTCTATATTGTGCGTTTTTCACGCAACGCAGGCCCCATAGAAGTGAATGGGGCTGCGTGAAAATCGCAAGCAAGTGCGGATGCAGTGTGATTTTCACGCATGGTTGCTAGGAGACGATCGGGATGGAGACCCGATCTTAATTAATTTCCCTTATATAGGGATGAAGGGGTTAAAAAATAAAATAAAAATTAAACTCACCTCATCCACTTGTTCGCGCAGCCCAGCTTGTCTTCTTTCTTCTTCTTTGAGGACCTGGGAGGAAAAGGACCTTTGGTGACGGCACTGCGCTCATCACATGGTCCATCACCATGGCGATGGACCATGTGATGGACCGTGTGCCGGACCATGCGATGAGCGCAGTGACGTCACCAAAGAAGAAAGAAGACAAGCCGGGCTGTGCAAACAAGTGGATGAGGAGAGTTTAATTTTTATTATAACCCCTCCATCCCTAATTTACTATGCATTCTGCATTAAGAATGCTATTATTTTCCCTTATAACCATGTTATAAGGGAAAATAATAAAATCTACACAACACCTAACCCAAACCCGAACTTCTGTGAAGAAGTCTGGGTTCGGGTCTGGGTACCAAATATGCAGATTTTTCTCACGCGCGTGCAAAATGCATTAAAACGCTTTGCACTCGCGCAGAAAAATCGTGCATGTTCCCGCAACACCCGTGTGAACCCAGCCTTAGGGTCCATTCACACGTCCGCAAGTGTTTTGCGGTCCGCAAATTGCGGATCCGCAAAACACAGACACCGGCCATGTGCGTTCCGCATTTTGCGGACCGCACATGGCCGGCACTATAATAGAAATGCCTTTTCTTGTCCGTGGCTGCGGAACGGAAGTGCAGATGCAGACAGCACACTGTGCTCACCCTCCTATTCCCTTGTGTCATCCTTTGGTCCGGACGAGATCCCGCGCCTGCAAACTGCGATGCCCATTGTGGGCACGGCATTGCTTTAACTACTGCGCATGCGCTGGCGAACGCCCCCTCGGCACTGGTTTCGTGCCGTTGGCCGGCGCATGCGCAGTAGTTAATGCAATGCCGTGCCCACAATAGGCGTTGCAGTATGCATGCCCCGCCCCGGTGCGCAGGCGCGGGATCTCGGCCGGACCAAAGGATGACGCAAGGGAATAGGAGGGCGAGCATAGGCAGAGGCTGAGGTGGGGAAACAATGAAAAAAGCAGAGCAGCCTGGGCTCCAACACAGTGAACGCTGCTCATGGGCACTTTTCCAGCTTCTGCAAGTGTAAAGAAAAAAACAAAGGTACTATTACATTCATGTATAGGTGTGCTATAGGACAATGTAAGCACTGTATATGGCCATATGGAGGTGACAAATTCCCTTTAACTATAAAGAACTCCTTCATGCATAATGAATGTCACCTGGTTCTGGAATGAATGTGCTCTGACCACACATGTATTTATATATGTAAATGTATATACATTTATGTAAATCACCTCTATAGGCTCCTTTACATGGCCGTAGAGCAGACGATTGTCAGGAAGAAAGTGGTATTTTTTCACCTTTGAAGGTCATTTCTTTTAGGTTAATACCATGTTTTTAATTGCAGCATGCTCTGGCATGTATTCCTTCCTTTCAAAAGAAAAATAAAAAAGGTCTGGTACTGTGTTAGCCAATAGAAAACTAGTTTAGTGCTCTCATTAAGAGAAACCAAATAAGTGTGACATCATTACTTCTATTTTTGTTAGCCGTTAAAAGGTATCAAACCTGCAATACTCTTATTTAGTTTCTCTTAATGAGAGCACTAAACCTGTGTGCAAAATTGGCCATACTATTAAAATATAAAAAATGTAATCCCATATGTTAAACGGCGAAATGGAAAAAAGTCAACATGGCCAATTCGACATTTTTCTGGTCTTTTCTCCTCCCATAGAAAATTCAATAAAAAGTGATCAAAATGTCGTACACGCCCCAAAATGGTATCACTGAAAAGTACAGATCATCCCACAAAAAATTAGTCTTCACAAAGCTCTGGAAACACAAATACAAAAATGTTATAGGGGTCAGAATATGGAGACTAAAAGTATAAAAAATAACTTTTTTGCATAAAATGCAATAAAAAATATAAATATGTGGTACTGCCGAATTCATAATGACCTGGAGAATGGAAGCAACTGGTCAGTTTTATAGTATAGGGAAAGTCGTAAAAACAAAACCCCCCAAAAAATGGTCTGGAATTGTGTTTTTTGTCCGTTTTAAGAACAATGGTAATTGATGAGGTTATTCAAGCGGCCGTCTTTTTGACGACCAGTCAGTAATGGATGTCAAAAAGTAGAGCATGTTCTATTTTGTCTGTTTTCACAGACCAACAGGCCCCATACAACTGAAGGGGACCATTTTTAAAGCACTTTTCTCAAAAAGGCCTGACTGTTTTGCCATTTTTACAGAATTTTTTTTCACTGACTGTGAATGTAGTCTAAGAGAGCGAGAGACATGGATAATGTGATTTGTGCACAGTTATAAACTTAGAAGCCTTGCACAGCACAGAACCAAAACCACGTGCTGGAATATTTCAAGCACTGCATTGAGGGAATTTTTCAGTGCCGTATAATGATCTGTCCCTCTCGGTACTACATAATGTTACAACAATGAACACTGATGCAGCGCAGTGGCCCATGCCAATCATCTTCATGGCGACATAAATGAGAACATAAGACGTAGAGAAAGCTGCAAGCCCTGTGTATGTTAAATGCAATGTTCCTCTGAGCCTACAGCAGAACATCGGCCATGCCACAACACCACAAGTGGTTCTGCAAATCACCCTCATTTAACGTGACAACTTTAATGAACGAAGAGAGTGTATGTGATGCCTCGAACCTCACTGTGAACCCAGCGCTGTCACTGAACTAAAAGACTGAAATAATGCACATGAGGTTCAAGAGTGATGTGGTGCCACTGGAGATGAATATTTCAGGTGTCATCTGACTAACTGCATGGACTTTAGTTTTCATGCCTATGACTTCAACAGAGATGGATGTACAGAAATTCATCATTTCTAAAACAGATATCAAAAGAACATAAGTAGAGATTAGCAAAGTTTTAAAAAATTTTATTCGGATGCTTCGCCAATTTTTCCAAAAGATTTGATTTGAGATGAATTTATTTGTGACGAAGCGCGTTAAAAATCAGCTATTTCCCGGCTGCAGAGATTCTGTATATCGGTGTACAACACTGGGCACTGCAGAAACACGCATAGGGAGTCCTCAGTGGTGGTGAAACAGTAACTGTGCGTCAATAAGACACGCAGATGACAGTCGTCACGCTTAGAATCAGTTCACACTTCACTTTTTTTTGGTCAGTTACAGGGCCAAAAATGACCAAATAACTCAAGTGTGAACTCAGCCTTACAGGTCAACGTTAGCGTCGGGTATAAAGAACCATGCAGTGGCCCAATATTCTACTATAGAGTGAAAGCGCGCTCTCCTTTTACACCGTCCTTAGCTGATTCCACATATTTTTACAGAACCTGTTCACCCCAAAATCAGTACTATCAGGCAGATAGATCACCCCATTTACAGAATCAAGGATGAATGGATTTACTTATTAGTGACAAGCAGCAGGGGCAATATTCGAATTTGCGATATTTCGCAAATATTTGGGCAAATATTGGTCATATATTCGCTAATTCGAGATCTCCAGTCATTATTTTCTTGATTGCGAAAATCGGCAATCGGAAAATCCGCAATAAAAACTTGCGATACTTAAATTTGCGATCAAAACTACTCCTGAAGTCAAATATATTGCAGCCTTCTCAATGGCCCACAAGCAAGAAGCAGTGAGGGATCATGGGTACTAATAAAAAAAATCTAGAATATTCGCAATTACGAAGATATAGCACTATATTCTAGATATTTGTGAATTCTCGAAGTGCCAATATTTGCGAAAAAAAATTGTGATTCGAATATTCGCGATCAACACTATTACTTATGCATAAAAGAATGTGAACCCCCCAAAATCAGTAGTATCAGGCCACTATTTCATCCCAATTACAGAATCAAGGATTAATGGAAGTACTTATGTATAAAAGAATGTGAACAACCTAAAATTCGTAGTATTACAACACTTTTTAACCCCAATTAGTGCAGCGAGGTGTAATAGAATAGCTCCTATTAGCCAGGCTTTACACTGCACTCTCCCTATAGTGTGGTTAAAGTCTCCCTATTTCCTCCCTACACTATCTCAGTGCTGTCCCTGAACTGTTCAAAACTAATATTTTGTGAATAAAGTCTTTCCTAATCACTTTCCCTAGCACTTGTCACATCTGTCCCTATGCTCAGTTCACTGGAAAATGGCGGAGACCGGGCAGATGAGGCATTTTATAGGGTTGTGACATCACAGGGGCTGGCTATCTGCGGATTGGCTGGCTGCAGGGCATTATGGGAGATCCCTCATTCCCAGGCTTCTTACTTTCACTTTATAACATGTGCAGCAGCCCATGAATCGAATCGGCAGGAAATTCGGATTCGTTATGTATCAAATTTTCCCTGAAATTCGCATCGTATTCCACTTCGTCAACTTCGATTCACTCAACACTAAATACAAGCAGAAGATCAGAGATTAAACAAATCTACTCCTAAGATATTTGTGTCACTTTATGTGAAAATAACTTTAAAACGCTTTTACTTATCCAGGCCATTCTGAGATTGTTTTCTCCTCACATATTGTACTTCATGATAGTGGTAAAATTCAGTAAAAATATCTCATTTTTATTTATAAAATTATACAAAATTTACCAAAAATTTGAAAACATTAGCAAATTTCAATTTCTCTACTTTTATAATAGATAGTGATACCTCCAAAAATAGTTATTACTTTACATTTCCCATATGTCTACTTCATGTTTGAATCATTTTGAAAATTATATTTTATTGGGACGTTAGACGGCTTAGAAGTTTTGAAGCAAATCTTTTTCAGAAAATTTTCAAAACTCCCCTTTTAAGGACCAGTTCAGGTCCGAAGTCACTTTGTGAGGCTTACATAATAAAAAACCACCCAAAAATGGCCCTATTTTAGAAACTATACCCCACAAGGTATTCAAAACTGAAGACCCCCTGATGCACCCCTAGAGTAGAAACTCCAAGTAAATTACCCCATTTTGGAATCTACGGGATAAGGTGGCAGTTTTGTTGGTACTATTTTTTTGTGTCTCCATATTCTAAAAGCCATATTTTTTTTTTTGGGCAACTGTCTTATGTAGGGGCTAATTTTTTTCGGGCTAATTTTTTTTTATAGAGCAGGTCGTTACGTACATGGCAATACCAAAGATATACAATTTTTTTTTATTTATTTAAGTTTTACACAATGATATCATTTTTGAAACTAAATAAATCATGTTTTAGTGTCGCCATAGTCAGAGCCATAGTTTTTTTATTTTTCGATTGTCTTAGGTAGGGTCTCATTTTTTGCGGGATGAGATGATGGTTTGATTGGTATGATATTTGGGTGCGTATGACTTTTTGATCGCTTGGTATTACACTTTTTGTGATGCAAGGTGACAATAAAATGTCTTTTTTTAAACAGTTTTTATTTTTACGGTG
The DNA here is from genome assembly GCF_014858855.1 of Bufo gargarizans. Classification (NCBI taxonomy): domain Eukaryota; kingdom Metazoa; phylum Chordata; class Amphibia; order Anura; family Bufonidae; genus Bufo; species Bufo gargarizans. Next base: position 119,403,964 of record NC_058089.1, read on the forward strand.
TTCACCTGAAGGCTTAGGTCATGTAATATTTTTATAAAGCAGGTCGTTACAGACGTGGTAATACCTAATATGTATACTTTTTTTAAATTTAAGTTTTACACAATGATATAATTTTTTTAACCCAAAAAAAATCATGTTTTAGTGTCTCCATAGTCTGAGAGCCATATTATTTTTTTTTATTTTTTTGGGCGATTGTCTCAGGTAGGGTATCATTTTTGCGGACTGAGATGACAGTTTGATTGGCACTATTTTGGGGTGCATATGACTTTGTAATAGCTTGCTATTAAACTATTACGCTATTACACTTTTTGTGATGTAATGTGACAAAACAATGGCTTTTTGTACACCATTTTTATTTTTTTACGGTGTTCACCTGAGGGGTTAGGTCATGTGGTATTTTTATAGAGCAGGTTGTTAAGGGCACGGCGATACCTAATATGTCACTGTTTGTATTTTTTTTACATTTAACACAATAAAATCATTTTTTAAACCCAAAAAATCATATTTTACTGTCTCCATCGACTGAAAGCTATATTTTTGAAAAAATTTTGGCTCATTTTTTGCAGGATGAGGTGACGGTTAGATTGGTACTATTTTGGGGGCATACGCCTTTTGATCGCTTGGTGTTGCACTTTTAGTTGCACTTCTAGTGATGTTTAGTAATTTGTTGTTATCACAGTTTTTATTTAATTTTTTTGACGGTGTTCATCTGAGGGGTTAGGTCATGTGATATTTTTATAGAGCCGGTCGTTACGGACACGGCGATACCTAATGTCTACTTTTATTTTTTCCCCATTTACAATTTTTTTTAACTTTATATTTTTTTTTACTTGAAACTTAATATTTTTTGTAAATTAATTTTTACAACTTTTGGGGGTCTGATCCCCCTTACAATGCATTACAATACTTCTGTATTGTAATGCATTGGCTGTAAGTGTATTACACACTATAATACACTTACAGCCTTCTTCCTAGGCAGTGAGAGCCAGGGGGCTGGATTTCACAGGCTCTCCCTGAAGGCAGCCACGATGCCTAAGGATGGGGGAAGGGGAGGGCGCTCCCTCCCTCCACACACCCTGCAGATCCCACGGTCAGCGCTGACCGCGGCATAGTGAGGGTAATGCGCTGGCATCAGTGTTTTCACTGATGCCAGCGCACACAGCAGGGGTCCGGCTAACGGGAACAGCCGGTCCCCTGCAGCTGATCGGTCCCCTGCAACTGATCAGCGTGCTGTAATAGTACTGCGCTGGGCGGCAAGTGACATCCCGCTGCTCCGTACTATTACGGCGCTGGGCGGGAAGGGGTTAAAATCTGTTCCCTTCCGTTTACCTCTAAGGAAAAAGGTTCAAAACAGGTGTTAGCCTGCTTTCACACTGCATCAGAAGATTTGCTAGCATATATCACTGACGGGTGCTTCAGACGGCCACCGCTCCATTCACTTTCAAGAGGCCGACAGAAATAGCCGAGCCAGTGCTCATCTATTTTTGGCGCTCCTATAAGAATCAATGGACGGCGTCCGTGCGTGTGCCCTCCTTCACTTTGCGGGCTCCATTCTAGCCATATGCCCCAATGTCTGAGGTGAGACAACCCCTTTAAGTGAATAGGCCTGGGCTGCCATATAAAACACAGACACTATAAATGTATGTATGGTGCTATGCTGTCAGGTGGTCACTGGAATGCTGCAGCCTCTTCAAACAGCTGATCATTGTAGGCTATCAATATCAAACTCCCAGAAAACCCCTTCAACGTCCCTGTTGTATGACAGGAGATCAGAGAATGCTATATTTTCAGGTTCCAAGAGGACAACACAATGCAACAATGGGTTTCCTTTTCTTACAGCGGCACCTCAAATTCCCAATACCCATGAACTGGGGATCGTCCTGCAAAAGGCATCATGCAGTTATAGCTGATACAAAGTCTTTTGAAGATTCTTTTATATTAAGGTTGGAACCAGATCAGCTGGATAGTGACCAATCCAGCACATGTATTATAAATTCTAATTTATCTTTTACCTGCACAACGCAATTTAATTTTAATAATTTACATAGCAAACTCTGAGTTCAATCTAAGTCCTATAAACAGGAATTCCCAATGGACTCCGCCAACATGTACATGAAGAGTAAGTACAGAGATACACAGGGCTCAGTTCACTGCATTGTAGCTGGGGTCTAATTTACAGAGCACCATTATAAGAGCATGCTTTCGTCTACAAAAGCAAATACTTGATGAGTCAAAGCTGAACTACTAATGCCTTCAAACGGGGGTTCTGTGTTCGGCTGCAAGAACGGAGAAGGTCTGCAACAAAGGACATGAAAATGCTAACCTGCAAGGCTCTGACCTAATGATATTTTATTGGTGACGTCAAAGATAACAAGGCATTACAAAGCATTTCTACCTAATAAAATGGGCATGGGCACCTATAATGTATTAGTTGTAGCCCAAACCCAAGGGTCCTATATTAACACATCCCTCCAGTTATCTTCCTTTACACACATGAGCCATAGACACAACAGACGATATGACTGCTAGGATCAGAATACAATGTGTTCATAAAATCCATAAATAACTAAGAATCATTGTCTGGATAAGACTGAGCTATACCTCAGAAGCCCAAACTAAAGATACAAAATGTATACAAAATTTCCCATCAATTCTTAACTTCTTTTCTTTTGATCCTATTTTGTCATATTGCAGATAAAACTGACAAATAAAGAAATCTTCATGTGTCCCACTAGCTCAGTCATGTCCTTCCCCTCCTCCTCCTCCTCACTGTCCTGTGCCTGCCTGTAAGACAACTGGCTGTAGCAGGAGCCTCACTCCTCTGCTCTGTCTACAGTAGGACAAATATATCTTTAAAAGGGTTGTCCAGTGACATAGCCATTAGCATGGTGAAAATAAGTGCACACTCACTTCACCAATCCACTGTCATTCCCATTCTAATGATGCCTGCTCCTCCGCCTTTCTCTACCTTCTTCTGCTTGCGATGACAACCAGACAAAGGAACTTGACTACTGCAGCCAATCATGGCTGACAAGTGAGTGGCTGAAGTGATCCCATGCTCCTGTGCTCGGACATCATTGCAAGCAGCAGGAAGTGCCACAAGGCCTGGAGGAGCAAAATGGTAGTGGCTCTGGCTGTAACAAACACAGTGGCAGTCCTCACACCAATGCTGTCTAGGGTCAGGGCACACCCTTTATTCCCTTGGGGCACACTATGATGTGGGGGTTTGGATGCCCTTGGTGTAACCGTTTTGTATGGGTGCAAAACAGGGCATGTAGGTACAGTGGCTGGCGTATGATGCTGGAGTCAGTAAACAGGTCGACTGTAGAAAATAAACAAGTCTCTCTTTGCTGAAATGCAGAATGGTAGTTGAAGTACATCCAACGATATCAAGGCAAGTCACAGTACAGTCTGTTTCCAATAGTTGTATATAGACAAATGGCAACAATGATGGTAATAGTATTAGAAGTCCCAGCCGGAGCTCCTTTGAAAACACTTTGCACCCTTTCCAAGATGATTACATGCCATGCAAAACTCTGAAATAGAAGTATTGCAGTCCCATGGCAGGGTGAAAATCCTTCAAATGGAAAGAGTAAGAGTGAAAGGTGCCGGTAACTGTTCATTGTTCCACAAGACCCAATGTCTATATCGGCCATAAACAACAAATACCTTGCTAGCACGCACGACCTTGTGATCCTGGACATTCTACAGCTTTCCCTCAAGGATTGTTCTCTCAAGAAGAATGTTGTTTCTGGAGCTAAACTTGCATCTGCCCTGAACAGCAGGCCATGCTCAACTCAAAGTGGCTGATGCTCTATTGACTAAAAAGCTCCTCCCTTGGAGGGGAAAGCTAATTCCCTCTGCTGAGTCAGGGCACAATTAACCAAACAGTGCTACCTATATACAGGGTCATTCCCAGGACAGTGGTCTAGATTTGAAAGGCCAAGGCATGATACAAGGGTGTGGTCAGGATTTAGCCAGGAGTTAGAACCAGCAGTAGAACCACAGGTATCAGGTAAACAATTCAAAGTTCGAGCATATCTAAGAACAAGATCGAGGTCAGGAACAAGTTCAAGGTCAGTAGCATAAAGATCAGTGTGCACACGAAAAGTATCCAGGAAAGGTGAGACAGACAGAGCAGGAGAGATGGAAACTGATGCTAGATTCGGGTGAGGTAACAGAAGTTGCATTAATTAAGCCAAATAGGGTCTTAAATTGGTTATGTGGGAATGATTTACAATGGCTGCCAGCAACCTGTTCTGGAATGTAAGCAGGACTGGTTGACTCCACTTGCAGAGTTGCCAAGGGGGAGTGAGTGGGAGGGGACTTAATACAAACTATACTCTGGCACTTGCATATACTACACATTGGTGAGCTCTACTGTTAGGCTGCGCAGCCATTATGGCATATCATAGGCAGGATCACATCATTACCATATGTTGTTCAGAAGTGTAGTGAGGCTCCGCCCCCTCATCACCCTGGAAAGCTCTGCAAATCGAGGCAACCAATCCTCCTCACATTGTAGGACAGGATACTGGCAGCCATTTCAAATCATTCTCGGATAACCTATTTAAATATGTATTATGGTATACATAGACTTACCAAGTTTGCAGTTGGTAAATTCAAGATAAAAAGAGGTCCTGGCCCCGAAACACCCCAAGCCACGAAGGACCACCCATTTTTGGACAAGACTTAGATAAAACAGCTTTTTTCAGCCCAAATTTGCAGGGATTGTCCCTAATAAAACTCAGGGACATACCCTGCAAATCTGAGACTGTTGGCAACTAATATGATTATGTGTAACAACATATTAAGTAGACAGGCAGATAGGTGATAGATTAGATAGATAGATAGATAGATAGATAGATAGATAGATAGATAGATAGATAGATAGAATAGCTAGATAAATATAGAAGCAGATTGTTGTATTCCAGAACGGGTTAAGGCAATGATAACATTGAGGGGGTCCTGACCCTCTCCATATAGACAGTGGGGGCAGTGTGCGTCAAGCTTCAAACCATGTTGAGAATGAAAAATTATAGGGATGAACTGAGATCACTCTTGATCAGTCCCTACAGGCTAACAAATGTCATAAACAGGAAGCCACAATTCATCAGATACAGTCTCCGATGATAATGGAGAGACAGAGGGAGATAATTTGGCATCAGATGTTGTGACTGAAGCCCGTCGGATTAACACATGGATGTTCGACTTGGTAACTGCTCTTCCAGAAAGCAGCTTCTTCTAAGGTTTCCATCCTTAGTCTTCTGCAGTATGCACAGTTACATCCTGTAGGCCTCTGTGCTGTAGATCATCTCAGTGGTAGCTCTCCATGAATAATATGGCATGAACCCTTTGTTTTGTAGGCAAGGCTTATAGATGAAAAGCTTGAACGGATCCTGTTGAACCCTGTAAAGTACCACCCAGCCCTACAATAAATACCGCCATAGCTTGGATTGAGTGTAGCTGAGGTTTAATCTACTATACTGTTGTTAACCCCTTCAGTACAGAGCCACTTTTAACCTTAAATCCCAGGCCGATTTTTAGCAAATCTGACATGTGTCACATTATGTGGTAATAACTTTGGAACGCTTTCAATTATCCAAGCCATTCTGAGACTGTTTTCTCGTGACACATTGTACTTCATGACAGTGGTAAATTTGAGTTTGATATATTTAACCTCATAAAATATCTATCAGTCATCATTCTCAATATGTCTGCTTTATGTTGGCATCATTTTGAAAATGTAATTTTATTTTTTTAGGACGTTAGAAAGCTTAGAAGTTTAGAAGCCATTTTTAAGATTTTCAACAAAATTTCCAAAACGATTTTCAGTTATAAAGTGATTTTGAGGGGCTTACGTAATGGAAACCACTAGTGTTGAGCGAACTTGTGTTCCCATATGTGGTGGTAAACTGCTGTGGGGGCACATGGCAGGACTCAGAAGGGAAGGAGCGCCATATGGCTTTTGCAGCGCAGATTTTGTTTTAAATTCTTTATTTATGTCTCCAAGACAATAAAGCAAATAACAGGTCGACATACAATGTACACATCAATTAAAAAAACAGTAAACGGGTATTTCACTGCAGTGTGACAAGGCCAACACCAATAAAATAGACACAAACTAGTTTGCGCACCTCAAACAGCCCATATCTACAGGCCTAATACAAAAATCGGAAAAAGATAAATGTGTCACGCTAGAACATTGACATTCTAAAAGTACATCTTAACAATTGACAATAGAATTATTGACAATGGAATGCGTGAGTGAATGAAAAAAAAAGCATCAAGCCCGGGATTAGTCCAAAAATATATGCAGCGCCTCAGGGTTATTAGTGAAGCTCCACCAAGATCCCCAGTGTCTGGTATACCTGGACATCGCTTTGTGGGTAGTGGCACTCATCTCCTCCAACCTACCTACTTGGCTCAATTTGTTTAGCCAATGAGATATGGGAGGAGTTTTCTCCTGTTTCCAATACAAAGGGACCATACTCTTTGCAGATAACACCATATGTCTCCATAGGGTGATGTTAAATCTAGTTAGAGATTCAGGGGAAACATTTAAAATAACAAGAACAGGGTGATCTTCGGAGATCCAACACAAACTTGTTGTATAATTTTGTTCACCTCAGCCCAGAATGGGACTATCAATGGGCACATCCAACATATGTGCATATAAGAGCCAGTATCTGAATGACATCTGTGGCGAAACCAACCTCGCCACTGGGTTTTGGAGGGGCCTGGTTGCCAGCCTCTTGCCCCAGGATTATGGCCCATACTAACTTTGAAGAAGAAGACAGACCGGCCACACAGCTTACATCTGTGGAACTGTTTTGGGCAGGAAAGCCATGCTTGCGGCTGGCCAAATGTGACTTCCATGGAATTCGGGAACCCCTGCTCGGATCTGGGTGATTTTTGGATATGTTGTTCACCCAGATCAGAGCTATCCATGGGGATGTGTGGGGTTTTGAGGTGTTTTCTGTGTGTTGGGAAAAATGTGTGTTTTCTGTCTGTGAGTGATTAAGTTAGCCCATTACGTTTGGTAATTATATTTAGTTGATTGCGTCTCAGACAAGTGCCAGTGTGTTAGTTAATTGCGTCAAAGACAATGCTCATTGTATCTTGTTGATTGCGTTACAGACAGAGGGAAGGGTGTTTTGTGTACAATTGCTGGGAAGGATTCAATACTGTAAATGCATGGGATTGGCTAAAATATAAACTGTCACAGTCTTCTACAAGGGCGCCAGGGGGAGTGTCCCTTGCTAGGAGACCTGCATAAAAGGCTGAAAAATAACTCATTAAAGAGTTCCTGTTTTACATTCAACATGTGTGTGGGGATTGCTATACGCTGAAGATTTGCTATACTCCCCTGGCTATAACTACTAGCTCTTGTAAGAGCTGTTCCTGGCTCCTGTGGTGGTTTTGGTGTAGAACGGAGTGCTTGGAGTCCTCGGGAAGCCCTTTTTTTTTATTTTTTTACTTGAAACGTTTACATTTTTTGTGAAACTTTTTCTTTTTTAACTTATTTTTTTGTCCCACTCTGGGACTTCAACTTTTGGTGGTCTGATCCCCTTTACAATGCATTACAATACTTCTGTATTGTAATGCATTGGCTGTAAGTGTATTACCAGTGTAATACACTTAAAGCCTTACTGCCTGTGAGATCCAGGGGGCTGGATTTCACAGGATAACACGAATGGTAGCCACGATGCCTAAGGAAGGCATCGGGCTGCTGTCCAAGCAATCGGGTACCTGTCACAGCAGTGCGGGGACCCGATAGACACCCAGCAGGATACCGCAAGGGTTAATGCACCGGCATCGGTGTTTTCACTGATGCCAGTCACATACAGCAGGGGTTTGGGATTTGTGACCCTGTATCCTACGGGTTAAACAAGACAAAACGGTTTTCAAAACATAGAGGGCCACCCATCAGCCCTGTTTAGTACCCTGGAGCAAAATAATTTTGGAGTCTGGATGTTAGTAGACATTTTCCCCTTTTGCTACTATGCAAAGCCATCAACTCACTACTTTAGAGCACTTTAAATGGTTAACATGCACAACAATGTATGCCATTGTTTACACTTGGTTTTATATTGTTGAACTGCATTTTATATGTTTATTGTAATATATCCTGTTCATTTGTATTGTTATTCTACATATTTGCATTGCACTGTGGGAAGGATTAATGCACATCCAACTAATGCCTGAGAGACTTTAGGACTTTCCAGTCTGCCCACTGAGAAGCTAGTAATTTTCCACAGTTTCTATAATGGACTATGCAGTGCAAAGTTTTGGAGGGGAAAAAAAAACAGACACAGTGAAGTTCTTACTGTCTGGTTTAGCTCTGTCAGACGGCTGTTGTTTATGCTTGGAAACTGTATAGTCATTTCCACTGACTTGTATTGAGGCACAGATCAAGTCAATGGTAGCTGTAAACTGCCACATTGTTTCTGTTAGGCTGTGCTTCTCCAGCTTCATCCCTTCAATTAAAAGGTTCTGGTTCAGTTAGAAACTCTATAAAGGTAGAGCAGTCATATCCTCTATGTGTACTGCACATAGGGACCAGTGTTTAGTAGGTGAGACTCTGCCAGACTGAACGAATGACCAGATAAAGATGAGATGGGGGATACCCTGCCTGATGACTGAGCCACATTCACTGGGCCACCAGCCCTTTGACCAAGGTATCAGCTATCTGAGAGAAAAAGGGACAGCTAGCTCAGGCCTTTCTTCGGCACTAAACCTTGTTCAGCCAGGGAGGAGACTGGAGAAGCCAGCTCAGTCCTTGTCTGTATTTTTTGCACTTGAATTCCTCCAGTAAACAAGCACCCTGTTTTATTGCAAACCCTGATATTCTGGTCTTATTCCCTATTGGGGTGCACTACGTCTTACCATCACCTCCAGAGAGCAGCAACACATGGTGACATCTCAATGGTATCAAGGGGTCCCTTCATAGTGTTGGGGCCACCTCCAACCCACTGCATTTGCTTTCTAAATCGCTGAAATATTAACTGCTGAGGCTCTTCATGACCTTGTTGACAAGGAAATGTATTTTGGGTTTCATAAGAAGTTCTACTATCAGCTAAAGAGCAAGGCAATGAAGAGTTAATGTACAACCTAATATGCCGAATGGCTCTCTATCGAGAGGATGGAATTTTGGCATTCATCTACATTACCTTGGCCAAGGTTGATTGCCATTTTTCTACTGTGGTGGGGAATAAGTTTATGAATACGGACTACACTTCACCAAGAAGCAAGAGAACAAGTAGTTACTGTACTTTTCTCAGCCTACAAATTAAAACTCTATGGAAATGATTCTTCGATATTTTCATACTGATGACATCCTCAGGATAAGTTCATCAGCAGTTTAAGGAAGCCGCGGCACTCACCGGAGCTCTGGTGAGCACTGTGGCCTCCTCGCAGCTTACCAAGGTCAGCGCCATCCATTTGATAGTGTCTGTGCTTAGTATTGCAGCTCAGCCCCATTCACTTGATTGGGACTGAGTGATGCCTAGGCCTTGTGACCAAAGAATGTGACGTCACATGGCCTAGTAAAAAGCCTAAGCGTTCACAGAGCACCACGGCCTCTTAATACAGCTCATGGGCAGGGGGGCTGGGAGTTGGACCCCCGCTGATCTGATATTGATGACCTATCCTGAAGGTAGGCCATTAATATCAAAATCCCTGATAACCTGTTACTCCTTGATCCCCAATATACATGTGTGCTTGACTAGGCTGAGTATTCAAGAATTCTGAATGGTAGTAATGGGAGTAAGCATCTGCCAAATACCTCTGACAATGGCTTATTTCTCCAAGAACGAAGGGAAGGGCAAGTTGAAACCCTCCTCCTAGATTCTAATCTCCCTTGACATCTATGAAGCCACCATAGACATTAGATGGGTGGCAGGTGCCACCATACTATATATCTAACGTGTATGGTCAGCTTTAGTCTTCATGCTGTACCCAAGCCACCTACATTTTCACAACATCACAAAATTTTATAAGAGAACATGCAAGCTGCAAACTTGTGACAGTGATCTTACTAGATGAATGGTTGAGATTTCTAAACTACAGACTCTTCTTTTTAGACTGCTCAGATCATTTGTTTTGCTGCTGCAATAACACTTAATCTGACACCAGAAAGTCACAGGACACGAGTAATGCTGAAAAATTCTACAAAGAAAAAACTAACTCCTACGACTAACGCACTCTGAAAACTTAAGACAACTCACTGTAAGCCTCAGACCAGCCAGAGGGTCTTCAATGATATATTTGACCAAGAACGGACCAAGGAAGGCAGGAGTACAATAGCTTCGAGTGAGCTGTAGGAGAAGGAGAAAAAAAAATTCACGGGCAATCAGAAGGGAAATAATAGCAAGAATTGGGATTTTAAGAAAAATAAATGCATGCTCGTAGTCTGAGGAGTTTATAAATAGAGATATAATATAAGAGGATGTCTTCTTTCAGGCCGCATTTAACATATGAGCCTACTAAAAATTTTAAGACGTCTTGAGTGGTTAAGTTTAAACATTGCTACAAAATCTGCTTTCTGCCAAGATCAATGGGAAAAAAATGCCCAACCGGAGACAAAATATTTCAAGCAATTTCTCGTAATATTTTGTTCTTTTTTTCTTTGTTAACGAACTGGCAAGCAATAAATTAAGGAGTCTGGTAGGCACAATGCGGGGAATGATCCCATCCTATTGATCACATGTAATTTGCATCTTACAAAAGATGTGAAATCTTGCATTCTCACTCCACAAGGAAAAATCTCAATGATTTATTCATTTCAAATAAAAAATAGAAGGTAGATGAGAGAGCCCTCACATCACAGGCTCCAGCTATCTCAGGGCAGTATTGCAAGGCTGTTCCTTCCCTCCGCCTGAAGGGCTTTTCATGTGTGCAAGTCCCTCTAATTAACAAGGTGAACCGTGCAGCAGATCTCTAATTAGCGAACACGACAAGCCAATGGAAGCGAGGAGACCGTGCCGGTGTGCAGGTTTTTTTGGTCAACAGAAAGGCACAGCGACGGTTTCAAGTATTTTCTACAAATTGCCGGGTGGAAGTGGAATTAAAAAAATAAAATAAAAAAACATAAGCAAGGTGCATAAGATACTGGAATATTCTGCATGGGTACGTACGAAAAGTGCTAAACACATACACTGCTAATGTAACACTCAGCATCCAGCCAGTGCCGCAACACCCCATTATAATATGTGCAATTAAGAGTGAACCTTGGCTCAGCACAGCTATGGCGTACCAATCATATCAAATATCAGTCTATGACGTGTAATTGATGATGGGGCTGGTGATTGCAGTGCGGTTACCTGTTACACAATGCTGCATTATTAAATAAAGACACGTGTGATGGTGGCCATCCAAAAATGCTTTTAGAGCTATGTAAAAAAAAATATGGCAGCTTTGAGGTTTCCACTTTTTTAATGCCTTGAGCAAAATGTAATAATGTTTATTTTACTTTTTTGCCTTCTGTTGTGTCTGTGGAGCTAGTTACTAATTTAATGCATCCACTTTTCTTAATAGAGGTGGCAGAGGACTAGAGCCTATATCAGGCTTGCAATGCATGTACAGCCAAAGCTGTACCGTAGAGTGAACCTGTTTCCACTCCTGACATGTCTGTTTTCTAGATAATTTCCCACAATATAACTTATTTTCTTCTAACTCTGTGTTGTGCCGTTTCTCTGTTATTCCTCCTAGAAGTGTATGACTAAATTAACACCTGAGTATTACCAGTTAGGGATATTTCCCTCTAATCAGTGCTGACTGTATCATACAGTGTCGACACACAATCCTTCGTTGAGGGGAATGGTAGCACCCAGCTGGAACATCAGAGTCAGGGCTCATGCACACGACTGTCGGCTGTTTTGTTGTCTGCAAATTGCAGATCCGCAAAACCCGGATACCAGCCGCGTGAATTCCGCATTTTGCGGAAAGGATCCGTAATGCAAACAAGAATAGAACGCGTTCTATTTGTTTTGCGGGACTACAGGACGGGCATACAGATGTCAGGTGTTCGTGACATCTGTGATAAAGCTCATCTCTGCGTAACCTCCATTCGTGGCTTAGGCTCACAATCACTGCCCGTGTTAATAAGGCCTGATGAGAACTAATAATTTATTGGGAAGGCAAGTATTTACTAAAAACGGATCTATCATGAGTGGAAAGAGCTTCAAAAGACTATATAATACACTTCATGCTTAGAAAGGATCAAATCTTGCATTATAATCAGCAGCATTTGTACAGTAATATCCTGAATAGTGATGGACGGACATCGGCCGGGACGATTCGCGAACCGCTGACGTGCGTTTGTGATCAAATGTTCACTTTAATGGCAGGCGAACTTGAAAAACCTTCAGCCAGCAAACACTTACTAGAAGTACACAAATAGTCCCACAACATGGACAGTGATATACCAGAGGGGAATCATTGGCAAAAATTCCAGACAAAAAATATGTATTTTAATCAGGGGCCATTTTAATGCGTCTTAAAGGGAAACTCTTAAAAATGTGACCTGCTGGAGCCTAGAAAATGTATATTTCCTATCGGTTTGATGTATACAAATGTGCAGCACTCCACGTTTTTGTATCCTGCAGAGTGCATTAATAAAATGCATACGTTAACACAATTTTTTTTTCTACCATGGAACTGTATGGTGAATGGACACCACTGTACGGCATCAGTCTGAGGCATCTGTTATTGCATACATTTTTGGTATGCATTAAATTGATGGCAAAAATAGGATGTGAACCCAGCCCTAGTGTCAGAATAAGTACCAGTACACAGCGGAGCAGCGTGGAGGAGAGGGGAGGCTGACAAAGCGCTACCTGGTCCTGGTGGTCAGTGGATGAGGACTGTGTTTTCCAAAGGATCATTTTCTACTGGGAAATACAGGGCACAGTATAATACACTAGAATCTATATAATATAAAGATATTAGCCCTAGCCCCGAATAATAATACAATTAGGTGGTCATTTATTATGTAGAAATACATCTATGTTAGGTGCATTTCTGACACAGATTGTGGCGCAAAGGTCCTTAGCACCGCAATCTGCATATTTTTTCCGCTCATGCAAGGTCTAAAAAAGGATGGTGTGGGCATGGAAGGGGATACAGTTATGGCCATCCAGTTATTGAATACCACCGCCATACATTGGCCGGATAACACCTCTGTACAGTGACCGGATAAAAGGGTATAAAGGGCACAGTACAGGGAATGACTATAGGCACTGCACAGGGTGTGGTAAGAGGGCACAATGCAGGGTATAAGGGGCACAGTACGGGGTGGGGGGCACAGTCACATGACCCTGTGACATTAGAAGGTCCTTACGGTGAATGCGGTTCATACGCCACTATAATGAGAGACAGAGGAGTAAGACAAGGGTGTGATTATGTGGCTAGAGATAAAAAAAAAAAAAATTAACTGGCAGCAAGTACAGGCCCCAAAAATTAGCCAATAGGCATTCACCTGACAGCAAAGAACTTTGGATTCTGTGGCTGGAGGTATATTAGGCGGTCACAGGATAAATATATAACTGTCGGCCAATACAGACTGCAAAGAAAAATGGGGGTCAGTCAGCACATCCCAATACGCAGGGGCACGTTGCTATGGCTGAAAACAACACTGTAAAACAAAACATGCAATGCAATAGCTCTCTGCAAACCAAATAAAGTACAAAAATGCATAATAATTGCTAATGCTAAACTTATAAATTAGAGATGCTTGGCAAATACATTTTGTACAAAATTATTTGAGCCCGTCTGCCGCACATCAAGGCGATCTCTGTAAGACAGGTTCCTAACACTAAATTCTACCTGTTATGTGCCATGATGGCTACCATACAATTCAGGGAGTGTAGGTTCCACATGCATGCTGGGCCTGCTTTAATTTCTGTCATCTTTTGATGCCAAAATGGCCTTCATTAGAGCCAAGGGATGCAGGTACCAACGTGCATGCCGGGCCCACTCGACACCTCTCCTGGTGCCAAATGGCCACCAAAGAATGGAATGAGAGTCCACACTATACCTCTCTTGGTGCCAAATGGCTTCCAGTGAATGAGGGAGAGCAGGCTAAGCTATATACTCACACTAATTAAAATCAAGGCCAGTACAGGCCCCCAAAATTAGGCATTCACCTGACATAAAAGGCCTTTTAATGCCGCTGTGTATGTATATATATATATATATATATATATATATATATATACACACACACATATACACACACACATACACACACATACATAGGCAAGGACCATTCTTTGTTCTGGGTGGTGGCGGATATGTGTGGGCTGGCATGAGGAAATTCAATTACACATAGTCATCACAGGTGTTGAATTCCTCAGAGATCCATGCCTCATTAATTTAATAAAATGTGAGGTAGTCCAAACTGTCGTGAGCTAGGCGAGTGCGTTTATCGGTCATGATCCCCTCTGCTGCGCTGAACGTCCTTTCTGACAGGACACTCAAAGAGGTGCAAGCCAACAGTTCCATGGCAAATTGTGCCAGCTCTGGCCACAGGTCAAGGAGTTCCTCACTTCTCAGAGCGTCCACATCGGTCGTTAACCCGATGTAGTCGGACACCTGTCGGTCTAGGCGTTCCCTGAGGCTGGATCCGGAGAGCGGCTGTCGATGGGTTGGCTGCAAGAATGATATCATATCCAAAGTGACCAACACATCTTCAATCCGCCCTCTTTTTGCAGGCGCGGTAGGATTGGTACCCACACCTGTTTCTCTGTGGTTGGAAATTCCTCTGCCAGCGCCCGCAACAGCAGAATGCAGCATCTCTCGCAGCAAGGCCTGGAAATGCTGCATTCTGACAGCCCTCTGTGATGCTGGTAACATGTCCGCCATTTTGCATTTGTACCAAGGGTCTAAGTATGTTGCCACTCAGTACAGGTCCTTGACCTTTATGCTTTTTATACGTGAGTCCCTCTTTGCACTAAATTGGAAGCGGTGGAACGCCCTGGCTCCTGCTCATCGCCCAAGAGAATGTCATCCTCTGTCTTCTCCCCCCAGCCACGGACAACACCAGGGATCACCGAAAAGTTTAAAGCCTCTCTTCTTGCTCCTCCTCCTCCCCCCAGCAACCATTCTCCTCTGACTCCTCTTCAGACTCTTGCTGATTTGTCTCAGATAGAGTAGCCCCCCCCCCCTGGGAATGTATTCAGCATTGCGACTAACTCATCTTCCAGCTCCTGCTCCTCGACGGCTTGATCAATGACACGACGCAATGCACGCTCCAGAAAGAAGGCGTAAGGTACAAAGTTACTGATGGTACCCTGACCAGTTTGGTGATCTCATTAAATGGCCGCATAGGTCTGCATGCGTCGGCGCGGTGAAAAAAAAACCAAGCTCCCCAGGACCTGTCCTGCCGCAGAGGTCGTACATGGAGCAGCCTATCAAGCATATACAAGGTGGAGTTCCAGCGTGTCGGGCAGTCACAAATCAGACGTCTGACGGGCAAGTGGCGTCGCCGCTGAACGTCAGCAAGACGAGCCATGGCCGTGTAAGATCTTCTAAAATGGGCAGAGATTTTCCTGACCTGCCGCAAGACGTCCTGGACCCCGGGGTATTTGGCAATGGATCGCTGCATGACTAAGTTCAGGACGTGTGACATGCACAGCACGCGTGTCATTTTGCCCTGTTTCAGCGCGCTCAGCAGATTGGCACTGTTGTAGCACAACACTTTACCAACTGTCAAATTGAGCGGGGTTAGCCACTGATCGGCCTGTGACAGCAGAGCGGAAAGTAGTGCTGGATCGATGTGGCTCTTGGCTTCCAGGCACAACACCCGCAGCCCAGCATGGCTACGTCTCACCTGGCATGTCGAATAGGTTCTGGAGAGCTTGGGGGGGGGGCACAGCGGAAGAGGCGGTAGCAGTGGAAAAGGAGGAGTTCGCCAAGGAGAAGGAGGATGGAGTAGGAGAAGAAGAGGCAGGCCTGCATGCAATCCGTGGCAGTAACACGAAATCCACACAAGTGCCACGGGTTACATGCTTGACGGCCGTCAGAAGGTTCACCCACTGGGCAGTAAAAGTTAAGTACCTTCCCTGCCCGTGTTTGCTAGACCACGAGTCTGTGGTCAGATGCATCTTGGCACTGACACCGGCGGGCGGTGATCAGAACAAGGTGCCTGCTCAAATCATTGAGCAGGCACCTCAGCTAAATGCGCGGGGGCGTGACACCACCCCCGTGTCGGCAAGCCGCAAACTACAGGTCAATTCAAACCTGCGGTTTGCTGCTTTAGCCTGGTGCGGCGGTGGTGCCATCGGGTCCCCATGGGGCTGTGGGGGGGACCCGATGGCATGGAAGGCAGCGCGATGCCTTCCTGAGGCATCTGCGCTGCCTTCCGGTGAAGAGCCTGTGAGATCCAGCCCCCTGGATCTCACAGGCCCCGGAAGCTGTATAAGTAATACACAGTATTACTCATACAGCCAATGCATTACAATACAGAAGTAGTGGAATGCATTGTAAAGGAATATACCCCCAAAAGTTCAAGTCCCAAAGTCTGACAAAAAATAAGTAAACAAAAAGTTTAAAAAATAAGTTTTTTAAAAATAAACAAAAATTTCATTTTCCCCAAATAAAGTTTAAAAAAATTGGTAAACAATAGGGGGGGGGGGGGGGAAGTATACATATTAGGTATCGCCGCGTCCGTATCGACCGACTCTATAAACATATCTCATGACCTAACCCCTCAGATGAAAACCGTAAAAAATAAAAACTGTGCTAAATAAACCATTTTTTTGTCACCTTACATCACAAAAAGTACAACAGCAAGCGATCAAAAAGGCGTTTGCCCACCAAAATAGTACCAATCTAAACGTCACCTCATCCCGCAAAAATTAGCCCCTACCCGAGACAATCGCCCAAAAAATAAAAAAAAATATGGTTCAGAATATGGAGACACTAAAACATCATTTTAAAACGTACATAAATTAAAAAAGTATACATATTAGATATCGCCGCGTCCGTATCGACCGGCTCTATAAAAATATCAAATGACCTCACCCCTCAGATGAACACCGTAAAAAATTTAAAATAAAAACTGTGCTAAATAAACCATTTTTTGTCACCTTACATCACAAAAAGTGTAATAGCAAGCGATCAAAAAGTCAGGCTCTCAGACTTTGGAAACACTAAAACATAATTATTTTTTTTTGCTTCAAAAATGAAATCATTGTGTAAAACTTACATAAATAAAAAAAAGTATACATATTAGATATCGCCGCATCCGTGACAGCCTTGTCTATAAAAATATCACATGATCTAACCTGTCAGATGAATGTTGTAAATAACAAAAACTAAAAAAACTGTGCCAAAACAGCTATTTCTTGTTATCTTGCCTCACAAAATTTTTTATATAGAGCAACCAAAAATCATATGTACCCTAAACTAATACCAACAATATGGCCACCCTATCCTTTAGTTTCTAAAATGGGGCCACTTTTTTGGAGTTTCTACTCTAGGGGTGCATCAGGGGGGTTTCAAATGGGACATGTGGTAAAAAAAAACTGTCCATCAAAATCTGCCTTCCAAAAACCGTATGGCATTCCTTTCCTTCTGCGCCCTGCCGTGTGCCCGTACAGTAGTTTACGACCACATATGGGGTGTTTCTGTAAACTACAGAATCAGGGCCATAAATATTGAGTTTGGTTTGGCTGTTAACCCTTGCTTTGTAACTGGAAAAAAAAAATATTAAAATGGAAAATCTGCCAAAAGGGGAAATTTTGAAATGGTATCTCTATTTTCCATTAATTCTTGTGGAACACCTAAAGGGTTAAAAGAGTTTGTAAAATCAATTTTGAATACCTTGAGGGGTGTAGTTTCTAGAATTGGGTCATTTTTGGGTGGTTTCTATTATGTAAGCCTTGCAAAGTGACTTCAGACCTGAACTGGTCCCTAAAAATTGGGTTTTTGAAAATTTCTGAAAAATCTCAAGATTTGCTTCTAAACTTCTAAGCCTTGTAACATCCCCAAAAAATAAAATATAATTCCCAAGATGATCCAAATATGAAGTAGACATATGGGGAATGTAAAGTAATAACTATTTTTGGAGGTATTACTATGTTATATAGAAGTAGAGAAATTGAAACTTAGAAATTTGCAAGTCTGCTTTTTGCCTCCTGTTCACTGCAAGTTCTACCTGTTTCTCCTCCTTTTCCTCCATATCTGTGGCTCAGTCTCTCCCTCTGAACTCCCCTCCTCTTCCTCTCTTGTGGGCACCCACGTGACATCCATCGACACTTCATCATCGTCACCTTCACCACCACTGACATTAGAGATCTCAGAGTAGGCAGCAACAGCGGGGACCACCCTCCTTGGGCTGATCTGGGTACTGTCGTCAGACCGCTGGGTGGCGGCCGTTGCTACTTCCTCTTCCTCATCCGATGCCAAGAATGGCTGCGCATTGGTAAGGTCTGGGAATGGATGGGAAAATAATTCCTCTGACTCAAGTGGAGGGGCTATGGTAGTAGTGGTGGTGGTGTCTTTGGGGGTGCACACAGCAGAGAGTGAGGAGGGTGCAGATACAGAGGATGAGGAGGGTGCAGAAGCGGAAGGCTGAGTGAGCCATTCAACCAACTCTGATGCTCCTTTTGAACTTCTCGCATGTGCCTTCTCCAACTTCCCACATAGGCTCCGACCTGGTGCACATGCCTGACCCCTAGCATCCCTGCGGAATGGCCTGCCTCTTCCTCTGCCTGTCATTTTCTAAATGAACCTCTGCCTAAGTCCATAGAGAAGTGCAGTATTTGTGGAAGAAGGTATATCGCAGCCCTCAATCAATATTTAGTGGAAGGTATATGGCACCACTCAATCAGTATTTGGCGGAAAAAGCTATATGGCACCCTTTAATCAGTATTTTGTGGAAGCAGGTGTATCGCAACCCTCAAAAAGTATTTGGTGGAAGAAGGTAAATAGCAATAGCACCCCTCAATCAGTATTTTGTGAAATAAGGTATATGGCACCCCTCAATCAGTATTTTGTGGAAGCAGGTGTATCGCAGCCCCCAATCAGTATTTGGTGGAAGAAGGTATATAGCAATAGCACCCCTCAATCAGTATTTCGTGGAAGAAGGTATATGGCACCCCTCAATCAGTATTTGGCGGAAACAGGTATATAGCACCCCTCAATCAGTATTTGGCGGATACAGGTTTTTGGCACCCCTCAATCAGTATTTTGTGGAATAAGGTAAATGGCACCCCTCAATAAGTATTTGGCGGAAACAGGTGTCAAGCACCCCTCAATCAGTATTTGGCAGAAACAGGTATATAGCACCCCTCAAGCAGTATTTGGCGGAAATAGGTATATGGCACCCCTCAGTCAGTATTTTGTGGAAGCAGGTGTATTGCAGCCCTCAATCAGTATTTGGCAGAAGAAGGTATATAGCAATAGCACCCTTTAATCAGTATTTTGTGGAAGAAGGTATATGGCACCCCTCAATCAGTATTTGGCGGAAACAGGTATATAGCACCCTTCTATCAGTATTTGGCAGAAATAGGTAGATAGCACCCCTCAATCAGTATTTTGTGGAAGCAGGTGTATCGCAGCCCTCAAACAGTATTTGGTGGAAGAAGATATATAGCATTAGCACCCTTCAATCAGGATTTTGTGGAAGAAGTTATATCGCAGCCTTTAAGCAGTTGTTTTTTGGGGCAACAGGTATATCACACCTGTTGCAATTAGTTTCTACAATAGCGTTTTTCCCTTTATCTAGCTGCGGTATTGCAGCAGAATCGCACACAACTGCTCCACAATACAAATACACTATAATATAATTTCTATGTTAGAAAGTATATTATAAGTATATCACACCTATCGATAGCATACCTATACCAGTCCTTAAAAGGACTATTGTGGCCCTATTAGCTAGTGTTTGGTGTTCCCAACTGCCCCTGCTCCAAAATGCAACCTCTCCCTACACTGGCAAAACACAATGTAAAATGGCTGCCAGATCGAGTTCTGTTATAGGGTTGGGGGTGTGTCCATGTGCTGAAACGTCTCAATTGGCTGTCCTGTCCCACCTGATGGATATGTCATGGGTCAAAGTTCGGCACTATGCAAAAAAATATGGAGTGTGCAAATATCGCCATATGTTCGCATGTTCGGCGAATCGCGAACGAGCCAAGTTCGCCGCAAAACGACCACCGGGCGAACCGCAAGGCCATCTCTAATCCTGAAGTCACAATTCGGTTCCGCTGTGGACCCTAGTGTATTAGTCAGTGACTTCATACTCATTTCTACCCAGTCTCTTCTGCGGACAGGCTCCTCTGCCCTTGATGATTATCAGCACTGTTGATAATGGTGACCTCCGGCCGTATAGAGCTTTATTCTGTCTGTGTAGTAACTCCAGCTATCCTATGGGGGTCATTTAATAAATAAGACGTATTTCAGATGCAGATGGTGCTATCTGCGACTTTTCCTTGCTCATGCCAGGTCAAAATAAGTGGGCGGGGAAGGGCCGGCGGGCCCACCTCATTCACCATTGTCTATGCCTGTTTAAGACCTAGAAAAGGGTCTAAATTTGAGACGGCAAGGAAGCGGTCTTACATTTAGAACTGAGGCGGGATACGCCGAAGTTATGTAGAGGCTGGTACCTCTTCCTAACCCCGGTGATCCACCGCCAGCTATAAGCCTTTATTAAGACCAGCGTCTAAAACGCCGGTCTCAATAAACGTGCCCCTATGTTGCAGCTTAAAGAGGTATTCTCATCTCAAGCATTCATGGCTGAGATCAGCAAACCCGTTCTACACTGTGACCAGGGTGACCGAATTTACAGACAGCCGGGAAGGTAGGTCCTGGGGAGAAGAGGATACTGGCTAGCTTTCCTCTATACCTAGAAGTCATCTCAGCTCTGATCGTGTCTAAAGTAATAAACTGTGAGGTTTCTTAACTAATCTATCAAGTTTTTTATATGAACATATGCTGGTTGAGGTGCTGAACATTGAATATATATATGTAGTACATTAAAGGGAACCTGTCACCGGGATTTTGTGTATAGAGCTGAGGACATGGGTTGCTAGATGGCCGCTAGCACATCCGCAATACCCAGTCCCCTTAGCTCTGTGTGCTTTTATTTAGTAAAAAAAACTATTTGATACATATGCAAATTAACCTGAGATGAGTCCTGTATGTGAGATGAGTCAGAGACAGGACTCATCTCAGGTTAATTTGCATATGTATCAAATCATTTTTTTTACGAAATAAAAGCACCGAGAGCTATGGGGACTGGGTATTGCGGATGTGCTAGCGGCCATCTAGCAACCCATGTCCTCAGCTCTATACACAAAATCCCGGTGACAGGTTCCCTTTAAGTCTACTGTGTTATGTTCCACTTGTGCAGGGGGTGGGAGACCAGGGGCCCACTAGAGCATTCACCTGTACCCCTGTGGGCCAGTCCGAGCCTGGGTTCAGTCATGGTCTTATCATTATAAAGTAACATTACATACCAAATAGCAAATATTAGATTAAAGCTAGGATACAAATTTTGTAAGTACCAGCCACTTACAAAGAATGTTTTGTCTTTAACGATCTTACTAGAATATTGTCTAATAAGGCTGGAAAAGTACATGACTTTGCGCCCCATATAGAGAAGCCTACGATGAGCCCTTGTCATTCAGAAGCCATTAGAGAACCCCCAAATTACAAACCTACCAGTATTTGCAAAGTATGCCCCCTTGTTAAGAAGGGTTAATCATTTGTTGCATGGCAGTACACAGAATAACAGTGAATACTAATGGTCTTAAGTGTTTCTCCTTTAGCTTAAGACGAAGACTAAGTGCAAAAAATCTGCCAGCATCTGAACTCCAATTTACCATATGCACAGTAGAAACATGCTGCAAACAACCTGTCACAAACACTTACTATCCCAATAAGCAAGCCACCAATGACTCTCAAAATACTATCCAACAGCGGAACGCAATTATGAGTCCAGACTGGCCGCCCCGATTGGAAGCATATGTTACACAGTGTCTCAACAATGCAGTTTTTGTTGACAAATGTGCAAGCCCAATACCTACATTCAGGGATTTAACCATTCTGCTTCCTTCCATACCACACAATGCAGACTCTGCAATTTTAAAATTCCCCCCCAAGGAGTTATGCTTAGATCATAGCAACTTATACATGTCCATTATATTATTTACATAAAGAGGAGATTTCACAGATACAGTATATCCTCACTGCTCAGAAGTCTTGGAAAGCTGTGTGACCAGCCTGGTGGACACAGTGACGACAGGCAGAAATACCAGGAGATACACATTTCAGAGGTTTAGCACCGGCGTCCGCTGTGGTGGAATCCGTTCAGGGTAAAAATCCAGAATATCTGACAATCCAGGGAATTCGGGATTTTACAGCACATATTGTATGTTCATGTATTTGGTGTTCTTTGTTACATTGTAAGATAATGATACAATGTAGTTTGTTTGTTTTTAGCAACAATTAACTCCTTTCACCATAGGCAGTTTTCAATTTTTTTGGTGTTAGTTTTTACCTCCCTGATTTTTAAGAGCCATAACACTTTCACTTTTCTGTTCACATAGTCGCAAGAAGGCTCGTTTTATTTGTTGTTTTTTTTATGTGCAGGGTGAAAGTAAAAAAAAAGAAAAAGGAAATCATCTTTTTGTGTGCCAAAATTAACATGTTTATTTGTCATTCAGTACAATTATAGTGATACCAAATGTATATAGTTTTTCTCAGGTTTTTAAAATAAACTGAAAAAGAATTAGCTTTGTGTTACCATATTATGACACCCATAACTTTTCAATATGTCTGTTTACAGAGACTCATTGGTGCTGTTTTTTTTTTTGTTTTTTTTTACGTAGAACTTTTTGATCTCTTAATCCATTTCTTTGTGTGTGTATTTTTATTTTCTTCCATTGCAGCATTCTCCAAATGGGATAAATACTTTTATATTTTAATAGATCGGCCACTATCAGGCACAGAGATGCCAATACGTAATACTTTTTTATGGTTTATTTTTAAATGTAAAATTGGAAAAAAAGTGTGCTGTGAACTTTTAATACTTTTGTTTTTAATTCTTTAGAAACAATTTGTTTTTGTTTTTTACTTTTTCTACCTTTTATTTTTAGTTCCCCTTGGGGACTCGCACTTACGACCAGTGGGTTGCACATACCATAGACTGCAATATTTTAGTACAGTCTACAGTGATTATGATGTCTTCCTTTTATGTCCTGGCAGAGCTTAACCACTTCAGCCCCGCTAGCTGAAACCCCCTTCATGACCAGGCCACTTTTTACACTTCTGCACTACACTACTTTCACAGTTTATCGCTCGGTCATGCAACTTACCACCAAAATGAATTTTACCTCCTTTTCTTCTCACTAATAGAGCTTTCATTTGGTGGTATTTTATTGCTGCTGACATTTTTACTTTTTTTGTTATTAATCGAAATGTAACGATTTTTTTGCAAAAAAATGTCATTTTTCACTTTCAGCTGTAAAATTTTGCAAAAAAAAACGGCTAACTTGTGACAAAAAATAAAAAATTCTAGGAACTCGCCGTGCCCCTCACGGAATACCTTGGGGTGTCTTCTTTCCAAAATGGGGTCACTTGTGGGGTAGTTATACTGCCCTGGCAATTTAGGGGCCCAAATGTGTAAGAAGTACCTTGCAATCAAAATGTGTAAAAAAATGGCCTGTGAAATCTGAAAGGTGCACTTTGGAATGTGTGCCCCTTTGCCCACCTTGGCTGCAAAAAAGTGTCACACATCTGGTATCGCCGTACTCAGGAGAAGTTGGGGAATGTGTTTTGGGGTGTCATTTTACATATAACCATGCTGGGTGAGAGAAATATCTTGGCAAATGATAACTTTTCCCATTTTTTTTATACAAAGTTGGCATTTGACCAAGATATTTTTCTCACCCAGCATGGGTATATGTAAAATGACACCCCAAAACACATTCCCCAACTTCTCCTGAGTACGGCGATACCAGATGTGCGACACTTTTTTGCAGCCTAGATGCGCAAAGGTGCCCAAATTCCTTTTAGGAGGGCATTTTTAGACATTTGGATCCCAGACTTCTTCTCACACTTTCGGGCCCCTAAAAAGCCAGGGCAGTATAAATACCCCACATGTGACCCCACTTTGGAAAGAAGACACCCCAAGGTATTCAATGAGGGGCCTGGCGAGTTCATACAAATTTTGTATTTTTTTGCATAAGTTAGCGGATATTGATTTTTTTTGTTTTTTTCTCACAAAGTCTCACTTTCCGCTAACTTAGGACAAAAATTTTAATCTTTCATGGACTCAATATGCCCCTCACGGAATACCTTGGGGTGTCTTCTTTCCGAAATGGGGTCACATGTGGGGTATTTATACTGCCCTGGCTTTTTAGGGGCCCTAAAGCGTGAGAAGAAGTCTGGAATATAAATGTCTAAAAATGTTTACGCATTTGGATTCCGTGAGGGGTATGGTGAGTTCATGGGAGATTTTATTTTTTGACACAAGTTAGTGGAATATGAGACTTAGTAAGAAAAAACAAAAACAAACAAAAAATTTCCGCTAACTTGGGCCAAAAAAAATGTCTGAATGGAGCCTTATAGGGGGGGGGGGGGTGATCAATGACAGGGGGGTGATCAATGACAGGGGGGTGATCAATGACAGGGGGGTGATCACCCATATAGACTCCCTGATCACCCCCCTGTCATTGATCACCCCCCTGTAAGGCTCCATTCAGACGTCCGTATGATTTTTACGGATCCATGGATACATGGATCGGATCCGCAAAACACATGCGGACGTCTGAATGGAGCCTTACAGGGGGGTTATCAATGACAGGGGGTGATCAGGATGATCACCCCCCTGTCACTGATCACCCCCCCTGTAAGGCTCCATTCAGACGTCCGTATGATTTTTACGGATCCATGGATACATGGATCGGATCCGCAAAACACATGCGGACGTCTGAATGGAGCCTTACAGGGGGGTTATCAATGACAGGGGGTGATCAGGATGATCACCCCCCTGTCACTGATCACCCCCCCCTGTAAGGCTCCATTCAGACGTCCGTATGATTTTTACGGATCCATGGATACATGGATCGGATCCGCAAAACACATGCGGACGTCTGAATGGAGCCTTACAGGGGGGTGATCAATGACAGGGGGGTGATCAATGACAGGGGGGTGATCAGGGAGTGTATATGGGTGATCACCCGCCTGTCATTGATCACCCCCCTGTAAGGCTCCATTCAGACGTCCGCATGTGTTTTGCGGATCCGATCCATGTATCCATGGATCCGTAAAAATCATGCGGACGTCTGAATGGAGCCTTACAGGGGGGTGATCAATGACAGGGGGTGATCAGGGAGTGTATATGGGTGATCACCCGCCTGTCATTGATCACCCCCCTGTAAGGCTCCATTCAGACGTCCGCATGTGTTTTGCGGATACGATCCATGTATCCATGGATCCGTAAAAATCATACGGACGTCTGAACGGAGCCTGACAGGGGGGTGATCAATGACAGGGGGGTGATCAATGACAGGGGGGTGATCAGGGAGTTTATATGGGGTGATCATGGGTGATCAGGGGTTCATAAAGGGTTAATAAGTGACGGGGGGGGGGGTGTAGTGTAGTGTAGTGTTTGGTGCGACTTTACTGACCTACCCGTGTCCTCTGGTGGTCGATCCTAACAAAAGGGACCACCAGAGGACCAGGTAGCAGGTATATTAGACGCTGTTATCAAAACAGCGTCTAATATACCTGTTAGGGGTTAAAAAAATCAGATCTCCAGCCTGCCAGCGAGCGATCGCCGCTGGCAGGCTGGAGATCCACTCGCTTACCTTCCGTGCCTGTGTGCGCGCGTTCACAGGAAATCCCGGCCCTCCCGAGATGACGCGTATATGCGTGACTCTGCGCAGGGCCGCCGCCTCCGGACCGCACATCTGCGTTAGGCGGTCCGGAGGTGGTTAAAGGGAACCTGTCACCATGAAAATGAAAATTAAGCAACAGGCAGCATTTTATAGATCAGGAGGAGCTGAGTAGATCGATATATAGTTTTGTGTGAAAAGATTCAGTAAAACTTGCAGTTTTTTAATCAAAAATTCCTGCTCATTCTGGACTATAAAGTCCAGGAGGCGGTTCTATCAATGATTGAGAGCTATCTGTGTATACACATAGAGGGAAGGCTGTCAATCAAAGATAGGACCGCCTCCTGGACTTCAAAAGTCTAGAACGAGCAGGAATTTAAATGCATGAAATACAAGTTTTACATTTTGCCATAGATTTGTAGTAAATTTCACAGCGGATCTCTTACATAGTTATGTCTTCTATGTTTGGACACTTGCCAGTTAATTTGGTTTTCACCAAGGTCTTCCACAAAGTACTACAGTGGATCTGGTGGCAGGCTGTTTCACATGTTCCTCAGGTTTGACCTTCTCAAATCAGATACTGACAGTGTGGACTAACTAGAAGGGCAGAACTTGATTTTTCTATGGTGCCATACTATTATGTTTTACTTTTCGAAAGCTGATTATGTTATTGCATTTCCTTATTACGACACAATTTTTTCTCAGCAACTGCTCTTTATATAGTTACCTAACGAGGCACATATATAATTGATCACATGCCGAGTTACAGCCTATTCTTCCTTTATTTTTCCCTTTTGCCAAACGGGTTTTTCTTAGTATCTGATTGGTGGGGGATCCGACACACGTTACCCCCGCTGATCAGCTGTTTGTGAAGGCACTCGCGCTTCTGTAAGACTTTGGAAGCTTTCCCTAAGCTAGTGACGCCACTTTCATCGGTCACATGGCCTAGGTGCAGTGAATGGGGCTGAGCGTAATATCAAGCAAATCCGATATACAATGTACGGCGCTGGGCTTGGTAAGCTGTGAGAAGGCCACAGTGCTTACAGGAGTGCCGATGCCTTCTCAAACAGCTTGTAGGTGAGGGGGTCCCAAGTGTTGTACCGATACTGATGATCTGTCCAGATGATAGGTCATTAGTTAACATTTATTGGAAAACCCCTTTAAAATGTCAATAAAAACAACTGGAAAAAAAAATAGAACAGTCAGGACAGGCAGTGATCCAGACCAGATGTAAATCCTGATGCCGAAGAGCTGGCAGAAATATAGTTTGCGTCAGAAAGTCAATAAAAAAGAGAGATGCAGAACCAGCCAAAAGTCGTGTCTTATGTAATTACATCCAAAATGATTCTGTTAGTATGGTGTGCAGGTCACTTTGATTTGTCTTCTGCTGGCCTTTTGGAAAAAGAAAGATGGAGCAGACACTCTGAAGCATCAAGCAAATGGCCATGATATGGAAACTGCACCATAAGTGTGAGAGCGGAGTTAGCCCAACCAAGTGGAGACACTCATGGAAAAGACCAGCCCTAGCCGATGGTAGAAGGAACCACTAGCAAAACTGTTCTTTGGGTTTATGTTATGTGTGTCTGCATGTCGGAAGGTAATGATGTTTTCCTCTGCCCGTGTCACTTGTGGAACCGTTGCTCTTTGTCTCCTGTTTTTCATGGACTTACTTAGGGCGCGCGCTGGACAACACCCGCTGGGGAAACCGTACAGCCAGACGCTCCCAGTTTTACTGATATAAACTGGGCAGGAAAACCGGCCATCTTATAGGCTTGTGATGGCTAACCTCCAGCACTTCAGCTCTGGTAAAACTACAACTCCCAAGATGTACACTTACTTGGCTGTTCTCTGAACTGCATCGAAATGATTGGAGCATGATGGGAGTTGTAGTTTCACCACAGCTGGAGTGCTGGAGGTTAGCCATCACTGTATAGCCAGTCCAGACAGAGGAAAGAGGTAATTCTACCCACTAACCCCAGCTCCTCCAGTACCGTGTACCACATAAGTACCAGAGCAAAAAGCAGCGGCAATGGTCAAAATATATCTGGAAGACAAGTCAAAGCTCGGCACAAAAAAACAAAAAAAAAAAACAGAACAAAACCATAAAATTATAATTTAAGATAGGGCCAGGGGCTATTCATAGTATTCAGTATATTGGGCAGACTAGATGGGCCAAACAGTTCTATAACTTTTGATACAAGGTTCAGATTTTATTCTAAAAAAGAAGTTGCAAAAGTTTTTGCCTGCTGAGTCTGTGTAATGTCACACCGTTCCAGGCTGTGAAAGAAACATTGACTCCTCTCTATCACCCAGTCACTATGTGTTATTTCACAAATGCAGAAATACACACAAACTAAAATACCTATGTGTTGTGAGAGCTGGCTCCAGACTAAAGGCTGGGGCTGTGTCCTTCCTGGTGGTCTGTCCGGTAGTGTGCCGTGTCTGGATTTCACTGGCCCTTGCTTGGAGAGAAACATCCTGTCTTTTCATTATATGTGAGAGAGAAGGTGGAGGACTGTGACCAACATGTAGCTGGGAGAGTGTTGGGCCACACATGCCATGTTGCTGAAAGCACAAGAGAGCCGTTGTACTATGTTCCCTATGTAGGTGTGGTTGAAGTGTACAGGATAGTAGCTCTCTTGACGCCATACAGGGTAAGTGATTGGAGGGGCAGGTCATGGCTATATGTGTGTGTGTGTGTGTGTGGATGGCTACAGGACCCATCCCAGGAGGAGTCCAAGAACAGTGATGGCCGGTTTGCAGTGTTCGCCAACGAACACATGCGATCTGCCATCTTTATTCCCAAGCCTGGCGATGCAGAGGTAAGTCCTTACCTGTGCCTGCGCTGCGAGCCACTCTGAAACACATGCAGTCACCGGGAGCAGGCAGTTCCAAAAACAGCCCGATGAAGGCTGTTCTGGGAACTGCCTGCTCCCAGTGACCGCATGTGTTTCAGAGCGGCTCGTGGCGCAGGCACAGGTAAGGACTTACCTCTGCATCGCCGGGCTTGGGAATAAAGATGGCAGATCGCATGTGTTCGTCGGCGAACACTGAGAACTGGCCATCACTGTCCAAGAAGGGCTCAGCTAAAATCCTGCCAGGGCAGTTGGGTGTGGTGATCCACAAGTGTGTAGTACATCCACAGTTGGGACCAGTAGCATCAAGTGCACTCTGCAGAAGCCAAAGTAGCTATCTGGTAGACAGGCATAAAGAGGGCTAAGGGAACCGTCAAGGGACTGGGCACCCAAGACGTGTCAACTGTCACCACCTTCTATTAAGGCCTCTTTCAAACGGACCGCATTTGCGGATACGCAACACACGGGTGCCGTTCCGTGGGCATTCCGCATCACGGATGCAGACCCATTCACTTCAATGTGTCCGCAAATCCGGAGATGCGGAATGGTGCGGAACGGAACTCTACGGAAGCACTACGGAGTGCTTCCGTGGGGTTTCGTCCCTGACTTCCGTTCCGCAAAAAGATAGGACATGTCCTATCTTTTTGCGGAACGACCGGATGGCGGACCCATTCAATAGAATGGGTCCGCGATCCGCTGCGGCTGCCCCACGGACTGTGCTCGTGCATTGCGGCCCGCAAAATGTGTGAAAGAGGCCTAAGAGACTAGTTATAATGCTCAAGCTCTGCTGTGGGATACCAGAGAAGTGCAGTGGAAGCCTACTGGTAAGTAAAGTTGAACTTCGTTGCGCAGCCAACATCTTGTCTTTGTGTTCCTCCTCCATAGACCACAGTATCTAAAACACTCCGTGGGATTCAACACTCCTGAGAGCATGCTTTGCCATGATTTTATAGCTCAATAATGCAGGATGGGACATTGCAGATCATGATCGAGTCATTGCTTAGCATTTAGTCGTGAACAGCATATTACTGAAAAGCTCTTGCTAGGACAGTGAGGGGATCCAATAACAAGGAATAAATTGGACCCTGATTATGGTACAATGTTTGCCCCAAGAACTAAAGGGCCTGGTGTTTGTTCTTACACCATTTTCCTGGGGTCGGTTCCCCATCCCTTTGCTTGCAAACAATGCAGTCCTAAAATATACAAATACAAGCACGATGTGGTCTATGCCATCCATTGCATCCTACAACATATAATGATTATTAACACTGGAAGTTATACCTCATGATATATTTATATCATACAAGCAGAGGACTAATTCTTCAGGATAGGCTTTCAGTATCTGATCGGGGGTATCTGGCCCTATCCTAAGGATAGGTTATCAATATCTGATCGGCGGGGTCTGGCCAATCCTCAGGATAAGTTATCAGTATCTGATCAGTGGGTATCTGGCCTATCCTGGGGATAGGTTATCAATATATAATAGACGGGGGTCTGACCTATCCTCAGGGGAGGGTATTAATATCTGATCGGCAGTGGGAAATTCCAAAAGAAATTCACACCAAGAATGAGCTTTTCTTCCGTAAAGTAGATTATCAATGAACAGATGTGGAAAAAATGCTCAATATGATCTACAGAGTGGATATCAAATTGAAAACAATGAGAGAAGATTTTGCAACAGAACAAAGTACCAAAATCCACATTGAAAACTCGCCATGTATTGCTTGAGGCCCCGTCCATACGGGATGTGAAATCGGAAAAATAATTTTCTGCGTGAGTTACATGTGGATTTGTTAGTGGGCTTCCACACTAGGGTGGCCACTGGCATTATCCTCAAAATCCGTTCATTGTAGGCCACGTCCCACTCCTGATAGGTCACGCCCCTTAGGCCCCATGCACACGGCCGTGTTTCACAGCCGTGTGCGGGCCGTGGAACCGCGGCCTGGATCCCTCCTGAGAGCAGGAGCGCACGGCGTCACTGGTTGCTATGACGCCGTGCGCTCCCTGCTGCTGCCGCAATACAGTAATACACTGGTATGATCTATACCAGTGTATTACTGTATTGCGGCGGCAGCAGGGAGCGCACGGCGTCATAGCAACCAGTGACGCCGTGCGCTCCTGCTCTCAGGAGGGATCCAGGCCGCGGTTCCACGGCCCGCACACGGCTGTGAAACACGGCCGTGTGCATGGGGCCTTACTCTGCTAAGCCACAGCTCCGCTGCCAGCAAAAAAGGGGGAAAAAAGTACTGGAAGACCATCATGTGAGCTGCGGGCAGGCAAAGTGCTTCTCTCACCCTCAATCAGCCTTAGGGAGCATTCACACGACCGTAAGTGTTTTGCGGTCCGAAAATTGCGGATCCGTAAAACACGGATACCAGCCGTGTGCGTTCAGCATTTTGCGTAACGCACATGGCCGGCGCTATATAGAGAATGCCTATTCTTTTTCGCAACCGCGGACAAGAATAAGACATGCTCTATCTTTTTTGCGGGGCCACGGAACGGAACAACGAATGCGGACAGCACACGGTGTGCTGTCCGCATCTTTTGCGGCCCTATTGAAATGAATGGGTCCGCACCCGTTCCGCAAATTTGTGGATCCATTTATATGGTCGTATGAATGCTCCCTTAGAGTGACAAGTCCGCCGGCTCTAGTGACTGGGGGTGAGAGAAGCCTCAGTCAGTTTGTCCCTGCAGTTCACGGCTCCAAGAGCACAATGCTGCGGTCTGTGCATAATGGCGCAGAAAAGGAGGACACACAGCCGTACGTCCAGTCCCTGTTCCGGACAGGAAGCCAGAAAACTGGACTGATTGGCCTAAAACCAGGCATCTGGCCACCCTATTTCACATGCAGGAGGTTTTTTATGCAGAAGATTTTTTCTGTGACCGAAAGTCCCACCGATTGGAATGGGGTTGAAGTGGCGGGAAGTGCATGGATTACAGCAAGCCCCATTCAGGTGAAAGGAACCGATTTTCAGGGCAGAAATTTTTCCGCCAGAAAATCTCCTGTGTGTGAGGGCACCCTTATAAATGCTGCAGATTTCACTGCTGTGCGTTGCAAAGAGTGAAAAACCACAACATAAGTAGTTTGCAGATTTAAAATCCGTACCCACAGGTCAATTTCCACACAGATTCCATGGCCCCGATTTATCACTTCAGAATTCTGCCTTAAAAAGTCACAAAATAGGAGTTTTTTTTAAGGACTTTTTGCATTTTTACACCATTCACTCCAGTTTTGTAATGTAGGTGGAAATGTGGGTGTGGTCAGCTATGTTAAAGGGGTTGTCCCACAAAAAATATTCTACAGTTTTCAAACCCCCACCTGGATCTGAATACTTTTGTAATTACATGTTATTAAAAATTTTGCATAGCCACCGAGTTCTTCAATAAAATGCATCTGTATAGCGCCACCTGCTGCTTGTTTTTTTTCTTATCACTTTGACCTGCTCACTGAGAAGGCCGCACATGCTCAGTTTCATCCTTCAATGGCCTCCTGAGCTGTGATAGGAAGAGCATGGACACGCCCCCTGAGCTGTGATAGAAGAGCATGGATACGCACCCTGAGCTGTGATAGGGAGAGCTGAGACACGCCCCGTGAGCTGTGATAGGGAAAGCATGGACACGCCCCCTGAGCTGCAGCAGAAAGGACACTTCCCTTGAGCTGCCAGCTTGATATAAATCTAGCAGAGCAATGAATGTGGAGATCTCTGGATCCATGTGAGGTACAGGGCTGGTTCTGTTAGAAAGGGTTTGCCATGTACTATATGATGTCCGATTTTTATTTTTTACGTTGGTCATGGGATAACCCCTTTAATGAGTTTCACTCCAGATTTATCATTGAGATTTTTTTAGGAAACTGGAGGAGCTTTCCTAGACAAAAACTGTTTAGTTTATGGATAAGACAAATTAATCAAACATGAGACATTTGATAAATTATAGTATATAGTACACCAACACAGACCCAGGCAAAACAGACTTTAGATATTCCCCTCATGATAAATCCCCCTATGTGGTTTTTTTTTCTGCAATATCTGGATTAGATTTGGTGATATCCATCCACTGCTACTGTAATACACTAAATTTTCCACCTGCAAAATCCATAGCTTATCCCCATGTGTGAACGTACTGTAAGCCAATCTTTATTTCCAGGACTTCTTTTCACCGCCTTTGGCGCCGCATATTTTTCCACAGCCACCAATGCAATAGCGACTCTGACCCAAGCCTAGCTGTAGGTTAATTTCTGCTCTCCTGAAAAAAGGCGGACTCCTTGTTTAAACCCAAAAGTGGTTTTATACAATAATTCCATTTCTTTTGGAAACCCATACCCTTTAGATATCTTCACTCCTAATAAACGAGGGCATGCATGCTACCCATGCTAAAAACATAAAATCTGGATTTGTATTTCTCCCCTCTCCCAAAGGCTAAGGGCCCTCGTTGAGGAACCTCGAGTCCCTATAGCTGAAGGGTGAGCGATTCCTACAACACATTTTTTATATATATATATATTTTTTTTTTTACGTCTGGAACGAGCCTTTAAGATTCACAAGTAAATTTGTGAATGTCTTCACACGAGACTCTGCATATTTTAGCTGCTGGTTAAAATTTTTGCAAGTTTAACCCTTTCATCCACCGAGGAGCACGCCAGGCCCTATAGTCTTCGAAACAAGGTTCATGTGGAGTAAACAAAATTAGCACAATCCTTACTGTCGACAGCTCCTATGCTGAGGTTTACTGTGCACCTGAATACAATTAACACCCGATTTCCTAGTTAGTATTTCTGACACCTCCTTAGAGCCCATTGACTTGTCTGACACATTCACCTGATACTAAGAACACGTTACTTGCCATGGATACGTCTCATCTCTTTCCAGCCTTTGAGAGTTTATACGGCTTGACATGTTAATCCAACCTTTGGCCACGGAGCAATGAAAATGTCTAAATAGCAAAGGGAAATCTTGTAAAAAGGAAAAAAAAAAAGGCAAGTCTGTCAGAAATATGCAGACACTCAATAAAGATTTTCTCTGATTTAGGCGAAATTCTCACGCTAAAGAAAGGATGTGCTTTCAATAGGGATAAAGGAATAAGCCAATGTCAGAGTCTTTTGGCAGTGGCTTATCTCCTGTGGGAGCAAACGACTGAGCATGTTGAAATCCTATATGCTCCATCCTTCTTTACCCTTTTCTGTCATCAGGGTAAAGTCTGGGGCACTGATACACACGAGATGTTTGGCCAAACCTGCTGAAATCGTTAAGTTCAGAGGATATTTCCCTAATGGGTATCGGAGTTTCTATTGTATACTCCCTATGTTACAGTAATATGACTTAGGGCTCATTCAGACGACCGTATCTGTTTTGCAGTCCGCAAAGCACGGACACCGGCCGCGTGCGTTCCGCCATTTGCATGACGGAACGGCCAGACCTATGAGAGAAATGCCTATTCTTGTTTCGCTGTAAAAAGATAGTGAAATCCTGCGCGGTTTTCGGCTCTGTTTACATCTTCCATTAGAAATGGCAATCAAGTCGCAACGCAACCGTCCCATTTGACTTATAGTGGGTTTTCACAGAAAGAATAGGACTGCATGCTGTGCTATTCTTTTAGTCAAATATATGATTCAATCTGCAACCAAGGCTTCCAATGGATCCTCCTAAGAAGATGTGAACATAGCCCGAAAGACTAATGGGTATTGGCACCTTAAAGAGGTTGTCCCTGCTCTAGATATTGATGACCTATCTTCAGGATGACCACTAGTTTTTTTGGGGTTTTTTTCACAAAATTACAGTACACATATAATTGATTGTTTCCCAAAGGTCCAAAAGCTCAGATCTTACTCACATTGCCTAGAAAGTGATTGAGGCGCGAATCTTCGTAAGGCGATTTTATTAGCGCACATGCGAAAATCGGCACTTGTCCCAGAACAGAGGCAAAGGGCTTTGCATTCATACATTAGTGATTGAATTGAGTTGCGAAACTTCGTAAGGCGATTTTATTAACGCACATGCGAATATCTACACTTGTCCCCAGAACAGAGAGGCAAAGGCCTGTGCATTCATATAGTATAGCCCCATATTCGCGAATATTTCGAACTTCGTAAAATTCGATTTACGAATATTCGTATTTTTTATTTTAGTTTCCACCTTACAGATTACATTGATCTGTACTCTGTCAACTACTGTCATCACCCCCCACTGTATCTCGATTGATTCAGGCCTTCATTAGCGCACATGCGAATTTTGCATCGCATAATATGTATTATGCGATGCGAAAATTCGAATTATCGCATATGCGAAATAACAACGAATTCGAATATTCGCGAATATTTTACGAATATTCTTTCAAATATTCGCGAAATTTCGCGAATTCGAATATGGGACATGCCGCTCAACACTAATGACCACTACACAGTAGATAGAGCGGTCTTCTTCCAGCTCTGTGTTATTTCCGACACCTCCTGAGAATGACTTCTGCAGACTGGAAGATGCCATGCCAGGTCAGGCCACTGCAACTCAACTTTCATTCAAGGAATGGTAACCTGACATGGCCGCTACGCAATGGACTAGCCCCATGTCAAATCAGTTTGGTTGACACAGTGGTTCCACACCCGCTGTGTAACAGGGGAAAAGTCATGGCACCCCCATACACGGCAGTTATTCATCTATACTTATGGTCACCATTAGCCTCCTCCAGTATACTGTATATAATGGGCTAACTTAGAGAATCAAGGTAGGTTTTTTCCAGTTTTTGCAGCATTAAAGCAAATTATATTTTATTACTTTACAGAAGATTTGGTGGAGCCATAGAAGAAATTATTTCTCAATTTTCAATTTAGTTAAAGGGGTTATCCCACGATTGATGTAAAAAATGAAAATCAGACATCATATAGTACATGACTATCTCTTTCTAACAAAGCTAGAACCAGCCCTGCACCTCACATGGATCCGGAGATCTCCCCATTCAATGCTCTGCTAGATTTATATCAGGCTGACAACTGAAGGGGAGTGTCTTCTCTGCTGCAGCTCAGGGGACGTGTCTCAGCTCTCCCTATCACAGCTCAGGGGGCGTGCCTCAGCTCTCCCTATCACAGCTCAGGGGACGTGTCTCAGCTCTCCCTATCACAGCTCAGGGGGCGTGCCTCAGCTCTCCCCATCACAGCTCAGGGGGGCGTGTCTCAGCTTTCCCTATCACAGCTCAGGAAGCAGTTGAAGGATGAAACTGAGCATGTGCGGCTTTCTCGGGGAGCAGTTCAAAGAAATAAGAAAAAAAACTGCAGGTGGCGCTATACAGATACCTTTTATTGACTAACTCAGTGGCTATGAAAAATTACATGCAATTACAAAAGTATTCAGATCCAGGAGCTGGTTTGAAAACTGTAAAATATCAGGGGACAACTCCTTTAAAGACTCAGGATATGTGCAGCATACTAGCACAAACAATGTACAGGACTGCAGAGTTTTTGGCTGCTTTGCATGGAAAAGATTTTTGAAAAGTGTGTGAATGTACCCTTAGGCTGGGGAGCTTGAAGACAATTTCCGAGGAGGGCTTAGAGCAATATGCAATATGTCTCTTAAGTGCTGCATTCCATCCACGCAAAGCTATGCGAATAGACAAAGCACAAAAATCTTTATTTTCGCCTTCTAGGGACAACAGTCAGCCTGTTCAGTTGCACAGTGTCTGCATGGCACTGTAGAAAGAGTTAATGAATACCGAGATACTTTTGGAACTTTCTAGCTAAAATGATAGGCTAGTCATTTTTCACAGTAAGGGTTAAATAAGAGTATGTTTTGGAGGTAAAAATATAAACCTGTTTACCACCAAAGCCAGACAGACTGACTTTTTGGATGTCTGGTTTAGCTATGTTATTATGTCTGAAGACTTGTTTTTGTCTGTAAAAACTGGTTTATCTTTCCCATTGAGTATTATTAATGTTCTAATGCAAGTCTGGGACAGGCGATAATTGTAACATTGTATTTGGTTGGGTTGTGTTTCTCCACTTCACCCCTCCCACTAGAAGGTTCTAGTTCAGCTAGAAACTGTATATAAGGAGAACAGTCAGAGCCCCTAGTGTTTTGCATCAGGAGCGTAGCTAAAGGCTTATGGGCCCTGGTGCAAGAGTTCAGCTGGGGCCCCTCTTCCCTCAATGCTTTTTGGCCAGGGACAGGGAAGCACATAGCCTTCATGCTGCCTGAGGCAAAAATTTAAACTGCACCCCCCCCCCCATGCCAAATTCTTAATCTAACCCCTTCCCTCCAGCCAGAGGTGTAACTTGACCTGCATGCACTTTCTACAATACTGGTTTCTTCTTATGCAGCACAAGGGTCTTTGGGTCCCTTCTGGCTCCTGGGCCTTGTAACAGCTGCTACCTTCTGCACCCCCTATAGCTTATGCCCCTGTTCTGCAGTTAGGGATCAGTGTTTAGAAGAGACTCTGCCAGACTACTTCAGGGACCAGAAGAAGATGCTGAGATGGGGATACTCTGCCACAGACCCTGGATCACCAGCCTTTGACCAGGATACTAGCTGTCTGAGAGCGAGAGGGACAGCTATCTCAGGCCATTCCTCAGCACTAATCCTTTTTCTGCCAGGGAGGAGACTGGAGAAGCCAGCTCAGTGCCTTGCCTGTATTGTTTTGCATTTGAGTTCCTCCAGTAAAGAAGCACACTAGTTTACTGCAAACCCTGACTCTCTGGACTTATTTTCCATTGGGGTGCACAACGACTCCCCATTCTCTGAAAGAGCAGCAACATGTAGCGACACCTCAGCTGTGTCCAGGTAACCCAGCATAGTGTTAGGGCCACCCCAGACCCGGCCAGTGCACCAGCATGGCCCCAATACTTTGAACAGACCTGCTCTATTCAAGAGCTAGTTCTAGCTCCCCGCCGATTACATATTAATGACCTAGTTCATCGTTCATCAATTTCAGGAGCATGGAACATCCACAGATTCCAGACCTATTTTAAGGAGATGTTTGGGTGACTGTCAATAGTCTAAGGGTGGGTTCACACATAGGTTTTTGCTAGTGTTTTTCTGCCCTTTTGCATTTTTGTGTTTTTTGGTGGTAAAAATACAAGCTCCAGATGTTAGCTGAAGGTCTATGAAAAATATGAAATACAGGACACACAAGTATATATATTTTTTTATAGTTCCTGGTGTTTTTTGTGTTTCTTACTTCTTTTGAGAAGCACAGCATGCTGGAGATCTTGCTGATTTTTCAAGCATTTTCCATATCACTTACTCTAAGGAGGTAAAAATGTCATGAAGAAATACTTTGCACTGTCTAAGAATATGAATGACAGTTTTTATATTAGAAAAATTTACTATTCTGGCACATGGACTTTTGTAAAGTTGGAGTATTGTAAATCATGCGCCATATTTACGCTGGAATTCCATTTTTGCACCAAACATTTGTCCATGTGCCAGAATTGTATCTAGTCTTAGTTTGTGCCAGCTACAAGTTGGCGTGGTTTCACTTTAAAAATACACTAAAATATTGGTGCATTTTTGGGGCACAGAGCTGCATTTAAGCCATTCCCCTTTTCCCACAAAGCCGCGCCTCTATCCTTTGAGGTCACGCCCCCTTGATGAACGAGGTGTAAAATGCTTAGAAAAGAGTGTAAAACAGTAAATGTGATGCAAAACATGCCCGCCAGTAAAATTTGCCAAACTGGTGCATTTTCAATATTAAAGGGAACCTGTCACCGGGATTTTGTGTATAGAGCTGAGGACATGGGTTGCTAGATGGCCGCTCGCACGTCCGCAATACCCAGTCCCCATAGCTCTGTGTGCTTTTATTGTGTAAAAATAAAGATTTGATACATATGCAAATTAACCTAAGTTGAGTCCTGTCCCTGAGATGAGTCAGGGACAGGACTCATCTCAGGTTAATTTGCATATGTATCAAATAGTTTTTTTTTTACACAATAAAAGCACACAGAGCTATGGGGACTGGGTATTGCGGTGTGCTAGCGGCCATCTAGCAACCCATGTCCTCAGCTCTATACACAAAATCCCAGTGACAGGTTCCCTTTAAATCTGCCCCACTGTCTGTAAAAAAAAAAAGGCAAAATAAATAAATAAAAAAAATGCAGCATGATCAGTGTATGTTTTTCCTGGCATTTCTCCAACAGACTTCTATAAAATTTGAAAAAGAGCTGAAAAAAGTGTTATTAATGAAACAAAAAAATTAAAATATATACCACAAATATGCTTGTAAAGAAACACTAGAATAAACAATTGAATATTACGGACAGTGGTTGTGGAAGCGGAACCATGGTGCCAACTAACCGGTTCGACTTTGGGCTTTTCCTGAGGTCGGTGTCCTGGCAGTTCCCTGGTTTTAAACCTTTAGGCCCCTTTCACACGTCTTCAATTTTGTTCTGCATTTTGCGGAACGGAATTGCGGACCCATTCATTTCGATGGGGCTGCACGATGTGCGGCCCAGCTCTGGAAATGTGGACCCGCACTTCCAGGTCCGCATTCCCGTTCCAGAAAAAAATAGAACATGTCCTATTCTTGTCCGCAATTGCGGACAGGAATAGGCATATTCTATTAGTGCCGGCGATGTGCGTTCCGCAAAACACGCTACGGACATGTGAATGGAGCCTTAACCCCTATACAGGAATCTGGCCTTCTCGGCAGGGGAGCCACTAGGCTGCTACCTCTTGGAATAGTTCCAGTGTAGTTGGCAGCTGGACCACGGGGATCAGAGATACCGATGTGAAGTACCAAGGGATCAGGCAATACTTATAGTCAGTAAGCAAGCAGAGGTCAGGGCAGGCAGCAAAGGGTTAGTACAATAGACAGGCTAAGGTCAGGGCAGGCAGTAGAGTATTAGAATTGGTTGAAAAGCAGAAGTTTGGTACACAGGCAAACAATCAGAAATCACTAGTTAAAATAGTAAACTCAGCTCAAACAACCGTTTTACAGAAGTTGTACAGGACTGGATAAACACAGCACCACACCTGGGTTGAGACTGGCATTGCAACTCCAGCAGATATACTGTCTGGTAGGGATGATCCTGCTGAATAAAATAGTACCTCTCATGTAAAATAGGTTGTAGCATTCTCAAGAAAAAATACTTTTATTCTGGAGGGCTTAAGACCCTGGGAACAGTTCGGCTCCTGAGCTCCCCAGTGCTGGCCCCGCCCCCTTGGTGCACTTTGGCTCCTCAGCTCTCCAGTGCTGGCCCCGCCCCTCAGTGCACTGAATCCCTCATTTGAATGAAGAATAAAATTTTTTTTTTTTTTTTTTTATTGAAAACACCACAACCGGTTTTCACAAGCCAGGTATCATTTTAATCTGTACCAGGAAGCATGTCTAGTTTAATGGGGTTGTTCCTGCTGACAGGTGCTCTTTAACAGACCATGTACAGAAAATGTAGAGAAATAGAATTAAAAAATAAAATACAACTGTGGATCATTTAATGGAGGCAGAGCATTGGTCCTCGTATCCCACTAATACACTGTACATTGCAGCAGGTGTATGTCCACCTGTTATCTACAGCGTGTACATACAGGTTCTGTAAAGTTGTAAGAGTCACTGACTTGCTTCATATGAGCCCAGCTGGAAAACTGCAGAGGAGAATAGGATATAAACTCCGCTAGGAAACTCATTCATTTTAATGTTT
This sequence comes from Bufo gargarizans, assembly GCF_014858855.1. Lineage (NCBI taxonomy): Eukaryota > Metazoa > Chordata > Amphibia > Anura > Bufonidae > Bufo > Bufo gargarizans. Next base: position 119,444,283 of record NC_058089.1, read on the forward strand.
TTTTCTCTTTTAGCATAGATAGAATTACTACCAGAGGCAATCTGTGAAACAGAAGAAACCATCTGATTCATACTTGCCAGGGTGAAAATGAGAGCATTTTCTGGTTAAACAGATTATTTTTTTTTTGCTTGCCAGTGTTTAAAAACGGAATCATTGTTGCTGGGGGCATGCCTACATCATTCTATATACCTGGCTATGTCCACGGAGTTGCGTCAGTGCGGTGACCCTCTGCTCAATGTCACCCCCCCCGAGATGGTAGTATGGGGGCGCGTTGAGGATCTCATCTCCTCAGCGTGCAGACGGTGTTCCAGACTAAATAAAGAGAATTTGCCAGGTGTGGAAAATCGAAGGTTGTCTTTGAATGCGGCCCACCATTTTCACAGGCGAGTCCTTGGGGCAAGAGAAAGCAAGAAACTGCAAAGTCAAAGCATAATGTTCCAAGTTGTTTACAAGAGCAGATTTCAATGCTTTGCATCTGTGCGGAGAAGAGATTATGAATCTGTAAATATTAAAGCATATGTTGGCGCTTAAGACATGATACCTGCAAGTGCCAGGAAGATTTTGCTGCTACCTGTAGTTCTCCCTGCATGGAACAACATGCAAGAACATACACAGTCTTGGTCTCAAAGGGGTTGTACAGGATTCCAAAATCACGGCTGCTTTGCTCCCAAAAATTTTTGCTTACAGTTTTGCTGCTCAATTATAAAAAAAATGCTGCAATACCCCATACAACCTGTCGACAGGGGTGGCACAGTTGTTGGCAACGTTTCTCTAATCCTATGTATTGAGAATTCAGATGCCGTCCACTGCAAGAAAAACTGCATCTGGATCATCTAGACACTGTAACTCCAGTGCCAAGTACTGCTGATAAAGATGGCACTTGCCACAGTCAAGAACAAGTGCCCCTAGCATAAAGAAGCATTAACTGGTGTTACGCAGTCTTTTTTGGGCATTCCTGCAATTTTTTAGCAAGTACCTTTATGTGTATCTGTCCCTTTAAATCAAAGTAAACCACACCCCAAATCACACCTATCAATACCATACCTGCATATAGTTGCCTTGAAGTGCCGTAACTCCTGATATATTCCACAATCGCTGTAAGGGCTCATTCACACGACCGTAAGTTATCCATGTCCGTATTGCGGACGACAAACGGCAGCAGGTCCGCAATATACAGGCACTGGCTGTGTGAATTCCGTATCATGGATGACTGATTCCACAAACTGCAAGATACGGAAAGGTGCGGAGTGGAGGCATGGATCGGAAGCCCATGCCTACAAAGCGCTTCCGTGGGCTTTTGGGACATGTGCCATGTTTTGTCGTATATTGAGGACCCATTCAAGTCAATGGGTCCGCGCCGCAATGTGGAATTCACACAGCCACACCGACTACCTATGCTCGTGTAAATGAGTCCTAAAAGGCAGTGGGGTGTGGATCCAATGTGACAACTTGTGGGTTTGTTTTTGGGCTAAATCTAAGGGTGTTGTCCTGGCCATGCCCTGGGGCATCTGGACTTCACCACTGTCTCCGGGAACAGTCCCAGTGTAGTTGGCAGAAGTTTAACGTCAGGAAGTCAACAATATGATTGAGCAAACAAATGAGATTTGCAGAGCTGTAGATAAATATACTTTACCATTGCATATTTTACATTTGTCAGCTACGGTATGTGTGCTACTTTCAGCATCTTATGTGTGACCTTGTGATGTGTAATACGTAAACAGGTTATTCAATTAGCGCCACTACTATAATAAGAATGAACCTTTTTTGCTCTGTCAATACTGTAAATTCAACCAGCATAGACTTATACAGAAACATACAGTAATATGCTCCAAACATCACTGGCACATGGTGACCAGAACAGTTAAAGCATGCAATCAATAGGACAGCGAAGAGATTGTTAAACTTTCCCTCTTGCTCTTTGTCCAGCTGCCAAGCTGCTTATCAGGTCTCCTATTTATACTGGGCTGTTGGTTCCATCCCTTTGCCTGAGCTTTAGGTATTCTGGTGTTTGCTGGTCCAAGTGAAGGTGTGCTCTTTCTGTCTTCCTGTGTATGAACTTGGCCTGTTTACTGACTCTGATCCTCCGCTGCCTGCCCTAACCTCGGATTTGATTTATGTTAAAGGGTAAATACCAAGGGACTTCCAGGACAACGCCCTTCGGATTAGCCCAAAGTCAAGCCTGTTACAGCAATTTTGTAATATATCAGGAGTTATGGTGTTTCAAGGCAATGAAATACAGGTATGGTACTGATAGGTGCGATTTACTTTGATTTAAAGGCACAGACAAACATAAAAGGTAGGAAACTTATTTCTTATAGAATCCACAGCAGTGAACTGGGTGGCTGGTTCTTTAATAGTATTAGAAAAACATGTTTGCGTTCTTCCATCACTCTATTCAACCCTATGGGTCTGCAAGAGATTCATAGTACAGATGTCTTAGGCTACTTTCACACTTGCGGCACGACGGATCCGACAGGCTGTTCACCCTGTCTGATCCGTCCTTACGCTATTTCTCCGTGCCGCCGGACGGCCGCTCCGTCCCCATTGACTATAATGGGGACGGGGCAGAGCTCCGGCGCAGTACGGCAGTTCGCGGTGAGAGGCCGCCGGACTAAAAAGTAGGACATGCAGGACTTTTATAGTCCGGCAGCCTTTCGCCGTGCACTGCCGTGCTGCGCCGGAGCTCCGCCCCCGTCCCTATTAAAGTCAATGGGGACGGAGCAGCGGCACGCGAAATAGCGGAAGGACGGCTCCGACAGGGTGAACAGCCTGTCGGATCCGTCCTGCCGCAAGTGTGAAAGTACCCTAAGATAGGGAATAGGTTGTCTTAAAAGGAGTTATCCATAGTCTAAAAGATCCCCTCCCCAATGCCAAAGCTCCTCATATACATTATACTTACCTGCTCCCCGTCACCCGCGTTGTTATGCATTTCCCCCGTCGCGAGGATCAAAACATCCAGCAAGATTAAAAGGATCGAATATTTGAAATCCTGCCCAATCCTTATCTCCTCTGACTTCAGTTGTCAGGGGAGAGTCGGCAGCCCCCCAAACACAGATGTCTTGCTCAATTTTACAGAGATACTGTAGTCGGGTTTGGCCGACATTTATGTAATGTGTATAGCCAACTTAAAGGGGTTGTCCGGCCATATATACTAATTAGGGATGAGCGAACCACTTGGAATTGAACCCGAGTTCGGGGAATGTTTTTTTACAGTAGAAATCAATTTATGAAGTTATTACCCAAAGTCTCGCAAGACTTCACAAAATAATAACTTCGACTCATCTGAGCCAATACATTCTAATACTGTACGGAGTGCTTGCTCTGTACAGTACCCATAGAAAATGAATGAAGCAGCATGGCACACGCCCAACCTGCCGCTTCATCAGGGGAATGGGACCCTCTCTGTCAGGATCGTGGGGGTCCCTGCGGTCAGACTCCCAGCCATCAGTTAGTTATCCCCCATCACATGGATAGGAGATAACTAGCAAACTTGGCACAACCTCTTTAAAGCAAGCAAGGGTTCTGCTGATCTGCGGTCTACTGAATACATTGGCTGACAAGCCCTGTTCTACGAGTGCCAGATAGGGTGGCAAGGCCGTTTAGAAGCAGGGCTAGAGCAGCAAACTGAATCTTTGCTACAGATGAAGGAAAGCCTAACTGCACCTCTTGAATATACACATCCAATCCTCTATAAGTCTATGCGGAGAATTTTGCTGGGGAAATCCTTCAAATTTGGAATTTGCATAGGAGTAGTGACTTACTGAGGCAAAGTGCAATCACCTTCTATATTTCATAACCTGCCTGGTTTAAAAAGCCGGGTCAGTTACCCTCGGGCAATGAACAGTAAGATCTATCGCAGCCCCAGTGCAACATCGCAGGTTCTAATATTTGTGCATCCTTCGGTATCAGACACAAAGGGATAGCCTCCAGCGCATATGAGCCGCCTCTACTAACACGAAGCCACCGCAGCAGTGCAAATCCTGTACAAAAAAATTAAATAAAATGCACACAACTAAGAAACCAAGAAAAGTGAAAGTGGCCGCGCCGTTTACATTGCAAATGTTAATATCGCAGGTTGTTTACTTGCTAAAAACGATAACGCCGGAGGGGCCGAAGCGTTTTCTCAAGTGCAATACCTCATTATTTAATTAGATAATGTCCTGGAAAGTCCTGCAAGGGAGAGACAGTAGTTTAATGGAATGTATACAAGCAGGATGAATTAGGGCAAGCCTGTATGTGTTTTATCTTCACTTTACAAATTGTGGTAGCACTGTGTACTTCTCCGACTTAAGGAGATGAAATAATTTATCAAGAACTCGGGAACTCTAATCAAAGGCTTGTGCTCGACACTGATCATTCAGACGTAGAAAGTATACTTTCCTGGATCTGCTATGAATTATACATTGCTGTGCGATGGGTCTGTGCCAAGGCAAAAGGAGCTATATGTGCGGTATAAAAACCAAGATTGCCCCAGGAACAGCAATCAGTACCAAACCTTCCCTTTTCCTTAAGTGACAGAAGTTGCTGCTCCGAGCGCAAGGCAGAACAAAGGAAATTTTCAGGGATAAACCAGCGCAGAGTCCTCCCTCCCCCATGTAACAGAGACATTGGTAATAATTGAGAACATTGCTACAGAATATTCCTTTTTTGACACAAGAAAGCTACTGTTACCTTGAACATTATGTAAGGAATGACCTTCTGCTTAAAACCTTGGTAGAGGGTGAAGAAAATGCTAAACATTCTGCTACATAAGTAATATTTATTTTATAAAGGCATCTTGTAAGAGCTTAGGATATAGCCTAGAGTGACCTGTGCAAAATAAAAGCACATTGGAGGGACTCTAAACAAATAAAGCCCAATACATGCAGTAATAGGGGTTACAGGTAGGTCTCGATTTTTTATTTTATCTTTTCAAAAGATCTGCAGCACTCAGAAACCCATGCAAGTAAAAAATATTATTTTGTCATAAATATCAAGGACGTCTTGGTCCAGGGAATGTGTCAACAGAAAATTACCTGTTGTTTAAATTCCGTATTTATGTGAATTTTTTTATTTTAACCCCTTAAGGACCAGGCTCATTTTCACCTTAAGGACCAGGCCATTTTTTGCAAATCTGACCAGTGTCACTTTAAGTGCTCATAACTTTAAAACGCTTCGACTTACCCAGGCCGTTCTGAGATTGTTTTTTCGTCACATATTGTACTTCATGACACTGCTAAAATTGGGTCAAAAAAGTTAATTTTTTTGCATAAAAAAATACATTTTTTACCAAAAAATTTGAAAAATTAGCAAATTTCAAAGTTTCAGTTTCTCTACTTCTGTAATACATAGTAATACCCCCAAAAATTGTGATGACTTTACATTCCCCATATGTCTACTTCATGTTTGTAGCATTTTGGGAATGATATTTTATTTTTTGGGGATGTTACAAGGCTTAGAAGTTTAGAAGCAAATTTTGAAATTTTTGAGAAATCTTCAAAATCCCACTTTTTATGGACCAGTTCAGGTTTGAAGTCATATTGTGAGGCTTAGATAATAGAAACCTCCCAAAAATGCCCCATTCTAGAAACTACACCCCTCAAGGTATTCAAAACTGTTTTTTCAAACTTTATTAACCCTTTTTCCAGGAGTAAAACAAGGGTTAACTGCCAAACAACACTCAAAATGGGTTGCCCTGATTCTGTAGTTTGCAGAAACACCCCATATGTGGTTGTAAACTACTGTTTGGCCGAACGGTAGCACATAGAAGGAGGGGAACACCATATGGGTTTTGGAAGGCAGATTTTGCAGGACTGGTTTTGTTTATACAATGTCCCATTTGAAGCCCCCTGTTGCACCCCTAGAATAGAAATTTCAAAAAAGTGACTCCATCTAAGAAAGTACACCCCTCAAGGTATTCAAAACTGGGTTTACAAACTTTGTTAACCCTTTAGGTGTTCCACAAGAGTTAATGGCAGATGGAGAAACAATTTAGAAATTTCTATTTTTTGGAAAATTTTCCAATATAATCAATTTTTTCCAGGAGTAAAACAAGGGTTAACTGCCAAACAACACTCAAAATGGGTTGCCCTGATTCTGTAGTTTGCAGAAACACCCCATATGTGGTGGTAAACTACTATTTGGCTAAACGGCAGGACATAGAAGAAGGGGAACGTCATATGGTTTTTGGAAGGCAGATTTTGCTGGACTGGTTTATTTACACCATGTACCCTTTCAAGCCCCCTGATGCCCCCCTAGAGTAGAAACTCCATAAAAGTGACCCCATCTAGGAAACTACGGGATAAGGTGGTTGTTGTTTTGGGACTATTTTTGGGGTAAATTAGATTTTTGGTTGCTCTATATTACTCTTTTTTGAGGCAATGTAACAAAAAAATTAAATTCTAAAATTGTTTCTACATTCGCTATTTAGTTTTGTGGAACACCTAAAGGGTTAACATAGTTTGTAAAGTAACTTTTGAATACCTTGAGGGGTGTAGTTTCTTAGATGGGGTCACTTTTTTGGAGTTTCTAGTCTAGGCTACATCAGGGGGGGCTTCTAATGGGACATGGTGTAAAAAAAAAAACTGTCCATCAAAATCTGCCTTCCAGAAACCGTATGGAGTTCCCTTCGTTCTATGCCCTGCCGTGCGGCTATATAGCCATTTACGACCACATATGGGGTGTTTCTGCAAACTACAGAATCGGGGCAATAAATATTGAGTTTTGTTTGGCTGTTAACCCTTGCTTTATTACCGGCAAAATGGATTTAAATTTAAATTTTGCCCAAAATTTACCTGCGGTTTTCTGCGATCGCCGATACGGGGGGGGGGGTCCAATGACCCCCCCCCCCCCCCCCTGCGTTGTTACGGGATGCCGGCTGAATGATTTCAGCCGAAATCCCGTTCCGATTAACCCCCGCGGCGCCGGAATTACATTTTTAAGTCAGGACGTACCGGTACGTCCTCGGTCCTTAAGGACTCGGGAAATAGGGCGTACCGGTACGTCCTATGTCCTTAAGGGGTTAAAGAATTTTTATTTTAATTTTTTTTCAAATTCTGCATGATATTATATAAAAAAAATCCTAAAATCCTACTGTTTTTCGCACTGGTCACTAGGCCTTAAATATGTCAAGACTAGTGTCTGTTCACTGAGAGAAGCCACCATGGACCATAGACACAATGGACATGAGCTGACCCCATTGACTTCTTGTGCAGAGGTCAGGAGGGAGTAGGTAAGCTGTGATATCACCTATTGTGAATGGGGGATCATGTCTTATCAAAGGTGATATCTGTCATTCTAATTCTTCCTGTAATGATAACGACATAGCTACTGAAAAGTTACCTATACAGAACAGGAAATCATGACCTATTATTCGGCTTAGTGGCTAGTGCAGAAATTGCAGGTTTGTATATATTATTTTTTTTTTAATATAGTAACATGGAAAATTAAAAAAGAAAAATTACCAAAATTCTAAATAAAATATATATATATATATAAAAACGTGATTTCAACAATAGGTCATTTTCTGATGACACATTCCCTTTAAGGCTTGGTAGCCATGGCTCAGGACATACTGATAGACACTAGCCTATGCTTCCAATGTGTCCATAAACCCCCCCCCCCCCCATACCCTCCATTTTGTTTTTGTTTTCAATTGTCCTAAATTGTCAGGTTTCCTACATTTTACTGTATACTTACTACTATAATTTGTATCTGGACATTCATTGCTAATTTCAACTCCAAAAAAAAATGCAAGTAAAAGAATAGGTCAGTCCTTCAAACTGTAGGCCAATGTTCCAATTTTATACTTTATTAATTTATGACATCAAGAAAGTAGCATTCCTTCTAACAAGGATTCGGGCAGGAGCCCTTCATCGTGTTGTATGGGATGGCCTCTGCATATTGTGGTCAGTAATTAACATAAGCCCCTCAATAATATGCCCAGTAGTTATCATAGTCGCCTCTATACAGCCCCTGGTAGTTACAAAGGCCTCCTATAGTGCCCCCAGTAGTTATCATAGGCCCTCTTTAGTACCCCCAGTAGTTATGATAGACCCCCCATAGTTCCAATAGTTCTAATAGGCCCATCTAAAGTTACATAGTTAATATGGTTGAAAAAATACATTAGTCCAAGTTCAACCAAGGTATAGGTGGGGATGTGGATCCCAATACTTATCATGTGCCACTCCATAGTTCCCCCAGTAGTTAATATAGGTCCCACTAAAGAAGGCATTTTAACCTCCAGCTTTCCAGCTGTTGTAAAACTACAACTCCCACAGTGCCCTGCTAATAGCTGTAGGCAGTTCGGGCCTGCTGGGAGTTGTAGTTTTGCAACAGTTGGAGGGCCGCAGGTTGAGCATGCCTGCTCTATAGTGTCCCCATTAGGTATTATAGGCCCCTCTATAGTGTCCCAGTAGTTGTAGTGTCCCCAAAAGTGACTTTAGTCTGGCTCTTTGCTTCAATCTGCGAAGCAGGGTAGAGGCCTCTTCCGTCTTGTGGCCTGAGTTTCCTGCGTCCCAGTGCAGGTGGCTGTGATGATATCAGTTGGCAACCACTTGTCCTGCCTCATAGGCTTCAGGCTTAGCCGTCTCTGGCCTATAAGAATGAACGGCGGGCGGAGAACCATTGGTTCCTGTGCCCCAGCCGCACTATTCAACTGTATCGTTGTTCTGAGTTTGGCAATACAGTTAAATCGGCCACTGTTTTCAGGGCCCTGTTGGAAGTCCTAGCCCTGTCTAGGCACTAAAGCTCACATGCCATTTTCTAACCACTTGAACTAGGATTCACCATATTTTCGGATTTATAAGACATACGTTTTTCCACCAAAAGTGTGTGTGTGTGTGTGTGTGTGTGTAGGGAGGGGGAAATGGCAGTGCGTCTTATAAAGCGAATACTACTGAGCACTTTCATCGTGAAAGTACTCACTAGTATGCAGGAGGCGCAGGAAGCGGTAACTGTAGCGCTGCCAACGCTGGCTGTACTCATTAATTCCTGGTCTTCTCAGGGTGCCGCGCTGCACTGTCCTGACTGTGTGCGAGTGTGCGCACACTATGACCAGACGTTGCACAGTCTGGTCACCAGGTCCCAGTGCAGCCCAGGCCCAGAGAAGACCAGGGAGTGTGACTGCAGAAGGGACCACCGGATCTGCAGAATGGTGGCAGAGCAGCAGAGGTAATTTATCTTTGATGGAGGTCTGATATGGGGGTCTTTTTACCTGAGGTCTGATCTGAGGTCTGATATGGTGGTTCAATAGGGGGATCTGATCGGAGGTCTGATATAGGGGTCTGATCTGATGGGGGTTTATTTGGGGGTCTGATGACAAATTTTGTAAAAAATAATTTTCCTCCTCTAAAACCTAGGTGTGTGTTATCATCAGATGCATCTTGCAAAACGAAAAATAAGGCACTTGATTTGGGACAATAAAATAGTCCAATAACCTTTCACAAAATCTTGGACTCCACCTACTGGATGCTGATCTAAGGCTGGCAATGGATCCAATTAGAATCTAAGTGATAAAGCTACAGGCCAACCAGAAACATATTCTGAAGATTAGCATATTCATGACATAATTAGCATATTCATATCAAGATGCATGGAGGCAAGTATTTGTGTTTATTTTTTTTCATTTGATACCATGCCGTTTGGCCAATATGGGGAAGGAGGGAGAGGACTATGGGGGCATCTACTGGGGGCACTATATAGGAGTATTTTATGTTGGCACACGTTATGGGGGCTCTGTGGGCAAATTGGCTCTACTGGGAGCACCAAGAGGGGGTATTTTTACACTGGCACACATTATAGCCTCATGCACACGACCGTTCCGCAATCTGCGGATCCGCAAAAAACGGAAGCCGTCCGTGTTTCCTTCCACAATTTGCGGAACGGAACGGGCGCCAGCAATATAAATGCCTATTCTTGTCCGCAAAGCGCGGACAAGAATAGGACAGGTTATATTTTTTTAGCGGGGCCGCGGAACAGAGCCACGGATGCGGACAGCACACAGAGTGCTGTCCGCATCTTTTGCGGCCCCATTGAAGTGAATGGGTCCACATCCGAGCCGCCAAAGCGGCGGCTCGGATGCGGACCCAAGCAACGGTCGTGTGCATGAGGCCCAAGGCACATTTTTTTTACTGGCTCTCATTATAAAAGGGGGAATTTTTTGTCCTAGCACACACTATAAGGGGACATTTTTTGTACCGGCTCACATTATAAAGGGGTACTTTTTGGACTACTGCACATTATAAGGGGGCATTTTTCTATTGTCACATACTATAAAGGAGAAATAATACTACTGGGGGACTATAGGAAACATGATTACTAGTATGGGCACTATGGGAGCACTATTACTTCTGGGGCACAGTGGGGACACTATTACTACTAAGTGCACTCAATTATTACTATCGGTGTGACTTTTGGGAGCACTATTACTTCTGGGGCACAGTGGGGACACTATTACTACTAAGTGCACTCTGGCAGACAATTATTACTATCGGTGTGACTTTTGGGAGCACTATTACTGTGGGGGGCACCTTTGCACAGTACCAACTTAGCACAATTTTTTGGGGGGGACATTATGTTTGAGACCCTATTGGTGTCAGAGCCACTATTTGCTTGGTGCAGTTATTTTTTTGGGTGTGCCAGTAATTATTGAAGGGGCACTATCTGCGTGGTACTAGAATTTTCTGAGGGACTGTTTCTGCAGTGTTGTATTAGGGGTGGCAGGATGGGGTGTTCAGATGGTGGGAGGATGATGAAAAGGTAGGATACCAAGATGTCTTTTTTTTTATCAAACTCTGCAGAGAAGAGACACGGCTGAAAGAAATCATGGTGGTCCGGTCTGAAAGGAGAAGATGAGGAAAGAGAACATCTACATCAGAGGAGACATCACTGAATGTAAGAGGTATGTGGTGCTGTATTGCCTTGTATGTTTTGTAGTGCTGTATGCAATGTTAGGAGGGAAGAGGTTAGGTTGAGAATTTGGCATGGTGATGGGGAAGCGCCATTTCAATTTTCAACTCAGGCAGCAAAAAGGCTAGGTGCACCACTGCTTGGATCTGACTTGTTTGTTCCAGCACATCATAGAGATGTCAATCAAATCAAGATCTGAGGAATTTGGAAACAAGTCATCACCTTGATCTCTTTATTATGTTCCTCAAACCATGCCTGAACAGTATTATCCTGCTGAAAGTGGCCACTGTCATTAGGGAATACTGCTGCCAGCTTACTTGGTCTGCACAATGTTTAGGTAGGTGGTACGTGTTGCATCCACATAGTGCCAGGACCCAAGGTTTCCAGCAGAACATTGCCCAGAGCATCACACTGCCTCCACTGGCTTTACTTCCTCCCATAGCCATTATTACCAAAGTACTGTTACCTGCCATAGATTCTACTGAGAGAGACTTTAGCAAGATGGTGTTCAAAGAAGGCCATAAATTCCATCCTTACCTAAACCCATACACTGCTATCTGGAAGAGAATTGCAGTTGGAACTGTGTTTTGCTATAGTTGGATGTACAACAACTACCATTTTGCACCACAGTAAAAAGAGACATTTATTCTTCTAACTCTGGCCCGATTTCCTGATTCCTACACCATACGCTGGCCATTGCATGCAACATGTTCTGACTTGCACCCGTCCAAACAGCTACCATCAGGCAGGAGCTCCAGAATCAGGGTATGCCTAAGAGAAGTAACCCCTCCTTTGACTAGAGAGCCCTAGTGAGGACAGTCGCTGTGATTGACTGCAACATCCAGAGCCACTAACCAGTGGCGTAGCGTGAGGGAGGGGGGCGGTTGCCCCAGGCGCCAAATTGCAGGGGGCACCAGGCAGCAAGCATTTCAATGAAAGCCCCCTCCGTTATGCCTCATAGGCTTCAGGCCACTAGGCGATGCAGAAGGTCATGATTACCTCACTGTGACCTCCTGCGTTGGGTCTCGCGAGCTGACTCGATGACACGGTGCGGGAAGGCACAGTGAGGCGTTCATGACCGCCTGCCCCGGGACGCCACAAGCTGTGATGGAGAGAGGTAAGTATTTTATTATTTTTTTAAATGTATGTACCCTACCCTAATTGAGGGGCACTATGGGGGTTGGGAAGGATCAGAGATAGGAGGACCGAGGACATTATATAAATGAGGGGGCCATTATATTAATAATAAAGAGGGGGCCATTATATTAATAACAAAGGGGGGGCCATTATATATACTAATGATACAGAGCCATTATAATAATAATATAGATTTTTATAATTTTTTGTATGTGAAACTCTGCAGAGACGAGAAGCGGCTGAAAGAAGGTATCATGGCGGTCTTATCTCTGAATGAAGACATTGAGGAAAGAGTCTACATCCCAGGAGACGTCACTGGATGTAACAGGTATGGTGCTGTATTCTACTGTATATTTAATAGCGATGTATGTAATGTGCATCCAAATATCTGTTTCATAGTAGGGTTGGGGGGAGGAGATTGAGAATATGGCCCACCCTGCCGCAGACCGGCCCCAGACTTCAGGTCACACTGTGTGTGTTATGAATTCTGGGGCCTCACACCCATCTACTACATTATCTGTACTCAGAGAGTTATCACTGTGTTATCTGTGATGTTACATAGGACTGCAGGTGACATCTACTACACTACCTGTACTCAGAGTTATCACTTTGTTATCTGTGATGTTACGTAGGACTGCAAGTGACATCTACTACATTATCTGTTAAAAGGGGCATGACCACATGCTTGATGGGGGGCACAATTGTTGGCTTGCCCCGGGTGCTGGCAACCCACGCTTCGCCACTGCCACTATTCTCCGGCTCCTCATGGGCTCGCTGTACTTGGATCGTCATTGGTAGGTACTAACCACATATCCTTGGAACACCTCAAAAGACCTATTTTGGAGATGCTCATGTAGCTGTCATAATTTGGCCCTTGTTAAAGTCATTCAGCTCCTTAAGCTTGTCTATTTTTCCTAAGTCCAATATGTCCCCCTTTACTCCAAGAACTGACTGTTAACTTGCTTCCTAATATATCCAGAGATATAAAGATAAATAAATTGCTGATAATAAAATATGCGATTATCACCAGTAAGCAATGCTGCCGCTCTGCAATCTATGGGGAACAGAATCACTCTTTAATGAATTATTGCAAAATCACTAACTTTGCATTTTCTGTGCATCTAAAAAAAAAGAAGTAAGAATTACAGTAATTAGGAACCGGAAAACCTAATGACGTTAATTTTCACTTTAATGCCCCAGATGCTGTGCTGTTAATTGATAGAACATATTTATTCATAAATAAATGTATTCACAGCGAAAATATGGGTAATCAGATTTGATGTTAATTTCTGTCTAAACATTTTCAGATTTTCAATCATACACAAATTTTCCAGAGCGTAATTAGTATTTGCTGACTGCGAACTGCACTATAATTGACAAATTGCTGTGTGTTGCTGTGGATGCGATATGTGTTTTGTCTGCTTCTTAACTTTTGATACATTGAGAACGCAAAACCAGGAGAAGTGTCAATAGCAAATCTGTATGTTAGTGACACGCATCAGTCCCCTGATGCGTAGCATTGCGAGGTGCGCATATTATACAAGTCAACTGTCATTCACAATTCCTGTTTACACACAAACATTTAAGCCTCCGTGACAGGTGCCTTCTGTGAAAACAGTAATTAGGGCTATTATGAGCTGCAAGGTCCTAAAAGAACATTTTATAAAACACAGGCAGGCCATGCAGTGCGTGGTTACAGTACGTGGGAAACCTCACAGAGATGTTTTATACTGTAATACATGCTTTGCCAGCATTTGTGGTCTTTTATTATCATGTTGATGGTAGACTTAAGGAGCAACATTTCATGCCTCTGCCCCTCAGTTGAGGCCTGGAGTTCTGCTCATCTGTCTGGTCTTAAGCTGCAGGACTTCTGTTCTCAGCATTCAACTATCTTCTCGTCTGTCTTCATCGTCCTACTCCATGCCGCTGCTCTGTTTCTGTCTTCCATGTGCAGGCTGACTCTCAGGTTCTTAAAAGGTCAGCACCATTGAACCATCTCTTCAGTCTATGCCCTGTGGTTACATTCTTCATAAGGACCCTTCCCTCACCTTCGGGTAAGTGAGCAATAAGGTCCTTTAGGTACCAATTGGCTGTAAGCTGTTCTCATCCATAGTCCTTCATATTGACCTGGTTTGTTCTCTGACCTCATAAACCAGTCTGCCACTCAACCTGACTTACCGTCTGACTACTATACTACCTGAACTCTGCCATCCCTGATCTTTAACCCAATGCCAAATCTGTAGTAATCCAGTAAATCCACGTCCTCGCCAGAAATTAGTAATACTAAACAGGGTAATATATTGTAATTCTGCATTTTTCTTCCTTGGGGGTTCATAGAAAAGGAGTTGCAGGGTGAAAGGTTTTATGCTTGTGCCCCAATACTTTAACATATTTAGTCCCATTCTGAAACTTCCAAGGAAGCAAGTGGGATGTCTTAGTACGACAACCAGCAGTGGTCAGGTAGGATCATATGTTTGGACCATAAGGGATCCCGATGTTGAACCAACTACAGGTGTATTGTAGGATGCTCCCATCTAGGGGCAAACTGGCCATAAGATCTATAGGGAAACTTCCTCATTGGCTGCCCAGGCATATAGACCTTCCACAGTCGCCGTCTGTCTACAGGACAGCCGGGAAGGTCCATTACAATAATAATGTAGATCGTCACATCAGCAGTCCATCAACGTAGTCATCATTCTTAGACAGTCTAAACAGGCAAGGTATACATAATATAGGACAGTAGACCACCTCTGCCAGGCAGACTACAGGGTTCAGTATGATCCACTGATAGACACAATACAAGCGCAAAAAATGCCAGTTCACAAGATCCAGGATAGAGTTGAAGGCTTTTTATTGAATGCTTAGTAAGAACAATGCGTTTTGGAGCTCCAGACCTCCTTTTTGTGCCTGTACAATGTCCATCTGCCCTAAGTGGATTATACAGTACCCAGTACTTTACTTCTGTACCGCTGCATGTTGGCTGCGACTACTAGTGATGGACGAACATCGGCCGGGACGGTGCGCGAATGCGATCAAATGTTCACGAACCGCAAGTGCGCGGCAGGACCCATTCACTTTAATGGCGGGCGAACCTGAAAAACCTTCAGCTCATATTTGCAGGCACAAAATACTTAGTAGAAGTGTACAAGTAGTCCCACAACATGGACAGTGTCATACTAGAGGGGGGATCAATGACAAAAATTCCAACAAAAAATATGTATCTTAATCAGGGGACATTTTTATGTGTATTAAAAGGGAAATTATCTGAAATGTGCCTTGTTGGGGCCTAGAAATTTTTTATTTTAGGCCACAGGACTACGGGCCTTAAAAATTAGGCATTCACCTGACATGAAAGTAATTCTGATTATGTGGCTCGAGGTACATTATGCGGTCAATGGATACAAATTTTACTGTAGGCCACTGGACTACAGGCCCCAAACATTAGGCATTCACCAGACAGATCAAGTGATTATGTGGCCGGAGGTACATTACACTGTCAATGGATATCAATTTTACTGCAGGCCAGTACAAATACAGGTCAAATACATATGTTTCAAAGAACTAAAAATATTAAATTGGATTAAAAACATGGCTAACGAAATTCGATAACACGTGGTAGTCACTGGTGTTGAATTCCTCCGAGGCCCCAACTATTAGGCATTTACCGTACAGAAAAGAACAAGCAAGTATGTGACTGGAGGTAGATTACACGGTCATTGGATATCAATTTTACAGCAGCAAAACCGCAAACAAATGCTGCACTACCCAAATGCACTATATAGAAAGTATATTGTTGGTATATAACAACCTTGCTTCAATCAATTTTTTTGGGGGGCAACTAGTATATCACACCAGTAGAAATTATTTGTTCCAATGGCATGTCACTATCTGTAGCTGCGGTAATGCAGCAAAACCGCAAACAAATGCTGCACTACCTAAATGCACTATATAGAAAGTATATAATTGGGATATAACACCCCTGCTTCAATCACTTTTTTGGGGGGGCAACTGGTATATCACACTAGTAGAAATTATTTGTTCCAATAGCGTTTAGCACTCCAATAGTGTGTAGCTGCGGTATCGCAGAAGAACCGCACACAACTGCTGCACAATACAAATTCACTATAATATACTTTGTTAGAAAGTATATTATAAGTATATTACACCCCTCAGTATGTCATACCTATCTATAGCACACCTATACCAGTCCTTAAAAGAACTTTTGTGGCCCTATTAGCTAGCATTTGGTGTCCCTAACAGCCTGTCCCTGCTCCACACAGCAACCTCTCCCTACACTGGCAAAAGACTGAATGTAAAATGGCGGCCAGATCAGATTTATTTATAAAGGTAGGGGGTATGTCCATGTCC
Organism: Bufo gargarizans; assembly: GCF_014858855.1. Lineage (NCBI taxonomy): Eukaryota > Metazoa > Chordata > Amphibia > Anura > Bufonidae > Bufo > Bufo gargarizans. The sequence goes on from NC_058089.1 coordinate 119,460,675, forward strand.
CGTACCACCTGATGGATGTGTCATGGGTCAAAGTTCTTCACAATGTAAAAGAATATGACGCCGGCGGACATAGTCATATGTTCGCCCGTTTGGCGAACCGCGAACGAGCACAGTTCTCCGAGAAACGACCGCCGGGCGAACCGCAAGGCCATCTCTAGCGACTACCAAGCTCCTTTAGTGTTGTGCCTAAATTTAGCACAACCACACAAGGTGGGAATTTATATACAGCTTTGTGCTCTGTACCTGTGTTGCCTAGAGGTTATTACCCCATGAGCGCCTTGTCTTTCCTCACTGACAGGCGGCATAACGTTTCTGATAATAATTAGGCAATAAAAGAATCTGGTGTTTAGCACCACAGTTCATTCATGTTAAGATAAAAAAAAAATAAAAAATTATGAAAAGATGCTGGAAATCATCCCACTGTGAGCAACAAACCCTGTCTCCTGTTTGTAACTTCTTTTCTCTCAAGACATATCTGAGCGAGCCGCTATTATCATTTCTGATATACAAGCATTTTGAGTATAATTTATAGGTGGAGAGAGTCACAGATTTGAGATACCTGAACCTGACATTGAATTTCTACATAGCTGCGGGGGGATGGCTGGGTTATTGCAGGCTTCAAAAACCTTTCTCGGCATTGACTCTTCAATGTAAGATCTGCAGTACAGATTTAGGGTAAGAAACAGAAACAAGAAACTTTTTTTTTTCCCCCCCGCTGTCACTTCCTATTATGTTCGAAGGTGTTGACACCCATCTTAATAATGGCTGCAGTTGGTGTTGATTTCAGTTTTATATCTGTGACCGATTATTCGCCTTTTAAAAACGGTCTGTAGAGAGGAAGAAATAAAACGCTGTTATATGCAGGAGGCTGATAACGCTCAGCAAGACGAAGACATCCAGGTTTACGGTCCTGTCAATAACTTTTTATTTAAGTATTTATTTATTTATCATGCTTATATAGCACCAACATATTCCATAGCACTTTTACAGATATCATCATCATTTGCTGCTCCAGTGGGGCTCACAGTCTAAAGTCCCCCCCCTATCAAAAAGTCTTCGGAGTGAAGGAGTAAACTCGTACAAACACATGACGCAGGTATGGGCTATCGCACTCACTTTAAAAACCTCCCCTTCCTCTTCCACTATTCCCCCAAATAACGACACCTACACCAGGTTGGAATGAATTGGCCACAGCAGCAGTTTATTAATACACATATTAACTTTCCTTAAAAAATATAATAACCAACAGCATATGACAACCCGCCCCCCCTCCACAACATATGTATAACATATATAAACAAATATTAACGACGAGGGAGGTCCTCGAAGCCCCAAATGAATTAATCTTAAAACCCTACTCCGCAGGGTACTCCATCTTTTTGCCCCAAGCCGATGAGCGCCAGCTCGGGGCCACCACTGATGGACCTAAACCCCCTGTCCCGACATACCAACCATGGGAGTCCAGCCCCAACCATGGAGCCCTCCCATCCTCCAGAACCTATTATTCCACCAACTCCTAGGACCTTCCGCCGCCTTAACTGCCGTGACAGGAACTTTTCTCCATCCTGATCTGTGACCTGAAAAACAAAAACAACCTGGCCCCCATACTCTTCCATGTTACAACAAGAAATTGGGAAGGGTGGATGGGAGCTGCCTATTAGAAATACCCCCTGCCTTCTGCTGTCCTTATTAAAATGGCTGCCCCTTTCTTTTCCAGACCCACTATTTAAAGAGGGGGGACACCCCCCCTTACTACACCCCTCACTTTCAAAAGTCACCAATCCCTACCTAGCTGCGTTTACTGATAACATTGTAGCTCCAATAATTGTAGCTCCAATATAATAAAGCGTCGTATATATAAAAAAAACGCAGCACTCGCTTGTCTTCAATTATGCAGGATTTATTCACCCACACAACGCGACGTTTCGACCGACATGGTCTTTCTCAAGTTGCTTGAGAAAGACCATGTCGGTCGAAACGTCGCATTGTGTGGGTGAATAAATCCTGCATAATTGAAGACAAGTGAGTGCTGCGGTTTTTTGATATATACAACGCATTGAAGGGGGATCTTCAGACTGGCTCCCAACACTGCCGGCACCACCACCAGAAAGGTTCCATTTTTTTGTTGTGCTGCTATAAACTTTTCTTTTTTCTATGTCCAATATAATAAAGTCTATCATGACTATTTATGTCAGTACAAAACAGGTGAAAGTCTTGCAGAAACTGCTCTGAACCAGGGGCATACTTACCATGGAGGCAGCCCAAGCCACTGATATGGGGCCCATGGAAGAGAGCACTTAACTCCTTCTTCTGGACGTAAATCCACAACACTTAACTGCAGAAACCACTAGGGAGTGCTAAGTGCATAGGGATTTTACAGCTTCTGTTGAGTTCAATGGTATACATATAGATTGCAATGCGCTATGCTCCCCCTAGTGGTGGCAACAAGCAGCCAGTTTGAACACATAAGGAGGATTTAGATCTGCATGGGAAAAATTTATCAAGGCATTTATGCCAGTTTTCTAGTGTAAATATAATGAGAAATAGAATTCTGATTTAGTGCCATATTTATTGTGTTAACTGAGATACCTCAAATAGCTAAAAAAAAAAAAAGTTACATTTTTGTTTTGCTATGAGGCTCTATGATATGTGTATGCTTCTAAAATGAAAGCACCAAACTAACTTTCAGGTCAGAACTACTACCAGGCCTTCTGCAGCCATAACTAAGTTAACGGCATGTGGAAAAACTTCACAAATTAAAGGAGTGTTCTAGGAATTAAGAAAATGAAAATACTTTATTATAAATATATTTCCAATACCTTTCATTAGATATAATGGCTCGTTGTCTGAGGAGCAATAAATAGCAGACATAAAATGGTTACTTCAGAGCACTGAGCTAAAGAGCTGCCTCATCCTCCTCTCTGCTCTGCTTGTCAGGGATTATAATAAGTGTTGAGTGAAGTGAAGCATTCAAAGCGGATGATGATTCAAAACAAATCCGAATTTCCTTACGCCTCCTGGTAACAAATCCGTTTTTTCTTAAAATGGCGGCTGGACGTGTTACAAAGTGAAAGTAAGAAGACCGAGAACGCGAGATCACCCATAATGCTGTGCAGCCAGCCGATCCACAGGTAGCCATCCCATGTGAGGTCTTCATCCCACACGGTCTCTGTCAAGGTCCTGTAAGCTGTGCATCGAGAGAGACATGGCAAATGCTCATGCGCTAGGGACAGTGTTGCTGAAAATTATTAATAGAAGAATATTGGAGAAGGAGAGTGCAGGGCGGGTGCAGGGAGACTTATTCTGCGTCAGTTGTATTTATTTAGTTATTCCTACATCAGCAGTAAATGTAATTCACTACCAATAAGATGGAAGCCTTTATTATTCTGGTGCCAGCGTGCAAACCAATACCATCCAGTCTGCCCCCCTTAGTGGGGGCCAGGTCTTAATGATGACCATCCTCATTTTATGCTGGCTTTACTTCTCCCAAAACATAAAATTTCCATGTCCTGGAAAAAAGTCAGCGAGAGGATGAGCTTGATGTTCCTGATGACATATTCTCATCGATATTAGATGATGTGGAAAAGGAGGAAAAGCAGATGGCAGAAGAAGGGCTCCCACCTGTAGGGCAGGAGAGCGCTGGGGTTGGAGAAGTGGGTATGCCAGAGCTGATTAATATTCTGTGCTTACTGTCAAATAAACCTGCAGGAGACCGCAGGACAGAACATGAATAATATGCATATTGTGCACCCACCTTACCAGCCAAAGCTCATTCCAGCAACAGCCCCGATTTTAAAGGTGCCACGAGGAAATTAACATAGTAACATAGTTTATAAGGCTGAAAAAAGACATCTGTCCATCCTGTTCAGCTTGTTATGCTGCAAGTTGATCTAGAAACCAATTTTGAGGTGAGGTAGAAGCCAATTCTCCTCACTTTAGGGGAAAGAAATTCCTTCCAGACTCTAATCAGGCATCAGAATAATTCCCTGGGTTAGCGACCCCTCTCTAGTAACTATAACCTGTAATATTATTACACTCCAGAGATACGTCCAGGCCCTTCTTGGACTCTTTTAGTGACCTCACCATCACCACCTCCTCAGGCAGAGAGTCTCACTGCTCTTACCGTAAAGAATCCTCTTCTATGTTTGTGTACAAACCTCCTTTCCTCCAAACGCAGAGGATGTCCCCTCGTCACAGTCACAGTCCTGGGGATAAATAGATGATGGGAGTGATCTCTGTACTGACCCCTGATATATTTATATATAGTTCTTAGATCGCCCGTTAGTCATCTTTTTTCTAAAGTGAATAACCCTAATTTTGATAATATTTCTGGGTCCTGTATTCCACACATTCCAGTTATTACTCTAGTTGCCCTCCTCTGAACCCTCTCCAGCTCTGCTATGTCTGCCTTGTTCACAGGAGCCCACAACTGTACACAGTACTCCATGTGTGGTCTGACTAGTGATGTGTAAAGTGGTAGGACTATGTTCTCATCACCGAGATCTTTGCCCCTTTTGATGCAACCCGAACAACAATGAAGAAAGACTATACAGTGCAATCTTCATTACTAAATGAAAGGCAACTGTGGGCTAATTCTTCACCGCAGCATGGCTGCAACTCGCCCACAGCATGGCCGTATCCTAAAGCAGAGTGGCCTGGGTATACCCGATTTATAACGATTCATGGCATATTTATTCATAAGAAAAAAATAACTATTTATTGGCAAACACCGGCGAAGGTTCAAAACTTCACTCATCTCTAATTATGGTCCTGAAGACAGCTAATAAGAACTTCAGCTAAATCTCTGTAGGATTGGAGTTCATGAGGAGACATAAAGTACAGATGAACAAGGCAGACTGTGGTATTGGAGGCTGCATACAACAGCTGCTGCTCATTTTCCACATCCTCACCTCCTCTCTGTCCTTCATGTCTCCTCCTGAACTCCATTCCCACAGAGATTCTGCTGAAGATCTTATCTGTATTCAGGATCATAATCCCTGACACACAGAGCAGAGAGGAGGATGAGGCAGCGCTTTACCTCAGTGTTGTGATGTAACTTGTCCTGTGTGATTAGGACAGGTTTTGTTTATACTAATAGGGCGGCGGACATTTTATTTCTCCTGATGATTGCTCCCCAGACAAAACAAGCCATGATAACTAATGAAAGGTATTTAGGAATATATTTATATTAAAGTAATATTTAAGTATTTCATTTTCTTAATTCCCAGGGAACCCCTTTAAAGTGTATAAACCTTATCCAAAATAATCACAACTGATTGGCCGGATGACTGGTGCACACATTAGCACTCAATATATGTGGGATTTGCCAATGTATGTAGAGTGTGAATACGAGCATCAAGTACAGAGAAAGCTACAATGTACCTTGTGGAAACTGAACAGAGGACCACCCTTAATGATCGTCATGCAGCTTTCCTGGGCAAAAATCAGCTCTTTGCTGGGAATGCAACCTGGAACCACAAGCTGATTGCCTGTGAGTTGAAGTTTTTAAGAGGTATTATCTAATGAGACAACAGGAGTTTCAACTTAATATTCACTGCAACTAGTGTTGAGCGAAGCGAGCTTTGGATGCTTCTTTCGAAGTCGCTTCGTTCAAAACTTCGGAATAATATTGTACGGAGATTCGACTACGTACAGTATTAGAATGTTTGGGCTCCGATGAGCTGAAGTTAGTTATTCATGAAGTTGCATGTGACTTTGTTGAATAACGTCGGTAATTGATTTTTAAAGTGGAAAACCAGTTTAAAACTTTGAACCAAACTCTGCTTTGGTTCTGACTAGTACCTCGGAACTGAAGCAGAGTTCGGTTTCAAGTTTTAAAGTGATTTTCCACTTTAAAAATAAATTGCCGAAGTTAAAAAAAAAAAAAAATACTCATCTCATCCACTTGCTCACGCAGAGGCAATCTGCTCCTCTCTTGACGACCAGCCAAAGGACCTACGCCATCGTCACCACATGATCATGCTGGTAGTGCAGGGTATCATCATCACGCTCCTTTGGCACTCAAAAGAGGAGCGGACTGCCTCTGCGCGAGCAAGTGGATGGAGTTTTATTTTTTTAAAGGCCATATTGCACTAGCGTATTACCATTTTTAACAGCCGTTAGATGGATGCACTTCTATCTTGATTGATAGGCTAAATAGGGTTTTAAACACAAATTTAATTTGTCAAAATTTGTTTCGAAGCTGCCAAATGAAATTTTTCACAAATTCGCTCTTCTTTACTCAATACAATAAGGCGTACATTGATCTGTGCATCAAGTTACCAGTACATTTTGTCTTTTATCCCAAGTTTCACAAAGCTTCTGTTCACAAAAAAGGGTCTAAAGTTGCATTGCCAACAGGTAAGAAGACTGATCTGTAATGACCGGCAACACGCACAGGGAGGAAAACAGGGAAAGCCCTGCCCAAGGGAGAGGGAAAGGTGGTGACCCCTAACTCACCTTGCAGCTGGCACCTGCCTGCCCTGACGTCCCTAGACGGGTTCCTCACCCGTGCGGCGATCACGTGCCTAAACCCTGGCTTTCCCTGAAATGAGCCCTAGATAATGAACGGGCCGGTGGGATCGCTAGTCCTCACCACTGCACTAAGAGGGAAACACCAGGGAGAGGACAGACAAACACAGACAAACACAAACACCCAGGTGGACGGCAACAATTGTCCACAAAGGTCCAACAGGGATCCGGAGGGTAGCGTTCTAAGGCAACACTCAGAGAACGCAGCAACACAGCTCCAGTGGGTCAGAATAGATGTCCAGGCAGGAAGCTCTATATCTGGCAACCAGAGAAGTGTAAGAGGGGAATATAAGGAGGATTGGGAGTGCTGGACAAGGAACAGCTGAGAGAAGGAGCTACGGATCCCTGAGTGAGCCAAAAGGGTTTGTAAAGCAAACCCAGAAAGCTACAATAAGGAAACTTCCCTATCTGACATAGAGCGTGCAGCCAACCGCTGCGACCTCCTGACCCCGGGTACAACGGAGTCAGGCGTGGCTCTTGACACCCTCGTGACATGATCATTCAGGATTACTCCCAAAGTGGTTGCAGTTTTTGTTCAGCTACTGCTTTAGATTAACCACCTCCTTCTACACTTGCTATACAACTCCACTGGGTGTCCTCGACCCTTTCCAACACAATAGAAAGAAAAAAATAAATCATACATTTTGCAAACATTTACCCTTACGTTCACAATCCTCAAAATTTTTACTGCAACTCCAGGGGTCCCAGGGAATCCAACCTAGACCATCAATCCCCCATATTTTGAGTGTACTACACAAAGGATGTTTACAGCAAAGACTGAACAAAAAGAAAAAATTCTCTATGAAAGTTGAATATGACACCATTATTATTATCCTTGACCAGACAATGTTAAAAATAACAATGAAAGATTACATACCTCTACCAATCCTGCAGCGCTGCAGTTTCAACGTTGCTCTGGTCACCGCTGCTCTGCACTTCCTGGTAGTGGCTCGACATGCTGAAAATGCCACTCAGCCAATTACTGGCGTTAGCGGTGACCCTCCTCATCCAGTGATTGCCATTTTCCATGGCATTTCCTGCCAGGAGCTAGGATATGCCATCAATGTCAGATAGGGGTGGGTCCAGCTCCTAGGACCCGCTTCTATTTAGAGAAGTGAAGGAGAGCTCCCTATGCATACGTGACATGCTCTCGGTTCCTCTCTATGGGAGTTTTAAAAATAACCAAGCGAGCGTGCACAGCCATTTTTGGAAGACACATAGCAGTGAATGGAGAGAGACTGTGCAAGCGCTGTCCACTCTCTGTTCTTCGCTATGGGACTGCCGACGGTAGGAATTTTTGGAACTCCCATAGCGGTGAACAGAGGGTGGCCCTACATGAGCGGCTGTTCGTTGATCTCTTTGTAGGTCCAGTTTTGGAGATAGGAGTGGGTTTCAGATGTCGGAGCTGCACCTATCTGACATTGATGCCATATCCTAGCAATGTGCCATACCAGTCTAAGAAGATACTCCTTCAAAACAACAGGAAAATCTGGCATTTTATGTTATGACATTGCTTTGGAGCATATTTTTTGCATCAAGCACTAGAGAGTAAATTATGGTTTAGCAGTTCAAAAATTAAATATCTAAAAAATGTAGACCTCCTCTGTCAAAGGGCCCTAACGGGCAGATGCTAGGGCTGCTACTTGGAGGGCTAACATTCAGCTCACTTTATGGATATTATAGGTAACTTGTACCTGAATAATTAGAATTTTTTTTTTAATCCCCTATGAATTAAACAGAGGCAGGCAGACATATTTTTATAGAATTCTGCGATTCAATTTTCCACACATATAAGTCACTACACTAGTAAAAACTCAAAATGTATATGAATTGGCACTTATAGTTAATGAAAAACTAATTAACGCTGTAATTTAGACACCAGAAGGGTTTCAATTTGATTACCCGCTCCATGACATTCATCCATCAGGCTCAATCCTACCTAACACGCTCTAAGTGATTACAGTTTCTGTTTTGGGAAGCTTTCCCCATTAGCAGTAAATTACGCATGCATTTCTTTTGCCCTATTTCAAAATAAAAACTTGAGTTGAAGTCAACAGCCTTGGTGATAGGCAAACTACCTGAAATGAAATGAAAGTGTAACGCATGCAAATACTCTCCCCTCGGGGAGTCGCTATATATTAATGTATTAGTTTGCCAACATTAAGATCAAAACGCAAAAAAGCAACAAATATATCCTAAAAAGTTTTTCATCAGATTTTCTATTAATGATATGCAAGGCGCGGGGTATAAAACATTAATCGGTGTGAAGCCTTGATATGTCAATTGTAATATCTCCAGATCTGCTTACCTCCGTTTTCCTGTTTTAGATGAGCTTGCCTTAAGCGTTCTAGCCTCGAGACGTTCTGCTCAAAAAAGGAAAAGGGGAAAAAAAAACACAAAAAAAAACTGGTTAACAGATGGATAAGGACCTTCGTCTGCTGCAGCAAGTAAAAAAAAAACTGCCTAGAAAGGAAAACAGGATATAAAGTGTTGGAGATTGGATGCTTCAAAATAACTGAGGTGCAATTTCAAGCCTGCAGGCCTAACCCTGCAACCTGTTAAATATGCAGCTTTAAAAAAAACACTAAAAGAAAAACCAAACACATAGTAAACACATGCCCAATGCACTAAATTTCCAATGTCTATTGCATAAAAATTTGGTCCCCAAACACAAGACATAAAATGGTGGAGGGAGTACAGTTTCTTCACACGTTTCATCTATACACCATCTGCCTCAGAGGGGGCCCCGACAAGCCTCGGTCAAGGTATCTGGACACAGGATGAGGGCAGCAAACTACTGAAGGAAGTATTTTATAAGTGGATAAAATAAATAGAAGACAATACCCACCCAACCTCACTTCTTCGTCTCTGCAATTTGTTGTCCTCCAGTTTAGGGACCAAGAAAATATTTTTAGGAGCCATAAAATTATGTTCTAATCCTTCAGAACCAGTCCAGTCCTGTAGTTGCTGACTATCTCTAACTTTAGGATTTAAATGGGTTGTCTACTTACCATGACTCAAAGGTCCATTAGAGTCATGGTAAAGGGGACTATCCTTCTCATCTATTGCAAAAAAAAACCCACATGTTTTATGTTAGACTTGGAAGTGGACAATTACAGAATCAACCCACTATTAATATGGGAAAACATGGACATCCAGACCTATTGATCACTAGCTGTAAGAGACCCAACAACCGTATCACAGGGATTTCCCAAAACTTTCCCGATATGTAAGGAACCGCAAGGTGACTTAAAGGATACTGGATTTGTACAATGACAAACAAAATCAAAACTGCAGAAACAATTTAACAGTTTTCGGCGTATTTAGCAGCTTCGGAGCTAGGACTCCTCATAAAAATGATGGCCTTTGATACTTTTGATTTGTCACCTGTTGTCACGCAGAAGTTATAGAGCCAAGTGAAGGGAGGAGGAGGCTAATGCAGGCCGATCTTGTTCTCCCTTTGTCATAGACCAGTGATGGCAAACCTATGGCACGGGTGCCAGAGGCGGCACTCAGAGCCCTCTCTGTGGGCACCCGCACCCTGGAGAAAGTCTATGGTGTACCAATATGCCTTAGACTTTTCCTGCCATTCATCAGTGCAGGATATGCTATGAACAGCACAGGCAGCACATTGAATGTAGGCAGGTTATTATAGCTAAAGTACATGGAAGATATATGATATTGGTGTTCAGGTAAAATTGCCGTGTTGGCACTTTGCGATAAATAAGTGGGTTTTGGGTTGCAGTTTGGGCACTCGGTCTCTAAGAAGTTCACCATCACTGTCATAGACTATGCAAACCCCTTAGCAAAGGGTTGAATTTGGTGGCACATTCAGATTTCCAAGTCAGTGGGCGATCATGCACACATGATTGCTCTCAGTTTTGCAGCACCAAAACTGATCTCTGCAAGCAGCCCTCCGCTCTGACCCCATCCGGGTTCTGTCCAAGTTTAGAACGGACAGCACCCATACTGACCTCAACTCATTCAATTTAATGGGTCATTTCACATGAGCGATTTTCTGCAAGGACTGTTGGTCTAGGATGAGGAAATAGCAGAATGCACCGCCTGGTTCTGACTTTCCTGCATGACTTACTCAAGTGAATGGAACTGCAAAAAAACAGACTACATGGATGCCATTTGCTTGCAGTCCATGTAAAAACTCGGAAACTCGTCTAGAATGCACAACTCAAAATTTGTCCAGATGATGAAACCCAAAACTTGTCTGGAAAACAGACAAGTTTCCCATCTTCCGTCTGAAGGGGCCCTTGGAGGAGCATACTGTCACGAACAAGTGGGCGTGAACCCACTGTGCCATGTGTCCTACTTCCTCTAAGGGTGTTGTCTAAGTGAACCCCTGGATCTTCACAGTACCCCTGATGGTAGGGATAGACTTTCCCGAGGGGAACACCAGGTCGCTACCTCTTGAGGAGGATAGGCACTTGAGGCAGCTGGTCCAGGCAGACAGGGAGGTACCTGAGAAAGGTACCAGAGGTGCAGGACCAAAGGATGAGGCAGAGGCACAGTCAGACAGGCAAAAGGTCAGGGCAGGAGGCACAGGTAGAGGTCAGGCAATCCGGGTCAGCAACAGGAGAGTCAAGTCAAGCATAAAGGGATCTAACAGGTAGCAGAGTCCAGGAAAACAGATACGAGTCAGGAACACTAGCGGAAACCAGGAACCTTAGCAGGACACAAGGAAATTGAGACTGAGGCATCTGGGAAGGGGGCTGAGCCACTTATATATGCGCAGGAGGGCTAGGATAGGTTAGCGAGGTCACATAACCTAACCCATAAAGCCCAGGAAGTGACGGGCGCCGGCCCTTAAGGAAGTGCTGCAGGAGAGCAAACTGTGGAGCGGATCCCAGAACAACAGCACCCACACAGACAGAGCCCAGGACTACAGCGGTGAATGCGAAGCACAGGCAGCAGATCACTGGTGAACACGGCGCCCCGGGACCGCGACGGTAAGCAGGGGAACAGCAGCGCACAGCAGCCACTGTTACACAAACCCCCTCGATAACTATGAGGCCCTGATGAAAAGTAATGTAAAAACATCTTCTACACCAAAATGCTAAGGATGCTCTTATCATGCAGCTTCCATGTGTGTAACCAAATCCCATCTGAAAGAGACAACACCTCAAGAACCTCACGCAGGTTCTGCCCCATTACCGATAGCACAATGCAAAAATAAGAACACAATGGAAGCTGCGTGTGTTTGCAACATTTCTGGCTATAGAAGCTTGAATTACAGGTGCAATTATGCATAATTTAAGGGTGGTGAAAAATTACCGTAAAATGTATCCACACCCGAGGTTTTCCTCTTTCCTTTCTCTCCCTTTGTTAATTAAGCGCTCAGAGGAGAGCTTAAGGGCTTTATGAAACATCCCACACCTCGGGTGTGTGAAAAATATGGTTACACCCAAACAGCATTCATGTTTTATTAATTTGATAGGCCGCGTCCTTTTTTTTTTTTACTATGCTGCCTCTGGAATAATACAAAAACGCGCACACACACACATATACTGTATATCTGGATGCATGCATATGGCCGAGAGTCTCTGACAAAAGCCTCCCAGGCATTTTGCTACAAGACAGAACTCAGAAATGTGATAGACATCCACAAATAGCAATGAACCTGTTCTACCTAATGGGCGATTATAGCATAACCTATCATTAGCTGTAAATGCAGAGACGGATATGAATGACGGTGCCATGTAAACAGTTCAAGCATTATATGCAAAGTAGTGCTTCTGTTATATAAAATATGACTCAGTCTAAGGGCTCACGCACGCAACGTATTTTCTTTTTGTGTCCATTCCATTTTTTTTTTGCGGATTAATTCATTTCAGTTGGTCCACACAAAAAAATCCGTAAGTTACTCCATGTAGCATTTATTAGCCTAGTTTCACACTAGCAGCAGGGGACTCCGGTAGGCTGTTCCGGCGGGTGAACAGCCTGTCGGATCCGTCCTGCCGCTAATTCACGTGTGCCCCCGGACAGCCACTCCGTCCCCATTGACTATAATGGGGGTGTAGTTCCGGCGGCGGCACAGCAGCGCACGGCGAGAGACAGCCAGACTAAAAGTACTGCATGCAGTACTTTTAGTCAGGCTGCCTCTCTCAGTGCAGCCGCCGGAACTACGCCCCCACCCCCATTATAGTCAATGGGGACAGAGCGGCAGTCCGGGGGCACACGTGAACTAGCGGCAGGACGGATCCGACAGGCTGTTCACCCGCCGGAACAGCCTGCCGGAGTCTCCTGCCGCTAATGTGAAAGTACCTTTATGTAGAGAAGATTACGATAATACAAGCCACTTTGTAATGTATTCTGATTATCCATATTGCTTCCTTTTCTGGATGGATTCATTTTTCCAACACATTAATACACAGCTCATTTCAATGGTTATGACCACCCTGCAATCCATCAGTGGTGGACGTGCTTGCACACTATAGGAAAAAGTGCTGGCCTTTCTGGTGGTCGACACCGTGGGATTGCTCATAGGGTGGTGATTTTTCCTATAGTGTGCAAGCACAGCCACCACTGATGGATAGCAAGGTGGTCGTAACCATCGAAACAAGCTGTGTATAATGTGATGGAAAAATGAATTCAGCCAGCAAAGGAGGCAATACGCATAATAACAATATATTAGCAAGTGCCTTGTATTAACTTACTCTACATGATAAATTCTGTTTGCTGAAGTGACACAACCCCTTAAAGGAGTCTTAAATGCCACGCAATGTATAGGACTCTATTAAGGGCCAGATTCATCATTAGCTCAAGTCAAAATAAGGGAGTGAAAATTTTTGCGCAATCGCTAAAACTGTGCAAAAATTTGCGACTTTTATTGGTTCTGCGCTATGCTCAACAGTTTTTTGAAAGTGGCCGTGTTTTCTTATGTAAATGAATCTCTAGACAGATTTACTATTGCGACAATTTACAAAGTTGCATAAAATTGCGCAAAAATTATTTTATTTTATATTATCTTATGCGGCTTTTTAATAGAACATGCGACTTTTTCGTAAAGACGTGCGACTTTTGAAAAGCCGCTTACTGAAGGATAAACTTCTACCAGCAAACCACATTTATCACAGTATTAAAGGACCATTAATAAATCTGACTTTGGACATATGTAACAGTGGAGTAAGATGTAAGTGTAATGATGAATCTGGCCCTATATGCCTCCTATGCACCCTCCACAAGGCGAAATAATAATCCCTAGATCCCAGCCTCGCACTCAGTTCCACCTGGTGTTCTCTGCACTGATGAGGAGCAATCACCCTCAAAACAGCTGTCTGCATTAAGTCTCAAGTATTTCCTAAAAGGTCGAACATTGAGTTATAGGATTGCTGCCTTACATCTAGTGGCATCCGAGGCTCAGCTTTCTTTTCTGTTTGCAGAGAGGGCTCATTTGCATAACAATGCTACGTCAAAAGGTGAGGAACTGACAACATTCTGCGCTTCTCCTACAGGAAATGTCAGCAGAATACAGTGCCATTTATGCACAAATACAATGCTGACTACTGTAAAGTGCCCTTTATACTGATCGAGAATCCTAAAGATAATTCACAGGAACCCTCATTAGCGATAATTTGGTGGTGTAGACTGTACCACCGATTACTCGAACGAATGAAATGCTCGTTCATCGAGTAATCCGATCATTTGTGCACACACAAACATCGCCGTTTGTCGGCAGCAGATCATGCTGTGTAAACACGAGGCAGTAATGGGCAAGATTGATGACATTAGTGATCTCTCCTCCCCATTCTCTGGGGAGCGCTGCATGTAGACCCCCAGGACCCCCACTGATCAGCTATTATGAGAAGGCACCGGGGCTCTGGTGAGCGCCTGCATCCTTCTCTCTGCTTTTCCTAGTCCAGTGACAACATATTCATCGTTCATGTGGCCTAGGAGTAGCTCAGCCCCATAGAAGTGAATAGGGTGGAGCTGCAATACCAAGCACAGCCGCTACACAATGTACAGTGCTGTGCTTGTTGAGCTGAGAGAAGGCACAGGAGTATCGGTAAGTTTCTGTTGACGTCACTGTTTATTTTGCCCTTCTTCTCATGTGTCACAAGAACCATCCCCCAAAATCGGATCCTTTTGAGCATCTGCCTTCACAGGGTCAGCATTTGGTTAGTGATCCATCAGTATTGCCAAGGCCAAAAAAACAGGAGTGGATCCAAAACAGAGATGACATGTAATAGGAATATTGGCATGTCTTCTGTGTTTTGTATCCACTCCTGCTTTCGGCTTCCAAATCATGAGCAAATACTGATGCAAAATAGGCACCGTGTAATACAGGCCTTATGGCTGCTCCAAAGACAGGATCCGATGTGTGTCTCTCATTTTTCTGTCCTTCTGACTGATCAGCAGAAGGGTAAAATAAATGGTGGTCAACAAGGCCAAACAGGGACAATAGCTGCCCCGTCAGAGTGGGGAGGGTGCAACCGCATGAGGAGTCAACACAGTGGCGTAGTTACATTATGGGGAGGGTGGCAGCCGCATGAGGAGTCAACATAGTGGCCCAGTGACAGAGTGGTGAGGTGACAACCACATAAGGAGTCAACACAGTGGCCCAGTTACATTATGGGGAGATGCAGGGGCAACAGCAGTGGTAGTAACAGCATAAGATGGTGGGTGGCAGAAGGAGAAGATGGCAGCAGAGGCAGTTGGTGTGTGGCACCAAGCAGGTGGCAGCATCAGAATAGTGGCTGAAGCAGGTGGCAAAGTTTGGGTGTGCCTCCTGGAATGATGTAGTCTGATGCATCAGGCACTGGCGTGTAGAAATACTGGCTGATTCACACCTGATTCATCCTTTACAAAGGTCAGTCTCTTAACATTTTGGGTGGAAAGGCGAGTTCTCTTTGGGGTAACTATGCCCTCCGCCGCACTAAACACCCGCTCTGATGTCACACTACTGACCGAGCAGGAAAGCTTGTACAGGGCAAGCTTGGCCAGTTGCGGCCACAAATCAAGTTTGGCTGCTTAGTCCAAGGGATTTTGGATGTCGGGTGGCAAGGTGCAGTCCAAGTGTGCCACCACCTGCTGGTTCAAGTTATGTCCTGCTGCTGCTGGTGGGTGGTTTCTTCAGTAGATAGGTGAAGAAAAGGGCTTATTAGAGACTCCAGACTTAAGTTGCTGCTGATGGAGCTGGTACTCCTCCTGCCACCCCCCCCCCCCCCCCCATCAGCCATGGCAGTGAAATGTGAGTGGAGAGGGCCCCACCAGTTAGACCTTCATGAGGATGAGCGATGGTGCACATAGGCAACGGCCAACTCACTACATAGGATGTCTCGATAGTAGTTACGTTTATCCTCCTTCTCAGGCAGCAATTTTATACCAATTACACAATTAAAGAGGGTTGAATGATGTATAAAAGAATGTGAACACCCCAAAATATGTACACAATTTCACCTAATAACAGAATGAAGGATTAATGTAATTCCTAAAATCAGTATTATTAGTACGCTTTTTTAGTGCAGCAAGGTGTAATAGAATAGCTCCTATTACCCAGGCTTTACACTCTTCTATTGGTCCCTGCACTCTCCCTATAGTGTGGATAACCTTCCTATTATATCCCTACACTATCAATAATCTGTCCCTGAACTGCTCAAAAGTAATATTTAGTAAATAAAGTGCTTCCGAATCACTGTCCCTAGTGCCTGTAACACCTCTCCCTGCACTAAGTTCACTGGAAAATGGCGGAGGCCGGGCAGAAGGAGGCTTTTTATAGGACTGTGACATCACAGGCGCTGGCTATCTGCTGATTGGCTGTCTGCACGGCATCATGGGTGATCCCTCATTCCCAGGCTTCTTACTTCCTCTTTCTAACATGTGCAGCAGCCATTTTAGAAAAAATCTGATTCATTACCACAAAAAGTGTAGGGAAATTCGAGTTTGTGACGAATCGAATTTTCCTGAAATTCTGATCGAATTCCACTTCGTCAACTTCGATTCACTAAAAAAATTGGAAAACCCTTTTAAGTGACCTGTCTAAAAGATGATAGATAGATAGATAGATAGATAGATAGATAGAGGTTAAGGTATATGGTGCATAATGATTACTGGGATGAAAAATAAAGTGTCTTCCACTCTTACCTCTAATGAATATACAACGCCAACAACACATCGCTGGAGTGTACTTTCATTTCACAGCTGTAACAAAGAAGGAAAAAAAATAATCACACACAATTAGTGTGACTCATTAAAGATCACATTGCAAATAGCAGTGCTAAGCAGATACACAGTGACTTGTGTAGACTGCCATCATTAATAAGATTTCACAAGCATGCTCGAGTAAAAGCTACATAGCTGAGAACAGGACTGTTACATCAGGTTGTTTGATGCCTTTAAAATCTACTGGGGGAAAAGCCGTGAACGTGCAAATATGTATCTTAGAAAGTAACACACAGAAGCATGTAAATATATATCCGGGAATTAACAGAGGTTGATCTGTTGGATTATCTACTTAATTCCATTTTTTGGGAGTTCCAAAAAGGCTTGGTTATTGATTTTTATTAAACAGTTTGCTTCGATTTGGCTTCGGCAGCTTCTATATTATTTCATGGTACATAGCAGCTGCAGAATACCGTTCTGCGATACACCCTTCAGAAAGCTTGTCTGATGGCTCGGACTCCAGCCCCTCTCTATTCTGACCTGAATGATATTTTAAGCTGATAAATGGCCAAATCAAAGTTGAACTTGGAGCACAAAGCTAACTTTTCCTGTCTCATTACGGCTCGGAGTTGTTTGAAGCTGGCACGGATTTCATATAGAAGGTTTTCTGTAGGATTCCCCATGCGGCAATACACAGAGGGGCACATTGCTTAAGACCAACGTTTTAGACGCCGGTCTTAATAAAGCCCCATGGCTGCCAGTGGATCCTCTCCATAACTTCAGCCAGAATCCTGGCTTCAAAAAGTCATAAAATAGGGCTTTGCGTCTTTTGAGGCATATTTGCATTAACATTTTTAGACATTTAGCATTTTAACACCACTTCAATTTTTAAAGTCGGGTAGGAAAGTAAGCATGGTTAGCCTGGTGTGCCAAATGTATTAACTATGACTTTAATTTTTTTTTGCAAAAAGTGTCGCAATCTAACTCCAATAAAAGGAGTGGCATAGAAAGTGGAAGAATTAGACTCAGAGCTGTACCAAATTTAACACGCCGTGCAACATTTGATAAATTTGGTGCAAATTACTGCAACAGAGACTCCTGCAAACGGACTTGTCGCTCATGATAAATCTCCCACTTTTGTGGTATGAGCAAACAGGGATATCCTAGCTGCCTTATCCTCGCCCTGTGTACTAACATTAGTTATCACCTGAATCTGGTTCATTTTCTCAACTTTCATGGCCTGGGGAGGAATTTTTGATAGGTTAACCGTACTTTAAATCTTCAGAGTTTCTGTGCTGCCAGTGTAACACCCCAGAGTTGTGTTACTACACTCCTCTACCCCGCTACTATATTCTAAGAGCCTTTATACTGATGATTTTGCTCATGTCCTCTACAAAAGTGAATATAAATCCATGTTTAGTTTAATTTAATTGTTCATGTAATTTGCCTGGTTACCAGTAGGAGGCAGCAACTCATTGGCAAGTACAGTTTAGTATTTAGTGAATCTAAGCTGGAATGTATTATTCCAGCTTAGCTCCCCCTCTGTGGAGAGGGAGATCTGGTCCCACATCCTGCAGCATTGGTGCAGAAGGAAGTTAGAGTCAGTGTAGCCTCCCCCCTGCTAGGGGAAGGCTGTGTAATAGTGTCCAGGAGACCCCCTGCTTAGGCAAGACGGCAAGGACCTAGTCTCGGCTGAGACTTGGTCATATACCCAGTCTTAGCACCTTCAGATCTGCTGGATGAGGAAAGCAGAAACTACAGACAACCAGGAAGAAAGCATCCCTGAGAATCCATCTGTGAGATAAGTCTAGAGTCCTAGGAGAAGCTATTTCCTCCTAAAGCTGGTCTGTCCTCACACAGCAGAAGGTACCAGATAAGTGCAGAAGCTAACCCTGCCACAGTTACAGAGCTACCAAGCAGACGTTTTATCCTGCAAGCTCCACATTTAAAGCAGAAGTACTCATTCCTTCCAATGATTGCTAAAACCTGCTGGAACCAAGAGACCAAAGCTGTATACTGTTTGGATGCAAGTTATTTCAAGTAAAGCAACGTTTGAACTTCATCTAAAAGGTCTGGACATAATTTCTTATGCAAAATTCCTCCATTACTCCTACTATCACTACACTCAAATGTATTGCAAGTGAGCCCGGAGTCCAGCCGTACCCAGGTAGGAGACACCGTGACACAACTACCACCAAGCTATAGAGACATTATAGGCCATTACACCACTCTGGCATTCCATATCTAGGACGTGAGTTATAACACCTTGGAAGGGCCCTGGGATAATACCCTGCGCACGCTGCAATTGGCGTCACGACAAATACAGGATATAATTATCCACCTGACCCGGCAACTGCAACAAAAGTGGCATCAGTGAACCCGTTCCTGGTCGCTGCACCAGCCATAGCATAAGCTCTGTGCACTTCTTCACAGATTCTTGTATAACAGTCTAGTCTAATATTTCATACTTAGACCTCATGCACACGACCGTTGTTTTATTCCGTGTCCGTTGTGCCTTTTTTCGCGATTTTCTGCTGTTGAAAACTCTGCTAATGCACCTTTTGTCACCCGCGTCCGCATCCGTGATCCGTGGTTCCAGTCCGTCAAAAAAATATAACCTGTCCTATTATTTTCGCGGAAAATGGTTTGCGGACCCATTTAAGTCAATGGGACCGCTAAAAAACACGGAGGCACACAAGATTATCGCCGCGTCCGTTTTTTTCCTATCATTTGCATGGCAAACCTGTCTTAGATTTTTACTTTACTTCATGTCTGGTGATCCTCCAAAAATAAAAGGGAGACACACGAAAACAGAAACGGATCACGGAACAACGGAACCCCATTTTGCGGAACGGAACACAACAACGGTCGTGTGCATGAGGCCTAAGGAAGTTAAAAAAAACTTGGTTTTGCTTCATTTTTTTTTAACAATAACTTTGCAGAGAATTTTAACTTTTACCATAAAAGAAAAAAAGACAAAGTTAAAATTCTATTTTTCTCCCACAAATTTTACTATTATAAAGCAAACCAAGATTATTTTACAGGTTTCAGTGAGATTTGAACCCCAGACCCTCTGTAGAGTGAACACAGGCCTTTCTACTCCTCTATATGAAAGCTCTGTTGTAAAGATGGCATTTTTAATGCCTTATAGTTTTACTGTATTTTGTATCACTGTAATCATAATAATCCATACAATATAGTGAATATATTATTTATGGTGATAAAAGAACTGGGCGCTCTCAGGATATAGGAACCATACAGATATTAATATATAAAAGACAATAAAGATAATAAAAAGAGAGGGAATATGGCCCTCCTGTTGGTAATCTATATACTCAAACAACACTTCATCACTAAAAATAGCAAATTACTAAAAACTCGCATGGCATATAATAAAACGGCATAAGACTGGTAAAATCGATCGCTAAATCACATAATATTTGCAAAGTTGTCACATAAATAACGAATACACTGAATGTTCACTGGGAAAACTACAGCTCTCACTGTTCAGAGTTATTCCCAAAATTGCTAATTAAGTTCTGAAGCTCCAAGGTGACAATAACTGTAGGCACCGTGGAGTGATAGTCCCACATCAAATAGGTATAGCGGTGTCCCGCTCTATATTCAACCAGTGGCGTCCCACTGGACTAATGGCATTCAGGTCTTATTGGTTCTCCTGTCAGCAAATAATCAATGAAAAATGCAAAGGTAGTCTTACCGGAAAAAAAACTCACTCCTCACCCCTTCCCTGCACACTGTCGCTCAGCTGGGTCGTTTTTTGTATTACCTCCAGACACTTTGAGTGGTCAGGTTGCTAAAATCCCATGTAGGCAAGTGTTAGGCACGTCTTTGCTGTAGGCTGTCACGGATTCCTTCTACTTTAGCCTTCTCGTGGTGTTGAGCAGTGTGGTGTGAGGTTCCGGCACTATCCAATGATCGTCACTCTTTAGAAATTCGGGGTCCTGTCATAGCTAGACGCGTTTCGGGGCTTAAGGTCGCCCCTTCCGGTAAGACTACCTTTGCATTTTCATCGAATATTTGCTGATAGGAGAACCAATAAGACCTGAATGCCATTAGTCCAGTGGGACGCCACTGGTTGAATATAGAGCGGGACGCCGCTGTACCTATTTGATGTGGGACTATCACTCCACGGTGCCTACAGTTATTGTCACCTTGGAGCTTCAGAACTTCATTAGCAATTTTGGGAATAACGCTGAACAGTGAGAGCTGTAGTTTTCCCAGTGAACATTCAGTGTATTCGTTATTTATGCGACAACTTTGCGAATATTATGTGATTTAGCGATCGATTTTACCAGTCTTATGCCATTTTATTATATGCCATGCGAGTTTTTAGTACTTTGCTATTTTTAGTGATGAAGTGTTGTTTGAGTATATAGATTACCAACAGGAGGGCCATATTCCCTCTATTTTTATTATCTTTATTGTCTTATATATTAATAAATATCTGTATGGTTCCTATATCCTGAGAGTGCCCAGTTCTTTTATCATATTTGAGTGGACTGGGTGAGTCCACTTTACTGAGTGCACCTTGGTTTGGTCTCTGTGAGTTCCTGTGCGCCACATTCACTATATTATTTATGGCGATTGGTAAACAGTGAATACAAATGATTGAGGAGGCAACACAGTTTGCCTGTACGGAGCCCTGAAATTTCTGATTGCAGCCCTGGATTCAAGACTGCTTGAAACCCTGCTGAATAAACCCACCCTAAGACAGCATCATTGCTGACATCAGATGTAGATGTGATGTCATCCAGATAGGGAACCAAAAGAGTGGAAAATGTCACGTGACCACAACAGAGTGCAGGGCATGATATTAAACAATATAAAACAATAAACAAAGTAAGTGACAGTATGTGTCAATTGATGTCAATTGATGCTGAAAATTGCAAAACCGGAATACCCTTTTAAACTGCAGACTGGTTATAATGTCCATGCTACCTCATCCACCTCCAAAAGTACCTACAATGCACATGTGGATATCAGAACGGGGGCATAGATAAATGGAAGAAGGTGGACAGGTCCGAAAAATCTAATTTTTTTTCCACATCTTATGGTTGGCTGGGTGCATTGCATACCAGGAGATGATCAGGATGCACTATGGTAAAAAGACAAACTGGCAGAGGCACTAGGTAATGTTCTGCTGTTAAACCCTGGGTCCTAAAAGGAGGATAGGACAGCAGGATACTGCCCGGCCACACTACAAGGATTGTTCAGGAATGGATTGAAGAACATGACAAAGGGTCCAGGTGGGGAACTTGGCTCCAAATTTCCCTAATCTCAATCAGATTGAGCATCTGTGGGGTATGCCGGAAAGTCTGAGGTTTATTTTTTTTCAGAAACTGGATAACCCCTTCAAGTCCTGTAATTTGCAAGGAGGGTCATCTATGGAGCAAGCATCCACAAGCATTTGCTGCAGCTTTTCTTTAATTTTTGTTTTAGAAACTGGAAACCACTTGTGGAGTCCATGTCTCAACGGTTCAGAGCTGGTTTGGCGACACCAGGGAGACCTCTGCAACATTAGGCAGGTGGTTTTAATGTTACATCTGATCGGTGCATATGAAAACAGCAAGCGTGTGTAAATTGTTGGTTGTCTTTTTTTTTCATATTTTCCTCATGGCAAATAGTTTCTTATTCTGAGGTGTGATTTAATATAATAAAAAAGTAATTTTCTATCCTAGAGACTGGCTGAAGGTCAGACCCATTGCATATTTATGGAGGGGTCCTGGAGTTACACACATGCGACACGTCACAAGCAATTTGTGCCAATTTTGTGCCAAACAATAAAATGACACTTTATAAATGTACCGTATTGGGACACCACTAGAAAACAATGCAAAATAAAATATCATAAAATTCAGTGGTTTAAATTTATGACAACATGCACAATTACAAAAATGTATTTACCAAGGTGGCAAAAAAAATTTAAACAATGTTTCGCCCTCTGCATGCCGATATCACATTATCCCAGCCAAATCCAACAGCGGCAAACCGTCATGTGTCGGAAAAATAAAGGCAGTGCGGTGAGCGTTACGTTTCTATTGATATTTACTTCTGTTTTTTTTTTGCTTTTTTAAAGATGTGATGTAAAATGAACTGGCATTCTTCAGCATCACCCTTGGCTTTATGTCAGCTATTGGTTTGTCTCAGTCAATCAATGCCACATCTGCCGCACGGAGCTGCCATTCACCAGTAGGGGGCACTGCAATGATTTTATCTTAGGGCACAAAAAGGAAACTAGTTGATTAAAACAGTTTATTAGCTGGAGAAAAAAAAGGCTAAGTAAATTAGCCAAAAGTAGATGCGATACACGATTAACCAAGTTTTAATGTATTTATGAGACAGGACTTCCTTTGATACTTCAGGGGTGTTTCTTTAGGTTTCATCAATTTTTTAGCATGAAAAGATAAAAATAAAAAAATGTAAAGGAGGGTATAATAGATGTTATGAGGAATTGGCGCTGTCACGCGATGAGATGCCTTAGAAATGCTGCACGTTCTCATGGATTTGATTCATCTGTCCTTTGTAAAATGATCACAAGCTGAGAACGAGTTGATTAATTGATGCCGAAAGGGGGGCATAAAAAAAAGACAGTAACAAAAAATTGCTACAAGGTTATGGTGACAATATAGAGTTACATCTACACCTCGCTTTTTTTCCAATTCTCACCTGAATTTTTATCAGCAGGAGGAGGGGTGCACGAGATTATAGTGTAAAAAGAGGACAATTAATCACCTTATCTAACGGATTCGTAAGAAATCAACAACTAAAAATAGATAGATAGATAGATAGATAGATAGATAGAGAGAGAGATAGAGCGCGCGAGAGAGAAAGGGTAACAAATGTTTTGAACTTTTGATTTTCAGGCTCCCATAATTTTATAGACAGACAATCATCTTGGCTATCTCATACATAAATTGGACTTGTAACTATTTAGCATATGACTAGTTGTGCAGATTCTTCTCATGTAACTGCATTTGTTAGTGTTTTGCTCCTGGTGGTGGAATAATCTTTTTCTTCTTGGATACAACAAATTAAAACCTCTTCTAATTTCCCTAATAGCTCAGTGTGTTATTAGGTTGATTCCCAAGCGAAAGGTCACTGGTTCGAATCCAGGAGCCGCCATGAAGAAGAATTCCTTAGAAAATAGAAAGCATCATCCAGCTCATCGATAGCGGTATCTCGGCCAAGAAAATTGTGAGCACCATGACAGCTGGAAGAATACAAAATGAAGTCCGTCCATCCATTCCAAAGCCAAGAGGTGGACATCCATGAAAAATATCAGAGTCAACAAGTTGGCTCATGACGAGGTCTATCAGTTCTGGCGCAAAAAACACGGCAGTGGAGGCGGCTCGCATGCTTCGTCATAGTGAGATCACAGGCGTCCATGCAAGCACCGTGCGAAGGGCATTACACAAGTCTAGAATGGTAGCCTGAAAAAAGGTGAAGAAGCCTCGACTTCAATATCATCATAAGAAGCGTCAGTTTGCAAAAAACGTATGAACATTGGACAGTAAAAGATTGAAAAACGGTGATGAGAAGAAAGCCGATAGACTGGGCTCTGATGGGTGCAAGTAGATCTGGAAGTGAAAAGGAGACTAACGGAACGAGAATTGAAGGAACTGTCGGGTTCGGTGGAGGAAGCCTGATGATATGGGCTTGTTTCACAGGCAAAGGCGTTGGATACTTGACCAGGATTTATAGTGGTCTTAATGCGGAGTTATATGTGAGTGTCCTACAAGAAGAGTTACTTCATACTCAAATGCTATGGGCATGAAAAGGACGACATGCTGTAGTGTTCCAGCAGGAAGACGACCCAAAGCATACATTGAGATTGACGAAGCAATGGTTCAGTGACAATGAAGGAGAGTTGCTGGATTGGCCCCCACAGTTCCCAGACCTCAACCCAATTGAACACTTGTGGGTAGAGTTGAAGAAAAAGCTGTATTCATACCCAAGTGAGTCGACCAGTATTCACCAACATTGGGAACATGTAGAAGAGACCTGGGGACAGAATTCAGTCGAGACTTGAATCGGGAGCATGACCAGAAGGATTCAGGCAGTGTTGAAAGCCAAAAGTTGCATTTACAAAATAATAAAAATCCGAATTTTAGCAGCAAAACACTAACAATGCAGTTACATGACAAGAATCTGCAGAACTAATCATATGCTAAATAGCTGCAAGTCCAATTTATGTATGAGATAGCCAAAATGTTTGGCTATAAATTGATGGCAGCTGTAGTGGATGGTGACATGCTACCAGATGTGTGTCTAATACAACAGTTCAGCGAACCCTACTGTATATGGGGCTCCGAAGCAGACGGATCGCCACTGCACCTCTGCTAACTTAGTTGCTTCGGGAGAAAATACTTAAAGTTTTGCTGCAGTATCGGAATTGGACCTCCACTGAATGTCTTCTCTAAAGAGTTCCATTTTCTGCTTCATGGAACGGACGGACGTTGGCATGTCAGGCGAGAAAAACATCAGAGAAAAAACACCCTGCAGCCATCGCTGGAAGAACACAAGCTGGTGGGGGCAGCGTTATGGTCTGGGGAATGTTTTCATGTCATTCTCTGGGCCACTTATCCATGTGGGAGACACACCACTGATTTGGGTATGAATCAATCCTTGCAGATCACGTACAGCCATATACAGCAGACCGGACCGCAGGGGCAAACCTTGAGGCAACAGTGGGCCGATGGGGGTAGTAGTTCATTTACTCACGGTTAGCAGAGCCTCCTTGGGCCGGCGTGCAGTGATGGGGAAGACAGTACTAAATCCTCCGGGGCACTCTCTATGGCAGGGAACACCAGCCAGATGGAAGTTTGGGTGCCCTTGATGGTATGGGTGTTTAAGGTGCTTTGGTGGCTGGGCCCCTGTGTTTGTGAAACCAGCACCGTAAGGTGCAAATGTTGAAAGTAGTAGAAAGGATGAGGAGTCAGTTGTAATAAAACACAGTTGAACTTTTACTCAATCAATGGTCTCAGGACAGTTGTTACAGTTCATTTATATATCTAAGGTAATAATCCAGATGTTTCTTTAGCTGGAATACCTTAATACAGGTCTGGCAATTGTCAGTTGAGGAGTTTTCTACTGCTTTGGCTTTAACAGGCAGAATGACAATTCCTGCTTAAGTAGTTTTGCACTAAGTCCACTTTTTATCACTCAGGTACTGAATATAATGTTTTCCTATTTATCTTCAGCAATCCAATAAGGGTGTTCTTCCTCGTGGCAGGCAAACTCTCTACTACATTATTTGATTCATGATGCTCTCCTGAAGTATTCAGGTTCTCTATGCTCCCAGAAGGCTTTTAGTGAAAAAGGATAATTCTGCGCACTTATTATCCAGTTGTGTCCAGGTACCTTTAAGTTCCTCCCGGTCACTGGTGCTGGTCAAGTCCCTTGGCTAGACTTAGCTCTAATCTTCACTAGACTTGCTTTATATTCAGAAGGAGACTTACTGTCTTGTGCTGGGCTGCAGTAAACTCTTGGTTGGTCCTCTCCAGGCTTGATCAGACCCAGATGAAAGAAAGGCAGCTACATTCTGGAACTTGCCTGTTCTCCTCCTCTATTAACTTCCTTCTCCTCTCTCAACACAACTACTTCAACTTCCTCCTACTCTCTCCAAGTCAACAAACCCTAAGCTATATATTGTATGTGGCGCCAGCACCTTCTAAGGGTGAATTGATGTAATGACAATGCCAGCCTGATATTAGAAAATGCAATACATTAAATACAAATAATTATACAGAAATTTAAGGGGACCACTTGTACACACATAAGTGGGATGCTGCACATACATGCTGATTGTCTTCCCTGGGGTGGATGGGATCTTGCAGAAGACAATACCAAATGTCACACGGCTAGAATAGTCAGACATTGTTTGGAAGAGCATGACCAAGACTTCCAAGTACTACCCTGGCCCCTAATTCCTCAGACTGAACCCAATTGAGTATCTGTGGGACCACCTCGATAGTAATGTTTGCGCTATGGATCCCTCCCATACCTCCTTCAGCAGCTGTATAAATTAAAGCAGTGTTTTAGTGGAAATTATATATCACCTAAAGACTGGGAACCCCGACAACCGCTAGAATAAGGATCCCACTCCACCTTCAAGACCAAAGCAAATTACTGCCGTTCTATGTAACTATGGGAGCTGCGAAAACAGCTTAGCGAGAATGAGGCGGCAGGGCATATGCACGACCACCACTTTCCTTAACAACAAAATCTCTCTATTTCTATAAGAAAGTTTCAGAAGTTTTTAGGAATATTTAACAAAAAATTTAGATACCCCTAAAGGTATTTCAATATTTTCTATTAGAACTCATAAAATTTGATTATAAATATTTTTTTTTTTTTAGGGTTTTTCTATTTTACATAGTAACATAGTACATAAGGCCGAAAAAAGACATCTGTCCATCCAGTTCAGCCTGTTAACCTGCAAGTTGATCCAGAGGAAGGCAAAAAAAACACTGAGGTAGAAGCCAATTTTCCCCACTTAAGGGGAATAAAAAATTCCTTCCCGACTACAATCAGGCAATCAGAATAACTCCCTGGATCCCCGACCCCTCTCTAGTAGCTATAGCCTGTAATATTATTACACTCCAGAAATACATCCAGGCCCCTCCTGAACTCTTTTAGTGAACTCACCATCACCACCTCCTCAGGCAGAGAGCTCCATAGTCTCACTGCTCTTACCGTAAAGAATCCTCTTCTATGTTTGTGTACAAACCTTCTTTCCTCCAGACGCAGAGGATGTCCCCTCGTCACAGTCACAGTCCTGAGGATAAATAGATGATGGGAGAGATCTTTGTACTGACCCCTGATATATTTATACATAGTTATTAGATCTCCCCTCAGTCGTCTTTTTTCTAAAGTGAATAACCCTAATTTTGATAATCTTTCAGGGTACTGTAGTTGCCCCATTCCAGTTATTACTTTAGTTGCCCTCCTCTGGACCCTCTCCAGCTCTGCTATGTCTGCCTTGTTCACAGGAGCCCAGAACTGTACACAGTACTCCACGTGTGACCTGACTAGTGATGTGTTAAGTGGTAGGACTATGTTCTTATCACGGGCATCTATGCCCCTTTTGATGCAACACATTATCTTATTGGCCTTGGCAGCAGCTGCCTGACACTGGTTTTTGCACCTTAGTTTGCTGTTTATTAAAATTCCTAGATCCTTTTCCATGTCAGTGTTACCCAGTGTTTTACCATTTAGTATGTACAGGTGACTTGCATTGTTCCTTCCCATGTGCATAACTTTACATTTGTCAGTGTTAAACCTCATCTGCCACTTCTCTGCCCAAGCCTCCACTCTATCCAGATCCCTCTGTAGTAGTATACTGTCCTCTGTAGTGTATGTACAGTATACTGTCCTGTGTAGTGTATATATACACGCCGCTGTCAAGTCTAGAACTTACCTCCTCATAGAAACTGATTAAATTAGTTTGGCATGACCGATCCCTCATGAAGCCATGCTGATATGGCGTTATTTGCTTATTTCCATTGAGATGCTCTAAGATAGCATCTCTTAGAAAACCTTCAAACAGTTTACCCACAACAGATGTTAAACTTACCGGCCTATAGTTTCCAGGCTCTGTTTTTTTACCCTTTTTGAATATTGACACATTTGCTATGCGACAATCGTGTAGGACATTCCCTGTCAGTATAGAGTCCTTAAATAACAGAAATAAGGGTCTGGCTATGACATTAGTTAATGCCCTTAGGATACGGGGATGTATGCCATCCCCCCCCTGGCGATTTTAAAATGTAAGAAGGTACAACAAATCATTGTGGATGATAGGTACGTGTCACCGAGGTTCCTGGCCTCGTTAGAGTAAGAGCCGGTTTTTATGTGTCAGCAGCAGTTGCTGTTTGACACCTTCGTATTTAGCATGGCTGTAATAGCTGATCCGGGACGGCTCTTACTGGGAGTAGTCAAAGTGCTGGGTGGGTGACTATTCCCCACGTTCCAGGCTAGGTTTTGCCAGGCATAAAAACAGCCAGCACTGCCAGATGGAGAGGATTACCTCCGTCTGACAGTGGAGCTCAGGAGGTCTGTGTAATGGGATCTGAGGCCTGTGCTGGGCTGGAGAGCGGAGACCCATGTGTCAGGGAAACAGGCTGCCTAAAGCCTGTTTTTGAACTTTCTAGAAAAAGGGGGTTAGTCAGCACATCCCAATGCGTAGGTGCACGTCGCTATGGCTGAAAACATATAGAACAAGCCTGTATTTGAACTTTCTGAGGCAGAACTGCCACTAAGGTGACTTTTGTTTTATTAACTTGCCATTGGGTGTGAAGTAACACCAACACTGCAAAAGTGACATTTTGTTTTTGGCATCATGTGTGAATAAACACTGAAGTTTGAAATACGAAACTTGTATTTTGTCTCTGTACTGCGCCCGCTTATCCTAACTACCAGAGCGAATTCCCACAACACTAAGCACCTTCTGATTAGCAGAAAGATAACAGAAACACAACAGTCGTGGTCATTATTATTGGATATATAAAATAATTGCACCAGTTATGGCCAACTTAACAGACATGTCAGATAATGAATTTAGCTCCTATCTAAATGGTCTCCAGATCATAAACCAAAGATAAAAAGGCAAATTTCTCCCTGTGTTACTTTCCTTCTGCGTTGTCAGGATGATAAAAGAAACCTAAAGTATGGCACCATCTAGTGGTCAGGTGAGGAAGTGAAAATCAAACTAACTCATCGGTCATCAAGATATAGGAGTATATTGTTATCCAACACTTTACAGCTCAGTACAAGAGTCAAGAATCCCCCTCTGGTCCACTGTATATGGAGACTGACCCTTTATTAAACACTGGAACAATATTATAAATATATATCGGATCACTGTCTGCTCTTATAGGGTAACAAATGCAATAACAAAGCTACATTAGGGAATGTAGTGTTCATTGACCTCCTAGTATATAGAGGTCTCCTCAAAACTGAAGCCTAACCCTACCATAAAACTACATATACCAGCATGACCGATCCGCTGGAGAACCACAAGTTGCAATCCAATACTCTGGAGCAGGGGTCCTTTTTGTAAAGTCCCACTTACTTGATTATACTGTCAGGTGACGGTTCGGTTACACCGATATCAAAGATGCATCAATATACTACATTTGCACAACAACACGGCTCATGTGTAAAAAGAGTAACTTTTACTTCACCATATACCAAGGGCCATAACCTTTAAATTTATCCATTGATGTCGTTTTGTGAGAGCATGTTTTTTGTTTTTTGCAGGATGAGGTGTAGTTTTCCTTTGTGCCATATTGCAGTACATGGGACTTTTTGTTTGGGGAATCTGGAAAATAATACAATTCTTGGGGCCAAATAACACACTGACATAGAGAATGGTGCACTTTCATTTTTGATAGCTGCGGTGCCTAAAGTGCTTATCTACGCAGCCGTGGTTTGATTTTCTGTCCCCAACATTTTAAAGGGGCTTCTCTGTTATTAAAGGAGTTATCCCATGATTAACCTCTTCTGTTCCGGAGGTTTTTCATTTTTGCATTTTCGTTTTGAGCTCCCTGCCTTCCCAGAGCCATAACTTTTTTTATTTTTCAGTTCACGTAGCCATATGGGGTAGAAAGTTGTACTTTCCTACACCACAATTTAATATTGCAGCTGTACCTCGGAGCTCCTGCCCGTGGCTCACTTCCTCCTGACCACTTTGTGGAAAACTGACAAGGGAGTCAGTAAAATACAAAAAAAAAAGTGGCAAATTTTGTTGCAATCTGGAACCTGCACCAAAATGTAGAACTTTTCCAGACCAAAAATCTGGCATAGGATCATGATAAATCTCCTCCTAAATTATCATTGTCTGCGATTTTTTTCAACGGTTAAGTTTTTTCCACGCGGGGGCAATCAGTTTTGGGCTTCTGTCACCAGTTTCATAGCATTAGAACAGGCTGACCTTAGACCTGTGCGCTGGTCAGCAGAATTGATCTGTATTGGTCCCATCCTGACACGGGGCCGCATTTTGGTGAAAAAAAATATGTTTTAATATATGCAAAGGAGCCTATAAATCAAAGTGCAGGGAGAGCGGCAGCCCTCAAAGCCCATATAAAACCAATAATAATTTCAGCTTCTGCCCATTGTCTCCAGAGTACACCCTGCAAAGGTAGCTTCGTGAGGATTCATTCACACACATTTTTTTTCAGTGTTTTTAAATGTTTTAAGAAAAAAAAAATATATATATACGAAATAAAATGAATTTTTTTTTTTATCATTTTTTTGCAAGACTGTTTGGTGTCCTCTAACTTATCTACATTTGTTTTTCAGGTCCTGTAGAGAAGCCTAAGGGCAAAATGCCAGAAGAAATGCTACACCCAGAGCAAGGCACATTCTGAAAAAAAAAAAAAAAACTTGACCTAAAAAACACACAAAAGACTCAAGTCACAATGCAGTGTATTTCATATTTCAAGTTTAAAAGGGTTTTCCGAGACTTTAATACTGATGAGCTATCCTCTGCATAGGTCATCAGTATCTGATCAGTGGGGGCCCGACACTGATCAGCTGTTTGAGAAGACACCGGCGCTCCTGTGAACGCCAGAGCCTTCTCCATGGTCACCAATCACAGCACCGTACATTGGATGGCGGCGGTGCTTGGTATCGCACTGTGCTTGGAGCTGCACCATGTGTTCAAAGAACTTGACGTCACTTGGCTAGGAAAAGCTGGAGAAGACCGTAGCGCTCCTGCAATCCCCGCTGCCTTCTCCAACAGCTGTGGATACGGTATAACTCTCACTAACCAGAAAACCTCTTTACATTTCTGCACTTTCTATGCTCAGGAGTCCAATGGGCGTTCCTGTATCAGTGACTTGCAGCTATTTCTGCCTGCACCGTGATGCAGTGAAGGCTGTCAATCACAAGCTTGTAGAACACTGAATATCAGCAAGAATATTTGGATAATACGCCCGACATGCACTTGTGTGAATCTAGCCTTAAAGGAGTCACACAATGCTTTAAGTGCGCGGATGAAAACATCCGGTGTCAGGGGGAAGCAGCCAATGGCAGGCAGAGACGAGGACGAGCCTCCCTAGCATCACCGCCTGCCATTCGCTGCTCCCCTCCGACACCGGATGTTTTCATCCGCGCATAAGGAGAAGCTGCAGCGGCGGCATGGGGAGCGAGGTAAATAAATTCAGTGTGAGGGGCCCGGCATATGGGGGACATTTTTTCAGTCTCGGATAAACCCTTTAAAAGGCGTTGACCCACCTTGGACATTGGGGGGGGGGGGGGGGGTCTGATATGTGTGGGTCCCACCTCTGGCACCTATCCTTAGAATGAAGCCTGCAAAGTGAAGCAGGGTGCACCACGCATGTGTAGCCGCCCTCCATTCATTCCTATGGGAGCGCACCTCTCGGCTATTTTTGGAAGTCGCATTGAAATGAATGGGAAGTGAGCCGTGAAGTGTGGTGGCCACTCCGTTCACTTCTATGGGGCTTACAAAACTAGCCAAGCCGGCGTTTGGCTATTTTCGTCAGTCCCAAAGAAATGAATGGAGGGTGGCCGCGCATGCATAGTGCGCCCTACAGCACTTTGTGGATTCTGTTCCAAGGATAGAGGAGGATGGGACCTGCACGTATCAGACACTGGGAGGGATATTCTAGCAATATGCCCCCAATGAGCAAGATGGGACAACCCCTTTAAAGGCAGGACTCACAAAAGTGCATGCCGGGACGTATTATCCAAATGTATTGCTCAGATGTCCTAGCGATATGCCAAGATGGGACAACCCCTTTAAGGAATATATGAATATTTCTGCAGGCCGGACATAGGTGTAATGGGGGCTGTAACAACCAGGCCTGACATCTCCATAGATCAGGCATCCTCAAACTGCGGCCCTCCAGCTGTTGCAAAACTACAACTCCCAGCATGCCCCAACAGCCTACAGGTATCAGCCTACAGCAGGGCATTGTGGGAGTTGTAGTTTTACAACAGCTGGAGGGCCGCAGTTGGAGGATGCCTGCCATAGATCATAGAGGTTGACCTTATTTTTGTCTATTCAGCTCGCTAGCATCTTGTTCATGTGGAATGCTGGGCAGCTTAGCTCCGGGGTATCAAAATGCCCATTTGCCAGAAAGGTTTATCTAATTGAATAGAGGGATCTCCGTGAGTGACGTTTCCTTCTATGTCCTCATTGGGACGGTAGTGTAAACATGGCTGCAATATTTTTGCAGCAACATCTGGTGTCAATAGACGCAGCCGAATCTAAGCTTAGCATCTCAATCACACAGAATGTATTGTCAGGTCAAATGAATGGATGCATACGGAGAATTGCCCCGAGGACTTCTCTGCTGCAAGACAGATGACCTATACATCACCACTCACCTACTGCCTTTACATGGCCTCACAAATATTCTCTCCGGATTGGCCGGGAAAAGGGAATTATCTCAAAATTACCCAAATATTATCCCCAAAATAGATGCTGCTGTGACATTACCTTAGAGAGATCCAAAGTGCAAATGTTACCCGCCAAGTGTGGAGAACAGCCATGTAGTGCGTTAAAGCAATACGCCATTCATGGGGTACCAGCAAACATACTGTATAATGAGGTTCCGTGAACCTCATACCTCAATGATTTTTGTTACTCCTGGCTTATGTCAGCTATTTTGGAGCACTGTTATGAGACTTGCGGCAATAGTGATCGAGTTGCTCCATGTCACAAATTCATTGCTAAGCGATATCTGCCATCATTTCTATAGGGCGATAATTTTACAAAAAAAATTGCCCAACAATGACTTGAAGGGGTTAACCCAATGAATCATTTTGATACCAAAAGTCTGAAATGTTGTGTTAAAGTAATTAGTATTATTTCTAGCATAAATACCCTTTTCATCACTTTTGTGTCCCCCATGGTGCTGTTGGGTGTGGTCACTGGAAGAATCAGTCTTCTTACCCCTCTGGCAGCTGACAATATAGGGGCACATTTCATAAGATTGGCGTTTTAGATGCCGGTCTTAATAAAGCCCTGCACTGGCGGTGGAACCGCCGAAGTTCAGCAGATCCACCACCGCCGCTTCCTAGCGGTCTTTCATTTAGACCAGGGGTGGGGAACCTTTTTTTGTAACATCGTTCAGGGGGGTCATACAAAATTCTCAACTTAAAAATTTGACTGCTGTATTGGGTCAAACATATAAGTGACTTAGGGGTAAGTTACAGAAATTGCGCTTCAATTAAAAAAACTAGCACAAAATGGCTCCTGCACTATATATATTACATATAGTACAGGTCCCATTTTGACCACATTTAGCAGTCTAATTTTTATGTTAAGAATGTTATATGTTTAGTTCTTTATTTGTATTAATGGCAGCCAAGCTAAACCCAGAGGGGTTCACCCAGCTTTCACTCTCGGTCTATGTCCCTGCCTTTGTCCCTTTCTCAGCATCAGATCTGCCCCCACCTTCTTCAGCCTCAAATCAGCCTCCTATCAGACCCCCCCAGCCTTAGACCAGACTCCTATTAGACCCCCCCGCCTCAGATCAGACCCTCCCCAGCCTCAGATCAGACCCTCCCCAGCCTCAGATCAGACCCTCCCCAGCCTCAGATCAGACCCTCCCCAGCCTCAGATCAGACCCTCCCCAGCCTCAGATCAGACCCTCCCCAGCCTCAGATCAGACCCTCCCCAGCCTCAGATCAGACCCCCATCAGACCCCACAGCCTCAGATCAGACCCCCATCAGGCTCCCCAGCCTCATATAAGACCTCCAGCCTCATCAGACACCCCAGCCTCAGATCAGACCCCTTTCAGACCATCCCCACCCTCCATTAGTCTCAGATCAGCCCCAATAAGCTTACCTCTCCAGCTCCGGACGGCGCTGCCACTTGGCAGATTCATTTACCCTCCCCGGTCTTCTTCCCGCTGCACTGTACTGAGACCTGACAGCGCACAGTGTCAGGTCATAGTGCACACCTAGGTGCACTATGTCCTGACACTGTACATGTAAGGACACAGCGTGGGGCCGGAAGAAGACCAGGGAAGGGGAGGATAGCCATTGCAGTGTTGTTCTCATCTTTCTGTGGCTCCTGCATGCTAATGACTGTTTCCATAATGGAAGCGGTCAATAGCATTTTCACAATATGTTCTGGCAGAGGGCCACATGAAATGGTCCCATGGGCCGGAGGTTCCCCACCCCTGATTTAGACAATTTTCTAGGCCTAAAACAGGAATAGAAAATAGTAAATAAGATGGGCTGCCGGCCCGTCCCCTTCCACACTATGCCCACTTATTTTTTTTTTTAGACCTGGCACAAGCGGGAAAAATAATAATAATAATAATAATAATAATTGCAGATTGCAGCACAAGCTAGACTCAGCTCTAATATTCGTACATAGACTCACTTGTCTGTGCTGGGCTGCTGTGACTACTTGGTCTGTCCTCTCCAGGCATGATCAGGGCCTAGAGGAAAGAAAGGCAGCTACATCTTGGACTGAGCCTGCTCTGCTCCTCCATACACTTTCTTCCTTCCTCCCTCAACTTGAACTTACATTAACTTTATTAGCAAACCCCTGGCTATATATAATATGTGGTGCCAGCACCACCTACGGCTGAATAGATGCAATGACAATGCCAGCCTGATATTAGGAAATACAATACATTAAATATGACTGTTATCAGCAAAGGTTTAAAATGCCCACATATAGCACACAGTGGGACACTGCATCTGCAGAGACATGGCTGTGGGGAGGGTGACTGAGCATGTGTGTCAAACAATGGGGGCCAATGGTGCTCCAGCCCTTTACGGCTGTGGAGGATGCAGTGAACTCCAGCAGCCTCTGACGGAACAGCCTGCTGTTAGCGCTAATTTGAAACTAGCCTAAGCAAGTCATGGACAGAATGAAGGGAGTACGACAACAGGTTCAGACTATACAGGGTTTGTCTGATTGCAGTCTGTTACCACAGGGAAACATACAGTCAGATCCATAAATATTAGGATATTGACATAATTCTAACATTTTTGGCTCTATACACCACCACAATGGATTTGAAATGAAACGAACAAGACCTGCTTTAGCT
Source organism: Bufo gargarizans (assembly GCF_014858855.1). Taxonomy (NCBI): domain Eukaryota; kingdom Metazoa; phylum Chordata; class Amphibia; order Anura; family Bufonidae; genus Bufo; species Bufo gargarizans. The sequence continues at coordinate 119,496,378 of NC_058089.1, forward strand.
GCAGACTGTCAGCTTTAGTTTGAGGGGATTTACATCCAAATCAGGTGATCTGTGTAGGAATTACAACAGTTTGCATCTGTGCCTCCCACTTGTTAAGGGACCAAAAGTAATGGGACAGAATAATAATCATAAATCAAACTTTCACTCTTTAATACTTGGTTGCAAATACTTTGCAGTCAATTACAGCCTGAAGTCTGGAACGCATAGACATCACCAGACGCTGGGTTTCATCCCTGGTGATGCTCTGCCAGGCCTCTACTGCAACTGTCTTCAGTTCATGCTTGTTCTTGGGGCATTTTCCCTTCAGTTTTGTCTTCAGCAAGTGAAATGCAGCTCAATCAGATTCAGGTCCGGGGATTGACTCGGCCATTGCAGAACATTCCACTTCTTTCCCTTATAAAACTCTTTGGTTGCTTTTGCAGTATGCTTTGGGTCACTGTCCATCTGCACTGTGAAGCGCCGTCCAATGAGTTCTGAAACATTCGGCTGAATATGAGCAGATAATATTGCCCGAAACACTTCAGAATTCATCCTGCTGCTTTTGTCAGCAGTCACATCATCAATAAATACAAAAGAACCAGTTCCATTGGCAGCCATACATGCCCACGCCATGACACTACCACCACCAGGCTTCACTGATGAGGTGGTAGGCTTAGGGTCATGAGCAGTTCCTTTCCGTCTCCATACTCTTCTCTTCCCATCACTCTGGTACAAGTTGATCTTGGTCTCATCTGTCCATAGGATGTTGTTCCAGAACTGTGAAGGCTTTTGTAGATGTCGTTTGGCAAACTCTAATCTGGTCTTCCATCTTGTGGTGAACCCTCTGTATTCACTCTGGTGAAGTCTTCTCTTGATTGTTGACTTTGACACACATACACCTACCTCCTGGAGAGTGTTCTTCATCTGGCCAGCTGTTGTGAAGGGTGTTTTCTTCACAAGGGAAAGAATTCTTCGGTCATCCCCCACAGTTTTCCGTGGTCTTCCGGGTCTTTTGCTGTTGCTGAGCTCACCGGTGCGTTCCTTCTTTTTAAGAATGTTCCAAACATTTGTTTTGGCCACACCTAATGTTTTTGCCATCTCTCTGATGGGTTTGTTGTGTTTTTTCAGCCTAATGATGGCTTCACTGATAGGGACAGCTCTTTAGATCTCATCTTGAGAGTTCACAGCAACAGATTCCAAATGCAAATAGCAGACTGGAAATGACCTCTGGACCTTTTATCTGCTCATTGTAATTGGGATAATGAGGGAATAACAGATACCCAGCCATGGAGCAGCTGAGAAGCCAATTGTCCCAGTACTTTTGGCCCCTTAACAAGTGGGAGGCACATATGCAAACTGTTGTAATTTCTACACCATTCACCTGATTTGGATGTAAATCCCCTCAAATTACAGCTGACAGTCTGCAGGTAAAGCACATCTTGTTTGTTTCATTTCAAATCCATTGTGGTGGTGTATAGAGCCAAAAATGTTAGAGTTGTGTCGATGTCCCAATATTTATGGACCTGACTGTAGGTCTGTGGAGGAGTAGTATAAATGAAACCGTAGGAAATGTATAATTACAACCAATTGTAATTAAAAAGTTCTTTCATTTCTCAACTTAGATGCCCTGTGACAATAAAAAATTGTTACTTTGCGAAATAAGATGGACCCCTAGAAAATTAAAACAGCAGCATAAGTGCCAATAATTAAAAGTATGCACAATATATAAAACAAAGCACAGTATAGTGCTAGACAGTAAAAAGCCACCAGCTTGTTATTTCCCATAAAAACGAGTCATTTCCTAAGTCCAGCTTTTTACACCAATCTTAGATTCCCCTGCACTTCCGTAAGATTCAGCTAATTTAGGTCATGCACCTAGAAAAATCGTAGTAGTTTTTTTTTTGCCAATATTTACGCCCAGAAACAAGCAAATCTGCTGGGATCCAGTTCCCGGGCCTGGCCCCTGTCACTCTCAAGTGCAAAAACTGCACAAAAAACACCTGTGTGACTAAATATTGAAGCCCAAGGGTAAAAAAAAGTTGCAAAAAGGTCCATAAAGTGGTGAGCTGCATTTAGTAAATGACCCCCAATGCTCTTGTACCCGATTGCCCTCCACTTCCCAACCTCTGGGCCCAATAGCACGTACTATGGCTGACACCGCTCTAGTCACGTCTATAGGTATAACATGTGTTCTTGGTGCCTGGAGTTGGGCTCCTGCTGATCTGAGATTGATGACCCATCATGAGAATAGGCCACCACTTCACAACCCCTTGAAGAGAATTAAATATGATACCCGGTTATTATTTATTTTATGCACTATTATATTCCGCAGCGCTTTACAGACATTAGTATCCAACTGTCCCCAATGGGGAGCACAATCTAAGGTCCCTATCAGTCTGTCTTTGGAGTGTGGAAGGAAACCGGAGCATCCAGAGGAAACCCACACAAACACGGGGAGAACATACAAACTCTATGCAGATGTTGCCCTTGGTCGGATTCGAACCTAGGACCCCAGTGCTGCAGTGCTAACCACTGAGCCACCGTGCTGCCCATCAAAATTTCCTGGCTAACACGGTACCAGGCTGTTTTAATTTTTTCTTCATCCACAGTGATACATTATGTGACATTCAGGTGCCATCCAGTGGCCTCTGCAGCAAACTCAGCACCTTCTCAACTGCTCAGGGACTGCACATGGAGCAAGTGCTGACTTCAGCCCGATTTCAAAATGTTTTAGAGACAACTATGTGTTAAATGTCTCTGAAATCCCTAAACGTGCGAATTCCCACATTTACCAGTTCATGGCTTGGAAAAAGTTTCCCTTTCCGTCCTTGCCCGGACAAGAATCATTCCATTATTACCACTGCTGAATTCAACAATAAAAAATGAAAAACTTGTTTGCTGCTCAAAACTATCACGTGAGAGAAGGAATAAAAATTAGGTCAACACCTGACTCAACTTTGAAGACGCCACGAGGGGAGCCAGAGGCTCTTGTTTTCAGAAGGTTGAATAACAGAGAAACAAGAGATAGATTCTGAAAGCAAATAGGACAGGGGGGAAGGGGGGGGCCGTAATACCAACAATATGCATGTGCAACACTGTAAACAATAACAATAGAAAAGAACAAAATGCAACCAAGATTGCAAGAGCAAAACATCTAGAAAGGGTTATTTTGAACTAAAAAAAATATATATATTATTGCTCTTAGATGCCAGTTTCCCCCTTGGGCAACTCACACATTCTTCATACACGCTGGGAATTGCAAGGCAGCATTGAGAGGATTAATCCAGATCCCCAGCTCCTTGCCCTGAGGCTTTATACTCAGACGTCTATCTGTCCTTAGGAGAGGTTAGGGGTTGAAGCTAAAATATGCAAACAGACTCATTTGAGGAGCGTTCCTGGCCTCCTTCTACCCCCTAAATGAAAAACGTTATTTTTTTTACCTCTTTAGAGAAGCGAACATATGTTTTTGTTTTGTAGGGGTTAATATAATCCTGTACGTGTTCCTCGGGTCTGTCATGACTAGAGTTCTGCTGCGATGTGCTAGTGACCGACCCAGACGCGTAGTGGCTCCGCACCTGCATCTTTTAAGTGCATTTACAATATTGATCCTTTGTTGAGGTCAAGTGATGAATCAAACAGCAAAAATATGTGTGAATACACGTTAAAGGCGCATGGCAATGGCAACGAGACATTTATAACATATCTATGACATATATGTAGAGGTCTTGTAGTTGGCTGTGACCATAGGCATAGATCCCATATCTCTCTCATAACCGGAGGGGCTGGCAATAGACTACACATATGCCGTTTATTCTCCCCTGTCATCTCATTTCTTTGTGGCTGTCTGTGGGTGGCTTGTCAGGGGTGCACCTAGCCCGAGGCAAAACTGAAATGCCGCCCTCCCTTGCCAATGCCAATTTCTTAGCCTAACCCCTTCCATTTAGACCGCGATGGTGATGCACCCCTGCTTCTAGTGCACATCAGGTGGAAAGACCCCAATCTATCCATTATGTTAAATCTCTGCATATGACCATCATCTGCCCGGGTCCATGTGTCAGATGTGGCTCCGCTGACCCAAACGGACTGTATACTGCAAAAGCATTGCTATCAGATATGAAATGACTGTATGGTAATTTACTATGATACAGTCAGATTGGGTGAGGGGAGCCACGGTTGGCCCGGGAGATGCGTCCGACACACGGACCGTGTTTCAAGTGCCGAGTCCTAATGGATATATTTTCAGAAACAGCACCATCGTAATCCAATGGCTGTGTCTGACACCAAAAAAAGAACAACAAAAAAAAAACATGTCACACATGCACTGACCTCTACTTCCACCCTGGGCCCTGGAATAGGAATAAGGCCCCATGCATACAACTGCATTTTGCGTCCGTGTCCAATCCGCATCTTATGTGGCTCACACATGGACCCATTCATATGTATGGGTCGACAAGGAATGTGCTGTCTGCATCTGTATGTCTATATTGTATAAATTACAGAACATGCTCTATTCTGGTCAGTTTTGCATTTTTGTTGTGCACGAGACCTAATATATCAGTTTAGCCCGGAGTATTCCTTTAAGCCACAAATTACAGTGCAATATGCATTCTTTTCATAGCAAAATGAAGATTGCAAAATTCAGAATGCCAGTAACATAGTACATAAGGCCGAAAAAAGACATTTGTCCATCCAGTTCGGCCTGAAAAGAGGACTTTCCAGGTAGACAGATTTTTTGCCTCTGTGCATATGCCACTACACACTGCATCCTACAGTCACATGCAGAATAATGTGTGTGAAATGTTTTCCATTATACAGAAATTAAAATACTGAATATTTTAAATGAATCAAATTGGCACCTAAACAAGAAAACAGAACAGTGAAAATCGACCCAGTTTAATATTCCCAGGGGTGAAAAGGAAAAAAAAAAAAAAAAAAAGTGACAAACCCCTGACAGTTTCTGAACAAAGCGGAGTAAAGATTAATTGATTTATCAATTAGCGCCTTCAGCCTCTTCTGACCACAGGGAAAGTGCATAATTCAAGTAATGATAACATGCTGTGTGGTTAAGGGATGAACGGAGTCAGGAGCTTGGATGGACGGCAAGAAGAGAAATCCGCAGGCCCCAACACAAATACAGAAGAGATATCACTGCAGCAATGGGTTCTGCATGGACGTTCTTTGCATGCTCTGAGACTGTAAACCAAATGGAACCACTTTGGATGTGAACCATCATTTTGTGCCAGGGTACCTGTCGTGTTGCAGGGACTGGGCTGCAGGGGTGCAATATGTTAGTGTGGTGGCCTGATGGGTGTAGTAGTTTGTACCCACATTTCTGAAGCTCCCTGGGTGCACACTTTGGTGCCAGATGTTGGATAGGTGCCCTTGGTGGTATGCCTCTTGGGTGCAGGGAAGGCAGGGTCCCTGAGGTTCATGACACCAGCACATTTAAATAAAAAACTGCAACGTTTACTGAGAATCATTTGCCTTGAGGTAGATTTAGAGGTTCGGTTATCATGGAGGTATTCAGACTCCGTAGTGCATCTGTGCCTCCGTTCCTTCTGGATTACGATACAATTGATACTGTGTGCACATGGCCGGTGCCCGTATATTGCGGACCCACTGTTTGTGTGGGCCATGCATGGCACTCAGGGTCAAAAAGATCATTTCTGTAGGAGCTGACCCCCTTACAGGCTGTACTGTGCCATTGCCATCACTCCCATAGCAATGAATGGCAGCCTGCTCGTCTGTTTTCGTAACTGGGATTCTGAACTCACCCATAAATGTCTAAGATGGTAAAATCTTAGTAAAGGCTAGGTACACCTCTGGGGGTTAATTTATTTATTTTTAATTATTATTATTATATTGTACTCATTTTGAGGTAAAAATCATTTTTTTCAATTGGTCTTTATTAAAAATGTTGAACCCCATCTGAATAATTGGCTGTATGTAAAACCTTTCATAAAAATGATCTGATTCAAAAAAATAAAATAAATGTTGAACCCCTGTCTCTGTGCAATCTTGAGTTTCTCTCGTCAGGCAGCTCAGCTGACGGCTCCTTATTTCTGACCTTATAAACACTCATTATAGCTCAATTGTTATCTTACTACAACAATTTGGCTTAAATAAGTGTTTATGAACTTTTAATCATTTAGACATAAAGAGGCTCATTCATTAAGACCGGCATTTTAGACTCTGGTCTTAAATAAGGTCTTGTGCTGGCAGTGAATCTGCTGAAGTTATGAAGAGGCACCGGCCTCTCCATAACATTGGCGCATCCAGCACCGCTTCTAAATGTAAGACAGCTTCTGAGCTTCCTTGCTGGCTTACATTTAGACCATTTTCTACGCCTAAAATAGGCGTAGAAAATGATGAATGAGACGGGCCTGCCTGGCCGTCCCCTTCCCCACCCACAATTTTAGACCTAGCGTGAGCGGGAAAAAGTCGCAGATGGTAGCGAAACCAATATGGGTGTATTTCAGTATAATAAATGACCCCCAAAGCTTATTGGATGATGGCACAAAGTTAAAGTAATATTTTTATTAAAGACCAATTGAAAAATTATTTTTAGCCCAAAAAGAGTAAAATGTAAATCATAAAAAATAATAATAATTGCTCTGAAAGTGTACATAGCCTACATAGTAAATGAACCTACCCTTTAAATTATTATTATTATTATTATTATTATTATATTTCCTATGACTATGCTGCATCCCCAATCAGTCTCAGGCATGAGATTCCATGGGGACTATCATTTATGAAATCCTCTAGCATTTTCAGTTTCTGAATCCATAAACGGGTACATCAGTGCGGAGACAGGACCTGTTGGCTCATTTTCTACTTCAGCATCAAACATCATTGTGTTTGTGAAGGAACGAGTCAACATTATTAAACTTCCAGTGGTCTGGACAAACCATCCGAAAATGAGCCGAATGTTCCAGATTACAAATAACTCGTTGAGCAACAGTGAAAAAATAAAATTTAAGAAAATTACGGTTTCATTTATGCACAACGTTAATGTAGTTATTACAGGGATGAGTCATTAATAACACCGGTTTGCCGTCCTCTCTGCAGAGAGTAGATCAGAAAATATATAATAGCGCTCAATGGCGGGTGCACTACAAACGCACACAGAAGGTATCAATCGGCTCCAGGCACAATCCGTTCACAAAGACTTTTTAGAACAAAAGGACTCTGTAAATGTATTTATAAAAAAAAAAAAAAAACACAGCTTATGGGGAAATTCATTCGCATTGATTCTGTGCGCCTTAGGGCGCTGCAGGAGTTTCGTTTCCATCAAACAGACCTGCCTCAGGGGTTAGATGACCCATCGTAAACAATGCCATCCCCCCATCTATTGTAATATCAATGTCGTGGTAAACGCACACTACATTAAAAACATGACAATGAAGTAGCGTGTTTGTGTGTGTGTCTTGTCACCCTGATGTGTATATTAGCATGTATCTAGGAGGTCCAATATACGAGGGCAGCCTTCTTCGCAAGCAGGCGAGGTGTGGGGATTTTATAAGGATCCAGTGACAGTCCATAATAGTATATCTGTAAAAGTGGCCATACGTATTATATATTATATGTCATCCGAAACCGCCATATAGGATGAGCTTGGTTTGATATAATGTGATATAATTTATTTTTAGATTGTACATCTTTGCTATTTTATGGGGACGGCCATCTTGCCTGAGTTGTTAAAGGGGTTGTCCTGCCATATACAGTATATCGAAGACCTATCGTCAGGATAGGTCATCAATATCCGATTTGCGGGGGTTCGACAGCCGGCACCCCCACCAATCAGCTGTTCGAAGAGGAGGTGGCGCTCAATGCAAGCTCCGCTTCCTGGTCATTACACTACACATTGCCTAATGATGAGTATTTGCTCCATTAACTTGAATGGACGAGTACTTGTAAACTAATTACACTACGCCGACGCTCCACAGGAGATGAAGCATAGTGTGATGACCTCTTCAAACAGCTGATCAGTAGGGGTGTCAGACCCCCACCGATCAGATATTGATGACCTATCCTGATGATAGTTCATAAATATATATGGCAGATTTCAGAGATTTGCTTTTACAGAAGCCACATGGACCATAGGAGCCTGTAGTCTGGAGTTGACTCACTGACTTCTGAATGTTGTGAGCTCTCCGATTTGTGCAGAGGTCATTGTGCACGGATTGAGAGTAAAGCGGTGAACATCACATTGTCAGCAGTGGGTCCTGTGTTATCCATCTACTTTACATGTCACTGTAATCCTGCCTATGATGATGATTAGATGACTGCTGAGAAGTGAACTCTATAGGGTAGGAAGTGTCAACTTATTATGAGGCTCTGTGTCCAGTGAGATTACTGCAAAACTTCAGATTTTTATTTTAAATCCATGCAGAAATTCTGAATAGAAAATCTTAAAAATATGTATATTATAAAAATTTGATCTAAACAATGGGTTATTTTCTGATGACACATTCCCTTTAAGATTTTGATAATTAGAAATCCTCACTATTTTATCTAAGAGCAGAGATGCTATACAGTAACCTTCCATTAGAGAACACAAAAGGTCAACATTTACGGTTGTGGTTATGCCCGAATTCTGATTCATTTGGCATTTTTGATATTTTTTTTTTTTACTCAGCCAAAAAGAAGAATCTGCCATGCTGTGTGGCTCCAAGGGAAAGGGTTGTTCATCTTGGTCATAAAAACATTTTTGGGAAGTTTTAATAAAAAGACACAATTTAAGAATGTGTGACAGTATGTATTTTACGGTCTGCAAAAAATATAGATTAAGTCTGTGGGACATCCATGTCGCATCCATTTTTTTACGGACCCATTGTAACAATGCCTATTCTTCTCCGACAAACGGACAAGAACAGGACATGTTCTATCTTTTTTTTGTGGGCCTGTGGAGAGGACATTCAGATGTGAGCAGCGCACGATGTGCTGTCCTCGTTTTTCGCAGACCCATTTTAAAGTATGGGTCCGCATCTAATCTGCAAAAAGCACAGATCGGAGCAAAAATATGGTCGTGTGAACTTAAAGGGGTTGTCCAAGTTATATTTATTGATGACCTATCCTCAGGATAGGTCATCAATATCAGATCGGAGGGGGTCCGACACCCGGCACCCCCTCCGATCAGCTGTTTGAAGAGAAGGCGTGCGCGGTGTCAGCGCTGCCTCCTCTTCACTGTTTACCTTCTAGCCGTTGCATCTGCAGTGGTGAGCAGGTGTAATTACACCCAAGCCGCCCCATTCATTTCAATAGGAAGGCTTGGGTGTAATTACACCTGCTCACCACTGCAGATGCAACGGCTAGAAGGTAAACAGTGGAGAGGAGGCAGCGCTGACACCGCGCATGCCTTCTCTTCAAACAGCTGATCGGAGGGGGTGCCGGGTGTCGGACCCCCTCCGATCGGATATTGATTACCTATCCTGAGGATAGGTCATCAATAAATATAACTTGGACAACGTTTACAAAAAATGTATATGTTAAACAGATGCCATACAGTGGTATCCGTTCACCTCACCATAGAGTTCCATTATTAAAATGTATGTATGTATGTATGTATGTGTATATAACAAAAATTCAGACAGCAGCACTAGTCCAATAGACCACGGGTGCAAAATCCTCCAAGCCGCAGGCTCGACAGCTAATTAGAGGATATATATCCAAAAGATGAGGCAGCACTCCAGTAGATAAAGTGAAAAATAGTGGACCCTTTATTGACCCCTTTGCAACGTTTCAACCGCTGAATGCAGTAATCAAGTATCAATGCTTGATAAAGACTGCATTGAGCGGTTGAAACATTGCAGAGGGGTCAATAAAGGGTCCACTATTTTTCACTTTATCTACTGGAGTGCTGCCTCATCTTTTGTAGATATATATATATTTTGTGGGGACAATACAGTTCAGTGTTTTATTCACACTTTAGGCAAGTGACAAAACAAGCAGCCATATTCAAACAAAAAGTCACCTTGTGGTGTTGGTGGTAATTCACACCATGCGACAATTCTGCCTCAAATAGTCCTTGCTGATAGCAGCACCAACCTGTTTTCATGCCAAACAGGTAGCAAGCCTTCATCCAGACACAAGGCTCCCAGATCCCCACACAGAGACTTGGCTCCTGAGCCCAGCTGCCTATTTAAGGACAGCCAGGTGCTGCCAAAACCCGGACCGGCATTTGACCTCACCTGGCTGTAAATCAGCCCAGCAGCACATCCTGGGAGGAAAATACTGTACCTGTTTTCCCAGACCAAACCTCTCACTGTGTCACAATATATACCTTTCTTTTTACCAGACTCTGCAGGATACAAGAACGTGGTGTGCTGTGTTTTTGTATCCCTTTTTTTTTCTCCTAACAAATTAGTCAAGCGAAGGCTTAAAACGTGATGTGAACACAGCCTAACACAGAGTCGATAACTGACACTATTTGTATTGGGACTTTTAGACATGTATACAAACAGACACCGTACTAATAACCTTACTAAAAAAAAATAATAATCAGGTTGCAGAAATAGTAACATTTCACCAACAGAAGCCATGTGAATACTCAGCAAAGAGATACAAAACATGTAATTCTCCAACAAAATGCTACTTTTAAGGACGTGTGAGGTTCTGAACCAGAAAACAATGTCTGCCCCCCGCCCCACTTGCCAAGCTCTTGTGGGGAATGATACCAGCTCAATATACAGAGACAGATGTTAAGGAATTTTAAAGCAAAGTTTCAAGGGTGTTTGAAAGAGCTGGAGAAGAGAATCATACGCTTGTGATAATGGGTTGATCCTCTGAAGCAGTTATCTCTGCAGGAATCTAACAAGACCCGCTGGTTACGCCATGATGGCTCCTATCAGCGATCAGGTACCAGAGAGATTTTCTCTCCCTCACGCAGCTTGCTGCTTCTTCCCGATAGCTTGATGGAACTGGATGATGAGAGCTGCAACTTTCTGCATTATTAACGGCAACAAACATACCCCAGATACGCGTGAAGCTCGCCTCACCTTTGATGGCCAGTGAAATGATGAATATCATAGTATTGCTAAAAATTGTTTGTACAGCTGAGCATTACAGACTTTGCGGTCCTTTATACAATGGATGAACATGTCTGCTGTCACAGGCCATAGACCGAACACCTTCTCCCTCCCTCCCTGTGATGAGCGTTCTAAGAAATGCATAACTTTTGTATATTTTTTATCATGAGAAATGTATTCCGATTGGTTGCTATGGGCAGCTACTGTTCAGTTCTCTTGCACTAGTTGCAAACCATATTCAGTAGCTCTGATTGCTCCTAATGAATGGAACCACTTTGTACAGCTGGTTTCTGACACGTATGTTCACTGCGTGAAACACGCCTGATTGTGGAAGCATGAATTCAGGTGGTGAACTCTGCTCCTTTGACCAGACCGACAGCATTATAATTATTTATAATTCAGTGTGTCTCTGCCCAACCTCAACTGTAACGATCTGTACTGAGGGCATTACGTCATTACAGTTGAGGTCAGACAGACACACAGCATTATAAATAACTATCATACCATGCAGTCCAGTCAAAGGAGCAGAGTTCTCTACAGGAATGTTTCACGCAGTCTGAAAATGGACTTACAAAGGCGTTTCGTGGCCACCTGCACAGGTACCGGCTTCCTGTGCATGAACTAGGGTATGTCTGATTTTGGGTGTGGCACATGTCGCGTCACGTCCAAGTATCACAGCGTAGCAGGGCTGCCACAGGAATGAGTAGCTACGACTAAGGGCACATAAGCGTTTTCTTATAATCCTTGTGATGATTTTAAGGATGTGACAAGGGGTCTGGAGAATTTTTCATATCTCCTTTGGACTGCGATAGAAATTAATGACTTGCAAAAAAACAAAAAACAATGCAAGATTATTCAATGTTTTCAGCCTGACCCAAGTGTACGTGGCGTTCAACTACTGCATGTTTTCCATCTGTTTCCTCAAACACAAAATGTTATCATTTTTTTTAAAGGTGTTGTCCGAGTTTTTAAAAAGTATCCCTAAATTTTATAAGATAATAAATGAATGGATACTCACCACTTTGGGTACCACCACACGGTGTGGTCATACCCCGATTGTGACACAGCCGTGCTGCGATCAAGTACCTCTTGACTGTGCCGGCTGCAGCGGGCTCTTGTTAAACTAATGAGGATCGCACTGTTTAGTCTGTCTGCATTGTTAATGGCCACCCAGCACCCGTTATACCACACGGCCATTAACGATACAGACTGACTAAACAGTGCAGTTCTTAATAGTTCCATTAGCGGCCTGTACAGGACCGTGCGGTACTCGATTGCAGCACAGTTGCGCCGCGACTTCATCTTGATAGCACCGTGTGGTCGTACACTAAATCCCCTGCCTTTCCAAATGATCTCACTCCAGTCCTCTCCTCCGGGCTCTGTGTTTACCGGCTGTAAAAGTGACTGCAGCCAATCATTGCCCTCAGCGGTGCAACAACTGATGCCAGTGATTGGCTGCTGCGGTCAAGTGCTATACAAGGCTAATGCACTGCTGAAGCCTGGAAACAGAAATTGGAAGTGAGGACCAGACCGGTGTCACAGAAAACAGCGCTGATGGTGACTATCCAATGTGATATCACAGTAAGGGCTCATGCACAAGAACGTGTCCGTTCTGTGTTGTTGTTTTTTTTTTTTGCGAACTGTATGCAGAACCATTCATTCCAAGTTACTCCGTGTGCATTCCATTTCCGTATTTCGATTCCGCGAAAAAAATAGTACATGTCCTATTATTGTCCGCATTATGGACAAGGATAGGACTGTTCTATTAGGGGCCAGATATTCCGTTCGGATTGCACACGGACATCATCCGTATTTTTTGCGGACCGCAAAATACATGCGGTTGTGTGCATAAGCGCTTAGAGAAGATTTTCCAAAAAAAAGCATCTCCACTGCAACATGTGGATAAAGACGTATTGCAGCAGACACAGTGGAAGCATATGTGACAGGGACAGAATATTCTGGGGTCTTCTGCAGCTGGTTCAGTTATTGTAGTTGGATGGAGGAGTGGACTACTCATATGGCCCATGAGATGGGTACCTACGGCACTCCACCTTAACCATGATATGTAGATGTAGGGCAGCAAAATATATCTTTGCTCTGGTGAAAGGAAACCTAGCTATGACTCTGGGGATCTTTGTGGGTGACAAACACTTTTGTGTCCCATACAGAGAAGGTGTGTAACAGAACCACTGCCTCACATCAGGAACCAGGAGACATCACTATCAAAGGGAAACCCCACTTGTATCCATAATCCAGAAGAAAAAGTTGGCCAACAACAATGGTCAATACCCTGGGGCAAACTAGTCATGGTCTGTGTGCCAGTTTTCCAGTGCAAAAAATAAAAATTTCACTTTATCGTGAGAGGTGCGGTTGTGAATTTAGTTATGATATTGAGATGTTGAAGGGTATGCTGCCCAGGCAAGGACCGTGTGCTGCTTGACAAATCGGGACTGTACCCTATCAAACGAGAGCAGAAAACAACATTGAGTTGTCACATAGAGGTGTAAATCAAGCCTTAAGGGCTGATTAGATCAATTATCTGCATTTTTGTACAATCGTTAAATTTTTTTACGATTATCATCACATGTAATAGCATGTAGCGATCAAATGATGAGCAGTAAGTCGTTCGTCTTCTGAGGATCAGACACAACAGCCTAAGGCCTATTGCACACGACCGTATGGCTTTTTCAGTGTTTTGCAGTCCGTTTTTCATGGATCCGTTGTTCCGTTTTTTGTTTCCGTTGTGTTTCCGTTTCTGTTCCGTTTTTCCGTTCCGTTTTTCCGTATGGCATATACAGTATACAGTAATTACATAGAAAAAATTGGGCTGGGCATAACATTTTCAATAGATGGTTCAGAAAAAACGGAACGGAAACGGAAGACATACGGATGCATTTCCGTATGTGTTCCGTTTTTTTTGCGGATCCATTGACTTGAATGGAGCCACGGACTGTGATTTGCGGACAATAATAGGACATGTTCTATGTTAAAACGGAACGGAAAAACGAAAATACGGAAACGGAATGCATACGGAGTACATTCATTTTTTTTTGCGGAACCATTGAAATGAATGGTTCCGTATACGGACCGTATACGGAACACAAAAAACGGCCAGTAAACGGGGAAAAAAACCGGCCGTGTGCAATAGGCCTAACAAAGATCATCATTAGTTGCCGTCACCCCCCCCCCCCCTTCCATATCTAATCATAGGTCGCCAAGTGTAAGAACGCCTTCACACGATGCAGAATTTTGCACAACAAAACACACTCCATAAAGACATCCCCCATTTTAGCTTATGGGAATAAAAAGTGTCAGAAATGCACAACATTATTCACACACGCAAAATGTGCAACTTTGAAAAATCCGCACCTACTAATTTTGTCATGGAAAATTCTGCAACGAGCAACGATGAGTAAACAGCAAAAAATATTTAGCCATTCTACTGTGTTATCAAACGTCTTTTGAATGCAAACGGCACACACAACTGTTGCTCGCTGCTTATTAATGAAAAAAAATATCTGCTCTTCTAATAGAACCCTAAGGGCATGTTCACATGTGGCAGATACGCTGTTGCATGTTTTCATGGATCAAATCTGCAGCTTTGTACAGTACCAACAAAGTGGATGACATTTTAAGATATCTCATCTATATGCTGCAGGTGGACGTAGCCTAAGGGTCCATTCACACGTCTGCAAGTGTTGTCCGCACCTGTTCCGCAAATGTGCGGACCCATTCATTCTCTATGGGGACTGAATGGATGCGGAGAGCACACTATGTTCCCTCCGCATCCGCATTTCCGGAGCGTGGCCCTGTTCTTCCAGTCCGCAGCTCCGGAAAAAAATAGAGCATGTCCTATTCTTGTCCGCAATTGTTCTGCACCGGACCGTCCGGATTGCAGACCCATTGCGGGCCGCAATACAGGCATGGCCGGGCAACGGCCGTGTGCATGAGCCCTAAATTGCACGTATTCCATGAGGTTTATCGCCATGGAAATGGCTGTGGAATTGACCCTCTCCATTGCAAATGGTGAAATCCACAGCATAAATTGTCATGATTGCAGAATTCAAAATCGGCACGGCAGGTCACTTCAGTCGGAGTTTATCTTTACGCAGCGCGTGGATGACCTTTCTTACAATCCGCTTTGCTGGTTCCGTACAACGCTGTAGATTTGCTGAATGAAAATCTGCACCTTTTCAATCATGTGTGGACATAGCCTTATTATTACACAGCCCGATGTGGCAGACGATTGTCGGGAGGGAAGCGTTCCTTCCTGGCAATCACCTTCCCGCTAGCGGAGGAGACCGCTGTTATTACATGCTGCAATCTCCTCCGCAGGATGGGGAGGAATGATCGCTATGCCATCCCTCGTCCCTATGCTGTATAGTGGTCTGCTGGCAAACGATCATTTTTTAACATGTGAAAAGATTAGAATTTCCCATTTGCTTGTTCATCGGGCAATCGGCAGCAGTATTAGGCCTCATGCACACGATCGTTGTTGTGTTCCATTCCGCAAAATGGGGTTCCGTTGTTCCGTGATCCGTTCCCGTTTTTGTTTCCGTGTGTCTTCCTTTATTTTTGGAGGATCACCAGACATGAAGGAAAGTAAAAAAAAAAATCAAGTCAAGTTTGCCATGCAAATGATAGGAAAAAAACGGACGCGGACGAAAATCTTGTGTGCCTCCGCGTTTTTTCACGGTCCCATTGACTTGAATGGGTCCGCGAACCGTTTTCCGTGAAAAAAATAGGACAGGTTATATTTTTTTGACGGACTGGAACCACGGATCACTGACGCGGATGGCAAACGGTGCATTAGCCGAGTTTTCAACTGACCTATTGAAAGTCAATGGGTCCGCAGTAAATCACGAAAAACGGAACAACGGACACGGAATAAAACAACGGTCGTGTGCATGAGGCCTTACACTGCAAGATGATTGCTAACGAGCGTTCATAAGAATGCTCCTTAGCGATCGTCTGCCAAAACACTTTGCATCGTCCTGGCCTGATCATTGTATGCGGTTTGGTTAAAGCACATTAATGCAATTTTCTCTCCAGAAACATAAATTATGATGCAATCTGGCCGTGTAAACCTTACATAACAATTGCTTCCAGATTCTAGATAAGGAGACCTTCAGCTTGTCAACTTTTGTAAAACACTGCCCTCTGGTGTATTCTTCTTCAAAGCAAACCCCTTTCTTTCTTTTTTTTACCTGGCAGAAGCGCCTCAAGGGTCATTCAGCTTGATTTTGTGATTTGCAGAGACCTGAACACTGCAGCCCCCAGGTCTGGTTCTGGCTTGTATTGTTGGTGCCTTCACTATTATGCCTGGAAAACACCAAGCCGTGTTATTATGTGCTGTCTGCACCGATTTGTATCAAAGAACGTTCCGTCCAGGAATTGTATTTAACTGTCTCCAAATTAGCAGGAGGCCGCTGTGCGTTGCTCTAAAGGTCTCACGCAGTGCAAAATCATCAGATCATACTATTACTCTCTATTTAGCCTCCGTTACTCCCAAACTTGCATAGTGCTTCCCAGACAAAGCTTGGTCATAGACGGAAAAATGAAGGGGTTGTCTTCTAGCGTTTTACTTTTCCGGCACTGAGTTCCGTCCTAGGGGCTCAATACCGGAAAAGAACTGATCAGTTTTATCCCCATGCATTCTGAATGGAGAGCAATCCGTTCAGGATGTCATCAGTTCAGTCACTGATCGGCGGTTTGGACTGAGTAAATACCGCAGTATGCTGCGGTATTATCTCCGTCCAAAATTCCAGATCAGTTGCCAGAATGCCTTTACATTGAAATGTATGAATACCGCAATGCCGGATCCGTACTTCCGGTCTGCGCATTCGCAGACCAATAAAAATGTGAAAAAAAATATATAACGGATCCGTTTCTCCAGATGACATCCGGAGAGAAGGATCCGTTCTTGCAATGCATTTGTAAGACGGATCCGCTCCTGGATCAGTCTACAAATGCTGTCCGTTTGCATGCAGATTGCCAGATCCGGCAGGCAGTTACTCTGCCGCAAGTGTGAAAGTAGCCTAACTTTTAAAAAAAATTCCCAAGCCAGCAATTTTGAGAAAATAATAATAATAATATAGTTATCCATTTTATCCCCTGCCACTTCCTCCTCACTGGGTTTTGCATGGCCGCAGTCATGCCGTGTAGTCCATGTGACTGCTGCAACCAATCATCGTCCTCCGCAGTCATTTGCCATATTCTGCCTAGACCTGTGATTGCCTGCAGCGGTGTCACGGGGAGGATAGGAGTCCGGGAACTGGTCACTAACAGGCTTGAGACCTGAACTACCGCTTTTTACCTTAGTACAGGTTTAACCAGGGGGAGCAGGTGTCTATCTGTTTAGTGTACATTCACACGACCACGTGTAATCCTTTCCGTTTTGCAGTCCGCAAATAACTGAACCCGTGTGTCCGCATTTTGCAGACAAATGAGTTCCGTTTGTGTTCTGTATGTCTTCAGTTTTTTATGGTCCGCAAAAAAACAGGAGGAAACAAGAGAGAGAAGAAAAAAATGAATTATTAATTCATAGTTGTCAAGAAAATATGGAAACGGATCCGCAAAAAACGGATGACATATGGAAACCATTTCGTATGTCATCCGCAATTTGCGGCTCCATTGACTTGAATGATGCTGCGGACCGATCTGTGCGGACAATAGTAGTACAAGCTTCATATTTTTGCGGACTAGAAATGCGGAAACACGGATGTGGACAACATAATGAATGTTGTCCGCACATTTTATTCACCCATAGAAATGAATGGATCCGCTTCTATTCCGCAAAATGCGGAACGGATGTGGACCCATTCTGCGGACGTGTGACTGTACCCTTAGTGACAGCAGGCGCAAGCTCTAATGGCCAGGATCAGAGAAATAACCAATCCCAGCCGTATAAAGTGACCGTGGCGTCCGACACTCAGGACCCCCGCCGATCAGCTGTTAGAGAAGGAGCATTGCAGCCTTCTCCCTGCTTTTCCTACGCCAGTTCATCACTCACAAGACCTACGAGCAACTCCACCCTATTCAAGTGAATGGGGCTGAGCTGCAATACCAAGCACAGCCACTATACAATGTACGGCGCTGTGAGAAGGCTGCAGTGCTCACAGGAGTGTGGCTGCCTTCTCAAACAGCTGATCGGCGGGGGTCTCGCACGCGTGTCTGCACAGTAAACACTTTAACCACTTCAGCCCCGCTAGCTTAAACCCCCTTAACCACTTTAGCCCCGCTAGCTAAAACCCCCTTCATGACCAGAGCACTTTTTACACTTCGGCACTACACTCCTTTCACCGTTTATCGCTCGGTCATGCAACTTACCACCCAAATGAATTTTACCTCCTTTTCTTCTCACTAATAGAGCTTTCATTTGGTGGTATTTCATTGCTGCTGACATTTTTACTTTTTTTGTTATTAATCGAAATTTAACGTTTTTTTTGCAAAAAAATGAAATTTTTCACTTTCAGCTGTAAAATTTTGCAAAAAAACCGACATCCATATATAAATTTTTCGCTAAATTTATTGTTCTACATGTCTTTGATAAAAAAAAAATGTTTGGGCAAAAAAAAAAAAATGGTTTGGGTAAAAGTTATAGCGTTTACAAACTATGGTACAAAAATGTGAATTTCCGCTTTTTGAAGCAGCTCTGACTTTCTGAGCACCTGTCATGTTTCCTGAGGTTCTACAATGCCCAAACAGTAGAAAACCCCCACAAATGACCCCATTTCGGAAAGTAGACACCCTAAGGTATTCGCTGATGGGCATAGTGAGTTCATAGTACTTTTTATTTTTTGTCACAAGTTAGCGGAAAATGATGATTTTTATTTTAATATTTTTTTTCTTACAAAGTCTCATATTCCACTAACTTGCGACAAAAATAAATAAATTCTAGGAACTCGCCGTGCCCCTCACGGAATACCTTGGGGTGTCTTCTTTCCAAAATGGGGTCACTTGTGGGGTAGTTATACTGCCCTGGCAATTTAGGGGCCCAAATGTGTGAGAAGTACCTTGCAATCAAAATGTGTAAAAAATGGCCTGCGAAATCCGAAAGGTGCACTTTGGAATATGTGCCCCTTTGCCCACCTTGGCTGCAATAAAGTGTCACACATCTGGTATCGCCGTACTCAGGAGAAGTTGGGGAATGTGTTTTGGGGTGTCATTTTACATATACCCATGCTGGGTGAGAGAAATATCTTGGCAAAAGACAACTTTTCCAATTTTTTTATACAAAGTTGGCATTTGACCAAAGATTTTTTTATACAAAGTTGTCAATTTACTGAGATATTTCTCTCACCCAGCATGGGTATATGTAAAAATACACCCCAAACCACATTGCCCAACTTCTCCTGAGTACAGCGATACCAGATGTGTGACACTTTTTTGCAGCCAAGATGCCAAAGGGGCCCAAATTCCAATGAGTACCTTTAGGATTTTACAGGGCATTTTTAAGCATTTGGATTCCGTGAGGGGTATGGTGAGTTCATGTAAGATTTTATTTTTTGTCACAAGCTAGTGGAATATGAGACTTTGTAAGAAAAAATTAATAAAAAATATCAATTTCCGCTAACTTCTGCCAAAAAAAAAAAATCTTCTATGAACTCGTCATGCCCCTCAAAAGTGATCTTTATAGCGCCGCAGCGATTTTACGGTGTTTTTGCAATGATCAGAAAAAAAAAAATTCTGTCACTGCGGTGGGGCGGACTGAACGCAAGTGTGCGCACAAGATCAGGCCTGATCGGGGCGAACACTGCGTTTTTTGTAGAGCCTATAGAACATGTCCTATTCTTGTCTCCAATTGCGGACAAGAAAAGGCATTTTTTATATAGTTCTGGCAATGTGCGGATCCGCAAAATGCGGAAAGCGTATTACCAGTGTCCGTGTTTTTCAGATCCGCGGATCCGCAAAACACATACGGACGTCTGAATGGAGCCTTACAGGGTTATAAGGTTAATAAGGGGTTATTAAGTGATAGGGGGGGGGGTGTAGTGTAGTGATTGGTGCTACTTACAGAGCTGCCTGTGTCCTCTGGTGGTCGATCCAAGCAAAAGGGATCACCAGAGGACCAGGTAGCAGGTATATTAGACGCTGTTAACAAAACAGCGTCTAATATACCTTTTTGGAGTTTAAGAAAAAAAAAAAAAATATAAATCGCATCTACAGCCTGCCAGCGAATTATCGCCGCTGGCAGGCTGTAGATCAACTCGTTTACCTTGCTATCCTGTGAACGCGCGCTCCTGTGAGGAGGATTTCACAGGAAATCTCGCGTCTCGCGAGATGACGCGCCGACGCGTCAAGGAGGAATAACCCGGCCGCCCGCAGGACGCATCCCTGTGTTAGGCGGTCGGGAGGCGGTTAAAAAAAAATCCACAACAATGCCAGAATTGTAGTTTTTTGCTTCGCCACAAAAAGAAAAAAAAAGGGAAAAATAATAAATAATAATAAATAAAATTTTAAAAAATTAAAAAGTTCCTGTGTATCAGTTATGCACATTTGGCGTCTGTTTGAGCCATTTCCACCTGAGATCTGTTTTGTAGATGGAAAAAAAAAGTCCTGCGTGCAGCTGACAATACAGTCCCCATTAGGCTACCTGTGCATGTTGGGGATTTTCATGCCCTCCAGCCCCTGACTGGAGTACTTTTCACTCTGCTTAGGCCTCTTTCACACAAGCGTGACGGATCGGCTCCGGATGCGTTCAGGAAAACTTGCACCATTTTGCATAGAAGTTTAGTCAGTTTTGTCTGCGATTGCGTTCATTTTTTTCCGCACGGGTGCAATGCGTTTTGATGCGTTTTTCACCCGCGTGATAAAAAAAACTAAGGGTTTACAAATAACATTTCCTAGCAACCATTCCGGATGGAATGCGTTTTTCACTGAAGCCCCATTCACTTCTATGGGGCCAGGGCTGCGTGAATAACGCATAATATAAAACATGCTGCATTTTTCACGCAAAGCAGAACTGACGCGTGAAAAAAACCCCGCTCATGTACACAGACCCATTGAAATGAATTGCACCCGTGCGGAAAACTCGCTTGTGTAAAAGAGGCCTCATTCCCCTGTAGCAGTAAGGGTTTATGCACACAAACTGATTTGTTTTCCATGTCCGCTCCATTTTATTTTCCGCGGAACCATTCACTTCAATGGGGCTGCAAAAAAAAATAATGACTCAGTGTGCATTCCCATTCCGTTTCCGTATGTCCGCATGGCTGTTCTACAAAAAAGATAGAATATGTCCTATTCTTCTCCGCGGACAAGGATAACCATTGTTACGACGTAACCACAAAAAAAATTAAAATAAAAGATGCAATACGGATGTCACAAAATACATACAGTCATGTGCATGAACCCTAAGGCATTAGGCTTGGTTTGCATAATGAGGCCGCTGGGCGGTCGTCTGTGACAAGTACAGGTGAAACACATAAAGACAATAGGGAAAATGTATTAGGCTAGGTCTACATGACGACATTTGTCGCACAACAATTATTTTAACAATTATAATGATAGTCTATGGTGTCGCACTGCGACTGCTGCAAAAATATCCATTTGAGATTGATTTTTCGGCGACTGTCGCATTGCAGCATGTCGCACTAGTGCGACACAATAGACTATCATTATAAAAATTGTTGCGCGACAAATGTTGCAGTGTAGTTGTGACTTATTGTCGCGCGACACATGTCATGTAGACCTAGCCTTAATGATTTTATGCCAATTGACACCAAAAAAGCAAAAAAAAAAATGGCATAGATTTTTTTTAATTTATTTTTTGCCTGGATTTCTTAGTCAGCGTAGCTTCCAGCTTCTGGAGAATGAAGCTCCTGCAAAGCGTCTGAATTACGGGTATTACAGGGTTGTTCTAGGAGTATGACCGCGGCGCTCCGGTGACCGCTCCTCACAGCTTATCAAGCACAGCGCTGTCCACAGTATAGTGGCCGCGCTTGGTATAGCAGCCCAGGCTAGGGATGAGCAAACTTCTGTTTTCAAGTTCGTCGTACAAGGTTCCAGTCAGGCTCGGACTGGCCCACAGGGGTACAGGGGAATCCCCCGGTGGGCCCCTGAGCAAGTTGGGCCCCTAGTCTCCCACCCCTGCACAAGTGGCACATAACACATAAGATTTAATACACTACATACATATATTCAATGTACAGCACCTCAACCAGCTTATGTTCATATAAAAAACTTGTTAGATTATTTATTATATTTGAATGTATCCGTACGGTGGGCCTCCAAAATAAATTTTACTGGTAGTCCCTAGTTACCCCAGTCCGACACTGGTTCCAGTTATCTAAGAATTCCATTATGGATTCTGCTACCACGGACCATAAGTTACAGTATCCATAACTGAATTCTTAGATAACCGGAACCTTGTACGCCGAACTTGAAAACAGAAGTTCGCTCATCCCTAGCCCAGGTCCATTCACCTGAATATGAACCAGGAGACCTAACACGCTTGGCACAGCTCACTGTATACCGCGTACGCGTCCCTTCATTCTGCCGCCTCATGGCGCGTCCACAAATACATCCATATGTTGCGATACAAAAAAATAAATGGCACAATCCATACAGAACGCAGGCCTATTTCATACATATGGGTGCAGTTTACCGGCGCCAATTTTATAATCTCCTACTTTTTTCATACACGAGCCTCAGACTGGTGCCACACGCCAAAACCGCACACATTTCAATGCAAATTTCAACGGTTTGGTGACGCGGCTGAGGGTTTTTACTGGTGAAAATACCTTCTTTCTAACACATTTGACCTGTAAAAATGGCGCAACAAACGCCTATGTCTCAGAACCGCAGTAATGAGGTAAAGGGCTTGCACTTTTGCTACTGCCACACGTCAATGCAGCCTAAATGTACATATTTTATGTGTATAGACCTCCTCCTCATGAAATATTTCCTCTAAACATTGCCAATACACAAAACTTTCCTCACAGAGTCTGGATAATAAAATAAAACAAGATGGAGCCCGCACCTGACTGAGCCTCTCACCTGCCGCCAGCCACAGGCCTCATTTGTTTCTTTTTTTTTCTTTTTGTCAATCAGCAAACTTTATTGCTCCCAGTTTTGTCAGTTTTTTTTCCTTCAATGTATCAATTGACAACACAGGGGCGTCTCCAGCATCAGGGGGGTGAAAGGGTTGCCTTCTTTTTAACATAAGGCACAGGTACAAGGTGGTCCACAAAAAAGTAGCCTGCCTCCAATATCTCCAAATCAAACTGCCTAATAGTAAATCTGTCTTAGTTGCCCATAGCAACCAATCAGAGCTCAGTTTTCAGTTCCTACAGGGGGCTGAGAAAATGAAAGCTGAGCTCTGATTGGTTGCTATGGGCACCTAAGGCCTCTTTTACACGAACATGTGTCCTCCGTGGCCGTGCTGTGAACCGCAAATTGTGGTCCGCAATGCACGGGCACCGACTGTGGGCCAGCCGCATGCGGATCGCGACCCCATTTACTTGATTGGGTTCCGCGATCCCTCCGTTCCGCAAAAATATAGAACAAGTGCGTAGTGGTTCCGTTCAGCACCGCATCTTTGGATCTGGAATGGGTCGGCATCCGTAATGCGGAATGTACACGGCTGGGGGACACACGTGTTCGTGTGCATGAGGCCTAAGGTAGATTTACTGTTAGGCCTCATGCACAGGAAAGGGGAAATTTATTAATGATCCTATGCCAACTGGCCCCCCAAAAAGGTGCAAATTTACATGCAAGGCCTGTTTTGTGCAAAAATTTGCACAGATTTTTATTTATTTTTTTGCCCGCATTTCCTAGCTGACGTAACTTCCGGCTCCTAGAGTATGGACCTCCCGCAAAGCATCAGAATAATTACAGGGTTGTTCTGGGACTATATTGATGATCTATCCTCAGGACAGGTTATCAATTTCTGATGAGTCCAACCTGTGATCAGCTGTTTGAAGAGACCATTGCGCTCCGGTGAGCAGAGCGGCCTCCTCACAGCATATCAAGCACAGCGCCGTACACTGTGTAGTGGCCGTGCCTGGTATTGCAGCCCCAGGCCCACTCGAATAGGACTGAGCCCCACAGTAGGCCATATAACTGATGACCGTGGAACTAAGAAGAGGCCATGGTGCTCACCAGAGCACCACAGCTTCTTCAAACAGCTGATAGGTGGCAGAAGATGGACCCCCACCGATCAGATAATGATGATGTCCTCAGGATAGGTCATCATTAATATTTTACTACCAGAAATCTCCTTTAAGGGCTTATGCACATGAACATAAGGGCTCTGTGTCTGTATTGTATAGTGCAAAATGTATTTGCATGGGTCCACGATCCACAAGATACGGCAAAAGATAGGACATGTCCCATCTTTTGTGGTGCGGAAGCACGGACCGGAAAGCGCACGGAAGAGCTTCTGGGTGTTTCCGTGGGCTTCCGATCCGTACCTCCACACTGCAAAAGATGGAACATGTACTATCTTTTGCCGCATCTTGCGGATCACGGACCTATTCAAGTCAATAGGTGCGCATCCGCAGCAACGGCCAGTGCCCGTGAATTGCAGACTGCTGTTTGCAGTCCGCAGCACGGGCATGGAGCCCTTACGTTCGTGTGCATGAGCCCTGGGAGGCAGGCACCAATTATCTTTACACATTTGTTTCCCAGGGGGATAAGTGGTGTCATATGTCCAGCCACCCCTTATCTTGTAAATGTGGCACAAGTGAGCTGAAAGTACATGCAAGGTTCCAGAAAACGGCAACTTTTTAGGCAAAATGTGACCCAATTCACTCAAATTAGACTGGCGATTAAATAAGGAGCAAAATAAGACGCACCTACATAAAAAGGTTGGAAAATAGGCACAAAAGTTAGAAAACTTCTGAATTAGTGAACGAGGCGCAAATGGCTCCAAAACAGGTGCATTTTCAGTAGTAAATGCGACTAAAAAACATGACAGACTAAGGCTACATGCACACGAACGTTGTTTGTTTCCGTGTCTGTTTTTTGGCGGATAGGATACGGACCTATTCATTTCATTTGGTCCACAAAAAATGCGGACAGCACTCAGTGTGCTGTCCGCATCAGTATGTCCGTTCCGTAGCCCCGCAAAAAAAATAGAACATGTCCTATTCTTGTCCGTTTTAGGCATTGTTACAATAGATCCGCAAAAAAAAAAAAACGGATGGAATACAGATGTCATCCTTTTTTTTTTTTGCGGACCGCAAAACACATACGGTCGTGTGCATGTAGCCTAAAACAGAATTTGTATGCATATATTCAGTAAATGTGTCCCCAAGATAGCACAGAAATGGCCACAGAAAGTATTTTGAGTTTTATTTTTTACACCATTTCCTGCCTGTCATTGATTTATTTTTTATGTCAGACAACCCCTTTAAGTGTCTATAGCAGGCATGCTCAACCTGCGGCCCTCCAGCTGTTGTAAAACTACAACTCCCACAATGCTCTGCTGTAGGCTGATAGCTGTAGGCTGTCAGGTAATGATGGGAGTTGTAGTTTTGCAACAGCTGGAGGGCCGCAGGTTGAGCAGGCCTGGTCTATAATATACCCTCATCTGCTGAGTGACTGCTTGTGAACACTGGGCCTCATGTATTAAAACTAGCTTTGTTGCCCATTAGCAACCAATCAGAACTCAGCTTTCATTTCTTAAACTGCTGAGGTAAAATGAAAGCTGCGCTGTGTTTGGTCGCTCGTGGCAACAAGAGCAGTTTTTCCAATAGATGGTTTTGATAAATCTGCCATACTGTACCCGGTCCACCAATGGCAGGGCTACCAGCGGACAGCCCCGCTACCCAGTACTGCCGCTATGATTTTCTGTAGAAACACGACGCAGAGTCACTCTGGAAAGTCAATAAACACAATGTTAAGTCCATGGTCGTGTCGTGTCACATCATAAATGTGATTTAATCCGGCGTCATAAAATTTATCAAGCATAAAATCAACTGCGGAGGTGCGATGGCTGGTAGTGCATGCCCCCCGTTGGGTCTAGGTGAGGACGCCTCACAATCTGCGGCCCTGTTTTGACAAGAGGCAATAAAAGCGGGCGCAGACAGATTTAGAGTCTGCCCGGCGGCACATTTTGGTGTAAGAGGTCTATACAGCTACAGGGGATTCGTAATTAGGAAAATCTCATTAATGCTTTTATAAAAACGACAGATTTGTCAATTCCTTCTGATTCATGATTTGCATAACCATTGCAGCATTACACCCGTCCCTTTATTTTCTGGTAACAAATGGAGACGTATCCCTCTGAGCGAGCGCCCACGATGACTGGTGACATCAGACGTGCAGACATTGCAGCATGTCCCCTAGTCAAACGTGTATACAGCTATCTCTTAATCAGCATGTTTCTGGGAAAGCTGGGTGACAACCAATATGGCCGCCGTTAAAGTAGTTGCCATCCAATTTCTGAGACACCTGGATGGAAAAATCTGCCTTTTTAGGACTAGTTGACATATTCCCTGTGCCTGTATTGCTAAGTTAGATTGGCCATTCTCCTGCAGATGTCATGGCAGCCATCGTCAAGGACAATATCAGGGGATCTTTCCAACATCGACAACCCCTTTAAACCCTTTCTGCCAGACGACCCCTTCTCCCATGTGGCAGGAACTGCAGCCCACCACCGGGTTCTGGCTCATAGGTCCGGTGACGCCGTGACACATGGAAGAGACGTCACCACTGCGGCCAGTTATTGGTTGACGCGGCCAAATCATCCACGTCAAACAGGAAATGGCCACACAAAGATCTCAGTGAGGCAGCACCGGTGGGGACTGGACGAGCCATAACTCCCATGAACAACCCCATTTAGGCTAGGGATACACGCCGACATTTTTTACATGTAGAAGCATTTTTTTCTAATGATAGTCAATAGTGTCGCACTGCAACATGCATGACAGTCGCAAAAATAAAATCCATCTAAGTTGCAGCATGTTGCAGTGCAACACCATTGACAAAAAATGTCTCCCGACACAGGTCGCGGTCTAGTTGTACCCTTTTTGTTGCACGACACATGTTGCCGTGCAGCCCTAGCCTTTAATATCTGTCACCTGCAGCCAGACCTTTTCTCATGATCACATGAATGGACAGATCTCTGCCTCTCACAGAAATCTGCACACTCAT
The DNA here is from genome assembly GCF_014858855.1 of Bufo gargarizans. Lineage (NCBI taxonomy): Eukaryota > Metazoa > Chordata > Amphibia > Anura > Bufonidae > Bufo > Bufo gargarizans. The sequence goes on from NC_058089.1 coordinate 119,523,485, forward strand.
CTCCTGAAATACTCTGCACTGCTGGAGGATACAGCTCCTTTTCTTCAGTCTTAGGGCTAATGCACACAAACGTATTTTCTTTCCGTGTCTGTTCCGTTTTTTTTTTTTGCGGACTGTATGCGGAACACGAACGTCATCCGTATTTTTTGTGGATCCGTTTTTTGCGGACTGCAAAATACATACAGTCGTGTGCGTGAACCCTTACCTGTCTCCATGATTCTCCCCAGGGTAAAGGTTTGATTCCTTTTCCTAGCACCCACAGCACGCACCCCGGTTGCCCCCAACCCCCACTCAGCTATGCTCCTGCTTTTCCATATGTACTGTTCCTGTTGGAGCCCGACTTAAATACATTTTTTCCACTAATTTTTTTATAAGTCAAAAGGCCTTCTTCAAAATCGGCACACTCTTCTGCTGAAATACTCTGCACTGCTGAGTGACCCAAACCTTATAGATGTATTCAGCTCTAGATCTTTTTGTAAGTTGTCAAGCTTGAGCAGAATACCGGAGTCAGTGTTTTCATAGCTGGTTGGCATCTTGGTTCTGTTTGTGCTGAGACTTGTTGTACTACAACAGGCAAAGGCCTATGGACAGACAATACATATATTCAGATTAAAGATCAGTTTTGACTGCAGCACATGAATGCCGGGCACCTAGAAAACATTGCCGCGCACAGATCAGAACAGCTTCGTTCATCTGTCAGTCCCGGATTCAGGGGAGCTCGGGGCTGACGAGCGATGAAAAGAGCTTCCTTCCCTCTACCCCCAAGCACAATTTAATGACCCAAGTCTGGCATCACAAACAAAACTTTCCAGTGCGTTCATAAAAACGCGTCTCCGCTCCAACCCCTTCCTATAAAAGATACGACACCGTGTGTAAAACACAAGTGCTTGTACCTAATCTGTTATCTTAGTCTATATCCATTTTATCTACAGCTATATCTGACTGGTAATCTGGGTAAAAACAAATAAAAGAAGCGTTACTCACCTCACAGATCCCCCCACCGCTGCCATTGTGATGCTTACCGATCCCCGCTGCTCTTCACCTCCTGGTCCATGGCCAGAGATGCCAGCTCAGCTAATCAATGGCTGCATTGGTGACTTGGCTAAGAAGCTATTTTCTGGAAGTGGATAGCAGCGGGGACTGGTAACCATCACAATGCCAGCAGTGCCGGGGGGACGTGGATCAGTGAGTAATGCTTCTTTTATTTATTTTTTACCCACTCTGAGTGTTATTTCATTCCACCAGACAACCCCTTTAAAGGCTATGTAAACCTTTGGGGGCATTTTTATTTTTTTTTAGCTAAAAAATCATTTCTTCAATTAGTCTTTATTTAAAAAAAATAATATTGAGACGTTCTGTCATAAAAGATTAACTGTTAGTCTAGCTGTGTGAATTGTACTTTCACTTTGTGCCAGTCATAAACCTTATCTCTAAATTACTAAAATGTCACAATCGGGGGGGGGGGGGGGGGGGAGGCGGGGGCGTGGCCTACCATAGCATGGTGTGAGACGCGTCTCTGTGCGCTCCTGCCATTATCCTGTTTTGTATAGTTGGCCAGACAGGACGCACTGAAAGAGGTCAGAGAGAGTGAGGAGTCCTCTGAAACACCTCTGGAAAGTTCAAGATGCCCAAGAAAGTGAAGAGCAGCGAGCGCAGTGCGGCCAAAATGGCGCCGCAGCGGAGGAGGAGAAGCAGCTTGAGGGAGTTAGCCAGAGCTCAGCAGCGCGCCTTAGCAGATTCGCCAAAGAGTCGGAGAAGGTAAGGGACTGGTCACAAAGTAAAGCAGCTGAGACCGTGTCCTCTTCTGAACATGAGGATCGTTCCTTGGATGAGGAGTAAGAAGCTAACTGTCATGCCCTGCTCAGGTCATGTGCGGAGGTCTGCTAGGTTAGCAGCACATGTGTAGCCTTTTGTTATTGTTTTGGAGTTGAGCTGTACACGCCTCCTTTCAGGTGCACTGGGTGGGGTCGTTGGTATAAGTTTAAATTACGCCCACTCCCAGTGTCCTGTGCGGGTTATAGCTTCTGTTTTGTTCAGAGGAAGGAAGCAGGGAAGCAGGATTGCTGTTCCAGCTCAGTACAAGATAAGTTGGTTTTGTTTTCTTGTGATTGTCTGTCTAGGCTGTTAGAGAGACGCCTGCCCCCTTCAGGTTCTGAGGGAGCAGGCTGCCTCTTTCCCCCTCTCACCATCTTAGGGATTTTAGGGAATCTTCAGCCTAGGCACGAGGACACGTTCATTCCCACCTTCAGGGTCTGAATGTGGGCATAGGAGTCTAGGGAGAGCTGGTAGGGATTTGTCAGGAGGTGACCTTTATCCCCAGCTTCTTGCCTAGACATTTGTTTTGTTGTATTCTGTGTATCTTGTATCCTGTCCAGCATGACACTAACAAAGTACACCAGTTTCCTGAGCAAAAAGGGCAGACACAGGGGAAAGCTGACTCTCCTAACCCCAGTGAACAAGAGCCGACTCCTTAAGATATTATGAAGGCAGTAGCTAGCTGCAACACAACCCTTAAAGCCCTTCACCTTCAGGTGGGCAGTCTGAGGGAAGACATTTCCCTAATAAGAAATGATATGCACAAAATCACTGAGAGAACTTCAGAAGTGGAAAAAAGAGTGTCAGCAATAGCGGATGAAGTGCGGCCTCTCAAAATGGCGGCTAAATCAACTGCGAGGGATATGGCTGCCCTATTCGCCAAGGCAGATGATTTAGAAAAAAGATATTGCCGCAACAATATAAGAATCGTCGGGGTACCTGAAAAAACAGAAGGGGCGAATGCCACAGAATATATAGAAAAGTGGATACATCAAAAATTTCAGGTCAAAGGACTGTCCCCGTTATATGCTGTGGAAAGAGCCCACCGGGTGCCCACAAGACCTCTACCTCATTGTAGACCACTGAGGCCAATCATTGCTAAAATACTGCACTTTAAAAATAAAGATAGATACCATAATAAGACATTCTCGGGAGCATAATGATCTGGCCATAAATGGAGTAAGGATTTCCATCTTCCAGGATTACTCCACTGAAGTCCAGAAGAGACGGATGAGTTTCCTGGATGTTAAAAGGAGACTTAGAAACTTGCAGGTCCAATACTCTATGTTGCTTCCAGCCAAGCTGAGAGTGGTGGCCATGGGATCTGCCAGATTCTTTGAGGATCCAGAAGAGGCGGTGAACTGGCTGGATCGTCACGAAAGTCAGCTGAAAGAACAGAACAAGGACACCTGAGCAGTAGGGACTGGAGAGAAAGCACTTACGTCGTTCGGCAGGAAGCCCTGAAGAGGCCGCAAGTTATCACATTTTTAATTTTTCTACTGTCAGAAATGTTCCTTCAGGATTTAAGTCACAAAAAATACAGGAGGACATCTCAACAAGGGTTAGGTCCACGTTTGGGACTTTTTGTTCTTTAAGTATGTTTCCAGTTCTTATGAAGCAGGAGTGGGAGCTGAACGCAGTTAGTGAAGCTTGCATATAACTGGAACCGCAGAGCTGAGAATGCTAGTTAAAATGGTGGGCAGTTTTGCCTTGAAGTGCCCTCGGAGAGGGATGTTTAGTTGTTACGCTTTCAGGATTAGAATCTATATTTTCAGGTTGGGAATTGGGATTGGGGGGTTCACTCCGGCAGGGTTATATGGGAGACCTTTTTTGTGGGGTTAGTGCAATTCTGGCCCGAAGAGGGGACAGGAAGATGTTTCAATTAAAGAATATGACACATACGACTAAGGCCTTAAGTTGGAATGTGTGGGGTATGGCTGAAGTCAGGAAGCGTCATAGCATTTTTAATTACCTATCAAAATTTTAGCCAGCTATATTTTTTTTGCAGGAGACACATTTAACTAAGAATACATTACAGTGGTCAAGTCGTGGGTGGGTTATGCGGCTCATACTGTATTCTCTTCACATTCCAGGGGAGTAAGTATATTAGTGTATAAAGATATTAGGTTTGAATGTATTAAAGAATTCTTGGATGAGGAAGGAAGGTTTATATGTATACTATGTAAAATTGAGGGTTTTCAATTGATACTGGTGGCAATATATATTCCCCCGCCGTTTGCATCGACACCTTTGAGAACGATACTCACCTTTTTGGCGGATTACCCAGGGTTACCATGGGTTCTCATTGGAGATTATAATTGCACACCAGATGATCGGCTGGATAGATGGAGAGTGGAGGGGTCGGGGGGCTCTCAGGGAAGCTCGGCATTACGTAATATCATGAAAGAGGTAGGACTGTTTGATATATGAAGGGTGCGCAACCCTACAGAACGTAAATACTCTTGTTGCTCCTCGACATATCAAACCCTGTCTCAAATAGATCTGGCGCTAGTGAATAGTGTCATGCTGCCGTATATCCACCCCTCTGAATACATCTCTAGAGCATTATTGGATCACTCCCTAATGATGGTGGAGATGGGGTTCGGGGGGGGCCAGACCGGGGCCAAAATTGTGGAAGTGCAATGCAATGTGGCTGCAAATTTTGGGTGACCTGTCAGGTATAACGGAATCCATTAAGGAATATTTTAGGTTTAACACAGGTACGGCGTCTCAGCATGCTGTTTGGGAGGCGATGAAAGCTTACCTGAGGGGTTCATTGATTAAAGCTATAAGTCTACATAAAAACAGGTCTAAGGAAGAACCTACGGGGTAGCGCCTTCCCTGACTACTAGTAGAGTATTGAGAGAGACACAGGAACAGTTGAGATGTCATCCACTACAGGCAGCAGACAGGAAGAGTTTATTTTATAAACAAAAATTGTTTGCAGAAGGAGACAAAGTGGGACACATGTTATCGGTTGTCTCGAGGGCCCAGCAAGGGACAACCTATATAACCGAATTGATGGACACTCAGGGGAGAATATGTACCGACACCGGGGATATACTAGATATACTTGAGGCATTCTACTTAGCTCTATATTCCACTAAAACCTCTAGTTCGGAGGAAGAGTTATTACAATTCCTTGAGGAAGCAGGTTTGTCATCATCATCGGAGGGAGATAGGGAGAGCTTAGAGGAACCCTTGGTGCTGGAGGAATTGGAAGAGGCCCTGAAAGACATGGCCAATGATAAAGCCCCAGGTTCGGATGGTCTTCCAATGGAAGTATATAAGCACTTCCAAGGAGTGTTATTACCGGAACTATTGAAAGTTTTCAACTACTCGTTAGAGGTGGGTCCTTACTGGCATCAATGCAGGAGGCTCTTATAGTGGTAATACCTAAGGAAGGAAAGGATAAGAGGATGCCTGACTCATATAGACCTATATTCCTTCTAACGGCAGACGTTAAACTACTGGGAAAGGTCTTGGCAAAACGTTTGGCTAGGGTGGTTCTCAGTGTAGTCCATTCTGACCAGACAGGTTTCATGCCTCAGAAGTCCATGGCAATTAACATTCGCAGAGTTTATACTAGTCTGCAAATTCCAGCTGATAATCGTGGGGATAGAGCTATTCTGTCACTTGATGCTGCCAAGGCCTTTGACAGTGTAGAGTGGGGATATCTCTGGGGAACGCTGAAATGTATAGGATTTGGGCCTCGGTTTATTAGGTGGGGGCAGGTTTTATACTCCAACCCGAAGGCAAGAATAAGGGCTAATGGGGGGATGTCCAACTACATTCAATTGGCTAGAGGAACTAGGCAGGGCTGCCCACTTTCGTTGCTGCTATTTGCTAAAGCCATAGAACCGTGCGTAAATCGCCAGATATAAAGGGTTTTCATATGGTCGGATACATAATAAAATTGCGCTGTATGCGGATGATACTCTTTTGTTCTTGGGGGATACGATGGCCTCCTTAGCCGCCACTATGTTACTTATAGACAAGTTTAGTGGTCTGTCTGGACTATAAAATGGCAGAAGTCGGCGCTGATGCCTATTGATGGTCAGGAGGTGTCTTCCACGGTCCATGCTAATAATATTCCACAGGTGGGGAAAATTTAATATTTAGGAATTTATATTTCGCCCAGGAGTACAGAATTTGAGGAGCTTAACCTGTCTCCTCTGCTGTCGAGATTCAGATTGAAGGTCAAGGCATGGTGCAAACTATTTCTTTCTGTAGTGGGAAGAGTAAACCTCCTCAAGATGATAATGATGCCGCAGTTGTACATACTTTACAATGCCTCGGTCTGGTTGCCTATGGACAGATTTGATAAAATTAATGTGATATTTAGAGATCTAATATGGAGAGGAGGTCAACCCATAATCAAATTGGAGACATTGCAGCACCCTAAAACAAAGGGGGGATTGGCAGTACAAAACCCATGGATTTATTATCTTGCCGCACAGTGTCAGCATCTTAAGGGATGGTTGGATTATAGGGGGGCGGATATGTCTAGCCAGATTTTACTGCACCAAATAGGTAAGAGGGACTTAATGTGGTTTTTGGAGGGGGCAGAGTTACAAAACTTGGAGCTAAATTCACCTTTGATAGGGCTTATTTCCAAAGTATGGGACAAGATTAAAAAGTTTAAAGGGAATTGGGGGAGTTAGTGAGGTTTCTCCGATTTGGAATAATATACGGCTCCCTCTCTGAATGTATTCCTCTGTCAGGTACTGAGATTTGGGAGAATAAAGGGATCCTTAGAATAAGGCCTCATGCACACGACCGTTGTGTGCATCCGTGTCCGTTGTTCCGTGATTTTCTGCTGACCCATTGACTTTCAATGGGTCCGTTGAAAACTCGGAAAATGCACCGTTTGTCATCCGCATCCATGATCCGTGTTTCCCGTCCGTCAAAAAAATATGACCTGTCCTATTTTTTGGACGGACAACAGTTCGCGGACCCATTAAAGTCAATGGGTCCGTGAAAAAACACGGATGCACACAAGATTGTCAACCGCGTCCGTGATCCGTTTTTTTCCTATCATTTTCAAGGAAAACTTGACTTAGATTTTTTTTCCCACTTTTCTGGACTGGTGATCCTCCAAAAATCAAGGAAGATACACGGGGGAAAAAACGGACACGGATCACGGAACAACGGAACCCCGTTTTGCGGACCGTGAAAAAATACTGTCGTGTGCATGAGGCCTAAGAGATCTATTACACAACGGTATATTTAGATCCTTTACGGATTTGCAGGAAAGATATCAGATCCCGCGTACGCACTTCTACCAATACCTCCAAATTCGTCATGCGTATGACACTACGATTAAAAAAGGTACCAACATCTCTAAATTAGAGGAAGTCCAAAAATTGATTCTCTCAGAGAGGGGGGGGGGGGGGGGGGGGAGGATTAATTTCTAGGCTGTATACCCTACTATAGGAAAAGTTCCTGGATTCTAATCCGTTGGCCCGGATGAAAAAGTGAGAAAATGATGTGGGGGAGATCTCTCAAGATCAGTGGGAGGACATTATGGAGGCGATTCCGCTGTCCTCACTGAGCGAACAGGGAAAGTTGTCTCAACTCTTTATTATACACAGGGTGTATAAAACACCAATATTTCTGAGGATTGGAGTTAGAACTGATGCAAAATGCCCAAGGTGTTCTTTTGAGCCAGCGGATTTGTCTCATATGTTGTGGAAATGTCCGGGTATAGATGGATACTGGGGAGGTATTTTAGAGATAATACAAAACAAAATGTCAGTAAGAATAGATAGAGACCCCAAAATATGTATCTGAGCTAGGGACAGACGTTTGCAGGAAAGTGGCAGTGGGAAGACTGCTGTACGTGGCTAGAAAACTGATAGCCTTGCATTGGCTACAAGTGGGCTGTCATCGCCAGTTCTGTGAGAAGATCTGGCAGATGTTTTTCTCTACCTCTTGTATGATGTTCTTTGTTTTGGTTTCACTTTCTCATCTCCTTTCCTTCTGCCAGGTGTCACTTATTTCGACTAATCGTCTTCCTTTATAATCCCTCCCATACTGCCTCACTTTGCGGTTTATACTACTTCCTGGATGAGGTGTTCACTGCTGGAGGCTGCTTCTGCTGTTTGTACAGATAAGTCTTTTATTTTATTGTGTTTCCTTGATGGCTTGATTCTAGGTGACCCTGACTCCGTCTGTATTAAGTGCAGGGAGCCGGTGGTCATGTCCCCTCACTATTATAGGGTTTTCAGGTGTCACACAGTGACAGTATTAGGTACGCGGGCATGCAATCGTATACCATACAGACCCATGCATGTGCATGGCAGTCAGGGAGAGCTCTTACGGTTTTATAGGGCTCACCTATAAGCTCCTTAGTTTGGGATCAAGCCAGTCGCTCGTTTATTTATATGTTCCAGCTATCTGCTAACTTCATCCGTGACACGGGCCCTCCGACATTAGGGGAGTTTAGGACCAATGTTCATAATATGTTGATAAATGAAAAAGCCATTTTTCTTAAAAGAGGCTGCCCTCAAAAGTTTGACAAACTATGGGGCGACTGGATGTCAAACAGTGCGATTATGCTGTAAAGCGCAAGGGGGCGATTTGTTGCCTGAGTGAATAGGGTTTGGGGGGATAGTTGTTAGGAGGGGAGGTGGGTTTCTAGGAATTTATACATGTCTTTTTATTAAAAGATTGTGATAATGTATTGTAGTATAAGTCATGCTTATTTATCTTGAAGAATGTCATGATTTATTATGCCTATGTTACATATGGCATGTATTTATCAAATAATATGTGATATCTTTGTCAAATAAATGAAAAAGATCTGATTAAAAAAAAGGTCATAATCACTTATTTAAGCCACATTCTTATCAGTAAGATAGAAGTGAGCTGAGTGTCAGAGTTCAGAGAAAAGGAGCCGTCAGCTGAGCTGCCTGACAGAACAGAGTGGAAATTCAGAGCATGTGCAGTCGGACGCACTAATTGGGGTCCCTTAAAGTACATGCTTGTTGTGACTCCGGTTGCAGTGAAGCAACAAGGGCACAGGGCCCCTTTTAGTGATATGATAGTAGATGGTACCCAGGTGTAGGAATGCCAGAGGGGTGTAGGGTGGCCTAAATGTCCCTTAATGGTGTTGCACGTGTTACTGTGCTCCTACCTGGATACGCTGAAACCCTAGGCGTGGCCTTCCGAAAGCAGAAAAAGGGGGTAGTAGTAGTAGTAGGGGATGAAGAATAAATTGAGTCCAGACCTTGTGATGAAGTTGTTAACAGCTTTACTTGAATAAACTTTTCTCCAAATGATTTGCATGCTTTTTCTTGGTTTCCAGCAGGCTTTGGCATTAAAACTGTGGCAGGCAAACTCCTCTCTGCTACCTCTGTTGCCCTCTGGCTCTGCTGTGTTCACCGGCTGGCTATGAAACTCAGCTTCCTCTTTAGGGTTCATGCACACAAACGTATTTTCTTTCCGTGTCCGTTCCGTTTTTTGCGGACCGTATGCGGAACCATTAATTTAAATGGGCCCGCAAAAAAAAAAGGAAGGTACTCCGTCTGGATCACATTTGAACAGTTACATAAATAGAGATAGTAGTGTGGTGCAGAACTGGTAATGCCACTCTGGGGCGTTACATACAGTATGTTACTAGAGAATCTAAAGGCTGTACAGAGAAAGGGGTTCAACATTTTTAATAAAGACCAATTGAAAATGAGTACAATGCAATAAAATAATAAATAAAAAATTGGCCCCAAAGATGTACAGGTTCTGCACCTAAATCCTGAGCAAATCTGCTGGACTTCTGCTGGTAATGCCAATGAATGAGGTATTTACATGCTCCGGAAGAAGTCAGCGCAGAGTAACGAATGCAATGCCGGTTTTAAAATCTACATCATGTTCATTATGGCCGCAGGATCAGCAAAGAAAACCCCTGGTTTAGCTTCACTGGATTACAAAGCGGCTAATCTGCGCGCTGCGGATTTCCACCATAAAAAAATCCATGCCATGTGAACGGGACTTACTAGGGCTTCAGAGGAGGTCATAGTAAGAAAACACAGTCAGGTGAGGAAAGCTGCAAACAAGGGTTTTCACGCAGTGATTTTTGTTAAAAAAAAAAAAAAAAAAGATGATCAAACCACACCAGCTGAATGTAGCTTGTCCCATCCAAAGTCACTGTGTAGCTCCAGCCTAACTCTCTGATTGGCATACCCCTCCCTCCTTAAAGGGGTTACCCAGTACTTTTCCATTGATGAGCTATCTTCGGGAGTGAGCACATACAGTTTCTCTCTCTCTTTCTCAAATTCACTAAACTAGGGGCAGACCTAAGTCCATCTCCTAGTATCCTAGAAGGGGCAGAGCCGGGACTGTTAACCCTGACCCATCCATACACAACCATCAATGCAGTAAATCAGAACATTAGATTAGAATAGTTAACATAATAACAATAGCCCTTTTTGTAGGTACGCTGTTCCAGGGTACTGCATGTCCACTACACAATGGATGGAGTTGTGTATTTTCAAAGTTAGAGCTCAGCAGATTGGCAGAGGCGCGGGGTATCGGACTCCCAGAAAACTGATAGGATAGGCCATCAGTATAAAAGAAGTGGACGACCCCTTTAATTATAATGCTGTATAGCAGGCATCCTCAACCTGCGGCCAGCTGTTGTAAAACTACAACTCCCACAATGCCCTGCTGTAGGCTGATACCTGTAGGCTGTTCGGGCATTCTGGGAGTTGTAGTTTTGCAACAGCTGGAGGGCCGCAGTTTGAGGATGCCTGCTGTATAGCAATAGCCTCTCCATATAAGGCCCTATGCACACAACCTTATCCGTTTTGCGTTCCGCAAAATATGGATGCCACCCACATTGCATCTGCATTTTTGCAGACCCATTGACTTTAATGGGTCCGTGGTCTGCATTTTGAAAACAAAAATAGAACATATTCAGTCTTTTTGCGGATCAACCATGCGCTTTCTGTACGTCTGATTCGCAGAAAGGTAGACTATGTCCTTAAAATGCAGACCACGGACCCCTTAAAAACAATAGGTTGGCAAGTAAAACGCGTACGGCACATGAACCGCATAACGGACAAGGTCATGTGTCTCTGACAGAAAGAAAAAAACGTTTAAAAAAAATTTCTAAATTATTGTTTCCATTGTTTTGTTGTTGCGACTTTATCCATCGCCCTGAGGCCAAATCCGCCCTCTCCCAATAATCGAATATCTGTTCACTCGGCAATGAATCTCTGAAGATGAACATCTCACAAAGAAAAGAAGTTAATAAACGGCGAGAGAGCGAGAGCGTTCCCGCGTCTCCCGTCATCCCTGGGAGAAGAGTTTACTTACATCGCTATGGTCTTGGGCCAATATCAATTTGTCTAAATCTAGATGACTGGGATGAATTAAATTATGGAGGATGGAGCTTTTCTGGCTTTAATCATGCCTGGGAGGGACGCAGCGCGTGCCCCGCAGCGCAGGAGAAGATACAAGAGGCAGTTTAAGTGACAGGCCCTCCCTGTCTGACAGGCTGCAGATACATTGTGGTTCTGAGAGACGAGAACCTCTGTCAATTATACTCTTGCTCGCAGACAATTCGCATCTCGCCGCCTGCTCCGCGCGCAGCATGCTAAACAGCCGCTTGTTTTAGCGTAAAAGCATCGTTCGGCTTTGATCAGTTATCAGGATGAATATTAAGATCTATAGAAGACGCCGCTAAAAGCAATCGTTCGCAGCGGCAAAACACAATATTTGTCATGATGCAACCGCTCTGTAAGCGCTGCCGTCCTACCAGCCGCAGGACAGTGCGTCTTAATGCATTGGTGAGGAGGGGAGGGGAGGGAGATGCTGCTTCAGGAGTATTCACTTTGGGTCTTTATGGGTCCGAGGTGTTGAATGCAGATGAATGACAGCATCAAGAGGCAGGAAAGTCAATCTCACATCCATGTGCTTTTGGTTAAAAGTGGTTCTCCCATGACTAATGTAAAAAAAGAAAATCAGACATCATATAGCACATGAAAACCGCTTTCTAACAAAGCCGAAACCAGCCCTGTACCTCACATGGATCCAGAGATCTCCCCATTCATTGCTCTGCTGGATTTATATCAAGCTGAAAGCTCAAGGGGAGTCTTCTGCAGCTGAGGGGGCGTGTCATTCTGCTGCAGCTGGGGGGGCGTGTCTATGCTCCCCCTATTACAGCTCAGGAGGCGTGTCTCAGCTCTCCCTATCACAGCTCAGGAGGCGTGTCTCAGCTCTCCCTATCACAGCTCAGGAGGCGTGTCTCAGCTCTCCCTATCACAGCTCAGGAGGCGTGTCTCAGCTCTCCCTATCACAGCTCAGGAGGCGTGTCTCAGCTTTCCCTATCACAGCTCAGGAGGCGTGTCTCAGCTCTCCCTATCACAACTCAGGGGGCGTGTCTCAGCTCTCCCTATCATAGCTCAGGAGACAGTTGAAGGAAGAAACTGAGCATGTGCGGCCTTCTCAGTGAGCGGGACAAACAAATAAACAAAACAAAAAAACTGCAGGTGGCGCTATACAGATACCTTTTATTGAATAACTCAGCGGCTATGCTAAATTTTTAATTACATGCAATTACAAAAGTATTCAGATCCAGGTGCGGGTTTGAAAACTGAAGAATATTTTTTGTGGGACAACCCCTTTAAATCAAATCTATTGCTCTCTGTTATCCGCTAGGTGACTGTATCCTTCAGCGGGATGCTGATAATCTACAGAATTAGAAGTACGGACGGTATTCACACAAGTGTGCCTCAGCAGCTTGCTTTACAGGTAACGGACCACCTTTGGTTTAGCGGAGCCCTGTTAAAGGGGTTCTCCGGGATTTTTATATTGATGGCCTATCTTCAGGATAGGTAATCAATATCAGATCGTGGGGGAGGGGTGGGGGGTTCCGACTCTCAGACTTCCACCGATCAGCTGTAGGAAGAGACCGCAGTGCTCCTTGAGCCTTTTCCTAGGCCATCACGTTCATCGGTCACATGGCCTAGGCGCAGCTCAGCCCCATTCAAGAGAATGGGCCTAGGCTGCAATACCAAGTACAGCCACTATAGAATGGACAGCGCTGTGGTTGGTGAGCTGAGAGGAAGATGCAGCTCTCACCGGAGCATCATGACTTCCTCAAAAAGCTGATCAGCAGGTTGTCGGGTGTCAGACTCAGACCCCCACCAATCAGGTATTGGTGACCTATCTTGAAGACTCCTAGAAAAGATATTAAGGTAACGGTGTCAATACTGGAGTGGACTAAAACACGCAAACATTCAAGAACGACTACAATTAAAGGGATAGTTGAGCCTTATGTAAATAACGCTTTAAAGGGTTATCAGTAGTAATAAGTCAGAGCAACTGGACATTTTGCTAGTCATCGGACTGACTTTCTCAATTACAATGACTTGTACAGGGAATCTCCGGCATGAAATACTTATTTTTATGCCGGAGATTCCTTGTACAAGTCATTCTAATTCAGAAAGCTAGTCGGACAACTAGTAAGATGTTTTCAAGAAGTTTTCCCGGGGTCCGGCCACCACCAAGCGCTGCTACCATACAAGTGAATGGGAGCGCACCGCACATGCGCGGCCCCTGTTCCCATTCCATTCTATGGGGGCCAATGCTTGGCTATATTCAGTGGCCCCATAGGAATGAATAGAGGGAGGCTGCGCATGCTCAGTGCCCCCCCCATGACTTTCACCGCTCTGTTCTCCGTATAGGTGCGGGTCCCAGAGGTGGGACCCGCACCTATCAGACAATGGGGGCATATCCTAGCGATTGTCTACGAAGGCAGAACCCCTTTAAAGCAGAATCCCACCATAGGGATCCCCAGATCTCAGCCTTCCGGACCCCTGGTTAGCATGAATTGGGAGAGAGTATAAATTTAGGGTTATATGCTGCAGTTGCAGGCCGGTGGCAGCAATTTTTTTTTTGAGGAGTATAATTCTTTAATTCTATATTGCTCCCGGTCAGGCGACCATGGGCTTGTTTCTACTAAATGGCAGAGGTGGAAAAAAAGGAAAAGCAGGACTTTTGTCTATTTTAATATTCTTTTGATTGATGACATACGCATTTTCAGTAGCTGTGGTCATGTACACGTATACTACACGTACGTCACTTATACCACATAATAGATGTGTGGTGGACCTCTAGTGGACAGATGTGGGAATTACAAGTATTGCATTATTCCTATGTAACTTGCGATGTTTTGTAGCCGAAATGCAGCAAGGTCATCTTTATTATTTTATTGTAATTTTATTGAGATTAGTTTGTAGAAAAAAAATGTAATTCATTTTTTTCAGGGTTTTTTCACTTTGAAAAGTAAAAATCATAAAAATACATTTGAATAATACTTAATATATATAGACACAAACACACTGGCAATCAAAATTAGAGAACAATTTACGAACACTTGATTTTTTTCAGAAATAATGTAATCTACATTGATCATCATTTGAAGGATTTTTTGTAAGGGGTGCACCATGCCATTAGAACAGTGTTTTCCAAAATAACCAAAGTATATAAACATAAAAACTTTATTTTTCAAAAAACCTGATGATGATAATTAGAGAACAGCAAAGACTGTAGCACAGAGAGAGATTCTGACTACATTTTCTGCAGGTTACACCAGTCACCGGTCAGTAGACGTGCCTTGGCTTTGAATGACTTCGGCACATCTGCGGCCACCGGACATCACTCGTCTCTCACACGGCTCCGGTGGGATTTTGCTCCACGCTTCTTCCAGTTCTGTGACTGTTGTGGGTTTCTTGACCATAACGTTGTCACCAAGGATTTTCCAGAGTTTTGCTATTGGGTTTAGATCAGGACTCGGGGCGGCTATTTCATGGTATCTAGGAACTTCTTCACCCGTTTTGCTGTGTGACGGGAGCATTGTCCTGGCTGATTGAGTGATGAACCCAAGGAAGGAAGGAACCAGGTGTTGTTGAAGAATTCTGATCCACCCTTGCATTCACTCTGCCATGTAGCTGTATGAGAGGTCCAACTCCTGCTGCAGAAAACATTTCCCAATGGCCTCATGCACACAAGTGTTGTTTTGGTCCGCAGTTTTTGCGGCTCGGATGCGGACCCATTCACTTCAATGGGGGCACAGAAGATGCAGACAGCTCCGTAAAAAAAAAAATAACCTGTTCTATTCTTGTCCGTTTTGCGGACAAGAATAGGCAGTTATATCAATGGCTGTTTGTGCCGTTCCGCAAATGGCGGAACGCACACGGATGCCATCCGTGTTTTGCGGATCCGCAATTTGCGGACCGCCAAACACACAACGGTCGTGTGCATGAGGCCAAACCATGGCGCTTCCTCCTCCACCTTTCACTGACTTCTTTACACACTTTGGGTTCAGTCTTTCCCCAGTTTGTCGACGAACATAATGTTTCCCATCAGACCCAAATACATTAAACTTGCTTTCATCACTACAATGAGCTCTGGAGCACTTCTCCTCTGTCCACTTCTCCTCTGTCCACTTCTCCTCTGTCCACTTCTCCTCTGTCCACTTCTCCTCTGTCCACTTCTCCTCTGTCCACTTCTCCTCTGTCCACACAAGATGCTCCTCAGCAAACGTGAGCCTAGCCTTTTGATTCTTTCTGCTAATGAGAGGTTTGGTTCCATGCAGGGTGGGCTTTCAGTCCGAATACTCTTAAGCGTGGAGACCCTGTATGACGGGACAGATCCTTACCCCGGTCAGTGCTGAACCCGCGAGCAATTCCAGCTGCAGTGTTGAGACGATGACTCATGGAGATTCTCTGCATTATCCCGTCCTCTCTTGCATTTGTTTTCGAGGGCGACCAGCCTTCTTGGGGGACTTGAATGAGTTTGAGATCAGTGATAGTCAGTTCGCAGTGTTCGCCAGCGAACACATGCGGACTGCCATCTTTAGTAAGATAGACTCACCCGTCCGGCGATGCACAGGTAAGCCCTTACTTGTGCCTGTGCCGGTCTGAAATCAAATGCGGTCACTGAGAGCAGGCAGTTCCGAGAACAGCCGCCCGGGGCCTTCATCGGGCTATTCTCGGAACTGCCTGCTCCCGGTGACTGCATTTGATTTCAGACCGGCTCCCGGCAGAGGCACAGGTAAGGGCTTACCTGTGCATCACCGGACGGGTGAGTCTACCTTACTAAAGATGGCAGCCCGCATGTGTTCGCTGGCGAACACTGCGAACTGACCCTCACTGTTTGTGATGTTGTAAAGATGCAATATTCTAAAAATCACAGACTTGGAACGACCAACTTCTCTTGCTATGGCGGATAGGGTCACCCCTTTGGCCTTCATCTGGACAACCTGCTGCCGGAGGGTTTCAGTCACTTTGGAACGGCACACCATTTTCGCAAAGTCAGTGAAAACTGGAAAGTTAGGGCTCATTCACAGGAACGTTTTTTGAGTTTCAATTCATTCCAATGGTTCCGCAAAAAAAATAAAAATGAATGTACGGCACGCAAAACACTGAAAAAGGCATATGATCGTGTGAACGAGTCCTTAAGCTGCCAGTTAAATAGGATTTGTCAGATCATTAAGGGAATTAGCACCAGTTGCCAGATTAAGGTCTCTTTCACACGACCGTATGGCTTTTTCAGTGTTTTGCGGTCTGTTTTTCACAGATCCGTTGTTCCGTATTTTGTTTCTGTTTTTCACAGATGCCGTTTTTCCGTATGGCATATACAGTAATTACATTAAAAATATTGGGCTGGGCATAACATTTTCAATAGATGGTTCTGCAAAAACGGAACAGATAAAGAAGACATTTGGATGCATTTCCATATATGTTCCGTTTTTTTTTGCGGACCCATTGACTTGAATGGAGCCATGGAAAGTGATTTGCGGGCAATAATAGGACATGTTTTATTTTTGAACGGAATGGAAAAAACGGAAAGCATACAGAGTACATTCAGTTTTTTTGCAAAACCATTGAAATGAATGGTTCCGTATACGGAACACAAAAAACGGAGCGTAAATGAAAGAAAATGAAATAAAACGTGTGAAAGAGTCCTAACACCAATAACTTGCAGGTATCTGAAAGCGTCCTCTAAGGCCTCATGCACACAAGTGTTTTTTTATTTAGTTTCCGTTTCGTTTTTTGCATTGCGTATACGGTCCGTATACGGAACCATTCATTTCAATGGATCCACAAAAAAAACACGAATGCACGCGGACGTCATCCGTATTTTTTGCGGATCTGTTTTTTTGCGGACCGCAAAATACTGAAAAATCCATACGGTCGTGTGCAAGAGGCCTAATTTTCAATGATCTCATTTACAATTTTATTCTGCGTTTTAGAATAAATAAAATTTATGAAATAATCTTAAAATTCTGCTATTTTAGGATATAATCACATAGGACCACACTATGACCTTGGCATTGAAACTGCAGGGTTACATTTCTGGATTAACATGAAGAAGCCTGGAAAAGTTTTCTGACAAACTCCTTCTTTTGGGATGCAGAGAGAGCTATGTTCGTTGTCACCTAATTAAAAAAAATATGATATGATAAGCAAACGGCTGCTATATCCAAGGAATAAGTATTGGGTGCCTCTTGTCACCGCTCACACGGTAGCTTGCTCATTGAGTCATTAATGGCACTGTCACTTTAAGGCTGGCTGGCAGTCCGCGGTTTCACGCCCGCCAACCAGCCGGCTCTCGCGAGAAGTCAGCGCAGCAGCTCCCAGCGTCCCTAGCGGCGGCCGCCATGTTAGTTTAGGCCCTTGTCCGGAGAACGCAGGAAGGAATAAGCGGAAGAATCTTCAACCCCCCCCCGGGCGCCAACAATCCGCATCCATCCGGCGGGAGAGTCACCATGAGCGGCGGGACGCCGTACATCGGCAGCAAGATCAGCCTCATCTCCAAGGCGGAGATCCGGTATGAGGGCATCCTGTACACCATCGACACCGAGAACTCCACCGTGGCCTTGGCCAAAGGTACCGGGCTCCGACTGCGCCTCCCGCGGGGAGGGCGAGGGCGGGAACCGGGGCTGAGGAGGCTGGACGTGGGGGGCCCGTCATGTACCCGACCCCCGTATGCATAGTGTACCGGGCTCCCTCAGCTACACAGTGTAAGGACGACCCCACCCCCGCGGTACAGTGCACGCCCCCCCTCTGGTACAGTGCTCCCTCATATACAGAGTGTATGGAGGACCCCACCCCCGCGGTACAGTGTACGCCCCCCCCCCCTTCTGGTACAGTGCTCCCTTCTCCACCCCTGTAGTACAGTGCACGCCTCCCTTCTGGTACAGTGTACGCCCCCCTTCTGGTACAGTGTACAGTGCTCCCTCATATACACAGTGTATGGAGGACCCCACCCCCGTGGTACAGTGTACGCCCCCCTTTCTGGTACAGTGTACAGCGCTCCCTTCTCCACCCCCGTAGTACAGTGTACGCCCCCCTTCTGGTACAGTGCTCCCCCCCCCTGCGGTACAGTGTACGTCCCCCTTCTGGTACAGTGTACGTCCCCCTTCTGGTACAGTGCTCCCTTCCCCACCCCCGCGGTACAGTGTATGCCCCCCCACATTCTGGTATAGTGCAGTGCTTCCTTTCCCCACCCCCGCGGTACAGTGTACATCCCCCTCCTTCTGGTACGGTGCTCACTTTCCCCACCCCCGCGGTACAGTGTATGCCCCCCCCCCCTTCTGGTAGAGTGCTCACTCTTCCCCGCGGTACAGTGTACGTCCCCCCTTCTGGTACAGTGTACAGTGCTCCCTTCCCCACCCCCGCGGTACAGTGTACGTCCCCCTGCCATGCTTTACACTACAGCGCAGTAGGTTACTCATGGAGAGCAGTAATAGAATGGTGTACAGATTTAAAGCAACAGCCGTGTATTCTCCATGACCAGCCGGCGTGGAAGTGTGCGGCGCCCCACAATCCGTCATGGCAGTGTCTCATGGATTATTTTTTTTTCCTCTTCCTTCTCGGCAGTCCGGTCCTTTGGAACAGAAGATCGACCCACAGAGCGGCCGGTTCCTCCTCGAGATGAAGTGTTTGAATATATCATATTCCGGGGGAGCGACATCAAGGACCTCACTGTGTGTGAACCCCCCAAACCTCAGTGCTCCTTGCCTCAAGACCCTGCAATAGTCCAGGTACGGCCTCTGCCCATGGATGTCAGGCCGGCCACACAGCGAACGCGCCGGGGCAGCTGGTGGGGGAGATCCAGATCAGGCATGTTGGGTTTCAGCTGCCCCATCCTTTTTATTCTTGGGAGAGGTGTCTAGGACCTTCAGAGCAAGTGGCTCGGGGGGGCCCCGTCTGACTGACACTGCCTTAATAGGGTGCCTAAAATAGCAGACAACCCGATTACAAAGGAGATGTAGCACCAAGGTCTCAGTGCTTGGTTAACCCCTTGAAGACTGGGCGATTTTCTGATTGTTCATTTTCATTTTTCACTCCCTGCTTTCCAAAAGCCATAACTTTTTTTTTATTTTTCCGTTTTAAGGGCTTGTTTTTTTTTGGACAAGTTGTATTTTCTAATGGCACCACTTACGGTTATACACAGTGGGAATGTAGTCGGAAGCGGGGGAAAAATTTGGAATGATAAAAAAAAAACACAATTTCATCACAGTTTTATGGGTTTCCTTTGTGGTAAAACTGACCTGTTAGGGCACTGCTTTCACACTTGCAGTGCTGGATCCGTCTCACAAATTATTTTTTACATTTTTAAAGGTCTGCGCATGCGCAGAGCGGAAGACTGGATCCGTCAATGCGGCAGTTTTAATGCTGGATCCGGCACTAATACATTCCAATGGAAAAAAATGCTGGATCCGGCAAGTGTTCAGTATTTTTGGTCAGAGATAAAACTGCGGCACGCTGCGGTATTTTCTCCGTCCAAATAACGTAAGAGGGACTGAACTGATGCATCCTGCTGAATAGTGAACAGAATGCATTAGGATAAAACTGATCAGTTCTTTTCCGGTATTGAGCCCCTAGGACGGAACTCGATACCGGAAAAGAATAACGCTAGTGTGAAAGTACCCTTACTTTCATTCTCCAGGTCAGTGTGATTACGATACATCTGTGTGTTGTTGTGTGGTTTTTTTTTTTTGTTTTTTTTTTTGCGTTTTAATACTGGAAAAAAAATGGAACTTTTTTCTTTGCATCACCATTTTATTTATATTTTTTTACACTATTTAATAGTACCCATAGGGAACTATAACGCGCAGTCATCAGATTGCTTCTCTCATACACTATGGGCCACAGTTACCTAAACTAACAGGAAAACCTTCTTGCTCATAGCAACCAATCAGAGCTCACCTTAGAACACTTAAGGAAATGAAAGGTGAGCCCTGGTTGGTTGCTATGGGCAACTAAGGGTTTTCTTAGAAAGTTTTGACTCATGAAGTCCTCTGTTCCCATTAGCCCTGCCACAGGCAGCCTCTCCACAGGAACTAATGTGCGCCAGCCTCTTATCACTCAGGGGGGCCGAGGCTGCCGCACACTACATTCAATGTGACCACGGCGTCTTGGGAGCATGCACTTCCGGCCATGTTCCCAGCTCCCCCCAGGAAGGATGGAGGGAGCCGAGACATGGCCGGAGGTGCGTGCTCCCAGTTTTTAACCTCCCAGATGCTGTCGTCACATTTGACCATGGCGCCTGAGGGGTTTTAATGTATGTGTTCAACATTATCGTCGATCGCATACTTTAGTCCCCATTGCCTGCTGCTTTAAAATGCGGGCGCCATATTTAAATACCCAACCGCCGACGTATATTTACATGAGGCGGTTGGGAAGGGGTTAAGTCTTTTATGTTAAAGGGGGTTCTCCTGGCTATCTTGAAAATCTTGCTTGGTCTGACCTGTGGAGGGAAGCTCGGTGCTTAAACTGCTGTCATGCCACCGTGCGGTGGAGGGCTCCTGCCGCCACAGGTCAGCTCCCAGCAAGATTTTCAGAATAGTTTGAAGAACCCTTTTAAGTCCACATTTCCAGCATCAGACGTCCCTAAAGATGATTTGTTTCTCTGCAGTCCTCTCTAGGATCCAGTACTTCAGCGTCGTTGAGCGGTGTGAACTCCTACGCCCCGTTCAGCAGGATGCCGGCATATAACCAGTTTAACGCCAATCCTCTGGTGGCCCAGCAGTTTGGATCGGTTGGAGTCGGTAAGCTTATTTAGACTGGAAGGCTCCTTCCCCTTAAGAAAGGAGTTGTGCACAGGATAGGGGATCACTATCTGATCGGTGAGGGTACGATCCCTGGGACCCCCACCGATCACCAGAACGGGTGTCCTGTTCCTCCAAACGAACGGACAGGCAGGTGGCGCATGACAGCTGCCTCTCCGTTCATTCTGTATGGGACTGCTTCCGGCATAAAGATGAATGGAGCCGCAAGGCACACGGGCCCCATTAATATCCTCAATATCATTGGGAGTCCCAGTGGTCGGGCCCCTGCCACTGATTAGATTGTTATGCCCTATAGCAGTAATGGCGAACCTATGGCATTTTTCACTGTTTTGCGGTCCGCAAAAATACGGATGACGTCCATTTGTGTGCATTCCGTGTGCATTTTGCGGAACGGAACAGCCAGTCCCTAATAGAACAGTGCTATCCTTGTCCGTTATGCGGACAATAATAGGACATGTTTTATCTTTGAACGGAAACAGAAGGCATACGGAGTACATTCTGTTTTTTTTGTTTTGCGGGTCCATAGAAATTACTGGTTAAGTATACGGAACGCAAAAAATGGAACATAAACGGGGGGGGGGGGAAAAACATTCATGTGCAAGAGGCCTTATCCTGCCTACAGTCAGTGCTCTGATGAATGGCAGGAAATTATAGCTAAATGATAAAGTACATGGAAAATATATTATACTGGACTGTAGTATTCAGGGTAAATTGCTGTGTTGGCACTTTGCGGTAAGTGGGTTTGGGTGGCAGTTTGGGCACTCTGTCTCGAAAAGGTTCACCATCACTGCCCTATACCAGGGCTGGCCAACCTGTGGCTCTTAAGCTGTTGCATAACTACAACTCCCAGCATGCCCAGGCAGCCTACAGCAGGGCATGGTGTAGTTTTACAACAGCTGGAGAGCCGCAGGTTGGCCAGCCCTGTCCTATACTGTGCCTTGGAGGACACTTTAGAACTTTGCACATCCCGTTCTGTTTAAACGGGACCTTTCACCCGGAAAACGCAGATTAAACCGCTCTGATTCCAAAGTTGTCGTTGCTGTGCGATGTGCCAAAAGTCATAAAAAAGACTTATATTCAACTGCCCGCGTTATGTAAATTTGGGTCTTGAAGTCGAGGGGGCTGTGGCTTTCTAGCTTCAAATCGCGCTCGGTGAGCCCCCTTTCCTGCTCCTTAGTGCTTTATAGAATTTCCCATTCCCTTAATGCCGGACGCTTGAACGTATTCTTGTGCCTGCGCCGTGTCACCGCAATTCCCTATGCATTTAACCGTCTTTTTTTATGAATTTCGGCACATCGCACAGCGTTGGAATCAAACTACAGACTTCAATAAGGTAATGCTGGATAGTGGCTAGCTGTCATTTTGTAAAAATGTTGACAGGATCGTCCAACTTTTAGATATTGATGATCTGTTCTCTAGATTAACCCCGACCAATCTGATATCGATGACCGGAATCCTAAAGCTCTGGTCTCTTCTGATGATACTTCCAGGCTGCATTCACAGGCCTCTTAGTTGCTATTGGAAACAGACAACAGGCTTGTCTAAAATTGCTTAGGTTAATGAAGTTCCTGTAATACAGGGGGTAGTAAGTTTTCCCCACATCACATTACTGTATGTGTACTTCCCAAAATGCAGCCCATCCCCAGAACAAGCTTTGTCCAGACAATGTGTAAACGGGTAATGCTTTGACTCCACCAGCAGAATAGTGAGTGCTGCTCTGGAGTATAATACAGGATGTAACTCGGGATCAGTACAGGATAAGTAATGTATGTACACAGTGACTCCACCAGCAGAATAGTGAGTGCAGCTCTGGAGTATAATACAGGATGTAACTCAGGATCAGTACAGGATAAGTAATGTATGTGCACAGTGACTGCACCAGCAGAATGAATACAGCTCTGGAGTATAATACAGGAAGAAACTCTGAATCAGCAGAAGATGCAATGTCTTTAAACTTAGATAATGGCGATCTCACGCCTGTTACAATGTGACAACTTAAGCAAGCAAGCATGTCTGGAGTTATAGTTTCACAACAGCTGGACTGCTGCAGGTCGCCCACCCCTGCATTAAAATACCCACTCGCCTGTCCATGGCCATGCTGCTGCTCCATTCTCGGCCGCTTTTGTTCCCCACAGGGCTGTGGGGCTGCTTGGTCGCGTGACCCGTCACAGGCCACAGCTTGAACAGTACATCACTGCTGAAGCCCTGTGGGGACTGAAAGTGGCTGGGAATCGAGCAGCGATGGGACTGCAGACAGGTGATAGGCTACCCAATATCTGATGGGCTAGGGTCCGAAACCCAGCACCCCCACCGATCAGCTGTTCTACAGTAACAACAGCTCCATCGTTGCACTTCAGTCCATTTCTGTCATGAATGGAGCTTATCGTGAAGCTGCCCCCATTCACTTCACTGGAAAGTTAGTGCAGAAGAACTGATCGGCAGGGTGTTGGGGCCCCAACTAATCAGAGATTGATGGCCTATCCTGAGGATAAATTTTCTTAGGTTCCTTTTTTTTATTTTTTTTCTGAAACAGGAAACTCTTTGAGCTCCGTAGGTGCTGGCGGTACAACCGGTGCTTCTCTACCCCTGGCTAGCAGTGACGGCTCTTCATTTAATCACGAAACGAGAAAAATGCAGTCCTCTCAAGGTAACGCATACAGCTTGTCCTTTTACTTCTATGCTCTTCTGCTGAACCCCCATGCGATAAGCTGCTCATCTAGAGTGTGAAATCATTGCCATCCTTGTTATGCACGAACGTGCCAGGTTCTGCAGAGCGAGCGATGCTTCCTGCTGTGGGAGACTCTTCTTTCACATTCCTTTGCCGTAATGGTGCGTACTACTAGGCTGTAGTCAGAATGATGAGCTGTTTGGTTTAACTTAGTGTTTTTCAACTTTTGGAAAATGCACAGGTTCTTTTGTTTCTTATGGTAATCGGGAATAGGGCATGCCACTGTGGCATTAGAGGCAGAGCTTGCTAAGAACTCGTTTGCATACCCTCTTCCCAGAATTTGAGGAGATCTGCCCTTAAGGCGCTCCCCATAAGGAGATATACAGTGCTGCCCATAATTATTCATACCCCCTGGCAAATTTTGACTTGGTTACCTTTATTCAACCAGCAAGTAATTTTTTGACGGGAAATTACATAGGTGTCTTCCAAAAGATAAGAAGACGATGTACAAGAGGCATTATTGTGGGAAAAAACATTTCTCAGCTTTTATTTACATTTGAGCCAAAAATACAAGATGTTCCGCACTGTGGAAAATCTCAGAGGACGTGGTCGGAAGCCAAAAGTGACACCTGTGCTGCCAGGAGGATAGAGAGGTGAAAAAGAATCCAAGGATCACCACCAAGACCATCCTGGTGAATCTGGGCTCTGCTGGTGGCAATGTCTCAAGGCAGACAATCCAACGGACACTGCACACTGCAGACCAAGGAGGACGCCACTTCTCCAGATAAGGCACACACATAAAGCTCGCTTGGCCTTTGCAAAAGCTCATCTGGACAAAGAAGACGACTTCTGGTCTTCTGTGTTATGGTCAGATGAAACAAAAATGTAATTGTTCGGTCACAATGATGTTTCCTTCATTTGGCGTAAAAAAGAAGCCTTCAACCCAAAGAACACCATCCCCACTGTCAAACATGGTGGTGGGAACCTAATGCTTTGGGGGTGTTTTTCAGCCAATGGACCAGGGAACCTAATCACAGTAAACGGCACCATGAAAAAAGAGCAATACATGAGAATTCTCAACATCAGGCAGTCTGCAGAGAAACTTGGCCTTGGGCACCAGTGGACATTTCAGCATGACAATGACCCAAAACAAAAGTGGTGAAGAAATGGTTAGCAGACAACAACATTAACGTTTTGGAGCGGCCCGGTCAGAGTCCAGACTGGAATCCAATCTGTGGAAAGATCAGGGTGATGGCAAGAAGACCCTCCAACTTGAAAGATTTGGAGCTCATTGCTAAAGATGAATGGGCAAAAATACACTGTAGTACACCCCCCCCCCCCCCCCCCCCTGAATTATGGTAAACTGTACATCCCGAATAACAACTCCACCTTCCTCTAGGGCGAACAACCCCTTTGGTAGATTCTTTGCGGAAGAGCCCAACACTAGAACAAGGCGTCCAAACTGCATCCATTGCCCAGGCACCAGGGGCGGTGGGTAGAAGAAGTCCTTTAAGTTCTAGAGCTTTGCCATCCCTAAGCCAAAGGACATTGGATAATTCAGAGCAAAGAAAAGGTGAGAAAAGAGACTATTGATTGCTGAGATCAGCCATCTCCGTTGTACTTGGATCTTCATGTCCTTTCTGTTTTGCAGCTGATGCACACAAATCCTCAAGGCCTGACACAGACCTGCTCAGGAACGACAGACAGGACCCCAACAAGAGACAAGGTGAGAAAGCTTGGACGTCATTGGGAGCTATTGATTGTGAAGAGTGCAGGGGCCACAGCACTGAGGTGGCCCTGCATGCCCTTCACAAGTGAATTGGGCTGGCTGCAGATCCCTGCACAGCCAGCAGCTTGCAGTGCTGGGAACTCTTAGAAGGGGGTTCAGCTATAGAATGGTAATGTATCCCCTTCATTCTATGAATCTGTAATGTCAGGGAAGTCTCTCAGTGACTAGCCTAGTGGGACATTGTGCCAACACTCTCTGCCACCATGCAACCATATAAAGTGATTTACTCTGGCAGCATGCCATCACTTTGTAGGATGGGAATACCTATTTTAATGGTAGTTGTAGGTTTGAAATAATGGCAGGTAATATAGCTTCATTCATTTAGCATTATTCAGTATGGGAATACAAAGGTCTAGCCCAGGGATGGCCAACCAGAGGCGCTCCAGATGTTGCAAAACTACAACAATGCCTACAGCAGGGCATGGTGGGAGTTGTAGTTTTACAGCAGCTGGAGAGCCGCAGGTTGGCCATTCCTGGCCTAGCCTTATACTCAACCTATTGGATTGTCTTTTTTTATTTTTTTTTAAGTCTACATGTAATAAGGAAGCCAATATTTAGATGAAGCGTACACGCTTGGGGCTTTTACGTTAAACTTTAGGCACATGCTGAATCAGCGGGCATTTATAGGTAATGTGTATACACTTATCTGCACCATGGTGTTGGGATTTCTTAATTCTCCCTTCCAGCTGCTCTTGGTGGACCTCAGCCCAGGAGAGGTCGTGGTGGTCACCGAGGGGGCCGTGGAAGGTATAATGTAAGAAGAGACGGCCCTATGAAGTTTGAAAAAGACTTTGACTTTGAAAGTGCTAATGCACAGTTCAACAAAGAAGAAATCGACAAGGAATTTCACAATAAGTTAAAAATAAAAGGTGGGTAAGTGTGAGCTTGTCTGGTGCAATTGTGAATATATCTGGTGAAACAGAAAAACCCTTATGAAAATGAAACTTTTTAATTTAACTTTTTAAATTGTAGATCTGAAGTAAATGTAGCCGCTGCACGATTTTAGCCTTAAAGAGGACCTTTCATGGGTCCAAACATTCTAAACTAAGTATTAGGATATGTAGGAGATAGATCCCTGCACTTACTATTTTTCCTGGGCGCCACTCTGTTCGCCCGCTGTGGCCCCTGTTGTATTCTCCCACCCTGTATGCGTATTAATAGCATCAGAACAATGAGAAGGAGACTCCCACGGAGAAAGACTGTCTCCTTCTCATTGTTCCGACTCTTTTAATTAGCATACAGGCGGGAGAATACAACAGGGGCCACAGCGGGCGAACAGAGTGGCTCCCAGGAAAAATAGTAAGTGCAGTTAGTGCAGGGATCTATCTCCTACGTATCCTGATACTTAGTTTAGAATGTTTGGACCCATGAAAGGTCCTCTTTAAAGGGGTTGTCCAGCCGTTAATATTGATGACCAATTTTCAGGATAGGTCATCATTATCAGATTGGCGGGGTCTGACACCCGGCACCACCGCTGATCAGCTGTTTGTTGAGGAGGCGGCGTTGCTTCCTGGTCTTCACACTACGCCTCTTGTCCTGTGGAGCGGCAGTGTAGTGTAACTGCAGAAGCTCACTACATTCACTTGAATGGAGCGTTTAATTATCGTTGCACTGCACTGCTGAGACGAAGTGCAGGGTGATGAACAGGAAGTGGCGCTTACATGGAGTTGAAAGGGGGTGCCGGGAGTCGGACCTCTGCCAATCAGAGATTGATGACCTATCCTGACAATAGGTTGTCAATATTAATGGCTGGACAACCCCTGTTTTTATGTCTCTACAATTAAAGGCCCAGAACATTATTTTTCTGACAACATAAGCGTGTTAGGGCTAATATATTAGATTCTTCAAGGGATAATTATCCTGTGAGGTCTTAATATAAAAACTCCTGCACAACCAGTTTAATATCTCTGGCTCTGTAGAAGATAGAGATATGAGCCTGGTCCTGTTTGAAAGCTGCCAGTCTAAGCTTTAAAACAAGTTTCAGGCACATTAGCTCCTCTGCATTTGGGAGATACAGCCTTTAGAAATTGGTTTGGGAGTGAAAGCAGCTGAAACCTGCTTTCACTTTCAGCTGCTGTGACTACATACTTAAATTCTACATATCTCCTAATGTAGTTCTGGGCTCTTAAATAAAACCAGACCCATATTTTTATCTTCTACAGAGCCCGAGATATGAAGGCTTAAATCGGCCCTCCTGCCCAAGCTCTGCTCAGGCTAAACTGTTAGATCCTTTTCCAAAACCCCAAGCAGAGCTCAGCCAAAACTTTTAGAGGGTTAAACGCCCTTGACAAAAACTACTTGTACGTTCCAGTGGTTACCTTGAGTTAAAAAAAAATTGACATATATTGTCTGCAGTCTTATTTAATTCATTTTCAGACTTCCAATATTCATTTTATACCCTGCTCCTACTTTCATACTTTTCTCATGTGAATGTGTCCCTCCCAGTAATACATGCCGGATGTGAGGTCTGTGTGTCCAGGTTGCTGCTGCCTTCCCTAGCTGTCACATATCAGCACAGCTTTACCCCTGTACTGATTCCCCATTTCTACAGCTGTTTTGGGTTCTCTACTCCTTCGTACTGAGACACTGAGTTTGTAGAGTGTGCTCTGCTTTTTCTGGACACTTGTACGCAGCCTTTGCTCCCCCGCTAACTACCTAGTGTGTGTGCTTTCCTCACTGTCTGCAGCCTCTGCTGCGTTAGGGGTCATCCTTGGATCCTTTTTCCCCCTTTCAACACTGTAATCTGCTGTGTGCGCAACATCCTCCCCTTCCTTGCTGCTCTCTTTTACAACTGAGAGAAGGACGGATGAGCAGAGAGCTTCGTCAGGAGCAGAACTCCGAGGGGTTCATGTCATGTTTAGCAGCTAGATGAAGGACTCGGGCAAACTCGACTGAAGAAAAATGCAGGGTATTTTTTTGAATGCTAACTGTTCAGAACGTTGCTTCATTTTGCATTTAGGAAGCAAATGAACATTGAATAAAAATGTCCCTCCCCTCTTAATTAGGCAGGGTCTCCTCATATTGCCATCTTGGTATGTTGTCAGTTCTATTTCTGCCACTGGTCAGATCAGGTCTGTACTTATCATTCGTGTGACTTTATGTTCATTATTCTGCTTCTGCTGTTCCAGACGACAAACCAGAAAAACCAGAGAAGCCAGTGAATGGGGAAGATAAAGCAGACTCTGGGGTGGACACTCAGAACAGTGAAGGAAACGCCGAGGAGGAGGAAGTGCCGACGAGCTGTTACTACGACAAAACCAAATCTTTCTTCGACAACATCTCCTGTGATGATAACCGGTACGAAGCGCGTTGTGACCTTAGTTTGGAGTAAAATATTTCACAGGACTACTGCACTGAGAAAGAGTCCTACCTCCATCCAGCTGGCAACTGATTTTGCTGTGAAAGGCTGTAGCCTGCTAGGTGTTTCTCTGGCAGTGGCCTATCACTAGCCTTTTCACTGCCTCTTTGGTGGAATTTAGACTGCTGTAAATAGTAGCGAATACTGTGCTAATGGACTTCCAGGGAGGGCAATGGAGGGTTGTTTGCCTTTCCTATGACTGCCTTGTCCTGTTGTTGGTTTTCTTCAGCTTAGGCTACTTTCACACTTGCGTTCGGAGCGGATCCGTCTGGTATCTGTACAGACTGATCCGCTCCTATAATGCAAACGATGGTATCCGTTCAGAACGGAACCGTTTGCATTTTATTTCAGAAAAAAGTCTAAGTGTAATTTGTATTCAGACGGATCCATCCAGACTTTGCATTGAAAGTCAATGGGGGGGCGGATCCATTTGAAAATTGCACCATATTGTGTCACCTTCAAACGGATCCGCCCCCATTGACTTCCATTGTAACTCTGGACGGATCAGTTTGCCTCGGCACGGCCAGGCGGACACCCGAATGCTGCAAGCAGCGTTTGGGTGTCCGCCTGCTGAGCGGAGCGGAGGACAGACGGTGCCAGACTGATGCATTCTGAGCGGATCCGCATCCACTCAGAATGCATTAGGGCAGTACGGATCCGTTCGGGGCCGCTTGTGAGAGCCTTCAAATGGAACTCGCAAGCGGAGACCCGAACGCTAGTGTGAAAGTAGCCTTAGAATAAGGCCATTTTCACATGACCTTATCCGTTTTGCGGTCCACGACTCTCAAATCCACAAAACAGTCGTGTGTGTGCAACTGGCCTTTTCCCTTCCGCAGGTCCCGCACTATATAACAAATGCCTATTTTTGGCCCCAAAACGGACAAGAATAGATCATGTTCTATTTCTTTTTGCGGGGTCGTGGACACACGGTGTGCTGTCTGCATCATTTGCAGCCCCATTGAAATGAATGGGTACACATCCGATCAGCAAAAAATGCTGAAGATATCGTCGTGTGAATGCGCCCTTATGCATATAAAGTTTCATATGCAGTAAAATTTTATGTGAACTTTTGTCAATTTTAAATGTGCGTAAAATCTACCAAAAATACATGTTTTTTTATTGTTTTGTTTTTAGAGACCGAAGATCAACATGGGCAGAAGAAAGGAGGCTTAACGCAGAGACATTTGGACTTCCTTTGCGTTCAAACAGAGGGCGTGGGGGTTACCGAGGTAGAGGCGGTGGAGGGGGTATGGGTTTCCGTGGAGGCAGAGGCCGTGGAGGTGAAAGGAGAGGCCCCCCTCCAGGAAGCAACTTTGGGGCTCCCCGAGGATATCGTGGTGGATTCAGCAGAGGACGTGGAGGACGAGAATTTTCAGACTATGAATACAGGGTGAGGAATAGTTGAATCTTTTGTACAACAGTAACCTGAGCCAGAATCTAGTACTTACCAATCACACGAGGCTTTGAGAGTGTAAGTCATTGTCTGTAGATCACAACTTGTTGTCATATTTTCCTCTGGATGGTTTGAGGAAACAGATGGAAAGTACCTAAATCTAAAAATACTTTCTGTAAGTAACTTGACATGTTTTAAAGGCTATGGAAACCTTCATATTATTATTTTTTTTAATTGGTCTTTTTTTAAAAATTTTCTGTAGAGTCCTGAGGTTCTCTAGTACCAGGCTCTGTGCTTATACCGTTTCCCGGCAGACAGCGCGGCTGACGGCTCCTTATCTTTGATCTCCCAACCTTATAAACACTCATTATAGCTCGATTCTTATCTTAGGCTACTTTCACACCTGCGTTTAGGTGCGGATCCGTCTGCATAACTATGTAAAAAAAAAAAAAAAAAAAGTCAAACGGATCCATCCTGACTTACATTGAAAGTCAATGGGGGACGGATCAGTTTACAATTGCACCATATTGTGTCAATGTAAATGGATCTGTCTCCATTAACTTACATTGTAAGTCAGGACGGATCCGTTTGGTGTTCGCCTCCAGAGTGGAATGGAGGCAGAACGGAGGCAAAATGATGCATTCTGAACGGATCCTTAGCCATTCAGAATGCATTGGGGCTAAACTGATCCATTTGGGGCCGCTTGTGAGAGCCCTGAAACGAATCTCACAGGCGGACCCAGAAACGGCAGTCTGAAAGTAGCCTTACTGATTACAACACACTGAGGGACATTTATCAAGGCCTATACGCCACAATTGTGGCGTCAAAGTCGCACATTATGGTCTTGGTATGTGTGCACCATGATTTGCTACTTTTTTTTAGCCTTTCGGCACTGATTAAAAGGTGGCATAGCGTTGTGTAGCTGCCACATTTACCATAACTTTCGCCAAAAAGTGGTGTCAGTTATAGCTGAAGTCTACACCAGCCTGTAGCTGGCAGGGCGGAGATGTGACAGATTTGTTAAGAAGATTCTGCTTTCTGGATCCACCAGTCTTGATATATCTCCCCCAGTAAGTGTTTTAAGGGAACCTGTCACCGGGATTTTGGGTATAGAGCTGAGGACATGGGCTGCTAGATGGCCGCTAGCACATCCGCAATACCCAGTCCCCATAGCTTTGTGTGCTTTTGTGTAAAAAAAACAACAACAATTTGATACATATGCAAATTAACCTGAGTCCAGCGTGAAGGAGCCCAGCACCGCCCCGCATCCTCAAAATCTCCTCCTTGCTCCCTGACGTCAGAAAGCTAGAGCGCCGTAATCTCACGCTGCGCAAGCTAGCGCATGTGCATTGTCATCAGTGTTCCTTCCCTGTGCTGGCATCAGCCTCAAGGAAGGAACCGCGCATGCGCCAGCTTGCGCATTGCGAGATTATGGCGCTCTAGCTTTCTGACGTTGGGGAGCAAGGAGAAGATTCTGAGGATGCTGGGCGCTCATCTCAGGGACAGGACTCATCTCAGGTTAATTTGCAGATGTATCAAATGGTTTTTTTTTTTTTTTTTTTTTTTGTTTTTTTTTTACACAATAAAAGCACACAGAGCTATGGGGACTGGGTATTGCAGATGTGCTAGCGGCCATCTAGCAACCCATGTCCTCAGCTCTATACACAAAATCCCGATGTACAGGTTCCCTTTAAGAGCTGTTAGTAGGT
This sequence comes from Bufo gargarizans, assembly GCF_014858855.1. Lineage (NCBI taxonomy): Eukaryota > Metazoa > Chordata > Amphibia > Anura > Bufonidae > Bufo > Bufo gargarizans. The sequence goes on from NC_058089.1 coordinate 119,555,301, forward strand.
CAGACATAAGGGCAGATAACTGCTCAAATCAAAAGGTTAACCCTTTATGGGGTAAAAGACTTTTTTTTTTTTTTTTTTTTTATGAAGACTAATTTAATTGAAAAATTGACTTTTAGCCCAAAATGACTAGAATGTAATCCAATGTCCGAGATCTGAAAAAATTTAACATATAAAAAAGAAACCCACAGAGGAGTGGTGGTATTAAATGGCGGCCATTCAAATAAATACCTGACCGTGTAATGTCCAAATGTGCCTGGTCTGATGGCTTAACGGCTCTCCACTCTGCCTCCCATGGTAGGGGGTGGGTGTCATAAATGGGGGCGTCCCCTCTGATGTCCATATGCCCTAAAGGTGTACAGAAGCATTGGCCTTATCAGACATCCCCTGTTTAAAACCTGGAGACCCTTTTTGATGGTGGGTGTATAGACCATGGCTCAGATTCACTAATGTGTCTGTGCCTAAAATGTGGTGCAATCTGGCGCAACTTTCGACTTGTTCAAAAAGGGGCGACGAGGCTTATCAGAAAGGGATGCAGCTTCACCGGAAAGGGTGCCAGACCTAAGATGCACCATTTTGTTCCACAATTCTGGTGTAAAAGGAGTAGCTGGTAGAGCGAGAGAAAAGTGTCCGTCCCTGCACCACATTCAGCATCCAACCCGAGCCGCTGTGATAAATCTGGTGCAGGTCTAGACAGCCGGGCTATGGGTTCAGTAAATGTGGGCCAATGTATTAAACCTGCAGCCGCTCATCTATGTACGGATTCCACAACCTAATTAGTATTTTTCTTCTTTTGCAGAAAGACAACAAGGTGGCCGCCTAGTCGAGAACGGAGGGTGTGCGTTTTTTTTTTTTTTAAAGTTTTTGGTCACACTCTGGAAAACTTGTTTTCAGTCTTTGGTGAAGAATGACGTTTCTTGCTGTATATCTTGTCACCAGCACTGGGGGAGGTGGGGGTCGGATGCTTCACGGCGCTTCTTCAGTGCAGTGGGGCCCTGCCGGAAATTATCCTTTTTTTTTTTCCTTAATTTTTATATTCGGAGGTCCCTGCAACACTAAAGGACGGGTGGCAGAGAAAAAAAAACAGTCGTTAAGTTGGTTCAGCATGATCTCTTTGCAGTAGAAGACTGAAGTCATTTGGGTATGAATATTCTGACGCATTTTTACGAAGTACTGTTTCCTTGCTGCGAGAATAGTTCAATCTCTGAGCTCTGATGCCCTGAAGGGTCCTATTGTGTTTTTTTTTTTTGTTTTTTTTATATATATTGTTTAAAAGGGTGCGTGACCCCCTCCACCCCTTCTCCAGATAGCAGCACATTTAGTTGGAAAAAGAGAACAATCTTACTTCAGTTCCTTAGGCGAAGGACACTTTTTTTTATATTGTCGTAAGATTGAGTTTATCCCACTGCCAAAGAGCCCCCCCCCCCCCCGAGCTTTGTATAGGTGTAAAAACAAAAACCTTTGTACCCAGAGTCTAATGGCTTGTACGAGACCACCTCACAACTTTCTTCTACATGAAGCTTCCATTAGATGTAAGTTTTTTTATTTTTTATTTTTTTTTCCCCTTTAAAGGCAGTATAAATGCGTATTTTGAAAGTGTCGCAACGTTAAACTTTACCAGTTTTGGAACTTTTAACTCATTGTGCACAGAATTAGCTTATGGTGCAGGGGCGGGAGTCATGTGTCGGGCACTTTAATTAGGTTTTCTGCAATGCTTTGAACCTTGTGCCTCTGTCCTTTTTTATTTTATTTTTTTTTTTTCACCTTTTCATCTCTTCTTGGTGTTTTTGTTATGTCGCTTCCCATTCACATTCAGACCCGCGTCTAAACTTCTGATGGTTGCACTTGGGGGAGCGTAGGTGACTGCTGATGAATAGACAATGCACAGAGGTCTCTTGATGACCCCCCCCCCCGTTTTGGCTTTTGCATAAGGGACCATTGAAGGGGTCGTTCAGGGTTAGGGAACAAGACTGCGGCTTTTCTTCTAGAAACGTCCATCTGCCCATGGGTTTAGTGTGTGGTATTGGCGCTCGGCTCCATTGAAGCTGTAGTACCAGGCACGCTCTGGAAGAAAGCAGCCATGTTTTTCCCAATCCTGGACAACCCTTCTGAACACTGGGCACCAGCTTTCATGGCGTTATCAGCACGACCTCTTTTAAATGAAGGTACAGATTGATCTACCTGGAAACAGATTAATTTAAGATTAAATCTCTTCTGCGCGGCTCATTAAGTCAGGTGCGATGGCGACTGGCAGATCAGCATGCTGGCTACTGTAAGATGATGGTTCTGTGCACAACATGGCTTCCTCCTCTGCCAAGGCAGCAGGGTTCCCTTTTAATCGTAGTAAATGCTTTTGCTTCCCTTTTTGTAAAGATGTAGTAGTCTGAGGCTGAGGATTTCCCCTCCGCCTTGGAATCCCGTTTTTAGATTTGAGTGAAGGTCTTCAGTCTCTCGGCCTGAGCAGTGACGACCAAACCTGTGGGCGATAACCGCCGTCATGTCACATCCCCCCCCCCCCCCCCAAACTGTACCCATCGTCATTGGGTTTTAAGTTATACACAGGAACACCCAGTCTGTGAATACTGCAAAAAGGGATCCAAAGATGTCATAGGGTTTTTTTGTTATGATTTTATTTTTATTTCTTTTCTGGGAAAATGGACATTTTGCTCTGCAAAGTTTTTGTGTTGAAGGTTGAGACAAAATGTTAAAATTCACTGTGTTTAGGCAAAAAACTGAAGTATTTGTAAAGTAGCATCGTCCCACGTCCGTAACTTATTCCGATGGCCAAGGCACACGTCACGGTCTGCAATGTGGTTTTCTCAGCCAGAACTTGAAGGGCTGTTCCCATCTCATCAGGAAATGGTAGCAGTCATCACTTTGCTTGGGGGGGGGGGGGGTCTGACCTCCGGTACCCCAACCGGTCCCGAGCATAAAGCGTCCAGGTGCAGTGCTGCAGCCCCTTCACTGTTTTTCCTGTGCACGGCGGCGCCCCAGCCACTCGCTGCGGAGGGAACACAAGCACCACGCTTCTCAAGTGAATGGGAGTTGCTGCGGTTTCCTGCATGGCGCCGATGTGCAGGGAAAGTGACGCAGCGGTAACCCAGGATTTATTGGTTGGACCCCCTCCAGTCATAAATGTCTAGTATATCCTCGCAACATACAATCCGTTTGAGATGGGAACACCCCTTTAAGGAATTGCTTTAGCGCTCCATTTACATGTAGTGTTTCCTTATACCGCTGAGCAACTTGTTAATGCTCTTGTTCTCTAGTCACATCCAGAGCTGCATTAACAATATCACAGGATGTTATACAAAGGGAGATGCTGCCTTTTAACAGCTTAGGCTGAGCTCACATCACCGTTTATTTTCCGTTTTTCTGATTCATCAGAATAAAGAAAAAAAAAGAAAAAACGGATCCTGAGTATTAGTTATGCACATTCCGAATCTGTTTGAGCCATTTCCATCTGAGATCCGTTATTTTATACGGAAAAAAATGTCCTGCATGCAGTATTTATTTATTTTTTTCCCGTCTAAAGTAACGGATCTCAAATGGAAACGCCAAATCTGCATACCTGATGCTTACTGGTCTGTTCGGATGGATCAGGAAAACAGAAAAATAAATGGTGATGTGAACTCGGCCTTAGTTATAGGCATTGTCCAGGAGTAGAAAAACAAGGCCGCTTTCTTCAAAAAGCAGCGCCACACCTGTCCTCAGGTTGTGTGTGGTATTGCAGTTTAAACCAATTCACTTCAACAGGCCCAACCCATGGACGGAGTGCGACATGGTTTCTTTATTCCAGACCAGGGATCAGCAACCTTCGGGACTCCAGCTGCTGTGAAACTACAGCTCCCATCATGCACACTTTGCTGTTTTTCCAACTCCCATAGAAGTGAAAGGAAGATTCTGGGAGTTGTAGTTTCAGAATAGCTGGCGTTTGCTGATCCCTTTAAGATCCTGTTATGTGCCCCCATCTCTCCTGCAAGATGGAAGGTTTGACCCAATCCCCCTTGCATCAGACTACTGAACAAGGCATATCCTGGTCCGTGCTAACACTGGGGCAGCAGCAAGATGTCTGATCCTGCCGCCTCAGTGCAAATGTGTAGAGGAATGCAGTGTTTTTTTTTTTGTTTTTTTTTTTTAAATTACAGCTCTGGATGTGAATAGAGTATAGGATAACGATACAACCCATTCACAATGTAACATGTTTTTTTTTGGAAGGCAGAGCTGCCACCAGCCGACCCGTCTGCTACATGCAGGACTTGTTCATGTCACCTTGCACCTTTTAGCATGAAATGTGGATGCCGTCGGGTGGCATTGTTCATGTGCTCCTAGATGGCACATATGAGGGTCATACCAAAGGGCCACAGGACGGGCATGTGTATATAACCTATCGCGTGGACAAGGTTCAGATTTGGCACTTTCAAATGAGACCAAAGGCAAACGTATTGCACTTGCTGTAGCAGGATTGAGCAGCCTCCTGCTACAACTCTCAACATGCACACTCCTGTAGAATTGAATGTAGCATGCTGGGAGTTGTAGTTTCACAACCACTGGAGTGCGTGAGGTTGCTGACTTCTATGCTAAGGGACTCCTTTGCTCTTTTACTTGGTATGTGTAGACAGCCATATTTAGCCACAGGACCACTGTTTGTACTTGTAAGCTGGTAATGCACGCTTTATTGATTTCTGGCCAGTGGTTATAGAACTACAACTCCCAGCATGCTAAAAGTTGTCGAAAAGCGCTACTTTTGGGAAAGACTGTCCTGTCTGGCCATAGTTCCCCCCCCCCCCCCCTTATTTCCTCTGTGGTGATGTTACCCGTCTGCATCTAACAAATAGTGGCTGAGTATGGCTGCCCACACAAGACGAGGCGGTCTCTAATCGGGATGGTCTTATAGAATAGACAGGTAAATATACTACTCCCATCAGACTTGGGCCAGAAAGCCTGTCTTTTGGCATACAGCCGTGTCAATGTCTGAAAGTGATTGCCCTTAGAGCAGTGCTAAGGTGCAGGCCTCTGCTGTTAAAGGGGTTATCTAGGATATGAAAAAGCAGTGCCCCCGCTCTCCACAGGTTGTATCTGGTATCGCACCGCCAGACACAACACATGGAGAAATCAATTTCTCTAATCCCAGACACTGCATCGTCTGTAGATAATACATCCATGGCTGCCTTCAGAATTCTCCTGCAGGATCGGCATTGCGGGAAACGCCATGTTCACACCAGGCCACTGGTCTTGGGCCGACGTAGCAACATCCCTCCCAAAAATCATGACCCGTACCAGACAGTGTGCCAGCCGGGGGGGAGCAATCAGATTGGCATGCTTACAGGAAATCGTTGCATCGGGTGTGAGCGGAGTACGAGCCAATCTGTAAATCAAGATGGAAGTAAACCAGATGAGGGATTTGCAAAGACACCGAATCTGACTGGACTTTGCCCGATCCTAGCGCATAGAGGGGCTGTCAGTCAAGGACGGGGCCACGTGTGGTGCTATCACTACTAGATGTCACTGAAGCGTATCGCTGGCTGCAAATCTCATTGTAACATGATGATCCTGACCCAGTGACGGGACGTGAAATCCATCATGTCTGCGGCCCGATGCCATGCAAAAACTACTGTGGGTGAAGCGCTATACATTGCATATTACAGAAGTGAGGACAGAGGATCAGGGTATATTATTACTTTTTTTTTTTTCTTTTGTACTTGTAAAAAGAACAACGTTGTAATTCTTTTGGAGTTCCTGCCAATTCAAATGTTTTTATTCTAAGGCAGAATTAAAGTTCAATGAAACAAAATCCAGGTTTTGTGTCCTTTGTTCCAGATGAGGGTGCATGTGCCGGGTGCGACCAGTTACCAGACACTATTGTGGTACGTCTTTACGTGGCATACATGATGTGGGTTTCCCACAATGGAGGAGTTTTGTAGCAGTGACGGACTCTGCACCCAAGGCTAGTTTCACACAAGCGTTTGTCCGGCTCATTCTCCGCTGGTCCGGCGTTATTTAATAGGGCCGGATACAGCCTGCTGGGTCTGACTGGCGCAAGTGTGAAACTAGCCTAAGGCCACTTGCAGACGAGCAGGTGTCACGCTGCAAGTCCGCAGCTACCGGCCTTAACTTCCAGCACTGCCGGGGTCACAAAGCATTAGATTGGTTTATGATGCTATGTAACCCTTAAGGCTGGTTTCACACGGGCATTGCGGGAACATGCACGATTTTTCCGCGCGAGTACAAAACATTGTAATGTGTTTTGCGCGCGTGTGAGACAAATCGGCATGTTTGGTACCAGGGTTGTGTAGATTGTATTATTTTCCCTTACATGGTTATAAGGGAAAATAATAGTATTCTGAATACAGAATGCATAGTACAATAGCTCTGGAGGGGTTAAAAAAAAATAAAAAATTTAACGCTCCTTAATCCACTTGATCGCGCAGCCGGCATCTCTTCTGTCTTCATCTTAGCTGTGTGCAGTAACAGGACCTGTGGTGACGTCACTTCAGTCATCACATGATCTTTTACCATGGTGATGGATCATGTGATGACCGGAGTGAGGTCACTACAGGTCCTTTTCCTGTACACAGCACAGAAGAGAAGCCGGGCTGCGCGAGCAAGTTGATTAAGGCGAGTTAAATTTTATTTTAACCCCTCCAGCGCTATTGTACTATGCATTCTGCACTTGCTTGCGATGTTCACGCAGCCCTATTCACTTCTATGGGGCCTGCGTTGCGTGAAAAATCACAAAATAGAGCATGCTGCGATTTTCACGCAACGCACAAGTGATGTGTGAAAATCACAGCTCATGTGCACAGCCCCATAGAAATGAATGGGTCCGATTCAGTGCGGGTGCAATGCGTTCAACTCACGCATTGCACCCGCGCGGAAAACACGCCTGTGTGAAAAGGGCCTTACAGTTCTGGAAAGTATTAGATGACACTGACATAATGCTGTCAGTGTTATCCAATGCATTCCAGACCTCTTAAGGGTTACATAGCATCATAAATCAATATAATGTTATGTGACCCCCGGCAGGCCGGACTCTCAGCGTGACACCTGCTCATCTGCAAGGGGCCTTACTCAATCTGCTTGAAAATACACACCTATGTCATGGATCTCACAGGTAACTCAATGTGCGCCTAATCTCTTAGGGGAACCCACTGGGGACATTTTAGTGCAGAAAGTTTGCGTAAGGCCTCATTCACACGCAGTCTGCAAAATACAGGTACAGTCTGTGGCATCCACTTTTTTTTTTTTTTGTTTAATGGATCTGTGGTCTGCATTTTTCAATCGCTTTTTTTTATTTATTTTTTTGGAATGGACATACGGGTGATTTCTATGTCCGTTCTGCAAAAAGATAAACTTGTCTGCAGAATGTGGAGCATGGACCCCTTAAAGGGGTTATCCAGGTAGACATAGGTCTGACACCCAGATCCCCTGCTGATCTGAGATCGATGAGCTAGCCAGGGGATAGGTCCACAATATAACTTACTGGATAACCACTGTAATGTCAATGGGTTCGCAACGAGAAATGTGGATGCAGCACTAATAGTCGTGTACATGATGCCTGAGTTACATGCAGATTTGCTGCACTGCTCCATTCATTGTGGGAATTTGGGGTAGGTGAGAATTTTCTTCTGGGGAAGGGGGGGGGAGCATCACATTGTAGGGTGGGCTTATACGTAAGCGCTACACAGATTAGAAGCTGCGGGTACCTTTATAAATGCATAACTTTTATTAATTGGTTTCTAAAATATGCCCTAATAAATTAATACACTTGTGCAAAACCACATAAAGCGCAGCGCCACTTAGTACTGGGGATCACGGTCTCTTACATCTACTCGACCCTGCCAACCCTAGTCTCCCGGGAGTATTGTAGCTCACCCTAAGGCCCCTTTCACACGTGAATGCACAGCACCCGCACTGAATCCTGACCCATTAATTTCAATGGCTCTGTGTACATGAGCGTTGGTTTTCATGCATCACTTCTGCGTTGCGTAAAAAATCGCAGCATGTTCTATATTCAGAGTTTTTCACACAGCCCTGGCCCCATAGAAGTGAATGGGGCTTCAGTGAAAAATGCATTGCATCCGGAAGCAAGTGCGCTGAAAAAACTGACTGAACTTGCTTGCAAAATGATGCGAGTTTCACTGAACGCACCAGGAGGCCTAAGAAGGGCGACCCCACAGGACCAATGTACTATTCCTCCAAGTCCCTGCACCGTGAAGGTGACTCCCAGCTTCGTCAAAAGCTAAGGTGGAGGACCCTAGTGCCAACACATGATAATTGTCCGCAATTTGTCCCAACTACCACAAGTAAGGGACCCTAATGTCAATGCAAAAAAAATTGTGCCAACGCATTTTGTTGGTTCCAGGCCAACGCCTCAGGGGACTCGTCAATCAATACGTGCCTGTGTTGTAAAGATACCAACTCAAGTATGACATCCGGTGTCTCTCAACCAGTCTAGCGATGGTCAATCGCCACAGTCCTGGATATATATTATATTCATATACAGGCAAATAAGACTATGATAAATTAGCATTAGCTCAGCGATAGTCAAAAGCCTAAAAATACTTCTCTCTCCTCCTCATGTATCAATAGACATGGAGTGGAGCCGACATCCTGCGTGCGGCAGCGGCCTTGGCATTAGGGTCACTTACTTGTTGATGTAGTTGGGACAAATTGCGGACAATTATCATGTGTTGGCACTAGGGTCCTCCACCTTAGCTTTTGACGAAGCTGGGAGTCACCTTGGCGGCGCAGGGACTTGGAGGAATAGTACATTGGTCCTGTGGGGTCGCCCTTCTTACGGTGAGCTACAATACTCCGGGGAGACTAGGGTTGGCAGGGTCGAGTAGATGTAAGAGACCGTGATCCCCAGTACTAAGTGGTGCTGCGTTTTATGTGGTTTTGCACAAGTGTAATATTGATTTATTAGGGAATATTTTAGAAACAAATTACTAAAAGTTATGTATTATTTATAAGGTACCCGTAGCTTCTAATCTGTGTCGAGCTTTCTGAATTCTGGGTTACCCTCAGCTATCTATTGCTAAATTGGTTGTGTGTACTGGGAAGGCTACTTTCTCACTAGCGGCAGGACGGATCTGACGGGCTGTTCACCCTGTCGGATCCGTCCTGCTATTTCACTGTGCCGCTGGTCTGTCCCCATTGACTATAATGGGGGCGGAGCTCTGGCGCAGCACAGTGAGAGGCCGCCGGACTGAAAAGTCGGAAATGCAGTACTTTTAGGCTAGGTCTACACTGCGACATTTGTCATAATGGCAGTCTATGGTGTCGCACTGCAACATGCTGCGACAGTTGCAGAAAATCCATTTGAGATGGATTTTTCTGCGACTGTCGCAGCATGTTGCAGTGCGACACCATAGACTGCGATTATAAAAATTGTCGCGCGACATTGGTGCAACAAAATGTTGCAGTGTAGTTGTGCCCTATCTGTCGCGCGACAAATGTCGTCGTGTGGACCTAGCCTTAGTCCGGCGGCCTCTCGCCATGCTGTGCCGGAGCTCCGTCCCTGTTATAGTCAATGGGGACGGAGCGGCGGCAGGACGGATCTGACGGGGTGAACAGCCTGTTGGATCCGTCCTGCCTCTAGTGTGAGAGAAGCCTCATACGTACCCGTTACATCTGATATTCACAGGATAGGTGATAACTATTAGACCGGTGGGGCCCTCACTGAAGAACGGGGGCCCCTGTGGAGCCCAACTCTAGTTCTATAGGAGTTCTGGAGATGGGTGAGTACAGCGCTCTTATTTCCAGAACGCCCATAGAAATGAATGGAGTTGGACTCCTGCATGCATCACTTCTGCGTTGCGTAAAAAATCGCAGCATGTTCTATATTCAGAGTTTTTCACACAGCCCTGGCCCCATAGAAGTGAATGGGGCTTCAGTGAAAAATGCATTGCATCCGGAAGCAAGTGCGCTGAAAAAACTGACTGAACTTGCTTGCAAAATGATGCGAGTTTCACTGAACGCACCAGGAGGCCTAAGAAGGGCGACCCCACAGGACCAATGTACTATTCCTCCAAGTCCCTGCACCGTGAAGGTGACTCCCAGCTTCGTCAAAAGCTAAGGTGGAGGACCCTAGTGCCAACACATGATAATTGTCCGCAATTTGTCCCAACTACCACAAGTAAGGGACCCTAATGTCAATGCAAAAAAAATTGTGCCAACGCATTTTGTTGGTTCCAGGCCAACGCCTCAGGGGACTCGTCAATCAATACGTGCCTGTGTTGTAAAGATACCAACTCAAGTATGACATCCGGTGTCTCTCAACCAGTCTAGCGATGGTCAATCGCCACAGTCCTGGATATATATTATATTCATATACAGGCAAATAAGACTATGATAAATTAGCATTAGCTCAGCGATAGTCAAAAGCCTAAAAATACTTCTCTCTCCTCCTCATGTATCAATAGACATGGAGTGGAGCCGACGTCCTGCGTGCGGCAGCGGCCTTGGCATTAGGGTCACTGAAGAACGGGGGCCCCTGTGGAGCCCAACTCTAGTTCTATAGGAGTTCTGGAGATGGGTGAGTACAGCGCTCTTATTTCCAGAACGCCCATAGAAATGAATGGAGTTGGACTCCTGCCCACGCTGCTGCTCTGTTTATTTTGGGAGGATGGGTTACCCCTTCCTGTGACTGTGGGGGATCCCAGTGGTAGGACCGCCACCTGTCTTATAGTTACCCCTTCCTGTGACTGTGGGGGATCCCAGTAGTAGGACCCCCTTATAGTTACCCCTTGATAACATAACCAGAATACCCCTTTAAGGGGCATCTTTACTGTGTGGAGGGCACAAAGGGCCTCTATAAGCACTGGCTGGGGTGGGTAAGGTGAGTCACCCGCGGGGTCCCCCTGGAAGGTGCAGTTCCGGGTAGCGTTACATTACCCTACTTCGTGAGATTTCCCTGACTTCCGATCGTCAAAACTCAGGAACGCCTCCCACATCATTAGCAGTGCGACAGGAAGTCACGAAGTAGGGTAGTATAACGCTACACCAGGTAGAGATGATGCGCCTTTAGCTGCGACCCTATAAAGCACTGCTGGGACAACAGGTCGCTCAGTTGTCACGTGACTAAGGCGGGCCCTTTTAAGATCACCGCGGCCATTTGTGATGACGTCACTATGACGCCAGCCGTAGTGACGTTCTCACCGTGCGCCGGAAGTGCTGACAAGTCCGGGAAGATGTCTTTCGTGTTCATACCGGAGAAGCTCCGCGGGCGAGTGCAGATCCCGGAGGATAACGTGCAGCGGGTGAGTGAGAGGAGGCTCAGGAATATTGACTGTATATAGGAGATATATATGTGCTGAATTCGGTACAAGATAAGTCAGTGGGGGATTCATCGAAACGTGGACCAATTGCCCATAGCAACCAGCCAGGGTGCAGCTTTAATTGAGGCCAGTCGAATGGTTGGTTGCTATGGGTAATACATTGTCCTTTGTGCCAGTTTTCACAGACCTCATACAGGTGATCGGCAGGTGTTCTATCAAAAAACCCTACCCCGTGAAAATACCAAACCCCACGTGACTTCCGGTGAAGCGATCATCTGGAGAAGGGGGGTCCACCATCCGAACTCCCTACCCCTCAGTGCGCACGCGTGGACTCACGGACACCGCGCGTGCGCCCTCAGAGGTAAGGAGATCTGATGGTTGTTTATCTTCTGAACTCTCCTTACCCTCACACTGCGCATGCGTGGACACATCGCTTCACTTGCTGACTGGCTTCGATCAGGTCGGTCTCTCCCTGCTCCCATCCGGGTGGTGGCTGATAGTGCTGGGAGCAGGGAGAGACCAACCTGATCGAAGCCAGTCAGCAATTGAAGCGATGTGTCCACGCATGCGCAGTGTGAGGGTAAGGAGATTTCAGAAGATAAACAACCATCAGATCTCCTTACCTCTGAGGGCGCACGCGCGGTGTCCGTGAGTCCACGCGTGCGCACTGAGGGGTAGGGAGTTCTGATGGTGGTTCGCTGTTCAAGTGATCCCTGGCTGATAGTGCGCTTGTGCTGAGGCGACCCCCTTCTCCAGCTGATCACTTCACCGGAAGTCACGTGAGGTATGGTATTTTCACAGGGTAGGGTTTTTTGATGGAACACTGGTTGTCAGACCCCCGCCGATCTGATATTTGTCCTGAGAATAGATCACCAACATAGGAGAGCATGGAGAACCCCCTTTAAAGGGGTCGTACGAGATCTAACAAATATCAGGGGTGGATGAGAATGAATAAACAACTACTATTCACCTTGTCGGAGCCTCTGGTTTCCAGCGCTGTCCTTTTCATCCCCAGAAGACCGGAAGTGTGAAGCCCCATTTACGTACACGTAATTGGTGGACTAAGGGCTGTTTAACACGAGCGCGTTCTGGAGGTGGTCATGTGGCGTTCCAGCGCATGTCATCATGGAGGCCATGGATTGGCCAGCAGTAGTGTGGTGTATATGTATGGCACATCACACTTCTGGTGGGGACGAGCTGCAGCCCTGGAAATGGGGGGGGAGCCATGACAAGGCGAGTAGTCGTTTTTTTCCCCAGACCGTTCTCAGCCAGTCCTAATTTTTTCTTCTTCTGTCTGATAAACCCCTAAAGCTATGTTCCCCAAGCTGTGGCTCTCCAGCTGTTCCATAACGACAACTCCTATCATGCTCTGATAGCCGGGTTGTAGACCACTGTCCTAAAGATGTGACATTCAGTAATGTGGGAAGGTCGGGTATCCGGAATCGCAGGGGCTGTGATGTCACCCTTATTGTCATCCAGGAATGTATACATCAGGATGCCCAACCGGCGGCCCTCCAGCTGTTTCAAAAACTACAATTCCCAGCATGCCCGAACAGCCTACAGCAGAGCATGGTGGGAGTTGTAGTTTTACAATAGCTCGAGGGCCGCAGGTTGGGCATCCCTGGTATACATTAACCCCTAGTGATGTCCACCATATATGTATAGCAACCAAGAGGGGCTTCCTACCTGACGGTTCCCTGAGCCGTGGCAGTTGGGGTCTTAGTGCAGTCACACAGGACATGGGGTGGCTTAAAAAAAATATATCCAGAAAACCATCCAACCTCCTATAGAATTCACATACAGGTGTTTTTCTCATTAATGTCATTGGTGGACACAGCACCATGGGTATACGCCCAGCTACCACTAGGAGGCGACACTAGATAGCAAAAAGGTTGGCTCCGCCCTCTCCAGACACTACTAGGCTAATCAGTTTTAGTCTGGTGTCCATAGGAGGGAGACATGACCTGCTGTTTTTTTTTTTTTGCAGATCTTGCAGATTTTTTTTTTTATTCTATTCCTTTTCCTTTCGTCTGCAGGTCTCTGCCTGCTGCAGTATGGGTCTGCATCCTGGATAACCACTTTGAGTACCTCGCTGGTCACCCAGTACTCCCTTACTACATCCGCGTCCCTGCCCCATGGGGTCCTCTGGGTTAGCCCCCCTTTCCTAGCCACAGGATGGGATTCCACATTTTGGTGGTCTTTTGTTTCCCCTGCACCCCCTTTTTACTTTCTCTGTTCCATTCTCGTTGGGTGCTTTTTTTTTTTCTCCCCTCTTCTGGGTTCCCTTCTTCACCCTGGCCACCCACTCCTCACCATCCTGGTTCTAGTGTGCATCCTCGGCCTCTCCTTCTAATTTAGTCCCTGGCTTCGGCCGGGACTAGGCCACATTTTTCGTCTGGCCTTTACCCGGGTCCCAGGTGCTCCTTTTGCCCCGTTTTCCACTCCTTGTGCGTCGCTTTCCCACAGGAGGCCCCCCACCTGTTTTTCCTCTGCTGGCAGGGTACGCTCACGCTCAGACACCAGTTCCAGTAATCGACCTAGGGTTGTCTCAATTAGGTCCTGCTCCTCTTCTGTGTCCTCGGGTCCTTCCTTTTGCCAAGGGGTGGTCCACAGGGTCTTCCTTTAGCTGGTCTCAAGGAAGTTCTTTCCTTGGTTCAGGACTGCTCCTGCCAGGTTCACTCATAGTCTATATTTTCTTGTTGGGTCGGTCCTCTTACAGATCCTCCTCCTGGACCATCCTTCTATATGCAGAGCGCTAGGTCTTTACCGTCAGACATTACAATATCAGCCGTTCATTTTATGGTTAATAGACCTTTGGCTACTGAGTGTTTTCATCATCCGATAATCTTTCTACGTCATCATTTGGGGGGACTTGTATCCCTCAGTTACGTTCCTAACGCGATTTAAATTTTTGGGGACATTTCCTAACCTTGTTGTTTCCATTCAACATTTTTAATGTATTTATTCAATGTCTTTGTTCAAGTTTTCCTAATGTGTTGATTTTTTTAAATTAAAATGTACTTTTAGATTTCTATGTGACTCTGACTGCTGAGCGCCCATCTATTTTATATATATTCATCCTTGATTTTTTTATATTGATTTGGGTGCATCAATTTGGAGTACCTAACCATCCTTATATTAGGGTGAGCCGTCCCATTTACACATTTTATACAAAATTCCTTACCAACAGACGCCTTGCGGTTGTGCTGCTCTCCTGGTTCTTCCAGATCCTTCCTCTCTAGTGCGCACTTGTTCAACTCTTGGTTCTTGCGCAGGACATCTAGCCCTGCTCCCTATACTCAGTCTAGCTTCTTATTTTTCCCACCTTGGGTGGAGCTGGGTGTTTCCCTTTGTTCCTTTCTTGGATAGGGCCTCTTTTCCCAAGCACTAGTCCTTGGGATGCTCGCGCTCTCCTACAATTTTTTTCCTTGGACTCTCCCTTCCTTAGTTTTCCCATCTACCATTTCATGCTATGGCCTCTCCTGGTCCTGTTGGGTCACATGGTTCTCCCGCACCTGTGCGCCCAACTTGTCGCATGAGATTTCCTTCCCACCCTTTGGGGACTGCTTTGGGACGTCCTATGGTGCTGTATCTCTCCCCCCCAATGACATTAAAGAGAAAATTGGATTTTTGTACTTACTGTAAAATCCAATTCTTGTTCAATTCATTGGGGGGGGGTTTACACAGATCCCACCCTTTGTTTTCATTTCTGTCACCGGGCTGCTGTTCTTCCTTCCCCAGTCCGGGACATGTTAGTTCTTTGCCTTTGTTTCTCTCTCTTACTGCTATTGGTACAAACTGATCAGCCTAGTGTCTGTGGAGAGGGTATAGCCCACCTTTGCGGAGCCAAGCTTTTTGATATCTAGTGTCGCCTCCTAGTGGTAGCTGGGCGGATACCCATGGTGCTGTGTCCCCTAATGACTTGAATGAGAAACTGATTTTACAGTAAGTACAAAAATCCAATTTTTTTTAAATGTATTTTTGCTGGAATTGTCCCCAAGAGATTAAAGTTTTGTAGCACGCTACCAGTACATACCCACTGGACTCTTGTAGTTACATCCAACTTCTCTTTCTTC
The DNA here is from genome assembly GCF_014858855.1 of Bufo gargarizans. Classification (NCBI taxonomy): domain Eukaryota; kingdom Metazoa; phylum Chordata; class Amphibia; order Anura; family Bufonidae; genus Bufo; species Bufo gargarizans. Next base: position 119,570,656 of record NC_058089.1, read on the forward strand.
AGCTGCTGGAAGAGAACGATCAGCTCATCCGCTGCATTGTGGAATATCAGCACAAGGGGAGGGCGGCGGAGTGTTCACAGTAAGTGCTGCGCTCATCATCCACTTACTAACAATGAACCGACTCCAGTTTGGGCTCCAACTCCCTGGCAATCCAGCGTACGTACAGTGATGTGGCGTGGCGTCCCATCCGCCGATCACATGACTGTCTCCACTTTTAGCCCCCCTGGACAAAGCGCACCCGTCCTTTGCAGTTAGGCAAGCACTTGCACAGCTTAGACAGGCGGTTGCACTGCTATTAGAACGTATCCAGCGAATGAAAGAGAAACACTGACAGCTCCACCCTGTCTCAGGGAACCGGACATCGCGCCTGCGCTCAAACTAGCAAGCTCTTACCTAACTTCAAAGGACGTGTGCGCTTCAGGCTATATGTAGAGAACGTCACGCTGGATAGTCAAGGGCAGGTGACTGGGGTGGCAGAAAAGGTAGTTGGCACCCAAACCGGACACACTTATCTCCATTCACTTAATAATAATTGTCTGTATAAATTTGTATGACTGCTCAATACGGGCAGCTGTATTCCGACAACCTCATAAAAAATAAAATGGTTGTCAGACAGAGCGGGCTGATGTTAATCTAGGGAAAGTGCTGCTGGTCCGGACTGTTGTAGAGTTGTTTCCAGTGTCTGTTCACACAGTGTGCGTGGTCCACAAGTGGCAGGAAAGCACCCCGTGCTTTATCAGACCCATAGGGGCCTCATTATGTCAACCGAGGTCAAGTGTTCCTTTTGATTAGGCTTCAGCAAATTTAAAATTCGGAATTTGAAGTTGGGTTTGGTATCAACTGGTACCTCTGTACCAAATCTGAAGACAAAGAAATGAATACCGAGCTCGTGTGACTTTAGTGTTGAAAAAAAGTTTTTTAAGCTACTTTTGATCTTCAATGATTTTTTTTTTTTTTTACTGCATGCCATAGTTAAAGGGTTTGTCTGAGTTCAGACCTGGATGAATAGGATGTTAGAATAGGAGCTTTTCATGCTCCGATGCTCTCCCGAGCCCCTGCGCAGGGAAAGGGCTTTTTTTTATTTATTTATAATAACACTGCTTGGCAGAGGCTTCCACCTAGCAGTGTTTTGTTCGGTGACATCACTGGCTCTGCTGGGCAGAAGTCTCGGCTTGGCAGCCCTATGGAGAGCCCGGGCAGTCACCAGATCTACTGAAAATGCTTTTGCCCTGCGCGATTCAGCATGAAATGCTCCGATGCTAATAACAGGGGGGGGGCTGCCTGGGTGAAAATATGGGTATGTCCGGGTTCAGCTGTGAACCTCCACAACCCCTTTAAGCAGGCTGCACTAGTCTATAAGTAATAAAAAAAAATTATATATAAATATGTTCTCCTTTCATTACCCAGGTACCAGCAGGTTCTCCACCGAAATCTTATCTATTTGGCTACAATTGCAGATTCCACCCCCTCACAACCTGAAAAACAGACCACGTGACTCTACATGCGGCCTTTGCTGACATCAAGATATTGATATCGCACCCAAGGATGTGCTGCTACCATAGCAGGATACAGAAGCGTAGTTCCAGCTTTCCTCACTGGGTGGTGCTAGATCCCATCCCAGCATGTTCTGCACACGGCCCAGTCTGCTTTGTAATGCGGACCTAATATTGTACTTATTATAGACGTTAGTGAGATTCTGTTTTGCGTCCAAATAATATATTTTTTAAATAAAATTCTTTAAAAACCATAACTTGCTTCAAAGTAGATTTCACAACAACTTTAAACTGGCAAAGGGTTTCAGTCATCAGAAATTACATTATGTAGCTGACTGACATTAGCGATGGCCTAATAGTACATAACCGTGGGCTTTATAAGCGTCTGCCTGCCGCCGTTTTCTTAAAATAAACACTTAAAATATGCTAATGAGCCTCTAGGTGCTAGGAGGTCGTTGCTTCAGCACCTAGAGCAGGCATCCTCAAACTATGGCCCTCCAGCTGTTGTAAAACTACAACTCCCATAATGCCCTGCTGTAGGCTGATACCTGTAGACTGTTCGGGCTTGCTGGGAGTTGTAGTTTTGCAACAGCTGGAGGGCCGCAGTTTGAGGATGCCTGACCTAGAGGCTCGGTCCACTCACCCTTTGGAGAGTTCTCCTCTTCGTCCAGTAAATACTGCACCTGCGCCGTCCCGTTTACTATTCAGCGCAGTGAGTGAAGGACGCGCTCCTGGCCTCACTCACTGCGCAGGAGCCGGCCCGCTAAGTATTCGGCGCAGCGAGCGAAGCCTGCGCCGAATAGTAAACAGGACGGTGCAGGATTTACTGGACGAGGAGGAGAACTCTCCAGTCAATCAACGGGACCTGGGCGTGCCAAAGGGTGAGTGGGCCGAGCCTCTAGGTGCTGAAGCAACTCCCTCATAGCACCTAGAAGTGTTTTTATTAAGAAAATGGTGGCAGGCAGAGACTTATAAAGCGCACGGTTATGTACTATTAGGCCATCGCTAAGGTCAGTCAGTTACATAACAATTTCTGATGATGGAAACCCTTTAAGTCTATAGTTTATGAATAAAAGTCAATCTGGGTGTTACCAGTTGCGAGTGTGTCCCTGCAGAGTCTTAGGGCTGTTTCACACGAGCTGATGCCGTGCGTGGCATCCGCTCCGTGAAAGAGTGCCAAGACCCGATGCAGACTGCAGAAGCACGGAGCAGTAACATGACTGATAATGCTCCGTGCCTCTACTACGAAATCACAATGACAACTTTATCTCACTGTGATTTCGTAGTAAAGAGGTCACAGAGAGGCACGGAGCATTATCAGTCATGTTACTGCTCCGTGCGTCTGCATCGGGTCTTGGCACTCTTTCACGGAGCGGATGCCACGCACGGCATCCGCTCGTGTGAAACAGCCCTTACACTATCCAATCAGTGGCAGACGGTGCAGGGACACATCCCCCAACTGGTAACACTCACCAGTACCTCCATTCTTAAACTTCTGGCAGGAATAATAGAGGAACGGCACAACACAGAGGTATTATTTCAGGAATGCAATAAGTTACTAAAGCAGACTTGTCTGGAGAGGTGACAGGTGGTCTCGCACGCAGCGGCCTTTGTAAAAACCACCACTGCAGTTTGAGTAAGAGCCAGAAGAAGAAGTCCTTCCTTTTTATAAGCACTTTGGCGCATGAAAACCTGCCACAAAAACAATGGCGTTTTTCTGGGAAATGCTTTGCAAAACCTTAAAAAGGAGTTATCCAGGAATGTATAATGATGACCTATCCTCAGGGTAGGTCATCATTCTCACATTGGCGGGGTCAGAGTCCCAGCACTTCCACCGATCAGCTGTTACAGGGCTCTGGTGAGTACAGCCTCCAAACACAGCGCCGTACATTGTATAGTGGCTGTGCTTGGTATTGCAGCTCAGCCCCATTCACTCCTAGGGGGCTGAGTGGCACGGTCCGTAGGATTACTTCCCACCCTATACATTCTAGTGCAGAGTGTACACAGCTCCATGTGATCAGCAATGCAGACGGCTTACTCTTCACTTACTGCACACAAACTATTTTTTTGCAGATCATATGCGGAACCATTCATTTCAATGGGTCTGCAAAAAAACTTAAGCTATGCACATGGAGTATGTCCATTCTGCCCCAAAAAAAAATAGAACATGTTCTATTACTGTCCACATTACGTACAAGGATAGGACTGTTCTATTAGGGGCCAGCTGTTCAGTTCTGCAAAATACGGAAATACATACGGTCGTGTGCACGAGCCCTAACAAGGTTTGGAAAACTGCCGCATCTACCAATCAGACGAGCAATAAGGTCACACTATTAAATGTATCTTTAATAAAGCAAATAAGTCATTTTACTTACAGAAGCTTCAGAAGTAAAATACAAACTGTACATTTCCAGTTCAGGAGTTCGCTGGAACAAAAAAAACAAAAAAGCAATAATTGGGGTGGGAGGGGGGTTCACACTCGCACAGCGCCAAACCCTCTCAGCTGAGACTTGACGTGCTCATAGAGGGAATGGGTTTAACCCCCGCCCCATTTTTTATTTTATTTTTTTGCTTGAGGGTTCGGTGACCAGTGTCCAGAAAAAATTTGGAAGCCAAAAAACATAGCACCTACATGGTCAAAGCATCAACATATAGAAAAATGGTCTCGGATCTCATTTTAGTTTTTTTTTTTTTTTCCTGTGGATCACCACCTTTAAATTTAGAAGACTTCAAAATACAAGTAAAAAAAATATATATATATGTAGCCTGTGGAACATCGTTGGCACTTTTGAGACGTCTGTTCAGTACAAATATATACGTCTATCCATTAATAAGACCATATTTATTCTGATAAAATATGGGAAAGATTAAGTGCAAAGGACTGAGGAGAAGGAGGGGGGGGGGGCACTGTATTCTGGGACTGAAAAGCTGAAAACGAGTGGTACAAAATATCCTTAGAAACAGACGAAGAAACACACGGACGGTGCCAAGCACGTCACTATAGGAGGGTATATATACAGCACACAAGTCTCTGTAAACATAGACAGGATGAAGACTCGATTGGAGAGGCAAAAAAAAAAACACCCCAAAAAACTATAAATACGGGCAACATTGGGGCCATTCCACTCAACACAAAAAAAACATTCAAAGCGTGCTATGGAACACAATGCTGTACAACAGAAGGGATGAGGGGAGGGAGTCGGAGGGGGATTTGTCACCCCGCTTTATTTTTGTATATATATAGTCTAGTGTTTTATACATATTTTTGGTATATTTCAATAAACTTTGTAAAAAAATAATAAAACTTGAAGCACATGCTGAGCGGCGGGGCACGCCGCTGCCGCCGCCTCAGTCTCATCAGCACGCCCTCCCTCACAGTAATGAGTTAACGTAGATTAGTGATAGAACGATTTAAGAAATAAAAATACAAAAATAAGATTAATACTGTCAGTAAGGTTTGGATTATTATTATTATTTTTTTTTTTTTTTTACACATTTTATATGCTTTTCCATACTAGAAAATACGGGGATTTAACAGTTAAGGGCCTCTGAAATGACGACATATATATATTTATATAATATTATATATAAAGACTATTTCTTGTAACATCGATCGGGGTACGGATTTCGTGGCAAGCACCATTGCGTCAAGCGTCTCTACAGCCACTTTGGTTGGAAAAGTCTCCGCTCCCGTAGGTTTCCGCTCGGTGTCATGGCACTGTGCTAAGTGACATTAGGCTTCACTCGAAGAAGAAAAAAAAAATAAAAGAAAAAATATTAGACTTTGTATGTCGTCTACCTGCTATTAGATTTAGATATTTCTGAGCCAGCTCACATAGATCTTTGATATTATTTTTCTTCTATATTTTCTATTATTATTTTTAAAGAATATTGAAGTTTTTATTTTTTATTAAATTTTTTTTTTTTTTACCTATCCCAGAATCGCTTTCTCTCAAGAGTCAGGAGTGTTATGTGCATAATGCCTTTGGCCATATGAATCAAGTACGTACAAAAAAAATTGAAAAATGATAACAGTTGCCAGAAAGTAAGATTGTATTATGACACGACCTGTAGCCACCGGGGGTTCAGGTCCTCACTGCTTGTAGCTTCATCCTGCTGGGATGAAATGAAGGGGGTTATACTCCATCTCCGTCTCCCACTATTGCAGGAAGGGAATAAAAATAATAATAATAAACAGCACAAAGTACAAAATTCCCCTTTTTATCCTTCAGTTGTCAGGGCAGTCATAGGGGCACCAGGGAGCTGCCGGGGAATGGCATTGTATTATCTGCAATATTCGGGACCTTTTTTGTATGGGAGGTGCCCCTCAACCCTGCACGTTATGGGTTACACATCTACTGGGGAAAAAAAAAAAAAAAAAGTCAGCTAAACTGATGCATTTCTATGTGGATGCAATAAGCACGTCCATGTAAATACAGCATTGGAGCAATTGTAAAGGTGACCCCCATGTGGGTTTGGAGGTCCCACTGACACCAGCTAATCATGGGGAAAGGGTGACCCTTTGCTGAGAGCCCCTGTGGTCTCTTTCTAAGAGAAACATAACATTATGGGGTCATCCGTTCTCTTACCTGCAGACCACCAGGACCTAGAGTTGTGCTGGGCGAGGGGCTGCACTTGCAACCCCCCTGTATAGGGTGATGTACTACCAGCAAGGCCCAGTTCACCAGTACACAATCTGCACCCCCGGACCGTGCAGCATTAATGAGCAGTGTTCTAATAGGGCTGGGGACGGTGGGTTTAATACGTATCCTTGGTTAGGATCCATATCTTTAGGCTGCGTTCGCACATGGTCGATATTAATGTGTTTATGCCTTTGAAAAATGCAAAAAATAAAAATGCCAAAGGTCCATTTAATGACAAGTTTAGAAAAAGCATTGCATTAAGGAAAAAAAACAAAAAAAAAAACGTATGTGCCATTTGACCTATTGACGTGCATGGAGGAATCGTCCGAAAATCTGAAAAATGTTACTGTGCAACTCCACTATGAAATGAAAAAAAATATATATAAAAAAAATAGAATTGCATAAAAAAAAAGCTCTAAATTAAACTAGCGTCTTTTGAAGAGATGCATGCGGTTCGCTGTGCTGTTCCGTGCCACCACATGGGAACTTAAATGTGTTAGAGAAAAAAATGAAAATAAATTAAAAAAAAAAAAAAAAAAACTTAAAGGGGAACTCCTCTAAACTGCTGAATGGTCACAATGCGCCATCGCCCCCTAACATTCAGCCGGAGAAGATTACAGTGGAGGCGATTAGTCTATGGAAACCACAACACAGGATCAGAACCAAACGACCCATACTGCGTGTAACCCAAACCTTCCACAACAACCCCACCCCCACCCCCCCACACCCCTAAACACACCCAACACACGGATGCAGCTGAAATGGGGGTCTAGCAGCTTGGTCAGAACTGGTGCAGGTAGGAGGGCCTGCGTTCGTGCTTCATCTGGAAGGATTTAAAGCCCTTGTTTGCCTGCTGAGATTGCTGCTGTGCGTAAGCGAACGTTGAGGAGATCCCCGTCGGCGGAGCGCAGTCGTTGGCCGTGGACCAGACCGGCGACTGCAGCATTTGCATTGTGTCGTTCCACTGGCTCACGGGATTTGTCATGTGGTATAAAGAAGAACTCTGATTGGGCAGTGTATTGGTGAGGGGGGAGGAGTGCTGCCAAGGGGCCTTGGGGGGCCACGTTTTGGTTTTGTTCTCCTGAAAGCAGAAAACAATATATATCAGTTTATCTGATGCTCAGTGCAGAAAGATACCGCCATATAAATCCCTGCGACTGCCTTTTGCATTGAAGTCACTTGTCTATTTTTAGGGTGCGATTTGGGATTTGCAACACCCATGAAAACACAGCATGTGCACAGACAACACTCATTGATCTCCAAGCTGGAAAAGTCGCCCGTGATTCGCAATCAGAAATCCGGCAGGTTAGATTTTCCACGACTATCGTGTTGCAGCCGCTTCACATTGCAAGTTGTAACGCGACCACAATAAGGTCACATTACGTGATGCAGCCATGAGACAACAGTTGTGGGAAACTCGACCCGGCTGGACTCCTGGTGGCAAATCACAGGCGATTTTTCCAGCATAGACGTCGATGCAAGTCACGTGCGACTGCAAATCTCTTAAAAAGGGCATCTGTCAGCAGTTTGGCACCTATGACACTGGCTGACCTGTTACATGTGTGCTTGGCAGCTGAAGGCATCTGTGTTGGTCCCATGTTCATATGTGCCCGCATTGCTGAGAATTATTATTATTTTTTTAATATATGCATCATCACGCCAGGCCGTGGCAGTTGCAAGTGAGAGCAGAGCCTCTAGGTGTAACGGCAACGCCCCCATTGCTCCTAGAGGCTCAGTTGCATACATTAAAACTGCATTTTTCTAAGCAACGCGGGCACATATGAACATGGGACCAACACATGCATATAAATTGCACCCATTTTTTTTTGTTAACACTACTTGAAGTCGCCCTATGCAGCTCCAGCCTAAATAGTACAATAGCACAAAAAATAAATAAAAACTGCCTCACCTGGTTGAGATCATCCACCGTCGAGAGGAGAGGTGGCGAGGGTAGTGTGTTTGCCTCTTGTTCACCACTGCTATGTTTCCTGGACAAAGAAAATGGAGTCAAAGAGGTTAAATAACATAAAATAAAATAATGTAGAAAATAGTCATCGTGACGTGTATTGTCCTGGATATGCAATACTGAGACAATAACCCAAGTTTATATACTGGGAAATTTGGGCCTCGATTATAGATCTAGGGCAGGGCTGGCCAACCTGTGGTTCTCCAGCTGTTGTAAAACTATAACTCCCATCATGCTTTTCTGTAGGCTGATACCTGTAGGCAGTCTAGGCATGCTGGGAGTTGTAGTTTTGCAACAGCTGGAGAGCCTCAGGTTGGCCAGCCCTGATCTAGGGAGTCAGATATCAGGTTAGGTGTGACAGTGGGGGTAGTCCCTTAGGAGTGCACTTAAACATGCACCCTGTGCAGCTGGCACCACGGGGCACCGTTTCTGCGGTTTGTAGTAATAGACGCCGACTTGCCGCCTGTTGAGAAGCTCCAGGTATTGAAATTTGATCACAAAAGAGACGGCAGCAGCAGGGAGCGACGGCTCGCCAACTTCATTTACCTTCTCTGCTTGACTGCAGCAACAAGGTCTGGACCTGAGAACATGGAGAAGAGACTGTCTCCGTTGGCAGAGGAGGTCTCGTCGCTTGAACTTGCGGAATCTCCCTGAGCCCCCGTCCAGCTGCTGTTCATCACATCCCTGGAAGACGAGAGACATTTAGGTTTCTGTATTGTAGACAGATTACAGGACAAGGCCTCAGCAATAAAAAAAATCCTCAGCATTTTTTTGCTCCCATGTGTGTGACCCTTGGTGCCGCTGGGGGGTGGCTCTGGACAGAATCAGTCTCCTTCTCCCTCTGGCAGCTGATATTAATACAATCCCTATATAATATTGTCCCTTCTCATTTACCCTGCAGAAGGTGTCTTATCAGCTATACTGCCACATGAAGGCCAGCCTGCGGTGCTCAGCGGATCACACTGCACAGCCCTAGCTGTGGGGAGGGTGTCTGAGCAGGTGTGTACCGGCAGTTAGCTCTTTAGGTGGACGTGCACACTGCTACACATTCCGAACACCAGGTGGCAGCATACTATGTAAATATAGATCATATCTCTTTCAAGCAGTAAATGCATGCAGCATATCTTCTAGGACATTTCAGACCAGAGCTGGAGGTTGCTAAAAGTGCTACAAACTTTCACTTGGAGAGGCAGCCACTACATTCAAATAGTGGGGACACAGGACCCCTATTCCTGCTATCAGTGGGGACCCCTGGAATCAATGTATAGTTAAAAATTCTGCATCATTCCAATATACTTTGGGATTCAGAGCCCCATCATTTTCAAGATGTCTGCAGTCAGTGACAAGAACCCTTACCCTTACATGTCGTATAGGGGGGTTCCAGCAGCAGGACACCCCTCCATCACCCCAGTACAACCTCACATGCTGTAGATCAGCAGGCAGGCTTGTTCTTACCCTTCGGAGAAGTATTCTGGGAATGGCCAGGTTCTGTGCGACTCGTCAGGATGGGGCCAGTTGCTACGTGTGGCGCTCGGGCGACGGACGTGCTGTGCTTGCCGTTTCTGTTGCATAGCTTGGTTGACCCCGGCCACATACCGGGCAAACTCTGGGTCCGAGCCAACTGCGGGGAGATAGGAAAAGCACACACACACACCAGTCAGCTGTCTGCTCTGCGTCACCCCCCAGGACTAATCCTTTAAGCCCCGCTGTCTTCCACCGCTGAATACAACACAATGAAGCAGCCGATGCCAGTCAGCAGCATCTAATACCTCTGTTTACAGGGAGAAAATCCAACAGGCTGCCAGATGAAGCCATTGCTGGACTCGTACCCACCACACCAGTTAACTCGCTGTGAGGTCCATATCATATTATAGGACGATTACCATCTAGGACTCTCTATGGGGCCGCCTTCCCAAAATGCACTCAGTTATCTTTTCCTACAATTAACAGCAGAAGTCCGATCTTATGTTGTGCGGCCACATACTGCGTCTAGTCCTAGCCGAAGGGATAATAAATAATGGACCAGGAATGACGTCAGCTTGTAAGAGGCGGCACAGCCAAAAGAAACATGACCGACTCCGGGACCTGAGGAACGCATTAACCTCGACTGCTCCCCAACAGCTGCGCTCAAACACAACACATAGGATACACCAAGTCTAATCATTCCCAAATCACTTCGGCTCCTGGGATTAGTGATAGACGGTTCTATGGGCGCAGCGTGGGTTGTCTCATACCCCTAGGACAGGGATCAGCAACTGTTGTGAAACTACAACTCCCAACATGCTCTTTCCACTTGTGTGGGAGTTTAGAGTGCAGCCAAGCAAGGGTGCATGATGGGCGATGTAGTTTCACAACACCTGGAGTGCCGGAGGTTGCCGACCCCTGCCCTAGGATGCCCGATCTGTCCGGAGGGTCCAACCACTGCAGCCTCATACTGACCGACAGAACAAACTGACAGCGCTGCTGGTAAAAGATGGGTTTTACTTGGCTGTCTTCTGAGGCCACACAGCACAACTTCACTCTAGTCATTAGCAGAGGACCCTGCCCACAGACCGTATGCCACCAATGCTCATCCTGAGACAAGCGCTTGGCTCCCTTGCCCCTGACCAACCCGGTGAGCACATTTGCTCGTCAGTTTCTGTGACTCTTACAGAAGGGAATGGAGAGCGCTGTGCACATGTGCAGCCACAGGATCCCCGTCCTCCACACATGTGGGAACCACATCTCTCAGACGTTTGTGGCAGACCTGTGGACAGGCCATAAACGTCTAAATTAGAAACATCCCCTCAAAGGAATCGCTCTTGCAGAACTCATGTTCATCTGTCAAAATAATACACATCACCCAGTCTTAACTGGAGCGATGATGTGCTGTATTTCACCCTGACTGCTGCAGCCAACCCCTGGCCTCAGCAGTGATGCAAGCATGTACGACATACGACCACTGAACTCAATGATGGCTGCAGCAGTCAAGACTGGCAGGGACCACCGAAGTACTGAAGCAATGGGGGAGTTAAAGGGATTCTGTTACCGGATTTAACCCTATTAAGCAGCTGACATTAGTGATAAGCTCATGTCAGCTAAACCTAACCAGCCTATTCCTACTTTTATCTATGCCCCCGTTACGGCAGAAATCTAACTTTTATAAGATGTCAGTTAGCCTCTAGGAGCAGGGGGGGGGGGGCAGCGGCGTTGTTCCTGCTCCTAGGGGCTCCGTTCTCCCATCTTTGTCGCCTCCATCCAAGTCCTGATTGACAGGGCCAGGCAGCGATCACATCTGTCTGCCAGCCCTGTGCTCTGGTGAAATCTCCCGCTGTTCAGTATTCGGCGCAGGCGCGGTGAGGAAGCTGGCAGCCTGCGAGCGTCTTTACCTCATCGCGCCTGCGCCGAATACTGATCAGCGTGAGATTTCACCAGAGCACAGGGCTGGCAGACGGATGCGAGAGCTGCCTGGCCCTGTCAATCAGGACATGGAGGGAGGCAACAAAGGTGGGAGAACGGGGAGGCGGCGCCCCCCCCGCTCCTAGAGACTAATTAGCATATTATAAAAGTTAGATTTCTGGCGTAACGGGGGCATAGATAAAAGTAGGAATAGGCTAGTTAGGTTTAGCTGACATGAGCTTATCACTAATGTCAGCTGCTTAATAGGGTTAATTCTGGTGACAGAAACCCTTTGAAGAGGTTTTCTGGGAGTATAATACTGAGGATCTACCCTCAGGACAGATCATCCATATCTGATCAGTGGAGGTCTGACTAGCGGCATTCCCGTCGACCAGGTGAAGATCCCATAGTGCCCGGGCGAGCGCCGCAGCCTCTTCCTAGGCCAGTGACGTCATGTCCATTGGTCACATGGCCTATGTGCAGCTCCGTTCCATTCAAGTGAATTAGCGCAGGCTGCAGTACCAACCACAGCGAAGAGGCAGAAGTGCCACAGAATCTTCAAACAGCTGCTCAGTGGGGGTGTCAGAGTCGGACCCCCACTAATCAGATATTGACGAGCTATCCTGGGGATAGGTCATCAATAGTCTACTCCCCCAAAAAAAACTTTAAGAAGGGAGTAAGGTTTTCATTTTTGTAACATGCATCTAGCTGAATTCCTCCAGACATCGATCATTACGTCAGTGTCCACATTTAGGACGTTCTTCCGTGGAGCTTTTACTTTATGTAACATCTATAATCTTGATGAATTTCCAAAACGAGAGTAAATCACCTGCAGGATCAAAAGGCAGAACATCTCCAAGCATCCCGAACACTCCTTCACTTTGGTCACGATTCGGCCAAGTGTTATTTCGAGGTCCTTGAGGTTTCTGTCCCAGCATCTCGGACATCATGTTATCCATAAAGTTGCTGACGAGCCCCATACTATACAAGTCTGAGCTCAGATCAGAGACCCCCTGACTGCTCCATTGGCTCAGCTGACCGAGGGGAGACAAGCCGCTGCCAACAGCTTGTGACGACGGCTGGGAGGAACTGTTTAACCATTTCCCCGATGGGTGCTGTGATTGTTGCTGCTGCTGCTGAGGACCGATTGGCTGAAACAAGTGCTGATAATACTGCAGCTGCTGTTTCTGGGATATCGGCAGCTGGGGTGGTTGCTGTAACAGTCCTGGTTGTTGCTGCTGCTGCGGTTGTTGCTGCGGCTGAGCTGGAGGATGCATCGAAGGAGGATGCATCACCGGCTGCAACAGTGGCTTGACAGTCCCTTGCTTCTGCTCCGGCACTACAGAGGACGTAGTCGAATTTCTCCTCTTGACCACAGGAGAGGTCTGCTGAGATTTGCCCATGTTAAAGCCGGACAGGAAATCTATGACATCCTGCATTTCCTGATCAGAAGGCAAGTTCATTCCTTTCTCGTCCTTTGGATCGTCTCCTTTGAACAAGTCCTCTCTGCGGTCGACCAGAAACCCATTGACTAACTGGCTGTTTGTGCTGTGGCTGGAGTGGTCCATGGACCTGGAGAAGCTTCCAAGGGTCAGCATGTTCTGGATCTTGGAGTCCGTGTGGTTGGGGAGTTTCCCCTTTTCATCTGAGTTATTAGTGGTTAAGACATGTTTGGAGGGGGTCTGAGGGACAGAGTAACTTCCGCTGTGACCCGAGACGCTACAAGACACTTTCTTGGTGAATCGTGAAGTCAGTTTGGAGAAAGTCTTTTGCAGCCCTCCGGCCGACTTGCTGCCATTCCCGTGCGGAAGATCGATCTGACTTCCAAACTCTGAGGTTTCTCTCTGGAGCTGAATCTGGATGATCGGCAATGCCTGTTCCCTGCAACCAATAGAAAACGGAGAGTGAAAAGAGGCAGACAATGACCGATCCGACCTGCACAAAGTACGGGTGGTCATCAAACACCAGCAAACTGAAAGCTTAAAGGGGTTCTGCACTTTGTTTAAACTGATCATCTATCCTCTAGATAGATCAACTTCTGACCGGCGGGGGTCCGACACCCGGGACCCCCGCCGATCAACTGTTTGAGAAGGCAACTGTGCTCCAGCAGCACCGCGGCCTTCTTGCTGTTTACCGCCGGCCCAGTGACATCATGACTTGTATCAACTAGTGTGGGCGGGGCTAAGCTCCATTCAAGTGAACAGAGCTTAGCCACGCCCAGGCCAGTTGATACAAGTCGTGAGGTCAGTGGGCCGGCGGTAAACAGCAAGAAGGGCAGGCCGCGGCGCTGCTGCCTTCTCAAACAGCTGAGGGGTCCCGGGTGTCCAGAGGATAGATCATCAGTTTAAACAAAGTGCAGAACCCCTTTAAAAGGTAACTAAACCTTTGCTGAAAAAGAAGGCGCAGAATCCCAGCTCAGAGCGCCTGCCCTTTGGTTTTCATCGACTCCGCTTAGCTTTTGGAGCATGTAGAGTACGAATCCCATATGCCTCCTATAGATCCGTATCCCGCACGCTCCAAAAGCGGAGCATTGCCAATGAACAGCGCTCTGACCAGCGATTCTGCACCTTCTTTTTATCTTCAAAGGTTTAATAACCCTTTAAAAGGGATTTTTAAAATGATAGCCTATCCTTAGGCTAGGCCTTCAATATTACATTGGTAGGGGGTCCAACTCTCAGCACCCCCAATGATGAACTGAAATACTCTGAATAGCCACTTTGAAGGGGCTGTGGCGCTCGAGCTGGGAACACCATACTTTTCAAACATCTGATTGGCGGTGATTTCACGGTCAGCGCACCGCCAATCTAACATTGATGGCCTATCCTAAGTATAGGCCATCCATTTTACAAAGCTGGATAGTCCCTGTGATTTATCTTTAATTTGCCTTAGGCAATCCGCTAATCTTTGGGGCTTTCCAAAGAAGACAATCCCTTTAAGCGCCATTTGACTAATGATCTGGTGTGCTGCCATGCTGGCACATTGCTGTGCAAACGCCTTACCTTTGGACTGTCCAACACAGCATCAGCATACCATCGTACTAACTCATGGATTCAGAGGAGATACATTGTGTCAGCTAGCAAGTCATCATCTGTGGCTCTTTTATTGAAAGTGATTACACACAAGCTGATTGTTAAAGGGGCGCTCCCATCCTGTAAAGTAATGGCGTACAACTAGGCCCTGCCATCACTCATGATCGTGGGGGTCCAACCTTTGTGACCTCCACCAATCCTGAGAATGAAGGGGCCGTAGCTAAACCAGACATTCGTCACCTTCTTTTCCCAATACAGCAGAGCTAGCAGCCACCCGGCTGTGCAGGGAACTGCAGCCGGCGCCATTCACAAGTAGTACAGTTCCCTACACTGAAAGGAGCGCTGCTCCGTAGGAAAGAAAGAGTGAAGGAATGCTGGTGTAGTGCTGCACCCCCCTCATTCTCAGGACCAGTGGGGGATGCTGGAGCCCCATCAACTATACAGTGACGGCATATCCTAATCATGCGCCATCACTCTGGGTTACGTTAAAGGGTTAGGCTACTTTCACACTGGCGTTTCTGGGTCCGCTTGCGAGATCCGTTCAGGGCTCTCACAAGCGGCCCAAAATGGATTAGTTTAGCCCCAATGCATTCTGAATGGAAAAGGGTCCGCTCAGAAACCATCAGTTTGCCTCCGATCAGTCTGGAGGCTGCCTGCAGTATTTTGCTGTCCGCCTGATGAAACTGAGCCAAACGGATCCGTCCTGGCACACAATGTAAGTCAATGGGGACGGATCCGTTTTCTCTGACACAATAGAAAACGGATCAGTTCAGCCCCAATGCATTCTGAATGGATGAGGATCCGTTCAGAATGCATCAATTTGGCTGCATTGCGTTTTTTAGGCGGCCACTAAAATGCAGCTTGCAGCGTTTTGGTGTCCGCCTGACTATGCGGAGCCAAACGGATCCGTCCTGACTTACAATGTAAGTCAATGGGGACGGATCAGTTTTTTCACTGACAATATGGTGCAATTTTTTTTTTTATGAATAATGAAAACAGATCCGTTATGAACGGATACAAGCGTTTGCATTATCGGTGCGGATCCGTCTGTGCAGATACAAGACAGATCTGCACTGAACGCCAGTGAGCAGCTGAACAGCGCCATCATCTACTACATTAGACAAGCGTGCGCTTCCCCTGTTATGTAGAAAGGTAGTAGAGCAGCGGAGATGTTCTCAGCGGAAGTAATTGCTGCTAAAAAAATGGGGCAGTAATGTAGGCCTCGGCCCCTTGTGACGGCCTCCCCTGCACAGCAATACGTCACAATGACTGACACGTACCGGCCCTCCTTCCAGCGCGTGACATCAAACACCGCTGTGTACAGAACATCCACCAGCCCCAGGGTCTTCTCTGGGTCCAGACTCCTCTGCAGCAGAGACATGGTAGCCGGATCTTCCTTCAAACACCTGAGGATCACAATACAGAATATATATAATGTGCCACCTCATACAAGGCAGGATTATTCTGAAGGACAGCGGTACATAATACCTCATTGGTGAAGTTTGGTCATCTATCGGATGAGGAGCAGAAACGACTGGATCAGAGGTGAACTGTTCATATATGGCGGAGTGGAAAAATCTGAGCAAAATGCAGATTTTTGTGGCAATGCAGTGTAACTCGCCCTTAGGGCTCATGCACACAAATGTATTTTCTTTCCGTGTCCTTTCCCTTTTTTTGCAGACCGTATACGGAAACATTCATTTCAAATGATGTCCGTTCCGCAAAATAATAGAACATGTCCTATTATTGTCCGCATTAGACAAGCATAGTACTGTTCTATTTGGGGCCGGCTGTTCCGTAAAAAATACGGAATGCACACGGACGTCATCTGTTTTTTGCAGACCACAAGATACATATGGTCATGTGCATGAGCCCTTCGTAATTGGCTGTAAATTTGGACCTACCACCCTGAGGGTAGTTTCAGACGAACGTGTTCAGTCCGTGAAACTCTCCTCATGAAGCCAGAGCTCTGCTCGAGTGACTGGACCTCACTGCATTGCAATGATTTATAATGCTGTGTGTCTCTGCCCGACCTCAACTGTAAAGATTTGTACTGAGGGCATTATGTCCGTACGATTCATTACAGCTGATGTCGGGCAGGGACACGCAGCATTATAAATTATATATACAGAGTTCAGGCTGTTAACGCTCCCACAAGGAGTATGCTTCTCCGAGTGAACACACAGCTGGGGTAGCACAGCAATTTACTACATTTTACCTTGTGGCAAAAGTTTATTAAGGGGTAACTAACCTAACAAACTAAGTTTGTTTAAAAATGTTCTGAATCCCCTCAAATGTATTCTTCTAATATACTCTATTAATGGATTTTGATCTGCATATCAATGTGCTATGCCGGGATTTAGCGGAGCGGGTACAAGCAGGAGTAGTAATGTGCGCTCCTGCCCGTACAGAGCTCGCTGCAGCCCCTATTCCACCAGGTCAGTGGTGCAGGAGTGTACTGATTAGAGAGTGCGAGACGCCTGAACTTCAGGTGCCAATTTGTTTAGTAAAACAGCAAAATCCACTAAGAAAGAATATTAAAAAAATAAGAACATTTTTAAACAAACTTGCCTAATGGGTTACTTACCCTTTAAAAAAAAAAAAATACAAAATATAGAACAGCTTAGTGACCACTGCAAAAATCCAGCTCGTTTGCAACGGTCGGATGGTGGCTTGAGACATTTGCAACAATGCAAAACACCGATGGCGATGCACCAATCAATGCCACAACTGTACGGCAACTCATGAGCAAGAGCCATGGTATAAGGCTGACCATACCCATTAGATATGCATCAGCCAAACCAGCTGGACCAGTAGGCGGTGTAATGTGCACTGATGGCACAGGTTGGGTCAGAGAAGGATCGGGCCAATTGATTTCAACACGCCAATCCTTTTATTCTCAGAAAACGACGTCGTTGCCAGGAGGCTATTAGAGAATGGAGTAACGCACACTGTTTTACTCTTCCCGGTGCCAGCAAAGACCCGATGGTCATCCATCAACAGTATAAATATGCGGCACATGGAATATTTGTTTTGCAATTTAAAAGGTAATATCAACATTAGGGTTATTCACTTTAGAAAAAAGATGACTGAGGGGAGATCTAATTAATATGTATAAATATATCAGGGGTCAGTACAGAGATCTCTCCCATCAGCTATTTATCCCCAGGACTGTGACGAGGGGACATCCTCTGCGTCTGGAGAAAAGAAGGTTTGTACACAAACATAGAAGAGGATTCTTTACCGTAAGAGCAGTGAGACTATGGAACTCTCTGCCTGAGGAGGTGGTGATGGTGAGTACAATAAAGGAATTCAAGAGGGGCCTGGATGTATTTCTGGAGCGTAATAATATTACAGGCTATAGCTACTAGAGAGGGGTCGTTGATCCAGGGAGTTATTCTGATGCCTGAATGGAGTCGGGAAGGAATTTTTTTTCCCCTTAAGTGAGGAAAATTGGCTTCTACCTCTTTTTTTTTGCCTTCCTCTGGATCAACTTGCAGGATAACAGGCCGAACTGGATGGACGGAGGGCTTTTTTCGGCCTTATATACTATGTTACTATGTAATTTTATTTTGTGATTTTCACAATAAGGTTCATGATCTCGTTTATAGGAAATTAAATACTGCGTAACCATTATCCATATATGAGCCGGATGTTTCGGTCCATAGGGACCTTCTTCGGTCAGCGATAAAGGGATATCTGGATCCACGAACCATATATATGGATAGTGGTTACGCAGCATTTAATTTCCTATAAACTGGATCATGAACCTCTTATTTTTAAAAAAAATAAAAATAAATCACTAAATAAAATTACCTTTAAAAATATAAAAAAATATATAATTTTCTGTGCGCCCCATATTTATACTATTGTTGCCAAGAGTCTGGCAGCAGGTTGCTCCTCTCGCTTCATAAAGCGCAGATGAACACTATTGCACGCATGTGTATGGGGTGGTCGGGATAGACAGCCATTCAGATGAGTTATTTAAGGGTACTTTCACACTTGCAGCAGAGGATTCCGGATCCGTCAAAACGGATGCAAACTGATGGCATTTGTCACAAGGATCAGGATTCTGATCCGTATGACAAATGCATTGAAATGCCGGATCAGTCTCTCTGGTGTCATCCGGAAAAACACATCAGGCATTTATTTTTTCACCTTTTTTGCACTCTGGGCATGCGCAAACCGCAATGCTGGATCCGTTTTGCCGGAACACTCGGGGCCAGATCCGGCATTAATGCATGTCAATAGGGAAAAATGCTGCAAGTGTTCCAGAATTTTGGACGGAGATTATACCGTAGCATGCTGCCGTATTATCTCCGTCCTGAAAAGTCAAAAAGACTGAACTGAAGACATCCTGATGCACCATGAACGGATCGCTCTCCATTCAGAATGCATTAGGATAAAACCGATCAGTTCTTTTCCGGTACTGAGCCCCTAGAATGGAACTAAATGCCGGAAAAGAATAACGCAAGTGTGAAAGTACCCCAAGGTGTAAGGCCAGTCTAAAACTAGTCTTAAGAATCCCCCTGTAACAGATCACCCAATGTGGTGCAGTTTTAGCAAAATTGAGCAAAAGATCAATTACCAAGTGGATGGAACTTGCACGATGACCCTCGAGCCCTCCAGACTGATCTGCGGTGCGTAGGCTTCCTTATTCTCAATCTGTGCTGTGTCAACGACCACCTAGTTGTGGGGGAGGGGGACAAAAAATTCCAGATAGATCAATATCAGCTACATATCTCAGTAATTCATATTTGGCAGCATTAGACACGGCTTCGCTTGGTCAATCGAGTCATTACTCAGTCCTTCCCAACACGTCAGACGTGATCGATGTTGCAACTGCAAGCAGGAATTATCCCTTATCCACCTATACGCTGCGCTGTAATGACTGACTATATAAGCTTATTTATACGTTCCATTGACCTGTATAAAGAACATATTCGCTCATCTGTCCTATAAAATTGGGCCAAAACCAAATAAAAAATAAATAAAAATTTACTGCATAGTACACTCCCCCCCCCGCACCCCGCACATTGTGGCCCATGAACAACGTATGGCACTGTACGGCAACACTTCTGACCCATACCTCCTCCAACGAGATGCGAATCTGGACTGCAAACTTTTTAAGGGAAGAGAATTTCCAAGAGTGGATACAATGGTAGCAACCCTTCAGCTGTGAGAAGTACTAGGTCTGTCCATTCTGATAACTTTGGCCATCTTGTAGTCTTCCTAGTCTTTTGGAAGCTCGTCCGTCCGCAGGGAGTTTAGAAATGTTAATAGGAAAATTCTGGCCAACAGCCAAAAAGGTAGGAGGGGGTGCGGGTGCAGGGAATGTGTGCGAGAGGGTTAAAAGTTACCGAAAGCTCTACGACTGTCAGTGACAACTGCATAATCGCAGCCAAATGCTTGTTTCTCACACCCAGCCTGGTGGGGGATGCGAGGAGGCTTCCTGCCCATGCGAGGGAGGACTATAATGTGACAGGTGCAGCTTTGTCACTTGTACACAAAGTCTCATGAGATCAGAGGAGGGTCGCTGCCAAAATACCTCCGCTTTATACCGCGAGTAAATAAAAGATTGCCGTCTCATCTTTACTCTGGGGGTAAATCAGTCCACACGTTCAATGCCGAATACAGCTGTGTGGGCTGCAGACATGTCTCCCATCATCAAGGCAGCAAGTGACAACTCGTTGTGCAGGGTGTGACTGGAGACCGTAGTGACATGGGCTGATCCCGAGACTCCCCGAGAGTGGGAATGATACAGGTGCCAATAGTACGGCTCCTTCTAGATCTGTAAATCAAACCACTGGGTATAAATAAGCGCTGCCCTTAGAGCTCCTCAGGACCCTTTATTTTTGCAGGCAATTCTATATTTCACCTAAGCATCTAAGTGAAGCAACTGAGCAAAAAGACAAACAAACAAACCTTTCATTTTGTGTATATAGCCATTATCCAGGTCTCCATGGTTACAGACTACAAACAAGCCCTGTAGTCTGATAATGCGGTCATACGTTATCCCAATGTATCGACCCCTCTAGGAGGGAGCGACACATGACTATTATAGGGATGTGTAAATTACAAACACAGACTTACCAGACCAGCCTGGCCGAAAAGCAACTGCACTGCAGTTTTACATGCCCCCCGCCATGTGGAAGGACACACTTGATTGAGAATTTCAGTCACGGCGGTTTCATCCCTGTCAGTCATGCCGTTGTGTGTATCGACTTCTTTGATCAGCTGCAGCATCGCATGCTAAAAAAAAAAAAAAGAAGAGCAGAGATTCAGTATAAAGCTCGGAATCTGCGGCACAAACCTGTAACTATAGGCGCAAATCAGAAAAGTTACCGTTTTCAGCTTTAGGTTATCAGTTGATGACTCGTTAAAGGACGTTCCTTTAAGGAAGTGGGAGCCGATCTGCACCGGAACGGTCGGGAGCTCGCACTGGATGGGCTGAGGTGGCGTCTGTCTCCTCCCCGACTGTTGTGCCTCCGCATCACTACAGCAGCCCTGATGGAACAAAAAGGACAATTCTCTCAGGTGAGTCGGCCAACGTCTGCAGAGGGAATTTCTAGTCAGGAGCCTTGTCTATAACATAAGGAGGGTGTCCCATGTATCGGGCAAAATTTGGGTGCATCGTAGCGGAAAGCCGCAAGCTAACACGCAGCCGTACGTCAGAGGTGCAGCGTCCGCCTGGAAAACGCAACACGTCCATATTACACACAGCCCAATGCTTTACTGGAGGACTGCATAATGCACCTCGCGCCTGCGCCCCACAACTACCTGTTTCTCTGCCCATAATGGGCACCGCAGTGCGCAGGTGCAAGAGGAGTGTGGAGCGGCGCAGGCGCAAGATCTTGGATGGAGAGGAGGAGGTAATAATAGGAAACAAGGGCGGGCCAGAGGGGTGAAAGAGGTGTGGTTTCCTGGGCACTTGCTGCAGTAACGCAGTAAGATCCTGGCGAAGGACAGAATAAAGGTACCATTGTAATGAGGGCAAAGGAGTCTATACCCTGATCTGAGCAGTCTAAAAGGCTCAGATTAGGTGGCAGACTCCCTTTAAAGGGGTATTCCAGCCTACAGCATTTTTCACTAAATAGGTGATGAAAGCTATATTAAAAGGGGTTTTGACTGCTGGGACCCCCAGGCCCCTCGTTTTCCCCAACATCATGGCGGCCGCTAGGAGGCCTTTCAATGGTGTACGGGTCAAGCAATCGAAGTCTATGGTGCTGTCGAACAGCGCTCGGCTATTTCCTACAGTGCCATAGACTTGGAACAGACTTTAATGATCGCTGAGGTTCCCAGAGCTCAGACCCCAACCCACCTAGAGGGTAAGTAAAAAAAAAATAAAAAAAAAAAAAAAAAAAAAAAAAAAAAAACTTTGTAGACCAGGATAACCAGCGGTCTACAGCAATCACCTGATATACATCAGAGGCATACCGGTACATTCTTTATGGCAGTCTGTATTTTCCTAAATCACCCCCCCTAGAAACTAACGGAAGGGGTTGCCTCACCCATCTCAGACCCGGCCAGCAGCTATAAATGTAATGGGTGCCCATTTAATACAAGGATGGCTCTAGTCCGCCAGAATGGAAGTTACTCTCAGGGAGCTGCTCTTCTTTCTGGCTCCTATGGCAGGGTCCCGAGCGGAGGGCTTTTGACGTCCCTGTGCCCTCATAGGTCATAAGGACAGGGTGGTCTTCATACGAGACGCTACAGTGCCCACTGCCTACTAAAATCTAAGTCTGCTTAACACAACGATGCTGTAAGCGAACACGAGCCGTTACCTTCAGACATTCTTCGATGGCCTTGGGATTGAGGTGGAAGCCGGCCTTCATTGCATATTCACAGTGACCCAGACTTTCCAGCGCCATCCTGTAGGCCTGCAACATAATACAATTAGAGGAGATGACGGAGGGGTTCAGGGTTCCATATATTCATGGAGGACCAACCACAAGGTATGTCTGTCCCCAGAGGAGGTCTTACCTGTAAGGTACTGTCGATCTTCAGGTTAAGTTCCTTGAGGTGATGATCTGGGATGGCCAAGCTTTGGGAGCAGAAAAGCTGCTGAACTTCTAGCCCGGCCAGGGACCCGTCACAACCTCTCTCGCGCAAGCGGCTTGTGGCCTGTAAAGTCAGCAGAAACCACATGTTACTGCAACGCGGATCTTATCGCCTGCGCAGATCACATATCCCGGCAGGTGTCCATAAGCTCCGATATTACTCAAGAACCCCTCAAGTAACACGGTAGCATCTTTAGATCCCAGAATTTGGCTTCAATATTTCATAGGTTCACAGTCCAGAACCAACTGAGGACCCCTTTAAAATACTGTAATATAAAGGGTCACTGCTCTGTCATGACACTGAAGGCATGAGTGCCCCCCATACTGGACACAAACATTTCCTGACTAATGCAAAGGGGTTTGAAATCTGCCTCTGGTTTCATCAGAGGTGCGGGATTCCCACCAGTCACTCCTTCATGCTCTACACTGCATCTGTTCTCACTCAGAATGTACAAGCACAAGCCTACGAGAAGCTTATGAGGACGTCTGTGCACAAGAACGGATTCACAGCAGATGCCTACAGGCATACAGTGACATACACCGCCGCGTAGAAGACGCCTCTGTGGAAAGAAAGTCTCGTCCCAACATGAAATCACCTCCTTATACAGTATTTACAGGTCGTTTGGGGGGGGGGGGGGGGGGTGTCATGTGACTGCGCTACAATGAGCCTCTTTGTCCAACATAGGGGTTGGTGCTGGCCTATATCGGCTGCCTCTATTCTGCAGCCCACGGCAGTACGCACCGCAGCGGCAGAGCTAGGGACGCTTCGGGTAACGTGCGCTGTGTTAGGCCTGAGGGGTAATGACACAGGGATTCAAAGACAGAGTCAAGCACCCGTCAAGCCCATCCAGGATCAGTTTATTCTGGAGTGCTCCTTTAAGGACGGTTAGGAGACCCTCAGTAAGGGTGAGCTCGCGCACAATGCAGGGACATGCCCCAAGGAAGTAGCATTTTTTCACATTTCAAGCCGAGCCTGCTGCAAAACAAAACATAAAAATCCCTCGCCTGCCCTGCGCCGCTCCGCAAACTTCCAGGTGGACAGGGTCACGTGCGCCGCTGCAGCTAATGACCGGCCTCATCGGTGACGTGGCTGCGGACTTCAGGCCTCATATTGAAAGGAGTGAAATTTGCAGTGAAAAAAATAAAATAAAAAAATCATACAGCGCCACCGACGCGGGTTTATACGGAGCGAGGCTGTGATTTACATAGTTTGGCGCTGCAGTAAATATTTAAGTCACACGGACCGGGGAGAATATTCATTTCCAAGTATAATACGGATGTGAAGCGCGGGGCAGAGTCACCTGAAAGGTCGCTCTGAATGATCTGGGATAGGGATGCAATCTATGGCTGAACAATGGCTGGGAAAGTACAACTCCCAGCATCCTCTGCTGGGACTGGTGGTAGACGGCTGCTCTACACTGCCTTGAGCTGACCTAGTTTTTGCAGATTACGACTCTGCATATCCCAGGTTCAGAGTCCTTACACATAGCTGCTCTGACAAGTGTTATTGCAGGTTATTAGCTGTGGGAGAAGGGATCACACGGGATCAGGTGCGGAGGAGGAGGAGGAGGAGGAGGAGGAGGAAGGCAGCCCCCCCCCCAGGCATGAGATAAGTGTCTGGCAAGACAACCCTGAAACTTGCAGCCCATTCACATGTCCTAGAAGTAAACAGATGACGTCGCTGCAGCGGGGCCCATTGTCCAGGGCTTCCTGTCCGTCATCCCGTAAGAATCAACAGGGAACTGCAAACTGCATTTAATCTGCACAGAAATTTAGATCAGATCTTGGGTTTGAATCCGCCCACGGGTAACACGTGCCCGCATTTTGTATTGTGTCCTAATATTGGTGCAATGGCCTTAAAGGGGTATTCCCATCACATACAATGGGGGGCATATCGCTAGGATATGCCCCCATTGTCTGATAGGTGAAGGACCTGCACCTACAAAGAGAACGGAGCAGGGAGAGCTGTGGCTGTCCGTCCACCGGGCGCTGCTCCCATACAAGTGAACGGGAGCGCACCGCGCACGCACAGCCCCTGCTCCTATTCATTTATATGGGGCCGCTGTAAATAGCCTGAGCCAGCGTTCAGCTATTTTCGGCAGCCCCACTGAAATGAATGGAGGGCGGCTGCGCATGCGCAGTACGCCCTCCATTCATTTACCCGCTCTGTTCTCCTTGTAGATGCAGGTCCTGCATCCATCAGACAATGGGGGCATATCCTAGCGTTATGGCAAAACCCCTTTACTGTGCACACTATCGATTGTAAGCTTCTCTCCGATTCAGACCGGTCCCTTGACAATAAGTTGGTCGCAAAGTGTCCTGCTGCTAGGACCTCCAACAATCAGCGGTAATCTGTGGTAGTAAGTGAGCAAATTTCCTGCAGCGCCACCGCAGGGGAAACGAAGCATTACACAGCGACCATTCATATTAATGGAACATCTGTGTAACGCAGGACAGGTCCTCCAGAGCGAGAGACGCAGATCCTGAACACGGGACATCCCCTCAATAGTCTCTAATGGGGTTTTCTAATCTAGACGACCCCCCCCCCCCCTTTTTTTTTTTTAGCTAAAATACTGATGCCTTTTTAATCATGTGAACACCACACAATAAATAGCGTGATGGGGCCGACCCTCTAATGTTAGTGTTGGACTCGTGCCGTCTAGAGATAGGAGCGATCCCAATAACACAGCAGGACAACGGAGGGGATCTGATCGGATTTCAGGCTCATAGGGCGACCACATTCCTGTACGCTCCGGCGAGACGTCTCCTCCCCACTGACTGCATACGGCTTCCACGTTATTCTAAGCAGCTGATACAGGACGACGACGAACTGGAATTGCAATTTTAAAAAAACTTAAATTTTCCTGCTGTAAAAACCGGCATCATATCATATATCGATATGCTCCAGATTTAAAATCCACTCCACGGGTCAGTTGATGCAGACGATGTTTCCCCGCAGCGTGTGGATGAGATTTGCTCAAACCTCACCCGTTTTGCGGGGAACTAAAATGCGTGGCTGCAGAGGAAAACCCGCAGCGTACGAGCCACGTGTGAATATACACCTTGACTGGCCAGTTCAGTCTATAACGTTGCTGGTGGGATAGTTCGTAAGATGGCTCGCCCGCAGGACGGACAGTTTTTCTGGTTCAAATGAAGCCAGAAATCTAGGGCAGCTCAGACCTTTAAGTGCACGGACTGCAGGAGGATGCACCTAATTTACAATGAGGCCAGCGCCTCGTCATAAAATGGTGCATCTTCCAACAGTGCAGGGTAAATCGCGACCGCAGCAGGGAGCGCCCGTCTTGATAAATCTCTCCCAATCATTTAGGAGTGGGGGAGGGGATTCCGAACTTATTTTCTGTGGTGGGTTGGAAACGGACGTACAGGGTAGATATCTATAGGTGGCAGTAGAGAGCGCAGGCTACTTTCTATAGCAGGCATGCTCAACCTGCGGCCCTCCAGCTGCTGTAAAACTACAACTCCCACCATGCCCTTCTGTAGGCTGTCAGGGAATGATGGGAGTTGTAGTTTTGAAACAGCTGGAGGGCCGCAGGATGAGCATGCCTGTTCTAGAGTCTTGCAGAAAATCATGTGCTTAAGGCCTCATGCACACGGCCGTTGTTTTGGTGACTCGGATGCAGACCCATTCACTGCAATGAGGCCACAAAAGATGCGGATAGCACTCAGTGTGCTGTCCGCATCCGTTGCGCCGTTCCGTGGTCCGCAAAAAAAATATAACCTGTCCTATTCTTGTCCGCGTTTGGCGGACAAGAATAGGCAGTTATTTCAATGGCTGTCCAAGCCGTTTCCGCAAATTGCGGAACGCACGCGGACGCCATCCGCGATTTGCGGACCGCAAAACACACAATGGTCGTCTGCATGAGGCCTAAGATGACTGGAAACGATTTTCAGCAACGGAAATTCCTACAAATCTAGCGGGGCCAAAACGCTGCATATTAGCCTCTGCGGCAGACGTAAATTAATGCTGTGTAAATTTATTTAGGGCGCAGATTTTTAACGATGCAGTATGTCATTTTTGCTGTGGATTTCACCCTTTGCAATGAATCCGTAGCAAATTACGCCCCGTATGGACGAACCATCAGACTCCGC
Organism: Bufo gargarizans; assembly: GCF_014858855.1. Lineage (NCBI taxonomy): Eukaryota > Metazoa > Chordata > Amphibia > Anura > Bufonidae > Bufo > Bufo gargarizans. The sequence goes on from NC_058089.1 coordinate 119,597,335, forward strand.
GGCACCTTCCAAGAGCTTCTAGAGTAAAGTCTCAGCTGTGTAACCCAAGCCGTGCACGAGATTATATGTGTATGAAAGATTATTCCCAGAATAATCCTATTACTCAGAGGGCTGCCACGTTACATCACTGGCGTCCCCAGGCACCGCACAGATAATCACACCTTACGACTCTCCACCAGAAAAATCACTAAACGCAACCAATGTGGCCGTTCGGCTGTAGGTCTGTTTTCCTATGCAGTGCATTAGACTGCACCTGCGACTCTCCACCGTATGCTGGGGGTTGGAATCCAGAGCGATGGTCTAGTGCAGGGGTCGGCAACCTTCAGTGCTCCAGCCATTATGAAACCACAATTCCCAGCATGCTCCATTCATCTCTGTGAGAGTTCTCAGAAAGTATGCATGCTGGGAGTTGTAGTTTCACAACAGCTGGGGTGCCGGAGGTTGCCTACCCCTGGTATAGAGCTATTTCTGGAAATCATAGGGAACATCTGTACTTAGGGAATTACAAGTCATGGATGATGGAAAGTGGAGGTTATAAATCTTAGGTTTCATGCACACGGCCATATTTTTTTTCCGCGCCCAATTTGCATTTTTGGCGGTTCCCATGCGAAGCCATTCACTTCTACGGTGCTGCGAAAATGCATCCATCAGCTGTCCACATCCATGTGGCCGTTCCCTAAATTATTGCAGATGTCCTATTCTTCGACGTTTTGCAGACAAGGACAGACATTTCTCAGATAGGGACCGAGAAACGTGCAGGATGCACAAGGCCAGTATCTGGTTTTGCGGATCGGCGGTTGGCTGGCCGCAAAATATATATGGTTGTCAGCAGCCGCACAGAAACAGAATATCCACACAGGAGATTACGGGAAGTGGGGATAGAAAGCAGCCTTCAGTAATAATCATAGTATTGCACGGCTTCCAGCTCCACATTCCTCGGCCCTATGCATGAATCGGAGTTCCCCGTCCATACGGATTCTAAAAATAAAGCAGCGCGAGAAGACAAGAGCCGCATTATTGTGAGCAGCCCGAGATCGCCCGCGCTGGCACCGCCACGCTCTCCCACACAACACAAATGCTCCAATTAAAAAAAAGGTCAGCGCGTGGACCGATACTTCCCCCCCTGCAAACAATGCACAAAGGTCCGCACAGACCAGAACAAGGGGAACCAGCCGCCTCCTGACACCGGATCGGGTCATCTGCCTGGTATCTCCCCAGCGTCTGCAGCCCCGGCCTGCGTCTTGTTCTGCGACACTAAGGTCCGGTGTCACTTTTACAGCATGGCACTTAACGTAATGATGTAATAGAGGACCACAGTATAAACACCACTGGAGGGGCCCGGGCTGAAGGCGGCCACCTCCTTATAGCGGGACTGCAGATCCTCTCCAGAAACCTCTGCATTCCACTAACAAGCTGCATTTAGGGGGTTAAACTGCAGTATCGGTGATGTAGCCGTATACCCCAAGTGACTGCTGCAGCCACTGGCCTCACTGGTATACAGCATGGCACTGCAGTGGTCACACCACTGCTGCCGGCAAGTAGACACAGACGGGCAGAGAGTATCGGAGTGGCAGGGCTGGCACTGCGGGGGGTTTAAGCCGTGCCTATACGCTCTTCAATACATTTAACATCTCGCCAACTTGGGAAAAATGGAGCAGTGCTGCAGTTCCATGTATAGCGGGTGGGAACATAGTGAAAGGGGATGCCGCACTAAATCAGCTCTGCAACCCCTTCTTTCTCAGGATCGGTAGCGGTCCAGGGGCTGGAGCCCTGCCGATCGCCATGGGTAGCGGGTGCAGGGGTACTATGCTTACAGTCAAGTTCAACATGGAGTTCTCAATGAACTAGGGCAGAGACAAGGCAACCAGGGGTGGCAAGACTTAAAGGGGTTGTCTGATGGCTGTTTTGAATGAGCTGGTAGTCAGGAGAATACTACTGCCATGACACGTGGCACCTCACCGGCGCAGAGTGGTCCTCAAGCGCTCAGCTGGGTAAAGGTGAGGGTTGAAGGGTCAGTCTCCCACTTGGCATATAACTTAAAATTGAAAGCTGTTGTCAGACAACCCCTTTAAATGCCGCTGCTCTCTGCCTCCTACGCCACGGTGTCCCTAATGCCGCAGTGATGACAGGCTGATGGGGACAAGCCCTACGCAGGGACTCAGCTCTGTTTATTCAGTTTATCTTCAAAGGACTAAAGACAAAAGGCCTGGAGATAAAGCCAAGCGGATGCTTCCCATGTCCTGCACCACCTCGGCCGGTCACATTTTCCACTGATGCATTGTAGTATCTCCAATGTCGGGTTCTAGCCCTTTAAATCATCTGCTGACAGTCCGGGGACGACGAGCAAGATCCCTGCGCAGCCCCAGACTGCATTATACAGAACACCGTAAGAGGCAAGTATGACGGCGGCCTCAGTCCTCGCGTCTTACTATTGCCGTCTAATGGGAAATACGTTGTTCGGGGACTGCCGAGAGGAAGGTTACTGGGTCCTCACCTCGGTAGCTCCTCGCCAAGTCCTCACAGCGTCGCCCAGCTCTCTTGTGGGGCTCAGGTCACCGGATCCGGGAGCGTTCTTGCGCTCGTGTGCTATCGCTTCGGCAAACGGCTGCACTTTCTGCAACGCCTGGGACAAGAACTGAAAATGAACCTGCATCACAGTCAAGAAGCAGCGACCGAGCACCTGCGGAGGAGAAGAGGAGAAAACGGGTTAGGAAAGCAGACGACAGGCATTCTCGGAGTGTTCACGGAGAACGGACATATTAACCTGCAGGTATACCGACATTAACAATTGTTCTGCCCCAAGATACTGACACAAACATATTTACGGACAAAAAGCCCAACAGCGATGCTGGCTCTGACCCCTTCACTGCCCTAGACCACAAAGAACACAGACATTAAAAGGGATAGTCAGCGCTGGGTACAAAAAGGGAGGAAGATGTGATAAAATATAAGCAGCACTAGGCTACACTCCCACAACCGTATCCGTTTTACCGTCTGAAAAATACGGATACCGTCCGTGTGCATCCTCCATTTTGCCCTATTCTAGAAATGCCCATACTTGTCCGCAAAAAATGGATGTTTTAGGGTTTGTGGAATGTCTACACGGAGGACATCCGATTGCTGTCCAAATTTTTTACGAACTCGTAGAAATGAATGCGTTTGTGTGCGATCCGGAAAAAAAAAAAAAAAAAAAAGAAGTGCATCAGATGCAGACCCAAAATACAGTCGTGTGAATGTAGCCTTACTCGCGCATTCACGTGGCTGCCGCGGTGATGTGCCTGTATACCCCCGTGAGCGCTACAGCCAACCACTGTGTGCCATATATCTCTGAGGCCAATTACTGGCTCCAGCACCAGAACGGTGGAGTAATAAACAGGTACGCATTGTGGACATCAACCTTCACCGCGCCAGACATGCGGCTGGATGCAATGTGGCCCCGCACATCCGGCCGATTTAGAGCCATTAGGGCTCGGCGCCCAAGTCTCTGTCTGTCCCACTAACTACAAAGGCTTAGAGCAGGCTTCCTCAAACTGTGGCCCTCCAGCTGTTGCAAAACTACAACTCCCAGCATGCCCGAACAGCCTACAGCAGGGCATTGTGGGAGTTGTAGTTCTACAACAGCTGGAGGGCCGCAGCTTGAAGATGCCTGGCTTAGAGGGAATATGCAATATGACCGCACACTTATTGGTAGTCACCCAGCTTTCTCAGAAACGGATATAACCAAGAGGAGGGAAGCACAGCGACCGTTCACCCTGCTTACGGCTTCTCTCTAAGAACTGCTGAAAGATCCCGAACCTCTGGAGGAGCAGCGGGTCCAGAAAGTAAGAAAGCGAGGGGGGGGGGGGGGGGGGGTAGAGAACATGAAGGTCTTGGGATCAGTAACTGCGAGGAGTATTTTCCCTCCTGACGCGTGCAGACAAAGCCACTTCTCCGCGTCAGCGTCCCTTCCAACACAGCTGGCTTCACATGGGGAGGAAATAAAACATCTATTTTGGTCCCTGACGTCTGCTTTAGCGCCGGCAATGCCTGGCTTGTCAAACACCGCAACGTCACGTCTTGTACAAGCAGCATAAAAACATATGACAAAAAGTACACTGGGCACTCTCTGATATTGCAACCAATATTGAATTTATTATATATATATATAATACTGTGCGCTGCCCTATAGTAAAGGGTACTAGGCACAAATAAAAAAAAAAAGCAAGAAGTGTCGAGGACGTACACAATCATCACAATAAAATCGATAAATATTCGATGATCCTTTGGGGGGGGGTTTGAACCAGACGCGTTTCGGGGTATTAAATAACCCCTTCCTCAGTGGTTGCTAGTCCCCCCCAGAATGCCCCTCTTTTATAGGGGATATGATGTCATACAAAATCTGGTCCGGAGCCTCTTGTTCTTTGAACCAACCATAATCGAATATAAAATCGAGGCTGCTATAGGAGCACAATATTGTCAACTTTAGATAATAGGTATAACTTTAGAGAATAGGTATAACTTTAGATAATAGGTATACAAAATTCAAACATAAAATAGAATAATAAAAAATTATTTTTATAGTCATTAAAAACTCCCAAATGATGTCCTGGCAATGTTAAAAATTAAAAACCCACCATACAGTTGTACAATCCTAGTGGTACTATTAATTGGTCAAAAAAAACGCATCCGGTCACCAATGCGGTAATGATGCGTTTAAAAAGAAAAGAAAAAGAAGAATAATGGAGAAATCTACCTTGACCTACTATGACTTAAGGTCTATTGGAACTATAATATACCATATGGCCCATACTTTCTGATATTCAACATATTTTCCCATCCAGACATGCATTTCTTTATTGTCGGGATGAATATCGTAGCAAATGGTGGAGGCCTCCTAGCAACCACTGAGGAAGGGGTTATTTAATACTCCGAAACGCGTCTGATTCAAAACCCCCAAAGGATCATTTGCTAAGTGTAATGGAACATTAATATAAGAAATTATTGCCCTTCGTATACCGTCTGCTGCGCAGTAGGTGATCTAAAGCTTGTCGAAGTAAAGATCGTGCAAAACTATCAAAGTCCACGTGCAAACAAGCCGCCGGCGTGGGGATCTAGACGGAAGAAATTCGTACAACTCGTAAGACTACGGTCGACTGCATCGAAAGACCAACGTATGGGCATTTGTTTCATCGAATGGTAAGACTGTTCGATTTTTGTATGCCGGCTTATGTGTGTTGGGAACACACAGCTTAGTGTTTCAGCGGGACGCCGCCGAGAATCCAGTCTAGCGGGACGCCGCCGAGAATCCAGTCTAGCGGGACGCCGCCGAGAATCCAGTCTAGCGGGACGCCGCTAGGACAATCTTTGGGCTAATAGCTTAACAGAAGCTGTATTTGAGTTCCAAGTGATTCATATGGGACTTAGACTTTTATCTGCATATTCCAAGTTCGGATCGAATACTATCGATCATTTCGATTTGAATGTTATATATTTTACACCTATGAATGCTGATATAGTCCGAAAATAATAGGCATTTTATTTAACGATTTTTTATCGAATATTTATCGATTTTATTGTGATGATTGTGTATGTCCTCGACTTTTCTTGCAATTTTTAATTGTGCCTAGTACCCTTTACTATAGGGCAGCGCACAGTATTATATATAATAAATTCACTATTGGTCGCAATATCCGAGAGTGCCCAGTGTACTTTTGGTCTATACTGCTACTTTACTGAATAGATTCACCCAATCTATTCTACTGTGAGCACCTCTTTTGATCTCAGGCTCATCCTGTGCGTCGCATTATTATATTTTATATTGTCTTTTGTATAAAAACATATGAATGAAGGGAAAGCACAGAGAGCGACATCACTGTGTGCGCTGGAAGGGACTCTGCAAAGAAAAGGGCTCCCTATATCGTAACCCACCTCCGTCCCATACACTTTCTGCAGGACTACACGCGGGGAGGAGGGCCAAGTGGCTGCACGGTGACCACAGCTCTGTGCGATATGGTGGTCACCCTCCCCAGAAAATCATCAAGACACATCAATCAATGCTTCTACACAGCCCGGGCCATACTTGCACCATCCACAGGCACGCTCGGCCGAGCAGGCAAATGCGATGGGCAGAAGGGAGAAATCCGCCACCAGACACCTCCGTCATAGCCCAACATCCCTCAGAAGAAAAAGGATGGGGCATGCTGAAATCCAACTGCTCGATCCTCATCTCCCCCGACCTCCACCGCTGAGGGATTTGAGACGCCCCTACATACTGTCCTCTCTCCTGATATTTCACACTCGTGTGTATATATACAGTGAGGAACAGAAGTATTTGAACACGCTGCGATTTTGCAAGTTCTCCCACTTAGAAATCATGGAGGGGTCTGAAATTCACATTGTAGGTGCATTCCCAAAAATAATATAAAAAAAAAATAAAAAAAATAAGGAAATCACATTGTATGATTTCTTAAAGAATTTCTTTGTCTTGCACGGCTGAACAGAGATATTTGAACACCTGAGAAACAGCAAGAATTCTGGCTTTCAAATACCCGTTACTGTGTCTATAAAAAGTCCACCTCTACTCCACTCATTAATCTAACTTAGTAGCACCTGTCTGAGCTCTTTAAAGACCTCTGTCCACCCCACAGTCAGTCAGACGCCAACTACTACCATGGGCAAGACCAAAGAGCTGTCAAAAGACACCAGAGACAAAATTGTGGACCTCCACAAGACTGGAAAGGGCTACGGGGCAATTGCCAAGCAGCTTGGTGAAAATGAATCAACTGTTGGAGCAATTGTTAGAAAATGGAAGAGGCTAATGACGACTGTCAGTCTCCCTTGGACTGGGGCTCCATGCAAGATCTCACCTCGTGGGGTATCACTGATGATAAGAAAGGTGAGGAACCAGCCCAGAACTACAAGGGAGGAGCTGGTCAATGACATGAAGAGAGCTGGGACCACAGTATCAGAGGTCACTGTCTGTAGAACACTACACCGTCATGGTTTCAAATCCTGCATTGCACGGAAGGTTCCACTGCTCAAGTCTGAAGTTTGCCCATGACCATCTGGATGATCCAGAGGAGGCCGGGGAGAAAGTCATGTGGTCAGATGAGACCAAAGTAGAACTTTTTGGTCTAAACTTCACTTGTCGTGTTTGGAGGAAAAAGAAGGATGAGTTGCATCCCAAGAACACCATCCCTACTGTGAAGCATGGGGGGGTAACATCATGCTTTGGGGGGGCTTTTCTGCGAAGGGGACAGGACGACTGCACTGTATTAAGGAGAGGATGAATGGGGCCATTTATTGTGAGATTTTGAGCAACAACCTCCTTCCCTCAGTCAGAGCATTGAAGATGGGTCGTGGCTGGGTCTTCCAACATGACAACGACCCGAAGCACACAGCCAGGATAACCAAGGAGCGGCTCCGTAAGAAGCACATCAAGGTTCTGGAGTGGCCTAGCCAGTCTCCAGACCTAAATCCAATAGAACATCTTTGGAGGGAGCTGGAACTCAGTGTTGCTCAGCGACATCTCCGAAACCTGACAGACGTAGAGGAGATCGGTGTGGAGGAGTGGGCCAAAACCCCTGCCGCCGTGTGTGCAAACCTGGTCAAGAACTACAGGAAACGTCTGACCTCCGGAACTGCAAACAAAGGCTTCTGGACCAAATATTAACACAGATTTTCTCAGGTGTTCAAATACTTATGTTTAGCAGTGAAAGACAAAGAAGTCCTGATATATATATTTGTGCTGTGCCAGCCCTCTATTATTCCTTCTAGACATTTATGGTCTTACCAGTCAGGAGTGTGCCTACCCGCCCTGACGCTGCCCAGTCCGTGCTGCCAGTATCAGACTCTGCAGGGACACAACTCTTTGACAAAAGGGAATAATAAGCAGTTGTCAGTTTAGTTCAAATATTCAGGAGGAATAACAGAGCGCAACGCAGAGGCAGAGCTGCAGAAAAAGATGCTCCAGAAGGGTTAATTCATGAAGAATGCAAGAATTTACTAAACCAGACATGGGGACGGCCAGGTCTGCTTTAAAGTATGTCCAACCGTGGGCTACCAACAGAGACCACCAAATCCCACCATAAGGGCTCATTCAGACGACCGTATGCTATCAGCAAAAATGTGGATCCGTTTTTTTGCGGATTAGATGCTGCCCCCCATTCACTTCCATGGGGCCTTTTCTTCCATTGCATGGCTCACCAAAACAAATGAAACATGTCCTATATTTGTCAGGGAAAATCAGGACATGGCCTCATTAAAGTCTATGGGTCCGCAAAAAAACTGAATGCAATCCATTTTGCGGACTTGCTGAACTGTCCGCAAAAAAAAAACGGATCTGCATTTTTGCGGACAGCATACGGCCGTCTGAATGAGCCCTAATGGAGATGAAGAGGCTTGGTGCCCCCTCAGCTCACAGATCTACCCTAAAAAAGGCACAGCCATAAGGTTATCCCTCCTCCCAGCATGCTTGCAGACAATGCTGCCGCTGCCCGGTGTAGCCTCATAGCTGCACATCTGCTATAGACCATGTGGCCCCAACTGGGCGACGGTCCCTTTAATAGGGGTGTCAGCAGAGCAGCAGATCATTCTTCTTCGTTTTGGAAAGTTTGGGTTTCTGTGTATATCCGTAGGGAAGGAAGAATGCAAGTCTGGATCAGTCAAGATAAAGCAGAGAGGAAACGGTGCAGACGGAGAGGAGTGCGGGAGGGTTCGCGGTGCGAGGAAATCCTTGGACTTGCCTTTATTCCATTGGGCTATATGGAGAACACGCATGACCGCTGAGGGCGCGCACACATGACACAAACCTCATCAACACATCGGAGGAGCAAACGTTACCGAGGAGCCACCAATAACCAGCAAAATGAGCAAACTGGCCAGGGGGCGTGTCCTAATGTCCTGATGACATCACGTTATTGCACCAGATGCAAGATGTAGCAGCCTGCGGACTAGGACCATGGCACGACCACCGAAGTCCTTAAAGGGGCAATACAGAATTCGAAAAAATGGCTACTCTTTTCCAGAAATGGCGCCACACCTGCCTGTGGGTTGGATCTGGTACTGCAGCTCAGCAGGCGTGTCACTGGTTTTACATATTTCTTCTGCCCCTGAATATTATATAATGAAATGTTCTGCAGCTTTATAATATACAGGGGCTCCCAGTCGCTCCTGCTTAAGATCTCTGCACCCTGTCTGTAAATGGAAGCATTTTAGTTTCGATCCAGCAGCTAAAAACGTCTGCGGTAATTCCCAAAGCAGGATTAAGCAGCGGGTAATATGGTTGCACGACCCAGAAAGTGGCTGCTACTGTGGAGGGCTTCATTCTCTAACCCTGCTTTCACACCTGAGCGTTTCCCAAACGCGTTTTTGTAATAGTAAACGCGCGTTTGACGCGCGTTTGTGTCATTGACTGCAGTGTCCTATAGCCACAAACGCGCGTCAAAACGCCCCAAAGAAGCTCAAGTACTTGTTTGAGCGTCGGGCGTTTTACAGCGCGATCGTACGCGCTGTAAAACGCCCAGGTGAGAACCATTCCCATAGGGAAGCATTGGTTTTCATGTGTTGAGCGTTTTACAGCGCGTTTGAACGCGCTGTAAAACGCTCAGGTGTGAACTTAGGGTTAGTGGGTCCAGCCACTGCCAACAAGCAGAGATCTTGAAAATGGTCAAAAATTTAAACATTGTACATTAAAAGGTTGCAGAATGTTTCATTACACAATGACTAAAGGGCACGTGTCAGCTCTCCTGACATGTCTGTTTTAGTAACTACTTTCCCCCCAAGTAATACCAATTCGGGAGCATCTATTCTTAGGACTGTTGTGGCATTCCTCTATTATTCCTGCTAGAAGTTTACAAATACATTTCTAGCAGTCTGCAGTAAAGGTACTGCTGGATGTTACCAGTAGCATGTGTATCTGAATCAGTCCTGCTGGTGTCAGACTGGCAGGGACACCCCCTCCAACTGGTAACACCCATCTGTACCTTTACTGCAAGCTGCTGGCAATTCATTCATAAACTTCTAGTAGAAATAACAGAATAATGGCCCAATGTAATGTCGCCTGCATCCGTTATGAACTGATACGTTTGTATTATCCATTAGGCTACTTTCACACTCGCGTGTTGGCTTTCCGTTTGCGAGATCCGTTCAGGGCTCCTCTCACAAGCGGTCCAAAACGGATCAGTTTTGCCCCAATGCATTCTAAATGGAAAAGGATCCGCTCAGAATGCATCAGTTTGGCTCCGTTCCGTCTCCATTCCGCTTTGGAGGCTGCCTGCAGCGTTTTGGCGTCAGTCTGTCGAAACTGAGCCAAACGTTCTGACACAATATAAGTCAAGGGGGACGGATCCGTTTTCACTGACTAGGATATGCCTCAGTTTATAATCTTGGGGGTCTGACTTCTGGAACCTTCAACCCATCCACGGAATGAAGGGGTTTTGGCGTTCCCGCGGACCATCCACCGCATACCTGGTCACCTGGCTGTGCAGGGAACGGCAGGCACAAGGAGCCATAGGTTACTGTACAGAGGGTGGCGGTGGCCAGGGCAAGGTCAGGATCGCGAGGGTCCCATAAAACGAAGGCGTGTCCTAGCAATATACCATTACCTTATGAGCCGGGATACCCCTTTAACACGTTCAGGACCTTGGAGGAGAATGCTCATCCTAAGGCCTCATGCACACGTTGTTTTTCTCGGCCTCCGTTCCGTTTTTTTTTTTTTTTGCGGATAGGATGGCGACCCATTCATTTCAATGGGTCAGCCAAAAAATGCTGATAATTCATCCGTTTGTGTTCCGCGTCAGTGTTTCCATTAACCCAAAAAAATAATGCATGTCCTACTTTTTTCACATTTGCGGACAAGGATAGGCATTTAGTACAAGGGATCTGTGAAGACAAAAAAGGAGCCCCTGCTGTATCTGCCAGCATCGGTGAAAACACTGCAGCATACATGGGGTCTGCGGCAGCTTGTACATCCCCATCGGGTCCCCATCCTGCAGTGACGGGGACCCGATGGTTGCTATGGCAGACCCGATGCCTTGAACAGGCATCGGGACTGCCAGCTACGGAAACCTAAGAGTTTAATACAGCACAATACAAATGTATTGTGCTGAAATGTTGAAGTCCCATAGTGGGACAAAAAATAAAGTGAAAAAAAAAAAAAAAAAAAAAAAAAAAAAATCCTTTTCACAAAAGTAGAAAAAATAAATAAATCTAAATAAATTGTAAAAAATTGGGAAAAAAGAAAAGTAGATATATTAGGTATCGCTGCGTCCGTATCAACAGACTATAAAAATATCACATGATCTAACCCCCTCAGGTGAACACCGTCCAAAAAATAAAATATTGTGCTAAAAAACAAAACACATTTTTGTCACCTTACATCACTAAAATTGCAACATCAAGCGATCAAAAAGGCGCATGCCCCCCAAAATAGCACCAATCTAACCATCACCTCATCCCGCAAAAAATGAGCCCCCCCCCCCCTAAGAATAGACCAAAAAAATAATATGGCTCTCAGAATATGGAGTCACTAAAACATGAGTTTGTTTCAAAGATGCTTTTAAAAAAAAATTAATAAAAAGATATATTAGGTATCGCCGCATCCATAACAACCTGCTCTATAAAAATATCACATGACCTAACCCCTCAGGTGAACACCGTAAAAAATAAAAATAAAAACTGTCAGGATCCTGATCCGTATGACAAATGCATTGAAATGCCGGATCCGGAAAAACTGTCATCCGGAAAAACTGATCCGGCATTTATTTTTTTCACATTTTCCGCAATGCCAGATCCGTTTTGCTGGAACACCCGGGGCCGGATCCGGCATTAATGCATGTCAATGGGAAAAAATGCCAGATCCGGCATTCCGGCAAGTGTTCTGAAATTTTGGACAGAAATAAAACCGCAGCATGCTGCGGTATTATCTCTGTCCTGAAAAGGCAAAAAGACTGAACTGAAGACGTCCTGAACGGATCGCTCTCTTTTCAGAATGCATTAGGATAAAACTGATCAGTTCTTTTCCGGTATTGAGCCCCTAGGATGGAACTCAGTGCCGGAAAAGAATAACGCTAGTGTGAAAGTACCCTTACATCACAAAAAGTGTAATACTAAGCGATCAAACAGTCATATGCACCCTAAAATAGTACGAAATTAAACCATCATCATATGTACCCTAAAATCGTATCAACAAAACTGCCACCTTATCCCGTAGTTTCCAAAATGGGGTATTATTTGGGAGTTTCTACTCTAGGGGTGCATCAGGGGGGCCTCAAATGTGACATGGCAATTTAAAATGATCCCAGTGAAATCCGCTTTCTAAAAACCATACGGCGCTCCTTTCCTTCTGCGCCCTGCCGTGTGCCCTTACAGCAGTTTACGATCACATATGGGGTGTTGCTGTAAACTACAGAATCAGGGCCATTAATAGAGTTTTGTTTGGCTATTAACCCTTGCTTTGTTAGCGGGGGAAAAAAAATTTCTCTCTTAAAATGGAAGATCTGCCAAAAAAAGTCAAATTCTGAAATTTCATCTCCATTTTCCATTAAAACTTGTGGAACACCTAAAGGGTTAACAAAGTTTGTAAAATCCGTTTTGAATATCTTGAGGGGTGTAGTTTGCAAAATGGGATCATTTTTGGGTGGTTTCTATTATGTAAGCCTCACAAAGTGACTTCAGACCTGAACTAAAACGTGGGTTTTGGAAATTTTCTGAACAATTTGAAGATTTGCTTCTAAACTTCTAAGCCTTGTAACGTCCCCAAAAAATTAAATGTCATTCACAAAATGATCCAAAACATGAAGTAGACATATGGGGAATGTAAAGTAATAACTATTTTCAGAGTTATTACTATCTATTATAAATGTAAAGAAATTTAAATTTGCTAATTTTCCCACATTTTTTTTACTCAATTTTACCACTGTCATGAAGTACAATATGTGACGAGAAAACAATCTCAGAATGGCCTGGATAAGTAAAAGTGTTTTAATGTTATTTCCACATAAAGTGACACATGTCAGTTTGCTAAAAATGGCCTGGTCCTTAGTTGTCCGGGTTCAGAGTTGAACCCTGACATACCCATAATTTCACCCCGGCAGCCCACCTGACTTGAAAACGAGAGCAGTTCATGCTCAGATGCTCTCCTTTTGCCCTGCGCTAAAATCGCGTAGGGCAAGGGCTCTTTTGCTTACAATCACACACTGCCGGGCAGATGGACGGGCTTTAGCACTGCCCTAGCCGTTTTACTGGCTAGGGCCAACGCTAAAGCCCGCCCACCAGTGCCGGTGACATCACCGGGCTTTCTTGCAGCCCCATGGAGAGACCGGTACGTCACTGGATCTCCAAAAAATGCCTCTGAACATGAACTGCTCCGATGCTCATGTCAGGTGGGCTGCCGGGGTGAAAATGAAGGGATGTCCAGGTTCAGCTCTGAACCCAAACAACCCCTTTTAAGGTGAAAAATGGCCGGGTCCTGAAGGGTTTAAATATCAGTTTAGTTACATAAAACCACTGCGGTCAAATAATGACTACACGTCATCGGTGCAGGGAGTTCATGCTGCGCCTCTAAACACTGTGGTCATTTTACCAAAGCCATCTCTGGGGGGGGGGTTCCTAGCAGGAAAAGATCATTTGCATTCACGCTCTTCCATGGAAAAAGCTGTAAAATCTCCAAAATGGAAACAGGAAGTGATGTTTTCCTGCGGCACAGGACACCTCATCGGTAACAATGGGGCGTCACAGACCGCAGGGGGCGTCACAGACCAGAAATACAATGGCTCTTCGTAACTGATCAAGTCTGGAAGTTTTAGGCCTCTTTCACACGGGCGTCATGTTTTTTGCCCGGATAAGAGGCGGGTGCGTTGCGGGAAAATGCGCAATTTTTCAGCGCGAGTGCAAAACATTGTCATGCGTTTTGCACTCGCGTGAGAAAAATCGCGCATGTTTGGTACCCAGACCCGAACTTCTTCACAGAAGTTCGGGCTTGGGATTGATGTTCTGAAGATTGTATTATTTTCCCTTATAACATGGTTATAAGGGAAAATAATAGCATTCTGAATACAGAATGCTTAGTATAATAGTGCTGGAGGGGTTAAAAATAATAAAAAAGTTAACTCACCTTCTCCTCTTGTTCGCGTAGATTCCGGTCTGTTCTTTAGCTGTGGACTGAATGACCTGAGGTGATGTCAGATCACATGCTCCAATCACATGGTCCATCACCATGGTGATGGAGCATGTGATCTGACGTCATCAAAGGTCCTTCAGCCCACAGCTAAAGAACAGACCGGCCTCTACGCGAACAAGAGGAGAAGGTGAGTTAACTTTTTTATTATTTTTAACCCTTCCAGCACTATTATACTAAGCATTCTGTATTCAGAATGCTATTATTTTCCCTTATAACCATGTTATAAGGGAAAATAATACAGTGAATAGACTGTCACCTAGAACCCATGCGTGAAAATCGCACCGCATCCGCACTTGCTTGCGGATGCATGCAATTTTCACGCAACCCCATTCATTTCTATAGGGCCTGCGTTACGTGAAAAACGCACAAAGAGGAGCATGCTGCGATTTTCACGCAACGCACAAGTGAAAATCACCGCTCGTGTGCACAGTCCCATAGAAATGAATGGGTCAGGATTCAGTGCGGGTGCAATGCGTTCACCGCACGCATCGCACCCGCACGGAAAACTCGCCCGTGTGAAAGGGGCCTTAGGATTCATCTCACAATACAAGAAAAGATCTGACCGTCTGCTAAAGATGGCACCAGGATAATTCCTTGCACGAGTCGGCCGTCACCCGGGGCTGTAAAAATGGAACTAATCGCCAGTAAAAGGGGCTTTATTTTTACCCCCGCGCTCCATCAATAGCCACAAGCAAAAATAACCCGGATAACAGACGCCAGGACCTCAGCTCGTGAAGCTGCTCGCTTTAAAGCGCCCTCCTGCATTTTTTACTGTTTGGATCCTCATTTCAGTCAGTATTTTTACCACTTTTTCCACCTGGGATATGGCTGACACCAGAGCCACATTCTCACTGTGATACAAAGGTATTCGAAGCATCTAGGAAAGCGTACGGAGTCCCTTTTCGGGCCAGCGGTTGTGTAGGAACACCCAATCCCGACAGCTGGTCCATGTAAAGGTGCTGACGTTTTACACATTTGTCGGGTGATCGCATCTTTCATCATTTGTAGGCGAGCCCATCGCCCTGTGTAAACGGCAGACGTGCTGCCAACTGTTTGTAAACTGAATGCGGGGACAAAATCGGAATAGTGATCATTTGTCCCACATTCACTTTGGATCGGGCCATCTGAAAGGCACTTTAGTACAAGTACCGATCCACAGGTGCGGTAAGGGATCCAAAGAGTCTCCTTACAAGAACCGATCACGGCCCAACATGTGCCTATATACATGGCCGATCAAAAGTTAATGCGGGAAAAACAAATTGCTATTACGATCATTGATCCCCCATTCACTTGGCATACAGCTGGCGACACATCCTCGGGTTACACGCTGCTGCCAACAAATGAGGATATTAAGTGTCGCAGGAAAGATGTGATCATCCAAGAAAAGAGCGTTTTGCTTGTTTGTCGGGTGATCGCTGGCACCTTTACTTGGTCCAATGTTTTTGTAAGGGCGCTATGCCATCACTTCATAAGATGGTTATAACCCCATGTTCTCATGGCAGAATGTAACAGAGGAATTATTCGGCGGCCGCGTGGTGTCTGCCTCCCACTGATTTGCAGGCCAGCGGCTTTAAGCCACGACCGAGCCAAGAAGGGACACGCAACTTTCTGGGCGGTGTCCAGTGAAGTCGCGGCAGATGTCCACTTGCGTTATAGGCTAGCTTCCCATCTGCGTATTTCATGAACCGGATCCGGCGCTGCCGGATGCCAACGGAATGTCCGCCGGACCCATTACAGTATAACGGAGTCCGGCAGACATCCGGCTGACAACTGCGGTCTGTATCCGGACAATCCTCCGCTTGGCTACCGCAGATGTGACGGTGGCCTTAGCGCCATTCAATGGAGCCAAGCTGTGAGCGGGTTCCTAGGCAGAAACCCTAAATACGTATATATAAAGGTGAAACAACTTGACACACACCGATCCTTTTGATGTGTCTACTATAAAAAAATAAATAAAAAAAAAATAAAAAAATAAAGTACCCACCCTACTCCCATGGATGCGCTGGGTGCACTCCGCAAAGGAGTATGGGAAACTAAACCTTGCATTCATTTCAACAGAAAGCGACCACATATTACATGGACAGAGGGCACTGCCAGACCCGCGCCAGCCTGACAACATCTGACTGGTACTTCCTAAGGCTACATTCACACGACCGTATGAACAGGTCCGCATCCGTTCCGCAATTTTGCAGAAGGGGTGCAGACCCGTTCATTTCAAAGGGGCTGTAAAAGATGTGGACAGCGCACTGTGGCAAGGCCTTGCAATATATGGACAAGAAAAGGCATTTTCTATATTGCGCCGGCCATGTGCGGTCCGCCAAATGAGGAACACACTCAGCTGTTTTGCAGATCCGAAATTTGCGGACGGCAAAAAACGTACGGTCGCGTGAATGCACCCTAACAGTCAAAACCTTAAAGAGGCCAAGTCATTTCTCCACGATTAGTTTTACTAAATACGCGCATTTACCATGAAATTATTCTGGAGCATCTTCAACTAGGGTCTCTGCACTTTCCTCCTGGAAATGTATGGCTACACCGACAACTGGAGCCACCATTCACTTATCGGCAGGGCATGTGCCCACGCCGTCTGATGTCAGCACTGAATGGAGGGCAAGGTCCTTTTGACAGGTTGCCAACGCAGTCATACATTTCCAGGAGGAATAACAAAGGGCAATGCCCAATTGCCAGCATGTCCTGTAGTTTACACCCTGTTCCAGAAGGGCATTCCCATCTTATAAAGCGATGATTGTCAGAGGTCTGAGCTCGGCGACTCCCAGAACGGATTTAGCACTGTGACCCAGTGGGCAGGGGACACGGTGTCATTTACCGGATCAGTAGGGGCTCCCAGAGATCAGATCCCCCACACAAAGTGAATGCACGTACCATCACTTTATGAGTTGGAAGAATTCCCCTTTAAAAGAGGACATAATGGCGAAAAGTAGAAAACGGATGTGCAGACTCCGGGCAAATAACAGCGGTGCGACAATGAAAGCACAAAGCCACTGACCTCTATATCCTGCAGGCTGAACTCATTCTGGTCTTTAAAGTTGGCAGCCCCGGCGCTCAGCTCCATCAGCATTTTTGCAATCTCTGGCTTTATTGCTGCAGTGAGCCGACTGGCAGCCTCCATGACATGTTCCTGCACGTCTTTGAGTTGCATAGCTGCCTTTGAGTAGTGAGAGTTACGGAAAACGCTGCTGAAAAGGTCAGTGAGGAAAGTGCTGGCGCGGCAGAAGACGTTGAGCGCATCCAAATACTTGGAGATGCCCTGCTGGATGTCCGCTATGGGCGTAGTGTGGGCAGCAGGGTGAGGGCAGCTGTTAGCCGAAGATACTAAAGGGGTAGTGGAGGCCAAGGGTGCGCTCAGAGTCCGGCTGAGCTCAGGCATCTGGTACTGCTGGTGTTGCTGCACCTTCTGCTTGGACCCGCCAAGCAAAAACCGCCTCTTGTAGTCCATTTTACTTTCCTGTGCGCTACAGCAATACATAGGTGACCGACTAAGCCACGGGGCGCCCCTAACCTAAAAATCAGCAGTGCCTTACAAAACCCGCCTCCAGTTGGTTGGCTATGTCAAATAGTAGAGCAGGGTGGCAAACATGGGTTTTGTACAAGGCATTTCCAAAAGGCAGGCCGCGGATCCGCTGACGTAGGGCTTTGTTTTTAGTATTCAGTGCAGCCCAGCTGCAGTTCACAACTTGTAGCTTCCACAATGAGATGCGTGCGCCTCGCTCGGTGAGGGCTACGCTCCTGTTAACCCTCCTCGGCACCGTTTCCACTGCAGGCAAAAAAAAACAAAAAACACAAAACTTATCCCAAACAATTAGTGTAACAGGAAAAGAAAGCCAAGCCGATCCACGAGATTCCAAAAAAACACAAGCGAAGAGAGACCCAAAACACTGGTCAACAGCGGGTAGGTCCTGGGCGGTGCGGGGTGGGTGCTACAGTCCGGCAGATCCAGTCTGCACTGAAGTGCCTGGAGTTCTTGACAGATTCACGGCTGGAAGCTTCTCCTCCCCTCGTCTTCCTCTCTCTGGGTTTGTTGAGGTAGTTTAGTTACAGCGGAAACAAGTGCAGCTCCCAGATTGACTCCGCGCTGGAGACAAGAATGCACACCATGTATTTGTAAGGCCTCTAGGTCATTTCCTGGCAAAGGAAAGAGAAGGGGAAAGAGGAGAGGATTTTAGTTTTTTGTTATTTCAAGAATTCTTCAGCCTCGCTAGGAGGAGCGCAGTCTACATAGTGCACCCTATACGGGGACGCTGAAGGCGAAGAGTGGGCACGGGACACTTCCCTGCATCTATACATAGACTAAGAAAGGCTGTCCGGCCACTTAAAAAAGGAAAATAAATAAATGCAAAAAATGGTACAAAATGACAAAACCACAGCCCTTACCGCTCGCTCCTGTTTTAATACCTCCCCTGCCGGTCTCTGTACTTCCCGCTCCCTCTGACCATGGACAGATGAGGGTGCCGCCAATCATTTCCCGCAGCCGCGGTCACACGCCCCGGATGTATTAAACAGGATCGGCGGGGGTTTAAAGGCGAGCAGGACATCTCTTATTATTTATTTCCATCATCCTGTTCCTTTTTTTTTGTGGCCAGACAACCTTTGTATCAAGGGGGGATTCACACAACCACATCCTCTTTGCGAATTCGCGTGCGTTACGATTTTTGCGCATCAGCACGCCCTGCCCTTTCTTAGAAATGCCTATACTTGTCCACAACACGGGGCTGCAGAATGAACTGTCCGCATCTTCTGCTGCCCATTGAAATGAACGGGTCCGCATCCGACCGGCACAAAAGGCAGAACGGATGTGGACCGAAACTACAGACGTATGAACCCCCCCCCCCCAATTTATCACAAACGCGGCACCAATCTCCAGGCTTCTAGTGCTCGCACTGCACTGAGCTACTGCAACAAAATCTCAGCTGCGAGTATAAGCCATGGATGTTTGCACTCGCTTTGCACTCACTCGAATGGTGGGAAACTGAAGCGCGTGTTAGAAAGTTCCATAACTTCTCATCATACAACGAATAAAGGGGTATTCCGACATTAAATACTTATGGCATTAGCGCTGGATATGCCGCAAATGTCTGATCGATGCAGGGTGCACTCACCTCCAAAACAGGGGTCCGACGTCCCTCGCTATGCCCGCTTGCTTGGCCATTTCTGACTCCCACAGAAGTGAATGGAGAGAGGCACAGACATGGGCGGCCGACCCTCCGTTTATACCCTACCCAGGATCCAGCCGCCGGCAGCCAAGATGGAGACCTTCCTTCTGGAGACAGATGGCGCTCCCGCCTAACTAGGACCCTGCATCTATCAGACATAGGACATGCCATCAATACCTACGGTTGGAATACCCCTTTAATTTTATTTATTTTTTACTTACAGAAAACCGATAATCCCTATTATGTGCCCCAAAAGGGCAGGTTGGTCCGGCAGCCATTGCATGCTGAAGCCTCGCCTGCATAGGAACCTTCTCCGAGAATGAAAAAGGAACCCCTAGACCACAGCACAATATTATAGGGATGTTCACGTGGCGGATACTGATATCGTCATCCTGTAGGGAGGTACCCCAACCCTAGTACGAATATCACACATTTCATTATTTCACTATTGCTTTTGAGCATGGTGTTGTGCTAGGGATTTACCGCACGCTCGGACTACCCCTTTAAGAACCCAGTCAATTATCACAGTTATTTCTTGCAGCACTAATAAGTTACTGAAATATACATGCCGCCGCCCCCCCCCCCCCCTCGGTAGAATGCAGGCCGCACCTTCGCCAATGTCACATGGCGGAGGCTGGAGGCGCGCTGGTGTAATATAAGAGCTCATCATACAGATATTGCTAAATTTACAGGTCGTCCAACCTAATCTGATCCGCAACTTACCAGCCCAAATAAATCCTCCGTCTGAGCCTCAAGAGGGTGGGAACTATTTTTTTTTTTTAAGGGGCTATTCACACAAGCATTTGCAGGACGTATTATGCACCCCTTTAACCCCCTAGGATGCTGCGAGTTCAGGTCAATGAAAGTCATGGTCGGGTGTCGACACATGCAAGTCAAATGGACGGATCGACCTAGCAAGTATGACTATTGCTACGGGGGAAGGCAGGTACAGCAGGGGCACTAGCAATATGGAGGGCTGCCGCCATACATTTTATATAGCCGTCACCCAGCAGCTCTCTCCTTATGCATTGGCCGAGTGTGCATGTGTATTCTGAAAGGAGAGAGAGGGGAAAGCTGCCGCCAGGCAACAATAGGATTGGACATGTTGAAATCCAACTGCCCAATCCCTCTCTCCATTAACATCTGCCGTCACGGGGAGAGGCCGGATATACATGAAGTGTTCAATCAGCAATCTCCCCACCTCTCCCTGAAACATGCATCTGGCTCGGCCAAGTGTGCAAGTCCCCTGAGCGGAGAGAAGCGAGAGCTTCCGTCTGATGTCATTGGGAGTCACCCCTCACACCATGTGTCAGGCCGGCGGCCATCTAGTGTCGATGGGCCACCTTGGCTTGGGGACAAGGCTCTGCGTGTGACCGGCTTAGACTTTATTGCACAGATAAATAAAACATTTCCTTATCTTGAAGCCGAGAGGAAATCCAAACATTACAACAGGGCCGCTCACTAAGACAAAGTCATATTTGCACAGGATGTCACTTACCGACTCACGGGTAAATAGAAGCCGCACAGCAGCGTTTACTAGAGGTCGGAGTTTAATACCGTGTGTAATAAGCGCACAGAGCGAGGCGTTCATCCCGACGGGGCGTGCACTGCAGAGCCGACGGCGGTTATTTATCCCGTCTGGGCGCTTATCTCCCCTGAGAAAAAAAAATAAGGATCCGGCTCTGGCTGCAGTGGTGAGATCACTGCAGCCAGGTAAACAGAGCTACGGGGAAGGCACAGTACCTACCACTTTTTGTTCGGAAACGGATCCTGAAAACAGATAACCCCTGTCCTGTATACAGAGGTCACTGTGCAACCAATCCCTGACCTCAACAGTATATACGATGTCACCACTGCAGCCAATCACTGACCTCTGCTGTATGCATGATGTCACAGCTGCAGCCAGGAAAAAACAGCAGTGGGAGGACCCAAGCCCAGCGCTGGACGCGGCAGGGGAGAAAAGGCATGGCTTTATCACAGGTGCAGGGGGCTTCGACAACCCCTTTGCAGGGTGCGTTCAGACAGAACCGATTTGCCACCCACAGCGTAAACATCTGCTTTCTGCCACGGACTGACCAGCAGATCCACATTCGGGATAGCTATGCTGCAAATCAATATAAGGCCACATGCACACGACCGTATGTATACGGATGACATCCGCGTGCATTCTGTGTTTTGCGGAACGGAACAGGCGGCCCCTAATAGAACAGTCCTATCCTTGTCCATAATGCGGACAATAATATGACACGTTCTATTTTTTTTGCGGAATGGAAACGGACATACGGAAACAGAACGCACACGGAGATAGTTCAGATTTTTTTGTGGACCCATTGAAATAAATGGTTCCGTATAGGGAACAGACACAAAGAAAATACGTTCCTGTGCATGAGGCCTAAGTGTCAGATACCCACACCAAATCCTCGGCAAGTGAACATGGCCTAAACCTGGCCACAGGAATAAGGAGGTCAGCCCCATATTAAAACCATACAAAATAGTTGGAGAGAAAGGGGCCGCCTGCGAGGACACGGCCCTAAAAAAGGGGCCGCCTGCGAGGACACGGCCCTAAAAAAGGGGCCGCCTGCGAGGACACGGCCCTAAAAAAGGGGCCGCCTGCGAGGACACGGCCCTAAAAAAGGGGCCGCCTGCGAGGACACGGCCCTAAAAAAGGGGCCGCCTGCGAGGACACGGCCCTAAAAAAGGGGCCGCCTGCGAGGACACGGCCCTAAAAAAGGGGCCGCCTGCGAGGACACGGCCCTAAAAAAGGGGCCGCCTGCGAGGACACGGCCCTAAAAAAGGGGCCGCCTGCGAGGACACGGCCCTAAAAAAGGGGCCGCCTGCGAGGACACGGCCCTAAAAAAGGGGCCGCCTGCGAGGACACGGCCCTAAAAAAGGGGCCGCCTGCGAGGACACGGCCCTAAAAAAGGGGCCGCCTGCGAGGACACGGCCCTAAAAAAGGGGCCGCCTGCGAGGACACGGCCCTAAAAAAGGGGCCGCCTGCGAGGACACGGCCCTAAAAAAGGGGCCGCCTGCGAGGACACGGCCCTAAAAAAGGGGCCGCCTGCGAGGACACGGCCCTAAAAAAGGGGCCGCCTGCGAGGACACGGCCCTAAAAAAGGGGCCGCCTGCGAGGACACGGCCCTAAAAAAGGGGCCGCCTGCGAGGACACGGCCCTAAAAAAGGGGCCGCCTGCGAGGACACGGCCCTAAAAAAGGGGCCGCCTGCGAGGACACGGCCCTAAAAAAGGGGGCCGCCTGCGAGGACACGGCCCTAAAAAAGGGGCCGCCTGCGAGGACACGGCCCTAAAAAAGGGGGCCGCCTGCGAGGACACGGCCCTAAAAAGGGGCCGCCTGCGAGGACACGGCCCTAAAAGGGGCCGCCTGCGAGGACACGGCCCTAAAAAAGGGGCCGCCTGCGAGGACACGGCCCTAAAAAAGGGGCCGCCTGCGAGGACACGGCCCTAAAAAAAGGGGCCGCCTGCGAGGACACGGCCCTAAAAAAGGGGCCGCCTGCGAGGACACGGCCCTAAAAAAGGGGCCGCCTGCGAGGACACGGCCCTAAAAAAGGGGCCGCCTGCGAGGACACGGCCCTAAAAAAGGGGCCGCCTGCGAGGACACGGCCCTAAAAAAGGGGCCGCCTGCGAGGACACGGCCCCTAAAAAAGGGGCCGCCTGCGAGGACACGGCCCTAAAAGGGGCCGCCTGCGAGGACACGGCCCTAAAAAGGGGCCGCCTGCGAGGACACGGCCCTAAAAAAGGGGGCCGCCTGCGAGGACACGGCCCTAAAAAAAGGGGCCGCCTGCGAGGACACGGCCCTAAAAAAGGGGCCGCCTGCGAGGACACGGCCCTAAAAAAGGGGCCGCCTGCGAGGACACGGCCCTAAAAAAGGGGCCGCCTGCGAGGACACGGCCCTAAAAAAGGGGCCGCCTGCGAGGACACGGCCCTAAAAAAGGGGCCGCCTGCGAGGACACGGCCCTAAAAAAGGGGCCGCCTGCGAGGACACGGCCCTAAAAAAGGGGCCGCCTGCGAGGACACGGCCCTAAAAGGGGCCGCCTGCGAGGACACGGCCCTAAAAAAGGGGCCGCCTGCGAGGACACGGCCCTAAAAAAGGGGCCGCCTGCGAGGACACGGCCCTAAAAAAGGGGCCGCCTGCGAGGACACGGCCCTAAAAAAGGGGCTTTCTAGGATGAGAAAAATCATGTCTGCTCTCTTGCAAAAACAGCGCCCCAACTGTTCACAGGTTGGATGTGGTATAGCGGCTCATTCACTTCTATGGAGCTCATCTGCAATACCGGACGCAACCCATGAACAGGGGTGGCGCTGTCTGTGGAAGAAAAGAAAGCCCACCGTTGCAGCTCACAGATACACGTCCTGCAGGAAGGCGTCACATACCTAAAGAAATGCAGAAATTCCAGGTTATCTTTCGCGCCTCTTAAGAAACCTTTAGAATAGAAAGCAATATGGCCTCCGCGTGGCGGCGTTACACAAGGGGCACTGTTATTGTGATGGGTTCGGAGCGCATTACAGCCTGGAACAATGTGAAAGGACTCGGGCTAATCGTGTTAGAGATTCCTGGCACGGCAGAGGCATATTTCGGGGATGACAACATGAACAAACATTTGAGGTAGTCGCATTAAGAGGCAGAATCACAACACATGTTCCTGCACAATTGCCTTTAAAAGGCAATTACCCTAAAGCAGACGGTGGGTTCATCCAAAGAGTCCGGACCGGGATACAAGAACCTACAAACTGAGGGGGATGGGGGGGTTCTATGGCTGCTGATTGCATCCCTCTCCATATACAGAGCACATGCATGTGTATGGGGGAGGTCGGGAGGACCACCTAAAGTGTACGGTCAAGCAGCGCATAGTAATTACAGCTAGAGTGTCCCTTTAACTCACCGCCACGGAAAAAATGAAGCTAGTCAGAAGATTAAGATTATGGCTTACGTGGATGGATTAGCTGCAGCTCCACTCGGCAGATTAACCTCGGACAGAGGAGAAGAAAAATGTATGGAACCAACTGGCCCTGGCATTGAGCCTGATGGGGGTCAGACCCCACGGGCATATATCTGCTCAGGAAAGATGGAGGGCGCTGGACACGCCACAACTCTCATTAGGGCTTTTGGGGAGGTTTTGGCGTCACCCGGGCTTGGCTGGCGGGCGCATTGCTGTGCACTCACTCACTATGGTGGGAACATAGCTTTCTTCTAAATCAGGCATGGCCAACCTGCGGCCCTCCAGCTGTTGCAAAACTACAACTCCCACCATGCTGTAGGCAGTCTAGGCACGCTGGTAGTTGTAGTTTTGCAACAGCTGGAGAGCCTCAGGTTGGCCATGCCTGCTCTAAAAGGAAGAACCATCTAGTAGCACCTCCATACACCTGCAAGTCAATGTCCGGCTGTACAATGATTTTCAGCAGGGGTCGGCAAAACTTAGCACTCTAGCCGTTTCGATACTACAACTCCCAGCATGCACACCGACTTGGCCGTTCTCAGAACTCTCAGTGCGGTAGGTTTCTGACACCTGACTCTAAACGGGTTGTCCAAACTTTTACAAGTGACTGCCTATCTTCTGGTTGGCGGGGGTGATACACCCCGCCGCAGCTCCAGTCCCAGCCATGGAGATGGCTTGAAGTAACCCCAGCGTCCACTGCACAATGCCGTGTTGTGCCAGCGTCGGAGCTTCTGGACAACAGCTGATCGGTGGGGGGTGCTGGGAGCCATGCCTGATCAGGTAGAGATGGCCTACCCCAAGATTAGGCCATCACTTGTAAGGGGGTTTGACAACCCCTTTAGGGGAGCAGCTGCCTACAGGTGGCACTGGAGAGAGCACGTTCTTTCTTCTGAGGAGAGCCGACCAATTTAAAGGTGTTTTCCCACCATAGTACCTCTTGGAGGGTACTGGTCTTTCTTGATCTGTCTTAGCTACCTTCCAAATGGTGGCACCAGAGGCAGTTTTCATTTTGGAAAGAGCAAAATCGCACCCCAAAAAGCAATATACCTAGGGGCAGAGAAGAACGTTTCTGTGCTTCTGGATGAAGTCAAGTAACACACAAGCTGCTTGTATGGATCCATGTACATGAGGGGGGGGTTGGAGAGTACCCCTATAAATTGCATCATTATACTATAAACAATGGGGATTTGCACAATGCCACACGTCCAGGTTCGCGTACCTTGTGCAGGAGGACCCCGGGACGCTCAGCCACCCCCACCACCCCCGACAGGTCCGGCTCATGTTTAGTTTCTCTGTAAACACCAGGAGCCAAACTTTACATCGTCCAATCAGATTTTCCCCTGGCAGAGTAAACGGCGGCGGTGCAATCTCACTGGCATTTCCTTTGTTAGAGCCGACTCTAAATATATCTTCGGAAAATTAAAATTAGATCCCTTCTTGCCCAAAGTCTTTGCTTACAGCAATGTAATGAGGAGAAGATCAGAGGACTCCAGAGCGAGACAGATCAGTCTATTCTGGGGCTCGCCAGCTATTGCCAACTACAACTCCCAGCATGACCTGGCAGCCAAGAGCCACAGGTTGGGGGTCATATCACGAAGAACACTTAGCCAGTCACACGAGGAATCGGGCACCTCTGTTCTTGTGATCGTTGGGGCCCCCAGTGATCATAAACATCCCCAATCCTGCGAATAGGGGCTGTGTTCTTTGTGGGTAAAGATGGCCACATGCATCCAATAGTTGTCAAAAGGAGAATCCGAAAACACTCAGTTTTCCCGATCCTTCTCTTCCCCAACATCATCTGTCGTGAAGTGTCTGGCGAACCCACAATTCTCAGCAGGTTCGGCCATCAATACACTAATGTGTGTGTAAGCCTTAGGGCTCATGCACGAATCAGGGACCACACATTGTGGTCCCCATAGCACGTGCACCGTCTGTGTAAACTGCACTGACGGATGCAGACCCATTAACTTGAATAGGTCCGCGATCCGTCCGCACCGTAAAAAAAATAAAATAATTTTTATGGGGAAGCAGAGGCACGGACCGAAATGCCACGGAAGTGCTCCATAGTGCTTCTGTGGCCTTCCGCGCCATATCTTACGGATTGTGGACCTGCAAGCCAAAACCGCCCATTCTGCCAGACCTGCAAAGGGAAGATGATTTACCTGCTTCTTGGCTCCTTCTCGTCCCGGCCTGTGATGCTCAGCCGAGCTCGGTATCACCGCAGCCAATCACTGACCGAGGCGGTGTGTGGGGATCCCCTTGCGACCATGTGTCGTGACGCAAGGGGGGCCGGACACCCCTGCGGCCTACGATTGGCTGCAATGATATCAAACTGGATGCCAACATGGCTGGAGTCCAGTGGAGCGTTGCAGGCCGGGAGGAGAAGGTGCAAGGAGCCAGGAAGCAGGCAAGTCATCTTCCCTTTGTAGGACCCACAGAAAAGAGTGGGGGCAAACAGCCCCCCCCCCCCCTTCCCAAGCTTCTTCAATCCCTTTAAAAACCCTTATGAATGAAGGCATCCAAAGAATCCTCCACACACTGCTCAAGCTGCAACCAGGGTTGCGGACATGTGTGTACAGAACATATGCGGGGATGCCATTTGTTTAAAGGTGTCTGCTTAAGTCTATACATGACAGCTTGATGCAGGAAGGACCCAGCTGTCCGGGAGAGGTGAAAGAAGGGTGACAACTGGGTCCAGGGCGCGTGCCATCTGCTGAGGGCGCGTGCAACAACCGGCTGGATGACACGTCTGACCAAAAGCAGATCCTGCATCCTAACTAATGTGCAGGACTCTTAAGGGCAACGAAGGGTGTAAAGGGGGCACCGGCAACCGTTACAAAATGACAGTCCGTACTATAGGAGCCCACCGGGCCAGCGGGTGACCGGCCATACATGGGGCACAGCGATCACTCCTTATTGAAAGCCATATTCCAATCTCATAAAGTGACACTACATTACTAGGATGCGCGACCACTCGATAGGACGAGAGTTTTCTGACCTCCGAGACCCCCACCAATGCTGGTGTAGCTGTGCGTCTCCTCTAAGGCTGGCCATACACATTAGACCGCTCAGCATTTCCTCTCGACCCCCATACCCCTCAATGGGGAGGAAGCCGTTGTCGGGCTGCTCTGGCAGCCTCCCTCTCCGAAAACAACAAGATCGGGCATGTTTAAAGTCAACCGCCTGATCCTTTTCTCACCTGATATCTACTATCAGGGGCGAGGCGGGAGGTCCCCATACACATTGAAGGGGTTTTCTGGGAGTACAATATTGACTATTTATCTTCTGGCGCCCAGCAGATCACCGTTCTGCTGAGCGTTGCGGCCTCCTCATAGCTTACCAGGAACAGCGCCGTACACTGCGTAGTGGTTGCACTCGGTATTGCGGCTCAGCCCCATTAACGTGAATGGGACTGCATTGCACACACGACTGATGAACGCAACGTCACTGGCCTAGGAAGTGGTTGCAGCGCTCACTTCAGACAGCTGATTGGTGGGGTCCGGCTCCCTGTGCCCCCTCCAAACTGATCATGATAGGTCATCAATACTGTACTCAGGATCAGTGGGGGTCCCAGTGGTCAGACCCCCATCCTTGAACTACTTTCCGTGTTGGGAATAACCTCTTTAAACTATACTTAGATAGCCTTTGACATTAGCTGAACGGCTTGCATTAAATGATGACCCTGTGCCAGGTGCGGGGACGCTGCCAGACTTAAAGCGGAGGGCTCAGGGCACCCCCTTCAGAATGGGAAGCCAATCCAATCTGCTTTTGCCAAGTGAGATTTTACCCTTCCAACATGGTCAAACCATTAAACCTGCAGCTCAGACATCATATCTACGAATCTACTACGTATGTAATTCTATATCGGCCCTGTGGTGGCGCTGTTGGGAAACTGAACACTTGCTACTAGATGCCAGCCGATCGCCGTGATCAGCTTATTCTTGGGGAGCCCCGCTATTAAGAGGGATGCCCAACCTCTAACACGTACAGCCGGCAAACACGTGTCAATCTGTAATAAGGCTCAATAAAAGACTACAAAATCCCACAAGCAACGCCGACCAACCTTGCGGCGCTGTGCGGTCAATCAAGTTTCTCCTTTCTAAAATAGACGCTCACAACGTGCAGATTTCTCCTGCAAAAAGACTGCCTTATCTTCAAAAAAATACAAAATCTCACAACCATAACATTACAAATTTGGGGTTCCCTGGCAGGTTTCCACGGTATCGGGGTCTGCAGGACCCCTAAGTATTCGGAAAGCTGGCTACGGAAAACACAAGGGCTGCAAGACCAGACTCTGTGCAGGAAACCTCACGAAGGTCCTGAAGGAAGCACGTCGGGGGCCACATATTTCCACCATTATTTTTAGAACCTGGCCACTGGTCAGACAGTGAACGAGTGGACGGGGGCAAGACGATTTTCCTGCCCGCGGCAGGAGGCTGGAGAAGACTTTGAGAACACGTCTGTTTGGCTTCCATCAGATAAGATTCATTGCTTTCTGAAAGCCAACAGGAAATGTCTGCATACTTCACGGAGCTGAGCCGCTGCCAATCCCAGAGCAAAACATGGCGTAGATTCCCGCAGAACCGTCAGGTCGTGGGCCCAGTATACCTTCAGGGGGCGATTTATCAAAAAGAAAGTGGGGCGGTTGCCCATAGCAACTAGATTTAATTTCTTTTAAAAAGCAAAATCTGCCCCTCGATTGCTGAGGGCAACAGATCCACTTTTCTTTTGCATCGCAGGAATATTCCACGCGAACTACTCAAATTGAGCGAGGCCACGCCTAATCGGTCGCGTGGCTTTAGGTGCGGCTCAGTGCCGTTCTCGTGAAGCACTGCCACAGTCTCCATGGTGAGGAGGCTGCAGCGCTCAGGCCTGGTCAAACAGCAGATCGGCGAGGGCGCTGGGACTCCGAGATATCTGAGGATAGGCCGTCTGTATTAAACACCCGGACAACCCCTTTAAAACAGGTTTGCAAAACGTGGCGTGCACTCTGTTGGGATCAGTGTTTTGCGGATTACAAAACAAATACGGTTGTGGGTGCGGAGGCGCACATGCAGGGTGGCAGAGTTGCCAATGCAATGATCCAATGCCCATTGAGTTTTGCACATGGTCCTTTTCTAATTGATAGGACTTAGGCCCTTCGAGACATACAGTCCGTGAGCGGGCCATATGTCCCAGGGCGGCATACATCGTGCGCACGGGAGCGCGCAGCATCATAGATTACAATGATGCCGTGCACGTCAGGCCACCCGCGTGGCTATATAAGATCATATGAGTGCAGGACAATCGTCCCGCCCGATGCGCAGTGTCATAGTAACCTATGATGCTGCGCGTACGATGTATGCCGCTCCGGGACATATGGCCCGCTCACAGACTGTATGTCTCGGAGGGCATACGGTCGTGTGCAAGGGGCCTTATGCAGAATACTCACCGGGTATCAAACATATGCCTCGGGAATCTGACTGCCTGGTGCGCCCGATGCCAGCGGGTATGCCCGCACAACCTCTTCCCTTTACAATTCAGATATGAGGGATGATCTGCAGCGCTGCAGAATACGGCGGCATTATAGGAGTGAATTAAATAAATGCAGATTGATAAAAACCAGTTCCTCTAAAAGCAGCGCTTGCCTTTGTAATCTCCGGGGCACGTCACCGCCACATCCCGCAGCTTCGTCACAGCTGCTCAATGCAGATGAATTTTGACAGATTTGCCTTCGTAATATGACATACGGCCCAATAAAATGCAGTTTATGCATAGGTGTTCCTCTTAACTAAGCCCAAATTCCTTGCGTTGAAATAAGGGCACATGACTCAAGAGGCGCGATAAGACGGAGATACGTACATTCCCATGTTTAGCCGTCAATCCACGTATCACCAACAACACATGGCGTCTAATCATATACACACTTTTATTGCTAGCTATAAGCTCGTCTGGAAGCGCGACCTCTGGATAAGGGCTCTTTCACAGGAGCGGATGCCGTGCGAGTAATCTGCTGTGTGAAAGAGAACTAAGCTCGGTTCCGGACAGCAGAGGCACGGAGCACTAACATGACTGATAATGCTCCGTGCCTCTCGGTGACAACTTTATCTCATTGAGATTTTGTAGTAAAAAGATCACAGAGAGGCGCGGATCATCGTCAATCATGTTAATGCTCCGTGTCTCTGCTGTCCGGAACGGGGCTTGGTTCTTTCACACAGTGGATTACCCACACGGGATCCGCTCATGTGAAAGAGTCCCAACAGTTACACGTCCAGGTAAGGCTACTTTCACACTAGCGTTCAGAGCGGGTCCGTCTGATGTTTCATCAGACGGATCCGCTCCTATAATGCAGACGTTTGCATCCGTTCAGAACGGATCCGTCTGCATTATAACTTAGAAAATTTTCTAAGTGTGAAAGTAGCCTGAGCGGATCCGTTCAGACTTTACATTGAAAGTCAATGGGGGACGGATCCGCTTGAAGATTGAGCCATATAGTGACATCTTCAAACTGATCCGTCCCCATTGACTTCCATTATAAGTCTGGACGGATCCGCTCGCCTCCGCACGGCCAGGCGGACACCCGAACGCTGCTTGCAGCGTTCAGGTGTCCGCTCACTGAGCGGAGCGGAGGCTGAGCGCTGGCAGACGGATGCATTCTCAGTGGATCCGCCTCCACTGAGAATGCATTAGGGCCAGACGGCTGCGTCCAGGGCCGCTCGTGAGCCCCTTCAAACGGAGCTCACGAGCGGACACCTGAACGCAGGTGTGAAAGGAGCCTAAAGCTGGCTTCACATGGCATTTTTTTTTTTGACATTTTACTACTGATGACCCATCCTGATTGGTGAGGTCTGACCCGCTGTTGGAGAAGGCCCCGGCACTTACAGCAGTGCCGCTTCCTTTTCTTATATTTTCCTAGATCAGTGATGTCATGTTCATCGGTCACATGACCTAGGCTCAGCTCAGTCCATATAAGTGAATGGGGCGGAGTGCAATACTAAGCACGGCCACTACACAATGTACAGCGCTGTGCTGCGGCGCTTACTTATTACATCACTATTGCTATGAATGTTAGGCTACTTTCACACTTGCGGCAGAGGATTCCGGCAGGCAGTCCCGTCTGACAAATGCTTTGCAATACCGGATCCGTCTCTCGGGCGTCATCCAGAAAAACGGATCCGGTATTCACATTTTTTTTTGTGGCATTTTTAAAGGTCTGTGCATGCCCAGATCGAAAAGCCGGATCCGTTTTGCCAGAACACTGAATGCCGGATCCGGCAAGTGATCAGTATTTTTGGTCGGAGATAAAACTGCGGCATGCTGGAGTATTTTCTCCGTCCAAAAAAACGTAAGAGGGACTGAACTGATGCATCCTGAACGGATAGCTCTCCATTCAGAATGCATTAGGATAAAACGGAAGCGTTTCTTTCCGGTATTGAGCCCCTAGGACGGAATTTAATGCCGGAAAACAAAAACGCTAGTGTGAAAGTCCCCTAAGACCAGACATACAAAGATAGATTACACCGCAACTACACGTTACCGTGCAAAGGACTCTCTGCGGACACGATAATCCGTCCGCATTCCACACCACTTCACCCCAAATCCAAAAGATTACTCCTTAACCACAATTTTCATTTCCTACCTGTGGTTACAGCAAACCTAAAAATTCCTGTCCACGGGCACCACTCACTCAAGTGCCAAGAGCTAGAAACTAAAAAACGGAGGCTGTTCTCAGACCGCGGTATTCATGGTATATCTGATAACACAACGGGGCAATTTTTTTGCACAAATCACCTCTTGGCCAGAAAACAGGCAAACAGCTGATAAATACTGGAGCCCCTTATGGGTCGTCGCATGAATTCGCATTTTTTTTTTTTTTTTTTTTTAGGGGCAGAAAAATCAGGAGTTTTTTTTCAGGATAACTGCATTTTTTTCCCCCTGCCGATTCTTGCAAAAGGCCTAAAAAAAATAAATAAGCTGGAGTTTTATTACGACTGGTGCAAAAGAAAACTGCCTTTGTAGCCCATAGCAACCAATCACATTGATCCTTTAAGGAGCTCTGAAAAATGAAAGGTGGGATGGATTTGATTGGTTGCTATGGGCAACTACAGCAGACTTCACATCACCATTATTTTTCCATTCTTCTGATCGGTCAGCAGAAAATAAAATAAAAAAAATCCTGTAAAAAACGGACCCTGTGCATCAGTTATGCACATTTGGCATCCATGTGAGCCATTCCCGTCTGACATCCGTTTTTTTTAAGATGGAAAAAGGTGCATGCCAAATGTGCCTAACTGATGCACAGGATGTTTTTTTTTTTTTTTTTTTTTTACACAGTATCCGTTTTTTTATTCTCTGTTCTTCTGATGGATCAGGAGAATGGAAAAATAGCGCTGATGTGAACGCTCTTAGAACCAAATTTGATAAGTCTTCCCCTACGTCTCCTGCATTTCTTATTTCCCGCCGACCTTCATCTAACACCATTTTACCCCAAAAAATAAAATAAAGGCCTCATGGACAAGGCCGGTGTGTTTTGCATCCGTGTGCGTTCCGCAATTTGCGGAACGGCACGGACAGCCTTTATTTTAACTGCCTATTCTTGTCCTATCTACAAGAATAGGACAGGTTATATATTTTTTTCATTGAAGTGAATGGGTCCGCATCCGAGCCGCCAAAACTGCGGCTCGGATGCGGACCAAAATAACGGCCGTGTGCATGAGGCCTAAAGAAAAGCCTCTCTAAAAAGCTGAAAGTTAATAGAGGAATCTAAAGTTCAACTACAAAAAAAAGTTACAATTACAAAAAATAAATAAAAATTACAGTTAAAAACGGTTACCTCGAGGAGGTATTAAAATAAACCTAGGATGATATCATCCTGAGGCACGTTTTCTGAGTCACACCCCGACATCATGCCCTCTCAGGTAGTGATGGGGGTGAGATCAGCGGGCGCTGGTGCAGGCGACCGCATAGTGAACGGGTTACCGCACATTTCCTGCAATCGGCCAGAGAATTACCAGAAAGCCTCCGCAGATGTTTACCATTCAAACTGGTTCCCACAAGAATGTACAAGAACTAAAACCAAAAAAAGACAAAGAAACAAAACATTGTGTTAATTAGCGGCTGGTAGGACCGGCGGGGCGGAAACCAGCGGCCAGTCATTCACCAGTCTGGGACGCATCGCTTTGTGGCTTTTAATCGCTGTCATTCAGGGCTGCTTCCCGACAGCCGACACCACGTGAATACGCTGGGAAAAAAATCCAGAGGCGTAAGAACCACCACAATTAATGATCTACTGTATAAATTAAAGCTTCCTTTTTGGTTTAACCCATTCTAACCTGTTTTTTTTTTTTTTTTATTACTTACTTGAAAAATTCCTTAAAAGGGAATCGGTCTCCACGATACTGGACAATTATCAGTAGTAATACAGGAGGAGTACTGCACCCAAGGAGTCCAGACCGCCTCAAATGTCAGCTGAAATACAGTCCGGACCAACATAAAGGAGAGGACTCCTGCGCGCCTGCACAGCAGTCCTGACAATGTATCAGCACAGATTAATGGGAGGCAGTAAGAAAACAAAACGTACCAATCTGGACTCCTTATGTGCCGGACTACTCCTGTATCACAGCAGATAACAGTCCAAGATTCCCTTTAAAGGGGGTGTCCCATTAAGACAACTTACCCCCTATCCAGAGAATAGATAAGTGTCTGATCGGCTGAGCTCAAGAACAGGGGCCCGTGCTCCCCGTTTGACACACGCGTTTCTACTCCTCCATCATTCAGCTCAGCAGACATGGCACGTAATAAGCTGGTGTTCCATGCGCCAGTCTTAAAGGGCTATTTATTTCCCTTTTCAGACACTGATGACATCACTAGGACATGCCATCAATGTCAGATAGGCGCAAGTCCGACCTCAGACCCACTCCTATCTCCAGAACAGAGCCCCCGAAGTGAAGGACAGTATACTGCGCATGCACGCGTGCTCTCCATTCACCGCAATGAAAATTCCAAAAATATTCAGAAGTCCCGTAGCAGCGAACGGAGAGTGCATCACGCATGCACGCCCGCCTCTGCTGGAAGTGGCCCAACCAGCGCTCAGCTATTTTCGGAACTCACAGAAAGGAGCGCAGAGCGTTGCCGCATACGCACGGCTGCTCTCTGCGTAATTCAGGGGTCCCCTCCTGGAGGCAGAAGCAGGTCCTAGACGTGGGAACCGCACCTATCTGCCATTGGTGGCATATCCTCTAATAGTCTTGTTGCACATGCGTCCCGTCCGCAATTGTGCGGACCCATGGGGCAGGGGTGGATGCGGACAGCACACTGTGTGCCATCTGCATTTCCGGAGCGCGCCGCTGTTCTTCCGTTCCGCGGCTCCAGGAAAAAATAAAATAGAGCATGTCCTATTCTTCTCCACAATTGCGGACAAGAATAGGCATTTCTATGGGTGTGCCGGCCGGGTGTACTGCGGATCCGCAATGCACTACGGACGCGTGAATGGACCCTTTAAGACGCCGGCAGAACGGAGCGAGAGCGGACCAGCCCAACATGGGTAGCGGAAACTACGCTGTGATGGCTGACCTCCGGCGCTCCAGCTGTGGTAAAACTACAACACCCAAGATGCACACTTGCTTCGCTGTTCCCAGAACTCCATAGAAATGAATGGAGCATGCTGGGAGTTGTAGTTTCACCACAGCGGGAGTGCTGGCTTCTATCACCTTCATCAAGGTCTCTCCTCTTTACAAACCGCGCGCAAGTTCTTCCTAAAAAAACTACTAAAATCTGGAAAAATAAAAAAATATTAGATATCCATCTAAGGTCGCACATACTCCAAATACGTCCCTTACCGAGCTGATCTACAAGCAGCACTGATTAACCCCGGCATTTCCAGAGCCATGATCATATACCGCTCACGGGTTCTGCATGGCATCGGTTTGTATACGGCAACTTCAAGTAGCAGCGCGACTTCCTTCTCGTCATGTGGGACTCATTCAGGAGGCCGCCTGCTATGGGAAGTTCTGCTTCATGAGGTCACCGCATGCCATTCACATTCCTTATAATGTGAACGAAACCTACGACGGTCACACCGTGAAGGAATAACAGGTTTGACCGAGCGCTGCTCTCGATGGTCCAGGGACTATAGCCTCGCATTCCTCTGGAGACATGGGGGCAGGTTGTGCGAGTTTAAAACCGTAAAAATTAGGTCTTTGTAGTTTATCCCCCTGTGGAGGAAATGGTGCGCCACGCTGGCATCTACTGCGCCCGGATGACGGACTATAGGGTTTGTCTAAGGGTGGGACCCCAACTGAGCCTATGGACATCGTAGGAGAGGGGTTCCTCCACTAAGCAACCCCAAAGCGAGGGTATGTTCACAGGGAATCTGTGGCAGTAATGACGCTTCCGTGGCTTCAGCCCCTTGCGGATGGACTAGTTCACGAGTCGACAACCGCCATGATGTCCAGGGGAGTCCGCATCGAGAAGCTTGGCCAAGATCAACTCCGCTGGAATTAAGGATCAGGCGTTCAAATCCAACATGTCCCAAATTTTACTCTTTTATAAAGACACGTCAAGCAGTTCCCATGAGGATATTTGCGTTCTCCATTTAAAAAAAAAAAAAAAAAAAAAAAAAAAAAAAAAAAATTATATATCCCTCAATAAAGGTTTTTACCATCATTTGGTAGCAGAAATACAGGTAGATGGGAAAATGTCTGAGCCAATGGGGAGGACCCTGCGTAGGCAGCGACAGCCAGAAACAGGAAGAATACAGATCAAATCGGAAACCTGTCTGCCTGGGAAAACGGCGAGACTGGAGCGCGCCGAGCGAGGGATTGTGGGGGAATCACACAATACATGCCGGAGACTAGAAACATAAAGCTAATCTTCAGTCATTTATCTGTCTGGGGCCACCGTACCAACCAACAAATGCATCGTACTGGGTGTACTGGTATGCAATAGCACCATGACCAATCAGGACGGCTGCAGGTCCAATCACTGCTACGCCCCACAGACCACTCCCTGCAATCCGCTACGCCCCACAGACCACTCCCTGCAATCCGCTACGCCCCACAGACCACTCCCTGCAATCCGCTACGCCCCACAGACCACTCCCTGCAATCCGCTACGCCCCACAGACCACTCCCTGCAATCCGCTACGCCCCACAGACCACTCCCTGCAATCCGCTACGCCCCACAGACCACTCCCTGCAATCCGCTACGCCCCACAGACCACTCCCTGCAATCCGCTACGCCCCACAGACCACTCCCTGCAATCCGCTACGCCCCACAGACCACTCCCTGCAATCCGCTACGCCCCACAGACCACTCCCTGCAATCCGCTACGCCCCACAGACCACTCCCTGCAATCCGCTACGCCCCACAGACCACTCCCTGCAATCCGCTACGCCCCACAGACCACTCCCTGCAATCCGCTACATTAGGCCTCTTGCACACGACCGTATGGCTTTTTCAGTATTTTGTGTTATGCGGACAATAGGACATGTTCCATCTTTGAATGGAACGGAAAAGCGGAAATACATAAACAAAAGGCTTCTGTTTTTTTTGTGGATCCATTGAAATGAATGGTTCCGTATACGGAACGCAAAAAACTGAAAAAATAAATAAAATAAATATGTTCATGTGCAAGAGGCCCTAAGCCTTATGCACACAACCGTTGTGTGTTTTGCGGTCCGCAAATTACGAACCCGCAAAACACGGATGGCGTCTGTGTGTGTTCCGCAATTTGCGGAACAGCACGGACAGCCATCAATATAACTGCCTATTCTTGTCCGCAAAACTGACAATAGGACAGGTTTTTTTTTTTTTTGCGGACCACGGAACGGAGCAATGGATGCGGACAGTACACGGAGTGCTGTCCGCCTCTTTTGCGGCCCCACTGAAGTGAATAGATCCGCGTCCAAGCCGCAAAAACTGCGGCTCGGATGCGGACCAGAACAACGGCCGTGTGCATGAGGCCTTACTATTACATTATTCCTTACAGAGCAGCGGAGATCGGGATCCTTCCTCTACATCGGCAGCGATCCCTGCGGCACTGAGCGTGTGACGGACGAGCCGGTCTGAGCAAAACTGTGCAGAGGAGAAGCTGCAGCGCAGTCCACCCCCGGCCGACCGCTGTAATACGGCGGAGACATAGCCGGAAAATGAGGACGTCCAACAGCCTGAATCCCAAGCTTTACAGCAAGTAGGGGGGTCTACAGGCTCTGGGCAGACACTTATCTATAGTGCACATGAGCGGGATCTGCAACGTCTCACGGACACTGCCCCTACAGAGCACGTGCGACCACCTATATTATACCGTCCATCACACTTCACAATGTGCACAGAGACCCTTTAATTACCCCTCAATAATGCAAGAGGCGAGGTCGTTCTGAAATGTCTTCCTACAGAAGAGCCCCCAGACCCACCCTCCTCTGCCTCACTAATCCCACCGCCGTGCAGATCACTGAAATCAGGGATGGTCAACCTGTGGCTCTCCAGCTGTTGCAAAACTACAACTCCCAGCATGCCCTGCTGGACGCGGATAGGTGCAAACAGTCTGGGCATGCTGGGAGTCCTAAATAAACACATAGAAGGGGGCCTGGGGCGACTCTTATTTCAAACCCAATCCTGGTTTTTGCCTTCAAAAATCATATAAAGACCTGAAGGCGCGGCCGCACCGTATGATGGGGGCTAACTCCACCACAGCTACAGGAGCCGGGGGATGGGG
This sequence comes from Bufo gargarizans, assembly GCF_014858855.1. NCBI lineage: Eukaryota > Metazoa > Chordata > Amphibia > Anura > Bufonidae > Bufo > Bufo gargarizans. Next base: position 119,635,307 of record NC_058089.1, read on the forward strand.
ACCGGCTGGCTTTCTGTGTAGACCCCCAAACATCATTCATACTGACGGATCACCCCCAAAACACTCATACACGGCCATTACTTTACTAATTACCTCCCAATACACCCCTCATGCTGATACATTCCCCCAATAATGCTATTACACCCCCCACATTCCTCTGCCCCCATCATCCATGTACGTCCCCCCCCCCCCATCATCCATGTACGTCCCCCCCCCCCCATCATCCATGTACGTCCCCCCCCCCCATCATCCATGTACGTCCCCCCCCCCATCATCCCTGTCTCCCCCCCCCATCATCCATGTACTCCCCCCCCCCCATCATCCATGTACGTCCCCCCCCCATCATCCATGTACGTCCCCCCCCCCATCATCCATGTACGTCCCCCCCCCCCCATCATCCATGTACGTCCCCCCCCCCCATCATCCATGTACGTCCCCCCCCCCATCATCCATGTACGTCCCCCCCCCCCATCATCCATGTACGTCCCCCCCCCATCATCCATGTACGTCCCCCCCCCCCATCATCCATGTACGGTCCCCCCCCCCCCATCATCCATGTACGTCCCCCCCCCCATCATCCATGTACGTCCCCCCCCCATCATCCATGTACGTCCCCCCCCCATCATCCATGTACGTCCCACCCCCCCATCATCCATGTACGTCCCCCCCCCCCATCATCCATGTACGTCCCCCCCCATCATCCATGTACGTCCCCCCCCCATCATCCATGTACGTCCCCCCCCCATCATCCATGTACGTCCCCCCCCCCATCATCCATGTACGTCCCCCCCCATCATCCATGTACGTCCCCCCCCCCCATCATCCATGTACGTCCCCCCCCCCATCATCCATGTACGTCCCCCCCCCCCCATCATCCATGTACGTCCCCCCCCCATCATCCATGTACGTCCCCCCCCCCCCCATCATCATACATGTACGGCCCCCACATTCCTCTGCCCCCCGTGCTCCATCCCCCTCCAGTGATGACAGATCGCACACCCGCTGCTCCCCCGCAGCCCGGGCCTCACCCACCGGCTCCTCACAGCCACCGCATCAATCCGACAGCTCATCGGGGAGGGAGGAGGGGGACACGGCCCCGGACTCACCGTGCTCCAGTCACCGTCCTCCGGGGTCGCTCTCACCATCTAGTCCCTGACACCCCGCCCGCCGGAAGTGACGTCACGGCTCTCTTCTCCTTTCACAGAATGTACCCCTCCACAGAGCGGGGCAAATCTCTTACTTTCCTCCGGAGCCTGATTTGCAGGGACAGTCCCGGTGTTACATGAAGCTCGGTCTCCGGCGTGCGCGCCCCCGCGACCACACAGCGCTAGGCAGATACGTGCTCGTCCCCGCGCCTAGAGCTGTGTGTCGCGCATGCGCGCCCCAGGGGCTTGGCGCTCAGAGACTGAGCTGCGCCACACTGACGGGTCCAGGTGCTAGAAGGGAGGGGGGCAGATAGCCCTAACAGCCAATCAGGTGCCAGCATTCATATTACAGGTCCAGTCCAAAACCTAATTGGTTGCCATGGGCAACTGCTCCACTCTTCAGACATCTTCCCCAATACACCCGACACCTCATCAGCAGAGAGCGTCGTCCACACCGGTGTAGAGGAAATGTGTACGGTCGCCCTTAGCAACCGTAAAGCCAATACCGTACTGAACACCGTCTCTGCTGATGCACTATTTCCCCTCCATGCTTTAACCTGCAGCTCTGCTCAGACAGTTTTGTCAAAGCGAATGCTCAGCAGATAGTATTGCCTTCCATTAATTCTGCCAGCAGAATAGTGAGTGCAGCTCTGGAGTATAATACAGGATGTAACTCAGGATCAGCACAGGATAAGTAATGTATGTACACAGTGACTGCACCAGCAGAATAGTGAGTGCAGCTCTGGAGTATAATACAGGATGTAACTCAGGATCAGTACAGGATAAGTAATGTATGTACACAGTGACTGCACCAGCAGAATAGTGAGTGCAGCTCTGGAGTATAATACAGGATGTAACTCAGGATCAGTACAGGATAAGTAATGTATGTACACAGTGACTGCACCAGCAGAATAGTGAGTGCAGCTCTGGAGTATAATACAGGATGTAACTCAGGATCAGTACAGGATAAGTAATGTATGTACACAGTGACTGCACCAGCAGAATAGTGAGTGCAGCTCTGGAGTATAATACAGGATGTAACTCAGGATCAGTACAGGATAAGTAATGTATGTACACAGTGACTGCACCAGCAGAATAGTGAGTGCAGCTCTGGAGTATAATACAGGATGTAACTCAGGATCAGTACAGGATAAGTAATGTATGTACACAGTGACTGCACCAGCAGAATAGTGAGTGCAGCTCTGGAGTATAATACAGGATGTAACTCAGGATCAGTACAGGATAAGTAATGTATGTACACAGTGACTGCACCAGCAGAATAGTGAGTGCAGCTCTGGAGTATAATACAGGATGTAACTCAGGATCAGTACAGGATAAGTAATGTATGTACACAGTGACTGCACCAGCAGAATAGTGAGTGCAGCTCTGGAGTATAATACAGGATGTAACTCAGGATCAGTACAGGATAAGTAATGTATGTACACAGTGACTGCACCAGCAGAATAGTGAGTGCAGCTCTGGAGTATAATACAGGATGTAACTCAGGATCAGTACAGGATAAGTAATGTATGTACACAGTGACTGCACCAGCAGAATAGTGAGTGCAGCTCTGGAGTATAATACAGGATGTAACTCAGGATCAGTACAGGATAAGTAATGTATGTACACAGTGACTGCACCAGCAGAATAGTGAGTGCAGCTCTGGAGTATAATACAGGATGTAACTCAGGATCAGTACAGGATAAGTAATGTATGTACACAGTGACTGCACCAGCAGAATAGTGAGTGCAGCTCTGGAGTATAATACAGGATGTAACTCAGGATCAGTACAGGATAAGTAATGTATGTACACAGTGACTGCACCAGCAGAATAGTGAGTGCAGCTCTGGAGTATAATACAGGATGTAACTCAGGATCAGTACAGGATAAGTAATGTATGTACACAGTGACTGCACCAGCAGAATAGTGAGTGCAGCTCTGGAGTATAATACAGGATGTAACTCAGGATCAGTACAGGATAAGTAATGTATGTACACAGTGACTGCACCAGCAGAATAGTGAGTGCAGCTCTGGAGTATAATACAGGATGTAACTCAGGATCAGTACAGGATAAGTAATGTATGTACACAGTGACTGCACCAGCAGAATAGTGAGTGCAGCTCTGGAGTATAATACAGGATGTAACTCAGGATCAGTACAGGATAAGTAATGTATGTACACAGTGACTGCACCAGCAGAATAGTGAGTGCAGCTCTGGAGTATAATACAGGATGTAACTCAGGATCAGTACAGGATAAGTAATGTATGTACACAGTGACTGCACCAGCAGAATAGTGAGTGCAGCTCTGGAGTATAATACAGGATGTAACTCAGGATCAGTACAGGATAAGTAATGTATGTACACAGTGACTGCACCAGCAGAATAGTGAGTGCAGCTCTGGAGTATAATACAGGATGTAACTCAGGATCAGTACAGGATAAGTAATGTATGTACACAGTGACTGCACCAGCAGAATAGTGAGTGCAGCTCTGGAGTATAATACAGGATGTAACTCAGGATCAGTACAGGATAAGTAATGTATGTACACAGTGACTGCACCAGCAGAATAGTGAGTGCAGCTCTGGAGTATAATACAGGATGTAACTCAGGATCAGTAAAGGATAAGTAATGTATGTACACAGTGACTGCACCAGCAGAATAGTGAGTGCAGCTCTGGAGTATAATACAGGATGTAACTCAGGAATCAGTACAGGATAAGTAATGTATGTACACAGTGACTGCACCAGCAGAATAGTGAGTGCAGCTCTGGAGTATAATACAGGATGTAACTCAGGATCAGTACAGGAGAAGTAATGTATGTACACAGTGACTGCACCAGCAGAATAGTGAGTGCAGCTCTGCAGTATAATACAGGATGGAATCCTCTTTATAAGATTTTTATGAAGGCCGTATCTTGAGGGAAATATGTTAACAAGTGACGTTTGTCTAATGGTCAGTATACATGGACTGTATATGCCGACGGCCGTCAGTAGGGTATGTAAAACTCGATCGTCTGTGTAAACCAGGGGTGCACAACCTGCGGCCCGGGGGCCACATGCGGCCCTCAATACCATTCTATGCGGCCCCCAGCCATCTGGTAGCAGACATCTATGTCTATATCTTGTGGCTGCTCACATGAATCTTTCATGTATTGTCCCATTAGATGGGAGTACTAGAAGTGTAACTAGACATTTAGAATATATACTCTATGTTCAATATGCCATAAATATAGTATTTCACTTGGTAGTACCCCTTTAAAGATTATTTTCGGCCCTTGGAATTGTTTCAGGTTGACAATGTGGCCCCCAACCAGAAAAGGTTGTGCACCCCTGGTGTAAACAGTGAAGAGACGACTTTCCCCTCTTTTGGGCCCCTGAAACTGTGTAAGTTGGGAACCTAGCCAAGAGACACACATTACAGCATGGTCTCAGACTAACCTCACCATAACCCCGTTTCTCCCGAAATACTCCCACCAGGACACAAGCCGAGTAATGTGAAACCAGAGGCTGGGATCAGACAGAGCTTATCCCTAAATGTACGAGGGGCAATCATGGGGGCTCTGAGAAACGTATGGAAGGGAGCGGCAGAGCCCCCTCAGCCAAAACAGAGATAGGGGTGTCCTGCACGGAGGGAGCACAGTTCGGACAGGCCGCCATCCGTGAGACGTGCAGGATACAACCGCCACATAGTGCCGCATGTTGGGACTTCAGAGAAGCTCGGTTGTCACTCAGCTTTGCCAGAAATCGAGATAATTATTTAGAAATCAAACCTATTTATATTAAAGATTATTTTTTTAGGTAAAAGCATTGTCTTCAGGTCCTCATCATTTTCAAGATCTCTGCTTTCTGTTGGTGAATTGGAAGATTCTTTTGATAAATTCAAGGGCTCAAAAACCCATAACCCTTCTCACAGCTGAAGGTTTGTTACAATTGTATCCAATCTAGACAGTGTTCTGTGAGCGGAGCACCGCGGCACGAATCTCTCGCCTGTGCTGATAGTTTGCTACAATGTATCCGTCTAAGGGCTCACGTCCTATTCTTGTCCGTATGGCGGACAAGGATAGGACTGTTCTATTATGGGCAGGACATTCCGTTCCACAAAATGCTGACTGCGCACGGCCGGTATCCGTGTTTTGCGGACTGCAAAACAGGCTACGGTCGTGTGCATGAGCCCTAATGCAGGGATCAGCAACCTCTGGCCTTCCAGGTGTTTGGAAACTACAACTCCCAGAATCCTCCTTTCATTTCTATGGGAGTTACAAGATCAGTGGAGTAAGGCCTCATGCACTCGACCGTATGTATTTTGCGGTCCGCAAAAACGGATCCGCAAAAATACGGATGACATCCGTGTGCATTCTGTATTTTGTGGAATGAAACAGCCGGCCCCTAATAGAACAGTCCTATCCTTGTCCGTAATGCGGACAATAATAGGACATATTCTTATTTTTTTTGCGGAACGGAAACGGAATGCACACAGAGTACCTTCCGTTTTTTTTGTGCATCCATTGAAATGAATGGTTCCGTATGCGGTGCGCAAAAAAACCCGGAACAGACGGAGAAGCCCTAAGTGCATGAGCCCTAAGTGTGCATGATGGGAGTTGTAGTTTCACAGCAGCTGGAGTGCCAAAGGTTGCTGATCCCTGATGTCATGCGTTGGGATCTTCTTACTCTGTCCCCTCAGGGTGCACTTCTTTTATATTCAGGTCTCCCCTTCCCCCTTTTAGGGCTCGATCACATGAACGTTTTTTGCGTTCCGTATACGGAACCATTCATTTCAATGGTTCCGCCCAAAAAAAACAGAATGTACTCAATATGCCTTCCGTTTTTCCGTTCCGTTCAAAGATAGAACATGTCCTGTTATTGCCCACAAATCACGTTCCGTGGCTCCATTCAAGTCAATGGGTCCGCCAAAAAAAACTGAACACATACAGAGTGTACTCCGTATGTCTTCCCTATCCGTTCCGTTTTTTCTGAACCATCTATTAAAAAATGTATGCCCAGCCCAATTTTTTCTATGTAATTACTGTATACTGTATATGCCATACGGAAAAACGGAACGGTACCGGAAACACTACTGAAACAAAAAACAGATCTGTTAAAAACGGTCCGTAAAACACTGAAAAAGCCATACGGTCGTGTGAACAAACCTAGCGGAATCCGCATCAGTTTTTTCTCCTGACATTTTTTTCATGCAGTTTCGGTTTCAGTTTCAATAGAATTCTGGACGCAGAATCTGCAACAAGAATGGACGGGATGCTCCGTTTTTTCCGTAGTGGAATACGCACAAAAATCCAAGCCTAAAAAAACTCAGCTCATACCTTAGTTTTCAACTGAATGTGTTACATATGCAGCTGGTGGCATTTTTCATCCATGCGTTACCAGGATTTTCTGCTGACAGTGCGCCGACCCATTCATTTCCATGGCGTCACGCTCACATTCGTATTTTGGGCGGATTCTTGTGGCCGACCCGCATATTATAGAATATGTCTCTATTCTAGTCCATATTGCAGACTAGAAAAATGTGGCGTGCCCACGGAAGGTATCTGTGGTTTGCGGACCGGCTTAGTGCATGAAGCCTAAAGCCTACACTGGCGGAGGCAGACCCAATCCGCCTGAATGGGTCCGCAATCAGTCCGCAGCGCGAAAAAAAATAGACCATGTTTTATTATTGTGCCGGGCGGAGGATCTGTAGAGCTTCTGTCACCTTCTGCTCTGTATCTTCTGGATTGCGGACCCATTCAAGTGAATGGATCTGTCTCCGTGATACAGCGAGAACACGGCCGGTGCTCGTATATTACGGACCTGCTGTTTGCGGGCTGCAATACGGTCACGGCCGGCACATGTTCGTGTGCATGAGCCCTAAGGGTTCGTGTGCTGCCCGTTGCCGTATTGCGGACCACATTTAGCGGATCCGTAATACACGGGCACCGTTCAGTGTGCATTCCGCATCACGGATGCGGACCCATTCACTTCAATGGGTCCGCAAATCCGGAGATGCGGAACGGAAGCACTACGGAGTGCTTCCCGGGGTTCCGGGCCTCCGCACCGCAAAAAGATAGAACATGCTCTCTCTTTTTGCGGAACAGAGGGATCGTGGGCCTATTCAAGTGAATGGGTCCACGATCCTCATGCGGTCGGTGCCCGTGCATTGCAGAGCGCAATTTGCGGTCCACGGGCTTCACGCGGTCGTGTGAACAAGCCCTAAGAAGCAGATTACTTAGGTCAAGCCAATATGGCTGAATTCACAGGACCCATCATGTTATCGGCACGGCCCGCCGCTGATTCCCGCTCGTCTCGCGGCTGATCTCATGTTTGGCCTGAAAAGTTCTGCTACTTTAAATCATTTTGCCATCAGAGTCCACGGAGTCCACGTTATTGAAGCCAAGCAGACTCGCACTGTGTCACCGTGACTCATGTAACAGCTCAGCCTCTGGACCATGATACTAGACTGAATTAACCCTCTGAGCTCTGAATGTCATCAGAAAAACGGAAAATGGAGTCGGTAAAAGGATTCCTTGTTTTATTCTGGTTTATCTATATATCATCCATTCAGTGTATAAGGAAAGGCTTTGCAACTTTTTGGGGGTCATTTATCAAACTGTTGTGAAGTAGAACTGGCTTAGTTACCCGCAGCAACCAATCAGATTCCTCCTTTCATTTCTGACAGCTCCTTTGGAGAATGAAAGGAGGAATCTGATTGGTTGCTGCGGGTAACTAAGCCAGTTCTACTTCACATCAGTTTGATAAATGACCCCCATTTGTGTTTCAATTACTAATCCTTGGGTGAACTGAAGCAGTTCTAAGGGTCCCTTTACACTGACGGGCAGGAACGCTTCCTTTCCGATAATCGCCCGCTGCATGGGCGGCAGATTATCGGGAATAAGTGTCCGTAGGAACATTTGTCCCCGGTAATCTTATCAACAATTGGAAAGTGTAAAAGGGCCTTTAGGCCCCATTCACACATCCGCATTTTGCGGAACGGAATTGAAGACCCATTCATTTCTATGGGGCAGTGCTGCCCGGATATGAAATTGCGGACACGCACTTCCGGGTCCGCAATTACGTTCCCGAAAAAAATTGAACATCTCCTATCCTTGTCCGGAATTGCGGACAAGAATAGGCATATTCTATTAGTGCCGGCAATGTGCGGTCTGCAAAATGCAGAACGCACATTGCCGCTGTCCGTGTTTTGTGGATCCGCAAAACACGTTACGGACGTCTCAATGGAGCCTTAATAACGGGACTAGTTTCACTGCATTAGGCCTCGCTCACATTTCCGTGTCTGTTTGACGTCCATGAAAAAATCAGTCCGTGAAGGTGTCCATGTGTCCGTTTTTTACCCTCCGTGTGTCATCCATACTCCACGGACACCGCTCAGCTGAAAGTTAATTTCCAGAGCGTCTCCTCTCAGTGGTCAGTGAAAAACTAACCAAACACGGACGCCATCTGTGTCGAGTCCGTGTTTTTTTTTCACGGACCCATAGACTATAATGGCCGCGTTTGGTCCGACTAAAGTAGTGCATGTCTTCGTGATGAAAAAATACTGAGGTGTGACCAGGGACGTAAAAATGAATGGGTACGTCATCGTGAAAAACGGAAACGGGAACAAGGCCCTAGGCCTCATGCATACGACCGAATCTGTTGTGCAGTCCGCAAAACATAGATGACGTCCGTATTGCGTCTGTTTTGTTTTTTTTTGCGGACTGATTGACTTCAATAAGCGCATGGTCCGTATTTTTCAGCCAAGAATAGGACATGTTCTTTTTGCAGACCGGACACATGGATGACATCAGTGTGTGGTCCGTTTTTTTACAGACTAATAGAAATGAATGGTTCGATGTGCAATCCACAAAAAAATGCGGTTGTGTGCATGAGGCCTTAGAGAGTGTGACAGTTGGATCCAGTCTATTCCATCCTTGTATATGGTACGGGGATCCGTATTCATTTAGGTCTGGTCTGGGGTTCCAATTTATTTTGGAGTTCTGGTCTGGCATCTGTATTAGGGGGTTTGGTCTGAGGTCTGTAGTTATTTAGGGGGTCTGGTCTGGGGTCTCCAGTTGCAATATATCTCATCCGCCTAGAGCACCCCAATGCTCTGTCCTGCACATTGGACTGTCTGGACTGGATACAATTACACCAAGCTCTCAGCTGTGATAAGTATTAGGCCTCTTGCACACGACCATGTGTCCCCCGTGTCCATATCGCGGCCCGCATATGGCGGGTTCGCAATACACAGGACACCGGCCATGTGCATTCTGCATCACGGATGCGGACCCATTCACTTGAAATAACTTGCATCCAAACAGTATACAGCTTTGGTCTCTTGGTCCCAGCAGGTTTTGGCAATGATTGGCAGGAATGAATACTTCTGCTTTAAATGTTACCTCTGCTGTGTGAGGGACAGACTAGCTAAGGAGGGAATAGCTTCTCCTAGGCACTGGACTTATCTTAGATGGATTCCCAGGGGATGATTTCTTCCTGGAACTCTGGAGTTTGTAGTTTTCTGCTTTTCTCATCCAGCTGAGCCGAAGGTGCTCAGATTGGGAATATGGCCAAGTCTCAGCCGAGACTAGGTCCTTGCTGTCTTCCCTATGCAGGGGTTTCTCCTGGACGCTATCACACAGCCTTCCCCTAGCAGGGGGGAGGCTACACTGACCCTAACTTCCTTCTCCACCCATGCTGCACTAAAAGGGAACAGCCCACTTTGCTTACAGAGGGGGAGCTAAACTGGAATAATCTATTCCAGCCTAGATACACTAAACACTAAACTGTACTTGCCAATGAGTTGCTGACACCTACTGGTAACCAGACAAATTACATGAATAATTGAATTTAACATAGATTTGTATGCACATTTGTGGAGGACATGAGCAAAATCACATCTGATGACAGTATAAAGCTCTTAGAAGAGGGTAGCGGGGTAGAGGAGTGTAGTAACACAACTCTGGGGTGTTACATTCCCCTTTACTTTGAGTCATGCCGTCCTCGGCTTGTGCTTAGGATAAGAGGATTAAGCTCTGGGGTACCCAATTTAATACAAAGTGCTGCATGAAGTACACATAAAGACATACAAAGACAAACACATAACGGCTACCCTGAGGTTCCTGCCCGCATGGGTAGGGTGTCTTATTAACAGTTACCCTCTCGGTATACCCAGTGAACCAACGGTCTGCACTAAGCAATCACTACTGACTAACTTTGAAGTGTTCTGAGCTCTGTAAACACCAAAGGAATTATGGGGGTGTCTTTACTCTGTAGTCCCACCCTTGTGTAATGAAATGCCCGCAAAAAGAAGGGTGGCTTTATCCTGTATTCCCTTCCCTGCACCAAAGTCAAAATTAAGGCTTAGAGCACGATGGGTGACTAAGGGTAGCAAAATGGCTCTAAGGTGGAGGCGCCATACCTTAGGCAAAGGCACAGAAGGGGGAGGTATCCGCTCCTGCAAACGCTTCTGGCAGTCACAGGAGGAGGGTGTGATAATCCCATGAAACTCCTGGAAGACAGACCAGAATGGGGGTTTAGTAGTCCCATTACCAATCCTGGCACATATAACAAACAGGAAGGAGGGGTATATTAGTCCCCTAGCCATTCCCGAAGCAGCGGGGTTACCCTTGTCGTTTCTGGACCTGCCTGGCACTTACCACTTGTCCTACCTGGGTACCTAGGATATGACACTAGGTGTAGGCCATTAGAGGCAGTCTATATAAAGAGAATAGAGCTGTAAAGCAAAGTGACACAAAAGAAAGGCGCTACTGATCTGGCTAAAGGCAAAAGTTAAAGGGGTTGTCCAGCTTCAGAGCTGAACCCGGACATACCTCCATTTTCACCCTGGCAGCCTCCCTGACTTGAGCATCGGAGCAGTTAATGCTCCGATGCGCTCCCTTGCCCTGCGCTAAATCGCGCAGGGCAGGGGCTTTTTTGTTTACAATCACATACTGCCGGGCGGAAGCTTCCACCCGGAAGTGTGTTCGGTGACGTCACCGGCACTGATGGGCGGGATTTAGCGCTGCCCTAGCCAGTAAAACGGCGCTAAAGCCCGCCCATCAGAGTCGGTGACGTCACCGAACACACTGCCGGGTGGAAGTTTCCGCCCGGCAGTGTGTTATTGAAAACAAAAGAGACCTTGCCCTGCGCGATATAGCGCAGGGCAAGGGAGCGCATCGGAGCACGAGATGCTATGGGGGGCTGCCTGGGTGAAACTAAGGGTACAACCCCTTTAAGTGCAATTTCACAGAAAGTGCATAGATTCACATTGCGGCACCTATAAAAGAATACACACAATGGGCATATGATACTTGAACGTTGCTTAATCTGTAAACTTGAGTGCAAAATATTACAGTAGAGATCACAAAGAGCTCAGGTACACGTTTGAGTCCTTTCTTTGGGTACTGGCTTGTAACGGTGCATAACCTGTAAACATGTTGGGAAAAAACTGTGCAAGTATATTTATATATATTTAGCATTTATTAGTGCAATCAATATTATCATAATACGCTCAAATATGACTCGAGTCCTTTTTCTTGAAGCGTTTTAAAGTTGGAATCCTCCGGAAACAAACAAAAGTCACTTGTAATCCACGGGAAACAATGAAGTCACTTGTAATCCAATAGGAGGTATATTTGTAATCCAAGGAACAGTATAAAATGTTATAAAAACACATAAAATAGCAGCATTATAAGAACCATCGTTCCGTGAGGCTCTCAAATAACCTGAGGAAGGGAATAAAACAATACGCACCCTGGGGTGTAAACAGTTGGGGGGAGTCCTGACAAACGTGGCCATCCCACTGAGGACGTAAATAAGGGCAACGGAGTAAAACAAAACTGGCCAACAGTCTCTCAGTTTTCAGGAGCAGTCCACATGTGGCTCCTAGTAGTTCTTATATTAAGGATAAGGAGGCATTTAGAGAAGGACTTGCAGGTCCTCCTCACAGCTGGAGCTGCTGAAGCTCATTAGAGGGCGCTCCTGCCTTTGATAATTAAGTGTCGCGGCTGTTGTGGTGCGCCACTGCCCTCTTGTGGGATTTTTGGGAATTGGCTGAGCAGTCAGCCTGGTGAATGCTGTGGTGACTTCTTGCAAGCCGGAATCCCTTGCCGTTGCAGAAGTAGGTAAAACCTCTGGCTGAAGAGGCTCTGAAAGGCAAACTGGGGGAGCCTGTGGGAGCTTCCAGGGTAGTATATAGGGTTGCACTCTGGGATTGAAAGTTAGTACTGAGTTATTGATCTGACCCACCCGTAGTGTTGGGGGTGCAGCAAGGTCAGGGATTAGGGGCTCTGGGCTAGGTTGTGCCCGCTCCCTGAAACGCAATTGGCCATCCAGGGATTCTTGTAAAAACTGGACTCTTCCAGCAGAACCTGGGTCTTCCTGACAGGTTTCTGGGGTAGTAGCAGGGGTTAAAGGTTTGGCCAGAAGGGTCACTCCTGCGGCAAAGGGGCCTTGTACGGATCACATCGGGGTGTATCCCACCTGACCCCCGACATATAGGCTCCCAAATAATTGTCCTGAAGGAATCCCACTCCTCTCTCTACGGAAAACCATAACACCATTCCGGTGCGCCGGGCGAGTTTAGGATCGCCGGCCTGGGGGTCATCCAAGACTTGCTTAACCCACTCTTGTATTCCGCTGTCTTGTATTCCCACTGGCTCTGGGCATGACAGAGTGGTGTAATGGCCTATAATGTCTATATAGTTTAGTTGTGTCACGGTGTCTCCTACCTGGGTACGGCCGGACTCCGGGCTCACTTGCAATACATTTGAGTGTAGTGATAGTAGGAGTAATAGAGGAATTTTGCAGAAGAAATGATGTCCAGACCTTTAGATGAAGTTCAAACGTTGCTTTACTTGAAATAACTTGCATCCAAACAGTATACAGCTTTGGTCTCTTGGTGCCAGCAGGTTTTGGCAATGATTGGCAGGAATGAGTGCTTTTGCTTTAAATGTGACCTCTGCTGTGTGAGATACAGACTAGCTAAGGAGGGAATAGCTTCTCCTAGGTCTCTGGATTTATATCTCAGATAGATTCTCAGTGGATGCTTTCTTCCTGGAACTCTGGAGTTTGTCTGTAGTTTTCTGCTTTTCTCATCCAGCTGAGCTGAAGGTGCTCAGACTGGGAATATGGCCAGGTCTCAGCTGAGACTAGGTCCTTGCTGTCTTCCCTATGCAGGGGTTTCTCCTGGACGCTATCACACAGCCTTCCCCTAGCAGGGGGGGGGGGGCTACACTGACTCTAACTTCCTTCTCCACCCATGCTGCAGGAAGAGGGAACAGCCCACTTCGCTCACAGAGGTGGAGCTAAGCTGGAATAATCCATTCCAGCCTAGATACACTAAACACTAAGCTGTACTTGCCAATGAGTTGCTGCCACCTACTGGTAACCAGGCAGATTACAGGAACAATTGAAGTTAACATAGATTTGTATGCACATTTGTGGAGGACATGAGCAAAATCACATCTGAAGACAGTATTAAGGCTCTTAGAAGAGGGTAGCGGGGTAGAGGAGTAACACAACTCTGGGGTGCTACACTCTGTGTGCCACTGCATGGTACATATGTCAGGTGCCCTATTCAACTGTACAAACAATACTTCTAGAGGGAGAATACCGCCATCATACAGCCGCAGAGGCACATGGGTTTCCTCAAAGTCCATGTCTCGCTGTGTGTTTGATCTCATGTGACTCACATTTCTGTGCTTTCTCTGCAGTGAACAATTCCCCAGGAATCAGAGCAAAGCCACAAAAATGCAGTTTGTGACCAAACCGGCGGAGGGAAGAAATGAAGGTGGTTTTGCCTGTATAAACAATACGATTTTTTTTTTCATCGCTGATGCGTCACTTCTCTCGAAGATGGAAGTTTTAGGAAACGCTTCACATGCTCAGTGAACGGCCAAGGTGCCAATTTTGTGCTCCTTTAAAGGGGTATCCCGGTCTTTAAGATAAGTCATTCCTTCATTATCAGTGGTGGTCCGATCACAAGGGACTGGCTAGTTGCAGGATCTTGCACAGCCGGGTCTTCGTCATGCAAGGAAAACTTAGAAGGAGACGCAGAACTGAATTCTCGTGAACGGAGTCAGACCCCCACCAAACATAGAATTGATGGCATACCCCAGGAAAAGATGGGCATACCCCATTTATTAGCTCCTCATCCGGCACCCCAAGTATGTCCCTCTAACAATCAAGCTTGAAGTTCATTCGCTCAGACCCCTTCGTGCAATCTAAGTCCTTTTGCACACAAACGTATTTTCTTTCCGTGTCCGTTCCGTTTTTTTTGCAGACCGTATACAGAACCGTTCATTTCAATGGGTCCGCAATAAATAACGGAAGGTACTCAGTGTGGATTCCGTTTCCGTATGTCCGTATTTCCGTTCCGCAAAAATAATAGAACATGTCCCTATTATTGTCCGGACAAGGATAGGACTGTTGTATTAGGAGCCAGCTGTTCCGTTCTGCAAAATACGGAATGCACATGGACTCCGGAGCAGAAATCACATGGACTCAGGACTCCGGAGCAGAAATCTAAAGCCTCCTGCACACGAACGTGTGCTTCCCTTTGCCGTATTGCGGACCGCATTTGCGGATCCGCAATACACGGGCGCCGTTCCGTGGCCATTCCGCATGACGGATGCGGACCCATTCACTTCAGTGGATCCGCGGAACGGAAGCACGGAACCCTACGGAAGCACTACGGAGTGCTCCTGTGGGGTTTCGTCCCGTACTTCCGTTCTGCAAAAAGTTAGAACATGTCCTATCTTTTTGCGGAACAGTCGGATCGTGGTCCCATTAAAGTGAATGGGTCCGCGATCCGCTGCGGCTGCCCCACGGATGGTGTTCGTGCAGGAGGCCTAAGGCTGACCCTGGGTTTTCAGATGGAGATTTGCAGTTGTACATACCGCACCAAGGGGTGAGATCCTTCCCCCCTCCCCCATGACACGGGTATTCACGCTGTATACACTGACAAAAACGAGAGGTGGGTTCGGAGCCGATTCCCTACAGAATTGAGAATTTATGGCAAAATCTGGGAAATTCCGCCATGGGAACATATCCTTACAAGACAGTAGGAAGCTGGGTCTTCTGGGACTTAGATATTGATCACCTATAGGTCATCAGTATCAGATAAGTGGGGGTCCGACACCTTGTACCCCCAATGATGAGCTATTTGTGGCAGACGCCTGCGCTGGAAACTACACAGTGGACGGAGCTGGAAGCAGAAGGCTGTGCCAAGTGATAAATCCAGTAGTCAGCAATAAAGCCGGGTGCCAGGGGTATAGCTATAGAGGGTGCAGAGGCAGCAGTCATACCTGAGCCCTGGTGCCCGAGTGGGCACAAAGGTCCTTCTGCCACATAGGAAGTCATCATAAAGAGGGGGGCTGGTAGAGATTTTGCACTGAAATATGTGCCCAGAGATGCCAGTCTTCTTCCTGGAGATTCTCTGCCCTCACCAGTAGATTTTACTTACAGATCATCAACTGAATATGTGATTTGTTTGCAGAGGAAGGAGTCCTCGCCCAGTAACATGCTGCCCCCTTGTGGGACTTCAGTGTAGTGTATAGAAGTGTATGGGCTCATTTACGGATGGCACTGCTGAATGGGCAATACTAAGTGTCTGGTGCAAGTCTATGGGGAATATTACAGACAAGACATAAAAAAAAGAGAGGTCCTGATGGATAAAAGGAATAGTCAAGTGGCAGACGTGCTGACCAGATGGGCAGTGTTAGGACTGGTGCTGCCCTTCTGGCACTAATGGAGCGAAATATGGCAGGTTATGGTGCAAATACTTTGTGGGCACCGTAGATGGTAGACGTGCGCTGACTATGGTGCTGGGTGGGCTCTGATAGTACAAAGACATACTGATTGTGTAGGACTTGAGTGATGATAATGTCCATAACCGTAAAGCGTTGCGGAATATGTCAGTGAGTAAGATAAGTTGGGGGCACGCTTATAGGAGCCTTTATGGGAATGGGCAATGATATGCCCTTGGTGGGGACTACTAGGACTGGCACGGCTCTAAGGGGATGGATATGCGGTTGAAGTGATCATACTGTCACTGTAACGACACTGATAATTGTCAAGCACATTGGCACTGAAACTGTTAGGGCTGGCACTGTCCATGTACGAACACTTAGGTGCAGCTGGCACACTTCTATGGATTGGTAGCATAGTAGCTGGCACACTTCTATGGATTGGTAGCATAGTAGCTGGCACACTTCTATGGATTGGTAGCATAGTAGCTGGCACACTTCTATGGATTGGTAGCATAGTAGCTGGCACACTTCTATGGATTGGTAGCATAGTAGCTGGCACACTTCTATGGATTGGTAGCACAGTAGCTGGCACACTTCTATGGATTGGTAGCACAGTAGCTGGCACACTTCTATGGATTGGTAGCATAGTAGCGGGCTCACTTCTATGGATTGGTAGCACAGTAGCTAGCACACCTCTATGGATTGGTAGCATAGTAGCTGGCACACTTCTATGAATTGGTAGCATAGTAGCTGGCACACTTCTATGGATTGGTAGCATAGTAGCGGGCTCACTTCTATGGATTGGTAGCATAGTAGCTGGCACACTTCTATGGATTGGTAGCACAGTAGCTGGCACACTTCTATAGATTGGTAGCACAGTAGCTGGCACACTTCTGTGGATTGGTAGCACAGTAGCTGGCACACCTCTATGGATTGGTAGCATAGTAGCGGGCTCATATCTATGAATTGGTAGCATAGTAGCTGGCACACTTCTATGGATTGGTAGCATAGTAGCTGGCACACTTCTATGGATTGGTAGCATAGTAGCTGGCACACTTCTATGGATTGGTAGCACAGTAGCTGGCACACTTCTATGGATTGGTAGCATAGTAGCTGGCACACTTCTATGGATTGGTAGCACAGTAGCTGGCACACTTCTATGGATTGGTAGCATAGTAGCTGGCACACTTCTATGGATTGGTAGCATAGTAGCTGGCACACTTCTATGGATTGGTAGCACAGTAGCTGGCACACTTCTATGGATTGGTAGCATAGTAGCTGGCACACTTCTATGGATTGGTAGCATAGTAGCTGGCACACTTCTATGGATTGGTAGCATAGTGGCTGGCACACTTCTATGAATTGGTAGCATAGTAGCTGGCACACTTCTATGGATTGGTAGCATAGTAGCGGGCTCACTTCTATGGATTGGTAGCACAGCAGCTGGCACACTTCTATGGATTGGTAGCATAGTAGCTGGCACACTTCTATGGATTGGTAGCATAGTAGCTGGCACACTTCTATAGATTGGTAGCACAGTAGCTGGCACACTTCTGTGGATTGGTAGCACAGTAGCTGGCACACCTCTATGGATTGGTAGCATAGTAGCGGGCTCATATCTATGAATTGGTAGCATAGTAGCTGGCACACTTCTATGGATTGGTAGCATAGTAGCTGGCACACTTCTATGGATTGGTAGCATAGTAGTGGGCACACTTGTATGCATTGGTAGCATAGTAGCGGGCACACCTCTATGGACACTGATAATTGTCAAGCACATTGGCACTGAAACTGTTAGGGCTGGCACTGTCCATGTACGAACACTTAGGTGCAGCTGGCACACTTCTATGGATTGGTAGCATAGTAGCTGGCACACTTCTATGGATTGGTAGCATAGTAGCTGGCACACTTCTATGGATTGGTAGCATAGTAGTGGGCACACCTCTATGGATTGGTAGCATAGTAGCGGGCTCACTTCTATGGATTGGTAGCATAGTAGCTGGCACACTTCTATGCATTGGTAGCATAGTAGCTGGCACACTTCTATGGATTGGTAGCATAGTAGCTGGCACACTTCTATGGATTGGTAGCACAGTAGCTGGCACACTTGTATGGATTGGTAGCATAGTAGCGGGCACACCTCTATGGATTGGTAGCATAGTAGCTGGCACACGTCTATGGATTGGTAGCATAGTAGCTGGCACACTTCTATGGATTAGTAGCATAGTAGCTGGCACACTTCTATGGATTGGTAGCACAGTAGCTGGCACACCTCTATGGATTGGTAGCATAGTAGCGGGCTCACTTCTATGGATTGGTAGCATAGTAGCTGGCACACTTCTATGGATTGGTAGCATAGTAGCTGGCACACTTCTATGGATTGGTAGCATAGTAGCTGGCACACTTCTATGGATTGGTAGCATAGTAGCTGGCACACTTCTATGGATTGGTAGCACAGTAGCTGGCACACTTCTATGGATTGGTTTCATAGTAGCTGGCACACTTCTATGGATTGGTAGCATAGTAGCTGGCACACTTCTATAGATTGGTAGCATAGTAGCTGGCACACTTCTATGGATTGGTAGCATAGAAGTGGGCACACCTCTATGGATTGGTAGCATAGTAGCTGGCACACTTCTATGGATTGGTAGCATAGTAGCTGGCACACTTCTATGGATTGGTAGCATAGTAGCTGGCACACTTCTATGGATTGGTAGCATAGTAGCTGGCACACTTCTATAGATTGGTAGCATAGTAGCTGGCACACTTCTATGGATTGGTAGCATAGTAGCTGGCACACTTCTATGGATTGGTAGCACAGTAGCTGGCACACTTCTATGGATTGGTAGCATAGTAGCGGGCTCACTTCTATGGATTGGTAGCATAGTAGCTGGCACACTTCTATGGATTGGTAGCACAGTAGCTGGCACACTTCTATGGATTGGTAGCACAGTAGCTGGCACACTTCTATGGATTGGTAGCATAGTAGCTGGCACACTTCTATGGATTGGTAGCATAGTAGCTGGCACACTTCTATGGATTGGTAGCATAGTAGCTGGCACACTTCTATGAATTGGTAGCATAGTAGCTGGCACACTTCTATGGATTGGTAGCATAGTAGCGGGCTCACTTCTATGGATTGGTAGCATAGTAGCTGGCACACTTCTATGGATTGGTAGCATAGTAGCTGGCACACTTCTATGAATTGGTAGCATAGTAGCTGGCACACTTCTATGGATTGGTAGCATAGTAGCGGGCTCACTTCTATGGATTGGTAGCATAGTAGCTGGCACACTTCTATGGATTGGTAGCATAGTAGCTGGCACACGTCTATGGATTGGTAGCATAGTAGCTGGCACACTTCTATGGATTGGTAGCATAGTAGCTGGCACACTTCTATGAATTGGTAGCATAGTAGCTGGCACACTTCTATGGATTGGTAGCATAGTAGCGGGCTCACTTCTATGGATTGGTAGCATAGTAGCTGGCACACTTCTATGGATTGGTAGCACAGTAGCTGGCACACTTCTATAGATTGGTAGCACAGTAGCTGGCACACTTCTGTGGATTGGTAGCACAGTAGCTGGCACACCTCTATGGATTGGTAGCATAGTAGCGGGCTCATATCTATGAATTGGTAGCATAGTAGCTGGCACACTTCTATGGATTGGTAGCATAGTAGCTGGCACACTTCTATGGATTGGTAGCATAGTAGTGGGCACACTTGTATGGATTGGTAGCATAGTAGCGGGCACACCTCTATGAACACTGATAATTGTCAAGCACATTGGCACTGAAACTGTTAGGGCTGGCACTGTCCATGTACGAACACTTAGGTGCAGCTGGCACACTTCTATGGATTGGTAGCATAGTAGCTGGCACACTTCTATGGATTGGTAGCATAGTAGCTGGCACACTTCTATGGATTGGTAGCATAGTAGTGGGCACACCTCTATGGATTGGTAGCATAGTAGCGGGCTCACTTCTATGGATTGGTAGCATAGTAGCTGGCACACTTTTATGCATTGGTAGCATAGTAGCTGGCACACTTCTATGGATTGGTAGCATAGTAGCTGGCACACTTCTATGGATTGGTAGCACAGTAGCTGGCACACTTGTATGGATTGGTAGCATAGTAGCGGGCACACCTCTATGGATTGGTAGCATAGTAGCTGGCACACGTCTATGGATTGGTAGCATAGTAGCTGGCACACTTCTATGGATTAGTAGCATAGTAGCTGGCACACTTCTATGGATTGGTAGCACAGTAGCTGGCACACCTCTATGGATTGGTAGCATAGTAGCGGGCTCACTTCTATGGATTGGTAGCATAGTAGCTGGCACACTTCTATGGATTGGTAGCATAGTAGCTGGCACACGTCTATGGATTGGTAGCATAGTAGCTGGCACACTTGTATGGATTGGTAGCATAGTAGCGGGCACACCTCTATGGATTGGTAGCATAGTAGCTGGCACACGTCTATGGATTGGTAGCATAGTAGCTGGCACACTTCTATGGATTGGTAGCATAGTAGCTGGCACACTTCTATGGATTGGTAGCATAGTAGCTGGCACACTTCTATGGATTGGTAGCACAGTAGCTGGCACACTTCTATGGATTGGTAGCATAGTAGCTGGCACACTTCTATGGATTGGTAGCATAGTAGCTGGCACACTTCTATAGATTGGTAGCATAGTAGCTGGCACACTTCTATAGATTGGTAGCATAGAAGTGGGCACACCTCTATGGATTGGTAGCATAGTAGCTGGCACACTTCTATGGATTGGTAGCATAGTAGCTGGCACACTTCTATGGATTGGTAGCATAGTAGCTGGCACACTTCTATGGATTGGTAGCATAGTAGCTGGCACACTTCTATGGATTGGTAGCATAGTAGCTGGCACACTTCTATGGATTGGTAGCATAGAAGTGGGCACACCTCTATGGATTGGTAGCATAGTAGCTGGCACACTTCTATGGATTGGTAGCATAGTAGCTGGCACACTTCTATGGATTGGTAGCATAGTAGCTGGCACACTTCTATGGATTGGTAGCATAGTAGCTGGCACACTTCTATGGATTGGTAGCATAGTAGCTGGCACACTTTGATCGTATGAAATCTACTGGGACTAAGGGTACCTTGTGGGGGCACATTTCTACGGATGTGTTGAGTGCAGTGTCGGTGCCTGACCTGAAGCAGTGCAGAATGAAAATATTTTCCTGCTTTCATTGTACAAAGATAAGAGACCAGAACAGGTTTAACAGAAGAAGAATCTTTATGGTTGAGGTTGAGGGACCAAGAAATCTTCAAGATAAAGCAGCAGCAATGAATGGGGTTTATTGGTGTATAATAGGAATTGGCTGCCACCTAGTGGCCAAAATTGGATTTACTGCTAGAGCAAAGCATCTTTCTCACCAAACCTTATGGGGGGGAATCATGAGGATAATATTTGAAGTCAGTTTTGCTCGAGTCTTTGGATGTAATTTAACCCCTTCTTGACTGCCCCACGTAAATTTAAGACGGCGGTCAGGCATCTAAAAATGGCTCGCGGGCGTCATAGCCGTTGGGTGCCTGCATGGACCTGGGACTAATGTATGCGATCAACAATAATGTTGATCACATAAATTCCACCCCTCAGATGCCGTGGTCATATGTGATCACAGCATATGGGAGGTTAAAGACTGGGAGCGCACGCTCCCGGCTGTTTAAGGGCTCCATAGGTACACAGTGTAAAGCCTCTGTGCCGCCCGCGCCCATATTGCGGGCCGCAAACATTCAGTTGAATGGTTCCACAATCCAGAAGATACAGAGGGGAAAGCCGCGGAAGCACTACAGAGCGTTTTTTTTGGGGGGGCATTTCGAACATGCTCTATTTTTTTGCAGTGCGGACGGATCAAGTTGAATGGGTCTGCATCTGTCAGCGCAAGCGGCGCCCGGGCATTGGGGAGCACAATTTACAGCCCCCAGTGCGCACCACCGGCGGCACACATTCTAATGCATTGGAGTCTATGAGAAAAGCGATCTAATTATTGCTTGTTATAGTTCCCTAGGGGAACTATTAAAAAGTGGAAAAAAAAAAAAAAAAAAAACTTTCAAAAATGTTTAAGAAAATAATATAAAAATTCAAATCACTTCCCCCCAAATAAAAATACATAAATCATAAGAAAATGTACATAATAGGCATTGTATTGTTGCGTGTGAAACTGGCCATACTATTGAAATATAAAAATATTTATCCCATACGGCAGAAGGGAAAAAAAAGTCTAAATGGTGGTTTCACCGTTTTTTGGCCTCTTCACCCCCCACAAAAAATTGTATTAAAAAGTGATCAAAACGCCATGCACACCCAGAAAAAAATTAAAAAGTTATGGCTTTGGGAGGGCTGGGAGTAAAACACAAAAAGGAAAATCACCCGGTCTTGAAAGGGTTAATGTGAGTGTAATATTTAAAGTCATTTTTGGAGTGTCTGCTGTTGGCTGCATAAATCTGTCACATGGATTACCGCAACGCCCCACGTATGGCTCATCAAACGCCGAGAAATCTCGCGCAGTCGCGAGATTTGTGGGGCGTTGTAGGAGGCACATGTGGGCGGAGTTACATCGCATTGATGATGTAGCGGTGTGCCCGGCGGCAAAAAGTGCTGGCCGTTTAGTTTCGGCCCCGGAGAGGCGTGCTTAGGCTCTGATGGAGGGCGGGCTGGGCCCTAAGAGAAGGTATTTTTCTCTACATGGCAATAGTTGTACTTTTATATTGGTAATCATGTGACAGATTTCCTTTAAGGGCTCATGCACACGAGCGTACCGCCTCGTACTGTACTGCCTGTAAATGACGGTTCCGCAAAATATATGCGCACTGGTCGTGTGCACTCCATGGTGCAGATGACTTGAATGGGTCCGCAATTCGCAAGATATGACCAAAGATAGGACACGCATCAGAAGCCCACGGAAGCACTAAGAAGCGCTTCCATTGTCCCCCACACTGCAAAAAGATAGAAAATGTTCTATCTTTGGGTCCGCGATCCGCAACATATACGGCTAATCAAGTCAATGGGTCCGCATCCGCAAACGGAGCGAACACGGCCAGTGGCCGTGCATTGTGGACCACTATTCGCGGTCTGCAGCCTGGGCACTGAGCTATTACACTGGTGTGCACGGGCCCTAAATGTGGCTCATGCACACGACTGTAATGGCTCAGTGCCCAGGCTGCGGACCGTAAATAGAGGTCCGCAATGGACGGGCACTGGCCGTGTGCACTCCGTTTGCGGAGCCATAGACAAAGGGGGTAATGAATGAAAGGCTTTGTGCCTGAAAACTGGAGTGTTTTTAGCGGTTTGGTCGGTGGAGTGGGTTTTGCAACAAACTTAAAGGGGTATTTCATTCACAGACGATGTCTGAACGCTGGCTCGGCTATTTCCGTCTACCCCATAGAAATGAATGGGAGCAGGGGCCGCGTGTGCGCAGTGCGCTCCCATTCACTTCTATGGGAGCAGTAGGGAGCAGCCCTTGGTGGTGGACGGACCCCGGGAAATCCGTGGTCCTCCAGCCACAGCGCTACCCGCTCCGTTCTCGATATAGGTGCGGGTCCTACCCATATGCCCCCATTGTCTGTGATGGGAATACCCCTTTAAAGAGTAACTAAACCTGTGAGGGAAATTTTAATGTTGTCCCTAATGCCCTAAAAAATACTTTTTCCAATATACAGTACAGACCAAAAGTTTGGACACACCTTCTCGTTCAAAGAGTTTTCTTTATTTTCATGACTATAACAATTGTAGATTCACACTGAAGGCATCAAAACTATGAATTATCACATGTGGAATTATATACATAACAAAAAAGTGTGAAACAACTGAAAATATGTCATATTCTAGGTTCTTCAAAGTAGCCACCTTTTGCTTTGATTACTGCTTTGCACACTCTTGGCATTCTCTTGATGAGCCTCAAGAGGTAGTCACCTGAAATGGTCTTCCAACAGTCTTGAAGGAGTTCCCAGAGATGCTTAGCACTTGTTGGCCCTTTTGCCTTCACTCTGCGGTCCAGCTCACCCCAAACCATCTCGATTGGGTTCAGGTCCGGTGACTGTGGAGGCCAGGTCATCTGGCGCAGCACCCCATCACTCTCCTTCATGGTCAAATAGCCCTTACACAGCCTGGAGGTGTGTTTGGGGTCATTGTCCTGTTGAAAAATAAATGATGGTCCAACTAAACGCAAACCGGATGGAATAGCATGCCGCTGCAAGATGCTGTGGTAGCCATGCTGGTTCAGTATGCCTTCAATTTTGAATAAATCCCCAACAGTGTCACCAGCAAAGCACCCCCACACCATCACACCTCCTCCTCCATGCTTCACGGTGGGAACCAGGCATGTAGAGTCCATCCGTTCACCTTTTCTGCGTCGCACAAAGACACGGTGGTTGGAACCAAAGATCTCAAATTTGGACTCATCAGACCAAAGCACAGATTTCCACTGGTCTAATGTCCATTCCTTGTGTTCTTTAGCCCAAACAAGTCTCTTCTGCTTGTTGCCTGTCCTTAGCAGTGGTTTCCTAGCAGATATTCTACCATGAAGGCCTGATTCACACAGTCTCCTCTTAACAGTTGTTCTAGAGATGTGTCTGCTGCTAGAACTCTGTGTGGCATTGACCTGGTCTCTAATCTGAGCTGCTGTTAACCTGCGATTTCTGAGGCTGGTGACTCGGATGAACTTATCCTCCGCAGCAGAGGTGACTCTTGGTCTTCCTTTCCTGGGGCGGTCCGCATGTGAGCCAGTTTCTTTGTAGCGCTTGATGGTTTTTGTGACTGCACTTGGGGACACTTTCAAAGTTTTCCCAATTTTTCGGACTGACTGACCTTCATTTCTTAAAGTAATGATGGCCACTCGTTTTTCTTTACTTAGCTGCTTTTTTCTTGCCATAATACAAATTCTAACAGTCTATTCAGTAGGACTATCAGCTGTGTATCCACCTGACTTCTCCACAACGCAACTGATGGTCCCAACCCCATTTATAAGGCAAGAAATCCCACTTATTACACCTGACAGGGCACACCTGTGAAGTGAAGACCATTTCAGGTGACTACCTCTTGAAGCTCATCAAGAGAATGCCAAGAGTGTGCAAAGCAGTAATCAAAGCAAAAGGTGGCTACTTTGAAGAACCTAGAATATGACATATTTTCAGTTGTTTCACACTTTTTTTTGTTATGTATATAATTCCACATGTGTTAATTCATAGTTTTGATGCCTTCAGTGTGAATATACAATTTTCATAGTCATGAAAATAAAGAAAACTCTTTGAATGAGAAGGTGTGTCCAAACTTTTGGTCTGTACTGTACATTTTTTTTTTCTTAGTGTTTTTCTTACCTAAAGTGCACCATTCACTGTGCGCTTAAAACTCAGTTCTCTGTACAATGCTGACGGCTCGGCGGTGTACGGAGTACGGAGTGTGACATTTATGAATGGGGCCGCAGCAGCGCAGTGAGTACGGGCAAGGAGCGCACATTGCTGCTCCTGCCCGTGCTCCCTGGAGGATTACTAGCTCCTGGCATAGCACATGGGTACTCTGTACGGATGTACTATGCCAGGATTAGCTGAGCGGAGCGGCTCCTACCTGCTTCGCTAAGCTAATCCTGGCATAGCACATGGGTACACTGGGTATCTGCCCCAACCAATCAGATACTCATCCCCTATCATGTGTGACAGGGCATCTGTCAGCCGTTTTGTCCCTATGACACTGGCTGACCTGTTCCATGTGCACTTGGCAGCTGAAGGCATCTGTGTTTGTCCCATGTTCATATGTGCCCGCATCGCTGAGAAAAATGATGTTTTAACCACCTCCCGTCCGCCCATAGACTATAAACATCCGGGTGTCACAACCAGACAGCTGAGAAGCTCTGACAGAAGCCTTTCAGAACCTCCTCCTTGAGTTTTCTGTGTTTTGGTTTTCAGTTCCTCATCTCGTTAGCCTCTCTCAGCTGTCATGTAGTTGGACTGATTGCATCCCTTTAAATTCCTCCCCATAATGCATTAGTGTGCGGCTTATACAACTTCCTGGAGTGTGTGTGCATGCTGATCCTATTTCCCAGCCTTCTACAAGATAAGTGCTGTACATTTATTTGTGATTTTATGTTTGCTGGATCCCAGGTGACCCTGACTCCCTCCGTGTCTAGTGTAGGGAGCCGGTGGTCGTGTCCCCTCACTATTGTAGGGTGTTCAGGGGTTATATAGTCGAGGTACGAGGATATGCGATCATCCACCATTGGGATTATCGCATAGGCTGAGCAGTAAGGGAGAGAGCCAGGTCTGATGCAGGGGTCTCCCTTTTGTTCCTTAGTTTTGGATCCAGTGAGTCATATAATCATTTTGCATTGTCTTGTTTCCTGTACACCGTCCGTGACATTATAAGCCGCCAAAACCGTCTCAAGCATGGATCCGGTTTCACTTTTGACTGAACGCTTCCAGGGTCTTTCATTGGAGGTAGCAGATCTCCGTAAGACTCTTTCTCAGTTTCTAGTGACCGGTTCAGCTTGCGTTCATGGAGTTTGTTCTGAGCCTAAGATCTCGCTCCCGGATACGTTCTCCGGGGGTAGTGAGAATTTTGTGCGTTTTAGAGAGGCTTGCAAACTCCATTTTCGCCTTCTTCCCCATTCCTCTGGAGATGAGGAACGGAGGGTGGGGATCATTATATCGCTGCTCAGAGGTAACGCTCAGTCCTGGGCCTTTTCGCTGCCGGAGGGGGCACGGCCCCTCCGTTCAGTGGATGAATTCTTTTTAGCCCTGGGTCAGATATATGATGATCCGGATCGTATTGCTCTGGCGGAGTCTAGACTACGTCTTTTATGCCAGGGTAAACAATCCGCAGAAATATACTGCTCAGAATTTCGGAGATGGGCAGCTGATACTGGTTGCAATGATGCTGCACTCCGAAGTCAATTTTGCCATGGTCTTTCAGAGGGATTGAAAGATGCATTTGCCTTTCATGAGAGGCCTATTTCTTTGGACTGTGCTATGTCTCAGGCCGTTCGTATTGACAGGCGTCTTAGAGAGAGAGGAGAGATGTCCCCTTTCTGTCATACTCAGTCCCAGGACAGTGCAGCGGTCCCATTCTGTGCGCAGGGGCCTCAGTCGCTGTCAGCCCCTTCTGAGCAGGAGCCCATGCAGCTGGGGTTGATTGCCTCTGACAATAGAAGATTCAGCCCGCATGGGAGGGTTTGTTTTTGTTGTGGGGGTATAAGCAAATGTTTATCCCGCTAGGAGATTCAGGCAGTTTTCTGGGAGTAATAAAGAAACAAACAAGAAAAAAATCTTTTAAAAATGTTCCGTCTGTTACTATTGGCAGGGTTGAGGCGGAAATTGAAGGTTTTCCGTTTGCTTGTAGTTCCCGTTTTGTCCTGCCTGCCAGGGTGGCGCTAGAGAGCAAGAACATTTTTTGTGAGATTTTTGTGGATAGTGGAGCAGAGGTCAATCTCATTGATAATCATTTTGCGATAACTCATGGTTTCCAGGTGCGCACTTTGGGAAAGGATATTCCTGTTTTTGCTATTGATTCCGCT
Organism: Bufo gargarizans; assembly: GCF_014858855.1. Lineage (NCBI taxonomy): Eukaryota > Metazoa > Chordata > Amphibia > Anura > Bufonidae > Bufo > Bufo gargarizans. The sequence goes on from NC_058089.1 coordinate 119,662,735, forward strand.
CCACTTTCTCAGAAATCATTAAAGGGCATAGTTCACAATATCCGTTTAATTGTGAGTGATGCTCATGTTGAGGATGTGTCATGTTTCGTCCTTAGCGGTTTGCCTACTCCTCTAGTGTTGGGGCTACCCTGGCTCACTAAACATAACCCCACCATTGATTGGCAAGCGAGGCAAATAAATGGTTGGAGTGACTTTTGCAGAGAGAATTGCCTCATGACATCTGTTTCTGAGGTTGCTACTAAGACTGTACCATCTTTTCTCTCTGAATTTTCGGATGTCTTCTCTGAGAGTGGAGTTCAGGATCTGCCCCCGCACAGGGAGTACGATTGCCCTATTAATCTCATCCCAGACGCCAAGCTGCCTAAATCTCGTTTATACAATCTTTCCCAACCTGAGAGGATCGCTATGCGGGCTTATATCTCTGAGAGTCTGAGAAAGGGACACATACGACCCTCGAAGTCACCTGTTGCCGCTGGATTTTTCTTTGTTAAGAAAAAAGATGGTTCTTTAAGACCTTGTCTGGATTTCAGGGAGCTGAACAGTATCACTATTCGTGACCCTTATCCGCTTCCTCTGATCCCGGACCTGTTTAACCAGATTGTTGGGGCTAAAGTCTTTTCCAAATTAGATCTAAGAGGGGCATACAACCTGGTCAGGGTCAGAGAAGGGGACGAATGGAAGACGGCCTTCAATACTCCTGAGGGCCATTTTGAGAATTTGGTTATGCCTTTTGGTTTGATGAATGCCCCAGCCGTTTTTCAGCATTTCGTGAACAGCATTTTTTATCATTTAATGGGAAAATTTGTATTAGTGTATTTGGATGACATTTAGATTTTTTCTCCTGATTTCAAAACTCATAAGGAACATTTACGTCAGGTCTTGCTCATCCTGCGGGAGAATAAATTATACGCAAAACTGGAAAAATGTGTGTTTGCGGTTCCAGAAATTCAATTTCTGGGGTTTCTTCTCTCCGCTTCTGGTTTTCGCATGGACCCCGAGAAGGTCCGCGCTGTGCTTGAGTGGGAGCTTCCTGAGAATCAGAAGGCGCTGATGCGTTTTTTGGGCTTTGCCAATTATTACAGGAAGTTTATTTTGAATTATTCCTCTATTGTTAAACCACTCACTGATATGACCAGAAAGGGGGTAGATTTTTCTTCCTGGTCGGTAGAGGCGCGTAAGGCCTTTTCTAATATCAAGGAGAGTTTTGCTTCCGCTCCCATTTTGGTGCAACCTGATATTTCTTTACCCTTTATAGTTGAGGTTGATGCTTCTGAGGTTGATGTGGGGGCGGTCTTGTCTCAGGGTTCCTCTCCTGCCAAATGGCGACTGTGTGCCTTTTTCTCGAAAAAACTCTCCTCCGCAGAGAGAAATTACGATGTGGGAGATAGGGAATTGTTGGCCATCAAGTTGGCTTTTGAGGAATGGCGCCATTGGCTAGAGGGAGCCAGACACCCTATTACCGTATTTACTGACCATAAAAATCTGGCCTACTTGGAGTCAGCCAAGCGTCTGAACCCGAGACAGGCCAGATGGTCTTTGTACTTTTCAAGGTTTAATTTTGTTGTCACATTCCGCCCTGGGGTTAAGAATGTGAAGGCAGATGCCCTGTCACGTTGTTTTCCGGGAGGTGGGAATTTTGAAGACCCGGGTCCCATTTTGGCTGAAGGTGTGGTGGTCTCTGCTCTTTTTCCTGAATTGGAGGCAGAGGTGCAGGCAGCCCAGTCAGAGGCTCCTGATCTTTGTCCTCCTGGGAGGTTGTTTGTGCCTCTCGCTTTAAGACACAAGATTTTTAAGGAACACCACGATACGGTCCTTGCTGGGCACCCGGGGGCAAGAGCCACAGTGGATCTCATCGCTCGGAGATTCTGGTGGCCTGCGCTTCGTAAGTCGGTTGAGGGTTTTGTGGCAGCCTGCGAGACTTGCGCTCGTGCCAAAGTCCCTCATTCACGGCCATCAGGTCCTCTCCTTCCCTTACCCATTCCTTCCCGTCCTTGGACACATCTGTCCATGGACTTCATAACGGACCTACCTCGTTCCTCGGGGAAGACTGTGATTCTGGTGGTGGTGGACCGTTTTAGCAAAATGGTGCATTTCATCCCTTTTCCTGGTTTGCCCAATGCTAAGACGCTGGCGCAGGCATTTGTTGATCACATTGTCAAATTGCATGGTATTCCTTCAGACATAGTCTCTGATAGGGGCACGTTGTTTGTTTCCAGATTCTGGAAGGCTTTCTGTTCTCGCTTGGGGGTTCGGTTGTCATTCTCTTCTGCTTTCCACCCGCAGTCGAATGGCCAGACAGAGCGCGTCAATCAGAATCTGGAGACATATCTGCGTTGTTTTGTGGCGGAGAATCAAGAGGATTGGTGTTCTTTTTTGTCCCTTGCTGAGTTTGCTTTAAATAACCGTCGTCAGGAGTCCTCTGATAAGTCACCATTTTTTGGTGCATATGGGTTTCATCCGCAGTTTGGGACTTTCTCGGGAGAGGGGTCTTCTGGTTTACCTGATGAGGACAGATTCTCCTCGTCTTTGTCATCTATTTGGCAAAAGATTCAGGATAATCTAAAGAGCATGAGTGAGAGATATAAGCGTGTGGCTGATAAGAGACGTGTGCTTGGTCCGGACCTGAATGTTGGTGATCTGGTGTGGTTGTCTACCAAGAATATCAAATTGAAGGTTCCCTCCTGGAAGTTGGGTCCTAGGTTTATTGGGCCTTACAAAATCCTGTCTGTCATCAATCCTGTTGCCTACCGTCTTGATCTTCCTCAGACTTGGAAGATCCATAATGTTTTTCATAAGTCCTTATTGAAACCTTATGTTCAACCCATTGTACCCTCGCCTTTGCCTCCTCCTCCGATTATGGTTGATGGGAATCTTGAATTTCAGGTCTCTAGGATTGTGGATTCTCGTCTTGTCCGCGGTTCTCTCCAGTACCTCGTTCATTGGGAGGGTTATGGTCCTGAGGAGAGGATGTGGGTCCCAGTGACGGACATTAAGGCCACTCGTCTCATCAGGGCTTTCCATAGGTCCCATCCTGAGAAGGTGGGCTCTGAGTGTCCGGAGTCCACTCGTAGAGGGAGGGGTACTGTCACAACCAGACAGCTGAGAAGCTCTGACAGAAGCCTTTCAGAACCTCCTCCTTGAGTTTTCTTTGTTTTGAATTTCAGTTCCTCATCTCGTTAGCCTCTCTCAGCTGTCATGTAGTTGGACTGATTGCGTCCCTTTAAATTCCTCCCCATAATGTGTGTGCATGCTGATCCTATTTTCCTGCCTTCTACAAGATAAGTGCTGTACATTTATTTGTGATTTTCTGTTTGCTGGATCCCAGGTGACCCTGACTCCCTCCGTGTCTAGTGTAGGGAGCTGGTGGTTGTGTCCCCTCACTATTGTAGGGTGTTCAGGTGGTATATAGTCGAGGTACGTGGATATGCGATCATCCACCATTGGGATTTTCGCATAGGCTGAGCAGACAGGGAGAGAGCCAGGTCTGATGCAGGGGTCTCCCTTTTGTTCCTTAGTTTGGGATCCAGTGAGTCATATATTCATTTTGCAGGGGCGTAACGATCGCGGTCGCAGGGAGTGCGACTGCGACCGGGCCCGGCGGGGGGAGGGGCCCGCTGTACTAACATGTAATGAAGCGCTGTGACGGGGCCCAGCATGAAGTACAGTGACAATGCCGGGCCCCCATCAGGGCGCTCCATTACATGTTTAATATGAAGCAAGGTGGGGGAGGTTTGCGCAGAGGGGGGGAGGAGGAAGAGGGGGGACGCGCGCACTCACTCACATACAGTCCGCCCGGCATTTCTTGTCACTGCCAGGCTGTATCCAGATCATCAGTGAAGCAGGAGCTCTAGAGCTCCCTCTGCTGGCCGCACATCGCGCTGCTGGCTGTGGGAGGAGCTCTGAAGGTTCGGGAAACTGCCTTCAGCACAGCCAGCAGTGCCATGTGAGTGTGGCAGCGCAACATCAGGGAAGAGGGTAAGTATGTGTTTTTTTATTTTCTTTTCCTAACACTGCAGACTGGGGGCAAAGGGGAAGGGGGTTGATGGGCACAACTAGAGTGAGGGGGCACAAAAGTGGGCATCTCTACTGAGGGGGCACCTAATATGTCATAACTACTGTGAGGGGGGCACATATAAAGGCATAACTATGAGGGGGCACATATATCAACTACTGTGAGGGGGGCACATAATCTAGCATAACCACTGTGAGGGGCACATATGTGGGCATATTTAATGTGAGGGGCACATAATCTGGCATAACCACTGTAGGGGGGCACATATCTGGTCATAACTACTGTGAGGGGCACATAATCTGGCATAACTACTGTGAGGGGTAACATATCTGGCCATATCCACTGTGAGGGGCACATATCTGGGCATAACCACTGTGAGCGGGCACATATCTGGGCAAACCCCTGTGAGCGGGCACATATCTGGGCATATCCACTGTGAGGGGGAACTTATCTGGGCATAACTACTTTGAGGGGGCACATATCTGGCATAAATACCGTGAGGGGGCACATATTTGGCATAACTACTGTTAGGGGGCACATATTTGGCATAACTACTGTGAGGGACACATATCTGGGCATAACTACTGTGACAGGAACAAAGGTAGGCATAACTGCTGTGAGGGGCCACAAGAAGGACATAACTTTTGTGAAGGGACCACAAGGTGGGCTTAATTACTGTGAAAGGCCACAAGGTGGGCATTAGTACTGTGAGGGGCCACAATGTAGACATTAGTACTGTGTGGTTGCACTTAGGGGAAATGTCCTAAATTACCCTGCTATACATTGGCATAGCTCAGTCTACCAGGCCAGCACAGCGCCCCCTGCTGGTAGTTTCATAGGGGCAGTCACCATCCCTTCCTTATGTGATTATTCTTTTTTTCTCTATCACCACAGGAACCTTGTTCTGGATCCAGCGGACATCACGCCGACGCCAGAGACACCCTGGATGAGGTAGGACCAGATTTTATTAGGACTGGGTGAGTGTAGCCATGCATTGGGCTTAGGGCTCTTTAACACGAGCGGATCCCGTGTGGCTAAACTGCTGTGTGAAAGAGAGCCAAGCCCCGCTCCGGACAGCAGAGACACTGAGTAGTAACATGATTGATAATGCTCTTTGCCTCTCTGTGATCGTTTTGCTACAAAATCACGGTGACAACTTTATCTCATTGTGATTTTGTAGTAAAAAGGTCACAGAGAGGCACGGAGCTGTCTCTGCTGTCCGGAATGGGGCTTGGCTCTCATTCACGCAGCGGACTAGCCGCACGGGAAAGAGCCCTTAGTAAGAAATTCTGCCGCTTCTTTGTATAAATGGGGGGGGGGGGGGGGGCCCGATCCAAAGTTTGCACTGGGGCCCATAACACTCTAGTTACGCCACTGTCATTTTGCATTGTCTTGTTTCCTGTACACCTTCCGTGACACCGGGAGGTGGTTCTCTATCTCTGAATGGACGTTTCTGAACATCCATTCAGAGATGGCAGCTCCTCCGCGCTAATCGTGCAGCTGCAGAGCAGGGGGCCCACTGTCAGTGACAGCAGGGCAACCCTTAGAGAAGTCAGGGACAGTTCCCAGGTGTCCCTGCCTTCTAGATCGCTGCATACACAGCGCTGTGTGTACAGATCAGGAAGCGCAGTTACATGACCGCCGGGGCCGGGAGAGGGCAGGAGCTGTGAGGTCTTCTACAGACCTCGATCAGCCCTGCACTGAGGCTGTACAGCGCTGTATTCTGCTGTACAGCCTCTCTGGGGGGTGTATCTCCACTGTAACTGGGGCTACTATGTCAGCCCCAGTTACAGGAGAAATCAATAGTGGGGGGAGGGGGGAAAGTAAAGTTAAAAGTCCCCCAGAGGTCTTGTATGACCTTATGGGGGATGCAAAGTGTAAAATAAAAAAATAAAAAGTGTTAAAATAAAAATAAAAAAATTCCCAAGTAAGGAATAAAAAAAAAATTTAAAAATAGAAAAAATAAAATAGACATATTTGGTATTGCCGCGTCGGCTCTATAAATATATCACATGATCCACCCCGTCCGATAAACACCATAAAAAATAAAAATAAAAACTGTGTCAAAAAAAGCCATTTTTGTCACCTTACATTACAAAAAGTGCAACACCAAGTAAACAAAAAAGCTTATGTCCCACAAAATAGTACCAAAAAAACGTCACCTCATCCCGCAAAAAATGAGCCCCTACATAAGAAAATCGCTAAAAAAAAAAAAAAAAAAACTATTGCTCTCAGAACATCGACACATTAAAACATAATTTTTTGGTTTCAAAAATGCTATTATTGTGTTAAAGGGAAATAAATTTAAAAAAGTATACATATTAGGTATCGCCGCGTCCGGAACAACCAGCTCTATAAAAATATCACATGACCAGAAAAATATTTAAAAAATGGCGTTCAGAAAATGGAGATACAAAAACATAATTTTTTTTCAAAAATGCTTTATTATGTAAAACTGAAACAAACAAACCAATAAAGTAGACATATTTGATATCATCGCGTCCGTAACAACATGCTCTATAAAAATAGCACATGATCTTCTACCCTGTCAGATGAATGTTGTGAAAAAAAAAAAAAAAAAAACAGTGCCAAAACAGCAATTTTTTTGTTACCTTGCCTCACAAAAAATGTTATATAGAGCAATTAAAAATCATATGTACCCCAAAATAGTACCAATAAAACTGGCACCTTATCTCCTAGTTTCCAAAATAGGGTCACTTTTTGGGAGTTTCTACTCTAGGGGTGCATCAGGGGGGCTTCAAATGGGACATGGCATCTAAAAACCAGTTCAGCAAAATTTGCCCTCCAAAAACCAGGTGGCGCTCCTTTTCTTCTGTGCCCTGCCGTGTGCCCTTACATCAGTTTACGACCAGATATGGGGTGTTTCTGTAAACCGCAGAATCAGGGTAATAAATATAGAGTTTTGTTGGCTGTTAACCCTCGATGTGTTAAAGAAAAAAATTGATTAAAATGGAAAATCTGCCAAAAAAGTGAAATTTTAAAATCTCCATTTTCCTTTAATTCTTGTAAAACACCTAAAGGGTTAACAAAGTTAGTAAACGCAGTTTTAAGTAACTTGAGGGGTGTAGTCTACAATGGGGTCATTTATGGGGGTATCCACTATGTAGGCCCCACAAAGTGACTTCAGAACTGAAATTATCCGAAAAAAGTGGGTTTTGGAAATGTTCTTAAAAATTTCAAGATTTGCTTCTAAACTTCTAAGCCTTGTAACGTCCTAAAAAAATAAAATGACATTTACAAAATGATGCCAACATAAAGTAGACATATGGGGAATGTTAAGTAATAAATATTTTATTAGGTATGACTTTCTGTTTTAGAAGCAGAGAAATTGAAATTTGGAAAATTGTGAATTTTTCAAAATTTTTGGTAAATTTGGGATTTTTTCATAAATAAAGGTGAAATATATTGACTCAAATTTATGACTATCATGAAGTACAATGTGTCACGAGAAAACAATCTCTGACTGGCTTGGATAAATAAAAGTGTTCCAAAGTTATTACCACATAAAGTGAAACATGTCAGATTTGCAAAATTCGTCCTGGTCAGGAAGGGGGGAAATGGCCCGGATGTGAAGTGGTTAATATATGCAAATGAGCATCTAGGAGCAATGGGGGCGTTGTCGGTACACCTAGAGGCTCTGCTCTCTCTGCAGCTACTGTGCACTCTGCACTTTGATTGACAGGACCAGGTGTCATGATATTTTCACTGCCTGCTGCTGTCAAAGTGCAGGGGGTGCAGTAGTTGCAGAGAGAGCAGAGCCTCTAGGTGTAATGGTAACGCCCCTGTTGCTCCTAGAAGCTCATTTGCATATATTAAAGCTTCATTTTTCTCAAGCACATATGAACATGGGACCAACAGATGTCTTCAGCTGCACATGTAACAGATCAGCAGCCAGTGTCATAGGGACAGATCTACTGATAGATGTTCTACAGGTTCTTATGGTAGGACAACCCCTTTAAAAACACCCACCGCTGACACCTGAACCACCCAGACCAAATAAATTCTATCTACAGGACATAGTCCATAAAATGGCTGATATATCCCTCCTTCACTTTGCCTCGGTCTCCATAAGGAACCATATTGTTGAAGACCACGACCTACCGTCGTCGATGGGCTTTGGTCTAACCAAACATGGCCGCCACTTTCCGGATTCACGGGGCGGAGATCACGTGACAGGCGACAAGGCTTGATCCAGCCGAAGCGTCCTATTGGCTGCCCGTGGAGCACGTGTAGGCTCGCCAGGTGGGCGTGTCCCCTCCCTCTGCCTGGACCTGTCATTGCCTATAAGAGGCGTAGTCAGCGGGGCGCCCACTTGTCATCGCTCAGCAGCGGTCCTGCGTACTCCTCCGGCTCTCACCTCTCCACCATGGCGCTCACCAGTGACCCCGTCTACCAGAAGCTGGCCAAGTTCTACGAAGCCAACCATGGCTGCCTCAACCTGAGGAAGCTCTTCGAAGCCGACAAGGAACGGTTCAACAAGTTCAGGTAAGGGGGGGTCTTCTGTCATGGCTGCCCGTCACCAATACGTCATTTCACTGTCAGTGACGTCACCTGCACCATTGCATGCTATTAACCCTTATGATGCTGGAGGGGGGCGGGGCTGTGCACAGATTTTAGGCTGCATGGTCCCTTTTAAAGTTGCAGAATTTGGGTAATTAGGTGCAAAAAATAAAAATTTACTGGGGTGTCTGCAGAAAATTGCTGCTTATCCCTAGCCTAAAGGGTTAATGTATGTGTATGACGTGGAGTGACTTTAAATTATCCCCTTGTGTTAGGGTAGGGGTTTGTCAAGGGTTAATGTGGGCATCCTGGCATTGGGAAGAGTCCTTTTTGGTTTTCCTCCCTCTTCCTTGTGTAACTGACCCCCTTTAACCCCTTCACCGACACACTGTAACTAGCATGGCCGGCTGTAGTCACCCCCTGGCTTGTTAGATGCAGAGCTTAAATCTAGGGCCCCCTGATATGCAATTTGTACAAGGGGGGGGGCGGGCCCAATGCTCCAGTACTCCTGAGCATCCCCAGCCCCATGCTTCAGTCCTCTTGGGTGACAGATGTGGAGGCTTTAGGACCCTGCAGGAAGAGGGGGTGTGCTGTGGCTGCAGCGCGTTACTGAAAGGGTTAACTGGTACATTGCTATATGACTCGGCTACACGCTGGTAGCGGGGCCCCCTTTGGGACAGGTGGGGGGGCCCCTGAGGGATGAGTCAGACTTGCATTGCAGTGGTGGCCGGGTCCTGTGCCCTTCATTCCTCCTTGCAGTCTGTACGTGCATCCTGACACATCTCGCTGGAGGAGCCGTCACTTGTAGAGGGGGAGTGGTAGGCCCAGCGTCTCCGCGTGCTGCTAGGGGGATGCTGGGAGTTGTAGTTTTGCAGCAGCTGCGGAGCCGTTCTTGGTTCTGGCTTTCTCACTCTTGGTCAGTGGCTAATGAGAGGACAGCAGCTTATTGATGGAAAATTCCTTTAAGGCAGTAAGAATGCCGGTGGGCTGCCTGGAACAGGGGGATTAGACTGTGAGCTCTTGGGGCCAGGCGTTCTGTAGGAAGTGAAGAGGATACGTTGTAACACTTATTGTCACAAGAGGTTCTTGCAGGGGCGTCTTGTGTCACCGCTGCTTTCCCCACGTCCCCTCCATCCTCTTCTGTGTAACATACCGGTTATGTAACATGCGGTTAATGTAACTGGGGTCTATGGGAAAAGCTGTGTATAGTGCCGCCTAATGGCTGCTGGTGGCATGGTTTTGTAGGTAGCTCGGTCTGTGGCAGGGGACGCATGGCCTTTTTGGTCCAAGGGCCACAGTGTCCAATATTTGCACAAGAACACTTAAAGGGGGTGGGGGCCAAGATAAATGAAGGGGGAAAAAAAATCTCGGAAGACAAAGAGGCTGAAATCGTACACGCGACGCTCTGCAGTGTAGACTATGGGAGTTGGGGTAACAGCCGCGCTACTGTGGGGAGAGACGTAGGCGCTGCCTCCTTTTGTAGGGCGGGGGCCACGTGGTGCACTACTCGTACTTGTCCATCTTTGCCCCCCCCCCCCCCCCGCTTCATGTGAGCAGCCACCAGGCCCATAGGAGTGGATTTGTCTAGATGGTTGGGGGACCCATAAAATGGTGCTATTGGCCAGGTGGAAACCTAACACCCCCCCCCCCAACCTCTCTGGGGGTGCAGGTCCTGCTCCTCTGCATTGATTGTCACCGTTCCTCTATCGCAGCTATCTGCAGCTGGTTATCGGGGCGGTGTGACGTTCCGTATACAGCCCTTCTGCTTGGTTATATTTAGCGTAACCTTCACAGTTGCGGTCTCCTCACCCCGGCGGCCGGAGATCACTTGGCAGAGGGGGCGGCTGTGGGGAAAGCTCTAATCTCCAGCGAGGCTGGACTGTCCTTCAGTATTGTGAAGGATGGTGCAAGGCTGGCATGGGGATGGGTGGTGGTGCGGGGCCCGAGGCTAGGTTGGAGGATGCCTATAGACCTGATACAAGTATGGTCAGGCTCACCCTCCGACTTCTGGATGTTGGCAGACCCCTGTAATCTGCATATGTCATACCATGCCGGGCGTAGACGTGCAGGTTCACGCACCAGCGGTTCGCACACAAGTGTTTTATGCTACTGGTCAAACACAAAAACCGCTCGCTCATCTGGAAACCTGCAGCATCATGTAACCAGCACTTGGCAGAGACACTGATTGCATGAGCAGGTGCCCGCTTATAATGGGGACCAGCCCAGTTCACCGATGTTTAGAGGGGTATCCCATCTTATAAAGGGGGGGGGATGCAGCGTCATAACTTTCTGTGTCCTTCCTTCACAGTAAGACCCTCAACACCGGAGAAGGAGAAATCTTGGTGGATTACTCCAAGAACCTGATCACTGAAGAGGTCATCAAGCTGCTGATAGAACTGGTAAGGTCCAGACCCCCCGAAAAATCTTCTCCTCACCCACACTGCTGCTGCCTGACTGGCTCTTGAGCTGAAATGCTCTGTGCTGCTCTCATTACACACTTCGTGGCCGCACGGTTGTTGCTCGGCCCTCTTCCTCTGTCAGTTCTGGTCTGTAATGCAATTGTTGCGACCGGAAGGAAAATGGAAGGTGAATTTCTTAATGTTAATGGGGCAACAGAGAGGAACCTTACAAAAGAGCCACAGAGAAACGGGCACATGGCGCCATACAGTGCGTGGAGTCTCAGCCCTCTAGGACAGTGGTCTCTGGTTTTTGCAAAACTGCCGCTCCCATCATGGGTTAATGCGCCCCTTTAACATGCATCTCTGGAGTCCCGAAGTTCGGGCTTGGGATCGGTGTTCTGTAGATTTTATTTTCCCTTATAACATGGTTATAAGGGAAAATAGCATTCTGAATACAGAATGCATAGTAAATTAGGGATGGAGGGGGTTAAAAAAATTAACTCCCCTAATCCACTTTTTTTTTTTTTGTGCAAGTCAGAAAAGTTGCAGAAAGTGGACCCCATTCAGGTCTCTGCCTCGTTTATCTTGTGATGCTGTATCTGGAGGCGGCTACTTTTTCGTGGGTCATCCTGTACAATTTTGGTTCTATTGACAAATGGCTACTTTTCCTCTTCCTGTTCTTGCAGTGGTTTTGATACATATTGGGTTGGGTTCACGTCTGCGGGCTGGTCTCCAGCAGTCTGTTCTGGCGGAGGAACAGACTGCCAGAGTTAACCGTATCTGGCACAGCGGGATACCACCGCATGTTGCCGGATTCCCATTCACTAAGGGGATCCATTGGTGACCCAGCTGCTTACCGGCGTATGTGCCGATGTTCGGCCGGACGAAAAAAGCTGCGTGTAGCTTGATCGCCCATATTTCTACACTCCAGGCTCTGCTTTTTAACACTTTGAAGCCGATTTCTAGATTTATCTGCCGGCGTATTGTATTAGATGAACCGGGCTGAGGCAGGTGGCATCTGTAAGGGATACTCTATTACATGGGAATCGAGGGCGCAGATTTAGAATGATGCCACCTCTTATTCTGTCATTCTTGGCATTTGCCCCACTGTTACATTGCAGTCACACCGGGGACTACAGAGAAATACACAGGGGTAAGGACTGGTGTGTGTGCAGCTAGTGCGTTACATGGATTTAGCTGTCGTTCACTGGAAAACCGGAAGGAAAATCTGCCGCACGCGCTCCTCCAAAAAACTGTGAACCTACCCTTAAGCCCCAAGCACACGACTGTATTCCTTTTGTGGTCTGCAAATCGTGAATTTGAAAAACACTAATACCGGTTGTGTGCATCACATTTTCCGTCCCACGTTTCCCCTTTGTCTGCACAACAGACCAGAATAGGACTTTTTTTATTTTTGCAGAATGGATGCGGACAGTGCGCAGATCTTTTGCAATCCCATTGAAATAAACTGGTCTGCCTCCGACCTGCAAAAATTGAGGCCCAAAAATAGTTGTGCAGCGATCACCAGTCTGTTGTATCACCGGCTGATCCGCTACAAGCAGGATGATCCTTGATGCCAATGGGCGATCATGAATCTGGGCAGCTGCTATAGGATGGCAGAATCTCCCTCGTGTTGTGTTCTCCTGTACAATATCGTATAGTTAACCTTTTAGTTTGCACTTCAGCGTTGTGCTCATCGGCCTTTCTCTGCGGAGGGGGCACATGGCTCAGACTAACGCTCTATTTTTACATCTTTCAGGCCCGGTCAAGAGGTGTGGAGGCCGCCAGAAAGCGCATGTTCTCTGCCGAGAAGATAAACTTCACTGAGGTACCAGCTGTAACCCATTCACTGCCATGTCCTACCCACTACACGCCTGCACAGCGACTGTCCCTACTGCGGGCATCTGCAGAGTCGTAGCAAGGAGAATAAAGTTATCGATGGCTGCATCCCCAATCGTACACTCACGGGCTGACTTGCGGTGGGGGATGGGTACCTTTCTGCCTCAGTAATCTTGGTAGCATTAGCAGGGTGTGGACTGAACGGTGTTTGGCAGGAGAAGTGCAAGCTCACCTGAGGTTGCGTTTTCAATGCACGGTGCGGGGCGTGGGGGTTCGGACTCTCCCCAGGTGTGCTCTGTTTGGTTTCTTTCACTCGATCCCGAGCCAGCACATTTTCTGTCTTAGTAGATTGTATGAGTTGGCGTTGGCTTGTTTTAGTTGGCACCGTTCTCTTTTCAGGGCAAAATGACTGGTCTGCGGTGTATGATGAAGCAGATCAGGAATGCAATGTGTATAGTGACTTAACGTTATCTCTGTGATCTTGGGTCCTATCACATGGGCTGATTATAGCCCCACTGACCACATAAGTCAATAGGCGCTTTTTACATGGGCCCATGCAGATTGTATTTGGGGGGTGACGATCGTAGTACAGTCTGGGTGTCATCAGCAAATCTCCACTGCAATAATTGCATGAGATGGGAACGTGCTTATGAATTCTAGTTCAGCTGATTAACATGTCGTGTGCTGCAGACGATGTGCAAAGTCTATGGGGACCGAATAAACTGTTATCCCCATGCAGTTTGCATTGGGCAGTGTAAAACGCCCATTAAAGCAAGTACTGAATCCCCCCAGATTTTTAACTGTTCCCTTGCCTGTAGAACCGTGCTGTGCTACACATTGCCCTGCGTAACCGCTCAAACGCGCCTATCCAGGTGGACGGCAAGGATGTGATGCCAGAAGTCAATGCCGTCTTGGGGAAGATGAAGACGTTTTGTCAGGTACAGTGCCGGTCCTGGCGTCTACCTCTGTTTCCGCTCGTCTATCGCTGGCTGACGTGAGCTTCTTGTTCTTCAGAAAGTGCGCAGCGGAGACTGGAAGGGTTACAGTGGGAAGGCCATCACGGACGTGGTGAATGTGGGAATCGGTGGCTCCGATCTGGTAAGGACTGAGCATGTATATCTAGGTACTTGATGATCTAGCCAGCAGAAGACCTGACTGTCCACCTGTGTCCTTCCAGGGTCCACTGATGGTCACTGAGGCACTGAAGCCATACTCTAAAGGTGGCCCCCGGGTCTGGTTTGTCTCCAACATCGATGGAACCCACATGGCCAAAACCCTGGCAGAACTGAACCCAGAGACCACGCTCTTCATCGTTGCATCCAAGGTAATGATTGATCTGCCCTCATGAACGCCTCGCTGTGGACCTTGCCCATCTCGTACTGTAATTGTCATTTCAGAAAGATTCTGATTACGTCACAGGGACGTTGCCGAGGTTTTCATCAGTGAGGTCTGGCTGCAGGGGCAGATGATGAGCTCAGGGCCCTTTCCCCAATACATAGACTTTCCATGAGCCTTCTGCCCCATTTCAGAAATTGATGGGAGTCTTGGAACTCATGGCTGACTTTAAAGGGTTAATCCCATCTTATAACGCAATGTTATCACTACTACTCCCACCAGTTCTGAGAATGCAGGTGTTCATCCAGCACTGTGCCCCCTACTTAGTGCGCTCCTGACCACTCGGCTGTGCAGAGGACTGTAGTCGGGCCAGTTCACTTAGAGTACCTAAACTTTTAATGGATTCCACTGGGGTCTCGCTGAGCACATTACAGACCATCGCTGCTCCTGCCTGTACCAGTGCTGCTCTTCTAAAGCCTGGCCGACATGGGTTGCATTGGGCACAGACAGGGGAGTAATGTCTGTGTGAGCGCCTGTGCCCGCTCTGTAAATTGCTTGCACCAATGTGGTATGCAAGCTATTAGCCGAGCTGAGTAAGCGCAGGAGCTCTCATAAGGCATCGCTCCTCTGTGTTCCCACTGGAACTCTGACGTAGCCCATCTGTGCCAGTCTTTAGGAGAGCAGCACTGGTACAGGCAGGAGCAGCCATGGTCTGGGCTGTACAGCGCCCAGTGTGACCCCAGTGGAATCTGTACCGCACTGTATAGGACTACGGATTCTCATGTGCCCATTTCGTATGGTTAAAAAAAAAAATTACCATCACACTTTAGGTAAAGACTGAAGGAGGCTCAGTGTTGCATCACCCCTGTGGTAGGCTGAGCATTGAAGCAGGGTTATCCAAGTGGCAATATACTTCTGCAGACCTGTAATGACTTGGCAGATTTCTTCTAGCAGGGTGGGGTTCTTGGCATCACGACATTCATGAAAATATTTTTTTTTTCCGCTCAGGTGATGGAATACATTTGCTTTGTGTATTCCTGTTCAGATTTCCAGGCCTCCATAGATGAGATTAAAAGGACCTCATGTCCTCTCTCGCTTCTCTGTGGCCCCTGATCTCAGACTCCGTATTCTTGGTTTGCCTGAGTAGTTCGCTCCCATGTCCTGTCTATGTAACCTCTAAAGCCTGCAAAGTCGCTCTGGACGGGGACAGGTGGTGGGACAGTGGATTCTGCATGGGTGACCCATCCACGGCCAATTAGTCCAGTTAAATACCAGAGGGGCCCATGCAGAACGCTCAAAGCCTCAGAGATATATATATATATATATATAATGTGTACCAGGACCCACACGGGCCATGTGCATCCCCCTGCAAGCACATGGCCCATGTGGGTTCTGGTACAGACTTTACATTGAGCTATATATCCGACATCTGAGGCTTTGAGCGTTCTGCATGGGCCCCTCTGGTATTTCATTGGGGCCTCTGCTACCTCAGTACCTCATGTAGCTTTCAATGTGCCCCCAGCTTTAAATGCTGGTTCCTGGTGAAATCCATCCTGACCGATCTGGAAACCTAACCCTTCTAGAGCATCATCTCAGCAAGTTTTAACTTTTTTTTTTTTTTTTTCCCCTTTTCAAGACCTTTACCACCCAGGAAACCATCACCAATGCCGAAACCGCCAAGGAGTGGTTCCTGAAGGCCGCCAAAGATGTGAGTATGTGAGAAGGTAAAAAACGGAAAGCTGTGATACAGATGGGCAGAAACTGTGCCAGGACTTTAAAAGGGATTATCCAACCCCTATAATGACGTTCCCCACCCCAATGCCCAGGCACCTTATATAGATTATACTTGCCCTGCTCCCTGGCATCTATGTCACTCCTTCTCCCGTCGCGTGGATCAAAACATCTGGTGATGTGGGGAGCAGCTAATAGCAGGCCGTGACTGGAATGAGCCTCCCTAGCGTCACCCGGGCATTGGGGGTGGTCATTATAAGGGTAACCCCTTTAAACCAAGCAAGGCTTGACCCTAAAGCTGGCCATATGAAATCTAGCAGTCAACCAGATGCTCTCCAACCCACATCCCACCCTAGACACCTGCCTACTTGGATGGTTGTCTCCCCCCACAGGTCACTAGTGACTGCACTCGATCAGTATGACCTCTTACAATAACCCGGTGGTCATGGCTGTACCCTGGCATTAATGGCTCCCATATTAATTGAACCTCACATTCCTTCTATGGTGACTTTTAGGGATTTTTTTGAGATTTGTGGCCAAATTAATAGCAGTGACTGTGATGTCACCCGTCCGGGGAGCTGATCGTTAGTGACTTCATCAGCACCGTCCTGCCTGATCCTGTCCACCAATGAGAACTGTAGCTACATGGGATAATGAGCGCTCCCTACTGGACATTATAGGAATGTTTACCTATTGTCAGAGTTGTGTGTGTGTATATATTATATTATATTTCTCATGGCACTTGATGATCATGGATTTGATGTGTTCTCTTTCAGCCATCTGCAGTGGCCAAGCACTTTGTTGCCCTCTCTACCAATGCTGTGAGTGCCCCTTTACAGTATTACTTGCACCAGTGCTCTCCAGCTGTTCAAAAGTACAACTCCCAGCATGCCCTGATACCTGAAAGCTGCAGAGTCATGCTGGGTGTTGTAGTTTTTCTAATGGTTGCAGAGAGCTTCGTTACTTTAAACCTTTTACTTACTGGTCCTGTCTGTTTTTTTTTGTTTTTTTTTTTGTTTTTTTTTCACAGCCAAAAGTAAAAGACTTTGGGATTGACACGGCCAATATGTTTGAATTCTGGGATGTAAGTATCTGATGGGGGTAGTTGTACTATAAGCTTCTACAGCAGTAATCTCCAGTCTGATGCTGCTGTAAAACGATCCAGTATCGGAGCATAGTGGCGGTTATACGTTTGCAGAGCTGCCGCAGGTTGGGCAACACTTGTCTAGTGTCTGTTCCCTGCATAACCCCGGCTGTAACCTGACCTGTACCCGCAGGGTTATTCTGGGCTCTGACCTTTCCTGCCCTTTACAACGCGGCCATTCTGCTGTGCACCTAAAGGTCGTTCAGTTTTGCACTTGGGGGGCAGTATATGGTGACATAGTTATCATCGCCTCTTCTTCCCTGTAGTGGGTCGGAGGTCGCTATTCTCTCTGGTCCGCCATTGGTCTCTCCATTGCCCTCCATGTCGGTAAGTCCTTTATTCATTCGGCAGTAGAGCTTTGTCATTTTCAAGAATATTTAAATTTTTTATTTTTCTTTACCTTTTAGGATTTGACAACTTTGAGAAACTTCTTGCTGGAGCTCACTGGATGGTACGTCTGCTCCTCATCTTGTGACCTTCATTCCTTATCCTATCCCCCATTGTACAAGGAAAAATGTACCCTTCCCAAAAAAACATTGACATGAATAATGGAACTTGGCAATCACTAGTTAGAGGGGATATGCAAAAAGGAGTAGGCAAACAATCAATCCTGCACCGATGACATCACTTGGCACAGATTCTTCACGTGCCTGCTATATATAGATTTTTTGTTATACAATATTGCCTACTTTTAAAAGATATTACAACCCAAAACAGCCTTCAATACAAGCCTGGAGCCTGGAGTAGCATGGCGGAGTCATAATCCTGGTGTCATGCTCCACCCCATCGGGCACTGCATAGTAGTTGATTTCGCTGCAGAACTGCTATACCCTGCAGTGCAACCCACTTTGGTATCAAGAACACCCCTTGAAATACTTGCAACCAAGTGGAATTTACAAGAATAACCCACCGTGTAAAACAACCTTTTACTAATATTTGGCATTGTTTTATGATTGGGGGGTGATGATGCAATTTCTAGAGCGTGAAGGGGCTGCAGAGCTGATTCATTGGCACTGCATATTGTGCCCCTGTTACCCGGCTGTGCTGGTCCCATTGACTTGAATGAAGCTGTGCTGGCAAAGGCCGAGGCAGGTCCCTCAACATGAGCCCTGCACCCCTTCATCCTCCAGATTGGTGGGGGTCCCAGAAGTCCTATCCCCACTGATCATAAGTAATGGCATATCCTTCAAGATGGGAATACCCTTTTAGAGGACTCCATTCTAAGGGTATGTCCTGCTTTTTAGTTTGTAATGAAACTTTAATTTGCCTTCCAGGACAATCATTTCTGCAATACTCCTCTGGAAAACAACATCCCAGTCATTCTGGCCATGCTGGGAGTCTGGTACATCAACTTCTACGGCTGTGAGACTCAGGCCCTGCTGCCCTATGACCAGTACATGCACCGATTCGCCGCCTATTTCCAGCAGGTCTGCGGTACTTCATATCCTCCTCCTGCAGAGCGCGCCTGGTCTCATTAGACAACACTTATCTATTCTGTATTTTTGCAGGGAGACATGGAGTCCAATGGGAAATACATTACAAAGACCGGAGCGCGTGTCAACTACAACACCGGGCCTGTAGTCTGGGGGGAGCCTGGCACTAATGGGCAGCATGCCTTCTACCAGCTCATACACCAGGGTAGGTCCTACAGCCGGCTTATGTATTGGAAAGAACTTTCCTGTTCTATGTAAAGCTACTTTCCTACTAGTGTTCTTGCTGGAGCTGGCATGGATCGGCAAAAATGCTTCCGTCATAATAAAACCATCTGCATCTGTTATGAACGGATCCGGTTGTATTATCTTTAACATGGCCAAGACGGATCCGTCATTAACTCCATTGTGACTCAATGGTGGAACGGATCTGTTTTCGTGTGTCAGAGAACTGATCCGTCACCATTGACTGAGTCTATCTCCACATCCCAGGACGCACTCAAATGCTGCTTGCAGTTCTTCTGTGTGCATTATGGGAACGCAATAAAACCGAAAGGAATGCATTTTGGAGCGCTCCGTTCTCCTCAGTTTTGTCCCCATTGATGAATGGGGACAAAACTGAAGCACTTTCCTCCGCTATGGAGACCCTATGATGGATCTCAATAGCAGAAAGGGAAAGCACTGGGGGGGAAGTAGCCTAATGCGCCAGTGTATCCTGCCCCATAATATTGTATAATAATGGCTGCTGCTTGACGGGGTTGGCCAGTCTGTATTCCCAGCTGTTAAAGGGATTCTGTCAGGCTGACTTTCGATACTGAGATTTTGGTATCATCATATTAGTCTCCATTATCTCATAAAAAAATGCACTCGTTTTACCCCCACCTGTTTCATTTTTGATTTAAAATAAAATTGGTTTTATGCATATGGTAATTACCTTAACGTGCCCAAGGGGCTGTCCCTCTGGCTGTTTGTGCCCAGCCGCGCCCCTGATCTGAGCCCAGTGCTGCCCAGCTGTTAATTTATTCATGTAATCCCACACATGTGCCGATCACAGGCTGCTGCCAGGACACCGTGTGGCCCGGACGTGTGAGATTACGGCGCACTGAAAAAAAGGCCGGAGAGTAGTGAATAAATTAACAGCGGGGCGGCGCTGGGCTCAGATCAGGGGGCACAGCTGGGCACAAACTGCCGGAGGAACAGCCCCTTGGGCACGTTAAGAAGGTAATTACCATACAGAAAACCTATTTTTATCAAAAATGAAACGACAGGTGGGGGTAAAACTAGTGTATTTGTAATGAGAGAATGCAGACTAATATACCAAAATCTCAGTATCTAAAATCGGGCGGACAGAATCAAGCCTTATTAAACTGGGCACTGAAGTCTGATTCATTTACACTGGGGACAGACCGGGAAACCAGCGCATGCGCAGTCCGTACAGAACCCTCGATCAGCAGCCATGCTCGCAGTGCCAGCATGTAGGGCAGTGGACCTGCATGTAAACAGGAATTCAGTATCTTGTGCTTATTCCCTTTATACTTGTATGCTTATTACTAGCTGTTAGTAATCTCTTTTGGCCTATAGTCTTGCGCTTTCTACATGTTCCTGAAAGACACACTTGTGGAAATCCTGCAGAGAACATGGGGGTGTATAATCTTCTGCTGATCTGTAACACTTTCAAATTGGGAACCATTGAAAAAGTGGAGTTTAGCTGAGCAACATGGCTCAAAGGGGTTGTGTATGTTCGAAGTGGGGAGGGAGTTGGCAGAACTCCAAAGAAGTATAATTATCCGCTTCTGCGCTCTGCGGCTAGACTCCTGGTTTCAATCTGCTGCAGCCAATTGCCCTCTCAAGGGGAGCAGGTTGCCACTGAGGCTAGCGAAACTGGGAGTCTGGCTGCAGAGCACAGGAGCCAGTGTCGGGAAGCGGGAAAGTATGCTTCCCTTTGCACACCTGCCCAAAACGTGCACAAACCTTTTAATCTTTCTCTTAGTGCAGACAGGGGAGGCAACTGCTGCAGCCCGTCTCTGTACAGCCAGACACAGGATAAGGGAAGAGGGGGGGGAAATAATTATCTAGATCTAAGTGTGTGCACTTTGGTATAAAGCCTTTGACTAAGGACATATAGCAGTTATCAGTATATATTTTGAGTGTCTTCTGCACAGTAAATGCATGAACAGGAGTCATTTGATTTGACTATATTACGATGCAGCTGTTTTATGCTCAGATGTCGCCATCTAGCGGCAGAATTGTAAACTGCTACATTTTAAGATTCATATTCACAAGAAGAATAAAATGATTGCCAAACTGAATATTTTCAAGCCCCTCCAGATCTGTGTGCTGGGACTTGCAGACTGTTTCCTTTTGATCTGCATCGGGTTAGGTTTTGTCGTCTTAATCCAACTTTAAATTCCTATCTCCACCCCAGGCACCCGTATGATCCCCTGTGACTTCATGATTCCTGCACAGAGCCAAAATCCAATCCGTGATGGGCTTCACCATAAGGTAAGATGTCACGATACCTGGTAAATGGGATATAGAAATATTCAATCTGAACCACTGACCCTGGTGACATGCTGGATATTATCGGACTGGCCACGCTCATTGATCTTTGATCAATAGAGGTCAGTAATGACGGCTGTATTTTGTAGTCCAGTGGGGAACCCTCTTAGCGAAATATGTGGACTGCTGTGAAGAACCCCTGTGACAATCTGGAGGGCTCTGCCGCAATCCTGAGATGGCCAGCCACTGAATACAGCTGACAGTAGCTGTACACAGAGCTGCAGTCCTATGAGGCATGGCAGCCTGTGTGCCCTAGAGCAGAGGAAACCTGCACGGCTATGGCCGCCTGGCACTTCATTGGGTCTGATTTTCTTATAGCGCAGTATTTCTGCAGGTAAAGTTTAGGCTGATGGACCCCTGTGATACAACCAGGTACCTTTGCTTCAACCATGGCAGACTATAGTCTGTTCCGTAACTGCCGCCTAACTCTGATAAAGAACATTTTGAGGTTTTTATTTGGTCAGGAGATTCAGTTCTTTACTTTCTGTTAGATCCTCATGGCCAACTTCCTGGCTCAGACCGAGGCGCTCATGAAGGGGAAATCTACAGAAGAGGCAAAGGCCGAGTTACAAGCATCTGGACTGTCTGGAGAGGAACTGGAGAAACTGCTGCCACACAAGGTACGTCTGTCCTGTGTATCCCTGGATGGGTTTTCCAGCAGATATATAGATGCCAGTCACACTCCTAATCCCGCTCGACATGAGCTTTGTGGGATTTTATTGAATGGACTGTAATGCATACCACTGACGGTAAGGTAACTGACTCATGTTCACCTTAAAGGGCATCTGTCAGCAGTTTTGTCCCTATGACACTGGCTGACCTGTTACATGTCCGCTTGGCAGTTGAAGGCATTTGTGTTCCCATGTTCATATGTGCCTACATTGCTGAGAAAAATGTTTTAATATATGCAAATGAGCCTCTAGGAGCAACGGGGGTGGCGCCATTACACCTAGAGGCTCAGCTCTCTGCAACTGCGGTGCTCTCTGCACTTTGACAGGGCTAGGCAGTGTAAACGTGATCACCCCTGGCAATCAAAGTGCAGAGGGTGCACAGTTGCAGAGCCTCTAGGTGTAACAGTAACGCCCCTGTTGCTCCTAGAGGCTCATTTGCATATATTAAAACATCATTTTTCTCAGCAATGTGGGCACATATGAACATGGGACCAACACAGATGCCTTCAAGTGCACATGTAACAGGTCAGCCGGTGTCATGGGGATAAATCTGCTGACAGATGGACTTTAATTCTTTCTTCAGACAGATATAATGCGGGTGCATTATAGTGTCCATATTACAGATGCAAATCATGACCCAATTGCAGGTCTAATGATCGGCACCTACAGCCTCCTCAGTCCGGGGCCATGATATCTGTGGTTGGGCCAGGATTTGTGGCTGTAACCTAGTATGGGGCCTCGGCATACGTTCACATGTGGCAGATTTGTTGTAGAATTTCTGTGATTACTGATCGTTCTGTTCATCTGATTGGTGTTTCTGCAGTATGTGGCTTTCTACTGCCCCCGTCTGCTGTGTGACTACTGTGTGGCCCTTCCCAGTGTGATATAACTTGTCATAATGGGACAAGCCCTTTAATGAGTCTGATCGCTGGGACCCTGCCAATCACCAGATTTGAGTCCTGTGCTCCTATTTGAAGGGAGCGGGGATGACACATGTGACGCTGCCGCATATAGCTAAGTACTTGTACTCCGCTATGGCCGCGTTCACCTGAGTGTATTCACAATCCGTATATGGCCCAGATGTTACGTACCGGAATCCGCTGCTAATAATTACAGCTATTCACATGGGTATATCATTTCCACCAGTATCTGAAATCTACATGTTCGCGTTTCATGCATATTATAGCCTGTGGAATGCATTAAAAATGCAATAAGAAAGGAATTAACATGTATAAATCCTGATGCAATACTGATGGTAGAGCTGGAATCCATAGCCCAATACTGACTGACTTCCATACGCTCTTTTGAAAGCGGCCTTTCTGATGCCTGGAAGTCACATATGTATGTCAGCCCCTCCATTCAGCTACACCTGCACTGATCAAATACTGATGATGGGTTGGTAATATTTTACACTGGAAGACCCCTTTAATGTTCTGACTATTCATCTGTTGCGCTGCTAAAGCATTTTATCACCTGCTTGTTCACTGTTTCCAGGCTAAGTTTGATTTTGGGTTTTCCCCTTTTTATAGGTATTTGAAGGAAACCGACCAACCAATTCTATAGTGTTCGGCAAACTCAGCCCCTTCATCTTGGGCGCTTTAATTGGTAAGTGTCTTCAGTTATTGTGAAGTTTCAGGCCACGTCTAGTGGTGGCCTCAGGACTGGTGGACACAGATCTCCGTCCTTGTTTCATCTGTGACTTAGACTTCATTTTTTGCTTCTTTTGTAGCAATGTATGAACACAAGATCTTCGTTCAAGGAGTTGTGTGGGATATCAACAGTTACGACCAGTGGGGGTGAGTATCGCTTAAGTGACAGACCCTTTAAAGAGGGTGTGTTCTACTAGAAAACAGAACTACTTTCTTCCAGAAACAGTACCACTTTGATGGGTTGAGTGGTATTGCATCCTGGCTGGCTGTGTTACAGCTCCCAGTACCAGATAAAACTTGCTAGAGTGTGGTGTGGTTTTTGGAAGAGGGCAGCCATGTTTTTCCTGTAAACAACCCCTTTAAGAATCTATGGATGCCCAACCTGCGGCCCTCCAGCTGTTGCAAAACTACAACTTCCACCATGCCTGGAAAGCCTACAGCTATCAGTCTACAGAAGGGCATGGTGCGAGTTGTAGTTTTACAACAGCTGGAGGGCCGCAGGTTGAGCATCCCTGATTTATGCCAAGGTAAAACTCTGGAACTAAGGCCAGAGGCACCCGAGCGAGTTCAATGCGATAAGCTTGCAGCATGGGTCAATGAGAGGTCTCATCCTGACAGGATTGCACAGCATTATACTGAATAGTAAATGTTGTGTAACCCTTAGTCCTGAAAGCTACTGAATTACACTGACACAATGCTGTGCGATCCTGGCAAGGAGTAAGGATGGGACCTCAGATATGTAATGCATTGAACTCGCTCATGAGGCTCTGGCCTAATGGCTTCTGACTCTCTTCTCTGCAGGGTTGAACTGGGGAAACAACTGGCCAAGAAGATCGAGCCAGAACTGGAGTCCAATGCCCCCGTCACCTCTCACGACTCCTCTACAAATGGTCTCATTAATTTCTACAAGGCGCACAGATTGTAAACCGGCACCTAGTGTTCAGCGGCCGCCATCCTGTGTCCCATTCTTGGCAAAAGGCACTTTCCTGAGCTTTGTCTGTCCTTGTATTTTGTGTCCTTGTGTGTCCTCCTATGGGGAGTAGCCCATGGGGATGATGGATTTGTCCTGTGTGCACCACCTAGATGTAACTGCACTGTTCTAAACACCACAGTAGGGGGCACTCTGTAATGGCAGTCACCAGAGCCCAGGCTGTAGTGGAACATCTCCCCGGCGCTTGGGTCTTGTCCTGTGCAAATAACGGTTTACAGAATAAAAACCATCAAACAAACCAGATGTTGTCTTTGCAGGATCATCTTGTGTTCCAGTATCTCCGATCAATTGAGGGATTGGTTTCAGCTTTTGGTAAATAAAAACCACCCCAAAACTGCCAGGAACCTCCCATAAACCGCCAATTACTGGTAGTTTCATAAGAGTCACCCTCTGCTGGGGCGATTGGCAACTATGCATTTGTAGAAGTTGTTGTGCTACTGTAAAAAGTGCAATAAGACAAAGGCATTTAAAAAATACAAATCTGAGGGGTCAGCTGTAGCATTTTAAGATTACAAAGGGCTTAAAAAAATCTGTAAAAAGGGAGATAAAATTAGCAAAAAGAGCAAACCAAATCCTAAAAAATTATTTAAATATATAAAAGCTAAAAAAACAAGGACTGAGCAGGTAGGTCCCCTAAATGGTAAAGGGGGGGTAGTCACTGAAGATGAGGAAAAGGCAGAGTTACTAAATGGGTTTTTAGCTCTGTATATACAAAAGAGAAAGGAGCTGATATCTGTGGTGCTGGGGCTGTTAGTACATCCAGTAAATACTCAATTGGCTAACCAGAAATATGGTACAAGATAAGTGTGGTAAATGTGAACAAGGCTCTGGGTCCAGATGGATTACACCCAAGAGTGCTTAACCCCTTAGGGACTGGGCTCATTTTTCACTTTAAAGGGGTATTCCCATCAGTTTTCATACTTTCCTTTGTCCAGCGCGACGTTCACTTCCTGGATTCGGCTGGGCTTGATTGAAGTCTTCTCCCAGCCGGGCTGCGCTTGCGCAGAAGACTGAGGCCTCATGCACACGACAGTTTATTTTCACGGTCTGCAAAAACTGGGTCCGTGACCGTTTTTTCGTCCGTGGGTCTTCCTTGATTTTTGGAGGATCCACGGACATGAAAAATGAAAAAAATCTAAGTCAAGTTTGCCATTGAAATTATAGGAAAAAACGGACACAGATCACGGACGCGGATGATAATCTTGTGTGCATCTGTATTTTTTCACGGACCCATTGACTTGAATGGGTCCGTGAACCGTTGGCCGTGAAAAAAAATAGGACAGGTCATATTTTTTTTCACGGCCAGGAAAAACAGATCACGGATGCGGCTGCCAAACGGTGCATTTTCCGATTTTTCCACGGACCCATTGAAAGTCAATGGGTCCGTGAAAAAAAACTGACAACGGCCACGGATGCACACAACGGTCGTGTGCATGAGGCCTCAAGGTTTTTATCCCAGACTTATCCAGGCCATTCTGTTTTTTTTGTTACATTGTACTTCATGACACTGGTAAAATGGAGTCAAAGAAATTCATTTTTAATTATAAAAAAATACCAAATTTACCAAAAAGTGGAAACTTTTAAGTTTCAATTTCTTTACTTCTATAATAGTAATACCTCCAAAAATAACTACTTTACATTCCCCATATGTCTACTTCATGTTTGGATCATTTTGGGAATGACACTTTTATTTTTTGGGGATGTTACAAGGCTTAGAAGCAAATCTTGAAATTTTTCAAAAACCCACTTTTCCCATATCATCACCATGACGGCCACAAGGAGATTGACCCATGACCTCTGTGGGGGCAGGAAACAGAGAAGAGGTTAAATTGCCCCCTCCCACCACCACACCTCAGTGTTCCTGTCCCCACTGTGGCCAGGGTCAGAGAAGAGTCTCCCTGCGGCGGCAGGGAGATGAAGATAGGACTTCTGCTTTATTATTTTTTCATTGTCTCCAGGGGCCTCCTGGTTACCTGAGGCTCATCGGAGCTCCCCCAGTCCGCCGGCGGCCGCGTGCTCATGCTGGGCTGGGGGGTATCGGGAGGACTCGCTCTGGCCGGTCTGGAGCCTGCTCCCGGGCCGCAATTCTCCTCCTCCCCTGTGGGTCGGGCTGGTAGCGGCTGGCGTGTGCGCACGCCGACGTCGGTGACGTCACTTCCGGGTTTGCCGCAACCCGGAAGTAAAAAAGCGCAGGAGCAGAGCAGTTTGAATAAAAGGCGGGAGCTGCCATAAGGACGCTGATCTGAGGTCTGTGAGTACTGCAGCTGCATTTTTACCCTACAGAATGTCAGGTCCTGAGGTACAAACTGTTATGGAGCTGGATGCTCCCCCTCTGCCTCCTGTAAGTATCCCTCTGGGGATCCGCTTGTCTTATGACATGATATTCTTTCTTGCCAAAGCCTTATTTTCTGATACCGCTATTTCCATATCTGTTTCAGGCTAAAGAGGCGCAAAAAAAGCTTAAAAAACCCCCTCGTTGCATCTCTTGTGCAAGGAAACTGCCTGACGATTATGGAAAGAAGCTTTGTAAAGCATGTATTTCTGATGTAATCCAGGAGGAACAGTCGTCCCTTATGGAAAATATCAGATCAGTGGTTCAGGAAGAAATTCGGGCCGCTAGAGTTGCTCAGTCTGATCCCCAGGACGAGCCTTCTCGCAAGCGTCCGCGTTCCAGGATTTTTTCTTCGGGATCCGAGGACGCAGGCGATAAAGCTTCTACCTCCACGCAGTGGGAGGATGATCCATCTCTCTCTGAAGGGGAGGTATATGAAAATAATAGGAAATTTTATTTTTCCTCGGAGGAGATGAATGACTTGTTGAAAGCAGTCAGAGCAACAATGGGGATTGAAGAGACCCCTAGGTCCGTTTCTATTCAGGACGAAATGTTTGGGGGACTCAAGGTGAAAAAATCCCGGGTCTTCCCCATAAACGAACACATTAGACAAATGATTCTGGAGGAATGGTCAGAACCTGAGAAACGATTGGGGATTTCCAAAGAGTTTAAAAATCGATTATTATTCGACCCCTCACAGTCTAAACTGTTTGACGGGACCCCTAAAGTTGACGTGCAGGTGGCTAAGGTTAACAAAAAAACTGCCCTGCCGTTTGAAGATGCTGCCCAATTGAAGGACACCATGGAGCGAAAAGCAGATGCCCTTTTAAGGAAAGCCTGGGAGGCCTCCATGTTTAACATCAAGACCAACATTGCGGCAACATCGGTAGCCAGGTCTATGTACCTGTGGTTAGGGGAACTTGAGAACCACCTAAGCAGGAAGAGATCCTGCAGTCCATACCGCTACTCAAATCAGCTACAGGCTTCCTGGCAGATGCATCTGCTGAGTCTATCAGATTCTGTGCTAGGGAGGCAGGGTTGTCCAATGCGGCTCGTCGGACTTTGTGGATGAAGTCCTGGTCGGGCGACAGAGTCTCTAAGCTAAAACTGATATCCATCCCCTTTTCAGGAGAATATGTATTCGGGCCGGTCCTGGACGAGATACTTGAGAAGGCAGCCGACAAGAAAAAGGGATTCCCAGAGGAAAGGTCCTTTAGGAAGAATCAGTCCTTTCGGTCCTACGGCGGACAGAATAAATCTGTTAGAGGGAAAGGCAAGTCAGGCCGCTGGTCTTATCCCAAAGGGGGTAGAGGAAGGGGCTTCCTTCTCAGGCCCCAGTCCAAATCTGAGGACAAACAATGACGCCGTTGTAGGGGGGGGAGACTGAAGGATTTCCTGGGTCCATGGTCATTAACATCAAGAAATCCCTGGGCCCTGGACATCATTCAGCAAGGTTACAGAATCGAGTTCACCTCTCTCCCTCCTGCAAGATTCGTCATCACGAGGTTGCCTACCAGACTCTCCAACCTAAATATCTTTCAAGGAGTCCAGGACTTGGTGAAGAAGGGTGCTGTAATCCCGGTCCCCGCATCTCAGAGGGGTCAGGGGTACTATTCAACCCTATTCTTAGTAAGGAAAAAGGAAGGAGACTTCCGGACCATCATAAACTTAAAACAACTGAACAAGTTTATTCTTTACAGGAAGTTCAAGATGGAGTCTCTCAGATCCTTAGTGCCGTTGATAAAGCTAGGGGCATTTATGTGCTCGATCGACCTGAAAGATGCCTATCTGCACGTCCCCATTCACCCAGATCACCAGAGGTTTCTAAGGTTTGCTGTCCTAGACCCTTCCAATCGGATTCGTCATTTCCAGTTTATAGCACTGCCCTTTGGGATTTCAGCCGCTCCAAGGCTCTTCACCAAGCTTGTGGTAGAGATGATAGCCCCTCTCAGACAGGAGGGATTAAATATAGTGCCATATCTGGACGATTTCCTAGTCATAGCGGACTCAAAAGATCTCCTGCTGTCGGACCTGGAAGTATTTCTGTCACGCCTATCTCAACTAGGTTGGATAGTGAACGAACCCAAGTCAATGTTGGTTCCATCCCAGAAGGTGAGATTTCTGGGAGTTACTCTAGACTCTGTAACCCAGTCAACCTTTCTTCCACAGAGCAAAGTCCAGTCCCTGATAAACAAGGTGAGACACTTCCAACGGGGGAAAAAATGCTCAGTGAGGGAAGCAATGAGCCTAATCGGCCTCCTAACCTCCTGTATACCCTCGGTCGAGTGGGCACAGGCTCACTGCCGTGTGATTCAGACCTGGCTTTTGTCCCACTGGAACAAAAAGGGTTCTCTGGACTCCAAGCTCCCAATCCCAGGATTAGTAAAGAAGTCCCTCTCATGGTGGACGAAGGAGAAGAATCTGTCCCAGGGAGTCCCTTGGATCAGATCACCGTCGATTACCGTCTTCACGGACGCCAGCCAATCCGGTTGGGGAGCAAAAATCGACAGAGCCTATTTCCAAGGAACGTGGAAGCGTCTAATATCTGCTCAGTCTTCAAATTTCAGGGAGCTGTATGCAGTAAGAGAAGCCCTTCTCGCCGCCAAGCAATTGATACGAAATCAGCACGTGAAGGTCCTATCGGACAACGTGACTGTGGTCTCCTACCTAAAACACCAGGGGGGTACTCGATCAAGGAGACTCCAGAGTATCTCAGAGGAGATCTTCTCCTTTGCAGAAAAGGAACTAAAGTCCATCTCAGCAATGCACCTGAAGGGATCCCTGAATCTAGAAGCGGACTTTTTGAGCAGACAGGTAATAGATCACACAGAGTGGGCACTGAACCCAGAGGTCTTCAATATGCTAACCCGAAGATGGGGGCTTCCTACAATAGACCTGTTTGCATCAAGGAGAAATACGAAGGTGCAAACATTCTGCTCCCTAAATGCTGGGGACCATCCCTGGAGAGTAGACGCCTTCTCCCTAAAATGGTGCTGGGATCTAGGGTACGCATTCCCTCCATTGCCGCTCATCCCGAGGGTCATTCAGAAGATTCAGGAGGGGAGAACCACGGTGATACTGATCGCTCCGTTCTGGCCCAAGAGGAGTTGGTTCACCCCTCTATTAAAGCTAGCAATAGACGAACCAGTGAGACTCCCACTCAGGGGGGACATCCTATACCAGGGTCCTTTGCTACATCCTCATCCGGAGTTCCTGAAGCTCACGGCTTGGATCCTGAGGTCTCCCTCTTAAGGTCTCAGGGCCTGTCAGACCAGGTTATAGCCACCCTGAGATGTTCTAGGAAAAAGGTCACTTCAGCGATATACCTGAAGATCTGGAAGAGATTCTGTTCATGTCAGGTGAGGAAAATCCAAATTCTGTGGGGCCCAGTATCCAGAAAATTCTGGAATTTCTACAAAGGGGCCTGGACATGGGCCTTTCTCCATCCACTTTAAAGGTTCAAGTTTCGGCTTTGAGCGCCTTCTTTGATTCCGACCTGGCAGACCATAGATGGATCAAACGATTCATTAGAGCTGCACGTAGACTGAGACCCACACTTAGGTCCCGCAGCCCAACCTGGGACTTAAATTTCGTTCTCAACAATCTTATGTGTTCCCCATTTGAGCCGTTGGAGGATTGTTCAATCAAGTTGCTTTCATTCAAGACTGCCTTTCTTATAGCAATTACCTCTGCCAAGAGACTGGGAGAGATTCAGGCTCTCTCCATTAGGGAACCATACCTTACCATCACTGAGGATAAGATTGTGCTTAAACTAGACCCAGGTTTCCTGCCAAAGGTGGCCTCAGACCGCAACAGAGGTCAGGAGATCCTACTCCCATCCTTCTTCAACAATCCCAAGGATCAGGAAGAAGAGCAATTCCATTTCCTTGACGTTAGGCGTGCAGTTATTAGATACTTGGAAGCCACTAGGGACTTCAGGAAGTCTGACAGTCTGCTTGTCCAATTTGCTGGAAGGAATAAGGGATCCAGGGCCTCAAAATCCTCCATTGCAAGATGGATTAAGGACACTATTACCTTATGTTATAAGAACCAGAATCTGGATCCTCCTTCCAATATTAGAGCCCACTCTACCAGAGCTGTATCTACTACCTTCGCTGAAAGAGCAGGGGCCTCCCTGGATGATATATGCAGGGCCGCCTCCTGGTCTAGTATTCACACATTTGTGAAACATTACCGTTTGGACTTGTCTGGAACCTCTGGCCTCTCCTTTGGTCAGAAGGTTCTCCAGGCGGTTGCCCCCACCCATAAAAAATAATTTTATAACTCTCCTTGTGGCCGTCATGGTGATGATATGGGAAAACCGGAATTAGACTTACCGGTAATTCAGTTTCCATGAAATCACCATGACGGCCCATACATTCCCTCCCATTCTTTTGTTGAAATTTGTTGAAATTTTGTTTTCACCGGTATTTTTCTGGTATGGTGTAATACTGGGAAATACTAGGACACTTCTGGCACTTGATATCTTTGGAACACTGAGGTGTGGTGGTGGGAGGGGGCAATTTAACCTCTTCTCTGTTTCCTGCCCCCACAGAGGT
This sequence comes from Bufo gargarizans, assembly GCF_014858855.1. Taxonomy (NCBI): domain Eukaryota; kingdom Metazoa; phylum Chordata; class Amphibia; order Anura; family Bufonidae; genus Bufo; species Bufo gargarizans. Next base: position 119,693,907 of record NC_058089.1, read on the forward strand.
CATGGGTCAATCTCCTTGTGGCCGTCATGGTGATTTCATGGAAACTGAATTACCGGTAAGTCTAATTCCGGTTTTTAAGGACCAGTTCAGGTCTGAAGTCACTTTGCGAGGCTTACATAATAGAAACCACCCAAAAATGAGCCCATTCTAGAAACTACACCCCTCAAGATATTAAACTGATTTTACAAACAGTTAACCCTTTAGGTGTGCCACAAGAGTTATTGGCAAGTGGAGATTACATTTTTTTCCAGTAACAAAGCAAGGGTTAACAGCCAAACAAAACTAAATATTTATTGCCCCTATTCTGTAGTTTGCAGAAACACCCCATATGTGGCCGTAAACTACAGTACAGGCACACGGTAGGGCGTAGAGGGGAAGGTGTGGTTTTTGGAAGGCAGATTTCGCTGGACTGGTTTATTTACACCATGTCCCATTTGAAGCCCCCCTAGAGTAGAAACTCCATAAAAGTGACCCTATTTGTGAGGCAAGGTTTCCAGAAATAGAAATTCTGAAACTTTATCTCAAGGGGTTAATACAGTTTGTAAAATCAGTTTTAAATACCTTGAGGGGTGTAGTTTCTTAGATGGGGTCATTATTATGGAGTTTCTACTCTAGGGGTGCATCAGGGGGTCTTCAAATGGGATATGGTGCCAAAAAAAAGCCATCTGCTTTCCTTTCCTTCTGTGCCCTGCCGTTTGGTCATACAGCAGTTTACGACCACATATGGGGTGTTTCTGTAAACCGTAGAATCAGGGTAATAAATATTAAGTTTTGCTGTTAACCCTTGCTTTGTTACTAGGAAAAACTGTTTAAAATTGGAAGTTTGCTAAAAATTGCTGTTTTTGGCTCAGTTTATTTTTTTACAGTGTTCATCTAAGGGGTTAGGTCATAGGGTATTTTTATAGAGCAGATTCTTATGGATGCGGCGATACCTAATGTCTACTTTTTTAATTTTGGGTTTTACACTATCCTTTAACAAAAAAATGAGGAGGGGGAGAGACACACATGCTGCATTATCTGCATAATGCAAGCATTTCCGAATGGCCTCAAACCAGGAGCGTGTCATGGCTGTACTGTAAAGTGGGGGTCTGGTAGAGTATGTCCCCACTCCAATACTGCCTGTCAGCTGTGCTGTGGACCCCAGACACCCAATTTTAGGGTGATGCAATCAAACCCCCCCCCCCCCCCCCCCCCCCCCCCAAACACCTTTGGTGAAGCTGGCTCTGGAGATCATGCAGCTTGCTCCTCTCTCCTGAACACAGGAGAGCTGCGCTACACTAATTTGAATGGCCGCCCACGAGAGCTGATACGGAGAGGTAATATCACCTCTCAGGATGGTGATTGGTGGTGTATTATCACACCACTGATCACCATCCTGTTCTGGGTTATCGGGTCCTCAGAGACCTTGCTGCAATCGCCAACACGGGGGGGGGGGGGGGGGGGGGGGGGGAGGATCAGAACTACACATGCTGTACTGCTATGTCATGTGTCCCAAACAGGTTAAAGAGCTCAGTTCCGTCATTGCTGTGCCCCTGTTTATAATTTTTAAGGATTCTCTAGGGACTGGTGCAAGGCAAATGTGGTGCCCATATTCAAAAAAGGATCAAGGTCCTTCACAGGTAATTATAGACCAGTTAGTTTAACTTAACTTCTGTTGTGGGACAAATGTTTGAAGGACTCTTAAGGGACTATATACAGGAGTATGTGACTATAAATAGTATTATAAGTGATAACCAACATGGGTTTACCAAGGACAGAAGTTGTCAGGCTAACCTGATTTATTTTTATGAGGTGAGTAGTAGCCTGGACAGAGGGGCGGCTGTGGATGTAGTGTTTCTGGATTTTGTAAAGGCTTTTGATACTGTCCCTCATAGATGCTTAATAAGGAAAGTAAGGTCTATAGGCTTGGAAAGTATAGTTTGTAATTGGCTGAAGGACCGTGTCCAGAGAGTTGTGGTCAATGATTCCTATTCAGAATGGTCCCAGGTTATAAGTGGAGACACCAAGGTTCAGTGCTGGGCCCTTTAATTTATTAATGATGAGGACAGGATTGATAGCACCATATCTATTTTTGCAGATTACACTAAGCTGTGTAGAACTGCACAGTCTATGGAAGATGTCCACAAACTGACTTGAACACTGAGTGATTGGGCATCAACTTGGCAAAGGAGGTTCAATGTTGATAAATGTAAAGTTATGCATCTTGGTAGTAATAATCTAGGTCAGTGATAGGCAAATCTACAACTCCCACCATGCCCAGCTGTAGGAGGTTGTAGTTCTGCAACAGCTGGAGAGCTGCAGTTTGCCTATCACTGTCCTAGGTGATGTAGAGAAGGATTTGGGTGCCCTTGTGGATTGACATTGTGTGCGGTTATTGAATCTACAATCAGCTGCTTCTAAGGCCACCAGGATATTGTCATGCATTAAACAGGGCAGGGATGTAATATTACCACTTTACAAAGCATTGATGCGGCCTTATCTGGAATACGCAGTGCAGTTCTGGGCACCAGTCCATAGAAAGGATGCACTGCAGCTGCCAAAAGTACAGTGGAGAGCGACTAAACTGATAAAGGGGCATGGAGGGTCTTAGTGAGATTGGAAGGGGGGGGGGGGGAGAGACAGACATGATTAACATATAAATGGACCATACATGTAAAATGCCCTCAAAAGACCAAGGGGCACTGCCTCCGACTAAAGAAAGGGTCAGTCTCGAAGCGTCAAAGCTTCTTCACTGTAAGAACTGTGGAATAGACTTCCTCAGGACATGGTCACATCAGGAACTGTGGACCGTTTCAAAAAGGGTTTAGATGAATTCTAAAGTAAACATTACTGCTTGTGAAAATGTGTAGAAATCTGGGTCTCACTTCCTTCTGGGACTTGTGTCTCCACCTATCCCTTGCTTGGACTCTTCAGAAGTTTTGACCAGTGATGGATCCAGGTGCTGAAACCTTCCAAGGGGCTGTCCACATACATTTTAAAGTTTTGCATTACATGCAGCTAAACAGGAAGAAAGGAGCCCATCTGCTCAGGTGATCACAGCAGCAAAGACTGTGGCAGGAGGGAAAGAGAAGGTAACAGGTGTAGAAGGAATGGAAAATGGAACTTTTTTTTTAGTCACTCTTACTCACTTGATTATTTTAAAAGTCTATAGGTGAGTTTGGTAGGTACTTCTCCTGGGGTGGCTAAACAATCCTCAATCTCAGCAGAAGTGCTTAACGCTCAATGGAAAGAAGCTGCACCTTCCTTCCATAAGTTATTTGAACAGAGAACCCTTTAACATTAGACAAGATGTGAACAGCTCCTAAGGGATGGAAGCTCATGGCTGAGTACTGTGCCCCTTCTACGGCTCTGCTCACCTCTGATGACAGCCAAACAGATCTCAACTGGAGATGTAAAAGTAGTTTTGGTGATGGGTTCAGCAACTGAAGTCCCATCTCTAAACTTCTACCACCTTTTGCAGTTTGCCCTCCACTCAGCCAAAGTTTTAGCTTCTACACCCAGCAATTTTCCACGGATCCGGTGTTGATGGCCAGTTTCACCCTAGAGAAGCTCGTGTAATTGCTTCCAGAAAGAGCTTCAGCAGAATGGTTTAGAGACGGTGGAGCAGAATAAAATTTACAGGAACCGAGATGGTCAGGAGCTATATTCTCTGCTGCCTCGTATTACCATTGTGCACACTGCCCTCTGCTGGACGTGTCCTCACATGACACCACCTGCTCCTTCATCGTTTATGCTGTATGAGGACGTCTGACAAACGATGCTTAATGGACCCGTTAGGGCTAGTTTACAGAAACTATGTAAAACTCGTCCGTGTTCTGTCAGCTACAAACTGACAATTTTCCTTCCGTGTTGAATCTGGTTTGGAGAAGGACTGCGTCCAGTGACGGTAGGTAATCTGGCTTAAAGTATGTGCACCTGTGGAAAGACTACTGGCGGATGGATCTATGTGAAGGCTGAGGTTTTTACTGGACCCACCGACTCAAATGAGCGAGAAAACTAGCCAAAATAACGCACACTGCGATTTCCTCCGAATGGACCAATAGTCCATGAAGACTGGACAGATGAAACGGCCCACGGACTTCAATGGGTCAATGTTCAGTCTGTTCTACAGACAAGCAAAGTAACAACCAAGATGAGCATTGAGCTCCCAGGAGAGGAGACTACAGCACCTGGTAGATTCACAGGGCTGCTACCCGATGGGAGTGCCGATCATGGTCATATTGGTTGTCACAGCAAATTGCTGGCCGTTCTATTTGATTGTGACCTTTACAATGAGTTTTATAAAACTCCCATCATCTCTACAGTCACTGGGAACCTTTCCTGCTGGGGGTCACAGCCACGGGGTCTAATGAGCAGCTGATAAATGGCAGTGGCCGATTCACAGAGGAGTCCGGCGGGTTATTTCTCTGACCACATCAAGGCACAACCTGTGTACAGCCATCTTTTCCCGAAGATGCTGGAAAGCACGCGAGATGTTCTAGCACAGGCATGCTCCAGCTGCTGCAGAACTACAACTCCCAGCATGCCTGAACAGTCTACAGGTATCAGCCTACAGCAGGGCATTGTGGGAGTTGTAGTTTTACAACAGCTGGAGGGCCGCAGGTTGAGCATGCCTGAACTAGCATTAAAGCAACCTCTTTGGAAGAACACAGAAGGGAGGTCATCAAGATTATTTTATTTTAAATTGTGGATTTCTTCCAGTAGCAGCACCACCCCTGTGCACAGGCCATGTCTGGTATTGCAGCTGGTCTCTGTTTACATGAATAAGGACAGGCTGCAATATGCACTCAGACATGGCGGCTTGTTTTGGGAGAAAAACTATTTCCTAATCCTGTATGGGCCCTGTACGAGCCCCCTCAAAGGGCTGTGTCATTAGAAAAGGATGGATAATCGATCAGGACCATGGGGGGCACCAGGGGCTTCACATTACATCTCCGATTTCAGCACTGGAGGCACATAACGCAGGGAGCAGTTGGCTTCTCCCCAGCCTGAAGTGGCCGATCACACGGAGTAGAGTTCAGCAGGACCGGCGTCACTTTAAATGGTCTCCGATTCTAGTATTTTACCATCCATTTCCAAGACAATGAATCCAGTTCCCAGTTGATGCATAGAAGTCGTTTAATACATTTAATAAAGGATTTATATAAAAAAATAACTATTTAAAAGTCCCGTCTATATTTAATAACGCACGCAAGATACGCAGATAAAATGGAAGTGTTAAAATCCCACCGAAAAGTCTGGTGCTCGGGTTCAGTGCCATTAAAACCAGTTCAGTGCAGAGTAAAACCAAGCCTACGACTGGTCGATGGTCAGAAGTTGAAGTCCTTCTCAGTCATATGAACGGCCCAAGCAAACTTGTCCCGGTAGGTCTTATTGTAGATCTTCTCCAGGCCGACGTCCCACTTCTTACACCTGCAGGGAGAAAAGACAATGCGTTGTGTGTATAGGAGCGGGTCTAGTAGTGCGCAGGTTCCCTGCAGCGCCGCCACAGGGGAAGTGAAGTATTACGCCGTTCTCATCCAAATTAAAGGGGTTGTCCAGCTGGTCACTTGCAGGAACCGAGCAGGTGTCAGAATGGGATCGGTGAGGTTAGTGGGGGGTTTGAATGCCATTCAGATCACTTTTTAAGAAAACGATTTACTGGTCAGACTCCTTTGGGCGAGTTTGCTTCTGCATAGAAGACTATATAGACTCCCACAAGAATAAAGGACTCACCAAGCCACCGAAATCCTGGGGTCCAGATAGTTTAGCTTGGAGGTGCTCAAGGCGATCTGTTTGTTCTCCTCTTTGTCCGTCGCCTGCACCTCCAATCTCATCAGCTGCTCCTCCGCCCTCATGACCGCTTTCTTCTTGCTTTCCACAACTCTGAGATGAAGAGAAGATATGGCGGTCATATGTTCCAAAGGGGCCCCAAGGCACAGTTTTTAGGTAGAGCTCAGCCTTATTTTTTTAGAATTCATGCAGAACTCCAGGTCGCCATAAAAATATACCAAACAGTTATTTAAAGGGGCATTCCTGCAAAGAACAGGACGGAGCTAGCGCTCCTCTGTCGGCACTCCGGAAGAAGGTGGTGCTCGTATCCTGGGTTGCAGGCCCGTCCAAGTAGAAGTGGATCAGAACTGACTTCGATGCTCATAAATCTTCACTTTATTGCCATAAGCAGAATACAGGCAGATGTGACGTATTTCGGCTAAATGGCCTTTTTCAAACAAAGCGAGTGCTGATCCACTTCTACGTAGTCCCAAAGTAGTGACCGGAGTGGTGGTCACCCATGCACACTAGCCCTTCGTTTATACGAGGACTGAGTACTTCCATTCTAGTGTTTGCTGGGGGCCCAGCGACCACACACATCCCTTTAAGGGATAGTGTTACTCAAGTAAAGTTTTCGTATGGTAGAATTTAATCAACATTTCTCTGGTTGCTGACAGCAAATGGAAACGTTTCAGAGGCTGAAAACCGTGATGTCATAGGACTACAGATGTCTGCATTTGAGGACTAGCTTTCAGCCACTAAATGTATGCAAGAATTTTCCATTCACTGACAGCAAGACGGGATCCTGAAAGAGAGGAATAGAAACAAAGTAAACTTAAAAAATTGTATAAAGGGATTGTCCCATTATAAAAGACTTCCGCATAGCAAGGTATATGTCTGATTGGCGGCGGTCCGACTGTTGGGTCCCTTGCCATTCACAAGAACAGGCGGCCATCCCCAGCAGCCCCCATTGCGGCGGCAGCCATCCCCAGCAGCCCCCATTGCGGCGGCAGCCATCCCCAGCAGCCCCCATTGCGGCGGCAGCCATCCCCAGCAGCCCCCATTGCGGCGGCAGCCATCCCCAGCAGCCCCCATTGCGGCGGCAGCCATCCCCAGCAGCCCCCATTGCGGCGGCAGCCATCCCCAGCAGCCCCCATTGCGGCGGCAGCCATCCCCAGCAGCCCCCATTGCGGCGGCAGCCATCCCCAGCAGCCCCCATTGCGGCGGCAGCCATCCCCAGCAGCCCCCATTGCGGCGGCGGCGGCAGCCATCCCCAGCAGCCCCCATTGCGGTGGCGGCGGCAGCCATCCCCAGCAGCCCCCATTGCGGTGGCGGCGGGAGCCATCCCCAGCAGCCCCCTTCGCGGTGGCGGCGGCAGCCATCCCCAGCAGCCCCCATTGCGGTGGCAGCCATCCCCAGCAGCCCCCATTGCGGTGGCGGCGGCAGCCATCCCCAGCAGCCCCCATTGCGGTGGCGGCGGCAGCCATCCCCAGCAGCCCCCATTGCGGTGGCGGCGGCAGCCATCCCCAGCAGCCCCCATTGCGGCGGCGGCAGCCATCCCCAGCAGCCCCCATTGCGGCGGCGGCAGCCATCCCCAGCAGCCCCCATTGCGGTGGCGGCAGCCATCCCCAGCAGCCCCCATTGCGGCGGCGGCAGCAGCCATCCCCAGCAGCCCCCATTGGGTTGAAATGAGCAGTAGCGTGTATGCGCAACTACTCCTCCATTCACTGATCAGACACTTATCTCTCTCCCCCCCCCCCCCTCAATATCCTGAGATAAGCCTTTATAATTGGACAACCCCTTTAATCTTTAACACAAATCTGGAAAATCCTGGAGATGAACCTAGGGCCAACCATCCAATGTGAATGTTGGGGTAGAAGGATAGGGCAGATTGTTCTCATGTCACCGCCAGAGGCATCTAGCAGTGGATTATTCTTCTTGCATTCATATCTATGGGATGGGGATCGATAGCAGTCGGCCGCACAAGCATTTGGTCGACAGCGGTAAGACAACCAACCCCCTGTCCTGTTAAGCCACGTGGACATCATAGTGACTGGTCTCCCACTCGGGACCCCCTCTCCAAGCCGGAATGGATGAAGAGCCGCTTTATATGACCAGCTTCCATTCTGGTGGACCCGAGACACCCATTCGGTAATTCACCTGAATGGCCGCCATGTAATACTACGGTTTCCATGCAGGGTTTTCCATTTGACCACACCCTGAGAATATACCCACGTAGTATTAGGTGCCATAAGAATCTATGGTGGCTCAATGGAAAAAGCGCAGTAGTTAGCCAGATTTCAGCTGCCTTCTGCTTGCACCAATTATGATCTAGTGCAAATATGTGGAGTCCAAAGGGTTAATACGCTCGGGGAACTGCAAATCTGCCAGCGAACCACCACCTACAAACTGCTGCAACGTGACCTTTACGTGGCTAATGTGCAGGGTGCTGGCGTCCATTTCGTGGCCGTGCGGGCGTATGACTTACTTCCGGAGCTTCTCGGTGTCGTTGTCTTTAGCTTCTTTCTTGGCTTCCTTCAGCTCCTTCTTCCCCAATGCAATCTGTTCTTTTTTGGCTTCAATCTGGAGAAACACAAGACAATAAATACATACATCTGGATTTTAAGTTAAAGGGGTTATGCCGTAAACTACTTTTACTCTAGCTCCCATGCCATCTTGGATAGTTGTATTTTTATTTATTTTATTTTTTACATATACCTCATTTGCAGTTTTCTTTTACCCCCCGTGCTTGACTCCTACCTCCTGGTTTGTCATGTGACTGCTGTCCTATCAGTGAGATGTGTCCTGACATCAGCAGATCATGTGACACTAACCACACCCCTTGTTCTTAATGATGCTTCCTACGTCCTGCCTTACAAAAGCTCCAATGCAGGACGTAACCGACAGCAACTGAATATCAAAATGGATTTGACCCAGGGTGCGATGGTAGGCGAATAACGTTAGAATAAGGCAGTTTTGATAAATTGTGGTATTTGGGTATTGACAGAACAGTGATATCTGCTGCGCTGATACATTTATATTAAATAACAAAACTCCTTTGAAGGCAATGGACATTTTTGCACAGATTTTTTAAATTGCTTATTTACTTTCTAAATAGTCTTCGATAAAAATGTCCTAGCATTTTGTTTCTGCAGAGTATGTGCAAGTCCTTCACCTAGCTGCTGCCAGGGCTGCACCGCCAATTAGGCGGCGTGACCCCGAAGATAAGTGGGGGGGCTGCAGCAGGGCCATGGAAAATGGGCACTTCCATTGTCGAAGCACTCAGCTCACTATAGTCAACTGTATTGTCGTCCTCAGGACAGCGATACAGTTTATTACTAAGGCAGGGCATAGAAGTGACATCTCCTTGCCCCGTTCCCTCCGATAGGCAGAGGATGGCACAGGCAACACTATGACATCATGGCGCCGCCTGAGCCAGGCAGCGTACAGCGCGGGACATCACTGACCGCTGCATGGAGGTAAGGATTTGATTTTTATATTTTTTGGGCACCATGCTGTTGGGGAAGAAGGGGGGATAAGATCACTATGGGGGCACTAAATAGCGGTATTTTATACTGGCACAGGTTATGGGGCACTATGAGGACATTAGATCAACTGGGGGCACCAAGAGGGAGTATTTTTTTGTACTGGCACACAAGATGGAATTTTTCATACCAGCGCACATTATAAGGGGGCTTTTTTGTACTGGCACACATTAGGGGGCAATTCTACTGTTACACGTTAGCAGGAACATTACTACTACTGGGGGACTATGGGGAACATTAGTGGATGTAAGAGGTATGTGGGGCTGTAAGTTGAGAATTTGGTGTGGGGGTTGGGGGGTGAAATTTAAATTTTCCCCTCAGGCAGCAGAAAGGCTAGGTGCACCCCTGGCTGCCGCTCAACCTGACAAATTCATCAGAGCTCTGCTCCTGTTCTGACTGCTTTCTGCTCTCCCCCTCCCTTCTCTCAGTGTTAGGCCTCGTGCACACAAACGTAATTTCTTTCCGTGTCCGATCAGTTTTTTTTGCTGCCTGTATGCGGAACCATTCACTTCAATGGGTCCACAAAAAACAGAAGTTACTCCATGTGCGTTCCGTTTCCGCATGTCCGTATTTCTGTTCCGCAAAAAAATAGAACATGTCCTATTATTGTCCGCATTACGGACAAGTATAGGACTGTTCTATTAGGGGTCAGCTGTTCAGTTCCGCAAAATACGGAATGCACATGGTTGTCATCCGTATTTTTTGCGGATCCGTTTTTCTGCCGACCGCAAAATACATACGGTCGTGTGCAAGAGGCCTTAGCAGGAGGGAGGGGGAGAAGGTTGTTTACAGCAGATCAGGGTGTGAAAGGCAGATAATACAGGATGTATGGGGTGGCGTTTGTTCGCAATGTATTTTGTGACACAAAATGAATGTAGTAATCACAGGATCACAGTCTTTACAGAAATCTTTGTCGCATAAAATGTTATTTTGTGACAATTCATAATGTGACAATAGATTTTGCAACACAGACTTATTTTGTGACAGACTTTGTGACAAGATTTCCATTATTTTGTCGTACAGAACTCAGTCTGTGGCACGGAACTCATATTGTGACAACACTTATTTTGTGACATGAAATCAATTCTGTGGGACAAAATGAATGTGTCTATATTTTATGTAAATGCGCTTCATTATTTCCATCAGTGATTGAAAGCCAGAAGCTGTGACCAGTCTAAACCTAATCCTTCCCATAGCTGAGGGTTTGCTACATTTGCGTCAAGCCTGTGTTATCCAAGTCGAGCCTTCACACCCGTCCACTGTGGCAACATCAGGACCGGAGAGAAACTGATGCTACCGACTTATTTACCGCACAAGCAGGGGTGGAACTACCGCCGTAGCAGCCACTGCGGGGCCCTAAATGGCAGGAGGACCTGGGCCGTAATGAATGTCAGTCATCCCATTATGGCTCGGGCATCATTCCCCGGCCTGTGCAGTGCAGTGACATTATACCGCCTGCTCTGCTGAGGGTCATCTCTCCAGCCTTTCCTCAGTCTGTTTCGTCTCCTACCCGCCAGATGCGATGACATCACTGCATTGCACCTGCTGGAGAAATCGAGATGTGATCCATTCATCGAAGGAATGGGGCTCGGCGAGTATTACTGATTTTTATTTTATTAACACAATAGGGGCTTTACTAGTGTAAGGAGGGCACTACTGTGAGGTGGGACTAAGGGAACATACTGTATGAGGGCACTTAGGGGCCATAACTACTGAATGGGTGGGGGGGGGTTTATGGCGAGTGTGGGCGGTCTTTACTAGATGGGGGGTTTGCAGGGAAGTTGTTTAGAAGGGGGGGGGGCTTCAAAACTTTGCTAGGGGCATAACTAAAAAAGGCTGGGTCCCTTGACACAAAGGATAGTGTAGACTAAACTGCTGCGGGAACTATTAGGTCTCTACAGGTTTCCCGTTCACTGCCAGCAAGCAGGGGAATTTAAATGATGAGGAATTAAGACCACATCATGCAATACATGAAACTGTAAAACTGTATTAAGACTAATACATATCTGCAATGTATAACTCCCATCGTGCTGCAGTTACAGAACAGTCGGAGAGCCTCCAGCTGCAGATCCCCGATTGGCTACCACAAGTCACAAGACATTGGGTCACATTTCCCCACCTTGGATCTCAGATTTGCCATGGATTGATCAAATGTTTTCGGTGCTGCCCGCTGATGGTTGCAAAGTATAGCAACCGCTCTGTTGGCTCTGTTGTAGGACAGGATCTTTCCCGGGCCGGTGTCCTCCCCTGGGGGATGAAACAAACAATCAATAAGGCGGTCATAGACATTAGGTCAGCATCCGATGCAGAGATCTCTTACCTGGGGCTCTCCAGCTGCTGCAAAACTACAATACCCATCAGGCCCCGATATTGCCGACATTTATCTAATGTGTATTACCACTGAATGTTGGGTGCCTATTCTGCCCGTTTCCAGTGCAGTAAGATGGTTTATTTTGCAGTAAGGTGCCCCCACCCCCCAAAGCTGGAGAGGACCGAGGCTTAGAAATAATGTGGGGCCCTTGCTTTCCAGCTGGCACTTACATCATGGCTCTCCACACCACCAGTCACTGTATAGGACTAGCAAAACACGGCTACTTTCTTCCTGAAACAGCGCCACACATGACTAGGGGTTGTGTCTGGTATTGCAGTACCACACACAACCTCTAGGTGGGGGTGGTGCCGTTTTTGGTAGAAAGCAGCATCAGAGGATTTCCTGCAGCACTAGGAGCGGTGTTCTGCAGTGCAGTCCCGCCGGCAGAGACCCCGTTTCTTATACGCTCCTGTATACTCCCGCCTCGGGCAGTTCAGTCTGAGTGGTGTTCATAGGATTTATGTCAACACAAGCAAAGAATTTCTCAAAATTTTATATACTGCTTCACCCATGATGTGTTATACCCCGCGCCCGATCTGGGAATTTATGTAAGGCTACATGCACACGAACGTTGTTGGTTTCTGTGTCAGTTCCGTTTTTTTTGCGGATAGGATGCAGACCCAGTCATTTCAATGTGTGCTGTCCGCATCCGTATGTCCGTTCCGTAGCCCCGCAAATGTCCTATTCTTGTCCGTTTTAGGCATTGTTACAATTGATCCGCAAAAAAAAAAAAAATGGATGGCATATGGATGTCATCCGTTTTTTTTGCGGACCGCAAAACACATACGGTTGTGTGCATGTAGCCTAAATCTGGAAAGCGGTACCACTTTATGTTAACTAGCCATTAACAAAAGAAGGTTTTATTACAAAGCCCAGTTCTGGTTGTAGAACATGCCGACACAGCGCACACGGGGCGACCGGGGCAGTGATGGAGTCTTACCGTCCGTCAGCTCCTGCAGCTGCTGTTGCAGCGTGACCGAGGCGTTGTACGTCCTGAAAACCTTGGCTGTCAGTCCTTCCATCAGGGACTGCAAGTGTTTGTTCAGCATTGGCGTCTGCAAAACGAGGCACGAGAGGTTATTTCTTTGATAACTGTCCAGCGGCTTCCTTTCACTAAAAGCAAGCAGGGATCTTGAAAGCGGCGAAGAATTGATACAAAGTATATGAAAGTTGCATTATACAAATAAATTAAAAAAAGTAAAAATAAAAAACCTGTCCAGGATTAGAAAACACAGCGCCACACCTGTCCACAGGTTGTGTGTGGTATTGCAGCCCAGCCCCATCCACTTCAATAGAGCTGAACTGCTATACCGTACACACTACACAGGTGTGGCGCCATGTCTTGAAGAATGCAGCCATGTTTTTTTTATTTTTTTAAACTGTATTCAAGTCGATGTAGCTGGAACTACAACCCCCATGGTTCTGTTACTGCTCTCTGGGCTCAAAATATTAAATTTCCTTATGTCAGGCGCACAAATAGGAGCGGACATATGGCGGTCTGTGACGACAAATAGGAAATCCACCCACATACTATCCATGCAGATGTTGCCAGGTCAGATAAATCCAGTGCCAACCGATGGCTGACTCAATTACTACGGATACCTTAAAGAGGAGCTGCCACAATTCTGGAGCAGCATCTATTGCAGCGCCATTCCTTTATTATTCCTATTAGAAGTTCTGAATGAATTACTAGCAGTTTGCAATAAAACTGTTACCAGCTGGGGGGTGTCCTATGAGTGCTGCCAATGTCAGACTGTGCAGGGACACCCCCCAACTGGTAACACTTATCTGGACCTAAATATTCTGGATTTTGACCACTGGATGTCCCAAAGTTCTGACATAATAGGATATATTACCTTGATCCATCTCAGCTGACAAGTGACCCATGTTTATCCGACTTGTTTATGTAATCGATACAAAAGTTTTATAGTTTTTTTGGGGGAACCTAAAAATGATACACGATCTCGGCCATTAATTGATAGCCCCTTCCCCCGCCAAGGGAAAAATTTGCATTGGGACCAATTGATGTTTGGATGTTGATTGCCACCAGGGTCAGGTAGCAGAGGTACTATAGGCTCCAGCATAAACCGGCTGCTGGACAAGAACCAAGCAAGGTTTATGCACATTTTTCAAGGAAATTCATTGCACAACACTGCAAATTGGATTTACACATGAAGGCCACCAGAGCCTGCGCCGCTCCCTGCATCCCCTGACAGCCTGCAACCATGCTGAGAGTTGTAGTTCCAGCCACTAGATGGGAAAAGCTCACTTTCTATCCCTTTGTTGTTCTCGCTCATCTCCTTGGTGCACAAACACTTAGGGATTTCTGGATCACACAGGGAAGACAGGAGCGCGACATAATTACACAGTAAAAAGGTCCATTCCACGCATCACGCCAACTCATCCGCGCCTCCGGTGTGTGCGCCAGTTGTAGATTTCTCGCACACCAGGACGGCAACTAAATTAATTTGCAGAGCAAAGTGTATTTCCCTGGATTTGGACGACCGCCATGCGCGATTATCCCCGAGCAGCGATGACAAGGCTCCTTGCCTCCCAGTGAAGTCTTGGTTATTCTAGCTCTCGGGCGTACACATGCAGCTCCTGCCCTTTTGCAGCACCTCTAGGTTTTCTCATGGGCAAGGCATGGCTTTTGTGCCCCATGCTGCCCACTAAATCTTCCAGGAGGTGGCCCGAGGGGGTGACTACATCCTCTCTATGGGACGTCATCCACCAGCTGGTGACAAGGGAGCAGCCAGGAGCTGCCAGCTTTAATAAATCTCCGGTAATCAGCATCCGCAGAGGGTCTACAAGGGTTAATCCACTCACATTCAGTCTGTCAAATAGATCGTCTCCTTCCTGCTTATTCTCCATGAACAGCTGCACGTTTTTAAACACCTGAAAAACAAAATTATGGCAGAAAATCATTCTGAACAGTCTGATACAAAATGGGCCTGGGCCCTGAGCTGCCGTCTGCCATGCTTCTGGACACTTCTCAATTTACAAAATATAATTACACAGTATATAAAAATATATCTACTTTACCCCAATATATGTAACAGAATTCTGCCACCCAGTGCCCTGTCCAGAATTCTGCCATCCAGTGCCCCCGCCGTCCAGAATGCCTCCACCCAGTGCCCTGTCCAGAATGCAGCCGCCCCCGGAACGCTGCCACCTACTGCCCCCCGCCGCCCAGAATGCCTCCACCCAGTGCCCCACCCAAAGCGCCAATATCCACTGTCCTTCCACAGAACACCGCCACCCAGTGTCCTACCCGGAACACTACTATCTAGTGTGTGTCCCCCACCGAAGGCAACATCCAGAGTCCCCCCCCCCCCCCCCCCCCCCCTCCGAACGCCACCGCCAAGTGCCCCACTCAGAAGGCTGCCACCTAGTGCCCTGCCCAGACCCCCACAATATTGCTATTCAGAGCCCAATAAAACAGGGTTCAGTAAAAAAAAAGCCGGAATTGTAAAGTCCCTTTTGTTGTAGGACAGGAAAGGTTTACATGCTCCTCTTAAAGGGGTTCTCCGGGTTTTTAATATTAATTATCCCCTCAGGATAGGTCATCAATATCAGATTGGCAGGGGTCTGACACCTGGCACCCCCCGCTAATCAGCTGTACGGGGAGATTGCGCGCGCAGTGTGCACGTTGCGTCCCCAGTCTCTCTCTCTGGTCACTGTTGGTTTGCCATAGACATAGCAGCTGGGAGAATGACGGGAGACCTGACGATAGGTCATCAATATCAGATCGGGGGGGGGGGGGGGAGGGGGTCTGATCAGCTGTATGAGGTGATGGTGCGCGCAGTGTGTACGTGCCGTCTCCGTATGGATCCTGAACAGGAAGAGACAGGTGACAGCACGTCCACACTGCGCGCACCATCTCCTCATACAGCCGATTGGTGGGGGTTCCAGGTGTCGGACCCCCACCGATCTGATATTTATGACTTATTCTGAGGATAGGTCATCAATATTAAAAGCCCAAAGACCCCCTTTAAGTTACTTCCGTCCTTGGGGGACCCAATAAGGAATGGGGGTAACTGCCCAGTTTGCTGCCACTTAAAACCACATACAGGGAGAGATTTCTCAAAACTGGTGTAAAGAAAACTGGCTTAGAGCCCATAGCGACCAATCAGATTCCAATTCTCATTTTCCAAAGGATCTCTAAGAAAATAAAAAGATGGAATCTGACTGGTTGCTATGGGAAACTAAGCCAGTTTTCTTTACACCCGTTTTGATAAATCTCCTCCACGGTGTTGTCGGGTGACGGTGCGCCGCGCTGGTACGCGGTTCATAGTGATTTTTACAGAGACCTTAATCTCTAAGGACAACGTAACATCAGGTTTCATAGATGGAATCACTTACCTTCTTCTCTACCGGGACCTTGTTGTAATACCGGATGGAGTCTTTACCCAGAAAGTCGAACTCGACCACGTGCTTCTCTCCATCAAGTTCTGGGTAAAGTTTAATATGCTCGACTCTCAACGAGCAGCAACCTACGGTGTCGGCCGTCTCCCCTTCTTCCTTTTCGTTACCTGCTCTCAATGCCAGCTGAGGGGTGACAGTGAAAATCCATTACTATAAAATTAAAGGGGGACTCAATTCTGTCAATAGCCTAACCTCCAGATATTTTTTTTTATCCAAGACCACGTGCAAAGTTCTACAGTTTAATATCACACATTTCTGGGCCTTTTTCCGCCTTTTTGAAGCCTATTTTTTGAAGACAATAGCAGAGGTCACCGGTCATCATCTTACATGTATGCTTCACACAGGACAACCTATGATGCTACATATTTGGGAGGGTAGTGAGTCAGGAGAAGGGAGGTCTTCAGTAAGATGTATAAGTGGCCCAGGGCTGGAGTTCTTCCAGCTACTCTGCGTAGACTGAATTTTTAGGAAGTCAGACCAAAATCTTTCTGCGCCCCCCCCCCCCCCTACCTTGTCAATAAAGTATAGCGCTACAGCTCTCTGTCGTATGCGCATCTCTTTGGATTTGAAGTCCTCCCGATACGTTCTTCTAATTTTGTCGGCATGGTTCTTCAGCTTTCTGGCCACTTCATATTTTTCCCAATCTTTTTCACCCTTGGGTTAAGAGAAATTTATAACAAATTCAACAAAGTTCTAAAAAAAAGGGTCATTAGTTTTATTGACCGTTTTCTTAAGGGGCTTTTATGCCTTTAAAAAAACGGTCCATAAAACAGTTTCTAGAAATAAGCCTGGCTGGAGCCCCGGTGGGTTTGTGAGCTCCATCGACCAATCTGACCTCCATAGACAGCAGTGGTCCAGGACTCTCTATGGAGACAACCTGTAGATGGAGGGCAAACTGGCCAATGAATCCTGCGGGGAGGGTCCATTGGATCTCCTGGCTGGACTAGTAACTGACGTAGATGCTGTGTCCATCCTGGGTCAGTGGAGGGGGGAAAGCAGGTCTTAGACTTTCCTATGTTGTTCTGCATGTGGAAGCATTAGCCGATGGTAGCCATCTTGAAAGAAAGACAAGGAACCTGAACAGAGATGGAACTATACGTGTGCCATTTACAAAGTTCTGGACTTAAAAAGACTGATAAGTGTAACAAGAAATCACGGGGCCCTACAGCAAAAATAGTTATGGGGCCCTTGTCTGTTATACATGTGTTATGTAAGGGGCCCTAAACATGCCAATATATTTCAAGAAGAGACCAAGCATCACCATCTTTCAAGAGCACCTCATTGCCTTTCAACTCTGAATCCTTAAACGGGTTTTCTGAGACCTTTACACTGATGACCTTTTCTCGGGATAGGTCATTAGTATCTAAATCAGTGGGCGGTCTGACTCCCGAGACCCCTGCTGATCAGCTGTTTGAGAAGTCACAGATGATCGCTTCTGGCCGCTTAGCCTAGGCCAGTGACATCACGTTCATCGGTCACATGACCTAGGTGGCCTTCTTAAACAGCTGAATGGCAGGAGATCTGGTTGTTAGACCCCCACCGATCAGACACAGATAACCTTACCCTCTGGACAGGTTATCAAAAGTCTCGGAAAAGCCCTTTTCGGTTATGGCCACCTTCTGGGCAATTAATGTTTTTTTACGAATGCAGTTTATGCAAAAATATAAAAATTTCAATTAGTCTATTAAAAAATGTTGGGTCCTTTTTCAGAGAAGGGTTAAAAAAAATAAAAATAAATGTATAACTTCTTAGTCTCTTCAGCTGACAGCTCATGTGAAGCCTTATCTTGGATCTCCTGACTTCATAACCACCCACTATAGCTAAACTCTTATCAAACTGATAAGAATATAGCTCAGATGAGTATCAGTTTGATAAGAGCTTAGCTATCAAGGTTATCAAGTCATTAGATCTGAGATGAGGCTTCACATGAGCCGTCAGCTGATGCCACAAAACAAAATGACTGATTTTTAACCCTTGTAACTCAAAAGTGGCTTTACAGTTTTAATACAGACTAGGTGACAAATAGATTTTAGCCCAAAATGAGTAAAATGCAATAATACAAAAAAAAAAAAAAAAAGTCCATAGCCTTTAAGGGTGGAGGTGGGCCCCCTCAGCTCATAGGGTCCATAGTAGCAGCTTTGCTTGCTGCAACCTTGTATGCCATGCGGTCCACCTAGTCTGTCATGTGGTGAAATTATACACTCCAGGACCTAAACCCGGTCCTGGAGTCCAGAAGACCAAAGTCTGTCCTGACTTTATTCACCGTTTTCCTTCCTGCCGAGAATTACTGTTACGATGAGCAATGGGCATCGGCGAGAGGTCATAAAATGGCATCACATCGCCCCTCAAATTGGCACTGCTCGAACCATCCATCAGCGCAAGCCTTGGCATGGTCTAATCTGCTGTGCCAGTTCACATTAAACCCTGCAATCGGCTGTGCAGATGAGGTTGGCATCCCAAGAAGAAGGATGTGGGACCCATGAGAAGAGTCTGCTACAGTCTGCCTGCAGCATCTGATAACAGGGAGCAATAGATAACTTTTAAGTTGTTTGCATCAATACAAAATGCAAATAATATTTCAGAAAAATATAGCTGAAACTGTGTCCCTGGGGCCCAAAGCAAGCACTATGTATAATACACAAAATTACACCTTCATTTCGATAGAGGTGCCCCCATCCAGTGCTTACTGCTTAGATCATTGAGTCATTACGTTACGCTCTCCTGGAAATTCTCTTATGTGGCACAGGGGTCACCAAGAGTAAGGGCCCTGTTTTGACTTGAAACCCCCCTCCGTGCCAATAAACCAAAATGTATTCCATCTCCGCACCTTAAATACCTGCTTAGCAGGTCACACCAGTGGGCACGCTCCCGCTCTGCCGGCAAACGAGGCGATATTTGAGGTTATTTGACTGGGGAATATCTGAGGCCGTCTCTGCAAATGTTAGTGTTTGGCTGCAGATTGAAAATATGACTTCATTTTCATCTATAGATCCCAAGGGGCCCGGAAATGAAGCGAATGTGCTCTGCTGAGCATAGGAAGTGCCGGTGTGTGTAGCGGGGCGCAGCAAAGCCCTGGGTAATAGAATCTCATTTCTAGGAGGATATAAAACCCTAGGATAATATTTGTGGTTCGGTAAGGGTTAATGGTAATGCCATTTGCCAAAAAAATTAAAGCAACCCCCCCCCCCTCTTTCTATTTTTGTCACCTAAACATGACTACACTTTTTCAGCACTATTTATTTGCTGCAGAGCTGCACTCCTGGCATTAAGAGAGTTTCACCTAGCTGAAGCAGAACCCGTTTCTGACTCTCTACCCTTCTCTCTCTCTCATGTTAGAGATTGCAGCAGGGAGGGGGAGGAGGTTGTACATGGAAGATCGGAGTGTGGAGGAGAGGAGCATCCAAGGAGAGCAAACCACATAGGCTGTAGATCTGGCATCCTCATACTGCGGCCCTCCAGCTGTTTTAAAGCTACAACTCCCACAATGCCTGCTGTAGGCTGATACCTGTAGGCTGTTCAGGCATGCTGGGAGTTGTAGTTTTGCAACAGCTGGAGGGCCGCAGTTTGAGGATGCCTGCTGTAGATAGTAAAACACACACACACACACACACACACACACACACAAGGCACATAAGCACACGTAATAAATTGAGCAGAATATGCAGAAACCAAGCTTTTACTGCCCACTGGAAGGGGCCATATTTTGGAAAATGACAGCCAGTAACCCATAGTACAGTAAAAGGCTTTACACCACTTCATACCTTTAATTTGGAATTTGCATTCAGCATCACATATTTTACCGATCCCTGCACGTTTTCAGTCCACGAAGCTAACCAGGTGACCGTATTGTCATGACGAACTTCTTTCCACTTATGGCCACTAGGGGGCACAGGAATTTTTGAATCTCTGGATGAAAAAGTAGGACAGGAAAAAAATAAAAATAAAACAAACCGTGAACAATCGTTAAATAGAGGAATTCTATACATACAGTTGCAAGAAAAAGTATGTGACCCCTTTGGCATGATATGGATTTCTGCACAGATTGGTCATAAAATGTGATCTGATCTTCATCTAAGTCCCAACAATAGACAATCACAGTCGGCTTAACCTAATAACACAAAGAGTTACATGTTACCATGTTTTTATTGAGCACACCATGTAAACATTCACAGTGCAGGTGGAAAAAGTATGTGAACCCTTGGATTTAATAACTGGTTGAACCTCCTTTGGCAGCAATAACTTCAACCAAACGTTTCCTGTAGTTGCAGATCAGACGTGGACACCACGGTCAGGAGCAATTCTTGATCATTCCTCTTTACAGAACGGTTTGCAGTTCAGCAATATTCTTGGGATGTCTGGTGTGAATCGTTTTCTTGAGGTCCTGCCACAGCATCTCAGTCGGGTTGAGGTCAGGACTCTGACTGGGCCACTCCAGAAGGCGGATTTTCTTCTGTTTAAGCCATTCTGTTGATTTACTTCTATGCTTTGGGCCGTTGTCCTGTTGCAGCACCCATCTTCTGTTGAGCTTCAGCTGGTGCACAGATGGCCTTAAAGAGGACCTTTCACCTAAAAAAAAAATGTAAACTAAGACCATAGCTTTACTTACATGCCCCCATGAAGTGTTGATCGTTTTTTCTTTTTTCAAACTGTGCCCCCGTTTGTCCGCTATGCCCCCCCGGAATAATTCCCGCCGTCTATGCTAATGAGCCAGCCTCAAATGGGCTGGCTTTAAAAGTTCTCCTCGGCGTGCCTTCTCTCTTCTCCCTGGCACGGAGCGCATCCAATCAGCGCGCTCCGCTCTTAGCCGGATAGACGAAATCGCTCCAGTTCTCTGAAGTCTCGCGAGAACTGGAGCGTCTTCTCCCTGGCTAAGAGCGGAGCGCGCTGATTGGATGCGCTCCGTGCCAGGGAGAAGAGAGAAGGCACGCCGAGGAGAACTTTTAAAGCCAGCCCATTTGAGGCTGGCTCATTAGCATAGACGGCGGGAATTATTCCGGGGGGGCATAGCGGACAAACGGGGGCACAGTTTGAAAAAAGAAAAAACGATCAACACTTCATGGGGGCATGTAAGTAAAGCTATGGTCTTAGTTTACATTTTTTTTTTAGGTGAAAGGTCCTCTTTAAGTTCTCCTGCAAAATGTCTTGATAAACTTGGGAATTCATTTTTCCTTTGATGATAGCAATTCGTCCAAGCCCTGACGCAGCAAAGCAGCCCCAAACCATGATGCCCCCTCCACCATACTTCACAGTTGGGATGAGGTTTTGATGTTGGTGTGCTGTGCCTCTTTTTCTCCACACATAGTGTTGTGTGTTTCTTCCAAACAACTCAACTTTGGTTTCATGTGTCCACAGAATAGTTTGCCAGTACTGCTGTGGAACATCCAGGTGCTCTTGTGCAAACTGTAAACGTGCAGCAATGTTATTTTTGGACAGCAGTGGCTTCCTCTGTGGTGTCCTCCCATGAAATCCATTCTTGTTTAGTGTTTTACATATCGTAGATTCGCTAACAGGGATGTTAGTATATGCCAGAGACTTTTGTAAGTCTTTAGCTGACACTCTAGGATTCTTCTTCACCTCATTGAGCAGTCTGCGCTGTGCTCTTGCAGTCATCTTTACAGGACGGCCACTCCTAGGGAGAGTCGCAGCAGTGCTGAACTTTCTCCATTTATAGACCATTTGTCTTACCGTGGACTGATGAACAGCAAGGCTTTTGGAGATACTTTTATAACCCTTTCCAGCTTTATGCAAGTCAACAATTCTTAATCGTAGGTCTTCTGAGAGCTCTTTTGTGCGAGGCATCATTCACATCAGGCAATGCTTCTTGTGAAGAGCAAACCCAGAACTGGTGTGTGTTTTTTATAGGGCAGGGCAGCTGTAACCAACACCTCCAATCTCATCTCATTGATTGGACTCCAGTTGGCTGACACCTCACTCCAATTAGCTCTTGGAGATGTCATTAGTCTAGGGGTTCACATACTTTTTCCACCTGCACTGTGAATGTTTACATGGTGTGTTCAATAAAAACATGGTAACATTTAATTCTGTGTGTGTTATTAGTTTAAGCCGACTGATTGTCTATTGTTGTGACTTAGATGAAGATCAGATCACATTTTATGACCAATTTGTGCAGAAATCCATATAATTCCAAAGGGTTCACATACTTTTTCTTGCAACTGTACATTCCTAATTGCAAAATTTCTGAACTTCCAGCGACAGCCCCTGCAAATTTGGACTGTTCTGGGCCAAAAATGGTCAGTGCTCATGTGAACCCTACCCATACATGGGCATTCCCTTGGGATGGGGCCAGGGGCATAGCTAAAGGCTCATGGGTCCCAATGCAAGAGTTCAGCTTGGGCCCCCTTCCCTCAGTGCTTTGTGGCCAGGGAAGCACATAGCGTTTCTGCTGCCTGAGGCAAAAATTGAAACGGCACACTAACCCCCCCCCCCCCTCCCCATAACTAATTTTTGACCTAACCCCTTTCCCCCCAGCCAGAGGTGTAACTTAGTCAGCATGCACTTTCTATATTACCGGTGTCTACTTATGCACCGCAAGGGTCTTTGGGCCCCTCGGGCTCCTGGGCCCGGTAGCGACTGCTACCTCTGCACCCCCTATAGCTACGCCCCTGGATGGGGCCCATTTGTCCCAAATTTCCCAACTGCAAGTTAATAAGTATGGACATTTTCTGTAAGTATATCATAGATGGATGTGTTCTATACATGTGTAAAATATTTGAGGAATTTAGGAATATACCCAGTCCACACAATACACATTAGGCTACTTTCACACTGGCGTTTCTGGGTCCGCTTGTGAGATCCGTTTCAGGGATCTCACAAGCGGCCCAAAACGGATCAGTTTAGCCCCAATGCATTCTGAATGGATAAGGATCCGTTCAGAATGCATCAGTTTGCCTCCGTTCAGCCTCCATTCCGCTCTGGAGGCCGCTTGCAGCGTTTTGATATCCGCCTGACGATGCGGAGCCAAACGGATCAGTCCTGACTTACAATGTAAGTCAATGGGGACGGATCTGTTTCCACTGACGCAATATGGTGCAATTGAAAACGGATCCGCCTCCTATTGACTTTCAGTGTATTTAAGGGTGGCTCGGTATGACACTGCAAAATGGATCTAAGCGTTTGCATTATAGGTGCGGATCCGTCTGTGCAGATACCAGACGGATCCGCACCTAACGCAGGTGTAAAAGTAGCCTTAGCCTCTGGCACTCCACCCGTTGTAAAACTACAACTCCCAGCATGCTCTGTTCACTTCTATGAGAAGAGCTGAGCATGTGTGCATGCTGGGAGCTGTAGTTTTACAACAGCTGGAGGTGGCTCACCCTTAGAGGGATGGCGGCCAAACCCATAGATTTCAGCAGGACCAGCTGCCTATGTAATCTGTATTGGGATGGATTGTCCCGACTCTCCCTTAGATTTTGGAGGAAGAAAGAGTTGAGCAGAGCTAGATTGCAACACGCCCGATCATTGTGCTCTTGAAGGGTGCAGCGGCCTATTCCAATCAACCTATTGAGAACACATGCACACTGGGCCAAAAGGGTCAGAAGCTCTAGCCGTCAGACACCTTGACAACCTGCACCAAAAACTCATCGTATAGTACATCACCAGCATTATGCGGTTCTAGAGTGTTGTGGCCGGACTCATACCCAAGGTCCGAGACGCAAGGAGACGTATTATGGCACCCAAGGCTTGTCCAGCACCCGCGTTAAGCCTCGTTCACACGACCATGTTCGAATTCGTGGTGGTCAGCGATGGCTATGTGTGAGGTTTGTGCGTCTTTTTTTGCGGTCCGTGTGCCAGCCATGTTTCACTGACACTAAACAGCTAAAAAATAAAATTTTCAGAAACCATCTCTTCCTAATGATCCGTGGCTTTCACGGACCCATAGACTATAAGTGGGCGTGATGGATCCGTGAACACAGACAAAAAGCATACATCTGTGCTACAAACACGAACCCGCGGACCGTGCTAAAGCACAGACGTGTTATACACACACACATTAGAATTTATGGGGACGTGTGCTGTCCGTGGAACACAGACGCGTGAATGAGGCTTAGGTCTAGGATTCCATAAGGTCTGTCCAAGATACATGGGATCCATATTGCCTCTGGTGGAGAATACCGCCGTAACTATTTTAGCATTAGATACGACGACTGCAGTGGTACTGGAAGTCACAGCTGCTCTACCATAAAAAAAAACAAAAAACACAAAATAAAAAAATAAATAAAAATATTCCGTTCTGCGGTGAACGTCTCCCCCATAAAGCCTTCTTATTGAGCGCGCAGGGAATGTAATACACATCGAGAGCGGAAAGAATTTGCCAAACGTTCACCTTCTCGCCGTAAAGATAAACATTCCCTTTATCTAAATGAAACAGGAGCGACGCTTCACACTCCATAATGTAATCTTTCAATCGTATCGCGGGTTATTAAATCTCCGCCGAACACAAGAGCCGCAATTTCAAACAAATTCAACCTTGCAGCTAGGAGCAATGTGTCGGAAGTTCAGAGCCAGAAGAGAGTGAATTGGGAATTACCTGGAGGGTCACAAGTTCACGATCTGGTTGAAGGAGTAAGAAATGAGTTATAGAAAGAGGAAAAAATAAATAAAAAAAATGTGCTTGGCCTATTGTATAAAGACTTTATTGTCCTTTCCTGCTAAATAAAGTCCCCTGCAGGGGGCGCTGTTGTATAGGAAACGGCAGGCCGCGGTGTATTACTATTGCTGGAGGATTTTACACTTCTGATGGTCGGGCTGAAAGAAATGAAAATGCCAAATAAAATCAGAGGTAAAATAATTAGCATGAAAAAATGTAATACTTCATGGCGTAAAAAACAAAAAAAACTTGATTGTAAGCCTTTGGGATGCACAGGAATTCAAAATACCGTATGTTGTCACATAAGCTTGCAGTGTCATACCGAGCCACTGAGTAGTGGTAGAGAATCAACTGAATTGGGTCTATGAGAAGACCACCCAAAAACAAATCACCGACTTGGGGTCTTCGGAGGGGCTGGGGGTTCTCAAAGAAGATGACCAGTATCTATACTGCTACTGTGGTCTTCTTGAGGAACCCTATTCAGGTCCTAGGGAATCCTGGTCAAGAAACAGAATGAGTGACTAGGTACAGTGGCGTAACTATAGGGGAAAGCGGCTGCTTTGGGGCCCTGACCCCGAAGGGGCCCATCCAGGAGGCGGAGGACTACGAGATTTTGTCAGGGCCCCCATAACAGTATTACACTATGAAATTATATACAGTGACAGTATAGAGTGTATAAAACGGATGGAACAGCTGCCGGGCCTGGTCTGAGAGAGCGAACTTTACTAGCCACAGGAATGGGGGCGGCATGAAAGGAAGGGGTTGCAAAAAAATTACTGGGGGAGGGGGGCCCCATTCAAAAAAGTTTTCTGTGGGGCCCAGTCATTTCTAGCTACACCACTGACTGGGTGACAGAGCCACGTGAGCCAATATGGCTGCCAGTGCTACCTGTCAGATAGGTACTTCCGGTTCCTGTAACTGAAGATAGGATAAGTTAAAGGGGTATTCCGGTTATATAAAAAGGTATAACTACTAAAGTATAGATCTGTGGGCAGGGGCGTAACTAGCATAGTGGCCGCTATGGGGTCCAAGGCCCAGTTGGGATTATCCCCTCTTCTTCTTGGGGTGAAAACTTGGTCAGGACTCTCCCTCTAAAAGGAAAAACTTTTGGCAAATGAGACAAAAATGGCCCAAGGGGGGTCATTGAAAAGAGTTTAGGCGGAAACCCTTCTGTCCTGTGTGGGGGGCCCGGTTTGATCCTTATGGGGTCCTTACTTCTCTATGTACGCCGCTGTTTGTGGGGGTCCTACCTCTTCCAGATAACTCTTAGATCTGTGGGGGTTTTACCTCTGGGAGTCCTGGGGCCCTCACCTATCACAAGAATGGGGGGCCCTACACCCGGTGATCAGCCAGTTAGATATGCAAACTGCCGCTCTATTCATTTCTATGGGAGTTCTGGAGATGCCTTTCCTGTGTATGTCTCACATATAGGGTATTGGGGGTCATAATTTAAAGGGCATTTCTACATATAATCCTCAGAAGCTCCCATCGGTCGTCAGAACTGCAGTACCAGACACAGCCTCGTGCATGAACGCACTGCTATACCAGTATAACCAGTATGTAGTGATGCCTGTGGGGTCCCGATCACCCCCTCACTGATCACACAATGACGACCCATCTTTGCAGCCTCTTATCGTACCGATGGAGACACAAGTCACTCAGACTTGTGTCAAGGGATCGATTAGATTTTTGGACATCTGAATGAAAACGTTCTGAGGCCTTACTGATCCCCCAGCCATCCCTGCTTAGTATTCCAGCGTTAAACCTGCAGTCTGGTTAATCTCGGCCATCGATACTTCCCTACGGTTTCTCCGCTCGCCTCCTCGCTGCATTTCCAGAGCATCAAAGCAGTAATGATTCTGCCTGGACGGGGAGGAACGCGGCAGCTGAATCATGGAATGGTATCGAGCCGCCCCCCTGCGTTTTATCTTTGCAGCATTTATCAGCATTCCTTCCACCTTCTCCTCTGACAGCAAATGGTTAAAGGTTTCAGAGAGGAGCCACGACCACAAAATGTCCCAAGATACCCCCCTCTCACAACCCCCCTTGAAAAACAAAAATGACGGGACAAGTGCACAATCCAGAAAACGCTGCAGGACTGTTAAAACTGACATTTGAAAGGGGTTGTGCAGCACTATTTCATGGCTCACCATGGGTTAAAAATAAGACGCCATACTCCTTCCCCCCTCCCCCCTCACTGATCCTCCATCGCTGCCGCTCCAGCCCCTGCGGTTCTCCACTTCCTGTCACAACTCAACAGGTAGGAAATGCCTAAATCATTGGTGGTAAACTGCCTCTGTGATTGGCTGGGCAATTCCTGTGTGTCGAGCCAGGATCGGCAAACGGAGAGGAGTCAGGACCAGATCAGTGCTGGACCGGCGATTAAGAACATGGCTTCTTTTTTACATTAAAAACAACAAAATGTAACTGTGTGGGCAGGCCCTTTAAATCTCAGCTGAGGGATATGGCGCACTCGATAATGCATGCAGTGTAAGGAATCTCCCCGTTCTTCACCTTTAACCTCTCAAGGAGGTATGGACTTCCCCGATTCGATTCCCAGGTCAACGTCCCCAGAATGGTCACCAGTAGTAGTTTAGTCAGGAATGGAGCCAAGAGTCGTCACAAGGAGAAAGCGCAGGACACTTCTGACTGACCGCTCTCCTAACATACCCCAAAAAGGCACATAAGCAGGAGGAGTCTAGAGTTTCCTTTAAAGGGCATCTGTCAGCAGTTTTGTCCCTATGACACTGGCTGACCTGTTACATGTGCACTTGGCAGCTGAAGGCATCTGTGTTGGTCCCATGTTCATATGTCCCGGGCATTACTGAGAAAAATGATGTTTCAATATATGCAAATGATCCTCTAGGAGCAATGGGGGCGTTGCCATTGCACCTAGAGGCTCTGCTCTCTCTGCAACTGCCGCGCCCTCTGCACCTTGATTGATTATGTTTACACTGCCTGAATCTGTCAAAGTGCAGAGAGAGCAGAGCCTGTAGGTGCAACGGCAACGCCCCCGTAGCTCCTAGAGGCTCATTTGGATATAATAAATGATTTTTCTCAGCAATGCGGCACATATGAACATGGGACCAACGCCGATGTCTTCAGCTGCTAAGCGCACATGTAACAGGTCAGCCAGTGTCATAGGGACAGATCTGATGACAGCTGGGCTTTAAATAAAAGGGACTAAGAAATTCTAAAAAAAATACCCTTTTCTTCCAGAAACAGCGCCATTGTCCTGCACAGGCTGGGTCTGGTATTGCAGCTCTGCCCCAATAGTTGCAATACCATACACAGCCCATGGACAAGAGTGGCGCCATTTCTGGTAGAAAGCAGCCATATTTTTTACTAATCTCGTACACTGGCTTTAAGCAATCACACCCTGCCATAGGAAGCTGCTGCGGAAGGATGCACATGGCGTATAGCTCCGCAACATTCACCCTCTGATAAGATTTTCATGTCATACATTCGTTTCAGTCGCCTTTTAAAAAATTATTTCAAACGACAAACATGGTAAACCTGGTGGGAGTGCTGGACTGGATTATATCCCTGCGGAGGAGGGAGCCGTCTCTGTGTAATCCCCTTGTCTGCAGTCTCTGCACCTTCCCGCTGCTCTCTGCAAGCCACAAAGTCTTTCTAATTTGCCTAACTGTCCTGTCTTCTGGGTGAGATGTTTTGACATCGCGGGACACAGACGAGTGCAGCGCTAATCCCATTTCAGACGTTCCTCAGCGGGCAGAGTTACAGCACGCGGCGGGCGGAAAAGCGGCAATCACACACTCTGTCCTTGTGAGTTACTGGATGAAGAAACTATCAATAAAATTGTCCTAGATATAGTTTTATGAAATTTTGTGCATAATTTTGTACTAGAAATCTACAATGGGTTAAAAAAAAAAAAAACACAACACATTCCTTCCCCCACCACTGCCATTCTGACGCTGCTCCGATTTCTACTGCGCTCGACATGCACAACAGTGGAAATGAGCAGGGAGCAGAGCAGCGTCGGAACATATCCGAGAGGGGGCAGTATGACTTTTCATACTCGCCGGGAAAACGCCTTACTCCTTTAAGGGACCCTTAGAGCATCTTACTGTTCGAATTCCTACAGTGTGTCTGTAGGGATGAGCGCACCCGTGAAAGTTCGGGTCTCGAACTCAAACCCCATTGAAGTCAATATGGACCTGAACTTCACTTTATATCGAAAAAGAACGTAATCCATAAGACGGAATGCAAAAGGGAAACCTTTAAAGGGACTCAGTCATAATAGAAGTCTATGGGAGCAGAACAGAAGGTCTCTAAAGGTTTCAGTTTTTGCATTCTGATTATTTTTTATATAACCATGTTATAACGGGAAATAAATACATAAATAGCTCGAACTTCAGTTAAAGTCTGAGTTTGGGACCTACGAACGCGACGTCACTGGCTTAGGAATAACGCAATGATCCGTACTGCACCAAAGCTTCACAACCTCTTCAAACAGCTGATCGGCAGGGGTGCTGGGCACCTGAAGCCCATTTATCACATACCGATGACCTATCCCGAGGACAGGTCCGTGTTAAACACTCAGACGATCCTTTTAAAAGGGTTGTGCAGGCTTATTCTTTTACAGGTCTGCGTAGGACCTGTGCATAATACTCAGTGGGCTTCAGACGACTGCCTCGGCAACCCGACCACCCAACGTGCAGACGCGTCCTCTCCACAGGTGATGTCCGACGGGTAGGAGAGCATGCTACACAACCCCGCAAAGGAGTTGTCTCACCTCAGACATTGAGGGCATATCGCTAGGATATACAATGTCTGATAGGTGCAGGTTCCAGAGGTGGGACCCACACCCATCTTCAGAACGGAGCCCACAAAGGCATGCGCGGCCGCCCTCAGTTCATTCCTACGGGAGCGCTGGGTCATAGAAGTAAATGGAGCAATGGCACCCCTTGGCCATTTTTGGCGCTCCCATGAGAATAAATGGAGGGCAGCCGCGCAAGCGCAATGAGTCCTACTTCACTTTACGGGCTCCGTTCTAAAGATCGGTGCGGGTCCCAGACCTTTCAGACATTGAATGGCGATATGCCACCGCTGTCTGAGGTGAGACAGCCTCTTTAAAGCATTTCCACAAAACCCGGAGAAGATCTTCTCCTCTAATGAGCTGGGAGCTGTCCTTGGTTCTGAAGTGGCCGGCTCTTTCCCTCGACAAGCCATCACTTTTTTGGAGGATTATGCAGACACCCAACGCGTTTGTCACTTTACCGTTCTGCGGGTCTATGGAGGTGGACAAGAATTTTCTTACTATTGTAGCATTATTGGCAATAATTCTTAAACCACTTAAGTGAATTCCAGGATTTCAAAAGCATCCAGCTGTGATTTTGTATTGCGAGGTCTCTGCTGCCTGCGCTCATACACTCAAGTTTCTTTGCAGTCTTATTTTAATTGCACTTTCTTCTCTCTCTGATAAATGGCTGAACTCCTCCAATTTTCAATAGTACATTTTCAAGATGACGGCTATTGCTTTCCACCCGCTGTCAAAAAACATTTAGAATTCCCTTCTAATCCGACCGGACTTTGAGCCTCACTAACCAAAAATATATTCATATTATGCAAAGTTTGTCTGAAAGTTTCAAATGGAAGGTGGCAGAGGTGAAGTTCAATCCATCCAGAAGTCTTTAGTGATTTTCTTCCAGGTGGAGTCTTGGTGGAAGACACCTTCCAATGGCATGGAGATTGTCGGCTGAATACATATTGATCAGATTTGTACCGCCATCATGTTAGGGTTAGATACAGAGCCTAAACACCTCCGTCTTTCTGTTCAGTCCAACTCTAGGCAGGTCAGTGGCGGTCTCTGGTCAGCCTTACTACTGGCTTGTCTCATGGTGGCTGTACATAGGCTTGCTGCTCTGCAATGCAGGCAGCAGGTCCCTCTGGCTCTACATATGGTTACCCCCATTCTCTGCCTCAATTCCTCCTCCCGACACACCACTCGGCACCATCACACTGCCCCAACACAGCACCAATCCTGCACCCCTCCTCCTGCAAGCTAGCAACCTTGAAGCCATGTTTCCAAGTGACAATTGACCCGGTTTGGGGCCAATGCCAAACACGGCAACTCATCCGCCACAATTAACACAAGAGTTAAAACAGGCCACCAAAATGGAAGGGATAATCACAAAGTGACCAAATGGTGACAATGTACAGTATGAGGAAACCACAAAAATACCTCAAGGGACTCCTTACATGCATAACATACAAGGATGTAATACTTTGAGGGAAAGGGGCCACCAAACAGTCTCTGCCCTCATTAGTTGGGTATTATGCCTTATGAGGTGGCCACGATGGCTGAAGTTATGGACAATGCCAAGTGGGCTATGCTACATAGTTTCACCCTAGAGATGCATGGGAGCTTTGGAGACTGTAGCACAGGCATGCTCAACCTGCGGCCCTCCAGCTGTTGTAAAACTACAACTCCCACAATGCCCTGCTGTAGGTTGATGGAGAATGCTGGGAGTTGTAGTTTTGCAACAGCTGGAGGGCCGCAGGTTGAGCAGGCCTGGCTGTAGCACATTCAGCTTGGCAGTTTCTATTAATCCAGCCACCCAAGATTGGTATACAGACAGTATGAAAATGCCCCTTTGAAGAAAGCCTAGCTATTCCCAGCTAAGATGATAGACAACCTGCAACACACCAGCTGTTGAGAAACTACAACTCCCAGCATGCATACTTGCTCTTCTAAGAACTCACATAGAAATGAATGGAAAAACCTGATGAAGGGGAACTGTTTGTCCCCGAAACGCGTTTTTATTCACGTGCCATCTTCAAATAAAGAAGAATTCGATTTGACATCAAGACCGCCTCTACCAGTGAATTTGCGCCATAGCAAAACCCTCTTCATTATAGAAATGAATGGAGCATGCTGGGAATTGTAGTTTCACAGCAGCTGGAGTGTCAAAGGTTGCCGATCACTGATAATAGGTGGTTTGGAAAACGACAGAATGAACGTCTACCTTGGGTACGTGTTGGCTCTTACCAACAATCATTTGCTAAAATGCATTTGTACAATGTTTGGTTGATCAGGCAGTAATTAATGAGTAAGACCCCGTGAAGCCCCTTATCCCCCCCCCCCCCCTTCCTCCATAGTTTGTGGCAAGAGTTACAATGCCTGACAGTAACCTAAACCAGGGTGAAAAAACACACATTCTTAATATAGCCCTTGGTTTTACCCTCTTATTTTGCAGCCATTTTTATTACCCTATTTCTTCATCCCCTATTGTTTGGCAGCGCCCATTTTCTTTCTATGCAGAGTGGGCTCTACAAGGTGGTCTCCAAATGGATCCAGGGGGCTCAGAAAACCCCTGCAGCCTGGAAACCATTTCCGGAGAGGTGCTGTGGCGTGGGATACAACTGCAATCTCACTTCTCTTTGGCCTCATTCAGACGGCTATGTTTTTAGTGACTATTACAGCCGGCCTAAATCACAACTAACTAAAGCTAATTAGACTCCCGGGTGAAAGGCGGCCGTCTGAATGAGGCTAAAGGAAGAAAAGTTGCCCATGCCAAACAACGTGTTAAAGCATTGAGTGAATGAAAGGGGGGCAAAATGTGGGACTGATCTGTAGAGGGGTTCCAAGAGAAATCTGCAACTGGAGAAGAACCCTCTGGGGGTCTGACTGCTGGGACCCCCACGACCAGGAGATTGGAGTTGAAGTATGCGCTTTGTTGTCCCCTTCAACCCCATGGCGATGACAGCTATACAATGATCCTCTTTCCCAGTCCCATAGAGATGAATGTAGCAGAGGCACACACACTGGACAAAGATTTGTCCTCCACTGTTTAGAGCCTGTGGATCGAGAAGTTGGATGGACAACCTTTGGCCTCCCTTACACATATACATCTTAATAGAGCATATGGACATCACCAGGACCCCCATTATGAGGCAGATCAGAGTCTCAGAAACTGCCGCCTCCGCTTAGAAGACTTGACGGTGACCATTGCTCTACTCCACCGGAACCCACTTACTTGCTGCAGTTGATGATCACATCTTCAGGTAAAATGCGCTTCTTCAGCATACCCTGCTTAGGGTGGTCACCTCTCCCGCGGAACAAACTTGGGGGCTCAATTTTAAAGTTTCCGATCCTTTCCCTGTGGTGATCCATGATACAGAAGCCAAATTCCTCCACGAGCTTGGAGTTTTCTTCCTTCAGTTTCTGCCAAGTGATTAAAAATAAAATAAGAGGAAGATTTGTAACTTTAATATCTAAAGGGGGAAAAACAACAACATCTGAGCAATGTGCAGCATAGTCCAGTGATATATCACGGCACTGCATGAATATCCGGTCCCTAATATATATTTATTCGTGTAATCTCAGGATCTAAAACGCCGGCTCCCAACTACCACACGTTATATATTAGTACCTGCCTCCTCATATACAGCAGAAGGGTCTTCTGGGTGCCTTCGGGCTTGGATGCGACTTCTACCTCTGCACACATGTCCTGTGAATTAATGGTTCTTTCGGACCCTTCAGGCACCAGGGCCCCCGATGAAACTGCAAGCTAATCTGGACCTGTTACATCCCTGTGCACGCTAGCATGAGATTACAACCCCTCCTGAAAAATTATATGTTGTAAATAATACCTTGTGTGTTAATGATAGAAAATCCAGCTGCTTCAGAACCTCTTTTAGAAGAGAAATGGGAAAGCTTTGGAGAATGGGATCTGTCAACGTTTCTGCAGGAGCCGGGGAGTATTATCCAGTTGCTGCAGAACATCTTTTAAAAGGAAATTTGAGGAAGGAGGAGCTGCATGTTAATCACTGTTGACGAAGCCTCATCCCAAAAAGTTGGGAGTACCCGCTGGGCCAGGGCAAAATGGTAGCCAGGCAGGGCGGAGGAGAACCGCACCAAGGCAGTAGGGAGGGAGAAACTGAGCAGCTGAGCCATAATACTACACTGTATAGGGTTCGGTGCCAGCAGCTGCCCGAAGCATAAAAAGTTTACTAAACTATGAAGATTTTATAATTCTAGTTTTAGACATCAATGTCAGAGGAGCTGAGCTGCATAGATGTTTTCCAGCTTCCTGGCCTCTCCTGAAGGTCTTCAGTGCTCAGCCCTTAGGAACGTGGCCTAGTACCAGGTAGCAGACCTGATAACTGCTGAGCAGGGGCCTGGATATGCTCACTAACTACATTACACCTGTCCCCTCTCCTGACAGTAGGAATATCCACGGCACTCCAGATGGAGTATATGCAATTCTTTTAAATGGTCAAAGAGATTAACATCACTTATTTTTCCGTACAGTATTACATATCCAGGAGTAGAAAAAAAACATTATAGCCACATTGTATTCCCCAGACGTTTCGATCATTAGACCTTTTTCAGCAGGATCTCATTGGTGGCAGGAGGGTGAAGGCAATCCTGGACGCGATCTCTCCTGACATGTCCGTTTTATTAGCTACTTGCATTCCCCATGTAATAACAATTCTGGAACATCTATTGTTATGACTCTGTGCTGTACCATTCCTTTATTATTCCTGCTAGAAGTTCTGAATGAATTACCAGCAGTCTGCAGTAAAGATACTGATGGGTGTTACCAGTAGTGGGTGTGTCTGACTCTGTCCAATCAGTGCTGCTGCCGTCAGAGTGGCA
This sequence comes from Bufo gargarizans, assembly GCF_014858855.1. Taxonomy (NCBI): domain Eukaryota; kingdom Metazoa; phylum Chordata; class Amphibia; order Anura; family Bufonidae; genus Bufo; species Bufo gargarizans. Next base: position 119,728,232 of record NC_058089.1, read on the forward strand.
GGACCCCCCAACTGGTAACACCCACCTGTACCTTTACTGCAAGCTGCTGACAATTCATCAACTTCTAGTAGACAAAGGAATGGGGCCAGCGTAGAGTCATAAGAACAGATGCTCCATAAGTGGTAGTAAAATAGACATGTCAGGAGAGGCGACGGGTCCTCTTTAAAAGGGAAGAATTAAAAAGGAAAGAAACACTAAAAATAAACCTTGCCACACAGAATCGGCCATTAATACCAATCATATCAGTAGGTCTTAATTTGTAGCAATTATAGGGGACCTGCAGCGTTTACAGATCAGGAGGCGCTTAGCAGATAGAGGTACTGTACACTCTTATGGGAAAAGATTCTGTAGCATTCTGGGCTTAGGAGTCCAGTGGGTGGTCCTTATCACGGATAGGACCGCCCACTGGACTCAAGGTCGGAACCAGCAGAAATATTCATGAAGAAAGAACACCTTTTACAAAATCGGTCCCCACAAACTAATATTTTAGTCTGCTCAGCGCTGCATGGATCAGGCTGGATTTCATGGTGACTGGTTTGCTCTTAAAGGGAACCTGTCATCAACTTTATGGTGCCCATACTAACTGCAGTATAAAGTAGAGACAGGGGAGTTGATTTCAGCGGTCTGTCATTTAAAAATTAAAAGTAAGTGGTTGCCGAGAACCAACATCACAATCCCTGCAGACTGGGCCTGGGAAAGAGTCCCGGCCACCTGAGAAGAGTCCTGGTTATTCATGAATTCCTGCTCTCCTGCCCACCTGCTGATGACTGACCGGCTTCTACCGAGTTTTCTCTCTAGGAGAGAACTGCCAATCATCAGCAGATGGGCGAGAGAGCAGGAGATTATAATAACCAGGACTCTTCTCAGGTAGATTTGACTCTTTCAGGCCTGGGCTGCAATGATTATGATGCTGGTTTTTGGCAACCACTTACTTTTAGCTGATGTGTGACACACCGCTGAGATCAGCATTTCTGTCACTATTTTATGCTGCCCTTGGTGAGGTCAGCATAACGTTGATGACGGGTTCCCTTTAAATGCCATTTTCTTACTATTTCGCACTTGTGTGAAGCAGTTTCTTTTCCCATCAGGCACTGCACTGGCCACTGGATTTCGGAATTAAATATATAACTTTACAGTAAACATTGCCCCAAACCTTCAGCAGCGGGTGGAAGTTATTTATGTTCCTCCACAAACAGCCAATCAGCCCCTGGTAGTGCAGGAACATAATGGGATCCTGATTATCCAGACCTCATAGGTGTAAAATCTGCGACTGTCCAGATATTCCTTCTGCAGCCGTAACTTTCTATTTACGGAGATAAATCAGCAACCCTCAGGAAATGCTCCCTGTACCCCCAAGCCCAGCATTTCTCCAGAGCCCCCTCCCCACCATTGCTAACAATATAGTTGAAGCATACCACTAAAGTGAAATCTACGGGAAACCTACCAAACAGTGTGATATTTTATTGAGGTCCCTTCTCCACTCACTTTCAAAGCACACGCACAATTCTGCCGGTTCCTTCGATGTACTGCAGCAGCTCAAATGACTAACATAATGAAGCCGTCGCATGTCTGACGGCAACCTGGTTCCTAAAATATGCTGGATTTTTAATGCAGCTCTGGATGTGACCTGAGCATAAGGCAAATCCACACGACTGAAAAGCAGCAGATTTTTATCTGCAGATTTGCGCAGGTAAATTCCGCAGGGGTTCAACAACCTGAGGCCAGCAGACGGGATTTTTCATGGAAAAACTGAGCACCCGGGAGATTTTCAAATCCGAAGTGGAAAACTTCTGTGGGGTGTGGACTTGGCCTTCGAGGCAACACACCATTAAAATGCTAATTTTATGCAAGTTTATACAGTAAGGTCGGGGGTCAGCAGCCAAAGTTGTGAAACTACAAGCCTCAACATGCACACTTGCTCGGTTGCTCTTAGAATGCCCATACAAGTGAATGTAGCCTGCTGGGAGTTGTAGTGTCTCAACAGCTGGAGCACTGGAGGTTGCTGACCCCTGCGGCAAGGTATAGCAAAATCCAGTATCCAACATCAGCTTCATTACAGACTAAGATTTTCTGGATTTTTATAAGATTTTCTGGACCATCAACCGTAAATTTGGATTTAATGTGTCCAGCTCCCAAGAGTCGAAACCCTTAGGAGAAAATTTAAACACAGAAAGCTATATCAGCCTTTGAATTTTTATTTTTTTTATTTTTTTGGGGGGTCATTTATTATACTGAAATACGCCTATATTAAGTGTATTTCAGCCTTAGATGGCGGTGCTATCTGCAACGTCTCCCTGCTTACGCCGGGTCTAAAATTGTGGGCATGGCGTGGTAGGCCCGTCTCATTTATCACTTTCTACGCCTTTTTTAGGCATAGAAAATGGTCTAAATGTAAGACAGCTCGGAAGCAGCGCTGGATACGCCAAAGTTAGGAAGAAGCCGGCGCCTGTTCAAAACTTTAGCGGATCCTCCGCCAGCTATAGGGCTTTATTAAGACCGGCGTCTAAAACGCCAGTCTTAATAAGTGTGCCCCTAAGAGTAGAAATAATTAAAAAACATATCAAAAAATCATATTGTTCTGAGCATGCGGCTCCTACGCGGACCTATGTGCCTCCATGGTTTTAGACCATTAAGATGTCACTTTTGGCCATTAAGCATTCCAGAATGACACATACAGCGCAGCGTCAATATAAAGACGCCTGGCCTTGCCCTTTAATACCCTTGCCTTTTTGGAAATGGTCCTCCGCAGGCATTTGTCACCATCTGAGACTCATGGCTGAGGAATTGGGTGACAGGTGTTACTGTTAATCAGGTTTTAGCAACGCTGGCAAGAACGTGCACAGAGGCTGCCGATATCTGCTCTGCCCGAGATCCAAGCAATTAATCATCCCAGCGGAAATTCACAAATTCCAGGAGCTTTAAAACCGACCCTCATTTATCTTCAGAAAGGGAAATAACGAAATCACAACTTTTTGCTGGTAATTCTTTCCACCAGACGCTTAAAAACATTTTTCTAATCTGAAGAGTCCATTACAGTCTGCAATACGTGATGGAGTATTGCCCCCCTCCCCCTAGAGACCAGGCAATTGGGGGGGGGGAAGCTGCATACAGGGCCTTATTTCTGTACATAATGTAACAATTCTGCTTTTCCAAAAGTTCAATATAGACATTATTTATCACCATCATTAGAGGACAGGAAATTAAATGAGACAACTCTGAAAACTCTGTCCCAGTCTACAGGGCAAAGCTGAAAAGTGATCTTCAGAACGGTTTAGGTCCCGTGATGCCGAGACAGGTGGAAGCGAAATGTGCTGCATTTCCAGTAGCTGTAGCGTTCTGTGCAGTAGTGGTGGACATGGGTCCTGAGGCTCATTTGGTATGGGGGGGTGGGGGGGGAGCGGTTCTCCTAGGAGCCCATATATTCTAGGCACAATGCTTACATGAGCTTGTCATACACTGCTGCCAATTGAGCTAGTTACATGGGACTTCAAGTTTTAAGTGAACTATGTTAATTGTTATAGATACTTTCAATATCTCTGCTTGCTGTAAGTGATGGGAAAATTCTTGTTTAAATTCAAAGGCTTAAAAATAAAAAATAAAAATGTTCTTTATCAGGTCCAATGGACACTGGTGAGCAGCAAGGACATATTTTCAGCCTCAATGGGAAAGGAGTATTCATGGACAGCAAACAGAGATCCTGAAAATGCCTAGAAATTGAAGCTCAAGGTGTATTGGGAAGTCACAGAACTTTCCAGTGTACAATGGTTACGGATACACCTCTGGTTACGTTAATAAAAGGGCGAAGTCGTCAATCTACATGTATTTTACCAGTTTTTCTTCCTTGGTGCGATTTTTTCTTTCATCTGTTATCCTTTTGTGATAACCAAATATTTCGGTAAAGTCGCACTTCGCCAGATCGGTGATCACCATTCGCTCCTCCAGGGTCATTTCCTATAAGACAAACACAGTCATTTGGTTTTTTAATAATGTGCCATGGAAATTAAAGTAAAATCTGATCACAGGGCCTTTCACCTTAAAGAGGAGCCGCCATCTCTCCTAACTTGTCCATTTTAGTAGCTACTTGCGTTTGCAGCAAGACCCTGATGGGAGTGGTAGTGGCCCTGATGAGGAGCCATGGTGTACTCCCTCAGGCCGTCACTCCCTGGGGTCAGTGCAGTGAACAACCTGTCGGATCCGTCCTGCCGCTAGGTCAACTTGTGCCCCGGACTGCTGCTCCGTCCCCATTGACTATAATGGGGCGCAGTTCCGTCGGCAGCATGGCGAGAGGCAGCTGTACTAAAAGTACGACATGCAGTACTTTTAGTCCTGCTGCCCCTCACCGTGCTGCCACCGGAACTCCACCCCAATTATAGTCAATGGGGACGGAGTGGCAGTCCAGGGGCACATGTTAACTAGCGGCAGGACGGATCTGACAGGCTGTTCACCCGCCGGACTCCCCTGCCGCTAATGTGAAAGTATCCTTAGGAGAGTCACAAACAAGGCCAGATTGAACTTAACAGTCTCTTTACTGTGTACACAATAGGAGTTGTAGTAAATCTAGAAGTTACCTGTACACAGTGCCTATTCCTCCCATATGTCCAAGCATGAGATAGGCAGTTAGATGCAGCAATGGCCCTCTGGTTATTCCTCTTGCTAAAATCTGTTACTAAGACCTCTGGCTTGCATGTACAATCTGGCAACAGTAGCTGTAGTGTCCACTAGTCTGGAGTGCATAGGGTGTCTTAACTTGTTTCACCTCTGCAGCAGCAGGGTCTGGATCATTTTACCTTCATTTTTTCAATCCCCGTCAGCTGAAGAGTTAAGGGGGCGTGGCCTAACCAGATCTGGGCATGGCTTATCCGGACCTAGAAGTTGATTTTTAACTTCATTTTTTCAATCCCCGTTGGATTAGGAGTGGGCGTGACCTAACCAGATCAGGGGCATGGCTTAGTGGGACCTGTGGGCAGGGTTTTAAGTCTTGAGGGTGGACACATTGTGGCAGGGGGCGTGTCTGGGCTCCTTCCTGCAAGAGTGACGCCCCTCTGGGTACCTTACTGGCTCATTTGCATACCAAATAAACTGGATTTTCAGAGGATAAAAACATCTATTGCTGGAACAAAGGCACATCATGAAATACGGTACTAAGTGCTATTAGGCCATGGCTTTACTTCAATAGCGATTATCCTGGTGACAATTCCTTTAAAGCTCACCTACAGCAGTGAAGAAAAATGGCTGGGTTGTTATGGAAACCTGGAGTAAAACTGTATGTGAAGGCTGGAGGACCTGCGAGCTTCTATTGGCTGATAAGGGTCATGTGACCAAGTTCTATTGGCCAATACATTTTTTGGGAATATCTCAGGAACGGTACATCTAAAACCCTTCCCGACACCTAATGTACCTGTGTGCCAAATTTCGTCATTGTAAATGCAACGGTACGGATTCCTTTAGCGGACATACATACAGTACATACACACATACACAGCTTTATATATTAGATTCTGTTGGTCTTTATTGATCATGTCCTCAATGCTGAGAAATACAGACAGATACTTAGTTTTTAGTTTGGGGGGGGCGACTGTATGCAGAACCATTCATTTCAACGGGTCCGCAAAAAAAAATCTCAAGTTACTCTGCATGCATTCTGTTTCCGTTCGTCCGTTACGCAAAAAAAAATATAGCGGGTCCTATTATTGTCCGCATTACGGACAAGGATTGGACTGTTCTATTAGGGGCCAGCTGTTCTGTTCCGCAAAATACGGAATGCACACAAACACGGATCACAAAATACATACGGTCATGTGCATGAGCCCTAAGAACCATCTTCAGCGTAATGAAGAATAAGGAGACCTGGAAGTGATGACATAGCTTCCACAGAGCCCTGATCTCACCATCATCCGGTCTCTCTGGGATTACATGATGAGACAAAAGGATCTGAGCAAGCCTACATCTACAGAAGATCTGTGTTTAGTTCTCCCTGCGGAGTTCCTTAAAAAAAACGGCGTGCCAGAGAACCTCGAAGAACGGACACAATTTTGAAGGCAAAGGGCGGTCACATCAAATACTGATCGGATTTAGATTTCTCTTTTTTTTCCCTTAGTTTATTTTAATCAATTAACAAAAAAGTATTAACACTTCTATTTTTGAAAGCATTCTTACTTTGCAGCATTTCACACCTGCCAAACTTTTGCACGGCAATATTATATATACACAAACAAAGCCATAAAAACAATATACTTCGGCAATCCAAAAATGTCCACATCTCCCTAATTATGCATCAATTATAAGATAATGCAAAGTGCTGGATGTGATAAATTAGTGCTAATTGTTACTGAGAAAGTAAAATTACCCGGGAATTAGAACCCGCTAAAAATCCAAGTGAGCGTCGGAAAACCAGAATAATTAAAAATCATAAAGCGAGATCAGACTCGCAGTCAAAGGTCCTGTCCTCTATAAAGGTTTTAAAGGGTGCGCAATTCCATTTATTTCAAATTATTCCTCTTGGCCGGGAGTAAATGAGATTATAATTCTGAGCCGATGACTATTGTTAGGGCCAATTGATTAAGAAATGGAAAGGAGCACGAGGGGAATTAATGGAGCATTTTACACATGAATGCCACAAGGGTATTTTTCTCAAACAGCCGTACACATCGCTTCATTATAGTCAGTGCTAAGGAGGGTGCGAATAACTCTTCACTAGGTCTCTGACTTCTATAGTTCTAATTTACATTGGCCACCCAATTAATATCAGGCTGAATATTTCAACTCCAAAAAACTAAAATTATAATAAAAAATAAAAAATAAGTGTGCTATGGTTACCTAAAGTAAGAAAACTTCCAGATTGCAACCTTCCTTCACTCATTTTCAGACCCCCTGATTTCCAGTTTACAACTTGCCCCTAGCTTCAGACTTCTCTCCCAGCTGGATCTGTGTGTCCAGGATGCTGCTGCCTTCCTCCTAAAAACCTATCCTGCATGTGCTTTCCGCCTAACCAAAGCCCATGTCCTTAGACGCCCTCCCCCATCCACTCTCTGATCTGCAGTGTGCAACCTCTTCCCCTCCGTGCTGCCACCTGTAAGGGCCCTTTCAGACGAGCGGGTGTCTCGCAGCGCAGCACCCGGCCTGAACTTCCAGCACTGCCGGGGTCGCATAGCATTATATTGATTTATGATGCTATGTAACCCTTACAGTTCTGGAATGTGTTTGGGATAACAGTGACATATTTCTGTCACTGCTAGGCTACATGCACATGACCGTTGTTTTGGTCCGCATCCCAAGCCGCAGTTTTTGCAGCTTGGATGCGGACCCATTCAACTTAAATGGGGCAGCAAAAGGTGCTGTCCGCATCCGTTGCTCTTTTCCGTGGTCCGCAAAAAATTAAAATATAACCTGTCCTATTCTTGTCCGTTTTGCGGACAAGATTAGGCAGTTCTATTAATGGCTGGCCATGCCGTTCCGCAAATTGCGGAACGCACATGGACGCCATTCGTGTTTTGCAGTTACGCAATTTGCGGACCGCAAAAAACACAACGGTCACGTGCATGTAGCCTTATCCAGTACATTCCAGACCTCTAAGGGTTTCACAGTCAGGAAGCAAAGGAAAACCACAAAATTAGCATTTAAAGGTATGTTCACATGAAGTTTTCAGAATCAGCGTGAAAAAAATAAAAAATAAAGTCTGCCTCCCATTTTTTTTAATTTTTTTTTAAAGTATCTTGCCAACCTTGCCCATCGAAACAGTGCAAGGTGGTAACAGATTAACCCCATTCAATAAGCCCAATGCAGACCTCGAGGTTCAGCCTCTGCTTTCTGGCATGGATTCCACGGCAAACTACTTGTTTTCTGCTAAGTATTTTGCCCATGTGAACATACCCCGACAGGCATTGAGGCAAACCACGCGGCTACTATGGGACCCTAGGAGAGAGGGCATATTACATTTGTCGTCACCCGCTTTGCTGTTGGGTGGTGAGAACCTGTGAAGGCACTGATGTTGGCAAGGTAAGGGTGAAATTGGCACCATGGTAACTGGCTGTTTTTTACCCATTTGCCCAACAAAGGTGGCAAAGGGCAATTTTGGTTACTGATATGGGGCACCATTCCTCTAAGTATACCCCTGTTGGCTATGAAGAGCTGCACAACTATCAGACATCTAGTCATGGGTGACTAGTTCAACATCATTACAAGTCTATCAGTGTCCAAAAGTAGATACCATTGGAACTGGTTTCCAGTTGCATCCATATAACGTTGACAAAATGAAGTCAGAAAAAGCCCCAAGGAGCAAAAAAACACATTGCGGCAAAATAAGCCTCGGGAGCGGTAGATTTTATGTATACTAAAAAGGCTTTACCGAGGGCAACAAGAAGTGCTAAGTGGTTTGCACCAAGGACAGTAGGCATTATTCCACCATGTCAATCTATTATGATTTTGTTTCCTTTAATCTTAGAAAATGTTTCTTTCTTTAGAAATCCTGCTGTTTAAGCGATTGCTCTTCAGTTGTCTAACCAGGGTGACAAATATGAGAAGTGTTTGACCGGGGCCCATGCTGTGCTGTAAATAAGGTTTAGTTAAGGATTAAGCGATCGGAAGAAGCCCTGACAATAGCAGGAGACACCACTTAACTCCATAAAGTAAATCCTGTAAAACGGTGAGTGCACACAGGACCGGAAAAAGTCCACAAAGGACCTTGAGTCGTGATGAAACCATTACAGAAAGCTTAAAGGGACACAGTCACATGAAATAAGCAGTCAGATCTTCCAGCATCATGTTCTGAAGGAGGAGGAGTTAAGCAGATTCTGTAAAACATGTCACTTATTTAAATCTCTAATGATTCTGGATTTAGAAGTCCAGTGGGGGGTCCTATTAGTGACTAGATGCCATATTTTTATGTACTGAGATATATGGCAGGTTGTCCACTCCTGGCCCACGAGGGACACAGAGGGAAGCGCAGAGGCCCACGAGGGACACAGAGGGAAGCGCAGAGGCCCACGAGGGACACAGAGGGAAGCGCAGAGGCCCACGAGGGACACAGAGGGAAGCGCAGAGGCCCACTAGGGACACAGAGGGAAGCGCAGAGGCCCACGAGGGACACAGAGGGAAGCGCAGAGGCCCACGAGGGACACAGAGGGAAGCGAAGAGGCTGTCGAATGTCTGTTCAGCTTCTCTCCGGTGAATAATTCTAGCAGCTCCTGCTAGTGAATTTCCCACAAAGGCTGTGTGTGAGGCTGGCTGTGATTGGTCAAAACTTCTGCCCAGCAACAACAGCGAGGGTGCACAGAGGATGGGACCTGTCCTAGGTTGCTAATATAGCTTATATGTTTATACAGCTAGACCTGCCAATAACCTTAATACAGTTCCTATGTGTGTTAAAGACAAAAGCAGACTTATTTACAGTGACTTCATGTTTAGATGTCATAACTGTTATATATTGTGTTCACAGTAGCAGAAAAGAGAATATGCCTTTAAGATTCATTATATGGATGTGAGGTAAGCTCAATGACACAGCAGAAACAGAAAGCATAGAGTTAAACTGTTGTTGCTGGACAGAAGTTTCGACCAATCACAGCCAGCCTCACACACAGCCTTTGTGGGAAATTCCCTAGCAGGAGCTGCTAGAATTATTCACCAGAGAAGCTGAACAGACATTCACTCCACTAAGAGCTGTGTTTTATGGAAGCAGAGAGGCCAAAATAGGTATTTAAAACAGTTATATGTTTCTACTGTTAGTGATTAGAACTGTATACTGAACCAGTTATACTTACAGTTCCACCAATTTCAATAGCAAACTACAAAGTTCACAATCCAAATTCCATATTGTAATCCAAATAGCATACAACCATACCACATCATATTCAACCAATCTGCAAATAGTTACTGCTAACTGCATATTGCAAATTGCGACCAAATTTAGCAAGTGAGCTATTAGTTAGACCTCAGAGATCATAAAAAGTGCTTAAATAAATAACTTAAAGTGAGAATACATATACTCAAGAGAAATATAGCCACCATTTTATATGTTGAATGACAAAATTAAACAGTTGAACCACCGTCTTATGCATACCGCCATCTTGTGATATCTTTACAACACGTGTTATTCACATGGACTATCTGCTGCAGTGGCGCAGTGTTATATATGAAGAAAAGTTGACGTTAATAAAGAAGTTATTTCAAGCATTTGGTGTGCTCTTTACACCTACTGTTTCCATAGAAAGGCGCTAGAGGAATTACAGAGTAACACAGTCTGGTTAGACTAAAAGTCAGAGATATCAGAATTCTTCTAATGCTACAGCGCAAAAGGCACTTCATAGTGCCTGCCACAAGGGAAGCACAAGATAAAGACAGTTGGGTGGTACGAGATACACCATGTGGAGGCACCGGAGACCGAGCAGGGAGATGAGACATTTTATCTCTCGCTGTCTAATCTTCCTATCCTCCATCCTGATGTACTGAAATACATTCAGACATATGTTTTCCCATAAAAGAGGCAATAATGCAACCTGCTCAGTTCATCCTTTATAATGATTGCTTGCAGCGTAAAGAAACTTCATAATTACTTAAAAGGCAAAGCAGCAAGATATATGTTTGCCGAGGCAGGCGCATGGAGACTCTGGTGGCCTGGCTGAGATGAGCAGCATAAATCGTCTTGTGCTCACTATTTTATGATTTCCCAAGGAAAGCCGTGCAGCTAAGTCTGCAATTACAAATCTTTCATTTTGTACTGAACGTTCCTGCGGCTGACAGAGAAAAATAAAAAAATAAGTTTGTGCATTTGTGTTGAACACCGGTTTTGTGCCAGAGGTGATCCGATTCCTCATCTGAAGTTCCACCTCCAAGGTCTCTGTAGACCCAAACTCAATCACATTCCTCCGAACGCAGCTGTCCACATTACCCACAAGACTGATGGCTTTTGGACAGCCAGACCAGAGGTCATTAGTGTTTTGCCAATACCTGGACATAAATTTGAAGTACGCCACAATGAGAATGACTGTGGCAGCAAAACACCTGATGTGCGCTACAGGTGAGGGAGCTTCACAGCTGAACAATCCCCAGTGTGATATCCAACAGAATTTTTTTTTACTGGGCAAAGTGGGGGACTGGGACACACCGAAAATGTGCAGTACAGAACTAACCACCAACGATGAAGGCCATTCCTGAACCTATAACTCCAGCAGCAAGTCATCTGTAGTACGCAACGTGGTCTACAAGGAACTTCATGGGCACTGTTACGGTTGGGCCTTGCTAAGTTTTAGGACCCGAAATACACAACTTAGGGCAATAGGCCTATCAAAACTGTAAGGACAGGACAGCTCCCCAAATCTACCATGTGCACTTGGTGGAGTTGTGGTTGTAGGACACAGACCGTCTCTGCAGTTAACGTCATCTTTACTGCCAACATGGAAAAAATATATGGTCTCACTGGCGGCCCAGCTAACAGTTTGGGTTCACACAGCCATTTTCTCATGTAAGCAATCCATTAAATGTTGCACAACTATGGTACAACTTGCAGGGCAACAGTGGCAATGGTCACTCTTGCGTCTCGCCAAAATTACTCTTCCACTTCTTCATCCTCAGGCAAATGTCTACTGGACTTTCATGATTCAAGGGCAGTAATGCAAAAATTATGTCTCTGTAGGACCTCCTTAAGGTCTACCCATGTCACCAAAGAGTCTCTTCACAGCTTCAACCCATGGAAACCAGTACACCACCTTGTGCCTCCTGCTGCCGTATCCTGGCACCCTTAGGCTAACTTGTGAGCTGGCGTGCCATGTCCAGCGCATACTCAACCTTTACATTCAAAACGGGGGAACACAAGATCCCCAATTCTTGTGATCAATAGCGGTCCCAGCAATCAGTCCCATCGATCTGTTATTCCCTATCCAGTACCATTTGTAAGCAGATACGCCTTTATGAGCTGCTGGTATCTCCCTTTGAATACTAAGGGGAATCTTCTCATCCTCCCAAACGGTAATCTGGGTATTTATGGCCAACTCATCTGCTATCTTCCTTTATGGTCCTTGAGGTCCCCGATTTGATATAAATTTAAATTTTTGGGGCATTTTATTGCATTTAAGACCGTTGTACATATTTAATTTATTCCAAATGGTTTTGTTGGCAAGTCGTTATTGAAAGCTATGAAATATTTTGCAGATGTGACGAGGAGGAACTTCAAAGGCAGACTTGCCTTTTGGGAGTCCTACTGCTAGACTACTGTTCCATACTTACCAACATTCTTGGACATTTAAGCCCCATCCCTAGGCACCGTGCCTTGCAGAGCTAGCTCAGCCGAACATAATGATGCCTTTCACTTGGTGATCCGCTGCTCCTGTCGGGAGAAGTTCTTTAAATCCACATGCAAATTAGCAGTTAAGTGCACCGAGGGTGAGACCAAGCCACTCTGTGCACCCTCTGTCTTCCTGCTTCCTCTGCCAGCCAGTCCCCCTCTTTCTTGATTGACAAGGCCAGGCAAGAGGACTATGTAGAAACCTGGTTATGTCAATCAAAAAGGAGAGGGAGGAGCTGGCAAAGGAAGCTGGAAGAGCAAGGGTGCACAGCGTGGCTTGGTCTCACCCACGGTGCACTTAACTTTTTATTTACATCTGGATTAAGAACCCTTTTTCTGCAGAATGAAACAGTGGATGACCAAGTTAAAGATAAATACATTCAGCCATGGGAGGACTGGGAACTTAAAGTGGCCGTCAGGGGTGCACCTACCCTTTCTGCTGCCTGAGGCGAAAACTGAAAAGCCGTCCCCCCATGCCAATTTCTTAACCTAACCCCTTGGCCACAATGAAAGCGCTCATTGCCCATGGCCCTTGCGCTGCCTCTCTTGCCCCTACCTGGTGCTGCCCGAGGTGATCGCCTCACCTGGCCTCATTGGTGTGGCACCCCTGGTGGCCGTGGAAAAAACCTAAAAGTAGCCCCATGTTGTAGGCCAGTCCAAGTTGACAGAAGGTAGGGCAATACAAATAGGCAGGGCCAGCAATACCACAGTGCAGCATAAAATACCCCCCCCTCCCCCCAGTGTACCAAACGCCACAGTGCAGCATGAATTACTGCCCCAGCAGAACCAAATACCTCAGTGCAGCACAAAATACTGCCATCTTTGCCATAGTATTCAACTATATCACCATCCTGTGGAAGACAATACAGTTGAATTCAGTAAGGCACCTGCGGCTGCTGGCAAGGTACAGAAGTACCTGATACTCCTGGCATTAATTAACGCTTAGAGCACCAGATTGTAATGTACCCAGCTGGTGGCTTGAGGACAGCTTGGGTGGCTCCTTGTGCATCAGCCCACTGGAAAATTTCCCTGTAGGGTCTATGGCCAATACGCCCCTGCATTCAGCTGAGCATGGTGCCAGGTATAACACTGAATTTCCTGCTGACAGACTCCCTTTACATACTCATTTATTTCACGGTGAGCACGACCGCATTAGTTTTGCTGATCTGCAAAACACCAGTCGTATGCATGCCGCCATTTTATTTCCAGCTCCTGAAGAAATGTCCTATCCTTGTCTGCAAAACAGACAAGAATAGGACATAATCTTTTTTGCAGAGCCATGACATGGACATACAGATCCGGACAGCACTCATTGTGCCATCTGCATTTTTGGCGACCCCATTAAAACGTATTGGTCCGCGTCCAATCCGCAAAAAATTGCAGATCGGATGCGATCGAAAAACAGTTCTGTGCATGGGGCCTAAGTTTGCACAGTCTAGGAACTGGACAGGATTAGTAAGATCTGCCCCACTGACTTCTCGCCAAGTGCACAAGTGTGGCCCTTCTACAAGAGCCCAGTAAACCCCACCGCGACTCACCGACTATAAACACCATATTTCGGCACTGTCCTTTTGTGGTCTGCAGTTCCTAAACAGAGGACAATGTTATATCATTGCCGTTTATAACAACCTCTACATTAATATACCAAAGCCATCTGCTGCATGCCGACAGGTCAACCGTCCTGGAGCCTCGGCACATGGCGAACAGCCAGAAGTGGCACTGACCCCGACAGCTCCATCTGCAGCCTTCAATAAGTGATCTGTACCTGAACGCCCAAACTAAGAGCGACATATCCCACAAATCCCTCATTCTCGGCTCATATCTGCATCGTTGCCATTTTGGTGTCTTTCAGGTTTAAAGAGCAACACCGCCTAAAATACAAATGTAGGTTCTCATGACCCTTATGAAGTACTATAGTATAGTAATACCGTAGAGGGTACAAATGAAGCAGACTCCCTTTACAGAGTAGAGCTGTATCCTTTCAGTTACATAGCTGGTGTGGATTACCCTTTGGATGAGTTCAGGGGTGTTGCTATACCTTTAAGTGCTTGCTTTACATGCTGCATGCATGTTGAATACCTCCTCAGCTAGTCAAGCCCACACCAAGCAGAAGATAGACAGAGCAGAAGATAAGTACCTGCCAGATTCTCCAGGCATATGATAAGCAGAAGAGATATTGATCCCTGCCACATATTGCCAATACCTGCTGGGACCTAAAGGACTATTGCTGTAACTCCTGTGGATTAATGCTGCATTAAGTAAAGACAAGTTGAATTATATCACAGGTTTGGATCTCATTTACTGCTACCAAGTTCCTCAATTACTCCTACTAGCAACACTCATTTTATTGCAAGTGAGCCAGGATCCAGGAGTCCAGCCGTACCCAGGTAGGAGACACTGTTGACCTTACACAGAGACACTATCCCCCCTCTGGCATTCCTCACCTGGTACGTGGGTTATTACATCTTAAAAGGGCCCTGCAACAGTATCCTGCGCACATTGCAATTGGCGTCACAAACAAACCATAGACTTCTATACATCTATCCTGACCCACTGCATAGTTGGCCACTGTACCACGCCCCGGCTCACTGCAGAAGCTGTGCCATGTGCTTCCTCTTCTCAGGCCTAGAAAGCTTCAGAAACTAAACTAACATATCATTGCAAGATCTGCAGAAGGAGAAAGACATAGGAGAGGAAGAGGAGATCTGCATGGCCAAGCACTGGAGTCCTCAAGGAAACCTGCTACTACAGCCATTCAGACTTTGCTGCTGTGGGAGACAGTTAAAATATGCTTCACACTCATGTGACCTAGCAAGACGTGCCTTCAAAACCCTGTATCCTGCAGTGGACACTACAGGCAGCTAATAATGCAAGAGTACTATTGCCCGCCATAGATTCTACTGAGAGAAACTTTAGCAGGAAAGTGTACAAAGAGGGCCGTAACTCCCATCCTTACTTGTTACTGGGAGAGAACTGCACGGTGTACAGTTGGAACAGTGTTTTAGCTATAGTTGGGTATATAATTACTATTTTGCAGTACAGTTTAGGCTACTTTCACACTTGTGTTCGGAGCGGATCCGTCTGGTATTTGTACAGACGGATGCGCTCCTATAATGCAAACGATGGTATCCGTTCAGACGGACCCGTCTGCATTATATTTTACTAAAAAAGTCTAAGCACAATTTGTATTCAGACGGATCCGTCCAGACTTTACATTGAAAGTTAATGGGGGGGCGGATCAGTTTGAAAAATGCACCATATTGTGTCACCTTCGAACAGATCCGCCCCCATTGACTTCCATTGTAACTCTGGACGGATCTGTTTGCCTCCGCACGGCCAGGCGGACTCCCGAACGCGTTCGGGTGTCCGCCTGCTGAGCGGAGGACAGACGGTGCCAGACTGGTGCATTCTGAGCGGATCCGCATCCACTCAGAATGCATTAGGGCTGGACGGATCCAGAGCCTTCAAACAGAGAAGCCATTGTGAGAGCCTTCAAACAGAACTCACAAGCGAAGCCCTGAACGCTAGTGTGAAAGTAGCCAAAGAGACGTTTATTCTTACAACATACACTGACTATTATCCTCCACATGCCCTGCCTTGCATCCATACAGACACTCATCAAGGGCTCCCCAGCTACCAGGAGCCCTAGAACCAGAGTGTGCCCCTAACCCCTAGGGAAGAAAGGGGGCTCCCTCCTTTCAGTGCATGGCCCAAGGAAGCAACATGGCGAGGAGAGCCGAAGTAATTGACTGGGACAGCCAGAGACACTAACCACTCTCATCCTCCACTCTGGCTCCTCCCAGGCCACTGAACAAGCGGCGTGCATAGCACACATTACAGCCTTTCTAGAAGGAATAGCTTTAATAGGCCTCAGGGAAGCCACTGTCCACAGTTCAGTCCAACTCTGGCCAGGTACTCTCTCAGCCCATGGCTTCCAATGTAATTCAGTCTCTGCCACCAGTAGCAGCACATGCGCAGGTGACTCCAACTAGCACTACACGAATTCACTACCTCACTGATGCTGGACTCCAATCCTCTGAACCCAACAGGCAGTCAGGACACTACGTTTCCCGGTGACCAGCGACTGACCGGGTTTGGCGGTGCCACCACAGAGCAGCCTGTAGATGATTTCCACCGTGGATTCCAACCTTTTACAATGCATAGGGTGTAATCTACAGCAGAAGTTTGGATTCTGCTTTGCATGGCCGAACCCAAGGAAGCTGCTGGAATTTTATTAAATATTACCTCAATAGAAATCCTCTAGAGCATGAAATGTTCTTCGGAGCGACTGTCTGCTCTGACTATACAGTAGTTTCCAACCTGCATTCTCCATCTGTTGCAAAACCAACTCCCAGCATGCCCCGATAGCTAAAGACTGTCAAGGCATGCTGGGAGTTATAGTTTGCAACAGCTGGGCACTACCACTCAGAGGACTCCTGTTTGTTAGGAGGACCATCTGAACATGGTTCTATATCCTGATGCGCAGGAACACATGGCCGGAAGCCGCACATCTGCTGTGAATATATCGCACTGCCAGCATACATTACTTTGTAGTAGATTTGGGTATTTCTAAAAGACAGATTCTGGAGAAGAACGCCCATAGGATCAAGGAAGAGGTAAACGGTGGTTTGCTGTACCCGAAAAAAGATCAGTTTAATATGTGGGACTCCAAATTCGTTTACCGAATTCGTAATCGAAGGTGGAGACACGTGGGATGCCGAGACTATAGTCCGAGACATGTGGGACGCTGAATAAGAAACTTACCACACTCCACAACAGTCTCTGCAGCAGCAATAAGACTATCAGCGGACGGCTGAATAAGACCACACACAGAAAGAGAAGTACAGATTCTATGTACATTACTTTGTCGATTATGCTACTATACGAAAACGTGGGACGCCACAATTATAGCATGGACTGATTCCAACATACGATTTTGTACGTACCTTATATCAAAACTCCAGCTTACGATACGTTATAATCGAAAATCTTTGTGCGCGCACAATTTATGGTCTAAGGTTGGATGTGCTATTTGACTTTTAGGATTTCTCCAGCTGTGGGTTTTAAGTAATATTGGACATCTCAGTGGAACTATCAGCATATAATTCATTCATTGTCTTATCCATTGGTTTTAGGTCATTTTGTTTTAGGCAATAATTATCGCATGATTTCAGACATCTGTTTAATAAATCGCATGATTTTAGACCTCGCTACATTTCAGTGCGACTCTGATTGCAGAGTGCCCTTCTACATTTTTACATAACCTTATGATTATTGATTTGGGCGCATCAATTTTAGTTGGAGCACCGAATCATCCCTGATATAGGGCGAGCCGTCCC
Source organism: Bufo gargarizans (assembly GCF_014858855.1). Taxonomy (NCBI): domain Eukaryota; kingdom Metazoa; phylum Chordata; class Amphibia; order Anura; family Bufonidae; genus Bufo; species Bufo gargarizans. The sequence continues at coordinate 119,745,845 of NC_058089.1, forward strand.
ATATACTCAATACCATAAAAATGATCACATGCCCAAATACACAGATCTTTCTGAATTAATCGATTAGACTAATCTCTACAACCCCACAGATTTATACAATGTATCCACTGTACACAAGAATATAACTACCAACATACTGCCCCTATGTACAAGTATATAATTGCTATAATACTGCTCCTATGTACAAGAATATAACTACTATAATACTGCTCCTATGTACAAGAATATAACTACTATAATACTGCTCCTACGTACAAGAATATAACTACTATAATACTGCTCCTACGTACAAGAATATAACTACTATAATACTGCTCCTACGTACAAGAATATAACTACTATAATACTGCTCCTATGTACAAGAATATAACTACTATAATACTGCTCCTATTTACAAGAATATAACTACTATAATACTGCCTCCTATGTACAAGAATATAACTACTATAATACTGCTCCTATGTACAAGAATATAACTACTATAATACTGCTCCTATGTACAAGAATATAATTACTATAATACTGCCTCCTATGTACAAGAATATAACTACTATAATACTGCTTCTATGTACAAGAATATAACTACTATAATACTGCTCCTATGTACAGGAATATAATTACTATAATACTGCTCCTATGTACAAGAATATAACTACTATAATACTGCTCCTATGTACAGGAATATAACTACTATAATACTGCTCCTATATACAAGAATATAACTACTATAATACTGCCTCCTATGTACAGGAATATAACTACTATAATACTGCTCCTATGTACAAGAATATAACTACTATAATACTGCTCCTATGTACAAGAATATAACTACTATAATACTGTCTCCTATGTACAAGAATATAACTACTATAATACTGCTCCTATGTACAGGAATATAACTACTATGGGGGCGGAGCTTGGCTGCCTTCCTGGATGGCTGCCTGTTGCTGAGCTCCTCCGGCTAGCTGGTGATTAACCCCATTAAAAGCACTTTTTTACCTGCACAAATGGTCAAAACGGGGAGAGACCGCAGCAAGGACCCTTTAGAGACCACCCGGGTCCGCTCCAAGCAGCCAGACATGGAGCAATACCTGAAAAAGCAGCCCAAGGCCCGTGGAGCTGAGACACCCAAGATGGCGCCGGCTGCCTCTCAGCATTCTGAGGGAGAAGATTATTCTGAAGCAGGAAGCGCTTCTGACATCTCGGATTACAAAGCCCGAAAACGGAGTGGAACTTTATCTAAGACAGCACTTCGGGAGGTCCTGGACGCCGCTCTGGCTCCCCTGAGACAAGACCTAGCAGAGATCAAGGTAGATCTGCGCAGCATGGGGCAGCGGGTGGCGGACTTAGAAAATTCGCATGATGCGATTATTCGCCACGAGGGAGAAATATGCGCAGTATTAAATTCGCAAAAAGACTTACTTAATGATGCTTTGCTGCGCATCGAGGATCAAGAAAATCGCAGCCGCAGGCGAAATATTCGCATCCGGGGCCTGCCTGAATCATTCGCATCGGAAGCTCTGGAAAAAAATCGCATGCGAAATTTTTGCGAATCTTTTGGGAACGGACAGAGCTGCGAAAATCACAATTGAGAGGATACACAGAGCTTTGAGACCTAAACCTAAAGGCTCTGAGCCGCCGAGAGATGATGTTTGTGGCCTTCTAAGTTTTGTGGACACTGCGGCTCTGCTGAAGGCAAGTGGAGAAGCAGACAGCTTGAGATTTGAAGGCACACCGATCTTGTTTTTTCAAGACCTGGCTCCTACTACGCTGACGAAACGCCGAATTCTCCGGCCACTCCTAGAAGCTCTCAAGGCCTCTGCCATCCAGTTCAGATGGCTTTACCCATTCGGCCTGGCCGTTATGAAGAACGGGAGACAGATTACTATACGCTCCCCTCAGGATCTAAACGCTGCCTGGGTTCACCTGGGTATTTCACCGCTGGAGATACCGTCCTGGATGCCTGCCGATCAGGGAGTGCCGATACCCTCGCCTCCAAGCTCGGACCAGTGGAATACTGCCACCTCGGGTAAAGCTACCAGACCTAACCGGGAACGCCATCTCCCCGCCACTTCCGAGTTTCCTCCGCACCGCTGAGATGATATGTCGCATATGGGACACGAATCAACTCTACAGCCCAATAAAAGGGCACTGCCTTCGCTGGTCACCCGGCCTGTGACCCCTGATGTCACCCAGATGGCGTCCCTTGTTACAGCATGAAAGAGACTTTCCCTTTTCGTTCTCTTTGGGACCTTGTTTATGCTACGTTTTATGGTTCGCATTACTTTTCCCCCCTCCCCCCGAGAAGCTGGGGTTTAACCAGCGTCTAACCCGGTTCACGACCCTACCCCCTGATGGCCTCCTTCTGGCCCCTAAGGGCTCCACGAGACCCCCCGCCCGGTAGATCCCGGCTGTCCGCCGTTATGCAAATGGATCGTTTCACCACCGGGCGCCCTGTGGAGCTTTCATTTTTCTGTGTTTTATGCTGGTTTTTGCATTTTACTTTCTGTTATTTTATTTGCAGAAGTTTTGTTCATTTTGTCTGTGTCTTCCCTTCTCCTACAGTGTCTTTCCCTCCTTCTTCCACGCTTGATTGGTCTACCACTGATGACATGCAACGTACCCAACCACCGCCCGGAGATGGCTGAAGTCATAGTTTCCTCTTTCAACGTGAGAGGTCTGAATGAGCCATGTAAGAGGTCGCAAATCCTATCTCTACTGCAGAAAGACAAAGTCTCCATAGCATTCTTCCAAGAGACCCACTTCCGGTCGGGTAAGATACCTAATCTTCCACCCAAAAAATTCTCACAATGGTACCACAGCACACATGGCTCGGCTAGCAGAGGTGTTAGCATCGCCATTCACAAGCAACTACCCTTCGTAGTCTCGGCTTCTTCCTCGGACCCAGATGGTCGGTACTTGTTTGTGAAGGGCGTAATTGCTGACACTCAGATCACGCTAGCTAACGTCTACGCTCCAAATAGGGGACAGGTCCAATGGCTGATTCAGACCCTCACGCTCCTATCCTCCTTCAAGGAGGGCATTGTAATTTTAGGGGGAGATTTTAATGTTTCCCTTGATCCTAGCTTAGACTCCTCCTCCGGAAAGTCAGCTATTACGCACATACGTTTGAGGCGTTTGAAATTGGCCCTGAAAAAATTAGGTGTGTTTGACGCATGGCGCACTCTAAACCCCTCTGGTAGGGATTATACCTTCTTTTCCCATGCCAGGTCCTCATACCATAGACTGGATCACCTCTTCTTATCCTCCAAACATGCCCAACTGCTCCTACACGCCAAAATAGGTAATATTACTTTGTCAGATCACTCCCCAATTTTTATACATTTCACCTTGACCTCTCTTCCAAAAAGGGAATGGAATTGGCGACTCAATGACACCCTCATCTTAGATCAAGCCAACTCCCAGAAGCTAGCTTCCTCTCTGACAGAGTTCTTCCAACGGAATAACGCAGGTCCCACACCTCCCTCGCCACCGATTGTATGGGAGACCCATAAAGCGGTGATCCGAGGTGAACTTATCGCCCTCGGCTCCCATGTTAAAAAACAACGTGCTCAAGCCATTGCCACCCTTATGTCCCAAATTGAGTCGCTCGAACTTACGCACAAACAATCACAGGCACTTAGTTGTGCCACTGAACTTAGTGATGCTAGAACTAAGCTTAAGAACTTACTAAATGTTACATCAGCCAAACTGCTCTTACGCTCTAGATTTAAATCGTACGCTCATGGCGATAAGGGGAACAAACTTATGGCAGCGCTGGTTAAAAAACAACATTCTGATTCTTTTATCTCTGCTATCAAAGATGCTAAAGGAACTCACCTGAAGTCCACCCCTGACATTGCGATGGCCTTTAGCACCTTTTATAAGGAGCTCTACAATCTTCCACCCCCCTCGAATCAGTCGCTCAATACCCTCACGGACGCCACGGAAAAATTTCTTTCATCCCTACATCTCCCTAATATCACCCAGTCCCAGTCAACTCAACTAGTAGCCCCAATAACAGATGCTGAAGCGCGGAAGGTGTAAGGAAATTATGTCTGTATCCACACACGTTCACATATATGTATTAATTCAGCCTTATATGCTTGTATTAAAGTATACAGAGTTCTTCTTTAAAGGAAGTAACAACAAGGTCTAGTAACACAAGCTAACAGGAAATGGCTGTCTGAAGCTCAAAACCGCATGGCTAGAAAGAGATATGCATGCTTTGCAAAAGAATGCCACATTTATGATGAAGGTATCTGGAGAGAGAATTGCTGAATGCATGACATCATAGCTGCAGAAACATATATATGCATATATACATATATACCTTTTTACACTTATATCTAATATGTGCATTAGACATATATTTTACACTTGCTATAATACTGGTTATATAAGCATCTTGTATATTGACGTTCACCTTTTGTGAAGGACGTTTTATCAGATAAATGTTGGTACAAAATAAACAAAGATAATTCCGCGAAATATTTGAACAAAGCGAAGGTCGACAAACATGGTGGTTAGATATCTAAATTCTAAGAATTATAAATGCGTCACATATGTACCTTGTTTCTGAGAAATTATCATGACTTTTTTACTTTGGCTGTATAAAGGGAAAATTTATCAATTCGCTACCTGATTGGACTAGACATGGGGGAGGTATACGCTAATTTTGTGGTTTGAAGCTATAAATTGTCTACGATGTCAAAATAAAGGGGCAGCCATTTTAAACCTATCAATGTGTATTGGTCTTCAGTGGTTGTCCGGCCGGTGATTCACCCACAGACAAACCAGGGGCCCTTTCAATTGGTAGCAGAGGATGGTTCACTGACTATCCAGGTGAGTAATAATTTCTGCCACTATTTATGTTGGTTGGAATGTTTCTCTCCTGGATACGGTGAATATCTGATGTATACTGGATGGCAGGTTAGTTGATAGGTTAGTTTAGTGTTCATATGACTGTGGGACAGACACGAGGCAGCACTCAGTGTTCTGCGTATCCTGATAGGAGCGGCGTCTCCTATAGGCACAGTGGTTGGCAGGGGATGTTGTTCCAGGAACATACATCATATTGATGGCAGGGAATTTTCCGAATGTAGAATTAGTCTCTTCGGACGTTGGCAGGGATTTTACAAGTGGGAATTAGTCTCACTTGACGGTTTATTGAGTTACAGGATAACTCCGGATATATGTGAATGAGTTAAAGGATAACTCTGGATTTATGTGAAACAAGGAAACAAGGTACCAGGAATATATGTAAAGGAATACATATGATACAAAGGAAACAGTGAGGGAAACGCATACATCTCAATGCAGATGTTGGTTTCTAACTCACTAGGATTGTCTGTGGAGTGAATTGTTTAAAGAACATAACTGTACGGTTATAACTTGGAAGGTGACATTGATTACTGCAGTCTATTAAATCCATAAATGGTGTTGCCCATATTAGATATTTTACACGTGTTATAAGAATATTGTACTGGTGGAAAATCTGATTGTGCTGGCTTAATTGATCCTCAACATAACAGTACTAACACAATTACTTGCTGCTATTTCTACGCTGCTATTTCCACCTCACTGTTTGCTGCTCAAATATATATATATAGAGTTCATTGTCAATCGCAATAAACATTATGGGTAACGGCGTGGGAAAGGATCTGGATGGTGAGCCAGAGACCAGACCCACACCGTTACATTTTGTGTCAGGCACCTGTGGGATTAGTGTAACTGATCCATTTTGGGTAAATATCTGTGACCGTAGTCAGCAACTGTGTATTACGCAGATCAGCAATGTAGGTCCTCGCAATGAAGGGGACTGGGAGGAGGTTAAAAAAATGGTGGGGCTTCACCCTAAATATAACTATCCAGCCGGTGCCTGGGATGAAAATTATATGAAAACATGTTTTAAAAAATGGGAGAAAGCATTAAAAGAGTATAGGAAGAGATTTCCACCAACCCATCACATATACTTAAAACAGGATAGGGGGACAGTGAGTAAAGAGGAAGAAGTTCCATGGTCAGAAATTCTGCCCTCCTTACCAGATAAACCACCGGCATATGATGTGACGGTATTAGAACCAGAAAAGGCAACACTCCCAGCTGTCTCTACGGAGGACATGCTACAAGACCCTTATGATAAGGTCCCCTGTCCAAAACAAGCAACCGCACCAGAATTATTATTATTTTCTGGTGAAAACCAAAAGAGAACCGGACTGTACCCGGATTTGGGGGATAGAGATTCCCTTGTGAATACTGCAGTTATAGTGGCAGCAGCACTTAGGGAACAAAAAGATGTGGCTCCACAAGTCAAACAGGCTCAGGAAAGGAGAAAGGAATATAGAAAAAGTATGGACATTTATGTACAGGAGTTGACCCAACTGAGGGATAAACTAAGGATAGACATAGTCTACATTAAACAACTTCCCCTTCAGAATGTCTTTCCCGTTATATATGATCACGAGAACCCCGATAATACTGACCTCCCTAGTGAGGAACAGATGGATGAATTGAAGGGTATTCTGGGAGGAGAATGTGGGAAAACCAGAGCTGTAACTAACAAAAAGGACCAGCTGCTGACCGAGATAGAAAAACTAAGACAAGAGTACAGGAGGGTGAGGAAGGACTGGGAAACCAGAGCTCAGGAAGAATACAGTAGGAGAACTGAAACACAGATAGAGGCAGACAGTTTAGAACATGGAACGCCCCTGGCAACCTCCACCCCTAGAGTACCTGGAATAATGCAACCCCTGACAGACATATTTTCCAAACTCGCTCTAACACCTAAGGAAGGGGATAATAGAGGCACAAAACTACAGCTCCCCATGATCACTGTAGGTGACACTGAAGTCCATATCCCTCTTCCTTTAGGATTAATGAAAGAACTGAAGGATATGTGTCCCAATCCAAAAAAGGACCCTAGAGCAGCAGCAATGTTTCTGCAGAAGTATACTGCAGGGAGCCAATTAACAATGGAGGATATTCAGATAATACTCTCAGCCATAGACCCAGACACTGGCTCCCAAATCAATACAGAGGTGGTCTGAGCATGAACACCCGTCCCCACGGGGGAACAATCACTATTAGGGGTGCCCAGAACGAGTCCCGTCCTTCATTATGCATTTTGTTCCAACTGATTGGCAAGTTTTACCACAAGTAATACTGCAGATTGATGGTATTACAGTTAATTTATTGCTTGACACCGGAGCAACGACTTCAAGCGTAAACAAAATAGACTTCATTAACGACAAATGCACCGAAGGAAGTTCTATGGGTATCAATGGGACGACAGTGATACATAAGGTGACAGCACCGCTCCCGGTTTGTACTCTTACGGGAGAACTAGTGACGCACATGTCTTTTGCAGTCCTGCTAGAATGCCCCGTTTGCCTATTAGGAAGGGATCTAATGGCAGCATTACAGATTTCATTAGTTTTTGACAAAAAGGGAAGACTGACAGCAACCTCAATGAAATGTGACCTGACAAACCCAAAAAGACGTGACATGAATGGGTTCTTTTTAAGCATACCAATGTCCCTGGAAAATCATCCAATCTGGGCTAAATGTAAAGACTCAGTAGGAACGATTAACTGTGAGCCCTACCGGCCCTGTTTGAAGGAGGGGGTTATGCCAACCTTTCAGAAACAATACCCATTGAGTGAGGAAAAGTTAGAGGGTATAAGGCCGCAAATTGAAAAATACTTGCAGATGGGAATTCTTAGGAAAATTGTCAGTCCCTGGAATACACCGATAAATCCCGTAAAAAAAAATAATGGCACATGGAGATTGGTACAGGATCTAAGGAAGGTAAACAAGGCAATTATCCCACTTCCCCCCTTGGTGGCAGACCTTACAGCTGTGTTTGGGGCCATTCCTGCGGGATCCAAATACTACACTGTAGTTGACCTCAGTAATGCGTTCTTTTTCATACCAGTGGCTTGGGATGCACAAAGTCTTTTTGCTTTTCAGTGGGCTGATGATGGTCAGGTGACTTGGACCCGTCTCCCACAAGGTTTTGGGGATAGTCCAGCAGCCTTTTCTATTGTATTAAAGGCTACATTGGAAGATTGGGAACCAAAGAGGGGATCCACCTTAATACAGTACACAGATGACCTTTTACTCTCCAATTCGGAGTTAGAAGCCTGCGAAATAGATTCACAGAGTTTATTAGACCACTTGGCAAGCAAAGGACACCTGGCCTCGAAGAAGAAAATCCAATATGCAAGTACCCAGGTAGAGTATCTGGGGTGCATAATAGAGGCAGGAGAGAGAAAGATCTCACCCGCTAGAGTCAAGGCAGTGACCTCCCTAAGCAGGCCAGGGGACAAAGCTACAATGCTGTCCTTTCTAGGGTCAATAGTGTATTGCAGGCAGTGGATCCCTGATTGCTCCCACTGGGATTCAATCCTAAGAAAAACTACACTCACAGAAGCACCAAAGGTAGTGGAGTGGACAGAGGACAGAGTAGAAGCCTTTGAGAGATTGATTCGGTCCCTGACCCAAGCCCCAGCCTTGGCCCTGGCAGATTATGGAAAGCCATTCCAATTATACTGTGTGGTATCAGGAGAAACCTATGCAGCGGTTTTGACACAGACACACGGGGGAAGAAACAGGCCAGTTTCATACCTATCGAGAAAATTACCTCCTGTAGTTCTTGGAATGCCTCACTGTCTCCAAGCATTAGCAGCCGCGGCCATGTCAGTAAAAGATGCTACTAAGATAGTCCATGGGAATGTAATGGAACTTTTCACCACTCATACAGTCTTGTCCCTCCTTCAAAACATGACCACACAACACATGACAGCTCAGAGACTGAAAATGGTGTGTGGTATAAGGAGTGATCATATGGAATGGGAATTCCATATGATCAAAGAGGGGATTGTAAGGAAATTATGTCTGTATCCACACACGTTCACATATATGTATTAATTCAGCCTTATATGCTTGTATTAAAGTATACAGAGTTCTTCTTTAAAGGAAGTAACAACAAGGTCTAGTAACACAAGCTAACAGGAAATGGCTGTCTGAAGCTCAAAACCGCATGGCTAGAAAGAGATATGCATGCTTTGCAAAAGAATGCCACATTTATGATGAAGGTATCTGGAGAGAGAATTGCTGAATGCATGACATCATAGCTGCAGAAACATATATATGCATATATACATATATACCTTTTTACACTTATATCTAATATGTGCATTAGACATATATTTTACACTTGCTATAATACTGGTTATATAAGCATCTTGTATATTGACGTTCACCTTTTGTGAAGGACGTTTTATCAGATAAATGTTGGTACAAAATAAACAAAGATAATTCCGCGAAATATTTGAACAAAGCGAAGGTCGACAAACATGGTGGTTAGATATCTAAATTCTAAGAATTATAAATGCGTCACATATGTACCTTGTTTCTGAGAAATTATCATGACTTTTTTACTTTGGCTGTATAAAGGGAAAATTTATCAATTCGCTACCTGATTGGACTAGACATGGGGGAGGTATACGCTAATTTTGTGGTTTGAAGCTATAAATTGTCTACGATGTCAAAATAAAGGGGCAGCCATTTTAAACCTATCAATGTGTATTGGTCTTCAGTGGTTGTCCGGCCGGTGATTCACCCACAGACAAACCAGGGGCCCTTTCAATAGGTACTGGCCTCTATTCCTTCAGGGAAGAGCCCTGGACCTGATGGCTTCTCCATTACGTACTATAAAAATTTTCAAGAGGTCCTAGTCCCCCACTTCCGCTCCATGTGTAACCACCTTCTGAACGGTGGCCACCTCCCCCCCCAATCGCTTTCGGCCCACATTACGATTATTCATAAAGAGAACAAAGATCCTCTAAATTGTGGTAGTTATCGCCCAATCTCCCTCCTTAACACGGACGTAAAGTGGTGGGCTAAGATATTGGCTCAGCGAATTCAGCGGATTCTCCCCGATATCATCCATAGGGAGCAGGTTGGGTTTGTCTCTGGCAGACAGGGGAACGAAAATACCGCCCGCCTCCTTCACCTCATGAATTGGGCACGGAGCACTTCAACTCCGCTAGCCTTGCTCAGTACAGACGCGGAAAAGGCCTTTGACAGGGTCAGTTGGCAGTACATGTCTGCGGCACTGTCAAAATTTGGCTTCCCTGATCAGTTTATCGCGGCTATTTTCTCTTTATACTCGTCCCCCTCTGCCAGAGTCAAAGTCAACGGCACTCTTTCCCCTGCCTTTGCCATATCCAATGGCACTAGACAGGGATGCCCCCTCTCCCCGTCCCTTTTTGTCATAGTTATGGAAACGCTGCTATGCAAGATTAGACAAGACCCCGCAATTGAAGGCATCAAGATGGGCTCTTGTATGCATACCACCGCGGCATTTGCCGATGATCTATTGATTATGACCACCAACCCCACGATTTCTTTCCCTCGGCTCCACTATCTGTTCGAAGAGTTCGGGTGGATATCTAACTTCAAGATTAATTATAGCAAATCCATGGCCCTGAATGTTTCATGCAAATCATATGTAGTCAAGGACCTTAAACGCGCCACCTCCTTTGCTTGGGCCCCCCGTGATATTAAGTTTCTAGGGATACGAATCTCGGCTAACCAAGATGACCTATTTAGTCTGAATTATGGCCCCCTACTCAAAGATATTAGAACACATCTACAGTCCCTTAAACTCCCCTTCATCTCCTGGATGGGAAGGAAGAACTTCCTTAAAGCCTTCATTGTACCCAAACTTCTATATTTAATTCAGACACTACCAATTTGGCTACCCCGCTCCTTTTTTATGGAAATACGCCGTGTGTTCTCTTTGTTCATGTGGGCGGGCAAGTCCTCTAGGATAGCGTACTCAATATTGACAAGAGAAAAGAGATTTGGGGGCTTTGGTATGCCCGACATCCAAACTTATTACACAGCGTCGCTCCTGAACAGGTGCTTTTCTCTCCTCTCACGCCAACCCCCGAATCTTTGCGTACAACTGGAACGTGCTCTTCTCACCTACAAAGAAGGACTTATCCTATGGGGAATCCGCACATGCACCCCGAATAACGCGTTTGCCTCTCCCATTTGGAAAGGTATGTTGGTGGAATGGGCCAAACTGTATAAATCCCGAGACATCAGATTTCCTAATATCCACCTCCCCCTACATCTACTACAGAACTATATCCACCCCGATATACTCAGACCCTCCGGAGTCTGGAGCATACTATCTGACCTTACCTTACAAGATATAGCTTCCACGTCTGGGGACTTGGCATGGGACAAGATTCAGGTTCTGCCAAAGGTTAAAGCCCTCTCCTTCCTTTCTATTGGGGCCTTTAGCCGAGATGTTAAAGCCCTCAAGCTACCTTCCCCCACTGATGATACACCTACTTGGCTAGAAAAGAAGCTTTGTGTTCCCGAGTTACCGAAAAAGCCCCTCTCGACACTCTACAGGGAGCTGCTCTCTTCTGCTCCTCCAGCACTGCACTTTATGTCTGCCTGGGAAAAGGAGCTCACAATCCAACTGACTGAGCCGGAGAAGGCCTTTATCTTAGCCCATTCACATGGCTTCAACCGATGCATCAAAATTCAGGAGAATTCCTACAAGTTACTGACCCGCTGGTACAAAACGCCAGAATTCCTACATAGGCTCAACCCTGACATTCCATCGCAGTGCTGGAGGTGTGGAACAGAAGTCGGCTCTTTGTCACATATATGGTGGTCTTGTAGTAAAATTCGCCCCTTTTGGTCTCAAATAGAGAACACAATTAACCGGATATGTGCCTCTAAGGTACGTCTGGATGCGAAACTAGTACTCCTCTGGTGTCCCAACGATTCCCTTACTCCTGCCAAAGCTGACCTCCCGACCATGCTTCTTACTGCAGCGCGTTTGTTGGTACCCCTTCTCTGGAAGAATGACTCACCACCCTCAATGTTAATGTGGACCGAGAAAACAGATCAACTGTTTAGATTTGAGGAATTAGCTCATTGGGAAACTCGCACACGTCCCAAATTTCTCAAACTGTGGCGACCATGGGAGAAATACAGCAAACCCCGAGTGAATTGGAAGAACTCCCTCTCCTCCTCTACCCACCCAATTCTACCCCTTCTCCCAACCCCCCACCCTCCAATCTTGTCTGTGTCTTTTCTTTCATTCGTTGTTACTAAATTGTTTATACTCACTATGTTAGTAGATCTGATATGGTCTGTAAGAATATTGGCACCCATTATGCTGCTGCCATCTGCGAATGGCTTTATATTGATGCATGATTTTTTGTCCAGACCATATGCACTCAATAAAAAGAGTTTTGGTTAAGAATATAACTACTATAATACTGCTCCTATGTACAAGAATATAACTACTATAATACTACCTCCTATGTACAGGAATATAACTACTATAATACTGCTCCTATGTACAAGAATATAACTACTATAATACTGCTCCTATGTACAAGAATATAACTACTATAATACTGTCTCCTATGTACAAGAATATAACTACTATAATACTGTCTCCTATGTACAAGAATATAACTACTATAATACTGCTCCTATGTACAAGAATATAACTACTATAATACTGCTCCTATGTACAAGAATATAACTACTATATTGGGAGACTAACTCACGCTCTCGCTTCTTAAAATTATGGTCTCCATGGAAAGTCTATAGAAACTTTACTTGATAGAGCAGATGTGTATCCCTTGTTTCCCTCCCCTCCTTCCCCTCCTGACACCCCCTTTCCCCCCTTTTCTCTTTTCTTTGATTTCTTCGTTTGATCAATGTCAATGACAGCTTGTATTGTTTGCACTTGACGTGTATGCTGGATGACTATCTTGTACCCTATTGCCATCATTGTACTGTCATGTGTGGGCTATGGCCTTGATTTTTCTTTCAATAAAAAGAAATTTGGTTAAGAATATAACTACTATAATACTGCCCCTATGTACAAGAATATAACTACTATAATACTGCTCCTATGTACAAGAATATAACTACTATAATACTGCTCCTATGTACAAGAATATAACTACTATAATACTGCTCCTATGTACAAGAATATAACTACTATAATACTGCCTCCTATGTACAAGAATATAACTACTATAATACTGCCTCCTATGTACAAGAATATAACTACTATAATACTGCCTCCTATGTACAAGATTATAACTACTATAATACTGTTCCCTATGTACAAGAATATAACTACTATAATACTGCCCCTATGTACAAGAATATAACTACTATAATACTGCTCCTATGTACAAGAATATAACTACTATAATACTGCTCCTATGTACAAGAATATAACTACTATAATACTGCTCCTATGTACAAGAATATAACTACTATAATACTGCCTCCTATGTACAAGAATATAACTACTATAATACTGCCTCCTATGTACAAGAATATAACTACTATAATACTGCCTCCTATGTACAAGAATATAACTACTATAATACTGCCTCCTATGTACAAGAATATAACTACTATAATACTGCTCCTATATACAAGAATATAACTACTATAATACTGCATCCTGTGTAAAAGAGTATACAAAATATATAATATTTTTCAGCCTAAACAAGATTGGAAGTACATCATCATCACCTCGTGGACATAACCTGAACAGGTAGGGGGATAACTACTTCCGGCTTCCTGTGAGAAATTGATTTGTCTGACATGCCCCAGTACTATTGACCAGGGAAAGCCAGAAAACTATTTATAAAAAATAAAAATAAAAATCCCTAATGGACGGCCTAATGTCTTCCTATGTTCATTACGTGGAAACTGAGATGCCCATGGTCTCCCACCAGCAGACACGGAGTTGTTGCTGCAGCAAGACTTTAGAAACATCAAAAGCCGTGCATTATACATCTCCTTTCTGCCTGGCTGATGGCGGGGCTAATTGGCAAGTGTTACGTCCTTTAAGATGTAAGGGGGAGATGTGAAAAATATATCAGTACAGAAGTGGAGAGGCAGCAAGGAAACTCTGCCCATGCATTTTTCATGAGCAAGATTTAACAAAGCAGATGTCTGGCCAGGGGCGTGCTGCGAAATTCAGCCCTGGCGCTGACAGAAGCATCAGCTCTACTGTAAGAGCAAAGACAGGGACCCGCGAATAGGTCAGGATACCAAGACGCGAGACGTTGAGCAGCAGCAAAAAGAAAATGGCATCTTGACATTCATCAGAGCTCAGCCGGGAGAGGGCTCGCCAATTCCAGCCGCCTCTCAAGCTCAGATCAAAGCCTCCCTTCCACTTCAGAAGAAAGAAAATTAAGCCGATTCCATAGTGGTCCTTCCGTTTCTGAGCGATCGTCACCAATGGACTGGAATAATAAGGGTTTTACTCTCCGACGGCCCTTTCGTCTCCCAAGATAAATTGCTCAGGCTGACTTTTGCACGTAGTATCAGATATACAGCGAGCAGTCATTGAAGTGGATGAAATTGGAGCAATTAGGAAGTATATCTTTTTTGGTAGAACACATACACTAATTTGTTGAAATTGATTTTGGGTCAGATTCACCGAAGTTTTTAAATTTTTTTATTTAGGTATGAATCTATTGTACTCGAGTCAAATGTCTGAGATATTGTCCAGAAACCTAGAGAAATATCTATCTCTCGTTACAATCCAAATTTTGGGTGAAATTGGTACAAATTCCAAACCAGTAGAATTGATTCATTCATCCTTATATGCCGCCCTTTAATTCCTTACGAAAGGGTAACAGACCCATGTATTGCATGCAAATCTAACTGCCACCCACATAGGTAGTGGGTCCATAGACCGATTTTTGGGCAGATCCACATAATTTCAATAAGATCTGCCAGAAATCTAAAGGCGCCATTCAGACGAGCGGGTGTCAGGCTGCAGACTTGCAGCGCAGCAACCGGCCTGACCTTCCAGCACTGCCGGGGTCACATAGCATTATATTGATTTATGAGGCTATGTAACCTTAGAGGTCTGTGATGTATTGGATAACACCGACATAATGCTATGGGTTACATAGCCTCATAAATCAATATAATGCTATGCAAGCCCGGTAGTGCTGGAAGGTTAGGCCGGGTGCTGCATTGCAAGCCCTCGAAAGGGGCCGAAGGCTGGTCATACATACCAGATAGTCCATGCTGCAGGTCATTTCCACAAGAACATAGATTGGACATGTTGAAATTCATCTGCCCGACATATTCCGAAGGAAAGTCAGGATGAATAACTAATACATATTAGACGACTATCACGGGAAGATCAGAGGAGACTTTATTCTAATGTGTATGTCCCCTGTAATGCCTATGGCTCGCCATAGATATTAGATTGTCTGCAGATTCCTCAATCAATGGTCCAGTCTGTTAACTATCAAGTGTTCATGCCTCGGATATAACTTTTCATTAAGTGGCCCCTGGGGATATTAGCTGATTGACTTGGATCCCGTCCTTGGCAAAACCAGCTGGCTTCTGCCACGGGGAAGCCTTGGCCAGCCAGTCAACGTAGTATTACATGGTGGCCGTTCCGGTCCTTATAAACGCAAGAACTGGTCGTGTCCACCAGAACGGGAGCTTTCCTGCATCCGAGCTCACAGTGTGACCCACATCCTTGATGTCTATATGCCCTAATAGGGCCTATGAACCTGGTTGGTCATCATGATAATCCTATTAATGCAATAAAAAAAAATATATAAAAAAAGTTCAAATCAAATATCCTCCCTTTTTATCCATCGCTAACGTTCACTGTGAGGTAGTCACCGGTCCTGGAAGGGTGTGGGATGCTCTACAGCTTGGTCCTGCCATCCCGAGCTAACTACCATTTCATTATTAATCACGCAGCTGCTCCACCAGCTTAGGTCTCTCCAACGTGCGATGAAGCTTTACATATGGCGCACAGAAGAATTTTACAATTGTGTTTAGAAAAGATATTCAGAGTTTTAGACAACTATAACGTAGCAGAAGGCAGATTTTTTTTTTGTTTTGTTTTCCCACCTATAGTATAAAAAAAAAAATGCCATCAAAAGGATTGTCCAGTTGAGAGAAAGGTGTTAAATTATATATACACAATATATGGGATCCTATTCACATGTTCATGGTCTGGTGTCAATCACTGGCTGGGGCGGGTCCACTGCATCTCCAGGCATTTCCTGGGTGTCGAGCTGAACTTGGAAGCATAGACCAGCAAGTGAGCAGTGTGGATTGTTAAGTATGGCTTATTTTATGACTTTTTTGTTAACCCTTTATTGAAATTTACCCCATGGACAGCCCCTTTTAAGGCCTCATAAAAAAAGGTTTAAAAACCCCTTTTAGGTGGCCAAAAAACATCGGAGTACAAACCCATCTCCTCTATTATGTACGTTTTATACAGTCACTTACCTCTGAGGATACAAGGCACTGACTGTCCCACAGCTACGAAGCTCAATGCCCAAATACTGCCAAGATAGTCTGGAAATGCCCATCATGTAAATTTATATAAGCTGTGCTCCTCTGGGGTGGAGCTAAATGCACTGCCTCTGAAGGACCGGTGTAATCCCAGTCTCCCCCATTGGTGCCGTCTCTACAAACATAAAACCGCCCATGGCTCCCGATAGGTTGGCTCTACCAACAAAACGCTCATCTACAGCCAGCTTTAGGGTGTATTCATATGGTGCGGCTGTTGCAGTGTTTGGCGCTCAGGTAATAAAATGGATGGCAAAAGACGCAAACCATCAACACAATCTGCTGCGGTTCCGCTATTAGCACAAGCGAGGCACCATGTGAACACATCCTTAGTCAACCCAGACACTGACATTCCATTTCTCTCACTCTTTAATACCTTTCGCCAATCCAAAAAGAAGTTATTCCGGAAGATTTCTACGGTGGTGTAGTCATGGTCCAACATGGCAGCAAAGAACTTGGCCACTTCCTCCGCCTTAACGCCGAGCTGGAATGGCTTTCCTGTGGTATATTTAGAAGAAAAAGGAAAAAATATCATAATGGCGGCATGCAAGTTACAAAAACGGAAGGAAGCACGTCGGATTTCACCCCCTTCCATCAAATCATCTATGTTCGACATTTAATCTGATGTGTATGGCCAACTTTAATAGCATCTGTTAGCAGGATCAACCCTATTAAATGAGACATACTGCATGGTAGAGTTGCTCCTGCTGATAAAAAGGATACCTATCGTTTGAAAAACGGTTGTGGCATTTGAGAAAAAAAAAGTATGACACTCTTTATGCAAATTAGAGCTTCGGTGCAATGAGGGGTGGAGCTTGACACTTGGTGCACTTTAGCTTTGCAGCTTTCCATTGCTGGCCCCTTCCCCTCGGTGCACTTTCCTCATATGCATAAGAAATAAGTCTTTTTCCCCGGGATGCCACAACCGATTTTCACAAGACCGGTATCACTTGTGTGATACTGCTTACAGTAGGGCTGATCCTGCTTACAGCTGCTCTTTAAAGGGGTACACCCATGGTATAAAGTGATAGCATGATGCTAGAATATGCCATCAGTTTGGTGAGGCTCTGACCACCGAGAAGGGGCTGAGGTGGTCAGGGATGCATCTAGCATTTCTGCTGCCTGAGGCGAAAACTGAAATGACAAATTCTCAACCTAACCCCTTCCCTCCAGCCTGTTAAAGGCATGCTTGGACAACATTACATATAGTGCTACAAAACATACTGGTTAATATAGCGATACAGTTGAATATGCAGAGCTGAACGCACTCATTGTCCAAGGCCTTTCCGCTGCCCACACTTGTCTCTACCTGGTTCTGCCTGAGGCAATTGCCTCACCTCGCCTCATTGGCGGTGCACCTCTGGTGGTGGTGCTTTAGCACTGTGGTCCTCTCACTTGTCCAGACCACATACCGCTCCGGTGGCCACTCCAGCTAAGTGATACAGTGCAGGGAAAACATACACGGGGGACAAATTGCTAGATCAGCGCTGCAGTGCCTCCATTCTTCGGATCTGTAGAGGCTGCAGAGGTCGTACCCCCACTGACCATGAAGTGACGGCACATTACTCTATGGCCTGTAGTTCTCTGTATAGGCTTCCTGCTTTCAGGATGTCGCCGAATCCTCCAGGCAGTGATGTCATCCATAAGGAAATTCAATGACGTAGCTGTAGGGGATGCAGGGGCCCTGGAGTCCGAGGAGGCCCATAGGCCTTTCTGGTGCAAAAGTGGTATGAATAATGGTCGGGGGCTTCTGCACATTTTGCTTCTAGCCATTCCTTCAGCTTTGGAAATTAGAATGGCTCCAATCTCTCTGCTGAGCGCATAAATCAGCACAGTAAATGACGGAGGTGCTGCAGTCCTCCCCTAAGACGGCAATTTATATTAATCTGTTTAATGAGGCTCTAAATTGCGCTGATCACTGGATAGTAATTACGCAGAAAGGAAAACAACAAATCAAGGGTTTTTTGCACCTCCTTGACGAAGCAGGTCTCCGGCTCAATTTCCTCCGGGGTCTTTTCAAGGAGGGTTGAATTTTAGGCAGGTGAATGCAGATCTATTTAATCTACAGCTTTGTATCAATGGCCAAATTAAAGGGGTCCTCCAACTTTCTTAGCAAATTTTGGCTCCCCGTCAAACCTGTGGGGGGAACTTACCTGCTCTCCAGCTTTGTGTACCCCCGTTATGTTTGCTGTGCTCTGGTCCCCTGCTTGTAAGATTCCCGGAAAAGGCTGAGGTCGTGCGCACTGCTGCAGCCAATGACTGGCTGTAGAGGTGAGGCATCTCTGAAGCGGTACGTCACTGGGTCACATGCCACTTTAGGGATAAGTCACCACAACAGCCAACCGCAGCGGGGGGCGTCATGTCAGAGCGGAAAGGCGGCAGGCGTGGGCACCAGCAGGAGGCGCCTGGGCTCCTTCATGCGAAGAGAACGCCTCTCTGGATAACGCACTTTGCTCATTTGCATATCAAAAACTGTTTTTTCAGAAGATGGAAAACAACAATTGCTGAAACAAGTGTACACTTGGGAATAAGGTGCTATTAGGCAATTACTTTACTCGGGGTTGCACCTAGCCTTTCTGCTGCGTGAGGCAGAAAACTGAAACGGCGCCCTAAAACCCCAATGCCAATTTCTAAGTCCAACCCCTTCCCTCAAGCCCTAGTGTTAAAGACACTACAAAACAGAGGGTAATACAGCGCCACATACTGTGCTTCCCAATACTATACTGCAGAAACAGATAATCCCCTTCTGCTGCCCCTACCTGGTGATGCCTGAGGCAATCGCCTCGCCTCATTGGGGGTGCACCCCTAGCTTTACTTCGATAGCAATGGGAATGTCACGCGACTGCAGGATCCGACTACACAGACACAACACATCCACAGAACTAATTGACGTGCAGCGGATTTAAAATCCTCACCATGGGTCAGACAAAGTGCAGATTCCATCCCGGAGATTTTCCACAGAGTGTAGATGAGATTTAAAAGGGCATCTGTCAGCAGTTTTGCACCTATGACACTGGCTGACCTGTTCCATGTGCGCTTGGCAGCTGAAGGCATCCGTGTTGGTCCCATGTTCATATGTGCCCGCATTACCCAGAAAAATGATGTTTTAGTATATGCAAGTGAGCCTCTAGGAGCAACGGGGGCGTTACCATTACACCTAGAGGTTTTGCTCTCTCTGCAACTTCTGTGCCCTCTGCACTTTGTCAGAGCCAGGCAGTGGAAATGTGATCACGCCTGCCTGGTCCTGTCAAAGTGGAGCAGGCGGGCAGTTTCAGAGCCTCTCGGTGTAATGGCAACGCCCCTGTTGCTCCTAGAGGCTCATTTGCATAAATTAGAAAATCATTTTTCTCAGCAATGCGGGCACATATGAACATAGGACCAACACGGATGTCTTCAGCTGCCGAGCGCACATGGAACAGGTCATGGGTACAAAACTGCTGACAGATGCCCTTTAAATCTCATCTAAAATCTCCGGGATGGAACCTGCTCCTCCTCTGACCTGTGGTGTGGATTTTTTAAACCGCTGCACCTCAATTACTTCTGTGTATGTGTTGTGGATTTTGCTCTGACTTCTACCCAAAAAGTCTATAAATCCCTGACGGAAATGTGGATTATGTAAACGATCTGACTTGTTACTTGACCCCGGACCAAGAAATGTATATCCAGACAAAACAAAGAACCCGTGAAACCTTTGCTCCGAGCACGAAATCTCCAGACGGAACGAGAAAAGGAATAAGTAAAAAATGGTACCGTCATAGTAAAACGTCACATCTTTTGGCAGCGGCTCATACAGTGGAGCGAACACGGGGCCCTTATGTTCCAGAAATTTCCATTTGATACCGTCTTCATACTTCTCTTCCTCCCACCTGCAATGAATAATACGAGGAAAGCATTATTGCTTTTTCCAGACACCTGCTGGGACACATCGAGAAGACAAACAGCCTCTCACAAAGACTAGATAGATTTGGACGCTGCTAAACCCTTCATTCTGCAGACACGTCCGCGGGATATTTTTACAGCTCCCAAGCAGATCGTTGGCAGGTTCTGAAGGGGTTAGTGGCGGCTTCTCCTTCCTGCAGACTGCATATACAGATCGCTTCTTATTTTTTGAAAAATTCTCAAATGGAAGGAGACTTCATATAGGAACTGGCCCATTAACCCTGGCGCCACCCGAGGCTCTGGTGGCATCGTTGCAGCACTGAACATTCACAGCCATGTCTTTTTACTTTTTTATTTACCGCCATCATACGGGATAAATGTCCCATAGTTAACAGGTATTCATCTTTATCTGCAAAAAAAATAATCATTAAAAATAATCCTGAGGTTTGCCAGGTGCAAAAGTCCTTAAAGGGATTCTGGATAAAAATCCTCCAAATGTAATGCAGAATACAGTCCTGATCAAAAGTTTAAGAGCACTTGAAAAATGACAAAAAATCCTATTTAGCACGGCTGGATCTTAACAAGGTTCCAAGTGGAGCTTCAACATGCAACAAGAAGAAATGGGAGTGAGAGAACATTTGAGCATTCAATTTAATGAAAACGAATAAACTGAAACAGGCTGTTTTTGAGCTGATCAAAAGTTTAGGACCACACCTCCCCCAAAAAAAAAAACTAACCCCCCCCAAAACGGAAATCCAACTTCCAAACATGAACTCCGTAATGAGTAGCTCCGCCGTTATTGTTTCGGCATGCTTGATACAAGCGTTTCCATGAGGTGAGTGGGAACATTTCTCCAAGTGTCTGGAACTGTTGTCCATTTTTGTAAACTTCCCTTGCCATCCATCCCCAAAGGTTCTCATTTGGATTTAGCTCAGGGGAACACGCAGGATGGGTTAAAAGCGTGATGTTATTCTCCTGGAAGAAGTCCCTTGTCCTGGGGGCATTGTGTACTGTAGCGTTGTCCTGTTGAAAAACCCAGTCGTTACCACACAGATGAGGGCCCTCAGTCATGAGGAAGGCCCTCTGCAACATCTGGACATAGCCAGCGGCCGTTTGACGTTCCTGCACTTCCTGAAGGTCCATTGTTCCACTGAAGGAAAAAGCACCCCAGACCATTATGGCGCCCCCTCCACTGTGGCGCGTAGAAAACATCTCAGGTGGGATCCGCTTGTCATGCCAGTAACGTTGGAAACCATCAGGACCATCAAGGTTACATTTTTTCTAAGAGAATAAAACTTTCTTCCACCTTTGAATGTCCCATGTTTGGTGCTCTCTTGCAAAGTCCAAACAAGCAGTTCTGTGGCGTTCAAGGAGACGAGGTCTTTGAAGACGTTTTTTGTTTTTGAAGCCCTTCAGTCTCAGATGCCGTCTGATGGTTATGGGGCTGCAGTCAGCACCAGTAAGGGCCTTAATTTGGGTCGAGGATCGTCCAGTGTCTTGACGGACAGCCAATTGGATCCTCCGGCTCAGTGCTCATGAAATTTTTTGGGTCTTCCACTTGACTTTTTTGTTCTATAACCCTCAGGATCATTTAAGAATTTAAGAAATTCAAAATGACTGTCTTACTGCGTCCCACCTCAGCAGCGATGGCGCGCTGTGAGAGACCCTGCTTATGCAGTTCAACAACCCGACCACGTTCAAAAAGGGAGAGTGTTTTTGCTTTTGCCATCACAACGCGTGACTACCTGACAGACAATGACAATGAATCCACATCTTTGCACAGATTTGGCCTTTTAAAGGCATGTGGTCCTAACATTTTGATGAGTTTATTTGTTGTTTTCATTAAATTGAATGCTCAAAAAATGTTTTGTCTCACTCCCATTTCTTCTTGTTGCACGTTGAAGCTCTGCTTGGAACCTTGTTAAGATCCAACAATGTAAAATATGATTTTTTTTGCCATTTTTCAAGTGGTCTTAAACTTTTGATCAGGACTGTATAAACAAGGCAGCACTCCGGACTTGGTGAAAAAAATACGTGGATCCTTTGCATACACCCAATGCAACGTTTCAGCTCATCTTAATGGAGCCTTTGTCAAGCAGTGATAACCGAGCTCAACACACAAGTGATCAGGATGATACAATAATGAAATCAATCAAGGAATAAACACGGTCATCTGTGCAAAATACAAGAATGTGGCGCATATCAGACTATAATCTCCAGGTTCACAAACATACGTGTGCAATAAATATTAAAATAGTGAAAAATCTTAAGTGTTTATGTTGAAACACAAGTCGGGCTACTTTCACACTAGCGTTTTCAATTCCGCTAATAAAATCGGTCATAGGATCTCAATAGCAGAAGAAAGCGCTTCAGTTTTGCACCTATTCCTTGTCAATGGGGACAAAACTAAACTGAACGGAATGCATTCGGTTCCGTTTGGTTGCGTCCCCATCGTGGACAAAAAGCTGCAAGCAGCGTTTTTCTGTCCGCGATGTGGTGCAGAGCAAGACGGATCCGTCCTGACACACAATGTAAGTCAATGGGGACGGATCGGTTTTGTCTAACAATAGAAAACTGATCCGTCCCCCATAGACTTTCAATGGTGTACATGACGGATCCGTCTTGGCTATATAAGACATAATACAACCGGATCTGTTTGTGACGGATGCATGCGGTTGCATTATTGTAACGGAAGTGTTTTTTGCAGAACCATGACGGATCCGCAAAAAACGCTAGTGTGAAAGTAGCCTTAATATAGTCCAATAATAATAATAATAATAATAATAATAATAATAAAGTGCATGTGTGCTAAACACAACTACATCAGTGTATTAAAAACTGAGGCGCTCACCCTCCATAATAGTACCCATATGGTAATGGTTCAGCGTCCTGTGATGTCTGTTGCGCCTGCGCAGCGTCCTCATCAGGGCTAAGGAATCACTCAAGGTTAATGGAGGCTCTCCATTGCCCATGCGCATGTTGACGTACGTACGGCGAAACGTTATAGTCTCCATGCCAGTACTCTGAATGGAACTGCCTGTGTAGACCAAGCTGAGTGCGCACACGCCCTAACCGCATGCATAATGCTTAAGCGGTAACCATGGGTACATAAACAAAGGATATTACAAGGATACTAATTAACCAGTGTCTCTTTTGTATCAGTTGTGTTACATTTATACTCAGAGATATACAAGAGGACCATGGTATAAGCTGGAGAGGTGCATGATCTTCAGTCATTAACCAAGGACCGTGCCCTCACCGGACTGGGATTGGGTGCGGGGGCACTGTCAATGTCCTCGAGCCTGATCCCAAATTCCCAGGAACCCTTCAAGTGAGCGAGGTATTATTCAAACATGGGATCACGTCCACACTGAAAACCAATGTGTATGGAAATCTCCAGAGGAGACAAGACCCCAGCAATCTTGCAAGGGGCTTAACTGCCACGGCCCGACCGAGTGTTGGGGGGCGCAATTAAGAGTCCCCCAGCACAAAGCTGGTTAGTAGGTGTTCCGAACAAATTGTGTTAAATATTATACATTTGTAAAAAAAAAAAAAAAAAAAAAAAAAAAAGAAGAAATTACAAATTATGGTCAACTGTGTATACACTGCTGTTCAATCCAGGTGTGGTCAAAAAGCTGGTCGTAAGCCTATGAAAAATATCAAAACGGAATATAACGCACTTTATGTATATACGCTAATTTTTGTCAATAAAGAAGATCTTTACGTCTACGCCAGTGATCTTACGCCATAGCAGAATCTTCTTTTCCAGAGGTGGAAGAGGGCAGGGAAGCTACTGAGCATGTCAGTCCACCACTGAATGCAGGAGAAGGTGGACCAGAAGGAGAAACAGCAGGGGGCGCTACCAGAGAGGAAAATGTGATGTACATAAAAAAAACTTCAAATATGTATCCTTATTGCATGTATATGGGAATAAGAATTCACTTGAAATGCCCTATTCGTTGCACAGTAATACTTTTCATGGGATGGCCCCTCAGGAGGGCAGCTCCTGCACTGCCTGATCCAGCTCCCTCTAGTGGCTGCTGCAAGCAGTGAGAATTTAAAAAGGGTCTAAGGGAGCTCCAAATTCAGTAAAGACTTAAGAATCAAGCATCCAATAGGCCTCTATTTAACCCTCCTTCCTCTTTGGGGTGTTAAAAAATGAAAAACCCTACAATTCCTTAAAATACAAATAAAAAAATAAAAAAGGATAACAATCATGGCCTACTCCCACTTTTCTCCAGCCTCGTTCTCTGTGGTTCTGGTCCAGTCCTGCTGGTTTACAGACAGCAGTCTAGCGCCTTTGTATCAGAGTCGATGTCAATGGGATCCATGGGGCGCCGCTGTGTGACAGATCTTGCACACCATTGGGGCCATAATCAACTGGAGCCACAAGGATGATGCTGAAGAGGGCTCACAATTTTACTAGATCGTGTAACCAGGATAAAGCCCCCCCCCCCCCTTTAGATGGTTTAAGGCAGGCATGTCCAAACTGCGGCCCTCCAGCTGTTGCAAAACTACAACTCCCAGCATGCTCTAATAGCTGTAAGCTATCCAGGCATGCTGGGAGTTGTAGTTTTGGAACAGCTGAAGGGCCGCAGTTTGGACATGCCTGGTATAAGGAGTAGGTAGGCATATTGCAAAGCTAGACGATAGCTTTTCCCGGCTTATCAATAAAACATAAAAAAAAAAATCGGAGAACGAAACCACCATCAAGACCTCCTCGAGCTGTCGTCACCACTTGGCTGAGATTTACTCAGCTGCCGAGCAAAAACACTGCGTGTGCCAAACGAGTCTCTGGATGTGTTCGCCATTCACTTGCCAGGCAATGCCAATTCAATTTTTAATGCCGGAAACCTGGCAGCTACTTTTGCATCACACACTGTGCTCTGGGGACCATCTGATTAGAGCGGTTAAAGGGGAAGCGTCATGGGAGGAAACTGAAGAATTGCTGTCATTTCCCTGTCTGATTTAGCTGGGTCTATGTGCTCATATTACTGGAAACTGCGAACAAACGGCAAAAATAACAAAAATGTAAAAGGAGGACCCATCGCTGCTCGTCTCCCTGTTTGCAATAAACAGAGGAGGGTTTGAGTTCTGTACAAAACACTGTGGGGTGGGGGTCGGTCATTGCTCCTCAGGGGAGAGACTGGCATCCTGAAACCTTTCCCGTCACTTTAGGCTATGAATACACAGCGGCTTGGGTTTCATTTTCATTTTCGGACCATGAAAAAAAAAAAAAATGTATTTTTGGTTGCAGGTTTCAAGTCCCGCCTGACTTGAGCTCAATGTAAGGCTACTTTCACACTTGCGGCAGAGGATTCCGGCAGGCAGTTCCGTCGCAGGAACTGCCTGCCGGATCCGGCAACCCGGATGCAAACTGATGGCATTTGCAAATGCATTGAAATACCAGATCCGTCTCACCGGTGTCATCCGGAAAAACGGATCCGATATTTTTTTTTTGCATTTTTAAAGGTCTGCGCATGCGCAGATCGGAAAGCTGGATCCGTTTTGCCAACACTTAATGCCCGATCCAGCACTAATACACTTCAATGTAAATTAATTCCAGCAAGTGTTCAGTATTTTTGGCCGGAGAGAAAACTGCAGCATGCTGCTGTATTTTCTCTGTCCCAAAAAATTAAGAGGGACTGAACTGATGCATACAGATCGCATTAGGATAAAACGGTTCAGTTTTTTTCCGGTATTGAGCTCCTGTGACGGAACTCAACACCGGAAAACAAAAACGCAAGTGTGAAAGTACCCCAAGTTTCTTGCCCCAGGTTTGAGAGAACTAATAAGTAATACTTTTTGGATTTATGATTTGGCTTAGGAAAATCTTCAAAGTGTTCAGAATAGTACAGGCGAATATAAGAAACTTTGTAATACATCTTATTAAAGAATTATGCTTCTCAGCCTCTTACCTCTATTAGCCTCTGTCTCAGTCTCCAGCCTCACACACAAAGGTCTATGGAAGGAGGAGGAGGCTGCTGCCAGCTAGTTAGTGATATATTACCCCACCCTGAACAGCTACAGAACCTCATGACAGCCTAAAATTGTAACAATGTTTCTGTTTAGGCTGTGCTTCTCCACTCCATCCCTCCCACTAGTTCCGCTAATAGCTGTATATATGGAGAGCTGTCAGAGCCCCCAGTTGTCTGCAGATAGAGACCAGTGTTTACTAGGAGAGAGACTGCCAGTCTGCAGATAGGGACCAATGTTTACTAGGAGAGAGACTGCCAGTCTGCAGATAGGGACCAATGTTTACTAGGAGAGAGACTGCCAGTCTGCAGATAGGGACTAGTTAGCAGAAGAGAATTTGCCAGACTGCATGAGTGACCAGAAGACGACGGAGAGATGGGCATACTGTGCCACCAGCCTTTTCTCCAGGGTAGTCTTCTGAGATGGAAAGGGACAGCTAGGTCAGACCTTTCCTCAGCACAGAACCTTCTTCTGCCCAGGAGGATTCTGCAGAAGCAAGCTCATTCCCTTGCTTGTATTGTTTTGCACTTGAGTTCCTTCTTAAAGAAGCAAACTAGTTTACTGCAGACCCCGACTCTCTGGACTTTTCCCATTTGGGTGCACCACACCTTACCATCCCCTCCAAGAGCAGCAACATGTGCTGAGTCGTTGACACCTCGACAGAGTCTGGGGCACCTAGCGTAGTGTTTGGACCACCCAATACCCAGTATACTGCAGTATATACTTGTATTCCCTATGAAATAATTCTGGAGCGTTTGTAATAATTTGACACTGCATCATTCCTCAGTTATTCCTCCTAGAAATTTATGAATAAACTGACAACTGAGTGCTACCAAATCGGTGGTGGGTCCCAGTACACTGTCCAATCAGTGATACCCAAGTAGAGACACCTGTTTGACAAGGAAAATGGTAACCAGTTTTTTTTAACTAATGTCTAGAAGTTATAGCAGAGGAACAGCCTAATGCAGAACTGTAAGAAAAGCTGCTCCAGAAAAGTATTTTATGGAGAAAACAAGTAGTTAATAACACAGACATGTCAGAGCTGATGAAGGGGCGCCATCTTTACCATCTCCAGCGTGCCTGCTCCTCCTCTTCCTTTTTCTTCACCTTCAGAGCCATGGCGGCCTCCTTCTCTTCTTTGCTTCTCTTCGCCTTCTTCTCGTCTTCCCCCTTCACTTCTTTCTTTATCTTTTTCTGTTACCAAAATATAAAATAAAATTCTGATAGAGGAAGGAGCACAATAACTGGAGCAGTAGACTTTATGGGCTGATCTCAATGCCTCCATTATCTGCCCCCCCCCCCCCCCACCTATAAGTTCTTTATAGAGGCAGGAAGAGTAAACCCACAGGTCGCCTTATCTACAAAAAGTGGAAAATTTAAGCCGACTGGTTAAAACAAGGGATCTCAGTGACTATACATCCCCTGGAGAAATCTCTATTCACAAGGAAAAAAATAGCAACGTCAGGATCTAGAAGAGGCTGACAACCCAAAAACACAGGAGGCAAGGACGCCATGAGCAATTACACCAGCAGAGCCGGGGCTGGCTGCGGAGGGTTAATATTCACTTCTACCCATTTCCTGATGGGTGACAAGACGGCACAAGATGACTCGCATGCTCCATAACTGAAACTGCAAAGATATTGTATATATCCTCTAATACTCTGTGCTGCTGTGAGCATACTGCATTCATGATAGTGTTAAGGGGTTGTCACAAACGGCATTTATCATGTAGAGAAATTTAATACAAAGCACTTACTAATGTATTGTGATTGAAAAATGAATGCAGCCAGCAAAGGAGGCAATATGGACAATCACATTGTACACGGCTCGTTTTCAGGATTTACGACCACCCTGCAATCTAGCAGTGGTGGTCGTGCTTGCACACTGTAGGAAAAAGCGCCATCCTATGCCCACTCCCACCAGACAGGCCGGCATTTTTTCCTATAATGTGCAAGCACGACCACCACTGCTGGATTGCAGGGTGGTCGTAAAGCCTAGAAACGAGTAGTGTATAATGTATTGGAAACGCTACATGATAAATGTGATTTGCTGAAATCAGACAACCCCTTTAAAGTTTTATTTTTTAGCGTATGCTCACATCAGGGGTCCAGGACAGATAGTTGCTACAAGAAACATTTGTCATTACCAAGGATGGCCATACACGCCTTTATTTATGCCAGTTCTATTACAGCATCTGTTATACTTTTTCCGGTCGGGTAAAGTGACCGACATGGATCATGACTTTTTATTAAACAAAATTTTCCCCACCAAGTAAAAAAATAAAATAAAAAATGTGCTATGAGATCTGTGTACACCCCTGTCTACAATGGAATTAACTCTTAAAAGGCCATGTACACCTTTGGAGACCGCACTTTACTCATTTTGGGCTGAAAGTCATTTTTTCAATTGGTCTTTATTAGAAATATTGAGCCAATCTGTCACAAAGTGTTAACTGGTTTTCTAGCTGTGTGAATTGTACTTGTGCCCCGGTCATCTAATAAACCTTCTCTCTAAATTATTAAAAAGGTCATAAATCCTTATTTAAGCCACATTATTACCAGTAAGAAGAATTAAGGTCAGAAACAAGGAGCCGCCGGACAGAACACAGTCTGCTACTAGAGAATCTCAAGGCTGCACAGAGAAAAGGGCTAAAAAATTTTAATAAAGGCCAATAGAAAAAATAATTTTTAGCTCGAAAGGACTACAACACAATAAAAGCCATCTTTTGCAATAGTGCCCAACAAGTTCATGCAACACTTTAGAGTTTGTGTCCTATCAATAAAGCATCCGGCCTCCATTTTTGCCCGTTTTTCTTATAACGGACTTTGAAAAAAATTCTAAAAAGAATCCAGAATGGAGCACAAGCCCTATAACTACTCCGCTTTACTCAAAGTAAGCTTTTTCACCTTACGTGGTTATAAACAGGAACAGCTGGAGGGCTCCAAATCGAAACACATTATAAAGGAAGAAAAATGGCAAAAGCGAGTCAGCAGCATTCAGAGCGCTTGCTTCCATTAAGTACGCAAACCGTTACTTTGTGCCATGACTACTTTCCTACATTGCTTCCCTACCATAGCCGCTGCATGCTTGCTTTCATCATCTTTGATGTCTGCAAGCACCTACCATTAGTCCAAAGTGACCTCTGAAAGGAAAGGGGGGGGGGGGGACTAAGCATAACAGCCTAAAAATGACAAAAAAACAACGTAGAAAACAATCTCGCTCCACGAGGGGTATGCAAAATAAACAGCAATGAATGGCACTTATGATGGCGGGGGAAGGGCAGACATTTACATTACTGGTAGCGTGTGGGTTGTGTATTAATGCAGCCGCTGTTGACGCCGGTAATGGAATGGAAAGGTTCGCGACTATTGCAACCTGAAGTGGACATACAACAAGTGTTCCTCCAACACAAACACCTATCCCTCTCCGGTGAAAAGTTTGTAAATTGAGACTTTCTTCCTTTGTTCCACATGATGGCACTCGACAATTGTATCGGAGCGGCAGTGGTTTACCCGCGGCGGTTTTACTATTTGCTTCTCTTTACACAAAAGCTTTTTTATGCGCCATTTAACTGAGAATTCACCAGGGCACAATTATAACCCACTTTAAAAGGAGTCGCAGACCGAAATCTAGGGTGAGCGTGGCCGTCTCGTACATGGCGCTGGCAATTTCAAGAGCTTTTCTACAAAAAAATGTGCAATGAGTCTTCAGGCACATTCAGCATCAGGGAAGATGGAAATATGAAGAGAAATGCCTCCAAATGTATTCTTCTAGGGTACCCTGAAATAAAGGGGCTGCTTCGGTTAGACAATCCGTTTTTTAAAAGGGCCTCTGTCAGCAGGTTTGTACCCACGACACTGGCAGACTTGTTACATGTGCGCTTGGCAGCTATACCAATAACACTTGGCCCGATACCGCAACAAGATCAGCAATTAGGTCTAACTAGACACATGCCTATGGCACAAATCAACAGAACCTATAAAAAAAAAGCCACCAGACCACATGAAAATATAATGACTATTTATTAACCCCGTTAGGACCGGAGTTATTTTTTTATTTTTTTGCGTTTTCGTCTTGCGCTCCCTGCCTTGTCTGTTCACAAAGCCATATGAGGGCTTTCTTTTTGCGGGACAAGTTGTTCTTTCCAACGCCACGATTTAATATTGCATATGATTTAAGGGGAAGCGAAAAAAAAAAATAAAAAAAAATTACACCACAGTTTAATTTTTTTTCCCCCATTTACGACGTTCGATAAAACTGACCAGTTACTTTTATTCTACAGGTCAGCACAAATCCGGCCATATTTTGACCCCTATAATTTTTGGGTAGTTGTGTACGGAGCTGTATGGGGGCTCATTTTTGCAGGGCAATCTGAACTTTTCATTGATACCATTCTGGGGTGTGTATGACTGATTACTTTTTATTAAATTTTTTTTGAAGAAAATGAAGCGGCCAAAAACTGAATTGGCCATTTGGATGCTTTTGTCTGTTTTGCTGTTTGCCGTATGGGGAATATATGTTTATACTATGGGCGTTTTCGACACATCACGACACCCATGATGTGTATTTTTATTTTTATTTATTTATTTTTGGAAAAAAGGTGGGCGATTTGAATTATGTTTTTTTATTTTTAAAAAACTATTTTTTTTTAAAAGTTTCCATGCAATCATTAGATTGCTATTCTCATAGACCCCAATGCACTAGCAAAATTGCTAGTTTCCTATGGAGCCCCACAGGAAATACTATGCAGCAGCCTCCTGTCATTAACAAAGATAGGGGCTTCTGCACACACGCTCCGGCTCCTCCGATCGCCGTGCGGGGGAGCCGGAGCACGCACCACCAGTGTTTCATGCGCTCAGATGCCGTGGTCGGAATTACTGCTGGTTGCGGACATGAGCCGCGGGTGTCCTCTATAAGAAGCAGGCCACCACCCCCGGCTATGGCGCCCGCAGCGCTCAGGATCGGGCGCTATCTTTAAAGATGTACGGCGCTGGTCATTAAGGGGTTAAGCATGATTTAAAGGACAATACATAAAACAAAAATCAAATGCCGGGACTAGGCGACATCACCAGAGGAGAGCACACTGGCAACAATTTACACTGCTCCACATGATAACCAAATAAAGTGCAAGTGCCATTGTGTCAATATGGTAGATAGTCAAGGCAGAATATATTACCTATACTGTGCCTCCTCCAGGATGGCGCCAACCCGGACGCGCTTTTCGGCGAACCTTCGTCTGGGGGTTCGCCGAAACGAGTGTCCGGGTTGGCGCCTTTCCCGGAGGAGGCACAGTTTGGGTAATAGATGGTCAAGGCACAGATTGTTAGAGTCTGTTCTGGGGCCCAAATTAATTTCAAGGGTCTGGGATTTGAAGGAGTACAACAAGATTTATTGAACAGTTCTACAAAATTTATGAAAAGATTAAAAATTATTTGTTCAGCTCGCAGAGCCAGGTAAGTGGCCCTTCACCAAAACGGGTTGCGTACCCTGAAAGGTTACAACTTCTCAATCACTACACTTATCGTTGAATGGGACGGATTTAGGGGGTGATAAAATGGAGGCCCCCTGCAACAGTGAACTTCTAGATAAAGGCTGCCCGACCTTCACGCTGCTTCCACCATCTATAATAGGACTGAACACACTCCGGCTATAGGCAGCCCCCTACCTGCCCGTCTTGTTTGCTTTTCTCCTTTGCCGGCTGCTCTTTATCTTTCTCAATCTTTATTTTTTTCTTCTTCGACCTGCAGAGAAAATGTAATATATGTGTTATTTCTTTGTGCCAGTTATTTGTAATGTTTTCTCATATTCAATATGTTTTTATCAGAGCGCATGCGATGGACTAAAACCTGCGCGGTAATGCTGTTAAATTAAAAAGATGAATGTACTGGGTGATTTGCAATCAGAATGCGATGTTCAATTGTATTCAACCATTTTCCAATGTTTGACGACAGAAATTTCTCTAAAACAGAACTTCCAAGTTAAATTAGAATTGATTTGCCGTATATTGCACAGCGACACTTGTTTCCTTTCTTTCCCAACCTCACCTTATTATATTTCTGCTATTAGACGTATAATCCAGTTTGTGTGTGTATCGGGTTATTGCAATCGATCACAGCAATTGCTTTTTTTTGTCATTAACACCGTGGATTTAAAGAACACCGACACCGTGAACTACGTAGGCAAAATGCATTCACCCAACTTTCCCCTGCAACTTGGACTCATTCACACGACCGTAATTTGCGTTTTATTGTTCTGTATATGTAATATGGTGCCATAGCCTGCAGGGGAGGAAAGGCGTTGTTCACCTTGGGGTTTTATTCCATGACTTATGTAAAAAAATGAGAATCAGACATCATATAGTAATGAAAACCTCTAGGGCAGTGGTGCACAACCTTTTCTGGTTGGGGGCCACATTGTCAGCCTGAACCAATTCCAAGGGCTGAAAATTAAACTTAAAGGGGTATAACCAACTGAAATACTGTATTTTTGGCATATTGAACATACAGTATATTCTATAAATGTTTAGTTACAGTTCCAGGACTCCCATCTAATAGGAGAATACATGAAAGATACATTTAAAAAGCCATAAGACATAGATATACATGTCTTACCAGATGTTTGGGGGCCGCACAGAATGGTATCGAGGGCCGCATGTGGCCCCCGGGCCGCAGGTTGTGCACCCCTGCTCTAGGGCCTCTTTCACACTTGCGTTGTCCGGATCAGTCGTGTACCCCATTTGCCGGAATTACACGCCGGATCCGGAAAAACGCAAGTGAACTGAAAGCATTTGAAGACCGATCAGTCTTCAAAATGCGTTCAGTGTTACTATGGCAGCCAGGACGCTATTAAAGTCCTGGTTGCCATAGTAGTAGTGGGGAGCGGTATACTTACAGTCCGTGCGGCTCCCGGGGCGCTCCAGAGTGACGTGATCCATGCGATCACGTCATCCATGCGCGTGGGGCACCCTGACGTCACTCTGGAGCGCCCCGGGAGCCGCATGGACGGTAAGTATACCTCTCCCCTGCTCCCCACTACACTTTACCATGGCAAACAGGACTTTAGCGTTCTGGCAGCCATGGTAACCATTCAGCAAAAGCTAAACATCGGAACACCGAAACAATGTTTAGCCTAAGGCCGGATCCGGATTAATTCCTTTCAACGGGCATTCATTCCCTATCCGGCCTTGCGGCAAGTGTTCAGGATTTTTGGCCGGAGCAAAAAGCGCAGCATGCTGCGGTATTTTCTCCGGCCAAAAAAGGTTCCGGTCCTGAATTGAAGACATCCTGATGCATCCTGAACGAATTTCTCTCCATTCAGAATGCATGGGGATAATCCTGATCAGGATTTTTCCGGCATAGAGCCCCGACGACGGAACTCTATGCCGGAAAAGAACAACGCAAGTGTGAAAGAGCCCTAAGTAAGCTAAAACTAGCCCGGTACCAGAGATAGATCCAGAGATCTCCCCATTCTTTGCTGCAATTGTTCTGCTAGATTTATTTCAACCTGGCATTTCAGTGGACATGTCCTTTCTGCTGCAGCTCTCTTATCACACCTCAGGGAGTGTGCCCATTCTTTTGCAGCTTTCCTGGTATCACAGTTCATGGGGGAAGGGGGATGGGGGGGGGTCTGTCCTTTCAGGTGCAGCTCTCCCCGTCACATCAGGGGTGTGCCCTTTCTGCTGTAGCTCTTCCCATCTCACAGCTCAGAGGGTGTGTAATTTCTGCTGCAGCTCTCTTCCCATCACAGCTCAAAGGTTGTGTCCTTTCTGCTAAAACTCTCTCCCTGTAACTGTCACATATTCTACTGATAGATGTGGCTGGTGGCAGTTGAAGGATGGAACTGAGCATGTGTGACCACCCCAGTAGGTGGACATGCACATTACAATACAACATAGACACCATGGGTGCCATTATAATGAACTAAAGATAATCTCACAACTGGAACATTTTTTGCAACAACGTTACAAAAGTAACTAGTTGTAAATGATAAAATTACATTACCATGTTATAGTTGCACAACCCTTTAATTATTACCTCTTGTGTCAAAATCTGGGACCTCCGGCGATCAATGGTAATCGGTGGTAAACCTGGCAGTAAGTGTTCTGTCTATCCAGTCAAATCAATGGATAAGCCTATGTAACGCAGGACAGGTCATCCCGAGTGAGAGAAGCTCTTTCTAACCGCTCTCTGGCCATGAGAAGAGAATCCTATATGACTTGCGGTGACCCACTGCTAAAGGGGTTACTGTGATTCATTGATAAAGGGTTAATGTTCAGGTTCACTACTTTACAATGTCTACTGCTTTGCTAACCGTGAAACATGAACTGTACTCCAAAAGGCTATGCATAGGTAGGAAATAGTTAAACTGGCAGTTCTTGGTAAGTTGCTGGGAGACAGGTTGGACCTGCCCCTTGTTAGTAGAGAGTTGAGTAGTGAACAGGCAAGAGAGAACAGTTGATGGACCATGTGATTGGAGCATGTGATCTGACGTCACCACAGGTCCTTTAGCCGAAAGCTCATTCAAGAAGTAAAGAGACCGGGAACTACGCGATCAAGAGGAGAAGGTGAGTTAACTTTTTTTTTTTTTTTTAAACCCCTCCAGCCCTATTGTACTATGCATTCTGTATTCAGAATGCTATTATTTCCCCTTATAACCATGTTATAAGGGAAAATAATACAATCTTCAGAACATCAATCCCAAGCCCGAACTTCTGTGAAGAAGTTCGGATTTGGGTACCAAACATGTGCGATTTTTCTCACGCGAGTGCAAAACGCATTACAATGTTTTGCACTCGCGCAGAAAAATCGCGCATTTTCCCGTAACGCACACGCCTCTTATCCGGGCCAAAAATATGACGACCGTGTGAAAGAGGCCTATGAGTTGGAGCATGGAATTAGCCACCGTGAGGACTACGGCCACACTCATCGCCGCAGCCACCACTCCTATCCTCCCCCTGCAGAGCTTCCTCTATTTTATCTAAAAAAAAAGGGTTTTCTAAACTGGACAACCCCTGCAAGCTACAAGCATAATGCACACAAAGGTTGACCGGAAGGTGGTAGCGCCACATGTGATTTTTTAGGATAGCCCTAGAATTGCATGCTACACTCAGTAACATCCCAAACCCAGCAATTAGGTGCACCTGTAATAATTTATCCATAGCGCATTATCTTCTAGGTCTCTATACCAAGGAAAACATTTTCTGCAGTTGCAATTGTCTGTTCTCTTCTGGATGAGCAATCCTAGCTGTGAATGTAACCAGGGTTTTATTTTTATGCACTTACTGGAATAATACATTACAATTGAATGAAACACTTTATCGAGGGTAAGCATACTGCACAAGGTGAAAAGCTTTAAAACACATCCAGACTAGACCAGGTTTATTTTTGTTCAATTATAGGATTTATTGGATTTATTTAATTTTTTCAGAGCTGGGTTTGCTGTGTTCAGTCACATTCAAAGAGAGGAGACAAAACCAGTGCAAAGGAAAAGAGGAGTAGTTGTTCATGGTAACCAATCAGATTCCACCTCATTTTATAGAAGCCCTTTGGAAAATTGAAGTAGCGACCTGACTGGTTGCCATGGACAACTACTCCACTTTTCCTTTGCGTCAGTTTTGCCACATGTCCCCCAATGATAATATTTTTCAAGGGTAGCAAATAAAAATACATAGAATCAGGGGCATTATCGAGACATATTAAAAAAGAAATTGCATCAGACTGAGCTGACAAGTTTGGAGCAGTCATCGGCTCTTCGTTATGGCATGGCCATCACCAGACAGAATGAAAACAGCCACTATGTGTATGTAGGCATAACAAATAAAAAAACATGAAATTCAATAAATTAATAATGGTGTATTAGATATTATCTAACCTTAAAAGGTTTATGTTGCGATATATTTATATACACATACACTACTCATAAAAAGTTAGGAATATTCGGCTTGTGGGTGAAATTTCTGAATGAACCTAAAATGCCATCTAACCTTTACAGGTGAACCTTATGTGACCTTCTGTAAACTTTTGAATGCACATGTCCAACTGTTCAATGTTTCAGTACTTTTTGCACAACTTGCTGTTCTTTAACAGGGAGCTTAACGGCAAAATTCACAACAGGTGTTTGATCCATGAATCGCCCAATAAATTTCCGGTTTCAATTAGAATTGGTATTTAAGAAGTCCTCCTCATCATGCTGTTCACACTTTGACATCATGAGACCAAGACGACACCTGACAACTGATCAACAGTACCTCGCCATTGTGAGGCATTGAGCAGGATGTTCTCAGACAGAAGTGGCCACTGAGCTTAGAGTGTCACAAAGTGTCATCAGCAGGTTGTATCAGAGAAGTGGAAGTCCTTTGGTCACATACCACACTGATGACCGTTTCATTGTGAACAATGCCCTGCAGAACCAGAAGATGAATGCTACACAACTCCAGGCCCATGTCCAATCAGATTGCTTAGAGCTTTTGCTCTAGCAATCACATCAATCGCTTGTCCCGATACAATATGCATGGTAACGCAGTTTGCTCCATGTTAATCAAGCTGAAAGGGGTTTTGCGGTAATTACACTCTTTACTTATGTCCCCCTAGCCTGCATCACCTATTTAAAGCATACATACCTGCCTGAGGTCCTGAGTGCTGGCTCCCGCTCCTCCATCTTCCAGCCGGTATGGACTGCGCCACCACTCTTGGGGACAGGTCATTGGCTGCGATGGTGCATGTTGCTGGAACACCTGGACGAAAATCACCTAAGGCTGTGTTCACACTTCTGTTACAATTTCAGTTTTTTGACTGCTTCCCAGGAGTGTAAAAATTAAAATAGGGAGCATCTGGAGTGTGGGACCCATCTTATAACTGACACCAACGTCGAACGATGGACCCCACGGACAAGCATAAGGTCTGTTGGGTTTCACGCATGGCATCCGTTTTGTGCTACTTGTCCAGTAAAATATGAGAATTTCCAATAGAGGCTCCGCTGGACCCTTAGAGGTCTGGAATGTATTGGATAGCACTGACATAATGTTGTCAGTGTTATCCAATAAATTACAGAACTGTAAGGGTTACATAGCATCATAAATCAATATAATGCTATGAGACCCCGGCAGTGCTGGGAGGTCAGGAAGGGAGCTGCTGCAGACACATGCTGCGAGTCCGGAGTCTGTAACTTGCTCATCTGAAAGGGGCCTAAGATTGCCTACACCGGATACAACTGCTGCAAACTGTAAGATTCAACTCGCTGACAGCAATCAGGGACACTAAAAACTGTGAGAAAACCCAAAGTCTATTAGCAAGTAGCAGAGGTTCACATACAATAACGCTTTATTGACAGAACCCCTTTAAAGTTCTAGATTTCATTGGAAGCCACAGATCACTTACTTGATAGCGGGGTCTTCAGTAGCCTCTTCCTGCCGTGCCCTCTTTTTCCCTTGATTATCCTTCTTCTTTACAGACACAAAGTCTTCATCTTCAGGCTCCGCTTTCACAGTAATGGAACTAAGGAGAAGACGACAAATATTGAGTACATTACTTGGAAGTGAGGCAGACGGCACAAGACAAACTACCACGAGGGCTGCCCTGGGGTGGGGTCTAGTAGACTTGCCAAGGAAACTTGCTAAATGGAGCCACTAAGAGGTAACAGCAGGCGTCAGGGTGCAAGGAAGATTATATGGCTATTGGGGCATAGGTTCATCAAAAATGGTCGCCAATTATTTTGCAATGGGCACCCACCTTGCAATGGCGAAGATGACAATGCCACTTAAAGGCTATGTAGACGTTCGGGGGGGGGGGATTATTGCATTTTACTCATTTGGGGCTAAAAGTCATTTTATCAATTGGTCTTTATTAAAAATATTGAGCTGTTCTGTCAGAAAGGGTTAACTGTTCAAGCCGTTTGCATCCTACTTTCACTTTGTGCCAGTCATCTAATAAACCTGATCTCTAAATTACCAAGAGGTCATAAGAATGCTGCTTAAATAAGTGTTTATCAGTAAAATAAGAATTGAGCTTTGATGAGTGTTTATAAGAGATAAGGAGCCCCTCAGCTCGCTGTCTGAGCAGAGAGAAAATTTAGATCCTGCTAGTGGAGCATCTCAGTCCTGTACAAAGAAAAGGACTAAATTTGAGCTCATAATGAGTACAATGCACTAATAAATAAAAAAATTTAATAAAAATAAAAACTCCCCTCATAGCCTTTAGTATACATTATATGCACTCAGGAGCAGCAAGCTCTGGTGAAATACAAAGAGGGATCACCGTACCTGGGGAGGTCAACTTCTTTTTGGGATTCAGATTGCTTCTTTGTCTACAAACCAGAAATTAAGAGTTAACAATTTCTAATGAAAGCTAAGACCACTGAGTCATAAGGAAGCAACATGTAATTTCAGTTATATGTAAAGAGATATCTCTCAAGCAGGGGTGCACCTGCCCTTTCTGCTGCGTGAGGAGAAAACTGAAACAGCGCCCCCCCATGCCAATTTCTTAACCTAACCTTTTTGCCACAATGAAAGCGCTCATTGCCTATGGCCCTTCCGCTGCCCCCCTCTTGCCCGTACCTGCTGCCTGAGGTGATCGCCTCACCTGGCCTCAGTGGTGCACCCCTGCTCCCAAGTAAACAGAACCAATCTTGCTAGCGCCACCTTGTGGAAGTGGCTCTCCAAGAGTCAAAATCTAACTAAGCCTTGGGATATGACAAGGGAATATTGTCAAGCCAAATATCCAGCTGTACACAGGTGTTTCAGGGTGCTTGCCTCTCAGTAATATGGAGTAGGATTCTGGCTGGGTGGGTGTGATTCCTTGGATGCAGCTTAGGTGGGGTGCTGAAAGTGCTCCATGGTATGGAAACTTATTGGGAAATGTTCCATAAGGAGACCCATCACTCCACCTAAGCTCCATCTAAAGCATCGCATCCAGCCAGAATCCTACTCCATACTGATTAGGGGCAAGCACCCCGAAACAGCTGTCTATGGGTGGACATTTGGCTCAACAATATTCCTTGTAATATCCAAAGGCTGGTTGAAAAGTCGGATTTTGACTCATAAGGAGCCACTTTCCACAGGGTGGTGCTAGTGAGATGGTTTTGATTTCTTTGCAAGATATCCCTTTGCATTTTCTTTTCCCATGGAGCATTGCTTTTAAGTCTCTATACCGTCTTACCTAAATTCTAAATGTGTCAGGCCACAGTGACCCACCGCGTCCACTTTGTTAAAAAGTGTCGAGGGTGGTAGAACTTCATAGAGTCTAAAATTTGTGTTTAAAATGTTTATGCAAAAAAATAAATAAATGGCACACAACTTTATAAAAAGAACCAGTTCGCGATAAGCTTATCTTTCCAAGAAGTAGGAATTGTCCAGAGTGGACAAGAATAGTTTAAGATGCTCACTAACCTCGTTCTTGCCCTTGCCTTTCTTCTTCATGTCTTCTTTGCTCTCCTTGTCGCCCTTCGTTTCACCACTTCCATCCTTCGTCTTTTGCTTCTTTTCCTCTCTCTCTTTTTTATTCTCTTTGGCCGCCTTCCCCTCCGACTCCCGAGCAGGTTTCTTTTTCTTCTTGTCTTTGGTTTTCTTAGAGACTTCCTTAAAGGAATCCAGGTCCTCCATTGTCACATCTTGTGCCATTGTTCTGGGAACACAATAAGAAGATACAATGTAACACACTTTAATAGAAGGCAGCATGTTCTAATAAAAAAAGACCTTCTCAGCTAAAATGTATCTGTATGAAAAAGAATGAGATCGTGAAAAAAAACGGTTGCCACATTCCACAATGTCAATGTCTCTTGCTACTATTGTGTAGTCAACTGTCTCGATTTACACCTCACCTGAGTAAACCAGAACTAGTTGCTATGGCAGAGTTGCCCAACAACTTCAAAAGTTTGTGGTTGTTTGGCATTTTATCCCTAGCAACCACTAGTGATCTGACAGCCACTCCATTCTCCGTGCAAGATAGCAGCTGTCAAAGAACTGACTTCATTTTCTGTGAAGGGTCACTGCCATCATGCCAGCTGCTCTGCTACCTGTGATGGGAAAGACAAGCTGTCTTTTGATTGTCCCCTGTTTCCTGATATTTAAAGGGGTATTCCCATCTGAGACAATGGGGTCATATCGCTAGGATATGTCCCTATTGTCTGATGTGTGGGTCCCACCGCTGGGACCTGCCCCTATATCGAGAATGGAGGGGAGAAGGTGGCAGCTGCTCTCCCCATAGTAGTCAATGGGAGCGCATCGCATTTGCATGGCCACCGCTCCCATTCGTTTCTATGGGGCCGACAGAAATGGTCGATCCTGTGCTTTGCCCTCCACCACTTTTTCTGGGACCCGCACCCATCAGACAATGGGGGCATATACTAGCGATATGCCCCCCATTGTCTGAGATGGGAAAACCCCTTTAAAGGCTACCTGCACATGTTGCGGATTACCGTGATTTCTCCATGTGGATTTTCATGCACAAAAACCACAGCATAGTATAGTGCCAGTAGAGTGAATGAGATTTTACATCTCAGGTATAGGAAATGAATTATTATAGATAGGCACTCTTCATTCGGAACCACCCTGAAGCATAAATGTCTATTAAGATATTTATTATACGTTCCTAAACAAAATATACTTCTAACGTAAAATCATAAAAGATAAAATAGAAACATATGAAAAACCGATGAAGTCAATAGGTTTCTTGCGATATCAACATCCTGTATGGCTGTATATATATCCGCTAATATGTAGTTGTCACCTTTAGTGTGACTGCTGGTAATATATAACTGTCACTTATATGGTGTCTCTCTCTCTCTATCTCTATCTCA
This sequence comes from Bufo gargarizans, assembly GCF_014858855.1. Taxonomy (NCBI): domain Eukaryota; kingdom Metazoa; phylum Chordata; class Amphibia; order Anura; family Bufonidae; genus Bufo; species Bufo gargarizans. Next base: position 119,786,897 of record NC_058089.1, read on the forward strand.
TTTGTTCATTATTCAGAGATTAATGATATTATTTTCATGTATTCTTGAGTTATTGTTTCCTCTCTATCCTCAGTGGTGATGGGGTTCATGTACTCACTGTTGGTGGATAGTTGTATACAGTCTGTGGCGTCCCACGCGGTAATGGTACCGCTCACCCTTTACCTCCGTCTCCCTCGGCTGTGTGCGGGCGCTGTCTGTACTGTAGTAGCACTCGCTGGATCGCGATGACTCACGGGATCACCGCTCTAGCTCGGTGTCCCATGTGCTGCAGCAGATTGCGCTTAGATTGCCGGAGTATTTACAAGGTTCGTAAGGTTGTACCAGTATTGTCCTTATTTTGCCAGCATAAAGCAATCGATCTTTTTAAGTGGGTCCTGAATTTTAAAAGATATCCTGATTAAAACCAAATGCGTTTCGGAGTGAATCCAGCTCCTTCAGTGGCCATATTAGCCCCAGGAGATCCAACCCACTTATATACCCATAGTTCAGGTCTCATTTAAAACCCAAAATGGGAGGGCATGGCCTGGGTGCCTGTAAAGATGGCTGTGAGAAGGACTAGCTCCGCTGCCACGCTACTCACGGGAGACACATAAGCTAAGGGGTCGCGTCCCATGAGGAAGAAACTGCTCCCCAAGAAGCCTAAAGATACCCTGGGACCTGGACAGGGGAGAACGACAATTGACACTTACCTAAAACGAGTTACCGCCGCTCCGGCTTAACACTACCTCCGACCACTGGCAGTTTGAGAAGTGTGGGACTTTGTGCGCACCTCCTGCCGCGAGACTCTCCACAGGGCAGTCTGCAACCAGAAGCCTCATCACTTTCCCCCACAGCGGGGGGAATTCATCCCTGGGTCTACCATCTACCCTATAGGGGACATTTTAGAAGCGGCAGTACAGACCCGTTACCCGACACATTTGAGTGACGCTATGACGCCTAAACCAGCCACCAAGCGCATGGACGCCTAAACCAGCCACCAAGCGCATGGGACAAATGATTACGCCATCACAACGCCGGCGTGACTGGATTGACCCCCCTCTGGGGATCCCACAGAATTATCGCAGTCTACGGAGAGAAATGAAGGAGAACTCACAAATTGGGAGCAGTTATCAAACCAAGCAGAGGATGGAGAGGAAGGGGTGGTGCAAGCCTCACGGGCCTCCATTATGCGTCATCAAGCCTTACAACACCTACCTACCAAAGAGGACTTTAAAACCTTAATAGCAGAGGTGAGAAGCACGTGAAAATCATAAATATATCTTTACGCCAAGATTTCAAGCAGATGTCTGCTCACATTCATTCCATCAAAAGTGAGCATGACGACACCCGCAGATACATCGCTCACCTACAATCAGTCATTGCTTGTTACTCCAGAAATATTACAGATAACACCCGACATCTGGAAGATTTAGATAACAGAGGACGCTAAAATATACGCATCAGAGGAATACCTGAATCCAACACAGGAAAACCTCCATGATATGCTAGGAGACCTATTCAACACTATATTAGGCTCTCAAACACCCCAAACTATCAGACTGGATAGGGCCCACAGAGTTACGCCCTAAAAACTCCTCTACATGGCCCCGTGATATCATATGCTGTGTACACGGCTTCAAGCTTAAAGAATCCATCATGGCTAAAGCCCATCTGCTACGAGCTATTGATTTCCATGGTTCAGCTGTGCAACTCTATTAAGACCTTTCATGGTTGACACTTCAAAAAAAAGATCACTACAACCCCCTCCTAATATGAGAGATAAGAAAATACCGTATCGTTGGGGGTACCCCTTTGCACTAATAGTTTCAAGAAATGGTAACATCTCTACCCTAAGATCATATGCAGATTTGCCAACTTTTTGTTCATCCTTGGACATTACTGTTCCTCCTATTGAAGATTGGGAAGCTCCTGAACCACCAGCTCCTGGTCCTGTCTGGCCGATAAATTGGCAGAAGAGGCATCGCTCCCCTCCACATGATGATCTGCCTGTGCCCAAACCTCGAGACGCACCCACTTGAAGCACTTATATGTGGGAAGACCCTAACCAACAGTCTCCGGTCTAAAGTCGCTACACTGCCTGGCGGCACTGAAGTCTACACAGACTGCCTCGTTGTTATCATAGTTTGATAATGTTTCTCTTCATTTATTTTTTCTATTTTCTTTATTTGGCCGCGCTGTCTTGGGAGGTGCGCAGCCAGGTCTCTATTTATAGGGGCTCATTCTTCTGCCCTCTTCCCTTTGAGAGTGGGGAAGAGCGACAGGGTGGTGTTGGAAATACTTGGAATATATCATTAACCCCTACCTGGGTACGTGTGCCCAAGGTTTGGATAACTCCAAGGTTTAATGTTGCTCGTCTACAGTTTCTTGTGCTCCCCCTTTCCCTTGTGTTTTCCTCCTACCTCTCATCAGTAGATCTTATAGGTTCAATGACTTTACATCGTTGACCTCTGGATGGTTCTATGGGTCTTGGCTTTCCTGGAGGGATACCCTTTATGCATCTAATATTAAGTATGGTACTACTTTTACATTGATAAAATGATTAAATGTATATCACTGAATGTTAAAGGCCTTAATTCAAATGTTAAATGGAGATGAGCCCTAAATGAATGTCGCACCCAGAAAGCAGATACAGGCTTCCTTCGGGAGACTCATTTTGACTGGAATGGCTCCTTTAAATTTGCAGCCAGATAATTCCCACAAACCTACTCTGCATCATCGAGCAGAAAGGCCGCGGGAGTGGCTATCCTTTTATCTGCTAGTTGCACCTTACAAGTTGATTCTTGTATTTCTGATGAAAGAGGTAGATATGTTATACTCACAACTACACATCAGAGCAATCCTCTTACATTGTGCAATCTCTATGCTCCAAACTCTGCACAAATGCCCTTTTTAAATAAGGTATTTTTGAAACTCTCTCGCCATCTTCCAGCAGCAGTGATTGTGGGGGGAGACTAAGGTCTCCTTCTCTGAAAATTTGGATTGGATGTCCCTAGCTGGAACTATAGTTTCACACTCAACGCAAACTTTCGCGCCTTTTTAGAAGCCTGGTCCGGAAATTTGCACTATATGGATTTGTGGTGAATAAACTACCCTACATCTAAATCTTACACCTTCTATTCACATCCTCATAGCACACATACTCGCATTAATTACTTTTTCGGTAATATACCCGCTCTTAGAATGCTTGATGATGCAGAGATTGGAAATATGACATGGTCAGACCATGCACCGATCTCCATCTCTTAAAACATCTAGAACTTACACCAAGATATGTCACTGGCATATGAATGGCACTCTCCTCACGAGGCTCATATCTAGACAAGAACTTCAGGATACTTTATCTGAATACTTTTCCTTCAACCATTGTTCAGTCTCTAAGCTATGGGAGGCGCATAAGGCTGTTTTTAGGGGAAATTGCATAGCAATAGGTTCCAAACTGAAAAAAAGATTGCAACCTACAATATGCTACCATTGCTGATCAGCTGAAAAAAAACAGAACTTCAAATTGGAGACGCGTCGCTCGCGACATTTACTAAGGCGTATAGTCATTTTATGGCACTTGTGAAAACTGAAAAATTACTTTTATATTCGACAGCTCTTTTATGCTTGGGGTAATAAACCAGACACTGCTAGTGCGTCAGTTCTCCAATATCACAGGGGCACCAACTGCCCTAAGGCAATCAGATGGTAGCATAGCATATGATCCTATTAGTATCTCAAACCTCTTTCAGCAGTATTATGCCTCTCTACTCCCTTCCACAGCAACTACCCTCAGATCAGGTAGAGCGTCAGGAGTTCCTCATTTTTAAATAAGTGCAACCTACCTCTACCTAAGGTATCCAAAGAGACTCTAATCTCCTTAAACACACAGATCACAATAGAGGAGATTCAGGAGGTGATAAAACAGCTTCCCAATAGCAAATCTCCAGGACCAGATGGACTACCTTATCTTTATTACAAAACGTGCCCCACAATTCTTACCGCATATGGTAACATTGTATAACTCCTTCCTACAAGGCTCACCAATACCTGCCTCAATGTTACACTCCTACATAACCCTTATACCAAAGCCTGGTAAAGGTCCGCTGGATTGCTCGAAACTATCCCCCTATTGCTCTCCTTAACCCGGATTTCAAAATCTTTACCAAGATTCTGGCAAAATCGACTCTCAAATTGGCTCCCCCAACTAATCCATAAAGACCAAGTGGGCTTTGTGATGAACCGCCAATTTGGAGATAACACAAGGAGAACTATAGACTTGATAGATATAGTCCACATAAATGGTCATCAAGCTTTATTGTAAGGCCTGGATGTAGAGAAAGCAATTGACCGCCTGAATTGGTCTTATGTTTTCCACTTTGCGAGCCTTTGGTATTGGGGGCACTTTTATTACCGCACTTCGTACACAATACCCAACATTAAAATGACTCATGCCCAATCCGACATAATTCATATTCACAATGGCACACGGCAGGGATGCCCACTCTCGCCCTTTTTTTTTGTACTATGCATTGAACCCCTTGCTGCTGCTGCTGCTGCTGCTATTAGATTTGATCCAGATATTCATGGGGTAAAAGTCAAAGTCAACCAAGTTGAATTTAAACTAATCGCTGTTTGCAGAGGATATCCTAGTCACTCTGACAGACCTGCATTTTACTCTTCCAAACCTATTTAAACTATTAGGAGGGCCTTGGTAGGCTTTCAGGCTATAAAGTTAATACTACAAAAACGGAAGCTCTACCACCAAATCTCTCCTCTGACAAATTGAATGCTTTACGGGATAATTTCCGCTTTCGATGGAACGCCACAACCATACATTACCTAGGGGTACAACTAACTCAGACATATGCCTCAACTTATGCCCATAACTCCTCCCCCCCCCCTTTCCAGGAACTTAAAACTCTTATGAATAAATAAATGCCTCTGCCCATGTTCCCTATTCAGTCATATAGCGATGGTAAAAATGTCCATTTTACCCAAACTACTATATTTACTGGAAACCCTTCCGGTACCCATACCTGTAAAAGAGCTGCAAGCTCTTCAATCCCCTATCCTAAGATTCATATGGAATGGAAAAAGACATAGAAAGCAATGTAGCACTCTCACGGCCCTCAAGACAAAGGGGGGACTGGGAGTACCTGATGTCACCAAATATTATTGGGCTACACACCTGAGACATATCCCAGCTTGGGCTAAACTTTTTGCATACTCCAGATGGATTAAAATAGACAAGCTATGGATTGCACCAATCCCCCTAACTCTTTATTATGGTCTCAGGTACCAACCACACTAATGCCAAAGCTACTAGGACCAATGTCCCTCACATATAGCATCTGGAGGATCTGTAAACAGATTCCCCTTAGTATCTGACAAATCCTCCATGATTTCCTTCTTATTTAACCCACTGTCCCCAACAGGCATGCACGCACGCTTCTTTCTCTTGATCTTGGGTCTCTAATAAGATATTTCGTTTTGTAGATCTGGTAGAATATAGTACTCTAAAAATTATACCATTTGATACCCTTAAAGCTATGTATCAATTACCAGAAACCTCTAGATATCAACACTTGCAAATACAGCACTTATTTACAAGTCTATTCAATTCTCCTCGGGTATCTATGCCAACAACATTTGAAAAGTTATGCAAGCTTTCAGACTCCACTAAGGGACTTATCTCCGAGATTTACATTACTTTCCTCTTCGCCCCCTTCCACACTCTCCAAACACTCATATGTCCAAATGGGACACCCTCCTTGGACTAAATATTTCTCCAGCTGAGTGGAAACAAAATTTTGATGTTTTGGTATCATATTCCGCAGTTAAGACATTTGGACCCTAAACTCGGACAGGTGTTGGAGGTGTGGAACAGGGATGGGATCTCACTTCCATATTTTCTGGGAATGCCCTTTGATACAACCTCTTTGGAAAACACCACAGGATATCCTTTCGCAACTAGTACATATTAAATTCCCCTTAGATCCTTACTTATATTTGCAGAGTATGCCTCCTGCTCCTTAAAAATAAAAAATAAAAAAGAATATACACTCTTGTTAACGCTACATATATTGACTGCGGCCAGACGTCTTATTGCTAATTTTTAGAAAAAACAAGACCAATTGACTTGACCTCATAGCAAGTGTTGTGGATACTAGAAAAATAGAATACCTCACAGCTCTCATGACGAATCAGATTGAAAGGTTTGACCGAATCTGGCAGACATGGGATGAATATGCTAACACACTTTCATGATATTAGACTAACCCTTCTCCTAAATACCTTCCCTTTTTGTGTCTTGTCCGGTTATTGTTTTTCTTGGTTTCTTTATCCGTATATATTTGCTTAAAATTTTTTAACTTACATTTGTGAACCGAGCTGCTGGTTCTTTCTAAACATGCTGTCTAGCGTGCTACTAGATTGATCAGCGAAACGAATGTCATACTTTACACCTCTCAGTACCAACGTGACTTTCTGTATAAGTCATGACTAGGTGGACCATTCTCGTTTAGGGTCCCATTGAGTCACACTAGAATGTAATTTTATGATGTTCTTGTTCCTTATTCAAAATTGAGAATACTCAAGTACGGTTGCTTGATAAAACTGCTTTAATAAAAAGACAATTATATTTAAAAAAAAAATAATGGATTTTCCATTTCCACCATATAGTTCTCTTTTCATCTTTGTGGAGATATCTATATCCTTTCATATAGCTTCAAATCCTCACATAATCAGCTTTTCTTATCTACTGTATTGTTCACGTTGCCTTATCTTCCAAAAAAAATATACGCATTGCGGTTTCAATGCGTTTTTTCATCTATTAGTGCGTTTTTTTGGGGCACGATTGCTTCCCATCTCAATTAATGGGGTATAGTTATTTTCCTAATACAAGGCGTGTGACAATCATAAAACTGATTAAAAAATAAATTGTAAAAAGGAATAAAAATACAAATCTAAAAAATTTATAAAAATGAGAATAAAGTGGAGACAAATATCAAACTGTTTAGATATTAATGTTTTATCATTTACTAACTTCTAAACACATCCTATTATTCACCCCGAGTCATTTTCTTGTGCAATATTTTCTTCATTTCCCTCTCTCTATATTTCCATAATTATTTTATGTATTCTTTCTTACAGCTTTACATATCTAGACGTGTGGGGTGGGGGCCTCCCGCTAAGGGGAGATCGGAGTGCTGGTATAACAGCCTAACTCCGATTTCCCGTCAGTGAAGGGCACCCATCCCAATTCTACAGAAAACAGAAGAGTTCTAATTCTGCATCGAGTCCCCCAGGTTAGAGTGTCAAAATCAAATCTTCTTGATTCCTGCCGTGACATCCCGGCAATGTGATTTCCCCCTCTCCAATGTTTTGTGACCTTCTCGAAGGCTGCTAATTTTAGGTCGGTTGGATCTCTATTATAAAACTGTTTAAAAGGTTTAGATAGGGAGTGTTTTTCATAACAATGTTTTATATGTTCAGATATTCTTTTTGTTAAAAGCCCTTTTTGTCCTCCCTATATACTGCTTCTTACAGGGGCATTCGATATTTTACATGACATCAGTTATACTGCATGTTAAAAATTCATTTATTTCATAAGAATTTTTTTGGGGTGTAGAACTGACCTTGCTCGTCTTCTTTGGGAATGTAGTATTTTTACAATTACTACATTTTTCGCATTTATAGAAGCCTTTTAGATTGAGCCAATTTTGTATAGAGCGTTCCCCTCTTGTGTTAATGGATAGAGCCATTTTCAAACCAAAATTTGGGGCCTTCGTATAGGTCATCTGCGGGGTAGTAGTTATTCAAGGGCCAACAATTTTATCTTTCAGAATATAGTGCCGATGACGACTTCTACTCTGTTCAATTCTTTTATACTGTATGTTGAAAGGTAAAATAATCCGTATAACATCTTTTTCTCCCTCTGCCATATCAGCAGTGTCTACTTCAAAAGTTTGTCTGTCCATATTTGTCACTCTAGAGAGGGATGAGTCAATGACATCAGATGGATACTCTTATTATAAGTTGTTCCCTCCGTTGTTCCCTCCGTTGTTCTGCCTCCTCCTCGAATTTGTACAGTTGCGTTTAATCCGACGGAACTGCCCCATCGGTAGATTTTAAAGCCATCTAGGTAGATTGCACCTGGAGTACAGAATATAACTATTTTTAGTTACTGGTCTATGGTTAGTACTACAGGTTAATTTAAGATTCTGTACAGTAATCAGTAAATCCAAAAATTCTATCTGATGTTTACTTACAGAAACTTAAATTGGGATTTTTCATATCTTCTAAAAAGGACTGAAGTTTCCTTCTTTCTTATTTTTGCCATATAAAAATATCAATATATCTCCGTCAGAGTACCAGGTCTGTCCCCAGCTTAGGCGCAGTATGTTCTTGCTCCCACTGTGCCATAAATTAGCGTAGCTGGGGGCAAACCTGATACCCATGGCAGTTCCCTTTGTAATAAATATTCTGTATCAAGATTAAAATAATTATGTGTTAATATGTACTGTACCCAGTCTGGCACACAAGCCGACCACTCATCTCTAGCTGCGTGTTCATAGCTGTAATCCCTTGAATGTGGTCAATTATAGTGTATAATGAATCAAGGTCCAATGTGCCCATAATCCAATGTGGTTCATAACTTAGATTTTCTATAATCTTTATAATCTGTGTCGTATCTTTTATAAACGCAAAAGTATTTTTCACTATGGGTTGTAAGATTGTCTATATACTGTGATAAATTGGAAGTCAACGATCCTCTGCCTGAGATGATCGGTCGGCCCGGTGGTTTTTGCAAATCTATGTATTTTTGGAATACAATAAAACACAGCCAATCTCTGTTGCGTTCCCAATATGAACTTGTGTTCCCGTTCCAAAAAGTATTTTACTCTCCAATCCCTTTTTGCAGTATTCTATAAGAGCTTTATTAAACTCTTTAGTGGGGTCTCCCTCTTTGTATGTAGTTTCATCAGACAACTGTCTTACATTCTAGATTATATTTTTCTGCTTCAAGAATCACTATAGCACCTTCTTTATCCGCCGGCCGAATAATTATGTTTTCTTGTTTTTGTAATTGTTTTATAGCCCTAATTTCTCGTATCGTTAGGTTATTCCTTTTTATGGAATTATCCTTCATTCTTCTTATATCTGTTTCTATGCATTTTCTGAATGTGGCCATCTCCTGTCAGGGATAGATTTGGGATTTTTGGTTCAATTCAGTATCTTTATATTGTTGACCTTCATATTTATTTATTGATGTAGTTTTTTTTTTTTTTTTTTTATATTTCTTTAAACACAGTCTAATAAATTTTTCCACCCCTATAAATGTGTCGAATTTATTTAATCTCGCTGTAGGTGCAAATTTCAATCCTTTATTCAATAATTTCACTTGTGCCTCGGTTAATATAGTGGAACTCAAATTGACTATAGAATTATCATTAATATTTGAATCAACTACAGTTTGTGATTGACCCTTTTTTCTCGGTCCCCTCCGTATTTTTTTGTCCTGTTTCGTACGTGAATTCTTGCTGATATTGTCGGTCATTTCTTGTGTGTAATACGGTGTCGATTGTTGATGTGTGTTCCGTGTATATGGTGGGGGGGGGGGGGGGGGGGTCTCTGTTGTGTCCTGTGTTCTCGTTCCCAATTTCCATACCAGTCTCAGATCGTACTGGAGTTTCATAGGCGACGATGATTCTGTTCTGGTGAAGGCTGTGTCATTTGTCGCATATGTAATTTGGTGGAGTCCTCTATATTTAAAAAAATGGTGTCTGACAATTTTTTAAATCTATTTCACTGAAACAGCATCTCTCATTTACATTATTATTTTATTTTTCTCATATTTGTCCATCTTCTTCCCTTGCAGTGTACCGCTTTGTTTGTTCTTCACAGTTATATTGTTTTTAAATTCCTTAATCTTTTTATTCATGATTTTCTGTTGTGTTTTATCTAAACTTTTACATAGTCTGTCCTGCCATGTGTTAAATGCCTCATTTTGTGGAAATGTATCTATTGTGTCTTTCATTAGATTTATTTTCTCAGTTATTTCCTGAAGGATCTGGGTTCTTTTGATAAATCAATCGTATTAGTGCAGTTGATTGTACTATAAGAAAAGAATCCCATTTCTTATTGAATTCAATACTGCATACGTTTTGTGCTGGAGTTTAAGAGGGCAATAGACCCTTTGGTATCTTCCCATGTTCTGCCTATTGGTTTAATGGCCTAAATTTTCCATCTTTGTTTCTATTGTTTCTGCAACAGAGTTTCTAATTTCCCTAAATATTGACGACATTTTTATATGGAAAAAAAAACAACAAAAAAACAGAAATAGAACTTTGTAGAAGAAACAATAATCCAAATAATTTACATTTCTCTGCAAATGTAAGTGAACATCAGATAGATTACTGTACAGAATCTTAAATTATAATTTAGTATGCATCTGGTGCCTTTGACACGTCCCTCTAGAGTGAGAAATATGGACAGAAACAGTGGCGTAACTAGAGTGCTATGGGCCTCAGTGCAAACTGTAAAAATGCGATCCAAAAAGAGGCAGCAGATTTTCTTTACACTAAGGGCTCTTTCACACGAGCTGATGCCGTGCAGGTAATCCGCTGTGTGAAAGCCAAGCCCCGCTCCGGACAGCACGGACACGGAGCATTAACATGATTGATAACGCTCTGTGCAGCTCTGATCTTTTTGCTACAGATTCACGGTGACCACTTTATCTCACTGTAATTTTGTAGCAAAAAGATCACAGAGAGGCACGGAGCATCATCAGTCATGTTAATCCTCAGTATCTCTGCTGTCCGGAGCGGGGCTTGGCTCTCTTTAACGCAGCGGATTACCTGCACGGGATCCGCTCGTGTTAAAGAGCCCTAAACCCAATGCATGGCTACACTCACCCAGTCCTAATAAAATCTGGTCCTACCTCATCCAGGGTGTCGCTGGCGTCTGTGCGATGTTCACTGGATCCAGAACAAGGTCCCTGTGGCCATAGAGAAAAAAAGAATAAATCACATAAGGAAGGGATGGTGACTACCCCTGTGAAATTACCAGCAGGGGCACTGTGCTGGTCCTGTAAGACTGAGCCATGCCAATGTATAGCAGGGTAATCTAGAACATTTCCCCTAAGTGCTGCCACACAGTAGTTCTGCCCAGACTAGGCCGCCCCCTCACAGTAGTAGTTCTGCCCAGACTAGGCCGCCCCCTCACAGTAGTAGTTCTGCCCAGACTAGGCCGCCCCCTCACAGTAGTAGTTCTGCCCAGACTAGGCCGCCCCCTCACAGTAGTAGTTCTGCCCAGACTAGGCCGCCCCCTCACAGTAGTAGTTCTGCCCAGACTAGGCCGCCCCCTCACAGTAGTAGTTCTGCCCAGACTAGGCCGCCCCCTCACAGTAGTAGTTCTGCCCAGACTAGGCCGCCCCCTCACAGTAGTAGTTCTGCCCAGACTAGGCCGCCCCCTCACAGTAGTAGTTCTGCCCAGACTAGGCCGCCCCCTCACAGTAGTAGTTCTGCCCAGACTAGGCCGCCCCCTCACAGTAGTAGTTCTGCCCAGACTAGGCCGCCCCCTCACAGTAGTTCTTCCCAGACTAGGCCGCCCCCTCAGTAAAGATGCCCACTTTTGTGCGCCCTCACTCTAGTTGTTGCCCCCCTTTTGCCTCCAGTCTGCATCTTTATGGGGGAAAAAACTAAACACATACTTACCCTCTTCCCTGATGATGCGCTCCCACACTCACATCGCACTGCTAGCTGTGCTGGAGGCGGATTCTCGGGCATTCAGCGCTCCTCCTACAGCCAGCAGTGCGATGTGTGGCCAGAAGGGGGAGCGCTGGAGCTCAGAAGAAAAGTGAAGCAGGGAGCGGAGAGGTCTCCCTGCTTCACTGTGAAAACCAACAGCCCGGCAGTGACGAGAACTGCTGGGCGAGTGCGCCCTTCCCCCCTCCCTTCCTTGCCTCTGCGCTCCCCTCATGTTTTAAGAGCACTCTGACGGGGCCCGGCATTCTCACTGTACTTTATGCCGGGCCCCGTCCGAGCACTCCAATTACATGTGAGTGCAGTGGGCCCCCTCCCCCCGCCAGGCCAGGTTGTGGTCGCATCCTATGCGACCACGATTGTTACGCCCCTGGACAGACAAACTTTAGAAGTAGACACTGCTGAAATTGAACAGAGTATAAGACGTCATTGGCACTATATTCTGAAAGGAAATGATTGGCCCTTGGATAGCTACTACCCCGCAGATCTACGAAGGCCCCAAATTTAGGTTGGAAAATGGCTCCATCCATTTAGACAAATAAAAGAGGAACGCTCTATACAAAATTGGTTCAATCTAAAAGGCTTCTAGAAATGAGAAAAATGTTGTAATTGTAAAAATACTACATTCCCAAAGTCAACAAGCAAGGTCAGTTATACACAAAATTATTTGTCTTATGAAATAAATGAATTTTTAACATGCAGTACAACTGATGTCATGTACATTATCGAGTGCCCTGTAAGAGGCAGTATAAAGGGAGGACAAAAAGGGCTTTTAAACAAAAAGAATATCTGAACATATAACGAATATAAAAATGAAAAACACTCCCTATCAAAACATTTAAACAGTTTCATAATCAAGATCCAACAGACCTAAAATTTGCAGCCTTCGAGAAGGTCACAAAACATTGGAGAGGGGAAATCACATTGCCGGGATGTCACGGCAGGAAACAAGAAGATTTGATTTTGACACACTCTTAGGGTACTTACACACTTGCGTTATGAGGATCCGGCAGGCAGTTCTGTCTCCGGAACTGCCTGCTGGACCTGGAAATCTGTTTGCAGACGGAAATCATTTAGCGACGGATGTGTCTGACAAATGCATTGAAATTCTGGGTCTCCAGTGTCATCCGGAAAATCTGATCCAGTATTTATTTCACATTTTTAAAGTTTGCGCATGCGCAGACCGGGTTTTCCGGAACACTTAGTACCGGATCCGTCATTAATAAATTTCAATGGGAATTAATGCCGGATCCGGTATTCCGGCAAGTGTTATGGAATTTTGGCCGGAGAAAATACTGCAGCATGCTGGGACTGAAGGGACTGAACTGAAGACATCCTGATGCATACTGAACGGAACGCTTTCCATTCAGAATGCATGGGGATAAAACTTAAAGGGAGTCTTTCACCTAAAATGACCATTATACACCACAAACATGATGATATCCATTACATTCCCCATATTATAATCTTACCTTTCATATTGCTGTCCGTCGCCTATTCTCTCTTAAAAACGCTTTTAATCCATATGCTAATCAGGTTCTGAAGGTGCCCAGGATCGGCGTTTATGCGGCCGGTGCCCAGGCTCCACGGCGCTGTTCAAATCAAACCCCTCCCCTTTCACCCCTCTGGCCCGCCCTCGGTTCTTGAGATACCATCCTCCAGTCAATGACCAATCCGGCGCCTGCGCACTCCATTACCCACTAGGGCAGAGGCAGCAGAGCGTTTAATCCGCATGCGCCGGCCCGATCTAGCCGGCGGAAGTAAACTGCCAAAATATCGGGATGTACGGGCCGGCGCATGCGCATTAAACGCTCTGCTGCCTCTGCCCTATTGGGTAATGGAGTGCGCAGGCGCCGGATCTGTCATTGACTGGAGGATGGTATCTCAAGAACCGAGGGCGGGCCAGAGGGGTGAAAGGGGAGGGGTTTGATTTGAACAGCGCCGTGGAGCCTGGGCACCGGCCGCATAAACGCCGATCCTGGGCACCTTCAGAACCTGATTAGCATATGGATTAAAAGCGTTTTTAAGAGAGAATAGGCGACGGACAGCAATATGAAAGGTAAGATTATAATATGGGGAATGTAATGGATATCATCATGTTTGTGGTGTATAATGGTCATTTTAGGTGAAAGACTCCCTTTAAGCTTTTTTTTCCTGCTATTGAGCTCCTGTGACGGAACTCAATACCGGAAAACAAAAACGCTAGTGTGAAAGTACTCTTACCCGGGGGACTCAATGCAGAATTAGAACTCTTCTGTTTTCTGTAGAATTGGGATGGGTGCCCTTCGCTGACGGGAAATAGGAGTCAGGCTGTTATACCAGCACTCCGATCTCCCCTAGGCGGGAGGCCCCCACCCCACACGTCTAGATATGTAAAGCTGTAAGAAAGAATACATAAAATTATGGAAATAGAGAGGGAAATGAAGAAAATATTGCAGAAGAAAATGTCTCCGGATGAATCATGGGATGTGTATAGAAGTTAGTAGATGATGATAAAACATTAATATCTAAACAGGTTGATATTTGTGTCTCCACTTTATTCTTATTTATGTATTTATATTTTTATACATTTTTATCATCAGTTTTATATGATTATTGTATGTTACACACCTTGTATCTATATGCCCCCATCAATTGAGATGGGAAGCAATCATGCCCCCCAAAAAACGCACTAATAGATGAAAAAACCCATTGGAAACGCATTGAAACCGCAATGCGTTTTTGGAAGATATAAGGCAATATGTGAATAGATAAGAAGAAAAGCCGATTATTGAGGATTTGAAGCTATATGATGAGGATATAGAGATAGATTATCACCACTGAGGATAGAGAGGAAACAATAATAACTCAAGGATATATGAAAATATTATAAGGGGAACTGTGGACATAAGTGTTATAAATATCAATCATCGCTGAAAAATGAACAAATATTAAAATTGCCATCGAACAATTACATATTAGCGGATATATATACAGCCATACAGGATGTTGATATAGCAAGAAACCTATTGACTTCATTGGTTTTTCATATGTTTCTATTGTATTTTATCTTTATGATTTTAAAGGGTAACTGTCTTTTATTTGCTAGTTTATTACAGCTAGGCATGTATACCTGAGTTAGTCTGTCAATGATTGTCAAAAGATCTGTAAATTACCTTATAATAACAGCTTTCATTAATTCTCCTGTCCCTTTCCACTGCTCCCTTAAAAGACTGTTGCTAGGGCTTGTCTGTCTTCCTTTTAGTATAAGCAGAAGACGGAGGGGCGGTCCTTCACACTGCATGCCTGCATTCGGCTTCAGAGTGAGGAGGCGTGTCTCAGTAATCTAATCCGATTGGCTGGCAGGAAGCTGCTGGCTGCAGCAAGTGTGTATGGGAAGTAAGGGAAAGCAGTTTTAGCCTCAGGGAACTGGCAGAGGAGCCATCTTGAGAAGGTCCTCATATTGTAAATGTAAGGGAAAATCTCAAGGAAAACAGTGGTATGTGAAGAAACTAAAGATTGCTTTATGCATAATGCTGCTGTAGCAGTAACATATGCCAAAATTGAGTTTTTGATGAAAACATGACAGTTACCCTTTAAGTTAGAAGTATATTTTGTTTAGGAACTTATAATAATCTTAATAGACGTTAATGCTTCTGGGTGGTTCCTAATTAAGAGTGCCTATCTATAATTAATTTCCTATTTTCCTATTTTTTTGACAGGGTGAGTCATACAGATAGAGCACCTTATCCAAAACAGTCCGGGTGGGGAGCCGCTTATATTTATTTTTGTTTATATCTCAGGTATAATTGGTGTATATTTTCAGGTGCAGAAATGTTGAAATACACAGCCTGTCAATTGTTTCTGCAGATTTTTAGTGCCGATTTCACCCTTTTCAATGCAAAGGATGAAATTGGGGCAAATCCGCATCAAAAACGCGTGAAGATTTTGGTTCAGAAACGTAGATAAATTTAGAACCCATGTGCAGGTAGCCTAAAGGACGCATCAGACAGTGACTTCCTTGTCAAAAAGTGCCCCAAGCAAACTAGATTAGAGGTAAAGGAGAGGACTCATTTTTAAAAACTTGAAATTGTTGCATAAAGCAACAGAAAATCATGTGGCCAAGATACAGGTAACTAATTGAGCCATAGGCTTAGGTTTGCCTTGTAGCTATTGTGGCTGAATATCCACAAAATAGGTGAGAGGACCTCCTGCTTTGGTGGCCAGAGGGATGTCAATGTCCAAGACGGGAATACCCTTTTAATTTAAATCCAGCAGTGAAATTAGACAGTAAATCACATACAAACCAGCAGTCTCTGTTTTTGCCTGTATGCATAGCCCCTTCCTGATATTACATTTCCTCTATAGACTTCCATGTAATCCGATCTTTCAATGAGCAAGCAGTTGTCTTCACTAAACACTAATTTGAGCAGTGAATTGAAAGTTAGTAAAGAGGAGGAGGGGAATGGGAGAGGAGTCTGATAAGAGGAGAAGGGAGCATCTTTATTGATAAAGTATATTACAACATTTCTTATAGTCACTTGATTTTGGTCTTCAACTCTACCCTACAGGTGTTTGATTGGGTTCAGGTCTGGGGGCTGAGGGGGCCAATCCAGCACCTCTACTTCATTGTCAGTGAACAATTTCTTCACCAATCTCGACTTATGCTTCGGGTCTGTCTTGCTCGAACACGATGTTGTCCTTTTCATACCCATAGTACTCAAGTGTACAAAGTAGGACACTCACGTATGGCTCAGCATTGAGACCACCATCGATCCTGGTCAAGTATCCAGCACCTTTGGCTGTGAAACAACCCCACATCATTAGGTTTTCTCCACTGAACTTGACAGTTCCTTCAATTTCCCGATCAGTTAGGCCCCTTTTCCCTTCCAGACCCATTTGCACCTATCAGAACCCAGTCTGTTGACTTTCATTTTATTGCTCCAAATCACCCACTTCCAATCTTTTACTGTCCACTGTCTACTTCTGATGATATTGAAGTCGAGGTTTCTTCACCTTTTTTCGGGCCACCATTCCAGACTTGTGTAATGCGCATCGCACGGTGCTTGCATGGACGTCTGTGATCTCACTTTGATGAAGCATACGAGCCGCCTCCACTGCCGTGTTAGTCACACCAGAACTGATAGACCTTGTGATGATCCGACTTGTTGACTGATATTTTGCCTGGACGTCCACCTCTTGGCTTTGGAAATGGGTGGACGGACTTTAATTTGTATTCTTCCTATTGTCATGGCGCTCACATGATGTAGTTTGGCAAATTTCTTGGCCGAGATGCCGCTATCGATGAGCTGGATGATGCAGTTTGTTTTCTTGGGAATTCTTCATGGCGGCTCCTGGATTCAAACCAGTGACCTTTCTCTTAGGAATCAACTTAACACACTGAGCTATTAGGGAAGGTGAGGACTGGTTGTAATCTGTAGTATCCAAGAAGAAAAAGATTGTTCCACCACCAGGAGCAAAACTGTAACAATGCAGTAACATGAGAAGAAGCTTCAGAACTAGTCATATGGTAAATAGTAACAAGTCCAATTTATGTATGAGATAGCCAAGATGATTGTCTATAAAAGGATGGGAGTCTGTAGTGGATGGTGAGACATGGAGCCTGAAATTTAAAAATTCTAAAACATTGTACCCTTTTGCTCATCAGTGTAAAAGCCGGAATTAGACTTACCGGTAATTCAATTTCCACGAGATCACCACGACGGCTACAAGGAGATTGACCCCTGACCTCTGTAGGGGCAGGAACAGAGAGAGGGTTTAAATCCCCCCCTCCCACCACCAGCACCAGTGTGTCCAAAATTACAGAGACAGAAAAAAAAAGGTGGTGAGAACAAACATAATAAACCAAGAGGGTATTACTTCATAACCTCCCAGGTAAGGCTAAAGGAAGGGTAGGGAATATATGTGCCGTCGTGGTGATCTCGTGGAAATTGAATTACCGGTAAGTCTAATTCCGGCTTTCCACTTCATCACCACGACGGCTACAAGGAGATATAAAAAATTATAGCTTAGGGGGGGACGACCGCCTGAAGGACTTTTCGTCCAAAAGACAAGTCTGAGCTAGATAGGTCTAACCTATAGTGTTTTGTAAAGGTGTGGATGTTAGACCACGTAGCGGCTTTACAAATGTCTTCAAGGGAAGCTCCGGCCCGTTCTGCCTGGGAGGAGGACATAGCCCGGGTAGAGTGAGCTCTTAAATTTGAGGGGCAAGACAGGTCTTGGGACTCGTAAGAAATGGAAATGGAGTCTTTTATCCACCGTGCTAGAGAGGATCTGGAGGCTTTTAGACCCTTATTCTTCCCCGAGAAGAGGACAAACAGGTTATTGGATCTACGGAAACCTTTTGACACTTCAAGATACCGTAAGACAGAGCGTCTTACGTCTAGAGAGTGGAAGTTAGATTCCCTATCGTTAGAGGGATTATTGCAAAAGGAGGGTAGGACTATCTCCTGGTTTCGGTGGAAGTCCGATACTACCTTAGGCAAGAAACCCGGATCCAATTTAAGAATAATCCTATCATCGGTGATACGGAGATAGGGTTCCTGTATCGATAATGCTTGGATCTCGCCTACCCTTCTTGCGGACGTGATGGCCACCAAGAAAGCAGTTTTAAACGACAGATGTTTGATGGAACAATCAAATAGGGGTTCAAATGGAGCGAGAGTTAAGCCAGTGAGTACCACGTTAAGGTCCCAGCTGGGGATCCTAGATTTTAGAGAGGGACGTAGACGGGAGGCAGCTTTCATGAATCTCCTGATCCAGTGATGACTGGCTATATCTCGATCAAAGAAGCAGGCTAGTGCCGAGACCTGTACCTTTAGGGTAGAGGGTCTGAGACCTAGTTCAAGTCCCTGCTGGAGGAAGTCCAAGATCTTCAAGAAATTGGGCGGCTCTAAGTTTGGGGCCGGGTTCCCCATCCATGTACAGAATCTCTTCCAAATTTTTAGATAAATTGAGAAGGTAACCTTCTTCCTACTCGCTTTAAGGGTAGTTATCACTTGGTCCGAGAGCCCCTGTGACCTCAACTTCTGGACCTCAGGATCCAAGCTGACAACTTGAGGAAGCTTGGGTCTGGATGTAGTATTGGGCCTTGGTGAAGCAGGTCCCTCCTGGTAGGAAGAGGCCATGGGTCCTCTACTGATAGATTCCTTAGAGCAGGAAACCAGCTCCTCTTCGGCCAATAGGGAGCTATCAGGATTAGTGTCGTATCTTCTAGGTAGAGTTTCTGGATTATCCTGGGAAGTAGAGGCAATGGTGGGAACGCATAACTGAGATCCCAGTCCCAACGAATTGTGAGCGCATCCAACGCCCAGGGATTGTCCCGTGGGTTTAACGAACAGAACGTCGGTACCTTTGCGTTTCTTTTGGATGCGAACAGATCCACCTGTGGAGTGCCCCATCTTTCTGCCAGTAGCTGGAACACTTCTGGATTCAAGGACCACTCTGTCTGGTCTATCGACTGGCGACTGAGATAGTCCGCTTCCACGTTCAGTATCCCTTTTAAGTGGATTGCGGAGATGGAATTCACGTGGGATTCTGCCCAGTTGAAGATCTTCCTTGTAATAGACATCAGTTTCTCCGATCTCGTGCCTCCCTGGTGAGATAGCTACGCCACCGTCGTCGTGTTGTCTGAAAGAATCTTTACGTGTTGACCCCTCAGAAGTATCTCTGCGGTTTTCAGGGCTTTCCAGACCGCTTCTAGTTCCCTGAAATTGGAGGACTGAGAGCGGATAGTTGGGGTCCAGGAACCTTGAAACCAACGGTCTCCCACTGTCGCTCCCCATCCTTTCTCGCTTGCGTCTGTAAGTACCTGAATGTAGGGGATTTTCTCCCAAACGACCCCCAAGGACAGATTGCTTGTGTTTTTCCACCAATCTAGGGAGGTTTTTACTGCCAGAGGGATCAGGACCTTCTGATCCAAGGAGGCCTGCTGTCTGTTCCAAGCTCTGAGGATCCACGACTGGAGGGATCTGAAGTGGGACTGGCTCCATGGGACGGACGTGATGCAGGACGAGAGAAGACCCAGGAGGCTCATAGCTTCTCTTATAGGACAGGACCTCCTGTGCTGGAATCGTCGGACCTTTAATTGAAGGTTTCTGACCTTGTCTGGCGGAAGGAAGGTATGTTGTGTTCGGGAATCCAGGATAACACCCAGGAACTGGATAGTGCTGGAGGGCACCAGGTTTGATTTCTTCAAGTTCACCAACCAACCCAGATCCTGAACGAGAGACAGAAAGGTTTGTAGGTCTGTTCTGAGTTCTTTCTCTGAATTGCCAATTAGGAGGAAATCGTCCAGGTACGGTATGATCACCAGTCCCTTGTGTCTCAAGAAGGCCATCATCTCGACTACCAGCTTTGTAAACACTCTGGGTGCAGATGATATCCCAAAGGGAAGGGCCGTAAACTGGTAGTGACGGGTTACCCTCTTGTGGTCCTGGATGGCGAACCTCAAGAACCTTTGTGACTCTGGATGAATTGGGACGTGATAGTATGCGTCCTGAAGGTCTACTGAGCACATCAGGGCATTCCTCTTTATCAACGGAATCAGGGATTTCAGGGATTCCATCCTGAACTTTCGATAGATGACAAATTTGTTCAGGGCTTTCAGATTTATGATTGTACGGAAAGAGCCTTCTTTTTTCTCTACCAAAAACAGGTTTGAGTAGAAACCTTGTTTTTGCTGTGTTGGCGGGACTTGTACTATTACGTCCGTTGCCAGAAGGCTTTGAATTCCTTCCAGAATCTTTCCGCGTACTTTGGGGGAATGTGGGTTGGTAACAATGAAGCGGTTTGGGGGAGATGAAGAGAGTTCGATCCGGTACCCGGATCTTATGATGTCCCGGACCCAAGGGTTCGGGGTAATGGACTCCCAAGGAGTCAGAAAATTCTTCAATCTCCCCCCCACTCTGACGTCATTGTTTATCCGAGGGTTTACTCTGGGAGGAGGAGGGGTTATTCCTACCCCTGCCCCCTTTGGGGTAACTCCAGCGTCCTGACTTCCCTTTACCCTTAAAGGGATTGTTCTGGCTAGTGGGGGCCCGAAAGGGATATTTCCTTTTGTAGGGTCTCTCTTCTGGGAATCCCTTTTTCTTGTCAGCCGCTTTCTCCAGGATACGGTCTAGGACGGGGCCAAAGACGTATTCCCCTGAGAACGGGATGGAGCAAAGCTTCATCTTTGAGGTGTTGTCGCCCGACCAGCTTTTCATCCATAGGGCGCGACGGGCCGCATTGGAGAGTCCCGCGTCCTTTGCAGCGAATCTGACCGATTCCGCTGAGGTGTCAGCCATAAATGCTGTGGCGGATTTTAACAGGGGGAGGGATCTCAAGATCTCATCCCTAGGAGTATTATCTCTGATACGAGATTCCAGTTCCTCTAGCCACAGTTTCATGGATCTTGCAACTGAGGTAGCTGCGATGTTTGTTTTTAAGATAAGCATCGCTGCTTCCCATGATTTTTTTAAGAGGCTATCTGCCTTCCTGTCCATGGGATCACGCAGTTGAGAGGTGTCTTCAAAGGGCAAGGCAGTCTTTTTATTGACCTTTGCGACCTGAATATCGATTTTCGGTGTTTCACTGAAGATTTTAACTTCGTCCGTGTCAAACAGCCGGTTTTTAAAGGACCTGGACACCCCCAACCTCTTTTCT
Organism: Bufo gargarizans; assembly: GCF_014858855.1. NCBI lineage: Eukaryota > Metazoa > Chordata > Amphibia > Anura > Bufonidae > Bufo > Bufo gargarizans. The sequence continues at coordinate 119,808,289 of NC_058089.1, forward strand.
GGGTTGGCCCACTCGTCCAACACCATATCCCGTATGTTCTCATTGATTGGGAACACCCGGGTTTTTTTAACCCTGAGTCTCCCAAACATCTCATCCTGGACTGAGTGTGCTTTAGGGGTTTCTTCGACCCCCATAGTGGCCCGGACTGCCCTTAGCAGGAGGCTTCTGGAGGACGAGGCCTCCTCCTCTATAATCTCTGGATCAGATAGGGAAGGGGATGGGCCCCTATGTCTTTTTGAAGAGGGTGCATCCCTAGGTAAAGGTATCTGGGATAAGGAGGTTTTAACTTCCTCATGGATCATGGACCTTAGATCTTTAAGGAAAGAAGGCTGTTCCTCGGCGATCACATTAGATATGCAGTCCTTACAAAGCTTTTTACGGTAGTCGTCCGGTAGCCGTTTGAGGCAGGACACACATTTGGACTGTTTTTTGATCTTTTTCTGAGCCTCCTTAGTGACCTGGGGAGAACAACCCTTATTAGCTATGGTAAGTACACATGCTAACAGCAGGTTATAGCCCCAAGCCAGAGATGTGGAGGAGGAGGAACAAGCAACCTGGTACAGTGTATAGACAAGTACAGGGTAAATGAAGAAGCGCTTCCCCACAGGGGACTTACTACAGGCGGCACAGAAGGGTCTCCAGGGGAGCGGGGTTCAGCCGACATGACTGCACGCTGGCTCCGATGTACGCCGGTACACTGAGACATTCGGCGCTGCTGCGCGCGAAAATTTGACTCTGAGACGCTTCTGAATGACGTCACTTCCTTCGGCACCCGGAAGTGACGACGGCCGTTATCCTGAAGCGCTTAGGCGCGCACCCGGCGATAGCCAAACAGGCCCGGCGGGAGATCGCGACCGGGAGCAGGCTCACATATAATAATGGAGCGAGGCCTCCCTCCTTCGCCCCTGCCCAGCGTTAGTACGGAGACCGCAGGAGGGCAGGGGGAACACCCGGTAGGTGTCAGGAAGTTCCGCTTTCATCTTCATCTCCCCGCAGGGAGACTCTCTCTGCCCCTGTCCTCTGTAGGGACAGGAAACACTGGTGCTGGTGGTGGGAGGGGGGGATTTAAACCCTCTCTCTGTTCCTGCCCCTACAGAGGTCAGGGGTCAATCTCCTTGTAGCCGTCGTGGTGATGAAGTGGAAATATTATTAAGGTCTCTCTCTCACCTCTTAATGTTACAATGTATATCCTGGCGGGGAGTTCAATGTCCAGTTCACAGACTTTCCATGATGCCTTCTTCACACACACACACTTTACACTTCCGCTGTCAAATTATGATTTTTTTTTTAACCTATTTAGTGTAACGGTCATTTTGGCACTGTAGCAGGACGAGCATATCAACTAGCTTCGCAGTCACACGTCTTACTCCGACAGGGCTCCAAAATGCAATTACATTACATGGAATAAAATTAATCCTGTCTGAGGTTGATGGCACTTGATACTCTTAAGGAGTATGCCAGGCAACGCCGCCATAGACTCTGCATCTTGTAGGTTATTAACGCTTTTAATTCCTGACCTATAACGTCTCATTATTAAGTTTTGAGTCAAACCACAAACATCACTGAGTATACTGGTTAAAGAAATACTGCCAATAATCTAATGTACAAGGGAGAAAGGGGGGGGGGGGGGGGGGGTTGATTTTCAACTCTTCCTCGATAGCAGATGTTGGGGGTGATAATAAGGAAGTTGGATTTCAACAGGCCCAATCCTTTTGTTCTCCAAGAAATAAGCCAGTGGCACGGAGCCTGACCACTCTGTTCAGCACACATGCATGCTTGGCAGATCAGAGTGGGCATGTGTATGGTGGGGTTGGAAGAGGTAGCCGTTAGCCACACTTTAGATACAGTAAGGCTTCTCCAAAAGGAAATCTCTTTTAGGATACGTTTACGTGGACATACATGCTGCCGATTTTTTTTTCTGTAGAAATGAGAAATCTGCAGCAGCAAAGTGTACCAGATTGTACGAAATCACATCCACGCGATGAGTTTATAAAAAAAAATTTTTTTTTAAAAAGATTGACTCCTCCTGAAGATTCTGTGCAGAGATTCACACATAGGACCAATGTTGCAGATGCACCACTCCCACATGGCCTCTGAACTTGTGACCAGCGGGGTCCCAGCATTTGGACCCCCACCTACCCCATATCCTGCAGATAGGAGACTGCCCCATGTTCGGTTCGGCCGAGTATGCATGTGTTGTTAATGGGAACAGAGGAATAAGCAGCTTCTCCAACAGCAGTTTACCTCCAATGAGACTGATGGATCACGCATGATGAAATCCAACATGTCCAATCTTTTTTCTCCCCTTGTGGGTGCTACTTTTTAAATGAAACGTTAAAAAAATAAAATAAAAAAAAGTTGACTTTTTTTCGCACCACCCTCAAGACTTTTTCAAATGGGGGTGGGAAAGGGGCCCTGAGAAATTCATCTTCATTTACACCAATTTTCTGGTGCAAATTAAGCCAGAAATCCACAGCAGCTCAGAACGTAGATTTCCGTACAGACTGCTGGAGGATGCACCCAATGTACGATGCCTCGTCAGGAATGTGGTGCATCCTCTGGCAGTGCAGGGGATATCAAAACCGCCGCAGAAAGTGCGCGTCTTGATAACCCCCCATATTGTCTCGGTCATGTGTGTCCATTCCATTTTTAAGTTTCGCTCCACTCTTAAGACCCCAGCACTTTCCAGAGTGATTACAAAGCTAGTTTTGCAAACTGCAACCATAAAAATTAATTTACATAATTGTCCCATTCCTATAAGCACTTTAATTAAATTGTCAGGCTTTTCAAGGTCTCTTATCCGGACGCCGCTCCTCTGTCATATTCTCGTTAAACTCGATGGTTTATTATTTTCGTCTCCCGATTGTGGCTTTGTTCCAAGTTTGTGTCCCTATGGCATTTCTCAGATCAAAGCTCAGCAATTCCTGACTTTTTTGGGGGGGAACTTGTGCCTCTAATAGCACATCACTGGTATCCTTCATAATGAACAGAGCGCTCTGCAAGCGCGGTGATGGGATTTTATCACATTTTATTTGTACACAGCAGATCTTCATTTGGCCTCAATTATTAAATCATTAGGGATACTGTAGCGGGGTTTGATCTTAATCTGTCTGAATCCGATCACGTCCCGCAGACTTCACAGAAGAATCATCTCAAAGGAGGGAAGATGAACACAAACAACCACGAAGGATATTTCCAGTCATTACTATGGTGCAGTGAAGAAGTTCTTCGTTTCTTACTAATGTTAGGCTACTTTCGCACTAGCCTTTCTATTTTCCGGTATTGAGATCCGTCATAGGTTCTCAATACCGGAGAAAAACGCTTCCATTTTGTTCCTATTCATTGTCAATGGGGACAAAACTGGACTGAACAGAATAGAATGCTCCAAAAGCATTCCGTTCCCTTTGGTTGCGTTCTCATACCGGAGAGCAGCATGCTGCGGTTTGCTTTCCGTCCTGGGATGCGGAGCAAGACTGATCAGTCATGACCCACAATGCAAGTCAAAGGGTGATCCGTTACCTATTGACTTTCAATGGAGTTCATGATGGAGCCATCTTGGCAATCCGTCTCGACTTCGCAAAGCAATAACTTCAGCTCATCGGAGCCAATACATTCTAATACTGTGCGGAGCTCCTGCTCTGTACAGTATTAGGCCTCATGCACACGACCGTTGTGTGCATCCGTGGCCATTGTGCCGTTATCCGTTTTTTTTCACGGACCCATTGACTTTCAATGGGTCCGTGGAAAAATGGGAAACTGCACCGTTTGGCAGCCGCATCCGTGATCTGTGTTTCCTGGCCGTGAAAAAAATATGACCTGTCCTATTTTTTTCACGGCCAACGGTTCACGGACCCATTCAAGTCAATGGGTCCGTGAAAAATCACGGATGCACACAAGATTGTCATCCGTGTCCGTGATCCGTGTCCATTTTTTCCTATCATTTCAATGGCAAACTTGACTTAGATTTTTTTTTCAATTTTCATGTCCATGGATCCTCCAAAAAACAAGGAAGACCCACGGACGAAAAAACGGTCACGGATCACGGACCCCGTTTTTGAGGACCTTAAAAAAAAACGGTCGTGTGCATGAGGCCTTAGAAGGAAGTTTTATGCGAATCAACTTCAGATGTTTTATCCGAAGTCGATTTGCTCATCCCTAGCTGCTACATCTACAGGGGACCATCCTTGTTTCATGATGTCTCCGCGTGGGAGAGCGCGGCCCGGGTCCTGTTCAGTAAAGATAGAAGAAGCTACTGCAGCGCAATCAAGTGGATGAGGAGTTTTTTAACCCTTAAATCCATTTATTATCTCCACACACAGTTTTACGCGAGGTGCTCAGTGACGATGGCCGCAACATCCTGGCCGCCCTTACCCTGGTGCTCCCTGCACGGCCTTTTAAAAAAAAAAATGCACCGGCTTGCGCAAGGTGCTGACAAGGTCCAGGAGGAGTGTCCCTCTTTTCAGCCACTCTTACTTGGTGAGGAACCATGTCTCGGACTCAGGAGCAGATTGGCCATAGATCTTGCAGGGAAATTTCCCAGTGGGCCCATGCATAGGGTGCCGCCTCTGCCCTCCTCACGACCGGCCAGTGGAAGTTTTTGGGGATGTATTTTGTTCTGCAGGCAGCAGTACTTTGTCATGGACTGTGGTATTTGGCTCTGTTAAGGTGGTATAATGTGCCACAATATGGTGTGGCTAGCCCTGCCTACTTGCGTTGGCCCTGCCTTCCATCAATTTGGGCAAAACAGGGCCACTTTTAGTATTTTTTCCAGGGCCACTTTATGTCCTCCTCAGGTCCGCCAGCAGGGTACATAATGATCTGACGCTCAGCGGTTGCAGGTGCCCTTCTGATCAGTATCGCCATCCTCAGGACTGTTATACAGTTGAATGCTGTGGCGAGGGTGGCAGTATTTTGTGCTGCACTGCGGTATTTGGTTATGGTGGGGCAGTAATTTGTGCTGCTTACCTCTGTTGTCTCTGCCAACTTGTGTTTCCTAGTCTCTGGTTGAATTGGACCTGCCTAAGACATGGGACCACCTTTTTTTTCCTGGGCCACTTTAAGTTCCCAGTCCACCCCAGTGCACACACAAGCCCCTGTAGTAAGTTTTCCCCTGGGCCTCTCCACTAGAGTTGAGCGAACACCTGGATGTTCGGGTTCGAGAAGTTCGGCCGAACATCCCGGAAATGTTCGGGTTCGGGATCCGAACCCGATCCGAACTTCGTCCCGAACCCGAACCCCATTGAAGTCAATGGGGACCCGAACTTTTCGGCACTAAAACGGCTGTAAAACAGCCCAGGAAAGGGCTAGAGGGCTGCAAAAGGCAGCAACATGTAGGTAAATCCCCTGCAAACAAATGTGGATAGGGAAATTAATTAAAATAAAAATTAAATAAATAAAAATTAACCAAAATCAATTGGAGAGAGGTTCCATAGCAGAGAATCTGGCTTCCCGTCACCCACCACTGGAACAGTCCATTCTCAGATATTTAGGCCCCGGCACCCAGGCAGAGGAGAGAGGTCCCGTAACAGACAATCTGGCTTCATGTCAGCAGAGAATCAGTCTTCATGTCATAGCAGAGAATCAGGCTTCACGTCACCCACCACTGTAAGAGTCCATTTTCATAAATTTAGGCCCAGCACCCAGGCAGAGGAGAGAGGTCCCGTAACAGAGGATCTGGCTTCATGTCAGCAGAGAATCAGTCTGCATGTCATAGCAGAGAATCAGGCTTCACGTCAGCCACCACTGCAACAGTCCATTGTCATAAATTTAGGCCCAGCACCCAGGCAGAGGAGAGAGGTCCCGTAACAGACAATCTGGCTTCATGTCAGCAGAGAATTAGTCTGCATGTCATAGCAGAGAATGAGGCTTCACGTCAGCCACCACTGCAACAGTCCATTGGCATATATTTAGGCCTAGCACACAGGCAGAGCAGAGAGGTCCCGTAACAGACAATCTGGCTTCATGTCAGCAGAGAATCAGTCTGCATGTCATAGCAGAGAATGAGGCTTCACGTCACCCACCACTGCAACAGTCCATTGGCATATATTTAGGCCTAGCACACAGGCAGAGCAGAGAGGTCCCGTAACAGACAATCTGGCTTCATGTCAGCAGAGAATCAGTCTGCATGTCAAAGCAGAGAATGAGGCTTCACGTCACCCACCACTGCAACAGTCCATTGGCATATATTTAGGCCTAGCACACAGGCAGAGCAGAGAGGTCCCGTAACAGACAATCTGGCTTCATGTCAGCAGAGAATCAGTCTGCATGTCATAGCAGAGAATGAGGCTTCACGTCACCCACCACTGCAACAGTCCATTGGCATATATTTAGGCCTAGCACACAGGCAGAGCAGAGAGGTCCCGTAACAGACAATCTGGCTTCATGTCAGCAGAGAATCAGTCTGCATGTCATAGCAGAGAATGAGGCTTCACGTCACCCACCACTGCAACAGTCCATTGGCATATATTTAGGCCTAGCACACAGGCAGAGCAGAGAGGTCCCGTAACAGACAATCTGGCTTCATGTCAGCAGAGAATCAGTCTGCATGTCATAGCAGAGAATGAGGCTTCACGTCACCCACCACTGCAACAGTCCATTGGCATATATTTAGGCCTAGCACACAGGCAGAGCAGAGAGGTCCCGTAACAGACAATCTGGCTTCATGTCAGCAGAGAATCAGTCTGCATGTCATAGCAGAGAATGAGGCTTCACGTCACCCACCACTGCAACAGTCCATTGGCATATATTTAGGCCTAGCACACAGGCAGAGCAGAGAGGTCCCGTAACAGACAATCTGGCTTCATGTCAGCAGAGAATCAGTCTGCATGTCATAGCAGAGAATGAGGCTTCACGTCACCCACCACTGCAACAGTCCATTGGCATATATTTAGGCCTAGCACACAGGCAGAGCAGAGAGGTCCCGTAACAGACAATCTGGCTTCATGACAGCAGAGAATCAGTCTGCATGTCATAGCAGAGAATGAGGCTTCACGTCAGCCACCACTGCAACAGTCCATTTTCATAAATTTAGGCCCAGCACCCAGGCAGAGGAGAGAGGTCCCGTAACAGAGGATCTGGCTTCATGTCAGCAGAGAATCAGTCTGCATGTCATAGCAGAGAATCAGGCTTCACGTCACCCACCACTGCAACAGTCCATTGTCATAAATTTAGGCCCAGCACCCAGGCAGAGGAGAGAGGTCCCGTAACAGACAATCTGGCTTCATGTCAGCAGAGAATTAGTCTGCATGTCATAGCAGAGAATCAGGCTTCATGTCAGCCACCACTGCAACAGTCCATTGGCATATATTTAGGCCTAGCACACAGGCAGAGGAGAGGTTCATTCAACTTTGGGTAGCCTCGCAATATAATGGTAAAATGAAAATAAAAATAGGATTGAATGAGGAAGTGCCCTGGAGTCCAATAATATATGGTTAAGGGGAGGTAGTTAATGTCTAATCTGGACAAGGGACGGACAGGTCCTGTGGGATCCATGCCTGGTTCATTTTTATGAACGTCAGCTTGTCCACATTGGCTGTAGACAGGCGGCTGCGTTTGTCTGTAATGACGCCCCCTGCCGTGCTGAATACACGTTCAGACAAAACGCTGGCTGCCGGGCAGGCCAGCACCTCCAAGGCATAAAAGGCTAGCTCTGGCCACGTGGACAATTTAGAGACCCAGAAGTTGAATGGGGCCGAACCATCAGTCAGTACGTGGAGGGGTGTGCACACGTACTGTTCCACCATGTTAGTGAAATGTTGCCTCCTGCTAACACGTTGCGTATCAGGTGGTGGTGCAGTTAGCTGTGGCGTGTTGACAAAAGTTTTCCACATCTCTGCCATGCTAACCCTGCCCTCAAAGGAGCTGGCATTGACACAGCTGCCTTGGCGACCTCTTGCTCCTCCTCTGCCTTGGCCTTGGGCTTCCACTTGTTCCCCTGTGACATTTGGGAATGCTCTCAGTAGCGCGTCTACCAACGTGCGCTTGTACTCGCGCATCTTCCTATCACGCTCCAGTGCAGGAAGTAAGGTGGGCACATTGTCTTTGTAGCGTGGATCCAGCAGGGTGGCAACCCAGTAGTCCGCACAGGTTAAAATGTGGGCAACTCTGCTGTCGTTGCGCAGGCACTGCAGCATGTAGTCGCTCATGTGTGCCAGGCTGCCCAGGGGTAAGGACAAGCTGTCCTCTGTGGGAGGCGTATCGTCATCGTCCTGCCTTTCCCCCCAGCCACGCACCAGTGATGGACCCGAGCTGCGTTGGGTGCCACCCCGCTGTGACCATGCTTCATCCTCATCCTCCTCCACCTCCTCCTCATCCTCGTCCTCCAGTAGTGGGCCCTGTCTGGCCACATTTGTACCTGGCCTCTGCTGTTGCCAAAAACCTCCCTCTGAGTCACTTCGAAGAGACTGGCCTGAAAGTGCTAAAAATGACCCCTCTTCCTCCTCCTCCTCCTCCTCCTCCTCCTGGGCCACCTCCTCTTGCATCATCGCCCTAAGTGTTTTCTCAAGGAGACATAGAAGTGGTATTGTAACGCTGATAACGGCGTCATCGCCACTGGCCATGTTGGTGGAGTACTCGAAACAGCGCAACAGGGCACACAGGTCTCGCATGGAGGCCCAGTCATTGGTGGTGAAGTGGTGCTGTTCTGTAGTGCGACTGACCCGTGCGTGCTGCAGCTGAAACTCCACTATGGCCTGCTGCTGCTCGCACAGTCTGTCCAGCATGTGCAAGGTGGAGTTCCACCTGGTGGGCACGTCGCATATGAGGCGGTGAGCGGGAAGGCCGAAGTTACGCTGTAGCGCAGACAGGCGAGCAGCAGCAGGATGTGAACGCCGGAAGCGCGAACAGACGGCCCGCACTTTATGCAGCAGCTCTGACATGTCGGGGTAGTTGTGAATGAACTTCTGCACCACCAAATTCAGCACATGCGCCAAGCAAGGGATGTGCGTCAAATTGGCTAGTCCCAGAGCTGCAACGAGATTTCGCCCATTATCGCACACCACCAGGCCGGGCTTGAGGCTCACCGGCAGCAACCACTCGTCGGTCTGTTGTTCTATACCCCGCCACAACTCCTGTGCGGTGTGGGGCCTGTCCCCCAAACATATGAGTTTCAGAATGGCCTGCTGACGTTTACCCCGGGCTGTGCTGAAGTTGGTGGTGAAGGTGTGTGGCTGACTGGATGAGCAGGTGGAAGAAGAGGAGGAGGAAGCCGAGAAGGAGGAGGTGGCAACAGGAGGCAAAGAATGTTGCCCTGCGATCCTTGGCGGCGGAAGGACGTGCGCCAAACAGCTCTCCGCCTGGGGCCCAGCTGCCACTACATTTACCCAGTGTGCAGTTAGGGAGATATAGCGTCCCTGGCCGTGCTTACTGGTCCACGTATCTGTGGTTAGGTGGACCTTGCCACAGATGGCGTTGCGCAGTGCACACTTGATTTTATCGGATACTTGGTTGTGCAGGGAAGGCACGGCTCTCTTGGAGAAGTAGTGGCGGCTGGGAACAACATACTGTGGGACAGCAAGCGACATGAGCTGTTTGAAGCTGTCTGTGTCCACCAGCCTAAATGACAGCATTTCATAGGCCAGTAGTTTAGAAATGCTGGCATTCAGGGCCAGGGATCGAGGGTGGCTAGGTGGGAATTTACGCTTTCTCTCAAATGTTTGTGAGATGGAGAGCTGAACGCTGCCGTGTGACATGGTTGAGACGCTTGGTGACGGAGGTGGTGGTGGTGGTGTTGGTGGTACATCCCCTGTTTGCTGGGCGGCAGGTGCCAACGTTCCTCCAGAGGCGGAGGAAGAGGCCGAGGCGGCAGCAGCAGAAGAGGCCGAGGCGGCAGCAGCAGAAGAGGTAGCAGGGGGAGCCTGAGTGACTTCCTTGGTTTTAAGGTGTTTACTCCACTGCAGTTCATGCTTTGCATGCAGGTGCCTGGTCATGCAGGTTGTGCTAAGGTTCAGAACGTTAATGCCTCGCTTCAGGCTCTGATGGCACAGCGTGCAAACCACTCGGGTCTTGTCGTCAGCACATTGTTTGAAGAAGTGCCATGCCAGGGAACTCCTTGAAGCTGCCTTTGGGGTGCTCGGTCCAAGATGGCGGCGGTCAGTAGCAGGCGGAGTCTCTTGGCGGCGGGTGTTCTGCTTTTGCCCACTGCTCCCTCTTTTGCTACGCTGTTGGCTCGGTCTCACCACTGCCTCTTCCTCCGAACTGTGAAAGTCAGTGGCACGACCTTCATTCCATGTGGGGTCTAGGACCTCATCGTCCCCTGCATCGTCTTCCACCCAGTCTTGATCCCTGACCTCCTGTTCAGTCTGCACACTGCAGAAAGACGCAGCAGTTGGCACCTGTGTTTCGTCATCATCAGAGACATGCTGAGGTGGTATTCCCATGTCCTCATCATCAGGAAACATAAGTGGTTGTGCGTCAGTGCATTCTATATCTTTCACCGCTGGGGAAGGGCTAGGTGGATGCCCTTGGGAAACCCTGCCAGCGGAGTCTTCAAACAGCATAAGAGACTGCTGCATAACTTGAGGCTGAGACAGTTTCCCTGGTATGCATGGGGGTGATGTGACAGACTGATGGGGTTGGTTTTCAGGCGCCATCTGTGCGCTTTCTGCAGAAGACTGGGTGGGAGATAATGTGAACGTGCTGGATCCACTGTCGGCCACCCAATTGACTAATGCCTGTACCTGCTCAGGCCTTACCATCCTTAGAACGGCATTGGGCCCCACCATATATCGCTGTAAATTCTGGCGGCTACTGGGACCTGAGGTAGTTGGTACACTAGGACGTGTGGATGTGGCAGAACGGCCACGTCCTCTCCCAGCACCAGAGGATCCACTAACACCACCACGACCATGTCCGCGTCCCTTACTAGATGTTTTCCTCATTGTTATCGTTCACCACAACAACAAAAATATTATTTGGCCCAATGTATTGTATTCAAATTCAGCTGGATATAAATTTGAGGCCTAGTATTTAGGCGCTGGGTGACAGGTATGGGTTTAGTGACAGAATTAGACTTGGAAATACACAGTAGCGGGTGTGTGTGAAGTTATTCTGAATGACCCAATGTGCACCTTGAATATTATATACCCTTTTAGGGATAGATTTCAAATAGCTCTGATATAGCAGAAACCACTAAATTATGAAATTGTTAAATTGGGAATTGTATTTAAACCCAGAACAAAAAATGTGCTTTGACGGACACTAAACTTTCCCAGCCACAACAGGACAGCGGTAACGAGAGATTTAGCAGGATATAAATTTGAGGCCTAGTATTTAGGCGCTGGGTGACAGGTATGGGTTTAGTGACAGAATTAGACTTGGAAATACACAGTAGCGGGTGTGTGTGAAGTTATTCTGAATGACCCAATGTGCACCTTGAATATTATATACCCTTTTAGGGATAGATTTCAAATAGCTCTGATATAGCAGAAACCACTAAATTATGAAATTGCTAAATTGGGAATTGTATTTCAACCCAGAACAAAAAATGTGCTTTGACGGACACTAAATAACTTTCCCAGCCACAACAGGACAGCGTTAACGAGAGATTTAGCAGGATATAAATTTGAGGCCTAGTATTTAGGCGCTGGGTGACAGGTATGGGTTTAGTGACAGAATTAGACTTGGAAATACACAGTAGCGGGTGTGTGTGAAGTTATTCTGAATGACCCAATGTGCACCTTGAATATTATATACCCTTTTAGGGATAGATTTCAAATAGCTCTGATATAGCAGAAACCACTAAATTATGAAATTGTTAAATTGGGAATTGTATTTCAACCCAGAACAAAAAATGTGCTTTGACGGACACTAAATAACTTTCCCAGCCACAACAGGACAGCGGTAACGAGATTTAGCGGGATATAAATTTGAGGCCTAGTATTTAGGCGCTGGGTGACCGGTATGGATTTAGTGACAGAATTAGACTGGGATATGGCCAAAAAATAACCACACTATTGCTGGTTAAATGCACTTGGTGACGGGCGCAGCTTGCCCCTGATTTAGTATATGGCCAAAAAAATGAACAGACTATTGCTGGTTAAATGCACTTGGTGTGACAGCTTCACCCTGATGTAGGCTTTAGCCAAAAAACAACCACACCATTGAGGGTTAAATGCACTTGGTCGCAGCTTGGATGCACTTGGTCGCAGCACCGCACAAGACACAAAATGGCCGCCGATCACCCCAGAAAAAAGTGACTGACAAACGGTCTGGGCAGCCTAAAAACAGTGAGTGAGCATTTGAATTTCAGCAGCTCAATGATGCACAGCTGCAGATCGATCGATTAATCAAGTGAAGTCCTTTGGAGGAGTTAATCTGCCTAATCTCGCCCTACTGTCGCATCCGCAACCTCTCCCTACGCTAATCAGAGCAGAGTGACGGGCGGCGCTATGTGACTCCAGCTTAAATAGAGGCTGGGTCACATGGTGCTCTGGCCAATCACAGCCATGCCAATAGTAGGCATGGCTGTGACGGCCTCTTGGGGCAAGTAGTATGACGCTTGTTGATTGGCTGCTTTGCAGCCTTTCAAAAAGCGCCAAGAAAGCGTCACAAAAGCGCCAAGAAAGCGACGAACACCGAACCCGAACTTTTACGAAAATGTCCGGGGTCGGGTCCGTGTCACGGACACCCCAAAATTCGGTACGAACCCGAACTATACAGTTCGAGTTCGCTCATCCCTACTCTCCACCAAATGCCTAAATTCTGAACCTTTCCTGAAAGTACCGAATCAAGACTGAGCTCGCTGGCACAAATAATGCCAACAGACTATATTCACACTAGAGAGCCAACATAGGGAACCTACAGAGAAGCCACATAATAGTGACTAAGCACTCCATCTTACCATCACATGCCCATAAAGCAGTGCCCACACAACCACATAAATAGGGCCGTGCCACTAAATGTTTAATGGTCCCCAAGGAAAGGATCAGAGGTGAGAGACCGCCGGGCACGAGAGGCTTCTACTTGGCGAATTAAACCTATGGGGGGTTAATTTTGCAGAGAACAAATTTGCATAGAACAAAGTACCTTAATTAACAAAGGACCAAAAATAATCTGTCTGGATTGGACGTGCATCGTGGCTTCAAATACCAAGGCTATTCATGTCCCCTAGAACGGGCACGGTGCCCAGCCCTGTCATTTAGAGAGCACCCACATCACAATGCATGAGGTGTCCTGTACGGATTACAAATGTGCATTCCTCATAGCCCAGGTAGAACAGCTCCATGCGTGCATGAAAGGGGCGAGCTAGGCACTGTGTGCCACCCTGGATTCTGTGCGCTGCCTGTATTTTATATGCCGCCCTGGATTCTGTGCGCTGCCTGTATTTTATATGCCGCCCTGGATTCTCCTCTACAAGCATTGCTTTCAGAGCAGATTTAAGGACGATCCATATAAACCAGCGCGGGTCAGGTATGGGCTACAGTAAAAGCGCAACATCAACCGTATTAAACAAGGCATTCTGTCTGGTGGGGTTGATCCTGCTGATTAAAATTATACCCCTCTTGTAAAGAAGCAAACGAGGGTTTCAGTGCACCAATGGGTGTGGTCAGTACTGGAAAGTCAAGACACACTGTGCAGCTAGGACACAATGTGAACAGACCCTTTGGGCTCATGCACACAAATGTATTTTCTTTCCGTGTCCATTCTGTTTTTTGCAGCACGTATGCAGCAGAACCATTCATTTCATTGGGGCCACAAAAAAACCCCAACAAAGTTACTCCGTGTGCATTCAGTTTCTGCATGTCCTCACCACAAAAAAATATAGAACATGTCCTATTGTCCGCATTACGGACAAGAATGGGACTGTTCTATTAGGGGCCTGCTGTTCCGTTTTGCAAAATACGGAATGCACTCAGACGTCATCCGTATTTTTTTGCGGACCGCAAGATACATACGATCGTGTGCATCCAAGATACATACATCCAACAGAAAACGGTAATGCAATATGAACAGACCCTTAGGGTTTTAGGTCATGGATTTTACCACATGCAGATGGGAGCAAAAAAAAACAAAAAAAAACAGACTGACATTTCATGCGGAAACCGCAGCAGGTGGCCAAATGTGGATTAGTCCTGTTGGAGCTAAATCTGAATATGGACCACAGCAGAAATGCAAAAATACCCCGAGGCAGAACCAAATCCTTCAACTTTTTGACATTGATTCTGCAACACCCTGGAGAGCTTTATTATATTTTAAGGGGTTGTCTATGTTGGACAACCTTTTTTTTGTTCTTGGAAGAACCCTCAACCACAAGCGGATCACAGGTTGTTCCAGGTGTTGGGCAGCAATCTGAAAGAAGCCAGGAGAGAAACGTACAGTTCCTGTATAGTGCCCCCACAGGGGAAATGAAGTATTATCAATCTCTGGTCCTCCAGAGCAAGAAACGATCTAGATGGCTATTCTCTGGTTGGCAAAAAATAAAAGTCAACCTAATGAACATTTACAATGGGAAACACAAGATCTTTGTTTTAATCTTCTCTTCCTAATCCAACCCAGACCCGGCGTGTGCCCATGCACGGCGCCTGCCACTGCATGTAGTTCTAAGCAGGGGGTTTTCAGAGGAAATAAAGTCTCTATTACAAAAACTAGAAATGAAAACCGCTCATAAATATAGGATTTTTTTTGCCGCCAATCACAAGCCTTTCAATGCAATGACCCCGGATCTACCCACAGTAGGACAAATCGCATTATAAAACCGGTATAACTTTACAGCAATCATCGTCCCTGCAGCTTGATTACAGGTAATATCCTGAAAGCGCCTGGAAAATCTATTTTTCTCATTAAATCCACATTCGGTTAGAAAGGCTGGTGGATTTTCTTTTCCGCCCAGACACGGCTGAGATGACCCGGCCGTGGAATGATGCACTCAGCCGTTTCAGTCTGCAAAAATCAAGGGATTCCTGGAGAGGCATTTAAAAAAGTTTATTTTTAAGGCACGCCGTATAGTTCTCTACAGCGCTTGCCTTTAAAGGGGTTGTACAGGAGTGGTAAATCCGGGCTGCTTTCGTCCACAAACAGCGCCCCCACCTGTCCATGGGTTGTACCTGGCATTGCAGCATAATCTCACTCACTTTAGGGCGGTTGGCCCATCTCATACATTGGTGGCTCTCCCCAAAGTGAATAAGGGTGCACTGCACAAGCACGACCACCCTCCATTCATAGTCAGCGCTCAGCTATTTTTGGCACTCCCATAGAAGCGAATGGAGAAGAAACTGCGCTTGCGCAGTGTGTTCTCCATGCATGAGTGCGCTTGCTCAGCTCTTTTCTGAACTCCCATAGAAGCAAATGGAGAACACGCCGCTCCTCTTCGCTTTGGGGGCCCGCACCTATCTGACATTGGTGGCATGTCGCTAGGATATGCGGGATGGACCAACTCCTTTAATGGAGCTAAGCCGCAGTACCAGACACAACCTATAGATGTGTGGCACTGTTTTTTGGAAGAAAGCAGACATACTTTTCCACTTCTGGGCAACCGCTTCAATCAATGTATACATTTTCAAATATAGGCTACTCATTGTCAAGATCTCTGCTTGCAGTCAGTGAATGATAACATTTCATTTAGGCCTGTAATTTTGGTCCGCGTCCGATTCTTTTATATGGGTTCGCAAAAAAATGCGGACAGCACATGGATGTCATCCGTGTGGCCGTTCCACCAATAATAGAAAACAGACCAGTCTTGTTCATTTTTTGCGGACGAGACTAGCCAGTTCGAATAGAAAAACGCAGCATGCCCACAGCCAATGGGCAGTCACGGATACTGTTGAAACGACACAGCTGAGAGTTTGCTACAATTGTATCCAATCCAGACAACTGTCTGTGAGCGGGCCACCTGCGCTGATACATTGTGGCAAACTATTAGGACAGGAGAGAGAATTCAGCTGCTCACAGGGCAATGTCTAGACTGGATACAACTGTAACAGACCCTCAGCTTTGAGCAGTACAAAGTCGCTACAAGGGTTACAGACGCTACGGCTTCGTTCACATCAGTTTTAGATCCCAACTGTAGTGCCGCATGCTCAGACGTATGGGCCCAGGTGCCATACAACGGGAACAGGCCCACAAAAATGACAATGGCGCCACTGGAGTCCCCCATGCTTAGGGTTTGGACGACCCACCCGCATTCAAAGGATTGTAGAAAGTGCTGGCACAATGGGGGTCATTTACTAAAAATGCCATATCACAAGGTAAAAAGCTACATTTTGCACAAGGCTGGGTGCATAGCAATATTTGGTGCCTGCGCCGAAAAATGACATCCCTCCTACATGTGCGTACATCGAGTCACGTACCATCTAGACTGACGCGCGCCTCATCTACGTACAGGCTGTGAGACGCAAGATGGTGAAACGAACACAAGACTCATAGAAATGCAATCCTCACTGACCTGCTGCGCACACAGACCCCCAGGAACCACACACCAGGCAGGGAATTAAGGGAGGATCACCTATTATAACCTCCTGCTGCCTAATTGACTTCTGGGTTAACCATTCGTTGCCAGTCATGTTCCATAGGGTGCGTCTACATGGTGATTTTGGCTGTGACAAAGATGGAGTGCAGCGGGGCTGCCATAGGAATAAAAGGGGCCGCAGCACAACTCTCATGCTGGCTGCAACCACGACACTCGAATTGCAAAAGATCCAGCAGTATTGGATATTTAGCGATTCTCGTGTGGCGGTCACAGAAAACGTGTGAGTCGCTCTGCGACCCCATTCATTCCCATGGGTGCCCCGCTACACTGCAACACTTGAGCGCGCAACACTGACACCAGAATAAGGCTACTTTCACACTGGCGTTTTGGTTTCCGTTTGTGAGATCCGTTTCAGGGTTCTCGCAAGCGGTCACAAAACGGATCAGTTTTGCCCTAACGCATTCTGAATGGAAAAGGATCCGCTCAGAATGCATCAGTTTTCCTCCGTTCCGTCTCCATTCCGCTCTGGAGGCCGCCTGCAGCGTTTTGGTGTCCGTCTGAAGAAACTGAGCCAAACGGACACAATGTAAGTCAATGGGGACGGATCCGTTTTCACTGACACAATCTGGCACAATAGAAAAACGGATCTGCTCTTCATTGACTTTCAGTGGTGTTCAAGACGGATCCGTCTTGGCTATGTTACAGATAATACAAACGGATCCGTTCTGAACAGATGCAGACGGTTGTATTATCTGAACGGATCCGTCTGTGCAGATCCATGACGGATCCGCACCAAACGCGAGTGTGAAAGTAGCCTAAGGCTTTACGAAGACTGGAACCAAATGTCCACAAATAGAATATAAAAAAATAAAAAGTGCAATAATATGAGTAGAAAGAAAATGGGAGTAGTTGTTATTTTATGTTTAGATGTATTTTAATATATTTTCACTCTACTTTTGTTGCTATAAGGGCTCATGCACACAAACGTATTTTCTTTCCGTGTCCATCCCGTTTTTTCCCACAAAATACGGTATGTACATGGACTTCATCCATATTTTTTGCGAATCCGTTTTTTGCAGACCACAAAATACATACGGTCGTGTACATGAGCCCTAAGTCCGCATCGTTAGACCTGCTGTTGGGCCGATATTTGTGACAATAAGGCCTCATTCACACATCCGTGTCCGTGCCTCAAATCTGTGAAAAGGTGGTCAGTCATGCCTCCGTGAAGATGTCAGTGAAGGATCCGTTTTTTGCTGCCCGTGTCTCATCAGTGTTTCATTGACACTGCACAGCTGAAAAATTATTTTCAAAGCATCTCCTCCTAATGATCTGTGAAACACGGATGGCATCCGCGTTGAATCCGTGACCCATATACTATAGGAGGCGTGAAGGATTTGTGAGCATGGACAAAATGGAGGATGCCTCCATGCTAAAAACACGGATGCCTAGACCGCGGTATAAAACTGATGTGTGACTTTTCCGCTGTATTTTCCTGCACGCTAGGGCATAGCTTCAGACTATGATCTCACAGTATTTTTTTTGCCTCTGATTTCTAATTCTGCTGCAAAAAAAAACATAACCGCTCATAGATTTTTCCGCATGCAGATTCAAAATCCCCTTTGAAATATGAGCGTGCGCATACTTGGCACGGCTTCTCCGCAGGCAACGCTCGGAAACAGTGTTTGCACAAGGATTAGGCACACTGAAGGGGAACTGCAAAACTGCGCCGGAAATCCAAGGGTGTGCCGGCCGTGACCGTATTGCAGCCTGCAAACAGTGGGTCCGCAATATATGGGCACCGGCTGTGTGCGCACCGTATCACAGATGCGGACCCATTCACTTGAATGGGTCCGCAATCCGAAAGATACAGCGCGAAGGCATGGGAATGGAAGGCCATGGAAGCACTACAGAGTGCTTCCATGAAATTTCGGTCCGTGCCTCCGCACCGCCAAAAAATAAAACATGCTCTATTTTTTTGGGGTACGGGTGGATCGCGGACTTATTCAAGTTGAATGGGTCTGCATTAGTGTTGAGCAAACTTGTGTTTTAAGTTCGGCGTCTAAAGTTTGGGTTCAGGTTATCGAAGAATAACCACTACCACGGACCATAACGGAATTTAGAATCCATAACGGGATTCTTCGATACCCGAATCTGAACTTTAGACGCCAAACTTAAATCACAAGTTCGCTCAATACTAGTCTGCATCCGTCATCAACGGCCAGGCGGACGGTGCCCGTGCATTAGAGATTTCTGCCACGGTCGTATCCCGCAACCAACAAATGTTGGATGTACACAACTGTATTTTTCATCCTCGTACTTTCTGCGTTTCTTGTGGAAAGCACTCTGACCAATCCATTTCCATGGGGTCATGCGCACATCCGTTTTCTTTTTGCGGATCTGCATGGTCACTCCGCAAATTATAGAGCATGTCCTATTCTTGTCTGTTTTGTGAATGAAAATATCCCTTTCTATAGATGGGAATGAGAAAAATATGGAGTGCATGTGGGAGGTATTTGTATTTCGCGTATCTGTAGTTTGCAGACAGAAATATAGACACGGCCATGCGCATAAAGCCTTAGGGGTCTTTTACACAAGCGCGTTTTCCGTCCGGATGCGATGCGTGTAGCACAGAACCGGGCTGAATCGTGACCCATTCATTTCAATGGATCTGTGTACATGAGTTTCATCTTTCCGTTCAGGAAAAATTGCAGCATTTTCTATATTGGGCGTTTTTTTCTTTTAATACAGCCCTGGCCCCATAGAAGTGAATGGAGCTTTCAAGAAAAACGGATGTCATCCAGATACAACGATGGTTGCTAGGAGAAGTAGATTATTATTTTTCAGTTTTTCTTCACGCATGTGAAGAGAGAAAAAACTAACACACTGAACACAATTGCAGAAAAAACTGATGCAAAACCCTGAACGGATCCTGACATGATCCGTATCGCTCGTGTGAAAGCAACTTTAGGGTAACCCCCCCTCCCCCCCAAAATAAAAAATGATGTGGCACTCACTCACGCATTTATTGATTCTACCCATTTTAGTGGAAACTTTGCAGAATCTACACCAAGAATAGCTTTTTTTTCACACCGTTGTTTTAAAAACCGTGACTCCTTTCCTGATTAGACCTTCACTTACTATAATTTGAAGGGATGGACAGGTCTGATATGGGCATCCGTGGCACCCTAAACCACAGCTGCATAACAGCATACTGGTAGTTAGTTTAGTGGTCTGAAACCAAAGGACAGGATCCCTTTAACACAATCCAACACCCAAAAATAGCAGCGTGCTGTATTACTATTCTCGAACGATTGCTTCACGGAGAAAATATCTGCATCACAACATATAGAATGTGGCAGAATTTTCTGGACTGTTTCCCCCCTATAGGGAAACTATGAGCTCCCGCGTTGGTCGTGTTGTATACTGCAATCGTTGTGCATGATGCCGCATACCGTGATAGACATGAAGGTCTCTTACACATAGAGATAAGAGATGAGCTTGATATCATCCGATGTATGTTTCAGTGTCTGTAATAATCTGCAGCCTTCTGCAATTACAGGACGGGGCAAAATATAATGGCATTTCATCGTCATTAAGAATGATTGGAACACAAATTATAATTTAAATTGAAAGTCTAATCTTCTGCAAATTAGACAGATTAATACAATGAAGACATTTGCTGTGCTAATGGATCGCTGGCTCAAACCTTTTCTGATAATAGTTACAATTTGTGATTAAGCGACTCGTCTCGCAAACTGACTTTGTGTTTGTTTCCTCGAGAGGGAGAATATTGTAAGACGCGTCGTGTTATCCACTAAACGAGAAGCTACTAAATACAGAACCCGTTTAAAGGGGACATGTCCTTTTGGCTGTAGATCTCCCTATCACAGCTTAGGGGACATGTCCATTCGGCTGTAGATCTCCCTATCACAGCTTAGGGGACATGTCCTTTCTGCTGTAACACTTTCCTTATCACAGCTGAGGGGACATGTCCTTTCTGCTGTAGCACTTTCCTTATCACAGCTGAGGGGACATGTCCTTTCTGTTGCAGCTCTCTCCCTATCACAGCTCAGGGGGGGTGTTATTTCTGCTGCAGCTCTCTCCCTGTAACCTACAGCAGGTGGCAGTTAAAGGATGGAACTGAGTATGTGCGACCACCTCAGCGATGTTACTGATGTGGACATAGAAATAAGGAAAATAAGAACAGGTGGCACTATACAGATGTCACGGACGTTCCCGCATCAGGTGGCAGGAGATCGGTGAGACTGACAACACGTGGTTTGATCTGACATGTTTTCTGTTTAGATCAAATTACGTCTGAGTTGTTTCTGCTGCTTGCCGCCCCTTCTTTCCCCAGGTGTGGCTATTAGGGTCATTTAACCTTCTCTATTTATAGTTGCTTCTCCCACAATGCTGTGTGGTTTATAGCTTCTGTTTGGACCTTTGGATTGATTGTGGTTGGATCTCGGCTGAGTTCCTGGTGCTTCAATTGCTCCTTTGAAGTTAAGTCCTTCCTTTCCCTTTTGTATTTTCTTTGGGTTCTGTGTGTTGCATTTCCCTATTGTTTGTATTAGGCCTGTAGGAGACTCCTGTTCGTCCTTCCTTTTGGAGGAACAGGTAGTCTCGTCCCTGCCATTAGTACCAGGGTCCTATAGGGCTTGATAGGACTCTAGGTATTCCTGCGTATGTACTCACCTACCTTTGTGGTCTTTTCATACTGGTAGTCTGTCAAGATTTTGGTTAGGGTTTTCACTAGAAGGTGTCCATTTTCCTTCCCTAGTTCTGTTCTCAGGCCTGATTCCCTGTTCCCCCCTTCCCTCCTATGCTTGGTGTGATGTTTCCCTCCCACACCGAAGTGTGACATTATAAACCGCCAATGTCACGCTTTGGTGTGGGAGGGAAACACCACACCAAGCATAGGAGGGAAGGGGGAACAGGGAATCAGTCCTGAGAACTAGGGAAGGAAAATGGACACCTCCTAGTGAAAACCCTAACCAAAATCCTGACTGACTACCAGTATGAACAGACCCCAAAGGTAGGTGAGTACATACGCAGGAATACCTAGAATCCTATCAAGCCCTATAGGACCCTGGTACTAATGGCAGGGACGAGACTACCTGTTCCTTCAAAAGGAAGGACGAAACAGGAGTCTCCTACAGGCCTAATACAAACAATAGGGAAATGCAACACACAGAACCCAAACAAAATACAAAAGGGAAAGGAAAGACTTAACTTCAAAGGAGCAATGGAAGCACCAGGAACTCAGCTGAGATCCAACCACAATCTATCCAAAGGTCCAAACAGAAGCTATAAACCACAGAGCATTGTAGGAGAAGCAACTAGAAATAAGGAAGGTTAAATGACCCTAATAGCCACACCTGGGTAAAAAAAGGCGCGGCAAGCACCAGAAACAACTCAGATGTCATATGGATCCAAACGGAAAACCTGTCAGATCAAACCACGTGTTGTCAGTCTCACTGATCTCCTGCCACCTGTCGCGGGAACGTCCGTGACAACAGATTTCCTTGACTAACTTAGTGTCACAACCAGACAGCTGAGAAGCTCTGACAGAGGCCTTTCAGAACCTCCTCCTTGAATTTCTGTGTTGTGGTATTCAGCTCCTCCTCTCGTCAGCCTCTCTCAGCTGTCATGTCTTAATTGCTTCCCTTTAAATGCCTCCTCAGAATGCTTTTCTGGGCGGCTTATATTTCCTCCTGGAGTGTGTGTGCACGCTGTTCTGTCCTCCTGTTTGCTTCAAAGCTAAGTGTACTTTTATATGTTTATATCTGTTTGCTGGATCCCAGATGACCCTGACTCCCTCCGTGTCTTGTGTAGGGAGCCGGTGGTCGTGTCCCCTCACTATAGTAGGGTGCTCAGGGCTTTATAGTCAAGGTTCGTGGATATGCAAACCTCCACCATTAGGATCTTTGCATAGGCTGAGCAGCCAGGGAAAGTGCCAGGTCTTCTGCAGGGGTCTCCCTTGGTTCCTTAGTTTTTGGATCCAGCGAGTCGTTTATACATGTTGCTTTGCCTTGTTACCTGTACCCATTCCGTGACACTTAGTAGCTATACTAAATATTCGATGAAATGCAATTACAAAAGTATTCAGATCCAGGTGCTGGTCTGAAAAATTTGGATTTTTTTTGTTCACGTGGTGGCATTTTTTTTTTTTTACACTAAGCCACACCTCTTACTCCCATCCAGTCCACTTCGTGCACTTGCATAGTAGTTATTCCCCCTTATTGCTCCCACACAGTAGTTATGCCCCTTTAGTGCCCCACACAGTAGTGCCCCTTAGTGCTCATCTCACAGTAAGAATGCCCTGTTAGTGACCACACAGTAGTTAAGGCCCCTTAGTGACCCCATATAGTAGTAGTATGGGTGATTGTGATCGCACACAGTTGTTATTCCCTCTTACTGCCCCCACACAGTAGCTATGCCACTTTAGTACCTCACAAAGTAGAATGTTCCCCTAGTCAGTGCTCCCACATAGTAGAATGCCCTGTTAGTGCCCCCACACAGTCGGTATGTTCCCTTATTGCCCCCACACAGTACAATGCTTCCATAGTGACCCACACAGAATTTATGCTCCCTCAGTGCCCTCCCCGTATATCTCTATGTACTGTGACATCACTGTGTACCTTATCCCTCTACTGTGACAGGACTGAATACATTATTACTGAAGTCTGACATCACATGTAGTGAGACATCACTATGTTTATTATGACTGTACTGTGACATCGCTGTACATCATGTGACATCACCCTGTACTGTGACATCATTATGTGCAGTATACCTGCATGTGACATCACTGTGTGCATTAGGGAGTCCAACATAATTGTCAATTTTTCCATATTCTAAAATTGCTGCTGAAGGTGGTCATGGTAGAGTGGGGCCCTACGTTTTGATATGGAGTCCCATAATTACTTTTTATGCCCCTGACCAGGGGTGGATTGGCCATAGACCTTAGAGGGAAATTTCCCAGTGTGCCGATGCCCTGGGCGCCACTTGAGCCCTGATTACGGCCGGCCAGTAGAAGTTTTTGCGGATGTATTTTGTGCTGTTGGCAGCAGTATTTTGTGATGGTGTCACGGATGGTGTTGCAGAAAGCTGGAACTTATAAACATCTGACTGGCTTGATCCCAAACTAAGGAGCATATGGGTGAGCCCTATAAAACCCCTAGAGCTCTCCCTGACTGCTATGCCCATGCAAAGGTCTTTATGGTAGACAATTGCATGTCCACGTACCTCATACTATGTGACACCTGAAAACCCTATAATAGTGAGGGGGACACGACCACCGGCTCCCTGCACTTAATACGGACGGAGTCAGGGTCACCTAGAATCAAGCCAGCAAAGAAACACAAATAAAGGAAACAGACTTATCTGAGGAATCAGCAGAAGCAGCCTTCAGCAGTGAACACAATCCAGGAAAAAGTATAAACTGCAAAGTGAGGCAGTATGGGAGGGAATATAAAGGGAGACAATTAGTGTAATTAGGTGACAGCTGGGAGAAGGAAAGGAGATGACAAAGTGAAACCAAAACAAAGAACTTCATGCAGGTAGAGAAGAACATCTAACAGACCTTCTCACAGAAGTGGCGGTGACAGATGGATTGTGGCATTTGGCTGTATTGGGGTGGTATAATGTGCCACGATATGGTATTGCCAGTCCAGCTTCTTGTGTTGGCCCTGCCTTCCATCAATTTGGACCCGACTACAAAACGGGGCCACTTTTAGTATTTTTTCCAGGGCCGTTTTAAGTTCCTGGTCCGTCCCTGCCCCGGACATTTAAATACCCTGTAAGGACATATGACTAGGAATTGTCTAAAGCAGACAACCCTTTAGAGATTGCTGAAAAACTACAGCCAAGTGTGAACGGCGCCTAAGCCTCCATTCTCGTAGGTTCCCCCAAGTTTATATTTATAATTTCATTTAAAAAAATGACATTTCCGGACTGCAGATGGCGGCGGGTGCTTTTATTGTACATTTGCCATAATACTGGCTGAACGTTCTTCCAGGAGATCTTCAACAGAACATCACAGATCAGACAGAGCGTCATTCTCCTGGATGTACGAAGCCAGGCAGTTTATTGAAGAGCGGCGTATAATAAGACTATTTTAGAAAATGACAGCTGTCTGAGGAGCACGCGGGGAACAACTCTCTATGAAATTGCCACGAATTCTTGATCCTGTTGACAATTTTCCTCCTAGAAAATGTCAGGACGATCAAGACAAAGGAGTCGAGGCTGGATTATTGGAAATTAAAGAAAAATTATAGTCAACAAGTTGTTCCAGCAGGAAAAGAACAGATGGGGAAAGTAGAGGAAAGATACCGACAAACTTCAGAAAAAAATATTATTTAAAGGTTTTTCCAAAGTCATGGTGGAAATGACTTTCCTTCTGTATCGGTTTGGTTAAAGGACTGTTATCAGCTATATTACCCGTTATATACACATTAGATGAACGTGCAGTGAGTTCCTGAGGAGCCGGTGCAGAGGATGGGAGTGGTAGTGGCCCTGATGAGATGTTGTGTCACAGTGTACTCCCTCATGCCTTTGCTCCCTGGGGATCGGTGAACTGGAAAGGTGATTCAAAGACGCAGGCCAGAAGTGGAAGAATAAAAATTTCTCTTTACAAGAGATAACTTGCAGTATTTTTTGACAAATAACAGTTTCTATCCCCAGATGATGAGGTATGGTGGCTGGCAAAGGGGCAGACAGGCCCCTCTGGTGTACTGTCTTGCTGATGACTCTCCCTTGAACTTCGGAGTAACAGCTGTATGCAGGTACTTGTGGATATAGCGTACAATATATACTGTGAAATGCAGGTTTTAAGATAGTATGGCTTGGATGTAATCTAGCTGATGGATGTCTGATCCGTAGTCCCTCACCTGCAGCAGGGTCTAGATAGCTATGGTTTGTGCGTCACTGTGCTGTAGCTTTAAAGATATCTGTAGTCCTGTATTTTTGCAGTCTCTCTGGGGTAGTGGTCTCACGGAAGAGATGGACCAAGACCTGGTCTTTAAGACCCAAGGAGTAGGAGCTCTAGACTCTGCTTCCTCACTCCACAGTAGTCTCACTAGAACTCCCCCTCCTGGCAGGAAGCAGGACCAGCCCACTCCTAGGAGAGGAATGAGATAGTTAGTTCCATTCCTAATGCCAACCAGTGCCAGCCATATCCCATCTGCTGGTGTACAGTATATACATAACCATGGCAAAACATAACATAACAATCCAAACAATTGCAGATACCCCCAGAGTCTGATGTACTGCAAATGTTGTCCGAACCTGCTCATTGCGGCAGGACCATCTAATGCGGGTGTCTCAACTCTCCCCTGGTGGCAGATGTCAGGGGAAAGAAGGGTCGGGCATACTGAATCTCAACATGTATGATCCTTTTGTTCTTAAAGTAGTACTTCCGCAAAAATCTTTATCTTTTATTAGAAAAGTACATGATGTAATCTGCAGTGAAGGTAATCTTCTTACCAGTGACTGTGTTTGTGAGTTATAACCTCCCTTCTGAACCTCAGCTGTGTCATGTGACCAACTCTCTGATCTCCAATTGACACAGGCCAGTAAGGCCTCATGCACACAAACGTATTTTCTTTCCGTGTCCGTTCGTTTTTTTTTGCAGACCGTATACGGAACCATTCATTTCAATGAGTCAGCAAAAAAAACGGAAGGTACTCAGTGTGCATTCCGTTTCCGTATGTCCGTATTTCCATTCCGCAAAAAAATAAAACATGTCCTATTATTGTCCGATTTACAGACAAGGATAGAACTGTTCTATTAGGGGCCAGCTGTTCCGTTCCGCAAAATACGGAATGCACACGGACGTAATCCGTATTTTTTGCGGATCCGTTTTTTGCGGACCGCAAAATACATACGGTCATGTGCATGAGCCCTAAGTCAGTTACTTCTCTATTCATTCCGATGAGACTGACATTGAGGCTCCCATAGGAATACATAGAGAAACTGACTTCCTGTCCACACATAATATACTGGGTTATTTGGAAAGTCAGAGTGCTAATCACATGACACAGCTGAGGATCAGAAGGGAGGTTATAGCTCACAAATGCAGTCACTGGTAAGAAGATTACTTTCACTACAGTTGACATCATTTACCTTTCTAACTAGCTAGAGAATAGAAAAAATGGTGGGAGTTCTTCTTTAGGGGAGATAGGCCCCATGCCAGAGGTATTTTGCAGAGTCTTAATTCCCTCTCCCTATCAAGAACACATGCATCCTCGGCCACATGTCAATGGGAGGTAGTTGGAAGAGAGTGCTCACAACTGTGTGTTGTCAACTATCACTTATACAGTAAGCAGAAGCGTAGCTATAGGAGGTGCAGAGGTTTGGCCCAGGAGCCTGAGGGGGCCCAAAGACCCTTGTGTCACATTGTGAAAATACAAGCTTTATAGAAGGTGTATGCTGGTCAAGTAAAACCTCTGGTTGGAGGGAAGGGGTTAAGTCAAGAGTACAGAGTCGTCACCCTGTTCAAACTCCTGTCTATGTGTCTGTAGAAATGACTATCAGAGTTGCTGGCATTGTAGCTGCAGTGGGGCCTGTCTATCCTCTGGGGTAAGGTTCAGTTAGTGAGACCTTTGAGACCAAGGAGAAAAGGACACAGGGACAGCATGCACAGTACCACATACACTGGGGGTATCTGCAAACAGTTTAGTTTGTTATGCAGTGTTTACCCTGTACACCAGCAGATAGGGTATGCCTGGCACTGGTTGGCATTAGGAATCGGACTAACCATCCCATTCTTCCTCTCTTGGTAGGAGTGGGCAGGCCCTGCTTGCTTCCAGGAGGGGGTCTTAGCTAGACTAGTGAAGAAGCATATCCACTGCTCTAAAGGCCTTAGGGACCATTTTTAGATCTAACTCTTCTGTGAGACCTCTACTACAGTGAGGCTGCAAGAATATCAAAGAAACAGATACCTGAAAAGCCTCAGTGTTTGCAGTCAGCAGTGACCAGTAAACCACAGCTTTACAGACCCTGCTGCAGGTGAGGGATGACAGTTCAGACACCCATTACCTACATAACATCCAGGCCCGAACAACTCCAAACCTGCATTATACAGTGGACACCCATAGCCACACGTGCCAGCACACAGCTGTTAGCCAGAAGTTCAAGAGTCATCAGCAAGACAGCATAACTGAGGTGCCACTTTCCCTGCCACCATACCTCATCATCTGGCAAGAGAAATTGCACTTTTTTAAACTACTGCTGGATATACTACAAGTTATTTTTTGCACTGAGTAAAGAGAGACCTGATTCCTCAAACCACCTTTCCACTGCACCGATCTCCAGGGATCAATGGCCTGAGGGAGAACACAGTGACACAACATTTCATCAGGCCCACTACCACTCCCATCCTCTACACCGCCTCCTCAGGGGCTCGCTGCACATGGAGACAACACATAGGCCCTATGGAGTGAGTTTTGCTATGGGGCCCCATGGTTGCTTGTTACGCTTGGGCTGGCGAAATATCTGGCTTTCTGGCGCAAGTCCTGAATGGACGCATGTGGCTCTGCTGGTTGAGCGTTAGCTCTCGCGGTCAGTCAGTCAGTCACTAGAGTTGCCGACATCCTGCTCTGTGACTGGAGTGTGACGTAAGCCATTCACCTTCTGCTGTAGCCAATCCACCGGTGAGTGAATAGCTTGCGTCATCACACTCGGCCAGTCGCAGGGCGGTATGTCACTCAAGTGACCGGCTGAGGGTAACAGAAGCAAGTCGGGCCTGCGGGCAGCTCCCTGCAAGGTCTCATCCCTGCACATAACAGGTAGTGCTTTATAGCCAATGAATTACTGTGTATACGCCACGTGTGCATGTACTATATGGATGTTGTATATGTTTCGTATGGAGGTATGCTATAGATGTACACTTGGCACCGTGCAGCAGAAGGCCATGCTCTGACAGCAGGCGCAGTGAGTAAATGCCCTTCATCTGCTCACATTCCGTATCTTTGGAATATGTTTATAGTGACTTTATAAAAGTGAAATCACATCATCTGCTCAGGACCAGACTCTCATCATCCGCTGACATATGTAGTACTAATACAGTGCTCATATTTACTGCGGCCACCGGTCAGCACAAACAGACGGCTGACTTCTAGGATGATAGATATTACAATCAGGTCCATAAATATTGGGACACCGACACAACTCTAACATTTTTGGCTCTATTCACCACCACAATGGATTTGAAATGAAAGAAATCACTTTTGGTCCCTTAACAAGTGGGAGGCACATATGCAAACTGCTGTAATTCCTGCACCGTTCACCGGATTTGGATGTAAATCCCCTCAAATTAAAGATGACAGTCTGCAGGTAAAGGGAGTCTTTCACGCAGATTCACCCTATTAACCTAATAACAGTGTTATGTCCACGGCATCCCCCCTATTAAAACGGTGCTTACCGTTTGTTCCTTGCTAGCATCGTTGTGGAGAAATGGCCGTTGCCCAGGCCCCTGGGGCATTTTCATATGAAGGCACTCCCCCTCCGCCGCGTCTGCCCGCCCTTAGTCTCTGTTCTAACCTCCCTCCTTCCGTCAGTAATTCCGCGCATGCGCACGCTAAACTGCGATGCCCCGGCCCGACAGTGCTCATTCAATGCGCACTCGCCGATATCGCGTTCATCGGCGCATGCGTGGGATTACGGACGGGAGGAGGGAGGTTAGAACAGAGACTAAGGGCGGGCAGACGCGGCGGAGGGGGAGTGCCTTCATATAAAAATGCCCCAGGGGCCTTCACAGACTCATTTGCATGCGGATTTTTCTCCACAATGATGCTAGCAAGTAACAAACGGTAAACACAGTTTTAATAGGGGGGATGCCGTGGATATAACACTGTTATTAGGTTAATAGGGTGAATCTGTGTGAAAGACTCCCTTTACCTGCAGACTGTCATCTTTAATTTGAGGGTATTTACATCCAAATCCGGTGAACGGTGCAGGAATTACAACAGTTTGCATCTGTGCCTCCCACTTGTTAAGGAACTAAAAGTAATGGGACAGAATAATGATCATAAATTAAACTTTCACTTTTTAATACTTGGTTACAAATCCTTTGCAGTCAATTACAGCCAGACGTCTGGAACGCATAGACATCACCAGACGCTGGGTCTCATCCCTGGTGATGCTCTGCCCGGCCTCTACTGCCACTGTCTTCAGTTTCTGCTTGTTCCTGGGGCATTTTCCCTTCAGTTTTGTCTTCAGCAAGTGAAATGCAGCTCAATCGGATTCAGGTCCGGTGATTGACTCGGCCATTGCAGAACATTCCACTTCTTTCCCTTAAACTCTTTGGTTGCTTTTGCAGTATGCTTTGGGTCATTGTCCATCTGCACTGTGAAGCACCGTCCAATGAGTTCTGAAGCATTTGGCTGAATATGAGCAGATAATATTGCCCGAAACACTTCAGAATTCATCCTGCTGCTTTTGTCAGACGTCACATCATCAATAAATACAAGAGAAGCAGTTCCACTGGCAGCCATACATGCCCACGCCATGACACTACCACCACCATGCTTCACTGATGAGGTGGTATGCTTAGGTTCATGAGCAGTTCCTTTCCTTCTCCATACTCTTCTCTTCTCATCACTCTGGTACAAGTTGATCTTCATCCATAGGATGTTCTTCCAGAACTGTGAAGGCTTTTGCAGATGTCGTTTGGCAAACTCTAATCCGGCCTCCTGTATTTGAGGCTCGCCAATGGTTTACATCTTGTGGTGAACCCTCTGTATTCACTCTGGTGAAGTCTTCTCCTGATTGTTGACTCTGACACACATACACCTACCTCCTGGAGAGTGTTCTTGATCTGGCCAGCTGTTGTGAAGGGTGTTTTCTGTACCAGGGAAAGAATTCTTCGGTCATCCCCCACAGTTGTTTTCCGTGGTCTTCCGGGTCTTTTGGTGTTGCTGAGCTCACCGGTGCGTTCCTTCTTTTTAAGAATGTTCCAAACAGTTGTTTTGGCAACACGTCATGTTTTTGCTATCTCTCTGATGGGGTTGTTGTGTTTTTTCAGCCTAATGATGGCTTCACTGATAGTGACAGCTCTTTGGATCTCATCTTCAGAGTTGACATCAACAGATTCCAAATGCAAATAGCAGACTGGAAATGACCTCTGGACCTTTTATCTGCTCATTGTAATTGGGATAATGAGGGAATAACACACACCTGGGCATGGAGCAGCTGGGAAACCAATTGTCCCATTACTTTTGGTCCCTTAACAAGTGGGAGGCACAGATGCAAACTGCTGTAATTCCTGCACCGTTCACCTGATTTGGATGTAAATACCCTTAAATTAAAGATGACGGCATGCAGTTAAAGGGGTTGTCCGGGTTCAGAGCTGAACCCGGACATACCCTTATTTTCCCCCAGGCAGCCCCCTTGAGGCTAGCATCGAAGCATCTCATGCTCCGATGCGCTCCCTTGCCCTGCGCTAGATCGCGCAGGGCACGGGTTCTTTTGTTTTTAATAACACACTGCCGGGCGGAAACTTCCGCCAGGCAGTGTGTTCGGTGATGTCACCGGCTCTGATGGGCGGGCTTTAGCGCTGCCCTAGCCGTTTTACTGGCTAGAGCAGCGCTAAATCCCGCCCATCAGTGCAGGTGACGTCACCGGGGTTCCTGGTAGCCCCATGGAGAGCCCCGGTACGTCACCGGATCTCCAAAAAATGCCTTTGCCCTGCGCGATTTAGCGCAGGGCAAAGGAGAGCATCGGAGCATGAACTGCTCCGATGCTCAAGTCAGGGGGGCTGCCGGGGGGAAAATGGAGGGATGTCCGGGTTCAGCTCAGCCCCTTTAAATCACATCTTGTTCGTTTCATTTCAAATCCATTGTGGTGGTGTATAGAGCCAAAAATGTTAGAATTGTGTCGATGTCCCAATATTTATGGACCTGACTGTATATAAGGGGGTTCTATATGATGATATATATTATATAAGGGTTTTTATATGATTGTAGATATAAAAGGGGTTCTATATGATGATAGAGATTATATAAGGGGTTCTATATGATAATAGATATTATATAATGGGGTCCTATATGATGATAGATATTATATAAGGGGTTCCTATACAATTATAGATATTATATAAGGGGTCCTATATGATGATAGATATTATATAAGGGGGTCCTACATGAGGATAGATATTATATAAGAGGTCCTATATGATTATATATATTATATAAGGGGTCCTATATGATGATATATATTATATAAGTGGGTTCTATATGATAGATTTTATATAAGGGCATTCTATATGATTACTTTTATTATATAAGGGGGTCCTATACGATTATAGATATATAAGGGGTCCTATATGATGATATATATTATATAAGTGTTTGATGTCCTCCTTTTCGGGGTATGAAGGTGGCCACCCTAGTTACGCCCCCTATGGTTGACTGAAGTGATAACATAGGTTGTACAGTAAGAATATTCAGGCTATCAGAATATTTGATATCATTTTCCCTGTTACAATATACCGCGCTACCACTTTAATGACATTTTCGCATTGCCTCCAATCAGGTGATGACCACACGTCAGCTGCCTAAAATATCTGCTGTCACACTGATGTCCCCTTTACCCTAGTGGTATCCGCGTGCCAAGTAGGCAAAAGGTGGTGTCCAGCAGTGATCTGTAAGAGAAGGAAACAAACATGAAATAAAAACGTATCACAGAAATCGCCATAAATCTTCACCACAGCATTATTAAAAAGGGATGATGTGTATGACTCGGGTTCAGAGCCTTCAAAGGGCAACACCTCCCTTAAAGTGGTTGTCCAGGATTAGAAAAACATGGTCACTTTTTTCCAAACGTTCCTGGTATTGCAGCTCAGCTACATTGGAGTCATTGGGGAAGAGCTGCAATACCGCACACAACCTGTGGACAGGGGTGGTGCTGTTTTTAGAATAAAGCAGTCATGTTTTTTTAATACTGGATAACCCCTTAGGCCTCACGTCAGTGAATCATGGGTATGGGGTCTCCAAGGACAGCACACATACCCACGTGTGTATTATCAGTGGAGAAATCAGTGACACCACAGATGCACGTCCT
This sequence comes from Bufo gargarizans, assembly GCF_014858855.1. Lineage (NCBI taxonomy): Eukaryota > Metazoa > Chordata > Amphibia > Anura > Bufonidae > Bufo > Bufo gargarizans. The sequence goes on from NC_058089.1 coordinate 119,840,756, forward strand.
ATTTACGGATCGCTCACACACATTATAGTCTATGGGACTGTAAATACCAGGGACACAACACGGTTGGCATCAGCCTAGAGGTGTCTGCGGAATATGACACACGGAGGGCAAAAATGGACACATGGACTTTCACGGATGAACCACTGACCATCTTGTTACAGATGTCATCATGGACACGGACGTGTGATAGAGGCGCTAAAGAGGACGCACTTGCTCTCCTGACATGTCTGTACAAGAGCCTTTATACATGTGAGCAACCAATCAGAACGCTGCTTATATATTTTTTAACTTCCCTGATCAAATGCAAGCTTGAATATGATTGGCTACTATGAGAAACCAAGTCAACATTCATAACTTTATGGACAAGACTTGGTTTTTCAAGTCTCTCATGTAACATGGGGCCTAACACCAGGTTTTGGGCCTACACCAGAGCAACCAATCAGAACGCTGCTTTTATGTTTCAACCGGTCCTGATCCAATGCAAGCGTGAATCTGATTGGTTGGTAAGGGCAACCGATTCAATGTTCATAACTTTATGGACGAGACTTGATTGGCCTACACGACAGCAACCAATCAGAACACTATTTTTATTTTCTAACCGGCCCTTATAAAATGCAAGCTGGAATCTGATTGGCTGCTATGAGCAACCACTTTACTTTTCATAAGTTTATGGACAAGACTCGTTTTTTTAAATGCACAAACAAGTTTCTGGCGTGACAGGGGGACTAACTCCACGCTGTGGGACGCTGACTCGCGATGTTCACGAGACACATAAACATACGCGTACGCGGTGCCACATTCAACATGGCCGTCTCTGACAGCCGCCGACGCGCCCCACGCCCCTCCTTCCATTGGCTGCCTGAGCCGTGACGTCAGTAGTGGAAGCCGGAAGGGTCATTGCGCAAGTTTACCGCTGCTGCTGGGATCATCCCCAGCGCTCACCCTTGTATCATGCGATTGGCGCACTTCCTGAAGCCTCAGAGGCTGCAGCGGGTGGCGGCTCTTGCCAGCTGTCTGATCCCGGGAGGGCGAGGAAAACTGCTGTGCCAGCACATACCCTCAGATGCCATATCTGTCCCCTGCAGGCAGCTCAGCTCAATGCCAGCCACCATGGAAGTCGTTCTGAGCAAGTCTGTGCCCCCTCTGCCACCCTATGAGACTAAAGAGAAAAGCCCCCCACCCCCTGAGCTGCAGAGCTTGCACTTCATGCATTACTACAGGTCCCTGGAGAAGGGGCAGAGGGTGGCACTGCTGGGGCAGCTGGCTGCAGACTATGGGGTGGATCATGGCCAGGTGGCAGAGCTCAGCAGTAAGTTGGTGCAGGCCCAGCAGAAGAGGGACCTGGGCACTGTCATGCAGGTGGAGGACCGGCTCAGGTACTACCTCACCCCCCAGTACAAGGTGCTCTTCAGCCATCTTAGCAGGATGGAAGGAGGCATGAAGTTTCTGGTGGACCTCAGGTCTGACATAGTGGAGGGAGTGACGTCTAAGGTGGCGGATGCTCCGCATCTTCGGGTAAGCGCTCCCCCCCCTTCCCTGTCATTTGGTGTGTTACATTGAGCTATGCGTTTATAGACGGCGGCGTTGGCCTCTGATGACGTCACATCTTGCTGCAGCGCCCGCGAGGAGTGAGAAGTGACGACGATGTGGCGGCAATCCAGAGATCTGTGGATCGCTGGGTGACACGGGATGACGGAGCGCGATGTCACCAGAAGCACCCAGGCATGGCACCCAGGCACGTGACAGAAGAAGAAGCTTTGGCTGTGGGGAGATTTATCTAAACCTGGTGCAAAGGAAAAGTGGACTTGTTGCCAGTAGCAACCAATGAAGTTGCAGGTGTCTTAAAGAAAATCTGAATTTAAAGGGTTCGTCTAGTTTCTGCAAATAGCACTTATTAATGTTGTCAACAGCTACCAATCAAATTCAAGTTCTTAAAGGGGTCCTCTCACTTCAGCAAGTGGCATTTATCATGTAGAGAAACTTAATTCAAGGCACTTACTAATGTATTGGGATTCTCCATATTCCTTCCTTTCCTGGCTTCATTAATTTTTCTCTCGCATTATACACTGCTCGTTTCTATGGTTACGGCCACCGTGCAATCCAACAGTGGTGGTCGTGCTTGCACAATATAGGAAAAAGCACCTGACTACCTGTGCTCCCAGGGTCCCAGCCGTCAGAGGGGCCAGCGCTTTTTCCTATAGTGTGCAAGCACGGCCACCAATGTTGGATTGCACTGTGGTTGTAACCATGGAAACGAGCAGTGTATAATGTGGTAGTAATGAGGTGTATGTGATGTCCCATTAAAGATTTACCGGTAATGCAATCTGCAGTCAGTTTTACTGTAGGCCCCCTCCCCCATTGTTACTCTGCTGTGTGCATTATTTCTTCTCTACAGCATCACTGCATTATCCCTCTGCTCTGACATCACTATATTATTCCTTTACTGTACCTCATGTGCACAATCTATACAATGTGGTGTACTTTATCCTTGTATTGTGACATCACTGTGTGCACTGTCCTTGTATTGTGACATCACTGTGTGCACTGTCCTTGTGACATCACTGTGTGCACTGTCCTTGTGACATCACTGTGTGCACTGTCCTTGTGACATCACTGTGTGAACTGTCCTTGTGACATCACTGTGTGCACTGTCCTTGTGACATCACTGTGTGCACTGTCCTTGTGACATCACTGTGTGCACTGTCCTTGTGACATCACTGTGTGCACTGTCCTTGTGACATCACTGTGTGCACTGTCCTTGTGACATCACTGTGTGCACCGTCCCTGTGACATCACTGTGTGCACCGTCCCTGTACCCTGTGACATCACTGTGTGCACCGTCCCTGTACCCTGTGACATCACTGTGTGCACCGTCCCTGTACCCTGTGACATCACTGTGTGCACCGTCCCTGTGCTTTAGGTAAACCAATGCTGAGCATTTTTGAACTTGCAGATTGAAGTGGTCATGATAGAGTGGCCCCCTGCCAGGTTTAGCTGTGAGGCCCCACGGTTATTTGTTACACCCCTGAAAAAAGGTTAATAATAACTTAAAATGCAGATTTGTCTGCAGCAGCCAATCACTGGCTCCAGTGGTCTCATGTTGTGCTGCTTCTCTGCTGAGGCCATGATTGGCTGCAGCAATTTCCTGTACAACAACTTGTTCCTACAGGGAGAGAAGCAGAGACTGGCATAGCGTGGCGGGCGATTTACCAGCATTCTCTGCATTTAGTACATTTCCTTTAAAACACTGGACAACCCCTTTAAGGAGGGTCCAACACATTTTGCTTTTGACATCTAAACTTCATTGCTTCCTGTTGACGTCACCATGGAAAGACCATGATGGACGGACTTTGCTGCTGGGTGCCCCCGAAAACCACCCAGTCTTCAGCCACGTAAACCTCCGTCCTCTACAGTGCCATGTCTGCGGTATGTTCCCGTTGTGGTCTGACTGACGGCGAAGATTTCCAGCGGTTGTGACGGATTGTGCTAAAATAATTTTGCTTCGATCATTAACCCTTCTGCCTGTGGTCAGCTGAGGATGCGTGTACACCTGCAGTAGTTCGCGGTTTTAACACCAGTTGGTGGCTTTTGGATGTGAAAAACCGCAGTAATCTGCTCTACGTGCTGTTCCATATGGCAAACATAGTGGTGTGCCGACCTGCCCAACGGACGTGACCCTTTTTCCAAATGAAGCCCCTCCCCTTCTCTGGCTGTTATAACCCTCTTGGCAATGAGCTGTTGGTGACGGGTTGAGCTCCCGGCGCCTACAGCTGTCACTCCAGTCGAAACACATCATTGGCTCCACACCAAGTCACATGACGAAGAAGCGTGCGCGGTTTGTCAAGGAACTGCTTTGTCCGTGATTACGGGTCCCTTCTGCGAAATTTAGTCTATGGGTCCGTGAAAACCACGGAAACAACACGGGTGCCGTCCATTTTTGGTTTGTGGTTTTCACAGGTCTCTGCTAAGAAGATTCTGTAAACAAATTTTTCAGTTTGCACGGACTGAAAACCACGGATCAAAAACGGAGGGGGTCACGTATGGAACATGGACTGTGCCGTCACGGACATATCTCAGACACCAACATGTGAATGAGGCCTAAGGCCTCTTTTACATGTCAGTGAACGACACGCGTGGTCTCCACGAACCACTCGCGTCTCCTTTGACTTTAATGTGTGCATTCACACATCGGTGGTTTTTCACGGTCCACGGAAGCGTGCGCTATTTTTGTTCACATGACACGGGTCTTTGAAAGTCATAGACACAACACGAATGCCATCCGTGTTTGTTCCGTGGTTTTCGCGGACCATTGGTAGCCTAGCGGTGTCCGTGGAATACGGAAGACACGGGGACCAAACACTGATTCTTCTCAGCTGGACCCATCTGAGGTCATCATGGACACGGATGTGTGAAAGAGGTCCGACTCTGGGGATACATGGTGACTTTGGTCTCATCATACGTCCGTGGATTTCGTGGCATAATTAAAGTGAATGGGGTCCCATTGTGACCGGCTAGTTGCCGCCAACACGATAGTCGCAAGAAATCCAAACTTGCTGGTCGCAACGTAACTATTCCCTTTCATATTGCTGCCACGTACAGTACCGTCCATGTGCCCTGTGTCTGAACAGCTCGCCCTGGATGGGCACTAGCACTCGTGGCATGAATCAGATTCCTCTGTCAGGAGGTTGTCCGCCTCGTGTGCGTCTTTAGTGATTTCTAATCCGCCGCACGTTCCTCGCTTTCCATATTTCATGATCATTTTAAACAGTTTTGTAGCAGTAAATGGACCATTAAAGGGCATTTTAACCTGTTGGTCACAGTATGGCGCTCCTCTAATGCCAACCTCAGCGTGAGCTGCACTTTGTAACACAGTGGGCCGCTTCTAAACAGGCATTTCAACGTAATAATTGCAAAGGCCCCTCGCAAACGTTCCCGTGAAATTAGCAGGCTGCGTTCACAAACACGGAAAGTTCCGGAAGGAGGCGAGCAAGAAAAGAGTTGTAAAAATAAGGATTGTTCCGCGTATTCAGGACTTAAAGGGGTTAATACGCTTTAAAATGTATTGACACTTCCCAGTACTTTGTGTTTTTTCTCTTCATCCCTGCTTGCTGTCAGTGAATGAAATCATACTCATTTATGACCAGAGGCTGCAGACCCAAGAGGACGTTCGCACGTGTCGGATTTGCCAGCGGATATGGGGAAGGTTTAGGCAGTCTGTCCTGAATTTCTCTTCAGAGGCGACATGTGTGAACGGACCTCGTATCTGAGGGTTTGTTACATTTGTATCCAGTCTAGACAATCCTCTGAGCTACACAGGACTTCAGACTGATACATTGTAACGACTTATCAGGACAGGAGAAAGGTCTGTGCTGCAGAGGATCGGACTCTGGAGCGCTCGGCTGTTTCCGTCAGTCCCATAGACTTGCACAGAGCGTGCATGCTTGACCCCTCTGGCCCTTTTCGATCTTCTCGAGGGGTCCGGGAGGGAAACACGGCTGTGTGAGGCTTGCCTTCTCTCATAGTGATGGAATATTGCATGGTTAGGATATCCCTATATGACAGGAGGAAGTAAGACCTCTGGGATCCCCACCAATCCTGTGAATGAAGGGGACAGATCCAGCTGTGGCCTTCCCTACACCTGGCCGCACGGCCCTTTATTCTCAGGTCATCAATTGATAACATACGCTAGCTGTATACTATCACTTTAAGAGATGGGAATACCCCGTATTTTTTTTATCTTTGAGAAATCCCTAATTACAGGATGGCAGTAAAGTGTGTGTGTGGGGGGGGGGGCATGTACAGCGCCAGAGCGATGTTTGAACAGGACACCCGCTCGTGCCTGCAGCGGGCCCTATAGCCGGCAGGTCTCTGCTGTTTCAAACAGCAGAGGCCCACGGCTAATGACCATGACCGGCAATAATGTCGGAAGTGGTCATTACAGCCTTTAGATGCCGCCATAAAGTGTGATCACAGCATCTAAAGCGTGAAAAATCTGGAAACGCACACCTCCGGGTTAATACCGACATCGGTAATTAATTCTAATAGGCTGGATCTCTGTAAAGAGACCCAGTGTATTAGAGCTGCAATTCCTATTGTAGTATGGTAATTTATTATTATTATTTATTATTATTATTTATTATTATTATTATTTTTTAAACACTCATACTATTAAAATATAAAAATATTTTTCCAATACGACGAATGGCTTAACAGAAAAAACTATCAAAATGGGCGATTTGCCATTTTTTTTATCGCTTCTCTTACCCTAAAATGTGTATCACTAAAAACTACAGATTGTCCCGCAATAAATGAGCCCCACATATTTTATTTTTACAGCATTTACACATATAAAACCTATACATACGTGGTATCGTTGTAATCGTACTGACCCAGAGAATGAAGGGCACAGGTCAGTTTTTAGCGCAAAGGGAACGCTGTAGGGACAAAATCTGTGAAACGGTGGAGGAATTGCATTATTTTCTTTTTCCCAATTACACCTCATTTGGAATTTACGACACTACATTGTATGCCTTATTAAATGGTGGCATTAGAAAGTGCCACTTGTCCCGCAAAAAACAAGCCCTTTATATGGATATGTGAACGAGAAAAAAAAAAAAAAAGTTATGGCTCCAGGAAGACGGGGAAGAAAAATGAAATTGCAAAAATGAAAAAAAGCTCCGGTATCCAAAGGGTTAAATTTGAATGATCATCTACGTAATAGTTGAAGGCACTGGGTCCTCGTCCGTTGGTTTTTGGCCTGGGTACCCTTTCTGTAAGGCCTCTTTCACACTTGCGTTGTCCGGATCAGTCGTGTACCCCATTTGCCAGAATTACACGCCGGATCCGGAAAAACTCAAGTGAACTGAAAGCATTTGAAGACGGATCCGTCTTCAAAATGTGTTGTGTTACTATGGCAGCCAGGACGCTATTAAAGTCCTGGTTGCCATAGTAGGAGGGGGGAGCAGTATACTTACAGTCTGCGCGGCTCCCAGGGCGCTCCAGAGTGACGTCAGAGCGCCCCATGCGCATGGATGACGTGCCATGCGATCACGTGATCCATGCGCTTGGGGCGCCCTGACGTCACTCTGGAGCCGCACGGATGGTAAGTATGCTGCTCCCCCGCTACCCACTACACTTTACCATGGCTGCCAGGACTTTAGCGTCCCGGCAGCCATGGTAACCATTCAGAAAAAGCTAAACGTCGGATCCGGCAATGCGCCAAAACAACGTTTAGCTTAAGGCCGGATCCGGATCAATGCCTTTCAATGGGCATTCATTCCGGATCCGGCCTTGTGGCAAGTGTTCAGGATTTTTGGCCAAAGCAAAAAGCGCAGCATGCTGCGGTATTTTCTCCGGCCAAAAAACGTTCCGGTCCTGAACTGAAGACATCCTGATGCATCCTGAACGGATTTCACTCCATTCAGAATGCATTAGGATAATCCTGATCAGGATTCTTCCGGCATAGAGCCCCGACGACGGAACTCTATGCCGGAAGACAATAACGCAGGTGTGAAAGAGCCCTTATCCTTCCAGATGCCAATTCTGTGCTGGAAAAAAGAAACATATTTTTTATTTTTTTTTCTTGGCTGTGGGTTTTTCCAGACTAATTTTTTACTGTGGTTTTCGGTGCAGTTTTGGCGAGGATTTTCATTCCTGCACATTTTCAGTGGGGATGTTCTGCATGCGCATTCCATGCCAAAAATCGCGTGCGTGGACTTGGGGTACTTTCACACTTGCGTTTTTCTTTTCCGGCACTGAGTTCCGTCAGTTTTATCCCTATGCATTCTGAATGGAGAGTAAACCGTTCATGGTGCATCAGGATGTCTTCAGTTCAGTCGTTTTGACTGATCAGGCAAAAGAGAAAACCGCAGCATGCTACGGTTTTATCTCCAGCGAAAAAAACAGAAGACTTGCCTGAACGCCGGATCCAGCATTTTTCCCTATAGGGATGTATTAGTGCCGGATCCATCCTTCCGTTCTGCGTGTGTGCAGACTGAAAAAAAGGTGCATTTCAATGCATTTTTTCAGCTGATCAGGCATTTTTAAGACTGATCAGGATCCTGATCAGTCTTTACTAATGCCATCAGTTAGCATACAGGTCCTTCTAAAAAAATTAGCATATTGTGATAAAGTTCATTATTTTCTGTAATGTACTGATAAACATTAGACTTTCATATATTTTAGATTCATTACACACAACTGAAGTAGTTCAAGCCTTTTATTGTTTTAATATTGATGATTTTGGCATACAGCTCATGAAAACCCAAATTTCCTATCTCAAAAAATTAGCATATCATGAAAAGGTTCTCTAAACGAGCTATTAACCTAATCATCTGAATCAACTAATTAACTCTAAACACCTGCAAAAGATTCCTGAGGCTTTTAAAAACTCCCAGCCTGGTTCATTACTCAAAACCGCAATCATGGGTCAGACTGCCGACCTGACTGCTGTCCAGAAGGCCATCATTGACACCCTCAAGCAAGAGGGTAAGACACAGAAAGACATGTCTGAAGGAATAGGCTGTTCCCAGAGTGCTGTATCAAGGCCCCTCAGTGGGAAGTCTGTGGGAAGGAAAAAGTGTGGCAGAAAACGCTGCACAACGAGAAGAGGTGACCGGACCCTGAGGAAGATTGTGGAGAAGGACCGATTCCAGACCTTGGGGGACCTGCGGAAGCAGTGGACTGAGTCTGGAGTAGAAACATCCAGAGCCCCCGTGTACAGGCGTGTGCAGGAAATGGGCTACAGGTGCCGCATTCCCCAGAAACAGCGGCAGAAGCGCCTGACCTGGGCTACAGAGAAGCAGCACTGGACTGTTGCATGTCATTCGGAAATCAAGGTGCCAGAGTCTGGAGGAAGACTGGGGAGAGGGAAATGCCAAAATGCCTGAAGTCCAGTGTCAAGTACCCACAGTCAGTGATGGTCTGGGGTGCCATGTCAGCTGCTGGTGTTGGTCCACTGTGTTTTATCAAGGGCAGGGTCAATGCAGCCGCTATCAGGAGATTTTGGAGCACTTCATGCTTCCATCTGCTGAAAAGCTTTATGGAGATGAAGATGTCATTTTTCAGCACGACCTGGCACCTGCTCACAGTGCCAACACCACTGGTAACTGGTTTACTGACCATGGTATTACTGTGCTCAATTGGCCTGCCAACTCTCCTGACCTGAACCCCATAGAGAATCTGTGGGATATTGGGAAGAGAAAGTTGAGAGACGCAAGACCCAACACTCTGGATGAGCTTAAGGCCGCTATCGAAGCATCCTGGGCCTCCATAACACCTCAGCAGTGCCACAGGCTGATTGCCTCCATGCCACGCCGCATTGAAGCCTCCTGGGCCTCCATAACACCTCAGCAGTGCCACAGGCTGATTGCCTCCATGCCACGCCGCATTGAAGCATCCTGGGCCTCCATAACACCTCAGCAGTGCCACAGGCTGATTGCCTCCATGCCACGCCGCATTGAAGCATCCTGGGCCTCCATAACACCTCAGCAGTGCCACAGGCTGATTGCCTCCATGCCACGCCGCATTGAAGCCTCCTGGGCCTCCATAACACCTCAGCAGTGTCACAGGCTGATTGCCTCCATGCCACGCCGCATTGAAGCCTCCTGGGCCTCCATAACACCTCAGCAGTGCCACAGGCTGATTGCCTCCATGCCACGCCGCATTGAAGCATCCTGGGCCTCCATAACACCTCAGCAGTGCCACAGGCTGATTGCCTCCATGCCACGCCGCATTGAAGCAGTCATTTCTGCAAAAGGATTCCCCACCAAGTATTGAGTGCATAACTGAACATAATTATTTGAAGGTTGACTTTTTTTGTATTAAAAACATTTTTCTTTTATTGGTCGGATTAAATATGCTAATTTTTTTAGATAGGAATTTGGGGTTTTCATGAGCTGTTTGCCAAAATCATCAATATTAAAACAATAAAAGGCTTGAACTACTTCAGTTGTGTGTAATGAATCTAACATATATGAAAGTCTAATGTTTATCAGCACATTACAGAAAATAATGAACTTTATCACAATATGCTAATTTTTTTAGAAGGACCTGTACATTTTGCCTGATCCGGCAGGCAGTTCCGGCGACCGAACTGCTTGCCGGATCTCTCTGCCGCAAGTGTGAAAGTACCCTTACCCTGAAAGTCCTTGAGCTTTAGATACTTTTCCACGGCTCTCCAATAATCCAGAATATCTGATAATCCGGCACCGGGTCTCGGTGTCCATTTTTAAGAGGACAATCCCTGAGCTTTCCTAGGAACAGGCAGAACCACGCAATAGGCACATTTTAAATTTGTAACCACTTGATGTTTGAGGTCGACTCAAGGGTTTGCAGACACAATGAAGAACATTGCAAAACTTTTTTCTCGTCCTCTAATTTTTAAAATAATGTTTCTTCAAAGTGCAGCTTCCAGAAAACCGGGCGAAGGCGCGGAAGACTGGACGGTCGCAGTTGCAGATTGTTACCGGCAATTAACTTGATGGCAATTAGCAGAATTTCTCCCATGATATGTTTCCGAGAGAGCAGGGGGTGAAGCGGTGCTCCCAGCTATTTCACCGCGTCTTCGGCGACTTGTTATCTTGAATGTTCTTTGTTTTTTTTGTATGTTTTTTTTTTTTTTCTTGCTGTTGGTTAAAAGGGTTTTCTCCCCCCCCCCCCCCTCAAAAAAAGGGCTTTAAATGCTACTGCCGTTTTTTAGTCGTCCAGCGATCCAACGTAGATGCTCCGGTGGTGCTCTCTTGGCCCACACGCGCCCACTGTGCAGCCAATCGGTGTGCTCGGCGGTCACCTGGCGTACTACAGGCATCGCTGCTCGGCACTGGGAGCCACTGCTGAGTCCAGCAGGCATGTGTCCAGGGTGGGGTTCAGCTGACAGCTATCTAAAAAATATGGCCGGCTTAATGCTGCCGATTTCTGCTGACTTTCTCATGTGTTTGGGGGGGCCTCCCCCAGGCGGAAGAAGTCCAGAGAGACAAGGGTGGGGCAGTAGAATTTTAACATGCCCGATCCTTTTGTTCTTAGGCAGCAGCAGCAGCAGCTTACTCCCCTCTTCCTGTTCAGAACACATGCACGCTTGGCTGAGTCATTTGAACATGTGTATGGAGGGTGGTCGGCCACCAGCTAGCTAAGATATCAGCAGCGTTATACTCCTCAGGACCTGCCGAGGAACATAACAAGGATAGGGCAGTAGAATTTTAACATGCCCGATCCTTTTGTTCTCAGGGCGGTAAGCAGTCACCAGAAGGGTCCAGCAGCAGCAGCTTATTCCGCTCCTCCTGTTCAGAACACATGCACGCTGACCAGTTCCATGTGCGCTTGGCAGCTGAAGGCATCTGTGTTGGTCCCATGTTCATATGTGCCCGCATCGCTGAGAAAAATGATGCTTTAATATATGCAAATGAGCCTCTAGGAGCAACGGGGGCGTTGCTGTTACACTTGGAATAAAGTACCTGCTTGATTTTCATCACACTGGTGAGTGCCGCTGCATTTTTTCATTTCTCCACTACTGCAACACTTAGAGACTCTGCTCTCTCTTCAGCACTTTGATTGACCAGGCCGGGTGTGATGACGTTTCCCTGCCTGGTCCTGTCAATCAAAGTACAGAGGGCAGAACAGTTACATAGAGAGCAGAGCCTCTAGGTGTAATGGTAACGCCCCTGTTGCTCCTAGAGGCTCATTTGCATATATTAAAACATAATTTTTCTCAGCAATGCGGCCACATATGAACATGGGACCAACACAGATGCCTTCAGCTGCCAAGCGCATATGTAACAGGTTAGTCAGTGTCATAGGTACAAAACTGCTGACAGATGCCCTTTAAATTACCCCCCCCCCCCCAGCCTTTATTACAATTACTATAAATTCAATAAAAGCCGAGCGCAGCCTTTTGACCTTCCCTTCAACTGGTTTCTTCAGCCTGCAAGCGCTGTGCACCAAGATCAGCAGTTAGGCCCCTTTCACACGAGCGAATTTTCCGCGCGGGTGGAATGCGTGATGAGAACGCATTGCGCCCGCATGGAATCCGAATCCATTCATTTCAATGGGTCTGTGTACATGAGCGTTGGTTGTCTATCGCGCATCACTTGTGCGTTGCGTGAAAATCGCAGCATGTTCTATATTCTGCGTTTTTCACGCAACGCTGGCCCCATAGAAGTGAGTGGGGCTTCGTGAAAAACGCAAGTGCGAATGCGATGCGATTTTCATGGATGGTTGCTAAGGCCCCTTTCACACTTGCGTTGTTGGATTCCGGCAGGCAGTTCCGTTGCCTGTCGGATTCGGAAATCTGTATGCCAACGGATTGCATTTGTTTCCGCATCCGTCTGACAAATGCATTGAAATACCGGATCCGTCTCTCCGGTGTCATCCGGAAAAACAGATCCGGTATTTATTTTTTTCACATTTTTAAAGGTCTGCGCATGTGCAGCCCTAATCCGTTAATGCAGTAATTTTACGGCACTAATACATTTCAATCGAAATTAATGCCGGCAAGTGTTCCGGAACTTTGGCCGGAGAAAATACCGCAGCATACTGTGGTATTTTCTCCGTCCAAATTCCGTGAAAGGGACGGAGCGGAAGAAATCCTGATTGCTCTCCATTCAGAATGCATTAGGACCAAAAGGATCCGTTTTTTTCCCCAGTATTGAACCCCTATGACGGAACTCAATACCGGAAAAACTTTAACGCTTGTGTGAAAGTACCCTAAGAGATGTTGTTTGCAAACATTCAGTTTTTTATCACGCGCGTGAAAAACGCATCAAAGCGCATTGCACCCGCGTGGAAAAAACGGAACCACTGAACGCGATCGCAAACAAAACTGAATGCACTTGCTTGCGAATTCGCACAGTTTTCACTGAACGCCTCTGCAACGCATCCGGACCTAATCCGGACACGCTCGTCTGCAAGTGCGGTACAATGGGAGCAGGTTCTACCCCCCCTCCCCTCAAAAAAGCTTCTTCCGGAACAACATGTGAAATCTTTTCTACCTCGCCCCCAGCGTTTCATGTTTACCGCGGGCTAAATCTGCTGCATCTGAGGTCAGTGTGGTGCACGTAAAGCTAATAGGAAACGCGAATGCATTGAATGCCGCCGCGCTGTATCTGTGCACAATAGACGACTACAGTCGGCATACGGGTAGTGTTTTTTCTTTGTTTTTTTTTGTTTTTTCTATTTACGCCACTGAGCGCTCCTAATCTCCCTCCCTTATTGTTCCCTATCCATTAACATTCGGGAAAATGGCTTTTTTACCTTCCCTTATCTCCTTTCAGAACGCAGCCCTTTTGGTTTGAAAGCACCCGAGGTACACACAATTAAATCTTTTCAGATTTAATTGAGGCCAGGCATATATGAAAATGGGAAGTTTATTTATTTATTTATTTTTCTCCTCTCGATGTGGAGATCTAAACTGAGGCTGATAAACGAGAGGGGGAGGGGGAAGGTGCGTGATTTTAGGGTATACCAATGAAAAATCTTTTTCGGGGACGGTTCAGTGAAACGTATTGGCGGAAATTATACTCATTAATATTCGTAAGGTCTAATTAGCATGCATTGAATTGATGGCATGGGTGAACAGAACCCGTCCCCTCTCCTGACATGTCCATGTTAGTAACTACTTGCATCCCCCCCATGTAGTAATAATACTGGAGCATCTATGCTTCTGACTCTGTGTTCCGCCGTCCCCCTATTATTCCTGCCAGCAGTCTGCAATGAATGTCAAGATGGGTGTTACCCGTTGGGGATGTGTCCATAAACAGCATGACGTTACCCAGTCAGTGCTGCCAGTGCACACCCCCATATGGTAACACCCCTCTGGATCTTCATTGCAAACTGTTAGCAATTTATTCACAACTTCTAGCAGGAATAAAAGGGGAACGGCGCAGCATAGTCATAAGAATAGAAACTCCAATGCCAGTCGCCCGTTCTCGTTATCCCAGGGATCCTACATTTATCCGCTGGCTTGTGGACAGGTGGCAAGTGGTGTTTTTAGGGGGTTTTATAAGATTATTCCGGTTGTTTAAAGTTAACCCCTATCCACAGAGTTTGTTTGGGTCCTACTGCTGGGCCCCGTACCCCTTGAAGCCCTCCTGAAATGAACAGAGCCCCCGATTGAGTATGTGTGCGGCGGCTCCATTAATCTTTGAGGTAGTTCTGGTGATAGGTGAGCGCTGTACTCGGCTATCTCTAGAATTCCCATAGAAATGAATTGACCGGCCGCTCCGTTCATTTCGGGGAGGGGGGGGGGGGGGCTGCAGGGGGTCTCGTGGTTGGTGCGGGTCCCAGCGGTAGGACCCCCACTGATCTAATAGTTATGCCCTATTCTGTGGTTAGGAGATAATTTCAAACAACCGTAAAACCCCTTTAAATATTCATGGCCCATCCCCTGCGGGGAGCTGCAAAAATGCCATGTTACTGACGGACGTGACTGGCTGTGGCATCTTCAAACAGCGGATCCGTTTCAATTCCAGGAAAACCCTTTTGACAGGATCAACCATGTTAGACCAGTCATACTGTCTGGTAGGATTGATCCTGCTGATAAGAATGGAGTGGCTGCATGCTATTGCTACACCGTCCTCCCTTCAATCCAGAGAACGAGGAACCACCGTTTCTGTGATTGGTGGTGGCCATATTGGGCAGATGCTTATTGCCTATCCTGTGGGTAAGGGAATAATTCTTTTCTTCTGGTAAAAACCTTGACCCTGAACTTCCTGTCCGGATTTATAATGCTACTTTTAGAACTTGGTGCCCGCGTTGGCCCCATCAGCTGGCGGGGTGATTTTATTTTATTTTTCCCGGCTTGAGCACCTGCAAAACTATGCAGATAAACGTGAAAACTTGTAATAAATTGGAGTCGATTCTGTTCACGCGTTTTTTTTATATATTTTTTTTTGCCTGTGTTCCTCTAGGAGATGAATGGGATCCTGAAGAGCATGCTGTCCGAGTGGTTCTCCATAGGCTTCCTTAACCTGGAGAGAATAACCTGGCAGTCGCCCTGTGAGGTCCTGCAGAAGATTAGCGAGTAAGTGCAATTACGTTTTTCTTCAGAGAACCCCTTTCGGGGTTCGGATTAGCCCTCCCCCCCCCCCCCCCCCCCCCCCCCGCTCCCCCGGGGGCTCATTGTTAGAGGCAGCCATGGTCGCTTCAGGGGAAACGTAGCAATACACGATGGCCATTTGGATGAAAGACCATCCATGTAATTCAAGGACGGCCAGACACTCCATCTAAGGGCTGTCTGTTCTGGCTCATGATGGGGGAGGATTCCAAGCAGGGACCACCATCTATGATGTCCACATGCCCTACTAGGTCATCTGGACAGAACATCGAATCCTCCACCAAACAGCACCCAGCCTATAATTGGAGTCCCTAGTTGACATGGGTCCTCGAGTTGCCTTCTCCTGTCAAGATGTCCTCTGTTTTGGGAAACTTGGATGACAGCCAATATATCCACCATCCATAGCAGTACTGACTGGTGTAGTAGATGCCGATCAGGATTTTCCAAAAGCTAGATGTGATGGAGGACATATTGGTTGTCACCCAACTTTTTCTGAGCCAGATAGATCTATCAAAATTGATTAGCACTTTCTAATTGGGGAAAGTCATGTACGGGGAAGTTCTGACTGGTTGGATAAGGCCCTTTATCTGGTGGCAGTGTTGTCACCTGTCTGTGGTATTGCAGCTCAGACCCATTTTACTTCAGTGAGGTGCAATACCAGACACAACCCATGGACAGGTGTGGCGCTGTTCTTTGGAAGAACGCAGCCATGTTTTAAGTCGCATCCATACCAGAGATGATCTTGCTGTAAAGATGTTTGGCCTCTTAAGACCCCACCTTGGTTTACAATTTGTCGACTGGTTTCTGGGATTAACTTATTAAAGGGGAAGGCATGTATGTTGGTTAGTGGTGGAATAATGGCTGTCTGTGCAGGTATGAGGCCGTGCATCCTGTCAGGAACTGGACAGACATGAAGCGCAGAGTCGGCCCTTACAGGAGATGCTTCACCTTCACCCATAACGCAATGCCCGGGGAGCCCCTTATCGTCTTACATGTGGCACTGATGCAGAGCATTTTGGGTAATATTCAGGTGAGCTTTTGTCCTGCTGGTTGGATATTTGCTCTTGTTCTGTATGACCAGGCGGGCGCCTTTATGGTGGGCATCTAGTAGAGACCATACTGGCCCTTTGCTAGTGGGTACGATCCCCCCCAGAGGGTAGCCTTGATCAGGACATGCAGTTTTGCTGTTAACAGGATTCCCCCCCCCCCAAAAAAACTTTTTAATGAGTTTTCTGGGAGTACAATATTGATGACCTATCCTCAGGATAAATCATCAGTATCAAATTGGTGGGGAGTCCAGCTGCTCGCACCCCTGCCGATCAGCTTTTTAAAGGGTCTCAATGCTTGGATAAGCCCTTTGGCCTTCTTGCAACATAGCAAACACAGCGCCATGCATTGCATAGTGGCAGTGCTTGGTATTGCACTTGAATGGAACTGAACCGATGATGTCACAGGCAAAAGCGCTTCTCTGGGGCTGAGCTGCGCCTCGGCCATGTGACCGATGAACGTGTTGCCACTGGCCTAGAATAAGCGGAGAGAAGGCCGCGGCACTACTGCGTGTCTCGCAGCCTTCTCAAACAGCTGATCGGCAGGGGTCCCGGTTGTCGTACCCCCATCGATCAGATACTGATGACCTATCGAGAGGATAGGTCATCAGTATTAGGCCTCGTGCACACGGCCGTTGTTTTGGTCCGCATCCGAGCCGCAGTTTTGGCGGCTCGGATGCGGACCTGTTCACTTCAATGGGGCAGCAAAAGATGCGGATAGCGCACCGTACGCTGTCCGCATCCGGAAAAATTCTCCTTGTGCTCATAGCCCAGAGACATATGAGTGGTCAGTGAAGCTTCTTAACAATGCTGGACCACATACTCCCCTTTATTAGGGGGGGGGTCAGCTTTATAGATTTGGCCAGGGCCAATCTTATGCGAGGACGCGACCAATTGTGTTGAGTCGGCCATAACGGTCAAACAAGCGCCTATCGGAAGTTTTGAGAACCTGGGAGTTGTAGTTTTTACAGTTGCTGGAGCTTGCCGACCCCCTGCTGCTCGTTATAAATCGATGCATTCACTAAATGTATTTCTGGAAAGCATTTGCCGTAAGAAATTGATGCGGTAACGAAGGGGTTTGATTGGCTAAAATAAAGCCGCAGCGCCGGCAGCAATTACGCCTGCAGGGGGGCCCCGCGCAGAGCAAACGCCACTCAAGTCCCTGATTTAATAAGAAGCCTTTGAAAAATAATGAAAGGGAAGTGTGGCTAATTCGCCAAGCCGTTGACTTCACCCCTGGAAGTTGGAGCGAGTCAGGTGTGAGCCGACCGCCCGGTGCCCGCTGCGATGACGCCACCCAGGGAAATTACCGCAGAGTGAAAGTGTTTTATGATAATAGAGGTCACGAACCTCCGCGGAGAGATCAGAAGGGAGAAAACGTAATGGTGTCCCTGCTATGTCTGTAATTGCCGAAAAAAATAGTAATCGCAGCAGTAAACGCCATTGCCCCCGGACGAGGAGGAACCCATTACATGTGCATATGCCTGGGCAATTAGTGAGTGGGGATAAATTGCCCAAATAATGAAGCGTTTTGGGGTTGTCAGTGTACAGGAGTTGCCGTGACTAATGGATAATGAGCTCATTTGCATCACAAGGCGCACGTCCGCGTGCATAGCGCTATCTGACGTACATGACTAGATTAAAGGGCCGTTCCAGTGACTGCTGTAATGAGCTTGAATGATGCAGCGAACCTCCGTGCCTTATATAAAAGAGAGAAATTCAGAAAATAGCGCTTTTTTTCAATGCTGATAATCGCTCTCCGGAGGGAGCACGCGTGTTATCTTCTCCCTCTCCTGGGCGGAGCTTTGTCCTGTGCTCTTTGTCGCCACCTACTGACCGATGCTGAATGTTTTATTCTAGGTATCCTGTAATGTAAATTGTCTGTATTTTTTTTCCTCTGTTGCATAGGCGATCGTGAAAGAGATCCCTCCGTCCGAGGTCGAAGACGGAAATAAGATCAAGTCGGCCATCTTCTACTCCATTAGCTCCACGCAGCAAGGTCTTCAGGGCGTGGAGCTGGGCAACTATCTCATCAAGAGGGTAGTGAAGGAATTGCAGGTTGGTAAAGTCTATAGGGCATCCCTGGGGGTTCACTGGTCCCCTTGTATATTTGGTGCTAGTGATTAGTGTTCGCCATGAGTTGCTTATCTAACATCAGGGCGTCCAGTCTTCCCTAAATATATCTAAAAAGTTCAGCAACTTCCTAATGTACCTCGTGTTTGAATTTATCACCGTTTTTGATATC
Source organism: Bufo gargarizans (assembly GCF_014858855.1). Taxonomy (NCBI): domain Eukaryota; kingdom Metazoa; phylum Chordata; class Amphibia; order Anura; family Bufonidae; genus Bufo; species Bufo gargarizans. The sequence continues at coordinate 119,859,093 of NC_058089.1, forward strand.
TCTGCTTGCTGTCAGCAAGGGTTATTCCCGTTGCTAGGATATGCCATCACTTTATGATCATTGGGTATCTGACCTCTGGGACCCCCACCTATCCTGAGAATGAAGGGGCTTCAGCTGATTTAAAAGGGGTTGGCACAGGAACCCCACCCATGGCCAACCTGGGGCTCTCCAGCTGCTGCAAAACGACATCTCCCAGCATGCCCACACAGCCTACAGCAGGGCATACTGGGAGTTGTAGTTTTACAACAGCTGGAGAGCCGCAGGTTGGCCATCCCTGGGCTAGGCGATGAAAAGTTGATCGCTGCAGCTCCACACCCCACCAGTCGCACAAATCGGGATCTTTGAGTCCACTGTGGGAATGGAAGAGAGGGGGCGCGCATGGGAGACCACTGCTTCATTCACTTCCTGCGAGCCCCTTTGAAGTGAATGGAACGGTGGATCTGTTCGAACTGGGGGCGTTTTTCTGACTGGGGGTCCCAGTGGCATACATCCAAGGGTCATACATTTGTCACCTATGTGGTGAATAATGTTGTTAGTGGGTTAACCCCTTTAATGCTGGATCCCCTTTGCTGTTTTTGTCTGCACAGCAGGGCGCCAGGCACATTTTGGGGGGGAGGGTTGCAGAGGTCAGATCACCACTGATGAAAGCATGGCATATCCGAGAAATTTAAAACCCTTTTTTTTTTGAGTGGTGAACACGCTGCAGATTTTTCATGATTTGCGTGTGTAAAATCCGCAGCGTTTGCAGGATCGGGGAAGAGCGAGTACTTCCCGTATCAAAATCCACCGCAGGTTGATTTATGATGTAGATTTCTGTTGCGGATTTCGCTCTTTGTAATGTGGAGGATGAAATCTGCAGCAAATCTCCAGCTTTTTTTTTTTTTTGCAATGGATTCTGCAACTAATGGTTCAGATGTCGCTGCTGCGGAAAAGCCACCGCATCCGGCTGCATACTTTAGGTGAAATTCGCATGCTCTTCAGGATCCCATTCATCTCCTAGAGTCATGGATTTTGTTGCGGCAAATGCACGTATTTTAAAACACCAGTTTTTTTGGTGTAATTTTAGGCTATTTTCACACTTGCGGTAGCCTTTTCCGGCGGGGGAACAGCCTTCCGGATCCGTGCCGCCAGAAGTCCGCTCCGGCCCCACAAACATGCCGAGAGGTGGCCGGACAAAAAACGACAACATGCTGCGGTTTTTGTCCGGTGCCTCTCGACTTGTTTGCTGTGCTGTGGCCGGCCCACCCCCATTATAGTGAATCGGGCCAGAGCGGACTTCCGGCGGCACGGTGGGCTAGCGGTAGCATGGATCCGGCAGGCTGTTCCCCCGCCAGAACAGCTGTGAAAGTAGCCTTAGACATAAGTCTTTCCTGCTGTTTTCCTCGTCCGGTAGAGAGACTTGTGGGGAAAAGCATCAGGATAAAACATGCCAGTGACAAAAAAATAACAGCAAACAACGAAAATGCATTGTCCCACTACAGACAATAATCTAATTGGCGTGGATCCGAGCGCTGGCCTCGCTGATCACGAGAATGGGGGCCCCGCGTTCCCTCGTTTGAATGGAGTGGCGGTCACGCATGTATGCCGCCATAACATTCAATTCTGCCGCAGATAGGTGAGCGCTTGTACTCGGCTATCTCCGACAGTCCCCTAGCGCTGAGAGGGTCCGGAGGGGGCATGTGTAACCCCAGCTCTACACGCCACCCCCTCCCGCGGAGGTCCCAGCAGTCAGACCTCTCCTACGGATGACGGATGAGTGTTTGAAGTGGCGCGGCTCCTTTTAATAACGTGCATTGCAGGTTTTGCCTCTCGGCGGCTCGTATCTATATGCTACTGCTTATAATACAGATTCCGCCGTAAAATAGCGTCTATTTACTGTAATGACATCCCCCCCCCCACCTTTTTAGCCTTCTAAGATTTTGGACAAATATTTATCAGCTTTAGATAATGACGCCTGATTGTTGACCAGAGGGTGAATAGCGCGGTACGTTCCCAATTACCCTACATCCATTTGCTGATCTTTCCTCCAGGCTTTTCACTTGCCTTGGTTCCCTTTCAGCAAGGCTCGCAGTCCTGTTCCATAATTGCGGAGACCCCCAGCGCGTCAACCTTCTGCATAGATCCGGAGCCCGTGTCTCCAGCTTATCTCTGCTCCTCGCGCGACACAATGCCGTACGCTCATCGCCGAGCTGCACGCAGGGCTGTGAACTCGGCTGCAGGAACTTGCAGAGACTAATTTTGCCCAATTACAGAGCTTCGTAAATGCAGGCGTAATCTCCTCGCCATTGTTCAGCAAACAAAGCGGCTTTATTTGTTTCTCTCCGGCACATTTGCGCTTTGCTGTTGACAAAATGAAGGCGTATTTTACGGGAGGCTTGTGTTTGTGCTGCCTAATGTCACCCTGATGGAGTAGTGCGCATTAGCAGCAAATATGATCTCCCAGTAATAGGCGGCCGGGGATCGCCATCTGCGGCTGAAACCTTCAAGCGGAGGACGGGTTTTATATCCTGTACATTTTTTAGAGGCTCGGGGAAATCTGTTGCCCCTTTTTTGATAATTTTTAACTGGGATTGGTCGCCCCACTTATATCAGTGCGATGGCTGAGCAGATACATGAAGATCCTAAACGGCTGTTAATAGTGTTGATGACATCACTGCGCTTGTGGTGACGTCGTCATGGCAGCCTGCATGAGATTTTGCAAAAATTATTTTGGTAGTCAAGCAAATAAAAAAACATCCACGTGCACAAAATCACAAAAAATTTAGTGGACATTCAAGCCTTTTTTTGTTTTAGGCTTGGTCATGAAAGGGTTAATGTTAAAAATTTTAATCCGACATCATATAGGACATGACCATCTCTTTCTAACAAACCTAGAACCAGCCCTGGACCTCCCATGGATCCAGAGATCTCCTCATTCATTGCTTTAATTGTTGGGCCATATTTATTTCAATCTGACCGCTTAGGGAGCACTTTTTTTTTTTTTCTGCCACCGCTCAGGGGACGTGCCCTTTCTGCTGCAGATCTGTCCCGGTCACGGCTCAGGAGTAGTTGCAGGATGGAATTGAGCATGTGCGTCCACCTCAGCAAAGTGGACAGAGAAATAAAACAAGAACAAACAGCAGGTGGCGCTGTACAGATAGATTTCATAGAATAACTCCGTGGCTATGTTAGATTTTTAATTACATGCAATGACAGAAGTATTCAGATCCAGTTCCTGGTTTGCTGCCCGTTGCCGTATTACGGACCGCATTTGCGGATCGGCAGTACACGGGCACCGTTCCTTGTGCATTCCGCATCACGGATGCGGACCCATTCACTTCAATGGGTCCGCAAATCCGGAGATACGGAACACTACGGAGTGCTTCCTGGGGTTCCGTTCGTGCCTCCGCACCGCAAAAAGATAGAACATGCTCTATCTTTTTGCGGAACGGAGGGATCACGGAGCCATTTAAGTGAAATGGGTCCACGATCCCCATGTGGCTGCCGGTGCATAGCGGACCGCAATTTTCGGTCCACAGCACGGGCTTCACACGAGCCCTTATTCAGTATGTATACATGCTTGATGGCTACCTTTTGGGATGCAATTTCGCTTTTTCCTTCCGTTATATGTAACGTCTCGTGGACTTGACAGCTGCTAGTCGTATTCTTCTTTTATTCTTCACAGAGGGGAAAAAATGTAAAAAGCAAGGTCGGGGACCTGTCAAGAGACCATCTGAGGCAGGAAAGATCATTTTCAGGAACTTTCTGACCTTTCGTGTAAGAGGATTCTGCTCTCCGCTCATACACACTGCGAGACGCTGCGTCCTCGGGTCACTGTTATCGGATGAGTGATCCCGTCCCCCACCCCTCCAAATATGAATGTAATTGTTGATAAGAGATTTTCACCCAGCCGCGGACAATCTGCTTCATTCTTCCCGAAGCTTATCTTCTCGGCGCAGGATATAAGGCGCTCCAAATCGCGATGCTTCGTAAATGGCATTCATAGCGTCACAATAACAAGTTCTCTTTCTCTCTCTCTTTCTCTTTTTTTTTTTTTTTTAAATAGAATTTTCACAAAAACGGCTTTACGCTTTGTGTTTTTTGTTACATTTTATATAGAGTCCACCCTGTATTTGATCATCGCCCCTTCCCCCACCAAACACATAGCATGCTCTCTCAGAATTTTTAGGCCTCTTCAGATGCTGTCTGTAGGGTGTAGAAACCCCCTTGGATTCGCATTGAGCCACGCAATGGGGCAGACCTGGACAGTCAAAAAAAAAAAAGTGCCAAATCTTGCCTTATAGATGATCGTTTTTGGAGATGAGCGAAGCGACTTCTGATGCTACATCCAAAGTTGATTCGCCAAAAAATGTGTTATAACACTGTTCGAAGACTAATATCTTTAGTCATGTTGCATAGCCCATTAAAAAGCTGGACATAGATAGGGTAACTTCCTCCACTAGGTGGCACTACAGAGCTTTTTTTTTCTGGAGCTAATCTGCATATCCTTATTCCTGAGGAGCACTATGTGGTAAGGAGAAACTATATCCCATAGACTTACTATAACTTTGTGAGACAACCCCCACCTTACACACTTTTGTGGTTGTTTTGATGGACTAGAGAAGCTTGAGTCCAGAAAACATTTTTGAATCTTCTACATTTGTGGCCTGGTACTACAACAGTTGCACTTTTTGAGTTTTTCAACCCCATGAAACGTTTTACAAAAGGCTTACAATAGTATAAAATAATAAAGGGAATAATGCTCGCCTTAAAAAATTCCATGCTGTGCCTTTGCTGGTGATTTCCCTGGTTCCCCACCGGTCTTTGTTTACCGGGTTCCAGTGATGAGTCGGTATTTGGACTCTGAAGTTACTGGGCTCCAACAATGATGTGGTGTGTAGATGCCTCTAAAGTCATTGGGATCCAGAGATGACTTAGTGTGTAGACACCTCTAAACTCGCCAGCATCCACCGACAAAGAGGTGTACAGTCACCTCTGAAGTCGCCAGCATCCACCGACAAAGAGGTGTACAGTCACCTCTGAAGTCGCCAGCATCCACCGACAAAGAGGTATGTAGACACCTCTGAAGTCGCCAGCATCCACCGACAAAGAGGTGTACAGTCACCTCTGAAGTCGCCAGCATCCACCGACAAAGAGGTATGTAGACACCTCTGAAGTCGCCAGCATCCACCGACAAAGAGGTGTACAGTCACCTCTGAAGTCACCAGCATCCACCGACAAAGAGGTATGTAGACACCTCTGAAGTCGCCAGCATCCACCGACAAACAGGTGTACAGTCACCTCTGAAGTCACCAGCATCCACCGACAGAGGTGTACAGTCACCTCTGAAGTCGCCAGCATCCACCGACAAAGAGGTATGTAGACACCTCTGAAGTCGCCAGCATCCACCGACAAAGAGGTGTACAGTCACCTCTGAAGTCGCCAGCATCCACCGACAAAGAGGTGTACAGTCACCTCTGAAGTCGCCAGCATCCACCGACAGAGGTGTACAGTCACCTCTGAAGTCACCAGCATCCACCGACAAAGAGGTATGTAGACACCTCTGAAGTCGCCAGCATCCACCGACAAACAGGTGTACAGTCACCTCTGAAGTCACCAGCATCCACTGACAGAGGTGTACAGTCACCTCTGAAGTCGCCAGCATCCACCGACAAAGAGGTGTACAGTCACCTCTGAAGTCGCCAGCATCCACCGACAAAGAGGTGTACAGTCACCTCTGAAGTCGCCAGCATCCACCGACAAAGAGGTGTACAGTCACCTCTGAAGTCACCAGCATCCACCGACAGAGGTGTACAGTCACCTCTGAAGTCACCAGCATCCACCGACAGAGGTGTACAGTCACCTCTGAAGTCGCCAGCATCCACCGACAAAGAGGTATGTAGACACCTCTGAAGTCGCCAGCATCCACCGACAAAGAGGTGTACAGTCACCTCTGAAGTCACCAGCATCCACCGACAGAGGTGTACAGTCACCTCTGAAGTCACCAGCATCCACCGACAAACAGGTGTACAGTCACCTCTGAAGTCACCAGCATCCACCGACAAACAGGTGTACAGTCACCTCTGAAGTCACCAGCATCCACCGACAAAGAGGTATGTAGACACCTCTGAAGAGGTGTCACCAGCATCCACCGACAAAGAGGTATGTAGACACCTCTGAAGTCGCCAGCATCCACCGACAAAGAGGTGTACAGTCACCTCTGAAGTCGCCAGCATCCACCGACAAAGAGGTGTACAGTCACCTCTGAAGTCACCAGCATCCACCGACAGAGGTGTACAGTCACCTCTGAAGTCACCAGCATCCACCGACAAAGAGGTATGTAGACACCTCTGAAGTCGCCAGCATCCACCGACAAAGAGGTGTACAGTCACCTCTGAAGTCACCAGCATCCACCGACAGAGGTGTACAGTCACCTCTGAAGTCACCAGCATCCACCGACAAAGAGGTATGTAGACACCTCTGAAGTCGCCAGCATCCACCGACAAAGAGGTGTACAGTCACCTCTGAAGTCACCAGCATCCACCGACAGAGGTGTACAGTCACCTCTGAAGTCACCAGCATCCACCGACAGAGGTGTACAGTCACCTCTGAAGTCGCCAGCATCCACCGACAAAGAGGTATGTAGACACCTCTGAAGTCGCCAGCATCCACCGACAAAGAGGTGTACAGTCACCTCTGAAGTCACCAGCATCCACCGACAGAGGTGTACAGTCACCTCTGAAGTCACCAGCATCCACCGACAAACAGGTGTACAGTCACCTCTGAAGTCACCAGCATCCACCGACAAACAGGTGTACAGTCACCTCTGAAGTCACCAGCATCCACCGACAAAGAGGTATATAGACACCTCTGAAGTCACCAGCATCCACCGACAAAGAGGTATGTAGACACCTCTGAAGTCGCCAGCATCCACCGACAAAGAGGTGTACAGTCACCTCTGAAGTCGCCAGCATCCACCGACAAAGAGGTGTACAGTCACCTCTGAAGTCACCAGCATCCACCGACAGAGGTGTACAGTCACCTCTGAAGTCACCAGCATCCACCGACAGAGGTGTACAGTCACCTCTGAAGTCACCAGCATCCACCGACAAAGAGGTGTACAGTCACCTCTGAAGACGCCAGCATCCACCGACAAAGAGGTATGTAGACACCTCTGAAGTCGCCAGCATCCACCGACAAAGAGGTGTACAGTCACCTCTGAAGTCACCAGCATCCACCGACAAACAGGTGTACAGTCACCTCTGAAGTCACCAGCATCCACCGACAAAGAGGTATGTAGTCACCTCTGAAGTCGCCAGCATCCACCGACAAACAGGTGTACAGTCACCTCTGAAGTCGCCAGCATCCACCGACAAACAGGTGTACAGTCACCTCTGAAGTCGCCAGCATCCACCGACAAACAGGTGTACAGTCACCTCTGAAGTCACCAGCATCCACCGACAAACAGGTGTACAGTCACCTCTGAAGTCACCAGCATCCACCGACAGAGGTGTACAGTCACCTCTGAAGTCACCAGCATCCACCGACAAACAGGTGTACAGTCACCTCTGAAGTCACCAGCATCCACCGACAAACAGGTGTACAGTCACCTCTGAAGTCACCAGCATCCACCGACAAACAGGTGTACAGTCACCTCTGAAGTCACCAGCATCCACCGACAAACAGGTGTACAGTCACCTCTGAAGTCACCAGCATCCACCGACAAACAGGTGTACAGTCACCTCTGAAGACGCCAGCATCCACCAACAAAGAGGTGTACAGTCACCTCTGAAGTCACCAGCATCCACCGACAGAGGTGTACAGTCACCTCTGAAGTCACCAGCATCCACCGACAAACAGGTGTACAGTCACCTCTGAAGACGCCAGCATCCACCAACAAAGAGGTGTACAGTCACCTCTGAAGTCACCAGCATCCACCGACAAAGAGGTGTACAGTCACCTCTGAAGACGCCAGCGTCCACCGACAGAGGTGTACAGTCACCTCTGAAGACGCCAGCGTCCACCGACAAAGAGGTGTACAGTCACCTCTGAAGACTCCAGCATCCACTGACAAAGAGGTGTACAGTCACCTCTGAAGACGCCAGCATCCACCGACACCGAGGTCTGTAGATACCTCTGAAGTTACCAATGAATGAATACATCTTGCTTTATAAGACTGAGGATTTACTGAACCCACCAAGATGATATAGCCCTGGGGTTTGCAGAAGAAAACAATATAGGGCTTAATATCTTGATTCCTGCTATAGGGGTTGAATGGAGATTTTGTACTCGCCCTGTGGTAGGGGTAAAAAAACTCAATAGTCCATCAGCATAGACCTGCATTGATGCCAGGCGATGGGCACTTTGCTGTGAGAGAGTATATTTGTCACGGACGTTCCCGTGTCAGGTGGCAGGAGATCGGTGAGACTGGCAACACATGGTTTGATCTGACATGTTTTCCGTTTGGATGAAATGACGTCTGGGTTCTTTCCCCAGGTGTGGCTATTAGGGTAATTTAACCTCTATTTATAGCTGCTTCTCCCACAATGCTGTACGGTTTATAGCTTCTGTTTGGACCTTTTGGAAAGATTGGGTTTGGATCTCGGCGGAGTTCCTGGTGCTTCCATTGCTCCTTTTGAAGTTAAGTCTTTCCTTTCCCTTTTGTATTTTGTTTGGGTTCTATGTGTTGCATTTCCCTATTGTTTGTATTAGGCCTGAAGGAGACTCCTGTTCGTCCTTCCTTTTTGGATTTACAGGTAGTCTCATCCCTGCCATTACTACCAGGGTCCTATAGGGCTAGATAGGACTCTAGGTATTCCTGGGTATGAACTCGCCTACCTTTGGGGTCTGTTCATACCGGTAGTCAGTCAGGATTTTGGTTAGGGTTTTCACTAGGAGGTGTCCATTTTCCATCCCTAGTTCTCAGGCCTGATTCCCTGTTCCCCCTTCCCTCCTATGCTTGGTGTGGTGTTTTCTTCCCACAACGAAGCGTGACAATATTATTTGTCAGTGATGGGGTTAATGCATTTTCCCCGGTACTTTTCACTGGTAGAAACTAATCTCGTGCTGACATTTGCAGTTGTCAGTACCACTAGAACATCAAAGGCCGGCTTCTGCTGTCATTTCTTTGTGGGCGCGATAAGTTATTTAGCGCCTGTGATGTGCCTTTCTGTCTCTCTTAGTAACTGCCTCGCATCTGCAAAGGGCTTTTGTGCCCGGCACTGACTCACTGAAAGGACAGAGGGGTGTCATGAGGACACTTTCACCACAGCGTGTTTAGCCGTATTTAAAGGGGCGGTCTTCTATCTCTGGCTAACAGCTGTGTACCATTAGCAGAAGTGACAAACGCCCGCGACCTTTTGAAGTTGATGAGTTTCCAGGTGAGATAAATGTGTCGGATGTTTTTTTTTTTATTATTATTTTTTTATTTATGTTTAACGGCCGGGACTATTGAGAAAGAAGCAAAAAAAGCCACCTGAAAAAAGGAGAGATTTGTTTTTGCACGCTATTGTCGGGCCAGGCAATTATGCAGATTGGATGTGGAGGGAATCCTAATGAGCTTTGAATGAAGACATGCTATCACCATTCATTCTCCTCAACTCTAAGGCCGTGGGATTTTGCCATCGTTTTTGGGTGGAAATAAAACAATTATATACCGAAGGTGGCCTTGGACGTTAGATTAGCAGCTGGTCTCCCGAAGCTTGACTGTCTATAGCCAATCTTATCTTACATACACTGATGAGCAAAAGGGTAACAATGTTTTGAGCTTCTGACTTTCAGGCTCCATATCTCGCCTTCCACCACAGCTTCGAACGTGAGACCAGCATCGTTTTATAGACATTCATCTTGGCTATCTCATACATAAATTGGACTAGCAGCTATTTAGCATATGATTAGTTATGCAGATTCTTGTCATGTACCGTATTTTTCGCTTTATAAGACGCACCCCAGGTTTTAGAGGAGGAAAATAAGAAAAAATATTTTTCATCAGACCTCAGATCACACCCCCACATCAGGACATCACATCAGACCCCCATGTCAGCCCCCCCATGTCAGCCCCCCCATGTCAGCCCCCCACATGTCAGCCCCCCCATGTCAGCCCCCCCATGTCAGCCCCCCATGTCAGCCCCCCCATGTCAGCCCCCCCATGTCAGCCCCCCCATGTCAGCCCCCCCATGTCAGCCCCCCCATGTCAGCCCCCCCATGTCAGCCCCCCATGTCAGCCCCCCCATGTCAGCCCCCCCATGTCAGCCCCCCCATGTCAGCCCCCCCATGTCAGCCCCCCCATGTCAGACCCCCCATGTCAGCCCCCCCATGTCAGCCCCCCCATGTCAGCCCCCCCATGTCAGCCCCCCCATGTCAGACCCCCCATGTCAGACCCCCCATGTCAGACCCCCCATGTCAGACCCCCCATGTCAGACCCCCCATGTCAGACCCCCCATGTCAGCCCCCCCCATATCAGCCCTCCATGTCAGACCCCCCCATATCAGCCCTCCATGTCAGACCCCCCATATCAGCCCTCCATGTCAGACCCCCCATATCAGCCCTCCATGTCAGCTCTTAATGTCAGGACCCCCCAGGAAACGCTTCACTCCCCGCTCCCGGCACCTTACATAATGGAAGCGCTCACTAGTATTCACTTTATAAGACGTAAAAAAGTGCGTATTATTGTGGCGAAACCAACCTCGCCACAGTGTTTTGGAGGGGGCTGTTTACCAGCCTCCTGCCCTGGGATTATGGTCCCTTAAGTTATTGGGTCTTAAGGCACTTGGGACGGAGCCCTCTGTCCCTGGATTGCATCATTTGCCTTACTTGCTTGGATGAAGCACATGGTGAGAACAATAGATAGCGGCCATTTTAACTCACAGAGCACTGCTTGACCCTCAACACGGAGCCTTGTCTCGTTATTGGGGGGATTCCCTGTATGCTGTTGGAGACTGATTGCCAGGAGTGTAAGCCGACTGAATGCTTTTCCTGTTCGCCTGCTGACAGCTATCCGCGAGGTTCCAGTTTGGAGTGCTATGTTGTATCCAGTTCGGGAGGTTGGTGTTCTGCAGTAGCTGTGCCTGTCTCTCAGAAAGGGGCATATCGCCTAAACGGATTTTAACCCCTTGTCTGCTGAAACGGTGCCGTTACATTGGTGGCAAGCAGCGGGATCGTTCCTACAGCCAGAAGGACAGCTACAGGAGACACCATTTCTTTGGATTTTACAATTTAAGGGCAACGCATGTCTCAGTACAGTGACCCTAAAAGCACCAGGATGGAACCAGCAGTGGAGTACAGATACTCTGTGGAGGAATTTGACCGTATGATGTGGTTGCGGCTGAACTTCTTCGGACCCAATCCAGCTGAGAAATACGTGAAGTTCGTGAGGAATCTAGTGTCTACGACCCTACTATACCGGGCAGAAGGTGACGGTCAGCTGCCACGTTGGGTGGACCTCCATCGGAAGTTACGGTTGCGGGACAGTGGGAGCCCAGTCTCCATTCCCCAGCGGCAGTGTGAAGTGCAGGGAGAGGAGAGCAGCGGCCTCCCTCCCCAGCGGCAGGCTGAGTTACAGGGGGCAGAGGTAGTTGTTCCTGCCCCCCAGCAGCAGAGTGATATGCCGGAAAGGCAGTGTGAAGTGCAGGGAGAGGAGAGCAACGGCCTCCCTCCCCAGCGGCAGACGGAGTTACAGGGGGCAGAGACAGTCGGTCCTGTCCCCCAGCGGCAGAGTGTCCTACAGGGAATAGAGAGCCCAGTCTCCTTTCCCCAGCAGCAGGACACTGTATTGGGAGCGGAGGCGGTCGGTCGCCCTCCCCAGCGGCTGGAAGTATGTATGGGAGAGGAGCTCGTTACCCCCTCTCCCCAGCGGCAGATTAACGCACCAGGGGGAGACAGTAAGCCCCACAACTGTGCAGATGGGACCGTGGTCTCTGCACTTACAGCACAGGGGGTAGGGACAGTTGTTCCTGTCCCCCAGCAACAGGGCAGTTTAGCCAAAGGGGAGACAGTCGGTTTCCCCCTCCAACAACCAGACTCCAACCAGGCTTCTTCCATGGTAGCGCTGGTACCAGGGCAGAGTCCCACTGATCCCTGCCCACAAAGCAACCTCCACTCCAATCCAGGGAGCAACTCAGAGATCGGGAGTACCAGCTACAAATATAATCTTGGTGGATTCACTGGACAGAGACAGGCTACGAAATTCAGCAGGTCCAGTATTGGGTTGTGGGTGGGCTGCCAGACTAACTCAGGTACCGACCGGCGTGAGGTCAGGTATCTGGTTAGTCTTCCCTGAGGGGGGGGAGATGTGTGGCGAAACCAACCTCGCCACAGTGTTTTGGAGGGGGCTGTTTACCAGCCTCCTGCCCTGGGATTATGGTCCCTTAAGTTATTGGGTCTTAAGGCACTTGGGACGGAGCCCTCTGTCCCTGGATTGCATCATTTGCCTTACTTGCTTGGATGAAGCACATGGTGAGAACAATAGATAGTGGCCATTTTAACTCACAGAGCACTGCTTGACCCTCAACACGGAGCCTTGTCTCGTTATTGGGGGGATTCCATGTATGCTGTTGGAGACTGATTGCCAGGAGTGTAAGCCGACTGAATGCTTTTCCTGTTCGCCTGCTGACAGCTATCCGCGAGGTTCCAGTTTGGAGTGCTATGTTGTATCCAGTTCGGGAGGTTGGTGTTCTGCAATAGCTGTGCCTGTCTCTCAGAAAAGGGGCATATCGCCTAAACGGATTTTAACCCCTTGTCTGCTGAAACGGTGCCGTTACAATTATAAAGCAAAAAATACGGTAACCGCATTGTTAGTGTTTTGCTCCTGGTGGTGGAACAATCTCTTTCTTCTTGGATACTACAGATTACAACCAGTCCTCACCTTCCCTAATAGCTCAGTGTGTTATTAGGATGGTTCCCAAGCAAAAGGTCACTGGGTTAAACCCAGGAGCCGCCATGAAGAAAATTTACCAAGAAAAGAGAAACTGCCTCATCCAGCTCATCGATAGCGGTATCTCGGCCAAGAAAATGTCCAAACTGCATCTTGTGTTATCATTTCAAGTCCAAACAAGTGGAGGGCTCCGTTTCTTGAGACCCATTTAAACTTTACCTGATGGTTTTGGTGTGTAATCTTATCACATGCTCCCATGATGCACCTCCAATGCAAGTAAATAGTTTTTGGGTGACCCATTTCACATGGATTTTGCCTCTTTTATAATAAGTAAGTTTATAATTTCTGGATTGAATGGGGATAATCCTTGTGCAGCTCCGATTACACATCCCCCGCACATTTGCGGAAGAAATCTTAGTGTTTGCTGCAGATATACCACCCGACATACGGGGGCGCCACTCAATGACTTCTGTATGCCATAGACAGACTTTTGGACTGGGTTTTCTTGTTTATTTTAAGACCTTGTCCTAAAAGTATTCGTCAACTATTGTTGTCAACCAGTGCGTTAATGATCAGTGGCCAGTTAATGTGGTGGTGGGCGGCACTACATAAATGTCGTAAAACTTGAGCGGTAGGTCATGCCCTTTTCAATCACATACTGTAAATTGGAACCCTTAAAGGGCTTGTCTCATCTTAGACATATCGCTAGGATATGCCACCAATGGCAGATAGGTGAGGGTCCTACCTCTTGGGGCCCGGACCGATCTCCAGAACGGAACCCCCGAAAGTGAAGAAAAGGACACAGTACGTAAGCAACATTCTCTCCATTCGTTTTTATGAGTTATGAATATAGCCAATCGAGCGAGCTCAGCTGTTTTCGGAAGTCCCATAGAAATGACTGGAGAGCACACACTGCGAGCACGGCCACTGCTCCATTCACTTCTATTCGACTGCCGGAGACAGCTGAGCTAGCACTCGACTCTTTTCGACAGTCCCATAGAAACGAATAGAGGGTGGCCACACATGTGCGAGTGCTCTCCGCTCACTTTGGGGGTCATGTTCTAGGTGGGACTTGCCCTTATCTGACTTTAGTGGCATATCTTAGCGGTATGCCACCAATGTTTAAAGAGCTTCTGTCAGCCCACTAAACCGTTTTTTTTTGGGGGTTAATAATAATCCCTATACTGCGAGCTCCCTATACATAAGCTAAATATTCATTTTGGTTCAGTAGAATTTGTTAAAAAGCTATTTTTATAATATGTAAGACAGAAGCCCTTTAAGAAAATACAACCCCCTTTAATGGGTGGTACATGATTTAATGATTCTGGTCTCACTACACACTCTTATGCTTTGCTTTTGGCATAACACAATTTACCACTATTGCCCTTAATAGTCTTTTGAACCTAATGGCTGTGTATGTTAGTCCCCACCTTTGAGTAAAAAGTTGCCCCAAGCTTCAGTCTGCAGTCTTCATTGTCCTGATATTGAGTTTACAACCTGACCTTCGTCTCAGATTTTTCTTGTCTTGATGTGTCCGTCCCAATAATCCATGCTGGATGTGTGTGTCCAGGATGCTGCTGCCTTCCCATTGCAAACTTCTTTTTGTGCACTTTATTCCCTATCTACAGGCTATGTCAGCTGCTCTCTTTGGGTGCCTTCCCCCTCTCCACACTCTGATCTGCCATGTACAACCTTCCCCCTTTCCCCACTGCTCTCTCTAACATATGAGAGAAGGGAGGGGAAGAGCCGAAAGTTTTTATCTTTTTGCAAGCTTTGTTTGTGCTTTGTTCCTGATGTATAGCTGGGGTGATCTGCCCTTGTTCGATTTCTTCCCCCCTCTCTACACTCTGATCTGCCATGTACAACCCCCTTCCCCTCTCTGCTGCTGTCTCTAACACTAACAGAAGGGAAGAGGAAAGCAGAGAGAAAGAGGAGCTCTGATGGGGTCATGTCAGATGCATCCGCAGCCAGACGAAGGACTTGTGCAAACTCTGCAGAAGCAAAAAGAGTAGAAAATTGTTAATGAACGATATTTAGACAGTTACTTCCTTTCTCATTTAGGAAGCAAATGCAAACATTTCGGTGCCATAGTTTATGTAGCCTGTAATAGTCAGCCTGGTGTTTGATGGACATGGTCTATACTTGTAGCTTGTGTATTACAGGGACAGCATACTTGTCATATACATCATTATTTTTTCTTTTTTATCTGAATGTTTTTCCTTGCGTCTTGTACGTACAGTGGGGGAAATAATTATTTGACCCCTCACTGATTTTGTAAGTTTGTCCAATGACAAAGAAATGAAAAGTCTCAGAACAGTATCATTTCAATGGTAGGTTTATTGTAACAGTGGCAGATAGCACATCAAAAGGAAAATCGAAAAAATAACTTTAAATAAAAGATAGCAACTGATTTGCATTTCATTGAGTGAAATAAGTATTTGAACCCTCTAACAAAAAAAGACTTAATACTTGGTGGAAAAACCCTTGTTTGCAAGCACAGAGGTCAAACGTTTCTTGTAATTGATGACCAAGTTTGCGCACATTTTAGGAGGAATGTTGGTCCACTCCTCTTTGCAGATCATCTCTAAATCCCTAAGGTTTCGAGGCTGTCTCTGTGCAACTCTGAGCTTGAGCTCCCTCCATAGGTTTTCGATTGGATTAAGGTCCGGAGACTGACTAGGCCACTCCATGACCTTAATGTGCTTCTTCTTGAGCCACTCCTTTGTTGCCTTTGCTGTATGTTTTGGGTCATTGTCGTGCTGGAACACCCATCCACGACCCATTTTCAGTTTCCTGGCAGAGGGAAGGAGGTTGTCACTCAGGATTTCACGATACATGGCTCCGTCCATTTTCCCGTTTATGCGAATAAGTTGTCCTGTGCCCTTAGCAGAAAAACACCCCCAAAGCAAAATGTTTCCACCCCCATGCTTGACGGTGGGGACGGTGTTTTGGGGGTCATAGGCAGCATTTTTCTTCCTCCAAACACAGCGAGTTGAGTTAATGCCAAAGAGCTCTATTTTGGTCTCATCAGACCACAGCACCTTCTCCCAGTCACTCTCTGAATCATTCAGGTGTTCATTGGCAAACTTCAGACGGGCCTGCACATGTGCCTTCCTGAGCAGGGGGGCCTTGCGAGCCCTGCAGGATTTTAATCCATTGCGGTGTAATGTGTTTCCAATGGTTTTCTTGGTGACTGTGGTCCTTGCTAATTTGAGGTCATTAACTAACTCCTCCCGTGTAGTTCTAGGATGCTTTTTCACCTTTCTCAGAACCATTGACACCCCACGAGGTGAGATCTTGCGTGGAGCCCCAGAGCGAGGTCGATTGATGGTCATTTTGTGCTCCTTCCATTTTCGAACAATCGCACCAACAGTTGTCACCTTCTCTCCCAGCTTCTTGCTAATGGTTTTGTAGCCCATTCCAGCCTTGTGCAGGTCTACAATTTTGTCTCTGACATCCTTGGACAGCTCTTTGGTCTTTCCCATGTTGGAGAGTTTGGAGTCTGCTTGATTGATTGATTCTGTGGACAGGTGTCTTTTATACAGGTGACTAGTTAAGACAGGTGTCCTTAATGAGGGTGACTAATTGAGTAGAAGTGTCTAACCACTCTGTGGGAGCCAGAACTCTTAATGGTTGGTAGGGGTTCAAATACTTATTTCACTCAATGAAATGCAAATCAGTTGCTATCTTTTATTTAAAGTTATTTTTTCGATTTTCCTTTTGATGTGCTATCTGCCACTGTTACAATAAACCTACCATTGAAATGATACTGTTCTGAGACTTTTCATTTCTTTGTCATTGGACAAACTTACAAAATCAGTGAGGGGTCAAATAATTATTTCCCCCACTGTATGTGTTTTATATCTATTTTGCACTAGGGGGTTCTGGGTTTGGTATAGGGTTTACAGCACATCAATTATTATACCTTCCTTTGGATTTTTTTTTTTTATCATCTGTGACAAACTCCGGCCTTGTGCTTCGGTTTTGCTTGTTCAGCTAATACAAGACGTGACACAGTCTGGGGGCTCAGAAGCCGCCTGCCGTCAGGCCTCGCTGGGAGACGGTTTTTAATGGTGCTTGGTTTTTCGACAAGCTGCTATATATTTTTGTATCCACCCGAAGCCTCGTCCACAGTTGTGTTTTGTTGGCCGTAGACGCTCGTTCACCGCAGCGTGTCTTTCCCTCCGCCTGCCAAGGATGAACTGTAAAACGGAGACATATATCAAACATGTGACACAGTAGTTGGTTTTAAAGCCCGCTGAGCACGTCCTCTTCATTATCCCTGGCTCCAGTGTTTTTCAGGGCGTGCAAATGTTTACCTAGTCACCTTGCGGAAAAATGAGAGGCGCTGCAGAGAAGAAATGTAGAGAAAAATATTGTGAAGCTCAGCTGTGTGTTAAAGTACAAATATAGAGTCGTTTCCTGATATTCTACTCCAGTCACACCTACAGCTGCAATCAAAATCCTGCTAATTTCACCATCACCCTGTTCCAAGGCATCACAGCTCACTGCTGCCTTCTGCTGGTTCAGTGTCTGTACAGTTTATTCCATGCTGTGGTGCATTATGGGAGGTTTGGGCTTTACACCAGTTGTATAGGAACCTTGTACTGCACCAGTGTGAACCCTAATTTAAAAAATAAATTAAAAATGAAGGCATAGGTTACCCTCCAGTCTTCTGCCACTTTGTGTCCTTCTACTCCAATCGCATCCAGAGCTGCATGTAGAATTCTTACCTTCAGAACACAGGACCGCCCTTTTCTTCTACTCCAAAAGCAACCCAGAGCTGCATGCAGAATGCTTACCTTTCAGAACACGGGACTGCTCTTTTCTTCTACTCCAATCACATCCAGAGCTGCATGCTTACCTTTCAGAACACAGGACTGCTTTTTTCTTCTACTCCAATCGCACCCAGAGCTGCATGTAGAATTCTTACCTTTCAGAACACTGGGCTGCCCTTTTCTTCTACTCCAATCACATTCAGAGCTGCATGTAAAATTCTTACCTTTCAGAACACTGGACCGCCCTCTGCTGGTTCGGTGCCAATATACACCATTATAGGAAAGCAGGTGTGGTTTCAGTCAAATGCAACCTTGTAGTCCACCGGGGCAATGGTTGCCCTTCAGTTTTCTGCTACTTTGTGTTTTCTACTCTACTCTCAACCAGAGCTGCAGCTAGAATTTTTCACCTTTTCAGGTCCGTAACCTTATTTCTTGCTGCCATCCCTTGCAGGTTCAGTGCCAGTAAACAGACAACTTGTTCTGCTGCTCTGCACTTTAGGAAGTGGTGTTTTTTTGCATTACATCTCTTAAAATGTACTGCACAGCGGTATTTGATATTTTTGGACCCAGGCACATACGTTGCTGCTAATGGGTATTGCTACTTTTAATGGCATGTCCCTGCTTGAAGTGTTCATTAATGTGCGGTGAGTCAAATTGTTCTCTGCGATTTAGGATCTGTATTAGACAGTTAGCGGTGGATGGAAGGTTTAGCTGCAGCCATGGAGCTGAAGTGCGCAGGAGGGTGGGGCGGTGAACATCGGAGGAGAGTGGCACAGTACTCTATGTGAAAGGATTCTGTCATATATTACTCCATTACTGAAAATAAAAATAACTCGTCAGGTTACAGGTTTAGAAAATGTTCCAGGGTAGTAAAGAAAGCTGAAAAATTAAGAATCCACCAAGCTTTAAAAGTATTTTTTTTTAAAACAGAAAACATGGGAGCAGTATTATAGTAGTTATATTCTTGTACATAGGAGCAGTATTATAGCAGTAATATTCTTGTACATAGGGAGCAGTATTATAGTAGTTATATTCCTGTACATAGGAGCAGTATTATAGTAGTTATATCCTTGTACATAGGAGGCAGTATTATAGTAGTTATATTCTTGTACATAGGAGCAGTATTATAGCAGTAATATTCTTGTACATAGGGAGCAGTATTATAGTAGTTATATTCTTGTACATAGGAGCAGTATTATAGTGGTTATATTCTTGTACATAGGAGCAGTATTATAGTAGTTATATTCTTGTACATAGGAGCAGTATTATAGTAGTTATATTCTTGTACATAGGAGCAGTATTATAGTAGTTATATTCTTGTACATAGGAGCAGTATTATAGTAGTTATATTCTTGTACATAGGAGGCAGTATTATAGTAGTTATATTCTTGTACATAGGAGGCAGTATTATAGTAGTTATATTCTTGTACATAGGGAGCAGTATTATAGTAGTTATATTCTTGTACATAGGGAGCAGTATTATAGTAGTTATATTCTTGTACATAGGGAACAGTATTATAGTAGTTATATTCTTGTACATAGGAGACAGTATTATAGTAGTTATATTCTTGTACATATGGAGCAGTATTATAGTAGTTATATTCTTGTACATAGGAGGCAGTATTATAGTAGTTATATTCTTGTACATAGGAGGAGTATTATAGTAGTTATATTCTTGTACATAGGAGGCAGTATTATAGTAGTTATACTCTTGTACATAGGAGGCAGTATTATAGTAGTTATATTCTTGTACATAGGAGGAGTATTATAGTAGTTATATTCTTGTACATAGGAGGCAGTATTATAGTAGTTATATTCTTGTGCATAGGAGGCAGTATTATAGTAGTTATATTCTTGTACATAGGAGCAGTATTATAGTAGTTATATTCTTGTACATAGGAGGAGTATTATAGTAGTTATATTCTTGTACATAGGAGCAGTATTATAGTAGTTATATTCTTGTACATAGGAGGCAGTATTATAGTAGTTATAATCTTGTACATAGGAGGCAGTATTATAGTAGTTATATTTTTGTACATAGCAGCAGTATTATAGTAGTTATATTCCTGTTTTTCAGGTGTAGGAATGCCAGAGTGGTGTAAGGGTTGCCTAAAATGTCCCTTTAGGTGTTGTGGCTATGCACGTGTCACGGTGCTCCTACCTGGATATCCTGGAACCCCAGGCGTACTCGCCCGAAGCAGTGGAAATAGGGTGAATAGTTGAGGGATTTGTAGAATGAATTGAGTCCAGACTTGTACTGGAGTAGTTAACAGCTTTACTTGCATAAACTTTCAACAAGGAACAATCTTCCAACTTTATCTTGGTTACCAGCAGGCTTTGGCATAAGTTCTGGCAGGCAAACACATTCAGCTCTGCTACATCTGTACTCTTGAGCACTGCCATGTTAACTGGATTAAATAGAAACTTCTCCTTTGCTGCTGTACTTAACTTTCTGTAGTCTGACTCAGTCTTTATCTTTCTGTATCTTTGCCTTTATCTCTGTCTTTATTAAAGGAATCTTTACTCCTGACTCTGGAGGCATTCAGCTTTGGACTCCGGGCCCAGCAGAGCAGAAAGGTTCTGCTGGCTGGCACACAGCCTTCCCCTTGCAGGGGGTACTCCCCTGTCACTGTCCAAGCAAGAGGGGGGAAAAAGGAGAGGAGGCAGCGCCTCATGTGTGGTGCTGTTTGATATTAGATAATGACATAAAAATAGTTGCACTTACCCTTTATAGTTGTGAGGAGTCACAACTACTGTGTATTGCTCGACCAGCATACGGGATGCCTGCGCTGCTGCCTGCGTTCCTACCCGTGCCAGAGATGCGGTTGTCAGTGAGAGAGTAAAAAACGATTGTAACCTCCTGTATCGGCGCTGTCAGCAGGGATGTGGTACCAGGTAAGTATTGGTAAAAAGACAGATGATCATTTATTTCAGGTCAAAGCGTTTCATCAGGACAATGATGCACATAACATCAGCAGACAGTGATTTTTTAAAAGCATTTTTGGCGTTCAAGCCAGAGGGTGGGAGGAGAATGCGAACAGCCATAGGCGCGTTTCTGCATAATTCAGCATGTTAAGGATCTGATAAGCCAGCATGTTAGTAGTCTAATAAAACTGTGGGAATTTACATGCGTTAAGTCCATTTATTTTGTTTTTATTTATATTTTATCTCAGCGGTATGTCAGTGAGTTTAATGTGAAGCGCGATCCTGTGTATCGCTCCTTCTGTATGAAGCGATCTACTGCGCTGTGTACTGGAGTACTTCAAGTACTAGACTTCATTCCTGGGCTTGTTAAAAGGATGCTATGTTGCAGAGGACTGGTTACAGAGTTAGATGCCAGTTCTATTTTAGTGGTGGAAGTGCTAGGTTCACATTAATAGTGGGAGCGCTGGGTCCACATTTAACAGTAGTGGGAGCGCTGGGTCCACATTTAACAGTAGTGGGAGCGCTGGGTTCACATTTAACAGTAGTGGGAGCGCTGGGTTCACATTAAACAGTAGTGGGAGCGCTGGGTTCACATTAAACAGTAGTGGGAGCGCTGGGTTCACATTAACAGTAGTGGGAGCGCTGGGTTCACATTAACAGTAGTGGGAGCGCTGGGTTCACATTAACAGTAGTGGGAGCGCTGGGTTCACATTAACAGTAGTGGGAGCGCTGGGTTCACATTTAACAGTAGTGGGAGCGCTGGGTTCACATTAATAGTGGGAGCGCTGGGTTCACATTAACAGTAGTGGGAGCGCTGGGTTCACATTAATAGTGGGAGCGCTGGGTTCACATTAATAGTGGGAGCGCTGGGTTCACATTAAACAGTAGTGGGAGCGCTGGGTTCACATTAACAGTAGTGGGAGCGCTGGGTTCACATTAATAGTGGGAGCGCTGGGTTCACATTAAACAGTAGTGGGAGCGCTTGGTTCACATTAAACAGTAGTGGGAGCGCTGGGTTCACATTAACAGTAGTGGGAGCGCTTGGTTCACATTAACAGTAGTGGGAGCGCTGGGTCCACATTTAACAGTAGTGGGAGCGCTGGGTTCACATTAATAGTGGGAGCGCTGGGTTCACATTAAACAGTAGTGGGAGCGCTGGGTTCACATTAAACAGTAGTGGGAGCGCTGGTTTCACATTAACAGTAGTGGGAGCGCTGGTTTCACATTAACAGTAGTGGGAGCGCTGGGTTGCTGTAACAGTAGTGGGAGCGCTGGGTCCACATTTAACAGTAGTGGGAGCGCTGGGTTCACATTAACAGTAGTGGGAGCGCTGGGTTCACATTAACAGTAGTGGGAGCGCTGGGTTCACATTAACAGTAGTGGGAGCGCTGGGTTCACATTAACAGTAGTGGGAGCGCTGGGTTCACATTAACAGTAGTGGGAGCGCTGGGTTCACATTAACAGTAGTGGGAGCGCTGGGTTCACATTAACAGTAGTGGGAGCGCTGGGTTCACATTTAACAGTAGTGGGAGCGCTGGGTTCACATTAATAGTGGGAGCGCTGGGTTCACATTAACAGTAGTGGGAGCGCTGGGTTCACATTAATAGTGGGAGCGCTGGGTTCACATTAATAGTGGGAGCGCTGGGTTCACATTAATAGTGGGAGCGCTGGGTTCACATTAAACAGTAGTGGGAGCGCTGGGTTCACATTAACAGTAGTGGGAGCGCTGGGTTCACATTAATAGTGGGAGCGCTGGGTTCACATTAAACAGTAGTGGGAGCGCTGGGTTCACATTAAACAGTAGTGGGAGCGCTTGGTTCACATTAACAGTAGTGGGAGCGCTGGGTTCACATTAACAGTAGTGGGAGCGCTGGGTTCACATTAACAGTAGTGGGAGCGCTGGGTTCACATTAACAGTAGTGGGAGCGCTGGGTTCACATTAACAGTAGTGGGAGCGCTGGGTTCACATTAACAGTAGTGGGAGCGCTGGGTTCACATTTAACAGTAGTGGGAGCGCTGGGTTCACATTAATAGTGGGAGCGCTGGGTTCACATTAACAGTAGTGGGAGCGCTGGGTTCACATTAATAGTGGGAGCGCTGGGTTCACATTAATAGTGGGAGCGCTGGGTTCACATTAAACAGTAGTGGGAGCGCTTGGTTCACATTAAACAGTAGTGGGAGCGCTTGGTTCACATTAAACAGTAGTGGGAGCGCTGGGTTCACATTAACAGTAGTGGGAGCGCTGGGTCCACATTTAACAGTAGTGGGAGCGCTGGGTTCACATTAATAGTGGGAGCGCTGGGTTCACATTAAACAGTAGTGGGAGCGCTGGGTTCACATTAACAGTAGTGGGAGCGCTGGGTTCACATTAATAGTGGGAGCGCTGGGTTCACATTAAACAGTAGTGGGAGCGCTTGGTTCACATTAAACAGTAGTGGGAGCGCTTGGTTCACATTAAACAGTAGTGGGAGCGCTGGGTTCACATTAACAGTAGTGGGAGCGCTGGGTCCACATTTAACAGTAGTGGGAGCGCTGGGTTCACATTAATAGTGGGAGCGCTGGGTTCACATTAAACAGTAGTGGGAGCGCTGGGTTCACATTAAACAGTAGTGGGAGCGCTGGTTTCACATTAACAGTAGTGGGAGCGCTGGTTTCACATTAACAGTAGTGGGAGCGCTGGGTTGCTGTAACAGTAGTGGGAGCGCTGGGTTGCTGTAACAGTAGTGGGAGCGCTGGGTTGCTGTAACAGTAGTGGGAGCGCTGGGTTGCTGTAACAGTAGTGGGAGCGCTGGGTTGCTGTAACAGTAGTGGGAGCGCTGGGTCCACATTTAACAGTAGTGGGAGCGCTGGGTTCACATTAACAGTAGTGGGAGCGCTGGGTTCACATTAATAGTAGTGGGAGCGCTGGGTTCACATTAATAGTGGGAGCGCTGGGTTCACATTAAACAGTAGTGGGAGCGCTGGGTTCACATTAACAGTAGTGGGAGCGCTGGGTTCACATTACCCAGTAGTGGGAGCGCTGGGTTGCTGTAACAGCGGGGGAGAGCGGTTCTCAAATGTTGGAGACGGTATTTTGTAGTTTTTACTGCGTGTGGGGGAGAGATCTTATGTAGGGAAAAAAACAGCAGGGTAGGATTGCAAGAATATAGGGGAATAGTGTCGGCTTTTAGTATGTAAATCTAGCAGTATCGGTGACTGGGTGGTACGGACCTAGACGTGGATATGACTACTGTAGTAGTGTATCCACGTCTGTATAGTAGTCAGATCCATGTCTAGTTCCAATGGACATAACATCACAGGAAATAATAAAAAGCTGCATGGACAAGGTCATGTGACCACAGCCCAGAACGGGATGTGATTACAGAATTACTGCTGCTTTCATAAATGGTTATTTCAAAGGATGTTGATGCAAACCGGAAAACTCCTTTGAAATAAAAAACAAAACTAAATACACCCTGTACTCACCTTCTTTTCCCTGCCGCCCTCTGCACCGCAGCTCTTGTCTTTCTCCCGCTGTTTGTATACAATGCGGGTGTACGGCCCTCAATCGCTGTCCTCAGTGGTGTGCGACTCTTTACCTAGGAGAACAGTGATTGGCTGCAGCAGTGGCGTATGTATGCATGTTATCGCTTATACAAAGAAGCGCCGGAGGCCCAGGTGTCGAGCCCCCACCGATCAGATGCTTATGACCTAAACAGAGCATAGGTGTAACTGTATTTTTTGTAGTGTATTTATTTAAATGTATATTTTTTTTTTTTGTATTGTATTTATATAAATCTATTTAAATTGTAACTATCCGGATCACCCCTTTAAGTCTAAGCACTTTCACTTTATTTTCAATCTATGATTTCTCGCACTGAGTTCAGCACCGCCGACATGGCTGAGCTTTTATAAAACCGACCTTATGATCGGTAATGTTTTCATGGGTTAAATAAAAGTACAGTTTTCACGTCTCGTATATCAACGGCCATTTGGCAAAAGTTTATTTAATTGAAAACTCTGCATTGAACTGGGTGGAAACTTTTAAAAGGTAAGTGGTATCCATGGTGACCGTTAGACGGGAATATAAAAGTTAAGTGTAATGTGCCGTTCCTGTTATTTCCTCCCTCGGGTCTGATTAATGACGGCTCTAATGAAAGCATGCTTGCTCCTTACTGGCGGTTATTAGGGATTCGATAAAAACAAGTCAGCTGATTGAAGGCCGGAGTGCGTGCAAAAAACGACTCCTCTTAAGTGGAACAGGACCTTGAATGCAAAAATATTTTTGTGCCGCCTGCTAAAATATACAGAATAGAGATACGTACATTCTTGACTAGAGCGAGGCGGAGAAGTGACAGGCTCTATGGAGACAAGAATAGCTTTTTTTTTTTTTTTTTTTTTTTTTTTATTCCACTGTGACTTGTTCGACACACAGATTTTTGGAGCAGTTAATGTTAGAGGGTTAGTCAACTTTGTACAATTCCTTTTTGTTAGAAGATTACTCCAATAAGAAAACAATCACATGAAACCACTAGATTTCCTCACTGATCACAGCCGATGACTTCGATCCTAGCAGTGGAGCAAGTGTTCAGTTCCTCTGCAGCACCTCCGTAGGAGAAGTGAAGTATTACATGGGTCCCACAATGAAATCTAATTACACGATATTACCAGATTTTCACACAGATCACACCTGATCACTGGGATCCTAGAAGTAGAGCAAGTGTTCAGTTCCTCTGCAGTGCCACCGCAGGAGATACTAAGGGCTCTTTCACATGAGCGGATCCCGTGCAGGTAATCTGCTGTGTGAAAGAGAGCGGATCCATTGTAACAATGCCTAAAACGGACAAGAATAGGACATGTTCTATTTATTTTATTTTTTTGCTGGGCTACGAAACGGACATACTGATGCGGACAGCACACGGTGAAATGAATGGGTCCGCATCCTATCCGCAAAAAAAACTGAACGGAAACAAAATACGTTTTGTGTGCATGAGGCCTTGCATTTTGTATGTATATTGTGATATATGTCCTGTTCATTTGCGCTTTATTTGCAAAGTTCTGTGGAAAGGGTGAAAGAATACTGAGAGACTTTTGGGACTTTGAATGAGAAGCTGGTAATTTTCCACGTCTCCCACAGGGTTTAAAAAAAGAGGCTGTTTTGGAGGAAAAAAATCCAGACTTGTTTACCACCAAAACCAGACAGACTGACCTTTTGAATGTCTGCTTTTAGCTCTGTTGTTATGTATGGAAACCTTTTTCTGTTTGGAAAAACTGCTGTGTCATTGAGTCTCTAATGTCAGTCTATGAGAGACGGGAGTGGTAACTTTGTATCTGTTTGTACTATGGTTCTCCACTCCACCCCTCCCACTAGAAGGTTCCAGTCTATCTAGAAATAGTATATAAGGAGAGCAGTCAGAGCCCCTAGTGTTCTGCAGGTAGGGATCAGTGCTTGGAGGGGTAGAGTTATGTCAGTCTGCATGAGTCACTAGAAGGGGACGCTGAGCCACAGACCATGGGTCACCCGAACTACTGAGCCACAGACCGTGGACCTCCAGCCTTTTGAGAGAGAGAGAGAGACAGACAGCTAGCTCAGGCCTTTCCTCATCATCAAACCCTTCTTCTGCCAGGGAGGAGACGAGAAGCCAGCTCTATGCCTCGCCTGTATTGTTTTGCACCTGAATTCCTCCAGTAAAGAAGCACACTGGTTTGCTGCAAATCCTGACTCTGCGGACTTATTTCCCCTTGGGGTACACCATGCCTTACCATCCCTTCCCGAGAGCATCAACATGTGATACCTCAGCATAGCATTGGGGCCCCCTGAAACCCGACCACTGTACATGGGTCCCCCCATTACAAACAATACGCAATGTTACCAGATTTCCACACAGATCACAGCTGATCTCTGGGATCTTAGAAGTAGAGCAAGTGTCCAGAGCATTTCATTTTCCAAAGTGTGGAATCTGTTTGGTTGCTATGGGGAACTAAGCCAGTTTTCTCTACACCAGCGTTGATAAATCTACCCAATGTTGCCAGATTTCCACACAGATCACAGCTGATCGCTAGGATACTAGCATTAAAGCAAGTGTTCAGTTCCCCTGCAGTGCCACCACAGGAGAAATGAAGTATTACACAGGTCCTCCAAGACGAAACTAATTACACCGTGTCACCAGATTTCCACACAGATCACAACTGATTGTTGAGATCCTAGCAGTGGAGCAAGTGTTTATTTCCTCTGCAGCGCCACCACAGGAGAAATGAAGTATTACAAGGTTCTCATTGAAATCAATGGGCTGTTTATGTAATATATGGACATGTTGGGGCGCTTTTTGTAGCATCCTGACTGGGGGGACCTCCTTTCTTAAACCATAGTATATAAAAGGGTAACCTCTTGCTTAACCCTTTAGAGAACAGACCATAATTGGCCTTCAGGGCAATTTAAGATTTTGGGATTTGAAACAAATAGCTTTTTTTAAAAAAATTATTATTATTTGTGTATCATCACAGCCATAAGTGGTCTTGTCTTGCTGGGGTGCAGTTTCTGACTACTTCGTGGTTAATGTGTTTGCCTTTAATTTGGAGGGAACAAGCAAGAACCCCCCCCCCCCCCCTTCACCACCATTCCACCATGTTGTAAGTGTTATGGGGATGCCAAATATAAGGGGGTTTATGCTATTTTTGGAAATGTATTTTAAGTCCTGTGGTTTGTCTTCTGGTTCAAAGGTTAAGAAACCCGTTTTATTATCGTATTATGGAATTCTAAGTTAATAAAAGGGAGTTTCCTTATACTGGGCTTTAATCCATTAGACAGAGCAAAGTGTGACTACAGAGAAGAGTTTTTGTATTGGAAGACCCAACACCTCTGTATCTTACATGCACATTCAATTGATTTCAATAGGAGGTGTAATTCTTAATTTCCCCTGTGGTGGCGCTGCTATCCAATTAAATATTTATTACATCCAATCAAGAGGGACTCGGCAGCAGCTTCTGCATTCAGACGTCATGTAACTATACTATGCTTTATATTTTGCAGGGTGAGTTTTGCCAAATCTCCGAGTTCTCCAGTTTGTCGCCGATCCCTGGATTTACAAAGTGGCTCCTTGGTGCGTTCAACTCACAAATAAAAGATATGGGGAGGACTGAGCTCTTTTTGGAATCTGAGTGCAAGGAGATATCGGACATCACAGAGGCACCGGCCGTTGAGACCCTGAAGCGTCTCTTCACCAGCAATGAGTGGATGAAGTGTGAAAGACTGGTCAAGGCTCTGGAGGCCCCGTTGATGAGGCTTTGCGCTTGGTACTTGTACGGAGAGAAGCTTCGGGGTTTCGCCTTAAACCCGGTGGCCAACTTCCACTTGCAGAACGGGGCTGTCATGTGGAGACTGAACTGGATGGCTGATACAAGTCCACGGGGAGCTGCATCCTCCTGTGGGATGATGGTCAACTACCGCTACTTCCTGGAGAACACCTCCGTCAACAGTGTTAGATACCTCCGGGTGAAGCATATCGAGGCCTCCGAACAAGTTCTCAACTTGGTTTCCCAATTCAGACAAAATAGCAAATTGTAAATCGTAATGAGCCCGCAGGTCCTGGCTCCTCGCCTCTGCTGCCTGGACTGTAGGGCCTGCACGATGCCTACTCACCAGACAGTAGATGACCATTGACTTGCTATCTTGCCAAATGATGATCATCGTTAACCGTGGGCCTTGGCCGATGAACCGGAGACTCGCCAGGTTTTGATTTCACTTGCATACTGTTTCTGATTTCAATCTAGTAACTTTTTTTTTTTTTTTCAATGTAATTTATGTAATTTTCGGGACAGCCCTTAAAGGGACTGTCCAGTATTATTATTATTTTTAATCCTGTACAGTTTTCGTCGTTGACGCTAAAATGGTCAAAGTGAAGGAATTTGTGTCTTGTAAGCGTGGTAATGTAAATTTCATTAAAGGGGTTGTACAGGATTAGACAAAAAAAACTGCCCCACACCATTCCACGAGTTGTTTCTGGTATAGCAGTTCAGTACCATTGAAATTAATGGGGCTGAGCTGCAGTACCTGACACAGCCTGTGGACAGCTGTGGTGCTATTGTAGTTTTTTTGGAATCCTGGAGAATCCCAGTAATGTATGTCTTCTTGTAATGTTTTGGGTTTGCTAGTACACACTGCTGCTTATTTTTTCAGGAGCATCTAAATATTCAGATAAGCCTAAGTACATTAAAGGGGTTCTCCACCGAGGACAATCCCTTCTTCTTAAAAAGGTATCTTACCAATAAGCTCATCAAAGTCTGCTTCTTTTGGAAATCCAATCGATCACCTGTAAGCTAAGCAGTCAGTGTCCAGTTTCCCTGCAGCGCCACCACAGGAGAAAAGAAGCATTGCACCGCGTCCGTTCAAGTCCAAGGGTTGTTTGTATAATGCAAGACAGGACAGGTCCTCCAGAGCAGGAGATATTGTATCCATTCCCCACTTTGGCAAAAGATGAGACTTCTGAACAGAGGACCACCCTCTAGTACTCCCATATTCCCCAAAAGGGTGTACCACAGTGATGTACAGGTGGACGGGGCGTCACCGCTGAAGTCTGTAAACAAGCGCGACACAAGAGAAGGGGTGGAGCTGCAGTACCAACCACAGCCACTATACAATGTGCAGCGCTGTTCTCTGTATACTATGTAGAGGCTGTAGCCCTCACCTTCCGATGTCTAACCAGGAGCGGTGCAGGGAGTCTGACCCCCCCCCCCCCCCCCCACTGATTAGATATTCAGATATTGATGATCTATTCTGAGGATAGGTGATCAATATTTAAATCCTGCAGGTGAAATGAAGCATTACAGACCATGTAACGTGTAACGTACATGGAAAAAGAGAGCCTCAAGCGGGGGACCCCTTCTACTGATACATCCATGCTATCTCCAGCAAGGGCTGGGGGTGTAGACACTGGTTGCTCAGGGAGAGGTGTTAAAAAGGGTGTAAAAATGGCAAAAAAGAAGAAGCAGGAAATGCATTTTAAAGGGCAACAGGCTGACTGATTGCATGGGCACTTGGCAGCTGAAGGCATCTGTGTTGGTCCGATGGTCATATGTGCCCGCATCGCTGAGAAAAACAGTTCTAATCTATGCAAATGAGCCTCTAGGAGCAGCGGGGGATTGTCGTTACACCTAGCGGCTCTGCATCTGCGACGCCCTCTGCACTTTGATTAACGGGTGCAGACGTGATGATGCTTTTGCTGCCTGGCCCTGTCAAACTGCAGAGGGAGCAGAGCCTCTAGGTGTAATGACAACGCCCCCATTGCTCCTAGAGGCTCATTTGCATATAATAAAACATAGAATGTGTCGGCCGATAAGAACCATTTGGCCCATCTAGTCTGCCCAATATACTGAATCCTATGAATAGCCCCTGGCCCTATCTTATATGAAGGATGGCCTTATGCCTATCCCATGCATGCTTAAACTCCTTCACTGTATTTGCAGCTACCATGACATCCTTTTTCTCAGCAATGCGGGCACATGGGACCAACACAGATGCCTTCAGCTGCCAAAAGAGCTTTTAACAAACTCTGCCTCTGATTCCACCAGATGTAAGGTAGCTTAAGTCAATGTTCAACCCTTTAAATAGGCCTTGAGACATGACTCTGATATTAAATAAGCCAGCATCTCATCTGCAGACAGCTGTTTTAGGGTGATTGCCCCTCATCAGTGCAAGCAGAGAGTCCTGGCTTAACTGGGAGAGAGGCCTAGGTCAGGATCTGGTCACATCAGAGGCAAAGCTTATTTGCATCCCTTCTTTCCTGAGGAGGAGCATGTATGGCCTATAAGCCTCCTCACGCCAGTTAAGGAGAGATAGTCCTGCCCCCCCAAAATCCTGACCTAGGCCTCTCACCCAGTTAAGCCAGTACTCTGCTCTGCACTGATGAGGGGCAATCATCCTGAAACAGCTGGCTGCAGATGAGATGCTGGCTTATTTAATATCCGAGTCATATCTCAAGACCTATTAAAAGGGTCAAACATTGACTTATATGATCGCTGCCTTACATCTGGTGGCATCAGAGGCAGAGCTTGTTAAGAGCTCCTTTGCACCCCCTCTTGGCAGCTGAAGACATCTTTTTTGGTTCATATGTAAGAAAAATGATGTTTTACTATACACAAACATTTAGCTGCCAAGCGCACATGTAACAGGTCCGCCAGTTTCAGGTACAAATCTGCTGCCAGGGGCCCTTTAAAGTCTTTTTTTGGGGTATTTAAAATTTCTGTAGACCCCCCCCCCCTTGCTTCCAGTTTTAAATGCTTCCTGCCTACATGTGCATATTTGACTCTAATACCAGGGACTGCCAGGAGCGGAGTATAAGAGCTGACGGTGGCGGTATGTGAATAGCAGCTACTGTGTGGAAATCAATACGGCCCTCTGTGAACAGCTGATTAAAAGGACGCTCGATGCCTGTGATACATCCGCAAACCGCAGCGAGCAGAGGAAGTTCTCAAAAGATGAAAGACTGGCGCTAATCAGTCGGCGCCGCCCGACGAGTTACAGCCTAAAAGTCTTTTGTGTTGCACAAACTTTTTATTTGTCTTCATTGCTAAAAAAAAAAAAAGTATTCATGTGAACCCACTGCCAGCATCGAATGTACTTCCTGGTGATGGATAGATAATTAATGGAGGGTATTTATATTTTTGGGGGGTAATTACGCTATTCTTGTCCATAGGCTGTGTCTGGTATCACGGCTCAACATTTGCTCCACTTGAATGGGTCTAAGCTGCAATACCAAACACAACCTAAGCACAAGGAAGGCGCAGTTTCTAGAAAAAAATAAGAAAAAAAACTCTAATGTTCTATAACGCCTGATGACGCCTTACTGAGATATGTTATCACTTTATAAACGGAGGGGGTCCGACTTCTGGGACCCCCACTGATCCTGAGAATGTGGTTTGAAGGGATGTTTTGCCTGAGAGAGCACTGCTGTGGCCGTCTTCATTCCCAGACGGCCCCCACCGATCAGAAAGTGAAGGCATACACTGCCAATAAAATGGGAAGTCCCCCTTTAACGGTGGAGTTGGTGGACACTTTTGTGGGCGGGGAGTAATATGGCGCATTTCATGCAGAATGCACAGGGGATGACTGTCCATCATCAGAGACGGCATATTTTGGGCAATGAAACCTACAAAAACCTGCACTTTTTTCATAAATAATAAAAACCAGGCGCCCAGGAGACACTTTATTCTTGTTGTCTTTTGTGTGTGTGTAATGAGTGCAGTGAAATTTAATATTTTTTTACACTTTTTAGTAGCCCCCCTAGGGAACTATAACAAGCAAACTGTAGATTGCTTTTCTCATAGACACCAATGCAGCTTCATAAGAACTAATGTGCAGCAGCCCTGTCCTAGAGAGTACAGATGGTGCCGCACACTACATCCGGTCCCCCGATCCCCGCTGGGGGGGGCCAGAACACAACTGGGAGCGTGCGCTCCCGGTCTTTATCTTCCCAGGTGCCGTAGGCCAGGGATGGTCAACCTGCGACCCTCCAGCTGTTGCAAAACTACGACTGTCGGCGTGCCATAATATCTATAGGCTGCCCAGGCATGCTGGGATTTGTAGCTTTGCAACAGCTGAAGGGGCCGCAGGTTGGGAGTTGTAGTTTTGCAACAGCTGAAGGGGCCACAGGTTGGGAGTTGTAGTTTTGCAACAGCTGGAGGGCCGCAGTCACATTTGACCATGACATGCGAAGGGTTAAATGCATGCGACCAACGTTATCGTCAATCGCATACATTAGTCCTGGGTGCCCGCTGTTTTAAAACGGCAAGCACCCGGCGGCCAAAGCATCCACTCCACTCGCACGCAGGTGCCATTTTTAAATGCTCGAACACCAACATAAATTTGTGGTCAGGAAGGGGTTAAAGAGGAGCTGTCCCCCCCCCCTCCTGACATGTCTGTTTTAGTAACTACATTCCCATTGTATTTCTGACATTGTTCTTCCATTCCTCTGTTATTCCTCCTAGAAGTTTATGAATTAATGGCCAGCAGGTTCAGTTCGGTGACAGCGGCAGCACTGACTGGAGAGGGACACGCTCCCCCCCTCCAACTAGTAAGACCTAGCGGGACCTTGATTGCAGACTGCCGGCAATTTCCATCTAAAAAGCATAAACTAAGGCCTCATGCGTACGACCGGGTCCGATCTGCATGTTGTGCAGATTGCACACGGACCCAATCATGTCTATGGGTCCGCAAAAAAGAAATGGACAGCACACGGACGTCATGCATGTACCGTCTGTTCTGCAAATTACACAACATCCTATTCTTGTCCGTATTGTGGACAAGAATAGTCATTTCTAGTAACGGGAGTGAGAAAAATACAGATTGTACGTGGAAGGTGTCCGTATTTTGCGGCCTGCAATATGGAAGCGGTCGTGTGCATGAGGCCTAAGTGTCAGAAAGCACACACCAATACTATTCCTAATATATCCAAAATGGCCTATAGGGTGTCACATATCAGAAAAACCGCCACCACTTCAGACTGTATCACTGCTTTGGAACTTCATTAGAATCTTCACTCGTTCCACGGACTCGCGTTTCTTGGATTTTGCAGTCGATACCCCTTGCGCCCACAAATTTTTGTGCGGAGCGATTTATCTACTAGTAAATGAGCTGTAGACGCCTCGCGTCTGATGGACGGCGGTGGAGATGCTGATACCAGTGTTTATTCTTTATGAGGAAGGCGCTGGGAGAGACTCCGGGGAGCTTAATGAGGCGTCAGTGACTCCTATTTCCAGAAGAAGGACTTGTCACCGGATCCCTCCCATAACAATGATTAATGAGTTCTAAATACGGAGCATACTGTGCGTTGTCACGTCGCCCTGGCCTCCGGGGGATTCTCGTACGGTAGGTTTGGACATCGCTGCACCAGTCGCCTTCGTCTCATTGTTGCCTTTGTGTAAGTAAAGAATAATCAGCAATTTCCCTCCGGCAATGTGGTACGGTGCGTGCTCACATTCCTGGCACAGCGATGCGTAATTTAACCCCTTAACACTATGGCGCAGGCGGGAGGACTACGACGGTGCTATGATGGTGTGGACACTGCCAATGTACCCGTGGGATCAAGAGCAGGTTCCCTGCTGAAATACACTGCCGTATATTGGGTGGTGGCCGTGACTGGTACTGCAGTGCTGCTCCCACTTAAAGGGCATCTGTCAGCAGTTTTGTCCCTATGACACTGGCTGACCTGTTCCATGAGCACTTGGCAGCTGAAGGCGTCTGTGTTGGTCCCATGTTCATATGTGCCCGCATCGCTGAGAAAAAGGATGTTTTATTATATGCAAATGAGCCTCTAGGAGCAACAGGGGCGTTACCATTACACCTAGAGGCTCAGCTCTCTCTGCAACTGCTGCTCCCTCTGCACTTTGATTGACAGGGCCAGGCAGTGAAAATATCATGACACCTGGCCCTGCCAATCAAAGTGCAGCAGTTGCAGAGAGAGCAGAGCCTCTAGGTGTAACGGTAACGCCCCCGTTGCTCCTAGAGGCTCATTTGCATATATTAAAACATCATATTTCTCAGCAATGCGGGCACGTATGAACATGGGACCAACACAGATGCCTTCAGCTGCCAAGCGCACATGTAACAGGTCAGCCAGTGTCATAGGTACAAAACTGCTGACAGATGCCCTTTAAGTGTACGAGTTGAGTCTGATATTGAAGTGAATGCAGCTGAGCTGCAGTACCACATACAACCTTGTAGCCAGGTGTGGTGCTGTTTCTGCGCTCATCTACAGGTAAGGTTAAATGTATGTATTTTTATTTTAATACCCACAAGGTAATAATAAGCCAAGCCTTTGAATAAAGTTGGAGAGCTGACGTTTTACACATATTTGTACTCTGGGATGTGAGGGAAGGGAGGTGACACCCTTCTTTAGACAGCATAGCCACCTAGTGGACATTTGCTGAGCATAGTTTCAAGCTTTGAGGATGGGAAAATGTGGTGGGTATCATTTTTCTGGTGGTACAAGGGTAGGCTGACCATTTGCAAGAGCATACTTTAAAATTGTGGTGATGGCCAAAAACACCAATTACTTCTGCAGCCAATCAGTGGTCATGGGTGGGGGGAGTTTTGGCACTTCAATGCTGTAGAGTGACTACAGCAGTCATGTTGAGTATTGGGACATTTCATTGCTGAACCATCACAAGTGTAGACCACTGGAAGCACCGAAGCAGCAGTGCCTATCGTAGACCACCAGAAGCTCTGAGAGCAGCAATGCCAAGCATAGAACACCGGAAGCACTGGAGCTGAGGTGCCAAGCATAGACCACCAGAAGCGCTGGAGTGGCAGTGCCAAGCATAGACCACCAGAAGCACTGGAGTGGCAGTGCCAAGCATAGACCACCAGAAGCACTGGAGTGGCAGTGCCAAGCGTAGACCACCAGGAGCACCGCAGCTGCAGTGCCAATTCTAGACCACCAGAAGCACTGAAGTGGCAGTGCCAAGCGTAGATCACCAGAATAAATGGAGCTGCTGTGCCAAGAGTAAGCCACCAGGAGCAATGGAGCTGCAGGGCCAACCATAGACCACCAGAGGCATCGCAGTGGCAGTGCCAAGTATCGACCACCAGAAGCAATGAAGCTGCAATGCCAAGCATAGACCACCAGAAGCACCGCAGTGGCAGTGCCAAGTGTAGACCTCCAGAAGCAATGGAACTGCAGTTCCAAGCATAGACCACCAGAAACAATGGAGTGGCAGTGCCGGAACAGTGGGTAATTGATCATTTGAGTAAGGTTTCTTTTCTATTCCGTAGCATTTCCCAAATTTTTGGGGGTCCCAAAAAACTGTTTAAGAGGACCTGTCACCATTCCTGACACGTCTGTTTTCCACATTAAATGATAATACTGGAGCATCTTTTCTGATTTTGACTCTGTTATTCCTATTAGAAGTTTATGGATAAATTGAAAACTGGGTGTTACAAGTTGGGGGTGTTCCCTTGCAGAGTCTGCCAGTGGCAGGGACACACCTCATTGATAAAGGGAAAGGTAACACTCAGTATCCAATTTATTCACAAACGTCTAAGGCTAGGTCTACACGACGACATTTGTCGCGCGACATTTTGTTGCACCAATGTCGCGCGACAATTTTTATAATGGCAGTCTATGGTGTCGCACTGCAACATGCTGCGACTGCGACGCGACAGTCGCAGAAAATCCATTCTTCTGCGACTGTCGCGTCGCAGTCGCAACATGTCGCATGTTGCAGTGCGACACCATAGACTGCCATTATAAAAATTGTCGCGCGACATTAGTGCAACAAAATGTTGCGCGACAACTGTTGCGCCCTATCTGTCGCGCGACTTTTTGTCGCGCGACAAATGTCGTCGTGTAGACCTAGCCTTAGGCTACGTCTACACTACAACATTTGTCGCGCGACAGATAGGGCACAACTACACTGCAACATTTGTAGCGCAACATTTTGTTGCACTAATGTCGCGCGACAATTTTTATAATGGCAGTCTATGGTGTTGCACTGCAACATGCTGCGACTGCGACGCAACAGTCGCAGAAAAATCCATCTCGAATGGATTTTCTGCGACTGTTGCGTCGCAGTCGCAGCATGTTGCAGTGCAACACCATAGACTGCCATTATAAAAATTGTCGCGCGACATTAGTGCAACAAAATGTTGCAGTGTAGTTGTGCCCTATCTGTCGCGCGACAAATGTCGTTGTGTAGACATAGCCTAATAGGAATAACAGAGGAGCAACACAAAACACAGTTATTAGAAAATATGCCTCAGAATTGTCATTTCATATGGAATGCAAGTATCTACTAAAACAGGAGACGACAGTTTCTGAGAAAACCACCTCAAAAGAGATGAGCGCTATATCAAATACAGAACAAACTACTGCAAACCTCAGCTGCTGCAACACTTCATGACATTCAACTTCTGCAGAACTTTATATACCTCTCAACTATTACATAATGTACACCTCCACAGCAGCAAAGCATCATAATGTGCACCTCCGCAGCAGCAAAGCATCATAATGTGCACCTCCGCAGCAGCAAAGCATCATAATGTGCACCTCCACAGCAGCAGAGCATCATAATGTGCACCTCCACAGCAGCAAAGCATTATAATGTGCACCTCCACAGCAGCAGAGCATCATAATGTGCACCTCCACAGCAGCAAAGCATTATAATGTGCACCTCCACAGCAGCAAAGCATCATAATGTGCACCTCCGCAGCAGCAAAGCATCATAATGTGCACCTCCACAGCAGCAGAGCATCATAATGTGCACCTCCACAGCAGCAAAGCATCATAATGTGCACCTCCACAGCAGCAAAGCATCATAATGTGCACCTCCGCAGCAGCAAAGCATCATAATGTGCACCTCCGCAGCAGCAAAGCATCATAATGTGCACCTCCGCAGCAGCAGAGCATCATAATGTGCACGTCCGCAGCAGCAGAGCTTCATAATGTGCACCTCCACAGCAGCAAAGCATCATAATGTGCACCTCCGCAGCAGCAGAGCTTCATAATGTGCACCTCCGCAGCAGCAGAGCATCATAATGTGCACCTCCACAGCAGCAAAGCATCATAATGTGCACCTCCGCAGCAGCAAAGCATCATAATGTACACGTCCGCAGCAGCAGAGCTTCATAATGTGCACCTCCACAGCAGCAAAGCATCATAATGTGCACCTCCGCAGCAGCAAAGCATCATAATGTGCACCTCCGCAGCAGCAAAGCATCATAATGTGCACCTCCGCAGCAGCAAAGCTTCATAATGTGCACCTCCGCAGCAGCAAAGCATAATGCGCACCTCTGTGACTGCACAGCATCATAATGCGCATCTCTGCAGCAGTAGAGCTTAATAATGTACACATTCAGCTGCACAGCATTATAAAGCGCACCTATGCAGCTGCAGAGCATCATAATGCACACTTCTGCAGCAGTACAGCTTCATAATGTGCACCTCCGCAGCAGCAGAGCTTCATAATGTGCACCTCCACAGCAGCAAAGCATCATAATGTGCACCTCCACAGCAGCAGAGCATCATAATGTGCACCTCCACAGCAGCAAAGCATCATAATGTGCACCTCCGCAGCAGCAGAGCTTCATAATGTGCACCTCCACAGCAGCAAAGCATCATAATGTGCACCTCCACAGCAGCAGAGCATCATAATGTGCACCTCCACAGCAGCAGAGCATCATAATGTGCACCTCCGCAGCAGCAAAGCATCATAATGTGCACCTCCGCAGCAGCAAAGCATCATAATGTGCACCTCCGCAGCAGCAAAGCATCATAATGTACACGTCCGCAGCAGCAGAGCTTCATAATGTGCACCTCCACAGCAGCAGAGCATCATAATGTGCACCTCCGCAGCAGCAGAGCATCATAATGTACACGTCCGCAGCAGCAGAGCTTCATAATGTGCACCTCCACAGCAGTAAAGCATCATAATGTGCACCTCCGCAGCAGCAAAGCATCATAATGTGCACCTCCGCAGCAGCAGAGCTTCATAATGTGCACCTCCACAGCAGCAAAGCATCATAATGTGCACCTCCACAGCAGCAGAGCTTCATAATGTGCACCTCCACAGCAGCAAAGCATCATAATGTGCACCTCCACAGCAGCAAAGCATCATAATGTGCACCTCCACAGCAGCAAAGCATCATAATGTGCACCTCCGCAGCAGCAAAGCATCATAATGCGCACCTCTGTGACTGCACAGCATCATAATGCGCATCTCTGCAGCAGTAGAGCTTAATAATGTACACATTCAGCTGCACAGCATTATAAAGCGCACCTATGCAGCTGCAGAGCATCATAATGCACACTTCTGCAGCAGTACAGCTTCATAATGTGCACCTCCGCAGCAGCAAAGCTTCATAATGTGCACCTCCGCAGCTGCAGAGCATCATAATGTGCACCTCCACAGCAGCAAAGCATCATAATGTGCACCTCCGCAGCTGCAGAGCATCATAATGTGCACCTCCACAGCTGCAGGGCGTAGCGTGGGGGGGGCCAGGGGGGCCGTTGCCCCGGGCGCCAAACTGCAGGGGGGCGCTCCGGCGCCGGCTGAAAGATTTTATATTGTAAGTTTTTTTCAGGTTGCCGGCCGGCCAGAGTCTGAGGCAGAGAGCTCAGCTGTTTAGTGCGCCCGCCCGGCCCTGATGCAGATGATTCATTTGTGCGGTCGCGGCGGGCGGGCGCACTACTGGTTAACTGAACAGTTCACTAGCTACTACTAGACTAATTAACATACATCATGATTGGCGGCTGGCGCCGCCTCCTTCTCCTCGCCGCCTCCTTCTCCTAGTGCTAGTGGCAATCATTAGGCTGGCCGCTGGCCTGGCTCCCTCTGGCTCCGCCCACTTTCCAGGCGGGAAACACAGTGCGGAGCGCGGGAGCCAGAGCCAGCAGAAGATTGCCAGGAGGCAGGAGCAGGAGGCGGCGCCGCGGCAGAAGAGACTGAGTCAGTCGGAGTCCACTAGCAGCAGTGTGCACTGTGTCACAGTCACTTCAGACTCCAGTCAAGACAAAGAACTGTTGAGTCTGACCACTGTGACCAGGCCCTGAGTCTGATGAGTGAGCCCTGAGCCGCCCTAGAAGAGTCCAGAGTGACAGAGTCCAGTCCAGACTGTCCTGAGACTACTACAGAGCAGAGGTAGAAAGGGAGTTAGTGGCACTAGTAGTGTAGTGATTAAGTTGGGTGGCCATGTCAGATGTCACAATGATGACCTCCCTCCCTGTCCCTGAGTCTGTGTGTGGGGGGATGGTGGCTCAGCTGGTGGGTTTACAGTGTGCACCACTGTCTAAGGCTCCTTTCACACTAGCGTTCGGCTGTCCGCTCGTGAGCTCCGTTTGAAGGGGCTCACGAGCGGACCCGAACGCTTCCTTCCAGCCCTGATGCAGTCTGAATGGATGCGGATCCGCTCAGACTGCATCAGTCTGGCGGCGTTCAGCCTCCGCTCCGCTCGCCTCCGCACGGACAGGCGGACAGCTGAACGCTGCTTGCAGCGTTCGGGTGTCCGCCTGGCCGTGCGGAGGCGTGCGGATCCGTCCAGACTTACAATGTAAGTCAATGGGGACGGATCCGTTTGAAGATGCCACAATATGGCTCAATCTTCAAGCGGATCCGTCCCCCATTGACTTTACATTGAAAGTCTGAACGGATCCGCGCAGGCTACTTGCGCACTTGCGAAATTTTTCTAAGTTATTAATGCAGACGGATCCGTACTGAACGGAGCCTCCGTCTGCATTAATATGATCGGATCCGTTCAGAACGGATCCCATCAAGCGCAAGTGTGAAAGTAGCCTTAGCCAGACTGAGCAGCATGCAATAATAATGGTAATAAATCAATGAGTGAAGTGCCAGAGCTCTGCCAGGCCAAATAGGTGGTGTGGCAGTCTGGCATTCATGGTTCTGATGTGGCAGCTTCTAGGTATACATTGGGGCCATAATATATAATAATTATATAAGGGGGCCATCATTAATTATACATAGGGGCCATTATATATTATAATTATACAGAGGCTATTAATAATGGGCCCTCTGTATAATTCTAATATATAATGGCCCCTATGTATAATTATTACCGTAAATATTATGGCCCCACTGTATAACTATAATTTATAGTTATACTGTGGGGCCATAATATATAATAATTATACAAGGGGCCGTTATATATTATACAGAGGGGCCATTATATATAATAATTATACAGGGGGGCCATTATACAGTATATTAGAATTATACAGAGGGCCCATTATCAATAGCCTCTCTGTATAATTATAATATATAATGGCCCCTATGTATAATCTATAATGGCCCCTTGTATAATTATCATTTATTATGGCCCCTCTGTATAACTATAATCTATAATGGCCCCTTGTATAATTATTATATATTATGGTCCCTCTGTATAACTATAATATATAATGCCCCCCTTGTATATTATATATAGTGACCCCTCTGTAATATTAGGATATATAATGGCCCCCTCTGTATTATTATTATATATAAAATGGCCCCTCTGTATAATTATTATATATAATGACCCCTCTGTAATATTAGGATATATAATGGCCCCTCTGTATTATTATTATATATAAAATGGCCCCTCTGTATAATTATTATATATAATGACCCCTCTGTAATATTAGGATATATAATGGCCCCCTCTGTATTATTATTATATATAAAATGGCCCCTCTGTATAATTACTATATATAATGACCCCCCCTGTATTATTATAATATATAATGGCCCATTATATATCCTAATATTACAGAGGGGCCATTATATATTATACAGAGGGGGCCATTATATATAAAAATAACTAATAATAATAAAACTCTGCAGAGATGAGACGCGGCTGAAAGAAGGTGTCATGGCGGTCTTATCTCCGAATGAAGACGCTGAGGAAAGTCTACATCACAGGAGATGTCACTGGATGGATGAGGTATGTGGTGCTGTATTATACTGTATATTTTGTAGTGATGTATGTAATGTCCAAACACATACAGACGTGGACAAAATTGTTGGTACCCTTTGGTCAATGAAAGAAAAAGTCACAATGGTCACAGAAATAACTTTAATCTGACAAAAGTAATAATAAATTAAAATTCTATAAATGTTAACCAATGAAAGTCAGACATTGTTTTTCAACCATGCTTCAACAGAATTATGTAAAAAAATAAACTCATGAAACAGGCATGGACAAAAATGATGGTACCCCTAACTTAATATTTTGTTGCGCAACCTTTTGAGGCAATCACTGCAATCAAACGCTTCCTGTAACTGTCAATGAGACATCTGCACCTCTCAGCAGGTATTTTGGCCCACTCCTCATGAGCAAACTGCTCCAGTTGTGTCCGGTTTGAAGGGTGCCTTTTCCAGACTGCATGTTTCAGCTCCTTCCAAAGATGCTCAATAGGATTGAGGTCAGGGCTCATAGAAGGCCACTTTAGAATAGTCCAATTTTTTCCTCTTAGCCATTCTTGGGTGTTTTTAGCGGTGTGTTTTGGGTCATTGTCCTGTTGCAAGACCCATGACCTGCGACTGAGACCAAGCTTTCTGACACTGGCTAGTACATTTCTCTCTAGAATTCCTTGATAGTCTTGAGATTTCATTGTACCCTGCACAGATTCAAGACACCCTGTGCCAGACGCAGCAAAGCAGCCCCAGAACATAACAGAGCCTCCTCCATGTTTCACAGTAGGGACAGTGTTCTTTTCTTGATATGCTTCATTTTTTCGTCTGTGAACATACAGCTGATGTGCCTTGGCAAAAACTTCGATTTTTGTCTCATCTGTCCACAGGACATTCTCCCAGAAGCTTTGTGGCTTGTCAACATGTAGTTTGGCATATTCCAGTCTTGCTTTTTTATGATTCGTTTTCAACAATGGTGTCCTCCTTGGTCGTCTCCCATGTAGTCCACTTTGGCTCAAACAACGACGGATGGTGCGATCTGACACTGATGTTCCTTGAGCATGAAGTTCACCTTGAATCTCTTTAGAAGTCTTTCTAGGCTCTTTTGTTACCATTCGGATTATCCGTCTCTTAGATTTGTCATCAATTTTCCTCCTGCGGCCACGTCCAGGGAGGTTGGCTACAGTCCCATGGATCTTAAACTTATGAATAATATGTGCAACTGTACTCACAGGAACATCTAGTTGCTTGGAGATGGTCTTATAGCCTTTACCTTTAACATGCTTGTCTATAATTTTCTTTCTGATCTCTTGAGACAGCTCTTTCCTTTGCTTCCTCTGGTCCATGTCGAGTGTGGTACACACCATATCACCAAACAACACAGTGATTACCTGGAGCCATATATATAGGCCCAATGGCTGATTACAAGGTTGTAGACACCTGTGATGCTAATTAGTGGACACACCTTGAATTAACATGTCCCTTTGGTCACATTATGTTCTGTGTTTTCTAGGGGTACCATCATTTTTGTCCATGCCTGTTTCATGAGTTTATTTTTTTACATAATTCTGTTGAAGCATGGTTGAAAAACAATGTCTGACTTTCATTGGTTAACATTTATAGAATTTTAATTTATTATTACTTTTGTCAGATTAAAGTTATTTCTGTGACCATTGTGACTTTTTCTTTCATTGACCAAAGGGTACCAACAATTTTGTCCACGTCTGTATTTGTTTCACGGTAGGGTTGGGGGGGTGGATTGAGAATTTGGCCCACCCTGCCGCATCCTGGCCCCAGACTTCAGGTCACACTGTGTGTGTGTTCTGAATTCTGGGGCCTTATACCCATCTACTACATCATCTGTACTTAGAGAGTTACCACCATGTTATCTGTGGTGTTACATAGGACTACTACATTATCTGTAAAAGGGGCGTGTCCACAGGTTGGGAGGGGGGGCGCAATAAATGGCTCGCCCCGGGTGCTGGCAACCCACGCTACGCCAGCCTGCAGAGCATCATAATGTGCACCTCCGCAGCTGCAGAGCATCATAATGTGCACCTCCACAGCAGCAAAGCATCATAATGTGCACCTCCGCAGCTGCAGAGCATCATAATGTGCACCTCCACAGCAGCAAAGCATCATAATGTGCACCTCCGCAGCAGCAAAGCATCATAATGTGCACCTCCACAGCAGCAGAACATCATAATGTGCACCTCCACAGCAGCAGAGCATCATAATGTGCACCTCCGCAGCAGCAAAGCATCATAATGTGCACCTCCACAGCAGCAGAACATCATAATGTGCACCTCCGCAGCAGCAGAGCATCATAATGTGCACCTCCACAGCAGCAGAGCATCATAATGTGCACCTCCACAGCAGCAGAGCATCATAATGTGCACCTCCACAGCAGCAGAGCATCATAATGTGCACCTCCACAGCAGCAAAGCATTATAATGTGCACCTCCACAGCAGCAAAGCATCATAATGTGCACCTCCTCAGCAGCAGAGCATCATAATGTGCACCTCCGCAGCAGCAAAGCATCATAATGTACACGTCCGCAGCAGCAGAGCTTCATAATGTACACCTCCACAGCAGCAAAGCATCATAATGTACACGTCCGCACCAGCAGAGCTTCATAATGTGCACCTCCACAGCAGCAGAGCATCATAATGTGCACCTCCGCAGCAGCAGAGCATCATAATGTACACGTCCGCAGCAGCAGAGCTTCATAATGTGCACCTCCGCAGCAGCAGAGCATCATAATGTACACGTCCACAGCAGTAAAGCATCATAATGTGCACCTCTGCAGCAGCAAAGCATTATAATGTGCACCTCCGCAGCAGCAAAGCATCATAATGTGCACCTCCACAGCAGCAAAGCATTATAATGTGCACCTCCGCAGCAGCAAAGCATCATAATGTGCACCTCCGCAGCAGCAAAGCATCATAATGTGCACCTCCACAGCAGCAAAGCTTCATAATGTGCACCTCCGCAGCTGCAGAGCATCATAATGTGCACCTCCACAGCAGCAAAGCATTATAATGTGCACCTCCACAGCAGCAAAGCATCATAATGTGCACCTCCACAGCAGCAAAGCATCATAATGTGCACCTCCACAGCAGCAAAGCATCATAATGTGCACCTCCACAGCAGCAAAGCATCATAATGTGCACCTCCACAGCAGCAAAGCATCATAATGTGCACCTCCGCAGCAGCAAAGCATCATAATGTGCACCTCCGCAGCAGCAAAGCATCATAATGTGCACCTCCGCAGCAGCAAAGCATCATAATGTACACCTCCACAGCAGCAAAGCATCATAATGTGCACCTCCACAGCAGCAAAGCATCATAATGTACACCTCCACAGCAGCAAAGCATCATAATGTGCACCTCCACAGCAGCAAAGCATCATAATGTGCACCTCCACAGCAGCAAAGCATCATAATGTACACCTCCACAGCAGCAAAGCATCATAATGTGCACCTCCGCAGCAGCAAAGCATCATAATGTGCACCTCCACAGCAGCAGAGCATCATAATGTGCACCTCCACAGCAGCAAAGCATCATAATGTGCACCTCCACAGCAGCAAAGCATCATAATGTGCACCTCCACAGCAGCAAAGCATCATAATGTGCACCTCCGCAGCAGCAAAGCATCATAATGTGCACCTCCACAGCAGCAGAGCATCATAATGTGCACCTCCACAGCAGCAAAGCATCATAATGTGCACCTCCGCAGCAGCAAAGCATCATAATGTGCACCTCCGCAGCAGCAAAGCATCATAATGTGCACCTCCACAGCTGCAGAGCATCATAATGTGCACCGCAGCAGCAGCAAAGCATCAGAATGTGCACCTCCACAGCAGCAGAGCATCATAATGTGCACCGC
The DNA here is from genome assembly GCF_014858855.1 of Bufo gargarizans. NCBI lineage: Eukaryota > Metazoa > Chordata > Amphibia > Anura > Bufonidae > Bufo > Bufo gargarizans. Next base: position 119,903,912 of record NC_058089.1, read on the forward strand.
AGCAGCAGCAAAGCATCATAATGTGCACCGCAGCAGCAGCAAAGCATCATAATGTGCACCTCCACAGCAGCAAAGCATCATAATGTGCACCTCCACAGCAGCAAAGCATCATAATGTGCACCTCCACAGCAGCAAAGCATCATAATGTGCACCTCCACAGCAGCAGAACATCATAATGTGCACCTCCACAGCAGCAGAGCATCATAATGTGCACCTCCGCAGCAGCAAAGCATCATAATGTACACGTCCGCAGCAGCAGAGCTTCATAATGTGCACCTCCACAGCAGCAAAGCATCATAATGTGCACCTCCGCAGCAGCATAGCATCATAATGTGCACCTCCACAGCAGCAGAACATCATAATGTGCACCTCCGCAGCAGCAAAGCATCATAATGTGCACCTCCGCAGCAGCAAAGCATCATAATGTACACGTCCGCAGCAGCAGAGCTTCATAATGTGCACCTCCACAGCAGCAAAGCATCATAATGTGCACCTCCACAGCAGCAGAGCATCATAATGTGCACCTCCGCAGCAGCAAAGCATCATAATGTGCACCTCCACAGCAGCAGAGCATCATAATGTGCACCTCCACAGCAGCAAAGCATCATAATGTGCACCTCCACAGCAGCAAAGCATCATAATGTGCACCTCCGCAGCAGCAAAGCATCATAATGTGCACCTCCACAGCAGCAGAGCATCATAATGTGCACCGCAGCAGCAGCAAAGCATCATAATGTGCACCTCCACAGCAGCAAAGCATCATAATGTGCACCTCCACAGCAGCAAAGCATCATAATGTGCACCTCCACAGCAGCAAAGCATCATAATGTGCACCTCCACAGCAGCAAAGCATCATAATGTGCACCTCCACAGCAGCAGAACATCATAATGTGCACCTCCACAGCAGCAGAGCATCATAATGTGCACCTCCGCAGCAGCAAAGCATCATAATGTACACGTCCGCAGCAGCAGAGCTTCATAATGTGCACCTCCACAGCAGCAAAGCATCATAATGTGCACCTCCGCAGCAGCAAAGCATCATAATGTGCACCTCCACAGCAGCAGAACATCATAATGTGCACCTCCGCAGCAGCAAAGCATCATAATGTGCACCTCCGCAGCAGCAAAGCATCATAATGTACACGTCCGCAGCAGCAGAGCTTCATAATGTGCACCTCCACAGCAGCAAAGCATCATAATGTGCACCTCCACAGCAGCAGAGCATCATAATGTGCACCTCCGCAGCAGCAAAGCATCATAATGTGCACCTCCACAGCAGCAGAGCATCATAATGTGCACCTCCACAGCAGCAGAGCATCATAATGTGCACCTCCACAGCAGCAAAGCATCATAATGTGCACCTCCACAGCAGCAAAGCATCATAATGTGCACCTCCGCAGCAGCAAAGCATCATAATGTGCACCTCCGCAGCAGCAAAGCATCATAATGTACACGTCCGCAGCAGCAGAGCTTCATAATGTGCACCTCCACAGCAGCAGAGCATCATAATGTGCACCTCCACAGCAGCAAAGCATCATAATGTGCACCTCCGCAGCAGCAGAGCTTCATAATGTACACGTCCGCAGCAGCAGAGCTTCATAATGTGCACCTCCACAGCAGCAAAGCATCATAATGTGCACCTCCGCAGCAGCAAAGCATCATAATGTGCACCTCCGCAGCAGCAAAGCATCATAATGTACACGTCCGCAGCAGCAGAGCTTCATAATGTGCACCTCCACAGCAGCAAAGCATTATAATGTGCACCTCCACAGCAGCAAAGCATCATAATGTGCACCTCCGCAGCAGCAAAGCATCATAATGTGCACCTCCGCAGCAGCAAAGCATCATAATGTGCACCTCCACAGCAGCAGAGCATCATAATGTGCACCTCCGCAGCAGCAAAGCATCATAATGTGCACCTCCACAGCAGCAAAGCATCATAATGTGCACCTCCACAGCAGCAAAGCATCATAATGTGCACCTCCACAGCAGCAAAGCATCATAATGTGCACCTCCGCAGCAGCAAAGCATCATAATGTACACGTCCGCAGCAGCAGAGCTTCATAATGTGCACCTCCGCAGCAGCAGAGCATCATAATGCGCATCTCTGCAGCAGTAGAGCTTAATAATGTACACATTCAGCTGCACAGCATTATAAAGCGCACCTATGCAGCTGCAGAGCATCATAATGCACACTTCTGCAGCAGTACAGCTTCATAATGTGCACCTCCGCAGCTGCAGAGCATCATAATGTGCACCTCCACAGCTGCAGAGCATCATAATGTGCACCTCCGCAGCTGCAGAGCATCATAATGTGCACCTCCACAGCTGCAGAGCATCATAATGTGCACCTCCGCAGCTGCAGAGCATCATAATGTGCACCTCCACAGCAGCAAAGCATCATAATGTGCACCTCCGCAGCTGCAGAGCATCATAATGTGCACCTCCACAGCTGCAGAGCATCATAATGTGCACCTCCGCAGCTGCAGAGCATCATAATGTGCACCTCCACACAGGGCCGATCCTAGGGTCACAGGCGCCTGGGTGCAGAAATATTTCTGGCGCCCCCCACATGGGCGTGGTTATCTTACTAACTTCTCCCCTTTACAATGTTTCTATGGCAACAACTTCAGCCCCACGAATCGGCGGCTCGGCTTAAAAAAAAAAAAAGTAAAAAAAAAAAAAGTCCCGGCGGCTCGCTCGGCCAGGGCCGGACTGGGGATAAAAACCAGCCCTGGAAAAAGTTGCACACCAGCCCCACAGCGTTGCGTCATTATTTACTTGTTTATAATAGGAGAAAGCATTCATTTTAAAACACGTGTGTAAACACGAATATGAACTTTGCCCCACGATAGCTCTTTTGTAGAACCCCCATAAAAACTTACAGTTACTTGGCTTGGCCCTTGGGGATCTCGGACGCCACTTCAACACTTTGGCCGGGGGCTCGGCGGAGCTGATGTTGTGCTTTAACCTAATGAGAAAGATTTCATAATAAGGATTTGGAGAAAGGGCAGAGGGATAGCAGAGCAGGGAGAGGCTGGTGCTGCTACTAGGGGGTCATACCATGGGGGAGTAATAAAGCCCACCATAATGCCCCCCCAGTAGTAATAATTCTCCTTATAATATGCAAAACATTTGTAATGCCCCCAGTTGAGCTAATGTTCCCATAATGTGCCAATATAAAATACCCCTTCTCAGTGCCCCCGTAGATGACCCCCATAGTGCCCCCCCCCCTTCCCCATAGTACCCACCATAATGTGTCCCAGTATAAAATGCCCCTATACAGAGCCCCCATATAAAATATCTTATTTTTTAGCCTCAGTAGATGCCCCTATAGTGCCCCCCAATAATCTGCAGTAAGATGTGCCCCCATAGATGCCCCCAATCATGTGCCAGTAATAAGAGCCCCCCCACCATCATGTGCCAGTAGCCAGAGCCCCCCCATATCATGTCAGTAGCCAGAGCCCCCCCATATCATGTGTCAGTAGCCAGAGCCCCCCATATCATGTGCCAGTAGCCAGAGTGCCCCCAATCATGTGCCAGAAATAAGAGCCCCCCCACCATCATGTGCCAGTAGCCAGAGCCCCCCATATCATATGCCAGTAGCCAGAGCCCCCCCATATCATGTGCCAGTAGCCAGAGTGCCCCCATATCATGTGCCAGTAGCCCCCCATATCATGTGCCAGTAGCCCCCCATATCATGTGCCAGTAGCCCCCCTTATCATGTGCCAGCCCAGTAGTCCCCCCTTATCATGTGCCAGCCCAGTAGTCCCCCCTTATCATGTGCCAGCCCAGTAGCCCCCCTTATCATGTGCCAGCCCAGCCCAGTAGTCCCCCCTTATGTGCCAGCCCAGTAGCCCCCCTTATGTGCCAGCCCAGTAGCCCCCCTTATCATGTGCCAGCCCAGTATTGTACCTATATAAAAAAATAAAAAAAAATAATACACTTATACTTACCTCCAGCAATGCGATGCGATGCAGGCCGCCTCTTCCGTCTGTGTCCCTCGCTATACGGCTCAGGGGACGCGATGACGTCATCGCGCCGCCTGCACCGGCCTGAGCTCTGATAGGCTGCCAGCACTAAGCCGGCAGCCTATCAGAGGAACAGGAGGGGACACACCTCTCCCTCCTCTGCCGCAGCACAGGCATCTGTATTGCCGTCCTGAGGACGGCAATACAGATGACTATGGAGATGAGCGCTTCCGCAATGGAGGCGCTCATCTCCTGCTCTGCCCTGCCGCCGGCCGCGGCCGCCCCCACTTGTCACCAGGGCCGCGGCCTTGCGGCACTCAGGCTTGCCGGCCCACCGGAAATTCCGCTATCCCGGCAGGCCAGTCCGGCCCTGCGCTCGGCGCCTTTCGGGTGACAGCGCTGGGGTGCGGGGCACCCACTGCACCCCGTGTAGGATCGGCCCTGCCTCCACAGCAGCAAAGCATCATAATGTGCACCTCCGCAGCTGCAGAGCATCATAATGTGCACCTCCGCAGCTGCAGAGCATCATAATGTGCAACTCCACAGCAGCAAAGCATCATAATGTTCACCTCCGCAGCAGCAGAGCATCATAATGCACTCTTCCACATCCTAATACCACAGATGCTGCAAAATTAGGAATCTTTATCTTTACCATATATGACTGTAGGAAAGATGGATAAAGCCTATGAAAGCTGTAATGGTAAGCATATAAGAACTTTTGTTTTAGGCCCCATGCACACGGCCGTTGTTCACAGCCGTGTGCGGGCCGTGGAACCGCGGCCTGGATCCCTCCTGAGAGCAGGAGCGCACGGCGTCACTGGTTGCTATGACGCCGTGCGCTCCCTGCTGTCGGCACAGTACAGTAATACACTGGTATAGATCATACCAGTGTATTACTGTACTGTGCCGGCAGCAGGGAGCGCACGGCGTCATAGCAACCAGTGACGCCGTGCGCTCCGGCTCTCAGGAGGGATCCAGGCCGCGGTTCCACGGCCCGCACACGGCTGTGAACAACGGCAGTGTGCATGGGGCCTTAGTGTATTTTTTTTTTCCTTATAGACAAGAGAATGTGACTTTTTACAGTGACATTACATTTTGCTGCTAGTTATTAGAGTGACTTCTAATTAAAATCATCCTCCATCAAAGAGCACTTTATATGCATTTCATGAACCTCAGCAAATTAGGAAAGATGTAAACCAAAAGGTTATTGTAATATGCTGTCATTAGTGCAATCATTCTGTATTAATGACTATGGGTTAATTATGAATGATCCTTGTGGCTTTCTATGGAGAGGTAGTGAACCACAGGCTGCTGACTGGTTACTGCAAAAATACTGTACGATACATATAATACTGATTAATGAATGACCAGTGACAACTACTGTACAACAATATACTGCCTCCAATGTACAAGTATATAACTACTATAATACTGCTCCTATGTACAAGTATATAACTACTATAATACTGCTCCTATGTACAAGAATATAACTACTATAATACTTCTCCTATGTACAAGAATATAACTACTATAATACTGCTCCTATGTACAAGAATATAACTACTATAATACTGCTCCTATGTACAAGAATATAACTACTATAATACTGCTCCTATGTACAAGAATATAACTACTATAATACTGCCTCCTATGTACAAGAATATAACTACTATAATACTGATCCTATGTACAAGAATATAACTACTATAATACTGATCCTATGTACAAGAATATAACTACTATAATACTGCTCCTATGTACAGGAATATAACTACTATAATACTGCTCCTATGTACAAGAATATAACTACTATAATACTGATCCTATGTACAAGAATATAACTACTATAATACTGCTCCTATGTACAGGAATATAACTACTATAATACTGCTCCTGTGTACAAGAATATAACTACTATAATACTGCTCCTATGTACAAGAATATAACTACTATAATACTGCTCCTATGTACAAGAATATAACTACTATAATACTGCTCCTATGTACAGGAATATAACTACTATAATACTGCCTCCTATGTACAAGAATATAACTACAATAATACTGCCTCCTATGTACAAGAATATAACTGCTATAATACTGCTCCTATGTACAAGAATATAACTACTATAATACTGATCCTATGTACAAGAATAACTACTATAATACTGCTCCTATGTACAGGAATATAACTACTATAATACTGCTCCTGTGTACAAGAATATAACTACTATAATACTGCCTCCTATGTACAAGAATATAACTACTATAATACTGCTCCTATGTACAAGAATATAACTACTATAATACTGCTCCTATGTACAGGAATATAACTACTATAATACTGCCTCCTATGTACAAGAATATAACTACAATAATACTGCCTCCTATGTACAAGAATATAACTGCTATAATACTGCTCCTATGTACAAGAATATAACTACTATAATACTGCTCTTATGTACAAGAATATAACTACTATAATACTGCTCCAATGTACGGGAATATAACTACTATAATACTGCTTCTATGTACAAGAATATAACTACTATAATACTGCTCCTATGTACAAGAATATAACTACTATAATACTGCTCCTATGTACAAGAATATAACTACTATAATACTGCCTCCAATGTACAAGAATATAACTACTATAATACTGCTCCTATGTACAAGAATATAACTACTATAATACTGCTCCTATGTACAAGAATATAACTACTATAATACTGCTCCTATGTACAAGAATATAACTACTATAATACTGCCTCCTATGTACAAGAATATAACTACTATAATACTGCGCCCTATATACAAGAATATAACTACTATAATACTGCTCTTATGTACAAGAATAGAACTATTATAATACTGCTCCTATGTACAAGAATATAACTACTATAATACTGCTCCTATGTACAAGAATATAACTACTATAATACTGCTCCTATGTACAAGAATATAACTACTATAATACTGCCTCCTATGTACAAGAATATAACTACTATAATACTGCTCCTATGTACAAGAGTATAACTACTATAATACTGCTCCTATGTACAAGAATATAACTACTATAATGCTGCTCCTATGTACAAGAATATAACTACTATAATACTGCTCCTATGTACAAGAATATAACTGCTATAATACTGCTCCTATGTACAGGAATATAACTACTATAATACTGCTCCTATGTACAAGAATATAACTACTATAATACTGCCTCCTGTGTACAAGAATATAACTACTATAATACTGCTACTATGTACAAGAATATAACTACTATAATACTGCCTCCTGTGTACAAGAATATAACTACTATAATACTGCTCCTTTGTACAGGAATATAACTACTATAATACTGCTCCTATGTACAAGAATATAACTACTATAATACTGCTCCTATGTACAAGAATATAACTACTATAATACTGCTCCTATGTACAAGAATATAACTACTATAATACTGCTCCTATGTACAAGAATATAACTACTATAATACTTCTCTTGTGTACAAGAATATAACTACTATAATACTGCTCCTATGTACAAGAATATAACTACTATAATACTGCTCCTATGTACAAGAATATAACTACTATAATACTGCTCCTATGTGCAAGAATATAACTACTATAATACTGCTCCTATGTGCAAGAATATAACTACTATTGTGGCCGCGGCCACGGTCAGAGGTGTGACAGGAGGGGGTCCTAACGGTGGCTGGTGTGTGCCTGGAGCCACGGGACGTGGGCCTGCCTAAAAGAGGGCCAACCCTAGGGAGAGTAGAAGAAAAGGGAGGGAACAAGGGGGGGGGACAACGGAGGAGCGAACGCGGCATCGAGGTCAGGGAGCAGGGGTTTTAAGAAGGGGACCTGGCCCCTCCCACAATTACAGGCTGCATGCAGCCTTAACTATTTGTGGCCGCGGCCACGGTCAGAGGTGTGACAGGAGGGGGTCCTAACGGTGGCTGGTGTGTGCCTGGAGCCACGGGACGTGGGCCTGCCTAAAAGAGGGCCAAAAGACACAGGGTAGGGAAGGTGCTGTTCAATGCGTGCAACACAGATTACAAAACCAAGGAACGGAATACCTGGCGGGTTTCAGTCAGCGGATCCGGAATGTACCGGGAAAAACAGGCAGATCTCCACCTACCCATGTGGCGAATGACGTGCGGAGGTGTCCCGTGCTTGGAGGCTGCGGAGGCCGCCCCAATGCGGAAGGAGTGACCTGATATGGTTTTGGGGTCCACCCCTAACCCAGCGACCAGTGACCGGATGTAAGACACAAACTGTGGCGTGGATAGGGGTTTCCCTTGGCACGGGAGCAACGGAGCCTCGGGGTTTGGAGAAGGCGTGGAATTGATGAGACCCTGGAGTACTACCACAGGGCACCAGGCGTTACCGGATTTGAAGAAGCGGATCCGAGTGGGAGGACCGGTTTGCGACGTCTTGGTGGATGGAAGACTTAACACCAGATGGTCCTGGTTCCAGGACAGCTGTTTTCTCTTCAGGAAGGTCGACTTCTGGGAAGAGACGGAGAATTCACCTGGGCGCAGGAATCCGTAGAAGCTCAGGTACATCGCGGCCTTGATGACAAGGCTAACGGAAGGGCCAAAAGGGTTACCATCTAGGGATGCGGATAGTTGCCTGAAAAGTTCGCCTGAGACCGGACGACGGGAAGGACCTGATTCCTTGCTGCTCTTTTCGATACCCCTGAGAGTGGCCTTGACGGCTTGGGAAGTGAAAGCTGTGCGAACTTCAGGATTCTGTAGAACCAAGAAATGTTGAGCCCCGGCCAGATACAAACGGATGGTGCTGGGCGCCAGTTTGAGATTGACATGGCAATGGGCCATGAAAGCCATGATATATGACATGAAGGTGGTATCTTGCTGCGGATGATCTTTTGAAAACTTTTGGTACAGGTTCCAACCCGTGTTGTAATTCCGGGCCGTGTTGACCGAGAGGGATCGGTGCATGAGTACCCTGGCGGTAGCCAGCAGGGACCTCAATCCAACATCAGGTCGTGGAAACCGGGAATCCGGGCCCCGGTCTGGTCTGCATCGGGACATACCTGAAAGAAGGTTTGAAAGTTGAACCTGGACAAAGCATCGGCCGCCGTGTTGCTGACACCTGGAATATGGGCACAAGTAAAATGGAAATTATTGACCATGGCCAGCCAGACTAGTTTCCGCAGCAAGGACATGACCCTGGCGGATTTGGCTCGGCCTTTGGAGACGATGTCCACCAAGTCCTGACTGTCGGTGACAAACATTACGCTGGTATTGGCCCAGAGATGCCCCCAAACCGATGCGGCTGCCACGATGGGGTAACATTCCAGGAACGGGGATGACCTGAGGGACTGGGGATCAGCACTGACCTGAGGCGGCTATGGCCCAGCCAACCATTGGGATTCGCAGATGGCCGCGAAACCCCGCGACGCCGCGGCATCAGAGAACACCCTGGTGGACGACTGGGACCACGGGGACACAAACAGGCTGACCCCGTTCCAGGTGGAGAGAAAGCTGTCCCACATGCGCAAGTCAGCCATGGCAGCTCTGTCCAGGTGGATGATGCTGCTGGGTTCGGAGGCCGCCGGAAGAAGAGAGAGCAGGCGGGAGATGAAGGCCCTGCCCTGGGGCATCACCCTTAAGGCAAAGTTCAGCCGGCCCAGGATGGACTGGAGCTCGACCTTTGTTACCTGGGACGAGGTGATGGCCCCTGCCACGACTTCCCGGATCTGGGACAGCTTCGCCTCTGGCAGCCTGGCCTCCATCCGGTCGGAGTCCAGGACGATGCCCAGGAAGGTGATGGACGTGACAGGCCCCGCAGTTTTCCCCTGCGAGATGGGAATGCAAAGGCCGGAAAACAGGTCCAGGAGGGAGCGCAGCCCGGCTGGCTGACATAGCGGAGGTTCAATGAGGAGGAAATCGTCCAGGTAGTGGATGACCACCGGGGTGCTGCCGTGGCGAAGCAGGATCCAATGTAAGGCCTGCGCCAACCGGTCAAACAGCCACGGGCTGCTTTTGGAGCCAAAGGTCAACCGGTTGGCGAAGTAGAACCTGCCCTCCCACTGGATACCATAAAACTGCCATAGGTGCGGGGCGATAGGCAGCAGTTTGAAAGCGTCCGCTATGTCAGCTTTGGACAGCCAGGCGCCCCTCCCAGCGATGAGGATGAGGGCGATGGCCTCGTCAATGGAGGCATAAGACATTGAAAACTCCTCAGAAGGAATCAGCGAGTTGATGCTGGGGATGACAGAACCATGGGGGGCGGAGAGGTCATAAATTAAACGTTTTTTATTTGAGTCCTTCTTGGACACAACGCCTATGGGGCTGATCCGCCAGCGAGAGAAGGGAATTTGGCTGAAAGGGCCCAGGAGGAACCCCTTCTCTACCTCCGAGTTCAGGAGTTCCTGAACCGAGGCAGGATCTGCTCTAGCCGACTGCAGATTGTCGCACTCCCAGTTGGAATGGGGGAGCGCCACCAACCCTGTGTCGAAACCAAAGCAGAGGCCCGCGATCAGGAAATCCGCGAAACCCGGCACCGGATGCTCCCGTAACAGGAGGGCCAGGAGGTCGATGTTGCAGTCGGCCAGTCATAGGCGCTTTGATGCCTTCTTGGGACAAGTGGACCTGGGGTGAGCCCTGAAGCAAATGGAGCAGATGTGCAGGGCCCTGCACCCGCTGAACAGACATCACCCGTAGTTGAAGTTATTGCATACTTGACTGTTGCCAAGATATACGATGGGTCTGCCCAGTTTATCGGTGGCGGAGGGGCTGCGTGAAGCCCCGGAGGGGCCTGGGATGGCCCTGTCAGGCTGGGTCATGACCGTTTGGGGACACCACTCGGTGGCATGGAATATTGACTGGCATGTTGAGCACGCGGGGGCCCGGAGACCGGCGAAGTGCTGGCAGAACAATTCCATGTCCAAGGTGGCCCAGCTGACAGTAAACTGAAACTGGGTCAGTGCGGCGGCGGCCTTGGCTGAGAAGGAGCGATGATAATCGTAGAAAGCCGTGCCGCCGTACTTGTGCCCCAGATCGGTGACCCTGTATAGGTATGTGTCCAGCTCCTCCCGGCGAGCTGGGTACGCGGAGCAGATCACATCCCTATACAGGCTGAAGGCCAAGACAAACTCAGGCACCGTGAGTTTGCGGTTGAGGCGGCCATCTTTAGCCCGGAGGACCACCGAGATCTCCCCGCAGTCGAAGGTCTTGTTGTCCGCCGCATCGTGGGACGCGATCAGGATGGACGCGAGGTTCACGTCCTTGCCCGCCAGAATGTCCTTCCTGATGTTGTCCGGCACGAAGTGTGCCGGAGCCACCACGGGAGCGGCAGGGGTCGTACCTGGAGCTGGTAGCTGGTACAGCGGGGGATCGCTGAGAGGGACCACCGCCTGAGATGGAGCCAGCGCCCTGGCCTCCAAGTCCACCACCCTGGACCTGATGTCGGCCACGGACGAGACCAGAGAATCCATTGAGGCCTGCAATTGCACCAAGGCTTGCTGGATGGACGGGGTCGGATCTTCTCTCTCAGGAGGACCGGATTCCGTCATCAATAACCTGTACAGCTCCGCCTTTCTGGCTGAGGCTGGGTGCCTGATGCCCCTTCTGCTTAATTCTGCCACCAGCCTCGGTACGGTCCATCTTCGGAGGGACTCGGGCCCACCTTGGCCAGAGACCGAAGTACCCGGGAGGGACAACGCGTCGTCCACATCTGAGACCTGAGACATGGTTTCGCCGCCGGACGAGACTTAAGCGAGACCTGGAATTAGAGACAACAATATGGCCGCTGGAACGGATAAGGGGACCGAGTACCGTGGCTGCTGCGGACGAGGGTGAACGTATGGATGACGTACCTGAAAGCTTGGGATTCGAGACCCTTGCCTTACCGTCCAAGGAACCACGAGAACGACCCGGCTGGCCCTGAGGACTGGAAAAGTTAGGAGCGACGTGAGGAAGTAGCGGAGTGGACACGAAAGCAAAGCATATGCGGACGGACCCGCCACTGTGCCAGCTCAAGGCTGGACACAGTGGGGTGAGAAAGAACACTGAAGGAACGGAGGAATGACGGGTGAGCCCGGAGACGGAGTTGATGACAGCGGAAAGGAGGCGGCCTGAAGGTACCGGGGTTGGTGGTGAGGAGTGACCTGGATGTTCCGGGACGGGAGCGCAAGCAGGGTTGCCTGGGAGCTGCCAGGAACGTGGACCCGGAGGATACCTGACGTCTTGGTTGCGACCGTCATGGGGGTTGTGAGCAGTAGGCAGAAGCAACCAAGACGAGACCCCGACGGTGTTGGCAACGGGGGACGGAGGGGACCCTTGGGCCCCGGGGCACCTGGCCAAAGAAGATCCCTGAACGTTTCAGGGTGGAAGGACAGAGAAGACACCTGGGCTGCCGGAACCTGGACACAGAAGACACCTGAACGCCTCAGGCTAAAGGACAGAGAAGACACCTGAACGCTTCAGGCTGGGGTGGGCAGAGAAGACACCTGAACGCCTCAGGCTAATGGACAGAGAAGCCACCCGAACGCCTCAGGCTAAGGAGGACAGGGAAGACGCCTGAACGCTACAGGCTAAGGCGGACAGAGAAGACACCTGAACGCTTCAGGCTAAGGTGGACAGCGAAGACACCTGAACGCTTCAGGCTAAGGTGGACAGAGAAGACACCTGAACACTTCAGGCTAAGGTGGACAGAGAGGACACCTGAACGCTTCAGGCTAAGGTGGACAGAGAGGACACCTGAACGCTTCAGGCTAAGGTGGACAGAGAAGACGCCTGAACGCTTCAGGCTAAGGTGGACAGAGAAGACACCTGAACGCTTCAGGCTAAGGTGGACAGAGAGGACACCTGAACGCTTCAGGCTAAGGTGGACAGAGAAGACGCCTGAACGCTTCAGGCTAAGGTGGACAGAGAAGACACCTGAACGCTTCAGGCTAAGGAGGACAGAGAAGACACCTGAACGCTTCAGGCTAAGGAGGACAGAGAAGACACCTGAACGTTTCAGGCTATGGTGGACGGTACCGCCGTAATAACTTACCGGAACCTTTGAACTAACGAACTCCCGCGAGTGGTTGGTAGCAACCTTCTGCAACCTGTTGAAAGATAAACACTTTTCCTTTTTTTTCTCTTTTTTTTTTTTTTTTAACGCAATACCCCCGCCTAATACCTAAACCTGCTGTCAGAATGCTGCGACAAGACACGTCGGGAACCACGCACGCTACTGGTACCTAAAAAGAAAAGAAGATGTGAGGATGGGGGCGGCGATGACCGGGGGTCCCGTGAGACCCGGCCGTAAGGTCGTGGGGTGCAGGGAAGGAGCGAGGCCAGCTGGGGCGTGGAAGGCCTGGGAGGCCAAGGCCGGACCTGGGAGGCGTGGCGGTGGGTGTGTGCCGCTTGCCTGGCCGGTGCGGGGGGCATGGATGGGTGGACGGTGGAGCCGAGGCACGTGGAGATTGCCGTCCTGCCTCCATCGAGTACCCCGAGCGTCCGTGCACGGCAGCATGGCCGGTCGCAGGCTTGCAGGGACCAGCCGGGAACCGCTGGCTATGCTGGCCACCGCGCGCGCGGGCGAGTGCCATGATGGAGACTCGGCCAGCGCCGTGCACGGACGGTGCTGGGAACCAATGTTTGGGGATGTTGGACATGGGGAACGAATGGCCCATGCAACTGGCACGTGTGCACATGTGATGAGGGGAATGAGATGGCATGCACGGGGTGGCCTGCGGGTGAGAAGTGAACTGGCCCCCAACCTGCCACCCCGACGGCATGTGGCATGGCGCCTGCTCGCAGGACGCCCTCGTCCGAATGGCATGGCGGGTGATGCCATGGACCAGGACAATGAGGTGAGTGGTGGGAGTGTAGTATGACGCTGTACATGACAGCACGGGAGTAGAAGGTGTTCCTACGGTGGAACTTGAGTGAGCGGTGGTGCCGCAAGGGGATGAAGGCCTGGTGCAGGCTGCACGCTGTCTCTGGGGCGGCGTGGGCGGCTGGCGTGCCACCCGCTGTGTACGGGAGTCATGGTAGTCATGGCAGCGGTCGGGGCTCCTCCTCCGCTCTCCCCGCCCCCCCTCTCCACCTCCCCGCCGCCGGCGCAGGGAACGGCGCCGGCCGCCGTGCTCGGGACCCGACCGCGGCAGGCCCGACCTCTCGCGAGGATGCGGTCGGACGGGAGCCCGCGGGAACGGGGCGGTGTGCGTGGCTGGGCGCCGACGACCCGAGACGGCGAGCCTGAGGAGGGGGGGAGCGGATGACCCGGGAGACGCGGTGCGAGGCGACCGGCATACTTACCAGAGAGTGACACCTACCGGAAGTGACGAAACCAACGGAGGAGCGAACGCGGCATCGAGGTCAGGGAGCAGGGGGTTTAAGAAGGGGACCTGGCCCCTCCCACAATTACAGGCTGCATGCAGCCTTAACTATTAATACTGCTCCTATGTACAAGAATATAACTACTATAATACTGCCTCCTATGTACAGGAATATAACTACTATAATACTGCCTCCTATGTACAAGAATATAACTACTATAATACTGCTCCTATGTACAAGAATATAACTACTATAATACTGCTCCTATGTACAGGAATATAACTACTATAATACTGCTCCTATGTATTAGAATATAACTACTATAATACTGCTCCTATGTACAAGAATATAACTACTATAATACTGCTCCTATGTACAAGAATATAACTACTATAATACTGCTCTTATGTACAGGAATATAACTACTATAATACTGCTCCTATGTATTAGAATTTACTTTGTATGAATTTTAAAGACCTTTAGTTAATTTTCTATATTTCTGTTTATACTGGAAAACACTGAGGCACTTGGTAGGTGGCGCCTGCTTTCGTGTCTCTGTGTATTACTTTTCTCGAGTGGACCATGTTTTTGCGTCCCTGCCTGCCACTCTTATAAATAAAGTTACACACGACTTGTTATGATCGGTACCTAATTCATTGGCTCCGCTTAAAAAAAAAAAAGTCATCTTTGCAAGTTAAAATTGTCTTGATCTGCTGCATTTGTAGGTATTAGGTATCGGTGTCCCAGTTTTGGTCCAATGTTTCTTTGATCAGTTTTTCTTTGTGCCGACGCATCAACGGTGGAACCTGGTACAAGGGTGTTACTGCTGAGCCAGGGGGTAACTTTGTGGGCCCGTCCCCCGATAAATATACAGAGCTATTTTTTAATTATATATGCAAAAGCTTCAGAAAGCTTCGATACAATGTAGCCTGGACCGGCACATTGGTATGATTAATAGCGATTCTGCAGCGCCTGCGCTCCACGGTTAAGAGGTTGTTTGAGGACTCTTCCTCTAGTGTTAAAGGGGTAGTCCCATCTCAATCATGGGTGGCATATCGCTAGGATATGCCCGCGATGTCAGATAGGTGAGGGTCTCACCTCTGGGACCCGCACCTATTCTCAGAACAGAGTGCCCGGAGGGGGCATGCCCGGCCGCCCTCTTTTCATTTCTATAGGAGCTCTGGCTCGGCTATTTCCGTAAGCCCCATAGAAGTGAATGGAGCGATGGCCATGCTTGTGCAGTGTGCTATCTATTCATTTCAATGGGCGCGCTCTGCTATTTTTGGCAGTTCCATAGAAATTAATGAAGGGCGGCTGCGCATGCGCGGTGTGCCCTCTGAAACTTTGTGGGCTCCATTCTAAGTTTAGTTGCGGGTCGCCTATATGACATTGGGGGCATATCCAAGATGTTAATACCCCTTAAAGCTCGATCTTAGCCTATTGCTTTAACCCACTGTAAGTGCAAGCAAATATGTGGAAATAAGGGCTCGTGCCAGGGCGCTGCCCATACTGCGGTCCGCAAAATACAGACATCTGCTACGTGCAATCCGCGTATTTCGCACTGCCATCACTAGAAATTACTATTCTGCAAAACAGATAAGAATGGGACATGTTCTGTACTCGCTAGGATATGCCCCCATTGCCCCAGAGGTGAGACCCGCACCTACACCAAGAACGGAGCAGGGAAGGTGGTGGTTTCCCTGGGTCCGGCCACCACCAAGCGCTCTCCCAATAGTAGGGAATGGGAGCGCACCACGCTTGTGGGGCCACCACTCTTATTCATTTCTATGGGGCTGAAGAAAATAGCTGAGCCAGCGCTCAACCATTTTTGGTGGCCCCATAGAAATGAATGGAGGCTGGCTGCGCATGCGCAGTGCACACTCTACAATTTTTGTGGCTCCGTTCTCTGTGTGCCCGTACCTATCAGACAATGGGGACATATCCTAGCAATATGCTCCCATTGTCTGAGATGGTAATAGTCGGGGGCCTACTGCAACCTACCAAGTCAGAGTGGGAAATGGTTTATCCTCAATGTGGGAACTAACGCATTTCGAATTCGCAGCCGCTTACTGTTGTGTTAGGCCTGTTTCACGCTGCTGACAGTAGTTCTGGCAGGCGGTTTCGGCAGAGAACAGCCTTCCTGAGCTCTCTGGATCCAGCATTGCTGAAGGTTACCGGAATGCCCACCCGACCCACTGACTAATAATGGGGTCCGGCAGAGATCCACCTACCTGGCAAAAAGGTTGTGATTCAGTCAGACAAAAATCGCTGCAGGCATTCACTTGTAATTGGACTGAAGAGCACCTAGGCCACATGACCGATGTACGGTGACGTCACTGGCCTAGGAAGAGGACTAAGTGCTCATAGAACTCTGCGGCCTCTTCGAACAGCTGATCACGGGAGATAGACCTCCGAATGATCTGATATTGACCTGTCCTGAGGATATCAAATTCTTGGATAACCCTTTTAAGGTCCCCTTTATAGAGCCATTTTCCAGTTATGTCGCAGACGGGCCTCCTCAGGACCTGGGCGATCCTGCAACCATCCCTTACATTGAAGCACAAAAGATTCCCACATCAAGGGGTGCGGCAATGCTGTATATTGGAGGGGGGCACAAGTCAAACAAGTCCTTCTGCTTTAGGACCAGGGATGGACTGTGAGGCAAAGATAATGGAAAGGGGCTACGCGGGCATCCTCTTTTCTTTGTATACCAGTCAACTGGTTACATATTTCTCTGTCCAATGAAATATTGGAACATGTAGCTTAATGCTTTCTGTGATCATTCTCCAGAATTGGCATCTTCATCCTGGTCAGGAACGTGCTTCTCGAGAGTCATCATTGCCTAAATGAAGTAGGGTCTTGGCCTCCAGTGGTGCCTCCACTCGACATTAATGGGTCGAGGAGACGAGATCTGTCTGGAACGTTGAAACGTAGGAAATTATTTTCGGATGAGGGGAAAGGGCAAGAATCTGCTTGAAATACTGAGGAGCGTCCCAGCAGTGCCAGCTCTCGTCTTTACCCAAAGCCTCTAGCAATTTCGACTGGAAATAATGTGCTGATACCAGACATTTTCTGTAGATGAAAGGCGAGGCAGACTTTCATGCTAATAACGTCTCTTAAAATAACAGATGATTCCCAGAATAATTAAATAATGAGAAAATGCTGCGCCGAGGTTAAATATGAAAGGGGATTTGGTTTTTTGAAGTTACATTAAGGGGGCACCGCACTTTTCCAATGGCTGATATCTTTATAAAAAAGATGAAAGGAGTCTTCGATTTTGTTTGCCGTTGTCTTATGGCCGAAGCCTTGTTTCCCTCAGAACCTGTCACATCTTAATTCTTGGCGGAAATAAGGTGATAATTGGGATGACTATATGAATTTGACGCCACGAGGGTGAAAAAAAGAAGCAGAATATACCGCTGGTATGGGGGCACTTGTGAAGCTGGCCATGCCTATTGGACGTACATTGGCCGAACCAGACGATTTTGATGGAAACAGCCAACCATCTAATGTATTTGGTGGCTTGCTGACTCTCCATCTCGATGGCGATTGATCTCAACATGCCCAATCCTTCCTGGTGAGATAAGCCACCTGAAAAGTCCGGCAGCGACTTACTACTCCCTTCCCGTTTAGAACATATTCTCGACTAAGCCAAGCAATCCATCCAACCGCTACACTGATGCTACTAGCCTGTGCCAGTCACTTCACTGGTTGCCCATCCAGCACAGAATACAGTTCAAACTTCTCACCCACAAAGCTCTCCACAGTGCTGCACCTCCATACATCTCCTTCCTCATCTCCATCTACCACCCTACTCGTGCTCTCCGTTCTATTAGTGACCTAAGATTGATAACCTCCATAATTCGCACCTCTCACTCCCGTCTTCAAGACTTTTCTCGAGCTGCACCTACTCTCTGGAATACTCTGGCCCAGAATACTAGGTCAATCCACAACTTCTCCACCTTCAAACATGCCTTAAAAACACATCTTTTCAGGCAGGCTTATCAAGCTACCTAAACTGACTATTCCCTGACTAAACGTCCCCCCACCAACTCCTCTGGCCTAAACTCTATCCTATAGTAGTCCCAAACCCGAAGCAGATCGGCCGGCACCACTCCTGTCAGTTCAATATTAGCTCAAATCCTACTTATCACAATCAACTGCCTTGTGTCACCCCCAATCCCTCATAGATTGTAAGCTCTTGCGAGCAGGGCCCTGACTCCTGGTGTTTCAGTTGCATATTATCCAGTTATTTTTGTTTTGTATATGAACCCTATGAACTTGTAAAGCGCTGCGAAATATTGTGGCGCTTTATAAATACATTTTATTATTATTATTATTATGTCAGGACATATAGGTATCGGCCGAATGATTTTTCACGTATCTCATGTAAGACCAGCCATGGTCTCATCTTCTCTGCTTTGGTGGCAAGAACTTGGGTGTGACTCCCTTCTAAAACTGCATTATTGACAAACAAGGGGACTTTTAAGGGAATGGCCCAATAATGGCTTAGCATCCAAGTCTTGCTTTATGAAGCCTGAGCCTTGCTATATAGCACTGCTAGTTCAGTTCATACTTGGCACTACTATGAGGGTACCGCATGGTATAATATTTTTGCATAGCATAGGTTTGACACAGGCACTGTAGGACATTATATGGGAGGAGGAGTGGAAGCTGAAAGCATGACACAACAGATCATCCAGTGGTGGCCATACTCTTGAGAAGACCATTAAAAATAAATTGAGAACCCGGCCAAACAATCTTTACTTAAAGGGGTGCCGCCATGATTAATGTAATGAAATGAGTACAGTACATGGCTTCTAACGAGGCAAGAACCATCCCTGTACCTCCTATAGATCAAGAGATCTTCCCATTCTCTTCTCCAATTGCTTCTTTTCAGGATGGAAGCTCAGGAGACTTGTCCTTTCTGTTGCAGTCCAGGGGACATGGCCTTTATCAGGAGACGTGTCCTTTCAGCTGCATCTCTCTCTCTCTCCCTGTGTCTATCACAACTTCTAACAGATATAACTGGTGGCAGTTGAAGATGGAACTGAGCATGTGTGACCACCTCAGTAGGCGGATGTACACATTACTATACAAACTATACACCAGGGGCACTATTATAGTGAAGCAATGAGAATATCACAATTGGAGAATTTTTGTAACACAGTAAATGACAAAATTAGATCTTTTTCATGGTGAATTACATTAAAATAATATTGGGCGGCATGGCCCCTTCAAGGGAGAGATAACAAAAAGACTAAACAACTAGCAGCACTGGCCAAAGTTGGAAAATGTTAAGAGACAGATTTTCTGTATGTATCTTTACCCCCTTCTCTCCACTGCTAGTGCATGTGAAACAAAATGCTGGGAGAATTGCTGGAGCTTAGGCTGGATGGTGTCTTGCTGGATCGGTAGCTACTGGAAGCCTCCAGGGTGGAGAGCCGCTGACAAAGACCGACTCGGTGCACCGTGTATTACTTACTCACTCATTCATCTCAATAGGCGCTGTGTAATTAATATGTGCCCATTTATGTGCAGGCAAGATGGTCCTTGCCCGGTTTGCAAGAGTACCGTCATTAGAAGAATCGGTCACTTGATTACAACTCATTAGTAACATATTTGGAAGGTATGGGGGGTAGATATATACATATATAGGTATTGTAACGTAAGCAGTGCTCCCTTCCGCATTGGCAGAACTGTCCTTTTCAATTAAACCAATTAAGCCTCCAGTTTTGCTCCTGCTGGTGTCGACCTTTACATCCATGCTGGTCGAGCAACACATTAGAAGTTGTGATTAGATCATAGCAGTCATCGGAGGATCCTCCGACTGAGGGACAAGCATTGCTGATTACATCTAGTGCAGATCTACAAAAACCTTGGTTTTGTATGGATCATGTCTTATGCTCGTTGCACATTTATAGCTGTATAGAAAATTCTTCTGAATGCTGCTTGGGATCTGTAGGTGCAATGCTGACGGGCATGCCCCTTAAAGGTTCATTATGAAAGCTCATACTTCAGGTGGCCATTCACTTTCAGTTGTTGTTGGCCAAGTGCTCGTTTGGCCTACAGCTATACTTTCTGACTCCTCAATGCAGAGCGCATGTAATGATCACTCGATGTGGAACCACTGTGTCTACGAACTGGCTTGACCTTGGGATAAACCTAAGCAGTCCCCTAGCATTCATCCTTTAACCTCTATACAGGGGAGCCACCAGGCCCCTACCTCTTGGAGTAACCCTGGTGTGGTTGACAGCTGACCCATGTGGGTCAAAGACACCCGTGAGAAGCACCGAGGGATCAGACAAAACTCATAGTCAGTAACAGGCCAAGGTTCAGGGCAGGCAGCATATGTGCAAATCCAAGAAACAAGTATGAGGTCAGGGCAGGCAGAAAATGGTCTATATGGTAATCAGGCACAAGTCAGGTCAGGGAGTGGAATGTCAGAAACGGTAAACAGGGAGAGGTCAGTAAAGAGACAGGCAAACGGAACATCTTACCTTCCCAGGAACTAGCAAGCGAGATTAACCTGTTGCTCAGGAAAAGAGTGAGAGAAACAGCACAACAAATATAGCAGAAGCTGATTAGCATGCAGCCTAGCAGCTGTGCATAGAGCTAAAGGAGGATTTTAACTCTTGCAGTACTGCAGAATGGCAGATTCAATGAAGAATATCCCTAATAGACACAAACACTGACACCTGGGCTTGCTGCCTGAGTGGAGCGGCCCCAGTGCCCACCCGGGAGAGCAGGGCAGTGGCGGGCACGGGCCATCAATGTAACACTGTGCCTGTGTTTTCAATTAGGAAAATGGATAAGCTGCTGCCTGACATAGTTCTTCAGACATCTGACATCAAGGGACATTCGGAATACCCCCATACACATGAGATAGCTATATCCCCTTAATTCTCCTCCTGCTTTCTAAGTGTCTACATGGAGAACTTCATTATCTTTACCCCATGTTACTCAGCCAGGGGCAGACTGGGAACTTAAAGTGGCCCTGGAAAAATTTATAAAAGTGGCCCCGTTTTGTAGTTGGGTGCAAATTGATGGAAGGCAGGATCATTGATACCATATTGTGGCACATTATACCACCCCAACAGAGTCAAATACCACAGTCCATCACAAAATACTTCCAGAAGCACAAAATACAGCCCTAAAAACTTCCACTGGCCGGTCGTGAGGAGGGCGCAGGCGCCCCCCTGGGCATCAGCCCACCGGGAAATTTCCCTGTAAGGTCTATGGTCAATCCGCCCCTATACTCAGCCTCCTCCAGATCTATCTATTACAGTTAATGGCTACTTACTTTCCCCAGGCTGACAAACCGACTGTCTTGGGATACCCTTTGATTCTGGTCTGTCTTTCAAACTGCACATCTAAGGCCTTACTGCTGCCAACTCAAAACATTTCTCAAATCCGCTCATTGGCCAGCCTTGAGTCTACAAAAATGCTAGTTCCTGCCCTCAATACCTTTAACCTAGGCTACTGCAACATCCTCCTCTGTCCACCCTCAACTCTGCTGCCCAGTTAATCCACCTCTTTCCTCCACCTTTCCTCTCTGTCACTCCTTTCACTGACTACCCATTGCCCAGAAAATTCAGTTTAAAATATTAACATTGACATACCAAGGAAAGCCATCCATAACCTGTCCCCTCCATACATCTCGGAACTAATCCACTGCTGCCTCCCCACACATAGCCCTCACAAGACCTCCTATTTCTCTTGTCTGCTCCTTACTCATTCATTTCCAAGATTCCACTAGGGCTTCACTTTGGAACCTCCAAAGGATCAGACTCTCTCCAAACTTTGAAACCTTCAAACGTGACCTGAAAACCCACCACTTCAGAATATCCTACAATATCCAATATGGACAGAGTCCCAGAATTAAAGAGGTTCTCTGAGATGTTCATATTGATCACCTACCCTCTGGATAGGTTGTCAATGCATCCCTGCTGTTTGAGGAAGCCATGTTGCTCACCAAAGCTCTGGTGAGCGCTGTGGCCACCTCACAGCTTACCAAACACAGTGCCGTCCATTGAATAGCGGTTGTGCTTGGTATTGTAGCTCAGCTCAATTCACTTGAATGGAACTGAGCTGCGCCTAGGTCATGTAACCAATGAACATGACATCACATGGCCTAGGAAAAGGCCAAACCAGTCACGAAGTACTGTGGCCTTCTTATTCAGCTGATTGGCGGGGGTGCCCGGTGTCGGACTCCTACCAATCTCATATTGATGACCTATGAAAATCCTGGAGAACCCCTTTAGTGGTGCAATAATGTAAGTGAAAACAAATTTGTTGACCAAACCCACCAAAATCTGTGACCTTCCTCTGTTTTTGGGCAACTAAAATTTTGGTAAAATTGACAGGACAACCTATATGAGGAAAACCAAGAACATTGGTTACGAATCTCTCATTTCCAGATCTTCTATTGGATTCACAGGTTTTCATATTGTATTCTGCTTGCCACACAAACAATATAAACTATAAACTACACCTCAGACCCTAGGACTGTGTCTGCATAAAGTGAGAGATGGGATGTAACGCGTTGTTCAATATGTCTGGTGGAGAATCAATCTCTGTGCTCAATGAGCAGATGTTTCCTGTGCTTTCGATCATGAAGATGAGTGCACACAACATAAAACGGTTCATCCAAAAGTAAAAATTACACCTTTAATTACAGGTCCTGCCCGATCGGAGGAAATGGATGAGCCTAAAACCGCAGTATGTCAGCACTTCTGTCTGGCATAAAGGGAGTCATCAGTCGTGAGATTTGGCAGCTGGAAATAGATGGTTTATGGAAATTGGCAGAAGATGAAGACGAGGGCCTTTCGATGACTGTCTAACAATGATCTAAGTAGACTTATGAAGATGACGATTAGTCAGGACTATTGATTGATTGTAGGAGATGACAGCTTGCTGACGGTAAATGCTAAAATGGCTGCCAACCCAGCTTCTAACGTGGCACCAAGTTCAGTAATATCCATAGAGTAATATAAAAACAGAAGATAGATGGGATGCCTTAAAGGAGTTTTCTGGGAATACATCATTTCTAACAGGCCTCCTCTACTGAAATGATCATCCTTACCTGCTCTGTTCAGCTCCAGTCCTCTGCACTGGCTCCCGTGTCTTCATCTTCCAGTCCGGGGTTTTTGTCCTCCCCATGGTCACCTGATCCTCTTCAGCCAACGGCTGGCTTCATCGGTGTTGTGTCCACAATAGGACGGCATGTTAAAATTCCACAACCCGATCCTTCTCTCCCTGACTTCTGCAGTCATGGGAGGGTTGGCACCTCCATATACAGTATACAGATGATTGGATGGTACGGGAACATTAATGTAATTTGTGTGGCCAGCTTTAAAATATAGCCTTCTGCGCATTTAAAAAAAAGCTTTTGGCACTTTTTTAGCACCATCATATGGGCAACGTGCTGTTCCCAAAATTTGGACCTTCTGCTGACTACTCCATGTAGAGCCTATGGGGCACCATGTATTCTCTGATCACTGTGGCTCTGTTCATAAGTTGTCATTTAGAGGTATTTTTTCTGGTTTAGTTTAACAGTGAGGTGAAGGGCATTTTTGAGTCACTTTTTTTTATGCCCAGTACTTGCTGTTTTTCAGAAGTTTTTGTTCTCCTAATTCATTTCAAAGATGGGGTGAAAAAAAAATTACAAATGGGGTGGAATTGGAAAAAAAAGAAGCAATTCCTCCACCGTTTTATGGGTTTTGTTCTCATGGCGTTTTGTTTACGGCAAAACTGACCCATGCCCTTCATTCTATGGGTCAGTTCGATTACCCCATATGTATAGGTTCTTTATGTCTAAATAGTGTAAAAATAAATGTAAACTTTAAAAAAAATGTAATCACCATATTCTGACCCGTCTACTGAGCTGTTTAGGGGCTCATTTTTTGCGGAAAAATCTGTCATTTTTATTGATACCATTTTGGAGTGTGCATTACTTTTTGATCACATTTTATTACATTTTTGGGGGTAAGAGAAGCAATGATAAAATGTCAAATCAGCCATTTTGACCCTTTTTTCCGTTACGCCATTGGCCATATTGGATTTTTTTTCTATTTTAATAGTATGGGCGTTTTCGGTCGCAGTGAGTCCCATGATGTTTATATTTATTGTTATTTCGATATTTATTTTTTAATTATACAGAAAGGGGGGTGATTTAAACCTTTATATTTTTTAATTTTTTATATATTTTTTAACTAATTTTTGTGATGAATTTGTGGCTCATATATGAGCCTATAAGTTATGTTTTTTAATTTTTAATTTTGTTTTGTCAGGGATTTTTAAAATGCCATTGAAACTCAATATTGCTCATTTCTTATCCTGGCCTGCCATCTGGTGGCCAAAATAAGAATTGTAGCATGAAAACTTTCAGCCTCGTCAGCGAGGCTGAAAGTGTTCAGCGCAACTACCGAAGCCCCATTTGGCCGCACGGGGCATCGGTAGGAAGCCCGAAAGCCTGAGTTTTTGCACATTTAGATGCCGTGATCACACTTGGTCACGGCATCTAAAGCATTTAATTACCACAATCGGCATTATTGACGGTCATGGTAATTAGCCGCAGGTCTCATGTGCAGCGGGCACCATGTTTACACATCGGTTCCGACTAGTACACGAATCTCTGTAGAGTATTATTCGGAAGTTTTGAAGGAAGCGACTTTGGATGAAGCATCGGAAGCTCACTTCGCTCAACTGTATTTAAGACTTTTTGGGGCATTATAGCATTAAAAAAAAAATATTATTGCTGGATTCTGCTGTAATTTCAGATGTCATATTTGGGTTAAAAAGCCTCTGTCAGAATTTTCAAACCTATTAGACTAGGCACATTGCTGGGCAGGGCTAATCATGGTGAGTAAAACAATATATTTCTTTCCTAAATAATTGCAGACATATATTAATTTGTATTTTATGTAATATTTATATATTAATTTGTAAATTTTATGTAAATTAAGTATATGGGGCATCAGGGGGCTGGCCACAGCACTAGGAGCACCGCTAGCGCTACGCATCCTGTGTTCTCTGCACTCTTGCTTGCCTTCTGCTGGACATCTCATCCAACCTTGTGTTCTCATAGCAGCACCAAGGCTCAGTGACTCGGCACTTGCACATTGGATCTGATGAGCTCAAAAAGCAGAGCTCCTTAGATCCACTGCGCAGGTGCCGAACCACTAAGCTGACTTGGCACTTGCACAATGGATCTTCTGCTGCTTCACAAGCTCAAGAAGCAACCTCTGATTCTCTACGCAAGTGCCGAGGCCCAGTGACTCTCTGCTGTAAGAACACAGAGCTGGACGAGATGTCCAGCCCTGTCACTGAAAGGGGAGGGAGGAGTACAGAGAGCACAGGGAGCATTGCGCTAGCATTGCTCCTAGCCCTATGGCCAGCCCCCTGGTGCTCCATATACCTAGATTACATAATTTTATATAAGTCTGCACGATAGGTCCGTGGCATTGTTACGAATTTTGCTGTAACTTGTCTCATAACGCTTTCCCGTGGCTTTAGTATCTCCTTAAAAAGAATTCCAAGATAATTGAAGTGGAACGTAGAAAAACCCTTTCGTAATCGGAGCCCCACAGCTGTCAGTGCCCATTACCACTGCCCATTAGGAGATCCGCTTCAATAAAACAATAGCGTCTTCTACATAATCTCTTAATTGTAACCAGCAGAACAAGCGCCTCTCTCTGTTCTCTCTCTCGGGGGGAATGATTTTGATAGAAGGGTCGTTATGTTGATTGCAAAGTGAAAAAAATAAAAAAATAAAAAACTGCTGAATATTAAATTAAACTGATTAAAATTCCCGAGGAGTAAGTTGTTATACCTCCCTTGCCCCGAAGAAATAGCTCACCCGCATCATCATCATCTTCGGGTTCAGGAGACGAGGGCTGTCAACAACGGGGGCTGCACTGTGCATCGCTCAGTCAGATCTATCAAAAAGCAAATATTCCAAGTCATTCATGTCTGTGTGGATATTCAGTATGGAGAGCAAATGCCTGCAAAACACCCGATTCTTATTATATTCTTATAATTAAAGTAAACGAATAAGAAGTCGACAGGTCCGCCAATTATAGGGAACGGGTCACCAGAAAATGACCTATTAGATATTAATTTTTTTTTATAATTTTTGGATGATTTTCTTCAATATATATATTTTTTAAACCTGGTTTAATTTATGTGCACATCTAATGTTATCAGAAGTTAACCTATTGTTTAGATCACGTTTTTATCTTACAGCTGTTGTGTCACGAAACATAAGATCTGAAGACTTTTGTAATTGCCTGTAATTAAAAACTTTGTATGCCACTGAGCTATTCAACAAAATGTATCTCTGTAGCGCCACCCGCTGTTAGTTCTTTTCTCACTGGCCACAAAATACTATTATAGCAGTGATGACTAACTTCCTGCACTCCAGCTCTGGTGAAACTACAACTCCCAGCATGCTCCATTCATTTCTAGGGAGTTCTGAGAACAGCCAAGCAAGTGAACATCTTGGGAGTCATCACAGCATTATAGGCTAACACTTCCTGTTCTCTCTAGAGATCACTTCTCAGCAGTCATCTGATTATCATCACAGGCAGGATTATAACAACAGATACACACACACATACACACACACATACACACATATATATAAAACATAATTTAGAGTAGGTAATGTCTCAGCTTATCTATCCCATCCTTACACATTGACCTCAGCACAGAGCATGCCCACAACACTCTCCTGTATAAGCCAATGAATCATCTCCAGACTACAGATTCCTATGGTCCAGGTGTCATAGCTGGTATTATTAATAATAATAATAATAAGCTTAATTAGTTAAAAATATATAAATGCTACATTTTCTGTTACTAAGGCAAGGTGAGGTTCAGTCCCGACCACCACCCGGCCGGGAAACAGCGGAGAGCTCTGGCGCTCACTGTTTCGATGGCTCCCGTTCCGGTGCAAATTCATGCACCGCAATGGGGGTTACTGAAACAGCGAGCACCGGCGTGTTCTGCAATCAGTTCAAACTAGTACTAACTTGCCATAAAATCCCATGGCGTGTCGTTTGTTTGTCCGCATTGAGGTTGCAACATAGGTCTGTACCCTAAAGGGATTTTGCACAACTCCTGTCCTGCTGACCATTCCTCTGATGATATGATGATACCTACAAAAACAATGGCTATTGCCAGATGAACTGCTTAGGGGAAATGAAGCATTGCATGGCACCAATCAATGGGTCGTCCATGTGTCAGGTACCTATCAAGTTTGGAGATCCCCATGAAAAAGGGTGGCCCATACAGGATGTATGGATTCACATGTGGGGCCATCGACTAATCTGCTGCAAAATTTGCAGATTTGACCCGGAATTGCTGCAAATTTCACCCTTTGCAAAAGTTGAATGCCAAAGTAAATCTGCATGTAAGAAAAGCGCATTGGTCGGCAGGTGCTGCCGCCACTTGCAACACCGATGATTGTGCCATGAAAATGGAGTGAAACAAGGGACGATCGGCTTGCTAGATCAGAGCTCTTTACAGCAGGAAAAAAAATCCTAAAGCTGACCGAGCACATAATTTATGTCGTCGGAACTCACCAATTTTGGTGGCATCATCAGCTGACCATCTTATGTGTATCGGTGCCACTCCTGACTGCAGACATTGGGGGAGAGAAGGATTGGGCATCTTGGATTTTAAAATGCCAGTCCTATTGTTCTTGGGGAGATAAGCTGCTATCAGAGGAATTCACAGATGGAGTTAAGCACGCATGTGTACCGGTGCAGAGTCCTGTGCCAGAATAGCAGAACACTGCAAAGTGCACAGGAAAGAGTTAAAAATGTGCTTTGCTTAATATATATATTGTCTGTATGTGTCTGTATTTGCACATGGTATTAATAGGCCATATCCACAGCTACCATTATAGGGAGGGTTTTTTGGGCTTGACAGACTTAACATTCTAGTCAGTGAAACCAGTTTAGTGTAGTCAGTCTTAGTCTGGACAACAACCAGAACAGATGCTAAGATGTAATGCCGACAGCACAGCCGTCTGTAGACCAGGTACCACCCAGGACAGGGCCAGAACAACTGCAAAAAGCAATGCAGATGAAAAGAGAGGCTTAGAGAAAGCCCAGTAGAGATAACCTGTCTAAAATGACTTATTGACTCTACTCCATCCATGTTCAGGAGTTGCACCAGTGCCTGAGCATACCTAATCACAATTTGGACCTCTGTGAAAATCTCTACATCCCAAGGTGGATTCTGAGGACGTGTACTGTAAGTACAGCAACCTGCACCTGCAGGTGCAGAAGAGTTTGCCTACCATGAGGGGACTCCCCTTTGGTTGCATTGTATTGTCTAAAATATACACCCCATGTCAGGATGTCAGAGTCAGCAAGTGAAGTGGAGAATAAGGAAGAATACTTTAAAGAACCTCTTTGGCCAATTACCTATCTGTGCAGCTGTAACTTTGGAAAAGGGCATTTTGTGAACTGCCAGTCCACTGCGTGATAAGAACTGTCCTGATCTGTTTGCACTTGAATTTGTTCTGCTGCACAACTGCCTCCTCATTGCTTCCTGCACCATTACGCTGCCAAGTGTTGGCATCATGAACCAGGACACTGCCTTGCATCTCAAAACTAACAACACCAAGGGCACTTCAACTGTCTTAAGGCAGGAGAACCCCAGAACCGGACTGTGCCCCGAAGGGAAGTAAAGGTGCGCCCTTCCCATCACTGCACGCCAGCCCAGGGAGTGACAGAACCATGAGAACTACAACCCCTATTTGGCCACTCATTTGCACAAATGCCCCTGCAGCTTGGTCAGTGCTTGGGGGGGATCGGAAAGGTTATCTTTTGGCCGAACGAACACGTGCATGGCCAGTTCTAGTGTAGTTGGAGTCTGGGTGTGGGTGGAATGACATTTCAAAATGAGAAACAATGTTAAACTTTTTGTATTAATTCCCTCGCCCGTCTGAGATTTGAGGAAGTGAAATGCACGGTCAGTGGCACATTGTAGCGGAACGTTAAGGCTGTTCACTTCAGAGGAAAATCCATTTAATTTGTAAATTAAGCAGTTTAGCCTTTTAAATGTCCGGGAAAGTTGATGTCTCCGTCTGCTACTTTGTCTTCTTAGAAGATATCTCAGACGGTAAATGCGGCCATGTTTTGGTCACTTGGCATTTTTCGCCTGGATGTCATTTTTTAATTTTTTTTTGCTAAAATCTGCGATTTGACATTTTAAAGAATGTCAGAGTACTTAGCAGATTTGTAATTAACTTGTTGAGTAAAAAATAGAAAAAATCTGAAAGGCAGAAATCTTAGCGGGGGACAGGTAATTATAGGCTTGGGCAAAAATAAAAAAAACAATGAACAGTGAAAACGAGTGCGCGGTGCAGCAGAGACGGTGTTACAATGTATCCCGCCAGTCTGTGTTAATTGTGTGAGTTTTAGAAGAGATAATCAGTGTGAGGAGTGTAGCAATGGAGGCTGGTGATTTGGCGAAGGGGACAGTGGTGTAAATATATTATTATGGGCCAAGGTGTGACTGGTAACATCACGATCCCGTCAGTCTGGAGTATCAAAAAGATTATTAGGAATGTTGACTAGATCATTAAGTCCGATAGGGTCACATACCGCAGATGTGGATTCTGGGGTGCATAGTCTATGGGTTTTCAGCCTCTCCAAGGAGGTGTGGACTTTGTTGAGGGAAGGTCTCCAAGTCACAACATGGTCAGGTAAGGATTAGGGTCAACCAGGAACTCAAGTGAAGCCAGAACAAGGTAAGAACCACAATCAACAGGCAAACGTGGCTTGCCAAGACCATCTTAATTGGGTTGCCAGGACTAATGTCATGTTTGGGTGCCGGTGGTCTTAATCTTAACACTGCTGTGCAACCAGAGAAGGATAGCCAGAGGATGCGATTCCTAGCAGCTGGACATGGCCATCAGCTGAGACCACGGTCACATGGTAGGAGGTAGTGCTGGAAATGGCAAAGTAAGTAAATAGTTAAATAGTGTAGTGGGTGGAAGTCATCCTCAAGGCAATGTAGGCAGAAGCATTGGGCCGTTTGCCTGCTGCCATTACTAATTCTTGCTAGAATTTGAGTCTTAGGTTAAGAAATATGTTTGGTGGTAAGACCATTTAATAGGGACGTGCCATCAGAAGAGGACATTGTTTAAATCAAGTTTTTATGTTAAAATATATATTTTTTTATAATTTTTGGTGATATTATTTGTAATCAATTTATCTAAATTATACCAAAAAAAAATCCAAAGTCTTGCATTTTTAATACTGAGCCTCATAACAGGCTGACACTTCCTGTTCTGTAGAGCTCAATACTCAGCAGTCATCTCCTTATCACAGGCAGGATTACAATGACAGGTAACACCTGTAGATAGATGACTCAGAACACACCATTCACAATAGATGATGTCACATCTTAACTACTCCCCCTCCCTGCACAGTGACCTCTGCTCAGGTCACAAAGCATGCCCGCGACACTCTCCCACAGGAGGAAAACAAACAGTTCCAGTCCATTGCGGATGTGACCGCAGTAAAGCAAACCTCGAAATGCTGCTAATTCCTTCACCCCACAATCATGTACAGAAAATAAATTAAGAATATCTATAATCTGAAAATAAAAACAGATTAGACAAATGAATTGATTTTACAATCCGGTTTTAATTAGTTAAAAAAAATTAAGTGACACTTTCCCTTTAATTATTCCTAGTCAATATTGTCCAGGGATATCAAGGGATTGCAATATCTGCTGTTTTATAAGCATTATGAGTGGTACTGCTGTGGGTGTGATGTGCCTGTCACTGTTATTTGGCACTGCCATGGGGGGGGACAATAGTTCTGACACTTCTATGTGGTTACTGTGGCTGGGATTGTTATGGGGGCACTGTGGCTGGGACTGGTCATGGGGGACAATGTTTCTGATACTTCTATGTGATGACTGCGGGTGCGATTGTTTTGGGCACTCTGCGGCTGGTACTGGTCATTGGGGGGGTAATGTTTTGGAATTTTCTTATGGTCACTGTAGCTGGGATTGTTATGGGGGCAATGTACTGATACTGGTCATGGGGGGCAATGTTCTGATACTTCTATGTGATGATTTTGGGTGGGATTGTTATGAGGACACTGTGTCTGGTACTGGTCATGGGGGGCAATGTGTTTGATACTTGTTTGTGATCACTGTGGGTGGGATTGTTACTGCGGCTCTGTTTCCTGCACTGGCCATGGGGGGTAATGTTTCTGGTATTTTTTTATGGCCACTGTGGCTGGGATTATTATGGGGGCAATGTTTTTGATACTTCTATGTGATGACTGTGGGTGGGATTGTTTTGGGCACTCTGCGGCTGGTACTGGTCATGGGGGGTTAATGTTTTGGAATTTTCTGATGGTCACTGTAGCTGGGATTGTTATGGGGCAATGTGCTAATACTAGTCATGGGGGACAATGTTTTTATACTTCTATGTGATGATTGTTGCTGGGATTGTTATGGGGACAATGTGGCTGGTACTGGTCATGGGGGGCAATGTTTTTGATACTTCTATGTGGTGACTGTGGGTGGGATTGTTATGGGCACTCCGTGGCTCGTACTGGTCATGAGGGGTTAATGTTTTGGAATTTTTTTATGGTCACTGTGGCTGGGATTGTTATGGGGCACTGTGTCTGATACTGGTCATGGGGGGCAATGTGTTTGATACTTTTATGTGATCACTTTGAGTGGGATTGTTATGGGGCACTGTGACTGCTACTGTTAATGGGGCACAATGTTTTTGTTACTTCTATGTGATCACTGTGGATGGGATTGTTACGGGGGCTCTGTCTGATACTGGTCATGGGGGGTATTGTTTCTGGTATTTTTTTATGGCTACTGTGGCTGGGATTGTTATGGGGGCAATGTGGCTGATACTGGTCATGGAGGCAATGTATTTGATACTTCTATGTGATGACTGTGGGTGGGATTGTTATGGGCACTCTGTGTCTCGTACTGGTCATGAGGGGTTAATGTTTTGGAATTTTTTATGGTCACTGTGGCTGGGATTGTTATGGGGGCACTGTGGCTGGTACTGGTCACATACTTCTATGTGATCACTGTGGGTGGGATTGTTACGGGGGCTCTGTGTGTGGCACTGATCATGGGGGGTAATGTTTCTGGTATTTTATTATGGCCACTGTGGCTGCTATTGTTATGGGGGCAATGTTTCTGATACTTCTATGTGATGACTGTGGGTGGGATTGTTACGAGGTCTCTGCGACTGGTACTGGTCGTGGGGGGGGGGGTAATGTTTTGGATTATTTTTTTATGACCACTGTGGCTGGGATTGTTATGGGGGCACTGTGGCTGGTACTGGTCATGGGGGGCAATGTTTTTAATACTTGTATGTGATCACTATGGTTGGGATTGTTATGGGGGCTCTGTGGCTGGTATAGGGGACCATTGTTATGGGAGCACTAGAGCGTGACCAAACCCTGTTTTCCCATTCCCCAAAAATTGGTCAGTGGGATGTGCGGTATATGGGGTAACTATAGGATACTAGGAGATCTTTCTAGACACACATTCTTTACTAGCGTTGAGCAAATAGAAGTTCACGAAGTGGACTTTGATCCGAATTTCAAGAAAAATTCGATTTGTTGCGAAGCCGAATTTCCTTGTGCTTCGTGGTAACGAATCGATTTTCCCTGAAATGGCGATAAAACTATTTTAAACAATCATAACTTACCTCCTCCCATTGAGCGTGAAGAGGCTGCCACGGCCATCTTGCTTGAAGATCCCGTGTGAAATCTCGTGCGTGGCGACGTATGATGACATCATCACACACCGCACAAGATTTTGCGCGGGCTCTGCAAGCAAGATGGCCGCGGCAGCCTCTTCACGCTCAATGGGATAATGTAAATTATGATTTTATTTTTTATTTTTTTTAGCAAGCATTTCAGATGCCGCGATCAGCGATGAACGCGGCATCTGAAGGGTTCAATGAAGGGGGAGGAGAGGGTTAGGTGGCACCGTTTTTTTGTCATTGCACCCGCTATTTACAAAGAAATGCGAAGTAATTCGTCACAAAGCAAATTTTTTTTGTAAGATTCGGCGAAGCAGCCGAATCGAGTTTGAGAACCTCGCTCATCTCTATTCTTTACCATTACTGACCCCTTACACATAATTTGCTCTCTCTCATTCGCCGCATGAACTAGTATATAAATTGCTGCCTCCCTGACTCGATTGAGGAATCAAGGTCTGAATACGGCCATGGACAAGGCCAAAGTCAATTAGGAGACGGCGCACATGAGCTCAATAAGAATATGGATTTCTGACTGGTCTAAGCCAGAACTGATGATTATATTAACCAGTAATGTACGGTTCCTATTCACAGATGGCTTTCCTATAGATTTACATAATGATTCGCACTCCAGCAGATGCATCATGTCAAGGCATCGTTCTGCTTCTAAGTGAATGTTCATCCTTGAATACAATCTAAAATTCTGAAGTAATTTATTTATTTATTAACGTAGTCTTATTGCTGATGCAAAGCTCCAAATCCCCTACAGAAATAGCATTAGTGATGCAATTCTGTCAGCCACCACTAGAGGGAGTGTAGGAGCTCACTGCATTGAATAATAAATGCGACGCACGGCAAACGGCCATGCGTCCCTTAAAGTGCATGTTTTTCGTGATGCCAGTTGCAGTGAAGCAACAAGGGCACAGGGCCCTTTTTAGTGATGTAGCAGATGGTACCCAGGAGTAGGAATGCCAGAGTGGTGTAGGGTAGCCTATAATGCTCTGAGTCAGACCTTGCGCTCCTGTAATTTTCCCATACGGCACAGGTAGGTTTAGCGTTAGGTCCCGAGCTACTTGAGAAACCTTGGCGCAGTGCTCGGGCTCAGACATGTCCTCCACAGTAGGATATGTTGGCTAATCTCTCAATTTTACATCAGTATGAGGGTTTAGTAAAACCCCTTTCTTTGTATAAGTTATTGTTAGCTTATAATGTCCCTTAATGTTTTATGCGCATGTCACAGTGCTCCTACCTGGATACGCTGGAACCCAGGCGTTGTTGTCCAAAGCAGATAAAAGGGGGTAGTTGTATGGTGGGATGAAGAATAAATTGAGTCCAGACTTTGTGATGAAGTTGAAAAGCAGCTTTACTTGGCATAAATGTTTCTCCAAACAGTTTACAGACTTTATCTTGGTTCCCAGCAGGCTTTGGCATTAACTGTGGCAGGCAAACTCCTCTCTGCTACACCTGTTACTCTCTGGCTCTGCTGTGCTGACTGGATAGCTGTATAATTTTAGCTTTAGCTGTAGGTTGCAACTTCTTTCTGTAGTCCGACTCTAAACTGGTCCAAGGAACTTTACTTCTGGCTTAAAGCTTCTGCCTCCACGCCCAGCTGAGCTGAAGGTGCTCCAACATGGACGTGCACCTGCTCCCTTCCCTTAACTGACACTAACTCTCCCTGGTCCCCACCCTTCCTGGTAGAATAGAAGGAAAGCTCTACTCTCCTACTGTACCTCTAGCTCTGCCATTTATGCTGCCACCTACTGGTGAACCAGGCATATTACAATTGAACATTACAGTTACATGGAAAGAGATATGCACATTATATAGGACCTAGAAATAAACGCACAGATGACATTAGGTTAACCAATAAAGACAGTAGCGTGGTGCAGAAGTGGTAATGCCACTCTGGGGCTTTGCATAATCAGTAAGCTTCTCATCTCCCCCTAGTGGCAGCAGTTAAATTTTTTGGGGGGCAATTAAATACTGATGAGCTATCCTCAGGATAGGTCATCAATAGCATGGAGAGTCTGACTCCCAGCACCCCTGCCAATCAGCTGTTGAAAGGGGCTATAGGTAAATGCTGCTGCCTCTTGATCAGCCTGGGATGTCATGTCCAACCGTCACTGTCACGATGGGGAGTGGGGGAAACCCCCCACCGTGCGGTGTCAAAGGGTAAAAGGGGATCAGCCTGGCCAAAAGGAGTAATAAGGGAGCAGGTCACCTCCTACAGCGTCCCTAATCCTCTCCCTGACTCCTCACCGTATGAGCGGACCCCGATGGTAAGACGGCTCATGCTCTGGATTCCTAGAGACCCTGAGTCGCCCTGGTAATCCCTCACCAAGGAGCAGGGAAGAGACAACCTGTTCATCCCAGTCATGGAGGAACAGGAGTCTCTATCTGAGGCCAGGCTGCAAGGAGATGGGAACACATACAGCTATAGAGTTGGCAGGTAAGTGAAACCTATAACACACTTACCTGCCACAGACACACTGACCGGAACCCGTGCACAAGTGCTGCTGTCCACACCAACATTAAAGGACACAGCACAAACCACAACCACACAGGAACCCAGGACAGCCATAGCTGCAATAAACGTGAGACAGGGGAATGTCTAGCAAACATGCTGGACACCAAACCTCACCAGCCATGTAACACAACACAAGACATTCAACACCCTGAACAGAACCCACGCAAACCAAAAGATAAGAAGGGAAAGAGACACCATAATAACATCAATGACCACAAGGGTGGCCCTCACTGGACAGATGGTAAAAGCCAGGAACAGTGAACCACCAGCACACACCAAGGCTGGAGGAACACTGAGCTTCAGGCATCCAGCGGAGGCTAAATAGCCCAAGCAGCCGCACCCACACACACATAAACCCAGTGTTCACAAAACACTAGGAAGGGAGTTAACCCTTCCAACACCAGACAGAGTAAGGAAGCCACTTAAAGGGGAAGTGCACACACAAGCATACCAAACCACACGTTACCACCGGAAACAGCATGCGTGGCAACCATGTCACGGCAATCACCCAGAAGGCCGAGACACTGCCACTGCATGCTCTCACAGCAACACGTTGCCGCGGGGCAACCGCAAATGTGGTCAACAGTGTCACAGCGCAAACCAAAGGCCGTGACAGTCACATGGTCTTTGTGCAGCCAAGTAAATGGGACTAAGCTGCAATACCATGTACCGCCACTATGCAATGTATGTCTCTGAGCTTGGTGCACCTAGGTGCAGGGGTGCACCTAGCCTTTCCGCTGCCCGAGGTGAAAACTGAAATGGCGCCCCTCATGCCAATTTTTTAAGCTAACCCTTTGCCACTCATTGCCCATGGCCCTCCCCCTGCCCCCCTCTTGCCCCTACCTGATGTTTCCTGAGCGATTGCCTCACCTGGCCTCATTGGTGGTGCGCCCCTGCATCCATGCACCGCAGCCCCTTCAACCAGCTGATTGGTTGGGGTGGGAGAACTTCTTCTTTGATGGTCACCCATCTCTGCTTGCAGAACAAGGCCTGAAGAGCCAACTCTACTATATTGTACATACCTATCCACGGAGGTTGCTGGCCACATGCTGGGGGTTGTTGTCCTCTTGAGCTTCTGTATACATGACCTGTTTTGTAAGGGAAATAATAGCATTTTAGGAGAAACTCAATTTTATTAATATTGTTCATACAGTTCTCAGAGTGGAAATACAGTTTTAATATCCCGCTTTATGGAAATCTTAAACTATAAAAAGGAGCATGCAGCAATAAAATGACAGCGGCTTACATCTTTTATTTAGCAGGTTTCTGCAACTTTTTTTTAGAAATGAGAATTTCTGGGAAGCTTTGAGCCGGGAAGGAGCGAGATTTCAGTAGTTTTATCAGCAATAAGCAGTCACACTACATCTTAAAAAGCCCTTATTGGCAGGATCAACCCTATTAGATCAGGCACACTGCCTGCTAGGCCTGATTCTGCTGGTTAAAATGACACCTGTCTTGTGAAAATCGGGTATGGCGTTCCCGAGAAAAAAACACTTTTATTGTTTAAGCAAATGAGGGCTTCAATGCACTAAGGGGCGTGGCCAGCACTGGACAGCTGAGGGTCTAGACCCCACCCCTTGCTGCACTGAAGCTGTCATTTGCTTAAAGAATAAAACTCTTATTTCTCGAGAACGCAACAACTGATTTTCACAAGACGGGTATCGTTTTATTCCACAGGATCAACCCTATCAGGCAGTATGCCGATTGTTCCTGCTGCCCATTGCTTTTTAAAGGGATTGTCCAGTTGGTAACTTTTTTTTAAACGTTAGAATGGCATAAATATATAAAAACGCGATACCTCATCAATCTCGCTGCTCCTATACTGACTCTTCCGGATCCCTCTTGTGATTGATTGGTCATTTCCGGTGTTCCAAGCAAGACCAGGAAGTAGACACCAGAAGGGACCTAGACATTTTTATTTCAATCTCTGGAAATGCATTATAATTTATCACTCCATGATTTACTAGTCACCTTTGTGTGGTGTGATATGTAAAGGAGGTGTCCTGGATTAGAAAAACATGGCTGCTTGCTTCCACAAACAGCTCCACACCTGTCCATGGTGTGGTATTGCTGCTGAGCTGCAATACCAGACACAGCCTGTAGATAAGTGTGGCACTGTTTTTTGGAAAAGATCAGCCATGTTTATTTTTTGTACTAGTACAGCGCTGGCCTGGTCTTTAAAGATGGTGTCCGCTCCTGAGCGGAGTGAGCACCATAGCCACAGGAACACCCATAGCTCATGTCCACAACCAGCAATAATGCCGGTCGCTGACATTTAACACTTCAGATGCTGTGGTCAAACCGGCTAATACATTGGAGTCTATAAGAATAGCAATCTAACCAT
This sequence comes from Bufo gargarizans, assembly GCF_014858855.1. Lineage (NCBI taxonomy): Eukaryota > Metazoa > Chordata > Amphibia > Anura > Bufonidae > Bufo > Bufo gargarizans. The sequence goes on from NC_058089.1 coordinate 119,941,843, forward strand.
TGCTTGTTATAGTTCCCTATGGGAACTATAAAAAAGTGTAAAAAAAATATAAATATTAAAATTAAAATCACCACCCTTTCCCTAAAATAAAAATTAAAAAATAAATAAAAAGTTATCAAAAAGTTGTACACACCTGAGAATGGTATCAATGAAAAGTAAAGATCGCCTTGCAAAAATGATCGCTCACACAGCTCCGTACACATAACTACAAAAAAGATATAGGGGTCAGAATTTGGCAATGAAATAATAAAACAGAATTTTTCCAAGGTTTTTATTATTTTATCGGTATCAAAACGCAAGAAAAACTATACATATAAAAAGGTATCGCCGGATTCGTACTGACCTGTAGAATGAAAGTAACTGGTCAGTTTTATTGCACAAAAAAATACGTAGTAAAGCTGTAGCGGAATAGCTTTTTTTTCTGCTTCCCTAATGCAATATTAAATGGTGGCGTTGGAAAGTACAACTTGTTACGCAAAAAAAACAAGCCCTCGTATGGCTATGTGAACGGAAAAATAAAAAAATAATAGCTCTGGGAAGGCAGAGAGCGCAATACGAAAACGCAAAAACAAAAAAACCTTTGAGGTAGAAAGAGTTAGGGCTCATGCACACAAACGTATTTTCTTTCCGTGTCCGTTCCGTTTTTTTGCAGACCAGATACGGAACCATTCATTTCTACGGGTCCGCAAAAAAAATGGAAGTTACTCCATGTGCATTCGGTTTCCGTATGTCCGTATTTCCATTCCGCAAAAAAAATAGAACATGTCCTATTATTGTCCGCATTATAAACAAGGATAGGACTGTTCTATTAGGGGCCAGCCGTTCCGTTCCGCAAAATACGGAATACACACGGACGTCATCTGTATTTTTTGCGGACCGCAAAATACATACAGTCGTGTGCATGAGGCCTTAAGGTAAGTACCGGGGAAGCTGGCCATTAGAGATGAGCGAATTTCCGCTTATGAAATTTGTTTGCGATTCTCTTACTGGTAAAAGCAGAATTGCGTTATGGATTCCGTTACCACGGACCATAACGCAATTCTATGACGGACTCCCCTGCATAACTAATTCATTCCGTCATAATAGAAGTCTATAGCCTGCATAATGGATCCGTCCCATTTCCATTATGCAGGGCAGTCCTCTCCCTCATAACGGAAACGGGACGGATCCGTTTTGCAGCCCATAGACTTCTATTATGACGGAATGAATAACGGAATGCCTCTAATGGCATTCAGTCACAGAATTGCGTTATGGTCCGTGGTAACGGAATCCATAACATAATTCTGCTTTTACCAGTAAGCGAATCGCAAACGAATTTCAAAATATAAAAATTCGCTCATCTCTGCTGGCCATATATTGTCTTACTGTATTACATATCAGCTGCCGTATGTAGCAGCCGTGTTATCCGTGCACAGGTGACTCCTGCGGCCCTTCGCGCTCTCCGTCGCGCTCTCCTTTGTCTGCCCTGTGGTCTAGATGTATGGATGTGCTGAAAAGCCTTCTTCAGATGAAGAATCTCATTTTTCTAGAGGTCCTCAGGGGGCAAGCAGAAGATATATTAATTCTTGAAATAGTTAAAAATAGAGGGAGGACTGGAGATAAGGCGATGTGTAATAGCCTGCCTTATCTCCGAGGACAGCTTGTAGGATTAACCCCTCCCCACTCAAAGGACTCTCCGCTCCTGCCTTCATTGCTTGATACAATGCACTATACCAATTAAAGGGCACCCGTCACATTGAGCATGGCGTCCGATTTTCAGGCAGATTTTATAAGAGCACGAGGAGCTGAGCAGAAGTTCTACTAAGAGCACATGAACATTTTTTTTTGCGTTCCGTATACGGGCCGTATTTTGATTCCGTATACGGTCCCTATACAGAACCATTCATTTCAATGGGTCCGCAAAAGATGCGGACAGCACTCTGTGTGCTGTCCGCATCCGTTGCTCCATTCTGTGGCCCCGCAAAAATTAGGAGGCATATCCTATTGTCTGTTTTGCGGACAAGAATAGGCATTTCTATAATGGGCCCCCTGTTCCGTTCCGCAAATTGCAGAAGGCACACGGGCAGCATCTGTTTTTTGCGGATCGGCAATTTGCGGACCGCAAAAAACGGCATGGTTGTGTGCATGAGCCCTAAATCTTCTCCCATAAAACTGTATATGTCTGCTCAGCTCCTCCTGCTCTATAACATGCGGTCACCATGACAAAGTGCATTGTATCAAGCAAGCAATGCATGACCAGAGTCCCTTCAGCTCTTTCTATGCTTAGGCGTCCAGTGGAAGGGTGTTGATCACTGACCAGGACCACCCACTCGAATTCTAAGCATATAAAGAGCTCATGGGACTCTCCGGTCTTACATTCAGTGCTTGATACAGTGCAATATACCCATTTGTCAGCATATTATAGAGCAGGAGGAGCTGAGTATATATTTACATATAATTGAGAGGAACCTGTACATGGTGTCCAATTTGCAGGCAACGTGTTATAGAGCAGGAGGAGCTGAGCACATATATATATATAATTATTTTTTATGGTAAAATATTTAGTATAACTTGTATTCTATTTATTTAAATCTCTGCTCTTTCTCTGCTCGGGAGTCCAGTGGATGGTCCTGCTCAGTGATCGCACCTTTCCATTGATAGGGCTGCCCACTGGACTCCTAAGCATAGAAAGAGCAATATAGCAATTGAGAGGAACCTGTACATGGTGTCTAACTTGCAGCCAACATGTTATAGAGCAGGAGGAGCGGAGCATATATATATTATGGTAAAATATTTTGTATAACTTGTATTCTATTTATTTAAATCTCTGCTCGGGAGTCCATGGGTGGTCCTGATCATTTATTGGTAATCTTCCATATATAGGACCACCTACTGGACTGCTAAGCATAGAAAAAGTTCAAGGGACTCTCTGGTCTTGATACATTGCACTATATGAATTATATAAGGTGTTTGATTTGCAGGCAGCCAGTTATAGAGCAGGAGGAGCTGAGCAGATTGATACATAGTTTTGTGGGAAAAGATTCAGTAGAACTTGTATTCTATTCATTTAAATCTCTGCTCTTTCTGGACTCCTAAGCATCGAAAGAGCAGAGATTTAAATTAATAAATGGCCAAGGATGATATGTCGATCCCCTCGGCTCCTCATGCTGACTGCAACCCAAGCACCTCGCTCAACGCGATTGAAACGTTCCCTTTAATTTACAGACAAAATGTTGGAGCGAATGTATAATCACCGAGGAACAAAAATGGCCCACCGTGATTCTTGTACGGCATCCAGCTGCCACGTGGATGTGGATCATTCAGAGATAGTGACGCTGTGTGTCAGTCTTCACTGTTAATTTTGAATTCTATTCATGCACCATAAACAACAGTGCTACGGTTCAGGGGGAAAATAAAGTAGGATATTCTATCATCGGTAGGCAAATATTATATCAGTATCTAAAATCTATGAGACCTTTCCGCAGTGGTGCTTTAATATTCTTAAAGGAGTAGTCCAAAAATGTAAAATAAAGTCATTATTTGGGTAACAAACTTCTGTCCACGGACTGTGTCCGGTATTGCATCTTAGCCTCAGTCGCTTGAATAGGGATACGCTGCAGTACCAGGTCCAACCTATAGGGAAGGGTGGCGCTGTTCTTGGAAAAAGCAGATCTTTATATTTTTTTTCTGGCCCTGGAATACCCCTTTAAGTTGAGCCATTACGAGGATAAAGTGGTCTTGGGTCTGAAACTTCTGAATTACTCATGCGAATTATTAAAGTAGATTAGAATTCTGCAAAACCGTACAAATGAGACGAGAAATCTAATCTGCTCCTGTTAATTTCCAGATGACACTGTCTGTTTTCTGCATAGTTGTTATGGCAAATTAACTCGGTGAAGGATCCCTCTGGTACGACGCATTTCAAGCTCTGCAGCGCTCGTCAGAAAAACAGAGAATCGCTCGCTGTAGCGCGGGGTCGGCGGGGCGGAGAGTTCAGCGTCGTGCCTGTGTGACAGGAGACCCAGCGTGCTGCTGTCAGGTGGGCAGGTGACATAGAGAGCCCCTGCGTGGTGACGAGGACACAACTGTCAGACAAGACTCCAAATCCATTTAGATGCGCACAGTGCGTTGATTTATACTGCAGCGCTGCTTCTCCACATCCTCTCTTTACAGATGCTGAGTAATATACAGGTGCATCTCAATAAATTAGAATATCATCAAAAAGGATTAAAAAGATTATAGATTTATTACACACAGAGGGATCTATTTCAAGCCTTTATTTCGTTTTAATGTTGATAATAATTTCCAATATTATATAGGACCGATTAAAAAATTTTTTTTTTAATTTTAATACTGAAATGTTTTCCTACTGAAAAGTCTGTCCAGTACATGCACTAAATACTTGATGAAGATATGGCGGGAATTTTTTGCTTCCTACAACGGTCGGTCGTGTTTGTTGGCCCCCCGAGTCTTCCAATACTGAGCTTTTCTTGTTCACAGATTCCTTGGACGGTTGCGGTTTTGGCGCTGTTTTTGGTAATTCTTGGTGTGCATCCGTTGGCCGGAGGCTTGGCAGGCATCTGGTCTTTGTAGGAAATTAACGTTGTTAGAGCTTTTTCTATTATCGTGGCGGTTGAGATCTAGGGCCCCCATTTTGCTAATCGGCATATATGCTTTTGGACTGATAATTTGAGCGTTGTTCATAACATTAATAGCCTGTCGTCCTTACCGCTTCTTGCGTTCCCTGGAATTTAACATCTTCTTTAGGTCCTGCCATGTTCCCGGTTCTTCTAATGTAATTGCTGATGCTCTCTCTCGCTTTCATTGGCAGGAATTTCGGGCCCTCCTTCCGGGAGCGGACCAGGATGGTTTCGGCGGCGGTTGCCAAACGGCGTATGTCCGGTGTAGCTTTTTATTTTCCTCTTTTCGGCTGGCGGGACGTCACAAAACATTTTTTGATCAAGCAGGCGTTGCGAGGTTGGCGTAAGGAACGTGTCCGCTCTAAATGCCGGCGGCCGATTTCATACCAATTACTTTGCAGCTTGTTTTTGTCATGTCCTGCGGTTTGCGGTTCCCAGTTCAAAGCTATCCTCTTATCAGTTTTTGCTTTTTTCGGGGGCCCTTCGCATCAGCGAGCTGCCTCCTTTGTGCCATAAGCCGGAAGGCCTCCTCTTCAACGATGTATCGATTGATGGGTCTGTTCTGGTCAAGATTAGGCGCTAAAAAACGGAAACTGTTTGGCAAAGGGGCATGGATCCCGCTTCACCCGATTGCGGGTCCCGCTTGCCCAGTTCGCTTGGTCACAACTTACAGCGACTTGCGCCCCGGTGGTAGTAGTTGTTTGGTGCACCAAGATTGTTCCCCCCTCACGAAGTTTCAATTTACCGCCATTTTCAAATGCTGCCTTGCAGCCGTCGGGTACAACACTCGTGATTTCGGGACGCATTTTTTCCGCATTGGGGCAGCGACCGAGGCAGCCAGGGCTGGCCTTTCTGAGGCAGACGTTATGACTATCGGCCAATGGCGCTCCAGGTGTTTTGCAACCTATGTCCGTCCTGACCTGTTGCCGGTGGGCTAATTTCCGCAATCCCAATTATAATAAAAAATAATATTTTTTTCAGTTATGCAGGTGTTTATGCTGTCTTACAGGGGTCCCGCGCCCAGCTGTCTTGATCATTGGTCACTCATATGTCTTCTGGGTAGCCCAGAGAGCAGATTGCAGGCCGGGGGCGGTCGGAACTTTGGGTTTTTGTGATGTCCCGCCCGCCCTCCCTTATATTATACTTCAGGTCGTATGGTGTTGAATTGCTTCAAGTTCAGATGTTTTCCTTTTGATTGTTCATATCCTTTCTAATTCCAGTTTGGAGTTGGTTTCCGGGTTTTTCTAAAGTCACAGCTGGCGGTTTGGAGACATCCAGAATACATGGCGAAGCTTAAAGGGCGGACATGCCCGCTGGGAGTCCAGCGGCCGGCATACCGCGCCACGTGTTAGTGGTTTCGAGCAGTTTAACTCTCTTGGTTGATGAGGTTACAAATGAAAAAAATAAAAGCTGTGGCCGATCGATCACCACCCAACATGAAGTTATTTTGTGCGGTTTTTGTGGGAAGTTCATTAGATTCAGGAAGAGAGGGGAAAAGGGAGCACGGTTGGCTCTTCGGCCTACCGGCAGTCCAATCAAGCACGGTGATATCGTGGATATTACACCAGGCATTGGTACTTTTGGCAGTGTGGGCCGGTGCCAAGTCCTACTGGAAAATGAAATCAGTATCTCCATAAAGCTCGTCAGCAGAGGGAAGCATGAGGTGCTCTAAAATTTCCTGCTAGACGGCGGCGCTGACTTTGGACTTGATATAACACAGTGGACTAACACCAGGAGATGACGTGGCTCCTCAAACCATCACTGACTGTGCAAACGTCACACTGGACCTCAAGCATCTTGGATTGTCTCTCCACTCTTCCTCCAGACTCTGGGACCTTGATTTCCAAATGAAATGCAGAATTGACTTTCATCTGAAAACAGGACTTTGGACCACTGAGAAACAATCTAGTCCTTTTTCTCCTTAGCCCAGGTCATGTTGTCTCTGGGTCATGAGTGGCTTGACACAAGGAATGTGGCAATTGTAGCCCATGTTCTGGATGCGTCTGTGTGTTGTGGCTCTTGAAGCACTGACTTTAGCTGCATTCCACACCTTGTGAATCTCACCCAAAGCCTTTTTTTGATAATCCTTTCAAAACTGTGGTTCTCAATGTGGTGGAGGCACCGACTGTAGCTGGCAATAAGGTGGAGGCACCGACTGTAGCTGGCAATGTGGTGGAGGCACTGACTGTAGCTGGCAATGTGTTGGAGGCACTGACTGTAGCTGGGAATGTGGTGGAGACACTGACTGTGTAATGACCCAGAGTGCCATTACCACTCTTTGCGCCTTGCTCCTGTCTCCTATGTGCTTACTTGTGTCATCAAAATGTATTTTATTCCATCCCTGAATAATGTGCATACTTATGCAGCGGACAGTACCGCAGGGGCAGTAGATGAGGGCACGGTGTGCTGATGGGGGTAGTAGTTGTACACACGGTTTTGCAGCTCCCTGGGTCGGCGTGCAGTGATGAGGAAGACAGCACTAAATCCTCTGGGGCACTCTCTATTGCAGCCAGATGGAAGTTGAGGTGCCCTTGATGGTAATGGGTACGCTTAGGGTGCTTTGGTGGCTGGGTCCCTGTGTTCGTGACGCCAGCACGGTGAGGTGCAATTAGGAGATGAAGTTGAATAAGGAGACCAAGTTTCTTAATAAACTCCCAGTACTTTACTGAAGCTGATCCAAAGGTCAATAATATATGCAAAAGTCATTTACAGCAAGGCATCTTTTACAGTGATTTAGATTAGTTCCCAGAAGTTGCATAAGGGGCAGTTTTCTATTACAATAAATCTTTCTCTCTTGTTTCTTCAGGCTGGAGGGATGGACTATCTATGATGTACTGTATAATCATATACCTCTGTATCCTCTCTAGGAATACTATATTCTGACAGATGGCTTTTCTGTCCTTGGTTATGGTGGGCAGCTTGTAGCTTAGAATCTCTCCACCTAATGCAAAGGAGACTGGAGCCTGATAAATGACAATTACCTTCCTTTGCCAATATTATCACTCCCTCTCTGAGTTGCCTGGTTCTTCTGTAATGTTTACCTTCTATGGGCTGGTGCATGGAACTAACTTTGGAGTTTGTGTAACTCTCCAAGATGGCTGCTGAGGTGCAGCTTTGTCCTTAGACATCAAACACACACTGACCTCCTTCTCTTTCCCCTCTGTACTGTGTGCTGGGCGGAGTCAGCCCTGGGAGGCTTGTTAGAATCTCCCCCTCCGTATGCAACTTTATTAGAACTCATATACAAGCACAATTTACATGAAACACAATCACATTATTACGCAGTGTGTTTCAGGACCTGTGAAACTGGTTATGTTCATGCAATTACCTGGTTTACCACAAGGTGGCGGCATTACTGGCAGAGCTGAATTAGTTAGAGTGGAACCCTTCTTCTACTCTATTCCCCTCTCCTAGAGAAGGAGAAGTTTTAGCTAGTGTAGGTGAGTTCCAGCCCACCCCTCAGGGGGAGAGGTTGTGTGTGTAGCTCATCCCCTCGTGGGGAATGAATCAGGCCTCATCCCTGCCGGACAGGCGCTGCCGTGTGAGTTCTGCATGGTTGCATGTCCCCTCCTGGGCTTGCATTGCCTAACAGCTAAGCTAAAGAAGCTTGAAGCCAGGAAGAAGTTTTCCTAGGATTACAGTAAGAGTCAGACTACAGAAAACTAATTTGCAGCCTACAACAGAAAGCTAAAGAAAAAGTTCATTTTTTAAGCCAGCTAATATAGCAGAGCTGAGAGGCTTCAGATATAGCAGAGCTGAGAATGTTTGCCTGCCAGAACTTCATGCCAAAGCTGCTGGAAACCAAGACCAAGTCTGCAAAACTTGTTTGGATGACCTTTTACTCAAGTAAAGCTGTGTTCAACGTTACTACAAGTCTGGACCCCATTTATTTTACTTCCTTCAGCATCATAGTTATTCATCCCTTTTTTTCACAGCTTCGTCCGACCACGTCTGGGATCCAAGGATATCCAGATAGGAGCACCAAGGACATTGTACGCCCACCTAAACCACTCTGGCATTCCTACCCTGGGTATCAACACCACTATACTTAAAGGGGACTCTGTGTCCTTGTTGCTTAACTGCAACTGGCGTCACGACTACTTGCTCTATCAGAGGAACATATATCGTAAAAACCTCTTAAGGGGCAAGGGATACCCCAGACGCAGCAACCGGGCATTGAAACTGTAGCTGCCGATGTGGTGGAGGCACTGACTGTAGCTGGCAATGTGGTGGAGGCACTGACTGTAGCTGGCAATGTGGTGGAGGCACTGACTGCAGCTGGCAATGTGGTGGAGGCACCGACTGTAGCTGGCAATGTGGTGGAGGCACCGACTGTAGCTGGCAATGTGGTGGAGGCACTGACTGTAGCTGGCAATGTGTTGGAGGCACTGACTGTAGCTGGCAATGTGTTGGAGGCACCGACTGTAGCTGGCAATGTGGTGGAGGCACCGACTGTAGCTGGCAATGTGGTGGAGGCACTGACTGTAGCTGGCAATGTGTTGGAGGCACTGACTGCAGCTGGCAATGTGGTGGAGGCACTGACTGTAGCTGGAAATATGATGGAGACACTGACTGTAGCTGGCAATGTGGTGGAGGCACTGACTGTAGCTGGAAATATGATGGAGGCACTGACTGTAGCTGGAAATGTGGTAGAAGCACTGACTGTAGCTGGCAATGTGATGGAGGCACTGACTGCAGCTGGCCATGTGGTGGAGGCACTGACTGTAGCTGGCAATGTGGTGGAGGCCCTGACTGTAGCTGGCAATGTGATGGAGGCACTGACTGCAGCTGGCAATGTGGTGGAGGCACTGACTGTAGCTGGCAATGTGTTGGAGGCACTGACTGCAGCTGGCAATGTGGTGGAGGCACTGACTGTAGCTGGCAATGTGGTGGAGGCACTGACTGTAGCTGGAAATATGATGGAGACACTGACTGTAGCTGGCAATGTGGTGGAGGCACTGACTGTAGCTGGAAATATGATGGAGGCACTGACTGTAGCTGGAAATGTGGTAGAAGCACTGACTGCAGCTGGCAATGTGATGAAGGCACTGACTGCAGCTGGCAATGTGGTGGAGGCACTGACTGTAGCTGGCAATGTGGTGGAGGCCCTGACTGCAGCTGGCAATGTGGTGGAGGCCCTGACTGCAGCTGGCAATGTGGTGGAGGTGCTGACTGTAGCTTGAAATGTGGTGGAGGCACTGATTGCAGCTAATAATATGACGGAGGCACTGACTGTAGCTGTCAATGTGGTGGAGGCACTGACTGCAGCTGGCAATGTGGTAGAAGCACTGACTGCAGCTGGCAATGTGGTGGAGGCACTGACTGCAGCTGGCAATGTGGTGGAGGCACTGACTGCAGCTTGAAATATGACGGAGGCACTGACTGTAGCTGTCAATGTGGTGGAGGCGCTGACTGCAGCTGGCAATGTGGTGGAGGCGCTGACTGTAGCTGGCAATGTGGTGGAGGCGCTGACTGTAGCTGGCAATGTGGTGGAGGTGCTGACTGTAGCTGGCAATGTGGTGGAGGCGCTGACTGCAGCTGGCAATGTGGTGGAGGCACTGACTGTAGCTGGCAATGTGGTGGAGGCCCTGACTGCAGCTGGCAATGTGGTGTAGGCCCTGACTGCAGCTGGCAATGTGGTGTAGGCCCTGACTGTAGCTGTCAATGTGGTGGAGGTGCTGACTGTAGCTGGCAATGTGGTGGAGGCACTGACTGCAGCTGGCAATATGACGGAGGCACTAACTGCAGCTGGCAATGTGGTGGAGGCACTGACTGCAGCTGGTAATGTGGTGGAGGCACTGACTGTAGCTGCGAATGTGGTGGAGGCGCTGATTGTAGCTGAAAATATGATGGAGGCACTGACTGTAGCTGGCAATGTGGTGGAGGCCCTGACTGCAGCTGGCAATGTGGTGGAGGCCCTGACTGCAGCTGGCAATGTGGTGTAGGCCCTGACTGCAGCTGGCAATGTGGTGTAGGCCCTGACTGTAGCTGTCAATGTGGTGGAGGTGCTGACTGTAGCTGGCAATGTGGTGGAGGCACTGACTGCAGCTGGCAATATGACGGAGGCACTAACTGCAGCTGGCAATGTGGTGGAGGCACTGACTGCAGCTGGTAATGTGGTGGAGGCACTGACTGTAGCTGCGAATGTGGTGGAGGCGCTGATTGTAGCTGAAAATATGATGGAGGCACTGACTGTAGCTGGCAATGTGGTAGAAGCACTGACTGCAGCTGGCAATGTGATGGAGGCACTGACTGCAGCTGGCAATGTGGTGGAGGCCCTGACTGCAGCTGGCAATGTGGTGGAGGCACTGACTGCAGCTGGCAATGTGGTGGAGGCACTGACTGTAGCTGGCAATGTGGTGGAGGTGCTGACTGTAGCTTGAAATGTGGTGGAGGCACTGATTGCAGCTAATAATATGACGGAGGCACTGACTGTAGCTGTCAATGTGGTGGAGGCACTGACTGCAGCTGGCAATGTGGTAGAAGCACTGACTGCAGCTGGCAATGTGGTGAAGGCACTGACTGCAGCTTGAAATATGACGGAGGCACTGACTGTAGCTGGCAATGTGGTGGAGGCGCTGACTGTAGCTGGCAATGTGGTGGAGGCGCTGACTGTAGCTGTCAATGTGGTGGAGGCACTGACTGCAGCTGGCAATGTGGTGGAGGCGCTGACTGCAGCTGGCAATGTGGTGGAGGCGCTGACTGTAGCTGTCAATGTGGTGGAGGTGCTGACTGTAGCTGGCAATGTGGTGGAGGCACTGACTGCAGCTGGCAATATGACGGAGGCACTGACTGTAGCTGTCAATGTGGTGGAGGCACTGACTGCAGCTGGCAATGTGGTAGAAGCACTGACTGCAGCTGGCAATGTGGTGGAGGCACTGACTGCAGCTGGCAATGTGGTAGAAGCACTGACTGCAGCTGGCAATGTGGTGAAGGCACTGACTGCAGCTTGAAATATGACGGAGGCACTGACTGTAGCTGGCAATGTGGTGGAGGCGCTGACTGTAGCTGGCAATGTGGTGGAGGCGCTGACTGTAGCTGTCAATGTGGTGGAGGCACTGACTGCAGCTGGCAATGTGGTGGAGGCGCTGACTGCAGCTGGCAATGTGGTGGAGGCGCTGACTGTAGCTGGCAATGTGATGGAGGCACTGACTGCAGCTGGCAATGTGGTGGAGGCGCTGACTGCAGCTGGCAATGTGGTGGAGGCGCTGACTGTAGCTGGCAATGTGGTGGAGGCACTGACTGCAGCTGGCAATATGACGGAGGCACTAACTGCAGCTGGCAATGTGGTGGAGGCACTGACTGCAGCTGGCAATGTGGTGGAGGCACTGACTGTAGCTGCGAATGTGGTGGAGGCGCTGATTGTAGCTGAAAATATGATGGAGGCACTGGCTGTAGCTGGCAATGTGGAGGCACTGGCTGTAGCTGGCAATGTGGAGGCACTGACTGTAGCTGGCAATGTGGTGGAGGCACTGGCTGTAGCTGGCAATGTGGAGGCACTGACTGTAGCTGGCAATGTGGAGGCACTGGCTGTAGCTGGCAATGTGGAGGCACTGGCTGCGTCTGGCAATATTTTCGTGGCACTAACTCACTGATAATGTTATGGAGGCAGATGCTCTGTCTGGGCAGATTTCTTTGTCTTCAGGTTTGGATTGTATGACATAGAAATGCCTGCAGCTAAACCACTGCCGTCCATTGGATGAGATGTCTATCGATGCACTTTCCTCTCGTCGGTAGTCTGCATCGCCGGTGTTACATCGCTGGTGCTGCTGCTCCGTGCGGAGCTCCTCCACCTTCCCATCAATGGGTGAGACAACTTCAGAAGAGATGCTGCTGCTGTCAGGAGATCATATATTCTATTGTCCGGGTTAGACCCACGTTATAGCTGAATTGAATTTTATGAGATATTGTGGAAAACTCTTCAATACGAGAAGGGAGAGCTGAAGCGGCACAATCCTCGCCGTCACCGAAACAGATCAGTCCATGGATATTCCGGAAATTAATGGGATAGAAAATGGAAAGCTTCTCCGCGAAGCTGCAAGTGACTGCTCCCATCTTAAAATGAAAATGTTCCATTGTCAGTGGGACTGGTGTTGTGTCCTCAAAAGCCACCAGATATCTAACACCGTTAGGGCTCACGCTCAGGACTGTTGGCTGTTTTGCAACGGATACTGGCCGTGTGCATTCCGTATTTTGCGTAACGGAACAGCTGGTCCCTAATACAACAGTCCTATCCTTGTCCATAATGTGGGGAACAAACGTGCGGATGCAGACTTCACACGGAGTGCTGTCTTGCAAGTGAATGGGTCCGCATCCGACCGGCAAAAAATGCGGATCGGATGCACGCAAAAATACCTTCACGTGCATGAGCCCTTAAAGGGAACCTATCACCATGAAAATCTGCAGCCGGCTTGCCATAGAGCAGGAGGAGTGACTCCAACATTAGAGCAGAAGGAGAAACGTATTGAGGAAAGCTGTACAATTGAAAGGAGGCTCTGGGACTCTCTTGGGTCACCTTCAGCCTGAATGCAAGATGAAACGCGGCCTCTAGCCTGGATATAAGATACGGTTGGACATGGAGGCATACAGGTTCTGTACGGTATCGCACATTTGCCCACAGATATTGTAGCTAGGCCTGTAGATCCTACACACTCGTAGGTTCCTGAAGTCGGTGTCCCAGCTGGTCCCATAAATGCTGGATTGGCGAGAAACCTGACCATGTGAGAGGAGCACATGTGGTGGCAGGATGTCCTGCACATATTGCTGAGTTGTTAGTGTCGCTCCTATCACTACTAGGGCTGACCGACTGTCGTATACGATGGCTCCACAGATCATCACACCAGCAGTTGTCAGCCCTGCCATTAGAGGATCACCACAAGGCCTCCATACTCTAACCTGACCATCGTTGGATCTCAAACCTGGATTTATCACTAAAGAAGATACCATTCCAGTCCAGGTTTCTCAGTCACGACACCACTGCAAACTATCAATGGCAGTACACATAATGGGCGCTAAGCTAGCCGGGACAGAGACAGGGGTATATAATGAAGGGGCCATCTGTGTCTAGATGGTGGACACCAAAACTACGGGAGCTGCTGTGCGTGTCGTGGCCTCTCTACTGGTGGTCTGTCTGGGCCATCTGGAGTCTGTTCTCTATGTGTCTGTGCCCTCACGTAACCTCTGTTCCCAACACGCCCAAACAGCGAGGTCAGAACGGCCTAGATGGCGGACAATTTGTCAAAATGACCATCCTGCTTCTCTCAGTCCAACGAGGCGCCCCATCTCAAAGCCGGTCAACTAGACAAAATATCTTCAAGTGCATCATCAAGGCATGTCTAGCAGGCAGCCCTCTCTCACCGACAGGTACACTACCCAAAAGTACCCTCTGAGAGCATTTTGATCAGGCAGTGGGAGCAGCACTCTTACTCCCTCTTGTGGCAAGACCCAGCATCTAATAAGACCACACCTGTAATCATTTACTCACTAAGTTTTGCAGGAATCCGACATTTCTATCTGGGTGCAATATTTTTCGTCAATGTGTGCATATACATCTGCAGGTCTTCAGGGCATGCTGGGAAGTGTAGTTTTGCTCGTGAACAGGGGCAATTAAATGGATGACACCTCATGGGTGGGGACTGCATCAGTATGCCGCATGGTAGCCGCCTAGGTATAAACTAGGAGTAAAATTCACATCCAAATTCCGCATAAACTATGCAAAATAAAAAATTTAAATGCAACAAAAAAGCAGCGTTTTGCCCACTGGGGGGCAGCTTCTGGTTACTGTAGGCTCGGTTCTGCATGAAATATGTTTTACTGCCTCCTTTTTGTTCCCTGGACTGTACGTTACATTTGTGCGATGCTCGCTTTCCAGATTTTATGTCTCTTTTTCATCTACTTCCAGCCACCGATGTGGATTTGTAAGTCCAGGCTTCGTTCTGCGAGAATGTGCTGTAAAACGCACAATTATGTAATGAGCCTGATGCTATTTGTATTAGATTGGACCCCGGGGACTCTCCATGAAGAAAGGAGAAGGAAGCGACAATCAGGCAAAATACGGAAAAGATTTCAGCCGCTGTGCACTAGACGGCAAGGGTTAACTGTGAGGCTACATGCAGTATGTCTAAACTGTCTAAAGCGGGGCTGTAGCCCCTTTTCAACACCCTATTGGGCAATGTGGGGTTAAAGGGGCTCTCCCATTACAACAGTAAGTGATCGGTGGGGGTCCAGCTGGGGTCCCCGCCAATCATGAGAACGGAGGCCACTGCTCCATTCCACTCTCAGCTGTCTCCAACAGTCCCATATTCCCGAATGGAGTGTCAGACATACTGTACATGCATGTCTCCCCTCCATTCAAACAGTGCCCTTGTACATGAGATCAGCGGGGGGCCCCTGTGGGCCCTGCAATAAAGTTTGTAAAGATTCACCCCCCAGCTTGCCTTGACGGCTGCAAGATGCCCACAGCAACCAACTGCTCTGTCCCCATTCTTTATACTGCAGGTCCGAGGGGGCAGTGCACAACTTTAGCCTTTTGTATCCTGCCCTGCCCCCGCGGAGTCTGTACTAGACATCAAACATGGTATCTTTTGGACTGTTCCTTTAATCAAAACAGCTGACGGATTATTCCTTTCCTAGATTGAAAACCATAAGTGCCAGCTTTAGAAAGTGGACCTGAGGAAGGTTCCGGAGACTCGTTTATGCCCTGCCCATTTATAAGGGACATTCCCCGACTTACAGTATTTAGATCCCAAATAGTGCAGACCCCAAACTACCTCTTTACAGACCTCAGACTACGTTATGTGCCACTCAGTGTCATGATGCTGTCTACAAGTGCCTAGAAGCAGAAGGAAGAGCAGGAATTGGGAGGCCAGTATGTGGGGAACCCATGGCTCTTCCCGGAGTCTGAGAAGTTTTCCCCTTTTCCTGGGATCCTCATGGACGTTCTGGGAGAGACTGTAATAAAAGTTAAACTATACTGTGGGTGGTGGATATCTATCTCTCTCTCTCATATCTATCTATAAACCTATCTCATATCTACTGTATCTATCTATCTCATATCCCTGGCATTGTAATCCTGCTGGTGATGATAATGAGATGACTGCTGAGAAATTAAATCTACAGTGTGAAAACTGTAGTAAGATTTTAGGATTTTTTTTTATATAGCTAGTGGCATGGAAATAAATAAAAAATATATGTTTAAAGACGTTATCACATCGCTAGGATATTCCCCCATTGTCTGATAGAGGTGGGACCCGCACCTACAAGGAGAACGGAACGGAGAAAGTTGAGGAGGGCGCATTGCGCATGCGCAGCCGCCCTCTATTCATTTCTATGGAGCCGCCCAATATAGGCAAGCGCTAGCAAGGCTATTTCCGTCGGCCCCATAGAAATAAATGGGAGCGGCGGCCGCGCATGCGCGGTGCGCTCCTATTCACTTTAATGGGAGAGGCGGGGAGCTGCGCCTGGTGGTGGACGGACCTCGGGAAACCCGAGGTCCTCCAGCCACAGCTCTCCCCGGCTACGTTCTCCTTGTAGGTGCGGGTCCCAGAGGTGGGACCCGCACCAATAAGACAATGGAGGCATATCCTAGCGATATGCCCCCATTGTCTAAGATGAGATAACCCCTTTAAGATGAAAACTATCTAAACAATAGGTCATTTTCTGATGTGCTGCCCCTTCCTAAAACTTTACATGTGAACATGAGAGCCGCCAATGTGAGATTCCGGTGCGTAACACATGAGCTGCTGGAATAAGGTGGAGGATAGCTCTGGAACGTGTTAGGCTGCTGCTTTGTGAATCTTTCTTTAGGCTAGAGGTGCAGTATTAATATTTCATAATCCACAGGTTCTTGCTAAAAACAAGATGATTGAGAGGCAAATCACATATCACTGTTAATGGAATATTCCAGGATTGCGCTCGCTGCTGGGGCCACTGGGGAATTCTATATTTTTTCCTGAAATGTGATGTGCCACGAATACTATCGTTTTAGTAATGCAATGTGTTTATCAGATATCTGCTCACCGAAAAATACCCAATATACAGAGGCCCAGCTACAAAGCATGGTATAGGACAGACCTGTCTGCTCACGGTGGACATCTGTGGACTACAGATAAACAAGTACTAGACAACTCTGGAAGTTCTGTAAATGTTATTTATTTTAGTTTTGTAAAATATTACTAGGTAAGGACTACATGGTAACAAAACAACTGCTCATAAAATATGGCAAATCTGCAGTCATGAATGAGACCGTTGCAGTAAACCCCAGGGGCGTGTGAATGGACCCGTCCCTAAGACACACTTGTTTCCACCAAAAGTGAGGGAGGAAGGGGAATGGCAACTTGTCTTAAGAAGAGAATACTACAGAATACCACCAACAACAACAGTACCGCATGCTACAATGTAACACCATAATAGTGACAGCCACATACCCTATAAATATTAGCCAGATTGCCCGCCACAGTATATACACAGCATCTTCTCCGCTCACAGTATATACACAGCATCTCCTCCACTCATAGTATATACACAGCATCTTCTCCGCTCACAGTATATACACAGCATCTTCTCCGCTCACAGTATATACACAGCATCTCCTCCACTCATAGTATATACACAGCATCTTCTCCGCTCACAGTATATACACAGCATCTCCTCCGCTCACAGTATATACACAGCATCTCCTCCGCTCACAGTATATACACAGCATCTCTTCCGCTCACAGTATATACACAGCATCTCCTCCGCTCACAGTATATACACAGCATCTCCTCCGCTCACAGTATATACACAGCATCTCCTCCGCTCACAGTATATACACAGCATCTCCTCCGCTCACAGTATATACACAGCATCTCCTCCGCTCACAGTATATACACAGCATCTCCTCCGCTCACAGTATATACACAGCATCTCCTCCGCTCACAGTATATACACAGCATCTCTTCCGCTCACAGTATATACACAGCATCTCCTCCGCTCACAGTATATACACAGCATCTCCTCCGCTCACAGTATATACACAGCATCTCCTCCGCTCACAGTATATACACAGCATCTTCTCCGCTCACAGTATATACACAGCATCTCCTCCGCTCACAGTATATACACAGCATCTCCTCCGCTCACAGTATATACACAGCATCTCCTCCGCTCACAGTATATACACAGCATCTCCTCCGCTCACAGTATATACACAGCATCTCTTCCGCTCACAGTATATACACAGCATCTCCTCCGCTCACAGTATATACACAGCATCTCTTCCGCTCACAGTATATACACAGCATCTCCTCCGCTCACAGTATATACACAGCATCTCCTCCGCTCACAGTATATACACAGCATCTCCTCCGCTCACAGTATATACACAGCATCTCCTCCGCTCACAGTATATACACAGCATCTCTTCCGCTCACAGTATATACACAGCATCTCCTCCGCTCACAGTATATACACAGCATCTCCTCCGCTCACAGTATATACACAGCATCTCTTCCGCTCACAGTATATACACAGCATCTCTTCCGCTCACAGTATATACACAGCATCTCCTCCGCTCACAGTATATACACAGCACCTCCTCCGCTCACAGTACATACACAGCATCTCCTCCACTCACAGTATATACACAGCATCTCCTCCGCTCACAGTATATACACAGCATCTCCTCCGCTCACAGTATATACACAGCATCTCCTCCGCTCACAGTATATACACAGCATCTCCTCCGCTCACAGTATATACACAGCATCTCCTCCGCTCACAGTATGTACACATCTCCTCCGCTCACAGTATATACACAGCATCTCCTCCGCTCACAGTATATACACAGCATCTCCTCCGCTCACAGTATATACACAGCATCTCCTCCGCTCACAGTATATACACAGCATCTCCTCCGCTCACAGTATATACACAGCATCTCCTCCGCTCACAGTATATACACAGCATCTCCTCCGCTCACAGTATATACACAGCATCTCCTCCGCTCACAGTATATACACAGCTCCTCTGCTACCATTCCCCCCCCCCCATGGTAGTGCTTAGGACTCCTCACTTCAACATCCTGTTTTACGTGGGTTACGTGGCCACTGCAGCCAATGACCCCCATGTGTTACATGACCCAATGACATGACACAAGATGTTGACACGGGGGAAGACCTGAGAACTGTAGAAGCCCCGGGGGAGCAAAATAGCTGGAACACGCTAGCGGGTAAGTATGATTCCTGACCACAGGTCTGGCCATGCTGGTGGAGAGGGGGGGGGGTCTACCAGAGAGGCCCCCAGGGGTGAAAAACTCTTGATTGGCTGTAGCTCCTTACCCAAAGACTGGCTTTACAGCGAGTGATATCCAGCATTACACTCCCGATCTCGACTACCTTCATACGAGGCTCGTTGGACCCTCACTTGTATTTAAGGCCCTAGTTATGGGAAGGGTTCAGCTGGTGAAGCACTTGCCAACATAGCCATGATGCCAGGATATTTAAAGGCTACAGACACCTTTGGGGCAATTATTATTATTACATTTTACTCATTTCGGACTAAAAATGTTTTTTAATTGGTCTTTATTAAAACTTTTCAGACATTTTTGAGATACAAGGGTTAAAAAAAAAAACTGTCTGTTTGCGCAGTATCACTTCTCATTTTCATCATCTGATGGCTCATGTAGAACTCTAATCTCCTGACGTCATAAACACTCATTATAGCTAAACTCTTATAAAACTGATAAGAATATGGCTTAAATGAATGTTTATGAGGTCAGGAAATCAGAGATAAGAGTCCTACATGAGCTGTCAGCTGACAGGAATAAGAAGTGATACTACGCAAACAGACTGATTTTTATTTTTTTACCCTTGTATCTCAAAAACGGCTGAACATTTGTATAACAGACCAAAAGAAATGAGTAAAATGCAATTATAAAAAAATATTGCAACAGAGATGTCCATAGCCTTTACCTACAGTTCTAGGGCAAGGAGCTAAACCTTGTCTGTCTAGAACATGTTCTTGTGATTTCTGTGAATGCTCCTGTACAGAAGACTTTGCAAGGGATTCCCTGGCTATTATTATGCCCATTAAGATCCAAGGGCCCCCCATAGCACTAACAGACCAAAATAAATGAGTAAAATGCAATTATAAAAAAAATTTGCCCTGGAGGTGTCCATAGCCTTTAACTAAAGTTCTAAGGCAAGGAGCTAAACCTTGTCTGTCTAGGACATGTTCTTGTGATTTCTGTGAATGCTCCTGTACAGAAGACTTTGCAAGGGGTTTACTGGCTATTAATATGCACTTTAAGATTCAAGAACCCCCATAGCACTAACAGACCAAAAGAAATGAGTAAAATGCAATTATAAAAAAAAAATTGCCAGGAGGAGTCCATAGCCTTTAACTACAGTTCTAAGGCAAGAAGCTAAACCTTGTCTGTCTAGGGCATGTTCTTGGGATTTCTGTGAATGCTCCAGTACAGAGGACTTTGCAAGGGATTCACTGGCTATTAATATGCCCATTAAGATACAAGGGCCCCTATAGCACTAACAGACAAAATGAAATTAGTAAAATGCAATTATAAAAGAAAATTGCCCCGGAGATGTCCATAGCCTTTAACTACAGTTCTAGGGCAAGGAGCTAAACCTTGTCTGTCTAGGACATGTTCTTGTGATTTCTGTGAATGCTCCTGTACAGAAGACTTTGCAAGGGATTCACTGCCTATTAATATGCCCATTAAGATCCAAGGGCCCCTATAGCACTAACAGACCAAAATAAATTAGTAAAATGCAATTATAAAAAAAAATCGCCCCGGAGATGTCCATAGCCTTTAACTACAGTTCTAGGGCAAGGAGCTAAACCTTGTCTGTCTCGGACATGTTGTTGTAATTTCTGTGAATGCTCCTGTACAGAGGACTTTCCAAGGGATTCACTGGGTATTAATATGCCCATCAAGATCCAAGGGCCCCCATAGCACTAATAGAAAACCCCAGGCTAAATGCAGAAGTAGATTTGCACTCGACAGAGGTTTCTTCGAGCAGCCCTCAGTAAGTGAAATGATTACCGAGCTCAAACACACAAGCCTAATAGACTTGTTTTGATATTCTCCCCTTAAATGCTGACTTCCCTGGTTTCTCCAGCTCCTGCCAATTGAAGCAATTCAGTTCTACACCACAGACCCTGATCTGTTTCGCTTGAGTTAGAAATCGCATTAATTCAAAGATTATTCCTCTGCACAGCGCGCGGCATATTCACAGGTACGTTACACAACTGACAATTTGTCAGGCCTCTCTCCAAGACTTTTACATGGGGAATAGGATCCAATTTGGATCGGTTACAAGCGAATAAACATAATAAACTTCCAAACCATGCTTCTGTAGCACAGAAACAGCAGACAACAACAAAATAGGCAGCAGACGATGAGGAAGAGAGAGCTGAATCTCATCAGCTGCTGGGAAAGTCTAGGAGGGGCATCACCGGGGGATGAGGAGGACAAAGGTTGTGATGAAGACAACAAAGTCTGTACCTTGAAATCTGCATTTGGCATCTGGTGCTTTAAGTGGTTTGAGGGATCTATGCATTTTGGTCGCAGTCACATACATCACCAAAGGTTTTTGCATCTATACCGTAGCTATCAAGCGCTCGCCCAGAACCTTGAAACTTCATGGAGATGTCCTCTCAAGGTTGGGGCAACTGGAGAAGTTTACTCTTTGCAGTCCCACCGATTGCTTTAAAGGCGGTAGGAAATTTATGGACAGATTGTGTATCTCTAAATCCTTCCACCTAAAATCATGGATGAGCGCTGCCTGAGGTGTGGTTCTTGCATCGTGGATGGTGCATCCAGTATACTGGATGAAATGAAAGAGGAAGAATGTTAGAAATAGTTATAGCTATAGGGGGTGCAAATGTGGCAGATACACCTAAGGAACTCCTAAGGAACCTAGACGTCCCTCTTCCACCTAAGAATTGGACAGTATAAAACAATGCCTGAATATCTGACACCCACTTTTACAGTGGTGGCCCATTGGTGCCACTACACTGCTTACCTGTGCCAGTGCTCCGGTTCTGGCAGAGTAGACAATATTCCCTCCCTTCCCGTCTTTTCTGGTGGATCCAGCCACCGGGGTAGCTCTGTCCCTCCATGCAGACTGTGGCCTGCTGCTTGCTGGCTAGGCCATCCCCCATTGCCCATAAGACATAAAGTGCTCCCTCCAGCTCTTAAAGGGTCAGTGTATGCACCTAAATATTCCCTAGCCTATAGCTGGGAACCAAGGGGTACTTAAGGAACCTTTTCCTGTGGAAGAGTGCCTGCACAATAGGTTCTAGTCTCCTATGGTGCCTGTGCAATAGGTTCTAGGTTCTGCTATTGCCCTGCAAAGGTGTGCTGTCCTACAATCACCTGCCTGTGTACTGACTTCTGCCTGTATTCCAAATTTGACCTTTTGCTGCCTGACATGACCTTCACCTGAGCTCTGTTCTGACCCTCAACTACTTGCCTTGAACTCTGACTGTTTATCAGATTGGTCATACAGTGCCTGTCCTGACCTGGGCCTATCTCAGACCCCTTAGTGATGCACAGCTGTCTCTTGACCCCCGTAGCTCAGCAGTCTACTGAATAGAGATTACTGTAAGAGGTAGCAGCCTGGTGGCTCCCCTGCAGGAAAGTCCAGGTCCCTGTATAGTGGGTAAAGGGGGGGACATCTAGATAACGCCCTTAGGAGTAGTGCCAAGCCATATCTGTTCAAGTGACACAGTGGGTCCACATCTGCTGCTTAACACCTACAAGTTAATGCTGACCATCTACTTATTGCAAATAATAGTGACAACTAGAGTGCCGAACTCAAAGACTCCTCAACAGTGCCATACAACTATGACATCAGCGTGACAAAAATGCCCAACCATTGCCGGCCATGGAGCCATTTTTCCATACCAATGTAACCTGAAACTTCCTGTGGAAGAAATGGGGCTCCGGTGGTTAGATGACATCATCGTGGATGAGAGATCATTTGCACCATGAACTCTGCGCAGTGGCGGAGCACCGAAGTATCATGTTAAAGGCAACAACATTACAAAGTTCCTTTTTTTTTTGTAGTGATTTTACCCATTATCAGGAAAAGCTGATCACACACGGTACAATAGGAGAGAAAGATTTCCCAGGCACGTTTTAATCATACAATTTCATGCGTGAAAGCAGCAGATGTCTGCCGACAACACATTGGAAAATCATTTTGACAGGCAATTGTTTCCTGACAGATGTTAACAAAGCACTTCATTTTTCCATTGTGGGCAGCGGAAATGAGCAAAGGGTTAGAAATACAATAAATGGTTTTTTTCCAAAAAGGAAAATTTTGTTGCATGAAGGTTCTGCTTGAACATTGTTACTTTGTCACTCATTATAATGCAGCTTTCAAATTCTGGATGAAGTTTTTTATGTTAGGTGGGGGCCTTGTTACTTGTTAGAAATTTTCCATTAGGACAAATTGTGCTTCTACATGTTCCCCAATACTGAGGGGTGGACTTGGCATTTCTGAGGCCCCAAGCAAAATTAACTTTGGTGGCTCCTATCGTGCTCCATCCATAACACCTCTAAGCTCATTCCCGTTGTGCCACTAAGCTCTGCCCCTTGGGCACCTGCTACTGCTCTACAGCTGGGAAGGGCCCACTTCCTCACTTGGGCTCGGTGTAGTTAAGGCGCCTACACAGGAAGTATGTCTGCTCCTTTTTTCAGCCAACACTTTATGACCAGTCCCCTGATGTCTGGGCATTCCAAACATGTGCTTGGTTTATGTGGCGGTAAATTCTGCCCCTGTCCATATTCAGCTCACAAAAACCTCTAGAGCAGGGATGCTCAACCTGCGGCCCTCCAGCTGTTAAAAAAACTACAACTCCCAGCATGCCCTACTAGCTGTAGGCTGTCCAGGCTTGCTGAGAATTGTAGTTTTGCAATAGCTGGAGGGCCGTAGGTTGGGCATTCCTGCTCTAGAGTAAAAGTTAAAGGTGGGGTTGGGTATGAAAGAACCATTAACCCTCAATTATTTTTGTTTGTTTTAGCCTGACACCTACAAAAATCCACCGAATCCCCTAAAGACTATATTTCTCACTAGAATGTAATTGCACCTTGAAAAACACCTCTCCATGACCTTAAAACTCAAAAAGCTTCTAAACGCTGAGCAAACAGCTCATATGTGATGTACGGAAAGGAATATTCTTCTGCTTGTTCTGGATGTCATCTCAGACCTTTTTGAAGGACGATGAGAAGTTAAAAGTTTTGTTTTCTTAATCCAACTTGAGTTCTGCAATACAGAAGCATAGAAGTCTGACAAAGACCACTTAGTCCGTCTAGTCTGACCCTAAATTATTTCCTTAAGATTCACTTTCAAGACTTTTTACTTTCATGTGGCAAAAAGTTACCTAAATAGATCTTTAAGTGGCGACCTCGATCTTTTATCGCCTTCCTCTGCTGTTCGTGGATTCCTTTGAATTACTGCTGGCTCTGAGGCTGCTTATATGTCCATCATTGTGGAGTTTAAAAGGTTGAGCTACTCAGTCTCTCTGTTGTGCAAAAAAAGGAGCTGGGTAGGTTTGCTTGGCCCCAGTTTCCTTTGGTGATTGATGTCATACTTCAGAGCTGGACTTTTTTTTTTCTTCTTATAATAACCAACGTTTGGTGTCACCTAGAGCTGAGAGAATCGAATCCAACAAAGTAGAATTCGACCCAAATTTCAGGATAAATTTGATCTGCCGCGAAGCCGAATTTCCTTGTGCTTCGTGGTAGCGAATCGATTTAACTTTAAATAGTGTGAAAAAACAAACAATCAAATAAATTATACTTACCTCTTCCATTTGCTTGCGACAGGCCGGCTGCTGCCATCTTGATTGAAGATCTCGGCCAAAATCCCGTCATCTCTGGCCGTCGTGAGATTTCGCGCAAGGTCTTCAAGCAAGATGATGGTGGCAGGCCCGTCGCGAGAAAATGGAGGCGGTAAGTATGATTTAATTTATTTTTCTGTTCATTTTCTACTGTTTCTACTCTGAGATGCCACCATCATGTATAAACGCAGCATGTGAGAGGTACAATGACGGGGGTGGCGCGATCGCAGCTCCCTGTCATTGCACCAGCTACTTACAAAAAAATGAAGTAATTCGTCACAAAGTTAATTTTTTTTGTAAAACTTGGCAAAGCAGCCGAATCAAATTTTCCAAAAGTTCGCTCCCCTCCAGTGTCACCTTTTGGCCAAGTAAATTTTGGTAACCTGCTTGAGAAAATGGTGTGTGAGATCGCTTCTCGGCCTTTTGGCTAAGAGCAAGTGAAAATGGTATGTGAGCACTATTGTAAGTTATTTCAAATGTGAAGGAGGCGTAATTGTTGTATCAGTTTTTAATAAATTTGTGGTTTATTAAAGAGGACAACAATGATGAGACCTACAATGAACTGTGGAGACAAACTTCAAAGCCCTTTACACATCACGTTTGGAAGACCCTCTCTTCCATATGCTTCTCGATCAAGAGGAGGACAAGATTTGGGAACATTAGATTGCTAAAATTCATTCTCTGGCTGTTCTCTCTACCAACTACCCCATTCACATGAAAGATTGGCCTAGCTCACATATGCTGTCAATGGGGAGGGGAGACTAAGCTGCTGACAGTGTCCTCTGGCGATGGCTTTTCTCCTCGAGAACCTAATTATCAAACGTGTTGAAATCCAACTTGGCTGACCCTTCTCTCCCCCGATATCTGCCATCAAGGATGGTTGGCCAATCCAGCCAAAATCAATGACCTTGGCAAACAAACATCTAAAATGTAAAAGGAATACAGTGACTCCACCAGCCTAGGAACCAGGGGCACGGTGCACAACCCCACGGCACAGCCACCGTATATGTAGTCTTAATGGGAAAATGAAAAAATATTCGGGGGCACTGAGACATCTGGTAAATGTATGAATGTACAAGATATAGATAAATAAATATGTTTAATTAATTAATATGAAAACCACAAATACATTAAATCAATTACTCGTATTAATCCCTAGAAAATATGCCCCAAAAAAAGAACCCAAAAAATAGTTGATCAACTAAAAATAAAAATGGAGCAGACATCAGTCCTATAGTCCAGTAGCTTGTATGGTATGAGTTATTTGTATATGTCCACACAGTCTTGTCTGCTCGCCATATGTATACATTGCAGTGTGATATAATCGATGGAAATTAACAGGCCCAGTATCGAATGTCCTCCTGTTGATAGTAATCACTATAGCTGCAAGACGATATGTTGCCAATCTAATAATCGACGTAGTAAAATGGCCGATGCTCTCTTATTAGTAACAAGTAATGTAGCCACAGGCACTACGTTACCAATCCTGAAGATGATGACGTTTCTTTGGATTGTCTTTGTGCCAATCTCGCTAAATCATAGGTACGTAGGTTTGCTGATGTGGCTTCTTGTATAATCAGGAGATGCTTGACATTCGTGTCGGAGCTGACGTCTCGGGCTGTAACTCAATTGCTAGTTACGTTGCATCTGTATCAATGCGCGCGCTGACTCGATGTGTGGCGTCCCGCGTGGTCAAGGAATGTTGCGCTCGATACCCGCAGGGGAATTAGCACGTGGGTAGCGGAATGCGAACAGCTCATAGAGTCTCCGAACCGCCGCAGCGGGTACAGTGCCCCTAGAAAACATGCTCAATGTCTATTCACTGCAGATGACTTATACCAGACGCGTTTTGGAACAGCATGTTCCTTCCTCAGTGGCCAGCTCTACAGGGAGGTATTACAAAAAGTATTACCTTAGGAAATTTTTACCCTTTTCTTTGTGTTGAGATCCAGTCCTTTTTGGACTGCACAGGACAGCAGCTCTTCGAAAGCCCCAACACAAGCTTGCGAGTAGAGATGAGCGAAGTTTTAAAAAAACACGGATGACAGGCGTCACTCTTAGAATCACTTTATACGTCAGTTATTTGGCCATTTTGGCCCCGTAACTGACCAATTAAGTGAAGTGTGAACTTATCCTTACAGGTTAATTATAGCGTCAGGTATAAAGGACTTAACCGTGCAGTGGCCTAAGATTCTGCTATAGAGTGAAAGAGCGCTCTCCTTTTACACCGTCGTCAGCCGATTCCACATAGATTTCTACAGGATCTGTTCACCCCAAAAACTGTAGTATAAGATTTTACCCCAATTACAGAATCAAGGATGAATGGATTTACTTATGTATAAAACAACGTGAACACCCCAAAATCAGTAGCATCACTGATACTACAGTAGTAATTTCACCCCAATTACACAATTAAGGATTAACAGATTAAGGGCTCATGCACACTAATGTATTTTCTTTCCATGTCTGTTCCATTTTTTGTGTGGACCATATGCAGAACCATTCATTTCAATGGGTCCACAAAAAAAAACAACTGAAGTTACTCTGTGTGCATTCCGTCTCCGTATGTCCATTCTGCAAAAAAAATTGAACATGTCCTATTATTGTCCGCATTACGGATAGGACTGTTCTGGTAGGGACTGGGTGTTCCGTTCTGCAAAATACGGAATGCACACGGACGTCATTCTATTTTTTGTGGATCCGTGTTTTGCAGACCACAAAATACATACGGTTGTGTGCATTAACCCTTACTTATATATAAAAGGACGTAAACTCCACAAAATCTGTAGTATCAGGCCACAGTTTTACCCCAATTGCAGAATCAAGGATTAATGGAATTACTTATGTATAAAGGCAGGGGCGTTGCTAGGGTCTCAAAAGATCCGGGGCACAAGCCCCAATAAATATGTTGCCCCCCCCCCCCCCGCACTTTGCTGTACTTACTATACAGCAGCACTTACCTGTCACATCCAGGGCCTCCAGGTGACGTCTCCTCTCTGTCATCATCTTCTCTGTAGATATTCTCCACTCGGTCCGGACACTTCTCTCAGCCGCCTCGTCTCTGCAGAGTGTGACACACAGACATCTTAGCTTCCTCACATTCTATCATTATCCCCCAACTGGAGTCCCCACAGTGTTATCCTGCTGCTTGCTGTGCCCCCCCCAGGGGTGTAGCTACAGGGGGTGCAGAGCTAGCAGTCAGGAGCCCGAAGGGGCCCAAAGACACTTGTGCCGCATAAGAAGACACACAAAGCACTGAGGGAAGGGGGGCCCAAGCTGAACTCTTGCTCCGGGGCCCATGAGCCTTTAGTTACGCCCCTGCCCCCCCAATACCCCCAAATACTATCCTGAAGACACATTACTGCCCCCCATAGTAATAGTGCTCCTCATAGTCCCACCAATAGTAATTCCCTTCTAGAATGCCCTCGTTAGTAACACTGCCCCAACCGTGATAATGCTCCTCAACAATGCCCCCATTATTAGAAGAGCCCTCCCATATTAATAATACCCTCACAGAGTCCCCAGTAGTAATAAGGCCGCCTATTGTTCCCCCAGTGGTAATAAAGCTCCCTACAGACCCCTCAGTAGTAATAAGGCCACCATAGTGCGATTAGTAGAAATAAGGCGGATCTATAAGACCCTCCTATAGAGTCCCCAGTAGTAATAAGACCGCCTATAATGTCCCCTGGATCTGCAGTGCTCCCTGCAGTTATACTCCACTCTCCACCATACAGTCCCATGTAAATAACATCACCTCCTCCCCAGCCGCCTCCAACGCACAATCCAATGTAAACATCACCCCCTAAAGCTACTTTCACACTTGCGTTCGTGCGGATCTGTCCTGTACTTGTACGCTGCGGACCCCAAAATGCTGCACGCAGCGTTTTTGTGTCCGCATGGCCTTGCAGGGCCAAACGTATCCATCCTGAGTTACAATGTAAGTCAATGGGGACGGATCCCTTTGCATTGACACAAAATGGTGCAATTGTAAACGGTTCCGTCCCCCATTGACTTTCAATGTAAGTCAGGACGGATCCGTATTGAGACTTAGAAATTCAAATCTAATACAAACGAATCGGTCCTGAACGGATGCATTCTGATTGGATCCGCATGCATTCAGAATGCATTGGGGTTAAACTGATGCATTTGGGGCTGCTTGTGAGGGCCTTGAAACGGATCTCACAAGCGGATCCCCAAACGCAAGTGTGAACGTAGCCTAAACAATAATTCCCATGTACGTAAACATCATTCTCCCCCACCATCCACTTTCAACATACAGTCCCATGTAAATAACATCACTCCCTCCCCCAGCCACCTCAAGCTCACAGTTCCATGTCAATAACATCCCTCCCTTCAGCCCTAACATACATCCCAGTTAAATAACTACAACTCCCAGCATCTGCCTCTCCCTTAACTTACCTCTCCTCATGTACAGATATCACCATTAGGCTCCTTCTCTTCATTCCGTTCCAATCCTGCACTGGTCACATGATGGTGACATCATCCAGGTCGTCCTATCAGGTCATCCTATCACAGCCTGTTTTGCTGATCACATGACCTGTGATGTCCCCACAGGTCCTTCGCCTCTTCCCAGTGTAAGATTCAATTGTATTGCCGTTCTGTGTACGGCAATACAGTTGTATCTAGCAGGCAGGCAGGACATTCGGGGCATGGGACAAAACATCCGGGGCCCAGGCCCCGAATGTTTTAACCTAGCGACGCCCCTGTATAAAGGAATGCAAAAAAACTAAAATCACTATTATTAGAACACTTTAAGGGTACTTTCACACTAGCGTTATTTATTTCCGGCATAGAGTTCCGTCCTAGGGGTTCAATACCGGAAAAAAACTGATCAGTTTTATCCTAATGCATTTAGAATGGAGAGCGATCCGTTCAGGATGCATCAGGACGTCTTCAGTCCAGTCTTTATGACTTTTCAGGATGGAGATAATACCGCAGCGTGCTGCGGTTTTATCTCCGTCCAAAATTCCGGAACACTTGCTGGAATGCTGAATTTTTTTCCCGTTGACATGCATTAATGCCGGAGTGTTCCGGCAAAACAGATCCGGCATTGGGGTCTGTGCATGCTCATACCGCAAAAAATGGGACAAAAATAAATGCCGGATCCGTTTTTCCGGAGAGACGGAGTCGGCATTTCAATGCATTTGTCATACGGATCAGGATCCTGATCCTTGTGACAAATGCCATCAGTTTGCATCCGTTTTGACGGATCCGGCAGGCAGTTCCGGCGACGGAACTGCCTGCCGGAATCCTTTGCCACAAGTGTGAAAGTAGCCTTAACCCCAATTAGTGCAGCAAGGTGTAATAGAATAGCTCCTATTAGCCAGGCTTTACACTGCACTCTCCCTATAGTGTGGATAAAGTCTCCCTATTTTCTCCCTACACTATCTCAGTGCTGTCCCTGAACTGTTCAAAACTAATATTTTGTGAATAAAGTCTTTCCTAATCACTTTCCCTAGCACTTGTCACATCTGTCCCTATGCTCAGTTCACTGGAAAATAGCGGAGACCGGGCAGATGAGGCTTTTTATAGGGTTGTGACATCACAGGGGCTGGCTATCTGCGGATTGGCTGGCTGCAGGGCATTATGGGTGATCCCTCATTCCCAGGCTTCTTACTTTCACTTTGTAACATGTGCTGAAGCCATTTTGGAAAAAAAATCTGAATTGTTACCACAAGTTGCCATGAAATTCAGATTCAAGACGAATGTAATTTTTCCTGAAATTCGGATCGAATTCCACTTCGTAAACTTTCATTCGCTCAACACTACTTGTGAGCTTGATGTTGGATTCTGCAGAAAAGGTGGATCTGGTGGGTTTGGCACTAAAATCAAGTCTTCTGAGGATCACATAATTATAAATGTTCTGGCCAAAACCCAAAATTTGACGCTAATTCTACTCAAGACTAGTTTCTTGTTGTATTTTAACGAAAGTTTCTCCGTATTTGAGAATCTGCTAAGATAGCACATTATCTTCTGATGGAAATATTTTGCTAAGAATCTTCTCTTGGAAACTCTTGGAGAATTTGACCTTAGTTCCCACAAGTGTCGTCCACATTTGTTCTTTGATTGACATAATCACAATTTACTTTGACACCAAATTGCTTGATTTTCTCCCACCGTTGATGAATATGTTGTTGCATTTGAATATAAATCGAATGTGCAAATTAATTCTTTGCCGCCTTTGTTCTTCATAGCATTGTCTCAATGTTAATTTGTCTAGTGTATTTTTATAGAGCCCTTTCCTATACCTGGATAATAACATTGGTTAGCATAAGTCAGCCCATTCAGTCTTCGGGAACGCTTCAAAGTGAGGATACATGTGTTAGGAAGAGCAGTTCGTTCCAGGTGGAGTCAGTGTTAAGAGGTCCTTTAGAGGGCCTTTGTTTTGTTTTTTTGTTTTTTTTGATAAGTGAGAAACACTATACAGTTGATCTAAATATAAATGTAAGAGCGTAAAAATCCTCTTTCCGGATCATTAATTGCATAACTGTGAATGCATATTTATAATGACTCCTCTCCCTACGCTGAAAGCCCATGGCGTGTATCGAGAATAGGAATTTTTTTCTAACCTATGGATCTCCAGCTGTTGGGCAACTACACACCCAGTGTGCGATAATTACTGCTAGAATGAAAGGAGTTGAGACATAAGATTTTCTTATTAATAATAATAATTATTATTATTGCTACTAATAGAAAAATCACATTTCTTAGTTCCTTTTATTCTAGTCCATTTCAAAACTAGAGATATCGCCCATTCCTAAACTTGGCTCACCACAGAACCCTATGGTAATCTAAATAGGAGGGTCTGGCCCTTGTACCCATAAGTGACTTAAAATACGGCCTTATTACGACCACGTATAATTGGCCTAAAACCATCACATTGCACAGCAAATCCATCTTACAGCTGCTGTAAAGGTGGTCATACATATTATGCTTGGGTCAGCCAAAGCCACCGATTTTAGTAGGACCCGAGGACCATCTAATATTTATGAAATCCTTGACCAACCTTTCGTTTGGCGTGTGTCAGTAGAGTAAAGGACCAGACATGTGGAATTTCAAGAGAAACAAGGGACGTTGCTCTTTTAACTCAGAATTCCCTCCTAGGGAAACCAGAAAAAGGATATTCCCATCTGGGACATTTATAGAATATTGATAGTGTTATCAGGTTCCAAAAAAAACTAATTAATAGAAAGTTACCGAGCTCGGAGGTAAATAACTTGGGACACAAACCGTATGTGTCCACCAAGACCATTCCACTTTAATGAAGCAGTGTATAAGATTATATAATACTTACAGATAAGGTGGCGGATACATGCCAACCTTCATAAACCATAAGCATAACATATGCAATTTATATTGATTGGTACAAAAGAAGGATGGTCCCTTGCATACCCCTTGTATGTACTCCCCTTATCTATGTTTTTGTCTCCTTTTTCACTCTTTGGCTGCACGCCCAGAACTGGCACACTTTCCAGAATCATGACTAGATAGTCTACAGAGCATCTGCAGACTGCCTCAAGACCAAAGAAGCAGATAAATATAATTCTAGAAGGAAGTTAATACTGACACAACATATATAATGCACTTTAAACATTGTTGCACTCACAATAGGATATAAAAAAATGTATGGCAGCACACCATTACACATGCAAACAATAGAACTAGGGATTAGGGATTATTCTGGAATAAAGTGGTACTATACCTACTATACATGAAAAATGATCAAACGTGTGTCAGACCCATCTACCAGCGTCGAGGTGGTTTTTGCAGATGGGTACCTAACACTAACAGAACTACCTCTCCTGGGCCTAAGCTAAGTCTACAATGTTCAGGGCGGTGTAGGAACCAGCTATATTTATACTCTGCTCAGAAGATGCTAGCTTTATGAATGTGCACCTGTGATTTTGGAAGTGCTAGTCCAAATTTTCTTGCCATTTTGATAGGATATGTCGTTAATGTCTAATAGGTGCAGGTACCACGTTTGGGACCCTCTGCTATCTGCAGAACGAGGCCCAAGAGGGAACGGAAAGAAAGCCACACATTCATTC
Organism: Bufo gargarizans; assembly: GCF_014858855.1. NCBI lineage: Eukaryota > Metazoa > Chordata > Amphibia > Anura > Bufonidae > Bufo > Bufo gargarizans. The sequence continues at coordinate 119,974,379 of NC_058089.1, forward strand.
ACTACTATGGGAAATAGTTGAGTACGCTTCTTGCCTATTTTCGGAAGTCTCATAGCAGTGAATGTAGGGTACCCGTGCATGTGTGGTGTACTCTCTGTTCACCTCAAGACCTTGTTTTTAAAACAGGAGTGAGTACCAGAGGTGGGACCTGCACCTATCTAGCATTTATGATGTAACCTAGCTATATGCCATAAATGTCCTAGATAGGACAAATTCTTTCATGGAGTGATGTAGGTTTAGTGTCATAATTCCCATTAGGTATTATGTTCCTAAAAGGGCATTAAAAACAGAGTTGTCCCAAAGTGGACTACTGTAAGTCTTTTTGGGAAATCTAATCAATATTTTTGGTTTACAATCACGGAAGGACCTAGCATACTCTTTTTGTCTGGATTGAATGGCTATTTATCTCTGCTCTGTCTAACATTTTTCAGTTTGAAACTTGTCAAGATGACAAAAGCAGCTGGAATCCCCGCCATCTGTCATCCTTGATGTGCACAGTATTTGGAAACGTCCTAGTCTATTTAACACCGAAAAGCAAATCGTGCTTGTCACAATTATTGAAAGCCCAAATAATTAAAGTGAATGTCAGAAAACATCTTTTCCAAGAGACCGACTGTTTTCTGAGATCGGGATTCAGAGGTGAATAATTAGATTTCTTTTAGCATTGACCGTTTTTTACTTCTTCTTTGCAGACATCACGCTGTCCTGTTTCCACCACGCAGTGAGTTCAGTTAATATGTGACGGTATCTTTTCTTCGCTCAGCTGTTAGGATCCCCTGTCGAGAGGTCAGAGTGCAGACAGGCACGAAAACATCACCAGACCGAGACTCTTCTTCATGCCCTGTGTTGTAAGGTCATCCGCCGAAGTTTTTCCTTATGGCTGGAGGTATTATTTTATTATGGAAAAGTTTGAGAGAGAATTAAAGTGTTTACCAATTAGCAGCTTCACTTAGGAGTTTATTTTTGATAATTAACAACTAATGTAAAGAAAAAAAAATTGCTAACTAGTCTGAGTCATTGGTATGGCAAGACATGGTGGTATGAGACCTCTGTGTGGGTCGAAATGTTGGAGTAATGAAAGCTCCTCTTATCCTACACTTATCCTCATCTTACCCTTATCCTACACTTATCTTTATCCTTATCTTACCCTTATCCTACACTTAGTTCATCCTTTTGTATGTTCTGTACTGGATTTTGTGACTTCCATCTTCCACCCAATTAAATGGGTTTTTTCAAGACAGCCCCAAAAATTAAAAAATTAAAAAAAATTACAAAATAACTCATACTCATCTTTATGATCCTCCATCATTTAAGTACCACCACTCTGGTGACCCAGCACAGGGCTGTATTTCTAACACTGCATTGATTATGTGCCCGACTACTCTGTGTGATCGTTCCAGCAAACCAGTGGCCTCGGTGATCATGTGGAGTAGTTGGGTACATCATCACTGCAGAGAAATCAATGCTACGGTGAAGATGTCTCCGACTACCCGATGCGACTGCTGAGGCTAGTGATTGGCTCCTCAGGTATGAAAGAGCAATGTCTGCAGCACACTCAATTGAACTGAAAAGATGTGGGATCAGACAGGTGGGCAAGGTTTCTGTTGTCCTGTCTTCACCTATATTTTTGGGTGTCCCAGACATTTAGTGGACAAAGTTGGTGACTAAAGCACTCGTGTAGGTCTGGTACCAGAGCTTCTGCAGATTGAACCCCCATCGAACAGATAGTGATAGCCTATTCTGATAATAGGCTGTCTCTTGCAAAAGAGTGGACAACCCATTGAAGTCGGTCTTTACATTAGATCAAAGTTAGATAAACCATGCCTATGTCTACAAGAGACTTCTGACAGCAAATGGCAGGGGAAAGAATGATCCGTATACAGGATCTTTTGTCATGGAAGATAATCCACTTACAAAAGTTTCGGGCAGTATCCATGAGGAATCAAACCTTGGACCAACAGTACATATATGTACATAGGACCAATGTTGAAGTCTAGAGATTTGGCATTAGGCTAAATAATTCTATAGAAATTCTTGTTCGTAAGGGAAGTGAACTATATTGAGATTGGACTATGTGTTTCAGGACCAAACAGGTCCCGTTGTCAGGTCCTGAAATGCCGGGGAAAAGCTAAAAAAATTTCAGTTTAATACAAGGATCTCAAAACTGATTCAGGATTACTTTGCCTGGCGCTGGACCCATAAACTTTCTTACCCCTATGGAGTATGTCTTCCAGCAGGGCAGCAGTGGAAAGCATTGGGCAGGGCTTAACATCCATACAAAGACAAGTAGTGTTGTGTCTATAGCAGAACAACTATAATAGATGAGTGGTTCTGCCGCTATTTTGCTTTGTTTATCATCACTTATTGGTCCATGACAATATTACCTTAGAGGAAAGCCGCTTCCTCCTTTTATCAAATCTTTCCCTCTTGATCTTATCTCATGTACCTGACTGGCTTTATCCAACTCAAGCCTATATGAGAAAATGAGAAAACTGTCAACCAATGTAGCTATAGGCTGTGCAGATCCAGAAAAAGAAACCAGACCCATGAGGATCACAGCCCCGTGTAGGTTAAAATGGGCTTTCAACCAGCCAGCAATTGCCCTACGGTTATCAAGGATCCTATAGCAGCGACATGGGTGGCCTCTGGGTTACATACATCCTTGACCCTCTTATACCCAATTCAAGGCGATTTGCATTATTTTCACACAGCGGATTGGCAGAGATGCTTTTCTGCCTTTTAAGCATGCATACGTAGTAAAGCTAGAAAAATGGCTAAGCCAGACTCACATCTGCAACTAGTTCTTTCAGGACAAAAATCCCTTAATCAGAGAAAAGCAGATAAGAACAACATTTCTAGTTGCAAGGCCTTAGGAGAACCTCTGGATGGTTACTATTTATATTATGGAGACCAGTTGATATACATGACAACTATTGTAGGTTAGACAATGCTCCTCCGGATTTTTGGGTAAAATATATGCCCAATACTGCGCACACGTACTCGGCATACCATGGGCTCCATAATGAGAATGAATACTCCTTAGACAACACACATTTGTGTCTCTCCCTCGACCTGGGTTTGGCCGAATCCAAACTTTTTGGGAAGTTTAAACCGAATCTCATACTCATACTGATCCAGCTTGAATGTCCAATGGTTTTGAGGATTCCAATCACCTGTGGCCATGGTATCCAACCTCCAGATCTCCAGCTGTTGCAAAACTTCCACTCCAAACAGCTGGAGAGGCACAAGTCGAACTCTACTTATCTACGGCAAAGCCGGTTAAGTACAAATATTACATTGAAGCCAGAGTTTACCTGCTGATACCTTCTAGCAAGAAAACAATCATATTCACTGCAGCAGCTGCCTTCTCTGTTGACCCCCGGCCAGCCCTAGAATACAAATTAATTCAGAGATTACATAGCCAACCTCTGAAAATGTCAGTTCTTAAAACTTTTATTTCAAAAGCCAATGAACCTCAGGTCACCAGCTCGAAAATTTCACATTCGGTCTTTTATTTTCCGTACCATGAAGGATCTTGGGTAGAGTAAAAGTATATTTAATAGGCAGCAATTAGCCTACATTGTACTGTGCGGATAATTTGATCTGAAAGGTCACCCTAGACTGGAAGGCAATTGGCCCTGTACAAGAAAAGGTCAACCCTATTGGGATACAGAGAGTCTCTATGGAAGATCGATGTTATGGAGATTAGGAGGACCCTGGGCTATGACACGAGGGTACCACCGCTGAGCTTGGACAATGTGTTTCATCTACCACCATCAAATTACGTTCTCCTTCTGATGTGCAAAGCAGCTAATGTTGCATTTGGCATCAAAGTAGTTGAGACGATCACGTTCCGTGGCGTCGTTCCTGCTGGATGTCTCTATAATGTGTTTTGATCCTTCATGTGTTTTGAACATGAAAGGACTGATAATGTTGGAAAGCATCTGATAGCGGCAGTAACAGCTGTCTGGGATCAGAGGCGCTTGCTGATGTTTGTGTACTACATAATCAATCGATACACCTTAGAGTTAGCACGCTTCTGGTGTTCCAATACATCTGTGTCATCATGCCTAAATCTCGCTGCAGATTGTGCAGTAATTAGTGCAGGGGGACAGATGAGTGTCGGTTTTCCATCTCGGGGGATGCCCGGCTTGGATGTAACCAGGCAGAAAACAATGCCGAAAGGATCTTACCAGGGAAATTATGGAAGGAAAATAAGATTATTGAGAAACAAAGGAGCCACCTCTCTCATCCTGGAGACTGCCTCGCACAGCGCTCGTTAGCGTTAATTGCTAATTGTCATCATTTCATTTTTGGCTTTGTTGTATGTGTTGGATGTATGCATTCTCATCATCTATCTCGTCTTGGATGGTAACATTTTAGAAGTTTGGTTGCTAAACTACCTCAAACACAACCCCAATACTGTCCACTAGATATAAAGCTAAGGAAATGATGTAGAGGAAGCGATGGTCTTTCTCTCCTAGGCTGGTGACACATCATTAGAAGGACTATGTGGGTGGCATGTGAACATCAGTTTTCACCCTACACATTGCCCTCTAGTTTGCAGCTGAGAGAGTTATCAGGAAGAGGGGTCCTAAACTTATCTATGCAGCCCACCCAACACAGTGGAGGCCAATGTGGAGTAGGTGAACCTTTTGGTTGCAAATTGCTGTCTAACTCACCATCTTCCTCTTCATCTGTATTTGGTCCACATCTACCATATCTGAAATAGTGCTCCTGAAAAAGCTGGGCACAGCGCCTCCTGACAGTGCCTCTTAGACTACCATAATCAGTGCCACTGATGCCACACTGCCCCCTTATAGAGCCAGCCATGGTACTCCCAATCATTGGTATTTACACAGTTCTGACAGCGATGGCCATGGTGACCCCTCCCCAACATTGAGCATCTTGACTATCCCGTAGATAACTCATCGCTGGCACACCAGGTGCCCCTTCTGTATGACTTGTGGTCTCTGTAGGCATGTCTTGCTGACTCTGCTGATGTCTGTCCTATCTCCTTAATTTTTGGTTTTGGGGCACAAGGTGGGGACATTTTACCCAGGGGTTATACGGTTGCCATGCAGGGTCTACTATTTTGTACACTGCAAACAGACCAGGAGGCTTCCACCATCTTTCTGCTGACCATCCATCACTACTTGGTTGTCTCTAGGACCTATGCTCTCTTGACTGCACCACAAAGTGGCTCTGCTCAGTGTGGCGCAAACTCCACCCTACGCACATACTTCCCTAAGTTGTCTTCTTCCAGATACCAGCTCTCCACCTTGGGTGCTTCCTCCAGTAGGCTACATAGCCACAGTGTCCCCCAAGTGGAATGGGTCTTATCCTTAGCTTGAGGATCATAGTCCTGGATATCCACTTATTATACAGGAATCGTCGCTGACTGGCTATAATACCAGGCTCCATCTTTCCAGTTTGTCTATTATCTTGAGTAGACAGGAGGACAGGACCTCTGCCGTAGGAAGTGACTCACAAGCGTTTCTCCAAATTTAAAATAGCCAAAATGAAAGGTGGCAGCAAATAGAGAATATGCAGGTTACCATGGAGATGACAAAAAATGTGCGCATAATTATTTCAGATAATGAGCGGTGTCAGCCACCTCCAGTTCACTCATTGGGCTCATCTGAAGCCGCAGAATCACAGGACAATGTGCGTCGGGTTTACAGGAGTCACAGTTCTCAGGAAATTTTGCTTATATCACTCATATTCATAGGAAGATCATTCTATGTGCAGCCGCAGAACCCTGCAGATGATGTTCATCATGTTCTCAGGTACATCGCCAGCAAGGAGAATTTTTGCTTAAATGTATGGGGAGATTTATCAAACTGGTTTAAAGTGTAACGCCATAGAGGTGCATTACCACCTTCCACGCCCCTCTACCATCTCTTATGGTTGATTTAGTGTCAGCATGTGTATTTATTCCCAGGTCCTGTATAATATGCATATTCCTTTCCCTGTAATGTTATGTTAACATGTAATGTACCTGGTCCACCAGCAGATGGCGGCAATAATGGCAGAGCTAGTTTACCTGGAATGGAACCTTCTATCCATTCTATCACTCTCTAGAGAGGGAGGAGTTTAATTAGTGAAGGTCAGTCTAGGGGATCCTCTCTTTGGGGTAGGCAGCAGGCTCTCGTCCCTACTGGACGGACCCTGCCAGAGCCAGCAGAGTACCATCAGCTCTGCTGGAACAAGAGACAAAAGCCAAGAGCCTCAGAAGCCAGGAGAAAAGGTTCCCTGGATAAAGATAAAGATACAGGAGAAAGATAAAGACTGAGTCACACTACAGAAAGCTAAGTTCAGCAGGAAGGAAAAGTTTCTATTTAATCCTGACAGAGCTAAAGAGTGACAGATGTAGCAGAGTGTTTGCCTGCCAGAATTTAAGCCAAAGCCTGCTGGTGACCAAGATAAAGTTGGAAGATTGTTTCCATGATGAAAGTTTATTCAAGTAAAGCTGCTGTTCAACGTTATACAAGGTCTGGACTCAATTTATTTCATCATTCCCTGTATCATCTATTCCTTTTTTTTTTTTTTGCAACGGGCGACCACACCTGGGGCTTCCAGGATATCCAGGTAGGAGCACCGTGACAAGTGCACAGCCACACCTAAAGGGACATCATAGGCTACCCTTACACCACTCTGGCATTCCTACACCTGGGTACCACCATCACCATCTACTTAGGGGACTCCGTTGCAATGCAACGGCGTCACAACAAAAAAACTCTTATAACACCTTAAGGGACCCCTAGCGCCGCGGGAAGATCGCTGCAAAAGTAGAACTGGCTTAGTTGCCCATAGCAGCCAATCAGATTCCACCTTTCATTTTTGACAGCTCCTTTGGAAAATGAAAGGTGGAATCTGATTGGTTGCTATGGGCAACTAAACCAGTTCTACTTCACACCAGTTTAATAAATGACCACATTAGTGTTTACAGCTGAAAATGAAATCACATGAAAAGAGATTTCTCTCTCTCTCTCTCATGCAAAAGAGTTAGACCAGCACCTCCAAACTATGTATAAAGGGAGCTCAGGTGCACGCTACCATGGCTGCAATGCAAAGGCAAACAAGGACTACAAGTAACAGCACGCTGCTTTATGCACAAAGACACATGCAAACCCTGAAAACATGAAGGAAATGTAAATTGCATTATTGCTATAGTTACTATATGAAGATTAGAAGCTATTTGTGCATATTTTCGATCAAGAATATGTCGGGCCCATCTACCAACGACAAAGTGTCTTCCATCAGACAGGACCTACACTAACAGTCTTGGCCCTCCTGGGCTATCTACCTATAGAACTCTATCTAATATCTACCTACCTTTCTACCCATCCATTTATCCAGAGTATCTACTTACCTACTAAGGATGAGCAAACTGTTTCTACCGGTTCAGGATTTGTTCCGAACTTCTCAAAATGTTCGGATTCATTTGAGCCTGAATTTATTGTGACTCATTTCGGGTGAATGAGAGGCAGAGACAGATGAACACAGCAGCAAAATGAGTGCTGCATTGTTTTCACACAGCAAATTAACAGAGACGCCTTGCTGACTTTTGACTCTTATGTAGCAAAGCAAAAAAACTAGCTCACATATGCACAGGATAAAAGCCCTTAATCAGAAAAAAGCAGATGGGAACAACATTTTTAGTTGTAAGGCCTTAGGGGGGAACCTTTGAGTGGGTATTATTTCTATTATGGAGACCAGTTGATACACATGGCAACTATTGTAGGCTAGACAACACTCCTCTGGATTTCTGGGTAAAATATAGGCAAATTATCATGTCGGTGTCAGATAGGTTTAGGAAAGCTTGTTTGAATATCTTTTCCAGCACCCCAGGGGTATCACTTGGACTACAATCCTGCGCACACGTACGCGGCTCTTTGGCATAGTAGGGGCATCGCCTGGTGTACAATACTGTGCATACGTACTAAGTGTACCATTGGCTCTCCATAATGAAAAAGAGTACCACTTAGACAACGCATATACAGTGGCGGAAATAATTATTTGACCCCTCACTGATTTTGTAAGTTTGTCCAATGACAAAGAAATGAAAAGTCTCAGAACAGTATCATTTCAATGGTAGGTTTATTGTAACAGTGGCAGATAGCACATCAAAAGGAAAATCGAAAAAATAACTTTAAATAAAAGATAGCAACTGATTTGCATTTCATTGAGTGAAATAAGTATTTGAACCCCTACCAACCATTAAGAGTTCTGGCTCCCACAGAGTGGTTAGACACTTCTACTCAATTAGTCACCCTCATTAAGGACACCTGTCTTAACTAGTCACCTGTATAAAAGACACCTGTCCACAGAATCAATCAATCAAGCAGACTCCAAACTCTCCAACATGGGAAAGACCAAAGAGCTGTCCAAGGATGTCAGAGACAAAATTGTAGACCTGCACAAGGCTGGAATGGGCTACAAAACCATTAGCAAGAAGCTGGGAGAGAAGGTGACAACTGTTGGTGCGATTGTTCGAAAATGGAAGGAGCACAAAATGACCATCAATCGACCTCGCTCTGGGGCTCCACGCAAGATCTCACCTCGTGGGGTGTCAATGGTTCTGAGAAAGGTGAAAAAGCATCCTAGAACTACACGGGAGGAGTTAGTTAATGACCTCAAATTAGCAGGGACCACAGTCACCAAGAAAACCATTGGAAACACATTACACCGCAATGGATTAAAATCCTGCAGGGCTCGCAAGGTCCCCCTGCTCAGGAAGGCACATGTGCAGGCCCGTCTGAAGTTTGCCAATGAACACCTGAATGATTCAGAGAGTGACTGGGAGAAGGTGCTGTGGTCTGATGAGACCAAAATAGAGCTCTTTGGCATTAACTCAACTCGCTGTGTTTGGAGGAAGAAAAATGCTGCCTATGACCCCCAAAACACCGTCCCCACCGTCAAGCATGGGGGTGGAAACATTTTGCTTTGGGGGTGTTTTTCTGCTAAGGGCACAGGACAACTTATTCGCATAAACGGGAAAATGGACGGAGCCATGTATCGTGAAATCCTGAGCGACAACCTCCTTCCCTCTGCCAGGAAACTGAAAATGGGTCGTGGATGGGTGTTCCAGCACGACAATGACCCAAAACATACAGCAAAGGCAACAAAGGAGTGGCTCAAGAAGAAGCACATTAAGGTCATGGAGTGGCCTAGTCAGTCTCCGGACCTTAATCCAATCGAAAACCTATGGAGGGAGCTCAAGCTCAGAGTTGCACAGAGACAGCCTCGAAACCTTAGGGATTTAGAGATGATCTGCAAAGAGGAGTGGACCAACATTCCTCCTAAAATGTGCGCAAACTTGGTCATCAATTACAAGAAACGTTTGACCTCTGTGCTTGCAAACAAGGGTTTTTCCACCAAGTATTAAGTCTTTTTTTGTTAGAGGGTTCAAATACTTATTTCACTCAATGAAATGCAAATCAGTTGCTATCTTTTATTTAAAGTTATTTTTTCGATTTTCCTTTTGATGTGCTATCTGCCACTGTTACAATAAACCTACCATTGAAATGATACTGTTCTGAGACTTTTCATTTCTTTGTCATTGGACAAACTTACAAAATCAGTGAGGGGTCAAATAATTATTTCCCCCACTGTATATTGTTGAGAAACACACATTTGTGTAGTTGTCTCTCTGTCTCTTGCTGTCTCTTTCTCGTTGGTTTGGGATGAATTTATTTATACCCGAACTGATTTATTAATTTTTTATTTACAAATTTCAAATGTATCTTGTTTGGTTTGCTCATCTCTACCACCTACTTATTCGCAGTATCTACCTATCTAACCACAGTATCTGAGGAGCAGGGGTGTGACACAGGGATTGTCTCTTTTGGAGTTCTTTGTAGTTTGTGTCATGCACTACCCACTAGAAGGGGTGGATGAGGTAGAGAAAACTGCAGGCCACGGGTGACTCAGGTCCACGTGGCCCACGTTTATGCTGCACCTCCATTCAGCACTGGCCTTTTATTCGGTGTTTAGAAAGCCATTTGCTAGAAAAAAAATGAAACGCTTGATAACATTTTAGGATGCGTCTCCTAAGTCCCATTTACCATATGCTGCACTTATACCATAATGTTCTTTAATTCCCTCTGCAGTGAAGGGATTGCTGTTCCAAATTACAGTGCCTGTGGTACTGAAGGGGTTAATGCTTGGGTGTATTGATCATTTTGCAATTCTTCATCCGAATGGCCATAAAATGACTAGCTTAAGACGAGAAAAACAATAAATCAATTTCCCAGTTTTTTTCAGTTTCTTTCAAGTGTATGGGGCTGAGCTGCAATACCAAGCACAGCCACTCTGGAATGCACGGCGCTGTGCTTGGTAATACTACATTTCCCCAGCAGTGGCCACCACTTCCCCCGGCTATAGCAGCTGATCACACAAGGATCCAGCAGCTGATCAATGGGGGAGGGGCTAGGGTAATTACCCGCCCACACCCCACTTCAAAGTTATAATGTATCGTGTTGGGATTGTGGTGTTGGAGATCAACCAAGATGAATATATCAAAAAGGATCTCATCTCAGACAATGGGGGGCATATTGTTAGGATATGCCCCCATTGTCTTATAGGTGAGCGTCCCACCGCTGGGACCCGCACCTATATCGGGAACGGAGCCCCGCAAGGTGGTGGTTGGAGGACTCCGGTCCGGCCACCACCAAGCAATCTCCTAATAGAAGTGACTGGGAGCGCACCGCACATGACCGGCCACCGCTCCCATTCACTTCTATGGGCCCGACGGAAATAGCTGACCCAGAGGCTTTTGTTGTATTTGACCCTTTTTTATTTTTGCAGATAAAGGACTTGGAGTTTTCTGCCTGATTCTTGAAGACTGAATTAGAAATGCGCCGTTTTGTCTCCTGCGCCCTGAACAGTCCTTGGCGCTGATGTTTACGTCGAAAACTGATGTTTATTTAAAAATAAAAAATTAAATATCCAATTTATTATTTAATTGTAGTCTTCATGGCAGTTGATCTCCCAGTCCTCTCCCTTACTGCTTAGCAAAATTGTATCATTTTTACACACCTTTAGAAAAATTTTTTTTATATTTTGTTTTGCATTGAGGAGCCCCTGGATCATTTCATTGTTATTTTTTGCATTGAGGAGCACCTGGTCACCTCAGCAGCACTGTTATTTGTATTGAGGGCCAGCTCATCATTTCAGAAGCACTGCATTGAATTGTTCTGTGTTGAGGAACACCCAAGGAGTGTCAGGAGCACTGTGTTGTCCTTTTTTTGTGTTGAGAAGCATCTCGTCATCTCAGGAGCACTGTGTTGTAATTTTTTTGTGTTGAGGAGCACCTCAACATCTCAGGCAAGGGGGGACTAGTCCACCTGTCACGACGAGGTGTGGGAGGGAACACAACACCAAACACAAGAGGGGGGGGGGGAGGTATCTGGCCTAGAAGCTAGGGAGAGGAAAAGGTCACCACCTAATGAATCCTAACCCTAGCCCTGACTGCTAACCGAATGAACGGACCTCAGTGGTAGGACCGTTCATTCACTGGAACCTAAAGCCTGAGTTACCCTGTAATGCCCTGAGGTAGTGATAGGGCCCAAAGACGACCCGTTCCTTAAGCAGAAGGAACAGGGGTCTTGACTCAGACCAGATACCAGAAGGCAGGGGAAACAACACAAAACAAATACAATGAACTCCTGAAGTAGAAGAAAGAGCAGGAACACCAGAGGAGACAACACATACCAGCTCTTCCACTTGCAAATGAAGCTATACACCGTAAGGAGTGAAGTGACTAGCCAAACTTAAATAGTAATGACCACTATGCTGCACCTGACTAGAGGTGTGGTCATAACCATCAACAACAAAGTGAAATTAAAAGAGGCTGTCAGATGACATCACATGCAGACAGCCTCTCTGACCTTCTAACACCTAGCTTGAGAGTGACCGTGACACCACCAGAGTATCAGAGTGTCTATGCATGAGGTAGGCATGGCCAAAGTTAACCTTGGCCCGGCCTTCTTAGGAGTTCATGATGAGGGCTGGCGCCACCCATGGGCTGAGCTAGAGAGTTCTAGGGGATTCTAGTGAGTTGGAGGTAGACAGCAGACTCTATGTGCTGTTCACCTTAGGGTTTCTGGGTCTAATCTCTGGAGCCACTTCTATCTCTGCCAGCTCTTTGAAAGAAAGGGAGAAAGACAAGATAGAGAATCTGCATCATCAAGTGATGAGTCAGGCAACAAGCTTATCTGCATAAAGCTTTCCAGACCCTGCTGCCATGGAAGGGAACCACGTTAAGACACCCTACACTTTAGAAATAACTTGGCCAGTTGTATCATTTGGATCTGCACGCAGCTGTGCAAATTGCAGACATTAACATCAAGGGCACCCCTGCCTGAACCACTATCGGGCAAGGAGCCCCAGCTACAGGGAGTTCCCCGAAGGAACACTGGGTGCCCCTCTTTCACTGCACTGACCCTAGGAAGCGACGGCCTGAGGGAGTACACAGTGACACATCATCCTCAGTGCTTCCACCACTCCCATCCTCTGCTCTGGCTGGCTGCACATGCTCTAGTAACAAGCATGACATAGGGCACCATATGCTCTACTACCAGACATGACATAGGGCACCATATGCTCTACTACCAGACATGACATAGGGCACCATATGCTCTACTACATGATATGACATAGGGTACTATATGCGCCACTACCAAGTATGACATATGGCCCCAAATGCTGTACTACTAAGCATGACATAGGGCGCCATAAGCTCAACTACCATGCATGACATAGGGGCCCAAATGCTCTAGTACCATGCATGATATGCTCTACTTTGACATATAACATGACAGAGGGCCCCACATACTGTACTACCAAGGATAACATAGGGACCCAAGCATGACATGAGGCCCCAAATACTTTACTACCAAGGTTGACCCTCTGCCCCACATGCTGTACATAGGGCCTGAATGCTCTACTGCCACACTTGATGAAATCATGAATGTGAATGCCAATCAGCTAAGGGTCTCCTACCCCTTTAAGAGCCAGATTGATACTCTGGTAGATGTTAGACTGTAGGAAAGTTTCATAAAAGTTTTACGGATGATTTTCTTCTCTAGCTCACAATATATTTCTCAAGGATTTTCTTTCTATTTCCCCACATTTCATATAATGTGATCTCTTCATTATACAGAAGCCGTGGGGCAGAGATTGACATTAAGTCTTCCCAATCCATCTGTCATTTGCCCCCTACGAGGCGTCATATGAGAAGGGCCATTGATAAGTTCTTTTATTGAGCGCTCACAATGAGGTCTTGTAGATTTTAAGCGCGTGTAATACAAGTGGATGCAGAACGGTCACATATTAGCAACTTCTTGCTGTGAGAAAGCAGATGGTGCTACAGCCCCAGAATAGTAATCCTGCAAAATGAGACAATATTAAACACGAGAAAAATTTGCCACAGACCAAAGCGCAACTTACTGGACGAATCGGGATTCTTCTCAAGTGGAAAGTCACCTACTGGAGCTCATTTGCCTAACCAGAGCCCCAGGACAAATTTTTGGATCTGTCTTCCCCCACCCTATATTGAGCCAAGTTCACATTTCAGTTATTTGGTCAGATATTAGCCTACTCAGATATAAGGTACTATAAACATATTTGCCTAATAATGTTGAGTGCGAATATTCGAATTACGAATTTTAATCGCGCATATCTATAGTGCTATATATTTGTTTTTGACCCAGGCCTGTATTGATCGCGTAATATTCGCATATTACGCTATCATTACCTTGCCTATTTTGGAAAAAAAAAAAAAAAAAAGGACGTAGAATATAACGAATATTCGAATTCGCAAATATTCGACGAATATTCTACAAAATATTTGTGAAATTTCGCGAATTTGAATATGACCCCTGCCGCTCATCACTATTGCCTAAGGGAGTACATTATGGCCTGAGGGAGTACATTATGACACAACATCTCATCAGGGCCACTACTACTCCCATCCTCTGCTGCGACTCCTCAGGGACTCGCTGCAGGGGCAATAACCTCTGTGAGAGTGACATGGGTATAGAGAATGGTGCGTTACTAATGTATGCAAACTAGAATTCAGTACTAAAACATGCAGTAAGCTATGCAGCACTACTGTATACATGGTAGCAACACTGTCTGAACATGGCGGCACTACTATATGGACACAACACTGCTGTATAATCACCACAATAGAACAGGACCTATGTAGCAACACTGTCTGAACATTGCGGCACTACTGTATTGCAGTATGTAGGCCATTCAATGAACATCAACCAAACTAATGAATTTCATAGAGACCCGCCAACCATCTAATCTGTATGGCAGTGTCATGACACTCTGCAGACGCATCTGTCCGGAGAAAAGAAGGACCGGCCATGTTGGGTTTAAAGGCTATGGACACTTTTGCGGGAATAAAAAATAATAAATGATGGCATTTTGTCAATTGGTCTTCATTAAAACTTTTCAGCCCCTTTCTCTGTACAGCCTTAAGATTCTCCATTACCAGACTCTGTGTTTATACTGTTTCCCGTCAGACATAAGCCGTGTACCAGGGTGGGCTCCCCAGAATACAGCGAAGTCACAGACAAGGAAAGCGACAAGTAATAACATAAGCATCACCAAAGCAATACAAACATGCATAGAAACGCTATATCCCAGACCCACAGTAAATGTCCCTGTCCAATGGACAGGCCTAGCTGATGGCGGACACAGCAGAGCCTGCAAGTCGTGCTGTGCCGCTACAGAGAACAGCCTTAGCCGGTGGCAGACACAGCAGAGCCTGCAAGTCAATAACTGCGCTGCAGTCCAGTACAGTACAGCCTAGCAAAACTATATAAATCCTAACTGACTAACTAATGCTAGGCCTAGGCTAGTCTCTGTAACTTCAGGAGCCACACAATATATTGCAATCAGTAACCAGGTGTACTGACCTGTGTCCGTTCTGGGCCCGAGGATGCAGCCTACCAGAGATGGCCACCAACTTCTCAGCAACCGTGCGGCCTTGCTTGATAGTGAGGCCTTCTGTCCACACACTGGACTGGTCTTCCTGGGACAACCTGTCTTTCAAAAGAGCTGGATACAGAAAGGATATTACAGCTACTCTCCTTCTTCTGAGTGTCCATTAACTGCTGGTCATCTGCAAGCCAGGATGGAATCGGATTCAGTCCCTCACAGCACAATCCTTCCACCATGTCAGATCAACACACTTCCTGGTTCGCTCACAGGCAGCAGCATGAGTCATCATCTGTTTTGCATATTCAAATCTCAGAGAGTGCTGGCTGTAGCTGCAAAACAGTGGCCTCTAGTGCCCGGAATGCCACATGACAGTTTAAGTACAGACATTATGCAGAAATAGCTGTTTCACAATCTCACACAGCTCAGCTGAAAGCTCCTCATCTATGATCTCCTGACCCCATAAACACTCATTATAGCCAATTTCTTATCTTACTGATAAGAACATGGCTTAAATAGGTGTTTATGAGCTGTTAGTAGTTCAGAGGTAAGGGACATACTGTACATAGGTGGCAGATAATGGCATAGCGCCCTCCATTGTGTAGGGGCTATGCTCGGTATTGCAGCTCAGCCCCTTTCACTGCAATGGGGCTGAGCCGCACTCAGACCATGTGTCCGATGAACGTGACGTCACTGGCCTAGGCAAAGCGGCGAGACGGCCTTCTCAAAGAGCTGATCGATGGGTGTCATGGGTGTCGGACCCCCACCGATCAGATACTGATGACCCATCCTGAGGATAGATGATCAGTAGAAAAGTCTCCGCTACATTCTAGGATCCTTCTATAATTATTGTGATTTAATTAGGCGTCTGTAATCCGGGCTTGCACATCCAGGATGTAATACTCTCTTTCTTGGGTGCACTATGTAATTAAATTGTTAATAAATTGTAATACTAGAGTAATCCACTTCCTCATCAACGAGGCTCAGAAATATCCTGCACAAATATATAGAAAACATATCCTATAGGATGTCACGTACGGGGACTGGCAAAGTGCACCGACACCTGCGAGCTCATCCATCTGTGATTAATTTAATCAGGGAAAGGTCGCACTGTGGGAACAGTGGTGACGCTCAGACATTCCCGATCCGCTGAAGGCTGTGATCATTCTCCTCTCCGGTGACTCCATGCCATATGCGAATTCCTGCCTAGAACAAATGACTGGAAACCCGGAGCAGTGCATCCTGGGATATGGACCGGCGTCCTGGGGACTCATGTAACACCGCCAGCCATCAATAACTACATGGCATTTTTTTACATTTTATGCAACCATTCCACTTAAAGGGACAGAAATCTTTAATAAAAAAAATAAAATAAAAAAGCTGTGCATTATGTGTCATCATACATTAAAGGGGTTCTCCCGTGATTCATGTAAAAAATGAAAAATCGGACATCATATAGAACAGGCAACTCAGAACAGGTAAAAACCTCCCAGCGATCTCCCCATTCATTGCAAGCTGGCAGCTTAGGGGGCGTGCACTCTCAGAGGGCGTGTCCCTTGTACTGCAGCTGGTGGCAATTAAAGGATGTAACCGTGCTTCCATCTCAGTGAGCAGGACAGAGAAATTAGCAAAAGGGGCAAACAGCAGGTGGCGCTATACAGATGGATCTCATTGAATAACTCAGGGGCTATAATACATTTTTAATTACATGCAATTACATAAGCATTCAGATTCAGGTGCTGGTTTGCAAAATGCTGAAAATTTTTCGTGGGACAACCCCTTTAACTTTCACGGAATACGATATTAGATTAGGTTGCAGCCCTTGACACAATGCAATATCTAGAATTGCAAGCATCCTTTTTTTCACACTTAGGAAAACCCCAGAAACGCTACAAAATTGGCTTCTTTTATACTGGAAACAGTGTCACACCTGTCCATAGATTGCATTTAGTATTGCAGCTCAATTCCATTAAAGAGCAACTGTCAGCAGGATCAACTTTATTAAGTCAAGTCTACTTTCTGGTAGGGTTGTTCCTGCTGATTAAAAGGATACCAAGGGGGAAAAAAATAAAAAATACGTTCATTCTTTATGCAAATTAGAGTTTAAGTGCCCAGACCCTCAGCTTTGCAGTGCTGACCACCCCTCTCAGTACACGGAAGCCCACATTTGCATAAAAAAATAAATTTCTTTGTCGACAACTAATTTTGATGAGCCGGGCCAATTCTTCCAAGCAGTTTGCCTGGTTTAATAGGGTTGATCCTGCTGACAGGGGCTCTTTAAAGTGAATTTGTATATCTGGTATTCACTTCAAGGACTACTGATACACCATTTTGTTCCTTAGGAAAGCTAAAGGGTCAGAGCCTTACACATGTATATATGCAAAAAAAACTAACAAAAAAAACCCGACCCCCTGTGTCAGGCCACGCCCCCTAATTTTCATTTCTATGCACCAAATAAGCATATTTTGCTGTATACAGTCTGCCCTCCTTGTTGGATTTATTGGATAATTCTGTATATTATTGCAATGTTCTACGACATGCACCTTAATAACCTACATAAAATCTACATACGTGCACCAAACTCACATAGATCAGTACAGGAGGAAGTATACCATATATGCTACCTGTGCAGCTGCATGGGGCCCCATAAATTGAATGTACCAGTGGCTCACACCCCACACACCCCTACTGTCTGATAGTCTAAGGCCTCTTGCACACGGGCATTGCGGGAAAAGATGCGGTTGCGTTGTGGGAAAATGCGCGATTTTTCCGCGCGAGTGCAAAGTGTTTGAATGCGTTTTGCACGCGCATGAGAAAAATCGGCAGGTTTGCTACCCAGACCCGAACTTCTTCACAGAAGTTCTGGTTTGGGATCGGTGTTGTGTACATTTTATTATTTTCCCTTATAACATGGTTATAAGGGAAAATAATAGCATTCTTAATACAGAATGCTACGTAAATTAGGGATGGAGGGGTTAAAAAATAAAAATAAAGTACCGTAATTCAACTTATCTCATCCACTTGTTCGCGCAGCCCGGATCGTCTTCTTTCTTCTTCTTTGAGGACCTGGGAGGAAAAGGACCTTTGGTGACGTCACTGGGCTCATCACATGGTCCATCACCATGGTGATGGATCATGTGAAGGACCATGTGATGAGCGTAGTGATGTCACCACAGGTCCTTTTCCTCCTGCACAGCAAAGAAGAAGAAAAGAAAGAAGACGAGCCGGGCTGCGCGAACAAGTGGATGAGGTGAGTTTAATTTAATTTTTATTTTTTTAACCCCTCCATCCCTAATTTACTTAGCATTCTTTATTAAGAATGCTGTTATTTTCCCTTATAACCATGTTACTGGAGTAGGGGCAGATGAGAATAAGTGTGGTCTGCACTAACAAATTAATTGGGATTCGACTAGGTAGGATGTAAGTATTGCTTGCCCCATCTCTTGTACACCCTGGGGTGTCAGTCATGTGTTATAACGTGGTAGACATCCATGGGTTATAGCATGACCGACCGGATCTCTACCCCATATTTAGGCTAGTGATGATTATTTACTTTTTATTATTCTGTATGTGATTTGTTTGTGTTCTCATATCACACGTAGTACATATATTTATTCACTTAGCCTGCGTAAGCTTATTAATTGTCAAATCCTTTGAATTTACATTATGTTACAGGGATACAGCGCGTGCCATCTCCTCATACAGCTGATTGCGGGGGTGCCAGGTGTCGGATCCCCGCCAATCTGATATTGATAGGATAGGCCATCAATAAAGTAGAACCCGGAGAACCCCTTTAAAAGGGCAGGTCCAGGATTTGCGAAACATGGCTGCTTTCCTTCACAGGTAGTGTTCAGTACTGCAGCTCGGCCAAATGGATTTTAAAGGAGCTAGGATGCAATGCCAGACGCATCCTGTGGGCTGGTTTGGCGCCGTTTCTAGAAAAAAGCAGCTATGTTTTTCTAATCCTTGAATTCCGCATGATCTATCTGTCCAAACTACACATTCCATGTTCTTTACACGTTAATGGGCTACCATATGTGGATGCACTAAGTCACCATCATTTATTACCTGCCCAGTCTCCTGCAGGAGGTTAGTAGCGCGTTTCCTCTTGTTTCCTCAGTGTTTCTTCCTGACATGCTCAGTTGATTCCTCTGTGTTTTACTTTAAATAACAAGTCATTTACTGCGGTGCCCTGCGTGCCCGCAGCCGGGCCCCTCTCTGTTATTTACATTCTAATAGGCATGGTGGGCGTCTGGCGCTGGAAATATTTTTGACGTCTCTGATTCATTATCCGCAAACAATCCTGTGACCGACTGAAGACTGTGGGTCCCCGTGGGGCTTCGGCGGAGAAAACAAACTGACAAAATAATGCTGAAAACAATATACAGAGTGTCTGGAGCCATCTATGGAATAAACATTCGCTGATATTTACGGCCGGGCGCCCGTCATGGCATTCTGAAGCGCAGACAAAAAATACAGGGAAGCAGAATATGGGCGGCAATAATTATCCTTCAAAAAAAAAAAAGGAAATCAATCTGATCGACACGAGGAGGCTTCTGTATTCCTTCACATCTCTCATCTGCACTGCTGTGATAAGCTAAGTGCCAGCAACAACATTCTGCTCGGGAGGTAGAAGGACCCCGATCAAAGTAACCTGCTCTCCGATGGATGTGGCCGCAACGAGCCGGTTCTTCATAGGGGAGATTGAGACGATAGCCTTCAGATACTTGGTGTTCGCTCCTGGAAATTATTATATTCTCATGTTTAATGCTATGCAAATCACAGCTAATCGCAACGGCAGCAATTACTACCCAGGGTTTAAAGGGCTGGGTCTCTAAAATACCGGTAAAAAGCCCGGGTTTATATACAGTTGGGTGGCAACCAATAAGGACAACATCTCAACCTGCATATGGGTTTGCATTCAGCTTTCTTTCACGACGAGCATCCATGTCCCACGTGAACTCTTCCATAAATGAACCATTGCAACATCTTGTGGCAGAAAGTTCCATAGTCTCACTGCTCATGTACGATGATGGTAAAACCTTTCCTCTAGATGTAGAGGAAGTCACAATTACAGGTCTAGGTGTAAAAAGATCCTTAGAAAGATCTCTGTACTGTCCATTCATACAGGTCACCCCCAAACCCAGTCTCTGTACTGATATCCATTGCAAATTACCTTGGTTGCCCCCCTCTGCACCCACTCTAGTTCAAGGGGTTATACCATGAATGGTGTAAAAAATTACAATCAGACTTCATATAGGACATGGCAATCTCTTTTTAAAAAAGCTGGAACCAGCCCTGCACCTCACCAGTGGCGTGCCTAGGCTGTTTGGCACCGGGGGGCGGGTCCTTTCTCTGGCACCTCCCCCACCCCACAATACTTCACCACATACCTCTTACATCCTGTCATGTAGACCTTCTCTTTCCTCTTCTCCTCCGTTTGACCCAGACCACCATGCCAAATTCTTTCAGCCGCATCTCGTCTCTACAGAGTTTGTAACACAGACACGTTAGATTTCTAAATTTTTCCATCAACCCCCTCATCCTGGTGTCCCCACAGTGTCATCCTGCTGTCACCCCCAATACTGTGCCCGTTGTGCCCCCCAATGCCCCAGGTACTATACTGCTGAAAAAATAGTGACCCCAGTAGACATGATGGGGTTATTTATCAAACTGGTGTAAAGTAGAACTGGATTTCCAAAAGAGCTGTAAAAAATGTAAGGTGGAATCTGATTGGCTGCTATAGGCTACTAAGCCAGCTCTACTTTACACCAGTTTGATAAATTACCCCAAATGTCCCTATAGTGTCCACAGCAGCTATAATGTCCCCTAGAGTGTCCCCAGTAATAATACTACCCTATATTGTGCTCCAGGTAATAATGTCAGTATAGTGTCCCCAGAAATAATAGAATTGCCCCTACAGTTCCCCCCAATAGCAACGCCCCCATACAGCAATTTCCCCCACACTGCCCCATATAGTATTTTCCCCCCACACTGCCCCATACAGTAATTTGCCCCACACTGCTCCATATAGTAATTTCCCCCCACTGCCCCCATATAGTAATTTGCCCCACACAGTAATTTCCCCCACACTGCCCCCATACAGTAGTGTCCCCCACACAGTAATTTCCCCCACACTGCCCCCACTACCCCATATAGTAATTTCCCCCCTCATTGCCCCATATAGTAATTTGAGCCCCACATAGTAATCCCTCCTGTAGAAATTTGCCCCACACAGTATCCCACCATAATATTTTTCCCCCACATGTCCTCATGTGTCCCCAAAAGTTGGCACATAAAAGAAAAAAAAAGAAAAAAAAACCTGAAAAGCTAAATACTCACCTATGTCGAGGCGCTTGCTCGCAGAGGAAGGCGCACACACTTCACTGTGCTGCTGCGTCCCGGCACAGGCGCACACGATAATGTCATCACGCACGCCTGCACCGGGATTTCACTACTGCGTGAGAGCCGGCACCCAGGGCGGTCCTGCACCTTACATGGATCCAGAGATCTCCTCATTTATTGCAATGCTAGATTTACTTTATATGAAGCTGAAAGCTCAAGGGGAGTGTCTTTTCTGCTGCAGCTAAGGGGGCGTGTCCATGCTCTCCCTATCACAGCTCAGGGGGCGTGTCCATGCTCTCCCTCAGGAGGCAGTTGCAGGATGAAACTGAGCATGTGCGGCCTTCTAATTGAGCAGGACAAAGAAATAAGAAAAAAAAACAGCAGGTGGCGCTACACAGATACATTTTATTGAATAACTCAGTGGCTATGGTAAATTTTTAATTACATGCATGTACAAAAGTATTCAGATTCAGGTGCTGGTGTGAAAACTGTAGAATATTTTTTTGCGGGACAACCCCTTTAAATACAGGTGCTCAGTACTAGACACAATACTCCACATGGGGTTTCATCAGTGGTAATATTAGAGAGTATATATGCCTCTTTTGGCACTCCCCATTATTTTACTTGTCCTGGCAGCGGCTGCCTGGCTTTAGTCACTAAAGCTAAAGGCAATGGCCACCTTCAGGGCAATTCTTTTTTTTAATGATTGCATTTTACTCATCTTGAGCTAAAAATAATTTTTTCAGTTGGTGTTTATTAAAAATGTTCGGCTGTTTCTGAGATACAGGGGTTATAATCAGTCTATTTGCAAGCTGTCACTCAGTTTTTTTTGTTTGCATCCTGTCATCTGACGGCTCATGTGGATCTCTTGTCTCTGAACTTCGGACCTCAAACACTCAAACTGATAAGAATATGGCTTAGGGCTTGTGCACACAAACTTATTTTCTTCCCGTGTCCCTTCAGTTTTTTTTTGCGGACTGTATGTGGAACCATTCATTTCAATGGGTCCGCAAAAAAAAACGAAAGTTACTCCGTGTGCATTCCATTTCCATGTCCATTCCGCAAAAAACTAGAACATGTCCTATTATTGTCCGCATTAATATATTTATTAATAATCTTGTAGAAGGCTTGCACAGTAAAATATAAATTTTTGCTGATGACACTAAACTGTGTAATTAACATGAAAGAGGACAGTGTACTGTATATATATACTACAGAGGACAGTGTACTGTATATATATACTACAGAGGACAGTGTACTGTATATATACTACAGAGGACAGTATACTGTATATATACTACAGAGGACAGTGTACTGTATATATATACTACAGAGGACAGTGTACTGTATATATACTACAGAGGACAGTATACTGTATATACACTACAGAGGACAGTGTACTGTATATACACTACAGAGGACAGTGTACTGTATATACACTACAGAGGACAGTGTACTGTATATATACTACAGAGGACAGTGTACTGTATATACACTACAGAGGACAGTGTACTGTATATATACTACAGAGGACAGCATACTGTATATACACTACAGAGGACAGTGTACTGTATATATACTACAGAGGACAGTGTACTGTATATACACTACAGAGGACAGTGTACTGTATATATACTACAGAGGACAGCATACTGTATATACACTACAGAGGACAGTGTACTGTATATACACTACAGAGGACAGTGTACTGTATATATACTACAGAGGACAGTGTACTGTATATACACTACAGAGGACAGTGTACTGTATATATACTACAGAGGACAGCATACTGTATATACACTACAGAGGACAGTGTACTGTATATATACTACAGAGGACAGTGTACTGTATATATACTACAGAGGACAGTATACTGCTACAGAGGGATCTGGATAGATTGGAGGCTTGGGCAGATAAGTGGCAGATGAGGTTTAACACTGACAAATGTAAGGTTATGCACATGGGAAGGAACAATGCAAGTCACCCGTACATACTAAATGGTAAAACACTGGGTAACACTGACATGGAAAAGGACCTATAAATTTTAGTGACCAGCAAACTAAGCTGTAGAAACCAGTGTCAGGCAGCTGCTGCCAAGGCCAATAAGATAACGGGTTGCATTAAAAGGGGCATAGATGCCCGTGATGAGAAAATAGTCCTACCACTTTACAAATCACTAGTCAGATCACACATGGAGGACTGTGTACAGTTCTGGGCTCCTGTGAACAAGGCAGACATATCAGAGCTGGAGAGGGTTCAGAGGAGGACAACTAAAGTAATAACTGGAATGGGGCAACTACAGTACCCTGAAAGATTATCAAAATTAGGGTTATTCACTTTAGAAAAAAGACGACTGAGGGGAGATCTAATAACTATGTATAAATATATCAGGGGTCAGTACAGAGATCACTCCCATCATCTATTCATCCCCAGGACTGTGACTGTGACGAGGGGACATCCTCTGCGTCTGGAGGAAAGAAGGTTTGTACACAAACATAGAAGAGGATTCTTTACGGTAAGAGAAGTGAGACTATGGAGCTCTCTGCCTGAGGAGGTGGTAATGGTGAGTACAATAAAGGAATTCAAGAGGGGCCTGGATGTATTTCTGGAGTGTAATAATATTACAGGCTATAGCTACTAGAGAGGGGTCGTTGATCCAGTGAGTTATTCTGATGCCTGATTGGAGTCGGGAAGGAATTTTTTCCCCTTAAGTGGGGAAAATTGGCTTCTACCTCACAGTTTTTTTTTTGCCTTCCTCTGGATCAACTTGCAGGTTAACAGGCCGAACTGGATGGACAGATGTCTTTTTTCGGCCTTATATACTATGTTACTATGATAGGACTGTTATATTAGGGGCCAGCTGTTCCGTTCCACAAAATACGGAATGCTCACGGACGTCATCCATACTTTTTGCGGACCGCAAAATAAATACGGTCCTTGTATGAGCCCTTAAGTATTTATAAGGTCAGGAGATCATAGATAAGACCTCCACATGAATCGTCAGATGATAGGATTAAAAGAAAACAGAAGGTGGAAGCTTGCAAACAGATAGCTTGCACATCTTATATACCCACCAAGCCATGTGACTGCATGAGCGACACATGGAGGACGTTGAAAGTAGGAAGTGGTCATAATAATGTGACTCGATCATGTGCATTAACAGTATTGAACATGTTCCAACCCTCGGAAATGTGCGCCTGCTGCAGCCGACCCCGATAGATTTTTCCGAGCCTGTCTCACCGCCGCACAGCCCTGTCAAGTTGGGTAACTAGATTATGTCGCATTGTGCTTACAGGGGACTGAAAATAAATAAAAACCTGAAAAATGATTCTGTTCCTCAGGTGATGAAGTACACTCCGCAGAAAGACTTACAGCCGGTGACGGGCTTCATTCTGCCTGGTGTATTTATCAGGAGGCCCAGAGAAGGCAGCGCTGACAGCAGAAGCCTAATATTTCTTCTATGACAGAGCAGACCCCCTTGGGTTAATACATCCCGCACTGCATTGTTGTTTACTCTTCATTAAGCTAAATGCTTTATGCAAATGTGCTGACATGAAACCAGACGACCGATCTAGAAAGGCTGTGATTTTATCTGATGGCTTCATTGAACTGAAATCTCAACTTAATTTCCATAATTACACTGCCCGGTTCTCATAACGCAAACTGATTGCTGCAAAACACAAAATAACCAGAGAAACGCTGCAATTTAGACAAAAAATAATTAATAAAATGCAATAATTTGGGCCTCGGGGCGTTGTGCTTGTGTTTTACAAATACTCCATAATCCTTTTCTACAGATGTCACCTTTTTTTTCCCTTTTTTTTTTCTTCATTTGCTCATGCTGTGCTCGGCATGGAAGAAATTAAGATTCAAGGAAAATGAGGGAAATGTATTAGTTTACATGTTTTATAGCGACTGTCGTTGGTTAAAGGGACAATATGCCATTTTTAGGGTCTGTTATATGAAGACAAGTGGGCCTCACAAAGTAGGAGCTTGGTGAAGGTCGATAGCGTGAGATTCCTCTCAGCCATTCTGCAAAGCGATGAGGTCACATGACTTTCTGGATGCTCTGACACAGGAAGTGTATTGTTTCTAAGGAAGTAATAGGGCGGGGCTTCTTCAGGCTCACTGACTGGCACATTAGGAGGACATTTTGGAGGACTAGTTCCTCTAGTTTAGTTTTACATACTTACCACAGTTGGTCAATTAGGGACAAATCAGGCGGTGTAGAGGTAGCAGTCGCTACCGAGCCCAGGAGCCTGAGGGGGCCCAAAAAGACAGTATTATAGAAAGTGCATGCAGGTCAAGTTACACCTCTGACTGGAGGGAAGGGGTTAGGTCAAGAATTTGGCATGGGGGGTGGCATTTCAATTTTTGCCTCAGGCAGCACAAAGCCTATGAGCTTCCCTGCCCCTGGCCACTGAGGGAAGGGGGGCCCAAGCTGAACTCTTGGACCAGGGCCCATGAGCCTTTAGCTACGCCCCTGGGACAAATAGACCCCTACCCTAGGAATTACCCCAAACCATTTATTGACAGATATCTGTAAAGAATAAATCAAGGCAACTGGACATACAGTACGTACAGTTGCCTTGATTTATTCTTTACAAATATACCATGACCTGGAGAAATAAGAACCTTCACAGACACATTTATTGACAGGACTTACAAAGCCCAACCTATTTTCAACTCTGGACAAACTTGTAGAGACTGTTTTAGAAAATCAGAAATAGTCCCTGATAATTCAGGACTGTTGGCAACTATGGTCTTGACATCCTACTGTAAAGCTGACCATGCACTTTAGATAGCTCTTGGTCTAACAACCATTTGGCCAACTCCTGAACCCCCCTATTTACATACAGCGCATGTCCAGCTAGTGCATGTCCAGCTGGAAAAAGAGCTGCTGCCAGACCTCTCTTTAATCACAAATCCAGTCGTCACCCTTCTGACATTGGTGAAGAGTCAAGAGGCACCTACTGTACAATAGGCCAGTCCAGTTGCTGGCTTTGACCAAATAATATGTATGGACACCTCATGGGAACCCTTTTTGGCGATCTGCTTATTTAGAAACATCTCAACCCTAAAACTGAGGTTTGGAAGATTACCTCTGAATCTATAGCCTCACTCTAGAGTAAAGATGATCATGAACATAAGTTGTCAAACTTCAGGGGACTGGTTTACTACATGATGTGTATTGGGGCCTCCCGACTCTCCCTTGAGATGATATTGGGGGAAAGAAGGATGGAGAACATTAAATTTCAACATGGTGGATCCTTTTTTTCTCATGGGGGATAAGCCGCTGCCATAGGAGTTTCCCTGTAGAGAATGCATATGCATGCTCAGCCATACATGTGTATCGTGGGAGGTTGAGAGGAATAGCCATCAGCCAAGTGTTTGTCCAATGGTTTTTGAAAGGGTATCTGAAACTTGACCGAGGTAGTTGTAGCGGTTACCTCCGAGCGTAGAGGGGTTTCCACCGCTGGAGGGTGTCCTTTTCCTGATCGCTGAGGAGTCAGCATCCAGAAGTAACCCAAGTGAAGAAGCTCTTCCAAGCGCTACTGTGATAGCTGTATATTTGTTACCCCCAATAAGAGACAAGACTCTAGATTGAGGGTGGAAGAACTCACTTTATTGATGGCCACAGCTCGGCCTTTTATGCAGGAAAACAAACTACAGCAACAAATCAATATAACGCACTCACAAACAGGGGCTTGGGCACATAGCTTGCAAGTAGACACTGTGTCTTTACCCAGACAACGGACCAGTGTGTTATCTTGTGTATTGTAATTAAGTAGGTCAGTCTTGTGGTTAGAGCAGACTGAATGTCTGGAAGTGTGTCTACACCTATGTCCCTGATACACATAGATGTCTGTGTCCATTGTTAAGAGTAGGTATCCAAGGCCCTGGCTAAAAAAAAAAAATCTTTAAAACAGGGGGATCTGTTACAGTAGTCATCCTGGCTGCACTAAGGTACATATAGGGCAAAAAAAAAAACTACTAGGAAACCTCATAAAATGCTGCTGCACCATACCTTCAGAGAAGGGTTTGCCTTCTAGATTGGGCACATATGACGCGACTCTTTGTAGTACTATAGTGGTAACAAGAAGCATAGCTGGAGAGGGTGGCTCCTACCAAAAATACCACTCCCGGTTACAACCATGGCCAACCTAAAATCCATAAAATGCCTATTTCTCCCCATTGAGAACCCATCCAAAAGCATCATCCTGGCAAGGCAATGTAATTTCCATACAGAGAGTGCCCCAGTGTAGTGGAAGCCGGACACTTTTATATCATGTACAACTGATTGGTTACAAGATACATTTTGTTTCTTCTTTTATTATCGCCCGTGTAGCCGTGATGCATTCCCCTCTGCGGTGTAATTATGTATCTTCATCATTATGGTTGTATTTAAATGTTGTACATATTTACACAGGCAATTATCTCCAAATGAACTGGAACATTAGTAAGCTCTGACATCGAGCTTTAAATCAGATTTTATTTTCAAGGAGAGTTATGAAGCTTGGAGAGCGAAGGACGTCGGCGACGAGATTGGAAATGAGAAAAATAAAGGAAATAAAAGGAACACAAAAGTGGAAAAGAAATACAGAACTAATTAAAAATAAAATAGAGAAATAATAGGTAATAGATTTTCAATGTCTAATAGGTTTACCCTGTCTTGACCAGGATATAAAGCAAGTCTTAATGGCCTTATGTCAATAAGGCCCATAAATTGAAAATCAACATTTTATCACCATGTTTTTTTAGGACCTGTGTTAGCATCATGTTTTCTGACGCAAAGCTCCAAATCCTCTGGATAGATCTACACTTAAAGGCATATTCTAGGACAGGCATGCTGAACCTGTGGCTCTCCAGCTGTTGTAAAACTACAACTCCCACCATGCCCTGCTGTAGGCTGATAGCTGTAAGCTGTCTGAGCTTGTGTCACCACCAGATCTTTGAGAAGTTCTGATAGACGTTCTTCAGTACTTCCTGCATGATCTTCTTTTGTTTTGCTTTCGTTTTGACATCTCTCCTCCCTCTCCCAGCTGTCTCTATTAGCAGTGATTGCCTCCCTATATATCTCCTCCCCATACTGCCTCACCTTGCGGTTTATACAACTTCCTGGACTGTGCTGATGCTAGAAGCTGTTACTGCTGCATCCACAAGATGTTTCTGTTTCTTTATTTCTGTTTTCCTGTGGGCTTGATCCTAGGTGACCCTGACTCCCTCCGTATTAAGTGTAGGGAGCCGGTGGTCGTGTCCCCTCACTATTATAGGGTGTTCAGGTGTCATACAGTCGAGGCACGAGGGTATGCAATTTTCTACCATTGAGATTTTTGCATAGGCTGAGCAGTAAGGGAGAGTGCTAGGGCTGTTACAGGGCTTACCCTTTTGTTCCTTAGTTTTGGATCAAGTCAGTTGGATCTTCATTTGTGTCTTCTAGTTTTCTGTAACCCCATCCGTGACAGCTTGCTGGGAGTTTAAGTTTTGAAACAGCTGGAGGGCCGCAGGTTGGGCTCCAATTTTGATATCAATATTGTAGGATTTTGATATTCGTGTCCTATCATCGGGATAGGTCATCAATAACTGATCAGTGGGGGTCCAACACCCTATGACCACCACTGATCAGCTGTTTCAGAGTAGCTCCACCGCCAACCACTCAGCTCTGTCCATTGTGTAGTGCTGAATGTGAGCAGCGCTGCAGTTAATAGCACTGCCCAATGAACGGAGCTGTATAGGTCCAGCACCAGAGCTGCTGCTGAACAACTGATTGGTTGGGGTGTGGACTGTTGGTGGACCCCCCCCTCCAAGTATAGGCTATCAATATTAAAATCCTGGAATACCCTCCCTTTTAAAATAATAAAATTCTGGCTGCGGGCAGTCACCACTAGGGGGAGCTCGCTGCATACTGTATTATTGAGATCAATGGCTGCCAAAGATTAGCTTTTCTAGTGCACGGTTTGTTGAAATATGCACTAAATTTAGCAACAGGCATAAACTTTTCAGGAAATCAGGCACATCTCACTGCAGCACACATCTGGTTTAGGTTGGCGTAATACAGTATAACACCAAGTTTGTATCGGTATCAATAGATGGATCTCTGCCTGAGATGAAGCTATATTAGAGGAGTTTTCCACTGTTAAGATGCTGATGACCTGTCCCCAGGATAGGTCATCAGTATCTGATTGGTGGTCTCTGAGCCTGACCAGCTGCCAGCACCAGAAACATGACAGTAGACGAAACCGGAAGCAGAAGGCCGTGCAGAGGTGCTGCATCTTAGTTTCAGCTCAGATGCCTGGTCTACAATGTGGCTTCTGCCCCTGCATCTCCTAGAGCTATGTCTATGTCACTTATATCGTTTCCAAACCGGTCTATGAGCCGTCACATCTTGTTATCAAAGCGAGCTCGTCTATTATGTAAAACAAGGGACAATCATTTGTCTCAAAGTCACAATAAGGAGGGCAGAACCCTCAGAAACGACTACTTAAGAGGCGCCAGCCCAGTCATATGAATCATGTGTCTCATGGATAAATTGTCTTAAGAAAAGCACAATCAGGATGTATTTAACGGTAAAGTATCTGAAATGAATTCAGCTCTAGTCAAGCAAATTAATTGAGACACGTTCTCCATTTACCCATGGATAAACATCCAGGGCATTTCTCCTTAGAAAGAGAAATAATTTGACTTGAGAAACAGCAAGTGTCACAGCCTCGGGCTAACGAATCTTCAACAAATGGAAAGCGATCCGTCAAACTCAGGAACTGTTACCTAATTCTCGTCTGTCTAGTCACAGCCTTCGCTCTGTTCATAGAGACTATGGGTGAAAACTTAAGACAGGTCTAACAAGTCATCCGTCTCGATCTCCTCACCTCAAGTGACTCCATTGTGTTTGTGAGATGTTCCTGAAGCATAGATAAGGCAGAACAGCGGGGGAGAGCTCCTGCTGCAGCCAGTTGCCTTACAGACAGATTTGTTCTAAGGTTTGGATGACAGGATGGGATCAACAAGAGGAGAATATTTAAGGAGATATACTCTTTTTTAATTATTTTTTAGTTATATTTACATATTTAGTGACAGCAAATATGGTTTTCAAGGTAGCCATTACCTAGATTTCCCAGACTTCTTAGTTACAAATGTTCCTATTAATATAGTGATGCACTCCAGGTTCTTGAATAACCGTGTCATGTCTAACGCCCTCAGGTCTTGTACATAATACAGTATATCAGTTTCTTTAAAGTGGTTTTCTCATCTCAGACAATGGGGGCATATCGCTGGGATATGCCCCCATTGTCTTATAGGTGCGGGTGTCATGCCCTGCTCAGGTTATGTGCGGAGGTCTGCCAGGTTAGCAGCACGTGTGTAGCCTTTTGTTTTTGTTTTGGAGTTGAGCTGTATCCGCCTCCCTTCAGGTGCACTGGGTGGGGCCGTTGGTATGAGTTTAAATTACGCCCACTCCCAGTGTCCTGTGCGGGTTATAGCTTCTGTCTTGCTGAGAGGAAGGAAGGAAGGATTTGCTGTTCCTGCTCACTAACAAGATAAGTTGGTTTTGTTTTTCTTGTGATTGTCTGTCTAGGCTGTTAGAGAGACGCCTGCTCCTTCCAGGTCCTGAGGGAGCAGGCTGCCTCTTTTCCCCTTTCACCATCTTAGGGATTTTAGGGTATCTTCAGCCAAGGCACAGGGACACGTTTATTCCCACCTTCAGGGTCTGAACGTGGGCATAGAAGTCTAGGGAGAGCTGGTAGGGATTTGTCAGGAGGTGACCTTTATCCCCAGCTTCTTGCCTAGACACTTGTTTGGTTGTATTCTGTGTATCTTGTATCCTGTCCAGCATGACAGCGGGTCCCACACTTATATCGAGAACAGAGCCCCGAAAGTGAAGGAGAGCACACAGTCACCCTCCATTCATTTCTATGGGGCCGCAGAAAATAGCCGAGCGCTGGCTCATGTGCAGTCCATTCGTGTTCCGTGTGCAGTCCATTTTTTTGCAGGCCCATTAAATTGAATGGGGCTCGGACTGTGATTTGCGGACAATAATAGAACATGCACTACTTTTTTGCGGAACAGAAATTCGGAAGCGGAATTGCAAACCCATTGAAGTGAATGGTTCCGCATACGGTCCGCAAAATAAAAATGGAACGGCAGCGGAAAGAAAATACGTTTGCGTGCATGAGCCCTTAGTCTTATAGCAGATATCGGGACATCCACTCCTTATATACTGGGGGGCGGGACTCTAAAAGTAAGCTTAATAACTTTTCCTAACTAGTATATATTAAACCTAAAAACATTTCAGGACATTTTTCATTTAATTTAATTTTAGCCGTCAGCGTAGGAGTCTTCCTTGACCCTATAAGAATCTGTC
Organism: Bufo gargarizans; assembly: GCF_014858855.1. Taxonomy (NCBI): domain Eukaryota; kingdom Metazoa; phylum Chordata; class Amphibia; order Anura; family Bufonidae; genus Bufo; species Bufo gargarizans. Next base: position 120,006,042 of record NC_058089.1, read on the forward strand.
CGGCTCCTGCATTCATCATAAATATTTCTCACATCAGACGTTCATAGCCTTGTGAATTCTGGTCAGAGACGCCTTTTAATGTCCACTTGTCTGGAAATCGGCTGCTGAGTTTGCTTTTTCTATATATAATTTTGAAATGTGAGAAAATGAGACCTTGTCTAATAACTTCTGGGTGACATTCCTCAGTTTTCTATTACAATTAAAGAAGTGAAAGAAAATAAATGGGGAGGTTAAAAAAAATGACCAGAGGTTAACTATAACAAAGAATAATAACCTCCACTTATCCGCAGATCTGCCATTCTGCTGCTGCTCCAGTCTCTGCTACTCTGCACTTCCTCTCCTGACTGAATGGCTGAGGGGTCCTTTAATAGCACTTTGGGATGTGAGGAGCCAGGACAGGTAGTGCAGAGCAGCTAGGACCAGACTCATTTTAAAAAAATTAAAAAATTATCCCTGCTTGAGCGACTGGATAACCTTTTATAAGGGACAGAATGGCTTAAAAATTTGGAAAAAGTAACTCACCTCAGAAAAGCCTGAGCAAGGTATGGAACTTCTGGGAATATAAGCTGAAGGATACATGGAATGCAGGATCGGTAGGGTCAGTTTATTGTAATTATACTGTATCCAACTGTTCTCTATTTTTGTGATTTTAATCTTTATTGTTATATTTCATTATTGTTTGTACTGATCTATATATTTTTTCATTATTAGTATTATTGTTTTCATGTTGCTGTGATTCATCTAAATTAATTTTAGTTACGATAGTTTCTCTTTTGGATTATTTTATTGCAAGTCCTAAAGATATCCTAAAAAAACCTTCAGGGGTGGTCAAATCATCAAACCCATATTTCTGGGTTGGCCATCCCACAAATGCAATTCTGAAGCCTGAAGCCTAAGGGGCACATTTATTAAGACCGGTCTTAATAAAGCCCCTGTACTGGCGGTGGATCTTAAAAAAGTTAAGAAGAGGTTCCGGCCTCTCCAAAACTTTGGCGTATCCAGTGCCAGTTCTCAATGTAAGACAGCTCCTTGATGTCTTACATTTAGACCCTTTTCTACGCCTAAAACAGGTGTAGAAAATGATGAATGAGAATGGGCCCACCGGCCCATCCCCTTCCTCTTCCCCACCACGCCCACAATTTAGACCTGTCGTGAGCGGGGAAAAGTCGCAGATAGCGGTGCAACTAACTGTTGCGCTGCCATCTGCATCTGAAATACACCTAATTTAGGCATATTTCAGAATAGTAAATGACCCCCTAAAGCTGATCAAGATAATTGCCAGCTGAAATTATTTATACATTTTTTGCCAAACACTTCCGACTCCCCCATTGCCCAACACTTGCCCCACACTTCCGACTCCCCCATTTACATTGTGAAACATAAAATCCAAATAGAAAAAGGGAAAAATATGTTAGGCCAATGCCAGACAAAGCTAGGTGATAGCCATTAAAACTTTCTCGGGTGTTGTCACCCATCTGTCCTATCAGTGGGGGTCTACCAGAGTGAAGTGGCAGCAGTTCATGGAATGTGTCCTGACACTTTGGGGGAAATTTATCTTTCGCCTACATCATTACTGTCGTTAAAACTTTGTTAAAGTATGTTTTAAATGTGACTGCAAATTTTTTATTTAGTTGCAACTGGCATTTTTTCTCAGCGCCTCCTCCTCTGCACATTTACCGTAAATAAAGACTAAATTAAATGCCTGTTCCGTTAGCCCAGACCCTATCAAAACCGGCGTATCACACTGCAGTCTTGATAATTCAGAGCCTTTGTTTGGTGTTGGCACGGTCAGCCATTGAGATGAGATAGCTGACTGAAACAAATTAGAAATAATGTGGCACAGAGCTTTTCTACTATTTTCCCAGTGGTCATACAGACTGACAGGGCAATGATTGGCCACCCCTTTAAAAGTGGGATAAGCTATCAATAACTGGCTACGATCCAACTTCCAGCATCCACATCAATTGGTTAAAGAGGACCTCTCACCGCTCCTGACAGGCCTTTTTAATAGCTTCATGCATTCCCCATGTACAAACAATTCTGGAGCATCTAGTCTTATGTCTCTATGTTGTGCCATTCCTTTTTTATTTCTACTAGAAGTTATGAATGAATGTCTAGCAGTCTGCAGTAAGGGTACAGAGGGCGGTAACCAGTTGGGGGTGTGTCACTGCATAGTCTGACAATGGCAGCACTGATTGGATAGAGTCAGTCTGTGCAGGTACACACCCCCAACTGTTACCGCTCCCTGTACCCTTACTGCAGGCTGCTAGCAATTCATTCATAACTTCTAGTAGAAATAATAAAGGAACGGCACAACATAGAGCCCTAAGACTAGATGCTCCAGAATTGTCATTACATGGGGAATGCATGAAGCTATTAAAACAGGCATGTCAGGAGCGGGGAGAGGTCCTCTTTAAATTTAATGAGCGACAACAGCGCCATATATTCAGGCGTGGCTGTTCCGGGTACTGAAGCTCCCATTTAAGGCACTGACTCAACCGTATGTAAGATGTGACAAACACATCGCTGGAGTGCCATCACCTCTCCTTTCAGCTGATGGATGGGGTTCTTTGGAGTCAGATCCCCACCGATCAAGTCTAACCTAAGGATAGACCATCAATATTATAATCCCAGAAAAGACTTCACTGTATAAGTAGGCAGCCAGAGATTTTGCATCGACATGTACATTTTAAACTCTCAACATCATTAGAAGAAGAAAATAAAAATCCTAATGTCTTCTTGCACTAAAGCGAACTAATTCAGACGTGTTTACAAAAAGTTGACACTTGGGAGATATAGGGCACGGCACTGTGCAGATAGATTTACTTGTATGGCCTGCAAGGGATTTCTAGGCAGGCATTAAAGAATCACCTGCGTCATAAATACTTTAGAAAGCTATTGTCAGGATGAATATTTAACAGCATCCTATGTAATAACTGCAGCCCCTGCTCCAGCGCTGAATAATTAATGCACAAAGCTAAATGCACAACCGACTAATTGTTGTAAGGCTTCTTTCCGTACACAGCGACTGACAGACTCTCAAGTGGATTGCCCCTCAAGGACGACCTGTTGTGCAGAAGACGATGTTCATTTCACAGTAAATGGGAAAGTAAATCATTTGTGGAAAAATACAAAGAGCACTTTCTCCCTTCAGATAACGCAGCTGGATGAGGTTTGGTTTCACGCCATATGCTGTACTTTTTGTACATTGACTGCCGGTTTTCGTTGCAGGGAACGACCTTTGCATTGAATCTTATTAATTTGTTGTTAAAAACTAAGCAACTTTTTAAATAGTCGTCATTAAAAGTTTCCTGCAGCTTTGCTTCTGCAGAGTATGTGCAAGTCCTTCACCTAGCTGCTGGTGCTGCTGAATCGGACATAAATTCATCATTCATCCGCATTTCTGAGAGGATGTACTGTGAGAACCGTGGAGAATTAACAAGGTTCAGCTCACTTTGGAGTAAGTGGATGTTAACAGACATAAATGGCACTGTTCTCGTTTCTGATGGCTCTCTGATCTTCCCCTCCCTTCTAAAGGGAGCAGCAGCAAAGCAGGAGGTGAGAGGTTGTACATGGCAGATCTGAGTGTGGAGATCGAGGAAAGCATCCAAGCAGGGCGGCTCATACAGGAAGAAGAAACAAAGACAAGGCAGTTTGCAGGGGGAAAACAACAGCATCCCGGACACACAGAGCCAGCATGTATTACCTCAATAGCAGCAGTTTGATTATGATTGAAGAACTGAAGATTGAGGCCTGAATCTTTTTTTTTACTTAATGTAAAACATATGTAAAATCATTTTTTCCATGTTAAAGATGTCTTGGCAAACGCTACAGGCTCTGGGGAGGTGTGATGCTCTCCACCTTGACATGGCCAAGCGAGAGGACGATGCAGAAACCAGGTCTGTCAAACATGCAGGAAAGGGAGGGGCTTATAGAGGAAGAAGGTGGAGCAAGGGTGCATAGAATGACTTGGGACCGCCCTCAGTGCACTTAGCAGCTCAAATGCAAATTGACCTTTTTTCTCCAGAATGAAGCAAAGGATCGCAAAGTGAAGGGTATCAGCGTATTCAGCTGAGCTAGCCCTACTAGAGATTGTGCCTTGTTTTCAGTAAACTTCCTCATGACAGACTCCTTTTCAAGGCACAGTACCTGCAAAATATTACACATTGGCATAATTTATGCATAAAAAATGAATATCCAGTTAAGTTAATTGGTGCAAACAGTTTAAGTGAGCAACAATAACGAGAGCACCATCACGTAAGGGGGTGCCAGTCAATGCCACTTCACTTATGTGGGAGCACCCCTTTATAGGACCCTTCTTTCTGTCAATGCCTCAAGATCGAGAGACACTAAAGTAAACTTTTCCATGTGTTTTCACTATGGGGTCCTTCATTCAGGTCCCTGCAAGATATTCCAGATCTATTTGGACGATACATTAAAGTACTCCTGTGTTTCACGATGCCGATGCATTTAATGAATTATGGACTCTTTGGAGCCATCTTTAAAAATCCATATTGATGCAGAACCCCTGTCTCCCTCTTAATCCGCCGCTCGCCCCTACGATATGCACTAGGTTGTTTGGACAGTGGAATCCTTTGATGCCATCGCTTTTAATTTACTTTGATGTTTAGAATTCTGCAGGAGAGCGAGATCCACTCTGACACGGACGTCATGTTTCCTCGATGTGTCTGCTAGAAATGATTAAAGCAGAACTTAAGAATTGCACCTTTCATTAACATTAATCAGCACTTGGATTTGGGCTGAAGTAAGCATTTTATACATAAACTGAAATAATAAATTAATTGCCTTAAACATGTAGTCAAAATTAGAGCGGTGAGCAAGTATATTATGGTAAGGAACCAGGCTCTTGTGGATTGTAATGTATTCAGACAACTGCTTGCGTGTGTGTGCAGAATACAAAAATATCATTTAGCAAAAACCTACAGCCAATGGAAAGATTTACACATTATCTATCTACACACACAAATATATATATATACACATTGTATACCTTATCAGAAGGCTAATTCCTTTATAACCCACTGAACTTCCACCTTTTAACACTGATACAGAGCTCCAAATCCCCTGCATACTCATCGAGATAAACTACAATATTCTGGAGTCACCACTAGGGGGAGCTGAGGAGATAACTGCATACTGATAAGGCTACTTTCATACTAGCGTTTCTATTTCTGGTATTGAGAACCGTTATAGGGTTTCAATACCGAAAAAAAAGGCTTCAGTTTTGTCCCCATTTATTGTCAATGGGGACAAAACGTAACGTAACAGAACGGAATGCTCCAAAATGCATTCCATTCCGATTGGTTACGTTCTCATACCAGAGAGCAAACCGTAGAAAGCTGTGTTTTTTTTTCCCGTCATGGGATGCGGAGCAAGACGGATCCGTCATGAGCCACCATGCAAGTCAATGGGGACGGATCCATTTAACTCTGACACTAACACAATAGAAAACGGATCCATCCCCCATTGACTTTCAATAGAGTTCATGACGGATCCGTCTGGGCTATGTTACAGATAATACAACCGGATCCGTTTATAATGGATGCAGATGATTGTATTATTAGTAACAGAAGCGTGCTAGTGTGAAAGTAGCCTAAGGCCTCTTTCACATGAACGATACGGATTTGGTCCGGGTGCGTTAAGTGAAACTCGCACCATTTTGCAAGCAAGTTCAGTCAGTTTTGTCTGCGATTGCATTCAGTTGTTGCGTTTTTTCCACACGAGTGAAATGCGTTTTGACGCGTGATAAAAAACTGAAGGTTTGCAAATAGTGATGGACGAACATCAGGTGGGACGGTTCGCGAACGTGCGTTCACGATCAAATGTTCGCGAACCGCGCGTTCACAGCGGGTCCCATTGACAATAATGGCAGGCGAACCTGAAAAACCTTCAGTTTTTATTTGCAGCCACCAAATACTTACTTGAAGTGCACAAATAGTCCCACAACATGGACAGTGACATACCAGAGGGGCATCAATGGCAAAAATTCCCACAAAAATATGTATTTTAATCAGGGGCAATTTTTATGCGTCTTAAAGGAAAACACTAAAAAATGTGCCCTGCTGGAGCCTAGAAAATTTTTATTTTAGGCCACGGGAGTACAGGCCCCCAAAAATTAGGCATTCAACTGACAGAAAAGGCCTTTTATGCCACTGTATATACATAAGACAAGGACCATTCCTTGTTCTGTGTGGTGGCGGATATGTGTGGGCTGGCATGAGGAAATTCAATTACACGTGGTCGTCACAGGTGTTGATTTCCTGCGAGATCCATGCCTCATTCATTTTGAGAAATCTGTGGTAGTCCACACTGTTGTGAGCTAGGTGAGTGCGCTTATCGGTCACGATCCCCCCTGCTGCACTGAACGTCCTTTCGGACAGGACACTCGATGAGGGGCAAGCCAAGAGTTCCATGGCAAATTGTGCCAGCTTTGGCCACAGGTCAAGCCTGCACGCCCAGTAGTCCAGGGGTTCCTTGCTTCTCAGAGCGTCCAAATCGCCCATTAACCCGATGTAGTCGGACACCTGTCGGTCTAGGTGTTCCCTGAGGCTGGATCCGGAGGGTGGCTGTCGACGGTTCGGATGCAAAAATGATTTCATATCTGAAGTGACCAACACATCTTCAAACCGCCCTCTTCTTGCAGGCGCGGTAGGATTGGTACCAGCACCTGTTTCTCTGTGGGTGGAAATTCCTCTGCCAGCGCCCGCAACAGCAGAATGCAACATCTCTCGCAGCAAGGCCTGGAAATGCTGCAATCTGCCAGCCCTCTGTGATGCTTGTAACATGTCCGCCATTTTGTGTTTGTACCAGGGGTCTAAGTACGTTGCCACCCAGTACAGGTCTTTGCTATTTATGCTTTTTATACGGGGGTCCCTCTTCAAACACTGGTGCATGAAGGCCCACATTTTCACTAAATTGGAAGCAGCGGAGCACCCTGGCTCCTGCTCATCGCCCAGGAGAATGTCGTCCTCGGTCTCCTTCCCCCAGCCACGGACCACACCAGGGATCCCCAAAAAGTTTAAAGTCCCCATCGAAGCCTGCTCTTCTTGCTCCTCCTCCTCCTCCCCCAGCCACCATCCTCCTCTGACTCCTCTTCAGACTCCTGCTGACTTGTCTCAGATGGAGTAGCCCCCCCTGGGAATTCATCCAGCATTGCGACTTCCTCATCTTCCTGCTCCTGATGGCTTGATCAATAACACGATGCAATGCACGCTCCAGAAAGAAGGTCTAAGGAACGATGTCACTGATGGCACCCTGGCTGCGACTGACCAGTTTGGTGATCTCATCAAATGGCCGCAGAAGTCTGCATGTGTAGCGCATGAGCAGCCACTGGCACTGGTGAAAAGAAACCAAGCTCCCCAGAACCTGTCCTGCTGCAGAGTTCGTACAGGTAGTCGTTAACAGCACTTTGCTGCTGGAGCAGCCTATCAAGCATATACAAGGTGGAGTTACAGCGCGTCGGGCTGTCACAAATCAGACGTCTGACGGGTAAGCGGTGTCCCCATGGCGAGCCATGGATGTTTAAAATCTTCTAAAATGGCCAGAGATTTTCCTGACCTGCCGCAAGACGTCCTGGACCCCGGGGTATTTGGCAACGAATCGCTGCACGACTAAAATCAGGATGTGTGCCATGCACGGCACGTGTGTCATTTTGCCCTGTTTCAGAGCGCTCAGCAGATTGGCACCGTTGTCGCACACCACTTTACCAACTGTCAAATTGAGCGGGGTTAGCCACTGATCGGCCTGTGACTTCAGAGCTGAAAGCAGTGCAGGACCAGTGTGGCGCTTGGCTTCCAGGCACAACAGCTGCAGCACAGCACGGCAATGTCTCACCTGGCACGTCAAATAGGTTTCTGGGGAGCTGGGGGGGTGCAGCGGAAGAGGCGGTAGCAGTGGAAAAGGAGGAGTCAGCCGAGGAGGAGACGGAGGATGGAGTAGGAGGAGGAGAAGAAGAGGCAAGCCTGCATGCAATCTTTGGCGGTAACACCAAATCCACACAGGAGCCACTAGTTACATTCTTGACGGCCGTCAGAAGGTTCACCCAGTTGGCAGTAAAAGTTATGTACCTTCCCTGCCTGTGTTTGCTAGACCACGTGTCTGTGGTCAGATGTATCTTGGCACCGACACTGTGTGCCAAAGATATATTCACTTGCCGCTGAACGTAGCCATATAGCTCTAAGATGCCCTTCTGGGAGAAATATTTCCTTCCGGGGACTTTCCATTGCGGTGTGCCACAAATTTTCTAAAGGCCTCCGAGTCCACCAATTTATTTAGCAGTAGTTGGCGGGCTAGCAGTTCCGACAAGCCAGTGGTCAGTCGTTGGGCAAAAGGGTTATCCGGCGTCATAAACTCTTTACGCTCGAACATTCGGGCCACGGAAGCCTGCCTTCTGACAGATGAACGCGAGGACAGCACGGTGGAAGGTGAAGTGGAGGACAAATGAGAGGAGAGAGGAGAAGAGGCAGGACGTGGAGCACCGGGAGTCTGGCTTTGTGGGTTCTGACAGCGTTGCTCCCACTGGGCTCGGTGATGGGAGGCCTGGTGCCTTCTTAAGGCGGTCGTCCCTAGGCGAGTGTTGTGTTACCGCTACTTATGCGTTGACAGCACAGGCTGCAGAGGGCAACACTATTGTCAGCAGTGGACACGTTAAAAAAAGCCCACAGTGCGGAGCCATGTGCCGGCGTCCTGGGAGCACCAAAAGTGACCGTGCATGGTGGATGGCTCGCTCCAGATCCATTTGCAGTCTGCTTTTTGCCTCCTGTGCACTGCGAGCTCTGCCTGCTTCTCCTCCTTCTCCTTCCTCTATGCTGCTACGTCTCTCCCTCTGAACTCCCCTCCTCTTCCTCTCTTGTGGGCACCCACGTGACGTCCATCGACACGTCATCATCGTCACCTTCACCACTACTGACATTTGAGATCTCGGAGTAGACAGCAACATTGGTGACCTCCCTCCTTGGGCTGAACTGGGTACTGTCGTCAGACCGCTGGGTGGCGGCCGTTGCTACCTCTGATGTCAAGAATGGCTATAGTGGTGGTGGTGTATTTGGGGGTGCACACAGCAGAGAGTGAGGATGGTGCAAATACAGAGGATGAGGAGGGTGCAGAAGCGGAAGGCTGAGTGAGACACTCAACCAACTCTGGTGCGCCCTTTGAAGTAATCGCACGCACCTTCTCCAGTTTCCCACTTAGGCTCCAGCCTGGTGCATCTGCTCGACCCCTACCACCCCTGCGGAATGGCCTGCCTCTTCCTCTGCCTGTCATTTTCAAAATGACCCTGTGCCTAAGTCTCTAGAGAAGAGCAGTATTTGTGGAAGCAGGTATATCGCAGCCCTCAATCAGTATTTTGTGGAAGCAGGTATATCGCAGCCCTCAATCAGTATATTGTGGAAGCAGGTATATCGCAGGCCTCAATAATTTTTTTTGCCACAACAGTGATATCACACCACCCTGTTTATTTGGGGCAACAGGTTTATCGCAGACCTCAATCAGTATTTTGTGGAAGGAGGTGCGGTATCGCAGCAGAACCGCACACAACTGCTGCACAATACAAATGCACTATATACTTTCTATGTTAGAAAGTATATTATAGGTATATCATACCCCTCAGTATATCGCACCTATCGATAGCACACCTATACCAGTACTTTTGTGGCCCTACTAGCTAGCGTTTGGTGTCCCTAACAGCCTGTCCCTGCTCCACAAAGGAACCTCTCCCTACACTGGCAAAAGACTGAATGTACAATTCCTGCCAGATTGGGTTCTTTTATAGGGTGGGGGTGTGTCCATGTGCTGAAACGTCTCCTGTCCCACCTGATGTATGTGTCATGGCTCAAAGTTCGGCGCAATGCAAAAGAATATGGCGCCGTCGGACATCGCCATATGTTTGTATGTTCAGCTCATGGTGATGGCCACTTTAAGACTGAAATGAGCAGAAATGTATTCAGTGGTGGATATTTTAATCATTTGTCTAATCAATGTATAATGACTGGTCTTTCATAAAAATACAATTAATAATTATTTATTTTTATTAAAGTCTTGAATCGATTTGTATCAAATTAATTAAAAGGTCGGTGCTTCGTCAAAATTTGCTGCATTTTGGATAATCCTGAAATCAGAAAATGAAATCTACACTTAAAGGGGTTGTCACTTCAGCAAATGGCATTTATTATGTAGAGAAAGTTACTGCAAGGCACTTACTAAACTATTGTGATTCTCCATATTGCTTCCTTCGCTGGCTGGATTCATTTTACCTCACATTAATACACAGCTCGTTTCCATGGTTATGACCACCCTGCAATCCATCAGTGGTGGTCGTGCTTGCACACTATAGGAAAAAGTGCCGGCCTTTCTGGCGGCTGAGATCTTGAGAGCACACATAGGCTGGTGCTTTTTCCTATAGTATGCTCGCCCGGCCACCACTGCTGGATTGCAGGGTGGTCGTAACCATGGAAACAAGCAGTGTATAATGTCATAGAAAAATGAATCTAGCCAGCGAAGGAAGAAATATGGACACTCACTATACATTAGTAAGTGCTTTGTAATAACTTTCTCTACATAATAAATGCCATTTGCTTAAGGCCTCGTGCACATGACCGTATGTATTTTGCAGTCCGAATGGAACAGCTGGCCCCTAATAGAACAGTACTATCCTTGTTCATAATGCGGACAATAATAGGACGTGTTCTATTTTTTTGCGGAATGGAAATACAGACATACCGAAAGGGAATGCACACAGAGTAACTTCAGTTTTTTTTTGCAGACCCATTGAAATGAATGGTTCCGTATACGGTCCACAAAAAAAACGGAACGTACACAGAATGAAAATATCAGGACAGAAAAAAAGAGTTGGACGCCACCTACTCTGGATACAATGTAGCAAACTCTAAACAGGAAAGGGCCATGGGCTGGAAATTATATGAGATTAAGGGTGTGTGTTATCAAAGTGGAAAACTGGCTTAGTTGCCCATGGCAACCTATTAGATTCCACCTTTCGTCTTCCAAACCCGCCCTGAAAAATGAAAGGTGGAATATGTTTTGTTGCTATAGACAACTAAGCCAGTTTTCCTTTACACCACTTTGATAAGGGCTCTTTCCCAAGCGGGAATCGCTCTTCGTTTGGGAGAGGGATTGTGTGGTCTAGACTACAGAAGCTCACGAGAAGCTACAAGAGCCGACATGCAGTTCTCTAAGGCTACTTTCACACTAGCGTTTTCCGGTAGCATTTTCTCAATACTGGAGAAAAACGCTTCCATTTTGTCCCCATTCATTGTCAATGAGGACAAAATGGAACTGAACAGAACGGAGTGCTCCAAAATGCATTCCGCTCCCTTTGGTTGCGTTCCCATACCGGAGAAAGCAAACCGCAGAAATCTCAGTCATGGGATGCGGAGCAAAACGGATCCGGCATGACTCACAATGCAAGTCAATGGGGATGAATCCGTTTTCTCAGACACAATAGGAAACAAATCTGTCACCCACTGACTTTCAATGGAGTTCATGACGGATCCGTCTTGGGTATGTTACAGATAATACGGACCGAGATTGTTGTATTATCAGTAATGGAAGCTGGACCAGGCAAAAACGTAAGTATGAAAGCAGCCTTTGCTTAGTGGAGCAGGCAGAAGCGGGAGCCGCACAGAGTACCCATGTGCTATGCCAGGAGCTAGTAATCCTCCGGGGGGCACGGGCAGGAGCAGCAATGTGCGCTCCTGCCTGTACTCCCTGCGCTGCTGTGACCCCATTCATAAATTTCACAGCCCGTACTCTGTACACCGCCGAGCCGTCAGCGGTGCACAGAGCAATGAGTTTTAAGTGCACAGTGAATAGTGTGCTTTAGGGACTAAGAGACTAAGAAAAATCCAATATTAGATAAACTTTGATTAGGGCATTAGGGGCATCATAATACAATTTGTTACAAAAGCTTAGTAACTCTTTATAGAATTTTTTTTTATAAATAGCGCTTTCCCGTTGCGCAGCTGAGAACATCAATCAAGAATAAAATGACTGTAGACAAATAAACCAAATCCTAGAATAGTGCACCAATAATGGTAGTGGGCATACCTTCATTGTTCTCCTATGGAGGATGCAGTAAAAAACAAAACTCTGCAGTTACAAAGTGGCACAGCGATGGATAATTAAGTAAAACATGTGCTGTGCAGTCAACGGGTGATGAGTATTGTGAGGCATAAAACTTTAATGCCATCAATTTGGGTAAGAGAAAGAATAGAGGCCCCGCTAGAGTGTCGCCCGCTGTATTTAGGACATCATGTGTAAGTGCCGCCTGTCAATGCTCTACAAAGAGATGCTCAGGAATTTGCTGTGACAAAAACATATTTCCTTCCTTAGACCAAATGCACTTCTGTTCTCTTTGTGAATAGCCCTGGTGATTTATTACCCTTTCAATATTAGTACTGGCAAAAGTGGCTGAAATTCAAGTGAGAGGTTCTTCTCACTGTTAAGGAAAAAGCAAATAAAAAGATGCAGCAAAACCCCAGGGCGCTAAGATATCTGCAAACAGGTAATGTGAATTATTTTACATTGGATTACTGCTATATTGTCATGGATGAAGTTGCAGATAGCTGGAACTTATAAATAAACGACCGACTGGCTTGATCCCAAGCTAAGCAGCATATAGTGAGCCCTATAAAACCCTAAGAGCTCTCCCTGACTGCTATGCACATGCAAGGGTCTCAATGGTAGACGATTGCATGCCCACGTACCTAAGACTGTGTGACATCTGAAAACCCTATAATAGTGAGGGGCCACGACCACCGGCTCCCTGCACTTAATATGTCAGGGTCACCTAGAATCAAGCCAGCAAGGAAACACAATAAAGGAAAAGACTTATCTTGAGCAAACAGCAGCAGCAGCCTCCAGCAGTGAACACTTCATCCAGGAAGTAGTATAAACCGCAAAGTGAGGCAGTATGGGAGGGAATATAAAGGAAGATGATTAGTCTAAATAAGTGACACCTGGCAGAAGGAAAGGAGATGACAAAGTGTAACCAAAACAAAGAACGTCATACAAGAGGTAGAGAAGAGCGTCTGCCAGACCTTATCACAGAACTGGCGATGACATATATTTACTATACTTATATATTTGAGGTTCTTGGGCAATCACAAGGCACTCTCAACTCGGATACTTAAAGGGGTTGCCTCAATTCAGCAAGTGGCATTTATTATGTATATAAAGCAGGGGCAGACTGGGAACTTAAAGTGGCCCTGAAAAAAAAACTAACTAAAAGGGGCCCCATTTTGTAGGCAGGTCCAAATTAACAGAAGACGGGGAAACACAAGTAGGAGGGGTCAACAATACCATCCCAGCGGAAACAAATAACACAGTGTAGCACAATATATTGCCCCAAAAGCTGTCCCTCTGTGGTGGACATCAATAGCTGCCATCATCTTCTGTCCTCCTCCTCCAATTGTCTATGGAGCAGGGAGCAAGTCTGCCATTGTAACCAGTCTTCACTCAGCAATTTATCAATATCTAATATTTAAATGTCTATTTGGCATTCCTGAAGATCTACTGGAATTTCTGCCTCTCAAATTAACACCAAAATATGGGATTTTTGGATGGTCCTTTGGGAGTTTTGGATCACCAAAACCTAATTTGTACAGACATGTTCAAGGGGATTTCCATCAAAACAAAGACATAAAATGACTGAGAGTCCTGCAAGTTAATCCATGCAGCACCTTAAAAATGAATATGATATCTCCATAACTGCCCATTTTGGTGAAGAGTGACCCAGGGGTGGACATACCACAAGTATCACCTATACATCTGCACAGGGCCCCACCTTGAAAAAAATAATACTGTTCTGTTCTGTCTGTTAGATCACATGTAAGTGTGAATGCTTGTTCTCAACCATGCCTCCATAAAAAAAAATTCTCAAAAGCCATGAGTGAGGTGATCTATGGCTAGCACCATTGGTCATCAAAAATTGGTTTTCAATATAAGGAACCCATATATTGTTACTGCATGAGAACCTTCGCTTGTCATTGCCCAACCTTGTGTAGCTACCTCTCCCTTGAAAGCAAAGAATGCAACCCTTCACCCTTAGTAGGGTTCCCAACGATCAGTAGGGTTCCCAACTAGTGGACCTTGGCTGAAGACTCCAAAGATTGTAGTCTTCCATAGTACTCTGCTTTTGGACTCTCCAGGTGGCATTTGTGAAAATATGCATCAGGCATTCTTATCCTGTTACTATAGTCTTCGACTACTTTCACTTCTCCAACTAGCTGAAACGAAAAGGTGTTTGGAGATACGGAGGTAATGCCATTAGGAAGACAAATATTGTATCATAAATGCTGTCTCTCTAATGTAATCTGTGTATCATGAGTCCCACGGGTGAAATTCTACGGAAAGAATGAAGTCTCCCTGCATAATAATAACGGAATATGTTGCTTTTAATGTCACGACCTTGATTTTTCCCAGTTTCGTCTCTTTCATTTTTCTCTGAAATGCATCCACTTTGGAACATTTACAGTTTGTAATTTTTGTCCCTTTTCTGTAGGCTCGTTTAATGCATCATTAGTTTGTACAAATGCAAAGCCTTATTACTGTCGGAAATAACATTCGGTTATAACGGGAAGGAGAAAAGGGGTCATTTGAGAGACAACCAGCTTGTAACGCTTCTAAGAATGTAATAAGTGTGAGACTATTGTACTAATTCACTTGCAGCTCAAATTATAAGCTCCACTGGGCTCAGAAGCCTTCTGACACAAACCTGCATTTTAATGTCTAGACAGTAACTTCAGCTTCAGAAATAAGTTGTAGATGGGAAGTCTTGGCAACTTTTTAGGTAACTTTAAAAGGAATGTTTTAATATTACTGGGACTGGGAGCTGAGGAGGCCTACATGCTCTTCTACCTTATGCACACACAAGGGCTTTTGGTGGACCCTCATGTAAAGTTGTCCATGGAGCTTTTGACTCTTACCTGGTTGATTAGCTAAACAACTCATTGTGTGGCAACCTCAAGCCCGTGGACCAACAAAAGTTTAAAGCCTCCTGCACAGGGCCAGAATTAAAGCTCTGCTTTGTATCGACTGCTTGCAGACCACTGGCGTACTGTAAAGTTGTCTATACACCTTTAAAAGCTGTTAAAAGGGTGTTCGGCCGACACCTGTTGCTCTCATGGTAAGCCCATGGACCCTAGGCAGTCTAAACCTTCCTGCACAAGGCATTGTTTTGTATGGACTACTTGCAGACCACTGGTGTACAGTTATGGTGCACAAATACTTTCAAAGGCTGTTTAATGAGTTTGGCCGACAGCTGTTCCTCCAATATGCAAGCCCACAGACACAAAAAGTCTAAAGCCTCCTGCACATGGCCAGTATTACAGCGTTGTTTAGTATGGACCGTATAGACAGACCACTGGTGCACAGTAAAAATGCACAAATACCTTCAAAGGCCGTTGAATGAGTGTTCAGCCAACAGCTATTCCTCCAATAGTCTACATTAATTTTTAATGGGAAGAGAGGAGAAAGCCGTTGTCAAATACCGGCAATGGCTCATCTCCTGCCAGAAAGAAAAGGATCAGGTGATGAAATTCAACTTCCTTGATAGTATTTTCCACCAATTTTCATCCCTAGTGGGAGAATTGGGTTTTGTCCACAGGTAACCATGATAAAAATGCTTTAAACCGGTCAATTATTGTGTTCTTGAGATCTGGTGCAAAGTCACCATTTTGACCATTAGAGGGCAAAACTAAGCAACAGAAATGAAGATCCTCGAAATATGTGACACGCACCAAAGGTGAAAATCAATCCAGCGGTTGGGGACATCAATATTAATGACTAAAGTTAAAATTAGAAAGAGAATATTACGGGGGTATTAGTGGCGGAGAAATCGCTAAATACTTTGTGTGTATTATTAAATTGAAGAGGAAATTGATACGGCAAATAGACTTAAAGGAGCGAGCAGAGGAATTAATCTCCTCCCTGAGACCAGGCTGGGTGCACAGTGGCGTTCATCACCGTCACTCAATATCCTTAACCCGATGCTGACAGTGGATATCGGAGCACAGAGGCTGCAGTTAATGCTATTTCCCCAGCGATGGAACATTTTATATCATTACAAGACTCATTGTTTCTTTAGGAAACTTTTTGTACAATAAGTTTTAAGAGAAAATGTATATCTTCTGTTCTTAAGGTGTCTGTACCGTATCCAAAAATTTGAAGAGCGATCCTCATGAGTGTAGGATCAGACTACACACAGGGTTTTTTGTTGTTGTCTGTAACCATGAAGACAGTTTCTTTTTTTCCAAAAATGACTCCACATTAGGTATTGGTTGGGTCTGGTATTGCAATACCACAACCTGTGGACGAAAGGGTCACTCTTTTTGGAAGAAATAGCACTGTTTTTGCAACAAAAAAAGCTGTTGATTTTTGCTAACCTTCTACAAACCCCTTAATAAATATGGAGTTTGCCTTGATAATTGTGGCTTTTAAAAAGGTATGTATGTTTTTGCAACCATGTTTTATTGCCCCAGTACATATAAAATATAAATGAAGCAATTTTGAAAATAATTTTAATGTACAAAAAAAAGTCATTGTGTATGTAGCAGCTATCCAGACAAATGTTTTTGATTATAGTTAAAAGGGAATCTGACACCAGCAATCTCCCTATGCAACTGTTTGCATAGACACATTGCTGTGTTTTTCTTTTGTTGGTCCAAAGCTCCATTCCAGAGTTATGATACTTTTTCTTAATATGCAAATTAGGTATTTGTTGCAACGAGGGTGTCACCGTTGCACTTGGTACAACCAAACTCCATTCCTTTCGGTGGCCAGCATTAACCTACAGATAGTAGATGAGGGATCTTCATGACTGCAGGATCAGACTACACACAGGGTTTGTAGTCTGTCACCATGGAGACACAAAGAAAAACTTTTTTTCCCCCAAAAATGGCTCCTCACTTGTATATGGGTTGTGTCTGGTATTGCAGCACAACTCTTCCTTTGCAGCTTCACTGAAGTGAATCAGGCTGAGCTGGGATACCGCACACAAGCTGCTGACAGGTGTGATGCCGTTTCAGGAAGAAAGCAGACAATTTTTTTCTAATACTCTACAACCCCTTTAATAACAGTTCCGATAAAAAAAAAAAAAGTATATTACGATAGTGAAGTCGCCCAATAAGCAGAAATTACAAGGTAGAATTCTAATATTTTTATTCCATTTCAACCCGAGAATAATGAGGCCAGAGATTTTAAAAAAAAGAAAGAAAAAAGAAAAAAAAAAGACAATCAGACAAATCTGCCTTTTTCATCTTATCTAATTAAAGTTAGTCTTTATTAATCACTTGTGGGACTGGTAACGTCAGTGTTATTCAGAACTCAGAGGAGGGGGACGCCACTTAAGTGCTGAAATTGAATTGAAATTGATATCTAAGCTCTTGGGACCCTACGCACAATCCAAAAATGAAGTTTTCACTGCAGAATTTCATTTACGGAAATTAGATTTTAAAATAAGGATGAGAATGAGCAACGAGTGCCGGGATATGATATGATGGCAGAGGGCACTGGACAAAGTGGAGATTTGGAAAATAATGTGTCCAACGCAAAAACAACAAAACTGGTAAGTGGAAAGACAAATCTGAACATTTATCTGTCTTAATTGGACAGCTAAAGCTAGACTTACACAGAAGATCAATGTCGGACAAACGATTGTTACAGCCGACAGCTGTTTCTCCTAATCCTCCTATTCATATGTAAGGAAAGGTGAGGTGCAAGTGAATAAGGGTATTTTTTCAATTTTAGAACATTCCAGACCTTCAGAAAATTTTCTGGATTCCACAAAACCCTTTTTAAAATACACTTAAAGTTTTCGGAAATGAATAGTATAGATAAATAAGAAACTTTGTAATATATGTTATTAAAGAATTATTCTTCCTCCTGGGCTTCTCAGGGTGCTTTCCTCCTCTTTCTCTTTATTCAACCTCTTATCTCTAGTAGCTCCTGTCTCCATCATCACACACAAAAGTCTATGGAGAGAGGACAAGGAATAAGAAGGCTGCTGCCAGCTAGTAAATGATTTGTTACCTCACTTTAAACACAGGTAGAGCCTTATCTTACTAGATATAATAGAGTCAAAAGTGCCAAGTGTAGCAGAACTAAGAAACTGCAGTTTGTGTGCTTCTCATCCTGCACCTACTCCTCCCCCTCTTAATAGACATCGGTGATAAAAGGATGAACGAGCCTGATAAATGCAGATAAAAGCATTTTCATTAACAAGATATATTACAAAGTTTCTTATAGTCACCTGCAGTGATGGCCAGTTCGCAGTGTTCGCCAGCGAACACATGCGAGCTGCCATCTTAACTCATAAGTCCGGCGATGCACAGGTAACTCCTTACCTGTGCCTGTGCGCGAGCTGATCTGAAACAAATGCAGTTACCGGGAGCAGGCACTTTCAAGAACAGCCAGGTGAAGGCCCCCGGCGGCACTTCCTGCTCCCGGTGACCACATTTGTTTCAGACCGGCTTGCGCACAGGCACAGGTAAGGACTTACCTGTGCATCGCCGGACGGGTGAGTTAAGATGGCAGCTCGCATGTGCTCGCTGGCGAACACTGCGAACTGGCTATCACTGGTCACCTGTACTGTTTGTTCATGGAACATTGCTTTGTAATTGGTGGTACACTTTTTAGGCTTTATCATTTTCAGTTATGAGTGTTGGGTCAACTAAACCTACAAGCGGTTGAAAAACTAGAACTCCCAGCATGTTCAACGGACAGGGAAATCTTTTGTTTTCCCTCCCAGCGTCTGGGGTATCCCTTACCCTTTTAAGAGGTTTTTATGATATATGTCCCTCTGATAGAGAAAGTTGTTGTGACACCAGTTGCATTTCTGCAACGAGGACATGGAGTCCCCTTTAAGTATAGTGGTGTTGTTACCCAGGTGTAGGACTGCAAGAGTGGTGCCATGGCTGCCTAAAGTGTCCCTTATGTGTGGCTTTTGCACTTGTCACGGTGCTCCTACATAGATATCCTTGGATCCCAGACATGGTCGTCCAAAGCAGTGATGCAAGGGGTGATTAACTTGGATGGTGAAGGAATAGTGGAGTCCAGACTTTATTAACATTGAACACGGCTTTACTTGGCATAAACTTGCATCAAGGTACAATCTTCAGGCTTTATCTTGGTTATCAGCAGACTTTGACTTAACTTTTGGCAGGCAAATGCAATCAGCTCTGCTACATCTGAACTCTCTCAGCTCTGCTATGCTGGCTGGATTAAATATGAATTTTTCCTATTCTGCTGTGGGCTGCAACCTAGCTTTCTGTAGTCTGACTCTGTCGTTATCTTGATCTGTATCGTCTTTATCTGTCTTTATTTCAAGGAATCTGTCTTCCTGACTTCAAGCTCACTTAGCTTGGCTTTTAGGTAATGCAATCCCAGGAGGGGACATGCAACCATTAGGAACTCACAGAAAGGGCCTGTCCAGACAGGACAAGGCCTGCTTCCTTCCCCAGCAGGGGATGAGCTGGACCTCAACCTCTCCCCACGAGGAGTAAGCTGGAACTCGCACATAACTTCTCCCCAAGGAGGGGGAGGTTAGACTGCCCTTTACTAGCTAGATTGAACTAACTCCTCCCTCTCTAGAAAGGGCTGGAATGGAACTAGAACATTGTGGTACAATTGTTCAGGTAGTGGGACTGCTACACTCATAAAGCCTATGCACTAAGGGAAAGGGCTGCCAAAAATGACAAGGAAGAGGCACTCCAATACACCCTTTGTTACACATAAAGGAGGGCATCATACACACCCTTGAAAAATTATGATTGATGGCTGCTAATGACCCGCTAAAACATTAGGGGCGAGGGCCTGCTGCTGATCTGACCATCTAAAAAATTAGGGTCGAGGGTCTGCTGCTGAGCTGACCATCTAAAAAATAAGGGGTGAGGGTCTGCTGCTGAGCTGACTATCTAAAACATTATGGGCGAGGGCCTGATGGTGACCCTCTAAAACATTAGGAGTGAGGGCAGCCTAATAAGCATGTTGATATGATGGAGGAGGAGGAGGATGAGAAAAGGAAGATTGAACCATATACCCATTTTGTGGTGGAAGAGGGGTGCATGGGAATAAATGGTATTCAATACACCATAAAAGCCACATTTAGAGTGCCTTTATGGCAGGTGCAATCCAGGCCTTGTTCATTTTGATAAGCGCAAACCTGTCAACATTTTCAGTTGACAGGCGGATGCGCTTATCTTTTATAATGCCACCAGCAGCACTAAATACCCACTCAGACAAAACGCTGGCGGCAGGGCAGGCCAACACCTCCAAGGCTCAGAGTGCCAGTTTGTGCCACGTGTCCAGTTTGGACACCCAGTAGTTGTAAAGCACTGAGGGATCATTGAGGACGCTGACACGGTCTGCTACGTACTCCTTCACCACCTTCCAAATTTTTTCCCTCCTTGTCACAGTAGGCCGCACATCAGGGTGAGGGTGCTGGCGGGGTGTCATTAAACTTTCCCAGACTTTGGAGAGTGTTGCCCTGCCTCTGTTGGAAACTGTTATGTGTTCCCCTCCCCTCCTCGGTTGTCCAAGGAACTACGGACTCTGCCGCCAGCGTTGTCAGCTGGAAATATTTAGAGCAATTTTTCAACAAGGACCTTCTGGTATTGCACCATTTTGCTCGTCCTCTCTACCGGAGGAATGAGAGATGAGAAGTTCTCTTTGTAGCGGTGGTGGAGAAGGGTGAACAACCAGTAATCCGTGTTGTCTAAAATGCGTATAATGCGTGGGTCGCTGGAAAGGCAACCTAACATGAAGTCAGCCATGTGTGCCAGAGTCCCAACAGGCAAGACTTCGCTGTCGTCATTAGGAGGATCACTCTCAATCTCCTCATCCTCTTCTGCCCACCCACGCAGAACACATGGAGTTAAACTTCCATGGGTACTACCCTCTGTAGCGGAGGCAACCGTTTCCTGCTCCTTCTCCCCCTCTTCATCGTCCAATTTGCGCTGAGAAGACGAACTGAGGGTGGTCTGGCTATCACCCTGTGTAATGTCTTCCCCCTTTTCCACCTCTTCCACATGGAAAGCTTTGTCCTTAATTGTGAGCAGCGAGCGTTTGAGTAGACACAGAAGTGGGATGGTTACGCTGATAATAGCGTTATCGCCGCTGACCATTTGTGTTGATTCCTCAAAGTTTCTTAAAGCCTCACAGAGGTCAGATGTCCATGCGCACTTCTCGCTTGTGAATAGCGGAAGCTGACTGGAAAGGCGACAACCATGTTGCAGCTGGTATTCCACTGCTGCCCTCTGCTGCTCACAAAGCCTGGCCAACATGTGGACCTTCGAGTTCCAGCGCGTGCTCACGTCGCACAACAGCTGGTGAGCATTGACAGACCGGCTAAAGCTGTCGATGACTTGTGGAAATGTGCACACACGCGGCGCACCTTCACCAGTAGCTCAGGCAAATTGGGGTAGGTTTTGAGAAACTGCTGAACCAGTAAGTTGAACACGTGCGGTAGGCATGGGATGTGTGTGAGCTTGCCGAGCTCCAAAGCCGCCACCAAGTTACGGCCATTATCAGACACAACCATGCCTGGTTCTAGGTTGAGTAGCGAGAGCCACAGCTCAGTCTGGTCTCCTATCCACTGCCACAGCTCTGCGGCGGAGTGCTGTTTGTCACCTAAGCATCAGTTTCAGTACGGCCTGTTGCAACTTCCCCACTGCAGTGCTACACTGCTAATAGCTACCGACGGATGACTGACTGGTGCTGCATGCGGATAATTCAGAGGTGTAAGTGGAGGAGGAGGCGGAGGAGGAGAAGTGGGGGTTGGAGCTACTAAAGTAGGTGCTGGCGGAAACCCTGATTGACGGAGGGCCCGCAATCCTTGGCGTCCGTAGCGCCTGTGCCATCCCAGGGTACGAGTCGCTCCTGGTCTCCACAACATTCCCCCAGTGTGCTGTCAGGGAAATGTAGCGTCCCTGGCCGAATGCACTTATTCATGTGTCCGTGGTTAAGTGGACCTTCCTAGTAACTGCGTTGGTCAGGGCACGTGTAATGATACGGGACACATGTTGGTGTAAGTCTGGCATGGCACACCTTGAAAAATAGTAGCGGCTGGGTAGTGCGTTATGTGGGACGGCCGCCGACATCAGGCTGCGGAAAGCTTCAGTGTCCACAAGCCTAAATGGCAATTTCCAGGGCCAGTAATTTAGAAAGCAGCGCATTTATTGCTATGGCCTGTGGGTGGGTGGCTGGGTATTTGCGCTTGCGTTGAAATACCTGGGGTAAGGACATTTGGGCGCTGAGCTGGGACACCAAAGTGGATGTGGTTGCTGATGGTGCTAGCGAATGTCCAGGTGCAGAGCAGGAGGCAGGGGACAGGGGATTGGCCAGCATGTAACACCGGGGAAGAGGAGGCAGTGGTGTGACCCGCAGACACAGATTGTGGACCCAGGCATTCGGCCCACCTATTACAATGCTTTGATGCCATGTAGCGGATCATGCTCGTGGTGGTGATGTTTCTAGTGTTCACGCCCCTGCTCACTACAGTTCTTTTGTCGTCTGCACTTTCCTAAAAAAAGTGCCAGACTGCGGAATACCTACCCCTTGGCAAGGGAGATTTCCGCAAGGGGGTGCTCCGTGGAACAGTTTCGGGCCTGTTTGATGTGGCCCGCCTTCTCCCTTTTGCCACCCTACTGCCTCTTACAGCCTGTTATAATGCTGCAGATCCCTCCCCCTCTGTACTGCGGTCCTCGCTCGGATTTCCACCTTCGCATGTTGGGTCAGTGACTTCATCGTCCACCACCTCCTCACTCTGCTCATTCTCCTGACTTGTTGACCTAACCACAACCTCAGTGATTGACAACTATGTCTCATCCTCTTCATCAACCTCTTGAGACAGTAATTGCTGTTAAGTTATTGGCAACTGTGTCTCATCATCATCCACATCATTAAACAGTAATTTCCGTTCCCCAACCGTCATCTTCTTGTGACTGTAAATGCTCAAGAGTTTGGAAATCAGGGCACAAGATCTGTCCCTCTTCAAGTGTGCTTGGTGAGAGGGCCAAATCAAGGAATGGCGAGGAAAAGAGGTCCTCGGAATATCCGAGTGTGAGATCACTTGTTTGGCCAGACTCTCGATGGTGGGAGGAAGGAGTATCAAGACTGGACTTGGTGGAAGACAGGGTGGTACTTAAATGACTGGAAGCATTATCTGCTGCAATCCAACCGACCACCTGGTCGCACTAGTCTGACTTCAAGAATGGTGTCCTGCGCCGCCCTGCAAACTGGGACATGAAGCTAGTTATCATGGATGAGTGTGTTTCTTGTGTTCTGGCAGCAGGCACAGTTTCACCACGCCTAAACAATTGCGCTAAATGTCACAGATATTTAGGATGCGCTAATGTAACACAACAGATGCAGCAGAGGTTGTGTCACTGTCAGCAGCGGCCAAGCAATTGCACGCAATTTAGCGCAGGTTGCGCTTATAATATATATAGCAGCCAGATAAAACAAATAGTCCTTAAAAGGACTTTTGGGTCTAACACCTTGAAACACTAAACAATTCCTGTCCCTACACTATCTGTCCCTTCTGCTGCAGCTCTCCCTGACTAAGACTGAGCCGAACCATGTATAGCACCCGATGATGCGTTCCGGCCAGCCAATCACTGTAATGCCAGTAAATAACATGGTTACGGCATTACAGTGCGTGCCAGTACTCCCCCGCACGTTTATTGGTTGTGTAAGGGTCAGCCCCTAGAATGACCAAGTTGCTAGTGATAATGTTTTACACAGACTGTGATGACTTCTTTCAGCTACAAGAGGCTGCTGTGTCTTTGAGAAAGAAAGAAATGAAGTTGATTGTTCCAGAGGATGTAGGAGGAGTTTCAAGCTCCCGGGCTTTGTCTGGTGTGTCTCTCTTCCTGGCTGGTGGTGAGATGAGAGTCTGGCTGCAGTTGGACAGAACCGCAGAGACTAAAAAGTGATTCTGAGAAGAGCGAGATCGTCCAATTGAGAGACTTGTGACAGGACACGGGGCCCGGCTAACGTGCTATAGGATAGCGGGACTGTGTCAGAGGACGGGGGACTTCTGGCAGAGCTGAACTGATGTGGGTTCCTGTACCTGCAATCTAGAGAGAGAGAGGAAAAGACAACACGCTGGGACAAGCAAGCAACTGTATCATTCCCCGGAAGAAGCCAGCGTGTCTGGCGAAATGGCGTCGGGAGGCGGCGGCTGATTAGCCAGCACACGGCGGGTATTTACTACATTTATGTTTCTCCACATGTCACTTTTGCTCTTTTCCTTGGTTTTGTCCGGGAGCTTTATGCACCTTATAGACAGGTAAATGTGGATGCCTGCTTTTTTCATGCTGTTCACAGTGTCCTGCATGTGCTGACCCCTCAGCCTCCACCTTGGTTTTGTGTCCTCCATTTACTGTACTGTATTGTAATATTTTACCTTGAATAAAGTTTGTATGTACCACTTTCTCACCGAAGTGTGGCGTTGCAATTTGTTTGTGTATCAGGAGCCAGACAACACCTGCCCCCACGTACCAGACCACGACAAGCAACTACCTCATGGGAGAATGTGACATGACTTATCTCTGCCCAGCTACCTACAGAACAGTGAGTGTGCACCAGTGCTACCCTGTGATAGGGCATAGAGCAGGAATCTTTAGTCAGAGCGTTGTAGCAACATGTCCTGAGTAGCAGGGGTCAGACAGGAAAATATCAAAGGAAAGTAGCCTGTATTTTTATGTGTTTGCTGGTTGAAACACATTTAGTATATCACGGATCAGTTACCCTTCCTTTAAATTTGTGTAAACTTGTTAACATTGTTCCTGTCATTTGTCAATTGCGCCCCTGGTGCATCGGCACAAAACTGTTAAACCGGCCGTTATATTTTGTTATTTAATAAAGCCGGTATCTGCTTCAGCCTCCTTGTCTGCTGTACTGTATTTGAACCCTGCCCTGCGGTCTCTTTCTCCCCTGACCGCAACAGCTGCATAGCAGCTAACAAATGTGCGGGGAGGGGACTCGAGCATTGCGCTCGAGCACACGCAGTGTTTGGCCGAACATCGCGATGTGCTGGGCATCGCAATGCTCGAGTGAAAATGGTGTTCGGCCGAGCATGCTCGACGAACACTAGTTAACAGTTGTTTCATAGCAAATACATACACATTATGCAGAACATGGAAACAAATATATATATGAGATGACACAGGATGCACCATTGAAGATAGTGGGGGCCAGACAAATGTGGTAATGCCACTCTAGGGCGTTACACATGCATCGACAGCCTGCAACTTTCAGGGCCTGCTGGGATTTGTAGGATTGTAACAGCTGGGAAGCCACGAGTTGGAGACTACAGATATTAGACAAGTGTAGGAAACAAAAGAACAATCGTCTTTTCCCCATGCCTTGTGTAATTAGCACAAACTGTAACGAGGCATTCATTTATCTGTAAAACATTGGAATGTGTGCGGGGGCGGCAGATATGCGGACAGCCATTATCTTGTATTGCAGCCTGTACTATCTGAACTCCTGTTTCCTCTGACTGCCTGGCGGAGATTGCAAGGTTCACTAACAGATTTGTAATAGGCCGGCGTCTCCTTTAGTTAATTTGCATTGCAAAGCTAATTGATTTTGTTTTCCATGAACGTCTTCAAATCTGATAAGGGCTGGTTTTGTTTTCTGCCACAGACCTCTTGTTCACCTTGTTAGTGAAAGTTAATTATCTGGATCGTCTGCGGTGAAAGTGGAGGGTGCAAGATTAGAAAAAGTTACAGTCAGGGAAGTAGTGAGATATTATTAACGTTAGGTTACAAAAATTTACTAATTTCTCCAGGGAACAGCGCCACACCTGTCCAAAGGGTTGCATCTGGTATTGCAGCCCCTCTACTTACAGTACAAGCCCTAGATAGCTAGACCGCATGCTATTTAAGTGCAGAGATGGACAAACAACAAGGACAGACAAACACAATACCAGAGTCATACGTAAATGGGTCAGAACTAGTGTTGAGCGAACGTGCGATTTGCAAGTTCGGGTTATCTAAGAATTCCGTAATGGATTCTGTTACCATGGACCATAATGGAATTCTATGATGGCATGCACCACGGAAGTCTATAAGAGGCATTCTGTATTGCATTCCATATTGCGGTCCTCCAGGACACGCCCGCTGTGGGCTAAACACAGAGCATTGCGTCCTATTGCTAAGGATGCTGTTATGTCACCAGGGGGCGTGGCTTAGCAGTGCATCTCTCGAGGCTGAGGATTGAGCCGTTGGAACCCGGACAGGTAAGTATGTAACATTAGCTCAGTTGAATGTAATGTTCTCTTTGCGATCTGTTGCTTCATTCCGGAGAAAAAGTATGTTATGGACTATTGAAACAGCATGGATACTTGTTTGTTTTATACACTTGCATCACACTGCTCAGACACCGCTTAGTAGAAAAATCCTGCTTCCCGGATGTACCACCAGGCACGCACACAGCTTTCCCACAATCTTGAAGATGGGAGGGGGGAAGGAGCGCATTCCAAAGCCCTAGGTACATGTCAGTGAGAGGGGGCTGCGGAGCTGCACTCCTAGCTAATTTCTTAAGTCAGTCTGATGAAAAAGAAGTGTAGGATTAACCCATTGAATGCTTGCTATTGCTTCCCAGTAACCAATAAAAATGCACCACATTTAGTCACCTCCCACCGGTATATTCTGTGTGAACGCTTACAATTAAACTAGAGATTTTACTTTGACTCCAATGGGTTTGAGTTGGATTTCTCCATGCACGTTAAAGGGAACCTGTCACCAGGATTTTGCGCATAGAGCTGAGGACATGGGCTGCTAGATGGCCACTAGCACATCTGCAGTACCCAGGTCCCATAGCTCTCTGCGCTTTTATTGTATTAAAAAACTGTTTTGATTGATATGCAAGTGACCTGATATGAGTCCTGTATCCGGAGATGAGTCCAGCGGAAAGGAGCCCAGCACCGCCCCGCGTCCTCCGAATCTTCTCCTTGCTGGCTGACATCACAGAGCTGGAGCGCCGAAATCTCGCGATGCGCGAGCTAGCGCATGCGTAGTTCGTTCCCTGTGCTGATGCCAGTACAGGGAATGAACATGATGCCGACACTGCGCATGTGCTAGCTCGCGCATCGCGAGATTTCGGCGCTCCAGCTCTGTGACGTCAGCCAGCAAGGAGGAGATTGGGAGGACGCGGGGCGGCGCTGGGCTCCTTTCCGCTGGACTCATCTCCGGCTACAGGACTCATATCAGGTCATTTGCATATCAATCAAAACAGTTTTTTAATACAATAAAAGCGCAGAGAGCTATGGGACCTGGGTACTGCAGATGTGCTAGTGGCCATCTAGCAGCCCATGTCCTCAGCTCTATGCGCAAAATCCTGGTGACAGGTTTCCTTTAAGATAATTTTCTACTAATTTGGAGCAGTACATTAACCTACCTGGTACCCTGACCAGATCTAAAACAAGTACAGGACAAAGCAAAAGTCTGGACATACCCTTTTAACTGATGTAATTTGTAGAAAATTGACTTCTAATATGTGAAAGTATCCATTTAGAGGGAGACTGCATTATTTGGTGGAGGAAACTTTGTCAGCACAGATATTTCCAAGGGCTGAGGTAACTGTACACGCGTTCTGTACACTGAAGACCTTTAGGTGGGGCCAGGAAGCTAGAAAGCAGAAACCTCTAGGTATGTAACAAAGAGCTGAGCTCCAATGTGGACATCATCAGGGTAAGATTTGTCTTGTGACTACCACCTCTCTTTGTATCACTTGGCCAGATGCTATGTTGGGAACTGGTCGATGGGGAGCTCGCTCATTTGCTCACGGCCTAGGTGACTGTTACCTACTTTATTCTGTATATAATCTGTTTGTATATATAACTTCTGTACATCTATCTATCTTCATAGTTTGGCAAACTTTTTATACGTCCAAGGCCTGTCAACCCTATCTTATTCCCGGGCCTCAGAATTCATGTTGTTAAAACATCAGGTAAGCCATACTAAGTATTTTTTATGCATACACATGGGGCTTTAAATAACCTCAGAGATAAAAGCCCAATGGCGATGAACTTTTGGAATAAACCCAATCCAGTGCCATCTGTGTCCAGTAGAGTTGAGTGAGCATGCTCAGCCGAACACAAGTTCGGCTCGAGCATCGCCGAATACCTCGTGTGCTCGAGCGCAATGCTTGAGTCAGTGTATTAAAATCCAATTTAGCCTCTATTTCTGAAAAGTTTATGCTGGGATTTGAACTCACAACCTTCTACATTAGAGGCAAGGACTTTAACCACTCAGCTATAAAGCTGAATGATAAACTGTCAGAAAAACCTCATAGTAGTTTGTCATGTCATAAGTATTCCTATACAGCAGAAGTATCATTTCATACAGGTTAACATGTAGCCGTATAGTGTAGTGGTTAAGATTCTTGGCTCTAATGTAAAAGGTTGTGAGTTCAAATCCTGGCAGAAACTTTTCAGAAATAGAAGCTAAATTAGATTTAAATACACTGGGTGTCCCCAAGCACTGACTCCATATATGCACATAGCTATATATGGAGTCAGAGCAGGGACTCCTAATTCGTGGACTCACACTGGGGGATTCCCTCACTGTACAGCGATCTTCTGCATAGACCTCAGTGGGACCCGCCACCCTCCCCTCTTCAGAGCAGGGGGTGCCTGGTTTAATGCTCGGTTTCTTCCATTGTGCTCGGGTGCTCTGTAGAGCACCCGAGCACTTTGTTGCTCGATCAACACTAGTGTCCAGCCACCCTGGTTAAAGATTCTTAGGCACTGGATTGCGTGTAGGAGGTCCTACAGAATGGCCCCCAAGGTCACTGCACTTCATGGCTTTGGATTTTTATCTTTGGGGGTTATTTAAAGTCCCTTTTGTATGCATAAAAAAACAAAAAACAATATGGCCCATCTGAAATTAGCGGTTAAGTGCAGGGAGGGCAGGTCAAAGCCAATCTGTGCACCCTTGCTCCTTCGGCTTTCTCTGCAAGCCCCTCCTTCTCCTTCCAAGCAAGTTGACCATGCATTAACCTGTGACTCTGTCAATTAAGAAAGAGAATGAGGAGCTGGCGGAGGAGCCAAGAATGGCTTGGACCTGCCCTCACTGAACTTAACTGCTCATTTGCATATGGATTAAGAGTGCTTTATCTCCAGAACTGTCACGACCATGTTTATGGCCGTGACTCCTTGGGAGCCGCATACAGTTGCCCGCGGTTTGGGTTATTGTGTCAACCGCAGCTGGAGGCATTTTGCTGTTTGCCTCAGGTGCGGTTGCCGCGGACAACAGGTATGTGTGCGGTTGCCTTGGAGTTGTGTGCGTGTATGTATGCACTTTTGTATGTCTGGTGTGCACTCTGTTTTATGTTTGGTGTGCACTGACATCTTCCCTTCACTGTGGTTGCCCGTGGCAACGTTTGGTTGGATGTGTACATGTGGCGGCAGTGTCCCGGCCTTCGGGCTGACTCCCAGGACATGGTTGCCACCCATGTCGTTGCCTGCGGCAACAGCCACAGTGTGTTCTTGGGTTGGACACTTCTCCTTTAAGTGTTGTTTCCCTTCCCTGGTGCTGGAAGGGTTAACTCCCTTCCCAGTGTGTGTGTGCTCTGGGTGTGTTTGTTGGGTGTGGCTACTTCGGCCTATAAAGCCTCTGTGTTTGGCATGGCTCAGGGGGTTGCTTCAGCCATACTTAGCTGGAGCAGCCTCCTGTGTTTTCCACCTGCCAGTGGGGGCCACCCTTGTGGTCATAAGATTTATGTCACATTAAGTTTATGTCAAGTTTATGTGTGATGTCTATTTGATGTTTTCCTTGTTTTTCTGTGCAGCTATGGATCTGGGTCTCTGTGTGTGGATGCGTTGGGATCTTCAGCTTGCCACCACAGGGATCCAGTCAGCAAGGCTGTGGCAGGTAGGTGGAACTGGTTCAGTTCACCTGCCATATCCATAGATCTGTTTGTGTTTCCCCTTTTCCCTGCAGCTTGGCCAGTGAGACCGCTGTTCCTCCGTGTCCAGAAGGAACAGGCCGTCTTACCCTGACTCCTAGTCCAGGGACCGGTCGGAGGGTGAGTTAGGGATCCGAGGTTCCTGAGCATGGGTCCTCCTACCTTAAAGGTCGGCCCATGCAGCTAGGAGTTAGGGTCAGATTAGGGATGCGATTAGGAGGTGACCTGCTCCCTAATTCTGTCGTCCTGGCCGAGCAGGGGCTAACATCATCTGGCATCGCACGGCTGAGGGTTTTCCCCATCCTCAGCCGTGACAAGAACGAAGCAATGGTTCGCTAAGTGTAACGCAATATTGCATTCAGCTGAGCTAGTCCTACAAGGCACTGTGCTTGGTTTATCAGTGACTTTCCTGCTGACGGACTCCCTGTAATTGCTTAATCTGCTGTGTGCAATAAATATGCAAACATTTTCATAGAAAATTGAAGGAATTGTCCAAGATCAGAAGAACTTAGATGCTTTCTTTCAAAAACAGCCTCACACTTGTCCACAGGTTGTGTCTTGTATTGCAGTCCAACCTCATTCACGTCAATGGAGCTGAGCTTCAATACCAGAGATAAGCAGTTGTACCTGGAGTTTGGCCATGTTTCTCTAATCTTGGACAACCCCTTTGAAGTATATGCACTTTCCCTTTGATTCACTTACTAGAATCGCCTCCTACCAGCCTGGCTACCATGTGCACATGTCTCCACGCAGATCCTCCAGAGCTCAGTTCCTCAACACTTCAGCCTCCTGCTTTTTCGCATCAGACGGATTCGAGTCACTTTGTCTCCACCATAAATAATAAACTCTCTCTTTGCTTCAGATTGCTGCAGGATTTCATGGAATCAATGCTGGGAATTAGAACGGAGAACGCCGTTTGTTTCTTCTTGCTTTCCGTCTCGGTTATCATGTAAATATATTCACTGGGAAGCCGCCAGGGACAGCATCTTTAATACTTATGACTGCAGAAGTGGTAATACATTTTGATTTCCAGAGCATTGCGAGTGCAAGGAGCTGCATACACCCGTGTCCTCTCCTCACGCCGTCGCCCCTCCCACACGTATACCGCTTCCATTTTTAAGAACCTGTAATAAATCTCAGGCAAATTGTCTCATCTTTGACTCAGCGTCTCACAGGCTGACAGCAATTTCACCATTTTCGAGGTGAAATCTATTAAAGCGGTGGAGAAGAGATAACTTTGAATGGCGGAAAAAAACTTTAAATCAGAAGGTTTGCACGGTTGTCATCTTCGCTAATCGCCTCTTGTATGGGCATTAGCAATACAAGTCCTGTTCGTGCAGTTTTCACATTTGAATAGAACTTGGAAGAAAGTTTCAAGGTTACTTTAAAGGTATAGGTCCATCTTTATTTAGCTCCATTGAGGTCCGAGCTGGGTGTTTCCGAAACAGCGCTCTAGATCCTCTGAATAGACTTAAAGCTAAATTGTTAAGTTCTAAGGGGAGCTTTAGGCTCAGTCTATGCATTGTATACAGTTAGCTCCCTCTAGTGGTTGTGGCTGGAAGACAGAATTTCATCACTGAGTTACTGTTTTCTCTATTCACATCCAAAGCTGCTTCTTAAAAATTCTTCTGGTTGTCCTTGAAAACCCACAACAGTTCATCTCCGGGCCACTGTCTTACCTGTGACCCTAGAGCTGATCTCTGTGTAATCACCACCTGATCTCCCAAAATGCAAAGCTTTGGTAACATGAATCCAGCCTACCCCGAACATTAGAACCTCTAATTATGGAAAATTTTAAGAGAACCTCTGCCCTCTCCCGACATGTACGTTTTAGTAACTATTGCATTCCCCATGTAATAACAATTCAGGAGCATCTATTCTTATGACTTACGTTGTATCATTCCTTTATTATTCCTGGTAAAAATTCTGAATCAATTACTAGTAGTTTGCAATAAAGGTCCAGATGGGTATTACCAGTTGGCGGTGTGTCTGACAATACCCAATCAGTGCTGCAGGCACCGCCCCAACTGGTAACACCCATCTGGACCTTTATTGCAAACTGTTAGCAATTAATTCATAAACTTCTAGTAGGAATAATAACGCAATGGCACAACAGTCACAATAGATGCTACAAAATTGTAATTACATGGGGAATACAAGTAGTTACTAAAATAGACATCTCAGGAGAGGTAGCCCCATTAAATCTTGCCTGTTTCCCCCAAGAATTACCCAAAATAAATCAATTGTATGCAAATATTCCCAAGCCCTGTCCCATTTGTTAAACGTGCATAAGAAAAATAGGTGTCATGGAAACCAGCAAAATTCTGATTTTAGCTTTGGGCAGGATTAGAGAAGAATTGTCATGTAACTTAAACTGATCGGTAAATCAAGGTACATATGGTGTTCTCCAGATATTGATGACTTTTACTCAGGATAGGTCATCCATATCAGATTGGTACAGGTCCAACACCTGGCACCCCCATGACCAGTTGTTTCGGGCTGCCACGGTGCCAGAGACAACTACTGTATGGAGCAGAAGCGGAAGGCTCCATATACTGTGCTTTCTCTGGCACCGGCATAATGAAATTCATCTCCTATTCACTTGAATTGGAGCT
Organism: Bufo gargarizans; assembly: GCF_014858855.1. Taxonomy (NCBI): domain Eukaryota; kingdom Metazoa; phylum Chordata; class Amphibia; order Anura; family Bufonidae; genus Bufo; species Bufo gargarizans. The sequence continues at coordinate 120,038,606 of NC_058089.1, forward strand.
GAGCTGCAGTACCCTGGCACTGCCACAACCCAGTATACGGCACCGTCTGCCTCCAGCTCTGTACACTGTAGGGTCTCCTGCTCCGAGGCAGCCAAGTACGGCTGATGGTATTGGTGGTGGTGGTGGGGGGCAGGTGGTTCGAGTGAAGGACTCTCGACTATCTGATCTTGATTACCTATCCTGAGAATGGGTCATCTATAGCCTAGAGAACCCCTTGAAAGTCATTTAACAAAAATTATGGTTCAAAAGGAAGGTTTTCAAAAATGATCAGGGACTATCATCCACTAGCATGCAACCTGAAACAGCAAATAGTTCTCTGTGTCAGACTCCACTGTAATTTAGGCATTATTCTCATAAACAAGGAAGATATACAGTGTGAGATGGGGAAACGGCTCTCATTGTCTGAACACTGTTTGTTTAAATGAAGTCAAATTATTTGGACTGACATTCTGCTGTTTGGCCACAAGGAGCCGCTGTTTCCTAAACACAGCTACAGATTGCATATTGTTCCATATTCATGAGAGGTGGACTTACAAGAGCCTAGAGAGGAAGAAAGGGAGCAGCCATCTTAGAGTAAGCTGAGACTGAGAAACTGTGTGAGCAGAGGATCCGTTGACATCCAGGTGTGAGAGCATACCTCAGTGACCAGAGCTGCAGCTAAGTGAAGCTGATCATGTCTAAGACCCTGATCCTGTCCAGAGGAACGAGGATTGCTTCCAGGAACGCTGATGAGAGCTGAGGAGCAAAGCAACATACATTGCGGTACCACATGCTTGTTGGAGAGGTATTTGTTCGGTTCACAGTCACCAGTGGATGCAGAGCAGACACGGGTTGGTAAGATCGTGCACGCACCTCATTACAGTTGGCGCCTAGAATCCTAGAGACTAAGACCAGGCCTGTAGTCAGTTAGATTGGGTCTCTGTTTGTGTCAGGCCACAAGTGTTGCTACAGTTCATTTCAAGGACTCCACATTTTAAAGGGACATTTCACACCAGAGAGTTGATGGGGAATTCTGTAGAGCATTGTAAGATTGTAAGCTGTTGTGCTGCACCGCAAGCTAGCCCGCACCACACACCCAAATAATTATTTTTTATTTTTAGGGTAATAATAGGTAAGGCGTGGCTGTTTAGTTGTGCCCGCCAGTCGGTAAATTACCGCACTTTTCTCTGGCTTCCATCGGAGGGCGCCACGCTGTGCAGCACAAGGGTGTCAGCCTTCGGGCTGGGTGTATGTAAATTTTATGTATGTTCCCAGCATTTGTGGTTGTGTTCATTACCCAGTTCAAGTAAAATACTGTTTTGGCAAAAGCTGGTGTTGGGGTTGCTTTTCTCGTTCGTGACTTCGCTGTATCCTGGGGAGCCCACCCCGGTACACGGCTTACAACAGTACAGGGCTATGGGTTACTTCTACACCATATTAATGCCTAATCTTCCAAACACATGCAGTAACTTTTAATTAAGACTTTTTTCACTCCGAAGGGCTGGGATCGCTTTGCACTTGTCGACCCATCTCATAATGCTTTTACTTCTGAAGCGAATACATCCAGAAGGCATCTTGTTTCCATCAGGTTACAACATAAAGTAATTAGCTTCCAACTCCCAGACACATCTCTTTGTGTCTATTAAGGAGGAATGGAAAATTACAGAGCGATTTCCATATGGTGCTCTGAGCGAGGAGGGGGTGGGTGTGGGGCTCAGGTACGGAAATCTGAAGCTATTTAAGCTTTCGTAGTAGATGATGTTTATGGCCTAGCAGGAACCCAGCTGCTGACCAAGAAGTCTTCTAGTACAGTAGATTAGGGCCTTGGATACAGTTATTAGGCTTATTGATAACTGGGATTTACTTTGCTACACTTTGCATTTTGCAATTACCAGTCATAATTTAGTCGGTGCCACTCTGGACATGTCTCATATTTTATGAGCACAAATAAAGCAAGACCTCAGCTCTGATCTCTAAACACCAGTCACTTCTCATTTAGCAGCAGCAGAGAAACCAACAAGATTTTACCCGATCAAGATAATTGAAGTGGGACAGTTAACCCTTTGTGTTCTCGTATATGATGAGTCAGATGCCAAAGTGAAGCTTGAAGCTCTAGGATAGAGGTAATAGCTACTGTTGCTGAAGTGGATGTAGATCTGCTGGGCCACTGAACAGGGTTGCTTTGGGGCTACTCCACAGGACATTATGTAAGTGGTCTCCTTGGTCTTCACTCTTTAAACTCTATACAGGAATCTGGACGCAAGGGAACCACCAGGTTTCTACCTCTTGGAGTAGTCTCTGGTCAGTGGCTGGTGACCCAAAGGGCCGAGAGACACTGGTGCGAAGCACCAAGGGATTAGGTTACACTGCAGAAAACAAGCCAAGATCAGAGAAGACAGCATTTGCGCAATCCAGTAAACAGTCCAAAGGTCAGGGAAAATAGCACATAATCAGTTCAAGGACCAGGAAGAGGTCAGGTCAGGCAGCAAAGTTTAACAGGCAGGAGTCACTACATGAGCAAACCATAATAGGAAACTAGCAATTTGAACCTATTGCTCAAGCACCCTCCCATAGGGGAGCATGTCATAAATATCCTAGGGAGGCTAGTCATAGACTAGACAGATTAGGCTGCATCTGCTGCCCTTTTAGAGCTGGAGTAAGTCAGCAGATGGGCAGACAGAGACACTGCAGGCGAAGAGCAGTACACAGTCAATGAGCACGGATCACTGGAGTGGGGAATTGGGCAAGTGGTCCTGTGTCCGTGCTCTTCGAAGCAAAGGGGCCTGTGCCAGCCACTAATTGCTGGCATCACATGTATACCTGGATTCACTACTGAAAGCTAACCCTACTTCTTAAAAAATTGACAAAAAGACTCAGGAGCCTAACCCAGCCATAGGAGAGTCCAGGGGCGTAGCTAAAGGCTCATGGGCCCTAGTGCAAGAGTTCGGCTTGGGCCCCCCTTTGTTTTGTGGCCAGGGAAGCACAAACCTTTGTGCTGCTCAAGGCAAAAATTGAAACGGCACCCCCCCATGCCAAATTCTTGACCTCCAGACAGAGGTGTGACTTAACCAGCATGCACTTTCTATAATGCTGGTGTCTTCTTATACCTCTGCACCCCCTATAGCTACGCCCCTGGGAGAGTCCCAGGTCTAGATGTTAGACACAGTCTATTAATAATATGAATAACGGGAAGAATATACTCAGGGAAGAGTACTGCATCTTATTGAAGAGATCCATGGTTGCATGGGGACGTGTTATCAAGGAAATGCTTTATGGGTAAAAATGTATGCAAATTAGGCCATGTCAGCCAAACCAGAGACACTTCCCCAAAAAAAGAGCAACTCATCTGTAGACAGTTGTTTTGGAGTTCTCGTCCCTAATCAGTACAAAGCAGTATACTGGTGGTTGGCAGGATAAGGCGCACTGCTCTAACTGCATTTTAGGCATCTCATCCAGCCAAATCATTAAGGACAAGAACCCTGAAATGGCTGCCTACAGATGGTGTCTCTGGTTTGCCTGATGGGAGTTAATTACCATACTTGTTTCCCGAGGAGGTTTGCCTGAAAAAATAGGTCTCCATACACTGCTGTGTCTGCAGTAAGAAACAATACCTTCTTTCAGCCGTATCAAAGGCATAATCTCATCCAACCAACCAATATCCTGCTGCTGAGAGGTAAGAACCCCGAATAGGTTGCTCTTCTTTAGGGGGGAGGTTTTGCAGACACTTGCTAATTTGGGTAGAGCTTTCCATAGACAAGCCAAGTTCTTTGCCTGCTCCAATAATGGGCGATGATTTGGCTTTCCTAGGGGAATGGAGGTGGTTTCAAGAGCATAGTTGTCTAATGCTCAAAAATGAAGTTATTCATATTGGTCAAAAGCAAGTTATATCAAAGGGGTTGTCTTATGACATCAACTTTTAAACTTTTATAACATGTCAACCAGACTTGATACAAAACTATGAACATTGGGGGTATGACCTCTGGGACCCCTACAGGTGCTGAGAATGAGGGACCCTTTGTCTCTGACCTTGGCTGAAGAGCAGGATGACCATGCCTTTTTCCATAGCCTTAAATGAAGGCACCAAATGGCCCAACACCATCTTAAAATACTATAGGTGAGGTTTGGCTAAAGGGAACCATTAAGAAATATGCTGGACACAGTTATGATTCTGGTGTACCAATTATGGGAGTCCTCCCCTCTCCGTTCACTGAATGACAGACTACTGTTTATGCAGTTAAAGTTAGGGAAAGCAGTGGGGAGCCCTCCTCCCATGAACAACACGCTACTATGTGTTTGGTGTGTTCCTTATTCACGCCTTTTAGCCAAATAGCCCAATGTTTTTGTATGCTATTTTGGCCAATAGTAGACCTTTCTTCTGTGGGTCAGCCTAGCCTACTGGTCGATCTGCATTATTTCCTAGATTAGTTGTCTCCACTCAACATGCTGAAGAGCTACAGATTGCAGACCAGTACCTTATACACAGCATCCACAGTTTCTCTAAAACATCATCCTGGAGCCCTCTATCTGACACCATCATCTACAACTTTGACCATTGCCAACCAACTGTTATGATCTGCAACCAGAACTGTGCAAATATCTTGTACAACATTTGTTACTTGTCATATCATGCAAGAACATGATATAAAACAAAGTTTTGGCAGACAAGACAGCCACTTCCAATTTGGAATACACCCACAAAAACAATCCTATTGAGAGGGTTCATTACAAGTATCTGTAAATGCCATGCAATTAACTGACTAATTACTGGATATGTTGCTTAACTAAGACCCCTGCCAGCTGCCTCCAAAGGGAGCTTGGAATGAATACTTCCAGGTATTACTCTGAGCACGCAATTACACAAATGGATTTGAACTTGAGAAGCTAGTTAGAACTTTGGAGGACCAGTTGATTTGTCTTTACGCCATGGTTTATCCCCATGAACTTTGCAATACATTTATAAGTCTTGGTGTCTCCTCCTTATGGATGACAGACTTACGGCGAGAAATTGTATGAAAACTAGGAGGATGCATTAGAGTGGACAGAAGATATATGTAATTGTTTTCGAATGTAATGTTTTTGAAAGATAAATTCCACCTTGGACAGGCTCTTTAAAAATCAATTTGCACTTGCTTCCTCTGTAAAGATTTATACTAGTGAAAAAAATCCATTAGTATAAAAGTGCTTAAAAACTTGGCACAGTTTCTCTGAAGGCATCAGTTTCTAGGACTAATTGCAACTAATTATTCACTCAGCAGTTGCACGTTGTGCACGGTCCCCAGAGGGTGGAGATGGTTGTCGCTATCTTCAGAGCAGCGTGGATTATACTGTATATATTTGTTTCTAAGTTTTCATGTGCAAACATTGCAGCAATAAACAAATTCTGCCTAGCCATGATAACATCTGGGTAACAGTTTGAAGTTGCTAATTGCAGTTCCAGTGTCGGCCATTAAAATATTAACAGAGATATTTTTATGAGGAAATTATTTAATCTGTTTGGTCTAAATTAGAGGGGAAGTTTAGCCATGTAAGGCACATGCGTCTCTACTGAATTCACCTTGTTAAGTCGTGAGGACCATAATAATCCAGGATTGACTTTTGGAGAAAGCACAGATGGTTGGGGCTACATAAAATTGATTTCAACATTGGGGGTGTATACATTACGGGAGGAACAAGTGAAACCTAAATTCGCACTTCTGTTTCCGCCTACTTGCATGATTGCCCTAAGCCGTGGACCACAACTGTTCGACTGTCCCTGCTTATTTATGTGCTGGGGTTTAGCAGGGAAAAGCAGAGGGAAAAAAACAATAAACAAAGCTATAGGCTGGCACAAAGCCAAAAGAGAACCATGAAGCCAAATCAGAAAGCAGATCACTAAACAATACCAAGCCAATGTCATACACAAGAGGTCAAGTCCAGGTCCAAACACATCAGGCTGAAGCCAGTCCAAGAACCAAGCCAGGGTCAAACCAGGAGATGCAGAAAAGCCAAATCAGAATCCATGAATCAGGGTCAAAAGGAGTACAATACACAATCCAAAGCTCTGTGATTGCCGGTTTAATAACCCCACCCTTCCTGGTCACGCGATGCACTGCTGCGAGTGTCGCATGACCCATGACATCAGAATACCTGAGATCAGACTGTCTACATGGCAACCGTACAAGGGGAATCGCGTCTGTTGGCGTTGGTAGTGACAGTATAGAATTGAACAAGTCTCCTTTCTTGGTGCCAGTTCATGTTGTGAGAGTCCATGCCTCGCAGGAGATAATGTTGATGTGAGTCTTAGATTAGTAACCTCTTAATTTTGATTTTCTGTGGAGAGGTGGATTCAGGAACAGGTTCTTTGTGCTAGAGAAAATTACATGATAAAAAAACGGAGATCTGTAAAGAGCAGGAAGTGGGCAGATCCAGTTTAAAGGCAGGATCCTGTGTTGTATGTGCCAAGCATGGAGCAGAGGAGAGGAGAATAGTGTGGAACTAGCTATAGGATAAGGGCAGCCACCTGGTTCATGCATAGTGAGCTCCAGACCTGTGAACCCTAAGTATTAGTTTCATTTTCCCATCAGTCAGGTCACAAAGGCAGGTCCAAGAGCTGCACGAAGCAGCCAGTTGGTGTGAGAAAGAGTAGAGCTATTGGTGACGTGTGTCTGTAGAGGAGTTCAACAAAAAGCAGGAGGCACAGAGTACATCCACAATATGATTAACCAAGACATCATTGACTATGTTATTATACTTGACTACAAAAGAGTTTGTTGTGTCAAGAAATGCCCCTGAGCAGCGCAGTGCCTTCCAAAGAATGACTTGTGTTCTAAACCTACAACATTTTCAGCCAGTCCTACCCTCTTACATTGCCACCATACTTCATTCTTTGTTTGTGCACCCCAATGCCTCGTAGTAGAAATAGTTTGGGTGAATTTTGGATTGGGTGTACTCTTTCAGGATTCTCATACAAGTTCTTGCCAGCACATCTCATCCTTTGTCTTCTCCATCTCCATCCCGTGTCGAGAAAGGGTTGGTATTGGCCCAGACTTGGTTCTCTCCTTCAATTTAATGTCGGGATACCTCCATGTGCAGTGGAGGATTTCCACACCTCATTCCTCGTCTTGTTCATACCCACCCCTTGTAACAGCGGGTTAATGTGAACCTTGCATTAGGTCTGCTTTTCAAGGATTCTCATACAAGTTCCAGATGCCACCACATCAGATTTCTTGTCTTTTTGACAATGGTTGTGTTTCCTGTTAATTTTAGAGGGTTTGTCCAGGATGTTTCTTTTAAATGGCCCCTCCACACACCCAGAAACACATGCACCGCTGTAGCCAATAACTGGTCACAGCAGCCATGTCCCCAAGGAACACACGGCCCAGCAGTGACATGCAGTTTGGGGACGTGTCACATCTGAGGCCAGTCATTTACTGCAGTGTTGTATGTGACCAAGTCCATGTGGAAATTGACAGATGGGCACCGGAAGTCCAGTGAAGACACCTTGGAGCCACAGACGTGCAATGACACAGAGGGGAGCAGATAAGTATAGATAGGATTTAACAAAAAATTCAAAAAACGTACCAACTATTTAGAAGTGCATTTTTCAGAAAATTGTCATACGGGTTCTTGGCACCACACCTCGTTTTACCTTATTCTCCCCATCTCTTGTGTAAGAGAAGGTTGGTCTAAACTTGGGTTCTTCGCTTTATTTGAATGCTCTAATGTCTGTAAAGATGAGGACTGGCATAGGACCATGCGAACTATGGAGTTAGGCAAGCTTCCATCGAATCTCTCTCCAGTGGCTCCCATGGAAAATGCATAGGCTGCTTATATAACTTCTATACATTTCTTCATGCATTCTAGATGAACAGATATCATTTAACGCACCAAGGGCTGATGGTGGGGAATGCTTTATTATAGACAGATCAACAAGGTTTAATGGTTGCATCAGTCACACGGTCTACAGCAAAATAAACGTTGTAGTCTGGTTAGCCATACCTCACTGATCCCCTGCCACCGCTCTGCTGACCCTTCCTGGGTCCCTTGATGCTGATGGTCTCTTTCGACACAAGAAATCTGAACATTCAGCCAATTAGTGGTCATACGTACCAGTGACTCACATCAACCAGACGTTGGCTGAGTGGTTACACTTCTGTGTCAAGAGGGAATAAGAAGTAGACACTGAAGGGGGACTTACAAAGAGTTGGAACAGGAGGGAAGGAATCAGTAAGGCAACCATGGTTATTTTCTCGGTTTAAGCCTTTTCTAAAACCATATACCAGTCACACAACGCCTTTAAGGCACCTTCTGGATTTAATTGTGTTCTGATGTGAACTACAAGTTTTCTTTTCTGAGATTATACATAGCAATTTAATGGTGTCCAAAGAGCCTTTCCCAATCTCCATCCCCTGGACGGTGTCTGTATGGCAATTTCCACAAGAATGCCCTTTGGTCACTTGTGTAGGACACCAATCACACTGCCACTCCTTGGAATAGATGCTCCGGGTATACAGGGACTGATAAAGATGAGACGCAATGTTTGTTTGGCAGACAATACAACTATTCTGCGTTCTGCAAAACTCCCTCTAGAAAATGTCTTTTGTTCTCGCAGTTTTGTTCATTAAGGAACACGCTTACTCTCCACATTGAAGTTAAATGTTCTGGATCAGGCCATATTGTGAATGGCTCATTTACTTTTTGTTTCTGCTAAAGAAAAACCAGTGATATATCGTTTAATTACATTTCCAGGCTTCAAAGTTCAAACCTAATACAGCCAAGGCAAAAAGCTGAACAACGACTGAACTGGATGATTGTATCAGCTTCTGTTATATGGCGTGTGGCATTGCATCTCACCCCTGACTCCTTTACGTGCCATACATCAAAGGTGCTTGCAGCCAAACTGGCCGTAGACAACAGAGATTGGCATGGATGTAACTTCTAAGATAACAAGCAGTTGCTCTAGGGGGTCTAGCAATTTAGAGGGTTTATCTGCTATGCGATGGGTTCATGATGGAAAGTGAGGTTAGAAATGAAAGCTGATCCCTCAGAAACCAAGCAAATAAGGGAGAGACACCACCGGAACAGCAGAGACGTGGAACAGCGTGCCTCATGATTGAACCCGTAGAAATTAGCGGATTATATAGATTTCCATTGGAACTTCCCATTATGTATTGTCTATAGGGTCCTCGCACAATCTTCCAATATCTGGCACTGGTGGAAACAAGACAATAGGCTTGAGTCTCGTTGAATTTCAATGTACCTGTTAAAAGGAGTTGTCCACTTTGGACAAACTTTTTGCTAGTATTTACTGCAATAATAAGCATTAGCTGGAGACTATAGCTAGCAAGACAACCAACTAAGATAAGTAGGTGGTCTACATTGAGACCATGTTGACTACGCTGCTACTATTACATGAAAAAATGGTAGTAGACAGGGGATAGTTATGCTGGCATCCATTGTCCGCCACTGCTTCACTATCCCGCGTGAGCGTCGCTCCACTTACCTTGGGTGCATTGGGGCTAGTGCTCAGTGAACTTTTCTGCTAGAGTTAATCTTTCACTCTTGCTCTCCATCCAGCTGCTGACTAAGGTGCTGATAAAATCTCCTTTTTATACAGGACTTTTGTTTATATCCCTTTGCCTGAGCGTTAGGTATTCTAGTGTTTGTTGGTCCTAGTGAAGATGTGCTTTTTCATTCTATCTACCTGTTTACAGACTCTGATCCTCTGCTGCCTGCCCTGACCTGGGATTTATTTTACGGATATGCACAAACTATGCCTGCCCTGATCCCGGTATGTCTCCTGACTTCCAATATTGTCTGCTCATTTGGTGCTTTGCACCATTTTGTCTCTGAACCCTGTGGGTCAACTACACCGGGACTATTCCAAAAGGCAGCAACCTGGTTGGTTTCCTGCAGCGAAGTCCAGATCCTGGGGTTAAAGGATGAATACCAGGGGACTGCCAGGATAATGCCCGTAGTTCTAGCCCTAAGCTAAACCAGTTAGTAGGCACAGTGGGTCCATGCCCACTGTCTATTACAGGGTGTTTCATGTTTCTGCACAACTTAACATTCTTGATAGGTAGGCTGAACATGATAAGGGTAGGTGATCCTCCTTCGCACATAGCCATCAAAAGGATTCAGAGGTAAAGTCTGAGACATGATGAGATAGAGTAGAAAAAATCCTTGACCGGCTAAGACTACCAGGCAGTAAAATTAAGGAAGACCATGCTGGTTTATAACACCAGTGCAAGAGATATAGTGACTAAATTATTGAACTTGTTGGATGTATTGTCTTATCAGCAAGACGATAACTTTGCATGCATATATGCAATACAAATATCCATACATCCACTCCAGCGTCATGTGATTAATGCAGGTCTGACCAGAAGTGACAGGACACGAGTTCCTTGGCCTTCACATGACATCAGCAATCACCACATCACACGTGTCAGGATTAGAAGTAGCGCATCTCTTATCTCGTCTTCACCAGAGCAGATGTAATGTCAGAAGAATTTCAGAATTAAGATGCTATATCAGTGCCAATTATGAGGCAGATCTAGCACTTTAATCCCTTTTCAGTTAACATTTTACTAGCACAGACATATTTCATGCCCATCCCGAATAAGAACCCTAATGAAAGAGGCGAATATTCAATTTGTGCTCTTTGACTTGAGAATTAAGACAAAATCCAGTCTTAATGCCACCACCGCTGCGTGTTCGAGATAAGGTCACCCCAGCGGTGACCTTCGACAGGGATTTTGAGTCGCATTTGCCGACTGTAACTTGTTAATAATGGATAAAATGTGATTTCAATAATACATCTGATACATAATTCATCGTTTCTAGCAGAACAGCGTGTACGATCCCCCTCGCACTGATCCGTGTATATGAATATCGCATAATTAAGTCATTTCCTCAGACAGGCATTTTATAATGTAATCAGGATATTAATTAGTGGACATTAAGCAGACAAAACACCAGGAGGATGAAGATCACCCCAGCAGCACGAAGGCAGGTCTGCGCTGTTATCATAGAGCAATGTGAAAAAATATCAGGGCATCTGGGAGATTATGAAAAGTGACGCAGACATTTTACCTTATGCCCCGAGACGCACCCTGATCGGTCATATCTGAATCATTAATAGTCCATAGGACTGCCTTCATACTCCTAAATACAGACACCAGACCAGACCCCCAAGCGGAGAACTACTGTAAAGTAATGCAGACCTGCTTAAGGAGAGAACTTAGACTCCCTAAATAAATACAGACACCAGACAAGACCTCTTACACAAATACAGACCCCCGAGAGACCTAAAGTAGTGCAGACCCACTAAGGTAACTGAAAACTTAGACTCCCTAAATAAATAAAGACACCAGACCAGACCTCTTACACAAATACAGACCCCCGAGCACAGACCCGCTAATGTAGAGAACTAAGACTCCCTCAAATACAGACACCAGACCAGACCTCTTACACAAATACAGACCACCGAGAGACCTAAAGTAGTGCAGACCCACTAAGGTTATAGAGAACTTAGACTCCCTAAATAAATACAGACCCAGAAAGTCTTACTGTACATACCCCAAACCACACCTCGAAAGCAATACAGACCCCAGACCGCATCCCAAAATTAATACAGACCCTAGATCAGACCACCCTAAACAAACACAGACCACAAAGCATCACAGACTCTATACTAGACTCCCTAAAGTAATAGACTCTAGACCATAATAAAAAAAACACAGATTAAAGCCATTCTTGTGTTACACCAGTAGGAACCCACTTAAAAGAGTCCATCCTGATGCAACGAGTGGGCCTGTGCATTTTGATCGAAACGTACACAAAAGAGCCTCCAGTTTATGTATAGATTATGTTTCGTAGCAATAGATCAATGTATACCATGTGGTTATGTGATCGTATCTTTTTTTTCTCCCCCACAGACAATGCAGGCCCCAAACCAGACCCCCTAAGCAAATACAGATCTCTGACCAGGCCCAGTAAACACACGCCCTTTCATAGCAGACTTCCTAAACAAATGCAGACCCCAGACGTAATGCAGAGTAGACCCTCTAAAGTAAAGTTATAGAGAACTCCCTAAAGAAATACAGACCCCCTAAAGTAATACAGATCCCATACCACCCAACCCCCACAAATATAGACCCCAGAGTAGAGATCCAAAAGAAATTTGGAACCCATAATAGAGAAAAAAGTCCCTTAAACTACCCTGATAGCCTAGCCTGCAGTCCTCTCGCCTTGTCCCTGAAAGGCACTGAGTTTTGACCATAGGAGAGGAAGGAAAGACATACAATTGATAGTTCGCAGAGCCCTGCAGTAGCACAGAGTATTTCAGGAGAGAAGTGCACTCATTTCTTCAGAGGCATTGACCTGAAATTTGAAAGGACCAGATTGCAAGTGACAGAAGCAATTTGTTGGCGACAGGAGGGGAAGAAAAGGGAGTGGAAAATGAACCCTACAGGGGCACAGAGTATTTCAGCAGAGGAATACACTGACTTTATGGGAGGCAGTGACCCATTTACTCTCATAATTATGTGTCGCTACACGACAACAATACGTAACAAAGAAACAGTAGATCTTTTGCCAGTCGCCCTGCACTTTGCGAGTGATCCCCGGTGAAATTTCCTTGGCAATGAAACATGCACAATGTCTTAAAGGAAGGGTTCATGAGTTGTAAAGATTTGGTGAACCGCTATATTCAGCCTTCTCCCCTCTCTCTGCTTTTTGTTTGTCTATGCCTCTTGTCACTCTGCCAATAGTCGCGCGGCTGCTTTCAGCTGCTAAGAATTTCTAATGATCTTGCACGGCAGCCATCATTGAATGATAATGCTTTCTGAATAGACGTGCTTCCCCCTAATAAATCATCCTTATCCCAGTCATCTCTATTACATTGCTCCTTGCGTCATTCCTGACAGTGACCGATGGGCCCGATCCTTTATTTTTCCTTAAAATGTTAAAAATTTGCATTTACTCACCGGAAATATTTTTTTTATGAATATCCTGAGTGACTTGATGTCTCGCTGCACTCTTGGATACTAAGCAGTAACCCGTGCGCGTGGATGTCTGTATATCTCAGTAATAAACCTTGCTAAATACAGACCCTTTAGAAAAGGGTTAAAGGGGATGTATCGCTCTGAAAATGCAGTCCAATCGGTAGGCAGCATGTTATAGAGCAGGAGGAGCTGAACAGAATGATATATAGTTTTATGGGGAAAGATTCTGAAGAACTTGTCATTTACTCAGTTAAAACTCTGCTCATTTTGAGTGTAGGCGGCCATATGCAGTGCTGCTGCAGTGTAGGACCTCCCACTGGACTTGAGCACAGGTTTGAATGCATAAATTATTCGTTCTACAGATTTTTTCCTCCATAAAACTATATATCAAACTGCTCAGCTCTTCCTCCTCTATAACATGGTGCCTGCAGATTGGACTGCATTTTCAGAGCGATACATCCCCTTTAACCCTTTTCTAAAGGGTCTGTATTTAGCAACTAGGACTGCATTGTGAATGCTAGGACTGCATTGTGAATGCTAGAAATTCCCTTTAAAGTGAGGATGGTACCAAAAAAGTAGCCTAGACCGTTTCTAGATAACCTAATGTATTTCTTTGGCTTCATTTAACGCCATACCCTCCAAGAAGATTTTTTCGCACACAAATAGCTAATGGAGATTCTAGCGCCAAATTCATATATGGCATCTGCTGTTACCTAGGCCTCATGGTACCAAATATTATCCATCACGACATAGTCGTAAAAGGTAAAGTACCTCATCAAGGGCAAGAAATATAATATCAAGGCTTTGCAAATAAGAATAGCTGGGGCCGAGTGCTTGACTACAGCAAATACATGAGTCATAGACTATGTAACTGCCATAATACGTATCTGGGAGACTATTGGGACTCCAGTGAAACTTCTCTGTTGTTAACCCTATCTGGCCACTGTGTCACACAAAGAGCCAGTCTGTTGTACAATAGTTACTTGGCAACATGTATCCAAATAGTGGTCACCCAGGTCAGAAGTCAGGTGGTTGCTAGGAAACCAGAAATCACATACATATTGAATATTCTAAGAATAAAGATGCACAAATAGGTATTGCCCAAGGAAAGAGAACCATCTTGCTAGCGTCACCTGGTGGATGTGGATCCGTACGAGTCCAAATCTGACTTTTTTTAAAAGCCTTGGGACAAGAAAAGGGAAAATAGCCAAACAAAATGTCAAAAGGCCGCATTTTGGTTCATAGGGAGCCACTTCCACAAGATAGCGCTAACAAGATGGTCTCCATACACTGCTGGTGTCTTTAAGGAGACACTGCCTGAGGATAAAGATGAAAAAGAGAGAAGATATGGGAGAGTTCCATAGGACTGAGTTGCAATACCAGACACAACCCATGTGGCACTTAGTTTTTCTAATCCTGGACAACCCCTTGAAGATGAATTCTCCATGGCCATCTATTTTGGTAGGAATAACTTGGTATAGGGCAGGTGGGACTGGGATATATTAGAAATATACGGCTGCGCTGCCGTCTGGGTGTATTTTTGCTTCCTATAGATTATATTACATTATATATATATATATATTATATTACACCTGTTGGCCTTCTGATTCTGCACGGTGGCGTCTCCCAGTACACAGAGGACAGCACAACATATAATGCAACAGCTCTCTGCCAACCAAATAAAGTACAAAAACATATTGTAATGCTAATGCTATGCTAATAAAGTAGAGATGCTTGGCAAATACATTTTGTGCAATATTATTTGAGCCTGTCTGCCGTACATCAAGGCGATCTCTGCAAGACGGGAACCTAACACTAAGTTCTACCTGACAATGACCATCAAATTCAGGGGGTGTAGGTTCCACATGCATGCTGGGTCCCCTTTGTTTTTTTATCATTTTTGGTGCCAAAATGGCCTCCATTGAATGCAGGGGATGCAAGTACCAACATGCATGCCGAGTCCACTACCCGCTCCATACCTCTCCTGGTGTCAGGGGCTTCCAATGAGTGGGGAGGAGCAGGCTAAGCTTTATACTCATGCTAATTAAAATCAGCCTATGAGGCAGACAGGCTGGTCAGAAGTGCACGACCGACTGGAGTCAGCCACACCTCCAGTGCAAAATGCAAGGGAAACTCAAAAGGGGTTGGTCAGCACATCCCAATGCGCAGGTGCGCGCTGCTATGACTAAAAACACAAAACAACACAACATATAATGCAACAGCTCTCTGTGACTGCAGCTCTGGAGTAGAATACAGAATATAATTCAAGATCAGTACAGGATAAGTAATGTATGCACACAGTCCTCCAGCAGAATAGTGAGCACAGCTCTGGAGTATAATACAGAATATAATTCAAGATCAGTACAGGATAAGTAATGTATGCACACAGTCCTCCAGCAGAATAGTGAGGGCAGCTCTGGAGTAGAATACAGAATATAATTCAAGATCAGTACAGGATAAGTAATGTATGCACACAGTCCTCCAGCAGAATAGTGAGCACAGCTCTGGAGTAGAATACAGAATATAATTCAAGATCAGTACAGGATAAGTAATGTATGCACACAGTCCTCCAGCAGAATAGTGAGTGCAGCTCTGGAGTATAATACAGAATATAATTCAAGATCAGTACAGGATAAGTAATGTATGCACACAGTCCTCCAGCAGAATAGTGAGGGCAGCTCTGGAGTAGAATACAGAATATAATTCAAGATCAGTACAGGATAAGTAATGTATGCACACAGTCCTCCAGCAGAATAGTGAGGGCAGCTCTGGAGTAGAATACAGAATATAATTCAAGATCAGTACAGGATAAGTAATGTATGCACACAGTCCTCCAGCAGAATAGTGAGCACAGCTCTGGAGTAGAATACAGAATATAATTCAAGATCAGTACAGGATAAGTAATGTATGCACACAGTCCTCCAGCAGAATAGTGAACGCAGCTCTGGAGTATCGTTCCATACAGCATTTACCTAAATACAAGTACAATAAAACAAAGAAAAAAAAGTAATATCTTAATGCATCCCTTTAAATCGTCCTTTCTCCCTTCCCTGGAGGCACCAGAATTGTTTATCAAACAGACAAATTAAACTTTATCGGTTTCTTAAATGCCAAGACCTTTAGTGGTGAATGAGATACAACAGTGAAATGACTGCAGCAAGTAAAGCAGAAGTAAAGTGCTGGGATCACTTCTGATTAATCCTGTGAATTCATTCTTAGGTGCACGGCTATGAAAATATTTAACATTAACCTTTCCATTGAACTGCACGGTGTGCTTAGCATGCAGAGCATTATTTGGTGGCTTAGATGGAGGCTCGGCGCGCTGCTCCTCCACTTCATCTCCATCATCAGGCAATCTGCAGATTCATCTCAATGTTAAAAGATAGATTTTAGCATCATTTCTTATATGAGATTCTGTATCTAAGGCCAATAGTACGTATTACTAGACAAGGTTCAATCAGTACGTATTTCGGAGAAGGAGGAAAGCTACAAAGGCCATGGCCACTACGTCTAATATGCTAGTGATTGAGGGATGCATCTCCATGCTCCGAAATATTTAGTTAATGGATAGTATTGAGCAAAGGATCACTAAACACAGAATTTAAAGAAAAGCAAGAACAGCCCACTTAACTTAATATAATTTCCTACAGACCATGAAAATTAAAACAGAAGCGCAGTGTATTAGTTTCTCAGGCGGCAGCCATGTCTTCTCCCCCCTCCCTCATCCTCTCAGAAGCTAGTGCACGTGAGCCAGGAAGTTTAAGAGGAGGGGGCTTGGTTTAGTCATGATATGACAGTGAGCATGTCCATTTTGCTGCAAGGAATCACCTAGTTACTAATAGTACAAAATAGATTTGGCAACAGTAGTGCCAAAGATACCAGCTGTCAAATTTCCATTGTGCCAGCCATAGTTCCAGTAGTCCCAGCGTAGTACAGTGCCTAGAAAAAGTATTCATACCTCTTGAACTTTTCCCCTTTTTTAACATTACAACCACAAACCTAAATCTATTTTATTTGGACTTTATGTGATAGACACAACACAAGGTAGAAAGTATGTGTGAAGAGAAAATAAAAGGATACATGGTTTTCAAAAATTTTAATAAATAAGAATCTGGAAAGTGTGGTGTGCATTTGTATTCAGACCCCCTTAGTCAATACTTTGTAGAACCACCTTTCTCTGCAAGTCTTTTGGGGGATGTCTCTACCAGATTCGCAAATCTAGAGTCTAAACTGTTTGCCCATTTTTCTTTGCAAAATAGCTTGCATTCAGTCAGATTGGATGGAGAACGTCTGTAAACAGCAATTTTCAAGTCTTGCCACAGGTTTTCAATGGGATTTAGGTCTGGACTGTGACATTCTAACACATGAATATGCTAAACCATTCCATTGTAGCTCTGGTTGTATGTTTAGAGTCATTGTCCTGCTGGAAGGTGAACCTCTCGTCCCAGCCTCAAGTCTTTTGCAGCCTCTACCAGGTTTTCCTCCAGAATTGCCCTGTATTTAGCTCCATCCATCTTTCCATCAATTCGACCATCTTCCCTGTTTCTGCTGAATAAAAGCATCCTCCAGCATGATGTTGCCACCACCATGTTTCACGGTGGAGATGATGTGTTCATAGTGATGTGGAGTGTTAGTTCATAGCACCACATAACGTTCTGCATTCAGGCCAAAACATTCTACTTTAGGGCTCATGCACACTGCTGAAGCCCGGCCATGCCCGTATAGTGTCCCGCAAACAGTGCACAGAACGTCCGGCACGCGTTCGTTAGTCTCATCTTATCAGAGCACCTTCTTCGACATGTTTGCTGTGTCCCCTACATGGCTTGTGGCAAAAAGGACTTCTTAGGGCTTGCTTTCAAAAATGGCTTTCTTCTTGCCACTCTCCATAAAGGCCAGATTTGTGGAGGACACGATTTATAGTTGTCCTGTGGACAGATTCTCCCACCTGATCTGTGAATCTCTGCAGCTTCTCCAGAGTGACCATGGGCCTCTTGGCTGCTTCTCTAATTAGTGATCTCCTTGCCTGGGCTGTCAGTTTAGGTGGACAGCCATGTCTTGGTTGGTTTGCAATTGTGCCATACTCCTTTTTTTGGATGATGGATTGAACAGTGCTGCATGAGATGTTCAGAGCTTGGGATATTTGTTTTTATAACCTAACCCTGCTTTACACTTTACACTCCACAACTTTATCCTTGTCCTGTCTGGTGTGTTCCTTGGTTTTCATGATGCTGAATGTTCACCAACAAGCCTCTGAGGCCTTCAGAGAACAGCTGTAGTTATACTGAGAAAAATTTACTATATACTAATAAGGTGACTGCTGAAAGTGATTGGTCACACTGGATCTCATTTAGGGATATCGGTGCAGGGCTGAATACTAGTGTTGGGTGCAAATAATCGTATTGTGAATTTTAATCGCGAATATCACCACTTCGAGAATTCTCGAAAATTTAGAATATAGTGCTATATATTCGTATTTGCAAATGTTCTAGATTTTTGTTCATCAGTAACCTCCCTTCTTGCTTGCGAGCCAATGAGAAGGCTGCAATGTCTTTGTCTGAGCTTAGCTACATCCCTAGCAACCAATAGGAATGTTGCCTACCCCTTACTATATAAGAACCTCCCCAGCAGCCATTTTCTATAGTTTTATGGAGTTCTGAGAGAGAAAGCAGTATCTATGCTGTGCTCTGTGCTTTACTGTTTAATTACATTAGATATTTAGTTAGCTCATGTATATAATACAGATAGTTAGTGGGAGATAGTCAGTGTAGGTTAGATAGTTATATGGTGATAGGTTCCAGTGCAGGGTGTTAGGTAGTGTGATAGGTTCTGCTGTCCATACATACATGCTACAGAAATTGTGCTGTGATGTCACAAGTTCACAACTATACTTAGTGCACCAATCAGCAATAAAGTAGTCAGACCTGCTAAAATGTGAAGTTGCATGTATTGCACATAAATATGTGCATCATTATTTGCCAATTTGCGCAGTCGCAAATATATTGGAGCCCTCTATCTGCATATAAAGCTATTGTAATATTCTGCCGTGCCAACCATTCTCTCCAGTCTCAGGAAACTTCTAGCAGTTTGAAAATGTAGCAACAGTGACCCACGCCTGTTTTGCGCGCGCAATACGCGCATATTACATTGTCGATTTTCACAATCAAGAAAATAATCTATATATATGATGAATATACTCCCAAATATTCACGAAATAGAGAATTCGAATATTGCCACTGCCACTAATCACTACTAAATACAAATGTACGCCGCATTTTCAGATTTTTATTTATAAAAAAATGTGAAAACCATGTATCCTTTTCTTTTCGATTCCCATGTACTTGCTACTTTGTGTTGGTCTATCACATGGATCAGTAACCTTCAGCACTCTACCCGTAGTTCTGAGCGGCAGGGGCAATATTCAAATTAGCGATATTTCGCGAATATTTGTCATATATTCGAGAATTCGTGATCTCCAGTCATTATTTTCTTGATTGCAAAAATTGGCTATCGTAAAATTCGCGATAAAAAGTTGCAATACGAAAATTCACGCTCAACACTACTCCTAAAGTCAAAAATATTGCAGCCTTCTCATTGGCCAACAAGCAAGGATCAGTGAGGGATCATGGGTACTGATGAAAAAAAATCTAGAATATTCGCCATTACGAAGATATAGCACTATATTCTAGATATTCACGAATTCTCGAAATGCCAATATTTGCAATAAAAATTTGTGATTAGAATATTCGAGATCAACACTACACTCTAGCTGCTGTAAAACTACAACTCCCAGCATGCAAACTTACTCAGCTGGTTTAGTAACTCCCATAAAAGTGAAAGGAGGATTCTGGGAGTTGTAGTTTCAGAATAGCTGGAGTGCTGGAGGCTGATCTATCACATAAAATCAGAATCAGAATAAAATATATTTAAGTTGGTCAGTGTAATATGACAAAATATGGAAAAGTTCAAAGGGTATGAAAACTTTGTCAAGACATTGTGTGTAGTACTAGTACCAGCTGTAATACAAGTATTCCATTAGTCTCCAGTGGACCTCCATTACCCAAGAATGATAATATCTGCTACATGGAGGAGCCCTTTTTCCATCTGGTGGCTTAAGATCTGAGAAGTTCATGAGAGCCTAGTCTTGTCCATGGCTGTGTCGCTCATCTACAGCACAGCACATGGTCCCAGATGAGTGGAGTGAACATCTAGTGAACACGGGGAAACACAATTAAAATATCTTTAATGCAGTGATGCAGAAGTGCGGTGTGAGCAAATACTGGGACCAGCGATTCATCTCCATGGAGCATATGTTCTGTCCCAGATCCTTCTCATGTCGGCTTTTAATATTTTTTTTTTACGGAAACAGATGTAAAGAATGTAATGATTTTTATGCAAACGAAGGTGATGTTATTACTTTTGCTATGCTACTAAATGTCCCATGTCGACATAAGGCAGGTGTTTGTACAGGGAAACATGAGCATCAGTGACTAATCGGGAGAGGACCCAAGGGAGCCATGAACACAGCAAAGCTGCATGTAGGGACCAGTACAACAACACATGGAGGTCCTACAGCTCAGTATTATGGACTAGATCCTCTATGTTCACACATACAAATGTAATTTTTGAAAATCATGTTCAGAGAAAGTTGCAGGGAAATCCACAGCTGCAAATCCACACTGAAATTGCACAGAAACTGCAGTAGATTTTCTCCCCCCAAAAAAATTGTAACTTGTCATAAAACTCATTGGGGGATGGAAGCCATACTAGGTTTTGTCATGACACTCTATGAGATTTGTGTACTCGTCTCTACTTACCTTTTATTTCTAACAGCGTACATGTATGTGGTATGAGATCATTATACAGAGCAGGTCACTAGGCTTCAAGTAAATTGCATGGATCGGTAATAGTCTCTACCAAAAGCAGGGTCTGTAACAGGGACCCACAAGCTTCTGCCTAGGGAATATGAAAAATGTCTCTGCTGTGTACATGAGTA
Organism: Bufo gargarizans; assembly: GCF_014858855.1. NCBI lineage: Eukaryota > Metazoa > Chordata > Amphibia > Anura > Bufonidae > Bufo > Bufo gargarizans. Next base: position 120,059,564 of record NC_058089.1, read on the forward strand.
TTTAGGTAGTAATCCCAGGTTAACCTTTTGTGCTAGGATCCAGAACAAAAGAAATGAGAATAGGACACAGTCGTGGCCGCCATCGGTATAAATAAGCTCTCATCTCTTTGATTTGCTTTCTTATTAGGATGTGCTTTTTTGTTTTTGTTAAATTTTGGTAATTGAATAGACAAATTGCATCATGGTCCTGAATACAACACTGCTGAATGATTTTTATTGCAGAAAGTTATACATAGACTTTGGAGAGGCTCTTAAATTTCTCCCATAATTAGCAAAAATTTCACATATTAGCAAAAGAGGCATCAAGTCACAGCAATGAAAGAGGGCGGTGGAGGGGGAACTGGTCAAGTTGGCGCAAAAGTAGTCCATGGGAGAAATTATGGAACAGGATACTTGCTGTGAGGAACAAAACAAATATCATAATCTTTGCCAGAGTCAAGAGAGTCAATGGAAGCCAAATCAGTAGACAAGTGATAAATCCAGAAACAAGCTGAGAAGTCAAAGTCAGGAGAGAATCAGGGGAAACCAAAATCAGTAGACAAGGGGTAAATCCAGAAACCAGCTGAGAAGTCAAAGCCAGGGGAGAGTTAGGGGAAACCAAATCTGTAGACAAGGGATAAATCCAGAAACCAGCTGAGAAGTCAAAGCCAGGGGAGAGTTAGGGGAAACCAAATCTGTAGACAAGGGATAAATCCAGAAACCAGCTGAGAAGTCAAAGCCAGGAGAGAGGCAGGGGAAACCAAATCAGTAGACAAGGGGTAAATCCAGAAACAAGCTGAGAAGGCAAAGCCAGGAGAGTCATTGGAAACCAAATCAATAAAGGTTTAATACAGAAGCATGCTGAGGAGTCAAAGCCAGGAGAGAGTCAGGGGAAGCCCAATCAGTAGACATGGGGAAAATCTAGAAACAAGCTGAGAAGTCAAAGCCAGGAGAGATTCAGTGGAAGCCAAATCAGTAGACAAGGGGAAAATCTAGAAACAAGCTGAGAAGTCAAAGCCAGGAGAGAGTCAGTGGAAGCCAAATCAGTAGGCAAGGGGAAAATCCAGAAAAAAGATGAGAAGTCAAAGCCAGGAGAGAGTCAGTGGAAGCCAAATCAATAGATATGGGTTTAATCTAGAAACAAGGCAAGTTCAATACCCAAGAAGATCTAACTGGAATGCAATGCTAACTGAACATAGAGTACAAACTGGAGCAAGGAATCAATCAAGTATTATTTCGATCCCACCCTTGAGGTTCTACTGAACCAAACTGACAGCACCATTAGGATCTATTAGTCTAGGTTGTACATCTGGAATATGGCCAGGTAAGCCAACATAAAACTGAGCTAGAAGGGCTCAGCTGCATATAATAAATCACCTAAATTGCCCATCAGAAGTAGTGAGCCATCCTCCTGACTCTCTAGCCATAGCAAAGCTTTCTCTTAACCAGGGCAACGGATCGGTCCTCCTCCCTAGCCCTGAATCTAATTACCCAGTCAAAGTGGCTTGGTGGCGCCCCCTCCTGGCACTCGTCATACAAGATGCATGGTGTGTTATCCCCAGCTATGACCTTGCTTTGCAGGAGGGGATGGGGGTGGATGGGTGAGGGGGTGAGCGTATAACAGAATCCAGAGGTCCCCAGGAAAGGTATTTGCTTAGATAAAACAAGCAAAAAAGAGGTTAACGGCAAGGTTGGAAGAAGTTGAACACCATGTACCTATTCACTAATCGACTCAAGCACTACTCCCACGTAACTTCCTTGCATCTGATGTATTGATTTCTAAGAAATGGAATAGAATGACTGACACCGTGGACTAAAGCGGTTTTCTGGCTATAATTGCTCAATCACGCTTTTACCTCTGACTATTTGCATATTATTCAATTAATATTCTTCCTGGGGATTATCTGCTTTTCTGGCGTCTTGTCATGCATATATCAAGAAGGACTACAATGCTCAACATCACGTCTGATTTAACAATGTGACTAATCCGTGAGTTCCTTAAGGAGGTTTTATAGATCATTTTCAAGAAGGTGAATTATTTGCATCAATTTTTTTATTTTTTTATTTTTATACACCCAGAGTCGTGACTGTATTTTAGGAATTTTCCTAGTTGCAGTTTCTAGAGAATCCTTTAAAAAGAACCTGTCCTCTTTTCTGACATGTCTGCATTAGTAAATAATTGCATTCCTCATCAACTAATAATTTTGGTCTGGAGCATCTTTTCTAATAACGCTACACTGTGCAGTTCCTCTGTTATTCTTCCTGAAAATATATGACTACATTGACAACTGTGTGTCACCAATTGGTGGGGTGTCCCTACAGACATTCACTATATCCAATCTAAGCTGACAGCGACATACACACCCATTTGACAAGGGAATGGTATCATCCAGTTTTCAATTTATTCGTGGATGTCTAGGAGGAATATCAGAGGAACAGCACAACACAGAGTTCTAAGTGACAATAGAGTCATTGTAAATGCAATGCAATGAATAGTTATTATGGGAAATACAAGTATTTACTAAAGCAGATCTGTCGGGGGAGCGGGCTGCTCCTCTGTAAAGAACATAACTAAGAAAAGGCTGAACAGGACTTGTAACACTTTATCTAAAGAGAACCGCGGCTGTGAATACTTTTGCAACCATTGTAATGTTCCAATGTATCAAATATGTAAACACCACAAATTTGTGAACAGTCTTAATTAAAAAATCTACTTTTTTTGTTTACAGCTTTTATGCTGAACAATGCGTCTCCGTGGTTACAGACTACAAACAAACCCTGTGTAGTCTGATGTTGCAGTCATGTGTTATTTCCTTCCGTTTAACCCTCTACTGTCTGTAAGTTGTTAAGAAGAGATCACAGAGGGAGTAACAGATAGACCACCAGCAAAGCCTGCCTAGTCTTACCTTTAATGTTGAGTTTTGGAGTACCGCACACCTGTATAGTTCACTGGTGCCTGCAAGGACTTATTCAGTCACATATAATAATAAAGAAGTTGCAGCACACAGCTTTTATTGTTGCTATTAAGGTTTAATTTCACATTTTTTCTTTCTTTTCACATTTTTTACATGATTAAGGTTCCGGTGCTATATTTCACAGTAATGAGAAGAAAAACGACCAGACGTTTCGGCCTTTTCATGGCCTTCCTCAGTGGTCTAAATCTAAAAGAATAATACATATTTATGTCATATATATATTGGTACCTTTACTACATGAAAAACAATGTTTTAGGAAAGAAATTATATGGATATCCTCATATGCGGTTTAAACATAACAAAAAAATTGTAGAAAACATTATAGAAAAAAATATTATGTACAAAGGGTATAGTATAAAAACAATAGATAGCTTATTGTCGTCTGTGAATACCTCAGATTTATTAGCGATTATAGTCAAAATATTATGCTAGTCTCAATAAGTGGGGTATAGGCTGTGGTGCCTCTCAGTGTCATGGTTGCATTCCTGGTGGTTTTGCCCAATGTAGAACACGTTTGCATTATTGTAGTTGTATACTATATGGAGGATCCACTAAACATCTATTGTTTTTATACTATACCCTTTGTACATAATATTTTTTTCTATAATGTTTTCTACAATTTTTTTGTTATGTTTAAACCGCATATGAGGATATCCATATAATTTCTTTCCTAAAACATTGTTTTTCATGTAGTAAAGGTACCAATATATATATGACATAAATATGTATTCTTTTAGATTTAGACCACTGAGGAAGGCCGTGAAAGGCCGAAACGTTTTTCTTCTCATTACTGTGAAATATAGCACCGGAACCTTAATCATGTAAAAAATGTGAAAAGAAAGAAAAAATGTGAAATTAAACCTTAATAGCAACAAGAAAAGCTGTGTGCTGCAACTTCTTTATTATTAGTCTTACCTTTAGACACGTACGGGCGCACTCATATTCTGTGGATTTTGTTGCAGAAATTTACGCAACTGAAAATCGCTTCCATTCTATTGAATGGGGTGACAAGTACATGGATTTATGCAAGCCTCTATTCAGGTGAATGGAACAAATTTTCAGTCATGGACATTTCTGCAGAAGTCTGCCTAGGAGCTTTATTCACGAAACAGTGCGAGATTTTCTGTGTCAGAGAATTTTCTCTGTACATGGCCCTTTTTTTTTTTTTAAAGAAACCAAGGCCCCTTTCACACGGGCGAGATTTCCGCGCGGGTGCGATGCGTGAGTTGAACGCATTGCACCCGCACTGAATCCTGACCCATTCATTTCTATGGGGCTGTTCACATGAGCGGTGATTTTCACGCATCACTTATGCGTTGCGTGAAAATCGCAGCATGTTCTATATTCAGCGTTTTTCACGTAACGCAGGCCCCATAGAAATGAATGGGGTTGCGTGAAAATCGCAAGCATCCGCAAGCAAGTGCGGATGCGGTGCGATTTCCACACATGGGTTCTAGGTGACAGTCTATTCACTGTATTATTTTCCCTTATAACATGGTTATAAGGGAAAATAATAGCATTCTGAATACAGAATGCATAGTATAATAGTGCTGGGAGGGTTAAACAAAATAAAAAAAGTTAACTCACCTTATCCCCATGATCGCCTAGTTCCCGGTCGGTCTGTTCTTTAGCTGTGGCTAAAGGACCTGTGGTGATGTCAGATCACATGCTCCATCACCATGGTGATGGACCATGTGATTGGAGCATGTGATCTGACATCACCAAAGGTCATTCAGTCCACAGCTAAAGAACAGACCGGGATCTACACGATCATGGGGATAAGGTGAGTTAACTTTTTTTTATTATTTTTAACCCTTCCAGCACTATTATACTAAGCATTCTGTATTCAGAATGCTATTATTTTCCCTTATAACCATGTTATAAGGGAAAATAATACAATATTCAGAACATCAATCCCAAGCCCGAACTTCTGTGAAGAAGTTCGGGTTTGGGTACCAAACATGCGCGATTTTTCTCACGCGAGTGCAAAACGCATGACAATGTTTTGCACTCGCGCGGAAAAATCGCGGGTGTTTCCGCAACGCACCCGCACATTTTTCCGCAACGCCCGTGTGAAACCAGCCCAAGGCAACCAATGCAGCCAGCCACGTGACCATAGTTTATAGACCCCAGATACTATCTCGCCTTTATAACAAGGGGATAGTTGCTAATACTCCTCCTCCCCGCCCCCAATATCCAGGCCAGAATATTCTATAAAAATTAAACTACTGCATTAATATCTTGTTTGGGTTTGGGTTTCTATATCTGAAACAGGAATATAAAATTCATGGAGATCTACCGTTCAATATCATGAATAAAATATAATCCCCAATTTGATAAACCCAGTGGATTTTATTCATCGGACTGGCCATAATTGCAGCAACAGCCCCCTCCCCCGCCCGCACTGTTTGCCTCCAGGCTGTATATGCTATCTCCTTTTAGTAAGACATTCTCTTACACCATTTATGTGTTCACTCATGTTAGCACCTTATTATTTTTTAAACATTCTCCTTTGACTCTTTCAAGATATGAAAGCTCTTAAATTATTAAAAGTGACATTAATGTATTGTGTATGTGTATTACAAAGCTGAGCATGGCAAACAACGCACCTGAATCTATATTCAGTTACAGATTGTGCTATACTCCAGAGCTGCACTCACTGTAGTGCTGGCATAGTCACTGTGTGCATACATTACTTATCCTGTACTGATCCTGAGTTACATCCTGTATTATACTCCACAGCTGCACTCACTATTCTGCTGGTGCAGTCACTGTGTACATACATTACTTATCCTGTCCTGATCCTGAGTTACATCCTGTATTATACTCCAGAGCTGCACTCACTATTCTGCTGGTGCAGTCACTGTGTACATACATTACTTATCCTGTACTGATCCTGAGTTACATCATGTATTATACTCCAGAGCTGCACTCACTATTCTGCTGGTGCAGTCACTGTGTACATACATTACTTATCCTGTACTGATCCTGAGTTACATCATGTATTATACTCCCAAGCTGCACTCACTATTCTGCTGGTGCAGTCACTGTGTACATACATTACTTATCCTGTCCTGATCCTGAGTTACATCCTGTATTATACTCCAGAGATGCACTTACTATTCTGCTGGTGCAGTCACTGTGTACATACATTACTTATCCTGTACTGATCCTGAGTTTTACAGCAAGACACGGAGGCTCCTATTGCTATCTCCTTCTTTACTGTCCACCAATAGCAGCAAAGAAAAAATTTTTACATCACATAACGTAACCATAGTAACATCACCCTCCCCTCACAGTCCATATAACAGACGGCTCCTCCTCTCAATCCTCCTCTTTCTTTGCTGCTGCCACCAAGATAAGTACATGTTTTTTATGGCAGCTCATTTATGTTTAATCTAATTGTGCCTGTTCTATAGTTTTGGCTTATTTTAACGTGTTTGTGATTTTCTGCACGTTCCCTGTGCAGTTATTGTGTTGTGGCCTCTTGAGGGTTTCTTACCCTGGGGCCGTTTTTATTTCTGGAGGTATTTATCCTATTTATCGTTTATGGTTTGATCCCTCGGTCTCCCCCCCTTTTTTGTGCCGCTTGCGGTGTCTCCGTTCTCCCTCTGTTCCCCTTCCAGTGGATTTTTTACCTGTTCGGGCGCATCGTTCCCGCGCTACCGTCTTCTCTATGGCCGCGAGATCTCGCGAGATCTCGGCGGCCATCTTGGTACCCCTTTTCGGCCGCCTCCCGCTTGTTCTCGCGGGATTTCGGCGGCCATTTTGGTTTTAGTTCAGTGCTTGCCGCCGGGTCTCGCGAGACTTCGGCGGCCATTTTCTTTCGTCGCATTCCTCCGGCTGTGCGGTCGCATCGTTCCGGAGCTCCGGTTTGACGGGTGACTAACCCTGCTTCCTTGCCCTGCTGTCGGCCCATTAGCTTGCCTACCCTCAGCTTCTTGCCCCTGCTCCCTCCTATACCCTGAGGCTAGTTAGCGGTCCCTGCAGTCACCCTATATATATATTACTACATCCCTACCATGCCGCTCTCAGACCCTACCCCTGAGGCTGCAGCTCCTTCATCCCCTGTGAGGGATGTTCAGATTATGGATGACACCCAGGCAGTAGCGCTGCAGCGCTCTGTCTCTGCCGCAATTTCTGCTGCGATGGACTCAATGTCCTCTGTGCTGTCGCAGTCGATAGCACAGGCACTGGCTGGCCACCCTGCTTCAGGGCCTGTGCTGCCTGCGGCTCCTTTGGCTCAGCAACCTCCAGTTATGAAACCTCCTGTGCCACAGGACCAATTGACTGGTGCGCCTCCGGCCACCCATGAACACGCGCATAGATTCGCGTAAAAGGGCCTATCCACGCCAGGCAGAACGGGCGCGGTCTTGGAAAAGCGCTAGAGCGCAATTGATTAGCGATTCTGACGCCGAACTTGGGTCAGATGAGGAGGCTTTTGCTGGAGCCAGTGCAGGTTCAGAGGAAGAGGCTCATTCGGGGCCCAGTAACGCCCCTTGCCCTACCCCTTCTACTTCCCAAGTGAAGGATGCCTCTTCTGTATCTGTTCCTGCATCTTCCCTTATTGACCCGTTGGGAGAACCCATGTTTGACCCTGACGTCCTCCACCATCCCAGATCGGCGGAATGGCTTCCTGCAGATCATGTGGGGAAATATCTGGAGTATTGGGTCCGCCGCCCCCTTAGTAAGGAGGCGCGCAATAAGATGAGGGCTGAATGCCCCAGGCCTATCGTGCCTAACAAGGTGTGTGACACACCCGTGGTTGACCCCAAAGTCACCCAATTTCTGGCCAAGTCGGGCTGGAACCCCCGCAAGGGTCTGGACTCAGCTCTCCGTAGCTGTCAGGATAAGCTCCTGGATATCTTTGGTCCCCTGGCCAAGTTGTTTGAATTGGCGGAGAGCGCCAGATCGGATGGGTCCCAGATTGACCCGGAAGAGATGAGGGGCTGGGTTCAGCGTGCGATCTGCATCGCTGGGAATACCAACACATCTCTATCAATAGAGAGACGCAAGTCCATCCTTTTAAGGTGGATCCCAAATTGGCCAACCTGGCTCTTACTGAGTCCGGCGCAGACGCCCAGGGTCATCTGTTCGGCGACTCCTTTATTAAGGACCTGAGCCGCTTCGTAGGTGCTTTTACGGCCCTAGATAAGGCCCAGTCCTCCATTAGGAGAGTGTTTCAGGGACGGGTCTCCACCAGGGCCGGCAGTACTAGGGGCCGTCTGTCCGGCCGTTCCAATTTCCAAGCCCGTAATGCGGGCAGAGGCTCCTACCATCAACGTCCCGCATTTCAGGAACAGAAGTTCCCATCCCCCTTCTTCCCGGCCAGAGGTGGACAATGGCGTGGCAGGTCCTATCGAGGAAATCAATCTTCACGACGCCCTTACGGTAAGTCCTCCCTCCTCGGGGGGTTCTTTGGATCATTGCATAGGGGGCAGACTCCGTCGTTTTTCCCCCGCTTGGGCGGAGATAACGTCCGACCCTTGGGTGTTGTCCACGGTGGAAGGTTTCCACGTGGAACTGGTGGGATCTCCAGACCTTATTGCCCCACCTCCCACCTCCCGTTTCTCCCACCCCGGCACCGCCCAGGTGGATCTGGAGCTCCTTTCCCTCTACCACAAGCGGGCCATCGAAAGGGCCCCGCGGGGTTCACGGGGGGTGCTCAGCTCCATGTTCTTGGTCCAGAAGAAGGGGGGTCAGATGCGCCCGGTCATCAACCTGCGGGCTCTGAATGCGATTGTCCGATATCGCCACTTCAAGATGGAGGGCATCCATCTACTTCGGGATCTTCTCCTGCCGGGCGACTGGTTTGTGAAGCTGGACCTCAAGGACGCTTACTTGACGGTTCCTATTGCCGCTCCTTCCAGGGACTTACTGCGTTTCCTGTGGAACGGGGAGATCTGGCGATTCACGTGTCTCCCGTTTGGCCTGTCCTCGGCCCCGTGGTGTTTTACGAAGTTGATGCGTCCGGTAGTGGCATGGCTCCGCAGTCGCGGGGTCCGCCTCATAATCTACCTGGACGACATGCTTCTCATGCATCAATCGGCCCCGACCTTGCTGGTCCATCTGCGCTGGACGACGGACCTGCTCTCCCGTCTTGGGTTCCTGATCAACCACGAGAAATCGTGTTTGACCCCGTCTCAGAGGATGGAGTTCTTGGGCTTTACGGTGGACTCCGTACTGACCTCCCTCTCTCTACCCACGTCGAAATTAGTCTCCATTCGCAAGGAACTCAGACGTGCCCTCGCCATACCGCAATTATCCCTCCGCCATTTGGCCAGGATCATCGGCCTCCTTGCCTCCTCGATCCAAGCGGTGTTTCCGGCCCCTCTTCATTACAGGGCTCTTCAACGGTTGAAGATCGCGCACCTCCGTGCTGGCGCTTCCTTCGCAGACACTCTGATCCTGGACCCAGAATCAAGGGAGGAGCTCGTGTGGTGGATCGACAACCTGAGGGCGTGGAACGGCAGGGCGATTTTCGGTCTCCAGCCAGAACTCACGATCGAGTCGGACGCCAGTCTCCACGGCTGGGGGGCCCACTGCAATGGAATCTCCACAGGCGGTCGGTGGTCTGTGGACGAGACTCGGCTGCATATCAACGCGTTGGAGCTCCTGGCCGGTTCGTTTGCCATTCGGAGTTTCACCAGTGGTATGGCTCACGCGTGCATTCGTTTGCGGATGGACAATGTCTCTGCCGTGCGATACATCAACCGATTGGGAGGAACACGCTCGGCGACTTTGGCCCGGTTGGCGAAGGACTTCTGGTCGTTTTGTCTCTCCAGGGAGGTCATGGTTCAGGCGGAATATCTCCCTGGCCTTCACAACAGGCCGAGCCGATTGGGGCTCTCGCTACCTGAAGGACAGCAGCGATTGGATGCTGGCGCCAGAGACCTTCTCCGTGTTGTCCGGATACTGGGGTCCGTTTGGGATCGACCTGTTTGCCTCACGCCTCAATACCCAACTCCCGCGTTTTTTCAGCTGGCGTCCGGATCCGGCGGCGGAGGCAGTGGACGCGTTTCTCCAGTCCTGGTCCGGGTTCCTGATGTACGCATTCCCCCGTTCGCGATGATCCCGAGGATGCTGTTGCAGGTGCGTCGTCAGCTGGCCGAGTTGGTGGTGGTGGTCCCCTTTTGGGGGACTCAGGCTTGGTTCCCGTCTCTCCTGGGTCTCCTGATCGATGTTCCTCTTCTTCTTCCGACTCGGGCGGATCTCCTCCAGGACCCTCAGGGTTTTCACCACCCTCTTCTGTCGGACGGGTCCCTGCGCCTGGTGGCATGCCGAATCTCAGGACGCCTGGAGAGGTCGTCGATATTTCTGAAGCAACTAGACGCCTTTTGGACAACGCGTGGGCTCCCGGCACCAGAAAATCTTATCGGGCAGCCTGGCGATCTTGGGCTGTTTGGTGCGTGGAACGGGACTTGGATCCCGTTTCGGCCCCTGTGATTCATCTTTTGGACTTTCTTACTTCTCTTTTCGAGGCGGGGAAGGCCTATCGGACGATTAATTTGTTCAGGTCCGCGATTTCGTCCACGCATCAGGGTTTTGAGGGCGTCCCTGCGGGACAGCATCCTTCTGTGTGCCGTTTGCTTCGCGGTTCCCGCATGTCTCGTCCTCCCCGGCCTCGCTTCACCACGACCTGGGACGTGTCGGTCGTCTTGTCCTTTTTGTCCAACTGGCCTGGTAACCCTGATCTCACTTTGAGGCAGTTGTCGGCCAAGTTATTGGTTCTTTTTTGCCTTATTTCCTGCAAGCGGGTTTCCGATGTTCGAGCGCTTGATCACGACGCCAGGTCCTTTACTCCGGAGGGGGTCACCTTCAATATTTCCAGACGTACGAAGACCAACATTAGGTCGGTGTCTTATCCGTCTTTTCCTTCTTCGCCGGCTCTTTGCCCGGTGGCTTGTTTGAAGGAGTACGAGTCCCGGACGCGTGCTTACCGGTCGTCTTCGGTTCCTCAGCTTTTCTTGTCCATTCGGCATCCGTTTGGTCCTGTCTCCAGCCCTACTTTGGCTCGCTGGATGAAGTGGGTTATGTCGTTGGCAGGAATTGATACTTCCATATTTACTGCTCATTCCGCTAGAGGCGCGTCGGCTACCGCTTTGGCTGTTTCGGGTGCTCGTTTGGAGGATATCCTACGTCTGGCGGACTGGTCTTCGGCGTCAACATTCAGGGAGTATTATTTTAGACCGCCTCCTCATTTGTTTTCTGCTGTTATTGCTCAACTTTAAACTTAGCAATAGGAGCCTCCGTGTCTTGCTGTAAAACTAGGTGATTTTCCTAGTCTATGACGGAAAGTCATGGTTTTATTAAAGACACGGAGGCGAGTATTGCCCGCCCTGGGGTTCCCTCCCTTACTATGTATTTCTGTGGTTTGCAGTATGATTTGCATGCTATGTATGCTGTGTCGACTCGAGATGTTTATTCTGGCAGGATCGCGTTTGACTTGCGATGTTTTATTCTGCCCATTACTTAACCTGTTTATTGCTTTCAGGAGGAAGTTGATTCGCTTCGGGTCTCCATTGACTCTGTTCCAGTTATAGCCATGTTGGCTTTCGTTGAAAAGAAGGATCCGGTGATCCGAGTTGCTGGTTTTCGTTGGGATGTTCCGGTGGTTCCGTGCTGGTCGTTTCCCGTTCCAGGTTCCGGTTTCGTGTTCGGTGGTTCCGGTCATGGTGTCAGGCTCGTAAAGAAAGAGGAGGATTGAGAGGAGGAGCCGTCTGTTATATGGACTGTGAGGGGAGGGTGATGTTACTATGGTTACGTTATGTGATGTAAAAATTTTTCTTTGCTGCTATTGGTGGACAGTAAAGAAGGAGATAGCAATACTCGCCTCCGTGTCTTTAATAAAACCATGACTTTCCGTCATAGACTAGGAAAATCACCTAGTTACATCCTGTATTATACTCCAGAGCTGCACTCACTATTCTGCTGGTGCAGTCACTGTGTACATACATTACTTATCCTGTACTGATCCTGAGTTACATCCTGTATTATACTCCAGAGCTGCACTCACTATTCTGCTGGTGCAGTCACTGTGTACATACATTACTTATCCTGTACTGATCCTGAGTTACATCCTGTATTATACTCCAGAGCTGCACTCTCTATTCTGATGGTGCAGTCGCTGTGTACATACATTACTTATCCTGTACTGATCCTGAGTTACATCCCATATTATACTCTAGAGCTGCACTCACTATTCTGCTGGTGCAATCAATGTGTACATACATTACTTCTCCTGTACTGATCCTGAGTTACATCCCATATTATACTCCAGAGCTGCACTCACTATTCTGCTGGTGCAGTCACTGTGTACATACATTACTTATCCTGTACTGATCCTGAGTTACATCCTGTATTATACTCCAGAGCTGCACTCACTATTCTGCTGGTGCAGTCACTGTGTACATACATTACTTATCCAGAGTTACATCCTATATTATACTCCAGAGCTGCACTCTCTATTCTGATGGTGCAGTCAATGTGTACATACAGTACAGACCAAAATTTCGGACACACCTTCTCATTCAAAGAGTTTTCTTTATTTTCATGACTATGAAAATTGTAGATTCACACTGAAGGCATCAAAACTCTGAATTAACACATTTGGAATAACAAAAAAGTGTGAAGCAACGGAAAATATGTCATATTCTAGGTTCTTCAAAGTAGCCACCTTTTGCTTTGATTACTGCTTTGCACACTCTTGGCATTCTCTTGATGAGCTTCAAGAGGTAGTCACCTGAAATGGTCTTCCAACAGTCTTGAAGGAGTTCCCAGAGATGCTTAGCACTTGTTGGCCCTTTTGCCTTCACTCTGCGGTCCAGCTCACCCCAAACCATCTCGATTGGGTTCAGGTCCGGTGACTGTGGAGGCCAGGTCATCTGGCGCAGCACCCCATCACTCTCCTTCATGGTCAAATAGCCCTTACACAGCCTGGAGGTGTGTTTGGGGTCATTGTCCTGTTGAAAAATAAATGATGGTCCAACTAAACGCAAACCGGATGGAATAGCATGCCGCTGCAAGATGCTGTGGTAGCAATGCTGGTTCAGTATGCCTTCAATTTTGAATAAATCCCCAACAGTGTCACCAGCAAAGCACCCCCGCACCATCACACCTCCTCCTCCATGCTTCACGGTGGGAACCAGGCATGTAGAGTCCATCCGTTCACCTTTTCTGCGTCGCACAAAGACACAGTGGTTGGAACCAAAGATCTCAAATTTGGACTCATCAGACCAAAGCTCAGATTTCCACTGGTCTAATGTCCATTCCTTGTGTTCTCTTCTGCTTGTTGCCTGTCCTTAGCAGTGGTTTCCTAGCAGATATTCTACCATGAAGGCCTGATTCACACAGTCTCCTCCTAACAGTTGTTCTAGAGATGTGTCTGCTGCTAGAACTCTGTGTGGCATTGACCTGGTCTCTAATCTGAGCTGCTGTTAACCTGCGATTTCTGAGGCTGGTGACTCGGATGAACTTATCCTCCGCAGCAGAGGTGACTCTTGGTCTTCCTTTCCTGGGGCGGTCCGCATGTGAGCCAGTTTCTTTGTAGCGCTTGATGGTTTTTGAGACTGCACTTGGGGACACTTTCAAGGTTTTCCCAATTTCTCGGACTGACTGACCTTCATTTCTTAAAGTAATGATGGCCACTCGTTTTTCTTTACTTAGAATTTGTATTATGGCAAGAAAAAAGCAGCTAACAGTCTATTCAGTAGGACTATCAGCTGTGTATCCACCTGACTTCTCCTCAACGCAACTGATGGTCCCAACCCCATTTATAAGGCAAGAAATCCCACTTATTACACCTGACAGGGCACACCTGTGAAGTGAAAACCATTTCAGGTGACTACCTCTTGAAGCTCATTAAGAGAATGCCAAGAGTGTGCAAAGCAGTAATCAAAGCAAAAGGTGGCTACTTTGAAGAACCTAGAATATGACATATTTTCAGTTATTTCACACTTTTTTGTTATGTATATAATTCCACATGTGTTAATTCATAGTTTTGATGCCTTCAGTGTGAATCTACAATTTTCATCGTCATGAAAATAAAGAAAACTCTTTGAATGAGAAGGTGTGTCCAAACTTTTGGTCTGTACTGTACATTACATTACTTATCCTGTGCTGATCCTGAATTACATCCTGTGTTATACTCCAGAGCTGCACTCACTATTCTGCTGGTGGAGTCACTGTGTACATACATTACTTCTCCTATACTGATCCTGAATTACATCCTGTATTATACTCCAGAGCTGCACTCACTATTCTGCTGTTGGAGTCACTGTGTACATACATTACTTCTCCTATACTGATCCTGAATTACATCCTGTATTATACTCCAGAGCTGCACTCACTATTCTGCTGTTGGAGTCACTGTGTACATACATTACTTCTCCTGTACTGATCCTGAGTTACATCCTGTATTATACTCCAGAGCTGCACTCACTATTCTGCTGTTGGAGTCACTGTGTACATACATTACATTACTTATCCTGTACTGATCCTGAGTTACATCCTGTATTATACTCCAGAGCTGCACTCACTATTCTGCTGGTGGAGTCACTGTGTACATACATTACTTCTCCTATGCTGATCCTGAGTTACATCCTGTATTATACTCCAGAGCTGCACTCACTATTCTGCTGGTGGAGTCACTGTGTACATACATTACATTACTTATCCTGTACTGATCCTGAGTTACATCCTGTATTATACTCCAGAGCTGCACTCACTATTCTGCTGTTGGAGTCACTGTGTACATACATTACATTACTTATCCTGTACTGATCCTGAGTTACATCCTGTATTATACTCCAGAGCTGCACTCACTATTCTGCTGTTGGAGTCACTGTGTACATACATTACATTACTTATCCTGTACTGATCCTGAGTTACATCCTGTATTATACTCCAGAGCTGCACTTACTATTCTGCTGGTGCAGTCACTGTGTACATACATTACTTCTCCTATACTGATCCTGAGTTACATCCTGTATTATACTCCAGAGCTGCACTCACTATTCTGCTGTTGGAGACACTGTGGTTTTGTGTGTGGTATTTTGCATTTGTTAGAGTTGGGTTTAGGGTGAAGGTTGTTGGGGTTGTGGACATGGGTTCTGAGTATCATTTCGAAGCTAGGCTGGATTCTGTTAGGAGCCCACACTTTCTAAGCACAACCCAGATCCTCTGAGGTATGTCCTGGGCTATAGGGTGTGCAGTTTTGGGGTTGGTTCTGCTCCGTTAAAGAAGATCATATATAAGGAATGCTCATTTCTGGGGACAGTGTGCCTCTCCAAGATGATAGGTCACAGATGGCCTCGTTCATTAAATCCGAAAACACATTTACCTGACTTATACGCAGATCTGAATGTGAACTTTGCAGCTAATGAATGTTAACTGGAATTCAAATATAGTTTTGCAATTCGATTTCCACTAGATGATGACCTTCATTCAGCATAACATTTGTCCTTCGATTTATCGTAATCCAAAATAAAATAGGTTTCTGATCTGAAGGGACAGGATTGCCCAATTCTCCTCTTGCGGAGTGTTAGGACACGCACATCTGCTGGATACATAGAATGGGAATCTGTCTGGCTAATTATTGTGAATATTTTATATAATTGTACGGCTAAATCCATTAGACATAGCTTTTATCAGGATTATTTTTACTATCTGATTGTATAGAGGAGAACATCACATTGAAAGACAATTAAAGGGGTAGTGCAGATGAGGCTGGCTTTAGATGTGGTGGATTTTCAGGATGGATTCCATAACAGGTTACAGTATGATACAAGTGGATGCAGGTTTTAGTGAAGTGCTCTTGATTTTAATTTCCTGGGCAGTAAACATGCTCCCCATTCACTATAATAAAGAATGACCATGAATATGCATCACATGCTTGGAATGGTTCACCTGGCAGCCCCATTCTTGAGATTTGTGGGGACATCCAACATGCAAGTGTCACGGATGATATTGCAGATAGCTGGAAGTTATGGATAAACATCCAACTGGCTTGATCCCAAACTTAGGAGCATAAAGGTGACCCCTGTAAAACCCTAAGAGCTCACCCTGACTGCTAAGCACATACAAGGGTCTCAGAGGTAGACGATTGCATGCCCTCGTACCTAGACTGTGTGACACCTGAAAACCCTATAATAGTCAGAGGACCCGACCACCGGCTCCTTGCACTTAATACGGAGGGAGTGAGGGTCACCTAGAATCAAGCCAGCAAAGAAACACAATACAAGAAAGGACTTATTTGAACAAGCAGTAACAAAAGTCTCCAGCAGTGATCACTTCAATTCAAGAAGTAGTATAAACCGCAAAGTGAGGCAGTATGGGAGGAAATATAAAGAGGGGCAATTAGTGTGAATAGGTGACAGCTGGGAGAAGGAAAGGAGATGACAAAGTGAAACCAAAACAAAGAACATCATGCAAGAGGTACAGAAGAACGTCTGCCAGACCTTCTCAGAGAGCTGGCGGTGACCGCATGCCATCTCCAGTCCATATACCAGCAATGTAAACCCCTGTCCAAGAGTTAGGCATGTTCAGCTAACTCTTAAATAATCTATAAGGAGCTAGTGGGATTTCATATTGAAACTCAACAGGTGTGGACCCACTGTGTTCCGGAACAGATTGGCTTAGGTCTGCTTGTAAGGGCATTATGCATGTGGCCCCCCTGGTCTTCACTCTATCACCCATATACAAGGAACTGGTCTTCACTGCAGGGAAACCACCAGGCTGCTACCTCTTGGAATAGTCTTCATTCGGTGACAAGTGACCCAGGCAGGTTATGAGACACCGGTGCTTGGCATCAGACAAGCAGAATAGTAGTCAGTGGCCAAGCTGAGATGAGGGCAGGCAGAGTTAGTTCAATCCGTAAAACAGGCCAAGAATCAGGGCAGGTGGCTTAGGGCCAGTAGGATATACAGACAGAGGTCAGGGAGTGTGGAATAGATTGAACATGGTCAAGAGGCAGAGGTCAGGCATGGAAGATCAAATGACACTAAACACCTTTGCAGGAAATAGGCAAGCTAGGAAACTTATCACTCAGGCACCTTCCCTTATCACACAGGCAACTTAAATACCCAGTGAAGGCTAGTCATCGGCTGGGGGCTGAATTAGGATGTGCATGCTGTCCATTTGAAAGGAGGAGAGAGCAAAAACCCTATGGACACAGATAGAAGGAGAGGTAACAGAGGCTTAACATGGAGCAGGCAGAATTACATGTGCTCCAGCGGAATACAGAGACAAAAAGTTACAGAACAGGTGAGAATTCAAGTGGAGTGGGGAAATGCTGGAGATACACATGCACATATGTGTTAAGTTAATACAGATTGCTGAAATGCCTTTTCATAGTCATACCAACATCCAGGCAGAATTTTCTATGAAGAGTCACTCAGCGTGACCAGGTATTCAAGTATTTGCTTTAGGTTCATGTTGATTGGATGTATGTTTACTTAAAACTATTGGGATTTCTTTGTAAGATGCGCAGAACATCCGATAAATGGGGGAAGCAAGGAACACAAACACATCCCATTCTTATCTGTGATAGAATCAGGACGGGAGGCTCCATCCTGCTGATTGCTACTACAAAAATATATTCAACTTTTTTTTTTTCTAAATAGGACCAGACTGATGGATTTGTTTTATGTCTCTTGTCTTGGTGACTTCAGACTTTTTGCTAAACCTGGCTCCCAAAGACCAAGTTGTCTCAAAAGCTTGACATTCGTGATCACTGATCATCATTTCAAGCAGTCATTAAATGGTATCAACTACTGAGAGCTCAGGCTTCATCTTTTCTATCAACTGGATAACATGGTAAAATGGGTATGATGCTGGTGATGCTGGATGACTTTGAAGTGATATAATATCACTGATTACCATCGATGAAATGCAAGGGATTGTGCTCATGAGTCCATGGTGTTATCCAATCTGAAGTATAAAAAAGCAACAACTTGGATTGGGCCACTAAACAGTCTCTATTTGCCCGTGGGGTAGACAGAAAGAAAGAAAAGGTCTTTGTGTACTTTGTAATAAACAGAAGATATGTAACTACTGGCGTGGATTTTCTGGTGGATATAACATATTGCAAATTTAGAAACATTGGGTTCCAGTGTCTGTGGTGGGATACATAGACGACATCTTTTTTCTATACATGGTCTGTATAGCCTTTTTGTCCATTAAAAGGAGAACGTCACCTGCTCACAAATCCAGATGAAAAATCTGCATTTCAGATACCGTACATGTGCGGATAAATCTATGCATAATAGTTAGTTGGCCAAATCCACTGACTAGTGTGTATGGGAGTCACCTGATGGTAGATTAGGGAAAAATGGATTGAGATTTCAACATGACTGACCTTTTGTTCCTACGGTAGAAACAGGGGTTGCTAGACCACACTTTCCATCCTTCTAAATGAAAGGCACATACAGTATGTATGATGCCATCAAATAAGCATTAGGTCAGTCAAATAAGCATCAGGTCAACAGCGTATATACATCTGCTAGGAGAAACTTTAATCTGTGGTGATTACAGGATACAGAACCCCATGTCCAAAGACATTTAAACATTCCCTCTAATCATTACAGCACCTTGGAACCCAGTCAATATACAGTGCATTCAGAAAGTCTTCAGATCCTTTCACTTTTTTTGTGGTGAAATTATAAAAGCTCATTTTTTCCCTATCATTCTGCACTTAGTCCCCCATAATGAGAAAATGAGAACAGAATGTTCAAGATCTTTGCTCATTCAGACCCTTTGTTGAAGCCCCTTTGACAGCTATTACAGCCTCCAGTCTTCTTGGGGATGATGCCACAAGGTCTGAACACCTGGGTTTAGGGATTTTCTACCATTCTTCTCCGCAGATTCTCTCACGTTCTGTCAAGTTGGATGGTGGACAGCCATTTTCAGGTCTCTCCAGAGATGTTTGGATGTTTGTTAACTCTGCTATATCTGTAGTTCAGTTGGGAAGCCAGGTCTAGGAAGAGTCCTGGTTGTTCCCAACTTTTCCATTTAAGAATTATGGAGGCCACTGTGCTCTTGGGAACTTTCAGAGCAGCAGAATTTAGTTTGTCTACAGGCAGTTCTTTCCTTCTTATGACTTGCTTTGATCTCTGATGCAGTGTCAACTGCGAGACCTTATATAGACAGGGCTCTGTTTTTCCAAATCATGTCCAATTAACTGAATTTACGACAGGTTGACTCCTATCGAGGTGTAGAAACATCTCAAAGATTATCAAGAGAATTGGGAGGCCCCAAGAGCTAAATTTCAAGTGTCATAGGAAAGGGTTTGAATACTTATGTCCATGCAAAATTTTAGTTTTTCCTTTTTAATACATATGCACCCATTTCTAACGTTCTGTGAAAAAAGTGAAAGGTTCTAAAGACTTTCTTATTGCACTGTAGATATTCCCCATTGTACAGCGGCACATTTGTACATGGGCTCTGTCTGGCATCACAGCTCCGCTCCATTCACTGCACACTTTTAGGGCACTGCCGTCAATCACATTTCCTGACTTACAGTTTCACCCTCGGCGTGCTGCTTAGCAGTGTAAAGGTGCCTTCACTCGCAGCAGATTTTGCTGCAGAAAGTTTTTGCAACTGAAAATCAGTTCCAGTCACCCGAATAAGGCTTTCAGAAAACCATGTGTTTTCTGCCAAAATAACCCCATTCAGATGAATCTGTTGTAAAAACATTTCGGAAACAAAATCCGCTTAGTGTGTTTGAAGACACCCTACACATTATGGTTGCTGTAGTCCTTCCTCTATAGATCTTCTTGCATACAAAACTCCTCATTTAACTTGCTAAATGGAAAAAAAATTGCGTTTTCCTTCAAGACTCATCTAGTTATTGTGCAGATATTATAAAATGTATGGAAAGTCATCCATATTTAGGTAACATTTTTTAGGAAATGAAAAGAATTAAAAACAAAATATTCCTTTAATATGCTGGCTTCCTCTCCCACTTCTCTACATATTACTACAAGCATAAATCACTTACGACACTCACCGATAAGAGATATATCCCCCGGACAGCTGATCTGATTACAGTGCCAAAGGACAGCTTTGCCTATTTGTAGAGTCACATTTTGTGAATAGGGAACAGTTCTATGGTGATGGGGGAAATGAGGAATTAGAAGGATTACTGACAACTACTTTTAGCAGGTTTTCCCAGCAGAATTGAACATTGTCATGTAAGGTCAGGAATAAATTAGGGATGTAGAACATGGTGAAGGCTGAAGAAGGCTTTTTAACTCTTCTTTGTTCTATTCATTTTTTAACCAAGGTTGATGAAATCAGGAATATTCATTGAATAGCTAAAACCCACAAGTTAGTGGATATCTAGCCTCCCTGGCATGGTATGCCATCTAGTTATAGTAGGACCTATTGGTGAATAGTGTTGATCACGACTATTCGAATTGCGAATTTTTATCGCGAATATAGGTACTTCGAAAATTCGCGAATATTTAGAATATAGTGATATATATTCTAAATTTTGAATATTTGAGATTTTTTATAGCAAATTTTCATAATGCAAATTTTTATCGCAAATTTTTCAATTGCAGAGTAAAAACATGATTCCTCCCTGCTTATTGCTTGTGGGCCAATGAGTCATTGGCCCACAAGCAAGAAGCAGGGAGGAATCATGACTTTAAATGGGAAAAATGATGAATATTCTAAAAAATGAATATATAGCACTATATTGAATATATTTGTTTTTCGAATATTCGTAATATTTTAAAACAAGAATATATAGCAATATAGCGAATATTCCCAAAAAGTGAATTTAGAGCAATTTAGCTAATATAGTGCTATAATCTTCTTTGTCTGATAGTTGTAATTTTTTTCTCATCTGAAGTTCAGGTTGGAAAAAAATTACATCTATTAAAAAAAAAAAAAGATTATAGCACTATATTAGCTAAATTGCTCTATATTCACTTTTTGGGAATATTCACTGTATTGCTATATATTCTTGTTTTAGAATATTACAAATATTTGAAAAAACAAATATATTCGATATAGCACTATGACTTATTGGCCCACAAGCAAGAAGCAGGGAGGAATCATGTTTTTACTCGGCAATTGAAAAATTTACCATAAAAATTAGCATTACGAAAAATCGCATATTACGCGATCATTACATTGTCGATTTTTTCGAGTAAAAAAAAATCGTAGAATATAACGATTATTCGAATTCACAAATATTCTACGAATATTCAACGAAATATTTGAGAAATATCGCGAATTTGAATATGATCCCTGCCGCCCATCACTATTGGTGAACTGTGGTTGAGGTCAAGACCAATCCGAGACAGAAGTGGGGATCTGGTTGGGTACAATAGAGGAAAGAATTTCTCCTTCAGCTCATGAAGTATCTCCTCTCAATTGTACTGTTAGTCACCAATGCTAAGGACTTACAGTATGTGACTCTCCATCCCCCTGCAGAATTTGGAGTAGGTGATCCGCTTTCTATATTCGTACAAAGCCTATGTGATTCTCTCTACAAACAGTCTTCTGGGTGCTTTTCTCCTTAACTACAGAACTCATTGGATGTTTTCTCCCCTCTCCACATTCTAAAATGTTTTGTACAACCTCCTTCCCCTCCCTGCTGCTATTTTTGGGAGAAGATAAAGGAAGAGAAGAAAACAGAGAGTCATCAGAGATAGGAGCAGTGGCTGATTTATTATGCCAGATTCAGGGGCACGCACACACTAGCGGAAGCAAAATGGTAGGAAAAACTTTTGGTCGCTTCATTTTGCACTTAGTTAGCAAATATTGGGGAGTCGCTCCAGCATCTAAACCACATAACTCCATCCATTATTCAGGTGATATAACTGGTTACTCCAGCACTGCTCCCATTACCTTCAATGGGTACTGTCCTGCAGTCACCAGCTCCATCCACTACACAATGGATAGCACTGCGTATTTCCGGTGCTACTTGACTGATATTGATGACTTCTCTCATGGATAGGCCATCAATTTTTTTTAAATCCTGGAGAACACCTTTAAGGTCTTTCACCAAAGGACAAGTCAGAAGATAACAGTGAGGACAGAACCATAGCTAGACTTTATTTCACTTCGAGCAAAGTTCCGGTTTGCTGTCCTAGCCTTGTACCCAAAAAGCCATGGCCACGGCAAAGTGACTTGTTGGCACCCCATTGCCCCCCTAATTGTGCACCTGGAGGGGAATGGTTTCACGATTATTCCCCTCAACCCATGTCTTCCACCTCCCCACCCTGCAGCTTGCTAATCTAGGGCAGTCAGATAGGAGGACTTCTTGCAAGAAATTAATCTCCTGGTCATGAAAATATGAGGGTGGAGGGGAGAGACCGTGGACGAACAATGGAAGAAGCAGGGAAGGACCTTACCTCTGTACAACAAATTGGGGGTCATTTATGAAGCTGAACTAGGCCTATATTAGACGTATTTCAAGCGCAGATAGCGGCACAAAGGTTAGTTGTGTTGCAATGTGCAATATTTCCCCGCTTAGGCCAGGTCTAAAAAAGTGGGCATGGTGTGGTCGGGGAAGGGGATGAGCCGGCTGGCCCGTCTCATTTACCACGCCTGTTTCAGGTGTAGAAAAAGGTCTAAATGTAAGACAGCAAGGAAGCTGTATTACATTTAGAAGCGGCAGAGAATCCGCTAAAGTTATGTAGAGGCATAAATCCGGCAGATCCACTGCCAGGTAGAGGGCTTATTAAGACTGGCGTCTAATAAATGACCCCCAATGTCCATGCAAGGAACATATGAATGCTAGTGATATTGCTCCCTCAATTCCTTCTGAGGCAACGACTTCAGGTTACTACACAACTCGCCTCTGCTCTACCATAGGGACAATTATTAATTCTCAGCAGGAAGAAGATATAAATACAAACAAGTCACAAATAACCATAAAAGATGGAAAAAAAAGAATTGTAAATTCTTTTCCTTTAAAATTTATTTCTGGGCCCGCAATAAAGCAGCGAGGAAATGACAAAATGGCCGCAATACTTTAACTACGTGAATTAAAAAGTAAAGCGAAAAGTTACCGAGTCATTTATAGAAGAAATACAATTTGTCACAAGTGCTAATTAAAAGTGCTTGAATAATAACCTCAGCACAGATTCTAAGAAGTTTATTCCAACATTCAGGATATTTATAACTGGATAGAGCCAAAGTGCACGGCAGCGGGGAATGTATGAGACACAACCACCCTCTGACGCATGTATATGCCAATTAGGATTTCTCTTAAAATGAACCCACCGCCAAACACAGGGCTGGCTCCAGGTTCATGTGGGCCCTTGGGTGATAAA
Organism: Bufo gargarizans; assembly: GCF_014858855.1. Lineage (NCBI taxonomy): Eukaryota > Metazoa > Chordata > Amphibia > Anura > Bufonidae > Bufo > Bufo gargarizans. The sequence continues at coordinate 120,082,806 of NC_058089.1, forward strand.
TCTCAGTGGGCCCCCTTGTGGCATTTGTCAAATGTCGCCACGGCATCTGAGAGTGTTAAAAAACGGAAGCGCGGGCTTTCTGCTAAGACGCACCTTCCCCCAGCGGAGATCGGGGAATGCACCCTGTTCTAAAAATGAGCCGCAGCCTGTACTAGGCTTCAAGGCTCATTGTTAGTATATTCCAGTTCAGGCCACTAGGTGGCAGCACTAGACTGTGATATAGTGATTTCTATAGAGAATAATGGAGCAATTTCCATTAGGCCTCATGCACACGAACGTATTTTGTTTCCGTGTCCATTCCGTTTTTTTTTTCCGGATAGGATGCAGACCCATTCATTTCAATGGGTCCGCAAAAAATGTGGACAGCACACTGTGTGCTGTCCGCATCAGTATGTCCGTTCTGTAGCCCCGCAAAAAAAATAGAACATGTCCTATTCTTGTCCGTTTTAGGCCTTGTTACAATGTATCCGCAAAAATTTTTTTTTCAAATGGATGGCATACAGATGTCTCTGCTTGCACTTAGTAGGTTAGGGACTGTCACCCAGTTGCGCTCCGTCACCTAGGGCAGGTGGTGCAAGTAGGCAGGGACAGGGGACCGGGTGGCAGCTCAGGGGGTGCACCTCCGCTCTATCTTGATTCCTGTGACTCTCCCCGTGACAGTTAGTGTGTCTATTTTAGCCTCTATTTTTGAAATGATTATGCTGGGATCCAAACTCATAGCCTTCTACATTAAAGTCAAGAACCTTAACCACTGGGCTATAGAGCTTCAGGTTAACCTGCTGTACATATATTATGGCTAAAGACCTCAGTAGTAGTTTCCCACATATTATGCATTCATATATATCAGAAGTATAATTTTATATATATATATATATATATATATATATATACACACAGTACAGACTAAAAGTTTGGACACACCTTCTCATTCAAATAGTTTTCTTTATTTTCATGACTATGAAGGCATCAAAACTATGAATTAACACACGTGGAATTATATACATAACAAACAAGTGTGAAACAACAGATATATCATGTCATATTCTAGGTTCTTCAAAGTAGTCACCTTTTGCTTTGATTACTGCTTTGCACACTCTTGGCATTCTCTTGATGAGCTTCAAGAGGTAGTCACCTGAAATGGTCTTCCAACAGTCTTAAAGGAGTTCCCAGAGATGCTTAGCACTTGTTGGCCCTTTTGCCTTCACTCTGCGGTCCAGCTCACCCCAAACCATCTCGATTGGGTTCAGGTCCGGTGACTGTGGAGGCCAGGTCATCTGGCGCAGCACCCCATCACTCTCCTTCATGGTCAAATAGCCCTTACTTTCAAAGTTTTCCCAATTTTTCGGCTGACTGACTGACCTTCATTTCTTAAAGTAATGATGGCAACTAGTTTTTCTTTACTTAGAATTTGTATTATGGCAAGAAAAAAGCAGCTAACAGTCTATTCAGTGTCAGCTGTGTATCCACCTGACTTCTCCTCAATGCAACTGATGGTCCCAACCCCATTTATAAGGCAAGAAATCCCACTTATTAAACCTGACAGGGCACACCTGTGAAGTGAAAACCATTTCAGGTGACTACCTCTTGAAGCTTATCAAGAGAATGCCAAGAGTGTGCAAAGCAGTAATCAAAGCAAAAGGTGGCTACTTTGAAGAACCTAGAATATAACATATTTTCAGTTGTTTCACACTTTTTTGTTATGTATATAATTCCACATGTGTTAATTCATAGTTTTGATGCCTTCAGTGGAATCTACAATTTTCATAGTCATGAATGAAAATAAAGAAAAAGAAAACTCTTTGAATGAGAAGGTGTGTCCAAACTTTTGGTCTGTACTGTATATATATATATATATATTTAGTAATTACACATTTATTTTGTGCCATACATTTTTTTTACAATTACTAAAAAACAAAAAAACAAAACTAAAAAACTATTATACTTCTGCTGTATAGGAATACCTAATGCATGAGGAACTACTATGAGTTTTTTCTAGTTAGTTTAGCATTGAGCTTCATAGCTCAGTGGTTAATGTTCTTGCCTCTAATGTAGAAGGTTGCGAGTTCAAATCCCAGCAGAAACATTTCAGAAATAGAGGCTAAATTAGACTTAAATACACTGGGTGTCCCCAAGCATACTGATAATGCTTGGGGATACCCCCTTCATGTTCATAGCATATATGGAGTGAGAGCAGGGACCCCTAAGCCAGGAACTAGAGTCCTGACTGTTCAGTAACACTGGGGGATTCCCCGTACAGTGATCTTCAGCATAGACCTGAGTGGGCCCCCTAGGAGCAGTGGGCCAGGGTTTGCCGGGTGCTGATGCGGGCCCTGGCCAAACATCTGTTCTGTTGGATTTACAGATATCAGGTATCAGGCTTTGTGCTGCGTGCGTTTACTGTTACAGTATGGTTTCCACACTGAAGCAACTTGTGATCAGTTATGTAGCCAATCACATTGTCTACAGAAATAGGGATTGTATGAGCCAATAAAATAGCATCACGTAGAAGATCACGTAGCACAAACAGATAGACGTCTAATAGGTAAAAAAAAGGTCTACAGACTATAGTTGTAATTAGATGGAAAACTGGCTTAAGGTCCGTGTCCAGAGAGTTGTGGTCAATGATTCAGAATGGTCCTGGGTGACAGAATTGGTGACCTCAAGGTTCAGTGCTGGGTCCTCTGTTATTTAATTAATTTATTAATGATAACGGATGGGATTAATAGCACCATTTCTATTTTTGCAGATGACACTAAGCTGTGTAGTACTGTGCAGTCTATGGAAGATGTCCATAACCTACAAGCTGACTTGGGCACTCTGAGTGACTGGGCATCAACTTGGCAAATATGAGGTTCAATGTGGATAAATGTAAAGTTATGCATTTTGGTAGTAATAATCTCTGTGCTTCAGATGTCCTAGGGTAGTAATAGCTAACCTATGGCACTCCAGCTGGATCTGGAGAAACTATGACTCTCAGCATACTTCATTCAATTTTATGGAGATTCAAGAACAGCAAAGCAAGTGTACATCTTGGGAGTTGTAGTTTTACCACAGCTGGAATTCCGGAGATTAGCCATCACAGTCCTAGGTGATGTAACACTGGGAGAGTCATTTATAGAGAAGGATTTGGGTATCCTTGTGGATGGTAGATTAAATAACAGCACACAATGTCAATCAGCTGCTTCTAAGGCCACCAGGATATTGTCATGCATTAAACACGGCAGAGACTCGCGGGGCAGGGATGTAATATTACTACTTTACATAGCTTTGGTGCAGCCTCATCTGGAATATGCAGTTCAGTTCTGGGCACCAGTCCATAGAAAGGATGCCCTGGAGCTGGAGAGCGTACAGAGGAGAGCGACTAAACTGATAAGGGGCCTGGAGGGTCTTCGTTATGAAGAAAGATTCAAATAATTTAATTTACTTAGTCTTGAAAAGGCACATGATTAACCTATACAAATATATAAATGGGTCATACAAAAATACGGTGAAAAAATGTTCCAGGTAAAATGCCCTCAAAAGACAAGGGGGCTCTGCCTCCGACTGGAGAAGGAAAAGTTCAGTCTCCAGAAGCGTCAAAGTTTCTTTACTGTAAGAACTGTGAATCTGTGGAATAGATACCTCCGGACGTGGTCACTGCAGGAACAGTGGACAGTTTTCTAAAGGGTTTCTTAAAAATAAAACACATTAATGCTTATGAAAATGTGTAGAAATCTGAGTCTCACTTCCTTCTGGGATTCGTGTCCCCACCTATCCCTTGGTTGAACTTGATGGACTTATGTATTTTTTCAACCGTATTAACTATGTAACTATGATAGTACTGTGGAGTCACATGGTGTACCATTTTAGTCAGTAGCTCTAAAAGGAGTCATGTGTCATACGCTTCAAGACTCCGCATAGCAGACTACACTTTCAGAGCCTTGGATTGGTTGAGACGGATCATGTGACTCTAAAGAACCAAGCAACGCTTTCCTCCTCTTTGGACAAACCCTACATGTTATAGGAGTCCCTTGACAATAAGCTGATCACAAAGTGTCTCTCCACTGGGATCTCCAGTGATCAACTAAATCTGTGGGGAAATCTGGCAGTGTTCAGTGTCTCTGCAGCACCATCACTGGGAAAATGAAGCATTACATGGCGCCCATTTAAATTAATGGGTTGGCTGTATAATCAAGGACAGGAAAGGTCCTCCGGAGCCAGGGACACTCTTTGTCTTAGCAATTCGATCCTGAGCAGAAGATCCCCTTGTATTAATTCAGAATTCCATGAAAGGGTAGACAAAAAATTTGCTTTCTAAACCGGACACCCCCTTTAATGAGCATGATTCTGTTAATTTACCAGACTGATGTCCTTATTTTCATAGGTCTATCATAGAGACAAGTTCCCTTTAAGAAAAGAAGCTACCGTTATGCAGCATGGGTCTCTAGGTAGCGGTATTGTTGTGGTTGCACCTAATGAGTAGAACTATAAACGTTCTTCCATTCACTGGAGATCATGTAAATTTTATGTACGATCAATCAATTTCATCCACAGCATGTTTTATGTTCATCACTGATCATCTCGCTCATTTACACAGAACGATTATCATTACCACCACTTGTAATCTGAAGGATAATCATTGTAAACAGGACTTTAAGCGCACCCCCGGTATAATGAGCACTACAGAAAACTGTGGGATATGTGACTAGATGCCGTCTCTCAATATATACCACAAGACATTTCTGAAGTTAGACCAGAGTATAGAAGGGTTGCAAAGAGCTCATCTCACTCCGGAGAACACTATTACTATGTGCCACACAAAGGGCACTATTAGTGTCGTGGGCACAATGTACAGACACGGATTGGGCAGGTTTACAGGCATTGCTTAAAGGGGCTTTCTAGTTATACAGAAAAAAATAAAAAACACCAGCATCGAACCTTTCTGCTTTAGATAAATAAGATGTTTTGACTCCTCCAGTGTAATTGTGATTTGTGACCCACACCTTGTGTCGACAGCCCTGTGCAAGACTCAGGAGGAGTGTCTGTAACATCAGGTCTGTGCCTCTCCTCACCTCCCAGCAGGACTGGCAGCCTCTTTAGTATCCACTTCAGTGCAGTGAATACTAATGAAGCCGTGTTGGATATTGGTTGGGGGGAAGCACATTTACTTTTAGTAAAGAAATTATTTAACAGCTCTTCATCAGGATTTGAACCACAGACCTTCTGTATAGCAGACAGAAGAACTACCATTAAGCTACAAACCTGCTCTGCTGGAAGGGCTGACTTTTCGGTGCTTAAAAATCTATTTTCTTCACAGGTATGACACTAAATAAATAGTATATTACTGAAATCAAGGGGAAGATTGTGAAATTCAATAATTCGGTATTATATTCTTTTTTGCGAAAATCGGCAATGTAATATTCGCGTAATGCACGCGAAATACCGGCATGGGTCACTTATGCTACATTTTTCAAGCTGGTATAAGTTTCCTGAGACTGGAGAAAATGGTTGGCACGGCAGAACAGTAGAATAGCTTTATATGCAGATAGAGTGCTCCAATATATTTGCGCTTGCGGATTTTCGGCAATTAATGATGCACATATTTTTTCGCAAAACGTGCAACTTGTGACATCACAGCACCATGTATGTAGCATGTATGTATGGACAGTAGGGCTGCAACGATTAATCGATGTAATCGATTATATTCGATAACTGGATTCGTTGTCGACGAATCCAGTTATCGAATAATCGCCGATTCGTTGCTATGCGGGCGGTCGCTGCATCTTTATTTTACCTTTTCACAATGACGCTCCTGTAACAGCCAGGCAGAGCGGACGGCGGCGTAACGTCACTCACTCACGTGACACGCATGCTCCGCCTCCTTCATTCATGAGGTGGGCGGAGCAGGTGCGTCACGTGAGTGAGTGACGTTGCGCCGCCGTCCGCTCTGCCTGGCTGTTACAGGAGCGTCATTGTAAAAAGGTAAAATAAAGATGCAGTGATTAGTCCGACTTATAAGCATCGGGGCCGGGGCTGTTATGGGGAGGGGGGAGGATCTGTCTATGGCACTGCTATGGGGAGGGGGGTCTGTGTATAGCACTGCTATGGGGAGGGGGGAGGATCTGTCTATGGCACTGCTATGGGGAGGAGGGGGGATCTGTGTATAGCACTGCTATGGGGAGGGGGATCTGTGCACTGTTATGGGGAAAGGGATCTGTGCACTGTTATGAGGAAAGGGATCTGTGCACTGTTATGAGGAAAGGGATCTGTGCACTGTTATGCCCATAACAGTGCACATATCCCCCTCTCCATAACAGCGCCACCCACAGATCCCCCTCTCCATAACAGCGCCACCCACAGATCCCCCTCTCCATAACAGCGCCACCCACAGATCCCCCTCTCCATAACAGCGCCACCCACAGATCCCCCTCTCCATAACTGCGCCACCCACAGATCCCCCTCTCCATAACTACGCCACCCACATATCACCCTCTCCATAACAGCGCCACCCACAGATCCCCCTCTCCATAACTGCGCCACCCACAGATCCCCCTCCCCATAACTACGCCGTCCACAGATCCCCCTCTCCATAACTGCGCCGTCCACAGATCCCCCATAAGTGTCGTCCACAGATCCCCCATAAGTGTCGTCCACAGATCCCCCATAAGTGTCGTCCACAGATCCCCCATAAGTGTCGTCCACAGATCCCCCATAAGTGTCGCCCACAGATCCCCCATAATAGTGTCGCCCACAGATCCCCCATAATAGTGTCGCCCACAGATCCCCCATAATAGTGTCGCCCACAGATCCCCCATAATAGTGTCGCCCACAGATCCCCCATAATAGTGTCGCCCACAGATCCCCCATAATAGTGTCGCCCACAGATCCCCCATAATAGTGTCGTCCACAGATCCCCCATAATAGTGTCGTCCACAGATCCCCCATAATAGTGTCGTCCACAGATCCCCCATAATAGTGTCATCCACAATTTGTTTTAATATGGCCTTTGAACATAATTTTTCAAGTAAGATCATATAAACCTCTGTTTTGTAATTTTGTCGTTTTTCCCGATTAATCGATTAATCGTAGAAATTAATCGGCAACTAATCGATTATTCAAATAATCGTTAGCTGCAGCCCTAATGGACAGCGGAACCTATTACACTGCCTAACACCCTGCCCTGGAATCTATCACTGATATAGTGCTAAATATTCGTAATGACGAATATTCGTTTTTGTTTTTTGTTTTTTTAACACAGTACACATCAGGTGATCATTGATCACCTGATGTGCACTGTGTTAAAAAAAAAATTATAATATTCGCGAATTCTCGGAGTGCCGATATTCGCGATAAAAATTTGTTTTTTAAAATATTCGCGCTCAACACTATTCATTAATTCTTATTAGCAATAACTTTGCAGAAAATTGTAACTTTTAACATAAAAGAAAAAGGCTGAAATTAAAAATTCCATTTTAATAACATAACCTTTTGTCACGATAGGTAGGTAAGCGGGGAAATAACCAAACACGGGAAAACAAACTGAACAAACAACTAGGCCCAAAAGCTAGGGAGAAAAGGGTCACCTCCTAGCGATCCCTAAAAGCTTTCCCTAAACTGCTGTGCCCATGTCCATACCCTTAGGGTGGATATGCACATGCCCTCGTGCCTAAACCTGAACACCCTGTGCAAACCCTAAGCATCAGGGAAAAAGGGAAGAGGCAACCTGCTTCTTCAAACCAGGAAAAAGCAAGCATCTCCCTAGAGGCCTAGATAAAACACAAAGGGAAATGAAGAAGAGGACTTATCTTGAGCAGAGGTGGAGCAGACGATCCACCACAAATCAAGAGCTCCCAGGAAAGAACTATAACCCGCACAGGCCACTGGAGGAAGGAGGGATAAATAGCCTCACTAACAATGAAACCCAGTACACCTGAGGGAAGGTGGATCCAGCTCAAACCCAAATCAAAACAAACAAAAAAGTCAGACGTGTGCAGCCAGTCTGACATATCTCCGCACATTCACAGGGCAAGGAGTGACACCTTTATATGCCTGTAAGATTTGAACCCCAGACCTTCTGTACGATAAACTTACCTTACCCACTCAAAAAAAATCTAAAAGCTCTGATGTAAAGCGTCTGTGATGTATCCCTGTAATTATAAGAACTGCTACAATATTTTGAACATATTATTTATGGTGATTGGTGAACAGCATAAATTAAAATGGGGCACATGTTTTGCCTGTATGGAGCCCTGAAGTCCCTGATGGAACTGGATCAAAGCCTGCCTGAAGCCCAACCTAAGACATGACATCATTGCTGACATCACGCCATCAGGGCAGAGTCCAGAAGAATAAACAGAACATTGCGCTGATGTTATTGTGTCTACAAGGCAGAGTCATATAAGCCTTGCCTCAGATGTCGATCAGGATAGGGAAACCAACATCGTGGAAAATGGTATATAACCACGATGGAGTGCAGGAGAACAGGGCATTACAGATAATCACTATTAGTGATAAAGTGTTGCTTCCAGTCAATTGATGCTGAAAATTGCAAAACCGGAATACCCCTTTAAAAAGAAAAAAAAAGTTTATGTTTTTGAGGATGAGTAGAGTACATACATGCAGAATAACTTCCAAATTTCTGCCAAGAAAATAAATGGGGTCGTAAGATTTGATACAATGATAAATTCCGAGGACTAGAAAGGGAAGAGCCAAAGACGTTCCCCATCAGCCATAACGTCACTTGGACTACAGCTAATGCGCTGTTGGTTTAGGCTGGTTTCACACGGGCGTTGCGGGAAAAGATGCAGGTGCGTTGCGGGAACATGCGCGATTTTTCTGCGCGAGTGCAAAACATTGTAATGCGCATGAGAAAAATCGGCATGTTTGGTACCCAAACCCGAACTTCTTCACAGAAGTTCGGGTTTGGGTTAGGTGTTGTGTAGATTGTATTATTTTCCCTTATAACATGGTTATAAGGGAAAATAATAGCATTATTAATACAGAATGCATAGTACAATGGGGCTGGAGGGGTTAAAAAATAAATAAAAAATAATTTAACTCACCTTAATCCACTTGTTCGCGCAGCCCGGCTTCTCTTCTGTCTTCTTCTTTGAGGAATAGGACCTTTGATGACGTCACTGCGCTTATCACATGGTCCATCACATGATATTTTACCACGGTGATGGATCATGTGACGGACCATGTGATGAGCGTAGTGTCGTCACCACAGGTCCTTTTCCTGTGCACAGCAAAGATGAAGACAGAAGAGAAGCCGGGCTGCGCGAACAAGTGGATTAAGGGGAGTTAAATTATTATAAAAAAAATGTAACCCCTCCAGCGCTATTGTACTATGCATTCTGTATTCAGAATGCTAATATTTTCCCTTATAACCATGTTATAAGGGAAAATAATAATGATCAGGTCTCCATCCCGATCGTCTCCTAGCAACCATGCATGAAAATCGCACCGCATCCGCACTTGCTTGCGATTTTCACGCATCCCCTTTCACTTCTATGGGGCCTGCGTTGCGTGAAAAACGCAAAATATAGAACATGCTGCGATTTTCACGCAACGCACAAGTGATGCGTGAAAATCACTGATCATGTGCACAGCCCCATAGAAATGAATGGGTCCGGATTCAGTGCGGGTGCAAATGCGTTCACCTCACGCATTGCACCCGCGCAGAAAACTTGCCCGTGTGAAAGGGGCCTTATGCAGTTTTCTTAACAGCAAGTACAACAACCATTAAGTAGTAACATTTTATGAGCAATGTTATCAGATGGGAAATGGCTGTGACCATATAGATTTGACAAACGGCTTTTCTCATACGGAATTCATAGATGCAGCCTCCTCCTGATACATGAAGATCTACGGCCGGGCTTCTATCCAGCTCCATTTTGGGTAGGACTAGTGAGGGACAATGAGTACTTTATGGGATTCACAAAACAATCGCACAGTTTTATGTTTGGCTGAGAGACATCTGTTCAGCATCTACTGAAATGTAACTTTTTTTTTTTATCTCTTTGCTTTGGGGAAACATTAATACACTGCTATATGGCATCATTTCATTTTTTAAAAGACCCATAAAACAATGTAAAGTGTGAAGTGTTCAGCTTGTGTTATTCCTAACTAAAGGCTATCTTGTGAAACTCAGCGTTCCGGGGCAGAAATATATAACATCTATGCGACAATATACAAGCGAGTCACAAAAGATGTTATCTACAGTATGAAAGTACCTGACAGGGAGACAGCAGGAAATGTTTGAGGACTAAATATTTGCAGCCTCACAATGCATTCCAAATACTTTAGAATGGAATATGTTGTTTTTTTTTTTTACTGTCATGCAGTGCCTTGAAAAAGTATTCACACCGCTTGAATATGTCCAATTTTTTTCACATTACACCCACACACTTTAAGAATTTGGACACCTTGGTAAAAATAAATAAATAAATAAATTACACTAATTTATTTATTTTGTGGACAAAATAATTTCTCCAATTGGTTGTGTTTATTTTTATTTTTCCGTTTTCCTTCTACAGCCTGCTGCTCTCAGTGAGTTTACAGAGGATCTGTCATCTCTTCATCTTGCTCCACACGGGAGCGCGCGCTGTCTCTCTCCTCCTTCAGGGTGGCAGAGTGGTGCAGACTGTCAGCGGTAAGGCCTCTTTCACACGCGCGTCGCGTGTGAGGGCCGGATAGGATGCGGGTGCGTCGCTGGAAAATGCGCGATTTTTCCGCGCGTGTGCAAAGCGTTTTGCACGCGCGTGAGAAAAATCTGCACGTTTGGTACCCAGACCCGAACCTGGACTTCTTCACAGAAGTTCGGGTTTGGGATCAGTGTTGTGTAGATTTTATTATTTTCCCTTATAACATTCTTAATACAGAATGCTAAGTAAAATAGGGATGGAGGGATTAAAAAAAAAAAAAAGAAAACTCACCTCATCCACTTGTTCGCGCAGCCCGGCTTCTCGTCTTCCTTCTTTTTTGATGACCTGGGAGGAAAAGGACCTGTGGTGAAGTCACTGCGCTTATCACATGGTCCATCACATGATCCATCACCCAAAAAAATATGGCTTTCAGAAAATGGAAAAAAAAAAATTGTGTAAATCCCCCCCCCCAATTTTTTTTTACATATTAGGTATCACCGCGTCATTACGACCTGCTCTATTAAAATATCACATTATCTACTCTGTCAGGTAAACATTGTAAAAAACTAAAAATAAAAACTCTGCCAGAACAGCCATTTTTTGGTTACCTTGCCTCACAAAAAGAGTAATATACAGTTAGGTCCATATACAGGGGATATAAAAAGTCTCCACACCACTGTTAAAATGTCAGGTTTCTGTGACGTGAAAAAATGAGACAAAGATAAATAATTTCAGAACTTTTTCCACCTTTAATGTGACCTATAAACTGTACCACTCAATTGAAAAACAAACTGAAATCTTTTAGGTGGAGGGAAGAAAAAATATAAAAATACATTTATATCGTTGCATAAGTGTGTACAGCCTTAAACTAATACTTTGCTGAAGCACCTGTTGATTTTATTACAGCACTCAGTCTTTTTAGGTATGAGTCTATCAGCATGGCACATTTTGACTTGGCAAGATTTGCCCACTCTTCTTTGCAAAAACACTCCAAATCTGTCAGATTGCGAGGGCATCTCCTGGGCACGGCCCTCTTCAGATCACCCCACAGATTTTCAATCGGATTCAGGTCTGGGCTCTGGCTGGGCCATTCCAGAACTGTACTCTTCTTCTGGTGAGGCCATTCCTTTGTGGATTTGGATGTATGCTTTGGGTCATTGTCATGCTGAAAGATGAAGTTCCTCTTCATGTTCAGCTTTCTGAAGGTTTTGTGCCAATATTGACTGGTATTTGGAACTGTTCAGAATTCCCTCTAGCTTAACTAAGGCCCCAGTTCCAGCTGAAGAAGAACAGCCCCTTGGCTGCCACCACCATGCTTAACTGTGGGGATTGGGTTCTTTTGGTGATGTGCAGTGTTGTTTTTGGTGCCAAACATATCTTTTGGAATTATGGCCAAAAAGTTCAACCTTGGTTTCATCAGACCAGAACACCTTTTCCCACATACTTTTGGGAGACTTCAGATGTGTTTTTACAAAATGTAGCCTGGCTTGGATGTTTTTCTTGGTAAGAAAGGGCTTTCGTCTTGCCACTCTACCCCATAGCCCAGACATATGAAGAATACGGGAGATTGTTGTCACATGTACCACACAGCCAGGACTTGCCAGATATTCCTGCAGCTCCTTTAATATTCCTGTAGGCCTCTTGGTCCCTCCCAGACCAGTTTTCTTCTCGTCTTTTCATCAATTTTGGAGGGACGTCCAAGTTCTTGGTAATGTCACTGTTGTGCCATATTTTCTCCACTTGATGATGACGGTCTTCACTGTGTTCCATGGTAATATCTAATGCCTTGGAAATTCTTTTGTACCCTTCTCCTGACTGATACCTTTGATGCTTTGGAAGCTCCCTGTGGACCATGGCTTTTGCTGTGGGATGCGGCTAAGAAAATTTCAGGAAAGACCAACTAGAGCAGCTGAACCTTATTTGGGGTTAATCAGAGGCACTTTACATGATGGCCGGTGTATGCTGACTCCTATTTAACAGGATTGTGACTACTATAATCCTGCTATGTACAAGAATATAACTACTATAATACTGCTCTTATGTACAAGAATATAACTACTATAATACTACTCCTATGTATAAGAATATAACTACTATAATACTGTCTCCTGTGTACAATAATATAACTACTATAATACTGTCTCCTGTGTACAAGAATATAACTACTATAATACTGTCTCCTGTGTACAAGAATATAACTACTATAATACTGCCTCCTATGTACAAGAATATAACTACTATAATACTGCCTCCTCTGTACAAGAATATAACTACTATAATACTGCTCCCATGTACAAGAATATAGCTACTATAATACTGCCTCCTTTGTACAAGAATATAACTGCTATAATACTGCTCCTATGTACAAGAATATAACTGCTATAATACTGCTCCTATGTACAAGAATATAACTGCTATAATACTGCTCCTATGTACAAGAATATAACTGCTATAATACTGCTCCTATGTACAAGAATATAACTGCTATAATACTGCTCCTATGTACAAGAATATAACTACTATAATACTGCTCCTATGTACAAGAATATAACTGCTATAATACTGCCTCCTATATACAAGAATATATCTACTATAATACTGCTCCGATGTACAAGAATATAACTACTATAATACTGCCTCCTATGTACAAGAATATAACTACTATAATACTGCTCCTATGTACAATAATATAACTACTATAATACTGCTCCTATGTACAATAATATAACTACTATAATACTGCCTCCTATGTACAAGAATATAACTACTATAATACTGCTCCTATGTACAATAATATAACTACTATAATACTGCCTCCTATGTACAAGAATATAACTACTATAATACTACTCCTATGTACAAGAATATATCTACTATAATACTGCTCCAATGTACAAGAATATAACTACTATAATACTGCTCCTATGTACAAGAATATAACTACTATAATACTGCCTCCTATGTACAAGAATATAACTACTATAATACTGCCTCCTATGTACAAGAATATAGCTACTATAATACTGCTCCTATGTACAAGAATATAGCTACTATAATACTGCCTCCTATGTACAAGAATATAACTACTATAATACTGCTCCTATGTATAAGAATATAACTACTATAATACTGCTCCTATGTACAAGAATATAACTACTATAATACTGCTCCTATGTACAAGAATATAGCTACTATAATACCGCTCCTATGTACAAGAATATAGCTACTATAATACTGCCTCCTATGTACAAGAATATAACTACTATAATACTGCTCCTATGTATAAGAATATAACTATTATAATACTGCCTCCTATATACAAGAATATATCTACTATAATACTGCTCCGATGTACAAGAATATAACTACTATAATACTGCCTCCTATGTACAAGAATATAACTACTATAATACTGCTCCTATGTACAATAATATAACTACTATAATACTGCTCCTATGTACAATAATATAACTACTATAATACTGCCTCCTATGTACAAGAATATAACTACTATAATACTGCTCCTATGTACAATAATATAACTACTATAATACTGCCTCCTATGTACAAGAATATAACTACTATAATACTGCTCCTATGTACAAGAATATAACTGCTATAATACTGCCTCCTATATACAAGAATATATCTACTATAATACTGCTCCGATGTACAAGAATATAACTACTATAATACTGCCTCCTATGTACAAGAATATAACTACTATAATACTGCTCCTATGTACAATAATATAACTACTATAATACTGCTCCTATGTACAATAATATAACTACTATAATACTGCCTCCTATGTACAAGAATATAACTACTATAATACTGCTCCTATGTACAATAATATAACTACTATAATACTGCCTCCTATGTACAAGAATATAACTACTATAATACTACTCCTATGTACAAGAATATATCTACTATAATACTGCTCCAATGTACAAGAATATAACTACTATAATACTGCTCCTATGTACAAGAATATAACTACTATAATACTGCCTCCTATGTACAAGAATATAACTACTATAATACTGCCTCCTATGTACAAGAATATAGCTACTATAATACTGCTCCTATGTACAAGAATATAGCTACTATAATACTGCCTCCTATGTACAAGAATATAACTACTATAATACTGCTCCTATGTATAAGAATATAACTACTATAATACTGCCTCCTATGTACAAGAATATAACTACTATAATACTGCTCCTATGTACAAGAATATAACTACTATAATACTGCTCCTATGTACAAGAATATAGCTACTATAATACCGCTCCTATGTACAAGAATATAGCTACTATAATACTGCCTCCTATGTACAAGAATATAACTACTATAATACTGCTCCTATGTATAAGAATATAACTATTATAATACTGCCTCCTATGTACAAGAATATAACTACTATAATACTGCTCCTATGTACAAGAATATAACTACTATAATACTGCTCCTATGTACAAGAATATAACTACTATAATACTGCTCCTATGTACAAGAATATAATACTATAATACTGCTCCTATGTACAAGAATATAACTACTATAATACTCCTTCTATGTACAAGAATATAACTACTATAATACTGCTCCTATGTACAAGAATATAGCTACTATAATACTGCCTCCTTTGTACAAGAATATAATTACTATAATACTGCTCCTAAAGATCCAGTCAGATGACTATACTGGAAGAAATCAGGAGAGGTAGTACAAGCCCAGAAGGCTTCTAGAAACACGGCAAGTTGTCACTGTATTGTCAGGTTCAGACCAGACACTTACAAGTGGGAAAGATCAAGGAACATGAATTAAAGGGACAGGTGCTATTACCAGGCTATGCCACATTTAGAGAGGTGACATAGAGAAAGACCAGGCAATAGAGATGAAAACAACGACAGATTGAGCTTGAAGATGGAACCCCTCCAAATAATAGGTCTGTCTGGAGGAATAGGACGCCAGGTGCACAGCTCCTTTAAGATCCTGCGTTCCTGCACAGACCATTCCTCTGCACAGTACATGGGGTGATTAAGCTGATATCGCCCTGTCAGTGGTAATGTATTCACTGTGTTATTAATACTCTGCCCTTTGCGCTAAGTTCGCCCGTACATCTGTTCTCGCCCGCTATACCGCGGTGGCATCACTTCCAGTGAGAAGAGCGTTCATTAATCAGTGAATAAGGGCAATCGTCCTTCTGTGGACGGGAGAGCGGTTTTCATCACACTTTGTCTTGTACACATTTACCATGTGGCGTCCCACGCCGGAACGGAGCCATTTCATAAACAGAAGGGACTCTTAAATGGGACATCAAAACGCGCTACAGATCTGACATTTCGTCACTTCTCCGACAGCTGCTGGAACATTTCCTATGACATGCTGTCCAGCTGCCGGCTTATGCAGAACGACTGCAGCATTTCAAGAAGCAAAAACTTCATGCTGGAAGAAGGAGCCTACGGACACATGCACACAAACTTATTTTTGTTTCTGGGTCCGTTCTGTTTTTTTTTTTTTTTTAGCCCATATGCGCAACCATTCACTTCAATGGGTCTGCAAAAAATGGAAATGACATTAAAGGGGTATTCCCATCTTGAGTTTTCATACTTACCTTCGTCCAGCGCGACATCCACTTCCTGGATTCGGCTGGGCTTGAGTGACGTCTTCTCCCGGCCAGGCCGCGCGAGAAGACTGAAGTGTTTCTCCCGGCCGGGCCGCGCAATGTCCTGAAGGCGCACGCACGCCGCGCATGCGCCATGGTGACTTATTCCTGGCCTGTATAGTACAGAGCTGGCGTGCGCGTTCGTGGCTCTGTACTATACTGGCCAGGAAGAAATCATCATGGCGGATGCACGGCGGCGTGCGCGTTCAGGACATTGCGCGGCCCGGCCGGGAGAAACACTTCAGTCTTCTGCCCAAGCGCGGCCTGGCCGGGAGAAGACGTCACTCAAGCCCAGCCGAATCAGGACATTGCGCGGCCCGGCCGGTATAGAATCCTCAGTCTTCTGCGCAAGCACGGCTCGGCGGGATTCGACAGGAGAGGTGGCCGTAACCAGGGGAGATGAAAGACAACAATCAGTTAAGAGGGGACTTATTTTCTCAAAAAGGGTGGGAATTGGGTAATAAAATGTATTTAGAAAAATGATCACTGTCAAATCATTAACAGATTTAACAGTGATCATTGTGATGGGAAAATTCCTTTAAGGCTGTAATCACACCTGCAGTTTTTTTTTTAGTTAAATCCAGAATTGGATTAAAGGGCACCTGTCAGCAGATGAAACTGTCTGACCTGTTACATGTGCACTTGACAGCTGAAGTTTTAATATGTAACACCCCTTTGGGCCGCCCTCGGTAGGCAGGGTGTATAGTGGGTATCACCCCACTAAGGTGCAGTGCGTGCAGCCAAATCTTGCTTGGAGATCTATAAGATTGCATGAGGGACTTCCTTTTCTGCCAGGGGCCGATTTGGTAAACCCCTGCCCAGCGCAGTACACTTACCCTAGGAAGGAGTTAACTGATCAGATTTATTTGGGAAAAGGTAAACAATTATGAAGAACATAAAGATAATACTGTCACGCTTCGGTGTGGGTGGGAAACACCACACCAAGCATAGGAGGGAAGGGGAAAACAGGGAATCAGGCCTGAGACCTAGGGAAGGAAGATGGACACTCCTAGTGAAAACCCTAACCAAAATCCTGACAGACTACCAGTATAAACAGAACCCAACGGTAGGTGAGTTCATACGCAGGAATACCTAGAGTCCTATCAAGCCCTATAGGACCTTGGTACTAATGGCAGGGACGAGACTACCTGTTCCTCCAAAAGGAAGGGCGAACAGGAGTCTCCTTCAGGCCTAATACAAACAATAGGGAAATGCAACGCACAGAACCCAAACAAAATACAAAAGGGAAAGGAAAGACTTAACTTGAAAAGGAGCAATGGAAGCACCAGGAACTCAGCCAAGATCCAACCACAATCTATCCAAAGGTCCAAACAGAAGCTATAAACAGCACAGCATTGTGGGAGAAGCAACTATAAAAATAGAATGTTAAATGACCCTAATAGCCACGCCTGGAAAAAGAAGGGGCGGCAAGCACTAGAAACAACACAGACGTCATTTGATCCAAACTGAAAACATGTCAGATCAAACCACGTGTTGCCAGTCTCACCGATCTCCTGCCGCAGGAACGTCCGTGACAAATACAATAAAAGGAACAAAGCACAGATTGCAATTCTGTCTAAGAAAAATCCCTAGTGAAGGGGGTGGGCTATCTCCTTTGGAAGATAAAGACAGTATGCAAGTGGGCAAGATCCTTCTGGGATGTAAAGAAGCAACTGAGCCCTTCTTACACACAGGAGCTGTCTGTGCTGTAGGGTTATTACAGCAGCGGAGCTCTCTCTTCTCACACAGGAATCACAGGAGCTGTCTGGGCTGTGCTGTAGGGTTAGTATACAAGTGGAGCTCTCTCTTCTCGTACAGGAATCACAGGAGCTGTCTGTGCTGTGCTGTAGGGTTAGTACAGAAGTGGAGCTCTCTCTTCTCACACAGGAATCACAGGAGCTGTCTGTGCTGTGCTGTAGGGTTAATGCAGAAGTGGAGCTCTCTCTTCTCACACAGGAATAACAGGAGCTGTCTGTGCTGTGCTGCAGGGTTAATGCAGAAGTGGAGCTCTCTCTTCTCACACAGGAATCACAGGAGCGGTCTGTGCTGTGCTGCAGGGTTAATGCAGCAGCGGAGCACTCTCTTCTCGTACAGGAATCACAGGAGCTGTCTGTGCTGTGCTGTAGGGTTAGTACAGAAGTGGAGCTCTCTCTTCTCACACAGGAATCACAGGAGCTGTCTGTGCTGTGCTGTAGGGTTAATGCAGAAGTGGAGCTCTCTCTTCTCACACAGGAATCACAGGAGCGGTCTGTGCTGTGCTGCAGGGTTAATGCAGCAGCGGAGCACTCTCTTCTCACACAGGAATCACAGGAGCTGTCTGTGCTGTGCTGTAGGGTTAGTACAGAAGTGGAGCTCTCTCTTCTCACACAGGAATCACAGGAGCTGTCTGTGCTGTGCTGTAGGGTTAGTACAGAAGTGGAGCTCTCTCTTCTCACACAGGAATCACAGGAGCTGTCTGTGCTGTGCTGTAGGGTTAATGCAGAAGTGGAGCTCTCTCTTCTCACACAGGAATCACAGGAGCGGTCTGTGCTGTGCTGTAGGGTTAGTGCAGAAGTGGAGCTCTCTCTTCTCATACAGGAATAACAGGAGCTGTCTGGGCTGTGTTGCACTGTCAGCGTAGAAGCAGGGCTCACTTCTGTCTGTGGAGATCTCTTAGTCTCTCTCCAGGCAATGCTGCTGTCTCTAAGATGGCTGCTCGTCCTTCCTTAGCCTTTTCCCCTGGTCCCCCTACTATTGGCTGCAGGAAGGAGCAAGTGCTCATGGGATTTGTAGTCCACTTCACCTCAGAAGAATCAGCCCTAATGCTTGCTGCTGTGAGTCCCTGCTTGTAACTGACAGCAGCAGCATCCACTAGACCCACTGCTTTCTCTGCAGGGCTTATAAATGTATGCGAATGAGCCTCTAGGAGCAATGGGGATGGTGCTATTACACCTAGAGGTTCTGTTCTCTCGGCAACTGCCTTCTATTGACAGGGCCAGGCAGTGTAAACGTGATCACGCCTGAAATATAAAGGAAGGACTTCTTCCTGCTGGAGCCATAGCTGGCTTCTGCTCCAAAAATCTACAACATAAACTGCAGTGCCATTGTTCCAAAATTTTAGTACTGAACCCTGAATCCATTATTCCCCTCTCTGATTTTTATGACGTGCGCACATTTTTCAAGTTCAGGACCTGAGACTTACTTCAAAATGTCTGAGGAACACGCAGAGACCAACAACGAGGAAGTCCCCTTATACAAGAACCATCTGTGGGTCCTCTCCTTTCATTGACACACAACCCAAGAACATTTGAACACACTTCTCACCTAGTTCATATCATACTAAAGCAGCTTCTGGCACTCCAGCTCTGGTGCAACTACAACTCCCAGCATGCTCCATTGTGTGTGAATGCTGAGTGCTGACCCATGCCATAGTTACTCGCTCACAATTTAACAGCGCTAACCCCTGACAAGCAGAATACAACCATAGCAAAACCACAGCCGCAAAATTAAACCACACTCCCACTACGAGGAAGGTTACTCCTAATATCCAGACCGCGATGCGGATTGTACACCCCCTCAATAACTTGGATGGTATGGCCCTTACTCTGCTTGGGGACCCCATGCAGCTGAACTTGCTGGACAGGCAGCATGTCTGCCTCTTTGAACACTACACTCTCATAGGTGTTATGAGTCTTAAATTTGCCACAATTGTCTAAACGAGACAATCCTGGCAAATTTGGCTTATTCTGACTCAAAAATGCATAAACCCCACCCACAAGTGGGTGTTTCCAGGCCCGTTTTATTGAGGTTTTTTAGAAGTGCAATATTAATGATGCATCCTCAAGATAGGTTACCAATATCTGATTGGTGGGGGTCCGGTTCATAGCTCCAAGTACAGCGCTGTACATTGCATAGTGGCTGTGTTTGGTATTGCAGCCCAGGCCCTTTCACTTGAATAGGACTGAGAAGCAAATAGGTCATGTGATCGATGAACATGGCATCCCTGTCCTCTTCAAAGAGCTGATCTGTGGGGGTGGTGAGCGTTGGACCCCCACTATTCAGATATTGTTTGGAAGAATGCACTGTAATATTAGAGTAAACGGGGGTGTAGTGAGGGGATGGGGCAGCTGGGGCACATGCCCCAGGTGCAGAGGCTGGGGGGTGCACCCGCCATGAATGGTGAAGCAGGGAGCCGCCCGCTTCCAGCTTCACTGTTCCGCAGCTCCCCAGCAGCCGCACACCGTGCGGCTGGCTGTGTGGGAGGAGCGGTGAAAATCCGGGAATCACAGCACAATGTGTGTGAGCTGATCGTGCTGCTCTTGCAGAACACAGGATGTACTGATCAATAGGGAAACAGATAAGCATTTGTGTGCATTTTTTATGGAGCTGGAGAGGGCACTAGGGGCCAAAGGGGGCCACAAGGTAGGCATAACTATGGCAAAGGGGTGGTGAGGTGGGCACAACTGCGGCGAAAGGGACACAAGGTGGGCACAACTACTGCAAATGGGCCACGAGGTGGGCACACCTACTAGAAATGGGCCAAGAGGTGGGCACAACTACTGCAAACGGGCCACGGGGTGGGCACAACTACGGCGAAGAGGCCAAAAGGTGGGCACAACTATGGCAAAGGGGTTGTGATGTGGGCACAACTGCGGCAAAAGGGACATGAGGTGTGCACAACTACGGCAAACAGGCCACAAGGAGGACACAACTGTGGCGAGGAGGCCACAAGGCGGGCACAACTACTGTGAAGGGGTCACAAGGTGGGCACAACTACGGCGAAGAGCAGGGGCGGACTGGGAACTTAAAGTGGCCCTGGAGAAAAAAACTGGCCCCATGTTGTGGGCGGGTCAGGCAGCGTAGGCAGGGCCAATAATACTGTAGTGCAGAACAAAATTTCACCCCAGCAGAACCAGATACCACATTGCAGCACAAAATATTGCTACCTGCTCCACAGTATGAAACTGTATTATGGTCCTGAGGACGTCAATACATTGAATTCAGGAGGGACCTGCGGCCACTGGCCAGGTGCATAAGTGCCTGATGCCCCTACATTAATTAATGCTGAAAGCATCAGCTCTGTCTGGCGGCCAAGAGGAGGGCTTAGGCAGCGCTCTGGGCATCGGCCCACCTGGAAATTTCCCAGTAGGGTCTATGGCCAGTCCACCCATGGCAAAGAGACCACAAGTTGGGCACAACTACTGCGAAGGGGCCACGAGGTGGGCAGTACTACTGCGAAGGGGCCACAAGGTGGGCAGTACTACTGCAAAGGGGCCACAAGGTGGGCACTACTACTGCAAAGGGGCCACAAGGTGGGCACTACTACTGCAAAGGGGCCACAAGGTGGGCACTACTACTGCAAAGGGGCCACAAGGTGGGCACTACTACTGCAAAGGGGCCACAAGGTGGGCACTACTACTGCAAAGGGGCCACAAGGTGGGCACTACTACTGCAAAGGGGCCACAAGGTGGGCACTACTACTCCAAAGGGGCCACAAGGTGGGCACTACTACTCCAAAGGGGCCACAAGGTGGGCACTACTACTGCAAAGGGGCCACAAGGTGGGCACTACTACTGCAAAGGGGCCACAAGGTGGGCACAACTACTGCAAAGGGGCCACAAGGTGGGCACTACTACTGCAAAGGGGCCACAAGGTGGGCACTACTACTGCAAAGGGGCCACAAGGTGGGCACTACTACTGCAAAGGGGCCACAAGGTGGGCACTACTACTGCAAAGGGGTGTCACAAGTTTGGCACTACTACTGCAAAGGAGTGTCACAAGGTCGGCACTACTACTGTGAGGGGGCACAATGAGGGCATTAGTACAGTGTGGTATCACCACAGTGACCTTTTTCCAGATTTAGTGGACATCACGCCAGCGACACCCTGGATGCCATAAGACCAGTTGGTCCTTTCATTTATTGGGTAAGTGGGACTGGGTGAGTATAGTTATGCATTGGGCAGAGTTAGAGGAATTGCTTAGTGGAAAAACAATTTGCTACGCATGAAGTTCATTATGTAAATTTGAGTGGCAACATGGGTGGTAAATGCCCCCTCGGGCCTTGACACAGCCACCTTCAGAATGGCCCAAGCACTACGGGAAAAGTTCTACAGACCAGGCCGCATGTAGAAAGTGGTGGTCCTTTATTGTCAAAGAGCAGTTGCCGGGGGAATGATCGGGTACTTCCACCACTTTGGGCAAATCTCATTTGGCTCCAGAATAGTCCTTTAAATGTATGAAAGAACCTACTACAGCATTGAATGGACCCCCAGCAATCTTGAGAACATTTCGAGTGACTTTCATCCTATGTGAGATATCTAAAGAAATCAGATCTCTGGCTGGGTTTTGAATATTTTAGCCATAAGGCTATGCTGCTCTAATTTAAATACCATTTCAATAAACATGAGAGATGAGATGAGAGATGCTCCATATGCCTGGTTCTCCATCGGTTCCTCACCAATGACAGGTATCACTCACGGAGCGTCTATCTGCCGTCAGGTCGTCTCCGGGATGGTAATGAGGCGACATCTTGTCATTATTTATTATTCAAAGGAGACAACTAATGAATAGAATTGAAGAATTGATGTCAGTGAAGATATGGCGGCTTCCTCACCACGCAGCCCAGGGAGCGGAAATAAATCAACATATATTAGCCCGGCGCTCGCCCCTTCATCGTCTGGGTCCAAGCAACAGATTACAAAATTATTCTTAATAATCCAAACAGCATCTATTCCTGCTGGGAATGAGGATGCTCTGGTGTGCCCAAGCCAATTGGGTGTCTACCTAAAATTTCCGTACACAGGCCCCTTCTATACAGGCCGAGGTTGGGTCACTGTCGCGACCTGCTATTGACTGCTCCCCCCCCCCCCCCATGTGACTGGAAGATGCAACGGTGGCCGTGCGGGGATCCGGAAGGACGCAGGTGCCAGGCAACTGGTACGTATCATCTATAGGAAGGGCATTGTGGGGGGTATTTGTACTATTGGATAACCCCCTTAAGGCCTCACACACATGAGGATATTTTTGTATCAGTTTCTGATCATTTTTTTTTTACGGATTGCACTCGGAAGGGAATTGTGTTGTCTGCAGGGGTGCACCACCAATGTGGCCAGGTGAGGCATCAGGTAGGGGCAAGAGGAGGGGCAGCCGAAGGGAAAGGATTAGGTTATAAAATTGGCTTTGGGAAGGAAGGGGGGGGCGGCGCCATTTCAGTTTTCGCCTCAGGCAGCAGAAAGGCTAGGCGCACCTTTGGTTGTCCGCGTATGTCCATTCCGCAAAAAGAACATGTCCCGTTCTTGACCACAAAATGCGCACCACTGACTGCCAAAAAAATAAAAATGACGCAACACAGATGTCACATGGACCGCAAAATGGATACAGTTGTGTGCATGAGGCCCAAGGTGTTAGGGGCCCCATTTGCCCATGATCAGACTTGGATCTATTTTTAGGAATCAAGTTGTTCTAGTTAGGGCTCACGCACACAGCAGTAGCCGTTTTTGCGGTCTGCAAATTGCAGAACCGCAAAGCATGGATCGTCCGGCCCATAATAGAATAGTCCTATCCTTGTCTGTAACGTGGCCAAGAATAGGACATGTGCTATTTATTTTTATTTTTTTATGTGGCTGCCACGAAAGGAAGCCCTTACACATACGGACCAGCGCTGGCGATTATTTTCTATATCTATGTGACATTTTTGCTGTTGTCCTGGCAGTGCTGTTTTTGCAATCGTTATTTTGCTTTTGTCGTATGACTGTGTCTTTTTTTTTTTTGTTGACCAGGACTATAGACATTCCCTTTAGGCCCCTTTTACACAAAGCAGCTTCTTGCAGGCTATTAGATTGCAGGTGAGGGACTGAGCTTCTAATTAACAAAATCCGTACCAGGGCCCACAACATCCACCTGCATTCTATTATTGGTGTCTTCGTATGTTCGGTATGGCAGTACTCACGGTTTGTGCTGGGCGTCCCCCCCATCACATGTATCTTGCACAGTCCAGCTCTGCAGCTTGGTATTTCCTGCTCCACTACATGGGGGGTCCGGGGGAGGGGGCCTCTCCAGATGACCAGCGAATGTCCACCTAGTCGTTGGGTCAGATGGAACATTCCCTTCCTTCCCCAGTGGTCATGTTTGGAATAGCACAATCACTTCCTTTCCGGGTGGTGCCAAAACCATGGCTTGGATTGTGTCCCAGTGTGACAAGGCTGGTGCAGGAAAATCTTGAGGTCCTGGTCATCATACAAGGTGCTTACAGCTTCAGTGATGGACCAACAGTGGTGAAACTATGACTCCCAGCATGCTCCATTCATTTCTATGGAGTTCGGAAAACAGCTAAGCAAGTGTACATCTTGGGAGTTGTAGTTTTACCACAGCTGGAGCGCCGGAGGTTCTCCACCACAGATCTAGAGCCTTACATGTATGTTCACACATGGAGGATACACTTGCGTTTTTGCCTGATCCGGCAGGGCTCAGCAAAAACGCTTCCGTTACTGATAATACAACCGTCTGCATCCGCTATGAACGGAACTGGTTGTATTATCTGTAACATAGCCAAGAAGGATCCGTCATGAACTCCATTGAAAGTCAATGGGTGACAGATCCGTTTTCTATTGTGTCTGAGAAAACGGATTCATCCCCATTGACTTGCATTGTGGGTCATGCCAGATCCCATGACGGAAAGAAAACCGCAGCATGCTGCTCTCCGGTATGGGAACGCAACCAAACGGAACGGAATGCATTTTGGAGAATTCTGTTCTGTTCAGTTACGCTTTGTCCCCATTGACAATGATTGGGGACAAAACTGAAGCGGTATTGAGATCCTATGACGGATCTCAATACCGGAAAAGAGAAACGCTAGTGTGAAAGTAACCCTAATTAGAACAAAAGCTCCAAGAATTCCTTTAAAAAAATAAAAAAATAAAAATAAAAAAACACTGGCACTTGCATTTTTTGAAGCAGGAAAAAAAATCCACTGTTAGTTTTATGGGACCAAAACACCACAAAATGAGGGGAAAATGCTAGATCCCGAACAAAAAAACGCCACTGACCTAAACATGCACCTTGGGGTAAAAAAAGAAAAAAAAACACTACTAAAACTGCCTGTTTGCCCATCCATACCCTGAAATTGCCTATATTTTTATTCCTTTTTTTTTATTTTTTATATACGCCAAACGAACATTAGAAGTGAGGTGTGAACAGCTACTAAGGCCTGTTTCACCATTGCGTTGTGAATTCTCTCTGACGAATCTCAATACCGGAATTAAACGGATCCGTTTTGATTTTGCACATCAGGGTGCATCCGTTCCGTTCGGATACGGTTGTGTAAAATCAAAACGGAAAAAAACGGATCCGTTGCTAAATACATTGAAAGTCAATGGGTGACGGATCTGTTTTTTTTTTAAGGCTCCTAAAAAAACGCATCCATCACCATTGACTTACATTGTTTTCAGTCACGGATCAGTTTTTTTTCCGTTTTTATGACCGGACACAAAACCGCAGCTTATGTTTTTTCCCGGAATTGAGATCTGGCACACAACAACAACAACAACAACTCAAGAGTGAAAGTGGCCTAATGCTGATTTGGCAATCAGAAGACCAGGAAAGCTGGGTGACAACCCTTTATGAATAGCGTCATGGAGGACGTATAGGGACGGCTGAACAGAGCGCTCGGTGGAGGAGGCTGAGGCGACGTGGATGTGTCTGCGCTGCTTTGACTAATACATACATAAAAACAACAACAGAAATAAAACGGCATAAATCTGATCATCTCCGACGCCGGGGTGATCAGCTTCGTAATTGTTCCATCAAAATAGTAGACGAGATCCAGATGTGTCCCTAGAAGATCATTATTCTCTTCTACCCGCTAATCATAAATCCCGCGGCCATTACTTGGAGGCAGCTGCCATCAATAACCATGTCCTAATAATGAAGGAAGGAGAAAATCTTTACCCCATTTGTAGCCGCCTATTATTTGCATTGATATTGAACTTTATTTAAAAAGGCGCTATGGTAATTTGCAGCGGAGAAATGAGTGATAGAGAACGCCTGTGAGACGACCGCGAAGTGAGTGATGCCTCCCAACGCGGTGGATAAACTTGTCACTGTTATTAAAGGGGAACTTTTATGAATAAAGTTTTGTCTTTCAAATTGTCCTTAATTCCCTCACTGCTAGTGAATATCAAAACAACATCATCTAGGCCAAGGCTGGCCGACATGCGGCCCTCCAGCTGTTGTAAAACTACAACCCCCACCATGCCCTGCTGTAGGCTGATAGTTGTAGACAGTCTGGACATGCTTGGAGTTGTAGTTTTATAACAGCTGGAGAGCCACAGGTCAACCATCCCTGATCTAGGCCATGGTTTTTAAAGGAACTGAAAACCTCCCCATGACTAGGGTGGCCAGACGTCCGGTTTTAGGCCGGACAGTCCGGTTTTCTGGCTCCCTGTCCTCCGTCCGATGCAGGGCCTGGACGGACACAGGGATGTCCACGCTTGCAGTAGCTCACACTCAGACAGCAGCACTGCGCTGTCTGAGCGTGGGCTGCAGCAACTGATTAAGCTTCACCCCCAGTCAGTCACTAGAGCCGCAGACATGGCTCCCTGTGGCTGACTGAGGGGGAGAGAAGCCCCCAGCTCACCTTCCATTCAGAAACTTCTTCCCTTTCCTCCCCCCATTTTTTTTGCCCGGCCGGAGATGGGGGCGTGGCTTCACGGCGGTGGGTTTACCGGTTTAGGGGCGTGGCCGATGAGGTCCGGATTTCTGAGGCGAAGCCAGTGTCCACCCTATGCATGACACAGGGATTCTGTCTTTAGTGTCATGCTCCGCCCCTTCAGGTCCTGCAGTGGGCATAATATAGAGGGGAAGTGGGGTAGTCTTTGTTGCCCATAGCAACCAATCACAGTGCAGCTTTCATTTTGTATTTAAAAAAAAAAGGAAATCTGTCCTCTAATTGGTTGCTATGGGCAACTAATATAGTTTTGCTTTTAAAAAGTAGTCATGAATCTCCCCCATTGTGTCAGTTTTGCCAAGGGTGTTCCTTAAAGGGGTTTTTGGATATTTTTTTTAACTGATGAACTATCAGGTCATCAGTATCTGATCGGTGGGGGTCCGACACCCAGGACGGCCGCCAATCAGCTATTTGAGAAAGCAGCGGTGCTCATAGTAGATCCAAGGCCTTCTCTCAGCTCACCAAGCACAGCGCCGTCCATTTTATTTGTGGCCGTGCTTGGTATTACAGCTCAGCCCCATTTGCTTGAATGGGGCTGAGCTGTGCCTAAGTCATGTGACCGATGAATGTGACATCACATGGTCTAGGCAAAACTGCGAGAAGGCAGCGGCACTACAGTGAGTCCCTCTGTATTCTCAAACAGTCAATTGGCCGATGTCACAGATGTTGGACCCCCACCAATACGATACTGATGACCTATCCAAAGGATAACCACTTTAAAGGGGTTGTCCCATTACGACAACTTATCTCCTATGCGCAACAGGGGAACATGGGCCCCTATTTATGCTCAACAGCAGACCCTCACCCCTTATGTTTTAGAGGGTCAGATCAGCAGCAGACCCTCACCCCTAATGTTTTAGAGGGTTAGCTCAGCAGCAGACCCTCACCCCTTATGTTTTAGAGGGTTAGCTCAGCAGCAGACCATCACCCCTAATGTTTTAGATGGTCAGATCAGCAGCAGACCCTCACCCCTAATTTTTTTTAGATGGTCAGATCATCAGCAGACCTTCACCCCTAATGTTTTAGATGGTCAGATCAGCAGCAGACCTTCACCCCTAATGTTTGAGATGGTCAGATCAGCAGCAGACCCTCACGCCTAATGTTTTTGAGGGTCAGATCAGCAGGCCCTTGCTCCTAATGTTTTTAAGGGTCACCAGCAGGCCATCAATCATAATTTTTCAAGGCTGTGTATGATGCCCTCCTTTATGTGATATACAGGTTGTATCGGAGTGCCGGTTCCTTGTAATTTTTGGCAGCCCTTTCACTTAGTGCATAGGCTTTATGAGTGTAGGAGTCCCACTACCTGAACAATTGTACCACAATGTGAATGAGGCCCTCCTTTATGTGATATACAGGTTGTATCGGAGTGCCTCTGCCTTGTAATTTTTGGCAGCACTTGCACTTTATATACAAGTAAATATACAGGAAAGAATGTTTCCTAACAATTTTTCCTCTAAAATCGATTTTATCTTCAGTTTTGTGCGTATTATTGTCAGTCTGTAAAAGTGGCGTACTACTCGGACAACATCGTTCCCAGCAGCGACCTGGGAGTCCAAGATGCATCCAGACATCCTCCCCATGCTGTTTCCGAACCATTTCAGTGGTGTTTCCATCAATTTCTGACCTTTTCCTATGAGCCAG
Source organism: Bufo gargarizans (assembly GCF_014858855.1). Classification (NCBI taxonomy): domain Eukaryota; kingdom Metazoa; phylum Chordata; class Amphibia; order Anura; family Bufonidae; genus Bufo; species Bufo gargarizans. The sequence goes on from NC_058089.1 coordinate 120,111,454, forward strand.
ACACCCTCCCCTCTTCAGAGCAGGGGGTGCCGGGTTCTCCCATTGACTTCCATTGTGCTCGGGTGCTCTGTAGAGCACCCGAGCATCCTGAAGTGTTCTACTCGAGACCCCGAGCGCTCGATCAACACTAGACAGCACACGTATGCTTTCTGCATCTTATGTCGCCGCATTGAAATGAATGGGTCTACATCTGATATGCAAAAAATGCGGATCAGATGTGGACCGAAACTATGGGTATGTGCATGAGGCCTTAGTCTAAAGTTAGGGGCTGCCCTGTGGTTGCATAGTGAAAGAGAAATCGTGCACCCCTATTTCTGGATGGTTATGTGAAAGTCAGCTAGAGAAGTGCAGTGTGAGGAAAATTGCTTTAAAGAAACATTTTGGTCTTTTAACTGCAGCCATGTAACTTGTGGAAACTGAACATTGTGTAAGAACTGTGCCTAATGTACCTGAACTTTATCAGTAAAGATTTGTTAAACTGTTGACCTGGTGTCATCTTTGCCTGCACCGTCACACTGCCTGGCATACCATGCCTTGCACCTCGCAATTCATCATCATCAAGGGCACCCCGAACCACCATCAGACAGGAGAAACCCCAGAACCATGATGTTCCCGAAAGGAAGAAAGGTGCGCCTTCCTATCACCGCACAGCCTAGTCGAGCGTCAGAGTAAATATCAGCTACATCCACCATTCTTGCTACTATCACCCCTATCCTCTTCTCTCACATCTCCTCCTGTCGCTGCATAGGGCATGTCACAATATTTTAGGCTGGATTCATGCACTGTGGCCACACTTTTCCAAAAATGTAACCTGATTTTGGAAAACCGTGGCAAAATAATGTGCCTGTAAAGCAGCCGCAGCATGTCAACCTAGCCACAGAGTTGGACATGATCAGCCTCTTTGTATTCTTGTTTCCATTCACTGCCAAGAGTACAATTCTTGAAAATGCTCAGAAATTGAAGAGGAAGACCTTGTTGATACAGCAAGTCAATCGGGGCTTGTTTAAAGGGTATTACAACATCATAAAAAGATTTCCCACAGGCTACACATGCTGTAAAATAATAATGACAGGGCTTATACTCACCGATCCCCTGCTGGTGCAGATGGTGCCCGGTTCCCCACTTCCTGCTCCTTTCCTAACATGCCAGGAAATGTCTCGGAATGCCACACAACCAATCACTGGATGACTCGGGACATCGCTGCAGATATTGATTGGCTGAGCAGCATTCATAGCCATTTACTGCCATATCGAAACAGGAACAGGAAGTGGAGTAAAGCAGGGTCCTTGTCACAGTTTAAATGGAAGTAACGGGGGATCAGTGAGGTGAGTAGGGTATATGTTATATCATGTGTTTTTTTGTATGTGTAGCCCATGGGAAAACTTTTTTTTATATGAGTGTATTACCTGTTTGTAGGGGTTGTCAACGTTACTGCTTGGTCACATGCCATCTGGGAACATATCACTGATGAGGCCAGAGTTTGATTGCAGTGGTGCATGTGAACCTGTCCATCTGGGTGTTGACGGCTGAAGGGAGCCGGAATGGAGAGGTGGCGAGCAGGTGAATATGAGTTTTGCTACAGAAGATCTGATATTGGTGGCCTATCTTGAGGGTAGGCCATCATGATTTTTTTGTCATTACAAGATGGAGTGTCAAACCCCTGCTTATCTGATATTGGTGGTATATCTACCATCAACGTAAAAAAAAATTGGACAGCCCTTTTACAAAATAGACCATTGTGGCAAGTGATTGTCTCCAAAGCCACCACCAAAGAGGGTTGCCTCCTGCTGAATTTTTTTGGCCAATTGTATGAGAGCCTGGCCCACTGGAGGATCTTCTGGTGGACCATTCCACCCTCCGACACATATCTCTACCTACCTTCCACATCTCCGAGGCTGGATGTAAGCAATCATCTTCGGCTACTAAAATTACAAAAAAATATAACTCCAAAAATAGCACCTGCTGTGTTTGATATTCATCATGATAAGGATCCATATAAATGTGTGGATCGTTTCCGGCTTAGATTCCAGGATTATATCTTCTAAAGCCGGGGATGAATAGAAAGACGGAAATCCAAACATGCTCAGCTTGTGAAGACACGTTTTATCCACAATGAAACAAAGAAAGGTCATGGCAGGTAACACATCCAGTCACCGTGCGGATGATAAGATGTTGTGCCCAGACAAAAGTAATCTCAAGGCGCACTGAGGCTTAAACATTCGGCTCCCCGCTGCCTGCGCGTTTCAAAGCTCTAGAAGTTTCCAAATGTTACCTTGATTTCAAATAATTCCCAGTCAGGACTGCAAGAGACTAGCTGATAACACAACTTCATTACAAGGGGGGTGAAGGGCAACAGCTGTTTTAGTCTTTACTGGGAGCTTGGATTGTTGGGAGCGAGTCGTGTGTGACAGGAGCCTTCAAGAAATGCTTAGAGAACCTTTCAGGGCTATCTCTGTAGACCATCAGTTAATGTGCCGAGAATCATCTAAATTTAAAGGAATAACCAGGAAAAAACTATTGTACATTGTATTATACCTAGGGCATGGCTTATCTTTAGCAAATCCATGTGTCATGCTTCACCCATCAGACTCTGGACTAGGCATTCCACATTGTATAGGTTTTTCCATTAACAATAAAAGATGTAATAGGGAAAGGGTAGATTTATAGGATGTTCTCAGCTATATTATGTGCTTTAGTCATGTGTGCTGTAAAGAGCTTGACTAAATTGTGAGAACTCTCCATGGGCAAAGTTACTTCAAGGGGTTGTCCAAGCCCTTTCTTTTCAGTTGGCAAGGAACTCATTGTGGACCTGACCCATCATTATCAGCTCTAATTTGTAGAAGAACTGCTTAGACTTGTGATGTATTGACACCAACGGTCTAAGGCCGGATATACGTTCTGCTTTGGCCAATGGAGGTAGGCGCCCGGTTTTACCTTCATGTTCCTCAATTAGGTTATCTAATGTGAACCAATCCTTAACGGGGTTGTCCAGGTTTTTACAACTGACGGCAGGACAGGCCATCATTATCAGATCAACAGCGATCCGACCAGGGGCGTAGCTAAAGGCTCATGGGCCCTGGTGCAAGAGTTAGGCTTGGGCCCCCCTTCCCTCAGTGCTTTGTGTGTCTTCTTATGCAGCACAAGGGTCTTTGGGCCCCCTCAGGCTCCTGGGCCCGGTAGCGACTGCTACCTCTGCACCCCCTATAGCTACGCCCATGGATCCGACACTCTCCGCCACCACCACTGATCAGATGTTTGAGAGTAGCTTTGGTGCTGGAAGTAGGTTTTGGACGGAGCTTGTTACCATTTACTTCAATAGGAGCAGAGCTGTAGTTACCAGCTGTGTCCACTACATGGAGCTGTGTAGTTCCAGCGCCAGAGCTACCGTGAAACAACTTTCATGGACAACCCCTTTGGGGCGCCGATATGTTCCCCTTGCTTTATAATGGGACAGATAGCACTTTTCATATACTAATATTTATACTGTATATAGTATTATGACAGATGGAGCCACAACTTGAAGCTAGACATAGTCCCTCCATCATATCCTATACTGTACCATTTATCATACTATTGTGTACCCCATAGGCGTCAGGACATCTCTTCTTTTCGATCTACGGACTATTTGTTTTCAGCCCCAGTTCAACTCCTCCGTAAACCAGAATCCTACCTCATTTCTTCAGGTGAAACAGTGTTTTTGCGAGGAGTTGAAGATTACAGATAATATTGCCAATTTATTGCTCTAGTAAAAAAGTATGTGCCCCTTACCCAACCCCTGACCAGCCAGCCTTATAAGGAACCTGATCGAGGGGTTAATTAGCAGAGCTTATCTGCGATACCGATGGCAGACTCTTCAATTTCTGCAGCAGCAAAAAAAAAAAAAAAAAAAGCACAAGAGGAGCTCGTTCCAGCCTCAAAATGTCTTTATTAGTCATATATAAAATGGAGCTGTTACTTTTGACCTCTTCCATGCACATTAGGAAAGTTATAAATTATTCTGATTATTTCCAAATCTCTAGTCTTGGAATGAAAAGTTCGTTGGCAATATCGGAGAAATTATGCAGTAAAGTTCTTGGAGATTTCTAAATCAGGAACGCAGTGCATAATTGTAAGAGCTGTAAGTCCTTGTAAAATATACACTGAATTCACATTACGGTGTCTGTATGCTGTCCTATCAAGATTTAAAGGGCACATGTCAGCTGGATCGACACTATTAAACTAGGCATTCTGCCCGGTAGGGTAGATCCTGCTGATTAAAATGATACCTGTCTTTTGAAAATTGGTTGTGGCGTTTCCAAATAAAAAAATAAATAAAAACTTTTATTCTTTGTGCAAATTAGAGCATCGGTGCACTGAGGGGTGGAGCCTAGCCTTTCCAGTCTTGGCCACGCCCCTCAGTGCAATGAAACCCAAATTCTTACGAACAATAAAAGTCTTTTTTTTTTTGGGAATGCCAGAAGTGATTTTCACAAGACAGGTATCGTTTGAATCAGCTGGATCAACACTTTCAGGCAGTATGCCTTGTTTAATAGGACTGATACTGCTGACAGGTGCACTTTAAATTGATTTTATGAGCTTAGACATGGTATCTGCTTTTATTTTTATTCAGAAACAACATCTCACATGTCTAAAGGTTGTGGCTGGTATTATTCTTGGGGAGCCTCTGGTGGAGGATAACTCTTCTCTATTCATTTAGGACACATACATGTTCAACCAAACTGAACATGCGTGTATATGGGAGACATCTACGGTATATGGCCAGCCTTAGTATTTCTCCATAAGCAATACTAAAATAACTCAAAGTATCTCATGCTGCACATAAAAAGGACCCCTTAGCATCCTATCAGTGATCTCCAGGTGGTAATGGTAGATGAGCAGCCAGCAGGTGGCGTCACCTCCCTATGAGGTCCAGCTACGTGATCACAATGTGAAGGTGCGTTGCTGTAACCAACATCTATACAAGCATCTGATTGCTTTCTGATCCCCAATTTACAGATTTACCAATCGTAGAACCTCCAAACGGCAGAACCTGGGACCATCAGAGATCAGGACTAGAGATGGGCAAATTTCAGGTTATGAAATTCGTTCATGCTTCGTTTACTTGTAAAATGATGAATTGCGTTATGGATTACGTTACCACGGACCATAACGCAATTCTATGACGAAATGCCTTTAGAGGCATTCCGTTATTCATTCCGTCATAGTAGAAGTCTATGGGCTGCAAAACGGATCCGTCCCATTTCAGTTATGCAGGGAAGGACTCCCCTGCATAAAGGAAATGGGACAGATCCGTTTGGCAGCCCATAGACTTCTATTATGACGGAATGAATAACGGAATGACTCTAAAGGCATTCCGTCATAGAATTGCGTTATGGTCCGTGGTAACGGAATCCGCAACGCAATTCAGCTTTTTACCAGTAAACAAAGCGTGAACGAATTTCAAAATATAAAATTCGCCCATCTCTAATCAGGACACACATTTCACACGTCGCAAGCACTAATCTGCTACTTCGATGCGCTTTACGGCTTTTATTAGTTGAAGTGAAGCGTTGAGATTTATTGCCCACCAATAAACCAGTGGTCAGGGCGGCATCTGAATGATAATGCACATGAAGGTGACCTCGCAAAATGAGTGTACACTACAATATGTTATGACGTCTGGTAACGTCTGCCATATCTGGAGATTACAGTTACATGGGGCGCAGGAGGCTGAATCAGTTCCAAGGGGTCGTAGACCATGGACATGTATTTAACATTTAACTGCAGATGGATAATTGGGGGAGGATGAGTACCATAGCAGGAAATTCAATGGATGTCCACTAGGAGGGGTCGGTCATGTTCTAACCAGGTTCCATGTCAAAGGGCATTAGAAAAATGGGGCCTGTAGACGGCAAACTGCATGCCTCCTTCCTCATGACTGGCATTGGGATAAAGTCTTACACATTTTTGTGATACCTGCATGCTGCCATGACATTCGGAGAGCACCTTGCACCCTCTTCTATTATCTGCAGGGAGCAGAGGAAGTGAAGTAACACTTTCTAATGGTGCCTGCTAGACACTGGAGGTCAGAGCTGGACTTCACCTATAGCAGTCGCCTGTCCTAGTTCCTTACAGCATCTCCTAGTGCTGAAAAAACTTCCTCGATTTACAAATTGTCTAAAAGCAGGACAATCAGGAGGATAGTAACATTAAACATGTATCACAGCACTACAGGGTAACAAGGTATATAGACACACCAATGGATGACTGGAACAGGATGGTGATGATAATCAGAAGGTGGAGGAGCGTGACATGGACCCATGGTGCCTCATAGTAAAACTTGGGATGAAGTCCTACACCACCATGACCACCTTCGTTGGCATGAATAGGAGAAGCTTAGGATTATGTTGGTTTTCCTAATGCACAGGTATAGTGCAAACAGTGATGCCACAATGGTGACATAATTTGCACAATGATGTCACAGTAAAGCAAAAAGGCTCACAGTCAGGTCACAATAGTGTCATAATGTGCATGGTGATGTACAGAAGGGAATCAGTGATGTCAAAGCACAGAAATAATGCAAAACATAATCCACTCCTCCATTATCCATTCCATATGTCTGACTGGAGTAGGGCCCTCTTAGTTATTGGGGCCCCATAGCAGCTGCTATGCCTGCTACCCTGGTATTTATGCCCAGGGATGGAACAAATGTATGATTATTATGATCAGCTAATGAAGCAGATGTATGGTGTAATGAAAGATGAACAGCTAGTCTAGCTTTCACCAAATCTTTCCCTAGATCTATCCCTGAACAATGACCCACATGCCAAACACAATGACTGTTATAACCAGAGTGTGAGAACCCGCTGCCCCACGTGACCAACTTCCTCTGAGGGCAAAGTCTTAGCACACCCCTTGTTCTTCACACGATACCTCTGATGGTGAGAAGAGACTTTCCCGAAGGGAGTCCTAGTACTACCTCAGAGGGGAATCAGAACATGAAGGAATCGGGACCAGAGTGTGAACCCACTGGACTGACCTCCAAGTGACACAATACACCCAGAGGATGCTGGGACGACAGAGGCTGATCAGACGGAAGCCTAGTCAGGGTACGAAGGCAAAAGTCAGGGCAGGCGGCTGTCACAGTCCCTCAGGTGATAATGGCCAAGGACTGGTGTCCTTGATTTCTCCTTGATTTCTCTTTATTCAGTGTTGATAGGGTTAATGACCACTTCCCTTTTCTCAGCTGTTGCTCAGTGGTCATCACTTCTACCCTTTATAGTCCGACCCAAGCCTTCTGACTATGCGGTAGATAGCTTCATTTGGGTTTGGCTGAGCTGGTGTGAGGTCGGCCATCTCTACAGAAGTTAAGTGTCAGATTTGTTTGTGTTAGTTATATTCCCTGTTGTTGTTCTGGGCCTGAGACAGAGACTTCTATTCGACCATCTGGGGAGGAATAGGTTGTCTCTGGTCCTAACCTTATTCCAGGGCCTTACAGGGAAATAAGGGCCTAGGTTTCCTGCATATGAATATTCCTACCTTCAAGGTCTATTCATATTGATAGGTAGTCAGGGCCCGGATTAGGGTTGTCTAGATGGTGACCTATTTCTTCCCTAGTTTCCAGGCTCAGTTACTGTTTCCCTTCCCTCCTGTGTTCAGTGTTGAGTTTCCCCCCCACACTGATCGTGACAGCGGCAGTCAAGCAAAGTCTGTAAACGTAGATTCGGGTCAGGGCAGACGGCAATCAAGCAAAGTCTGTAAAACGTAATCCAAAGTCCAGAACACCTTATCTCAAACAGGAAACTAGACAAGCTAGGAACCTAAGTTGCTCAGGCGCCTTTCTGTAGAAGGAGGCACCGCTAAATACCTCCTGCAGAACAGCCATAGGCTGGGGAAGATGGGAGATGTGCACAGGCTGCCTCACAAAGGGAGGAGATACACGCCCGCACACACCCTAAATACACACAAGGAACTCTGAACCAGAGTGCTAGACACTTTGCTGCAAAAGTGTGCACACCCTTTAAGCAGATCAAGGCCAACATCTGCATGGAGTTTGGATATTTCTCCCCTTAGTGCAGGGGTAGGCAACCTCCAGCACTGCAGCTGTTGTGAAACTACAACTCTCAACATGCATACTTGATTTGCTCTTCTCAGAACCCTCCTTAGAAATAAATGGAGCATGCTGGGAACTGTAGATTTACAACAGCTGAAGTGCTGAAGGTTGCTGACCGCTGCCCTAGTGGATGTTGGGGATGCACAACGACACTGACTCCCCTGCTCCTCAACCATCCCTGCATTAATTTTATAAAAAGTGTATTATAAATGTAGAAATGCAGAGTTTGTCCTTTGGCACCAACAATCTGGTATTACATAGATATGATTGTCTTCAAGGGTACCATTTTTAACAAACTGGTTCTGTTAAAGTGACATTTTAGAAGTTTGGATCGGTGGGGGCTTCAGTTCTGAGAACCACATGATTGATGGAATAAAGGGGCACTTTAGCTGAGTTCTCTTCCGTCCGGCTCTTCATGGCTCTCCAGAACTGGCGGAGCAGAGCCAACTAGAAATAAAAGGACCCATTTCTTTATGGAATTTAGGGTTCTCATCAACTGGACCCCCACTGATGAAAACGTCTACCCTGCCACCATGACATGTCATGACTAGGATGGTAGGTAGTGGGTACCCTATAGCTAAGGGAGTTAACTGACAAGCCTTGCCCAGCAATGAGGGAGAAGGGCTCAGGCACTTTCATTACACTTAAAGGCATTCCCCTGTGGACTTGCACTAGACATCGAAAAGTCTTGTAGAAATATGAAATATTAACCATAACTTAAGTAAAAAATCTCAGGTTCAGCAGAGAATCACATTATCCCATATCTTTGGAATAAAAAACAGAATAAAACACAGATTAGTAAAAAGAGCAATTAGACGAGTGGTATTCACAACCAGCAAAATCAGACGGCTGTCCATGGTGCCAAAAAGTATCTCCTACCAACCGGGGCAACTGCAACTGCACTAACACTACAATTCTCTGTAGGCGTTGACAGCTTGCATTTGTTGAAGCATGTTGGGAGTTGTAGTTTTACAACAGCTAGGGACAGCTGTTCGATTTCTCTTGTCCACGTCGACTGCTCCTCTTACTGTTGCGATCGGATCAGTCTTGCAGCTTGTCTGTTGCAATCGGATGAGTGATAAGTACATTTAAAAAGGGCTATCCATTCACACATTGGTGGCATATTGCTAGGATATGCCACAAGGTAAGATAGGTGTGAATTAGTGTTGAGCGAGCATGCTCAGCCGAACTGCTTTTCGGCTCGAGCATCGCTATGCTCGGCAGATCCGAGTGCTCAGCCGAATAATTCAGGTGCTCAAATGCAATTTAATACAATGGAAGTCAATGGGAGAACCCCAGGCACCCCCTGCTCGGAAGAGAAGAGGGTGTCTGGTTCATAAAAAAAGAGAAATTGATGGAAACCCCTTTAAAATGGTTTGGAAACAGCATTATGAGGATAGCTGGATGCATCTTAGACTTCTATTATGTACGACATACAATAGACAACAACACAAAGGCTATATGCCAAAAGCCAGGTATGTACCCAATCTATCCATGAGACAGATAACAGCCAGCATAACTTACAATGGCAGCCTTGTGCACTATGAGATATCCCAAACCAGCTTTCATCTGACTGAGAACCAGTTATTTTGCATCTGTTGGATGGCTTGGGTAGACCTGCACACCTAGATCAATATCATTAGGGTGACAAAAAGTTTTCTGATTGTCCTAACATATTATTCAATAACCTTTCTATACAGTTTTGTCATGTAAAAACATATTTGCATAAACATGGGTATATGGGAAGGACATGCAAATGAGCAGAATCTCTCATGAACAGCGCCCTCTATTAGTTGCATAGTGTTATGACAAGACTATTCTCTGAGATCATATTCGCTATATTGTAATATATATTCGTAATATTCTAAAAAATGAATATATAGCAATATAGCAAATATTATGTAATAATTATGTAGTAAGTCAATGATAATATCTGACACTGGAAAAGCTGGGTTATAACTCAGTGTAGATCGCGAGTTATTACCCAGCTTTCCCAGTGTCAGATATATTCACTGAGTTATTACCCAACTTTCCCAGTGTCAGATTTTATCATTGAGTTATTACCCAGATTTCCCAGTGTCAGATATCATCCTAGTGTAGATCGCAAATATTCTAATCGCAAATTTTTATCGCAAATTTTCTATGCAAAAGGCTACACTAATAAGCTTGTCATAAGACTCAGTCTAATATTCTTGTCAGAAGACTATGAAACCAATAGCTGGCGCTATTGAGTTATGAACAGCACCCTCTTTTGGTTTCATAGTCTTCTGACAAGAATATTAGTCTTATATATAAGCAAATCTTCGTGGCACTCTGCCGTCTGTTTGCTGCTGGAAGTCGGGTTCCCACCCCGTCTTGTAATAAATATAGAAACTCCAGCGATTATGATGCAAGAAAAGGATTTTTTTAATTGGTGTCGCTGCTGTATGCAATGTGACGTTTCGGCCACACATTGGCCTTCATCAGACTACAGTAAAAAAAATTATTATATAATCATATAATAGATATATAATTTAAATATACCATGGCAAATGAAAAAATGAAAAAAAAGGGAAAAACATGATACATGATAAATGAGATCCAGAAGATTCTGTAATCATATCCACATGTCAATCAAGAGTCAATCATCAATCATAGATCCAGGAGTACCGGTCGGGTGCCATAATAGAGGTACATCAGCTGGAATCATGTTAAGGGAGATAATGTCCAGATGAAAGAAAGTCCACAACGTACAAAAATAGTCTGTGAATATCAGCAACATCACAGAGGCATTATCATATTCATACATTGTCATTTTCTTACAGTATATTGTCATTTTGTCACCGGCTGAGCTGAGCTGGAGGTCGACTTATCCATATTAGTGGAACATGGATGTAGATGTATAGAATAGGAGGGACAAGTGAGTAGGCGAAAAGGGATGAGCGGATTAATATACAAACTAGCTGATAACAAAAGGACATGTGGAGACAGACAGCCTCCTAGGTCTATATATGGGGGTATACAGCAGGCATGTGTAAGAAACTATCTGTAATGGTGGGTAGAAGCAATTCATACCTTGTGCCTCTTTGTTAAATGAATATCCAAGTTGCGGGTGTCAGGACAGAAGTGTAATAGAACTGAATTGGAAGCGTCTGTGTGGGGAGGGACGCGCGCCCTTATTCAAGGGAGCGCTTCCAGTGTCAGAGGATGTTGCGCATGCGTAGGACACGCTGTTGCATGTCAAGCCTCTCTCTGATTGAGAGCGATGACCAGAGCGCTCCCCGGTCTTAGCGCTGTGAACAAGGCAGGAAGGAAGGGGAATAGTAACAGATAGGACGTACTGGTGCTGTAAACAAGACAAAGAAATAATAGGACATAAAACATAAAACATACCAATAGGATAAAAGGATACTATGGATGACCCCAGAATGTGAAGGGCAGTGATATTAATTCATCTAGAAAGAAAAACGAAATAATAAATTGTGATGGAAGAGTATACATATACATATATACATACATATATACATACACATATGTACACACACACACATATATATATATATATATATATACACACACACATATAGAATATTAGTCTTGTCATAAGACTGTGAAACTAATAGAGGGCGCTGTTCATAACTCAATAGCGCCATCCATTGGTTTTCATAGTCTTATGACAGCTAAAAATCAAGGCAGATTCTGCTCATTTGCATGTCTTTCCCATATGCCCATGTTTATGCAAATTAGTTTTTATATAACAAAACTGTATAGAAAGGTTATTAAATATTATGTTTGGACAATCAGAAAACTTTTTTTCGCCCTAATGATATTGATCTAGGTGTGCAGGTCCACCCAAGCCATCCAACAGATGCAAAATAACTTTGAGGTTTACAGGTTCTCAGTCAGATGAGAGCTGGTTTGGAATATCTCATAGTGCACAAGGCTGCCATTGTAAGGTATGCTGGCTGTTATCTGTCTCATGGTTAGATTGATGGCTTGCACATACCTGGCTTTTGGAATACAGCCTTTGTGTGTTTGTCTATTGTATGTCATACATAATAGGAGTCTAAGACGCATCCAGCTATCCTCTTAATGCTGTTTCCAAACTATTTTGATGGGGTTTCTATCAGTTTCTAACCTTTTCTATGAATCAGACACCCTCTTCTCTTCCGAGCAGGCGCTGCCTGGGGTTCTCCCATTGGCTTTCATTATACTCGTGCCGAGCACACGAATATAGCAATGTGTTCGGGCCGAACACCCAAATACTTTGGTTCTCGATCATCACTAGTGTGAATACCACCTATTGGTAAAGGATGTGATGTTGCCAGAAGCTGGATTTTCAGAAGAGCCTGATACGATCGGGTTCCTGAGACAGTTCCAGGCAAATTTGGAATGATAAGTATATTGCAAACTTTCTTCTCCACGTAATTTAAGGGGTTGGCCCATGTCAGACATTGATGACATATCACTTTTTGATCTCCAGATCTCCTATCTCCAGAGCGAGGCCCTTGAAGTGGAGGCGAGCAAACTGTGCATGCGTGGTGTGCTCTCCATTGATCACTAAGGGAGTTCCAAAAACATTCAGAAGTCCCATAGCAGTGAATTGAGAGCGCACTGGGCAAGCAGGCCACCGCTCCATTCACCAGCCAACTGCCAAAAATTGCTGAGTTTGCACTCGTCTTTTTTCAGAGCCCTCATAGTGGTGAAAAAAGGGTGGCAGTCCATGTGCAACTGTTTTCTGCTCACTTCATGGTCCTAGATCTGGAGATATAAGCAGGTCCTACCAGTGGGGCTCACACCTATCTGTCATTGATGGTATTTCCTAGCGACATGCTATCAATGTCTGAGATGGGCCAGCCCCTTCAAGATGGTTCCAGGAAGATCTCTTTAAAGGAACCATTAGCCTTTAGCACTAAAAATCACAACTAAAACCAAATCAAGGTTAGAAAAAAGTCTGCTCTTTTTTTTTGCACAAACAGCGCCACTCTTATCCATGGCTATGTCTGGTACTGCATCTCTAATTTCACGAATCCAATAGACATTGGGTGGTAATAGCCCCTTTAGCCATTTTGCATTAGTCGTGACAGAACCATGGTTCCGGTACCTCAGCGAATGACCTTGGATGAGTCCCATCACCTTCATTGCTACATCACTAATTCCATGCCTAATAGACATTTCATGCCTATACAGTGAAATCGACAAATGACCGCAGAATCTGAACTCCTTTTGGCGGTATAATTTACTGTCAAGATGAGCTGCAGCCTTGAAAAAGGAAAATGAAAATGTCTCCTAACGTCGGGGTCTTGGAATTAGGAAGCCCAGACGGGATTATTTCACAGAGTCACATTGAGCGGTAAAAACACGCCGCACATTTTACTGTGACCATTTTAATTCCTGAGACTGAAAATGGAAAAAATAAATTAGCCGAACCTAGAGGTACTCAACCAAGCCTAGGTCTCCTGCCCAGTGTGCTGCTGTCAACAATTAATGCACAATTTTCTGCAATTTCGAGGGCCTCTAGAGCCCGCGATGATTAAGGTGCCAATGGTCTGGAACCTTTCAGAATCACTGAATGTCTTGGCAGGTGGTAGATGTAGTGAAGCATATTCAAAATGTGGTAGAAGTTGATAAAATGGCTATTTTCAGCGAGCACAACCTAAATAACAATTGGATTTACAAGTTTTGGAAATCAGTCACAGGCTCAGAACGAATGTTCTCTTCAGGAGCTGCAGAGTCGTGCGCGTGTAGTTGTCAGTGCCAGGATCCTCTGCCATGTTACCCATGCTAACATGCTGCCGTGCTCTATGAGCCATTTGTGGAACATTGGAAATCACTGTAACACAGCTGGAGTCATCGCCGTAGATATGAAGGTCTTAAAGGGGACTTGGTTTAGTCATACCGTTTTTGCATTATTGTAGAGTAAACTATAGGAATAGCATCATTATGTTCTTCATGGGTGGGGCAAGGCAGCTCATGGGTGTGACTATGTGTGACTATGCCATTAGGGGAGTGGTCATTACATTATGGAGAGACCAATCAGTAGTGTTGAGCGAATCAAACCTGAAGAAGTGGAATTTGATCTGAATTTCAGGATAAATTCGATTTGCCCCAAAGCCGAATTTCCTTGTGCTGAGTGGTAGCAAATCAATTTTACCTGAAATAGTGTAAAAAAAACAAAAAATTATACTTGCTCGTAACAAAATTCAGTGCGCGGTGACGTATGACGTCACCACGGTGGTCGGTGTGATGTCATCTCGGGCCGTGCAAGATTTTGTGCCATATCTTTAATCAAGATGGCGGAGGCCAGCCGGTCGCGAGCAAATGGAGGAGGTAAGTATGATTTAATTTATTTCTGGTAATTTTACACTGTCTATGGTGTAGATGTCCAGCTCTCAGGTGGAAGGAATAATATCCTACTTCAGCTTGGATCTGGAGTTAGTTCAATCTCCTCAACGTAAATAGGAAGGTGATCCAGCAGGTAAAATCCAAGATTACTTTATTTCTCCATTTTAAAAGGAATACAGCAAATATTCCCATTTCTAACGCGTTTCAACCAGTTCAGGTCTTAATCATAGATTCTATGACTAAGACCTGAACTGGTCGAAACGCATCAGAAAATCATGGGAATATTTGCTGTATTCTTTTTAAAATGAAGAAATAAAGTCATCTTGGATTTTACTCGCTGGATCACCTTCCCCTTAATTTTACATTGTGTTTTTACTATCAGATGCCGAGATCATGTATGATCTAAGGCAGGGATGGCCAACCTGAGGCTCTCCAGCTGTGCTCTTCATGCTCTTCATGTCGAAGTAATTTGTCTCGAAGCAAATATTTTTTGTAAAATTCGGTGAAGCAGCCGAATCAAATTTTCCAATTCTTCTCTCATCTCTACCAAATTATACAATAAATCAATTTTGTGCTATTTGAGAGGTCAGGCTATGTTCACATTGTAGAGATGAGCAAACTGATTCTAAACAAGTCGGATTCGACACAAATTTTGCAAAAAATTTGTGTTGCATCCGAATCTGAAGTCCTAGGAGACCAAAGAGTATCATACGAAAAAAAATTTAGGCCACATTTTTTAGATTCGGGTAGAATCGATAGGGACTTGAATCAAATCAGTTGACCCATTCAGCCGAACCAAACCTGAATTGGATTTGGCTCTATTTGCTCATCTCTATTCACACATTTAAAAAAAATCTGATATGGATTGGCCAAAATCCAAGGCTTTCTGTTGCCGTATGGGTGAACCACACACCGATTAGTCCCTTTTCATTGGGGCTAATCCATGTGCAGCTAAACAACAGATTTCATGCCGATTCCATGTCAAGAAGTCCCATGTGACTTATTTTTTTAAACTCCAACCCATATTAATTCTTCCATGGATTCCCATCTAATTCAATGGTTTGATGGATGCACACATATTTCACATGGATGTTGGTGTGGACTGGGGGTCAGACTCCACGTTCTTCTGCTTTCTCCGCCAGCCACTCTTTCTCCTTCTCGATCGGCAGGGCCAGGAGAGATGACTATGCAAATGAAGAAGGAAAGGGAGGGGCTAACAGAGGAAGCAGGAAGAGCGAGGGTGCACACAGTGGCTTGCACTTAACTGCTTATTTTCATATGGATTTAATTCGATTTTTCTCCAGAATGAAGCATCAGATTGATAAGCAAAAGGTATCATTACACTCAGCTAAAGCAGCCCTACATGTGCCTGTCAGTGAATTTCCTGCTGGTAAACTCCCTTTAAGCACAGATTTCTCTCATGGATGGAATATGGTAGATACTGTCACATATTTTCAGAATTCAGTATAATAAAAACCCATAGTCTGAAAGGCGATTGCAGGAGGGACGTATACCATAGGAGCATGTACGGATAGGATACACAGCCGGATGATTTCAGCACCATGGACAGCTGTCTGTTTCCTGGCCGCTCTTGAATCTTTGTCTTGGCAGCTGCCTCTTTCTTTGCCGCGGGCAGATCGCTTTACCTGAGCCGGATTCTTGACTATCTCAGTTTCTCTTGTCATATCAAATAAAGGAGAAAAATGCAAGTCAAACAGTGATCGCCCCGTGCGTTATACACAACGCGCAAGCCCGGATAAAAAAAAAGATCTTAAATAATAGCAATCATGGAACTTGGGTTGGAAAGTTGAAGTGTTACAGTATATTTACGGAATCGCTTTAATTGCAGTCACACAATACTTCCTTAAAAGAGCCCTATATGCTGCAATTAGAATGGGATGCAGCCTATCTACGCCTGGTGCCAAGTCTACCTGATCAAGTACAAGGCACGCCTATGCACCTAGGAGAACACTTTCATGACTAGGTGCCCAGGTCCTGCCCTTCTATTGCTCCACTCTTGTCACCTCCTGACACATGATGGGAGCAGGGAGGACGAAACAGAACAGAATGTTGGGGTAGCATTTTCTTCATGGGGATGTCCCATAATCTCCTCTTTGGATTGGATTGGGAGAACCTGGCTGTTTTCTTGCAGAAGGAGCACCACACCTTTCCTGAGGTTGTGTCTGGTGCTGCAGCTCAGTTCCTTTGAAGTTCCTTTGAAGTTAATAGAGCTGAGCTGTAGGCGTAACCCATGGATGGGTAGGAGGAAAGCAGCCATGTTTTTCTAACCCTAGAACCCCCTTTTACAAAGTAGAATCTGATACCGTTCTACAGCCTCGTCTTGTTTCTCCCTCCCTCCCTCCACAAGAGTTAGGTGCAGAATCAGAACAGGACACAGGAAGACTTTCTTTTGAGGGGTTACCCCATGATTAATGGAAAAAAATGAAAATCACATAGCACATGACAATCTCTAACAAAGCCAGAACCAGCCGTGTACCTCACATGGATCCAGGGATCTTCTCATTCATTGCTCTGCTAGATTTATATCCAGCTGACAGTTCAAAGGGAGTGTCTTTTATGCTGCATCTAAGGGGGCGTGTCCATGCTCTTCCTATCACAGCTCAGGGGGCGTGTCCACAGCTCAGGGGGCGTGTCCATGCTCTTCCTATAACAGCTCAGGAGGCAGTTGAAGGATGAAACTGAGCATGTGCGGCCTTCTCAGTGAGCAGGACAAAGAAATAAGAAAAAGAACAAACAGCAGGTGGCGCTCTACAGACACATTTTATTGAATAACTCAGTGGTTATGCTAAATTTTTAATTACATGCAATTACAAAAGTATTCAGATCCAGAAGCTGGTTTGAAAACTGTAGAATATTTGTCATGGGACAACCCCTCTAAAAGGAATTGATCTATGAATTCTGCTGTAACATAAGTACATTTAGGAGAAGACTTATTAGACCTACTTTTTTTAGCCATAAGTCTCATTCACATGTCAGTGTTTTGGTCAGTGATTGTGAGCCTCCACAGACATCAGGTATAAGGAAAAGATCTGCAACTGGTTTAGGCTCAAAATCACTGAAGGAAATCACTGACCGAACACTGACATGTGAATGAGGCTTTACTTTTGTTTGCCACCCTTCCCCAGACTATGCATAGAATGCGTTTTATTCCATGGCATGCACTCCAACCAAAAATTACTCAAGAGCTGATCTCCGGTCTTTATAACAGGGCATCTGGAATGGGGCTGCCTTGAGAGGACAATCCCTGGTACAGTCCAAAACTGTGTATAGTCACCTTCAGTGGACATCCCATATACAACACGTCTCACATTATGTAAGTGAAACAGTGAAATCATGTATAAAAATAAATTGTCTCTCTGTGTTTCCGGGACATCAGTCATGTCCACCCTCCTCCTCATCACTGTCTTGTGTCTGGCTGTAAGACATCTCGCTGCAGCAGTAGCCTCCTCCCCAGCCCTGTCTGAAAGAGGACAAAATGCTCATTCAACGCCATCTCCTTGAGTAAGTTCACCTCTTCAGGAGTATGCAGAAAATACTTCAGGCAAACAGTCAGACATGAGGTCAGTGCACTTTTACTGGGTTATGTGGTAGCCGTGTGCCGAGGTTGGAGTGTCACGGCCTATGGTGTACACCATGACACTGTTGCCATGCTTGCTGTTGCCGGTGGCAACATGTTGTGTCAGTGTCACGGGTTTTGCTGTGTGCGCCGTGACTTGCTGGCCATGCATGCTGTTGTCTGCGGCAACCTGTTGCCTTTTGCTTGTGTGTGCAATTCCCCTTTAAGTAGTGTCTCCCTGCTGTGTGGTGTGTGTTGGGTTAATGCACTGGCTGGAGCAAAATGGTTGGGTGTGGTCTCGGGTCTCTTTATATCTTTTGGTTTGTCTGCCTTGCATGTGAGATGCTTGCTCTGTGCATGGATGAGATCTGAGGACCATCCAAGTTTGACATCGATGTTCTTTGCAATGTCATCTGCGATGTCATACTGTGTGTTTCCTCCTTGTCTTCCTTCCCCTCCTGGTGTGTTGTTTATGGTGTGGGTGTGGGCTTGAGTTGGAGGTTTGTTGTTGTACGTCTTGTTTGTTATTGCATGTCTGGGATGTTGTTAGTGTTTGTCCCTGCATGTCCCTTTGTGTGTTACCTCCGAAAGGGGGCTGGTTTCCCGGAGGGGTGAACCATAAACCTGTATGCAGTGCTGCCTGGAGCTTCCGTGCATCTGGTGTTCGCATGGGGGTCCGGGTAGATGTTTGTGCCATCTTTCCATCTCTTAAGTGTTGGTTGTTGCTAGTGTTCTGTCGTAACACTGTGTACTTACCTGCCGTGCAGTTAATGCATTCAGGCTTTCTCCCTGTCAGCTACTAGGCCTCTGGAGACGCCTTTCATCCGTGGTGTTGGATGAACAGGAGGTCTCTGCCCTGTCACGATGTTGAGAGTTATGCAGGGATTCCTAGACTTCTAGGTTCGTGGTTATAAGCTCTCTTACCATTGAAGGCGGCTCATACAGCCAGGAGACTAGGGCTATTTGAGGGAAGCTTTAGGAGGTGACCAGCTCCCTTTTCCCTGCCTATGGCCCAGTAATTGGTGACATTGTACGGTGGGGGTTTTTCCCCACTCCCTACCGTGACATGGAGGTTGATGGGGGGGGGAGCTTTATTGTCCATTGTAGCTTGCCTGAGATATCGAGTTTACACATGGTAGTGCCTCAGTACTGTCTGCGCAGACATGAACCGTTGCATACAAAGTGATTGAGTGAAGGGCGATGCAGGAGGGGTTGTTTTGGCCGCCCGAGCTATGCACCGCCGCGGCTTACCAATCATATTTACCTTGATTAATCCTTTGACGTTGGCCCAGTGTGAAGTCTTCCGTACACAGGTCCACAGATCATCATGAGGGGGTTTTGCATCTGTGGCTTCATTAGCCTGTTAGATCTGATTAACACGTCTTGTATTATGGTGTCCATTATTCATTTTATCCAATCTGCATTTTTTTTATTTATTTTAATTTTTCTTGATAATTGTATTGTAAATAATGAAAATCAAAGAAGCCGGATTAATTTTCCTGTTCCGTGAACCTTGCAGAGATCTCCATTGACTATTTATAAGACGTTTGTAGCAGAAGATGTTGTATAATATGGTGTTTTAGTCTTTTTCTCTTTTTTTTTAATTTTAATTATCTTTTTATTGTTTTTTTACATAGTGAAAGGACAACATTTGAGCATGAGTAAAAACATTAGTCCAGATTATACAGTAGTGTCTAAAGTGATTAACAAACGAAGGCCTCTTGCACATGACCGTATGGCTTTTTCAGTATTTTGCGGTCCGCAAAAAACGGATCCGCAAAAAATACGGATGACTTCCGTGTGCATTCCGTTTTTTGTGGAACGGAACAGTTGGCCCCTGATAGAACAGTAATATCCTTGTGCGGACAATAATAGGACATGTTCTATCTTTGAATGGAACGGAAAAACGGAAATACGGAAGGCATATGGAGTACTTTCGTTTTTCTTTTTGCGGATCCATTGAAATGAATGGTTACGTATACGGTATGCATAAAACGGAACGTAAACGGAAAAAAAAAACTCGTGTGCAAGAGGCCTAAGTGTGAACATAACATAGTATATACGAGATTAATATTTGGAATTCATGTGTAACAATAGGGATTTCTCCCGTACAAAACCAAATGCGTTGATGTTTAACTAGACAGGTAACGGCATTTGTATATGTCTTCCTCAATTGGACTTATGAATGAGAGAGAAAGTATTGAGTATAGGGAAAATGTAGTGGGAGGGGGGGGGGGGGAAATGCAGAAGAGGGGGGAGAGGGGATGGGGAGGAGTGGGCTACTCCTGGGTGTAGCTTTCAGTTTTCAGTTTGGGGAGGTGTCATCTGTGAAGTTGGTCAAGAAAGGTATTGTCTTGCGGTATGTGATCCATTCGGCCCAGACTTTCTGGAAGGTGTGTGTTCCAGATTCCCATGCTGAGAGCTCCTCCATGTGGTATATGTGGTACATTTTGTGTGGCCATTGCGTGTGTGTGGGAGAAGTCTGTTGATTCCAGTGTTGTGGAGTTTTCTTTTTGTGTGTGGGACATCTTGCAGTCTGATATTTATTAGTATTGAGGCTGGAGTAGGGGTTGTAGGTAAAGAGCATATGGTCTTAATTGCCTCTAAACCAGTGATGGGCAAACTACAGCCCGGCGGACCTTTTTATCCGGCCCACAAAGCTGTCCGGAGGCAGCAAGAGTGGAGATGAGCGCTTCCATTGTGGAAGCGGCGGCGCGATGACATCATTGCGCCGCCTGAGCCGTACAGAGCGGGACACAGGCCGGAAGAGGCATGCATTGCATCACTGACAGCAGCATAAGGTAAGTATATGTGTATATTGTTTTTATTATTTATAGTATACTGTGGCAAGAAGGGGGGTGGGGGGTGGCAGGCGGAGCACTATAAAGTGCCTTTTGCGCTTTTGGCATTAGAAGAATTTTGATATCTCTGACTTTTAGTCTAACCAGACTGTCGGTTACTCTGTAATTCCTCTAGCGCCGTTCTATGGAAACAGTAGGTTTAAAGAGCACACCAAATGCTTGAAATAACTTCTTTATTAACTTCAACTTTTCTTCATAGATAACACTGCCGCCTCCGCAGCAGATAGTCCATGTACATAACACGTGTTGAAAAGATATGACAAAATGGCGGTATGCATAAGATGGTGGTTCAACTGTTCAATCTTGTCATTCAACATAAAATGGTGGATATATTTCTCTCTTGAGTATCTGTACTCTCACTTTAAGTTATTTAAGCACTTTATGATCTCTCTGAGAGGTATATCTGAGGTCTAATAGTTATACTTGCTGAATTTGGTCACAATTTGCAGTATGCAGTTAGCAGTAACTATTTGCGGATTGCTTGAGTATGATCTGGTATGGTTCTATGCAATTTGTATGGAATCGGGTTTGTATACTTTCAATTTGGTGGAACTGTAAGTGAACACACATATAACTGGTTCAGTATATAGTTCTAATCACAATACTAACAATATGAACATTATATAACTATTCTAAATACCTATTTTGGCCTCTTGTTCCCATAAAACTGGACTCTGGAACGGTGTGTCTGTTCAGCTCCTCTCTCTGGTGAGTAATGATTCCAGCTAGGGGAATTCCCCACACAGGCTGTGTGTCAGGCTGGCTGTGATTGGTGAAAACTCTTGCTGTGTGAGAAGCTGACTGTGATTGGTCTAGACCTCTGCCCAGCAGCAACAGATTAACACTATGCTTTCTGTTGTTTCTACTGTGTGACTGAGCTTACCTTACATTAATATAATGAATCTTAAAGGCATATTATCTTTTATGCCTATGTGAACACAATATATAACAGTTATATGACATCCAAAACATGAAGTCACTGTAAATAACTCTGCTTTTGTCTCTCAACACATAAACATAGGAACTGTATTAAGGCTATTGGCAGGTCTAGCTGTATACACATATAAGCTATACTAGCAACCTAGGACAGGCTTTAGCTGGCCAGCTACAGGGGGCCCTATACACTTGCACAATATGGATTGGTACTATGGAGCAGAGGGGAAGCACTATGGGGGGTACTATGGAGAAGAGTGGAAGCACTATAGGGTTCCTATATACTGCCAAAATATGAGGGGACACTATGGAGAAGAGGGGAAGCAATATGGGGGGGGACATTATGGAGAAGAGGGGAAGCACTATGGGTGCCCTATATACTGGCACAATATGTGGGTACTATGGAGAAGAGGGGAAGCACTATGGGGGCCCTATATACTGGCACATTATGGGGGCACTATGGAGAAGAGGGGATGGAGCACTATGGGGGCATCTACTGGGGGCCCTATGTACTGGCACGCATTATTGGGGGCTCAATGGAGAAGTGGGAGGTAAAGGAGCACTATGGGGGCATATACTGAATGCCCGCTGCCCCCATCAACTACAATGGGGTACGGCAGAGATCCGGCCACAATCTTGGAGGAAGGGGGGAGTTATACATACTATGTTATGAAAGAAATACATTGCATAAAAGTTTTGTACAATAACTCTTTTTATGCTTTTCTACCTTGAATTAAACTAAGCCTTTAATGTTACAAAATTAAAATTTAATTTATATGAATTTAATATACATATATTGTGACAGTGAGAGGTTGTGTCTGGCAAGGCAGGTATTTTCCTCCCAGCATGTGCGGCTAGGCTGGTTTCAATCCAGGTAAGGTCAAATACCGGACCGGAGTTTAAGTGCAGCTCTGGGTTTTGGCAGCACCTGGCTGTCCTTAAATAGGCAGCTGGGCTCAGCAGAGACGTCTCTGTTTTTAGGATCTGAGGCTTTGTGCCGTGCTGGAGGGCTGAGAGCCGCACTCCGGGGAAACAGGCCCCCTAAAGCCCGCTGTGGACTACTGGAGACAGAACTGCCAGCAAGGTGACCTGTGTTATATGAACTTTCAATTGTGTGTGAATTAACACCAAGACTGCAAAGTTATGTGCTGTTTTGTGCAATTGCCTCAAGTGTGAATAAACAATAACGTTTTAAGAACTTGTATTCCGCCTCTGTACTGCGCCCACTTACCCTATCTACCAGAGAGAAACCCCACACTAATATATATATATATATATAACACAAAGAAAGGACAGCAGCACTTGTTAGTGAAGTCAGGTGCAGAAATCCTCAAACCTTAGGCAAATCGGTCATCAAAATGGTTGTAGTTTTCCAAAAAAGAGGCAGCACTCCAAGATAAAGGTGGAATGACCCGCTTTATTCCCCCTCTGCAACGTTTCAACTGCTCATTGCAGTCTTTCTCAAGCATAACAATTGGTGTCAAAGTATCCACATTTATACCCACAATGCTTTGTGAGTCAATTAATAAAATGAGTGATAATTACATAATCAATTATGTGAAAAACATAAAAATACATCAAAAGTACATGATTCAATGTGAATTCATTGTATACAGCATATGTCGAAACATTAGTGCACATCCAATGTGAAGCCTTAATTAATGATCTTCCAAAGATCGCAAACATAAATAGCCATGTTCATAAAGTGCCTTGTGCTTTAATTAAAGTGAACACCTGTATGTGCTAAGTGGCGGTCAATCGGCCGCGTAAATTATGAAAGATAAACTTACGCAACGGAGTACTGTGATGGCGTTTGTCTCGGCGTCCCCGGTCCTCCATTGCGCATGCTCGGTGGCCAGGCAACCAGTGCAAACAATCAGGGACACGCCCCCTGGAGTGTGACGGCAGTCACGATGCGCACACCAGCAGCCAGGCCCCTCCCCCGAAGCGTGACAGGTCAGAAGGCGACGCACCTATGCCCAGCCTCCGGATCACATGACAAGTCGCCTGGCAACCGGGAAGCGTCCGCTCCCCCGGCTTGTCATCTGCCTCCAGGGTCGGATAAAGCAATGAGGCCTTTGTAGGGAAATAAAGCATCACATAAGGAATGATCAGGTTGTCAAGTACTAGTAACTAACTGGTATAAATGAATACTGTAAAACCAGGATATCAAGCCGTAAATATCGGAAGACATGAGTCCCTAAAATTTATTTGACTGAAGATGGTGCGGTATAAGTGGTTATGTCACGTGAGTGACCATCCCCACACCCCTATTATGGCTCTAAGGTACAGAGAGTTGTCAACACCCTATATCCTTTTAGCCAACATCCAGCCTTGTATCTCTTCTGTAGCTATAGCAACTTCCATTCACGACTTATCCACTTTTTCTTTCCTTCACAGTGAAATCTGTAATTCCAACCCTATTCACCTAATATGGGACTAAACCGCCATAGACAATAGCAATCATTTTCTGCCGCTGTGGTAATACACTTGAAAAATGGAGAAGAGTTTCTTTCAGATCCGATAAAGTCTGAAAGTAAATAAAAAAGTGGATAAGTCGTGAATGGAAGTTGCTATAGCTACAGAAGAGATACAAGGGTGGATGTTGGCTAAAAGGATATAGGGTGTTGACAACTCTCTGTACCTTAGAGCCATAATAGGGGTGTGGGGATGGTCACTCACGTGACATAACCACTTATACCGCACCCTCTTCAGTCAAATGAATTTTAGGGACTCATGTCTTCCGATATTTACGGCTTGATATCCTGGTTTTACAGTATTCATTTATACCAGTTAGTTACTAGTACTTGACAACCTGATCATTCCCTATGTGATGCTTTATTTCCCTACAAAGGCCTCATTGCTTTATCCGACCCTGGAGGCAAGTGACATGCCGGGGGAGCGGACGCTTCCGGGTTGCCAGGCGACGGCTCATATGACTTGTCATGTGATCCGGAGGCTGGGCATAGGTGCGTCGCCTTCTGACCTGTCACGCTTCGGGGGAGGGGCCTGGCTGCTGGTGTGCGCATCGTGACTGCCGTCACACTCCAGGGGGCGTGTCCCTGATTGTTTGCACTGGTTGCCTGGCTACCGAGCATGCGCAATGGAGGACCGGGGACGCCGAGACAAACGCCATCACAGTACTCCGCTGCGTAAGTTTATCTTTTATAATTTACGCGGCCGATTGACCGCCACTTAGCACATACAGGTGTTCACTTTAATTAAAGCACAAGGCACTTTATGAACATGGCTATTTATGTTTGCGATCTTTGGAAGATCATTAATTAAGGCTTCACATTGGATGTGCACTAATGTTTCGACATATGCTGTATACAATGAATTCACATTGAATCAGGTACTTTTGATGTATTTTTATGTTTTTCACATAATTGATTATGTAATTATCACTCATTTTATTAATTGACTCACAAAGCATTGTGGGTATAAATGTGGATACTTTGACACCAATTGTTATGCTTGAGAAAGACTGCAATGAGCAGTTGAAACGTTGCAGAGGGGGAATAAAGCGGGTCATTCCACCTTTATCTTGGAGTGCTGCCTCTTTTTTGGAAAACTATATATACAGTATATATTATATAAAATTCTAAATTACTTTGTCACTAAATGCATTTCTTTGTAAGTAGAGGGTGCAATGACGTGGAACGGCGATGCTGTGTTAATGTAAAATAAAAAAATATAAATACTTTGGTTGCGACGGGCTGGCCGCCACCATCTTGCTTGAAGGTCCAGGGCGAAATCTCGCACGCCCCGAGAGGATGTCCCAACAGAGTAATGCAGAATTCTGAAAAAAGGTAAGAAAGGACACACCTTTATTGGGGGGTGGCATATTCATGGGTCAACTGTGACTTGAAAGAGAGTCCTAAGAGGGTTTACACCAGCCATAGTAGTACAGTCCTGATCAAAAGTTTAAGACCACTTGAAAAATGGCAAAAAATCCTATGTAGCATGGCTGGATCTTAACAAGGTTCCAAGTAGAGCTTCAACATGCAACAAGAAGAAATGGGAGTGAGACACAACATTTTTTGAGCAATTAATTTAATGAAAACAACGAATAAACTGAAACAGGCTGTTTTTCAGCTGATCAAAAGTTTAGGACCACACCTCCCAAAAAAAACTAAACCCCCCAAAACAGAAATCCAACTTCCAAACATGAACTCAGTAATGAGTAGCTCCTCCGTTCCAAAATTCGTTTTGGCATGCTTGATGCAAGCGTTTCCATGAGGTGAGAGGGAACATTTCTCCGAGTGGTGAAGATGGCCGCACGAAGGCCATCTACTGTCTGGAACTGTTGTCAATTTTTGTAATTTTCCCTTGCCATCCATCCCCAAAGGTTCTCAATTGGATTTAGATCAGGAGAACATGCAGGATGGGCCAAAAGAGTAATGTTATTCTCCTGGAAGAAGTCTCTTGTCCTGTGGGCATTGTGTACTGTAGCGTTGTCCTGTTGAAAAACCCAGTCGTTACCACACAGACGAGGGCCCTCCGTCATGAGGAATGCTCTCTGCAACATCTGGACATAGCCAGCGGCCGTTTGACGCCCCTGCACTTCCTGAAGCTCCATTGTTCCACTGAAGGAAAAAGCACCCCAGACCATTATGGCGCCCCCTCCACTGTGGCACGTAGAAAACATCTCAGGTGGGATCTGCTTGTCATGCCAGTAATGTTGGAAACCATCAGGACCATCAAGGTTACATTTTTTCTCATCAGAGAATAAAACTTTCTTCCACCTTTGAATGTCCCATGTTTGGTGCCCTCTTGCAAAGTCCAAACGAGCAGTTCTGTGGCGTTCAAGGAGACGAGGTCTTTGAAGACGTTTTTTGTTTTTGAAGCCCTTCAGTCTCAGATGCCGTCTGATGGTTATGGGGCTGCAGTCAGCACCAGTAAGGGCCTTATTTGGGTCGAGGATCGTCCAGTGTCTTGACGGACAGCCAATTGGATCCTCCGGCTCAGTGCTGATGAAATATTTTTGGGTCTTCCATTTGACTTTTTTGTTCCATAACCCTCAGGATCATTTAAGAAATTCCAAATGACTGTCTTACTGCGTCCCACCTCAGCAGCGATGGCGCGCTGTGAGAGACCCTGCTTATGCAGTTCAACAACCCGACCACGTTCAAAAAGGGAGAGTGTTTTTGCCTTTGCCATCACAACGTGTGACTACCTGACAGCAACTGACAATGAATCCACATCTTTGCACAGATTTGGACTTTTAAAGGCATGTGGTCCTAAACTATGGATCAGCTGAAAAACAGCCTGTTTCAGTTTTTAATTGAATGCTTAAAAAATGTTCTGTCTCACTCCCATTTCTTCTTGTTGCATGTTGAAGCTCTACTTGGAACCTTGTTAAGATCCAACAATGTAAAATATGATTTTTTGCCATTTTTCAAGTGCTCTTAAACTTTTGATCAGGACTGTAGCTGGAGGGGAATCCCCCTTCATGGGCCCCAAGGCACAGACTTCTTCAGGTACTTACCTGTGTGAGGCTGCAGGTAAATGCCTCTGAGGAGAGCAGTCAGCAGTCCATCAGCTTCTCTCCGATGTATTTCCAACAAGGCTTCAAAATTACTTTAAATGTCACAAATTCCATTCACGCTGCGTCTGCGGCAAGGACGTGGCCTTTACCTCCCAACGCACTTGTTTGCTTTGTACGTGAAACAGAATTCGTGTATATTTACTTGGTGTCACGAACTTGTCTTTTCTGTCAGCGACACAGATTTTATTAACATTCACTAAGAAACACTAATGGTTCATAAATATTTAACTGGAAAATGAAATCAGAGACAGAAAAGTCCAAGGTTTCCCAGTAATCCACCGGGAAATAAATCTATATCTATCTATCTATCTATCTATCTATCTATCTATCTATCTATCTATCTATCTCATATCTATCTATCT
This sequence comes from Bufo gargarizans, assembly GCF_014858855.1. Classification (NCBI taxonomy): domain Eukaryota; kingdom Metazoa; phylum Chordata; class Amphibia; order Anura; family Bufonidae; genus Bufo; species Bufo gargarizans. The sequence goes on from NC_058089.1 coordinate 120,139,154, forward strand.
CATATCTATCTATCTATCTATCTCATATCTATCTATCTATCTATCTATCTATCTATCTATCTATCTCATATCTATCTATCTCATATCTATCTATCTATCTATCTCATATCTATCTATCTCTTTTATCCTTCCTTTTATCTATCTATCTCATATCTATCTATCTCATATCTATCTATCTATCTATCTATCTATCTATCTCATATCTATCTATCTATCTATCTATCTATCTATCTATCTCATATCTCTCTATCTTTCTATCTACGGTATATTCTATATCTATCGCTCTCATATCTATTATCTCTCTATCGATCGGCTTAGTCTAAGTGCACAATGCTGAGACTTTTCTTGCTCTTTGGCGACCACAGAGACATGAAACCCTTGTGTTGTGTCTTGTAGATATATAAGTCGCCCCCCCGGGATATAATCTGCGGAGGTGTCAGGGAGGCTGAAGTACGGCTTCTCGTCAGGTCAGGCCTTCCCAAGGTCAGTGTTCGGCGAGGCTGTAGAATGTTTGTTTGCAGCATAAATCCTGGGCCCTGACAAACTTTCTGATAGGATGATTTATGATTTGTCTCTACGAGCTTCCCACGACTGTCCCACAATGCCACGCTCCAGCAGGCTGTCACACGTGTCAATGTGATCCTCAGACAATAAGGTGCAAAGTTTCCTTCAGCCTGTGGGAAAGGAACGCGAAAGGAACCGAGAAGCAGAAAGAATTCATCTTGCAGATGGAAAATGCGGCGCAGCAGCTGAGGAGGAATCACGCCCAATGCAAACCTGAAACCGTGTTCTGCAGGGGATGCTATAATTTACTCCTCTTAGTCTCAGTGGAGGATTATTTAACCCCTTTGTGGCTACAGCTGGCTCAGTGCTCAGTTTTCATATACTTTTTTTCCCATTTATGGCTTTGATGGCCACCATTAATGTAAAAGCAGCTGAAGCTTATGTTATACTGTGATCTGTGCTGTTTATTGCGATATATGTAGCAACACATGGATAGAAGGTGTATTAGTGCCTGCCCGGGGGTCGAAAAGCTAAGGGGCAGTTGCTCCTTTGGCTCTTCTTCTACATCTGCAATGGGCGCCCCCCTCAGGACCCTCTATATCGCGTCCCAGGTTTAGTAGGAATGCCGAGTGGCATAGTGCGGCCTAAATGTCTCTTTATGTGTGTCACGGTGCTCCTACCTGGATACGGCTGGACCCCAGGCTTTGGCTCCAAAGCAATAAATAAGGGGAATAATTGAGGGATTTGAAGAAACAACTTGAGCCCAGACCTTGAGATGAAGTTCAATGGCAGCTTTACTTGAATAAACGTTTCTCCAAACAGTTTTCAGGCTTTGTCTTGGTTCCAGCAGGCGTTAGCATTAAACTGGCAGGCAAACTCAACTCTGCTATATCTCTTTCTCTCTGACTCTGCTGTACTGACAGGCTGGCTGTATAACTCAGCTTCTTCTGTATGCTGCACTTCTTCTCTGTAGTCTGACTCTGTAGATAGATCTAATGTTAGGGCCACACGGTCAGGTATCTGCATGAAGTTTTGGAAGCCAAAACTAGGAGTGAATTAAAAAAAGAGGAGAAGTCATATCCTATACTTTCTCTCATTTTATGATTCCTGATTTTGGCCTCCAAAACTGCGACAGGAAACCTGACCATGTGGTCGTACCCTAAGGACTCTTTCACACGAGCGGATGCCGTGCGGGTAATCTGCTGCGTGAAAGAGAACCAAGCCCCGTTCCGGACAGCAGAGACACGGAGCAGTAACATGACTGATAATGCTCCGTGCCTCTCGGTGATACTTTTACAACAAAATCACGGTGACAACTTTTTCTCACTGTGATTTTGTAGTAAAAAGATCACAGAGAAGCACGGAGCATCATCAGTCATGTTAATGCTCCTTGTCTCTGCTGTCCAGAGCGGGGCTAGGCTCTCTTTCACGCAGCGGATTACCTGCACGGCATCCGCTCGTGTGTAAGAGCCCTAAGACAGAAAAACACAGCAGAGCTGGATTGGAACCAGAAGAGCAAAGCTAGATTTGTAGAGCAGACTAGAAGCAGACTTTAATAGGCCCCCTAGGTCGAACAGCATCCTGCAACCACTGAAGAGATAGCATTGCAGTATGTGACAGTATTGTGTACAGAATTACCGCGTAGCTCTATGAAAGTAAATTCTAAACCATCGGCGAGTGATGCGTAGGAGGATGCCTCTGTGCATTACTTAACACTGTAATTATTTCATTCCAGCTCCACTCCAGACAGTGATGGCACATCCTAGCAATATGTTCTCAATATTTTTTTGCATAAATCCAATTTAAAGGAATCTTTCATATTGAACATTGTGTCTGATCCCTGGGCAGCAGGTTATAGAGTAGAAGATTCATATATAGTTTTATGGAAAAAGATTCAGTACAACTTATAATGTATCCATTGACATTCTTGGTCATTCTGGGCTTAGGAGTCCAGTAGGCGGTCCTATCAGTGATTGACAGGTACATACTTATAGAGGAAACACCATCAGTTACTGATAGGACTATACACACTTTGGCTCTGGTGTCTGAGGGCATGAAAGGCTCCTCTGCTACATATGAAGACACCAGAATTATAAATGGCATGTGGTGTGGTTACCTGTTGGGGGCCTTGAGCTTTTAGTTGCCTTCTGGTCATATGGCTAAGATGAATAACTTAAAGGAATTGTCCAGCCTTGAAGCTGATGGAACTCGTGCCTGGTTAAAAAAAATAAAATAAAAAATAAAACACTCACCTATCCATAGCCTCACTGTTCCTGTGAGACTGCCCCAGTCCTGGCCCCTTCTGGTCCCAAAAAATGGCTTAGTCTTGTGACCGTTGTCTTCAGTCACTTGTCTCAGTGGTCACATGTGCTTGGATGGCATGTCACTTCTTGAGGCATGCTAGTGACATGCCCTACAAGAATATGTGGCCGCCGAGTCACAATGGAAGCCAACCGTACATATTAGAAAACAATGGCATCACAATCCTCTACTAAAAGAATATTTCATATAGTATTTGGAGTAAGAGAATGTACCCCAATGTCTGCTGTTGGTTTAAAGGGGTTGTCCGGGTTCAGAGCTGAACAGGACATATCCACATTTTCAGCCCTCTGGCCCCCCTGATATGAGCATCAGAGCATTTTATTCTCCGGTGCCCTCCCTTGCCTTGCGCTGGATTGCGCAGGGCAAGGTTTTTTTTGTTTATGTTTTCAACACTACTAGGAAGAGGCTTCCACCTGGAAGTGTTGCCATTTTACAGGCTAGGGCAGTGCTAAAGCCCACCCATTAGTGCCGGTGACATCACCGGGCTCACTGCTGGGCAGAAGCCTATGCCTAGCAGTCCCTATGGAGACATCACCGGATCTCCTAAAAAAGTCTTTGCCCTGTGCTATTCTGCGCAGGGCAAAGGAGCGCATCGGAGCATGAAATTCTCCAAAGCTCATATCAGGGGGGACTTCCTGGGTAAAAAATGCGGGTACAACCCTTTTAACCAAAGACCAGGCATATATTTAACAAGCCTGATTGTTCTTTCAAATCTTTTCCTCCTCCCACGTCTCACCGCAATTTTGTAGTTCTTGAAGACACTCACTGGTGGAGGCCTCTAGGTGTTGGATCCAGTCAACCCTTTGGTCCACCCCACAATCTGGTCCTTTGCATCAATTCTGAATCATATCAATCTCAACGCACCTCCTGGGTGACATTCTAAAGACGGACGGGGCCAAAAACATTGAGATTAACCCTTATCTCAAAGAGCAGTTAACTCAATGGTGATATCTCCAGCCACATCCTGTAAGTCATGGATGCTCTTCACTTGAGGTTTAAGAAGACTTGTATGATATAATTCTTGGTGACAGCCAGAAGGACAGTTGCATCGATTGTGGCACATGTATTTAATTTCTTCTAAGCCGCGATATTTCGCTGCTTTATGCCAAAGGCTTATTCTTGTCCGGCTTATCGCAGGTAGAACTGAACAATATAATTTACAGCGTATCTTGCAAGTTTAGCAGCAAAAAAAGTCTTCAACAGGCTCCGGTACGCCGCCAAAGGTGTAGTGTTCGTATCTGAAAGTGTTGTGTTTTGCTTCTTTTGCTTTCAATAAACGACGCATCTTTTCTATGTCGTATAATGAATGCGCTATCCGGGGGGTGGATATTGTGTATTAAATGATTTAGGAATTCAGGAAAATTTAAAATTTACAACATGAAAGCTTCACAGCAAATACAGAATGGAGTCTACAAGCAGGGGAATGCATGCCATATGGTCTTATGTGAGGTCTATGGTAAAGGAGAAGGCTAGAGGCAGCCCATGTTGGTCTCATAATCCTGAGTGTAAGTCGCACATACTCAGTCAGCCGACCAACAGCGACTGCCCCTGTAGAAACACAGAAGAATGAAGGCAGAAAATGACCACATGGTCCGTATACCCTGCTCTTATATTTTTTCGTATTTATTTTTCTCTTAGGACAGAAATATGTTTCTCTCAGGCACATTTAAAGAGACATCTGTCAGCAGGATCAACTGTATCAAAACCAGCATACTATCTGGTAGGATTGATCATGCTGAATAAAACGATATCTGCCTTGTGCCATTCCCAAGAAAAAAGACTTTTACTATTTAGGCAGATAAGTGCTCCAGGACTCCGAGGGGGCGGGGTCTAGTTTCTTGGTGCTCCTCAGCTTTCCAGTACTGACCACGCCCTCATTTGTATACAAAATAAAAGCCTGTTTTCTCAGGAACGCTGCAACCAATTTTCACAAGACAGGTGTCATTTTAATTGGCACCAACAGGCCTGTAAGTCGTGTTTAATAGAGTGGATCCTGGAGATACTGAAGACTTTGGAAAAATTTAACTGCAGTGTCTATTGTGTTGACCATTCTCCAGTAAAGGTTCCTTTACACGGGATGATATTACAGCAGATTGTGGGGAAGGAAGCGTTCCTTCCCAACAATCTGCTGATCGATAGAAGAGGAGACCGCTGCATTTACATGCAGCGATCTTCTCCAGAGTATGGGGAGGAGTGATCACTAATGCAATCGGTCTTTACCCTAAGGACTTTGACCTTGTTTGCCGGCAGGAGATCGTGTTTACATGACACAATCTGCTGTCGGTAAACAATCACTTTTGTGTGCGCATAAATGATCGGATTACCCGATGAATGAGCATTTTGATTGTTCATCAGGTAGTCGAAGTAACATTTAAAATACCCGATCATCGCTAACTAGTATGAATGCTTAACCAGTATAAATGTGCCCTTAAAGCTCAATCATTTTTCACTTACAATCGGCTGAGTATATATATGTTTACGATGGGGGGAAGGGAATATGTTACAGCCATGCATCTGTGGGAGTAGCTTGCCTCGTGTGGGATCACAGGATTGCTCATGTTGCAACTGAGCAGCCAGGGCAGAATCTGGTGACCACATACGCACGAGTCGGGTGGTCCTGCCAAAATCAGTCGGTTTAGACCTAATGTGTATAGGTACCTTATTGCATGCAACAGAAAAAGAGGTCAAAACTGCTGACAGTGCTAGAAAGGTTAAAGGGTAGTGATGAGCGAAGTTCTTGAAAGTTCGATTTGGCTGCTTAGCTGAATTTTACAAAAAAGTTCACTTTGTGACAAATTACTTTGTTGCAAAGTAAGGAAGTATTACTTTACTGAGAGAGTAGTGGATGCATGGAATAGCCTTCCTGCAGAAGTGGTAGCTGCAAATACAGTGAAGGAGTTTAAGCATGCATGGGATAAGCATAAGGCCATCCTTCATATAAGATAGGGCCAGGGGCTATCCATAGTATTCAGCATATTGGGCAGACTAGATGGGCCAAATGGTTCTTATCTGCCGACACATTCTATGTTTCTAAAGCACATTTCTTTGTAAGTAGTGGGTGCAATGACGGGAAACTGCGATTGCGGTGCTCCCCATCATTGTGGTCTATAATAAAAATAAATAAAATCATTCTTACCTCATCCATTTGGTCACGAAGAGCCGGCGGTCGCCACCTTGATTGAAGATCCAGCTCGAAATCTCACGCGGCATTGTAATGATATCATGTGTCATGCGTCACTGCGTATGAGATTTCGTGCGGGATCTTCAATCAAGATGGTGGCAGCGAGCTCTTCGCACTCAAATGGATGAGGTGAGTATGATTTTTTGTTTTACCCCATTTCAGGGAAAATCAATTCCGTTACCATGAAGCACGAGGAAATTCGGCTTTGCAGCAAATAGAATTTTCCCTGAAATTCAGATCAAAATCCACTTCAGACAGTTCGATTCGCTCAACATTATTAAAGGGAAAGGATTAAAGAGGACCTTTCACCGCTCCTGACAGGCCTGTTTTAATAGCTTCATGCATTCACCATTTATACATTCCATGCATTCAACAATTCTGGAGAATCTATTCTTATGGCTCTATGTTGTGCCATTCCTTTATTATTTCTACTAGAAGTTATGAATGAATTGCTAGCAGTCTGCAGTAAGGGTACAGGGGGCGGTAACCAGTTGGAGGCGTGTCCCTGCACAGACTGAAAATGGCAACACTAATTGGATAGAGTGAGTCTGTGCAGGGACACCCCTCCAACTGGTTACCGCCCCCTGTACCCTTACTGCAGACTGCTAGCAATTCATTCATAACTTCTAGTAGAAATAATAAAGGAATGGCACAACATACAGACATAAGAATAGATGCTACAGAATTGTTATTACATGGGGGATGCGTGAAGCTATTAAAACAGGCCTGTCAGGAGCAGGGAGAGGTCCTCTTTAACCACCTCCGGACCGCCTAACGCACATGTGCGTTCCGGAGGTGGCAGGCTGGCGCACAGTCACGCATATACGCGTCATCTCGCGATACGCGAGATTTCCTGTGAACGCGCGCACACAGGCGCGCGCGCTCACAGGAACGGAAGGTAAGCGAGTGGATCTCCAGCATGCCAGCGGCGATCGTTCGCTGGCAGGCTGGAGATCCGAATTTTTTAACCCCTAACAGGTATATTAGACGCTGTTTTCATAACAGCGTCTAATATACCTCCTACCTGGTCCTCTGGTGGTCCCTTTTGTTAGGATCGACCACCAGAGGACTCAGGTAGGTCAGTACAGTCGCACCAAACACCACACTACACTACACCCCCCCCGTCACTTATTAACCCCTTATAAACCCCTGATCACCCATGATCACCCCATATAAACTCCCTGATCACCCCCCTGTCATTGATCACCGCCCTGTCATTGATCACCCCCCTGTCAGGCTCCGTTCAGACGTCCGTATGATTTTTACAGATCCACGGATACATGGATCGGATCCGCAAAACGCATACGGACGTCTAAATGGAGCCTTACAGGGGGGTGATCAATGACAGGCGGGTGATCACCCATATACACTCCCTGATCACCCCCTGTCATTGATCACCCCCCTGTCACTGATCACCCCCCTGTAAGGCTCCATTCAGACGTCCGCATGATTTTTACGGATCCATGGATACATGGATCGGATCCGCAAAACACATGCGGACGTCTGAATGGAGCCTTACAGGGGGGTGATCACCCATATACACTCCCTGATCACCCCCTGTCATTGATCACCCCCCTGTAAGGCTCCATTCAGACGTCCGCATGTTTTTTGTGGATCCGATCAATGTATCCATGGATCCGTAAAAAATCATGCGGATGTCTGAATGGAGCCTTACAGGGGGGGTGATCCGTGACAGGGGGCTGATCACCCTGATCACCCCCTGTCATTGATAACCCCCCTGTAAGGCTCCATTCAGACGTCCGCATGTTTTTTGTGGATCCGATCCATGTATCCATGGATCCGTAAAAAATCATGCGGATGTCTGAATGGAGCCTTACAGGGGGGGTGATCCGTGACAGGGGGCTGATCACCCTGATCACCCCCTGTCATTGATAACCCCCCTGTAAGGCTCCATTCAGACGTCCGCATGTTTTTTGTGGATCCGATCCATGTATCCATGGATCCGTAAAAAATCATGCGGATGTCTGAATGGAGCCTTACAGGGGGGGTGATCCGTGACAGGGGGGTGATCACCCTGATTACCCTGATCACCCCCTGTCATTGATAACCCCCCTGTAAGGCTCCATTCAGACGTCCGCATGTTTTTTGTGGATCCGATCCATGTATCCATGGATCCGTAAAAAATCATGCGGATGTCTGAATGGAGCCTTACAGGGGGGGTGATCAGTGACAGGGGGGTGATCACCCTGATCACCCCCTGTCATTGATAACCCCCCTGTAAGGCTCCATTCAGACGTCCGCATGTGTTTTGCGGATCCGATCCATGGATCCGTAAAAATTATACGGACGTCTGAATGGAGCCTTACCAGGGGGGTGATCAATCACAGGGGGGTGATCCGGGAGTCTATATGGGTGATTACCCCCCTGTCATTGATCACCCCCCTGTCATTGATCACCCCCCCCCCCCCCCCCTGTAAGGCTCCATTCAGACATTTTTTTTGGCACAAGTTAGCGGAATTTTTTTTATTGTTTTTGTTTTTTCTTACTAAGTCTCATATTCCACTAACTTGTGTCAAAAAATAAAATCTCACATGGACGCACCATACCCCTCACGGAATCCAAATGCGTAAACATTTTTAGACATTTATATTCCAGACTTCTTCTCACGCTTTAGGGCCCCTAAAAAGCCAGGGCAGTATAAATACCCCACATGTGACCCCATTTCGGAAAGAAGACACCCCAAGGTATTCGCTGAGGGGCATATTGAGTCCATGAAAGATTGAAATTTTTGTCCTAAGTTAGCGGAAAGTGAGACTTTGTGAGAAAAAAACCAAAAAAATCAATTTCCGCTAACATATGCAAAAAATAAAAAATTTCTAGGAACTCGCCAGGCCCCTCATTGAATACCTTGGGGTGTCTTCTTTCCAAAGTGGGGTCACATGTGGGGTATTTATACTGCCCAGGCTTTTTAGGGGCCCGAAAGTGTGAGAAGAAGTCTGGGATCCAAATGTCTAAAAATGCCCTCCTAAAAGGAATTTGGGCCCCTTTGCGCATCTAGGCTGCAAAAAAGTGTGACACATCTGGTATCGCCGTACTCAGGAGAAGTTGGGGAATGTGTTTTGGGGTGTCATTTTACATATACCCATGCTGGGTGAGAGAAATATCTTGGTCAAATGCCAACTTTGTATAAAAAAATAGGAAAAGTTGTCTTTTGCCAAGATATTTCTATCACCCAGCATGGTATATGTAAAATGACACCCCAAAACACATTCCCCAACTTCTCCTGAGTACGGCGATACCAGATGTGTGACACTTTTATGCTGCCAAGGTGGGCAAAGGGGCACATATTCCAAAGTGCACCTTTCGGATTTCACCGGTCATTTTTTACACATTTTGATTGCAAAGTTCTTCTCACACATTTGGGCCCCTAAATTGCCAGGGCAGTATAACTACGCCACAAGTGACCCCATTTTGGAAAGAAGACACCCCAAGGTATTCCGTGAGGGGCATGGCGAGTTCCTAGAATTTTTTATTTTTTGTCACAAGTTAGCGGAAAATGATGATTTTTCTTTTTTTTTCTTTTTTCCTTACAAAGTCTCATATTCCACTAACTTGCGACAAAAAAAAAAAAATTCTAGGAACTCGCCATGCCCCTCACGGAATACCTTGGGGTGTCTTCTTTCCAAAATGGGGTCACTTGTGGCGTAGTTATACTGCCCTGGCAATTTAGGGGCCCAAATGTGTGAGAAGAACTTTGCAATCAAAATGTGTAAAAAATGACCGGTGAAATCCGAAAGGTGCACTTTGGAATATGTGCCCCTTTGCCCACCTTGGCAGCATAAAAGTGTCACACATCTGGTATCGCCGTACTCAGGAGAAGTTGGGGAATGTGTTTTGGGGTGTCATTTTACATATACCCATGCTGGGTGAGAAAAATATCTTGGTCAAATGCCAACTTTGTATAAAAAAATGGGAAAAGTTGTCTTTTGCCAAGATATTTCTCTCACCCAGCATGGGTATATGTAAAATGACACCCCAAAACACATTCCCCAACTTCTCCTGAGTACGGCAATACCAGATGTGTCACACTTTTTTGCTGCCAAGGTGGGCAAAGGGGCACATATTCCAAAGTGCACCTTTCAGATTTTGCAGGCCATTTTTTACAGATTTTGATTGCAAAGTTCTTCTCACACATTTGGGCCCCTAAATTGCCTGGGCAGTATAACTACGCCACAAGTGACCCCATTTTGGAAAGAAGACACCCCAAGGTATTCCGTGAGGGGCATGGCGAGTTCCTAGAATTTTTTATTTTTTGTCGCAAGTTAGTGAAATATGAGACTTTGTAAGGAAAAAAGAGAAAAAAAATAAAAATCATCATTTTCCGCTAACTTGTGACAAAAAATAAAAAGTTCTATGAACTCACTATGCCCATCAGCGAATACCTTAGGGTGTCTACTTTCCGAAATGGGGTCATTTGTGGGGGTTTTCTACTGTTTGGGCATTGTAGAACCTCAGGAATCATGACAGGTGCTCAGAAAGTCAGAGCTGTTTCAAAAAGCGGAAATTCACATTTTTGTACCATAGTTTGTAAATGCTATAACTTTTACCCAAACCATTTTTTTTTTGCCCAAACATTTTTTTTTATCAAAGACATGTAGAACAATAAATTTGGCGAAAAATTTATATATGGATGTCGTTTTTTTTGCAAAATTTTACAGCTGAAAGTGAAAAATGTCATTTTTTTGCAAAAAAATCGTTACATTTTGATTAATAACAAAAAAAGTAAAAATGTCAGCAGCAATAAAATACCACCAAATGAAAGCTCCATTAGTGAGAAGAAAAGGAGGTAAAATTCATTTGGGTGGTAAGTTGCATGACCGAGCGATAAACGGTGAAAGTAGTGTAGTGCCGAAGTGTAAAAAGTGCTCTGGTCATGAAGGGGGTTTCACCTAGCGGGGCTGAAGTGGTTAAACATACCTAGGTTGATGGTCATGCAATTTGCATGCCCGAAGAAATCATGTTTTAATCTTTTCTTTTTTTTTTTTTACACCCTTCCTGGTTTGGAGCCCTTTGTATAAGCTAGAGCAGAGGGTTTCTGGCCCCATCCATGTATAATACATTGCATTCCTTCCAGTGGTCAGCATGTAATACTACATTTCCCCGTGGCCGCTGTGTTGTCAGCTGTATCTTCCCCTTGCTGTATCTGTACCCGTGGCAATTAGCTTGTAGTCTATAAACTGGCATATAGGAGCTAATTTTGCTCTTTTTTTTTGTTGCAAAAAGTCCTATTAAAATATTCACTGAGGTCAGAAATCTGCTGCACAGAACAAACTGCACCCATAGAGCTTGTCGATACAAGTAAAATACCAGCTAAAAGCAAAGGCCAAGCCTCAAATGTTTGGGCACAAAGAATACTTACAAGTGATAGTTATATAACGCTGCTACAGATAAAGCTGTGAAGAATATTCCGGTCATCAGCTGACCCCCATGTTTGTGCGGTAATGACTGATACGTTTGTTTAAGGAGAATTAATTTTAATGGATAATTGTGATTTCAGTCGTTAAACTCGTCTTCAGCAGCTTTTATTACAGGATAAGTGATTCCTATACATACAAAGCTCTTGATTAGCTTCCTATAACACTCCCTCCCCAGTACATTCACGGTGTCCCCATGATCTTCTCCTGAATCCATGGACTTTCTATAAATATGCACAGCGCTTGCTCAGAGAGCCAAACAGTAACAAAAAAAAGCACAGTGATCAGCTCAGCCTCCTGCCCCTTTATTTCACAATCAGTGGTTATCTCAAGACCAGGGTTAGGTAGATGTGAAGAATCAGGACTTCTATTGCTGTGTAGTCGTAGTCACAGCTCTTCTACTTATAGACCATATGGTATAGTGGTGAAGAATCAGGACTGCTGCTGTGTAGTCGTAGTCACAGCTCTTCTACTCACAGACCATATGGTATAGTGGTGAAGAATCAGGACTGCTGCTGTGTAGTCGTAGTCCCAGCTCTTCTACTCACAGACCATATGGTATAGTGGTGAAGAATCAGGACTGCTGCTGTGTAGTCGTAGTCCCAGCTCTTCTACTCACAGACCATTTGGTATAGTAATGAAGAATTAGGACTGTTGCTGTGTAGTCGTAGTCACAGATCTTCTACTCACAGACCATTTGGTATAGTAATGAAGAATTAGGACTGTTGCTGTGTAGTCGTAGTCCCAGATCTTCTACTCACAGACCATATGGTATAGTGGTGAAGAATCAGGACCGCTGCTGTGTAGTCGTAGTCACAGCAGGCCCAAGAATGTCCTAATGTGTAGTGGGTTCAAGGAAGTTGCAAATAAATGAAGCACAGGCCATAGGTCCATAGGTTTGACAACTAACAGTGGGTGAAAATGGCAGTTCGGCAAAGCATCCATTTAGGAGCAGTTCACTGGCTACTTGTGGATATGGAAACAAACTTCTCAGATGAGAGCCAAGCTTCTTCAACATTACAACAGTCCATCTGACATGACAGTGGTGGTGGTCCTCTAGTGGTGGAAACTGCAGTTCTTCCTTGATGCAGGGGTATGTGACTGTATACTACAAAGTCTCCCTAAGATCTGCGTCTGTAGTCCGGGAACATGTATAGTCACATTGTAGGTTTAGACTGAAGGGTCACTTTAAAGCCAACTCAAAAACATCTGTGTGGGATCTCCTCCTTACATGTAGATCTGTCTGATAGGCCGAAGAGCAGAGTGTAGAAGAAGGGAAATAATGAAGTGTATACATTGCCTCTAATAGCTATTGATCGAAACTGCATGTCAGATAAGATCAGTCATTATGCTGAATCGTTCGGACTTCTCTGTCTCGATACTTTAAATAACAAGGAGGTTTTAAATATTTAATCATTCCCGAACATTGCAACCCAATGAGAAGAGGTTTATGCTGAAATGGCAGATTAGGTTCTGCTGCGGTGAAGTCACTGCCCGTAGTAACAGCTGCCATAGAGCCAGTCAATATAGTGCTGGTTACTCATAATTCTTTCATACAGGACTGAGAAGAAATTCCAATTTCCTAACTTAAAGGGATACTGTCACCAGTTTTATGGTGTCCTAACTAAGAGCAACATAAATAAGTGACTGATTCTCTTAGCAAAATGCTGGGTAACTTTCTTTAATTGACCCAGTCAATCTGCCAACATCTTGTATTGAAAAGCTCCAGCTGATAATGATGAGTCCTGAATATTCATGAGCTCCTGACTCTCCCCGCCCACCTGCTGCTGATTGACAGTTATTTTCCATATGAATCAGCAGCAGGTGGGCAGGGGAGTGGCTATAGCTCTGAATTAAAAAAAACGCTGGACTCACTGACATCACGCTGGATTCAAATCAGCTCATTAGCATGCGGCATCTTTGTGTGTATATTATGAGGTAACCATCTGTCACACCAGTAAGTGAATACATCTAAGGTACTTTTTAGTAGTTAATGATTGTATATAATTAGTTAGATTATAATCAAATATCCACATGACAGGTTCCCTTTAAAGAGATTTTGATATTGATGAGCTGTCATGAAAATACATAGGTCATCAAAGTCTGAATGGTGGGGCTCCCCCTGACGTTCAGCTGCTTGAAGAGACTGCGGCACTACCGTGAATACTGTGTCCTCTTCCTAGACCAGTGACGTCACGTACATAGGTCAAGAAGCCTTGGTGCAGCAATTCAAGTGAACAGAACTGAGCTGCAATACCAAGCACAGCCTCTATACAACGGACAGCGCTGTGCTTGGTAAGCTGCAACAAGGCCACGGTGTTCACCGGGACACCCCAGCCTCCTCAAATGACTGATCAGCGGCGTTGCCGAATGTTAGGTCCCTGTGGATCTTTGATTGTTGACTTAACCTGAGGCTAGGTCATCCGTATCAAAATCTGGGAAAACCTCTTTAGGAAATCTGCTTAAAATCAGTTTTGAATACCTTAAGGGGTGTAGTTTCTAAAATGGCATCATTTTTGGGTGGCAGCACAGGGACCCGATGGGGATGTACAAGCTGCTGCAAACCCCCTATATGCTGCGGTCAGCGTGACCGCAGCATACAGGGGGTTAATCCGCCAGCATCAGTGTTTTCACCGATGCTGGCAGATACAGCCGAGCCCCTGCTGCTGATCGTGGCAGTGCGTGTGGGGCAGCGGGTTAACCCTAGGACGAGAATGCTCGTCCTAAGGCGTTAAGTACCGGCCAGTTAGAACGAGCATTCTCGTCCAGGGTCTTTAAGGTGTTAAACAGATGGAACGAAACTGCAGCTGCATCCCTCTCACCTCCCCTATTTTTCCTCTCCTCCCTGTCTTCTGTATTGCTCAATGAGGATTAAAGGGGTTGTTCACCCTCTCGGGCAGACTCCTCCACACCACTAGACATGCGGAGTGAAGTGTACTTATCTGCTCGCTGCCGTTGGATTTTGGCTCCTGTTAGGCCTGGGCCTTCTGCCATACCTCCCGCTGTCATATCTGCATCATCTCCTGCCTCTGTGCCCGCAGCTGTTTCGCCAGATGTACCAGGCGCATGCCTGCCAGCAGCCAGACACGTCCTCCGGCCACGCTGCCTCCGTGCTCTATCCCATGCTGGCATCCCATAGGGGCGTGCGCCCACCGCTTCCTGTCATTTATGCTTCCTGCCTCCCAGCACGGCCCCTGTGTGGGGCTACAAGGTTAATTAGCAGCTTCCTCTTTTAGGAAGTTGCCTGAGCGTTGAGTTACTATCAGTAATAGCAAAGGTGTTCTGATCTGATCGTCTGTGTTTGACCATTCTGTTTACCGCCTGCATTGACTACTGGACCTGTCTGACCCTGAGCCCGTCTGATCCTCTGTACCATCTGATAGCGGCTTCTGACCTGTGGCTTGTCTCTGACCACACTTCAGCTTCTGACAGTCATCATCATCAGCTGCTGCTGCCTTTACTCCAGTCTTCTCTGCAATACCACTTCTCACCACCGTGTCCGCTATTGGACTCAGTTCACACTAACTACGGTTCTTACTGCAACTTCAGCTATTGGAGCGTCACCTGTTGTCTGACTCTGTGAGTCCGCTGTCAACCATATTAGCTGGTCCTGTAGGCAGTGGTTCAGTTTCTCTCTTGCTGCGTTCCATCCTGTCGCCTGTAAGAGGGCTGAATAACACCCTAGGGGTGTGATGACTAACCTCCGGCACTCCAGCTGTGGTAAAACTACAACTCCCAAGATGCACACTTGTTTGGCTGTTCTCAGGATGCCATAGAAATGAATGGAGCATGCTGGGAGTTGTAGTTTCACTATAGCTGGAGCGCAGGAGGTTAGTCATCACCGCCCCTAGGGGTTAGTGGCTGCCATCCCTTGATTCCACTCTTCCAACATACAGTTTGACGCGAGTCACGCGGCTTCTGCATCCAATGACTGACGGCAGTGGTGACATGTCACTTTCTTCTGTGACTCATGGGGATATGTCGCTGATGTGGACAGTCATCTAAGGATGTGACATTAGTAAGCAATCTACTACAAGTAACAGTATAGCCTGTATTAAAGATTCAGGTCTGCAAACACGTATCTTGTTGTACATGTCCTATAGTATATATATATATACAGACTGTATACAATTTTATAGTGGTATATACTGACACAGCTGTGATGAAGTGATGTTCAGACTGCAATGAATACAATGTTGCAGCAGTGCATACTGACACATCCAGAGTGAAGTGATGTTCAGCTAAATATTACAAGAGTAATGTTGTAGCAGTATGTACTGACACACCTGTAATAGGGTGCTGTTCACCATGCATGTATGTACTGACGGATTAGCAATGTTCATTATTCTTCTGCAAAGCTGATCCAGGGGAAGGCAAAAATGCCCATGAGGTAGAAGCCAATTTTCTTCCATTTAGGGAAAAATGGAGGCATTTTTTATCTTTGCATTCTACTCATTTTGGGCTAAGCAACGTTTTTTCAGTTGGTCTTTATAAAAATTTCAACAGTTTCTTTTTCAGCTTTCGGTGCATCCTCTTCTCAGTGAATCCATCAGCGAGCTGCTCTGATGTCCAGATCTGTAGCTCTTATCTGCACTTTCTCAACATCTCATAAATCAGTTTGATAAGAATTTAGCCATGATGAGGTGTCAGGAGTTCAGAGATAAGGGCTACAGGCCGAGCCTTCAGAGCAGCTCTTTGATGGATCCACCGTGAAGCAGAAAGCAGCAGTCTGCAGATGCACCAGAAGTGAAAGCTGTAGAGGAGAAGCCCAAATGAAAAAATGTGTTTTAATCCAAAGCGAGCAGAATGCAATGATTGAAATGGTCTTCAAAGCTGTAACCTGTATGCAAATTTATATTCAACTATACGGTGGGTTCTAATATAAGCTCTTCACAAGGTCATTGTGGAAGCTCCATGCAGACGGAGGGTTCGTTGGAATGAGTTCATGATGGTAAATATCCAGTTCTGGGCTTGTAATTTATGCATCAGCCATTGCTTGCCTGATACTAGGTGTCTGGTGAATAAGTGCTCTTAGCTCTTGTCCATTAGGCAAGATTTATGATCAGCCTGAAGCTTGGCTATCTTAAGAAGCCGGAAATTCATATTCTGCCTTGTCAGAAGTAGTGTTGATCGAGCATGCTCGGCGCATGGCGGCATTCGGCCGAATACCGCATGTGCTCGAGCGCAATGCTCAAGTCTCCTCCCCGCACGTTTGTTGTCTGATACACAGCCAATAAGCGTGCAGGTAAGTACTGTCCTTCCCTGTAATTCTGTAGCCATGTTGGTTACTGGCATTACAGTGATTGGCTGGCCGGAACGCCATGTAGCACCCGATTACATGTGTTCGGCTCAGTGTTAGTCAGGGAGAGCTGTGCTGAGTAAGGAAAAGTGTAGGGAGTGAAAATTATTTTTTTTTAAGTTGAAAAGGATCAGAGACCCAAAAATCCTTTTAAAGACTATTGTTGTGTGTGGCAGCAGCAATATATATTTTTAACGCAACCTGCGCTAAATTGCTAAAACTTTACAGACCCAAAAATCCTTTTAAGGACTATTGTTGTGTGTGGCAGCAATGTCTATTTTTAGCGCATCCTGCTCTAAATAGCGTGCAATAGTTAGGCCGCTGCAGATAGCGACATTGTCTGCACTACATCTCCTGTGTAACGTGTGCACATCCCAAAAATATCAGTGACATCCAGGGTACTTTTTCCGTAGATGTCGTCCGCTGAGGACAGTGACATTAGCTGCGCTACATCTCCTGTGTAACGTGTGCACATCCCAAAAATATCAGTGACATCCAGTGTACTTTTTCCGTAGATGTCGTCCGCTGAGGACAGTGACATTAGCTGCGCTACATCTCCTGTGTAACGTGTGCACATCCAAAAAATATCAGTGACATCCAGTGTACTTTTTCCATACACGGTGTCCGCTGCAGACAGTGACATTACCTTGGGTAAGTCTCCTGTGTGACGTTTCCACATCCCAAATAAATTTTTTAATTTTTTTGCGCATACATTTACAAATCCTACGCTACTGTACGTGTGACACACTTTCAAGCATATATAACATTTAATATGAAGAAGGCGAGCAGTAAAGGACGGGGAAGTGGCCGTGCTGCTGATGGTGCACACAGAGGCCGTGGCCCTGGGCGCGTTGAAACTGTACCTGCTGCCAGAGCACAAGAAAAACAATCATCCACGATACCTAGCTTCATGTCCCAGTTTGCAGGGCGGTGCAGGACAGCGCTCTCAAAGTCAGACCAGTGCGACCAGGTGGTCGGTTGGATTGCAGCAGATAATGCTTCCAGTCGGTTAAGCACCACCCTGTCTTTGACCAAGTCCAGTCTCAGTAGCCAGTAGTCTGGTCAACACAATCCTCACCCTGATCCTCCTACCTCCCACCATGGAGAGTCTTGCCAAACAAGTGATCCCACACTCGGATATTCCGAGGAAGCTCTTTTCATTGCCATTCCTTCATTTGGGCCTCTTGACAAGCCCGCTTGAAGAGGGACATGAGATCTTGTGCCCTGATTCCCAAACTCTTGAGCATCCACAGTCACAAGAAGATGACGGTGGGGAATGGCAATTAGTGTTTCACGAGGTGGATGATGATCATGAGAAACAGTTGCCAATAAGTCAACTGCAATTAGTGTCTCAAGAGGTTAATGATGAGGATGAGACACAGTTGTCAATCACTGAGGTTGTTGTTAGGTCATCAAGTCAGGAGGATGAGCAGAGTGAGGAAGTGAAAGAGGAGGTGGTGGACGATGAAGTCACTGACCCAACCTGGGAAGGTGGCAAGCCAAGCGAGGACAGCAGTACAGAGGGGGAGGGATCCGCAGCACCACAACAGGCTGGAAGAGGCAGTGGGGTGGAAAAAGGGAGAAGGCAGGCTACACCAAACAGGCCCGCAACTGCTCCCTTGAGCATACCCTTGTGGAAATCTCTCTTGCCAAGGGGTAGGTGTTCCACAGACTGGTGCTTTTTTGAAGAAAGTGCGGACGATAAAAGAATTGTAATTTGCAACCTGTGCCATGCAAAATGAGCAGGGGCATGAACACTAGCAACCTCACCACCACCAGCATGATCCCCCCACATGGCATCAAAGTACCATAATAGGTGGGCCGAAAGCCTTTGTCCACAATCTGTGTCTGCGGATCACGCCACTGCCTCCTCTTCCCCTGTGTTATGTGCTGCCAATCCCCTGTCGAAGGCACAGGCCCGGATGCCTCTCGCCTTGCACCTGGACCTTCGCAAGCACCATCAGTGACCACATCCACTTCTGTGTCCCAGCGCAGCGTACAAATGTCCTTACCCCAGGCATTTAAACGCAAGCGCAAATACCCAGCCACCCACCCACAGGCCATAGCACAAAATGTGCAACTTTCCAAATTACTGGCCCTGGAAATGATGCCATTTAGGCTTGTGGACACTGAGGCCTTCCGCAGCCTGATGTCGGCAGAAATGCCTCGTTACGCAGTCCCCAGCCGCCACTATTTTTCAAGGTGTGCAGTGCCCGCCTTACACCAGCATGTGTCCCGTAACATCACCCGTGCCCTGACAAACGCAGTTACTGGGAAGGTCCACTTAACCACTGACACATGGACAAGTGCTTTCGGCCAGGGACGCTATATTTCCCTGACGGCACACTGTGGAGGCCGGGAGCAAATCGTACCCTGGGATGGCACAGGTGCTACCGACGTCAAGGATTGCGGGCCCTACTTCAATCAGGTTTCCGCCACCACCTACGATAATGGATCCAACCCCCACTTCTCCTCCTCCCCCTTCTCCTTCACTTCCACCTCAGAATTATCCTCTTACAGCACCAGTCAGACATCAGTCAGTAGCTGGAAGCAGTGTAGCACTGCAGTGGGGAAGCGGCAACAGGCCGAGCTTAAGCTGATCTGCTTAGGTGACAAACAGCACACCTCTGCAGAGCTGTGGCAGCCCATAAGAGACCAGACTGAGCTGTGGCTCTCGCCACTCAACCTAGTACGAGGCATGGTTGTGTCTGATAATGGCCGTAACTTGGTGGTGGCTTTGGAGCTCGGCAAGCTCAGACACACACCATGCCTAGCCCACATGTTCAACTTAGTGGTTCAGCGGTTTCTCAAAACCTACCCCAATTTGCCTTAGCTACTGGTGAAGGTGCGCCGCGTGTGTGCCCATTTCCGCAAGTCATCGACAGCTTCAGCCGGTCTGTCAATGCTGCAGCAGCGCTTACAATTGCCAGCTCACCGACTGTTGTGCGACATGAGCACGCGCTGGAACTCGATGTTCCACATGTTGGCCAGGCTTTGTGAGCAGCAGAGGGCAGTAGTGGAATAGCAGCTGCAACATGGTTGTCACCTTTCCAGTCAGCTTCTGCTCTTCACAAGCGACGAGTGGGCATGGATGTCTGACCTCTGTGAGGTTTTAAGAAACTTTGAGGAATCAATATAGATGGTGAGCGGCGATAACGCTATTATCAGCGTCACCATCCTGCTTCTGTGTCTACTCAAATGCTCGCTACTCACAATTAAGGACGACACTTTGCATGTGGAAGAGGTGGAAATGGGGGAAGACATTACACAGGGTGATAGCCAGACCACCCTCAGTTCGTTTTCTCAGCTCAAATTGGATGATGATGATGAGGAGGAGGAACAGGAGACGGTTGCCTCCGCTACAGAGGGTAGTACCCATGGAAGTTTATTTCCATCTGTTCAGCGTGGATGGGCAGAAGAGGAGGAAGAGGATGAGGAGATTAAGAGTCATTCTCCTGATGACGACAGCGAAGTCTTGCCTGTTGGGGCTCTAGCACACATGGCTGACTTTATGTTAGGCTGCCATTCCCGTCCCAGGCGTTTTACACATTTTGGACCACACCGATTACTGGTTGTTCACCCTTCTCGACCCCCGCTACAAAGAGAACTTCTTATCTCTCATTCCTCTGGTGGAGAGGATGATAAAAATGGTGCAATACCAGGAGGTCCTTGTGGAAAAATTGCTCCAAGAATTTCCAGCTGACTACGCTGGCGGCAGAGTACGTAGTTCCTTGGGCAACCGAGGAGGGGAGACGAGGGGAACACATAGCCGTTCCAACAGAGGCAGGGCAACACTCTCCAAAGCCTGGGACAGTTTCATAACTCCCCGCCAGCACCCTCACCCTGATGCGCGGCCTAGTGTCACAAGGAGGGAAACATTTTGGAAGATGGTGGAGTATGTAGCAGACCGTGTTAGCATCCTCAATGATCCCTCTGTGCCTTACAACTACTTGGTGTCCAAGCTGGACACGTGGCACGAACTGGCACTCTATGCCTTGGAGGTGCTGGCCTGCCCTGCCGCCAGCGTTTTGTCTGAGCAGGTATTTACTGCTGCTGGGGGCATAATAACTGAGAAGCACATCCACCTGTCAACTGAAAATGCTGACAGGTTAACTCTTATCAAAATGAACAAGGCCTGGATTGCCCCTGACTTCTCTACTCCACCAGAGGAAAGTGGCTGAACATAAAGGCACTTTAAATGTGTTTTTTATAATGTACTGAATACTCTGCATTCCCATGCGCCCCTTCCACCACAAAAAAGGTATATGGTTTACTCTTCCTTTTCTCGTCCTCCTCCTCCTCCTTTTCCATCATATCAACATGCTTATTAGTCTGCCCTCGCTCTTAATGTTGTAGAGGGTCAGCTCACCTGCAGGCCTTCGCATATAATGTTTTAGAGGGTCAGCTCAACAGCAGGCCCTCATCTACAATCTTAGAGGGCCAGCTCACCTGCAGGCCCTCACACGTAATGATTTAGAGGGTCAGCTTACCAGCAGGCCCTCACCTACAATCTTTTAGAGGGTTAGCTCACCTGCAGGCCCTTGCATATAATGTTTAGAGAGTCAGCTCACCAGCAGGCCCTAACCTACAAACTTTTAGAGGGTCAGCTCACCTGCAGACCCTCGCATATAATGTTTTAGAGGGTCAGCTCACCAGCAGGCCCTTGCATATAATGTTTTAGAGGGTCAGCTCACCAGCAGGCCCTCACCTACAATCTTTTTGAGGGTCAGCTCACCTGCAGGCCCTTGCATATAATGTTTTAGAGGGTCAGCTCACCTGCAGGCCCTTGCGTGTAATGTTTTAGAGGGTCAGCTCACCTGCAGACCCTTGCATATAATGTTTTAGAGGGTCAGATCACCAGCAGGCCCTCACCTACAATCTTTTAGAGGGTAAGCTCACCTGCAGGACCTCATAATGTTTTTGAGGGTTAGCTCACTAGCAGGCCCTCAACCATAATGTTTTACAGGGTCAGCTCACCAGCAGGCCCTCACCTACAATCTTTTAGAGAATCAGCTCACCAGCAGGCCCTTGCATGTAATGTTTTTGAGGGTCAGCTCACCTGCAGGTCCTCAACCATTTTGTTTCACAGGGTCAGCTCACCAGCAGGCCCTCACATACAATCTTTTAGAGGGTCAGCTCACCAGCAGGCCCTTGCATATAAAGTTTTTGAGGGTTAGCTCCCCAGCAGGCCCTCAACCATAATGTTTTACAGGGTCAGCTCAGCGGCAGGCCCTTACCTACAAACTTTTAGAGGGTCAGCTCACCAGCAGGCCCTGGCATATAATGTTTTTGAGGGCTAGCTCACCAGCGCGGCCCTCAATCATAATGTTTTACAGGGTCAGCTCACCAGCAGGCCCTCGCCCATAATTCTGTCAATGATTAGCTAAGCAACAGGCACTCTCCCATAATTTTTTCAATGGTCAGCTCAGCAGCAGGCACTCGCCCATAATTTTTTCGATGCTCAGATCAGCAGCAGGCACTCGCCCCTAATGTTTTAGAGAGTCAGCTCTGCAGAAGACCCTCACCCCTAATGTTTTAGATGGTCAGTTCAGCAGCAGGCCCTTACCCGTAATGTTTTAGAGGGTGTGTATGATGCCCTCTTTTATGTGTAATAAAGGGTGTATTGGAGTGCCGGTTCCTCGTAAGTTTTGCCAGACCTTTTCACTTAGTGCATAGGCTTTATGAGTGTAGAAGTGTCACGGCCACGGTTATGGTCGTGACTCCTTGGGAGCCGCATACAGTTGCCCGCGGTTGTGGTTGTTGTGTCAACCGCAGCTGAGGCATAATGTAGTTGGCCTCAGTGCGGTTGCCGCGGACAACAGCTATGTGTGCGGTTCCCGGGGAGTTGTGTGCGTGTGTGGATGCACTTTGTTTGTATGTCTGGTGTGCACTTGTTGTTGATTGGTGCGCACGTACATCTTCCTTTCACTGTGGCTGCCTGTGGCAGCGTCTGGTATGTTGTACATGTGGTGGCAGTGTCCTGGCCTTCGGGCTGTCTTTCTGGACGGCCGCCACCCATGTCGTTGCCAGCGGCAACAGACACAGTGTGATCTGTTGGACACTTCCCCTGTCTGTGACTTTCCCTTCTGTGGTGCTGGAAGGGTTAACTCCCTTCCCAGTGTGTGAGTGATGTCACTGGGTGTGTCTGACTGTGGGTGTGGCGTCTTGGCCTATAAAGCCTGAGTGTTTTGCATGGTTCAGGAGGTTGCTTCAGCCCTGCTAGCTGGAGCAGCCTCCTGTGTATTTGACCTGCCTGTGAGAGCCACCCCTGTGGTCATAAAAATATTTGTTCTTGTTGATGTCTTTATGCGTGTGTGGTTGTATGTTGTTCTGTTGGGACCTTCTTATGTTTGGTGCAGCTCACGGTTCTGGTTTCCTGTCTGCTCAGGGATCCAGTCAGCAAGGCTGTGGCAGGTTGGTGGAACTGGGTGTTCGCCTGCCATTCCCGTGAGGCTGTTCATGCCCCCCTTTTCCCAACAGCTTGGCCATTGAGACTCCTGCTCCTCCGTGCCAAGGAGGAGTAGGTCGTCTTACCCAGCTCCTAGCTCAGGGATCTGCGGAGGGTAAGATAGGGCTCCGAGGTTCCTGCGCATGGGTCCTCCTACCTTAAAGGTCGGCCTATGCAGGTTAGGAGTTAGGGTCAGGGTAGGGATGCGTGAGGAGGTGACCTGCTCCCTATCCTGTTTTCATGGCCGAGTATCCACTACACCACCTGGCATCGCACGGCTGAGGGTTTCCCCCATCCTCAGCCGTGACAAGAAGTCCCACTACCTGAACTATTGTACCACAATCTGAATGAGGCCCTCCTTTATGTGATATACAGGTTGTATCGGAGTGCCTCTTGCTTTTTTGGCAGCACTTGCACTTTATATACAAGTAAATATACAGGAAAGAATGTTTCCTAACAATTTTTCCTCTAAAATTGATTTTTATCTTCGGTTTGGTGCGTATTATTGTCAGTCTGTAAAAGTGGCGTACTACTCGAACAACATCGTTCCCAGCAGCGACCTGGGAGTCCAAGATGCATCCAGACATCCTCCTCATACTGTTCCCGAACCATTCGGTGGTGTTTCCATCAATTTCTGACCTTTTCCTATGAACCAGACACCCTCCCCTCTTCAGAGCAGGGGGTGCCTGGTTTAATGCTTGGGTTCTCCCATTGACTTCCATTGTGCTGGGTGCTCGGTAGAGCACCCGAGCATCCCGAGGTGTTCGACCCGAGCACCTGAACACCCAAGCACTTTGGTGCTCGATCAACACTAGTCAGAAGGTTAGATAGCTATAGAAGGCTATCCCTACCCAATGCTTTATACTGCATCTCTGCTTATTCACACAGTACAAGCCTGGAACTCACTCCCCATAAAGTCTTACACCACTCACCCGCTCCCCTGCTATTGGATTCCAGTGCCCTGGACCTGCCTGAATTCTGCCAGAACTGCCTCTTGCTCCCTCCAGCTCTTAAAGGGCCATCTTGCACACCCTAATCTTTCCCAGTTAATGGCTAATTACCTACGAATGTGCCTGGGGGAAGGTGCCTAAATAATAGTTTCTAGTCTTCTAGTGTCCTGCAAAGGTATGCTTTTTATGCTTGTCTGCCTGTGTAATAACTCCTGCCTATTTAACGAATTTGACCTTACACTGCCTCACCTGACCTCTGCCTGATCTCTGTACTGACCTTCTGCTGTCTGCCCTGACCTCGGACTATTCATCGGATTGCTAGTACTCTTCCTGCTCTGATCCCGGCATGTCCTAGACTACAGTTTAGCCTGATTCTTTGGTGCTCTGTACCATTATCTCTTGACCCCTGTGGGTCAAAAGTCACTTGAACAAAGACTACCAAAATTAGCAGCCTGGTGGTTCCCCTGCAGCAAAAAACGGATCCCTGTATAGGGTTTAAAGGGGGAATACTAGTGGGCCACCTTGATAACGCTCTTGGGAGTAGCCCCAAGTCAAATCTGTTGTAGTGCTACAGGGGATCCAGTGGATCCACACTTCTTATATAACACAAAGTCAGTACTTGAAGAGCTGAATTCCATCAGTAAAAGGACTGGGAGTTTATAAAATAAAAACAACTAAACCAAACACAAGAGCATTCATCTCCCTGTATGATCTGATCTGTGCTCCCGCAGCTTTCTAATGCATCAATAGTAGCAATTGAAGGCTTTGCTAATGTCCAGTATTTTGCATTCGGCTTTCGTCGCCAGATGTCTGCGCATTTGATTTGGACTCCTAGCTGATTTCATGCAAAATCCACAGTAGGAGTGAGCTTCAGGGTAAAATCTAATGAATTCATCTGGCGGAAAAGCTCCTTCTAATACACATAGATCTTTCTAACTATGGCAGGAAAAGGGGATTTTTTGGAAGCTTGGCTCCTTCCTGCGTCTTCTGATTTTAAAACTCTAATGCACAATCTTCAAGCAGAGCATATGTTACTGGCGATGATGTAGCATATTTGCAGTGCTGTGGGAGAGCAAGGGCCCATGCCAACCTTCTAGAGGAAGAGTAGATAGATAGTCAAGATAATCAATTAATTAATTAGATTCACAATCTTACCTAAATATTTAAAAAAATTGGCAGAATCAGAATTTCGTTTGGGTAAAAAATTTTGAGAGAGAGATTTATTTGTTTCAGTCCGGACTAATTGGACCAAAACAAATTTTAGGAAATTTGTTCATCTCTAGTAGATAGCGAATGCACCATTGTCAGCTCTATGGGCAGATGATTAGTAGTCTCAAGCAGGGGTAAAGCATTATGGTAAAAATCCTTTCATCTAGACTCTTGTTTAGCTTGACTGACCACTCATGCTTCTTCAATGGTGGGTGGAAGGATGACCGGTTTCTGGAGACCTCTAAAACTCTTCTTCTTGGTGGATAGACAATACCAGCACTGTTGGGGAACATACTTTCAATATAAAACCATTCCCATGCTGGGATGGATGAGGGTGAAGAACGAAGACCCCTCAATCAATTTACACTCTTTAGTTGGCTTGATCACTATGACTTACATATACACCCTGTTATGGTACCGCAACGTAAACCAGGACACATGGGGCATCAGACAGGTTTAGACATGATGGGAATGGACTTGCCCAAAATCCCAGTATGGTTCACGCATGCTTATGTCCAATATAAAGCAAGACTTGAGTCTAGTACTTTACTAGACCAGATAGACAAGGAGAAATTAGGAGACC
Source organism: Bufo gargarizans (assembly GCF_014858855.1). Classification (NCBI taxonomy): domain Eukaryota; kingdom Metazoa; phylum Chordata; class Amphibia; order Anura; family Bufonidae; genus Bufo; species Bufo gargarizans. The sequence goes on from NC_058089.1 coordinate 120,165,085, forward strand.
TACTTCAAGGAGAAGGAAGAAACTAGCCACGACCCTTCCTAAAATGAGACTGACAGTAAAGATGAGCGAATCACTCAAAGTACGATTTGGGTTTGTTTTTGCTGAATCAGTTGATTAGATTCAGGTCTGGAGCAATTGTGACCGAATCGAAAGTGCTCCAACTGGCCTGAAAACTTGTTCATGACACTTCGTATTAACATTTTTTATTTTTGTAAATTGAAATTTTTCAGGATAGCATATATGCATTACAATGCAGTGATCAAAGGTAATATGTTCATGACACTTTGAGGTCTCCTAGGACTCATATTTTTTTCTCTCTTGTCTCTTACGTTCAGTTTTTTCTTTTACTATTTCCTCTTTCTCCCACCAAAAATTTGGATTTGGATGCACCTCAAATTTTTAAAAAATTCAGGTCATGTCCAATTTATTTAGAAGTGATTTGTTCATCTCTAGTATACAGTAAACTTTACTTTAGCGACCAATGCCAGGAAGCTGCTGCCAAGGCAAGTGAGATCATGGGATGTCTCTAAGGATTCAAAGATGCTCATGACAAGGACGTTCTTTTTCTTCTATATAGATCACTGCATACAGTACCGGGCACCTGTCTAAAGAAGGCTGAATTAGAACAGGTGCAGAAAGGGGCGACCAAGATAATTTAAGGAATGGGTGGATTGCAAAAAATAAGATTTCTATAATTTCCTAAACCTGGCGTTATTCAGCTTAAAAAAAATATCCCAAAAAAAGAAAAAAAAATGGATTTTACAACCACAGGGTATGCTTTGATCTATAACTGCTCCTCAGCACAATTAACTTCGCCTCCCCATAATAAATAGTATACAGCCCCCCTGATATACGTACTGTACATGAGGCATTGGTATACCTTACATTTTGATAAAAAAGCATAAGCCTGCTCAACACGTCAAGGTTGCCTCCTCGAGTGGAACCTAGTCTAATTTGGCCGCGTTGGTGACTTCCGACTCTGCAGCACTGCACCAGCAGAGGGCAGCACCCATTAGTCAAACAGCACCCTTGCTGCTAGACAAAGCCATCCTGGTACTGGGTCCCACCAACCTGCCAGCAGAACACCACCGGAACAATGGCAACCACGCAGAACCATGTGAACAGATGTCAAAAGCTTGGTATACTATATTATTTACGCTGAAGCTATATGAATTGTGCCGAGAAGCAACAAAAGATCAATGCATAGCATGGGGATGTGCGACATGTTGCAGCACTGCATGGCGGCTGTTGTTGCTGCAGTTCTGTGTCTGTGGGTTGGTGCTACCCAATGCCATGGGAGCTTAGTCTGACAGCGGCGGTTCTGTTTGACTGCTGGGTCGCACATCCTGTGTAGTACCCCAGAGTGGCACTACCATTCCTACACCCTGCTACTGTATCTAATGGTTATCAAATAATGTCATCTGTGCATTTAATTCAGGTCCTCCTACACTGTGCATTCATAATATTGCTATGAAACTGTTATCTTCATGTACAGTGCCTGGTTCACCAGTAGGTGGCAGTGTACCTGTCAGAGACAGATCTTTAGATAGAATGGAACTTACCATTCTATTCTTCCCCCTTTTGGGCAGAAGTGGTCTAGTCCTGTTTCGTAACACGTTAAGGGTTGCAGGAATCTATGTTCACTTTAGATTCGATAGTGGAGCTGAGAAGACATGAGAGATGCAGCAGCAAGGGGAAGGGCCCCCTCTTGCAGCAGGAGTCTCTCCAGGGAAGCAGCTCATAGAGCACCATGACTCCTTACAGATTAATAGACAGTATTGAGAGGGGGTCAACAGCTAATGGCAGCCCACTCCAAAGGTGCCAGAACAGTTAGCAAGTCCAGTAATCAGACTGAAGCCGAGGTTAGCACAGCAGAGAAAGATAAAGCAGAATATTCAAATTTGCCTGCCAGTTTACCCCAAAGTCTGCTGGAAGCAAGAGAAAAGATCAAGTATTGTCTGGCTGAAAGTTTATTTAAGTAAAGCTGTTGAGTCTAGATTCCACTTATTCTCCACCTCCTACAACTCTCCCCTTTATTGCTTTAGAGCCTAACCCTGGGGAGCGACGGTATCCAGGTAGGAGCACCGTGACACAACACCAAAATTAACAAGGCCACATCACTACTCGGCATTCCTAAAAACCTGGGACACGATCGACCTTGGGGGGCTGCACGTTGCACCTGCTGGCGTGGTACTGTGGTGGTGGTGGTCGCCATGTGACGCTGCACAAATTTAGAGTAGGTACCCCCTCAGAGAGACAACCTTGGCGTGGTGAGTGGGCCTATGCATTTTTATCAAAACCTATACTAATGCCTGTAGATTAGGGCTTGGTATACTGTTATTTTCACCGAGAAGCGATATGAATTGTTCAGAGAAGCAATGATAGATCAATGCATAGAATAGGAATGTGCAATCCAAGCTTTTTTCTCTTTTTTTTTTGAATTTCAGCTTAAGGGAGATTTTAATATGTATTGAACAGTACAGAGTTCTTACTAATGATTTGTTTACACCTAAACCTGGAACCATGACGAGAGCCCATCCTCTACATTTAAGTGGGATTCTTTCCTGTAAGAGCAGTGAGACTATAGAACTATGGTTGAGGGATCCGGGCTTTCGTAAAGTATATAACATCACAATTTGTGTATCAGATTCTGGAGAGGGGACATTGACACAGAGATTTAATCAGATTTGAAGTTAGAAGGAACTTTTCCTCTAACATCGATCAACTCATAGAGTTTTTTTTTCCCTTTTTTGGTTCAACACGACAGAATCATAGGTTTGACTAGATGGACCTTTGTTGGTTTATCCTTATCAATTACTTAACCTCAAATATCACCATTCTCCTAATATTCCCATCTCATTGAGAAGACCATGGCCTTTGTGTCATCTCTCCAAAGTCAACATTCATCCACTCTCTCCACCTCTACCCAACTGAAAACTCACCCTTCATTACCTTCATTTCATCACTTTGTTCACACATTGAAGAACGAACATTCATTTCAGTTTAAGCTTCCACAATGACTTTTCTTCCCCGTACGGCACCGGAAGGACTTTTTCATCTAGGATCCATCTTGACGTGGACTCTGGAGGGAAATCAAACATCCTCATAGACATAAAGAATTTGCTCATTCAACGGCGGCGGCTAAAAGGAGGTGTAAGGAATTGGTGTCATGTTAAATATTCACGGCAGGAAGGCAGCCAGGTACTGGAAGTGACATGATGAATTTCCCCTTCTCCTGCTGTTTCTATCTCATTAAATAAAGTGATTAAAGAGTTATCAAATTTTAATACTTCAAATTGACTGCAGCAGGCAACTTTCAGTGTACGGCAAATCATCCTTGAAGTTACACCAGCTTTAATTTTATTGAAATGCTGGCATCGACTTTCCAGCAGAGAGAGGAAATATTGAGAAAACATTTCTTAATTACTCCAAATCTATCAAGCGTCTTGTTTTTTATTTATTTTTTGGTTGTATTTTATGTGGCGGGGCGAAAAAACATAATTGCAAAATATATTCCTCATGGCCTGTCAGTGATCCGCGTCCTGTCGTGTGTCCCTGTTACGGAGGATACAGAGGTTGATGTGAAGATCTGCATGTCTTCTGCGTGACTGTCATGTTCTAGTGAGGATCCAACTGACCCCTAGAACATCTCACCACGAAGAATACACCAAAGCCGGCATACACAGAGAAATAACAGTGAGTTGCAACTGGATCTGCAGGTAAGGAACCAGTGGCAAGAAATACCACTGGACCAAGTGCACCGCTTTTACTTGGGGCCAAACCCAGAGAGCAAAAACCCAGTGAGCCCCGATCTTCACAGAGCCTCAGATGATAGGGATGAACTTAGCCGAAGCTCACTGGCTGCACCTCCAGTATGGTCCCAGTGCACTTGGCCACTTACCTGCAGAGACTGCTGGAGAAGGCAACGACTGGAACCCAGGCACACGTACATGAATCCGAACACCGCACAGGACACAGTACAGAATACACACTAAAGCCAGCACACAAAAAGACCTTGATGTCTTACAAGGTGGCCACACAGACTGGGCAGAAGGAAACCCAGGTAAGGTGCAAAGCTCCAGCACCCAACAAGGGCTGGAGAATAACTAACTCCCTGGCAAACAGCAACAGGATTAAATAGCACCTATTGACCACACCAAGACTAAGACCTTAACCCCACAATAACCAGACAGGGAAGGGAGCAAGCATTCAAGGAGCAGTGCACACACAGGCTATCAGAACTACACATTGCAACCAGCATACACTGCATTAACCACAGCCAGTATGCCTGAGCACAAAAATGAGCAACATGGAACCCGTGTCACAGTGAACCACACTGAGACCGTGACAGTGACAATGTATAGACTCCATAGTTACCACATTCACTCTCTATCTGGCTCTGGATTTTTGCTTTATCACCCTCCTCCCCCTCCCCACTGTGTGTGCAACGGGAGCTTACGAATCAAGGAGGAAATGTTGCACTCTCCTTGGTACTGAAACCTGGAAAAAGGGCAATTTCTATAACTGAGTGTGTATATTTTTGTGGATTTGGGGGGTACTATCTCTCCTTGGGGACAGAGCGCTGTAAGAACTTGAGTGCAACAAGTTGTAGAATAACATGATGAAAGAGGCTGTAACAGTGGCTGCTGTGCACTGCTGTTCCCTGCTTACCGCCGCGGTCCTGGGTGCCGTGTTCAGCGGTGATCTGCTGCCCGTGCTTCCCTATTCACCACTGCAGTCCTGGGCTCTGTCCTTGCAGGTACTGTTGTTCTGAGATCTGCTCCATAGTTTCCTCTCAGCCCTGGCCACAGCATGCTTGCTGCTTCTTCCCTGCAGTACTTCCTTAAGGGCCAGTGCACGTCACTTCCTGTGCCTTATGGGTTAGATCTTGTGACCTCGCTGACCAATCCTAGCCCTCCTGCATGTATATAAGTGACTCAGCCCCCTTCCCAGATGCCTGAGTGTCAAGGTCCTACTGTCCTGCAAAGGTTGCTGATTTCTCTGCTTGTGTTCCTCTGTAGCTGACCCGTGCTTGTGTTTCTGGACTCTGCTATCTGTTTGATACCTGCCTGCTTGACTTGACTCTCCTCTTGCCGATCCGGATTGCCTGAATTGTACCTGTGCCGCCTGCCCTGACCTATTGCTTGTTTGAGGTTGCCTCTGCCTAATCCTTCGGTCCTGCACTGTGCTCATGGTTACGACTCGGCCTGCTGACTACGTCTGTACCTCTGGTACCTTGTTCAGGACCAGCTGCCTTGTGTGCCAATCCTCCTCAGGACGTAGCGACCTGGTGTTCCCCTCGGGAAAGTCTGTCCCCACCATCAGGGGTACTGTGAAGATTGAGGGGTTCACTTAGACAATGCAATTAGAGGAGGTAGAACACGTGACACATGCACAGGACCCTCTTGGATATAGGTAAGGATGCAGGTTCAAAACTGTATAATTCACATTTTGCTCTCCAAATCCTCACAGTTGAACACCAGGCCATTTAGTTCCCTTCCTGACCACAGATATTTTCTAAGGACATGCATCTTTGAAAACCATAACTTAATTTCTTTTTTTTTAAATATTGTCATAGTTTTTCGGTGATACATGCGGCTTATTTTATGCCATTTTTATTTTTACTATTTTTTATGTTTGGAACTGGGGAAAATGTAAAAAAAAAAAAAAAGCTGTAAAATGGTCTAGTTTTTTTTCACATTTTTTCAATTTTTTTGCAAATAAAACACTTTCTTTAAAGCAGTTATCCAAGACTGAACTTTTTTAGCAGACCTCTTAACAGTGGTTGGGCCCACGGTGGGGTTTAAACTTTCCTGGTCCCCACCGCTGGATTCCAGCTGTATCACTCCACGGCCACCTCAGCAGGTCTTGGGACTCTGGGAATCAACCTCCTGTTTACAGGCATCATGTGACCACTGCAGCCAATCACTGGCCACAGGGACCTGTCACCCACACGGTATGTCATTGGGTCGTGAATCCAGCAGTGGGAACCAAGTAAGTATCCAGAGTGGCTAATTCATGCAACTTCAAGACTGTATGTATATTGGAAACCTTCTTTTGAAAATAAGTTAGAACTAACTAAGGTGGGTTGATGGGTCCCACTGGCTCCTGGAAAAACTCTTTAAGACCTAGAAGTCGATAGTTATGGAGTAATGGTGAAATAGGGGAGTCTTGACTGAAGATATGCTAGTAGGCTCAAAGACCCTTCTGTCATATAATATGACACATGGTAGGTGGGAACTTTGTTACAAATTTTGCAATGGGGGCCATGAGCTGCCTCTGGGTTCAATAATTAGGAGGATTAAGCTTTATGAATGGGTGTGCAGTCGTTGTGTGACTACCAGTAGATTGGCTACTGTCTTAGGACTCTTGCACACGAACGTTGTGCATCCGTTCCGTGCATTGCGGACAGCAATTTGCGGTCCCCAATGCACGGGCAGCGTCTGTGCGGCGGCAGGGACGGATCGAGACCCATTCACCTTGAATGGGTTCGTGATCAGTCCACACCGCAAAAAAATAGAACAAGTTCTATTTTTTTGCGGTGTGGAGGCACTGGCAGAAACACCACGGAAGCACTCCGTTGTGCTTCCGTGGGGTTCTGATCCATGCGTCTGTTCCGCATCTCCGTAATCGTGGACCCATTTAAGTGAATGGGTCCGCATCCATGATGCAGAGTGCACACGGGCCGGTTCCCGTGTATTGCAGACCCGCCGTATGCAGCCCGCAATACGGACACGGGCACACAACGTTCGTGTGCAAGAGGCCCTAAGGAAGGGATGGCCAACCTGTGGCTCTGCAGCTGTTGTAAAACTAAAACTCTCACCATGCCCTGCTGTAGGCAGTCTGGGCAGGCTGGGAGTTGTAGTTTTGCAACAGCTGGAGAGCCTCAGGTTGGCCATCCCTGCCCTAGGGAGATCTAATATGGCCATATTGTAGATATAACGTAGAAAGAGTTACATTTTCAATGACTGGATAGAAGACAACTCAAGGACTATATATTTCGGAGAGGGGGATGGCATATGATGATAACCTCCATCAGACCTTGTGTCTTACTATACAGGTTCCTATGATTCAAATACATTTTCTGCAGTAGGATCTTATTATCCACTGCCCTATACCATCAAATACATCAGATATTCAGTGGCCCAATGGTGAGGTTTTACATCAAGACCCTTGCTCTCCTGACACTATCCAACAAGCAAGATGATGGAATTATTTCACTGGGTCCGTGACCTCCTGATTGTTATTGGTATTGACGTGGCGGTTCTCGTCTCTCGTAGAATATTGGCAAGTCTTTCCGTTCTAAAGTCTGCTGAATATATCACTGAAATGTGGTCTCCAGGCTCGCTCGGTTTATGCAGTGGCCCAATCTCATTATCCGGGATGTCACTCTGCAAAGAGCAAAACCTTTCTTCGGCTCATGTGGATCCTATCAAGAAGTGACAAAAATACCTTTGAGCCTGATGAGGAATAATAGGTTACAGATGCATTTGACAACATAAGCCTCAGAGCTAATACTGCAATCTCCATGTTGACTTTTAATGTCAGGGACTTTGCTTGTATGATAGGTGAGGATTGTGTTATTAGTATTGGTGGTAATTACTTAGGTGTTTTAGACATTTTTATTTGTGGAAGTACTGTGATGAGGTTGCGCGGGCAATGTTTTTGATATAAGAATATATTGGCGAAAGTCTAATTTTATTATCAGTGTGAGGGTTTAGCCATATATCATCAATTGCATTTTCCATTTTAGTGCACCATTTTTTCTTTGTAAATGTTTGCTTTATATAGCCAATTACATCCACACATTTGGCTCCCCTGTGTAGGATGTTTCTGTGGTACATGTGGTCCACTGCCGGCATCCTACATTGTATGCATTTTTGCTGGGCATTGCTGTTAGCAACAGATCACATGTGCAGGATTTGCTCCCCCGATTATATATGGGGTTTTCAGCATCTTTCTGCCTTTTATGACCACGTTATTCTGTTTGTACATGCATTCCGGGAGGTGTGGCAACTCCAGGTTTGAATGTGCCTTCATTTTGATTTAATGGTAACATTCAGGTGCAACTGTGTGGCCTGCATCACATGAGCCGGTGATAGGTGGGACTCACAGCCTCCTCCCTCCTCCCATTGTATGTGTGATTTCACGCTGGAGGTAACTGGGAGTTGCTGGCTGTGTGTCAGACTCTATGCCCCTATCCGTAATTTCTCATATGGCATAGATGGGCTAGCGTTAGGTGCTGTGCCACTTTGAGAGACCTTGACGGGGTGTGCGGGCTCCGGTATGTTCTTGATATAAGAATATATTGGCGAAAGTCTCATTTTAATATCAGTGTGAGGGTTTAGCCATATATTGTCAATTGCATTTTTCCTTGTAGTGCACCATTTTTTCTTTGTAAATGTTTGAAGTATTGTGATGTGCATAATTTTGGGTTACTTTCATCTTCTTAGGACACCCTTTTTCTATATTCCTCATAAGGGCACATGTAGAGTAACATAGCTAGAGTGTAGAACCTCTCGGAGAAGTGATTTTTGCTCTGGAGGACTCATGTTGTCCGTTTGTGGCACAGATAACTCCAGTGTGCCCATGTAAAGCTTGAAGGCTATGGACACCGTTGTGTGATAAGAAAGCATATTTTCAGTTGGTTTTTATAAAAAAAAAAATATTTGCACCATTTGTCTTCTGCAGCCTCCATATATTTTCATCCATTGCATGCTGCCAAGTCCCGCTCATCGCTCAATGTGATGTCCGTCAAGCTCTCTGACATCTCACTGTTGCTCTTCTCGCTGCTCTTCTGGATGCAAATAAAACTTGGTATCTTTACAGCCAAATAACATAAACTTCAATCAAAAGGATGTCTGCTTAATGAGCTTCCAGGAGAGCAGAGAGACGGTTGATAGACTGAGATGACTAAGAGCTCGTCTGCCAGATTTCAAACTGAATGGGACTGAGCAGCTTGCAGTGTATGAGAATACATGCAGGCTACAGAAGACAAGCAAATAAAATCATTTATAACAAAAAATGTGCATATATGCTTTGTAAGCCCCAAAGGTTTCCTCGGCATCACTGCTGTGTGTGCTAAGTGATTGTTTCATCATTGATAGCAGCTGATTGTTGGGGTTCAAGTAACACAACCCATAGGAGAGGTGTTGCCCAAAGTGAACAATTCCTTTAAAGGACATAAAACTGAACAAATGACCATGTTCCTATCTCTTTGGCTTTTGAGAACCTTCAATAAACACCATTCCTGCTATAATAAGAATTCACAATAGTCAGTAGGACAAGCCATTGGCTACTAAAGGCATTTATTTCAACGACCTGGCATGTACATGAAAAATATTTCATTGGGCACCATGTAATTCCTTGTTTTTCCTGTGGGGGCACTGCCTGGAAATTGAACACTTCTCAACTTTTACACATTACACTGGTTCTCTGTAGCCTGTGATCGGCTTATATTCAGGGGAGGCCCTTCCAACCATATTGACATCAACAAAACATTATTGGCCGTTTGGGAACCTCTACATGGTGCTTATAGACAGTGCTCAGGAAACCCTAATTTGGAGAACTTTATTCCCCTCTCCAGAAAGCAAAAATAATTGATAACAAATCTGAAAAAAACAGGAGCTCATCCATTATATAAAGTCTGTATCTACAGGTACTTAGAGACCCTGCCACCTACCTGCTGTTTATATTTATCAGATCAGATCTCCATCAGGGCTGCCTCTGCTACTCTGCTGCTGCCTGAGCCAATGGCGACAAGGGGTGTATCTCAGACTACCACAGACTCCCTGTAGGCACTGTAGCTAAACTGTAATCACAGATGACAACTCTGTCCTAATAAAGCTAAACTATAAATCAGCCAAGGAGCAAGAATTGAGGAAAATATATAGCAGGTAACCATCCAGGTTAGTACTGACTTTTTGATGTCCTGACTGAACAGTTGCTTTCTTAAAGGGGTTATCCCGGGATTAATGTAAAAAAGATATCGCATATCGCATAGCACATAACAATCTCTTTCTATCAAAGCTAGAACCGGCCCTGTACCTCACATGGATCCAGAGATCTTTCCTTTCATTGCTATAGTTGTGCTGCTAGAAGCTCAGGGGGCGTCTCCTTTTTGCTGCAGCTCTCTCCTTATCACAGCTCAGGGGGCGTCTCCTTTTTGCTGCAGCTCTCTCCTTATCACAGCTTAGGGGGTGTGTCCTTTTGGCATCAGCTGTCTCCCTATCACAGCTCAGGGGGTGTGTCCTTTTGGCGTCAGCTGTCTCCCTATCATAGCTCAGGGGGTGTGTCCGTTCTGATGCAGCTCACTTCCTATAAGGCAAGAGCTACACGGCGACACAGGTTGCACGACACCTGACGTGGCCAGGATCGCTGAGCAGAGGTAATCCCATAGAAATGAATGGGATCACTGTGGCAGTCTCAAGAAATCCAGCCGTGTTGGATTTCTTGGGACTGCCGCGGCGATCACATTCATTTCTATGGGATCACTGCTACTCAGCGATCCTGGCCGCGACAGGTGACGCGTGACCAGTGTCGCCGTGTAGCCCTTACCTAACTGTCACAGTTTCTATCAGAACATATGAGTGATAGCAGTTTACATATGGAACTGACCATGTGTGACCACCTCAGCAAGGGAGACAGAGTAAAAGAACAAATAGCAGGTGACGCTGTACAGATGCCTCTTATTGAAAAACTCAGTGGCTACACTGACTTTTTAATTACATGCAATTATAAAATTATTCAGATCCATGTGCTGGCTTAAAAAATGCTGAATATTTTTCATAGGACAACCCGTTTAATCAACAATACAAAACTTATCAAACTTTCTCTGCTCAATTTTGTGAGGTTTAGAAACACACTGGAATGGCATGGCAAATCTTCTTGACAGGAGTTAGAAAATCACGAGGGAATTTGACGTGGCTACAATTGAATTCAAGGGGAGAATTAAATAGTTGACTTATAATGACCCATTAATGTAAACAAATCTGCTCCATAGAGACTGTCATCCCCAATATCCACATTATCATATGTCACTCGGCAAACAATGGACGTGTCTGCCTGCGGGAGTGATGGGCAGACAATTAATGCCGGTGTGTAGGAAATGAATAGTCGTTAAATATGGATGTTTGTGTCTATTTTCTGAGCAGGAACCTCAGTCCTCACCCTGTGCAGACAGATGCCCCTTCGGGGGGTGATTCTTGGGCATGTGCAGGCAGGGGCACAGAAGGTTAACATCCCCGACCTGTGAGGAGCTCCTTTGTTTTTGTCTACAGTTTAATTACTAGCTATTTTCTGCAGAGAGCTGAGGGATCACAGGGGAGATCTGGAAAATAGGAGCATGGTGGAAACAGAGCACTGTCAATTACACGCGGAATAAATCGAGGATGTATTCGATTGTTTTGAAACGTTGCATTTCCAAAGAAATATTATAGTAGGCTCTGATTTTCTGGTAGAAGAAGCTTGGACTGGTTAATACATTTAGACGCTGGTCATAGGGGTCCTTTTGCCCTCGATCAATTTGTAGCACTCAAGGAACCTGTAGAGAAGAAAAAGCATAACCAGGAGGACATGGACATCAGGGGAACACCATACATCCTCTGTTTAATAGCCTTGGACATCTCAGAGCAATATTAGCTTCTGAGATAGCTGAGTGACCATGAACCAGCAGTACATCTCTCTTAGGGGATGTTATAGGGGTTATAAATAAACCTCTTGAAAAACACTTCAAGAAGACCTCACTTCCATCCATCCCTTGCCACTACTGTTCCGGCACTGCTCCGATCCATGCTGCTCTCCACTTCTTGGCCCGGTTTGACACACAGGAATGCTGGGAAAGGTGTGCTCAGCTCTGATGTGTCAGGCCTGGACAGTAGAGTGCAATGTGGACCAGAGCTGAGCCCAGGTGGTCACATCAGGGAACAGTGAGATGAAAAATGATTCTTTGTTATGTTTAACAGTTTTTGTCCCATTTAAAAAAAAGTTCCTAAAAACAACTCTTTAAAATGTCTATAAAACAGTAGAGGAGGTGACTACATTAATTTCCTCCCATCTACATATTCCTCGACAACTTAATTTTCACAGCAGGCCAACTTCAAGGATTTGCATGGAAATAGAATAAAAGACGATTGCCATTTTCCTGAAACAATAACGCTATTGTCCATAGGCTTTGTCTGATGTGTAGCTCAGCCTCACGCAAATGAATGGGCAGAAGTCAAATTCCAACTACAGCCTATAAAATAGGTCATTTTTTAAATCTTAGACACGACTTTTTAGGTATGTGTCTTGCCTATGGCGATGAACCTCCAAAGACGAGCCCCAGTGCGCTTCTCTATGACTCTTTCCCTGTGTGTGGACACGGACTGTCAATATAACCCAATTACGTGCAAATGTCCTTTAAGAAATACAATTATTTTTGTCAATATTTCCCATATAAAATATCAGGTACATGAAAGGAAACAGCTCATCTATCTAGCTATGCCATGCCCTGGAGACGTTCCTGTCTCCCTTTAGAAGTAGAACGGTCTTTCATGCTCCCGTTCTAGGGTCTCAATACGGTTGAAATGAGATTTAGGGCTACAGTGAACATTCAATAAGTCACTTTCTGACTGTATTGATTTATTTTCAGTCCCAAAAAAATCTATAAAGGCAGCTGTCGTAAATTCTTTATGTTTTTTCACAATTCTCTTTCGAAGGACAGTAAGAGCAGATGAAAGGACTGCGAGGGTTATAATCTTATAATAAATTCACGTGGAATCAGAGTGACGCATCTCACTGCCTGATTGATGTAGCTCGGATGTATGGGGAGGTCTGATACAGGTGCTTGATTTAATGTTAAAGTGTGTATCTTGAGGACTACTTAAATGGAAAATAAATCTATAACAATCTTACCTACCAAACCAGTAATGTAATCAACAGAGTTTGGCTTAGGATTTAACCAAATGGGGCCTTTTGTTTTTACAATTTGGGCTGAAATTCTCTTTAGGATCCATCATTGATGAAGGGTTGGCCAATAAAAAGGGTATGTCACAGAAAGTGGGATACTGCAACAACTCAACAACTGACTAGCCAAGGAACGCTCTGATTTTTTCATCCATTATCCCCGATGAAGGTTTTCACTATTGCATCTACAGGTCATGGAGACACAGAGTAGTCAACTAGGGTTGGCAAATGCACCGTTAACCATGTTAGGCTACAACTTGGTGATATATATATATATGGAATTGTAGGTCAGGGTAGCCGAGGTCAATACTAGGATGGTGGAAAGAGCAGAGCAGAAATAGTAGGGAGGATCAACTTCATAACTAGAAGATGGAGCCAAGATCAAAATCAGGGAGTCCAGTAAGGATGTTACCAGGCATGAGTGCATTGTCATGAGGAAGGATACTGTGTAGCTTAAAGGGGTTCTAAGTTTTAGACAATTTCTACATGGTAGAAGAGTGCTTTGAGTATAATCAGATCACAACTGTTTCCCTGCAGTTTCACATCAGGGCTTTCCAGCGATCATCGGTGATCTGTGGGGTAACATGGTCAGTAATAGTTAAATTTCCTGCAGCACCTCCACAGGTGAAATATAATATTACCTGGTGTCATTCAAAAACAGTGGTTTGTCTGTGTAATGCAGGAAAAGGTAGGTTCTCCAGAGCAAGGGAAGCTTTTTGTAGCCACTTTCCACTGTGGCCAACATACAAGGATCCTGAGCAGAGGAAGCCCGCTAAGAATTCAGAATTTATTAGCAGGGTATATGAGAATGGGTTTTCTAAACCATTTTAAATCAGGTGACCCTTTTAATTTTATAACCTGAAATCAGGAAATAGGGATACTGCTAACCCTCAAGCATTACCTCTCCATGGAGCATTCTCTGCAGTTGGGTTCCAATATCCATGAAGAGTTCTCTGTGGATGTGGTCAGGGCTTTAGTTAGAATTTATGCTGCCCTACGCACATTTAGTGCTCACACCACCCTATTAATTTGGCTATAGCTGCCTTTACTACTTTCATGTCATTGTTTGGATTATGGAATGGTCTGCTGTGTGGCACACAGAGAAATCCTAGTTGGCAAAGTACTGTACATATGGGTCACATACTGGCTTAATCTTTCTCCTCATCTGACTGTTCTGATGTCTCCTTATCACTTACTTTTCTAAACTGCAGCAACAAGTCAGGAGATGTAACCCTTACACTACCTTCCTAAAGAGATTACTATTACATTAGCTGTAGGTAATGTCACGAGACGCCGGGGCGCTCGTTCTCTTCAGCACCGCCGGCGTCCCGTTTCTGTTCAGGAGCGAGGACGCACATAGCGTCCTCGTCTCCTTGGTGATAGGGGGCTGGACGGACTGGCCGCGCATGTCTCCTCCGTGCGGGCGGCGTCCCCAGTTCCCCCAGCAACCAGGCGAGGTCTGAGCACCGAGCTGGGCACTCGGTGCTCAGCTGTACTTCCTGGTGCGGGTCATGTGACGCTGGCCACGTCACATGATCCCAGCTAACTAGTATTTAACAGGCAGCCTGCTGGCCACAGGTTTCCTGTTAATTTAGGTTTCCTGGCGATTTGTTTGTTATCTGCATACCTACTTGATCCTGTTCCCTGACGATCCTTTGCCTGCTCCTCCTGTACTGCGCATCTCTACTGGTATTTTGACCTCAGCTTCCACCTGACTATTCTTTGCAGACTCCTGTTGTGCTTCTCTACTCTCCTGGTATTTGACCCCGGATTCTCCTGACCATTCTTTGCTTATCCCTCTGTACTGCGTTGCTCTCTTGGTTTTGTCCTGGTCCGTTTACTATCCGTTATTTGTCTTTCCCGCACGTATCCTAAGTTAGGGACTGCCGTCCAGTTGTCCCCTGTCATCAGGACTCGTGTGGCAAGTAGGCAGGGCCAGGGGTGAGGGTGGAGCGCAGTGGTCACTATCCTCCCCCCTGTGTGTGTGTGTGTGTGTGGATGTGATCGTTACAGGTAAGCAGTGTGAGGGCTAAGTATCCTCACTTTTAGCTACAATAAACAAAAGTTAATGATAAGGACACATTAGATGAAACAACATATTTCGTTAATTTTCTCTGTGAAGTGCAGACCCACTCCTTTCTAATTTCCTAGGCAGATACCCTCATGTGCCGTGTTGTAAATACATCCCTGGATGTGGTTGACTTCCATTCTCCAAGGAGTCCTATCTATCGTTGTGGCTCACTTCCGTTCTCCATCAAGACCCCGCCATCGTTGTTGTTGGCTTTCACTCACCAAGGATACTGTGATTTGAGGGGCATTCAGTCCACAACTGGATACAGTTAGGGGAGGAGAGCAAATAGACCTTGCTGGAACTTGATGCAGTGAAACAATACTTATTTCAGGAATTCTCTGCACCACAGAACATAATTCAGAGAAGATCTTGTAAGTGGACAACTGCCCCCTCTCCCTCTGTCTGTCCTGCCATTCCTGTTTTTAAGACCTTTGCATCCATCACAGGAAACAAGCTCTTGGAAAACCCTACTGAGAGTCCATTGTAAATAGAATATATAAGATATATTATAAATAAAATGAGCCCTAACGTGGAAACATCTAAAAAAAGTAAAAACAAAACACTCGTAATGAAAACATGTTCTAGAGGAATACCTATAAATATATACCATTTGTTTCCAAAACCTTTAAAGAGGATTACAGAACACGATACCCTGCCAGGCTCCCAGCTTGTTGAGGAGAATCAGCCGGGACATGTCCTACAAGCTTAAGTCTCCTTATTACCCAAGTTCTCTTTTCATCTGTTCCCTATAGATTTTTTTAAGTTAAATTTCATTATTTAGTGTTACATAATTTCTGCCTTTGCTGCAGAACTCACTTTAATTTTGAAAGCACATTTCCACAGAGCTTAGAGTTGTAAATAGACTGGAGAGCTATGACAATAGGGACGTGGCAGGGAAAAAAAAAAGTAATCTGCATAAGTAACACGAATACAAAATGTGCGCACAATAGGCAACATGCTCACAATCTGTGAATGCAACTAAAAGATGTAACTAAATTGAGTCAAATTTCATAGTATTACTAATACCATACTGATGCCATGATGACCAAGACATAGTTTATAGACTGGAGTTCATACAATTTTTCCTCCTTCGTGTACAACTGCCTACAGTTCAGAAGGACTAGGGCAGAAAGTGATTTTTTAAGAATCCTCTCGATGAATCTTATAAATGACCAGACATCAGCCAAAAGTATACTGTATTCAGTAAACAGGCAGGCACTACAATCTCTGTGGTTCTCTCCGTGGTTGTGATAATTAAAGTTTTTTTTTCTATCTGGGACAATGGGGGCATATCGCTAGGATATGCCCCCATTGTCTGAAAGGTGCGGGTCCCAGCAGGGAAGGTTGTAGCTGAAGGACCCCGGGTTTCACTGAGTCAGGCCACCACCAAGAGCTCTCTGAATAGAAGGGCACCGCGCTTGTGCAGCCACCCCTTCCATTCATTACTATTGGCCAACGGAAAGAGCCGAACCAGTGCTTGGCTATTTTCGACGGCCCCAAAGAAAATAAATGGAGGGCGGCTGCACATGCGCAGTGCTCCCTCCACAGCTTCCGGGCCACAACTAGTGATATGCCCCCATTGTTTGAGATGGGAAAACCCTTTTAAATTCTCCATGAAGACCATTTAAGACCATGATTGTGGCTTGCTTGTTTTCTCCATAAAGATATATCCATAGTTGCTGCTTGCTTCAATTGTTCATGGGGACTACTCTGTTGTTCAGTGGGCTCCTGCTCTTTCTTTTCCATTATTGTATTTGGCTTCTGTTATCCGTGGAGACATCTGCAGGATTGTATTTGGCTTCTGTTCTCAATAGAGATATTTACAATAGAGAACATTAATGCTTGTGGTTGGCTTACATTCACCATGGAGACTATTCCATGGTTGTGGTTGGCTTGTGCTCTCCATAGACACCTTTCTATGGTTGTGGTTGACTTATGTTCTCCACAGAGTCCTATCCATGGTTGTTGCTTGCTTCAACTGTCCATGAAGATTCCTCCATTGTTGTGTTGGCTTGTGTTCTTCCTCCCTATGATTTTAGCTGGTTCTGTCGTTCAAGAAGACATCTCCATGACTGTGGTTGACATCTCTTCTCCATGGAGTCTTTTCCACGGTTATATTTATCATGTTCTCCGTAGAGACCTATCCATGGTTGTTGCTTGCTTTCACTCTACATGGAGACCACTCCATTTTTATGTTGGCTTTTGTTCTATATAAAGAGCCCTTCTGTCATGCTCTAGTGTGGGAGGGAAACCCCACACCGAACATAGGAGGGAAAGGGGAAAATAAATAAGACCTGAAAACTAGGGAAGGAATCAAAGCCCCGACTGACTACCAGTATGAACAGACCCCAGAGGAAGGTAAGCTCATACACAGGAATACCTAAAGTCCTATCTCACCCTAAAGGACCCTGGTACTAATGACAGGAATGAGACAACTTGTTCCTCCAAAAGGAAGGATGAACGGGAGTCTCCCTAAGGCCTAATACAAAATGACCAGAAAATGCAACACACAGAAAAGCCAAAATACAAACGGAAAGGTAACATTTAACTTCCAAGAAGTTATGGCAGCACCAGGAACTCAGCCGAGATCCAAACACCAGCTATCCACAGGTCCAACTGAAGCTATAAACCGCACAGCATTGTGGGAGAAACAACTACAAATAGGGAAAGTTAAATGACCACAATAGCAACACCTGGAGGTTAAGGGTGTGGCAAGTACCAGAAACAACACAGACGCCTATTGATCCACAAGATAAACATGTCAAATCAAACCATGCCAGTCTCAAAGATCTCGGTACGTCCATGACATCTTCATGGCTTCTGTTATCAATGGAGACATCTCCATGGCTGCTGTTGTCTTCTGTTTTGTATGGAGTCTCCTCCATGGTTGTATTTAGATCCCATTCTTATTAGAGAACCTTCAATGGTTTCTTCCTTACTCCATTCAGTCAGGTAACTGTGGTAACTGAATCTGCTCTGGCCCAAAAGAGTCTTTTGGAGCATGGGTGACACTAGATGTAAAGACGGACTACAAGGCTTAAACTCCTTCACAGCTGTCCTTTTTTAGAGGGTGATAGGAAATGGGTTTTACACGTACTAAGGCACCTTCTCCATGTGCTTGGTTCTAGAACTAAGGTACAATACTTGCTAATGGCGTCTACTTGGAAATTGGATATTGGAATATCATTTGCTTAAAGCTCCTGGTCAGAACAAACAGGAAAAAAAAAATTTGGGGGTAAAAATAATATTATTTCACATTTTTTTTTTTGTACTCCACATTTTGTGCAAAAGATTCCTAAAAGTTCAGCTACCTGTTAAAGTCCCCAAACAAATCAGAGCAACACCTACTGCATTGGCAGAGATAATTTTAGACCATTGCCTTCAAAAATGAAGGTTGTAAATTTTAAAAGCACAAGGGGTGGAAAATTCGGGTGAGAGAACCATAAATTTCACAGTTTGACAACATAGAGATCAGCCTGTCCCCAATAACCATAATTACACCAAATCAGCATGTTTTTATTTATGTGCCTTTCCGACCTTGGAATAAAATCTCAGCCTTTCTCGCTTGATGCCGCAGCAGGATAATGATCAAAGATGAGCCATCGAGCCCTCCGTGTGACAGCTATGGGCATGATACAGAATGCAGATCTAACTTCTGTGTGCACACGGTGAAAGAAAACTAGACCCATCTGTAAAATCAGAGAACATGCCCTTGTCGCAGCACATGAAGACAGTGGAAGGGGGGGGGGGGGGCTGCTTCATGTCAGAGCGGTGGCTTTAATTATTTTTATTTTAGGAGATCAGCAAATAAAAGCCGCACATTAGTGTAGCTGGAGGGGACGTAGAGGTGGAAATCAAACATGGGCTTCGTTAACTTCGGGAGGGAGGGTAACTTGGGGTAAGAAGTAGTTGTATGTATAAAGGGATATATTTTATAATGTTACCTTTAGTTGGAAGCAGGAGCCGGTGTGCATTCGGTAAGTGACGGTACTACTATTATACATGGGCATTCAACCATTCCAACTACAGGTGGATGGAGGAGACTTTAATGGGAGGGATGTGGCTAATTAGTGGTAGGGTGTGTGGTTTAACATTGGTAAGGGGTGTGGTTTAGCAGTGGTAGGGGAGTGATTTAGCAATGGTAGGGGTGTGGTTTAGCAGGGGGGAGGGGGTGTGGTTTAGCAGTGGTAGGGGGTGTGGTTTAGCATTGGTAGAGGTGTGGTTTAGCAGTGGTAGGGGGTGTGGTTTAGCACTGGTAGGAGAGTGGTTTAGCAGTGATAGGGGTAATGGTTTAGCAGTGATAGGTGGTATGGTTTAACAGTGGTAGGGGGTGTGGTTTAGCAGAAGTAGGGTGTGTGGTTTAACAGTGGTATGGGGTGTGGTTTAGCATTGGTAGGGGTGTGGTTTAGCAGTGGTAGGGGGTGTGGTTTAGCAGTGGTAGGGGAGTGGTTTAGCAGTGATAGGGGTAATGGTTTAGCAGTGATAGGGGGTATGGTTTAACAGTGATAGGGATTGTGATTTAGCAGTGGTAGGGATTGTGATTTAGCAGTGTTAGGGGGTATGGTTTAGCAGTGGTAGGGCGTGTCGTTTAGCAGTGGTAGGGATTGTGATTTAGCAGTGTTAAGGGGTATGGTTTAGCAGTGGTAGGGCGTGTCGTTTAGCAGTGGTGGGGTGTGTGGTTTAACAGTGATAGGGGGTGTGGTTTATCAGTGATAGGGGTTATGGTTTAGCAGTGGTAGGGGGTATAGTTTAGTAGTGATAGGGCGTGTGGTTTAGTAGTGATAGGGATTGTGATTTAACAGTGGTAGGGCGTGTGGTTTATCAGTGGTAGAGGGTGTGGTTTAGCAGTTGCAGGGGTGTGGTTTATCAGTGGTAGAGGGAGTGGTTTAGCAGTGCTGAGGTGGGGTTTAACAGAGCTAGAGGTGTGTTTTAGCAGTGGTGGATGTGTGGTTTATCAGTGGTAGGGGTGTGTGGTTTAATAGTGCTGGGGAGTGGTTTAGCAGTGATAGGGGGTGTGGTTTATCAGTGGCAGGGGTGTGGTTTCTTAGTGCTGGGTGGGGTTTAACAGTTCTATGGGTGTGGTTTATCAGCGATGGGGTGTGGTTAAGGAGTAGTAGGGGTGTGGTTCAGCATTTGAAATGCAGGTGGATGGAGGAGTCTGTATTGGGAGGTATGTCATTTATCATTGCAGGGGGTGTGGTTTTGCAGCTGTAATGAGGGTGTGGCCCATAAGGGAGGATATCATGTGAATATTTTCCATGCAACCAAGGAGGAATAAGTAAAGGCCAGGATGATGATTCCCGAGTGAAAGGACGAGCTTCAAGGGAGGAGGAGTCTGAAAACATTAACAGGGCAATGCTGACATCAGTGATTGGATGCAGCAGCCCCATGCTGTTGATGTGATGTCATCACTGTAGCCTTGGAGGGAAGCTTTTCCCAAATTTGCCCTTTTTTTTGGCAAACCCAGACAACCCCTTTAAGACATTTGCTCCAATCCTGTTGGACGTCATAGTGGCACAATAACTTTCTCTCATCACTTTTCAAAAGCGAATGGGGTTGATCCGAAAGGGCAGAGATACCCGGAACCAAACAGTCTACCTGGATTTGCCTGACGTGTCTAAAGATGCCCTGAATCTACCGGTGATTTATTTAATTTATCAATGCTCAGGCGTATTTTCCACGCTGATTTTCATGCAGAAAATCCATATCGTAATACAGTGCTTGGTAAGTACATGAGATTTTCAAAATCTCAATTACACGGTGTGAAAAGTACACGGTGCAAACGTTGAGACCTGGGGCAAATCTGTGAGAAACACATGGAAAAGTGGGTGGGGCTAGGTATAGACTGGCGGATCTAGGGAGCTGTGACGGCGCCAGCAGAACTTCTTCTTTCCGCAGTCTTGTATATTGCAGTCTTTTTTCTGTTACCGCAGATGAGTATGATATTGAGAGCTGTAACCTGTTTATGCTGCAGTCAGGATGATGGATTGGCAGCGAGATGTCCCTAATTGTTGGGAAATGGATTGGAACATTGAAATCATTTGGCCCAATCACAAAAACGAAGGCATCAGCAAAGAGCGGGAGCTGAACGCGACTCCCCGTCAGGTCCTGCTGGCGGTGGTTGACGCCTGAGTGCCGTGAATTTGTGATGTGTTATTTCCTCTCGTTATCAGGCTATGACTGAGATTTCTCCAGCCGTCTCCTATTACCACCGTGGGGCATGTCTAAAAAATTTTTCCCCCCTCTATAGAGCTAGATACAAACTATATAGTCAATGGTAATGAAACGCCGTACAAGGTCTGTCTGGACTGAACCCATAGAGATGAAATTCATGGATAGGTACAATCAAACCGGGTGTCTACACATATGGGAGCCTCAATATACAGCATGTATTTCATTAAAGGGGCTGTCCAGGATTTAACCATTCATGGCTTACCCTCAGGATAGTTCATCAATATCTGATTGGTGGGGGTCAGACACCTCCACCGATCAGCTGTATCAGAGTACACTAGCTCCGGCATCAGAAGTCTGCACCGGAAGTTCACAGCTCTGGCCATTGTGTAGGGACGGAGCTGGTTACGGCAGAGCTGCTCTCCTTGAAGTGAATGGTAACCAGCTCCATCCACTGCAGAATGGATGGAGTAGTGTAGTTATTGCAGAACACCTGATGGTTGGGGTTGTTGGACCACCTAACTGATCACACAGTGATGGTCTATCCGTGGACTTCCGTATGCATGCGGCCACGCCACAAAATATAGGACATGTCCAATACTTTATACCATAACAAAAACAAAGACAGGTGCACTCTGCGGTCTTACTAACCCTCGTACTGGTGTAAAATTGAGAATTAGCCAAAATATTCTGCTTGGAGGACATGTCTGAGCCCGAGCACCGCGCCAAGGTTTCTCAAGTAGCTGGGGCTATTTGAGAAACCTTGGCGCGGCGCTCGGGCTCAGACATGTCCTCCAAGCAGGATACAGTATGTTGGCTAATTCTCAATTTTACACCAGTATGAGGGTTAGTAAGACCGCAGAGTGCACCTGTCTTTGTTTTTGTTATGTTATTTTGATTGCTTATCACATGATCATCCACACAATCGCTATCCTGTGTAGGATGTCCATTGTGGTACTTGTGGTCCGCTGCAGGCATCCTCCATTGTATGCATTTTTGCTGGGGATTGCCACTAGCAACAGGCCACAAGTGCAGGATCTGCCCCCCCCCCCCCTCCCGGTATAGATGCACCACTGCATGTGGGGTTGAGCACTTCCTGCTTTTTAATACCACTCCAATTTGTATGTCCAGTACTTTGCTGCAACATGCGGACCACGGACCCATTGACGCCAGTGGGTCTGCCTGTGATGTGATGTACACACTGTCAGTATCCATGCTTTGGAGATCTGTAGTTTGCAGACCACAAAACAATTACGGTAGTATGAAGGCCGCCTTAGCAATCTGTTGTTTCAATCCGAAGAAAAAGCACTTTTAATCCATATGCAAATGGTCAGTTAAAGAGGACCTCTCACCACTCCTGCCATGCCTGTTTTATTAGCTCCCTGCATTCCCCGTGTAATAACAGTTCTGCAGCATCTATTCTTATGGCTCTATGTTGTGTCATTCCTTTATTATTTCTACTAGAAGTTATGAATGAATTGCTAGCAGTCTGCAGTAAGGGTACAAAGGGGATGTAACAAGTTGGGGGGTGTCCCTGCACAGACTCACTCTATCCAATCAGTGCTGCCATTGTCAGACTGTGCAGGGACACGTCTCCAACTGGTTACCTCCCCTCTGTACCCTTACTGCAGACTGCTAGCAATTCATTCAGTACTTCTATCAGGAATAATAAAGGAATGGTACAACGTAGAGCCATAAGAATAGATGCTCCAGAATTGTTATTCCATGGTGAATGCATAAAGCTTTTAAAACAGGCGTGTCAGAAGTGGGGAGAGGTCCTCTTTTAGTGCACCAAGGGTGGACCAAAGCCATTCTGTGCAACTTTGCTCCTCCTGCTTCCTCTGCTAGCCCCTCCTTCTCCTTCCAGGATAGATTACTACTCAGGAACCTGGCCCCTTCAATCAAGAAGGAGACTTTGGTCATTTGCTGGTTGATCGTCAGCTTGTGATCAGGAACGAGCGCTGTTAATTTCTGATCATAAGGCCCTTACACTTCTCCTACTCGATGTAATTGCCTTGACAACTTTCTTTGGATCAAATCCTCAGAAATTACTTCATCCATCAAGTCATGGACCTCCATCATTGGAACTGGGTTTAAAGTTTTTCGAAAACCAGATTTATTGCCCCTGGATCTGAATCTCCAGGACTCTAGATGAAGGAGTCCAGGGGAACAGATATCTAAAGTAAGTGTAGAGTTGACTAAGATTAGAAAAGGGTCTCCTCTTTTTTCCAAAAACAGCACCACCCTTATCTATGGTCTATGCCAGGTATTGCAGCTCAGCTCTAGGGTTTTGTCTCTGGTACTGCACATTGCATCATCCATGACTACGTACATGACTCCACATGAATATCACATGAATGAAAGCGGTTTTATGGCATATTTTATGTTGCGGCCAAGAAGGGTCTGAACCACCACAGAAGCCTCTTTATTTTTCCTGCCGACTGTCATTGTATAAAATTAATTTAAGTCACAAGAGATGTTTGCAGCCCCTGTTGGGGAATTGATTTTCCTTTGCACCCCTTGCTGTGAAAATGAAAATGACTTTTCCCCGGGGGCTGTCAACAGATGCAGCTTCAAATGGCTTTAGTTCTGCTGCAGGATCCAAACATAATAAAATAAGTCGCTTTTTAATAAAAATATACTTTTAGGTTATTTCTGGTATACCCTTCTTAAATTGGTAGGATCCTTCAGGGGCTTGAGTTTGGGATGAAAGTGTGGCCTGGAGTGGACTGATAGGGGAATTTTTGCATTTCCTAGATGACAAATGCAAACAAAACTCTCACGTGAAGATCCCTTGGAGCCGTCTTATTGCCTGAAATATTTTTTACACATAGCATTCCTGGAATATATTAACTTGTATTGCGCCACCTATGTGCCAATATTGTGGGTGAATTAAATACATGAAAACTTCAGGATCTAGTGTAGTTTTTGTTAACCCTTAGGCCCCTATCACACGAGTGAGTTTCATGCGCAGGTGCAATGCGTGAAAGGGAACGCACAGCACCCGCACTGAATCCTGACCCATTCATTTCAATGGGGCTGTGTACATGAGGTTTTTTTTCACGCCTCAGTTCTGTGTTTTATGAAAAATGCAGCATGTTCTATATTCAGCGTTTTTCACACAGCCCTGGCTCCATAGAAGTGAATGGGGCTTCAGTGAAAAACGCATTGCATCCGGAAGCAAGTGCGGATGCGCTGCATTTTTCACTGATGGTTGCTAAGAGATGTTGTTTGTAAACCTTCAGGTTTTTTTTATCACGCGCGTGAAAAATGCATCCAAACGCATTGCACCCGCTCGGAAAAAAATTAACAACTGGACGCAATCGCAGACAAAACTGACTGAACTTGCTGGCAAAATTGTCACTGATGTTCCCGCGACAGGTGGCAAGAGATCGGTGAGACTGGCAACATGTGGGTTGATCTGACAGGTTTTCCTTGTGGATCAATAGGCGTCTGTGTTGTGTCTGGTAATGGCCTCACCTCTTGCCCTCAGGTGTGGCTATTAGGGTCATTTAACCTTCCTTATTTATTGTTGCTTCTCCCACAATGCTGTGCGGTTTATAGCTTTAGTTTCAGTTGTGCATAGCTGGTGTGTGGATCTTGGCTGAGTTCCTGGTGCTTCCATTGCTCCTTTGAAGTTAAGTCTTTCCTTTCCCTTTTTGTATTTTGTTTGGGTTCTGTGTGTTGCATTTCCCTATAGTTTGTATTAGGCCTGAAGGAGACTCCTGTTCGTCCTTCCTTTTGAAGGAACAGGTAGTCTCATCCCTGCCATTAGTACCAGGGTCCTATAGGGCTAGATAGGACTCTAGGTGTTCCTGCGCATGAACACACCTACCTCTGGGGTCTGTTCATACTGGTAGCCAGTCAGGATTCTGGTTAGGGTTTTACTAGGAGTGTCCATCTTCCTTTCCTAGTTCTCAGGCCTGATTCCATGTTCCCCCTTCCCTCTTATACTCAGTGAGGTGTTTCCCTCCTACACTGAAGCGTGACAAAAATAGTGTGAGTTTCACTGAATGCACCCTGAAAGCATCCGGAGACAATTCATTCACGTGAAAGAGGCCCTAAAGGGGTATTCCAGAATTAAAATATTCATGGCCTATCCTCAAGATCTGATCTGCAAGGGTCCGAAACCCTGCACCCCTGCCAATCAGCTGTACAATGGAAGCAGACTCCAGAACTACACACCTCCCAGAACTACACACCACCAAAGGCATCCTATTAGACTCCGCCTCAGGATGTAAAGGGTGGATGCCAGATACAGGGGCTCTCCTGCTGTCATGACAAACCATTGGGACCCTGAAATTGCATTGTAGAGTGCTGATCAGGGTGGCAGTGCCTCTGTCAGATCCCTTACAGTGATTGCTATTGACTGCAACGTCTAAGGCGTTAAACAGCCTGGATCAGAGTTATCTTCTATCCTGACCATATCTTCTGGGTGTCAGCTGGAGCAACAGTACAGTAGTTCACATACATGCCCACCCTACTTAAATGCAAAAGCATGCTACGGGTCGGGAAGATATTAAAATCCATCATACAATCAAGACGTACATCGCTTATGTGTTTTGGCCCATTTTTAAAGCGTTGCTTCAATCCTGGTTGTCTAGCACTAGCTGGACTTCCTGTAAATGACCACCGTGTGTGTACATATATTGATATGCATTGAAGTAGTCATAAGAGTGGTAAAAGTACAGGAGAATATTGACCTACGTAAGTGCACACGTACCCCAGACCATGCAGATGCTAGGGGCTCTTGTCAAAGGAAGCTACTCCTAAGGGCATTATCTAAGTGGCCCGCTGGTCTTCAAGCTTTAACTCCTATAAAGAGATATGGACTCCACTGCAGGGCAACTACCAAGCCACTACTTCATGAAATAGTCTCTATTCAGTAAACTGCTGACCCAAAAGGTTCAAGAGACACTGGTGCATTTCACCGAGGGATAAGGTTAAACTGTAGTCAAGGATAAACTGTGTTCAGGTCAAACAGACTTTGTGCAATCCTAAATTAGTCTGAAGATCAGGATGGACAGAAATCAGGCAGAGGTTATGTCAGATAGGGTGAAATCTGGAGTTAAGCCTAAGTTAGTACATGGGAGAACAAAACAATATTGCTCCTTTGCAGGAAACTGGAGAACTAGAACCTGTTGCTCAGGCACCTTCTCACAGGGAAAGGTTCCTTTATTAAATTAAGGTGGCCAGATGTTGGCTGAGGAAGACTGAGGTGAATAGACACGGTCTTCTCAAGAGCCAGAAGAGGCGTGCGTGGGCCCTATGGTGGAAGACAAGTATAGCAGATGAGCAGCAAGTCTCAGAGCTGTGCTGCCTCATTGGCAGTAATTTTTAGACGAGAACACGAGAACGGCGGAGACGAACCACCAGGGAAACAAGGTGAGCTTTCCAGTGTCTGCTGGGAGGGGAGACACGGCAGGAGTGTTGACATAACAGTCACATATTATTTCGCACACATCACGATTTATCCTAATACAGAGTTTTTGGCCTTTTTCTCTATATCTGTTGGACTGACAGGTCTCTGGAGAGTTGAAAGCAGGTTAGCATAATTTTTTTATTCCATTTATCAGTAAGCTGCTTGGCATGGTACTGAAGAATAATACTGTGCATTTATAAAGCGGAACAATGAAAAAAAAGAAAAAGAGGAAAAAAAGATTGGAGCCGGTGATGCGTCTCAAATCCAGCAGAATATTATTTTTCGTTGAATGCTATCTACAGAATCCTTATTAAGTAAAATTTGCTTAAGAGTTTCGGACCTTCATGTTATGTCTTTGGCCCCTGGAATCATTTTCTTTGGTGAGCTCAAGTCCAACAGATAGTCTGTCAGGTGTGACAATCCGGAAGGAACAAAGGAAGACAGATTCAGAATTCATGCCAGGAGTCAAAACCAGGAGCGAAAGTCCAAAGGGAAAGGTGATCTAAGGCCAACACAGGAAGTCAATCGATTTGCCACAAAGCCGAATTTCTTCACGCTTTCATTTTTCCAAAAATGGAGGCTCGAGTTGGCTTAGAAAGAATGGAGAAGAAATACTCACCTCGTCCACTTGCTCGCGCACAGGCAGCCCACTCCTCTCTTGAGTGGAAAAGACCTTCCTAAGGACCTGCTCTCTCTCCCAGCGTGATCACCTACTGTACTACATACCTTTTATATCCAGTGATCTCTCCTCTGATGTAGATGTTCTCTTTCCTCATCTTCTCCATTCGGACCAGACCAACATGATGAATTATTTCAGCCTGGTCTTGTCTCTGCAGAGTTTCCACAAAGGCATCTTAAATTCCTCCCGTTTCCATCTTCCTGTTTTTTGCTGCCGTCTACAATACTGTTCCAGCTGTAATATTAAAATGCCCCAGCAATTCCACCTGTGTTATGTCCCCAGCAGTGCCCCCAGCATTATTATAATGCCCCTAGTAGTGCCCCTGCATTAGTATGTCCACCACCAGTGCCCCCTGTATCATTATAATGCCCCCAGTAGTGCCCCCTGCATTAGTATAAATGGCCACCAGCAGTAACCCCTGCATTAGTGCCTCAATGCCCCCAATAGTGCTCCTTGCATTAGTATGCCCCCTAGCAGTGCCCCAATGCCCGCAGTAGTTCCCTCTGCATTAGTATAATGTCCCTCA
Organism: Bufo gargarizans; assembly: GCF_014858855.1. Classification (NCBI taxonomy): domain Eukaryota; kingdom Metazoa; phylum Chordata; class Amphibia; order Anura; family Bufonidae; genus Bufo; species Bufo gargarizans. The sequence continues at coordinate 120,192,899 of NC_058089.1, forward strand.
GCCCTGTGCCACTGCCCCAATAGTGCCCCCCCCTCCCTGCATTAGAATAATGTCCCCCAACCCAAACAGTGTGCCAGTGCCACCAGTAGTACTGGCTGGGAAATGAAAAAATAAATAAATAAAAGTACTTACTTCAGTAGTGCTCCATGCTGCCTATCCCGCCGGACTGAATTGTATCCCGACGCAGGCTGCGCGATGACGTCATCACGTCCTCCTCCTTCACTGGGACGTGGTGATGTTATTGCACAGCCTAAGATCCAGCACAGGAGGGAGTGAAGTGCCACCGCTTGCGCCAGTATACTTTCTCATAGGCTTTGGGCCTATGAGATTGAACGGTGCGGACAAGAGCCATAGGCGCCCTGCGTTAACTGGCGCTGTCTGACTCTCCTGTCAGGAGGCCCCTCGGGGCCCACTGATGGGCACGGACAACCTACAATTGAGTGTTTTGTGTTTTGGGGAAGACCACCACTGCATATACACCTAGGCCACCTTGTTGCCTCCACAGAGTAAGGATGCGCTGTTAGTGCCCTTCACACAATAATGATGCTCCTTAGTACCCTCCACATTGTTAAGGTGCCTCTTCAGAAAGTAATGATGCCCCCTTAGTGCCCTTCAGACAATATAATGTCATTTAATGTCCCTGACACAGTATAATATCCATTTAGAGTTTGACACATTTTGAGGCCCCTCAACATAGTTTGGTGGCCCCTTACACAGTTTGATGACTTATATGTGCTCCCTCACACACAGTTTGATGCCCCCATACATAGGGATGCCTCCTCAGTACAGATTAAATACTAAGGTAGCCATGATGAATGGAGCAGAGCAGGTGATGATGATGTCACTGCATCGGGCCTGCCTGGTGAGGCCAGCTCAGTGCCGAAACACGCGTCGAGGTTTTTCTTTCACTTAGTGAACCTGACTATCTCCATCATGGGTATAAACATCTGATACACTTGTGCGTTGGCCATATTTATAGTCTTGTTTCATACATGCTACAATAGCTTTAAATTACCGCTACTTTTTTGTGGCCCCCTAAGCCCAGGAGTTTTGTCCTTTTCTTGTTATTGTTTATCCTTTTTTGGGGGCACATCTGTACTGGTTTAGGCTAGCAATACTGTGCCATTTCAGTATTATGACTGTTAAATTTTTCGTGGCCATTTAGTTTCCTTTTTTTGGGGGTTCCTGCCCATTTTATTTAAGCCATTAGAGCTTGTATATATATATTTTTATTATTTTGTTATCTATAATCTTTTTGGGGGCACATCTGTACTGGCTCAGACCAGCAAAATCGTAATCATGGTCCAGTTGTCCAGTTAGTTAGTGGTGTTTCCGTGTACAGTATGTAGCAGTAATATTGGGCTTTTTCCATCTTGCCTTGTCTTTTTTGCAGATATATTTTTAACGTGAGGTGTAGTTTCAATGTGATGGTGGAGCTGGGAGCTGACAGAACCCTGTTTCATTATTGCGTTCAACTGTATTTGCATCCTGAGGTCGAAGATACAACTGAAGTTGTGACGTGCAGCAACCATGCCTGGATCGCAGGACAGAAGCTGACATTTTAGACTACGCTGCTGGATATGGAAAGGTTAGAACTTAGAAGGACCTTGAAGGCATCATCAGAAGAAGCCCAGGAGTAAGTATCCTGCTACAGAGCAACTGGAAGAGAATGATATTATGGTAAAAGACCATGTGATGGACCATGTGATGACCGAAGTGACGTCACCACAGGTCCTGTTACTGCACACAGCTAAGATGAAGACAGAAGGAGATGCCGGCTGCGCGATCAAGTGGACTAAGGTGAGTTAAATTATTATTATTTTTTTAACCCCTCCAGCGCTATTTTACTATGCATTCTGTATTCAGAATGCTATTATTTCCCCTTATAACCATGTTATAAGGGAAAATAATACAATCTACAGAACACCGATCCCAAGCCCGAACTTCTGTGAAGAAGTTCGGGTTTGGGTACCAAACATGCACGATTTTTCTCACGCGAGTGCAAAACGCATTACAATGTTTTGCACTCGCGCGGAAAAATCGGGCGTGTTCCCGCAACGCACCCGCACATTTTCCCGCAACGCCCGTGTGAAAGAGGCCTTTGAGTTGAAGGATGCTTCCATCCAAATCTGCACCAAAAAGCAGCTCAGCTGTTAGGATACATGTCTGACAACATAATGGATCTTAAACTGTTGTCAGTTTCCAAGGACAACCAGCAGAATTTTGAACTCAGCTCTGTACGGTACATGACTAGAAAATAAAGGAGTAAAATAACTTAAAATCAGTACAAAACAAGTAAAGAAAGTTTCTACAAAGTCACTCAACTGTTTATATAGCTTTTAATATTGCAGTAACGCAGCCCGATACGGGGGTGACTGGTGCCGGCAGCCCTTTTGAATTACACATCCTTATTGAGTCTTCAGTGCTTCTCTCTCCGACACTCTCTGTAACGTAAGGAACTGGCAGTGATGAAAATTAGACAAAATAAGACAAAATGGGAGGTTAGCAGCCGTCTATTTCAGGTTGGCAAATGAAGCCTCAGTAATGGATATTGGTTGATTTTCCTTCTGCCGTCTCGACGATATAACTTTATTGGATGTACGAGACAGTAGCTGAAGTGTAAAGATATCAGAGGAATACAGACTTCATTCAATTTTCTCACCGACGCCTGGCAGAATGACTTTGAAATGAGATAGCGGTAGAATCGCACATCCCTGAAGTTGGGAGCAATAAGGATTTTTTTTTCTCTTTTTAATTACACATCTTTTGTATATTCATGGATGTACTTTGAAAGCATTCAACAGCAATACCCTACAGAGATAGGCGAGCGCTCAAACCTACATAATTAAGGCAGGCGCACACTGGATTTTGTTGAATTTTAGTTTTACAACGGGAAAAAAAATGTGTCTTTTTTTAAAGCAAAGAAAATCCTGGTCGGAATTGATGTGTAATAGCACATTGTTGGTGTAGGTGATTATAGTTTTCAGGAGCATTTTGCATTTCAGCACATTTTATATACCTATTAAGCTCACTTATGGCTTTGCAATATAGGGTACAACACCTCCTATGATTTTAGATTCCGAAGACAGTGATGGATTAAAAGCTTCTTAGTCGAGAATGGGAAACTGTAATAGTTTGGCAATGAAAGCATGCTGGGGAAAAGAATGAGGGGATTCATATTGTTTTGGTACAAAAGGCTAGGCTCTGGTTATTCCGCAATACTCAAGCGGAATGTTAGTAATGTGTAGTCCAATACTGAAAACTACTGTAACACACTCAAAATAAATAACCCCTTTAAAAGTTAAAATAAATAAATAAATAATTGAATGCAAATTTGCAAGGTCCAGGAATCCTGCATGGACAAGAAGGGGAAGGAGTGACAACATCCAGCCAGGTGTAAATTCTTTATTAGTACAACAATAAAAAAACATCAATGTTTCGACCAACACAAGGGTCTTTCTTAAGCAAGTAGTTTGTGTACTCCTTAAAGTGTAACATTTCATACTGTGTTTTGATCAGTGGAGATGGGGACCAAAGATAATGAAAGCTGAGGAGGCTCTCAAGCTGGTCATACATATTATATTGCTGTTGGCCAAGTGTCTCTTTGGCTGACAGCTATCTGTTCTGAACATCTGACCCCTTGTTACAGTGGTGGCTCACAGCCGCTGCTGTTCTACTCACCTCACCCACTGTTTTCTTCCCGGTGGGTACGGCCACCGTGTCTACTCTGTCCCTCCACGCAAGCCACGACCTTCTTGCCAGCAAGGCATCTCCCCTTCTGCCCATAGAGCCAGTATGTACGTACTCTAATCTTTGCTAGCAACTGTGTAGTTAAGGCTCCTTCACTTGTGGATGCCTGAGCAATACATTTTCTAGCTTGCTAATATTCTGCCAATGTGTCTGTTCTGTTGTCTGACTGTTTGCTGATGTTTCTGTTTACTGGATTCTGGCCCTCCGCTTCCTGGCCTGACCTGTGCCTGATTTTCTTGTTGACCCTTTGCAGTCTTTCCTGACCTCAGACCATTTACCATATAGCACATAATCTGTCTCTCAGCCTGTCCATCACTACGCATTTTCCTGATCCCTCGGGGCTCAACCCCGTGGGTCAGCTGTCAATCAAACAGAGACTACTAAAAGAGGTAGTCGCCTGGTGGATCCCCTGTAGTAAAGTCCAGATCCCTGTTTAGGGTTTAAAAGGTTAAAGACTGCCAGGATAATGCCCTTAGGAATAACCCTAAGCCAAATCTGTTGTTCCACACCCAATGCCGTAACACAACCCTATGGGGAGAGGGTAGTTACTGTTGTCAGACTCCTCTGGCAATGGCTCCTGCTTCCCCGAGAACAAAATAATCAGGCATGTTGCAGTCCAAATAACCAATCCTTCTTTCTCCGACATCTGCCATCAAGATAGATTAGTGGCATAACTAGAACTGACTGGGCCCAACAGCAATTTTTTGAACAAGTGTCTAGGCACACACTACACTGTGACCTGACGTCAGATCATAGCACACTCCTACACACACTGTGTCCCATCCTGAAGCTCTGTGTTGCAGAAATAACATACTCACCGCTCCCTGGACCCTGAAAATAAATCAATTTGTCCTGCTCCTAGGACCCTTCCTGAGTTTGGGTCCCATAGCAGCTATTTCCCCTGCTTCCATGGTAGTTACGCCTTGAGGTAGATTTGGGAAGCCCCCATTAGATGGTCATCCAGTCCTGCTGAAATCAGAAAGGTTTGGCCAAAATAAATCTAATGTGTATAGACAACTTTATATGGATGATGAACCCCTGGGCAGTGAATAGAAGCTTTCTCCTAGCTCCCCTAGTGTATTTCTCCTTCTACTGGATGTCTGTTGAAAATATAGGAGGTATACTACCTAGTATTTTAAAATAGTCTCGTTTAGGGCTCTTTCACACTTGCGTTGTCCGGATCCGGCGTGTACTCCACTTGCCGGAATTACACGCCGGATCCGGAAAAACGCAAGTGAACTGAAAGCCATGTGATCACGTCATCCATGCGTGTGGGGCGCCCTGACGTCACTCTGAAGCGCCCCGGGAGCCGCACGGATGGTAAGTATGCTGCTCCCCGCTCCCCACTACACTTTACCATGGCTGCCAGGACTTTAGCGTCCTGGCAGCCATGGTAACCATTCAGAAAAAGCTAAACGTCGGATCCGGCAATGCGCCGAAACAACGTTTAGCTTAAGGCCGGATCCGGATTAATGCCTTTCAATGGGCATTCATTCCGGATCCGGCGTTGCGGCAAGTGTTCATAATTTTTGGCCGGAGCAAAAAGCGCAGCATGCTGCAGTATTTTCTCCGGCCAAAAAACGTTCCGGTCCTGAACTGAAGACATCCTGATGCATCCTGAACGGATTTCTCTCCATTCAGAATGCATTAGGATAAAACTGATCAGGATTCTTCCGGCATAGAGCCCCGACGACGGAACTCTATGTTTGAAAAAAGGAACGCAGGCGTGAAAGAGCCCTTACTAGTCCCAAAGACCATTACTTTCAATCCCATTGCTGAGCAATAGGCTTTGGTGGTCCTCATAAAACTTCAGTGATTTCGTCAGTGGTTCATTTTATTATGACTTGACTGCCATGTTTCATGTCTGCCTTGATTTTACTTAAAGGGAACCTGTCATGTGGATATTTGATTATAATCTAGCTAATTATATACAATCATTAACTACTAAAAAGTGCCTTAGATGCTAATATACACACAAAGATGCCACATTCTAATGAGCTGATTTGAGTCCAGCATGAGGTCAGTGAGTCCAGAGTGATGTCATTGAGTCCAGCGTATTTTTACTTCAGAGCTATAGCCACTCCCCTGCCCACCTGCTGCTGATTCATATGGAAAATAACTGTCAATCAGCAGCAGGTAGGGGGGGAGGGAGAGTCCGGAGCTCATAAATATTCATGACTCATCATTATCAGCTGGAGCTTTTTAATGCAAGATGTTGGCAGATTGACTGGGTCAATTAAAGAAAGTGACCCAGCATTTTGCTAAGAGAATCAGTCACTTATTTATGTTGCCCTTAGTTAGGACACCATAAAACTGGTGACAGGTTCCCTTTAATACGGAATCTGCCTGTAAAGCAAGGTTATAATTGGTGCTTCCCCTTTAATTTCATGTAGGTGGTTACACTGGTTAGTGATGTTCGATACCTGGCCGCATTTCTGCAGTATGAAGTAACTGTACCTGCGTGCCAAGCTTTAGGTGGGGCTAGAAGGGGCCAGGAAATTAGAAAACAGCTTTGTAACAGAGAGCAGAGGTGAAACAAACAAAAAACGACAAATGCGATGAGGCGCCAAAAGAACTTCCTTATCAAGGATGCGAGCTGTATACTATATTATAATCAATAGAAAGTGGAAAAATAATATAAAATCACATGAAAGTGGATGGAACTCACTCCACTAGGGAGGCGATCTGCGCGATAAGCTCAAGACACTTGCAGATCCACTCCTAAGTCATCTGTAGTTGTTACAGCACAGATGAAGCCCCAGATATTGAAGAGGGCTCACGTACCATCAGTTGCCTTTTTTTTTTTTTTCTTCCAAAAGAGCTTTACACGTTTCTGGGAGTTATAGAGTCCCTTCCTCAGGAGCATACAAGAAATATAGTGATGTTGTATGCTCCTGAGGAAGGGACTCTATAAGGCTATATTCACACTTGCAGTAGCAGGGTCCGGCAGCCTGTTCTGGCAGGGGAACAGCCTACCAGATCTGTGCTAACGCTAGCCCACCGTGCCGCCGGAGGTCTGGCCGCAGCACGGCAAACATGCCGAGAGGCAGCTGGACAAAAACTATACTATGCTGTGGTTTTTGTCCGGCCAGCCTGTTGGACCCTGCTGCCGCAAATGTGAAAGTAGCCTAAGGCCTCATGCACACGACCGTTGTGTGCATCCGTGGCCGTTGTGCCGTTTTCCGTTTTTTTTCGCGGACCCATTGACTTTCAATGGGTCCGTGGAAAAATCGGAAAATGCACCGTTTTGCAGCCGAGGCCGTGATCCGTGTATCCTGTCCGTCAAAAAAATATGACCTGTCCTATTTTTTTGACGGACAACGGTTCACGGACCCATTCAAGTAAATGGGTCCGTGAAAGAACACGGATGCACACAAGATTGGCATCCGTGTCCGTGATCCGTGGCCGTAGGTTGCTTTCATACAGACGGATCCGAAGATCCGTCTGCATAAAAGCTTTTTCTGATCTAAGTTTTCACTTCGTGAAAACTCATTTCCGACAGTATATTCTAACACAGAAGCGTTCCCATGGTGATGGGGACGCTTCTAGTTAGAATACACTGCAAACTTTGTACAAGACTGCCCCCTGCTGCCTGGCAGCACCCGATCTCTTACAGGGGGATATGATAGCACAATTAACCCCTTCAGGTGCGGCACCTAAAGGGGTTAATTGTACTATCATATTCCCCTGTAAGAGATCAGGGCTGCCAGGCAGCAGGGGGCAGACCCCCCCCCCTCCCCAGTTTGAATATCGTTGGTGGCACAGTGTGCGCCCACCATCGCCCCCCCTCCCTCCCTCTATTGTAATAAATCGTTGGTGGCACAGTGTGCCCCCACCATCGCCCCCCCCTCCCTCTCTCTATTGTATTAAATCGTTGGTGGCACAGTGTGCCCCCACCATCGCCCCCCCTCCCTCCCTCTATTGTATTAAATCGTTGGTGGCACAGTGTGCCAACCACCATCGCCCCCCCCCCTCCCTCTATAGCAGTAACATTGGTGGCAGTGTGCGGTCTCCCATTCCCCCCCCCCATCATTGGTGGCAGCTGAGTTCCGATCGGAGTCCCAGTTTAATCGCTGGGGCTCCGATCGGTAACCATGGCAACCAGGAAGCTACTGCAGCCCTGGTTGCCATGGTTACTTAGCAATAGTACAACAGTAGAAGATTCATACTTACCTGCTTGCTGCTGCGATGTCTGTGAACGGCCGGGAGCTCCTCCTACTGGTAAGTGACAGTTCTTTAGCAATGCGCCGCACAGACCTTTCACTTACCAGTAGGAGGAGCTCCCGGCCGTTCACAGACATCGCAGCAGCAAGCAGGTAAGTATGAATCTTCTACTATTGTACTATTGCTAAGTAACCATGGCAACCAGGGCTGCAGTAGCGTCCTGGTTGCCATGGTTACCGATCGGAGCCCCAGCGATTAAACTGGGACTCCGATCGGAACTCCGCTGCCACCAATGATGGGGGGGGGGGAATGGGAGACCGCACACTGCCACCAATGTTACTGCTATAGAGGGAGGGGGGGGGCGATGGTGGTTGGCACACTGTGCCACCAACGATTTAATACAATAGAGGGAGGGAGGGGGGGCGATGGTGGGCGCACACTGTGCCACCAACGATTTATTACAATAGAGGGAGGGAGGGGGGGCCGATGGTGGGCGCACACTGTGCCACCAACGATATTCAAACTGGGGAGGGGGGGGGCTGCCCCCTGCTGCCTGGCAGCCCTGATCTCTTACAGGGGAATATGATAGTACAATTAACCCCTTTAGGTGCCGCACCTGAAGGGGTTAATTGTGCTATCATATCCCCCTGTAAGAGATCGGGTGCTGCCAGGCAGCAGGGGGCAGTCTTGTACAAAGTTTGTAGTGTATTCTAACCTGAAGCGTCCCCATCACCATGGGAACGCCTCTGTGTTAGAATATACTGTCGGATCTGAGGTTCACGAAGTAGCTCATATCCGACAGTATATTCTAACATAGAGGCGTTCCCATGGTGATGGGGACGCTTCAAGTTAAAATATACCATCGGATTGGAGAAAACTCCAATCCGATGGTATAAAAGAACTCCAGACTTTACATTGAAAGTCAATGGGGACGGATCCGTTTGAAATGGCACCATATTGTGTCAACATCAAACGGATCCGTCCCCATTGACTTGCATTGTAATTCAGGACGGATCCGTTTGGCTCCGCACGGCCAGGCGGACACCAAAACGACTTTTTTTTCATGTCCGTGGATCCTCCAAAAATCAAGGAAGACCCACGGACGAAAAAACGGTCACGGATCACGGACCCACGGACCCCGTTTTTGCGGACCGTGAAAAAAAACTGTCGTGTGCATGAGGCCTAACTCCCCGAAACGTATCAAGCTCTTTCTGTTATACTCCCCCCCCCCCCCCATACTGGGGAGAGTCCTTAGGTGAGTGTCGCCCTTCCAATTATCTCTATTTAATAAACAGAGACTAAAGGATATAAAGGATCTCTATAATTATCACTTTTCAGTAATCTGTTCCTATCCTGTTGGTGCCCTTCTCAGGGAACTGTACATAACTCCTTTTTTCCACTTTTTTTCAGCTCCACTGAAGGCCATCATCAGAGTAAGATGTCTTGGTACCATCACCTCTCTTTGTATCATTATGGGTGTCGGCTGAGCGCCTTAACTATTTGTCCACTTGGACATTGTCCTTGACAATGCCTTTGGTTTGTCTTTAGTTGTTCTTCTTTCAAGACACCCAACAACGTGTAAGTACTCTGCGAGTAACACTAGGATTCCTCAGATGACATAGTTGGATTAATAAAAGTCATGTAGTGACATAGGGGACCCAGATTTGTTAGGTGCAGGGAAATGTTTACATACTTAAAGGGTGTCATCCAATTAACAATATGGCAACAGCACTGTTTAACTCCCTCAAAGATAGTTGGTGCATGTCCCCAAATTATCAGTTCTGCCACAGGATCGGTAATTAAAGTATTTTGACAGGAGACAGCAGTCGCGATGCCGCGTTCATACATGATCGCGGCATCTAAGTGTAAAATTAACAATACGTTTTTTTTTTTCTTAGCAAACTTACCACGTCTATTTGCTCGTGACGGGCCAGCCGCCGCCATCTTGCTTGAAGATCTCGGCCGAAAAACCTGTGCGGCGCAAGATGACGTCATCACGTTGGCTGGCGTGTTGACGTATGATGTCATCATGCCGGCCAGCGTGATAATGTAATCTCGCGCCACACGAGATTTCGGACGAGATCTTCAAGCAAGATGGCTGCTGGCTGCCCGTCGTGAGCAAATAGAGGAGGTAAGTTAGAATTTTTTAGTTTTTTATACTATTTCAGGTTGAATCAATTTGCTGACACGAAGCACGAGGAAATTCGGCTTCTAGGCTAATCAAAATTATCCTGAAATTCGGATCGAATTCCACTTTGTGGGATTCGATTCGCTCATCTCTATCGACTGTGGACAAATCCTTTTTGGTTTAAAGTAGGAATGCCCAACCTGCGTCCCTCCAGCTGTTGCAAAACTACAACTTCCATCATGCCTGGACAACCTACACCTATCAGGGCATGCTGGAAGTTGTAGTTTTGCAACAGCTGGAGGGCCGCAGGTTGGGAATCCTTGGTTTAAAGGATCTCTGGAGAGAAAAAAAAAAGATGATCACAGTGTGTTCCAATGCTCAGACCTCCAGTGTTGGTTGTAATACCTGAGAAAAGCTGGTAGCAAGTGTCCACCACAGGACTAATAAAGTACAATATTTCGAGGCACCCATTAAAACGGATGGGCTGTAACTGTCCATGTAATACATGGACTGGCTGAGTCTCCAATTACAATGAGCAAGTGAAGGTCTTTACAACAATGACATCCTGTGACTTTATAGCTGCTGCAAAACAACATCTCAGTGGGAAAGCCACAGATTGGAGAAGACTGGTCAAGATCATAACCCCATAGAGTTTGAAGATCCTATGCTTTTTATTTTAATCATTTCTTTTACGCACTTATATAGCACTGACATATTCCACAGACATGATCATCACTGTCCCCAATGGAGCTCACAATCTAAGTTCCCTATCAGTATGTCTTTGGAGTCTGGGAGGAACCGGAGAACCCGGAGGAAATCCACACAAACACATGAAGAACATACAAACTCTAGGCAGATGTTGTTCTTGGGTCAGATTTGTTTCATCCTATACCTTCTAAGTTCTACCATCTCTTATGTAAGATTGGCTCCAGTTCTCCTTATTTTTCTTCTGTTACAATAACCTCCTTCCCAGCAGATCGGAAACTCTGCTTAAAACAATATTTGAATCATTTATGCCGTTCCGATGATCATGTATTCCTTTTTTTGTCCTTCCTCATCCTGCTAATTGAATATGGATTTGATAATCCCTCTGCTCCCTAATTTTCAGGTTTTTGTAGGATTTTTTTTAGAGCAATGGAAAGAATATCCACATGATTAATTTACTATGCTCAGTAGACCTCTGATAATGAGGAAGCGCTGGAATCTGATCTTCAATTTATAAACATGCAAATGAGAATAGACTTCAAAAAGGAACTTTTTATGTTTTTTTCAATCCATTCACACCCATTATAAAGTACATTCTGTGAGAGACAAAGACAATAGCATCAACTTTCTGTCTAATAATGTGTGTGTGATCTTCAACTGCTGAGTCCTCCAAGTCTCTCCTTTGGTAATAAGGGTCTTCTACTCTTTGGAGCATTTTGATCAGCTGTAATCCACAGGGAGACCTAGAAGTAAGTGTTCAATTACCCTGCAGCACAAACATGAAGTATAACATGTTGCTTATTGAACTCCAAGGGATGCCCACGTAAAGCCCATCTGTGGTGGGTCCTCCAGAGAGATGATCTTTGTATCTGCTTTACTCGCTGACTAATTGATGGAGGTTCTGTACGAAGTAACCCCTCTATACACTGTGAATGATGTAATCAGGTATTTAAGGTATGGACTTTCTAAAGGGGACAACCTTTCATCCTTCTCCTATCTGTCTCCGTTCTGTGTCCTGTCTTTGTTCATTTGTTGAAGACAACTGTACCAAGAAGAAAAGGCGGGATCTGCTGGTGGCGCTCCTTTCTTTCCCGGAGTGCTGCCATCAGATCCTGCCTTTTCTTCTTGGAACAAGTGTCTTTTGGGTAATTCTGGGCCTACATGGATACCGGTGGGATGGTGAGCAGCAACCAAGGCCTTTTAAACTGATATGCTTGCAGAGCTTTTGCGTGCTCAGCACAACAGCATTAGGTGCATAGCCACTCTCTGAGCCTCTACCCTCTCTATGTAATGGTCCTGTCAATATCGCTGTCCTCTTTTCTCATCAAGCACCTCTGTTCAGCCATTGTCATTTGTAAAGGATCCCCTGGCACCCCGACTGGGTACCTCCATTAAAGGATGCTCCCAGTGCCTCCCGAGGACTCCAAGCACTCCACTCGACACCGATACCACCACAGGAATCAGGAACAGAAACAGCTCTTACAAGAGCTAGGAGTAATAGCCAGTGGAGTATACACGTATAACAATCCCCCCACACATGAGACGAGGCTCTATGTTGAATGAAAAATAGGAACTCTTTATTGAACACACAGCATTGACTTATATGCACATGATGTACTGAGGACATGACATAGCAGCCAATCCTGTACAGTTTAAACACAAAACTAACCCTATTCAACAAACACAATGGCATTGTCTGTGACGCAATTAACAAACACAATGGCATTGTCTGTGACGCAATTAACAAACACAATGGCATTGTCTTTGATGCAATCAACAAAATACAATTACCAAAACACATTGGGCTCTGCCTGTGATACAATTACCAAACATAATGGCCTAACTTAATTACTCACAGACAGAAACCACACATTTTTCCCAAAACACAGAAAGAACCTCAAAACCCCACATATCCCCATAATGTATAGATACATGGATAGCTCTGATCTGGGTGAACAACATATCCAAAAATCACCCAGATCCGAGCAGGGGTTTCCGAATTCCATGTAAGTTACATTTGGCCTGCCCAAAACAGTTCCACAGATTTAAGCTGTGCGGCCGGTCTGTCTTCTCCTTCAAAGTTAGTATGGGCCATAATCCTGAGGCAAGAGGCTGTCAAACAGGCCCCTCCAAAACCCAGTGGTTATTTTCGCCACATCATTTATCAGTTTTGTATATCTGTTCTGATCTGTTCTACTTCTCCCTCTTCTTTTTCCAATCTATGTTACTTCCTTGTCTTGCCTCCAAATTCTCGTCTATCAGTTCCTTCTTTAGCTTCAGTTCCTTCTTTGACCTGTAGTCCTTTATTTTTGCCTTACTTGTCATGTCTCTTCTTTTCTTTCTTCTTCTTCTGCATCCTGTCAAAGACTTTCCTTCATTGATTTCTTCTTTGCTTACCTCCATTTCTTGCCTTGTCCTACCTCTGTTCCTCTCTTGTCCTTCCTCTGTTCCTTCCTTGTCTTACCTCTGTTCCTTCCTTGTCCTTCCTCTGTTCCTTCCTTGTCCTTCCTCTGTTCCTTCCTTGTCCTTCCTCTGTTCCCGATTTTCACCCTTTAACACTTATACAGGGAACTGCTTTTTGCTGCTAGAAGTCCACAAGTTGTGTCTGCAAAGTAGTCACTGACTTGTGGAACAAAAAGGTGAAGAGAATAACCAAACGGAGCCAAACAATCAAAAATGGATAGCATTAGAGAAGTAATACCAAAATCAATCAAGATCCAAAATCAGAGTCTGGGGCAGAGCAGAGTCAAAACCAAGAGAGAGGTACAAGAATGGTAGGCAAAAGGGAAATCAGAAAGTCCAAGGTCAATACCAATCCACAAAAGTTGTCAATAGGTCAGAACTAATGGGGAAGATCCATAACAATAATGTAGCGCTATGACGTGGTACATAATAACTGGCATAGGTGGCAGGGCAAACCAGGCTCAAACAGAATGCTGGGCACTTGAATTGTCCACCTTAACAGTCCCCAGAGATTGGCCAGTCAGTTGGACCTCCTGAATAATGGAATATCCAAGTCCAGGGGTGCACCAGCAATGAGGCCAGGTGAGGCGATAGGCTCAGGCAGCACCAGGTAGGGGCAGGAGGGGGGCAGTGGAAGGACCATGGGCAATGAGCGCTTTCATTGTGGCAAAGGGGTTAGGTTATGAGATAGGCATTGGGGGCGCCATTTCAGTTTTCGCCTCAGGCAGCAGAAAGGCTAGGCGCACCTCTGGCCAAGTCCTTAGATTAGTCTGACTCCATGAGCCAAAGAGAAGACCGGAGTGGTGGCAATTGGTAGGGACAACCATCTCGTGAACCCTGGAAGGTAAGTATGTTTCAAGCTCTTTTTCTTCGGACCTTATCTGACCTCTTTCTGGTCTCCCTGATCTCCTATATGGGAACATCGATTTGATGTGGAGAAAAAGATAAATAGAATTATAAAACATAATGAAATGTCCTTAAACACTTAGCACAAATCCACAAACAAAGATGATGACAGACAAAGAGAAGAGTTGCAAAAGTAGAAAAAATAACGGAAAAAAAACAAACATTTGGTTCCTGGTTTCCAAGAGAGAATGGCATTCAATAATTGCTGAATTCAGGGACATTTGATTTATGATAATACATTTATAGCTTCACATTTCATTTCTTTTTTTTTCCTGGCAGACAATTTGTAAGAAAATAACAGGTGTTACAGGAAAAGCCAGGGCTCTATTTAATAATGTGCTTAGCTGAAATAAAAGACATTATCTCTCATGTGCCGCAAGAGTTTATATAATGCTCGAGCAATCTTCCTGTCTCTACTATCATTATGTATTCCACCAGCTAATTTATGGACTGCAACAGGGGAGGGGGGATAGAAAAAAAAATGTTTTAAAATAAATAATTTATTGTACTTTTCGTGGACTTTTTGGAAAATATTCACTGTAATTAACATATTAATCTCTTACAAATATGAAAAACTTCAAAATAGAAGGTGAGGACGAGCACTCTCACAGTTGGCATACATTTATTAAGGACCTGATATAATTAATCAGCTAAAATGCATAAAACAATAATACAATAAAATAATGTACATCTATTCAGTTAGCCACAATGGGATGCTCACTGATGTCAAGTGATTTGACAGTCTCTGTCCGTCCTGTGGAAAAATATGATGATAAAAGACCTAATTGGCCTAATGTCCACAAAATTCAAGCAAGAGATAATACTTTTAGAGGTGTAGCTCCTCAAGTTTTGCTGTTGTACCAATATGGTAGGTAGTGGCAGATGACAGATGATAGTCCCGTCACATGTGATGTTATTATTGACAGAGAGCTTATTCGCTTTATAATTGTCGGCTTTACAGCCGCTTACCTCCCCTTCGTATGTCCCTTCAGTCCTGCGGTTCGCTTCAGACTGAATGAAACAGGGCTCGTCGGTTGCGGCTTGTTCTGTTGGTATATTTGATAGCCGGATTTACCGGCTGCCGATCGCTTACCTCCAAGGTCTGTAGTATGCAGCAAGCGTGAGAGGCCTCCGGCTGGTAAGAGGCTAGCGTCTCACGTGGTGCTGTTGGTATCCGGGTTTGATACTGGCGGAGTACAAATTACGTCACTTCCTGTGACGTGTTCTCTTCAGTGCATCCGATGTATCCGAAATGAATTTTTCCGATTTCAGAAGGTATACTACCAAAGTTCAATTTGCATGGCCATGCAATAGAAGAAATGCCGACAGGTATACAGCGCAATCCCAGACGCGTTTCGGGAGTTCTCACACTCCCTTCCTCAGTGGTTGCGCCATACCTGTCTCCAGCCCACTTTTATACCTCCCCAGGTCACCTTCAAAATCTGGACCGGAGTTTTGGATAGCACTGTTGTATTCCTGTATATTTTGATATTGGGACTTCTGATTTTCATAAAGTCTTTCGCTGAACTTTTCGCTAACAACCTCAGATTTTCATGTCGATGAGGGTATATTGTCATTTCAATTCTTTAGGTATAATATACACTAGTTGTAATACATATGAGACTAATGTCCCATCACTGCAAACATCCCATTAGAGGCCATAAGTTATAATAGAAACTTGTGCTGCCCACTTCGTTTCCTACATTCACAACATTTTATAATGTATAAAATATATAAAATAGATAATATCTATGAAATATAGCCATAAAGTATATCAATAATGTACATATAATAATAATATATATATAAATGACGGATGTTTAGTATATTATGATTTTATATAACAATATCATGCATATCTTCGCCACAATTTCACCGATATTGGCAACACTTATAAAGCATCTCCAGTTCTAGTGAGGCCATTAGTCACAGGATGGTTTAACCCATTAACACCCAATAGATGAGGATACCTTTATAAAGAAGGACATCTTTACAAGAAACCAAAAAGTTCCAACTCTGAGTTTAGGCCTGATGGTAACAGACTGCCAAATTCATATATTTTACGAGACTCCCTCCTAGACATTTGTTTAATAAAATTGCCTCCTCTCCAGTGCGGGTCCACCTTTTCCAGTGCCGTGAAGACGAGACTGGCCGGATCGCTGTTATGGGCCTCCTTGTAATGTTTAGACAAAGAGTGTTTGTCGTAGCCCTTCTTGATGTTAGATACATGTTCGGCCAGTCTCGTCTTTAATAACCGTTTTGTTCTACCTATATATTGTCTGTTACACGGGCACTGAATCAGGTAGACCACACCGGTAGAGTTGCATGTGAGGCAATCTTTAATGATAAATATCATAATATACTAAACATCCGTCATTTATATATATATTATTATTATATGTACATTATTGATATACTTTATGGCTATATTTCATAGATATTATCTATTTTATATATTTTATACATTATAAAATGTTGTGAATGTAGGAAACGAAGTGGGCAGCACAAGTTTCTATTATAACTTATGGCCTCTAATGGGATGTTTGCAGTGATGGGACATTAGTCTCATATGTATTACAACTAGTGTATATTATACCTAAAGAATTGAAATGACAATATACCCTCATCGACATGAAAATCTGAGGTTGTTAGCGAAAAGTTCAGCGAAAGACTTTATGAAAATCAGAAGTCCCAATATCAAAATATACAGGAATACAACAGTGCTATCCAAAACTCCGGTCCAGATTTTGAAGGTGACCTGGGGAGGTATAAAAGTGGGCTGGAGACAGGTATGGCGCAACCACTGAGGAAGGGAGTGTGAGAACTCCCGAAACGCG
Organism: Bufo gargarizans; assembly: GCF_014858855.1. NCBI lineage: Eukaryota > Metazoa > Chordata > Amphibia > Anura > Bufonidae > Bufo > Bufo gargarizans. Next base: position 120,209,852 of record NC_058089.1, read on the forward strand.
TCTGGGATTGCGCTGTATACCTGTCGGCATTTCTTCTATTGCATGGCCATGCAAATTGAACTTTGGTAGTATACCTTCTGAAATCGGAAAAATTCATTTCGGATACATCGGATGCACTGAAAGAGAACACGTCACAGGAAGTGACGTAATTTGTACTCCGCTAGTATCAAACCCGGATACCAATAGCACCACGTGAGACGCTAGCCTCTTACCAGCCGGAGGCTTCTCACGCTTGCTGCATACTAGAGATCTTGGAGGTAAGCGATCGGCAGCCGGTAAATCCGGCCATCAAATATACCAACAGAACAAGCCGCAACCGACTAGCCCTGTTTCACTCAGTCTGAAGCGAACCGCAGGACTGAAGGAACATACGAAGGGGAGGTAAGCGGCTGTAAAGCCGACAATTATAAAGCGAATAAGCTCTCTGTCAATAATAACATCACATGTGACGGGACTATCTGTCATCTGCCATTACCTACCATATTGGTACAACAGCAAAACTTGAGGAGCTACACCTCTAAAAGTATTATCTCTTGCTTGAATTTTGTGGACATTAGGCCAATTAGGTCTTCTATCATCATATTTTTCCACAGGACGGACAGAGACTGTCAAATCACTTGACATCAGTGAGCATCCCATTGTGGCTAACTGAATAGATGTACATTATTTTATTGTATTATTGTTTTATGCATTTTAGCTGATTAATTATATCAGGTCCTTAATAAATGTATGCCAACTGTGAGAGTGCTCGTCCTCACCTTCTATTTTGAAAATATTATCCACATCCGAGAGGTAGGGTGTCCTCTCTTTGGATTTGCAGCACCACATCATATAGCTACATAGAGAGCAGCCACCACCAATTTGATTCTCTCAACTAGTTTTTTCACCCTAGTGAGTGAGCTCCTCCTTGTAGCAATATGGACATTTGGCATCACATTCAAAATAAAAAAACTAAAGCGGATACATTTAAATTTAATGATGTAGATTATGGAACAACAACGAATGATAAGAATATGGCGGATTTATTTAGAGACCTTGAAGGTGTGCTGCAGAAGCAGCTTAGACAACATTGGGAAATAAGATCACTTCAATTTTATATAGAACATCAAAAAGTTCCCAAAGGACTTATGTTATATAAAACTCCAGCCCAAGATTTGGTGAGTGAGATATTTGAGGACGAGTGGAACACACTCCTCCATAATCATTCTATCTCGCTCGTCAAACTAATTATTAAAAGGAGAACAGAGATATTAGGAGATTTGAATAAAAAAATTGAAGGACTAAAAGAACAGATAGACAAACTACCCTAGAAATGAGGATTTTGATACCTGGCAGGAAAGAATATGTAGAGGATTAGACAAAATAGAAAATGAGATCATAAATAAAAAGACCAAGAAACATCTGAATACGTATAAGAACCCACAAACAGAAGAGTTTGGGGATCAATTAGATTCACCACAAAATATAATATCACATAGACAAATAGACACATCAGATAAGACACACAATAACCATGTAGGGTTAGTCAATAATAGATATGAACAACTTTCAGATCAGCCTTTTTTAGATCACACTCCTGCTCACCACAGGACAAAAACAAGATACAGAGAACAAACACCTCCCCACAATCAGGAGTTACACAAACACCGATACAATTTGAGACAGAGATACCATTACACACAACAGAACACCAATCAGTATCACAATGGACAAAGAAAGAAATATCAATCACAACCCACAACAAATCACGGGGAAAATCTAAGATACAATTATCACAGACACGTAGACGAATCCGAAAGACGAGAAGGAGCAAGAGGAAAAGAGCCATCACACACGAGACACAGATAGAGAACGTAACATCAGTCATCAACTTAAGTTCTATTACACTCACTACAGCACAAGCAAAACTACTAGAAAAGGGTTTAAAATTTGCTCCTACTAAAAAGATTGATAAATTTACAACATATATAGGTATACAAAAATATATTAGAAATATCTGTCTTAAAAAACATTTCATAAGGAACCCAATAGTAAGAAGTAAAGTCCAAACAATAGGTGGAACAAATCTCACACAAAGAGATCCTGTAAAGACTGGTTCGGGTCTTAAAAAGAAATCTACCATGTTCCCAAGGAACGAAATAAGCCGAGAAATGGCAGTATTTCAAAAGAATGTGGAGGAAGACATAAGAAAACTCAAAACTAAACCCACTTATCGAGATAATCTAACAAAGCAAGAAGTGTCAGCGTTAAAATCTCTCCAGAGGAAAGAATCAATTACCATACGCCCAGCTGACAAGGGGGGAGCTGTGGTCATATTGGACACCCCAAAATATAACAATGAGTGTCTCAGGCAACTTGGAGATGAGAAAACTTATAAGAAACTGAAAAGTGACCCTCTGAGGGAATTTGATAGAGAGTTGAAAGACTATTGCATACAGGGCCTGGAGCAGAGGTTGATATCCCAACAGGAATTCGAATTCATCTTGGGCACACAGGGAAGACTTCCGGTCTTCTACTGTCTGCCCAAGGTTCATAAGGACCTCGCAAACCCTCCGGGCAGACCTATCGTTTCGGGCATTGAGTCAATTACATCGAACCTGTCTCGATACATTGACACACAGCTGCAACCCATAGTAAAAAGAACTAGGTCATATATAAGAGACACCACTCATATTATTCAAACCCTAGAATCTTTAGATGCCCAACCAGAGTGGATCATGGGGACCCTGGATATACAATCCCTCTATACATCTATCGATCATCAACAGGGATTGATCGCAGTACAACGACAGATGGAAAGAGAGGGAGAGTTGGAAGAGACCTACATTCAGTTTATCATCGATGGTATAAGATACATCCTCAACCACAATTACTTTTGTTTTGGGGGTGTATATTACCTGCAGAAGTGTGGGACTGCCATGGGGACCAGGTTTGCCCCCAGCTATGCCAACCTATTTTTGGCAGAATGGGAACATGAAGTCATCAGACCCAGGCTGGGGGCAAGCCTGGCCCTATGGCGTCGCTACATCGATGATGTGGTGTTCATTTGGAAGGGAGGCAAAGAGGCCCTTGATCTCTTTTTGAAGGAAATTAATGAGAATCAATTAAATTTGGTCTTCAATGCCATGGTCAAGGAGGAGACCGAATTCCTTGACCTGGTGATTAGAAGACAAAACAACCGATTTGTCTGCCATACCTTTTTCAAGCCAACGAATAGAAATAGCTTTATTCAATATTCCAGCTGCCACCTCCCAAGATGGCTTGACAATATCCCGACTGGCCAACTGCGGAGGGTCAGGAGGAATTGCACGGAAGATCTACGTTTTGAGGAGGAGGCAGCTGGAATGTGTCAGCTATTCCGAGATAAAAATTATCCGGATGAAGTAGTTAATAAAGCATTGGAAAAGGTTAGGAAACTGGACAGACAAACCTTTTTTGTCGATCAAATGGATACTAAGAGCAAAATATCCCAAACATCTCAAACATCCCAGATAGGTGATGAGATCAACAATAGAATTATCCTCCCTTTCAACGATGACCACAAGAAAATACAACAAGTGGTAAAGAAACATTGGCACCACATACTGAATGACAGGGTGATAGGCCATCTTTTACCCACACTTCCAAAGGTTATATTCACCAGGGCACCCAATTTGGGCATCACAATAGCCCCCTCTGTGAAATCAATAGATAAAAAAAGATCATTGATGGGAAACTGGATGGATCTAAAAGGCTTCTTTAAATGCGGAAAGTGTATCGCCTGTAAAATTAATAATAAACCCCGTAAGACCATCTCAGTCCCCTCTACACAGAATACATTTATTTGGGACATTAAAGATTGCCTCACATGCAACTCTACCGGTGTGGTCTACCTGATTCAGTGCCCGTGTAACAGACAATATATAGGTAGAACAAAACGGTTATTAAAGACGAGACTGGCCGAACATGTATCTAACATCAAGAAGGGCTACGACAAACACTCTTTGTCTAAACATTACAAGGAGGCCCATAACAGCGATCCGGCCAGTCTCGTCTTCACGGCACTGGAAAAGGTGGACCCGCACTGGAGAGGAGGCAATTTTATTAAACAAATGTCTAGGAGGGAGTCTCGTAAAATATATGAATTTGGCAGTCTGTTACCATCAGGCCTAAACTCAGAGTTGGAACTTTTTGGTTTCTTGTAAAGATAGTCCTTCTTTATAAAGGTATCCTCATCTATTGGGTGTTAATGGGTTAAACCATCCTGTGACTAATGGCCTCACTAGAACTGGAGATGCTTTATAAGTGTTGCCAATATCGGTGAAATTGTGGCGAACATATGCATGACATTGTTATATAAAATCATAATATACTAAACATCCGTCATTTATATATATATTATTATTATATGTACATTATTGATATACTTTATGGCTATATTTCATAGATATATCTATTTTATATATTTTATACATTATAAAATGTTGTGAATGTAGGAAACGAAGTGGGCAGCACAAGTTTCTATTATAACTTATGGCCTCTAATGGGATGTTTGCAGTGATGGGACATTAGTCTCATATGTATTACAACTAGTGTATATTATACCTAAAGAATTGAAATGACAATATACCCTCATCGACATGAAAATCTGAGGTTGTTAGCGAAAAGTTCAGCGAAAGACTTTATGAAAATCAGAAGTCCCAATATCAAAATATACAGGAATACAACAGTGCTATCCAAAACTCCGGTCCAGATTTTGAAGGTGACCTGGGGAGGTATAAAAGTGGGCTGGAGACAGGTATGGCGCAACCACTGAGGAAGGGAGTGTGAGAACTCCCGAAACGCGTCTGGGATTGCGCTGTATACCTGTCGGCATTTCTTCTATTGCATGGCCATGCAAATTGAACTTTGGTAGTATACCTTCTGAAATCGGAAAAATTCATTTCGGATACATCGGATGCACTGAAGAGAACACGTCACAGGAAGTGACGTAATTTGTACTCCGCTAGTATCAAACCCGGATACCAACAGCACCACGTGAGACGCTAGCCTCTTACCAGCCGGAGGCCTCTCACGCTTGCTGCATACTACAGACCTTGGAGGTAAGCGATCGGCAGCCGGTAAATCCGGCTATCAAATATACCAACAGAACAAGCCGCAACCGACGAGCCCTGTTTCATTCAGTCTGAAGCGAACCGCAGGACTGAAGGGACATACGAAGGGGAGGTAAGCGGCTGTAAAGCCGACAATTATAAAGCGAATAAGCTCTCTGTCAATAATAACATCACATGTGACGGGACTATCATCTGTCATCTGCCATTACCTACCATATTGGTACAACAGCAAAACTTGAGGAGCTACACCTCTAAAAGTATTATCTCTTGCTTGAATTTTGTGGACATTAGGCCAATTAGGTCTTCTATCATCATATTTTTCCACAGGACGGACAGAGACTGTCAAATCACTTGACATCAGTGAGCATCCCATTGTGGCTAACTGAATACATTATTTTATTGTATTATTGTTTTATGCATTTTAGCTGATTAATTATATCAGGTCCTTAATAAATGTATGCCAACTGTGAGAGTGCTCGTCCTCACCTTCTATTTTGAAAATATTATCCACATCCGAGAGGTAGGGTGTCCTCTCTTTGGATTTGCAGCACCACATCATATAGCTACATAGAGAGCAGCCACCACCAATTTGATTCTCTCAAATATGAAAAACTGCCCCCGCAATCAGCCTTCCCCGCATTACATTGAGCATCTCCAGTATTTCGTTTTTACCATCTTTCCCCCATACGCACAAGAGAAAAAAAAAATGCAAAAAAAAAAAATGACAAGACGGGCTGCTTAGCATTAGAAATTGACATTTTCGGATTAATTTGATTTTTATTAAACAAGTGTTACGTGTTTTTGGAAATGTGATTTGCATAGCATTAAACGTGGATTGTGTTTAGCCAAGAGGAGAACAGAAAGATAATGGGATTGGAAGATGATTTGTCTCAAAGGTCTACAGCGTTGTGACTATTTAAGCTTAGGGTTGTTAATGTTTTGGTTTATTTTTACTTTTCTTTTAGTGTTTTTGATTATACCGTATTTTGTTCCTATACACCTATATTGATTTTATGTGGTTTATAATTGTATACATTAATGTGGGGATCTGTATAGATTGTTGAAGGGGTTATCCCATGACTAATGTAAAAATGTAAACTAGACATCATATAGTACATGACAATTTCTTTCTAACAAAGCAAGAACCAGCCCTGGACCTCACATGGTTCCAGAGATCGCCACATTCATTGCTCTGATTTATATCAAGCTAACAGCTCAAGGGGAGTGTCTTTTCTGCTGCAGCTCAGGGTGTGTGTCCATGATCTCCCTATTACAGCTCAGGGGGCGTGTCTATGATCTCCCTATCACAGCTCAGGAGGCAGTTGAAGGAAGAAACTGAGCATGTGCGGCCATCTCAGTGAGCAGGTCAAAGAAATTAGAAAAAAAATAAATAAGAGCAGGTGGCGCTATACAGATACATTAAAACTCAGTGGCTATGCTAAATTTTTAATTACATGTAATTACAAAAGTATTCAGATCCAGGTGCTGGTTTAAAAACTGTAGAATTTTTTTTGTGGCACATCCCCTTTAAGGTGGCAGTCTGTACCTGCTATCACTACACTCCTCCTGATGTGCATGGCTGCTACTCTGCCACTCACTGCCTCCATCACATTTGTGTTCTGGTGGCACTGACCTGCCAGCACTCCCCTTTTCCCACCTGGCTGCTGGAGTAGTGCTGCCAGATTTCTTCTCCTTCATGCAGGTGTAGGTGAGGCTTTGTTGTGCATATAGTAGGCCCACACGCCCTCTGGGTTTTAAAGACTAGCATGCACATCCTAATCTTACCCACTGAGGGCTACTGAAGGCATCTTCTCCTGTGGAAAGGTGCCTGAGCAATAGGTACTAGTAAGCTAGCTTTTTGCAAATGTGTGATGGTTACATTCATCTGCCCGTGTACCGACATCTGCCTGTTTCCTGGATTTGACCCTTTTATGCCTGACCTGAACTATGCCTGATCTCCGTTCTGTCCCTGAGCTGCCCACCCTAACCTCAGACTATATATTGGATTACATGAACTCTGCCTGCTCTGACCCTTGGCTTGTTTCCTGACTTTAGATTTGCCCGATTTCTTGGTACTCCACAGCAGTGTCTCTTGGGTCAGCAGTCATCTGAGAAGAGACATATTTCAGGAGGTAATGGCCTGGTGGTTCCTCTGCAGAGGAGATCAGATCTTCGTACAGGGGTTAAACGGTGAAGGCCAGGAGGGCCACTTAAATAATGCCCAAGACAAATCAGATCAAGAGACACAGCAAATCCACATCTGCTTTGTAACAATTATTTTCTTTTGAACAATCCCTTTTAGTAAGAAATGTCCCTGAAAATAATGGAAGAAGGTGGGATTATGCAGCTTTATTGCATGTATCTTAGGGTCTATTCAGAAGTTCGTAAGTGTTTTGCGGTCCGCAAAACACGGATACCGGCCGTGTGCAATCCGCATTTTGTGGACTGCACATGGCCGACCCTATGAAAGAAATGCCTATTCTAGTCTGTGATTGCAGACAAGAATAGGACATATTCTGTCTTTTTTGCGAGACCGTGGAATGGAACATCTTTTTCAGGTCTATTGAAATTAATGGGTCTGCACCCGTTCAGCAAAATTGCGTAAATGATGCAGACCCAGACCTACAGACTTGTGAATGGACCCTTATCCTGAGACATCCTGAAGAAGGTCAAGGATATACCAAAAATATTAAGTCTGCCAATTCAGTGTGACAGTATGTCTAATAAAGAATCAGTAATTGCATAACTAAACATCCAAGTTCTATCACTACGACATTGCGAGGACCTTTGGTAGAAGGCTACCATGAGACAAGCACTTAGAGATGTGCTATCATGAACAATTTGGAGAAGCTGAAATTAAAATGATTACAGGGTGGCACACCCCAACGATCGGCTGTAATCTGTCAGGAGTGCTCAATTTTCCTTCTGCTCCTCTGCAGATAAAATAAGGCTTTACATGAATGGTTCATTGATTTCAGTGGACAACATACAGTATAACACATAGACCTCGTAGGTCTTTCAGCGTGAGAGACACTGTTTGAGGGGAATTGTTTTATAACAGCTGTAGAGTCATTGGCTAGAGATGACTCATAGGGACCAAGCTTTGATCATCCCAAGTGAATGAAGGAAAAATTAAGAGGCCATCCTTCATCTCAGGGAGGAAGAAAATAAGAACCAATTTAAGGTTTCAAGTTCAAGCATCTCTTTGTGCTACAAAAGACAGATAGTTGGGTTGGTGAACAAATAATTGTTTTTGTATGTGATGGTATGATCCAAAATATAAAGTGACTGGATTGTAAAATTTTTCTATAGATAACCTATATTTTGTTTGTATGCCCCAAGAGGAGAACATTGGAATAAAGTCTTCCACAAGTCCTCCAAGGAGTATTGTATTTGTCAAGGTTTTTAACTTTTGACTATTAGTCAAGGAGTATTTTTTTAAATGTTATTTCGATAAACCACCTTCCTTGTTTCCCTCTTGTACAAACAAACATGCTGTTGTAATGAATGGAGCCATGTTCTGGTGCATCTTATCGGAAATAAGTGTTCCATCCAATGTAATTTTTCTCAAGCTTTAGGCTGGCACCTAAATACACTGGAGGCAACTGGGAGTTGTTTGCTGTGAGTCAGACCTTACGCTTCTGTAATTTGCCCACTGGCCCCTGGTACTGCCCATACGGCACAGGTAGGCTAGCGTTAGGCCACATGAGATACCTTGACGTGGTGCGCGGGCTCCGATATGTCCTTCATATAAGGATATATTGGCTAAAGTCTCGTTTTTAACATCAGTGTGAGGATTTAGTCAGATTTTGTTGATTGCATCCACCACAGTAGTGCGCCTATTCTTCTAAATGTTTATTTGATATAGTCAATTACATCCACACATTTTGCTATCTGGTGTAGGATGTCTATGTGGCACTTGTGGTCCGCTGCGGGCATCTTCCATTGGACGCATTGCTTGCTAGGGATCGCCATTAGCCTTAGACCACAAGTGCAGGATTTGCTCCCCTGGTTATAAATGCACAACTGCATATGGGGTTGAGCATTTCCTGCTTTTTGAAACCACGTTATATTATGTTATTTGTATATGTATGTCTGGAGGTGTATAAACTCCAAATTTGAATGTGCCTGATTTTCATCTATAGGCAGCATTCGGTGCACCTGTGAGGCCTGCATCATATCAGTCAGCTCTGTGTGGGACTCACAGACTCCTCCCTCCTCCCACTGCATGTGTGGTTTCACACTGGAGGCAACTGGGAGCTGTTTCCTGTGAGTCGGACCTTACGCTTCTGTAATTTGCCCACTGGCCCCTGGTACTGCCCATATGGCACAGGTAGGTTAGTTTTAGTTCCCGTGCCACCTGAGATACCTTGACGTGGTGCGCGGGCTCTGGTATGGCTTTCATATAAGGATATTATGGCTAAAGTCTCATTTTTAACATCAGTGTGAGGGTTTAGTCAGATTTTGTTGATTGCATCCACCACAGTAGTGCACCAATTCTTCTAAATGTTTATTTGACACCTAATTGTAAACCACTATTATGTTAGGAGACAGTTGTAATTATGATGGTTTAACCTCAAGGTGAACCGAATGTTCTCAAAGTGACAAGTAAAATACAAAGATCTAAAATGTCTCAAGAAAGGACTGTGGGTCTCTCATAAAAAATGTAGACAAGAATTCCTAAATACAGCATTAAACTAGATGTGAAACAGGAGAGACAAAGCCGTGTCATACATACAAATACAGCACATAAAAGACTATCACCGGTGGCTTCTCGAAGAAGAGCTTGAAAGGAATCATGACTCATTGTTGATGCCTTAAGAGTTTGTGATCATTGACATTGAGCCTACAGAAGGTAGACAAGACTTTTGGAGTTCTATATTGGGTTTAATGGGTTTCATTCATTATTTGTGCTGTGTTTTAGAGTGCTGGATGACTGAGGCAGAAATACACAAACGCTTTAGATTTGGACTGCTAAATTTGGGCCCCCTTGGGCACCAAGCTTTTTGTGTTAATGGTACTACTGCACCTCTCATAGCTACCTTCCAAAGTCTTTTCTCTTATGTCTTGTCTATGTTGTCCTTTGGTTCTCGGTTTGCCTCCCTAGGGGTTCACATGACATCACATGTCATATAGCACATAATAATCCCTTTCAAACAGATCTAGAACCAACCCCGTACCTCACATGGGTCCAGAGATCAATTCATTCATTTCTCCAGTTGCTTTGCACAATTTATTTCAAGCTGGCCACTCAGGGGGAATGTCTTTTCTCAGGGAGGGGTGTCTTCTCTCAAGCAGCTAAGGAGGCATGTCCTATCTGCTAAAGCTTTCTCCCTATCACAGTTTGGGGGCATGTCCTTTCTGCTGCAGCTTTTTCCCTGTAGCTGTCACAGCAGATACGGCTGGTGGCAGTTGAAGGATGGGCATGTACAGGAACTGAGCAGAGCTACTGAGGTGAACAGAGAAATGAGGAAAATGTAAAAAAAAATTTTTTATTTTAGACTTGTTACATTTCCCTATGGGTTGGTCTCTTATAGCATCTATGTCTTGTCTTGTTTACCTTATTTATCGATATTGATGTGTTTTTTTGCTTTTGTAAAAAGCTGGCCAAACACGTTAGATCTATGATGATTTCATTAGAACAGGCCGGCTACCTAATGTGTATGGAGGCCTCCCAACTATCCCCTGACTGCAAATATCAGGGAGATAAGGATTAGGCAGATAGATTTCAACTGTCCAATCCTTTTGTTATAACTTCTCTCCTCTGTTATCGCTCTCTGCTCATCCATTCACGTTAAAAGCTATGACACCTTTCGGAGCAATGTTTTTCCTATCATTGCATTTTACTCATTTTTGGCAAAAAAAAAAAAACTTTTTCAATTGGTCTTTATTAAAACATTTTCAGCAGTTTTTGTGATACATGTAGTTAAAAATCAGTAAATTTGCAGACTTTCTCTCCTGAGTTCCATCAGCTGATGGCTCATAAATAACTCTTACCTCTGATCTCCTGACCTCATAAACACTCATAAGCCACATTCTTATTAGTCTGAAAAGACTTAAGTATAATGAGGGTTTTTGAGGTCAGGAAATTCGAGATAAGAGCTCTACATTCCGACTGATGGGAAAGAGAAGTCATACTCTACAGACATACAGACAGACTGATTGTTTTAAGGCTACTTTCACACTAGCGTTTGGGGTTCCGCTTGTGAGATCCGTTTGAGGGCTCTCACAAGCGGCCCCGAACTGATCCGTTCATCCGAAATGCATTCTGAATGGATAAGGATCCGTTCAGAATGCATCAGTTTGGCTCCGTTCCGCCTCCATTCCGCTCTGGAGGCTGACACCAAAACGCAGCTTGCAGTGTTTTGGTGTCCGCCTGGCCGTGCGGAGCTAAACGGATCCGTCCTGACTTACAATGCAAGTCAATGGGGACGGATCCATTTGACGTTGACACAATATGGTGCAATTGCAAACTGATCCGTCCCCCATTGACTTTCAATGTAAAGTCAGGAGTCCCTATTAATATACCATCGGATCTGAGTTTTCTCCAATCCGATGGTATATTTTAACTTGAAGCGTCCCCATCACCATGGGAACGCCTCTATGTTAGAATATACCATCGGATTTGAGTTAGATCGTGAAAACTCAGATCCGACAGTATATTCTAACACAGAGGTGTTCCTATAGTGATGGGGACGCTTCAAGTTAGAATATACTAAAAACTGTGTACATAACTGCCCCCTTCTGCCTGGCACCACCCGATCTGTTACAGGAGGCTGTGATCCGCACAATTAACCCCTCAGGTGCCGCATCTGAGGGGTTAATTGTGTGTATCATAGCCCCCTGTAAGAGATCAGGTGCTGCCAGGCAGCAGGGGCCAGACCCCCCTCCCTCCCCAGTTTTAAATTCATTGGTGGCCAGTGCGGCTTCCCTCCCTCCCCAGTATTAAATTCATTGGTGGCCAGTGCGGCCTCCCTCTCCCCCCCTAATTAAAATCACTCCCCCCATCATTGGTGGCTGCGAAGAGTTCCGATCAGAGTCCCAGTTTAATCGCTGGGGCTCCGATCGGTTACCATGGCAGCCAGGACGCTACTGCAGCCCTGACTGCCATGGTTACTTAGCAATTTTAGAAGCATTATACTTACCTGCGCTGTCTGTGGCCGGCCGGTCGCTCCTCTTACTACATAGTAACATAGTACATAAGGCCGAAAAAAGACATCTGTCCATCCAGTTCGGCCTGTTATCCTGCAAGTTGAGGAAGGAAAAAAGAAATTGCTTATAGCACAGACCTGTCACTTACCAGTAGGAGGAGCGCCTGGCCGGCCACAGACAGCGCAGGTAAGTATAATGCTTCTAAAATTGCTAAGTAACCATGGCAGACAGGACTGCAGTAGCGTCCTGGCTGCCATGGTAACCAATCGGAGCCCCAGCGATTAAACTGGGACTCCGATCGAAGCTCTCCGCTGCCACCAGTGATGGAGGAAAGTGATTTTAATTAGGGGAGGGGAGGCCGCACTGGCCACCAATGAATGTAATACTTGGGAGGGAGAGAGGGGGGGCCACACTGGCCACCAATGAATTTAATACTGGGGAGGGAGGGAGGGCCGCACTGGCCACCAATGAATTTAATACTGGGGAGGGAGGGAGGGGGGGGGCCGCACTAGCCACCAATGAATTTAATACTGGGGAGGGAGGGAGGGGGGGGGGCCGCACTGGCCACCAATGAATTTAAAACTGGGGAGAGAGGGGTGTCTGGCCCCCTGCTGCCTGGCAGCACCTGATCTCTTACAAGGGGCTAAGATACGCACAATTAACCCCTCAGTGTGAAAGTAGCTTTACCCTTGTACAAGTGTCTTGACTTTTTTCGTGTTTTGTTACATTACAGCCTTAAGTTCAATGTTTTCTTAATCTGAATTTTATGTGATGGATCAGAACACAATAGTCTAAGTTGATGAAGTGAAATGAGAAAAATATATAAATACAACTATTGTTTAGAAATAGAAAGCAGAAAATTGGCCTGTGCGAATGTGTTCACTCCCTTTGTTAGGAAGCCAATAAAAATCTCTGGTGCAACCAATTACCTTCAGAAGTCGCATAATTAGTGAAATGATGTCTACCTGTGTGCAATCTAAGTGTCACATGATCTGTCATTACAGATACACACCTTTTTTGAAAGACCCTAGAGGCTGCAACACTTAAGCAAGAGGCATCACTATCCAAACACTGCCATGAAGACCAAGGAACTCTCCAAACAAGTAAGGGATAATGTTGTTGAGAAGTACAAGTCAGGGTTAGGTTATAAAAAAATATTTAAATCTTTGATGATCCCCAGGAGCACCATCAAATCTATCATAACCAAATGGAAAGAACATGGCACAACAGCAAACCTGCCAAGAGACGGCCGCCCACCAAAACTTACGGACCGGGCAAGGAGGGCATTAATCAGAGAGGCAGCACAGAGACCTAAGGTAACCCTGGAGGAGCTGCAGAGTTGCACATCTGTACATAGGACGACAATAAGCCGTACGTTCCATAGAGTTGTGGCCAGAAGAAAGCCATCACTTTCAGCTGAAAACAAAAAGGCACATTGTGAGTTTGCGAAGAGACATGTGGGAGACTTCCAAAATGTATGGAGGAAGGGGCTCTGGTCTGATGAGACTAACATTGAACTTTTCGTCCATCAAAGAAAACGCTATGTCTGCCAACACATCACATCACCCAAAGAACACCATCCCCACAGTGAGACATGGTGGTGGCAGCATCATACTGGGGGGATGGGACTGGGAAACTGGTCAGAGTTGAGGGAAAGATGGATGGTGCTAAATACAGGGATATTCTTCAGCAGAACCTGTCCCACTCTGTGTGTGATCTGAGGCTAGGACGGAGGTTCACCTTCCAGCAGGACAATGACCCCAAACACACGGCTAAAGCAACACTTGAGTGGTTTAAAGGGAAATATGTAAATGTGTTGGAATGGCCGAGTCACAGCCCAGATCTCACTCCAATAGAAAATCTGTGGTCAGATGTAGAGATTGCTCTTCACAAGCGCAAACATCCAACCTGAAGGAGCTGGAGCAGTTTTGCAAGGAGGAATGGGCAAAAATCCCAGTGGTAAGATGTGGGAAGCTCATAGAGACGTATCCAAAGTGACTTGGAGCTGTGATTGCCGCAAAAGGCGGCTCCACAAAGTATTGACTTTAGGGGGGTGAATAGTTATTTTAATAACTTTTTTGCATGGCACTGTATCTCTTTTAATAAAGACCACGTGAAGAAATGATTTTAGCTCAAAATGAGTAAAATTCTATCATTAAAAAAAATTGCCCACCATGATTCTAGTAACCTCCTTGGGTGCCTGGATGTCCATCTCCATCGCCTATTTTGAGGATACAAGGGGAAGGAATATATCCAACTATCTACAAAGTGCCAGTCACTACGTACATAGAAGTTAGAGCTCCGTGTGATGGTCTCTAGATGAGCCCCACGGCTTCCTGGCTATTACTGAGTCAGAGCAAAGCACATCGTTGTCGCAAATTGATATATGTGACTTCACTTCTATGTTCTCCGCACCACAAGCCGTGCACAGCAAGCTCTTAATTAATTTACACTTTTCATCTGTTCACTGAAATGCAGGATCGTGAGTGAAAGACGCTACGATGAAGCGACATGAAATGTGTTCAAAACTGGTTCTAATACATAAGGCAACCTTCTGTGTCCAACCCTACGCTGTTCTTCTTTCCAAGAACCGAGCCTCGTGTCGTCTTCTGATGGGCATAATCAGTGGCTTATATAGTAGTAGAAGGACGGACGGATCGTGGACCCAATTCAAGTGAATGGGTCTGCGATCTGCATGCGGCTGCCCCATGGTCGGTGCCCGTGCATTGCGGGGGACACACGTCCGTGTGAAAGAGGACTAATTAAGAGTTCTGCTGTACATTGCTCGTGTTGAGCTCTTATCTCTGATCTCCTGACCTCATAAACACTAATTATAGCTCAATTACTATCAAAGTATTTAAAAAATATGTCTTAAATACGTGTTTAGAAGTGGCTAGAAGATCAGAGATAAGAGCTACACATCAGATGACGGGATTCAAAGAAAACAGAAACTGACTGATTTTTAACACCTGTATCTCAGAAAAGGCTGAACATTTTTAATAAAGATCAATTGAAAAACAAACATTTTTTAGCCCAAATTGAGTAAAACACAATCTAAAAAAAGCCCCCAAAGGTGTACATAAGCCTTTAGAGGGGAAAGAGTCAGTGGCCCTACGCATAGGGATTCATTTTAAGCACTGGTCTATGGTCTGAATTTAAATAATTAAGAGGTGTGAGTGCGGCAGGTGTCCTCCGTGTGAGCTGTTGGTGTGAATAAAGCTAAAAATGGGTATTATTATTGTGAAAATATGTTGGTTTTAAGTACATTGCATTACTACTTTTTAGGTTGCCATATAGAATCATTTTGCATGCATATAGTAGGGTGCCTTACTGTTCCTTAGGCCTCATGCACACGGCCGTTGCCCGGCTGTGGCCGCAATATGCGGGCACCGGCCGTGTGCTCCCCGACTTGAGTGAGTGCTTCCGTGGGGTTTCTCTCCGTGCCCCCGCACAGCAAAAAAATAGGACATGTTCTATTTTTTTGCGGTGCAGGCGGATCATGGACCCCTATTCTAGTTGAATGGGTCTCGATCTGTCCCGGCTGCCGCACGGACGTTGCCCTTGCATTGGGGACCGCAAATTGTGGCTGAACGGCGGCACAACCGCCGTGCGTATGAGGCCTTATTAGAATACATTCTATGTACTAAAGTCTGTGAACCCCCCTCCCCCCCCACCACCACCTTTACAATGTCCTTTTTGTACAATTTTCAAGTTTGGTAAACAAGATTTATCATGAACCCGGCTTGAAGACCTCCATATCGGGACAGTTTGTGTTTAATTACTGCTTAAAGAAAGCGATAAATGTCAAGCAATTATTTCATTAGCTTCGGGGATATTCAAAAGAAAAAAACTGAGGATATGATTGCCGAACTCCACTGGCTATTTTTCACAAAAACAAGGCTGATGACCCTCGCCCAGACTTTCTGAACAAAGGGAACGGCTCATTGTTTTGCCGGGGAACAGGCGCAGAGAGCCTATTTAACACACACAATATAAGGTTAAAATGAAGCAATTTAAAAAGCCACATTCAGGGAGAAATGACAAGGACTGAAGTACAAGGACTTTGCAGAAGAAAAGGACTCCTGGCTGCTCGATAAATGTCCCTTTCTCTACCTCTTTACAGACGGTGTCTCGCTGCCTGTCTGGCTTATGAAATCTTAAGTGCAAAAGCTGATGTTCTAGTTTCTTCTGATTACGGAGACGTTTTACAGCCAACATCTTGTATTAACTGCTTTTGTCTGGTGTTTTGTGCTATAGTAGGATGTCTGAATATGGAACCTTTTTGATAAACATTATGTAAAATATTTAAAGGATATATGGACGCATTCAATTGCATTTTACTCATTTTAGGCTAAAAAAATCTTTTTTTTCAGTTGGTCTTTATTAAAAATATTCAGCCTTTTCTGAGCTATAGGTGTTCAGGGGAGGATCGGCCATAGACCTTACAGGGAAATTTCCCGGTGGGCCGATGCCCAGGGGGCCGCCTGAGCCCTCCTCACAGCCGGCCAGTGGAAGTTTTTGGGGATGTATTTTGTGCTCCTGGCAGTATTTTGTGATGGACTGTGGTATTTGGCTCTGTTGGGGCGGTATAATGTGCCGCAATACGGTATTGCTGGCCCCGCCTACTTGTGTTGGCCCTGCCTTCCATCAATTTGGACCCAACTACAAAAGGGGGCGACTTTTAGTATTTTTTCCAAGGCCACTTTAAGTTCCCAGTCCGCCCCTGTAGGTGTTAAAATCAGTCTGTTTGCAGGTCACGTTGAGCTCTTATCTCTGATCTTCTAACCTCATAAACACTAGTTTTAGCTCAATTACTATCAAAACTGATAAGAATATGTCTTAAAAAAGTGTTTAGAAGTGGTTAGAAGATAAGAGTTGTCAGAGGACGGGATTTAAAGAAAACAGAAACTGACAGCCTGCAACCAGACTGATTTTTAACACCTGTAACTCAGAAAAGGCTGAACATTTTTAATAAAGATCAATTGAAAAAAAAATTAGCCCAAATCGAGTAAAACACAATCTTAAAAATAAAAAAGCCTTGAATGGTGTAGATAACCTTTAGAGGGGAAAATTCTGACTGGTCAGTAGATGATCCTTCAGTGGCCCCAGGTGTAGAAAACCTCATGTGAAGGTGACAGCGCCACTGGGGTCTATTTCCTATCGGATGATTCACAAATACAGCAACCAAATTGATATTATTATTGGTCCTGTTTGCATAAAACTACAAAAAAGTTTACGATGCAACCAAAAATACAGGTGTGTCCACCATTACCATAGCTTGAATTTGGTAAAGGGGTCCAATTTTCCATGAAATAAATTCAGTACAGTATTACAACATGCTAGAAAAACTGCTAACAGACTGCAATTCACATCAAAACCACTGGGTGGCCACACAACATTGGCTATAGCATAGGCATCTCAGGACACAATATCATGAACAAATTTTATTTTATTTATTTTTTGCTTGTTTTTTGAAAAGCTGGTCATCTCGTGTGACACATCTCAAGACACGATGATCCAAGAGGAAAGCCAAAGATTGGAAGATCTGTAAAATAACATGTGGAACTGCAGACCAACTTTGGGGACTGGGCTTAAACATTTTCTTCTGCGGTCACATTCCAAGCACATCTTCACCTACAGGTCTCCATACACATTAGATAAATGTGTCAAGACCCCCAACCACTGAAGATGTTGTTTAAAGAAGAAACGGGTACTGGATCTATTCTTACGAAATACATAAACTGTCACCAGCAGCTTTCTTCACTTACAGCATTGAGAATACATGCATGCTCAGCCAAACTGAGTATGCCTGTATACAGTAAGTCCAACTGCTAACTGAGGTGTCTGGCCGTCTTATCTAGTCATGCGATCTAACATCATATGGCATGCATTGCATTCTTGGAATAGAAAACCTGCAAATTTCTGAATTTATCTTTGGAGGTGAATGGAGAATAAAACATCATCCTATAGGAGTAAATCAATGTAAGATTAATAAAGCAAATGATTTGCAGTTACTCGAAATGAAATGTTGAAAATGAGCTTTTCCTTTAAGAATGTTATATTCTATCTATATTATATTGTGGCTATTTTTCAGTGCAGAGGCTAAGGGATTATAAAGATGAAGGTAAATTATAGCCTGTCCGCCCGATTGGAAGTGGTGGATGCACATTTGATGGACAGAGCGTTAATCTCCTCTAATTTGATTAGAGACGGCATTATACGATTTGTATATTTCTTTAAATACCCCCTTGAATGATCTCCGTCCATTTCTGCTCTGGTTGGCTGGATGCTCATCGGGCCATGATAATGTGTGAACTGGGAAACATACTGAGCGTGAGATGTGCAAATCGCTGTCATTAGCTATATGCTGCCGCTAATAATACATGAGGATCCGGGGCATATGGGGGATTGGATTTCATGTATTTACAGTCTTTGTATCTGGGTGAGAGCAAACAGGCTACATGCATTTATAGGACACTGCCTGAACTTAAAGCAAGCCCCCTAGTGGTGACCGAAAGAGGCACAACCCACCGGTGACAACTGTAGCGCTGAACACACAATGAAGTAATAGTGGTTGTCAGCAACCATCTCCCCCCCACCATTTAAAGCCGCCCTTCAGGATTCCTGTTACTTAGGGCTCATGCACACGACCGTATGTATTTTGTGATCCGCAAAAAATACGGATTTTGTACTATCGGAGAACGGAATAGAAGAGTCCTATCCTTGTCCGTAATGCAATTTGCGGTTACCCAATGCACGGGCAACATCCGTGCAGATTCCTCAGACGGATCCGGACCCATTTAAGGTGATCTATCCGCACCGCAAAAAACATAGAACATGTTCTATTTTTTTGCGGTGCAGAGGCGCGTAGAGAAACCCCACGGAAGCACTCCGTAGTACTTCTGTGGGGTTCCGTGCCTCTGTTTCCGCACCAACCTACCAGATTGCAGACCCATTCAAGTGAATGGGTTCGCATCCGTGATGCGGGGTGCAGTTGGCCGGTGCCTGCAAAATTAAAAACGGAAAGGACACAGAAACAAAATATGTTTGTGTGCACAAGCCCTTAGGCTTGTAGGTGGCAAATCATCTTTTTCTTATCAGTAGTTATATGCCAGACCAAGTGGACTTTTTGCTAGTCATCCGAGTGGCTCTCTCAATTAGAATGACTTGTATAAGGAATCTCTGGCATTAAATACTGGTGACCCAAAGTTAGTTAATAAATCAACTTTCCTCTATTGCTCTGGACGCCTTGGCCACCCCTGAGATCCAGTGCTGTGACCTGATGTTGCACAGTGTGAGGTCACATAGTGCGCCTATGTCATCACTCGCAGGCCACAGAACAGTGTGCAGTCCCAGCAGAAGAAGACCAGAAAGCGGTGAATACAGAGCCAGCACGAGGAGCGAAGAATTCACAGCTCCCCGCTCCTACTGTACTAACGAGTGCTTCCATAATGGAAGTGCTCATTAGTATTCGCCACTTAAAGGGGTTGTCTCATCATGGACAATAGGGGCATATCGCTAGGATATGCCCCCATTGACTTATAGGTGCGGGTCCCACCGCTGGGACCCGCACCTATATAGAGAACGGAGCCCTATAAGTGAAGGAGTGCGACTGTGAAAATAGCTGGGACCTGGCTCGGCTATTTCCGTCAACCCCATAGAAAAGAAATGGGAGTGTAGGTCGCGCATGCGCGGTACGCTCCCATTCTCTTCTATGGGGAGCCGGCTTGGTGATGGCCGGACCGGAGTCCTCCAGCCACCACCTTGCGGGGTCCCTTTTGTTCTCGATATAGGTGCGGGTCTCAGAGGTGGGACCCACATCTATAAGACACTGGGGGCACATCCTAGCGATATGCCCCCCATTGTCCATGATGATACAACCCCTTTAAGTTACACTGTCGCTTCCCCCCCACTTTGGAGGGGAGGGGGTTTAAAGTGCGCCTTATAGAGCAAAAAATACAGTAACTAAAAGACTTATTTAATATTTATATAATAAAGAAAAATATGTGGTGTCACCTGGAATAGATAGTATCCAGGAAGCAATATTTATACTTTTGACAAGTCTGAATTGATACAAGTATAGTATCAATTTACTAGGATAGTATCTATTTACACTTGTCAAAAGTATAAGTATTGCTTCCTGGATACTATTTATTCCAGGTGACACCACATTTCCTCACAGTCTTTCACTTATCTCTTTTCTTTTCTTATAGCCATTCCTATATGGTTTTCTATGCTTCTTGTTATTTGTATTCTCCAATCAGACGTTGCTCCGCACCCGTTTTTACTTCCAGGTTGTTGCCTATATAACGGCATGAGGATACCATTAGCCTGAAGAACGAGGCGGTCTGTCTCCCAAACCTCTCGCCCTCTGTCCTCTCTGTTTTTAATTTTCTTATGTATTCTATTTATTAAACATTTTGTATCTTTCTCCCCTTCATCACCTTGACACATTGTGACATTTGCACCATTATTTTTTTTTTTGGGGGGGGGGGGGGCACAAATCGGACCTGGCTTAGCAAGTCTGCCGCACTATCTGTACAGCGCGGTGGAATATGTTGGCGATATTCAAGCAAAAGGAAATCAATGCCCCATGTAGGAATACCGTAGAAGTGAAGGTACATAGGATGCACATATTGTATCTTTTAAATACATTTCCTTGGTTTAATAGGCCCCTGCTACAAATGTTGAATCCCCCTCCTCCCTTCTTCACCCTTTCCTTTCAGCCATAAGGACGTTCTCTTTGTGCTGTGCATGAAGGAGAAGCGTTCCCTTATTGCCGCTGATTAGCTGGAGTTGTAAAGGTCATAGCTTGCTCCTGCTCGCCCTGGACCCCCATATATAACAGTCCCTAAATGCCTAATTATGGATTCTAATGATGGCTCCAGCTGACATATACAGAAGTGCCCCTGCCATTTCCATATTAATTGCGCTGTATGTTTTACCGTCCCCTTTATAATTACTTTCTGTCATTATCCCTACTTTTAATGACAATACTTATCCTTCTAATGATAATGCTTATCAAATGAGTGAAGAAGACGGGGAACAGGGTGAAATAAGTGAGGTCGTTAGCGCTCCTCGTATTATGTGGCGCTGCTGGGGTCTGGAGCGACGTGTCCTTGTCCTGTGTCATTGAATAATCTGTTCTTTGGCCTTATGCTGTGTGAGTCATAAATTACAGAGTATCAATGTAAGATGTAGTAACATGCCTTTAATGGCGGAATAATTACGTGGTCTCCATTAGCGGACCTTTCATGTGCAACATTACAGCGCATTGGGGGGCTTCCAGAATCTATAGAGATCCATTGATGTATAATGATGGTCTTCATAGAGATATCAGCTCATCCTCAGGTGGTCCCTGCAAAGGTAAAAGCCTTTAAATGGCTTGTTTCATGGTTGTCTCACTAGGTTATATGGACTTCAAAAGGGGGAGGGGGTGTTCCCCAACTTGGGATCCCCTTTTATGTACCAGAATGGAGAACATAGGCTTCTACAGTGTGAATGCACTTACACATGGCAGCCTGTCAACCACCGTCCCCGTGGTCGGGCGAGGCATGCTGTGCGCCCTCATCATGAATACACTTGGATTCACACTGTGAGGCCGGTGTACTCTTTGTGCTAACCAGTATGGACCCTTACCTAGGGCGGCATATTAATCTGACAGATCTGCTTCAAATAGGACCTCCTACAAATCTATGAATATGTTGACAGATGGGTGTAACTAGTTGGGGGGGGGGGAGGTTCCCTAACAGACTGATACTGTCCAATCAGAGCTACCAGTTTTAGACCAGGTAGGGACACACCCCTAACTGGTAACCCCCAGTCGTCAAAGGCTTTTACCTTTCTAAGAGGAATAACAGAGCCGTGCCATTTATGTGGATGGGGTCCTGGGTGTCTCTCTTCTCCTTCCTGAAGTCCACAATGAGCTCTTTTGTCTTGCTGGTTTTCAGGAGCAGGTTATTGTCAGCGCACCACACAGCTAGGTGCTTTATTCTTCCCTATAGTCAGACTCATCATTGTCGCTGATGAGACTAATCACCGTGGTGTCATCTGCAAACTTGATGATGGAGTTGGATCTATACCTAGGCCTGCAGTCATAGGCAAAAAGGGAGTAGAGGAACGGGCTCAGCACACAGCCCTCTGGAGTAGAGGGACGGGCTTAGCACACAGCCCTGTGGAGTAGAGGAACGGGCTCAGCACACAGCCCTGTGGAGTAGAGGAACGGGCTCAGCACACAGCCCTGTGGAGTAGAGGAACGGGCTCAGCACACAGCCCTATGCAGTAGAGGGACGGGCTCAGCACACAGCCCTGTGGAGTAGAGGAATGGGCTCAGCACACAACCCTGTGGAGTAGAGGAACGGGCTCAGCACACATCCCTGTGGAGTAGAGGAACGGGCTCAGCACACAGCCCTGTGGAGTAGAGGGACGGACTCAGCACACAGCCCTATGGAGTAGAGGAACGGGCTCAGCACACAGCCCTGTGGAGTAGAGGAATGGGCTCAGCACACAACCCTGTGGAGTAGAGGAACGGGCTCAGCACACATCCCTGTGGAGTAGAGGAACGGGCTCAGCACACAGCCCTGTGGAGTAGAGGGATGACTCAGCACACAGCCCTATGGAGTAGAGGAACGGGCTCAGCACACAGCCCTGTGGAGTAGAGGAATGGGCTCAGCACACAGCCCTGTGGAGTAGAGGGATGACTCAGCACACAGCCCTATGGAGTAGAGGGACGGGCTCAGCACACAGCCCTGTGGAGTAGAGGAATGGGCTCAGCACACAGCCCTGTGGAGTAGAGGAACGGGCTCAGCACACATCCCTGTGGAGTAGAGGAACGGGCTCAGCACACAGCCCTGTGGAGTAGAGGGATGGACTCAACACATAGCCCTGTGGAGTAGAGGGACGGACTCAGCACACAGCCCTGTGGAGTAGAGGAACGGGCTCAGCACACATCCCTGTGGAGTAGAGGAACGGGCTCAGCACACAGCCCTGTGGAGTAGAGGGACGGACTCAGCACACAGCCCTGTGGAGTAGAGGAACGGGCTCAGCACACAGCCCTGTGGAGTAGAGGAACGGGCTCAGCACACAGCCCTGTGGAGTAGAGAAACGGGCTCAGCACATAGCCCTGTGGAGTAGAGGGACGGGCTCAGCACACAGCCCTGTGGAGTAGAGGAACGGGCTCAGCACACAGCCCTGTGGAGTAGAGGAACGGGCTCAGCACACAGCCCTGTGCAGTAGAGAAACGGGCTCAGCACATAGCCCTGTGGAGTAGAGGAACAGGCTCAGCACACAGCCCTGTGGAGTAGAGGAATGGGCTCAGCACACAGCCCTATGGAGTAGAGGGACGGGCTCAGCACACAGCCCTGTGGAGTAGAGGAACGGGCTCAGCACACAGCCCTGTGGAGTAGAGGAACGGGCTCAGCACACAGTGATGTGCAGTGCCATTGTTGAGTATGATGGTGGTGGAACAGTTATTTCCTGACCTAACATGTTGGGGTCTGTTGGTCAGAAAGTCCATGATCCAGTTACACACAGGGTTGCTGATTTCAAGATCCACAAGTTTAGTGATCAACTTGGTGGGAATGACTGTATTGAATGCAGAGCTGAAGTCAATAAACAGCATTCTTGCATAAGTATTCTTGTTGTCCAGGTGTGAGAGCGCACAGTGAAGCGCTGTAGATGCAACATCATCTGTACTCCTAATATTATTGCCCTGGTCCAGCAAGCACCAGAAGTGGTGGGATGGAACCCTTGGCCCTGGAACCAGGACACTCTACAAGGTGTCTTTTTAATTAAATATATTTTTTGTTACCTCACATCTGTCCCCCCCGACCCCACCCCCCCTCCTCACTCCCCTTCCCTTAAATGGGATGGTCACTCCTGGGGAATCTTTTCTACAGACTCCTCAGTTACCTGATCCCCACTGCTGGGTCTCCGGTGTCTCAGCGTCAACATCCGGTTTGACGCAGGTCATGTGGTCTCTGCAGCCAATGACTTGCCGTAGTGGTGATGTATCTCTGGGTCACGTGTTGTATGGGTGACAGCATGGACCCAGCAATGGGGATCAGGTAAGTATGATTACCACCGCAGGTCCGTCCATGCTGGGGGTCTGCAGAAAAGGTCCCCAGGAGTGAACAACCTCCTTTTATTCACATCTTCTCCCATCCCCTGGTTGTAGTTGTTGGAGTTGGACTTATGTCTTTCAATTGTACTAACCATGTAACTATGTAACCCCTTTAACTGTCCATGTAGATTGTCTCTATATGTCGGATACAATGTGTTTATGCAGAGTCAGTGACAATTCCTGTATCTGTACCAATGCAGAAAAAATGGCTTCATGTTTTTTAACATTCAAGGCAATACTTAAAGGGGTTGACTGTTATTTGATTGCACAGGCATGGTGTTCATCTGCTTACTGTACATGGATGGTTATTATATATGTGTGCAACTCAAACCATTAAACCCCATAGAGACCGTCGATGACTGCGGGGGGAATACTGATGTGGCTGCCTGAAGGATGACATGTGAGAAATGGGGCGTAGACAAGATATCCCTCTTTCCTGATCCGTGTTCTCATATCCACCATATAAAAGCTGTATGGACAGTAATCCCACCCCAACTGTACAATGCTGCTGGGGGCCCCATGTCCCATTTCAATTAATTAGCACAATCCTCGGGCCCCGGGGGCACTTGTCAAGTATTTTCTGCAAACTCAGATGTGCGGTAGCAGCTTGATGAGCTGTGGTCTTTGGATTTATCAGGAGCAAACATTTAATGATTAACTCCTTCAGGACTGAGGGACTAAACGTACGGATGCTTGGCTGACACAACAGAACCTTGCATCTGAATTTAAAGGGAACACCATGTAGGGTTAGCTCAGCTGAATGTAACGATGCCTTTCACTTAGCGATCTGCTGCTTTCTTCTGGAAAAAAAAGGGCTTTTAATACATATACAAATGAGCAGTTAAGTGCACTGAAGGCGGGACCAAGACACTCTGTGCACCCTTGCCCCTCCTGCTACCTCCTATCAGGCGAGATCACTATGCAGGAACCTGGCGCTGCCAATCAAAA
Source organism: Bufo gargarizans (assembly GCF_014858855.1). NCBI lineage: Eukaryota > Metazoa > Chordata > Amphibia > Anura > Bufonidae > Bufo > Bufo gargarizans. The sequence continues at coordinate 120,235,166 of NC_058089.1, forward strand.
AGCAGAGGGAGGGGCTAGGAGGAGCAAGGGTGCACAGTGGTTTGATCCCACCCTCGGTGCACTTAAATGCTCATTTGTATATGTATTTAGAGGCCAATTTTTGCAGAATAAAGCAGCAGGTCACTAAGCGAAAGGCATCTTGACATTCAGTTAAGCTAGCCCTACAAGGCATAGTGCCTAGTTTAACAGGCATCAGATTCCCTTTTACTACCATATCTTTGTGGGGAGGGGGGATCCAAACAATAGATCCCACCTCCTTGCTGCTGTTGCAGTACCCTCTGATGCCACTAGGGCAGCATAAAGCAGCGGTCAATGGCACAGTGTCATGGACGGTGTACAGGAAATAAGGCAAAGCAACATGTATAAACGACTCGCTGGATCCAAAAACTAAGGAACCAAGGGAGACCCCTGCAGAAGACCTGGCACTTTCCCTGGCTGCTCAGCCTATGCAAAGATCCGAATGGTGGAGGTTTGCATATCCACGAACCTTGACTATAAAGCCCTGAGCACCCTACAATAGTGAGGGGACACGACCACCGGCTCCCTACACAAGATACGGAGGGAGTCAGGGTCACCTGGGATCCAGCAAACAGATATTAACAGATAAAGGTACACTTAGCTTTGAAGCAAACAGGAGGACAGATCAGCGTGCACACACACTCCAGGAAGTAATATAAGCCGCTCAGAAAAGCCTTCTGGGGAAGAATTTAAAGGGAAGCAATTAACACATGACAGCTGAGAGAGGCTGACGAGAGGAGGAGCTGAATACCACAACACAGAAATTCAAGGAGGAGGTTCTGAAAGGCCTCTGTCAGAGCTTCTCAGCTGTCTGGTTGTGACAGTACCCCTCCCTCTACGAGTGGACTCCGGACACTCAGAACCCACCTTCTCAGGATGGGACCTATGGAAAGCCCTGATGAGACGAGAAGCCTTAATGTCCGTCACTGGGACACACATCCTCTCCTCAGGACCATACCCCTCCCACTGAACAAGGTACTGAAGAGAACCGCGGACAAGACGAGAATCCACAATCCTAGATACCTGAAATTCAAGATTCCCATCAACCATAATCGGAGGAGGAGGCAAAGGCGAGGGTACAATGGGTTGAACATAAGGTTTCAATAAGGACTTATGAAAAACATTATGGATCTTCCAAGTCTGAGGAAGATCAAGACGGTATGCAACAGGATTGATGACAGACAGGATTTTGTAAGGCCCAATAAACCTAGGACCCAACTTCCAGGAGGGAACCTTCAATTTGATATTCTTGGTAGACAACCACACCAGATCACCAACATTCAGGTCCGGACCAAGCACACGTCTCTTATCAGCCACACGCTTATATCTCTCACTCATGCTCTTTAGATTATCTTGAATCTTTTGCCAAATAGATGACAAAGACGAGGAGAATCTGTCCTCATCAGGTAAACCAGAAGACCCCTCTCCCGAGAAAGTCCCAAACTGTGGATGAAACCCATATGCACCAAAAAATGGTGACTTATCAGAGGACTCCTGACGACGGTTATTTAAAGCAAACTCAGCAAGGGACAAAAAAGAACACCAATCCTCTTGATTCTCCGCCACAAAACAACGCAGATATGTCTCCAGATTCTGATTGACGCGCTCTGTCTGGCCATTCGACTGCGGGTGGAAAGCAGAAGAGAATGACAACCGAACCCCCAAGCGAGAACAGAAAGCCTTCCAGAATCTGGAAACAAACTGCGTGCCCCTATCAGAGACTATGTCTGAAGGAATACCGTGCAATTTGACAATGTGATCAACAAATGCCTGCGCCAGCGTCTTAGCATTGGGCAAACCAGGAAAAGGGATGAAATGCACCATTTTGCTAAAACGGTCCACCACCACCAGAATCACAGTCTTCCCCGAGGAACGAGGCAGGTCCGTGATAAAGTCCATGGACAGATGTGTCCAAGGACGGGAAGGAATGGGTAAGGGAAGGAGAGGACCTGATGGCCGTGAATGAGGGACTTTGGCACGAGCGCAAGTCTCGCAGGCTGCCACAAAACCCTCAACCGACTTACGAAGCGCAGGCCACCAGAATCTCCGAGCGATGAGATCCAGTGTGGCTCTTACCCCCGGGTGCCCAGCAAGGACCGTATCGTGGTGTTCTTTAAAAATCTTGTGTCTTAAAGCGAGAGGCACAAACAACCTCCCAGGAGGACAAAGATCAGGAGCCTCTGACTGGGCTGCCTGCACCTCTGCCTCCAATTCAGGAAAAGAGCAGAGACCACCACACCTTCAGCCAAAATGGGACCCGGGTCTTCAAAATTCCCGCCTCCCGGAAAACAACGTGACAGGGCATCTGCCTTCACATTCTTAACTCCAGGGCGGAACGTGACAACAAAATTAAACCTAGAAAAGAACAACGACCATCTGGCCTGTCTCGGGTTCAGACGCTTGGCTGACTCCAAGTAGGCCAGATTTTTATGGTCAGTAAATACGGTAATAGGGTGTCTGGCTCCCTCTAGCCAATGGCGCCATTCCTCAAAAGCCAACTTGATGGCCAACAATTCCCTATCTCCCACATCGTAATTTCTCTCTGCGGAGGAGAGTTTTCTTGAGAAAAAGGCACACGGTCGCCAATTGGCAGGAGAGGAACCCTGAGACAAGACCGCCCCCACACCCACCTCAGAAGCATCAATCTCAACTATGAAGGGTAACGAAACATCAGGTTGCACCAAGATGGGAGCGGAAGCAAAACTCTCCTTGATATCAGAAAAAGCCTTACGCGCCTCTACTGACTAAGAAGAAAAATCTACCCCCTTTCTGGTCATATCAGTGAGTGGTTTAACAATAGAAGAATAATTCAAAATGAACTTCCTGTAATAATTGGCAAAGCCCAAAAAACGCATCAGCGCCTTTTGATTCTCAGGAAGCTCCCACTCAAGCACAGCGCGGACCTTCTCGGGGTCCATGCGAAAACCAGAAGCGGAGAGAAGAAACCCCAGAAATTGAATTTCTGGAACCGCAAACACACATTTTTCCAGTTTCGCGTATAATTTATTCTCCCGCAGGATGAGCAAGACCTGACGTAAATGTTCCTTATGAGTTTTGAAATCGGGAGAAAAAATCAAAATGTCATCCAAATACACTAATACAAATTTTCCCATTAAATGATAAAAAATGCTGTTCACGAAATGCTGAAAAATGGCTGGGGCATTCATCAAACCAAAAGGCATAACCAAATTCTCAAAATGGCCCTCAGGGGTATTGAAGGCCGTCTTCCATTCGTCCCCTTCTCTGACCCTGACCAGGTTGTATGCCCCTCTTAAATCTAATTTGGAAAAGACTTTAGCCCCAACAACCTGGTTAAATAGGTCCGGGATCAGAGGAAGCGGATAAGGGTCACGAATTGTGATATTGTTCAGCTCCCTGAAATCCAGACAAGGTCTTAAAGAACCATCTTTTTTCTTAACAAAGAAAAAACCAGCGGCAACAGGTGACTTTGAGGGTCGTATGTGTCCCTTTCTCAGACTCTCAGAGATATAAGCACGCATAGCGATCCTCTCAGGTTGGGAAAGATTGTATAAACGAGATTTAGGCAGCTTGGCGTCTGGGATGAGATTAATAGGGCAATCGTACTCCCTGTGCGGGGGCAAGTCCTGAACTCCACTCTCAGAGAAGACATCCGAAAATTCAGAGAGAAAAGATGGTACAGTCTTAGTAGCAACCTCAGAAACAGATGTCGTGAGGCAATTCTCTCTGCAAAAGTCACTCCAACCATTTATTTGCCTCGCTTGCAATCAATGGTGGGGTTATGCTTAGTGAGCCAGGGTAGCCCCAACACCAGAGGGGTGGGCAAACCGCTAAGGACGAAACATGACACATCCTCAACATGAGCATCACTCACAATTAAACGGATATTGTGAACTATGCCCTTTAATGACTTCTGAGAAAGTGGAGCGGAATCGATAGCAAACACAGGAATATCCTTTCTCAAAGCGCACACCTGGAAACCATGAGTTATCGCAAAGTGATTATCAATGAGATTGACCGCTGCTCCACTATCCACAAAAATCTCACAAAAAATGTTCTTGCTCTCTAGCGCCACCCTAGCCGGCAGGACAAAACGGGAACTACAAGCAAACGGAAAACCTTCAATCTCCGCCTCAACCCTGCCAATAGTAACAGACGGAACATTTTTCAAAGATTTTTTCCTCTTTGTTTCTTTATTATACCCAGAGAACTGTCCTGAATCTCCTAGAGGGACAAATATTTGCCAAATGATTAATACCTCCACAACAAAAACAAACCCTCCCATGCGGGCTGAATCTTCTATTGTCAGAAGCAATCAACCCCAGCTGCATGGGCTCCTGCTCAGAAGGGGCTGACAGCGACTGAGACCCCTGCGCAGAGAATGGGACCGCTGCACAGTCCTGGGACCGAGTATGACAGGAAGGAGAGATCTCTCCTCTCTCTCTAAGACGCCTGTCAATACGAACGGCCTGAGACATAGCAGAGTCCAAAGAAATAGGCCTTTCATGAAAGGCGAATGCATCTTTCAATCCCTCTGAAAGACCATGGCAAAATTGACTTCGGAGTGCAGCATCATTCCAACCAGTATCAGCTGCCCATCTCCGAAATTCTGAGCAGTATATTTCTGCGGATTGTTTACCCTGGCATAAGAGACGTAGTCTAGACTCAGCCAAAGCAATACGATCCGGATCATCATATATCTGACCCAGGGCTAAAAAGAATTCATCCACTGAACGGAGGGGCCGTGCCCCCTCCGGCAGCGAAAAGACCCAGGACTGAGCGTTACCCCTGAGCAGCGATATAATGATCCCCACCCTCCGTTCCTCATCACCAGAATCATGGGGAAGAAGGCGAAAATGGAGTTTGCAAGCCTCTCTAAAACGCACAAAATTCTCACTACCCCCGTAGAACGTATCCGGGAGCGAGATCTTAGGCTCAGAACAAACTCCATAAACGCCAGCTGAACCGGTCACTTGAAGCTGAGAAAAAGTCCTGCGGAGATCAGCTACCTCCAATGAAAGACCCTGAAGGCGTTCAGCCAAAAGTGAAACCGGATCCATGCTTGAGACGGTTATGGCGGCTTATAATGTCATGGACGGTGTACAGGAAATAAGGCAAAGCAACATGTATAAACGACTCGCTGGATCCAAAAACTAAGGAACCAAGGGAGACCCCTGCAGAAGACCTGGCACTTTCCCTGGCTGCTCAGCCTATGCAAAGATCCGAATGGTGGAGGTTTGCATATCCACGAACCTTGACTATAAAGCCCTGAGCACCCTACAATAGTGAGGGGACACGACCACCGGCTCCCTACACAAGATACGGAGGGAGTCAGGGTCACCTGGGATCCAGCAAACAGATATTAACAGATAAAGGTACACTTAGCTTTGAAGCAAACAGGAGGACAGATCAGCATGCACACACACTCCAGGAAGTAATATAAGCCGCTCAGAAAAGCCTTCTGGGGAAGAATTTAAAGGGAAGCAATTAACACATAACAGCTGAGAGAGGCTGACGAGAGGAGGAGCTGAATACCACAACACAGAAATTCAAGGAGGAGGTTCTGAAAGGCCTCTGTCAGAGCTTCTCAGCTGTCTGGTTGTGACACACAGACAGCTAACATAGCCCTGGGGACCTTAGTGCCTAGTCCATGCTTACAGCTATGGACGTAGAGGAAGGGGTAATGGAAGGTATCTGTCACTGGCTTATCCACCAAAGTCACCAACATCAGAAAGTAGAGAGATAAACTTGTGCTTAATTACAAAAATTGTGAAAATGGTGCAATCAAAGAGGGTTTAATGTGCCCCCCCCAATTGCCCCTCCTGGGGAAGCAATCAAAAATTTGGTGTGTGCAGCCACCATTGCCTGTAAGATTGTTAGGCAGAGCCTAGACCTTCGACATTACTGATATGTATATCGCAAGAAAATAACGTACTTTGGCGATACTCTGTCATGAGATATCTATCCTATATGTGTCTATGTACGGCCACCTAGTGGTTGGGCTGTGAAGTGCAGTCTGTCAAGAACTGGACTCTTTAACTGAATTAGAGCTAAGGGGGTTACGCCAATTAAAAATCAGCCATCATATAGTCCATGACAATGTCTGACAAAGCTCAGGGGTGTGCCCTTTCTACTGCAGCTCTCTCTCTGTCACAGCTACCAACAGTAGCTAAGGCTGGTGGCAGTTGAAGAAGGGACTGAGCATGTGCGACCACCTTAGCAAAGTGGACAGAGACAGGAAAGAATAAAAAGCAGGTGGAGCTATACAGATAGATTTAATTGAATGATTCAGTGACTATACTATATTGTTAATTTCATGCAATTTCAAAAGTATTCACATCCAGGTGCTGGTTTAAAAAATGGAGAAGATTTTTTGTGGGACTACACCTCTGTATGTGCGGCCATACGGTGCCTCGTGCTGTCCTCTACTCAGGGGTGCACCTAGCCTTTCTGCTGCCTGAGTCGAAAACTGAAATGGCGCCCCTCTCTTCCATAATCCCAATTTCTTAGCCTAACCCCTTTGCCACAATGAAAATGCTCATTGCCCCTGGCCCTTCTGCTGCCCCCCCCATCTTTCCCATACCTGGTGACGCCTGAGGCGATCGCCTCACCTGGCCTCATTGGTGGTGCACCCCTGCCTCTACTAGCATTGCCTCCGTGTGGATCTGTATAATATTGGAGCCTCGTATTGGCACACTATGCCCCCACACCAGTATTTGGATGCTGGATTGCAAATCCATAAAATTGCAGTATCCTTAAGTCTTTAAGATGACCATAGGCATTAGATTAATATCGGCTGACCATCTGGATTACATGGGTGCCCCTGGAGGGCAGATGTTGGGGGAAAGAAGGGTTGAAATCCAACATGAACCATCTCTTTGTTCTCAGGGCAGATAAGCCTGCAGCCCCTTTCTCCCCCAATGCTATTGAGGACACATGCATGCTTGGTCTGGCTGAGCATGCATGTGTATGGGGGAGGACTAGCTGTCAGACGGGTGCTCTCTGAAATGCATGGTTGGCTTTCGACTTAAAGGCAATGGGAAAATGAATACATTGCCCATGAATTACTGCAGACGTGATGCCTTTCTCTCGCCTGGTATTTACTTCCATAAAACTGCAAGACGTCAATGTTTCGTAATGAAGTACAAATGACTGAGCCGGTCGGGAAAAAAAAATGGCTTTATCTGAGGATAATAAACCTTATTTCGAGTATTTATGCTGCTGAATAATGGAAAACCTCCACCAGCAGTAATTAAGTCACTAAACGGATTCAATTTGGCCGCATTATTAGGAAATATGACTCGGGTTGTGTGATAACTTGAGGATTTACGATAATTGACCCCCTTTTTTCTCGGGAATGATGCGTGAAAGCCATACCAATTAAACGGGAGTGAGCAGGACCTGGAGCGCTGTGTCTACATCCAGGGACATCACGGGAAGGATTTATCTCACTTCTGTCAGGGCCGTAAAGTGCTGAATTGCTAAGTAGCTCATTATAATGAGGCTGCAACATGTTAAATAGCTGGAGTTTGCCATAAACAATTGCGCAAGGATTCTTTCTGCTGAGACTTGGCATTTTTTGGTCATATAGATTCCTACATCTGTCCGGGAAACGCCTAGTAAAATAAATTTATAAGGTGAGTCAACAATCTGGTAGTCAACCTCTTTTCAATTTTGATCTTGTCTAGAAAGCCCAATTTTCATACCTTAGTGAAGTTAATAGAGAAGGTTGCCCATTCAGGACCCTCAACTATTAGCAAGGATGAGAAAAAAGGAGCGGATCTCATTCTCGGAGATGCATGTACTGTAGAGACAACTGACTGACTTCAATGAGAATCATGGTGGGACTGCAGGGAAACTGAAGATTTTCTACCAGGTTCTTCAACAGAATGCAGATGATTGCTAGGGGTCCCTGCAGTGTCATACTCTGTGATCATTGGTGTATGTTATAAGAAGGCTCTTCATGGGCAGGACCACCAGGAATAAAGGTGGTACACATGAGTAAGACAAGTGTCAATGTCAAGGAACAACACCTTGTTGCACTTATAGGTCATATGTTTAGAAAGCTCCTGCATTGTCTCCTTCTGGTTCTCCTAGATCTGGTCTTGTGTAGATTAGGTGCAATTGGAATAGGTGACAAGCAGACTTTAAGGGATTTTCCACCTTTTAGATATTGGTGACCTATCTACTGGATAGCTCATCAGTATCCGATTGGTGGGGTCTGACCACCTGGCACCCCAACTAATTAGTGCTTTGAAGCAGCTGCCAGCACCTGAAACGTAACAATTTAAGTGAAAGTCAAATATTGTGCAGGTGCAATTTTCTGGGGATGCGACTTGTCTGTGGTCTCCAGGAGCACAGTGGCTTGTACTGTCCATTCCTGAACTCTTTCCCACCAATTGCTTCAGTTTCTGGCTGGTTCTAACAGTCTACTGTTGATAAAGGCCAGAGCTGCTCCTCTTGTGGCTCTGTTTCTCCAGGTTCTAGCTCCCCCGAGCTAAACATCTGCTGTTTGCACACATGTGCCCACACTGGAACAGTATTCCCTGTCAACTTCATGCCTGGGCTGAATCTCCTTCCCTGGTCAGGAGTATATTACAGATACACATGCAGTAGCACACAAAGGCAAAAAGAGGATCCTTCTCTGACACTCTTTCAAATTAGTCTGAGGATAACTTCTTGGTTGTGAAGACCATTATTATATTTGTGTAAGGTAACACAATTTGAGTCTGACATTGTCTATGAGCACCACCTAAATAGACAATAAATGCCTGCATACATGGCTATAGTGGAGATCTGCATTACCTGTAGGACCATCTTATACCGACCTTTACATAGAATCTTGGAGAAGGCACTATGGGGTGGACCTGCAGGTCCATGCAACGCGGCATTGTAATGGGCACGAGTCTTAAAGTATTGTTATACAATGAAAATGTGGTAAGTTACAGGTAATAAGAATTGCACTTGCTAATTGTGGTGTTCTCGCGCTGTCATCTGGTAATCCAGAAATGCAGGCAGCAGTTCTGGACATAGCTTTGCCTGGAGCATCTGTAACTTTAAAGGAAAGTCATAGAGGAAAAAAACACATCTGATCAAACCAAGTAGGCAAAAGTCCAGATTTCCTTTATTTCAGCATTTCACAAATAAATTACAAGTTTCTTTGCAACCACATCATGAATCAAAAAATGCTTATTTACACCTCAGGAACAGCAAGCAGTTCAGCAACTAAGGCCTGGAATCGGTGTCAAAACTACATGTGCTTGGAAAAAATATTGACTGTTTTATTGTAAATTATATTAGACCGAAAATAAAAAGTTAAAAAAAGTTTCTCAGAATTTCCAGATTCCTTTAGTATGCCTTCTGACAAGGGAGGCAACCATTTTGTAAGTGTTTCCTATAAGAGAGGATTTATTAGTTACCTAAGGGATCCCCTAAAGAGGAAATGCAACCAAAGGTCATCTTCCAACATGTCATAGACATACGCTAGGCTAGAAGATCACCTTTTCAAATTCCTATAAGGTTGGACCTCCATTCAGCTACTGAGTTCCCAAACCCTTTTGGTGGTGCCAAGATGTTTCCAACACTGGAAATCTCAGACAGAATAATCTTAAGAAAGGTTCAAAATGTTGATTCAAATGTCAGAGATTTCTAGAATTCTCAGTCTCGCTGAAGGAATTTGGGCACTTTTAGAGATCCACATCCTTCTATTCTTGAAAGAGGTGATAGTCTGAGATTCAGGATTCCACCTAGGTGTGTCCATGATATGTCCGAAGATCATTTTCAGCTGGGTTTCATCTTTTGATATTGTGACTAATGAACCAATCAGTGGAATAGTTATTCAACACTAAATCATTGAATGCTGTCCACGTTAGGATAAGAAGACCAACAATGCCATATATCCAGAATAAGATGCCTTAGTTTCTCTACGGATCTAGGTTTTTCAGTTACAGACAAATGCAATTGCACAATTTTCAGATACAGGAATAAATTATGATCTTGTTCAACTGATGAGGAGGTGATGTCTAAAAGATTAATGAGAATCTAGTAACAACCTTACATTAGAACCAGGGAGGTTATACACCAATTGAAAACATAAAAAAAAAATCTGTAACCAAAATATCTAATCTAGATCAGGGCTGCAGGATTCACTGCCTTACCTATAAATGTTCTCAAGAAATAACTTTGGTAAATCCTAGTGGCTCTTACTTTATACAATCACCCCATCTGGCAAAAAACAACCTTGATAGCCTCTTGCCTTCCTATATCTCTAAGTAGCATTCGCACCTCTCTGTGTATTTCAACTTCTAAACATCTAGGTGGCCTCTTGGTGTTTGGAGATATGGTTGCATGGCTGGATAAAACAGCTACTACTAACAAGACTTTTTCATGACGACTTTTTTTTCTGGAAACTTCCTAAAATTCTCACATGCATTTTGTAATTAGGGGGTGCACAGGACCAGGGGGTGCACAGGACCAGCAATAGGGCATACCAAGTTGAGGAATATGACACCAGACTTGATTTGAACCATTCATTTGGTTTTTGCATCACAGTCAACTGGGAGAGAAAAGAAAATGCAAGTTTTATGGCGGATTATGGATTATGGAATATTAATTATTCTTGGGAAATAATAAGAAGTCTTAGATTGTCTTCTTTTGATAAGCAGAACTGTTGGTCGAAAAATCTCATTCTTGACCATGAACATGAACTAGAAGATGCCAAACACCCAGAACCTGTGGAACTTGCACTTTTTAATAGAAGACCATTGATTGGAGGATATCTGTCCCTTTACAATGGACTGATTCCAGTCAAGGTTCTGTTACTATGTATTTCACACACCATATTTACAAAATGAGGCCCAAAACTGAAATATGTTCCTAATTCCTCTACTGCACCCACCAGAAAAAAAAAAATGTACAAGAATATGTTTAACCATTCTGTGACCTCAATTGGTGCAATCCACAATGGGTCAATGTGCCCTAAAAAAAGCTATAACTTATCTGCTTTTATAGAAAAAAAATATAGGAATCATTAAACAGATGTGGATCATATTCCTCCCACATTCCTAACCTCCAAGTTTCTTGATCCTTGGGTACAAAATAACTCTGGGTTATCAAGATAGGGGCATGACCTCATGGGACAAATAGTGTTAATTGCGTGGATGTAGATAAAGTTTAGATAAATCTTTAACATCTAACAGTTCCGATAAATCTTTATCACAGTTTAAGAAAATGGAATGAGAAACATGTTGGTTTCTTGTATCCATTATGTTAGCAAGAATGATCCTACCGTGCTACTACTCCTTCTACTCTTTATGGGTGGTGTATGGCAAAAGAGAGGGTTGGCCAGTGGTCAAGGGTTGGAAACCATAGGTCTATATATCATGACATTAGTCTTGGTAGTTGCCATCAACTTAATGGTCTTCAAGACCACCGATGGATGGATCAGATCGAAGATGCTAGTGTTGAACCCATCATTGACAGGTCACGAGCCAAGAACCAGATCCTTTAAAGTGGAAAGACTGGCTCTTTGTAGAAATATTTTGCAACTCAACGGAAAGCATTGATGCATTCTTTCAAGTATTTGAAGAACACATTGTCCATTTCATATCTAACCGTCTCTAATGTGGATTGGACTGTGATTGGATTGTGTAACCCATTTTCCAAGAAAACCTAACAGACATTTATTCCAGTAGAAGGTTAACCATTCATTACAGCAAATTCTTTTCAGGTGCTTTATTTTAAGATTTAGCCAGCAATCTATAATACACTTTCTACGGGCACTTTGCCAAGATGCGACCTTTCCTCTCGGTGTGTCTTAACGCCATATTAAGCATGCCAGATGCTTTCAGCTTTTTTCACACCTTATGGCTATGGAACCTTTACTATATGTATTTTTTCTTTTTTTCATGAAGAATGCCTTATGTTATTTTACTTCTAGCCGTATTTGTTCTTTTTTCCTACTACCAGCTAACAGCGTGGGATAAATATTGTTTAAGCTTTCTGTAATTTTCTAAATACTCTATATTAATTGCAGAACTTTTTGAGATAGGAAAATATCCTGGATGCCTGGAGCCTCCCTTTCTCTTTTCTATGAGAATGTGGTAAGATCTTGCAATTGGCTCAGAGGTGTTCGTACATTTCAGAAAATCCAATTTCCAATTAGGTGGGGCTTTAGAATTTGGTTGTGTATGAACATAAATATAAGAATAAAAAAAATTTAAAACTCTGAAATTGTTTTTTTTAAAGGCATTTGGATAAACTGATTACAGTAGATTACAAACCATTAGTGATGCTTCTCTACTCTTTTACTGATTATCGTACTTGGAGCTCTACAGCTTAATATGTAAGAACATGAAAACTGATTTTGCCTAGCTTTTATCCTACTGTGTGACTCTTATTGGTTCTTTACCTTTAATTATTACTTTATTAGTTGTATGCAGTGAGTAAAGATGGGTCTACACGGGGCGATGCAGCGGCCGATAGTCAGGAAGGAAGCGTTCCTTCCCGGCAGTCGGCTTCTCGTTCAGTGAAGGAGACTGCACAATTACATGGTCTTTTTTGTGATCCCTCGTCCTGATACAGAATCATGGCTTTGCTGTTTAGACCACACAATCTGCCGCCCAGAGACTATGAATAAAGTGCCTGCACGAGCGGCAGGGTCACCCTATGAACTAGTATCGCTTGTTCATCGGGTGATTGGGGGCACATCCAGACGGGAAAATTGTCAGGAGATGGTGTGAGTTGAGTTAACCTTCATAGCCTGCTCCTCCTGTGCCAAATTCACAAGAAAAAGCTAAGATATGGAGAGTTGTTTGGAGGTAGGGCGATCTCCAACACAGTAGATTGTTCGGGGTGGTAGTCCTCTTACTGTCCACACCAGGTTGAGAGATAGAGAGGGAGGGCTCCCCAAATTATAATAGACCTGAAGACTTTACTGGAGGTATTGAACTTATACCCCTTACAAGCTCTTTTTTTGTTTGTTTTTTTCTTGTTCCAAATGAATAAACAGTAGCTTGTTAGGTTTGACTTATAAGTCGATGACATTGTGTGGCCTCTTCTTTTTAATCAAAGAAAGAGCAACAACTAATAACACCAAAGTCAGAGGTTAAGACAATAAACCCATAATGCACCTCCTCATCTCTCAGCTTCCTGGACCTGCTCCCATTCCAGGAATCTAGCTAGGTGGAGGATGTATCTTGACTGATCATTGCCAGGGGTATCAATAAGTCAACAGGCACAGAAACTGAGTGTTTTTGCCTGGGTGAAGGAAAGTCTAGCCTAGCTCTAAGGTCTTGAACTTGTTCCAATTTGAATGACATAAAAACAACAAAAAGAGCAATAAAGAAAAGCCATGACCTTGTTCTTCCCACCACTTCTATTAAAGAGCGCAGTCTCCAGCTACTGGGAGGATCCCAGTACAGACCAGTAATGTCTCCTGTAATGCAAATTCTAATAAATGCTGACCCCTTTTCCGGTCTGGTTTGCTGGACAGTCCTAGAAAAAAAATGGGACCATTAACTAGTATATAGATGTTGATGATGGCCAGAGGCACCTGTTTCTCACTACCTACAAAATAAAATAAAAGCTGAAGTCGATCCAGGCGGCAGACTCGCTTTGAGCTTTTCATTATAAAATATTCCACCTGCTGTATTCTATATATATATTATCATCTATTTTACAATTTTATAGATATTCAAATAGTAAACTGCGCTCGACAAACTCTACTTTTCCCCGAAGACACAATTGCATATTCTTATAACACCTTCTATGTCACAAGAGTGCACAGACCACTTAGAAATAACATTTTGCAGACCCTGAAGCACCAAGAAGAAGCCAGGCTCTTGGATATCCTCGCAGAGAAAGGCGTTGTTACGATGCAGGAAACTCATCGATGCAACATTTTGAAGCATGTACCATTAAGTGCAATCCCTTCCATTATGACCAACTGGTTTACTAGTACCATCGTCTTCTGCTAAGGAAGGGGTTAATACCCTCTAATTACTTCTGACAGGCTTACAATGTGTTTAAGTGGCATCTTATTACATTTTATTTGCAATGTGGATGTATCCTTAATGCGTTATTTCGCTGTCCCAGCTTTGCATTGCTGCCTTCTTGTCAACTACTGATTGGTAATCTTATTAACATGAACCCATTAAGGAATCCTTCGCTGTACTTCTCTAAAAGTGTTTCGGTTCAATGCACACAACATGCTGCCTCGAAACGCGTCGCTCGCAGCCTACGAGCTGCGTCTGGGTTTAGGGGAGGCAGTCTGTGTTAAAATGAAGCACACGTACACGCAAATCTGACAGACAAACTCTTTTAGGTTCGATAATCGGTACAACAATGTAAAAACAAACTGTGTGTAGGCGCCTATAGGATCAGTGTGTTCCGCCTCGAGCAGTAGTAGTCCTAACAATAGTCTCATCGTCTTTTCGGCAAAAAGAAGAAAAAAAATCTCGTAAGCACTGGTATCTCCGGCAGGGATCCGTTAATACAAAGAATGCAGAATCGTAGGCTGTCAAGGACTGGTGTACCATTTTATAGACTAATTGAGGTTGCAAATTAAAGAGTCTGGAGGAACTGAGGCCTGATCTTGAAGGAACTGTATACTGCAATCTTCGGATAAACATTTTTTTTTTTTTTACTTTCCCCTCTTCGTGTTTCCATGGCGATGTGATAGCCAGTGTTGAAAGTTCCCGGTGCTCACAGACCTATATGAAACCAGAATAAAAAAATGAAAAAAATGACTTGTTATTAAAGATGAAAAGCCTCGAAGTGAATATTTCATAGGTAACAATGTCATTTATCAGCATCGGGCAAGAATGAATTGAATTCAGGCTGCATTTAATCTGAGCCCCGGCAAGAGGTATGAGGTTACATACGAAGATTGTCTTTTCTAGTGGAGAGAAGGGTCGGAACCTTCTCAATGGCAAGTCTGAAGAAATAATGGGGAAGACCTATATAACCTTTACAAGTTAACAGTTGACGTCTTATTGGTTTTGACCAGATCCACATTTAGCACTAGGCATCGTGGGTCCAGAGCCTAGGGCAGCAGCCGCTTAAAATAAAAAATATGCATATCCTTTTTTTTTTTAACCCCTACACTGCTTCCCTTTTTGGGTTAGGGCGAAGGTTGTGGGACACACAGTATGGAGATAAAAGGAGAAGATGCTATCTCTGCTCAAGGAGGTGCCACTAATAACATAGGAAACCAGAGCTTCCACGCTTGGTGTTTGAAACTATAGAAGGACAGCTACATTCTCTAGTTTATTGATTGGGCAGTGTTGTTGATGCACCATATGAATTGTACTGCTTGGATTTGATATGGTACACCAAAAAGTGAGAGAGGTTATCAGTCAACCTACTATCAGCCCTGGTTGAAAGGACAATTCTACTATTCATAATTTCAGGTCTTTGAGCAGCTTGTGTAATGAACAGTCCCACCTAAATAGTATTTATACACATACAAGTAAATGTCCAAGTGTAAATTGTGGGAGATTTGAGACCACCAAATGTTTTTTTCTTCAGGCTTCTGCTTTGTGCTTAGATTTGCCAATCAAGTTCTGAATAGGAACATCTCCAGATGGGACAGATCTTCTGCTTTGGCAATAAGCTCTATTAGTTCCTTCCTATTTATGTTTGGGGGAAGAGAAGTGATATGCTCTGGGCATCAAAAGTTGGTTTATAGAACAGTTGCTATGTCTTACTCCCCCTTACCTGAAGGGAAAAGAGCCTAACTAGAGGAAGTCTAGTCTCAAGATAAGTGCAAAGAAGTCAACCCATTACATTATGTGGGTTCTTTTTGGAGAATCAATGTCTCTTTTAGAAAACAGAATCAGAGACAGACAGAATAATAGCTTTACATCAGTCATTCTGTCTATACTCTGGAGGGAGAACCGAACCTTGATTTTGGTGGGACTGGCCAACCATCTAATGTGTATGGAGAAATACTGGTATGCCCTTGATGACGGATGTAGGGGGAAAGATGGGTTGGACATGAGTTGGGCAGAAGTGTCTTTCAGGATTTACTCTTCCCTCTCCCTTTTCCACAGCCAAGCTAAGCATGCAAGCAGGGGCGGATTGGCCATAGACCCTACAGTGAAATTTCCCAGTGGGCCAAAGCCCCAGGGGCCACCCAAGTCCTCCTCTCTACCGCTGACTGGGTACACAATGAGCTCTCAACAATAACAGTAATTGACGCTGTGAGAATCAGGTACCTATGTACCCAGCCAGAGACTGCACATGCCCTCCCGAATTTAACTGCTGTAGCCTGCACCTCACCTTCTAAGCCCACTGTTCCATAGACAACTGGAGAAGGAGGACAGAAGATAATGGTAGCTATTGATGGCCACCATAGAGGGCCAGCTTTTGGGGCAGTATATTGAGCACTACACTGTGTTATTTGGTTCTGATGGGATGGTATTTTGCACTATGGTATTGTTGACCCTGCCTACTTGTGTTTCCACGCCCTGCCTACAGAATGGGGCCACTTAAATTTTTTTTGCCAGGGCCACTTTAAGTTCCCAGTCCGCCTCTGCATGCAAGTGTATGAGGTGTCAGAATAGTTGTCAGCCAACAACATTCTAAGTTATGTAGCCATTTTTACCTTTCAGGCGAGGTAATGATTGATAAGGGATCTTTCAAAAGCCGGTGGAGCACATTGCCGACATCCTACAAGAAGGGGTTTGTATTTTGTAGGTTGTATGGGTAAAAGGTCCAGAGACACAAAGGGGGTAATTTTTTTAATCTGAAATACGCCTAAATTAGGCACATTTCAGGTGCAGACTTTTCCTCGATCACGCCAGGTCTAAATAAGTGGGGGTGGCATGGGCGGGAAAGGGGACACGCCGGCAGGCCCGTCTAATTTATCATTTTATACGCCTGTTTTACGAGTAGAAAAAGGTCTAAATGTGAGACACCAAGGAAGCTGTCCTACATTTAGAACTGGCGCTGGATGTGCCGAAGTTATGGAGAGGCCGGCGTCTCTTCATAACTCTGTGGATCCACCACCAGCTATAGGCCTTTATTAAGACCAGCGTCTAAAACGCTGGTCTTAATAAATGTGCCCCAAAGACACTACTGGGTCCCATCCATGAAGTTGTCCAGTCATGCTGGATGTTCTGTCTGTAAAATTTCACTAAAGTATTGATAATATCTGCCATGTTTAGCTATAACCTAATGCATCAGGTAAGTACCCTCTGCCCATTGCTCAGAGGCACCGCTATATCATATATTGATCACTCAACGCTTCTCCCAAAAATATATGGATTTCTGTTCCCAAATGTGTGACTTTAACTGTAACCAGTAAATCATCACGGATTGAATGCAAATATTCAGACCTACTGTGGTGAGAATAGACCTGGTTAAAGTCTTGCAGACATTAAATCCCTGACACATTTGTTCGTAACGCAATGGCTGGTGAATATCATGACTCAAGTGTGCACAGTCGGGGGTCTCGAGTTGAAACACATTAGGTAAAAATAAAACTGTCATTGAATAAATACCTTATGCAAAATCCGAGTAACCATTGTGTCAGCTACCGTGGAGTCGTGATGGGATAAAAGGCAAAGTAGTCACTGTTAGATAAATATGTGTAATTGAAGTGATTTTATACAACTTGTGCTGCACCTGAGGGGAGGGAATGCCGCCTGAGTAAGTAGGAGATATTTTGGTCTTGGGGGGGGGGGGGGGGGGCAGAAGAGTTTTCAAAGGGATGGTGGACGTTGCTAGGAATCACTTGAGTGATGTAGCTCCGTGATTTGAGGTAGTGGTGGAGATATGGCATCAGTTGACCCATGTTGAGGAAAAGGATTGTGATTTGGAGAAGAGAAGGGAAAAAAGAGGGATTAAAATTGGAGAAGAATAAAAAGAAGGGATGGGAAAAATTTTTAAAATTGTTTCGGGTCCGATTCCAACAAATTGGTCAAAGAATTAGATTTGGGTCTGAATTGATTCTACCTGAATCAAAAGTTCTCCAATTGGCCTAAAAATTTGTGTTGGACACCCTGAGGTTCTCCTAGGACATATTTGTTACTCTCTTGGCCCTTTTTTTCAAATTTTCTGCTCTCAAATAATGTAAGAATGACACTATATAACTCATAACTGACAGTGGTAACATAGCATGTTCAAAAACACACTGTGTCCTAAGATGTCATGCTTTTAATATTTTTTTTTATGTTGCAAAGATTGTCCCATATTGGGGGCAGAAGCCTGGTAGTGTTTATATACACACAGGATAGTATCAGAAGAGGTAGTAGCTTGATCTAAAACAAAAATGTATACATACATGCCCTAGTATCTGAAGAAGCAGTATACTTAAAGGGGTTGTCTCATTTCAGCAAGTAACATTTATCATGTAGAGATGGTTAATATAAGGCACTTACTAATGTATTGTTATTATCCATATTGCTTCCTTTGCTGGCTGGATTTATTTTTCCATCACATTATACACTTCTCCTTTCCATGGTATGGTTACGACCACCCTGCAATCCAGCAGTGGTGGTCGTGCTTGCAAACTATAAGAAAAAGTGCTGGCCGCTCTGGTGGCCAGGACCGCAAGAGCGCACACAGGCTGGTGCTTTTTCCTATAGCGTGCAAGAATGACCATCACTGATGGATTGGAGGGTGGTCGTAACCATGGAAACAAGAAGTGTATAATGTAATGGAAAAATGAATCCAGCCAGCAAAGGAGGCAATATGGAGAACCACAATACATTAGTAAGTGCCTTGTATTAACTGTGTCCACATAGTAAATGCTACTTGCTGATGTGAGAGGACCCATCTTTAAATGATAGAAAATTGCAACATTTTTTTGGGGTAAAAAAATATGGGCCCCATTAAACATTCCCTTGCTGAGACCACACTCTACACTGGTATTGATGCACTAAAATGTGCTTAATTGGGCACTTATAGATCTTGAAAAAATTGCAACAGGTTTTAGGAAAGAAAAAGATGCAATTGCGCAGCGCACACAGTGAAATCTATGCTGCTGTCGATGCTGGGAAGTATGCATATAAAACACTTATGAGCCGTAGAAGCTTTGCAAGACGTTTTTGGACTAAAGAGGCTGGCTCATGTTCAGAAAAAAGAGTACTGTCTCTTTATATGATATTTGGGCAGTGAGTGCAACACATGAAGAAACACAACTGCCTATATGGTGTGCCTAATGATGATAAAACCAAGCAATTTATTCTACCTAAATATAGGTTCTTCACAATCCCTACACTGTCCCTGCGAGATCCTAAAATAGCTGTGTGTCTAATCGATGTCTGTCAGAGACATGGCAGACAAGTCCCATCACATCAGTGACTGAGCTCATAATGGCGTCAGAGCTAGCACAGAGCCTAGTAGACCAGCCAATATCCTACCTCCTGATTGGCTGTCAGGCTGACTGCAAAGTAGCTTGACGGTCTCCACCAAGTGTCATGTGATCCTCCATGTTCATCTTCCCTGCCCTGTTTCCATCGCTAGCATTAACGATTCGTCCAAAACTTTGGATTCGTTTCGAAGAGTTTTTGTAAAATTGGTGAAAACCCAATTCTTTTGGAATCCATTCGCTCATCTCTATGAGGGAGTAAGAATGGGCTGGCGTAGACTGTAATGGCCACAACCTGGATTTTACAAGCTTTGATCAAGCGTTTTGGGCAGGTTGAGGCTAGAACCCACCATGAGAACAGAGGCAAGGAAGCAACTGAGGTTCTGAAGCTCCCATCTCTGATCACCAAGCTAGTTGGGTTCTAGTCTAGTAGTAGTAGTGCTCAACTCAACTATACCCAAAGAAAGACACCAAAGTGTAAATCCCTGCCACATGCTCCACCACCTCAAAAGGCTTCACACAGTGTATCAGTGGTGTCTAGAGTATCCCTGGTTCATCTTGCACAAGGACCCACTGGCGTTTACATGGGGCATCTTGGAAACAATTTACAACAAAACTATAATGAAGATTTTTTTTGGCTTCCAACAAGCAGAACAATCTATCTCTATTCCCTGTATCTCCCGCTGCCGAGGAGGATAATTAACAGTAATTAATTCAATAAAGCATTTGAAATGAAGGTCATTTGATGACAGAACGTGCCTTGTTCAGAGAACTGCACTTTGTGCTCGGGGACGTCTTATTAATTGGATGGTGAATAAAAAGTTCTTGTTTTCCTCCTGAGAGATGGTGATGGGGTTAACTGGGAAGCAGAGTTCTTGGATCTGTCCTGATTCTGGTGTTAATTGACAGGTTGAAGATTCAGTAGAGAAGGACGCCGGTCTGGTATACACCTTCACATACATAGAGCACAATGCATTATGGGGGCCTTAGAAGTGACATTTGACTCCATTTGAGGGCCCCAATTACTCCATGTCAAGCTTGCTTTAGAGTGGTGCTTCCATAGCTATAATGGAGGTTGACTTTGCTTGTGTGGCCACCTCTTTTGGGACATGGCATCGACGTGCTTGGAAATCTTGGGAACCTAATCCAATAATTATGTCTGAATCAAAATGAAATGGGTTGTTCAACTAGTAAGTACACTTAGCTAAACTTAGGTAGAGAAGGGGGGGTTTGTACTTAAACTCTGAAAGTCCCGACGTTCCAGCACCATGGCTCCCAACCTCCGCTATTTCCAGTCCTCTCTCTGAACTAGAAGTAATGACCTGACTTTACATTCATGTGACTGCTGCATCCAATAACTGGCCTCAGCCGTCACATGTGCAAAAAGGACACATCACTGCAGAGGCTCAGCGGTCACATGCCTGTAATGATTATTTTTCGGTTGGAAATACGTACAGTACAGACCAAAAGTTTGGACACACCTTCTCATTCAAAGAGTTTTCTTTATTTTCATGACTATGAAGGCATCAAAACTATGAATTAACACATGTGGAATTATATACATAACAAACAAGTGTGAAACAACTGAAAATATGTAATATTCTAGGTTCTTCAAAGTAGCCGCCTTTTGCTTTGATTACTGCTTTGCACACTCTTGGCATTCTCTTGATGAGCTTCAAGAGGTAGTCACCTGAAATGGTTTTCACTTCACAGGTGTGCCCTGTCAGGTTTAATAAGTGGGATTTCTTGCCTTATAAATGGGGTTGGGACCATCAGTTGCGTTGTGGAGAAGTCAGGTGGATACATAGCTGATAGTCCTACTGAATAGACTGATAGAATTTGCATTATGGCAAGAAAAAAGCAGCTAACAGTCTATTCAGTAGGACTATCAGCTTTGTATCCACCTGACTTCTCCTCAACGCAACTGATGGTCCCAACCCCATTTATAAGGCAAGAAATCCCACTTATTAAACCTGACAGGGCACACCTGTGAAGTGAAAACCATTTCAGGTGACTACCTCTTGAAGCTCATCAAGAGAATGCCAAGAGTGTGCAAAGCAGTAATCAAAGCAAAAGGTGGCTACTCTGAAGAACCTAGAATATTACATATTTTCAGTTGTTTCACACTTTTTTGTTATGTATATAATTCCACATGTGTTAATTCATAGTTTTGATGCCTTCAGTGTGAATCTACAATTTTCATAGTCATGAAAATAAAGAAAACTCTTTGAATTAGAAGTACTGTATATGCATAAAAAGTACAGGAACACTTTGTTCTCTCGGTAGACGTTTGTTGGGACCTTGATAAGAGTCTTTCTAGATGGGACAATGCCAGGCCATAACCAGTGCCGATAACTCAAGTAGACCAGCACTCCTTTCAATAGCCTTCACATCGGCTGATGGAAACTACACAGGGAATGAATGATCGTCAGTACGATCGCTTGTCCCTTATGCAGTTACGTTGTATCAGCGGCAACTGCCCTGTTTTTCTTGTCTGTACGAAAGATCTGATCATCTGACAAACACAACCACTGCTCTGTTTACACTGGTCGATAATCTGGTATGAGCGCTCCTATGACTGCTCATCTGACTGATCATTGGCCCATTGACAAAGGTCTTAAAGGGATTGTCCATGATTAGAGAAACAAGTCCTCTTTCTTAAAGATACAGCTGCCACTAAGCAAACAATGCAATGGGGACCCCAGAGATATAGCGGCATGAATTTCGACTGCATGTGCACCTGCGGGATATGGATACAGTTGAATACAATGGTGAAGCAGGGAGCCGCCAGCGTCCTGTCCCACTATTCATTCTGTGACTGGCGGTGTTGGGGGACACAGAAAGGTGGACTGTATTGTGTTGGGGTCACATAAGTGGCACCATATTGTGTTGAGGGAACCATATTGTGCTGGGGGAATACCAGTGGGCATTATACTGTGGTCGGGGAACATATGGGGCATTTTTCTGTGTTGGGGCACATAAGTGGGCATTGTATTATATAGGGGGGCATCTAAAAAGTCACTGTAATAGAGGTGCAATGGGGTGGAGTTTAGCCCTGCTATGGGGCAAAGTTTAGCAGCACTACAGGGCAGAGTCAAAGAGTCCGGGGCTCCCAGACATTACTTAGGCTAGGGGCCCAAGAGGCACTGAATCCGTCCCTGTCCATCCGTAGTGGTATTGCAGCTCAGATTAAGTGAATGAGGTTGGGCTGCAATAACACTCGTAGCCTGTGGACAAAAGTGGCGCTGTTTTTGAAAAGAAAGCATCTATGTTGATCCAATTCTGGAAAATCCCTTCAAGTGTCCATTCTGGGCCTGGATTTTTTAAGGAAGGTTGGATTGGGCCTGCTAAGCCTTTCCCCTCCAGTACAGGACGTCTGTATAGCCCTCGGTAGGGATGAGCAAAGTTATGAAAAATTTTATTCAGTCGCTTCGCCGAATTTTGCAGGAAAATTCAATTTGTGGCGAATTACTTTGTCACAAAGCGCATTCCTTTGTATGTAGCGGGTGCAGTTACGGGGAACGGTGATCCCTACTGCCCCCCCCCATCCCCCGTCATTGAACCCCTCAGATGCCACCTTCATCACTGAGCGCGGCATCTGAGGCTACCATTTTGGCCTTTCAGGGGCTAATCAGGTAAAAAAAAAAAGAAAATAAAATACTCTCCTTATCCATTTGTTGCATAGAGGCCGTCGCGGCCATCTTGATGATCACACCGCACAAAATCTTGTACGGTCGCGTTATGACATCATCATGTCATCACGCTAGCTGGCTGTGGTGATATCATCACGGATGACATTACTGTGCCTGCCCAGCGCTCCGGCATGATGATGTCATACGTCACCCCGCGCAAGATTTCACACGGTTTCTGCTATCAAGATGGTCACAAACACCTTGTCGCGAGCAAATGGATGAGTGGAGTATGTTTTTTTTTTTTTTTATGAAGATACTATGAGGCGCCAGGAAGTTCAGCTTTGCGCTGAATCACATTTTTCCGGAAATTCGGATCAAATTCAATTCATTTCGCTTTGATTGGCTCCGGTGTTTCCGGGCATAAAAGGTCTGCAACGAATGTAGATGGTGTCCAAGGAATAATCTGACCCCATGATGCCCTGTCCTGTGGGGCTGATGTTTAGGTCAGGAGACCTAACGCCCACGCACTTTACCTGTACATACTGAAAAGTGCCGCCACTCTTTATTCTGCATGAAATAACGCCATGCTTGGACCCCTGTGAAGTGTCATTGTCAAGCGAGCCCCCACATGAGCGATCCTGACAAGGGCTCCATCTATACAAACATTACCTACTGCGACCGTTTACAGGAGACGGAGCGCTCGGCTCCTTGTCCAGATTACTATGTGCTCGCACTATTGTGCGGTATAATGGTACTTCGGAACAATGACACATATATTTGTTTCTCCCTTATTTTTCCGTCGTCAACAGGCGCATTAAGAGCCTCTGAAGTGCGCTCTACATCATGCATGGATGTGTCAGTACTTGAAAATAATTGCTAAGTGGCAAAGTGAGCAACAAATTTAGGAAAAATATTACTTTCTCTCCACAGAGCGGTAATTCACATGGTTGGCGCTGCCTAAAAGCCCGGATTGTAAGACGCTGACACCGTTGTGTTAGGAGTAGAATAATGACTAACAAATGAATATCTTCGACAGAAAACTTTTCAACCAGTTGGAAACAATCTAAAGAAACGTTACATTTGCCATCAAGCAAATCAGTTAGAACGGGATAAGTAATTCAAATGTATTACAATGTATCCATTGCTTTCATTAAAGTTTTTTTTTCCCCCAGAAATAAAATACTAATGACCTGTCCTTGGGATGACATCAATTTCTGGTCAGTGGGACGGCCCACCAGACTTGATCACTACAGCCTGTTCCTAGGCCAGTGACATGGACCTGAGCTGCAATACCAAGCACAGCCACTGTACACTATACGGCGCTGTGCTGGGTTAGCTGTGAGGAGGCCGCAGCACTCGCCCAAGCACCGCAACCTCTTCAAACAGCTAATTGGTGGTGGTGCCAGGAGTCTGACCCATATTAATCAGAAATTGATCAGTTTGCGACATTTGTTCAACTTTTTAATTTCTTAAATTTGACATTAACAGAACTAGCCACATCCACATTTCAATATTGGGGTTGAGTGGTGTAAGATCACAAATGTTTGCACAACTAAGCCTGCTTTTAGAGGCCAGAGTTCTGGAGTGCAGAATCCCCCCTATCATGTCTTATATTCCAGTGACAAAGCTCTATATGATAATAGGAATAGTAAGAGTGGTAGATGATGAGTTGTACACGGGTGGAGAGAGAACACAGTGCAACCAGTCAGAATGGCGGAAATGACGGCAGCAGAAGACGATTAATTGTGCAGGGGTGGAGAGAAAGAACTGTGTAACCAATCAGATGTTAGGAATGATGACAGAAGAGGATGAGTTGTGCAGGGGTGGAGACAGAACATCGTGTAACCAATCAGATGATAGGAATGATGACAGCAGAAGAGGATGAGTTGTGCAGGGGTGGAGACAGAACACTGTGTAACCAATCAGATGATAGGAATGATGACAGCAGAAGAGGATGAGTTGTGCAGGGGTGGAGACAGAACCCTGTATAACCAATCAGATGATAGGAATGACGACAGCAGAAGATCAGTTGTGCAGGGGTGGAGACAGAACATCGTGTAACCAATCAGATGATAGGAATGATGACAGCAGAAGAGGATGAGTTGTGCAGGGGTGGAGACAGAACACAGTGTAACCAATCAGATGATAGGAATGACAACAGCAGAAGAGGATGAGTTGTGCAGGGGTGGAGACAGAACCCTGTATAACCAATCAGATGATAGGAATGACGACAGCAGAAGAGGATGAGTTGTGCATGGGGTGGAGACAGAACACTGTGCAACCAATCAGATGCTAGGAATGATGACAGCAGAAGATCAGTTGTGCAGGGGTGGAAACAGAACACTGTGTAACCAATCAGATGATAGGAATGATAACAGCAGAAGATTTGTGTAAAATAGCAACGTGTTTCAGGGCTGGACCAACCTCTTCCTCAGGTATCACACAAAAACTGTAGCAGAGGGGCTTTTGGATCTACTCAGGCATCCAGACCCTGGTGTGGCGGCTACCTCTGCACCTTCTATAGCTACAACCCTGGTAAGCAGAATGGAACATGTGATTGATTTGCTATGTGGTCATCATCCTTGACTGTAAAATGACTTGAACCAAATCCACTATCTACAGGTAGATCAGGGAGAACAGAACTGCGGCCCATGCCTGGGCATATTGTCTGGTAAGGTATAACCCAATCTACATAATATGCTGTCGAGCACAAGTGCTCAGACTGAATGGCGGCAGCGGTTTTTGAAGCAAGCCTGGCAAGAAGATAAATGTATTTTACTGGAGCGGAATATCTTTGATGGAAGGTACTTGGCTAATGTCTGTGCCGTTTCTCCTATACCGCTATAGAGTGAAAATTCAATTTATATTAATGAATCTGCACAAGAGCCACTTACACTCTCACCAGTTGTCTTGTGCTTCTTTTGATGTCAGAACTTCTGAAATTTACTCCACAGTTCGAACATCAAAAGAATACAGATCAGCACTAAAAGGCCTTCAAAGGCTCCTAAATAAACGTAGACCTCCTGGTTTTAGCAATAAGGAAAATAAGTTGCTCCTCCTGGGTGCCTGGAGACATGAAGCTCTTCTGAGTTTATAATGGTGGATAGCTGAATCCTATACTTAACCCCATCAGGTCTTCAGCTCCCTCCTTCTAAGGTCTTCATCATGACAGTCCATGCTAAAGATTTTATCATCCTTCAAGCTGACCACACATGGTGGTGTCTCCGTAGCAAGTCCCCCCAATGCTCATCAATGGCGGAGCAGTGGTCCGATCCAGATTTTCCTGATGTTGGATGATCACATTGTGACTTGGGATCACTAGAAGTGTCCTTCAGGTGGCTACACGTGGTGCAGTTCCTGGCCTGACATGGGATCAGAAATGTATCCCCCATCTTATAGAGTGGTGGCTGATGACTAAGAGGTGCAATCTCTTTATGATCGGTGGAGGTCTCATCGTCGGTCCTGAGAATGAAAGGGATATGTGCCAGGGTAGGAGATTGCAACAGGTCCCATTGCGTGTGGGTGCCCAGGCCACGGCTGGGCAGGGACAACCAGCTATACCAGCAGTGTGGCCCCTTTTTTCTCAGGATCAGTAGGAGTCCCATAGGTCGGACCACCATCTTCATAGAGTGATGCTGTATCCTAGCAATATGCTCTTACTTTTTAAGATATTAAATATTTAACATTTTTCAAACCAACGCCTTGTAATTGCATGTAATTAAAAATGTAGCCATTGTTATTCCAAAAAATCTCTCATTATAGCTCCACCTGCTGTTTGTTCCTTTCCGTATTTACCTGTCCACAAGTGAGGTGGTCGGACATGCTCAGTTCCATCCTTCAACTGCCACCAGGCGTATCTACTGTTAGAAGCTGTGACAGTTATAGAGAGAGAGAGCTGCAGCAGAAAGTACACCCTCATGAGCTGTGATAGAGAGAGCTGCAGCAGAAAGGACCTGCTCCTTAAGTGGTGATAGAGAGAGAGAGAGCTGCAGCAGAAAGTACACCCTCATGAGCTGTTAAAGAGAGAGCTGCAGCAGAAAGGACCTGCTCCTTAAGTGGTGATAGAGAGAGAGAGAGAGAGAGAGAGCTGCAGCAGAAAGTACACCCCCATGAGCTATGGAAGAGAGAGCTACAGAGATCCAGTAGAAAGGACATCCCCTGAGCTGTGATAAAGAGAGAGCTGCAGCAGAAAATACATGTCTCCCGAGCTGTGATAGAGAGAGAGAGAGAGATTCGGCTGAAAGGACACACCACTTGAGTTGTGATAGAGAGGGTTTCAGCAGAAAGGATATTCCCCCACAGCTTTGATAGAGAGCTGCAGCATAAAGGAAAAGCTTCCTGAGCTGTCATAGGTAGAGAGATGCAGAAGAAAGGACACACCTCCTACGATGTGATAGGGAGAGAGCTGCAGCGGAAAGGACACGCCTCCTAAGCTGTGATAGGGAGAGAGCTGCAGCTGAAAAGATACGCCTCCTGATCTGTGATAGGGAGAGAGCTGCAGCGGAAAGGAAATGCCTCCTAAGCTGTGATAGGGAGAGAGCTGCAGCGGAAAGGAAATGCCTCCTAAGCTGTGATAGGGAGAGAGCTGCAGCAGAAAGGAAACACCTCCTAAGCTGTGATAGGGAGAGAGCTGCAGCAGAAAGGACACTCCTCCTAAGCTGTGATAGGGAGAGAGCTGCAGCAGAAAGGACACGTCTCCTAAGCTGTGATAGGGAGGGAGCTGCAGCTGAAAAGATACACCTCCTGAGCTGTGATAGGGAGAGAGCTGCAGCGGAAAGGAAACGCCTCCTAAGCTGTGATAGGGAGAGAGCTGCAGCGGAAAGGACACGCCTCCTAAGCTGTGCTAGGGAGAGAGTAGCAGCAGAAACTTAACGCCTCTTGAGTTGTCAGCTCATATTTATTTCAAATAAATCTAGCAGAGCAATGAATGAGAAGATCTCTGGATCCATGTGAGGTACAGCGCTGGTTCTAGCTTTGTTAGAGATTGTCATGTTCTATAGGATGTCTGATTTTCATGTTTTTACATTAATTCTGGAATAACCCCTTTAGGTTTAGTGCCTTGAACATGGACCTTTAGGTGCTCATACACCTTCAATGAAAGTAATTCCTCCTGACTCCCCGAGCCGAGAGAGGCGAGAGCTGCTGCCAGACCTGAAGGATCGGGCACTGAAATTCCACTTGTCCTAATGAAGGGGCCTGTAAACGTTTCATGTGCAGCCTCACGGCCTCGTAAATACTAATCGCTGCGACACACCAGTCAGGTAGTCCGAACTGTTATTTAGCCGATTTAAAGGGATATTGTAGGTGAAAAACATCAGGATTATGTGGATGGAACAAAAAAGCACAGTCGTCTGGGCAGTATAGGTACTACAAGTCCCAGGCCGGCATTAAAGGGGTCGAACAGGGCTAGAGAAACATGGCCGCTTTCTCCTGAACACAGCGCCACATCCCTCCACAGGTTGTGTGCGGTATTGCAGCTCAGCCCTAATCACATACTAAGCAACATTTCATTTGATAAATTAGGAACAAGTCACCCTATCCCCCTAGAACAACCCCCAAATCGGGCAGAGTTTACATAAGCCCTGCCCATTCTCCGCCTGGCACCAGCTGTCACTGGACTGTTGGCAACTAGGTAATCATTCTATAAAGCTGAGCGGTAATACCAGACGCGACCTGTAGGCAGGAGTGGAGCTGTTCCTGGAAGAAAGCAGCTACGTTTTTCCAAACTTGGACAACCCCCTGAAGGATCCGGAGGAAACCCTTTAAACCACCTGTTATGGCAGAAATTTGCTGAAACTTCAGATTCAAAACTTCAAGCAGAAGTCAGGAACATAAAAGTAACTATTAGATACTGTAACTGCCATCAGTTAACTTTATTTCGGAGGCACTGTCCCTTTAAAGATAAGCTCCACCTCTTTCCACCTCCCGTGACCCTGATGATACCCATAGTAATAAGACGGACAGCGCCACTCTTGTACACAGGCTGTGACTGATACTGCAGCCCTGCCAAGTTTACTTAAAGGAGTCCTCTCACTTCAGCAAATAATTTATCATGTAGATACAGTGAATACAAGGCACTAACTAATGTATTGTGATTGTCCATATTGCTTCCTTTTCTATCACATTATACACGGCTAGTTTCCATGGTTACGGCCACCCGGGAATCCATCAGCGGTGGCCGTGCTTGCACTCTGTAGGAAAAAAACGCCGGCCTCTATGGTGGCCGCGACCGTGGGGCCACGCATAGGCTGGCGCTTTTGTCCTATTGTATGAAAGCACGACCACCAATTATGGATTCCAGGATGGTCGTGACTCGTAACCATGGAAACTAGCAGTGTATAATGTGATGGAAAAATGAATCCAGCCAGCAAAGGCAGCAATATGGACAATCACAATGCATTAGTAAGTGCCTTGTATTCACTTTCTCTACATAATAAATGCTATTTGCTGAAGCCAGACAGCCCCTATAAGCCTTATCCACTTTAAATTGCAGTATCAGAAACAGCCCCTGGACAAGAGAGGCACTGTTTAAAAAAAATATACAAAAAAAGATACATTTTGGTATTAAAAGCAGAGACAGGCTGTATGGTCCAGCTCAGAGCTAGTGGCAAAAAGATGGACAATTCCTTGAAGAAAATGTCACATCTTGTCCGTTTTATGTACTCTAAAGTGAGTGGGTGCTGGCATTGTCCCCGGCGGATGATATTATTAATCTCAGATAAATGAAAATAAATAATTAGTTTTGTGTTACACGAGGAATGTTCGTTTTTTTCTCCATTTCCTCGTCCGTCCGGATTATAACGCGTCATTTTGCCTTAAAAAGAGATTAATTTCTTCATGATTATATTATACGAGGGAATGAATGGGAAATGATTTCCTTTAATCATCTTCAGTCGCCTTGTGACAAATCACGCAGAACAGTGTGGGAAGCGGGAATTTTTTTTTTTTAACCCCTTAACGTAAGGCTTAATTGTAACCTAATACCTGTGCGGACGCTAGGGGCCCACAAGGGGCCCCGTGGTGATCTGAGTAAGGCCTCTTGCACACGACTGTGGTTTGGTTCAGCAAAAAATGCGGCTCGGGTGCGGACCCATTCACTTCAATGGGGCCGCAAAAGACGCGAACAGCCCTCCGTGTGCTGTCCGCATCCGTTGCTCCGTTCCGTGGCCCCGCAAAAATTATAGATCATGTCCTATTCTTGTCCGTTTTGCGGACAAGTATAGGCATTCCTTTCCACAAATTGCAGAAGGCACACGGCGGCATCCGCAAAACCTGGCACGTTCGTGTGCAAGAGGCCTAAGGGTGCTGTTTGATTGTCCAGTTGAGGGTGCGGTTGACATGAGACCCCCTATGATTTGGTTGCCCAAGAGCCCACATGGACCCAGCCTGGGGAATATTGTGGGAGGCACTCCGGATCTACAGAGAGGGTTTATAAGGATATGGATCTGCTTTGCACCCGCTGTTTTAGTTAAATCAGTGGAGAACCCATCGATCGACTGTCATCTGTGCGAGAACAGGAAGTGTTCAATCTCCCTGCAGAGCCCCCGCAGGAGAAATTAAGTATTACACCATTCCCATTGATAAGAATAGGGTGACTCTGTAATGCATGGATGCTGTAGGCCGGGTCCTACAGAGTTCTTAATAACTGCCCTTCACTCTGGATAATAGGGGAGGGTTTTGAACAGGGGACCCCTTTATTTTAACCCCTTAGTGACACCCACCAAAGACATGCAATGGATTTCCGCCAACTGGATAATACCCTTACATCTATGGTTTGCGAATGCATATTTTAACTGGCACTCAACTGGACGTAGTGTAGCTACGATCTCACCCATTTAATCCATTAGGCCCCTTAATTCCCGAGAGACCACAGCACCCATGCTAGAAGGGGGGGGGGAGCTCTCTCAAATCTTATTGGCAAAGGATTTCCATGGCAGCCAGGGGATTAAAGAAGCTCCTTGTATCTGCCATGTTTGTACTTTTATAAGGCCCATTTAGAGGCAAGGCTTAATAGGCATTATACATAATACAGCATATTATATAAGTGATTGAAGGATTCCAGGTTCAATCCCCCAACTGGGACTAAAGATTAAAGGTAAAAGAATGACCTTTTTTCTATTACAAAGTCCTTTTTATACTATTATTTAAAGGGGTTATCCTGTGATTAATGTAAAAAATAATAATCAGACATCGTATAGTACAAAGCTAGAACCAGCCCTGTACCTCACACGGATCCAGAGATCTCTGCATTCACTGCTCTGCTAGATTTATATCAAGCTCCCATGTCGATGGGCGTGTCCTTTCTGCTGAAGCTCAGGGGTGTGTGTCCTTTCTCAGGGGGCGTGTCTCAACTCTCCCTATCACAGCTCAGGAGGCAGTTTAAGGATGAAACTGAGCATGTGTGACCACCTCAGTGAGCCGGCCAAAGAAATAAGAAAAAACTAAACAGCAGGTGGCGCTCTACAGATGCATTTTATAGAATAGCTCAGTGCCTATACAAAATTTTTAAGTACACAATGCATACACAAATGTATTCAGATCCAGGTGCTGGTTTGAAAACTGCAGAATATTTTTCGTGAGACGACCCCTTTATTACTTACTTATTCCGCACGGTGATCGGTGAAAAATAAAAATTGCCAGAATCGGTACCACTGATTTGACAGGACCAGGCAGTATAAATGTGATAACGCCTGGCCCTGTCAATCAAAGTGCAGACAGCGCGGCAGTTTCAGAGGGAGCAGAGCCTCTATGTGTAATGGCGACGCCCCCGTTGCTCCTAGAGGCGCATTTGCATATATAAAAGCATCATTGTTCTCAGCAATGCGGGCACATATGAACATGGGACCAACACAGATGCCTTCAGCTGCCAAGCGCACATGTAACAGGTCAGCCAGTGTCATACAAATCTGCTGACTTCAAAAGAAGCATTGCTCACCTCACCGTTTCCTCACCGTTCCGATGCTTCCTGGGTCCTCTGCTGCTCTCTTCTTCTTGCTCCTTCTTGATACACATGAAATGACTGCTCATCGAATGGCAACCTTAAGGGGGTCTCTACTGCGCCGGTCACTGGCTGATTGTGTCAAGAGGGAACAGCAGGGATACAAGAAGCATCGAAACGGGAGAGTTGAGGTGAGCTTTGGCGTAATGATAGCCATAGCACCCATAACACTTGCTATGGGGCTCAGAGGTTGGGGGGGGGGGGGGGCGGGGCAGTCAGATTCAAGAACATCTACCTTTTTCTGGGGAAGAAGAAATGGTGGCTTTTTGCTATGCTGTGGGTTTTTGTGGTGCTATTATACATACCTTTAATTTTTGATACTATTGATGCTATGCTGTTTAAATTTTCTTACGTTAGGCTTATTTTGCTATGGGCTCCTAAATTGGGCTTTCTAATACACCCTTAAGACTTTAAGTAATACAATCTGAATTTGAGTCTAATAGACTGTGGCCCAGTTAGAGAACTCTCCAGAAAGT
Source organism: Bufo gargarizans (assembly GCF_014858855.1). Classification (NCBI taxonomy): domain Eukaryota; kingdom Metazoa; phylum Chordata; class Amphibia; order Anura; family Bufonidae; genus Bufo; species Bufo gargarizans. The sequence goes on from NC_058089.1 coordinate 120,267,584, forward strand.
CTGGCTTATTAATAGTGATCTAGTATTAGAATTTGCGGAGTTTATTGTATGTTGTGCATGTGTCTGAGTTTCCTGCTGTGAAATGAAGCTATCTGTAATAATCTTGCCTCCGATCCGCGGAGTTAATGCCGGTTAAACAAGTGCAGAGTATAATTGTGGTTACATTGCTGAGTTTTTTTTATTATGCTTTGCTTTTCCCTATGCAGTCATTATCTTTTGCTCGGTTTCAGCCGGTGTTTAGTGGTTTGGATGCAGAGAAATTCATTTGCTGTTTTATTAGAAATTCTATATTAGATATTTTGTTCTTGTTAAATAACCTCTGCTGAACGAGGCGTTTGTTAAAAGGGAGATTAGCGGCGGAAGCTTGATGGCTCTTAATCAACAGCTTGTACTCTCCTGTGACCATCGCATATACCTGCATGGCTTGACGACATTAGAGGTGGTCTACAACAGACATAAATAACAAGGAAACAGTCAACAAGGCAGGATCCCTGCATCAGAAAATATGTTATTGCTATCCACATGCCACAGGATAAAAAATATTGAATTATTGAAGTTGTCACAGTGATTGCTAGAGCACACACAATAGGATGACACTTCCTGCAGCTCACTTGCCAGCTTGCTAGCTTTGCTGTATAGACTGGAACACAATGAGCAGAGTCATTTCATTTGCAATAAAGGGTAGATTAATGGGGCTGCCTGGGATTTGAAGAATGAAGCATTTGGTAAATATGAGATTAGCAGAGGACGTCTGAATTATTGAATTATTGCAGATTTCACAGTGATTTCTAAAGCACACCCAATAGGATGTCACTTTCCGTTTATTGTAGCTCACTTGCCAGCTCATGTTAAGGGCTCATGCACCTGAACGTGTGCCGGCAGAGGGATGCAGACCCATTCAACTTCAATTGGTCCGTGATCTGTCCGCTCTGCAAAATAATAGAACATGTTCTTGTCACGGTGGGGAGTGGGGAAAACCCCCCACCGTACAATGTCAAGTATAATGGGGAAGCAGCTTAGGTCAGGACGCTGGAATCAGGGAGCAGGTCACCTCCTAAAGCATCCCTAATCCTCACCCTAACTCCTCACAGTATGAGCGGACCTGGATGGTAGGATAGCTCATACCAGGATACCTTTGACTCTGAGTCGCCCTGAAAATCCCTCACATAGGAGCAGGGGAGAGACGACCTGTTCTTCCCAGACACGGATGAACAAGAGTCTCAAATGGCCTAGCAGCAGGGAAAGGAAAAGACCATATGCAGCAACAGAGACGGCAGGTAAGAATACCAGAAACACACTTACGTGCCGCAGCCACCACGACTGGAACCCGTGCATAAGTACAGGTGCCCACACACCAAATAGGACACCGTACAGACAACACACACACAGGTATCCAGCACTCCTGATACTGCCTGGACCCCCATTCCGCAAGGAGCACGGCAGCCCCAGGCAGAACTGCATACAGACTTATGGTTCACCCCTCCGGGAAACCAGCCCCCTCACGGAGGTACAATACACACAGGGAAAACATCTTGCACACATGCAGGGACAAAAACCAACAACAGCCCAGACATGTAACAACAAACAAGACGTACAACAAACCCTGAACATAAACCCACACCAAACATACAACAAGTGAGGTTGGGTACATAGAGGATACAAGAGAGACAAAGGAATGACATTGCAGATGGAGGTGGCCCTCATTTACTGGGCAGATGGAATAGTCACAGAATGGAGCATAGGGAAAGGAAGGGAAAGGAAAAGACCATATGCAGCAACAGAGACGGCAGGTAAGAACACCAGAAGCACACTTACCTGCCACAGCCACCACGACTGGAACCCATGCATAAGTACAGGTGCCCACACACCAAATAGGACACCATACAGACAACACACACACAGGTATCCAGCACTCCTGATACTGCCTGGACCCCCATGCCGCAAGGAGCACGGCAGCCCCAGGCAGCACTGCATACAGACTTATGGTTCACCCCTCCGGGAAACCAGCCCCCTCACGGAGGTACAACACACACAGGGAAAACGTCTTGCACACATGCAAGGACAAAAACCAACAACAGCCCAGACATGTAACAACAAACAAGACGTACAACAAACCCTGAACATTAACCCACACCAAACATACAACAAGTGAGGTTGGGTACATAGAGGATACAAGGGCGACAAAGGAATGACATTGCAGATGGAGGTGTCCCTCAATCACTGGGCAGATGGAATAGCCACAGAATAGTGCATAGCTTCCAGCCCACAGCAAGGCTAGAGCACACCTAACCGCCAAGCTACAAGCAAAGGCTAAATAGCAAGAAGAGACCACACCCTGATCTAACCAAGTCAGGATATTAACCCCACGCACACCACACAGCAGGGAGACACAACTTAAAGGGGAAGTACACGTGCAAACCACAAACTACACGTTGCCACAAGCAACGAGTCTGCATCGCAACCGCGTCACGGTCAAACACCAATATCACCGTGACAGTTCTATTTTTTTGCTGTGTGGAGACACAGAGAGAAACCCCACGGAAGCACTACGTAGTACTTCGGTGGGGTTCCGTGCCTCCGTTCCACACCGCTCCTTCCGGACTGCAGACCCATTCAAGTGATACGGCATGCACAAGGCCGGTGCCCGTATATTCCCGACCTGCTGTTTGCTGCCCACAATACGGGCACGGCCGGGCAACTAAGGCTCAGCAAAAAGGATCTACAATTAAGGATTCTCCTTCAATGTCGTCTATATGCCCCAACAGGGCATACATTGAGGAGTTGTCTGGATGGGATAACCCCTTAAAGGAGTTATACTCGGTATCCCAAGTGGCCACACGATGCAGTTACATAGGGACCTTCTAAGCAAAGCTATTTGAATTTTTTTTTTTTGTAGAGATATTGTTTACTAACAGATGGAACTTTAAACAATGTTATGAGACTTTTTAGTGGTGTTTGCTAGAAAGGCGGGGCCGTGACAACTTCATAGTTGCAATTATTGAGAAAAAACATTTTGTATCAAATATATGTGTAAGCCTGATGAATATATTGACTGGCTATGGGGGTACTGTCATGGGCAAACAAACATGACATTAGGTTAATTGAATGTCATGGGTAGAGTCACCCTTTAAGGAGGAAAACACTAACAATTGATGTTGCTTTTCTCTCCTTCTTCTTCTTACAGGGAAGGAACATAGGAGGATATTTCCTACAGGGACCAACATTCGTCCTTCGCACAGTTCTGCATCCTCGACACAGTCATAATCATCCTGGAGAATCAGGTCCCCCGTGCGTCTCCCCGTTTCTGCCCTGTAATTTGCACCTTCGGCAGCTCTCCCAGTGACCGGGTTCAGATTTGTAAATAAGGTTCACGTGTGTCACTCAAGAGAGTCTCATATTGGGAAATAGATTGCAGCAGGCACTGGTCTTTCTAATGGAGAGCAGGACACGGTTCCCGAAGGAATTTACTTTCTAATCTTCTATTTTTTCCATTTTGAATTAAACCTGGTTGGCACAAATAGATGAAATGAGTTCCCTCCTGTTACCGGCTGCTCTGGTAACCCCTTCAGTGCTGCTGTCCCTATGCAATGCAGGTGTGACCTCCAACTTTCTAACATACTTTGGTGAGATTTTACATGCAGGGAATTTATAAAGTCAGTTTTGCAAGAACCTGCCTCAACGAGCGCAAAATGTATCAAATATCACACAATGTTTGATACATTTGGTGCACCTTTAGGTGATCTATCTAGTAAAGTCCACTGCAGCTACATCCTTTGGTCTAATACACTTGTAAAAACTTCATGTGCAATATATCTAGAAGCAAAGACCTTTTCTACAAGTCAAATATCGATCATGGCGAGCAAAGAAGAACTTCCCCCTCCGCTTCTGCCAAGTTCTTAAGAACTTTATGTATTGGTTTCTAGAAAGATTGGATGATAACCTGCATCGATTACAGCTAACAAGGGTTGTCATACAGCTTTCCTGGAGTCCTGAAGGGCAAACCTGCTTTATATTGTGTTATACATAACTGCATGTGTAGGAAAATCTGTCATTTAGGAGTCTAGGAAAGCTAAGTGACAACTCCTCAATAATGTAAGTTGTCACGAAACACCAAACCATTTGGGAAATCTGCTAAATATAAGCTGCACTAAACCAGAAAAACTTACACAATAGGCTGTAGATTGTAAACATGAGGACGACGGCCATGCTGATGTGTGGGGCATCTGCTGAACTGCAGTCTACTTTTCCCTTCTTGCAGGAACACACTTGAATCGTGACGTCAGCACTGTATGACAATGGAGGTTTCCCCGAATCTGTCACCACCACCGGGAGAATGTAGTTGGCTTTCTTCAGATTTTGTAGAAGACTGACTTGTGCATGGGTACCTATAAAAGTGCAGAAGCAGATAAGTTAATCAGTATCCTAATCACTATATTTATGTCTACTATGAGAAATAAAATAACTACTATAATACTGCCTCCTATGTACAAGAATATAATTACTATAATACTGCCTCCTATGTACAAGAATATAACTACTATAATACTGCCTCCTATGTACAAGAATATAATTACTATAATACTGCCTCCTATGTACAAGAATATAACTACTATAATACTGCTCCTATGTACAAGAATATAACTACTATAATACTGCTCCTATGTACAAGAATATAACTACTATAATACTGCCTCCTATGTACAAGAATATAACTACTATAATACTGCTCCTGTATACAAGAATATAACTACTATAATACTGTCTCCTATGTACAAGAATATAACTACTATAATACTGCTCCTATGTACAAGAATATAACTACTATAATACTGCTCCTATGTACAAGAATATAACTACTATAATACTGCTCCTATGTACAAGAATATAACTACTATAATACTGCTCCTATGTACAAGAATATAACTACTATAATACTGCTCCTATGTACAAGAATATAACTACTATAATACTGCTCCTATGTACAGGAATATAACTACTATAATACTGCTCCTGTGTACAAGAATATAACTACTATAATACTGCTCCTATGTCCAAGAATATAACTACTATAATACTGCTCCTATGTACAATAATATAACTACTATAATACTGCTCCTATGTACAAGAATATAACTACTATAATACTGCCTCCTATGTACAAGAATATAACTACTATAATACTGCTCCTATGTACAAGAATATAACTACTATAATACTGCTCCTCTGTACAAGAATATAACTATTATAATACTGCCTCCTATGTACAAGAATATAACTACTATAATACTGCCTCCTATGTACAAGAATATAACTACTATAATACTGCTCCTATGTACAAGAATATAACTACTATAATACTGCTACTATGTACAAGAATATAACTACTATAATACTGCACCTATGTATAAGAATATAACTACTATAATACTGCTTCTATGTTCAAGAATATAACTACTATAATACTGCTCCTATGTACAATAATATAACTACTATAATACTGCTCCTATGTACAAGAATATAACTACTATAATACTGCTCCTATGTACAATAATATAACTACTATAATACTGCTCCTATGTACAAGAATATAACTGCTATAATACTGCTCCTATGTACAGGAATATAACTACTATAATACTGCTCCTATGTACAAGAATATAACTACTATAATACTGCTCCTATGTACAAGAATATAACTACTATAATACTGCTCCTATGTACAAGAATATAACTACTATAATACTGCCTCCTATGTACAAGAATATAACTACTATAATACTGCTCCTATGTACAAGAATATAACTACTATAATACTGCCTCCTATGTACAAGAATATAACTACTATAATACTGCTCCTATGTACAAGAATATAACTACTATAATACTGCCTCCTATGTACAAGAATATAACTACTATAATACTGCTCCTATGTACAAGAATATAACTACTATAATACTGCTCCTATGTACAAGAATATAACTACTATATTACTGCCTCCTATGTACAGGAATATAACTACTATAATACTGCTCCTATGTACAAGAATATAACTACTATAATACTGCTCCTATGTACAAGAATATAACTACTATAATACTGCTCCTATGTACAAGAATATAACTACTATAATACTGCACCTATGTGCAATAATATACAGTAACTACTGTAATCCTAATACATTGTCACAGACAGTCTCGGGCATGCACTAACTAATGTTCTCATTCCCTTTTTAAGATTCGGTCAGGGCAACTTTTTGAAAAATGTAAAATGCTCCATCATGGGATGTCAAAATCATAAATCCCTGTGACTTTCTACATGTGTAACTTGTCCAATAACCACAACTTCAAAATGGAAGCTCTAAAAGACTTCTGATAAGATTCCGTCTGGTTCAACTTTTTATTACTGAAGCTCTCCTGCATCTCTTATCTGAAGACTTTCCTCTCCTGTTCTCTGCCATATTTTAAAAGATACAAAGGAAGACGTTAAATTGACAGAAGTGCACAATGAATCTCCAAGACTGATCACAAAAATTCTCGAGCCAGGGCCCTTTATTCTGCCAAGAACACCTTCACCTCTTTCGGGAGATGACAAAACAAGAGTTCATCTCAGTCTAGCTTTTCTCTTTGTCTTCCTCATGGAAGATTTTTAATTGACGTGAGTTTCTGCGACTTATCTTAAAACTCAAGTGGGAACGAGACTTCTTAAAAAAAAAGAAAAAGGAGATAGATCCGAAAATAGGCTATAGCCAGACTGCTTTATATAACGAGGTGGCAACTCCCAAGATATAAAAGTGTTCTGACTAAAGTTCTTGAAGATGGATTAGAAATGACTAATATTGCTGCGCTCAGACCATGGCGAATATCGAATTCTACTTTACATTGTAAATCACACCATGGCTCATTTCACCTGTAATATATCATTCGACACAGGCCAAACGAAGGATCTGGCCGTGTCGTCCTGGAAAAAAAAAACTCAGAAAGGAAGACATGGATGGACTCTGTACTGCAATATAGGACGATGCATCTAATAATCCAGAGTTTATTGTGAATTCAGATTTCATTGAAGTATGTCCTTAGGAGGCATTATCTTTAGGGTACTACTTACATTGTGTGGGAGTTGAGGATCATCATCTATAAGCCAGAGCTGCTCTGGTGGACATAGTACGTCCATGCGTTAGACCGACAGACCATTTATTTCAATGAGAAATGTGTAATACTTCATTTCTCCTGTGGTGGTGCTGCAGGGATTTAGACATCTGCTGCTGGGTGACATCACTGATTGCAGTTGCGGGAAAACCAGTCGTAAGTTTGTCATCAGGGACCATTTTGGTAAAAAGATCCAAGGTGGACAAATCCTGTGACTTTAATGTTGATGTCCTACTCTCAAAGGAGTTTTTTGGGTATAATTACTATGTAACGCCCACATCCTTCTTCCTGAAATGGTATAGTTATACTTACTATACCTGTTCCCCACTGCTCTGGTTCTCCGCGCTGCCCCTGACTGTGTGCATCTGGTGCAGCATGGGCATGATCACGTGCTCCGCTGCAGCCAATAACTGGTTTCAGTGGTGATGTGGCACATCATTGCTAAAAGCCAGTCATTGGCTGCAGCGGAACATGTGACCATGCTCATGTAGCGCCAGATGTTCCAGGGAGTGGAAAGGAAGGAGGTGGTTCTAGAGGGTCTACAATAACCTCCTTCCCTTCCAAGTGTATACAGGGTGTGGACACACCTCGATATCCGTGCTCAGAGTCGGTGGTTATCTAATGGAAGCTGGACATCCTCCACATGTGACCGGAATATGGGCACAGTGGAGGCAGTGTGGAGGACCAGAACACTGGAGAGCAGGTACCGTAAGAGGCAGGGTACGGGCATGACATAAAAAAATTTATTACTTGAAAACCCCTTTAAAATTGGCGATAAATTTAAGATCGGAGGGGGGAACCACCCCTGCCATGATCACCAATTAATTGTTTGGCACTTGGGTTACTCTCCTTTCCCTGCATTGAGTTTCTCTGTGAACTTCCTCAGCCTAACCTAAACATCCTTCTTGTGTAGTGATAAGTAATAGAACTGGGGGAGGAGAGGTAAGCAGCTGTATATTCGTACTCAGAGTTTTACAGTAATATCATGAGGGGGAGAGGGGAGGAGGCAATAGGGGGTAATATCTATGATTGGATCAAAGCACACAGAACATCATGGCAGGAAGAGCACCCCCAGTCAGGAAGCATAGGGTGAGAATAGGCAAAGTACACAGATTATACTCACTATTGAGTTGTGTGATTTTCCAGGTTTTATCTGACATGGATTGTTTCCCCAATTCAAACTTAAATGGGTCGGAGTTCGGATGAAGGTCTTTATCCCATGCTCCTAGAGTGATGAGGTCTTTCGAGTCTTCGCAAATTTTTGCTGAGGTTGTGTAGATATACGGCGCATTGTCATTAACATCTTCTAATGTAATTTGTAAGGTTCCTGTACCGGTGGCTGGAGGGGTACCTGGAGAAACACAAATGGTAGAATTTCATTGGTTTCTAGAATATGCAGTCATCATTGAATTGTTCAAAAGAAAAATACATTTCTGAAAAAAACACCATTATTGTCTAGGTGCTGTGTCCAGCTTTAATCCTTGTAAATACAAATATGACCATTTGTGGCAAACTGCCAATGATCTGGACATCGATGAAAACAAAATGACTTCAGTCCATTTTGACTATTTGTTTGGGACCCTCAATTCTATCTGAACATGGAAATCCCAACTGAGTTGCCATAGAATATGTCAAAAACATCTGACAGATCTGGAAGCTACCTGGAGAAGGCATGGTAACCCTCATCATATTTGTGTTTGGTGGTTCCCCCGTTTTTTAAAACTTGTGTTGAACTCAGTGGGCCGATGTCAGTGAGATCATCGTCAACCTCATGTGCAAACAGAGAGACCTGCTTCGAGTGCTTTCTAGTCAGCAAGATGGTCCAGAAACCGAGAGAATCTCGTGAACTAGAGTATGTGAACTGTGAGGACATCTTTCTTGAAGTTAAGGAGAGACTTCTTGACCTGACATACAGTCAGAGAAGACTTCTGTCCTGGGAAATGACTGTATTTTTTTTTGGAGCCCTCGAGATTGTTAGCACATTCATGTTACATAACAACTGAAGTGAAGGTTTGTCTGGCCATTAAAAAATATGGTAACCTTCATTGTGTAGAATTGAACTAGGCTTGTGAATGAGGTCTGAGATCTCTCTAGATTGCAGCATGGAGATCATGCAATGGACATGCTGCATGCTTTTTGTTGTTGGAGAATGGAAGTCCATGAAAATTAGCAGAGCAGTGGCCATGAGGACTCACAGAGGACCACAGAGTTTTGCATCAAAGTGATTTATCTCCATGGATTGAATAGGTGATGCAAGATGATGGAAGAGACCTCCTTCAGAGATCCACAACGGAACACTACAGTAGGCTGTGTAGCCTACGGTCACTTTGGCTCCACCTGGATTTCTGGGAACTCCTGCAGAGGGTAAGTAGTGCACTGTAGAGTCATTCTTCATGTTTTCAACGAAGCTTTTGTACTGTAACATCTGCATCATGTAATGCATAGTTTAGTCTGTGGAGGCGCTGTGGGGAAACTGAACACTTACTGCAAGATTTACTGACAGATTACATCTGATTGCTGGGTGTTCAAGCAGAGGAAGGCTTTCTGATCAGCTCATTGTGAAGGGTCCCTCAAACAAGTAGGGACCCTAAAACTAGAATTCCTCCTTAAAGGCTACGTACACCTTTGGGGACAATTTTTTTTATTGCATTGTACTAATTTTGAGCTACAACTATTTTTGTTATTGGTCTTTATTAAAAATATGGTACCGTATCCCTTTTCTGTGCATCATAACTGACATGCTCTAGTAGCACCCTTTGGATTTCCTGTCTTTTCCTTCAGTCCAGGAGCAGACGGGCTCCTTATCTCTGCTCTCTGACCTTATAAACACTCATTAAACCCCAATCCTTATCTTACTGATAATAATGTGGCTTAAATAAGTCTTTATGACCTCTTAGTAGTTTAGAAATAAGGGTTATTAGATGACAGGCACAAAGTAAAAGTACCAGTTACACAGTTAGAAAAAAACAATTAACCATTTTTGACAGAAAAGCTCAATATTCTTTTTTTTAATAAAGGCCAATTGAAAAGTTGTTTTTTAGCCAAATATGTGTAACATGGAATCATAAAAAAAAAATGTACATAGCCTTTAATGAGAATCAGGCAATATTGAATATTCTCTATTATCGGAACTACTTTTATTGGAAGATCTCAGACCCCAGCCAAACTTACACTGAGGGTCCCAGTATCAGCCACTCTGGATAGGCAGAAGACTGGTCTCCATACTGTTTTCAGATGCTCAGTAGCGATAGCATCTACAGGAAATTGCATCTTTGATTGCAGTCTATAAAGATCGGATTGAGGCGGCATTAAGCAAGTGCGTAAAAAAAAAAAAGTTATGATGATATGTCAAGTGACACCCCATCCATTTCAACCAGCCGAGCAGACAACGCAGACTGCTGCCTATTGTGTCTGAAACTTCCCGAGCCTCTTTAATGAAAAATAAATTATTTTTCACTTTTGATTGGCCTAATTGAATTTGTAATATAAATCCAACACATTCTTGGATCTTGATGTATTATTAAGAAAAGTCGTGAGACGGAATGGTTGAAAACACAATGGCGTATTTGAAATATGATCACAAAAGTCGCCTTTCATGCATTTAATTAAATCGCTGTCTTTAATTCTGAATGCATTATTTCCAGGCCGGACTGATAGTGTCTGAAAGTGTCTTTATCTTATTTTTTTTCTTCTAGTCACTGATATTAAAGTGAGGGGAAAAAAAGGATTTTTGAATTAAGAAACTGTCGACTATTAGACCTGATTATTTTTTTTCCAGTGTTGATAATGTGTTATTTTCCCGGCCATGTAAATGTATCTCTGTATTACTAAGGGACCAGAAATCTAATAGAAACATAATGAGAAAGTCAATTAATGTCTTCTACTTCTAACCATTATCTTCTCTCTATTAAGGCTGGCTGGACGCAGCTACGTGCTACCGCTCTATATGGGAGGGGGTCAAGCAACTGGATAGATTTGGACGATTTTAGCAATACCTGTAGCTAAGGGTATATATGAAGCAACATGCCTTCCCTACACCCCCCTCCCTGCAGGTGCTGGTTTATACCATGACCCTTTTGCAAGCAACATGGATCGGCCTGTTGCTTCAAGTTCATCTAGTTACTAACTTGGAGCTGTTGCAATGAATCTGATTGGGGTGGAGTGCTATTGCTGAGCCTCTTTATATATGTGTTGATACATGCTTAATTTATGTGGTTTTGCAACCGTCTGGTTACTGTGCAATTCAGCCCTACTGTAAGATCTGGAGGTATCTGAGTATCATGAGCCACCATTAGGACATGGGAAAGGTGACTGCTATATGCACTGTAGGTAAATTCAGTTCTGTAAATAGGAAATATCACAATTTGTTGCTCATCCTTCCCAAGCGTTTTGCATCCTTTCTAAACAGTCTACTGCCAATTGTCCCCTTACTTGGTGGCTAACATTTCTCCAGTTGTAAAGAAGAAAGAACCTTGGACAGAATTTTCCTAAAATGCATCCCACGGGCTCAATAACAACGGTAGCTTTCTATTGCTCCATGGGGGGGGGGGGGGGGTGTAGGACAGTCCTAGAGCAGATGTTTAGGGCTACCCACTGATGTAAATAGTACTTAATGTTATCATTAGGGAAGAGCGGCATAGGGAATATTCGTTTTAGCAATATTTCACAAATTTTTCACATAATATTCGCAATAAATTCATGAATTTTAGAATTTGTGATCTCCAGTCATTATTTTTCACGATTGCGCAAATCGGCACTAATGATGCGCATATTTTTTGTGCAATACATGCAACTTCACGTTTTATCAGGTCTGAGTAGATATTACTGATTGGTGCACTAAGTATTGTCACACAACATCACAGCACTATGTCTGTAGCATGTATGTATGGACAGCAGAGAAACAGTAATCCCTATCACACTACCTAACACCCTGCACTGAAACCTATTAGCTCCACTATATCACTATCTAACCTAACTATCTGTATTATATATATATAAGCTAACTAACTATCTAATGTAATTGAATAGGGATCCAGATGAAAGCACAGCAATGACACTGCTCTCTCTCTCAGAACTGCAAAAAACGGCAGATAATGGCTGCTGGGGAGTTTCCTATATAGTAAGGGGTCGGCAACTTTCCTATTGGTCGCTATGGATGTTACTAAGCTCTGACAAAGGTATTGCAGCCTTCTCATTGGCCCACAAAAAGGGAGGTTACTGCTGGAAAAAAATCTAGAATATTCGCGATTACGAATATATGGTACTATATTTGAAATTTTTCGCGAATTCTCGAAGTGCCGATATTCGCAGTTAGAATATTCGAGATCAACACTAGTTATCACACCTCACTTGTGTGACCAAAAGAACCAGTGGACTCCGTAGTGGCTGTAGCCACGTCAACTCTTTGAGATGTGATATTTTTTATTTTATTTTACTCACTTTTTTGGTGTTATTTTTATTTTATTTATTTTTTAACATTTATTGTCTTATTTTATAGTCTATCCTTTAACACTTATATCATTATTATTATGTTAGTTCCAGCTGCCGCCTCCTGGAACCGTTACCTGACATTTGTCTGTCAGCTAAAACCTGGTGCTATGAATATGCTATGAAGCTGGCTCTAGAGGCCTAGACAGATGGAGAGATGGGCAGCCATTGACTAGTTAAAGCCCTGTTACCTCTAGACCTCTAGACGACACTTATGGATGATCCGCTACCCATGGGCCCATGCTGTGTGCTTGTTGCCGCTGGACAGCTCCTGCACAGAGTCCTGTAGTTGACATTCCCTGGGGAACTACTACTGCGTACCTAACAGCTTGAGAGACTCAGACTGGTGACCACTGCTGTAGTCCATCTTGGCTTCATTCCAGGTGATGTTGAGGTCAATATTTTTGTTGGCCTCTTATTTTAATAATAAAATCAGTAAGTAATAAAGTGGCATCCCCTTTTGCAATATTACGGAATATCCGGAAAGTGGGTATTCTAGGACTGAGCACCACCTGGCAGTCCCAGCGGGTGTCTGTTTCTTTACAATCTGTATCACTAATGTTTAAAAATAAGTTATCCTTTCAAGGTTAGTCCCCGCAGCCTCATACTTTTCATTCTGCATGCCGCCTTAGGGTGCATCTATATTGCACAATATTACAAAATATTACAATGATTTTCGTGGAAAGTTCCTCCTATAAAATGTGGTCCAGTTTTTTTGTAGACATGACATTGGGGTCATTTGGGGGTACAACGTGGCTCCATTATGGATCCATACAACTGAGAGATGAAATATGGATATGTGCTGAGAAAATGACATCAGAAACGGACCTATTGCTTAGATCCAATTTTTATGTTAAACATATTTTAAATAATTTTGGTGATTATTTTTTAAAAATGTCCCATGTTACTACGGTAACTGTATAAAAAAAGAAAAAGAAGAAAAGAAATTACTGGAACTGATCACTCGGCTGACACTTCCCTGCAGTCATCTCATCATCATCACAGACAGGATTACAATGGAGCCACCATTCACAATAGATCAGTGTTTCCCAACCAGTGTGCCTCCAGCTGTTGCAAAACTACAACTCCCAGCATGCCCGCATAGCCAAAGGCTGTCCGGGCATGCTGGGAGTTGTAGTTTTGCAACAGCTGGAGGCACACTGGTTGGGAAACACTGCAATAGATGATGGTCACAGCTCCCCTCCTCCCCCTCCCTGCACAATGGCTTCTGCACAGGTCACAGAGCATGCCCACACTGCTCTACTACATAAGTCATCTCCAGTCACAAGTTCCTATGGTCCATGTGGCTGCTGTAAAGCATATCTCTGATGCTGTTATGGCACCGCCTTTAGGGAGTGCAGTCGGTGTAATCATTTAAAGGGATCTGCCTAGAAAAGCACAAGATTATGACACATCTCCTCGGCAGATGAAGGGTTAGATAAACACCTGCCGATAACGTTCCTGGCCCCATACAATTATAAATCTGCTTGTAGTAAATATATAGCGCTGCTGGTATTGTAATCGTGTCCTCGCACGTGGCAATTTAAATAGGAAATCTTCAGATCTGGTAATAAGCGCTGGAGCACAGCCACTGTATTAAATACTGATTTCATCACTTTAATTTTTAATCAAGACTGTGTGATGACATATTAAAGTAATATTTTGCCGGCAATTTATGAGATTTAAATAGCAAAAAAGAGCTGCATCTGGAGCGGGATTCTTAATTATTGCAGTGGCGAGCGCGAGCAAAGGACATTAATTGTACTGCCATCAAAACTAATTGTCTGTTTTCTACAAAAACAGGTAGAAGCAGAATGTGCCAATTAATCTGTGTTTAGAGCACTAAAAATCCAGGACATGTTGGAATGAATCAGGCGGCGTGACATTGGCGCTGCTTTTACCCCAGCTAATACCGCCATGCATATTATAGGTAATGCTGTGCTCTGAAATAATAAAATGATAGGGGTTTTTAGAGGACTTTTATAATAAAGGTGAACAAACTCATTGAATAATGTAAGGGGGAAGGCTATAGTGGAATATATTAACCGTATGGTATGGTTAATGTACGGCATTATGCTCCTGGAATTGTATGGACCAGGCTGCTGTGCTGAGCCCGACCCATACGCGGCGGGTACCGGCTTTATATTGCAGCAGGCAACCCGGTTCAACAGTGATCACGGCATCAGTGAGGTTAGGCAGAGGGATACGGCCCCCTTTGCCTTCCAATTGGAGCCAGCGCAGTGAAATCATGGGTTCCGATCGGTTACCATAAGAGCCTGGGCCCTGCTGAAGGTTCTCAAGCCTACCGTGGTAAGCTGACTGCTAAGCTGTGCATGAGGCACTGCTCAGCAGGGAGAGCATCAAAATCCCATTCACCGTAATAGATCTCTAGTGTGGTGAAAGGGACAAGGGATCAAAACGTCCCAGGTTCTAGTCCTCCTAACGGGGCTAAAAGTTGTTGTTTTAAATAAAAATTTAAGTCACTGTTCCCAATGTTACATATAGAAATATAAAAAAATATAAAAAATAAACACACAGGTATCAGGTATTGTGGCATTCAAAAATGCCAGAACTATTAAAATATTTTTAAAATGTTCCTGCGTGGTATACGCCGTAATGAAAAAAAAAACAATACAAACATACGATTCACCATTTTTTAGTCAACGTGTCCCCCCAAAAAGTTGGATAATAGTGATCAAAAGCTGTAGCCCAAAAATTGTACCAATAAAAACTACAGTTTGTCTTGCAAAAAAACAAGCCCTTCTACAGCTCTGCAGACTGAAATATAAATAAGTTATGGCTGTCCTGAGTTTGGACTGCTTTTCATTATATGGGTATGTAATTTCATAGTGTGAGGCTGCTCTTTGCTCTGTAAACCAATGTCTTTGTGATATAATTTAGTTACTCTTGTATTTGTTGCAGGGATCGATCCCTGTGGTTTTTTGATTCTATCTGTTTAGATACAGCTGTTTAGGTGATCGATTCCTGTGTGTACGTATGTGTATAGGCATATGTACCCATACATGGCTCTATTCTTAGGGCACTGGCAGATATGTACATATATGTTCACGCATGTCTATGGGACTTGGTTTTGTATCTCTATTTTTATAATGGATGATAATATGCACATACGCACTTTTTTGCTGAGATTGAGGCATTAGTCCTTTTTTACAAGTGGATGGGACTTTGTGTTTGTCCAGTTGCTATATACGAGTGTATGTCCCAACTTGATCCACTGGCAGTCTTTTTTCCGGAGATGTGATACATCACATATAAATTAACTTTTTATGTATTGTCTAATAAAGTATATGTATATTTTGCTACTATACCCGTCTAGTCTCAGTTTATCCTTTGTTCGTGTATGCTTATGTACACTGAGTGGGTACGTCACTATAGGGTATTTTCCATCACATACTATCACTAAATGTGAACGCAAATCTGTGTGCATTCTGTGACTGTTGTATTCCCCCTATATAAAAATGGCCCTAGTAAGCCCCCAGCCCCTGACTTCCAGGTGATCACTATATAGATCTATGTGTTTTTGACTCATTATAACAGTATATTATAAGTATATTGCACCCCTCTGTGTATCACACCTATCGATAGCACACCTATACCAGTCCTTAAAATGACTTTTGTGGCCCTACTAGCTAGCGTTTGGTGTCCCTATCAGCCTGTCCCTGCTCCACACAGCAACCTCTCCCTACACTGGCAAAAGACTGAATGTAAAATGGCGGCCAGATCAGGTTTACTAATAAGGTAGGGGGTATGTCCATGTGCTGAAACGTCTTCATTGGCTGTCCTGTACCACCTGATGTGTCATGGGTCAAAGTTGTTCACAATGTAAAAGAATATGGCGGGCGCAAATTTCTCCATATGTTCGCATGTTCAGAGAATCGCGAACACGCAAAGTTCGCCGTGAAACGACCGCCGGGCGAACCTCAAAGCCATCTCTAATTACATGGTCATCATTTTCTTTGGTCACTGCACAATAAAATCTTGCTGCTTTTCCACCAAAAACAGATAATTGTCACGGGGTCTACTTTTGCACCTCTGGGCAAGGGGAAGTAGGACCACAGGCTTTCTCTATCAGTTCATGGAGGAATCAGGACTCACAGGCTTTCTCTATGAGTTGATGGGGGAAGAAGGACTCACAGGCTTTCTCTATGAGTTGGTGAGGTATGTAGGACTCACAGACATTCTCTATGAGTTCAGGGGGAAGCAGGAATTATAGTATTTATCTATGTGAGGGTAGGAATGTAGGACTCACAAGCTTTCTCTATGAGTTGGTGAGGATTGTAGGACTCAGGTTCTCTCTATGAGTGTGGAGGGGATTGTAGGACTCACAGCTTCTCTCTATGAGTGTGGAGGGGATTGTAGGACTCAGGTTCTCTCTATGAGTGTGGAGGGGATTGTAAGACTCACAGATTCTCTCTATGAGTGTGGAGGGTATTGTAGGACTTACAGTTTCTCTCTATGAGTGTGGAGGGGATTGTAGGACTCACAGGTTCTCTCTGAGTGTGGAGGGGATTGTAGGACTCACAGCTTCTCTCTATGAGTGTGGAGGGGATTGTAGGACTCACAGGTTCTCTCTGAGTGTGGAGGGGATTGTAGGACTCACAGCTTCTCTCTATGAGTGTGGAGGGGATTGTAGGACTCACAGGTTCTCTCTATGAGTGTGGAGGGGATTGTAGGACTCAGAGGCTTTCTCTATGAGTGGGTGGGGATTGTAGGACTCAGAGGCTTTCTCTATGAGTGGGTGGGGATTGTAGGACTCACAGGCTTTCTCTATGAGTGTGTAGGGGATTGTAGGACTCACAGCTTCTCTCTATGAATGTGGAGGGGATTGTAGGACTTACAGTTTCTCTCTGTGAGTGTGGAGGGGATTGTAGGACTCACAGGTTCTCTCTATCAGTGTGGAGGGGATTGTGGGTCTGACAGCTTCTCTCTATCAGTGTGGAGGGGATTGTAGGACTCACAGTTTCTCTCTATTAGTGTGGAGGGGATTGTAGGACTCACAGGTTCTCTTTATGAGTCTGGAGGTGATTGTAGGACTCACAGGTTCTCTCTATGAGTCTGAAGGGGATTGTAGGACTCACAGGTTTTCTCTGCAAATCCGGACAGCATTTGTACCTGTAAATACTGAATCAAATCATAGAAAACTATATCCCCAAGTTCAGAATCTCCCACTCTGTGTTATACTGTCCACATATAGAAGACCTGACAGACATGCTGCTCTGTTATTGCTACTTTAAGCAAAAGCCTTGAGCCCATATTACTTAGAAGACAAGTGATTTGTCATAAATGATCCTTTCCTGTTTTGATGTCACAATTCAGAAATAGGTTATTGAAACCACCAAAGACATTGCTTCCATCCATGCAGATGGTGAGGACATCTACTTGAACTTCTCTGTGCATTTGATTATTTTACATTAGTGACGTCAATGAGCCTGGATCTACGATGGTACCAGGCATGGGCTCGAAGTCCGGGCAGCTCTCAGTCTATTGGTCCCCCATAGAAACCACTACAATGAGAAGCCATACTTATAGGTACTTTGTATCCTACATCTTCTTGCTGATCACGAACCTGCTCCTTCTATGTTCAGTAAATCTCTGACTTGATTCTTGTTGTTCTTTTGACCCTGCCCCTGATATTGTAGGGCTATGAGTCCCGATATGTCCTTCTCTTACTATGCTCTGGTGAGCCACCAGTTGTTTCAGTGTGATTTAACTAGTGCAGATTCAGCTTTCCCGAAAGAGAAGCCAAGCAGTGAGATTGAGGTCAGAATGCCGTGGCAGCACAATATAGAAAGTATTGATGAATATCACCGCAGCTTACAGCAACTTGCTCCATCATGCAAATTTACGAACATAGGCAAAGACATTTGTATGCAAATAATACAAAGCTGCGCATCTGCAAAACTCAGACAGGCCCTCTGAGACCAAGCGTGACCCTGGTGAAATTACTTGACTTGAATTAATGATGCTGCAGATATGCGAGCCAAAATATGAAGAAAGTATCAACTGAAAATAAACAAAATAGCAAGTGCGGAAGATACAGTCTGAGCGCAAATCTTAAAGGGCCCTTTTTAAGAAGATGCCATTGAGCTCCAAGAAGCTGATTGGCTGGGAAGCTGTGCCTTAAGGGGGCGGTCATCGTCATCCCTGCTCTGAAGAAGGGGGAGCAGGTTGGAGCTAGGAGCTCATGAATATGAGGACTCCCAGACTCCTGCATGGTACTGAGAGGACTCAAGCTGCTTAGTAGTGATTTTAGCAAAACCACTAGACCAATACACAAAACTGAACATTTTAACCAGGGACTCTGTCAGCAGTTTATGCTGCCTTCAGAAAGAATATCAGATAGATAACATGTCCTTTGAGTTTCATTTTCAGGTACTGGACTTTTAACTGTGACTCTGTGGTTGCAAAATCGCCAGTTAGGTTCTTCTTACACGGGCCGATGCTGGGCTGTGAGCAGTGATAGAGAGAGCAGCAACCTCTAAATTCAGCAAAGTCCAGGTCAAGCTGGCAAGCTGGGGGTCCTTCCAGTGCACACCATTAAGAGAGGCAGTGACCTGGTGGTTCTGCAAAGTGTTGCAGACTGCTTTCAATGTATTGGACTGCTTTGTTGCTTGGGTGAGAAAGTCCTCAGTGATTGACAATGATTCAGAGAAGTCGTTGAGTGGCTCCGGATGACTTACAGTGTGTGTAATGTGCCATGGGTTGAGTTAAAGTAGACAAGCTACAGCTGCTTTGTGTTTCCATGTTACCTTGACAATAACCACTTGTGCCCACCAGAGAACTGTACCACTAAGCTATATTTCTTACACAGAACAGTAACCACTAAGCAATGTTCCTGCAAAAGACCTATAACTACCAAGTTGTGTACTCGTCAGAGAAAAGCACCAAGGGATAGTCCTCTGCGAGAACTGTAACCACTAACCCATATGCCTGCCAGACGACTGTAACCATTAAGCGCTGTGCCTACCACAGAACTGTAATCACTAAGGAGTATTCCAGGCTACTCTAACCATAAAGCTCTGTACCCTTCTGTGAGTATAGCTGATAAGCAAAGTGCCAGTGTTTCTAACCTTTAAGTAGATCTCAATGACTTTGACATGGGCCAAGACAACTGGGTCAATTCATCTCCAAAATGCCAGGTCCTGTGGGGTTTTCACATTATATTATAGAATGATTGTTACCTACCAAGAATGGTAGGAAGGACAACTGGTGAACCAAAAACAGGGTCTTACGCAAACAAGGCTCACTAATATGCATGGGGAGTGAAAGCTAGCCCGACTGGTCTGATTCTACAGAAGAACTTCTGTAGAGAAAATTGCTTAAAAAAATGAAGGTTAGCTATGTTAGAAAGGTGTCAGGGCACACAGGACATCACAGCTTGCTGTGTATGGGGCTGTGTAGCCACATATCGGTCACAGTGCCTAGGCTGACCCTTGACCATCACTGAAGGCACCTACCATAGGCACATGAGCATCAGTACTGTGGTATTAGAAGAAGGTGGCATGGTCTAATCACGTTTAGGTTGTGTGAGTGGTTGGGTGTGCAATCTTCACTCAACTGGGAAGAGGTTGCACCAGGATGCACTAAGAGAAAAGGCAAACCTACGGAGGTAGTGTTCTATTGGGATACCTTGAGTTATTACATTTATGTGGATGTGACACGTCCCACCTACCTAAACACTGTACAGACAAACAGCCTCCTTAATGGCAGTGGTGCCTTTCAATAGCAGTGGCCTCTTTCATCAGGTTGATACCCCAACTACACTGTATATATTGTTCAGGAATGGTCTGAGGAACATGACAAAGAGTTTAAGGTGATGATTTGGCCTCCAGTGTCCCCAAGTCTCAATCCCATGACTGAAATATGGAGGCCGCACCAAGCAACTTACAGGATCTGCTGCTAACGACTTGGTGCCAGATCCCATAGGAAACCTCCAGAGCTCTTATAGAGTCTATGTGTCAACAGGACAGAGCTATTTTGGTGCCACACACTATTGGACTGGATTTAATGTTATGGTTGATTGAGGCACGTACAGTATGTAAGTATAAGGATCTCAGCAATGGACACACGTTATATAAAATAGCGATCTGCATTGCAAAGGGTGAAATCTGTGGCAGAAATCGAGGTGCTCCGGGAGCCTTGTAACAGGTTTTGCATTCAGCTCAGGAGCTTCAGGTTACTCTTCTGTGCTGATAACAGAGAACAATAGACTGCATCCAACGGAACAGAAAATAGAGATAAAATAGACTTCAACAGCAATCTTTATTTGAAAGCATGAGATTACATGATGCATTCGACCATCTGTAACCCTGGGCCTCCATCTTTTCATGTAGCAGATGTGGACAGGCTCTCCACTGTGCAGATGCAGGAGGATTGAAGTTCAAAACCTTTCATTATAAAATTTGAAGCTAGAGTTTTTCATGCACAAGTGGCACTTCAGGAAAGGTCACCTATGAAACCTGTGCACTACCCGGCAATGTATGGGGTATACATGGTCTTATTAAGTACTTCATTGTGCAGTCTACAATTTAACCATTCTGCTTCTGGAGGGTGTGCTGCAAGGTAACAACTAGACTGAACGGGTTGTCTCAGCATGGTACCCCATGTCCATATGCCCTATTAGGATGGCGCCCATTCTTGGGTTCCCATGCATTTTGTACATGGATGGACCTACATTTGAACAGCACCATGTAATGCTACATGAGTGCCTAGATGTGGCTTCCCTTCATGAGGACAGTTGATCATGAGGTGAGAGAAGCCAGATCTATTTAAAAAAGGGCTCTCTACAGGCCTAGCAGGAATGGGAGCGCCGGGAACAAAAGCAACGGCATGGAAACAACAGGACATTTTAAAGGCTCTCTTCTAAACTGTAAAAAAAAAATTGTGAATTATAACTTTATGGGAGTTGTCCAACCTCCCTGGCGGACTTGTGGGGGGAAACATACTTGCTTGTTCCCTGCTGCTCCTCCGGGTCATTGTGCTTACTTCTCAGCTTCTGAAATGGATGGGGCCATGTCTGCCTATGACTAGCCACAGCAGTAATGTGCTCCCAAAGCGTCATGTCACTCGGTCACATTCCATCTGTGGGACATATCACTGACTGGTTGCAGCAGGACATGTGACCCCGGTGCATTCTGGATGTTACCATCTGCAGACTGATGAGGGGTGAAAGAGCCACAACTGAGCAGCGGGGCCAATGAAAACCAATTGAAGAAGTTGGCTTAACACAACTAGTTTAGTTAACGCATCTAGTTAAGCATTTGTATTAACTCTATTACATCTGTACCAAAGTTTGAATTATGTATAATGCTTGTACAATCGTAATCGCGAAGGGACTGTTATGTCTGGGCTTCCCTAAAGTCTCTTTCAGCCATTTTATTCCCTGTTTCAGCAGCACAACTAGATGCATTTCTCTCACAAGCAGTGGATGTCTCCCTGTTCTTGAATATGCCAGTACTGTACATAGTGACCTCACTTCCCTTACATCCCTCTATGTTTGTCTTCTTCTAGGGGGCTCAGAAACCTGACAAGGAGGATATCTCAAACTTACAGACAGACGAGGCTCCTGTGATGTTCAGAAGCTATATAGAAACAGTTCTTCTGTCAGGCTCAGGATGTCAGCTAGCTCTGAAATGCCCCCCATTTCCTGTGAGACGGTTTCAGAGTTGCCAGGGGACAGATTTTGCCTTAAAAATGTCAATTCCCCTTTGCACACTGCCATAGAGAAGCACACAGGATGCTCAGTACTCACCGTTGTCTATTGCTAGGATCAGGGAGGTGTAAGTGCTGTTGTGAACAAATGAGGATTCCCGATCGAGTGGGGCCGTTGTGTTGACTGTTCCATTCACTGGGTTAATGGAGAGCCAGCCTGCATCATCCTTTAGCATGGAGAACCTGCAATAACACAACAGAAGACACATTTATACATCTCTACTGATGCAAGACATTATCTCTAAGTAGCAATAATTTTGTAAATTTCTTTTGACCCAAAACTAGAAGTACAGTAGCTCCAGTAGGATTGAGAAGTAGAAGACATTCTTTTATATTTCCGAAACCACTTCTAGCTTTAGCTCCAAAAGCTGTTGCAACATGGTCTGAATAATTCCACCTTAGAAAGGGCTCCCCGAGCCTCCAAATATTTTGGTAAAAGCATAAAATGAAGCCTTAGTTACAGGTCCAATATCTGCACAGTTCCTATGCTCCTCACCTGGCTTTGATTCCTGCAATGGGGATGCAACTGGTGAGGCCGTCACTGCAATCAATTATTGGCCTCAGAAGTCCCGTGGGATAGTCTAGGACATTATTGCAACAGAGAGACCTCCTGTACCTGACTACCCCACCTGGACCACTGAGGCCACATAAAGTGGTCACTGCAATGCACGGAAGCAGATGCACCAGAATGGTAGAGCATTGGACAGGAAAGTAAGGCTTCTTCTTTGGCTATTTTATAATTATCCCTGTCTGTATCTAAATTAACCTTCTGACTACCTTCTGTCCTTATAAGATCCGCCATATAATCATGTTCCTTGATTACAAAATCTGTGCACCACTGCATGCGAAAAGAGCATAGAAGATGATCTTTATCCTTGAAAAGCCCACCAAATAGACACAATCGGTTCCAAGATGGAGGATAAAGGACGTGGGGAGCAGCAGTGGTTAATTCATGCCTGCTTGGCTCCACTTATAGCTCTGTCCTCATCTCACTTTTCCACATGGCACTGAGCTCCCACATGCGGGTAGTAAAAAGGAAATGCATTCCTGAAAACGCACTTGCTTCCATAAAACCAGACGGGATTATTAGGTAGTAAAAACAAGACACTAGAGGTAATGATTATAATATAAAACCACAAGCCATTCATCACGGGGCCGCACAATGTAACATAGCAACCTTATAACTGATTATATTATATGCGACCATGGCAATCGGACTCCATAAATCCTCATGCACTGGGCAAACCACAATTACCTAGAGTAAGAAAAGGTTAAATAACTTTCATAAGGCACTGTTAAAAGAGTTAACTGTTAATTGTTCAATTGTCAGTGATGAAGGTCGAAATGGTCTACATGTATCTACCAAAGATGAGCGAACGTCCTAAAATTCGATTTGGGGCTGGATCAGTTATCTCATTTCATTCAGGTCTGACTAAATACTACCTGACAAGGTCTCTGATTGTCAGGACATCTCGCTCACTATTCTCCTGAAGCAAAATTCAAAATGTTAAATTCTGTCGAACCCGAATGTCGTGAAAAAAATTGTCAAATTTTAGAATTGATTTGCTCATCCCTAGTATCTATGTATCCAGCCAACCAAAAAATGTATCTAGTTAGATATCTTAAATCACCACAATGACCACAGATGAATCCAACAACTTGACCAATGTTTCGGGAAATGTGACCAAATTAGAGGAACATCTGACGTTGCAAAATTAGTTGACAAAGTGGTTATGGGTTGAACCAACACCTAAACTCTACTCATCAGATGTTCATAGGAGCCGCCATATTCTTTTATAGTCAAAAAACGGTCAGCTACAGGACATGGCACCTGTAGGCAGAAGTGAGTCATGGAAACATGAGGGTCAAACCATAAAACAAAACCTTGAATGATGTCCAGAACCACTCCTTGTTGCAAAGAACTAAGTCTCTTTATTGAAATAACTAAGTGAGCATGCTTGACCATTTCCAGAAGTCCCATAGCAGTGAATGGAGAGCAAGCTAGAAAAGTCAGTGCTCAGCTATTTTCAGAACTCCCATAGCGGTGAATGGAGGGTGGCCACACATGCACAGCTGACTATAGAGGAGCCAGTATGGATAAGTTGCAGCATGGACCTATGCAGTGTTGCATTTTGCTTAGTAAGACCCGGTTCACACTGATCTCAGGGTTCTGTTCAATCAGGTTTGAATTGCTCATTACCTACAGATCCTATTATAGGTCAATGGAAATCCATTAGGCTCAACTGTAACATGGAACCCTCCCAACAGTCAAGGAATCCTAGTAGGTCTACAATCAGCACTAAAACAACTGAAAATAGTGATAAAGAATGTGATGCCAGATGTCAATGATCGGCATGTAGAAGCTCCTCATAATGGAATGAAAGATATGGATAATCAGCTTTGTAAGCGGTATTGAACCGGTTTGTATAAGATCGGAACGCCGTCGGCTAGGCTTCAGCCATAAGGTCGGAGAGAAAGCTCCAGACAGCCAGGCATGAGACCAAAAGAATCATGAATTTACATTTTAGAGAAAAGAAGACTGCCAGGCACATCCTACTTGAAGCCATCCGACGTAGCCAATAGTTTAGAAAAAGGAGGGAGGACAAAAGACAGCAAAGTGAACCATATTGAAAATGTTCAATTCACCAGCGATGGGCCGCCAAATTATTGTTGAATTAAAGGCATTTGCCAAGTTAATTAGTCATTTTCAGCAGCATGTGGGAAGCAGATCCAGACAAATTCATTGTGAGGTTTTTTTTTTTTTCCCCATTGAGAGAAGAAGATTCAGTTCATGGTCACTCGAAGACGTAAACACAAAAGATGAGCTGCAATAAAAGTGTTGAAGAGTTGAAGTCGAAAAGAGGTTCAGAATTTGATTGAATACGGTATGATAAGCCCTTAAAATGTTACCCCTGCTCATGCAAGGTGGCCTCATGAAAAGCATTAACACTATGAAGTCAACTTTTTGGTCAAGGCGAGGGGATAATGCACAAAAATGTCACACTTGCCATGACCACCAGGTGTGGGGGCATACTAAAAGAGAGAGGGCACTATAGCAAGGCATAACATGGAGATCATAGTACAAAGTTTTTCTACCCATGACAGAGGGGTTAGGTGTTTGTGTTGCCCTCCATGCTTTTTTTTATGGAGTTTGGACCAATTCCTCCTCTTGCTTGCATTACCATAAACATATAACTAGCTAACTTGGGCCTTCTTTTTTCCCCAATGTGCTTTAGAAGTCCTATAGTCTGCCTCTATTGTATGGATTCTGTAAGCAGGCTTGGTTTGTACTGTAATTAAACAGATGTGCGCGCCATCGGGTAATTCTGCGAGAACCAAAGGGTAAAAAAATGATAAATTGTAAGGCTCACCTTGTAGGGTTGTGCTAATGTTAGGCACAACTCTAATATATGCTCATCAGGAGGAACCTGAAAACCTGGAAATGGTCTGCAGCCACGGGATCAGAGGGGATCTTCTTATCGGAGATGCCTGGGATCCCCAAGAAGGTGAGTGGATATCAGGGAGGAAAACACTTGGGATGGATGCAAAGCAATTGGATGTCATCTTGATACCAGTGATGTCATCACTAACATATTGACATTTGGTTGCCAGGGATGTGGTCAGTGATAGATTGGTCTCTTGTTCTCAGTGTGATGTCATCAGTGATAGATTGGTATTGGGTTAACAGAGATGTCATCAGCGACACATTGGCAACTTCTTATCAGCGATGTCATCAGGCATTTTGTTACCAGTGATGTCATTATTGATATACTGGCATCTTGTACCAGTGAGGTCATCAGTGACACGTTTGCCGCTTGTTACTAATGATGCCTTTAAAGACATGTTAGCATCTTGTGCTCAGTGATGTCATCAATAATAGTGTTGATCACGAATATTCGAATTTCAAATTTTTATCGCGAATATAGGTACTTCGAAAATTCGCAAATATTTCGAATATAGTTATATATATTCGTAATTTCGAGAAAAAAAATCAATTTTTTTTTATTCGATTTTTTTATTTTAAATTAGTACACATGATCCCTCCCTGCTTCTAGCTTGTGGGCCAATAAGAAGGCTGCAATATACTTGACTTTAGGAGTAGTAGTGTTTGCGAATTTTGCTCTATATTCGCTTTTTTTCGAATATTCACTATATTGCTATATATTCTTGTTTTAGAATATTACGAATATTCAGAAAACAAAATTATAGCAATATAGCGAACAAAAAAAAACTAATATAGAGCAATTTAGTTAATATAGTGCTATAATCTTTTTTTTTTATAGTTGTAATTTTTTTCAAATCTGAACTTCAGATGAGAAAAAAATTACAACTATTAGACAAAGAAGATTATAGCTCTATATTAGCTAAATTGTTCTATATTCGTTTTTTTTGAATATTCGCTATATTGCTATATATTCTTGTTTTAGAATATTACGAATATTCGAAAAAACAAAGTTATAGCAATATAGCGAATATTCGGAAAAAAAATCGAATATAGAGCAATTTATCTAATATGGTGCTATAATCTTTGTCTAATAGTTGTAAGTTGAAAAATTCGCAATAAAAAAAATTAGAATCCGAAAATTCGAATTACGAAAATTCGCATAGTACACAATCATTACCTTGCCGATTTTTCGAGTGAAAAAAATCGTAGAATATAACGAATATTTAAATTTGCAAATATTCAACGAATATTTTGCTAAATATTCTCGAAATGTCGCGAATTCGAATATGACCCCTGGCGCTCATCACTAATCAATAACAGACCGGCATTTATTTACAGTGATCCATCAGCATCGTATCACTAACCTCTTATTACTCACTGATGCGTTGGCTTGTCACTTGTTCACAGTGATGTTATAATTAGCACCTTTTTTATCAGTTATGTCATCAGGGATTAACTAACATCTTGTTGCCAGTGATGTCATCAGTAACACCTTGGCAACCTGTTACCAGCAATGTCATGAAAGATGCGTTAACATCTTATTACTGTAATGATATTGTCAATAACACAATGGTATCTTGTTACAAGCGATGTCATCAATACCACGTTGGAACCTTTGATGTCATTAGTATACCAGTGATGTCATTAATAAACTCCCGTCAAATAGCCCTCAAAATGGCTGTCATGCCGCTAAGTGGCGCGTCTCCTCAACATCTTATGCACGCGGTATTATGATCTGTTTTCCTTCTCTTTTGGCAGACGACATTTGACTGCAGATTCTTAGAATGACAATAATTATTCTTTTTTTTTTTTTTGCTGTGATTTAAACACTGAGAATTATCATTCGCTTTGTAGCAGATTTATCTTCAAAGAGTCCTAAAACAATGCTCAATTATTCACTCAGATCCCATCCTTGAGAGAAAAAACAGGCGACTAATGAAATCATAACAATGGTAAACATCCCCCTGTCATGCTCCTCCGCTATCACCGAGCAACGCAAAAACCGCAGTCGCATTTGCCAAAATCCCATTCGTTACAATGTCATTGTTTGTCAGGGTTACACGGTTTATTCCACAACAACATAATATCCATTTACTGTTTTACAATTCAATGCAGTCTCTCATTTATATCAATCCTGTATTAGTACAGTGCACTGTGGATAATAGGTAGCGCGTCTCCGGCAATTTTACTGGAGCATAAAAAAGTAACTGGGAAATGATAAAGTCTGTTCTTTGGTTTGTTCTTTATCCAAAAAAAGCATTAAAGGAGACACCTCAGATTTTTTTTTTATTGCAAAAATTAGTATTTCAATTTCTTTATTAAAGGGTAACGGTCATATTTTTTTTATTTGCCAGTTTATTAGAGCTAGCCATGTATACCCAAGTTAGTCTGTCAATGATTGTCAAAAGATCGGTAATTACCTTATAATAACAGCTTTCATTAATGTCCTCTGTCCCTTTCCATTGCTTCCTTTAAAAGACCATTACTAGGGCTCATCTGTCTCCCAACTTAATGTAAACAGAAGACAGAGGGGCGGTCCTTCACACTGCATGCCTGCATTAGGCTTCAGAGTGAGGAGGCGTGTCTCTCAGTAATCCAATCTGATTGGCTGGCAGGGAGCTGCTGGCTACAGCAAGTGTGTATGGGAAGTGAGGGAAAGCAGTTTTGGCCTCAGAGAACTGGCAGAGGAGCCATCTTCAGAAGGTCCTCATATTGTAAATGTTTAAACAGCTGTAACTAAGGGACAAACTCAATAAAAACAGTGGTAAGTGAAGAAACGAAAGATTGCTTTATGCATAATGCTGCTGCAGCAGTAACATATGCCAAAATGGATTTTTTGATGAAAACATGACAGTTACCCTTTAAATTATTTTCAATCTCTTTATTAAAAATTCTTAATATTTCTTCTACAGTTTTCAGTTTCAGTGTGTCAAAAAAAAATTAGCTGCTCTTATGGCTCGATCTGTAGCCCTTATCTCTAGTTCCCTGACAGTTCCTAAACTCATTTGACGCATATTTGTATCAGTTTGATCATAATTTAGCTTAAAGGGGTTGTTCGCCTTCGGGAGCCTTTCAGCCAGACTCCCCCTCCCTACGTAAACATACATGTCGCTGGACCTGCAGAGAGAGGCATGTGTGTACCTGCCTCCTGCCACAAGGCTCCTTCTTACCCCCACTAAAGCACTGTGGTCCTGCCGGTTAACATCCAGTTTGACGATGGTCTCGTGTACTGCTGCAACCCATGACCTATTAATGTGATGGACAGTCAATGGCTGCAGCAGCGCATGTAACCAGATGTTGAAATCTAACTAGGGATGAGCGAACCTGAACTGCAAAGTTTGGGTCCATACCAAACTTTGTAAGTTCGGGTACCCGGACCCGAACTCAGACTTTTTCACTGAAGTCCGGGTTCAGGTTCGGTGTTCAGGTGATTTTTCCGTTATAACTTGGCTATAGCAGAAAATAATAGCATTCTTAATACAGAATGCAAAAGAATATGGCCATTTTGGGGTAAAAAACAAACAACAAACAACAACTCACCTCATCCACTTGATTGCGCTGCCGCAGAGTCTTCAATGTTCTTTCAGCAGAACATGCCAAAGGACCCACAATGACTTCAATGCAGTTCGGGCTCAAGTTCAGGTCCCGAACCCAAACTTTGACCTGAAGCAGGGGCGTTGCTAGGTTAAAACATTTGGGGCCTGGGCCCCTTATGTTTTCTCCCAGGCCCCGAATGTATTGCCTGCCGGCTAGATACAACTGTATTGCCATCCGCAGGACGGACAATACAATTGAATCTAATGCCCTGCAAGAGCTGAAGGACCTGTGAAGACATCACAGGTCATGTGATCAGTGCTAAATGCAGTATCTTAAAAGGACCTGCGATGATGTCACCGTCATGAGACCAGTGCAGGAGAGGACGACTCAGCAGTGAAGAGAAGTCCTGGGAAGGTGCTGTGGTGAGGTCTGCTACATGAGGAGAGGTAAGTGAAGGGGTAGATTACTCAGTGTGAGAGGCAGAGCAATGTTGGTAGTTGTAGTTATTTAACTGGGACTGTATGTTAAGGCTGAAGGGAGGCAAGTTATTTACATGAGACAGTGGGGTAGAATGATGTTATTTACACGGGACTGAAAGTTGAAGGCGGCTGTGGGATGGAGTGATATTATTTACATGGGACTGAATGTTGAGGGGTAATGTGATTCACATGGGACTGCATGTTGGAGGTGGCTGGGGAGGGGGTGATTTTTATTTACATGGGACTGTATGTTGAAAGTGACTGGGGGAGGGGGTTATGTTCTTTACATGAGACTGTATGTTGAAGGTGGCTGGTTAGGGGGTAATGTTATTTACGTGGGACTGTATATTGAGGGGGGCAGGAGAGATGGTGTGATGTTATTTATATGGGAGTGTATTTTAGAGGGGGCTGTAGATAGAAAGGGATGTTATTTGCATGGGACTGTATATTGGAGGGGGCTGGAGAGATGGTGTGATGATATTTACATGGCACTCTATTGCGGAGAAGGGAAATAATTTTATTTATACGGGACTGTATGGAGGAGGGACTGAGGAATTATAATTTTGGAGGACCGTAAACGGAGGAATATAACTACAGGGGCACTGCAGGGGGCATTATAAATACTGGGAGGGCTTCAGGGCAAGCACTATAACAGTAGGGGGCGATATAAATACTAGGGCACTTCAGTGTGAGCATTATAACAGTAGGGGTCATTATAAATACTGGGAGGGCTTCAGGGCGAGCATTATAACAGTAGGGGTCATTAAAAATACTGGGGGCACTGTGGGGGCATTTTAAATCCAGGAGACATTAGGCGTTCTTATTACTACTGGGGGCTCTATAGGAGGGACTTATAGATCTGCATTATTTCTACTATGAGCACTATGGGGGTCTTATTACTACTGAGGGGTCAGTAGATAGCTTTATTACCACTGGAGGAACAATAGGGGGGCCTTATTTCTACAGGGGGCTCTGTAAGGGCATTATTAATATTGGAGGGCTCTTCAACTAATACGGGCACACCTGGGGAGCATTATCAAAGTTGGGGGCACTGTAGGGGGCAGTATTACTAATGAGGGCATTCTAGAAGGGAATTACTATTGGTGGGAGGAACTGGATGTGAGAGGTACTTGCTGCTGTATAGCTGTATAGCTATAGCGGGCTTAGGGGTCGGTTGGTCAACTTAGAAAATTGGGCCATATGCATTGAGGCTTGGGCCCCGGATCTTTTGAGACCCTAGCAATGCCCCTGACCTGAAGTTCGGGCTCTACGAGTTCACTCATCCCTAACTCTAACCTATCTGATCCTTGTCTTCCCCAATATCATCAATCTAGGGAAATTAGGAGGTACCCAAATTGTCTACCAGTCCTACTGTAAATGGCTGGTTAGGCTGAAGTAATGTAATATTAATGGGGGCTTCCAAAGCAGGCCACTATTTCCAACAACTGCTAAGTAGGAAGACATCTAAGATGGGTACCAAGCCCTTTGCAGTGCTGGGGCTGAGGTTCCTTGGGCTTAGCAGAGAAGATGATTCTGTTGGTCCACCACATATATAAAACATGTCCATGTTCTCTATTAATCACATTGTAATCTTTGCTTTTATTATTGCATGTCTAAATCTGTAACAAACAGTAAGGGGCTCCAAAGTCACCACCCAAATGGGCTGTTGTCTGTTTGACCTGTATTATTGTGCCAGAGTCTCTGGTGTGCCAGTCTGACTCTAGTCCTAAAACAATCTGATGTTACAGCACAAATTAGAACATGATTAGTAGATTAGGTATGGGCAGGCAGTATTTGGTAAAATCTGTAAACATTGCTAATGCACCTTTGCATCTGCAGCACCTCTCCCCCACCAGGTTGGAACTTTTTGGCGGATAGAGAAGGCAGAGCAAAATACAGCTGGAAGGTCCATCAGGGTCCTCACAGAATAGAAGTAGTCATTATTAAAATATCCTATATCTTTGCTGCCCATGCGCCAGGAATTAATATAAAAAGTTACATTCTTTTTGTTTTACTGATAGCACAAGAAAGGTATTCTCATTTCCTGCGCAGATCTATACACAATGCTTGCAGATAACATATACGACGGACTTGGTTGATTAAAGGCATTTGTTCCTGTGCCGATCCAAGCAAAAACAGACAAAGGAAAAGGTATAAAACACAACGTTCGCCCATTTTAACGTAATGCAACTCAAAAGATTGAGTGTTTTCTTACTAAATAAAGTAGAAATGTGTCGGCTCGGGACTGGAGACAATTCACGATAAAATAACTGGTTCTTCTTATCGGCAAAGTCCAAAGGCAGATCATTGCTGATAGCTGCTATTATTTGCAGCCTGGCTGAAATGAAAGTGCTCGCTTGGAAATTATTTCCAATTGTAAAAAAGAAAAGACACCATTGTTTTGGAATTTATAGTCTATGATGTGCTTTACTATGTGGTAAACCATGGATTTCGATTTAAGTGACCCAAATTTTACCAAGTTGGCCACTTCCAAAGTTATATTTACTTGCATCCCCTCCTCCCCCAGAAATCCATAAAAACATGGCTGCAGGTTCTGGTCCTGGGCAGCACTTGACATGATCCTCTCTGTGAATGGGTAGTGTAGATGAAATCCCTCTGGGCAAACATCTTTAGTTTCTGCCCGGAGGGTCACTTGAACCTGTTTTCTTGCCTCGCACATGAATCAAACCACATGGGCAATTGCAAGAAGTCATCCAAACATCACTTCCATCACTTGTTCCAAAACAATAGAGCTTTAATATGGAGCTGCTCATCTCATACAGTATGTTGTAGTCTCTACTTTTTGGGGGTGAAGGCTTGCTACTATACTACAGGTCAGACACTGATATTTGGGGTGCCCTATGGTCAATGGCTTTATTCATTCAAAGAGTGTTTAATAGCGTTGAGGTTCAACTTCAGGATCTAAGCTTTGATGGAGATGTGGTCATGAATTTGAGCAGGTCAATCAAGATCCTCTCCACAAAACTTGACCACTTTTATATGGAAGTCACTTGAGCGTGAGAGCACGGTCATGATAAAACCAGAAAGAGTCATCCCCATTGATAGCTACCACAGGGTCACAGTAATTATGTGGCTGAACATTTACATACAGGTGTGTCCACACTTACCTTCCCTCTAATTTCTCTCAATGCAAATTCAATTCAATATCAGGACCATCATAGCAATAGCAAAACTATCGACAGGACACACTTCACATCACAATCACTGGGTGGTCACGTGTAGACACATATAGCATAATCACCTCCTGAAAATCATGTTTTTTTTTTCAAGGTCATCTTGGGATATGTTGAGTCAAGAGGAAAGGTAAGGAAGGACACAAGGACCTTTGCAGATAAAATGACAAGAGGTCCTAGTCCACAAAAGGTCTTCACTACTTTTGACCAGGACCCAGTGTGGCAAGCAGCATTGTTTATGCAGAAGGGGTTGTGACTTTTTGAAGGAACCCATCGACCTTTTTGTACATCCATACTGCTCTATCAATCATATATTTTATATCTTACTTTCCCTGAAGCAGGAAACTCTGTTCTCCTACTTTCATGATTGAAAATCCAGATTTTGCAGATCACTGAGGGAGAGGATTTTTCAACAGGATGGAAATAAATAGGAACTAGAAAACGCGAATTACATTTGCCAGTTGGATCGATAGAAATTCAGAATGATAGCTGGTTGCACATCCAAAAATCAGGATGAAAGCAGCAGGGAAAGCACTTACTAAAGCAGCTGCAAGTAGACACATTCAGCAGTTGTATCTTTTGCTCTTTATAGCCCCAGGAAAATGCTCCTAGCCATAATTCCCTGCGCAGGGCGACCATTAAAGAGAATTGGAAGGACAGAAGAGGGCTAGCTAGGAAAGGAGCCCAGGAAATGAAGACTTAGATGTGCAAACCTTCAATAATCATGTCCAGAGATGAATAGTGTGAGGACACGATGTACAAGGGGCAGTGCTGGAATAAATTAGGTGAGCAGTCTACTTCTTTTTTAACATCATAATGGATTTGTGTGTGGAATTGGATTCACTTCTTAGAGGGCTTGGAGGTCAGTTTTTGCTCATACAGAGTTCCAGATCCCCTGCATGCACATAAGGATAAAATTCTGGCTACCTGCAGCCACCACCAGAGGGAGCTTAGGAGTTAACTCCATTAAATTCAATGATAAGAGCATTCAGCAGGATTCCTATAGACCAGGGATGCCCAACCTGCGGTCCTCCAGCTGCACAACTCCCACCATGCCCTGCTGTAGGCTGTATGCTGGGAATTGTAGTTTTGCAACAATAGACCATACAATTGTGATATTACTATAATTATCAATATTATTTCTTATAATAAAGAAATTTTTACTCAAGTGTGACAATATAGTAGGAGGAGACTGGTGAGCATGTGCTGCAGATGCCAACGAGAGCATCAAGAGGCCTTGGTAGTTAGATAAGGACTAAGTTTGAATTGGCCAAGTGTGTCCTCAATGGGGAGAGGCACGGAAGTTGCTAGCGGACACCTGTGTCCCCATCCAGATTACTTATCTCCCAAGAACAAAAGGATCAGACAGTTGAAATCCAACAATCTGACCCTTCTGTTCCCAACATCGCCCTTTCAGGTATAGTCGAGAAGCTCCAATACATGCATGGGGTCATGCTAAGATCATCTGACATGTGTAAAGCCTTGCTAGTTAAAGGGGTTCTCCGGCCTTGGACGCCTGTGACTGCTGATACCTGTGATTGATAACAGCAGTCACCGGACCAAGCCGATTCCTGGACCGGGAATGGAGTAGAAGCAGGACCATAAATAGGTGAGTGGGGGTTTTAGGGTAAGAGGCACAGGTTAGGAACCTGTCTTGGTGCTGACAACCCCTTTAAGTCTAGCTACTAGGTGGTGAGCACTCCCTTCCACTTAGAAGGGTACCTTTACAATAAGCTGATCAGAGACTGTCCCCAGCGATCAGCTGTAATCTGTGGAGAACCTGGAAGTAAATATTCAATTTCCCTGCAGCACCACCACAGGAGAAATGAAGAACTACACTGTGTCCATTCCAATCTATGGATTGTCCATGTAATGCAGGACAGGACAGGTCCTACAGAGCGAGAGGTGTTCTTTGTAGCTGTTCTCCACCAAGACATTAGGATCCTGAACCGAGGACCCCCTGTATGAATGAGTATATGAAAATGCGTTATCTAAATTAGACAACCCCTTTAAGAGGTGACCGGTGGTTGTTTTATTTTTCCTGCAGTGGATGACTAATCATGGGCGACAATTAATTGCTATCTGCTGCTGAATATTATTATCAGAAGCACCAGGCAGCCATTACTGCTCTATATCAAGACTCCGCGCCTATCACTGGGTCATTTCCTCCGCGGCCTGTTAAAGGAATATAAATGAAATTAAGTCGGCGCCAGCTATAGAATCTGGGAGGCTGGAGAATTCTTCCCAAAAAAAAAAAAAATGACTCGGCTGCTCAGTTAATGAAGTTTAAATCAGGTTATGGCCCTAAGGCAGGCGGCACGTGTAATCGGCAACGTCCCTATAAGAATGAACCCTCTGTGAAAGAGTCGCTTTGCTCTAGAATTGACTAGGATATGACTATTCACATGTGTGCAACATTACCAGAGATCCTCCGAACCCTCTAACAATTGATATCTTATGGGGCTCTGCACCATGGTATAAAAAAGCTATAAACCCAGTAATATGACCGTATAATAGCATCATGGCCCTGCCTAGTGCTGCTGCCTTTTCAAGATATTACTTACCAGTGCATATTGCCAAGTAATTAATCAAATTCTGGTTGTCTGCTGCCACCACTAGGGGGAGCTTTGTAGTATTTGCATAATAATATATCTAACTCAATTTTAGGTGTAGATCTTGTGGGATGATTTCCGTCATTTGGAGTAAGAAGCTAGAAGCTCGCCATATTGTGTCTTCTCCTTCCCTACATACATGTGTACAAATGAACTCACACCAGACAAACATTTTTTAGGGCATTAAAGTCAGGGCATCTGTCAGCAGTTTTGTCCCTATGACACTGGCTCACCTGTTACATGTGCGCTTGGCAGCTGAAGGCATCTGTGTCGGTCCCGTGTTCCTATGTGGCCGCATTGCTGAGATTGATGATGTTTTATTATATGTAAATGAGCCTCTAAGAGCAACTTTGATTGACTCAATATTTTCACTGCTTGGACCTGTGAATTAAAGTGCAGAGGACGCAGAGCGGGCTGAGCCTCTAGGTGTAACGGCAACGCCCCCGTTGCTCCTAGAGGCTCATTTACATATATTAAAACTTATTTTTTCTCAGCAATGTGGCCACATATGAACATGGGAACCAACACAGATGTCTTCAGCTGGCAGGTTATCCCATAGGGGGAAACTAACTGATCGGTAGGGGTCTGACTGCTGGGACACCCAACGATCAGAAGAACGGGGGTCCTGTTCCACATAAGCCTTGCTGCCCCGTTCACTGTCTATGGGACTGGCGGAGATAGGCGACTACCGTTCTTCGTGGTTCCATAGAGAATAAAGGAAGCATCAGGGGGCATCTGCAGCCTGCAGCTCCATCAGGATAGGGGAACAGGACGCACGTTCTCAGAATCAGTGGGGGTAGCAATGTCAGACCCCTGCCCACCAATCAGTTATATAGGAGATAAACTTGACACAAACTCTTTAATTTGTTTCCCCTGCTGCCACCACTAGAGAGCGCTCCTTGCATCCTGATGTATACAGCTTCCATAGCTATATAAATCCTTATGCAGTGAGCTCCCCCTAGTGTTGACCTAGCTATTTAATTAGGATCATGACATTTTTATCCATTCCATCTTGTTAGGATATGTCTTAATGCGTCGGGCCCGCGCAAGCGCTACGTTGCGTTGTGTCCCATTGGCATTTCTGCGATCTAAATATCGTGGCTATTCCTGGGATATCACGTCACTTTATGGGCGGTCATGTGACCGCCGCGTCATTGCGGAGATGGTACAATGCTCTGCATTTCCCCGTTTCCCTCATACTCCTTGATCTTCTCCCCACCCCTTGCATTCTATTTCAGCGCCATATGTCCAGATGCCATTTATTTCTTAATTATGGTGTGGGGCTCATGATGATGGGCTGGCCGATGCATTTAATGTGTGTCCCTCGGAGATGACGCCACCCCCAGGCGAAGGTCCGCTGAAACGCGCGTCGATATATATACTATTATTTTGGATAGTTTTTTTTACCCCATGGAGCATTGCCTGAAAAAATATGTCCATACGACGCTGTGCGGACCCCTGTTCTTGTGATCACTCAGGGACCCTGAGGGATCAAACACTCCCTGTGGAATAACCCCTTTCATGCTGGGCTACCTCCCAAAATGAGCCCCAGTGTAATTGCACATTCTACGGTATTTA
Organism: Bufo gargarizans; assembly: GCF_014858855.1. Classification (NCBI taxonomy): domain Eukaryota; kingdom Metazoa; phylum Chordata; class Amphibia; order Anura; family Bufonidae; genus Bufo; species Bufo gargarizans. Next base: position 120,304,793 of record NC_058089.1, read on the forward strand.
TGCCATTGAGAATGACAGTAATATAATATTCCCGAATGAACATTATCCATGGGAAAGCATGTTATCCAGGAGCTCAGATACATTGTTCCCATCCTCGTTGTTCGCCTTCGTTCTGTTTCCATCTTGCAGCCACCAGGGTTTCTCTTCAAAGCCGCACTTTTGTCTTTCTTGACAACAACATCGAGAGAGCAGATTGTTAAAGTGATGCAGCAAATCTTTAGGTATCACCCCCAGCAAGAGAGTTGACACAGTTCGCAGCACGCACGCCCCCCGGTGCATGCTGGGAGCCTCCCAACACTCCAGCAGGATGCCAGATTGCGTTGTTGCCAGTCGGCGTGAACGCGGCGAGCTCCGGAACTTATGAGACAGGTTATCCCGCACGTTGACGAGACGATCCCACATCCAGTAATACAAAGGGCTCGTAGGCGGAGGCGACACCCGTACACTCGAAAAATTAGCCTAGCGTAAACCGTACAGGGAAATTCAGACGGATTTTCCTGCAGCGTCTTCATTTTGATCACGAAAGTGGCTTCTTGTGAACATGACAGATGCAAATGCTGAATACATTAGACCGTGACACACATTGCAGATTAGTATTTGGAGCATGGCGGAGACACTTGTTTTCTGAATTACAATTTACATGTTGTTAAAATCAGCTAAAAAAAAAATATATAAATTAAAAATAAATGAAAGCGCGGAGGTCAAAGTTCATTTCCGTTATACTGGCTCTTTAAAGGCGTCCATTTGGTGAGTTCATCAATGTTTAGGCCTTGAGTATTAAAGCTTTAATCAGTGCATCATGAAAAGTTCTGCAAATGTCGAATAATACTTTGTGTGTGTTTCAAGATCTCTGCTTGCTGTCAGTCCATGGAGGCGTCCTTATTTACATCCAGAGACACAAAATCCTAGAGATCTAATATTTCTCTGAAGTGTTGGTTTGCTACAACTGTATCCAGTCCAGGCTGATACCTGGTACCTACTCTGATACATTGTATCTAACTTGCAGGACACCAGACATTTGTGTTGTTGATTAGTGTTTAGTTTATGGAAGAAAGAGCCCAGACACCTGCAATGGTAGCAAACCCTCAGCTCTGGTCCAGTCTCTGGATGTAAACATAAATGCTGTAATTCACTGACAGCAAACGGTGATCATGAGATCAAAGAGGAACTAAAAGGGTATTCAGTGACAAGTTATCTCCTATACGCTGGATCGGTGAGGGTCCCATCGTTCAGATCAGAATGGCGGTCCCATGTCTTCGCTATTCCCATAAAGATGAAAGGAGTGGAGCCCCCTATTGGACCTAGTTAACACCACCATACTCCCGACCACCTGGGACTTGACCCTTTTTGGCCCTCTCTCCTCTCCAAGACCCTTGTTTGTAGGGTCTGAGAGGAGATAAGATCCCTGCATAGCTTTTCATCACCCATTGGTTTGCAGCCAATCCAGGCTTGGCCCCTCTTTCCAGGGGCCCCATGGTCTACCTCTATGGCTCTTATGCCCCCAGTCAGTGAGTTGTGTGTCAGACCCGCAGGGCACAAATACCCGTAATGTAGCGGTGATGTTGAGGAGACTGCGACACTTCACAATGTAGGACAACATTCTCTCACTATAAGGCTCCATTCACACATCCGCAATTTTGTTCCGCACTTTGCGGACCATACACGGAATAGTGGATCCTCACCTCCAGGTGCGCACTTCCGTTCCACAAAAAATAGAACATGTCCTATTCTTGTCCGCAATTGCGGACAAGAACAGGCATATTCTATTAGTGACGGCAATGTGCGGTCCGCAAAATGCGGAACGCACATTGCCACTTTCAGTGTTTTGCGGCTCCGTGGATCCGCAAAACACGTTGCGGACGTGTGAATGGAGCCTAAGCCCTCTTTCACACTACTGTATGGCTTTTTCAGTGTTTTGCGGTCCGTTTTTAACTGATCCGTTGTTCCGTTTTTTGCTTCCGTTGTGTTTTCTTTCTGTTCCGTTTTTCCGTTCCGTTTTTCCGTATGACATATACAGTATACAATAATTACATAGAAAAAATTGTGTTCGGCATAACATTTTCAATAGATGGTTCCACAAAAATGGAACGGATACGGAAGACTTAGGCCTCATGCACACGACAGTTTTTTTTATCGGTCCGCAAAATGTGGTTCTGTTGTTCCGTGATCTGTGTCCGTTTTTGTTTCCGTGCGTCTTCCTTTATTTTTGTAGGATCACCAGACATGAAGGAAAGTAAAAAAAAGTCTAAGTCAAGTTTGCTATGCAAATGATAGGAGAAAACCAGACGCGGACGACCATCTTGTGTGCCTCCGCGTTTTTTCACTTCAAAGGAGTGGAGCCCCCTATTGGACCTAGTTAACACCACCATACTCCTGGTCACCTAGGACTTGGTCCTTTTTGGCCCTATCTCCTCTCCAAGACCCTTGTTTGTAAGGTCTGAGAGTAGAAGAGCTCCCTGCATAGCTTTTCATCACCCATAATACAGAAATTTAATGGAGGGTTTGTTATGTGTCTAACCCTCTCGCCCATAAATAGCACGCCCATATGTGGGTGTTACAATCCGCCCCTGACTAAACGAATAGGCGAAACCTGGGTCGGGCGGATCCATGAGTCTGGATGTTTGCTCAAAGGTTGTTTAGTCATCTCCTTTGTGAGCATAATACAACTTTTAAAGACTATTTTTCTGGTGGATCTATGTGCACAAAATTCTAACCCCCGCAGAAGGATCGTTTGTGATAGGGCTATCCCTGCTGGAACTCGGATGTTTGGTTTCATGAGAAGAGCCTGATATTTCCTGACCTCACTTGTTAGTCATTATCTACACTTGGCAGCGCGATTACCTTCATAAAATAAATACTGTTGAATGTGAACTGTGCCCACTTCACACGGAGATCAGCAGTGCCAAAAAGAAACCATCTCAACGTAAAAGAGAACTTTTTTTATTTATTTTTATCACAGTGAGGATCTGACAATACCCCCCCCCCCCCAAATTACAAACAGGCAGTGACCTGCACCAAACACAGTCGGACAGCAGGATCCCATGTAACCAGCGGACTCTAAAGAAAGGGAGTTCAATGTTTTAGTGATTTTAAAAAGTCACACATTTCACCTTTATATTAACTGCTGACTTGAGAAATGGGTATAAATATCCAGATACCAGGAGATTCATACAATACTCTGTCTCAGTATACAGGACAAAAAGAGATCTTCAGTTCTACTACTGCAAATAACCAGACTATCCCTTTCCAACTAAGAATATAACTACTATAATACTGCCTCCTATATACAAGAATATAACTACTATAATACTGCCTCCTATGTACAAGAATATAACTACTATAATACTGCTCCTATGCACAGGAATATAACTACTATAATACTGCCTCCTATGTACAAGAATATAACTATAATACTGCTCCTATGTACAAGAATATAACTACTATAATACTGCCTCCTATGTACAAGAATATAACTGCTATAATACTGCTCCTATGTACAAGAATATAACTACTATAATACTGCTCCTATGTACAAGAATATAACTACTATAATACTGCCTCCTATGTACAAGAATATAACTACTATAATACTGCTCCTATGTACAAGAATATAACTACTATAATACTGCTCCTATGTACAAGAATATAACTACTATAATACTACCTCCTATGTACAAGAATATATCTACTATAATACTGCTCCTATGTACAAGAATATAACTACTATAATACTGCTCCTATGTACAAGAATATAACTACTATAATACTGCTCCTATGTACAAGAATGTAACTACTATAATACTGCTCCTATGTACAAGAATATAACTACTATAATACTGCTCCTATGTACAAGAATGTAACTACTATAATACTGCCTCCTATGTACAAGAATATAACTACTATAATACTGCCTCCTATGTACAAGAATATAACTACTATAATACTGCCTCCTATGTACAAGAATATAACTACTATAATACTGCCCCTATGTACAAGAATATAACTACTATAATACTGCTCCTATGTACAAGAATATAACTACTATAATACTGCCCCTATGTACAAGAATATAACTACTATAATACTGCTCCTATGTACAAGAATATAACTACTATAATACTGCTCCTATGTACAAGAATATAACTACTATAATACTGTTCCTATGTACAAGAATATAACTACTATAATACTGCCTCCTATGTACAAGGATATAACTACTATAATACTGCTCCTATATACAAGAATATAACTACTATAATACTGCTCCTATGTACAAGAATACAACTACTATAATACTGCTCCTATGTACAAGAATATAACTACTATAATACTGTTCCTATGTACAAGAATATAACTACTATAATACTGCTCCTATTTGCAAGAATGAAGTTAAGAGGCAGTTATAACCCTGATGTTCCTTCAAGTTCTAGAAATCAATTATGTTACTGTTGTGTCATCAGGGATGTCTCCTTTTTGCAGGTCTTGGTCCCTCACTGTCATTGCTCCTCGCACTTGCAGTACATGTAAAGGAAAGGTGCGAAAACATATTTCCATTTTATAGCCATGGAATTGCTTTGAGCCACAGTTGTCAATCACTGCAGTTCCCCACGTGGTCACCTACAAATGTTTCTTCTGTTAAAACAGGATTTAATATACGTTTTTCTCCCATTATAATTACGCAGTCTAAAACCGTAATGTTTCCTGATGCTGGGCACTGTAAAACAACACTGGGGGAGAGAGAGGTCTGCCCATAATATTGCGGCATAACGGTGTAACCGGCCGCACAACAATCTGCGTCAGCCAATGGCCACACAAGGTTGTGGTAAAATCAAGCAGCCAATGGCTCTGTTGGTGGGCATGGTTTGGCCGAGTGCATCCTAATCTATAAGCAATAGAATGACTCTTTTATGTATTATATTTGTACTGTATATATATTTATATATTTTTTTTAAATCTTTTTTTTTTACTTACTTTTTTAATATATTTCTGCTACATAATATGTCCCCACAAGAGGTCACAAACAGACCTTGGGGAACACCGTCACTTTTAAAAATGTTTCACTTTTTCCTTTTTATTTCTTACTTTTCTTTGTATTTTATTCATATTTTCTTGTTTTATTTTTTAATATATGGTTTATTATTATTACTTATTTTTTAAATATATTTTTGCTACATATTATGTCCCACAAGAGGTCATAAAAAAACTGTTAGAGGACAATGAACACTTTTCCTTTTTTATATATTTTTTTATTTGTATTTTATAATTTTTTTATTTCATTTTCCTTTTATTTGTATTTTTTATTTTTTTGAATTTTCTATTATTTTTTTAAATATCCTTTAAGGGGTCATAAAAAGACGGGACAGAGAACACTCTTTTATTTAGCCCTTTTCCCTTTGTATTGTATTTCATTTTGTAATAATTTTCTATTTGTTGTGCCACATAATACTTTATTTTTATTTTCTCTTATTTATATTTTTATTTATTTTTCAATTTTTAAAAAAATCATTTTCTAACTAATTTTTTTAATATATGTTTTTACCACATAATTTGTCCCCAAGAGGTCACTGAAAGACCTTTTGGAGACAATAAGTCACTTTTTTTGCACTATTTCCATTGTAACTGGAGCATCCAAAGGAGCCCAAGTTAAGGGGAAACCAGCCTGCTGGGGGGGCTTTGTACCTGGTCAGAGCTGATCAGGGTCTACTGAACCTGCAGCCCTGCGCTCCTCTGCCCACGAGACACCCTGCGATCTCGTGATCGCCAGGTCCACACTGCAGAGTGCTCATAGAGGAGAAGACAGAAGCACTGATAAAGAGCTTCTGTCTTCTCCTCGGTTTCCCCGCTCTCACTAATTGCCGGGGACCCTTTCCGCTCCTGCTACAGTGCAGGAGTAAAACCTGTGATCGCAGGATCAGCTGTGTTTCTGCCCAGCAGGACGGGGGACGCAAACCATGGCTCTGGGGGATGCAGGTTGTGCACCCCTGCTTTAGGGCACAGCAGAACAGGAACACAACTTGTTGACTATGTTGACTTAGTTATGTCCATGGATGACCCATCAGAAGATCAGAGGAAGATCCCACGTGCTCCTACTAATATGCCCAGTCACAGCAAGTCTCAGAGGTTTAGCAGGGATCAAACCAACTTGCGAATATGTAGCTGCGGGGGTTTATACAATTTTTTAGAACTTACTGATAAAAACAGATACCCTCTTAATGATGGACAATCGATAGCAATCATTTGTTTCTTTTATGACATGCCAGAGTAGCATACTAATCTCTCTCTAATCTGCCCAAAATGAATCACAACAAGTTTGGGTTCATTTGGGAGAGGAATTTTTGTGAACCTGGTTTGTTACAAATCGATTCACTATTCCTTACTTTCGATCAAACCACCTTCAATTGCTAAGAGTGAGGTCTCATTTTCAAGTTGGCTATGAATATAAGTATACACCATTTCTGACTGTCCCACCTACTTCTAGAGAATGTCTGCTCGTGCATTAACTCTTTTATCCGGAACAAGGACTTGGACTTTCTTTTTCTCAATGATAGATGGCGGAAGAGGCTTTGACAACTTCTAATTTAATTAAGTATTCCACTAAATGTAAACATTTATAACTCTTGAAAATGATTAGATACTCAGAATAAGGGACTCGTTCTAGACTGGAGAGTTGGCCAAAACTTGGACAAAGGACTTGGATTTCCTTGGTGTTCCAAAGCTTGAGCCCTTATTTGTCTTGCTTAATACAGAACTAGCATCTTCTGCATTGCTTTACAAACTTTGACATCAGTCACCATTCCAAGAGGGGCTTATAGTCTTAACTCTCTATCATTGTGCCTTTGGAGTTTGGGAGTAAATCCACAAGAACATGGGGAGAACATGCAAACTCCATGCCGATGTTACACTTGGTCAGGTTTTAACCCAGAACCCCAGTGTTGCAAGACAACGGTGCTAACCACTGAGTATCTAGATGACAGAGGACAATTCTTCCAATAAAATGTATCAATGTCTAAAGGTAGCCATACACCTTCAATAAATGTTGGCTAAGGACTCATTCAGACAACAGAAAATCCTCTGATTCCCCTGCACATAGGCACTCTCAGTTCTGCCAAGCATTTATGTATTCTCAAAGGGGAGAGGAGAGTAATCTCCTGCCAAAAATCTCTGGAGCCCACTTATCATTCATAAGAATAAAGGATCAGTCATGTTGCAAGTTGGTTAAGTTGGTGGAAAAGTTGTTACTCTTCCATACACATTAGATAATTGCGCAGATGTCACTGTCTGCCCTGTGAGAGATCTGAGAAGATGGGATAGACTTGCAGCACGTGAGTCTATCTGACAGGTCTTTCTGTGTTTTCTTTCTGTTTGTTGTTGTCGGCAGGATCCCACCTCTCCACAGGTTCTGCTAGTTAGCTGTTTAAGAGGCTCTATTTAAGTCCGCCTCTTACTGCTGACTCTATACTGGTTGTTTGTGGATCTTCTACTTCCCGCTCGTCTCAAGCTAAGTCCTCTGTTTTCTCCTTTGTGCATGTGTTGGTGCTAGGTCTCAGGGAGACGCTGGTCCCTTCACGGTAGAAGGTACCGGCTGTCTCATTCCTCTCTCCCTAAGTTTGCTACGGTGTCAGAAAGGCTTAGGTTCCAGCGTATGAGTTCATTCACCATCAGGACTTGCTCATACTGTCAGCAGTCAGGGAGAGGCTCAGGAATTGTTAGGAGGTTACCATTCCCTCCTCCCTAGCTTTGGGGCCCAGTCTATTTTCCTGTTGCTGTTTGTTTTTTTGGTGTTCCTCTTATCCCCACCTGCTTTGTAACCGGACCTACGAAATTGGTGGGGTCGACTTATTTTGCTGTTATGTGTATCGACATCTTAAGCATTCCGTAGTTACGTAGTGACTGAGGATGACACAAGACCAATGTTCTCCAACTCCACCTATGGTTATTAATTGCAAGAACTGGTTGGGTAAACTCTAGAATGAGGTGACAACGCTCCGTTCCCCTCTGATGGACAGGATATACACAGGGGCTCCGATAACTATTCCAGGGGAATGACACTTCCTTCAAATGCCATAAAAATCCATTTTATATTACAATAGAGGAATTATAGGTTCCTCTCGTCAAAGATAAAGATGTAATAAGTTTTACTGATAATCTTCCTGCCTATTATCACTTGGTAGAAGCAAATAACTGTATGAGGCAGGAGCTTCTTCTCCTTCACAGTGAATGCCGATTCTCCGTCCTGGTCATTAGTATTCAGGAATTATCTGCACTGATAAAAATGCCAGACGATCCATCTCATAAATATGACACAACATTACTGTCGTCAAACGGCTATCAAAATGGAGCGGCAAAGTACAGACGTAACGTGAAACCTGACGGGTATCTGGTCCAGGATAAGACGGGCAATGAATTCTCCAAGGGCCTTTTATATAATAACATGAGTCAGACTCCACTCAGTATGGAGTTATGTCATATGTCATCGTGCCTTGTACGTGTCATCTTATTAATTTTCCTCTCATATATGTGCCATTCTATAATTTCATAAACATTATGTCCGCTCCTTCCAGTCTGTGATCTCTCCCTTCTCCTCATCTCCATTATAACACTCCACCTGTGACAGGCACTCCTGGCCACTACCTCTTACAAGACGAGCACGCTCTTCTCCTAGTTATTACGAATTGGATGTAGATCTGCTGGGTCACTTAACAGATTGAGCTACTATTAAGGGTGTTATTTGCCCCCCTAGTATTCACTATTTTTATCCCCTGTACAGGAATCTGGACTTTGCTGCAGGGGAACCCCCAGGATGCTACCTCCTCGAGTAGTCTCTGAATGACTGACTGCTGATCCTTAGGGGTCAGAGAAACTAGTGTGGTGCACCAAGGTTTCAGGCAAAATTGTAGTCAGGGGGGAGACAATGTCAGAGCGGGCAGCATACAAGCAATCAAGTAAACAGTCTAAAGTCAGGGCAGACGCCTCAGGATCAGTACTGAGATCAGACAAGTGTCAGGGCAGCCAGCGAAGGGTCAAATACAGGGGTCGGAACACACATGCTTGACAATATTTTAGTTGGTAAATTAAGGGCATGTAAGTTCCCACCAGAAACATCCCATGCCTTATTTAAGCTTTGCCCATTTTTGGCCTGGGACACCTCAAATTTACAGGGACTGTTTCTGAAATTTAGGGACAGTGCCTACATAGCCAGTACAGTTATAAACGTGTGGTATATGGAACGGGCAAGCAAGTATGGAACAGGCAATCTAACTGCACACCTTTCCAGGAAACTAGCATACTTGAACCTATTGCTCAGGCACTCTCCCACAGTGGAAGGTGCCTAAAACACCCCAGGGTAGCCATCCATAGGCTGGGGAAAGATTAGGGTATATTTGCGCTGACGCTTTAAGAGATGGGGGAGCGAGCGTACGCACCCTACTGGCAGATGACATGCAATGAGCGTCCATGCCCACTGGAAAGAGAGGTTAGGCGGTGTGCACAGACTGCCGGTATAACACCGCCGCTGTCATCGTGCTGTATCTCCTTACTCTTCACAATTCATCTCCATGAGTTAGGGGGCTGCTTCATGATGCTTCATTAAAGTAGACTGCAAGGCAATGATTATGGAGGATTATCTTGCCTTAAAGCCCACCCATCCATGATGTAAATGTAGATCACGGGGCAGGAATCGGCTAATGTTTTCCCACCGATGATGTCATGGCGCTGGGATGCCAGAACATATTTGATAGAATGGAGCGGTGTGGACAGGAGTGCTGCTGTGAAGCTCGGTTCTAGAGGTTGGACCCCCACCAGTAGTAATGTTATAAGATTATCCTAATTATATGCAGTAACATGAGGACCCCTCATATTGTCAGTTCAATTTACCGCCTCCAGTCTGTCAGTAAATCCTATTGCGGAGGATAATTTCAGCCCTTTACAACCCTACGTACGTTCCCGGAGAGCGTCCGTTTCCATATAATGAGACATCATGGTCTTTAAGATACAAGAGCCTCCTATGAATGTCAATGAATTCCCCGCTCTGACCACACATAACTCATCTGCATTTTATGTCACGCGGAAAACTCCCCTTGAAAGCGCTCAATGTCATTCAACCACATTTGGCGCGGCGTCAGCGAGTTATGGTTGATCTACAATTACTTCTTGGAATAAACAGTAATCCAAGCTGCTGCAGATCTGGGTCTCCGCGAGGCTGTGACAGCGACATACAACATCCATTAATAAAGCCCAACAACATACAACCCTAATTAATAAAATGAGCACCGTAGCTTTAAGACCCGTTCTCTAACGTAGATGTCAGTTCTTTTCGCACATCCCCAGCCCCTCCCCCACCTGCACCCTATGTACGATTTCTCGCTTGAGGTTGAGTTGCTTACGGTTTATAGTAATTCTGTCCTTGCTGTTACAGAAATTAGATCCATTCATATGCATTGAATGGTGAATGAGATGGGTCCGCTGGACCGTTCCTTTCCCCGCCCACAATTTTAGACCTGGTGTGAGCGGGTCGAAATCGCAGATAGCGGCGCAAATATCCGTTGCATTGCCTTCTGCGCCTAAAATATGCCTAATTTAGGCATGTTTCAGCTTCGTAAATGACCCCCATAGTGTCACGGCCATGGCCATGGTCGTGACTCCTGAACCGCTTGCTGTTGCCTGCGGTTTGGTTGCTTGTTCAATCATAGGTGAGGGCCGCTAGTTTGTTGCCTCACTTGTGGTTGCCGCTGGCAACATTAGGTATGTGGTAGTAGAGCAGCTGGAGCTGGTTGCTAGGCTGCTCGCTGTCATAGCAGGCGGTTGTCTCTGGCAACTTGTGTGATAGGTGTGCACTTTCCATGTTTGGTGTGCTCGGGGTTGTTTGTGTGTTCACTTCCCCTTTAAGTTGCTGTCTTCCCTTGTCTAATGTTTGTGTGGACAGCGTTTCTTAGCATGGGTTCCAGTCAGCAAGGCTGTGGCAGGTTAGTGTATAACTTCTTGGTTCACCTGTCATATTCATAGGTCTGTTCCCCTTCTCCCTGCTGCTTGGCCAGTGAGACTCCTGTTCCTCCGTGCCTAGGAGGAATAGGTCGTCTTACCCTCCTTCTAGTTCAGGGCCAGCCTGAGGGCTTCTAGGGACTTTTAGATTCCAGAGTATGAGCCCTCCTACCATTGGGGTCGGCTCATACGGCTAGGAGACAGGGTCAGTGTTAGGGACGCAATAGGAGGTGACCTGCTCCCTAATTCTGTTGTCCTGGCCGAGTAGCGACCAACATCATCTGGCATCGCACGGCTGAGGGTTTTCCCCATCATCAGTCGCGACACATAGTTTTCACATTTAAATAAATGGATGGCCATGTGATAAGATGATTCATTGAGTCCTCTGCAGTGACAATCACACTTGCAGTGGATCCCTGTGCTTGCCAGTATAAAGGGTTGAGCATCTATGCTATCTATATGTCCCAATAGGGTATAAAGAAACAACTTATCCTAAGGGATGACTCCTTTACAATGGTTTTTCAGGACTTAAAGTGTACCTCTGATTATAGAATTGTTTTCATAAATCATAAGAAACTGTTTAATATATCTTAGTAAAGGAAATGCCTCTTTCTTCACCTATCAAGCTCCTTTCCTCCTCCCCCCAATATATAAACCGATAACTTACACTGAATTTACTGGTTAAATCCATCTGCTTCTTAACTTCACAGAGGGATCAGGTTACAGTTGCCATAGACATCTATGGAGGGGGCAGAGAAAATACCAGGAGCAGAAGACTTGTTGCTATGATGTCTCCCATACACAGCACACATAGAGAAGAGGAGATCCGGCTACCTTATCACTCTGTAGCATCCTCTCATAAGCAGCATCAGCATAGGGCAGCGATGGCTAACCTCCGGCACTCCAGCTGTGGTGAAACTATGAGTCTCAGCATGCTCCATTCATTTATATGGGGTTCTAAGAACAGCCAAGCAAGAGGGCATCTTGGGAGTCGTAGTTTTACCACTGCTGGAGTGCTGGAGGTTAGTCATCACAGGCATAGGGGATATTATAAAGCAACAGTGAGTAGTGTAGATGTAAATCCAGCACTGGAGTGTGATAGAAGACCTACAAATGCCAGCAGTATCTCTTCCTCCTCACCACTTCCATTTAGCATAGACTTCTATGTAACAAAACTCCTCAGGTAGCTGATAATCCATCTCATCTTTCAAGATGGAATCAATCTGTAAGTTGAGGATGAATGGTCAGTTCAGGGGGAAGGTGGGGAAGGGAAGAAGAATATAGTTTATGAGTGGAGAAAGAGGCATTTTTCTCTATTAAGATATATAACAAAGTTTCTCATCTTTTCTTGCATGTTGAGTTATGGAAAGTTGTTTATAATCCGAGGAGGCTTTCCTACAATAGGCAATCCATGTTGGATCATAGGGAAACCAACCACTGGGATCCTGGCATTTAGTACAATGTAGGGACTGCATTGCCCGATGGTCCTAGAGTTGGATCATCACAGATCAAACCTAGATCAAACACAACTGAGCTACAAACTTGGATATGACAGAGGTTAACCCCAATATCTATATGGACCCCATACATATCATTCTTGTAGAAAACTGAGATACGTGAAGCTATTTGCAGACTCCTCATACTATACATATTTCTCCCTTTAAGGCTACATTCAGACGACCATAGTGTTTTGCAATTTGCACACCACACATGGTCTATGATAGAAATGCCTATTGTGGGCAAGAATAGGACATGCTCTATCTTTTTTGCGGAACGGAATAATGGATACTGATAGCACACGGCGTGATGTCTACATCTTTTGTGGGTCTGCAACCGTTCCACAAAATTGAGGACCGATTCACAGTTGTGTGAATGAGCCCTATATAGCAGTTTTTTAGGGTCAAAAATTGCTAAAAAATAGATTTTTGGGGAGCTATGATTGGCAAAATGTGAAATATTTAGTAAGATTATCCATCTTCCATGAATATAATAATTTTCTCCCAGCATTTGCATAGACAATGGACTTTCTATCCTCCCTGTAATCTGTTCAGGCCGAGGCTCCTGTACAAACGGCAGTCGTAAACTGTACTGCAGGCGCCCGGGATTGGTAATTTAAGCCATTTTTCAGCTGTCCACAATATGGATATACACCGTTAAAAATATTAGCTTAGCTATAATTATCCCTTGGGTATAACCGAGGGCCTGATGAGACAAGGGTGAGTTCTTAGCACCGATAATTATGCTCATGTTTAATTAAGATCTACACTTCTTCATATAGTTTGCCATACTTGGCCTCTCTTAATTTCCCAGAGTGTAGGATTTTATTAAACATAGTCCTATCGGCTCCGGCTGACATCCAGATGTAAAGCTGCTAATTAAACTTTCAGAAGTGGTGGAGATGCTCCCAGTATTAAAACCCTTAAATCTGCCCCTCTACGTGGCGGCAAAGGTATAATTATTACATGACGAGTAAGGAAAACATTGTCTATGACTACATTATAGAGGCTGAGAGGACGGGGGCGCGGGTTCTAAAAATATGACGCTAGACGGAGCGGGGAAGGCAGGGGGCATATCCATAACTAGACGGCCGCAGTATATTAGGAGTCACTGTCCTCATTTGCATAAAATGACGGGGAGGCCATAAAAAGCCAGGCAGCTACGAAATGAATTCAGTTTCTGCAAATATTATGGACATACTTTAAAAACTAGGTTTCAGGCACACAAAGGGAATCTCCCTGACATTACTCTAAAAACTAGTCACTGCAAGGTGGTAAAGAAGAAAAATTCCAGTTAACCAACCAGCCTCATAGGAGCAGTATTATAGTAGTTATATTCTTGTACATAGGAGCAGTATTATAGTAGTTATATTCTTGTACATAGGAGCAGTATTATAGTAGTTATATTCTTGTACATAGGAGCAGTATTATAGTAGTTATATTCTTGTACATAGGAGCCGTATTATAGTAGTTATATTCTTGTACATAGGAGGCAGTATTATAGTAGTTATATTCTTGTACAAAGGAGGCAGTATTATAGTAGTTATATTCTTGTACATAGGAGCAGTATTATAGTAGTTATATTCTTGTACATAGGAGCAGTATTATAGTAGTTATATTCTTGTACATAGGAGGCAGTATTATAGTAGTTATATTCTTGTACATAGGAGCAGTATTATAGTAGTTATATTCTTGTACATAGGAGCAGTATTATAGTAGTTATATTCTTGTACATAGGAGCAGTATTATAGTAGTTATATTCTTGTACATAGGAGGCAGTATTATAGTAGTTATATTCTTGTACATAGGAGGCAGTATTATAGTAGTTATATTCTTGTACATAGGAGCAGTATTATAGTAGTTATATTCTTGTACATAGGAGGCAGTATTATAGTAGTTATATTCTTGTACATAGGAGGCAGTATTATAGCTAGTTATATTCTTGTACATAGGAGCAGTATTATAGTAGTTATATTCTTGTACATAGGAGCAGTATTATAGTAGTTATATTCTTGTACATAGGAGGCAGTATTATAGTAGTTATATTCTTGTACATAGGAGCAGTATTATAGTAGTTATATTCTTGTACATAGGAGCAGTATTATAGTAGTTATATTCTTGTACATAGGAGCAGTATTATAGTAGTTATATTCTTGTACATAGGAGGCAGTATTATAGTAGTTATATTCTTGTACATAGGAGCAGTATTATAGTAGTTATATTCTTGTACATAGGAGCAGTATTATAGTAGTTATATTCTTGTACATAGGAGCAGTATTATAGTAGTTATATTCTTGTACATAGGAGGCAGTATTATAGTAGTTATATTCTTGTACATAGGAGCAGTATTATAGTAGTTATATTCTTGTACATAGGAGCAGTATTATAGTAGTTATATTCTTGTACATAGGAGGCAGTATTATAGTAGTTATATTCTTGTACATAGGAGGCAGTATTATAGTAGTTATATTCTTGTACATAGGAGGCAGTATTATAGTAGTTATATTCTTGTACATAGGAGGCAGTATTATAGTAGTTATATTCTTGTACATAGGAGCAGTATGATAGTAGTTATATCTTGTACATAGGAGCAGTATTATAGTAGTTATATTCTTGTACATAGGAGCAGTATTATAGTAGTTATATTCTTGTACATAGGAGGCAGTATTATAGTAGTTATATTCTTGTACATAGGAGCAGTATTATAGTAGTTATATTCTTGTACATAGGAGCAGTATTATAGTAGTTATATTCTTGTACATAGGAGCAGTATTATAGTAGCTATATTCTTGTACATAGGAGCAGTATTATAGTAGCTATATTCTTGTACATATGAACAGTATTATAGTAGTTATATTCTTGTACATATGAGAAGTATTATAGTAAGTATATTTTTGTGCATAAGATGATCCCAACTAAGTTATATTCTTGTACATAGGAGGCAGTATTATAGTAGTTATATTCATGTACATAGGAGCAGTATTAGAGTAGTTATATTCTTGTACATAGGAACAGTATTATAGTTATTATATTCTGTACATAGGAGCAGTATTATAGTAGTTATATTCTTGTACATAGGAGCAGTATTATAGTAGTTATATTTTTGTACATAGGAGGCAGTATTATAGTAGTTATATTCTTGTACATAGGAGCAGTATTATAGTAATTATATTCTGTACATAGGAGGCAGTATTATAGTAGTTATATTCTTGTACATAGGAGGCAGTATTATAGTAGTTATATTCTGTACATAGGAGGCAGTATTATAGTAGTTATATTCTTGTACATAGGAGCAGTATTATAGTAGTTATATTCTTGTACATAGGAGCAGTATTATAGTAGTTATATTCTTGTACATAGGAGCAGTATTATAGTAGTTATATTCTTGTACATAGGAGCAGTATTATAGTAGTTATATTCTTGTAGATAGGAGCAGTATTATAGTAGTTATATTCCTGTACATAGGAGCAGTATTATAGTAGTTATATTCTTTGTACATAGGAGCAGTATTATAGTAGTTATATTCTTGTACATAGGAGCAGTATTATAGTAGTTATATTCTTGTACATAGGAGGCAGTATTATAGTAGTTATATTCTTGTACATAGGAGCAGTATTATAGTAGTTATATTCTTGTACATAGGAGCAGTATTATAGTAGTTATATTCTTGTATATAGGAGCAGTATTATAGTAGTTATATTCTTGTACATAGGGGCGGTATTATAGTAGTTATATTCTTGTACATAGGAGGCAGTATTATAATAGTTATATTCTTGTACATAGGAGGCAGTATTATAGTAGTTATATTCTTGTACATAGAAGCAGTATTATAGTAGTTATATTCTTGTACATAGAAGCAGCATTATAGTAGTTATATTCTTGTACAGAGGAGCAGTATTATAGTAGTTATATTCGTGTACATAGGAGGCAGTATTATAGTAGTTATATTCTTGTACATAGAAGCAGTATTATAGTAGTTATATTCTTGTATATAGGAGCAGTATTATAGTAGTTATATTCTTGTACATAGGAGGCAGTATTATAATAGTTATATTCTTGTACATAGGAGGTAGTATGATAGTAGTTATATTCTTTTACTTCGGAGCATTATTATAGTAGTTTTATTCTTGTACATATGAGGCGGTATTATAGTAGTTATATTCTTGTACATAGGAGGCAGTATTATAGTAGATATATTTTTGTATATAGGACAGTAGCATACATAGAGAAGTAAGGGCCCCATAACAAGGATCAAACCAGGCCCCCCACACAGGACAGCAAAGTTTCCACCTAAAACCCCTTCAGAGACCCTTGGGACATTTTTGCACTGCCTCATTTGCTACAAGTTCATCCTTTAGACGGTAGAGTCCTGACCAAGTTTTCACCTGCAGTAGAAGAGAATATAATCACAACTAAGACTGGGCCCCCTCTTGCCCTGGGCCCCATAGCAGTCGCATGGTCTGCTGCTATGGTAGTTATGCCCCTGATATAGGATCAGTATTATAGTAGTTATATTCTTGTACATAGGAGGCAGTATTATAGTAGTTACATTCTTGTACATAGAAGGAGTATTATAGTAGTTATATTCTTGTACATAGGAGCAGTATTATAGTAGTTATATTCTTGTACATAGGAGCAGTATTATAGTAGTTATATTCTTGTACATAGGAGGCAGTATTATAGTAGTTATATTCTTGTACATAGGAGCAGTATTATAGTAGTTATATTCTTGTACATAGGAGCAGTATTATAGTAGTTATATTCTTGTACATAGGAGCAGTATTATAGTAGTTATATTCTTGTACATAGGAGCAGTATTATAGTAGTTATATTCTTGTACATAGGAGCATATATTTTTGTGCATAAGATGCAGTTTTGTAGTATTTGTATATTTTTACAGGGGTATATTTACAGTAATTGCCAATAGTTGGTGCTGATAGAAGAAGACGTATGTTCCACAATTCCTCGGAGGAATTTTCTAAAAAGTGTATTAATAGTGGGCAACAATATGTTTAAAAGAAAACCCCTTCTATGATAAAAAAAATTATATAAATTTTCTCCATCCTGAGGCATAATAAAATTGGCATTCATAGTAAAAATCTTAGCAATACTTATATTTACTGTTTCATTGAAGTAAATGTCAGTTATGAATGTATTGTAACATCAGACACTATAGGGCAGTCAGTAGGCTTCCTGAAGATATAGCAGTAGATATACATTTATTTTAATGCGCCATCATGTATGCAGGCTAAAGGAAGAAAGGAGAAAATGGGCCAACGGCATAGTAAAGAAGAAAGCAGATTATCTAGGAAGAGAACCATAGCCTGAAGCTGCTTCTTCCCATTCCTCCCTATGGATTAAAGTATGAAGAAAAAATACTGGAAGAGACAAGCTGAGAATAAATCTGCCGCTATGATACGAGCAATCCAGAGCTGCTTTTATAGTTAATTCCTGCAGATTCAGTGCTCAGGACAAACTGCTACCTGCATGACAGAGGATATTAGTGTTATTCGGCAAGGAAGCTGTCACATTGGTTTCCACCAAGTGAGGACGGGTTCCAGGTGTCAGTTTGTGATGGCACTTATCCCGGTAGGTTGACAAAGTCTACTGCAGATGCATAGCTTGAAGATTTACCGCAGAGGCGTGCTGTACGGCTGATGGGTCCCAATGCAGAGGCGTGCTGTACGGCTGATGGGTCCCAATGCAGAGGCGTGATGTACGGCTGATGGGTTCCATTGCAGAGGCGTGATGTACAGCTGATGGGTCCCAATGCAGAGGCGTGATGTACGGCTGATGGGTCCCAATGCAGAGGCATGATGTATGGCTGATGGGTCACAATGCAGAGGCGTGATGTACAGTTGATGCAAGGTCTGCTTTCCAACTATTATCTATATTCTCAAGTTCCCTTATGGTGTTGAGGGGTTTCTTGGGCCCAGAACAAGGGTGTAACTACAACTTGTACAGTCATATCCCCTGCTCAATTGCAAAACTCGGACATTTGCACATGAAGACATTGCACTATTTGATGTACAGTACAGACCAAAAGTTTGGACACACCTTCTCATTTAAAGAGTTTTCTTTATTTTCATGACTATGAAAATTGTAGATTCACACTGAAGGCATCAAAATTATGAATGAACACATGTGGAATTATATACATAACAAAAAAGTGTGAAACAACTGAAAATATGTCATATTCTAGGTTCTTCAAAGTAGCCACCTTTTGCTTTGATTACTGCTTTGCACACTCTTGGCATTCTCTTAGTGAGCTTCAAGAGGTAGTCACCTGAAATGGCCTCCCAACAGTCTTGAAGGAGTTCCCAGAGATGCTTAGCACTTGTTGGCCCTTTTGCCTTCACTCTGCGGTCCAGCTCACCCCAAACCATCTTGATTGGGTTCAGGTCCGGTGACTGTGGAGGCCAGGTGATCTGGCGCAGCACCCCATCACTCTCCTTCATGGTCAAATAGCCCTTACACAGCCTGGAGGTGTGTTTGGGGTCATTGTTCTGTTGAAAAATAAATGATGGTCCAACTAGACGCAAACCGGATGGAATAGCATGCCGCTGCAAGATGCTGTGGTAGCCATGCTGGTTCAGTATGCCTTCAATTTAGAATAAATCCCCAACAGTGTCACCAGCAAAGCCCCCCCACACCATCACACCTCCTCCTCCATGCTTCACGGTGGGAACCAGGCATGTAGAGTCCATCCGTTCACCTTTTCTGCGTAGCACAAAGACACGGTGGTTGGAACCAAAGATCTCAAATTTGGACTCATCAGACCAAAGCACAGATTTCCACTGGTATAATGTCCATTCCTTGTGTTCTTTAGCCCAAACAAGTCTCTTCTGCTTGTTGCCTGTCCTTAGCAGTGGTTTCCTAGCAGATATTCTACCATGAAGGCCTGATTCACACAGTCTCCTCTTACCAGTTGTTCTAGAGATGTGTCTGCTGCTAGAACTCTGTGTGGCATTGACCTGGTCTCTAATCTGAGCTGCTGTTAACCTGTGATTTCTGAGGCTGGTGACTCGGATGAACTTATCCTCCGCAGCAGAGGCGACTCTTGGTCTTCCTTTCCTGGGGCGGTCCGCATGTAAGCCAGTTTCTTTGTAGCGCTTGATGGTTTTTGTGACTGCACTTGGGGACACTTTCAAAGTTTTCCCAATTTTTCGGACTGACTGACCTTCATTTCTTAAAGTATTGATGGCCACTAGTTTTTCTCTACTTAGCTGCTTTTTTCTTGCCATAATACAAATTCTAACAGTCTATTCAGTAGGACTATCAGCTGTGTATCCACCTGACTTCTCCACAACGCAACTGATGGTCCCAACCCCATTTATAAGGCAAGAAATCCCACTTATTAAACCTGACAGGGCACACCTGTGAAGTGAAAACCATTTCAGGTGACTACCTCTTGAAGCTCATCAAGAGAATGCCAAGAGTGTGCAAAGCAGTAATCAAAGCAAAAGGTGGCTACTTTGAAGAACCTAGAATATGACATATTTTCAGTTGTTTCACACTTTTTTGTTATGTATATAATTCCACATGTGTTAATTCATAGTTTTGATGCCTTGAGTGTGAATCTACAATTTTCATAGTCATGAAAATAAAGAAAACTCTTTGAATGAGAAGGTGTGTCCAAACTTTTGGTCTGTACTGTATATCAAACTGGAGCATAAACTTAAAAAAACTGAAAGCCTAACTTTTGGGAGATGAATATACCCAGTGCATAAAAAGTCCTGTTGTCACCTTAAAGGCATTGTTTGGTATTTAAAATGGGTTAAGAATAGGCTACAAACAGTTTGAAGAAGCAATATTCACCTTACTGATCGCCCGATGCTTCCTTTGCAAACCTTGTCTGGTCTCGCATTCTTTGCCCCTGTAAAATGGTGGAAGTGTCCACTCAGCCCATTACTGGCTTATGCAGGCAACAGCCATGTGACCACCTACTGTGTGTTGAGAGAAACCAGGAGGAATAGTCCAGTGGGGAACCAGTGAGGTGAGTAATGCTTCTTTTATCATTTTAACCCATTTTGAGGTTGTGAGAGGTTGAATATTTTGGTTTGTTAAGTAGTGACTTCCGGGGAGTGGGACAAGATTAGGTGTGAGGGAATAGGGTCACTGAGGCCAGTAGTGGGGCGAGAGGAATAGAGGAGCCTGGAGAGCCTTTCCTCTGTTACAGGGTCAAATGATAAGAGTGAGCATGCAGAGGTGTGGGCAGAAAGGGGAATGATGGGACTAGTAGACTGTGAGATGATTATCTGACAGATGATGTTGTCTTTGAAGTAGATGGCCAGGTCTTCATTAGTGAGATCTGTTACAGTTGCCTGCACTTTAGGAGTGAGGAGGGCATGGAAAGTGTCAAAGAGGCATTTAGGAATATTGGACAGTGAGAAAATGAGAGTAGTAAAATAGGGAAGAACAGAGTTATAGGATGAAATCCACTGATATACGTCATTTCTTCCAAAGACGTTTGGCTAATCACTAGATTACTGTCACGATCAGTGGGGGGGGGGGGGGATGGGGCACTCCACACTGAACACAGGAGGGAAGGAGAACAGTAACTGGACCTGGAAACTAGGGAAGAAACAGGTCACCTCCTAGACAACCCTAATCCGGGTCCTGACTACCTATCAATATGAATAGACCTTGAAGGTAAGAATATTCATATGCAGGATACCTAGTCCCTGTTTTCCCTATAATGCCCTAAAATAAGTATAGGACCAGAGACAACCCAGACCTCCCCAGATGGACGAATGGAAGTCTCTGTCTCAGGCCCAGATACAACAACAGGGAATATAACAAATACAAACAAACGCGACACTTCTGTAGAGATGGAAGAACAGGAACACCACAGAGGATCTCACACCAGCTCAGCCAAACCCAAATTAAGCTATCAACCGCATAGTCAGAAGAGTGGGGTGAGACTATAAAGGGTAGAAGTGATGACCACTGAGCAACAGCTGAGAAAAGAGAAGTGGTCATTAACCATATCAATACTGAATCAAGAGAAATCAAGGAGGCTGTTAGATTCCTCCACGCTTAGCCAATCTCCTTGATTTCCTGAGATCAGTCACCTGAGGGACCCTGACAATTACACCCATTTTTGCCATTTTTTTTTAGATTGGTAAGTTAGTAGCATATAGAGGATTATTAGTTTTACAATACAAAATCACTTAAAAAAAATTATAATTACGGAGGTTTCGGCATTCAGCGACGGATTTTTGCAGTGGTAGCCATTTGTAGTGTTCAACACAGAGTACACCTGTCACTGCGCATTCACATAAGTAGATTCAATGTTATGCACATGAAACAATCTGGAGTTAAAAATGATTTAGCACAGGAGAAATATTAATAATCAAATCATAATAAAATAAAATTAAAATACCTAGGGCCAAATTACAAAAAGATTTATTGTAATTCACATTAGTTTTTAATTAAGGATAATAAACCATAAATTATGAACATAAAAAGAAACCCACTGCTGCTGCTTAAAAATGGCTGGAAATTCATGTATTTACTAGGAAGAGGACCACCCCCATTATTACATTTATAATGGGCTCTTCCTGCTCAGTATACGCCCCCGAGTAACAGATCATAGCGATTATTATGCTTTACTTTGTGCAAGAACTGTATTTAGCTCTGTAATACTAAAGGGTTGATATCAATACATCTAGGACATGGTCTCATTTACTCCAGAAATCTCCAGGATTGTGCCCCTTTAATAATGTGTTAGTGTTCTTGTCTATGGTTTCGTCACAGAAGATACATTGTTTCGCTTTGTCGTATTCACAAATGAATAAAAGGGGTTTTGTGGAGTTGTTCTCTACACAGGTTCATTACAGAGCTGCAGAATAATAGATTACGAGTCTATGTGACAGAAACGTTAATGCAGGGGGATTAAAAAATTATAATAATGAACCTGACAATCTCCCTCCCGAGTCTTAGATTAGGGAATAATAATTGTAAGTCACTAAATTAGCTTTTTAATAGATTTTTTTTATTCTTAAATATATGTATACAGTAGCGCTTAATAACATGCTCAAGTCCCCAAAGAAACCTGAAAAATTCAATCTATATGGCCAAGCTTTCTGACAGCAGATATTTTTAAAACCAATTTTATAAGACAGAAGTTACATGAAATATTTACCGAAGACTCTGTGATTTATTTAATATAAAAAAATCCCAAGCTTTATAAATATCACATTGCTTAAAAAATAAAAATCGAAATCTAAATGATCAAACAAAAAAGAATTGGCATGCACAGACTCGAAAATTTCAAAGATTTAATCAAATTCATCCATGACATATTATAATTATTCTGTCCACCTCAAACTTAAAGGGGATGTCTGAACAATCATTTAAAGGGGTTGATCACACAGAAACATTCTACATTTTTCAAACCAGCACCTGGATCTGAATACTTTTGTAATTGCACGTCATTGTCAATTGAGTTTTTCAATAAAATGCTTTTTTTTTGTATAGCACCACCTGCTGTTTGTTCTTTTTCTCATCTCTCTGTCCACCTCACTAAGGTGGTCACGCAAGCTTAGTTTCATCCTCCTACCACCTCTAGCTACTCTTAGAAGCTGTGACAGTTACAGGATACACCCCTGAGCTGCCAGATTGAAGAAAATCTAGCAACTAAAGCGATGAATGGGTAGAGCTCTGGATCCATATGAGGAACAGGTTCTAGCTTTGTAAGATATTTTCATGTAATGTCTGATTTTCATTTTTTACATTAATCAAAGGATAACACCATTAATTTAAAGGGTTATAGTGGCATACAAAAACACTACAATAAATACAAAAAACAATACAAAAAAGTGATAAAGTCACTACTTTATCAACCCTTGCCACTCCCGCTCATGAGTCTCCACGAGTTTCTACAAGAAATGATCATTCAGCCAAATCAATGGTCTCAGAGATATTTTGTATAAGAAGGTTTATCATGGTAATCAGCCTTGTCCTTGGCAAAGGACAAATACCTGGACCACATGAGTTACCGTAGGTGGTGTATGAAAGTCAACCAAGACCACAGTGGTGCCACCACCAAAATATATTTTGTTTGAGATCAATTGTTAGAAGAACATGTAAAAAAATGACCATAAATAATCTCTATCTCCCGCATTTTGTCCAAACACAAATATGTTTTGCTGGTCTTGGCCTCGCTATTTTTGACAACTGCGACCCACAACAACAATGGGTCTGACTCTAAACCAAACTTACATTCTATCTGTTTGAAAGAGAATGCCCAAAAAATTCCAACACTAAACATGTCAAAAGAGCCTACATCACAGGTCTAGTAGAAGTTGACCTCCATGGTCCAAACAAGTCAGAGGTATAGAGAACCAAATGCTCATGTGTACCATCAAGTACTCCATGATCATTTGACCCCTAGGAGATACCTATAACCAAGTCCTCCAATCAAACAAGTGAATATTACAACTGTTGAGTAGGATTTTTGTAAAAGCTTGAATTGACAAAACAATGGATGGCATACAAACTGAAAGTACTGTAAAATACCGGCCAAATTTAGCAAATTCTCCCAACTGGATCTTACACTAAATGACCAGACCAAAGCTTCATCTCATCTTCTGCATCTTATGAGAAATTCTTGGCTTTGAGATAACAAAATTATACTTGAGAATTAAATGAACAGCATCAACTTGTATGGAGGCAAACAAAATATAAGGGACTGGTTTGAGGATCTTGAAGACCCAAGTAGAAACCTTCGATTTGGTTCTTCAGGCTTCTCAATTGCCTCAAGGTGACATTCTCTAGAGAAAATAACTAGCTGGCAAGAACTGATAAGTGCATTACAGTATAAATAATCATAATCTCATTAAGACAAATGGGATCCTAAGAAAGGTACCATTTTTGATACTCTCATACAGCAAAATGGTATGGTCCATCCTTGACCATACTGATGATAGCTCAAAACTAGATCCAGATACTTCTAATGTGAACTTACCGTATAGTTTGGTGCTGGAGAGTGTCTGGATCGGTGGCGCTTACTGTAAACAACATAGATCCAATGGGAATGTTTTCTTGTGTTGACACTTTCATTGGATCAGGCTGAAAAACTGGACCCTCATTCACATCGATCACATTGATCTGAACTGTGGCTGTAGAGCTTGCTCCATAACCAATGTCTGGGATGAGAGGATCTTCATTCTCAACTTTGATCATCAGAGTGTGAAATGCCAGAATTTCACAGTCCAATGGCTGCAATTCAGAAAAAAAAACCATTATTTTAGTTATGCATTATAAACAACGTATTATATAATATGTCTGCACTTTCCCTTCTGGTCTAGGTGATGTCATCTTGACTGTACCTGTCAATCAAATTGCATCACTTCCTGTCTGGTCATGGCTTCTAACAGATCTAACTGGCATGGTCACAGACAACAATTCATATAGATGACTGGAAGAGAACTGGCCAGGGAGATTCCTCCTAGGACCCAAGAATCCAAAGCAATTAGGGACCGTGGCTCCCAGTCCCGGAATAAGTTGGGAGGACAGTTGAGTGAACGAGGGGATAGAAATAAGAAAATGTTGCATGATGAATACAGCTTGAGTCTTTATTAGATGGATAAATGGAAATTTTTGTAGAGGAATGGGGCTTTAAATGGGTTGTCTCATCTCATCTTAGACATTAGTGGCATATAGCTAGGATAGGCCACCAATGTCAGATAGGTGCAGGTCCCAGAACGAGATCCCTAAAGTAAGAGGAGAGTACCCCCTAATTAATTTCTATGGGGCTTCTGGATATTTTTGGAACTCACAGAGAAAAAGAGTGCAGGGCATTCACTTTCGAGGTTCCCTGAGGTGAGAGCCGCACATTTCTGACATATCTTAGAGACATGCCACTTATGTCTAAGATGAGACAACCCCTATCTTCTTATACATCTTTGACCTATACCATAAAGCTACATCAGCATGAGCTCCAGAATGAAGGCTCCAATATACTCAAGATTCCCAAGACATCTGTCCCTGTCGGTTAGCAGGCAGGTGGGTGCTTCTTCATCTGTGGGGACAGCACCTCACAGGTGAAGAACTCTTGCTAATGAGCTGAATCGATTTGCTCATTCCTACCCTAAAGATCACATCATGTATTATACTGATCTTCTCATATGGGGAAGAAGTACCTCTGGTTCCCCTCAGGCTCCGGTACAAGGCGTAACAGTAACCTCTGCTCTCCCACAATCACACCCCTGCATGTAAAGGACTAGAGTATTTCTCACTGCTCTTTTACAGCTCTTTATAACAATGCTGATTGGACCTTTCCACAAAATTCTTGCCTGCGAGAAATCATCTCCAGTTTGTAAAAAATCCCAAGGTTGATAGATGCTGTTAGGTCCACGAGCCACACTTCGAAGATTGTATCATGTGCCTGATTTGTGTTCGTCCTTCACATTTATGAAAACCTAACTCAATATTGCACCGATTATAGCGCAGAACTGTGCATGAGCAGCAATATACCGGATCATTTTTATCCCAGCTTGTAGGACAAATACAAACAAAGCTTTATTAAAAATGAATGAGCTTTCAATGAAAGCTGGGAATTTTCACATATTTTGCATAATCTGTCAATGGAACAAGTCCCGTTTTTAATGCACTGCTGTTTGTCAGTGTCATAGCCGAGGGGGCTGCGGGCGGCATGATCCTACAGCTCTAGACCAGCAGGCGGGGGCTCCTGTATCACACAGCTTAGGCTAAATACAAAACACTGTCTGATTTGGAAAGATGGATGTAAAAGACATGCATTCATACATTCATAACTAGAGACTTTGTAGTCATTCATCACCAAGACTATCCTGTCATCTTCAGGGAACACTTTGCTTTAAAAGTTTTATTTTACTTAATTTTTTTTTTAACTGGAAACTTGCAGAAAAGACAGGGTTGCATAACTCTTATATAGTATGTAGTCTGCCTTTGGGCAAAGTTTTACAGTTTATCTCTAAACATAATTTACATAAAAGTTAAGTCCCTTTAGAAACACATTATTGATCCTGGATGACTGTTTGCATTATACTCCAGAGCTGTGCTCACTATTCTGCTGGTGGAGTCACTGTGTACATACATTACTTGTCCTGTACTGATCCTGAGTTACATCCTGTATTATACTCCAGAGCTGCACTCACTATTCTGCTGGTGGAGTCACTGTGTACATACATTACTTATCCTGTACTGATCCTGAGTTACATCCTGTATTATACTCCAGAGCTGCGCTCACTATTCTGCTGGTGCAATCACTGTGTACATACATTACTTATCCTGTACTGATCCTGAGTTACATCCTGTATTATACTCCAGAGCTGCACTCACTATTCTGCTGGTGCAGTCACTGTGTACATACATTACATTACTTATCCTGTACTGATCCTGAGTTACATCCTGTATTGTACTGCAGAGCTACACTCACTATTCTGCTGTGCAGTCACTGATTACATACATTACTTATCCTGTACTGATCCTGAGTTACATCCTGTATTATATTCCAGAGCTGCACTCACTATTCTGCTGTGCAGTCACTGATTACATACATTACTTATCCTGTACTGATCCTGAGTTACATCCTGTATTATACTCCAGAGCTGCACTCACTATTCTACTGGTGGAGTCACTGTGTACATACATTACTTCTTCTGTACTGATCCTGAGTAGGGATGAGCGAACTCGAACTGTATAGTTCGGGTTCGTACCGAATTTTGGGGTGTCCGTGACACGGACCCGAACCCGGACATTTTCGTAAAAGTCCGGGTTCGGGTTCGGTGTTCGTCGCTTTCTTCGCGCTTTTGTGACGCTTTCTTGGCGCTTTTTGAAAGGCTGCAAAGCAGCCAATCAACAAGCGTCATACTACTTGCCCCAAGAGGCCATCACAGCCATGCCTACTATTGGCATGGCTGTGATTGGCCAGAGCACCATGTGACCCAGCCTCTATTTAAGCTGGAGTCACATAGCGCCGCCCGTCACTCTGCTCTGATTAGCGTAGGGAGAGGTTGCGGCTGCGACAGTAGGGCGAGATTAGGCAGATTAACTCCTCCAAAGGACTTGATTAACTGATCGATCTGCAGCTGTGGATCATTGAGCTGCTGATCCTCAATTGCTCACTGTTTTTAGGCTGCACAGACCGTTTGTCAGTCTCATTTTTCTGGGGTGATCGGCGGCCATTTTGTGTCTTGTGGTGCGCCAGCACAAGCTGCGACCAAGTGCATTTAACCCTCAATGGTGTGGTTGTTTTTTGGCTAAAGCCTACATCAGGGTGAAGCTGTCACACCAAGTGCATTTAACCAGCAATAGTCTGTTCATTTTTTGGCCATATACTAAATCAGGGGCAAGCTGCGCCTGTCACCAAGTGCATTTAACCCTCAATGGTGTGGTTGTTTTTTGGCTAAAGCCTACATCAGGGTGAAGCTGTCACACCAAGTGCATTTAACTAGCAATAGTCTGTTTATTTTTTGGCCATATCCCAGTCTAATTCTGTCACTAAATCCATACCGGTCACCCAGCGCCTAAATACTAGGCCTCAAATTTATATCCCGCTAAATCTGTCCTTAGTGCTGTAGCTGGGCGAGTTATTTAGTGTCCGTTCAAGCACATTTCTTGTTCTGGGTTGAAATACAATTCCCAATTTAGCAATTTCATAATTTAGTGGTTTCTGCTATATCAGAGCTATTTGAAATCTATCCCTAAAAGGGTATATAATATTCAAGGTGCACATTGGGTCATTCAGAATAACTTCACACACACCCGCTACTGTGTATTTCCAAGTCTAATTCTGTCACTAAACCCATACCTGTCACGCAGCGCCTAAATACTAGGCCTCAAATTTAAATAGCAAAGGATTTGGCGGCTCACTCACTGTTTACCTATGGAATAGGTGCTCTACCACACAGCACTCCCTATTGCTGATAAAATGCAGTTAACGAAAATAGAATTATGGCGTCACTCAATATCGGGCAACAATCAGACAACAGCATAGATCTGAAAATATTATTTTATATTCGCACTTGTTGCGTAAAAATCACCATAAAAATCACAATAAAATACAGTAAAATTGCAATAAAATTATAATATATAACCATATGAAGACATATAGAGCGTGATCCCTTCTAAAAACGCTAATTAGTCTATCCGGCTTTGATGTGCGGTTTTCCTGATAGCCACCAGGGTAAAAGCAAGGGAAGAGTTGCGTTGTAGAAAAGTCACAATGAGTTTTTTGTATTAGTACAATATTGTTTGGGAGTTTTAAATGTACTTTACCGCTCTTGTAGGTTGGATTTCCTGTGAGATGCAGTCGCTCTATGAGCTGCGTGGAAATGTAAGTCCGATCTCTTTAGATTAAAACACCCGGCTGTTTTAGCGATAGTCTTTGTTACTTTGGCCTTCCAGGACCTGCTTGTGGCGTCCCACGTGGTACTGCTGGATAGGTCACGTGACTTCCGATTCCAGGCGGGGTTTTCAAATCTGTTCAGTATCCGATCATAGATGTTAAATGCTTTCTTTTCTTGTCCCTCACTGTCTGCAAACCAAACGCGTTTCGGGGTACAGCAGCCCCTTCCTCAGTGGTACAGACAATGAGTTTGAGAGGTCATTTTTATATCGTCCTTAATTGGTCAATTGCATGCTGGGACAGTGAGGGGCATGGAAGATCCGGATATGGATTTTCATCTTATAGGGATCCAATTATAAACTCAAATGCTCAAAATATGATGTAATACAGATCCATATGTCCTTAACATTGGTAATATATATCTTTTCAATTGCTTTTACCTTGATTAAAATCTGCAGCTTTAATTTGAATTAACAATAATAAAAAATATGAATAAAAATATAAATTAAACGCTTTAAGTGTACTGGTAATATAGTCCAATTCACCAAAAACGCACCTACGATTCCAATGCGTTTATAATATGACATAAAAATTTATAAAAACTTTATATATTAACCAGGACAATATCCAAAAACCGATGATGGTGAACTAATGTATCGAGAATGAAGTCTCAATTCTCCATATGGGATGATCATCTTACATCCCCCATAGATAAATGGAGACCTATGTTTTATTAAATTGAAATATTAAATTGAAATAAATGGGTATTTTTCATTATTTTTCGCTTAAACGGTCTCAACATTATATATCCTCATCCAAAACTTCAAACTGACCCAAAAACGCACCTGCGGTTTCGGTGCGTTTTTGGTGCGTTTTTTCTAAAATTTGATAAAATTTAATAAAATTTAATAAAATTCAAAGTTTAAGTCGAAGATGATGAGGGGAAGTACTTTTCGTGTTTCTTTTTCGTATATATACTATTTATGTTGTGGATAGGGATGCGAGCCTGCCAGGAAGGGGAGATCTGGGTGCCAGTAACACGGCCAGACGCCAGATGTCTCATTCATGACAGACCAACATCCCCCTATAGAAATCCAAAAAGTTCCATGTCTGCATTTAGACCCCTTGGGATGAGTGAATCAAACTCGAAAATCCTCTTTGATTCATTCCTAGACATTCTGAGGATATGGTTTCCTCCTCTCCACGGATGTTCTACTTTTTCTATTGCCATGTATATTAGGCTAGATGGATCACTTCTATGATGGTCCCTATAATGTTTGGATAAGGAGTGTAATTCGTATCCTTTCTTTATATTATTTACGTGTTCTGATATCCTTTTCTTTAGAGTACGTTTCGTGCGTCCAATGTACTGTTTTTGACATGGGCACTCAATCAGATAAATCACGTTTGTCGAATCACATGTTAAGCCCTCTCTAATCTCCAGAGAAAAAGAATTTTGAGTCGAGCTTACCTTCAAAGTCTTTTTTGGGAACGAAGTAATTCTGCAATTGGAGCACCGTCCACATCTATAAAAACCCTTGAAGGATAACCAGTTTTGTTTCTGCATCCCGGATTCTTTATTTTTTGTGTTTTTTATAGAGGGCGCTACCTTCAATCCCAAATTTGAGGCCCTAGTGTAGGTAATCTGTGGTTTATTATTAAGTATGGATCCAATGATTTTATCTCCTAGCAGATGGTGCCAATACTTCCCAAACGGTAAAGTACATTTAAAACTCCCAAACAATATTGTACTAATACAAAAAACTCATTGTGACTTTTCTACAACGCAACTCTTCCCTTGCTTTTACCCTGGTGGCTATCAGGAAAACCGCACATCAAAGCCGGATAGACTAATTAGCGTTTTTAGAAGGGATCACGCTCTATATGTCTTCATATGGTTATATATTATAATTTTATTGCAATTTTACTGTATTTTATTGTGATTTTTATGGTGATTTTTACGCAACAAGTGCGAATATAAAATAATATTTTCAGATCTATGCTGTTGTCTGATTGTTGCCCGATATTGAGTGACGCCATAATTCTATTTTCGTTAGGCCTCAAATTTATATCCAGCTAAATCTGTCCCTAGTGCTGTAGCTGGGCGAGTTATTTAGTGTCCGTTCAAGCACATTTCTTGTTCTGGGTTGAAATACAATTCCCAATTTAGCAATTTCATAATTTAGTGGTTTCTGCTATATCAGAGCTATTTGAAATCTATCCCTAAAAGGGTATATAATATTCAAGGTGCACATAGGGTCATTCAGAATAACTTCACACACACGCTTCTGTGCATTTCCAAGTCTAATTCTGTCACTAAATCCATACCGGTCACCCAGCGCCTAAATACTAGGCCTCAAATTTATATCCCGCTGAATTTGAATACAATACATTGGGCCAAATAATATATTTGTTGTTGTGGTGAACCATAACAATGAGAAAAACATCTAGTAAGGGACGCGGACGTGGACATGGTCGTGGTGGTGTTAGTGGACCCTCTGGTGCTGGGAGAGGACGTGGCCGTTCTGCCACATCCACACGTCCTAGTGTACCAACTACCTCAGGTCCCAGTAGCCGCCAGAATTTACAGCGATATATGGTGGGGCCCAATGCCGTTCTAAGGATGGTAAGGCCTGAGCAGGTACAGGCATTAGTCAATTGGGTGGCCGACAGTGGATCCAGCACGTTCACATTATCTCCCACCCAGTCTTCTGCAGAAAGCGCACAGATGGCGCCTGAAAACCAACCCCATCAGTCTGTCACATCACCCCCATGCATACCAGGGAAACTGTCTCAGCCTCAAGTTATGCAGCAGTCTCTTATGCTGTTTGAAGACTCCGCTGGCAGGGTTTCCCAAGGGCATCCACCTAGCCCTTCCCCAGCGGTGAAAGACATAGAATGCACTGACGCACAACCACTTATGTTTCCTGATGATGAGGACATGGGAATACCACCTCAGCATGTCTCTGATGATGACGAAACACAGGTGCCAACTGCTGCGTCTTTCTGCAGTGTGCAAACTGAACAGGAGGTCAGGGATCAAGACTGGGTGGAAGACGATGCAGGGGACGATGAGGTCCTAGACCCCACATGGAATGAAGGTCGTGCCACTGACTTTCACAGTTCGGAGGAAGAGGCAGTGGTGAGACCGAGCCAACAGCGTAGCAAAAGAGGGAGCAGTGGGCAAAAGCAGAACACCCGCCGCCAAGAGACTCCGCCTGCTACTGACCGCCGCCATCTGGGACCGAGCACCCCAAAGGCAGCTTCAAGGAGTTCCCTGGCATGGCACTTCTTCAAACAATGTGCTGACGACAAGACCCGAGTGGTTTGCACGCTGTGCCATCAGAGCCTGAAGCGAGGCATTAACGTTCTGAACCTTAGCACAACCTGCATGACCAGGCACCTGCATGCAAAGCATGAACTGCAGTGGAGTAAACACCTTAAAACCAAGGAAGTCACTCAGGCTCCCCCTGCTACCTCTTCTGCTGCTGCCGCCTCGGCCTATTCTGCTGCTGCCGCCTCGGCCTCTTCCTCCGCCTCTGGAGGAACGTTGGCACCTGCCGCCCAGCAAACAGGGGATGTACCACCAACACCACCACCACCACCTCCGTCACCAAGCGTCTCAACCATGTCACACGCCAGCGTTCAGCTCTCCATCTCACAAACATTTGATAGAAAGCGTAAATTCCCACCTAGCCACCCTCGATCCCTGGCCCTGAATGCCAGCATTTCTAAACTACTGGCCTATGAAATGCTGTCATTTAGGCTGGTGGACACAGACAGCTTCAAACAGCTCATGTCGCTTGCTGTCCCACAGTATGTTGTTCCCAGCCGGCACTACTTCTCCAAGAGAGCCGTGCCTTCCCTGCACAACCAAGTATCCGATAAAATCAAGTGTGCACTGCGCAACGCCATCTGTAGCAAGGTCCACCTAACCACAGATACGTGGACCAGTAAGCACGGCCAGGGACGCTATATCTCCCTAACTGCACACTGGGTAAATGTAGTGGCAGCTGGGCCCCAGGCGGAGAGCTGTTTGGCGCACGTCCTTCCGCCGCCAAGGATCGCAGGGCAACATTCTTTGCCTCCTGTTGCCACCTCCTCCTTCTCGGCTTCCTCCTCCTCTTCTTCCACCTGCTCATCCAGTCAGCCACACACCTTCACCACCAACTTCAGCACAGCCCGGGGTAAACGTCAGCAGGCCATTCTGAAACTCATATGTTTGGGGGACAGGCCCCACACCGCACAGGAGTTGTGGCGGGGTATAGAACAACAGACCGACGAGTGGTTGCTGCCGGTGAGCCTCAAGCCCGGCCTGGTGGTGTGTGATAATGGGCGAAATCTCGTTGCAGCTCTGGGACTAGCCAATTTGACGCACATCCCTTGCTTGGCGCATGTGCTGAATTTGGTGGTGCAGAAGTTCATTCACAACTACCCCGACATGTCAGAGCTGCTGCATAAAGTGCGGGCCGTCTGTTCGCGCTTCCGGCGTTCACATCCTGCTGCTGCTCGCCTGTCTGCGCTACAGCGTAACTTCGGCCTTCCCGCTCACCGCCTCATATGCGACGTGCCCACCAGGTGGAACTCCACCTTGCACATGCTGGACAGACTGTGCGAGCAGCAGCAGGCCATAGTGGAGTTTCAGCTGCAGCACGCACGGGTCAGTCGCACTACAGAACAGCACCACTTCACCACCAATGACTGGGCCTCCATGCGAGACCTGTGTGCCCTGTTGCGCTGTTTCGAGTACTCCACCAACATGGCCAGTGGCGATGACACCGTTATCAGCGTTACAATACCACTTCTATGTCTCCTTGAGAAAACACTTAGGGCGATGATGGAAGAGGAGGTGGCCCAGGAGGAGGAGGAGGAGGAGGAGGAAGAGGGGTCATTTTTAGCACTTTCAGGCCAGTCTCTTCGAAGTGACTCAGAGGGAGGTTTTTGGCAACAGCAGAGGCCAGGTACAAATGTGGCCAGCCAGGGCCCACTACTGGAGGACGAGGAGGACGAGGATGAGGAGGAGGTGGAGGAGGATGAGGATGAAGCATGGTCACAGCGGGGTGGCACCCAACGCAGCTCGGGTCCATCACTGGTGCGTGGCTGGGGGGAAAGGCAGGACGATGACGATACGCCTCCCACAGAGGACAGCTTGTCCTTACCCCTGGGCAGCCTGGCACACATGAGCGACTACATGCTGCAGTGCCTGCGCAACGACAGCAGAGTTGCCCACATTTTAACCTGTGCGGACTACTGGGTTGCCACCCTGCTGGATCCACGCTACAAAGACAATGTGCCCACCTTACTTCCTGCACTGGAGCGTGATAGGAAGATGCGCGAGTACAAGCGCACGTTGGTAGACGCGCTACTGAGAGCATTCCCAAATGTCACAGGGGAACAAGTGGAAGCCCAAGGCCAAGGCAGAGGAGGAGCAAGAGGTCGCCAAGGCAGCTGTGTCACGGCCAGCTCCTCTGAGGGCAGGGTTAGCATGGCAGAGATGTGGAAAACTTTTGTCAACACGCCACAGCTAACTGCACCACCACCTGATACGCAACGTGTTAGCAGGAGGCAACATTTCACTAACATGGTGGAACAGTACATGTGCACACCCCTCCACGTACTGACTGATGGTTCGGCCCCATTCAACTTCTGGGTCTCTAATTTGTCCACGTGGCCAGAGCTAGCCTTTTATGCCTTGGAGGTGCTGGCCTGCCCGGCGGCCAGCGTTTTGTCTGAACGTGTATTCAGCACGGCAGGGGGCGTCATTACAGACAAACGCAGCCGCCTGTCTACAGCCAATGTGGACAAGCTGACGTTCATAAAATGAACCAGGCATGGATCCCACAGGATCTGTCCGTCCCTTGTCCAGATTAGACATTAACTACCTCCCCTTAACCATATATTATTGGACTCCAGGGCACTTCCTCATTCAATCCTATTTTTATTTTCATTTTACCATTATATTGCGAGGCTACCCAAAGTTGAATGAACCTCTCCTCTGTCTGGGTGCCGGGGCCTAAATTTATGAAAATGGACTCTTACAGTGGTGGGTGACGTGAAGCCTGATTCTCTGCTATGATATGAAGACTGATTCTCTGCTGACATGAAGCCAGATCCTCTGTTACGGGACCTCTCTCCTCTGCCTGTGTGCTGGGCCTAAATTTATGAAAATGGACTCTTACAGTGGTGGGTGACGTGAAGCCTGATTCTCTGCTATGATATGAAGACTGATTCTCTGCTGACATGAAGCCAGATTGTCTGTTACGGGACCTC
The DNA here is from genome assembly GCF_014858855.1 of Bufo gargarizans. Lineage (NCBI taxonomy): Eukaryota > Metazoa > Chordata > Amphibia > Anura > Bufonidae > Bufo > Bufo gargarizans. Next base: position 120,339,872 of record NC_058089.1, read on the forward strand.
TCTCCTCTGCCTGGGTGCTGGGTAGTGTTGAGCGCGAATATTCGAAAAGCAAATTTTTTTCGCGAATATCGCAACTTCGCGATTTCGCGAATATTTCGAATATAGTGCTATATATTCGTAAAAACGAATATTCGTTTTTTGTTTTTTTCCCCCCCCCCACAAAATTACAGTACACATATAATTGATTGTTTCCCAAAGGTCCAACAGCTCAGATCTTACTCACATTGCCTAGAAAGTGATTGAGGCGCGAATCTTCGTAAGGCGATTTTATTAGCGCACATGCGAATATCGGCACGTCCCAGAACAGAGGCAAAGGGCTTTGCATTCATACATTAGTGAATTGAGTTGCGAATCTTCGTAAGGCGATTTTATTAGCGCACATGCGAATATCGGCACGTCCCAGAACAGAGGCAAAGGGCTTTGCATTCATACATTAGTGAATTGAGTTGCGAATCTTCGTAAGGCGATTTTATTAGCGCACATGCGAATATCTACACTTGTCCCAGAACAGAGGCAAAGGGCTTTGCATTCATACATTAGTGATTGAATTGAGCTGCGAATCTTCGTAAGGCGATTTTATTAACGCAAATGCAAATATCTACACTTGTCCCCAGAACAGAGAGGCAAAGGCCTGTGCATTCATATAGTATAGCACCATATTCGCGAATACGTAGAACTTCGTAAAATTCGATTTACGAATATTCGTATTTTTTATTTTACTTTCCACCTTACAGATTACATTGATCTGTACTCTGTCAACTACTGTCATCACCCCCCACTGTATCTCGATTGATTCCCAAAAGTCTCACATTCCCTAGAAAGTGATTGAGGTGTGAATCTTCGTAAGGCGATTTTATTAGCGCACATGCGAATATCTACACTTGTCCCAGAACAGAGGCAAAGGGCATTGCATTCATACATTAGTGATTGAATTGAGTTGCGAATCTTCGTAAGGCGATTTCATTAGCGCACATGTGAATTTTGCATAGCATATGTATTATGCGATGCGAAAATTCGAATTATCGCATATGCGAAATAATAACGAATTTGAATAATCGCGAATATTTTACGAATATTCTTTCGAATATTCACAAAATTTCGCGAATTCGAATATGGGACATGCCGCTCAACACTAGTGCTGGGCCTAAATTTATGACAATGGACTGTTGCAGTGGTGGGTGACGTGAAGCCTGATTCTCTGCTATGACATGCAGACTGATTCTCTGCTGACATGAAGCCAGATTGTCTGTTACGGGACCTCTCTCCTCTGCCTGGGTGCTGGGCCTAAATATATGCCAATGGACTGTTGCAGTGGTGGCTGACGTGAAGCCTCATTCTCTGCTATGACATGCAGACTAATTCTCTGCTGACATGAAGACAGATTCTCTGTTACGGGACCTCTCTCCTCTGCCTGGGTTCCGGGGCCTAAATATCTGAGAATGGACTGTTCCAGTGGTGGGTGACGGGAAGCCAGATTCTCTGCTATGGGACCTCTCTCCAATAGATTTTGGTTCATTTTTATTTATTTAATTTTTATTTTTATTCATTTCCCTATCCACATTTGTTTGCAGGGGATTTACCTACATGTTGCTGCCTTTTGCAGCCCTCTAGCCCTTTCCTGGGCTGTTTTACAGCCTTTTTAGTGCCGAAAAGTTCGGGTCCCCATTGACTTCAATGGGGTTCGGGTTCGGGACGAAGTTCGGATCGGGTTCGGATCCCGAACCCGAACATTTTCGGGAAGTTCGGCCGAACTTCTCGAACCCGAACATCCAGGTGTTCGCTCAACTCTAATCCTGAGTTACATCTGTATTATACTCCAGAGCTGCACTCACTATGCTGCCGGTGCAGTCACTGTGTACATACATTACTTATCCTGTACTGATCCTGAGTTACATCCTGTATTATACTCCAGAGCTGCACTCACTATTCTGCTGGTGCAGTCGCTGTGTACATACATTATTTATCCTGTACTGATCCTGAGTTACATCCTGTATTATACTCCAGAGCTGCACTCACTATTCTGCTGGTGCAGTCACTGTGCACATACATTACATTGCTTATCCTGTACTGATCCTGAGTTACATCCTGTATTGTACTCCAGAGCTGCACTCACTATGCTGCCGGTGCAGTCACTGTGTACATACATTACTTATCCTGTACTGATCCTGAGTTACATCCTGTATTATACTCCAGAGCTGCACTCACTATTCTGCTGGTGCAGTCACTGTGTACATACATTACTTATCCTGTACTGATCCTGAGTTACATCCTGTATTATACTCCAGAGCTACACTCACTATTCTGCTGGTGCAGTCACTGTGTACATACATTACTTATCCTGTACTGATCCTGAGTTACATCCTGTATTATACTCCAGAGCTGCACTCACTATTCTGCTGGTGCAGTCACTGTGCACATACATTACATTGCTTATCCTGTACTGATCCTGAGTTACATCCTGTATTGTACTGCAGAGCTGCACTCACTATTCTGCTGCACTGATTACTTATGTGAAGTTTGAACAGGTGCAGTGAGCAGACGTCTCTCTAACACTATATTTGATATTTTTTATATATATAATGTATTATGTTTTGGATACATACTAGACACATTAGCACGGTGCGTAGTTGACCTACAACAGTAGAAAACTTCAGAATTGTCACTTAGCGCATTTCATTATAGTTCACGACACAGTAATAGGCATTTTCACGCAGATTCTATATTTGACACGCCAAATAACGGCCTTCAGAAAATAATTACCAGGTTCCCTTGAAAGGAAAACGAAAGCTCAGAAATAATTTCCGATCACTCAGTGGCAGCTCCAAATAAGTTTTTGGGTAAAATAAGTTAAATTGTTGTCACTTATGAGGAACAGATTTTTTTTAAATATAACATCTGGATCATTTGCTGCTGCAATTAGAAACTCCAATTTCGGCTGGTTTGACACTAGCGCTACAATTTTCCGTCAGGCAGTTCCGTATCTGGCATGGCCGGATACTACCTTACCCTGCAGAAGCCCTTTGGCTATAATGGGACTCAGCGGGGATCTGGCCGGTTCCATTATTAGTGTCGGGATTCGTCCGGACAAAGAAAACTGCTTACATTGGTATTTGTCAGGCCAAATCTCGGCACTAATACTGGAAACAGGCCGGGTCCCAAGAACAAGTCTGCTTTTTTCTAAAAACAGTGCCACACTTGTCTACAGGCTGTACGTGCTATTGCAGCTTTTTTCCATTCATTTCAGTAGAGCTGCAATGGTGTGTAATGGTGTTTCTACAAAAAAGCAGCCTAATTCTGGACAACCCCTTAAAAGAATCTGACTGCTTTCTTCTAAAAACAGTGCCACACTTGTCCATAGGCTATGCCTGGTATTGCAGCTCAGTGAAGAGAATGCAATACCACTAACAACCTGTAGATACATGTGGCGCTGTTTCTGGAATAAATTAGCCGCGTTTTTCTAACCTTGAGCAAACTCCCTTAAAGTGTTCTTCTGGACAACAAAATCGATGGCCAAACCTTAGTTTAGGTCATCAATATCAGTTGATTTGTGCCTTCTTCATAGTTTACAGGCGCTGCCCTGTACTTTTTACAAATCAGTTTAATTCAAGTGAATGAGACTGGAGGGCAACCTGCAATAGCAGGTACAACCGCCAGGCCCCCTCAATCACCTCGCTGATGAGGGTGACAAGAGTTGGACCTCCAGCCATCCAATACCAATGGCCTCTGATGGAATGATGGATTGGACCACCACTGGTCTGGTGTATGTAGTGAGTCTTGAAGGATGGCGGAGGCTTACCTTAACCACGGAAAGCATCCCCTCATTTGTGTTGGGATTGGTATGAATTTCGAAACTCTGCCCGGGGTTTCCATTAATGATAGTGTAGACGGCTTTCCACGCTCCAGTGTTGGGGTCATCCTTGTCATTGACAGTCAGGTTAACCATGACGCCGGTTACTCCTTCTTTTACTGTAGCCTGAAACTAAACAGAAACACAAGATGTTACAGCAAACAAAATAAAATCTGCATTCATTATATAAAACCCCGCAGCCAAGGGAAGGATCTGCTTTATGTCAAGGAACTCATTACCGTCACCTAAAACAACAAATTTGTTTAGAGAACATAGCGGAGATATTATTCCTGAACAACAGCTTCTTGTGATAGATGGAAGGAAGAAAATTGATCTATCTATCTATCTATCTATCTATCTATCTATCTATCTATCTATCTATCTATCATTGAGATGACCAAACCAATTCTATTGATTCAGAATTCATCCCAAATTTCCCAAAACATTTGGATTCTAATTTCTTGTGAGTATATCACGTAAGCCAGATCTCCTTCTAAAAGGACAAACGTACAGGGTGTCCTAATATTACACTTCTCAGAATGAGACATGCAAGTCATTTTTCCTTTCAAAAGGGGCAAGAGTACTAGAGTGTTTCAAGAGAAAATTGCCCCAGTTAGCTGAGTGGCCTTGGGGGTACTCTTAGAGGGGGTGCTTTTTCTCATTAGGGAGACCAATAAGTATGTATGAGGAGTATTGTAGTATATATCTCTCTCTCCATGTTCTTATTCATGCGGCTATGAGTGAGCATCAGTAAACATTCTTTCAGTGAGCATCATGATCATCCTTATTGGTCTGGATCAAGTTCTTCCTGGGTTCTTCTGGGCACTCTGGTTTCCTCACTTCAAAACCATCCTAGTAGGTCAGCAGGGTTCCTTTAACGTCAGTCATTCATCTAAATATGTCCATATAAGAAATAGCAAACAAAGCCAAACCCACAGGTTTTGGTGAGACTGGCTTTTGTGGCTTATCATTTTATCTGCATGGAGGTGTGCCAACAGATGATGTCAGGAGAAGGAAGGGTCGGGCATGTTGAATTTTAATGCCCAATCCTTTTGTTCTCAAGGCAGATAAGCCACCGCCAGAGCTGTTTGTCCCCCCTCCCCACTAAAAACACTGAGCTGAGCATGCGCGTGAGCAGGGAGGTCAGGAATAACGGCTGCTGGACAAACGGGCATCCGTTTTCCTTAGAAAAGCAGTTTAGATTGATATCAATGGTCTTTGTCCAATGGCTCGGTATAGTATTTAGTCTAGTCACTGAATGCTGGACTCCTGTGGTTGCGGGTCAGGGGCGCTCCCTTTAAAACTGATGTGGGTTACATTCTCCGGTAAATGTTAATTACGCCTTTGATTTCTTCACCCAGATACATTTGATTAAACTCAAACATATGGGTTATAACTGTGAAATACACCATTTTAGGAATAACAATAAAACGTATTGCTAAGTACGTTCGGAAAGAGACGGCTTTTAAATTATACTCCTCTTTTTGTGTGGAATATAATTATGTGCAGGAGAGGTAGTAGTTCTGATAATTTACAGATGCTTCCAGCAGTGAAATGAATATGAAACAGTTTCAGTCGTGTTTCCAGGAAGATCTCATTGGCATCTCATTAGGAAAGGATGTGGCTGCAGAGCATCGCAACCTAGATCAGAAAACGCCAGGTAATAATGACACAATCTGCTGGAAAAAGGCCTGTGAAAGTGAATCCAGCAACATACGTACCCATATTGGGTAATCTGTCAGTGTCTCTGGAGACGCCATGCTTGTTTCATGTTACTATTTGGTGTCTTTATCTGCTTTTGCTCCCGGTAAATAAATAAAATGCTGTTTCCTGTGGTCTTCTTGCATGGTGCAGGAGAAACTGAAATATATCTCTGCAGCTTGCTTGTGCATGCATGACCCACTCTACTAGAACAAAAAAACATGTACAAAGGGGCCCATACACAATAGACAAAGCTCATCTGAATCTGCTGATTGATATGGACGCAATACCTAGTTTGTATGGGAGCCATCTGACTCCAAAAGTGTCTGGCAGCAGTTTATTCCATCCCCTTGCCCCGGTAACATAAGTATATGTATGTAGCTAAGTGTGCAAGTGTGTGAAGGACAAATATGACCTTGGCCGACAATTAATGTGTAGAGGCACCACAACCCTCCCAACAGTCACATCAAAATGACAAAAATGCTCCTGGAAATGTCACTTTTGTATTGTAGATTTTGATTGATGGTTGAAGAGGGATTTATAACATAGACGTCCATGTAACAAGTAAAACAGAGAGACAAATCCTTTTTTTTTTTTTCTTCCTGCAGTCATCACCCCCCGCCCCCTTTTTCTCCAGACTACTTTAAGCTGGGGAGAACCTACAGAATCAAATCTAAGCTTTCAAACAAGACCAAGGTCACAGTGCTAGGTGAGATACTAGGAGAGATAAAGCTATTAGAAATTGGGTCAGGGATGGAAGCTGCAGGTAAATACAGCTGTTACTGGAACACATTTCTAATGGTTGTAACTTGCAATGTATCAGGGCTAGTAACAATACAATGGTATTGTTTAAAAGATTAGATTATCAGCTTTAAAACAAGACCAACATTGTAGGCCAATAACAGCCTGAGAAATAGCCCTCAGAACTGCCTGTATTTTTGCAGCCACACAGTCCCCGAACAGTGTTCATTTATAACAGTATTGTCCTTTTCTGCCTGCACAAGCCCTGTTCAGGATGATCAGTGGAGGGGGCTTAAAGAGGTTCTGTGGTTCTTTTTTTTTTTTTAAAGGGGCAGAATGACTTATAAAGTATAAAACTTAATAACCATCTCACCAATCAACCATTGCACTAATTCTGATGCTTCCCAGGTCCGGTCAGGTCAATACTTCCTGGTCCCTCTCTACATTGAGACGTGACTACTCAGCCAATCACTGACTGTAATAGATGATGATATTGACTTACCTGCCATTAACAACATCCAGACCATAAGAACCTGTGGACTGTATATGGCCTCTATGGGAGAGTGTTGTGCGCATTCTCTGCTAACTATGCCGAGGTCATTGTGCAGGGAGGGGGGGAATGTAAGCTGTTATCATCACCTATCGTGACTAGTGGAACCTGTATTCTCTATATATGCGTTACTTGTCATTTCAATCATGCATAGTGATAATAATGAGATGACTACTAGGAAGTGATCTCTACAGGACAGAAAGTGTTAAATCAGTGGCCAGAGTGAAACCTGCAAGATTTCAGTATTCATTTTAATAGAGATAATGAAATAGAAGATGAAGGAGACACCAGAACTTCTTAAAAGATAACTTTTAAGAAGCTTTGACATAAAAGATGTAAATAGCAAGTTATTTTCTGATGACACATTCCCTTTGCATTGTAACAAATATCTGATTATTAGCAAGTCCCTAAACATATGTAGAGTAGGGAAGGTCCTTGAGGAGCTGGGTGCCCAAAAAACTATTTTCCTTGGTTAGGGAACAGGGCTAGACCAGTGAGTGACCTTAACCAAGTGAAGGAAAGCCAAGCACTTTGTCGTAACTTGCTGACCTGACAATTTTTGCTATTGCTGCTGTAGTAATCAGATTTTTGTAAGAGAACCTATGGGCATTGTGGACTCTCTCAATGCATGACATGGTGAGTCCCATTATTGGAATGTCAGCAGAATGATTGTTTGGCCGTATTTCCTAATAAATTAAATAGAATTGTTCAGCTTTGGTGAACTTTATTACTTACTTTCGAAAATTTACAATGAAACTTTTTTGATAATTATCTGTCAGCCCTGAGAATGTTTCATTTGCACTCTGCACACAGTAAAGTCATGAAGACTGAGAGGTTCCATCAGGGTTTAAAATAACTAATTAAACGTGTCTCAGAATTAATTGATTTTTGTACAGACAAAACCCCCAAGTGGATAGTTATTTAACGAGAAAAAAAATTAATTCTGAGATTTACTTACAAAACAAAGAGCTCTCAATGTAGCTTGTCAGGTGGTTGGGGGAATCTAGCTCAATATCTATAATAAAATGCAATTTTACTGGTCAAAATTGTATATTTTTTTAAAAACTTGCCTGCTATATATGCTGATCCTAATATGGAGCTGCACAGCCTCTAAAGGCTCCGTTCCAAGGTACCTAGTTGTTAATATCAGTGGGGCACAAAAAGATTTTTTTACATATGGAATATACGGTAGGTGAAATTGTAAGCATACAAAGGTAGAATATTGGCCCCATGCACCTCTATGGGTGCACTCTTACAGAATATTAAACTTTTTGAATTTAATGGCTGAAATTTTTAAGCTTGCTACACCCCACCCCAAAAGCCGTGCCACCAGCTCTACACCTCCCTTCCAAAATTTGGAATAGATATGAGCTTAGTGGATTACCCTGAGGGATACAAGGTGATGACCACAAAAAACCTTAAGCTAACAGTTGTGATATTTATACCCTTAGAAATGTGAACATAACCCTACCACCATAAACCTAGCTACCTTATACAACATCCAAAACTCATGTGGAAACTATGTATCTGTTCTGAACATTTTTTAGTTAGTACTCATCCAGAGCGACACAGCTGTATTTGAAATTCTAAAGTATTCAGACTTCAAATCTCTAACATTCCCTGCTGGCTCGGTGTCTGTTCAGACCATGATCTTGTCTTCCTTACAAAAAGCACTGTACAGTAATATGATTAGAGAAGCTAAGGGTGCTCATATATGTTAGGTAAATGTCATCTTTACCCACTGATTTCAGCAGGATCGGCGGAGCATTGTGCATGGTGGTCACCAGACTCTCCCCCAATGTTGGGAGGAGGAAGGACGTTCTTCCCATTAGAAGCACATGGGTGCTCGCTCTAGGGAGTCTGAATAGTTTTCAGATGAATAAGCATATGTTCTACAGCCATCTAAAGTGTAAAGTGTATGGCCAGCTTAAAGGGTGTTCCAAGTTTTTAAAAGGATATGGGATAACTAACTGATTGGGGGGCATTCGACTGGTGGGAACCCTACTAATTCCAAATATAGGGGTCTCGTTCCCTCATCCTGATGAAGCGGTAGGTTGAGGTTGCGCCCTCCAACCCTATTCCTTCTCTAGGAGACTGCTGGAAATAGCCTAGCACTTTTTTGCGCTATCTCCAGCAGTTCCATAGAGAATGTTCAACCTACCGTTCCATCAGGACAGGGGAATGGGACCACCATTCTTGGAATGAGTGGGGGTCTCACAGATTGAACCCCATTGATCAGTTAGTTATCCCCTATTCTGTGTGTAAAGAATAATTTGAAAACTTGGTGAAGCTCCTTAAACTGCTCCCTGCATTCTGGAGGACAAAAAAACTCTGCTGAATTTTGAATGCTGCTCTGGGGTAACTCTATATATATAAGTATTATGTTATTGAAAGTAAGCTATTTGAGAAAAAGTTATACATAAAATAATTTCTGCCACTCTCTTTTCCAGTGCAAATCAACCTATTCTTATTACCAGTATGACCTGGTCTACCATACAATCGTCTTATACCGAGGGCTCCTTTACTGAAAGCATTATTACAATGAGGCGCTACATAACAATCCCCCACCTAGTAGGATCAGAAGGTCTTTTGCTGAAGCCGAGAACAGTGGAAGAGTAATGTACTGGATAATAATTACGACCTACTGGTGGGACGTGGCCGTCAAATGAAGCCATTTATGAGTTACCTTCTAAGAATTTGCAAATCAGTTGAGAGAAAATATATGTTGGGGATTCTGCTTTTACATCAAGTCCAGTGGAAGTATAAGGGCTAATGGACCAGATAAGAGAACAATTTCCCGCTGTAGCAACATGTAGACCACCTGTTTCTGTAATGAAAGACCTGTTCTCCTCCTCTACTCCATTAATCTTTTATTGTGTAATGCAACAACACGAAAAGGCAATAAGGACGCAGAAAAGAACCTTGTTAGGAATTTATTTTTTTCTTCGAAAGTAACCTACACTTTTCTTACTTAATTAGATCTCTAAGGGCAAATTAGGAAAGTGGAATCTAAATAAAAAAAACTGCCCCAAGACAGACATAACTTTCAGTGTATTTCACTTGCTTTTATGAAACCAAAGAAAAACTGGATAATACATGATATCTACTGAGATGATTCCACTGTTCGTTCTTTCAGTAGACATTTTTCTGGCCTGGAGCAGTTACAGTTGGTAATTTAATTGATTTATTTTATTTTTGATATCTATTCCTCAAATATTCCATAACTCTCTTCAATCCATGATCCTAAATTGTGAGCTTCTGAATCTAACTTCCATTCTTCAAACATGTCAAGCCAAACATTTATCACATTGGTCTTCAACTTGTGGATCTTCAAGTGTTGCCTAACTGGGTGTTGTAGTTTTGCAACAGTTGGCGAGCCATAAGATCACTGATGTATACACTGGTAGTTATACTATAAGAAGAAAGTAGATTTTTCTGCCTTTGAAATGTGGGCTATGTGGAAGCGGTCCACACAAACGCGGACAACAGAAGGACCTATGGTAATGTAGCTACTTCCTGCACAGCTACAGTATTTCACAAAAGTGAGCACACCTCCCAAATTTTTGTCAATATTTTATTATATCTTTTTATAGGAGAACACTGAAGATCTGACCCTTTGATACAATGTACAGTAGTCAGTGTACGACTTGTATAACAGTGTAAATTGGGTGTGCCCTCAAAATAACTCAACAGACAGCCATTACTGTCTAAACCGCTGGCAACAATAATGAGTACACCCCATGAAATTGGTCTGCATGGCTGTCATCCCAGAAGGAAGCCTCTCCTAAAGATAATGCAGAATAAAGACCACAGTTTGCTGAAGACAAGCAGACTAAGGACATGGATTACTGGAACCACGTCCTGTAGTCTGATGAGACCAAGATCAACTTATTTGGTTCAGATGGGGTGAAGCATGTGTGGTGGCAACCAGGTGAGGAGTACAAAGACCAGTGTGTCTTGCCTATAGTCAATTATGGTGGTGGGAGTGTCATGGTTTGGGGCTGCCTGAGTGCTGCTGGCCCTTGGGGAGCTACAGTTCATTGAGGGAACCATGAATGCCAACATGTCCTGTGACATACTGAAGCAGAGCACGATCCCCTCCCTTCAGAAACTGGGCCGCAGGGCAATATTTTAACACAATAACAACCCCAAACACCTCCAAGACGACCTCTGCCTTGCTAAAGAAACTGAGGTTAAAGGTGCTGGAGTAGCCAAGCATGTCTCCAGACCTAAACCCTATTGAGCATCTGTGGGGCATCCTCAAAACACAAGTTGGAGGAGTGCAAGGTCTCTGACATCCACCAGCTCCGTGATGTCCTCATGGAGGATGGAAGAGGATTCCAGTGGCCACCTGTGAAGCTGTAGTGACCTCCATGCCCAAGAGAGTTAAGGCAGTGCTGGAAAATAATGATGGCCACACAAAATATTGACACTTTGGACACAATTTAGCAAATTTTAACTAGGGGTGTACTGATTTTTTTTTGCCAGCGGTTTAGACATTAATGGCTGTGTGTTGAGTTATTTTGAAGGCACACCAAATTTACACTGTTATACAAGCCGTACACTGACTACTTTACATTGTATCAAAGTGTCAGATCTTCAGTCGTGCAGTGACAAACTTTTTTTTAAAGAAGATGAGTCTGGGGCGTCGGAGCTTAGTCTACTCTCCTATCCTTTTTGAAAACACATGCATGCTTGGATCAGCCAAGCCATGAGTGAACGTGTATGGGGGACTCAGGAAGGAGAGCTGTTGGGTGACTAAGTCTTGAAGGTAAATGGACACCATAAAGTTTGGCATTATGGATGTTGTTTGGACAGTAAGTCATCTTACCCCACATTGTTCCTCCTCTTCTCCCCCAATCCCAACCATTCTTATGTTTGCTATGAATACTGCATTTTTCACCCCATCCTAATTCAATTGTAGTGCAAGTGTAATATAGGTCCAGCTGACCATTCTACCACATATGTACAGTAGGATATCATGACACCATCATCTCTTCTAAAGGCTCACTTCTTCACCGCCTCTCATTAGCCCTTTAGTCATCAGCCTACTTCTTATCCCAACCCTTCAGTGAATTGTACTTTGAGTATTCTAACTACGTGATCGCTAATGTGAAATTATATAACTCCTTAGAATCAATTATCCAACATCCCACAATAAAGAAGACCATGCAGAGTCAATAACATAAACTGGACTAGTCTTCTCTGGACCAAAAGGTGGACCAAATATGCACCATCAGCCATGCACCAAAACTATAAAGTCATCATGGCCTATTCAGTATTCACCCATGAAAACCCCAAACAGTTATCCTAAACTGTGGGTCATATATCAAATACAGTTGCAAGAAAAAGTATGTGAACCCTTTGGAATGATATGGATTTCTGCACAAATTGGTCATAAAATGTGATCTGATCTTCATCTAAGTCACTACAATAGACAATCACAGTCTGCTTAAACTAATAACACACAAAGAATTAAATGTTACCATGTTTTTATTGAACACACCATGTAAACATTCACAGTGCAGGTGGAAAAAGTATGTGAACCCTTGGATTTAATAACTGGTTGAACCTCCTTTGGCAGCAATAACTTCAACCAAACGTTTCCTGTAGTTGCAGATCAGACGTGCACAACGGTCAGGAGTAATTCTTGACCATTCCTCTTTACAGAACTGTTTCAGTTCAGCAATATTCTTGGGATGAATCGCTTTCTTGAGGTCATGCCACAGCATCTCAATCGGGTTGAGGTCAGGACTCTGACTGGGCCGCTCCAGAAGGCGTATTTTCTTCTGTTTAAGCCATTCTGTTGTAGATTTACTTCTATGCTTTGGGTCGTTGTCCTATTGCAACACCCATCTTCTGTGGAGCTTCAGCTGGTGGACAGATGACCTTAAGTTTTCCTGCAAAATGTCTTGATAAACTTGGGAATTCATTTTTCCTATGATGATAGCAATCCGCCCAGGCCCTGACGCAGCAAAGCAGCCTCAAACCATTTTGCCCCCACCACCACACTTCACAGTTGGGATGAGGTTTTGATCTTGGTGTGCTGTGCCTCTTTTTCTCCACACATAGTGTTGTGTGTTTCTTCCAAACAACTCCACTTTGGTTTCATCTGTCCACAGAATATTTTGCCAGTACTGCTGTGGAACATCCAGGTGCTCTTGTGCAAACTGTAAACGTGTAGCAATGTTATTTTTGGAAAGCAGTGGCTTCCTCTGTGGTACTCTCCCATGAAATTCATTCTTGTTTAGTGTTTTACATATCGTAGATTCGCTAACAGGGATGTCAGCATATGCCAGAGACTTTTGTAAGTCTTTAGCTGACACTCTAGGATTCTTCTTCACCTCATTGAGCAGTCTGCGCTGTGCTCTTGCAGTCATCTTTACAGGACGGCCGCTCCTTGGGAGAGCAGCAGCAGTGCTGAACTTTCTCCATTTATAGACAGTTTGTCTTACTGTATATATATATATATATATATATATATATATCAGGCCATCACATAATGCACAACTCTGAAACCCCATGCCCCATGCCAATGAGATACAAATCAGTAACAAGTTTATCAAATGATACAATTAAAAACATGAAGGGGGAAATAACTCTATCACGAGGATCAATATATTAATATATATATTAATTTCGTCATTTAATGAAGTGCTTACTGATTTGTATCTAATTGTCATGGAGTGTCTTTGTTTACAGGAATGAAGAGAAATCCAAGCCACAATCTATTGCTCACAGAGAAGCCAGCTTTTTGACGCCATTGGCATGTAACCAGTCTATATTACTACCGCAATGAAAAGGAGTAAATTGACATCATGGGGTTTTCTATTTAAAAGCCCATTGTTAGTCATCATTGTCTTCGATGCTACATATGAACACATTACGTTATTAGCCCTCCACAATGAACATCATCAGTCTTATTTATTTCCTTTTAATCATTATCTAAAGAAACAATTATCTCCATTTCGTCAGGTGCCTCAGCCGGCTCAATATGGAAATGTTCTTCTGAGTTACCGCAATTCTACAGGAAATCAATTACTGAAAAATTTCTCAGTAAACGTGTGGGAAGAAATTAATAGCCAGGGAAATGAATTCTACCTAAAGAGCAGGTCCTTCAGGCACTGCAGATGGTGCTACGTCTCTCATGTCTTGGACCGTGTCAGGAGGTAGTCCAGTCAGATGGTGGGGTTGTAGATTCTGTCCGGTCTTCTCCTGCCTCACAGTCACTAGAGGTTTGAGGCTAGAACTAGATATGTTCACCCTTTTCTAACTTCTTTACGGGCTTTAAATTCCACACCATATACATTTGATGCGTTGTGTAGTAGCATAAACCAACGGAGTAACGCCAAATCAAATTTTTTTCTCCAAAAGGGGTCATCCTGAACCACACATTTTGGGATCTCTTGACCCAAGAGAGAAGGCAAGGAAGGAAAATCTGTGACATCTGGATGTCCACAAACCATGAACCAACCTCAGGGTTTTACAAAAGGGAAAAAGTTGAGGCCATCTTGTGATGATGGATGAACGCTCACATCCAGCAAGCTCACATCCCTCTTATGGCTCATAGGCTGTGATCAAAGTCCTGGTAGGACCGAAATGTTGACCTTGCCTATACTAATGTGTATACTAACTGGATGTATACTGTAAGTAAAAAATGTTGCATCTGAATTGAGTGTCGTGGTATACTGGCATACTGGGACCACTACCCTACCACTGAGCACCATAATGCACAACTAAAAAGTGTGGATTGGCAACCATTATCTCTTTTGCAAGAATTCTGATTTTAGCATGGCCACCAAGCAAAGTCACCAAAGAGTCCTAACCTTAAAGGGAAATCCAGGCATCTGATATTGATGACCTGTCTTCAGTATAGGTCATTGATACCCAATTGTTGAGGGTCTGACACCCTGCGCCCCCACAGATCAGCTGTTACCTGCAGACTCTGGTGTTGGAACTAGCACTGCGAGTGGAGAGAAAATGCAGCTCCCATCAAGGTGTAGTGGCCGTGCCGGGTATATGCACCACAGCTAACACTGAAGTGAATGGAAGCTGAGCTGTAGTGACCTACACGTTGAATGGAGCTGTCTGATTCCTGCTCTATTCACAGTGCCAGTTCCAGACCCGGGGGATGCAGTGAATAGCTGACCGCGGGGGAGTCGGACCCTCGCCGATTGGCTATTAATGACTCATCCTGGGGATAGGTCATTAATATTGGGAGACTGGAAAAGCCCATTAAGATGGACACATACTAGAGCAGTGATCTCCATCCTGCGGGGTCTCAAGCTGGGAGTTGCGAGAGCCGCAGGTGAGGATCACTGCACTATAGATTGCAGATGCCATTTTCTGAATAACTTTAGTATCCATTTGAACTCAGCTATGCTGTTAGGGGTATGTCTGACAGAAAGCAGAGTTGTGAATGCAGCTCTGAAGTATAATTATTATAATTATTACGGGGGAATAATGCAAGATACTGTCAGCAGAATTTAGTGGTAGAGTGATCTGCTCACTGGCCCCAATTAAACCTAATGTGTGTCATCAGAATAGTGAGTGCAGCTCTGGAGTATAATACAGGATGTAACCCATGATCAGTACAGGATAAGTAATGTATGTACACAGTGACTGCACCAGCAGAATAGTGAGTGCAGCTCTGGAGTATAATACAGGATGTAACTCAGGATCAGTACAGGATAAGTAATGTATGTGCACAGTGACTGCACCAGCAGAATAGTGAGTGCAGCTCTGGGGTATAATACAGGATGTAACTCAGGATCAGTACAGGATAAGTAATGTATGTACACAGTGACTCCACCAGCAGAATAATTAGTGCAGTTATGGAGTATAATACAGGATGTAACTCAGGATCAGTACAGGATAAGTAATGTATGTACACAGTGACTGCACCAGCAGAATAGTGAGTGCAGCTCTGGGGTATAATACAGGATGTAACTCAGGATCAGTACAGGATAAGTAATGTATGTACACAGTGACTGCACCAGCAGAATAGTGAGTGCAGCTCTGGAGGATAATACAGGATGTAACTCAGGATCAGTGCAGGATAAGTAATGTATGTACACAGTGACTGTACCAGCAGAATAGTGAGTGCAGCTCTGGGGTATAATACAGGATGTAACTCATGATCAGTACAGGATAAGTAATGTAATGTATGTACACAGTGACTCCACCAGCAGAATAGTGAGTGCAGCTCTGGAGTATAATACAGGATGTAACTCAGGATCAGTACAGGATAAGTAATGTATGTACACAGTGACTGCACCAGCAGAATGGTGAGTGCAGCTCTGGAGTATAATACAGGATGTAACTCATGATCAGTACAGGATTAGTAATGTATGTACACAGTGACTGTACCAGCAGAATAGTGAGTGCAGCTCTGGGGTATAATACAGGATGTAACTCATGATCAGTACAGGATAAGTAATGTAATGTATGTACACAGTGACTCCACCAGCAGAATAGTGAGTGCAGCTCTGGAGTATAATACAGGATGTAACTCAGGATCAGTACAGGATAAGTAATGTATGTACACAGTGACCGCACCAGCAGAATAGTGAGTGCAGCTCTGGAGTATAATACAGGATGTAACTCAGGATCAGTACAGGATAAGTAATGTATGTACACAGTGACTGCACCAGCAGAATAGTGAGTCCAGCTCTGGAGTATAATACAGGATGTAACTCATGATCAGTACAGGATAAGTAATGTATGTACACAGTGACTCCACCAGCAGAATAGTGAGTATAGCTCTGGAGTATAATACAGGATGTAACTAAGGATCAGTACAGGATAAGTAATGTATGTACACAGTGACTCCACCAGCAGAATAGTGAGTGCAGCTCTGGAGTATAATACAGGATGTAACTCAGGATCAGTACAGGATAAGTAATGTATGTACACAGTGACTGCACCAGCAGAATAGTGAGTGCAGCTCTGGAGTATAATACAGGATGTAACTCAGGATCAGTACAGGATTAGTAATGTATGTACACAGTGACTGCACCAGCAGAATAGTGAGTGCAGCTCTGGAGTATAATACAGGATGTAACTCAGGATCAGTACAGGATAAGTAATGTATGTACACAGTGACTCCACCAGCAGAATAGTGAGTGCAGCTCTGGAGTATAATACAGGATGTAGGATTAATATAGGATGAGTAGTTTTGACACAACTTTTATGCAGATTATAGCAGTTTCTTAAATATAGTAGTTAACAAAATCTATGTATGTCAACTTTTTTTTTTTGTTTGTCATAAAATAATAGACCTCAGGATTTCACACTTTCAGGACATGAAGTGAAGCTGTACAAGAAGCACATTTTGAGGGCAGGAAGCATCACGTTTACTATAACTACTTAGATGAGGCGTGAACTTTTCGTATTTGCATGTATTAGATCTCTCAGTGCTCCGACCTTTGCCATAATTTTAAATTCCAATTTGTCCTGGCAATTACTGCGGAGACTATACAGTTCAGGTAGCAATCTTTAGCCAATGGCAGGGTTGTAAGGCCACGAACACTCAGAGACAGTGGTTATAGACTTCTGCACGGGGTGCTGGCTACTTGGCCGTGTTTCACAGACAGTTGACCCCCGTTCTGCTATCCGGCCAGGCTGACGTACTTTCTAATTGAGTTGATTTTTTAACCACAGATTCACCCTCTGCTGCAGAGCGATTGAATGCCGCGCTTCATCAGGCAGAAGAGACAATGACTGCTCTGCTATCCCAAGAGGTTTTGCACATGGTGCCTTCTTCTGTCCTGAACATGGGTGCCCAGTGAAGCAGCAGGACACCTTTGTCATAAATTCCAGTATTGAGGGGTTAAAAAATTGCTTATTATCACTACATTTCTCAGCAGAACTGTTTTTCTATTGCACCTTTATATCTCAATATTCTGCAGGTGCTACGCTTGGAGAAGGGATAACAATTTGGAGATTCTCCATGCTTTTCTTTGGGGCTCAGTCACACGACCATAATTATGTGTCTGTATCAGTTCCTCAATCTTGTGGACCGATCCATTTCAATGGGGTCGCAAAAGATGCATCTGTACTACCGTTCCGCATCCCAGCAAAAAACATAGATCATGTGCTATTTTTCTCTGCAATTGCGGAGAAGAATACGTTTTTCGATCATAAGGCTGTCCGTGTGCGTTCTGCAAAATGCGAACACACATGGTGGGTATGCATGTTTTTGTGGATCTGCAATTTGTGGACCACAAAACACATGGTCGTCTGAATGATGCCTTATGCTGAAAGTCTCCAGTTGAATTCCGGAGTCTTCTGAATGCTTCCTCATCAGTGAAGAACTCAGGAACTTGTCCAAAAGCCTGATTAAGACAGAATGTATTCTGGGGTTCGAAGAGTTTGAGTACAGAATCAGTTTATTGAATTTACAAAGACATAACTTAAAGGCAACTGTAAACCCTATTAAACCAGGTATACTGATTGGTAGGGGTGATCCTGCCGATTAAAACGATGCCTGTCTTGTGAAAATCGGCTGCAGCATTCCAGAGATACAGACTTCTATTATTTAAGCAAATGAGAGTGTCAGTGACAGAAGGGGTGGGGCCTAGACCCTCAGCTTTCCAATTCTGGCCCCGCCCCTTTGCATCGGAGCCCTTGTTTGCTTAAATAAAAAAAAGCATTTTTTCTGTGGAACACCACAACCGATTTTCATAAAACAGGTATCATTTTAATCAGTAGGATTAATCCTACCAGGCGGTGTGCATGGTTTAACAAGGTTTATCCTGCTGATAAGTGCTCTTTAAGTTATACCTCTTTACAAAGTACATTTATTATACTCTACTCAAAGCCTTCAGATCTCAGAATGCACTCTCTCTTGGTCAGGCTTCTCAATGAATTCCTGAGCTCTATTCTGATGAGGAAGCATTGGAACCCATTTAAAAGTATCATTTTAATCCACAAGATCAGCCCTACTGGCCCTAGTGCCCTACCAGGCACTATGCATGCTTCCTATGATTGACCATGCTGACAAATGCAACAGGATCACAAGGTTGCATTGCAAACTTGATTGTGAAAAATCCAAACCTGCTGAAACAAATCCCAGCATACTCCTTTCACTTCTGTCAGAGTTCTTCGAAAGGCTAAGCAAGTATGCAAAGTTTCACCACAGCTGGAGGTTGCTGATCCCTGGCATAGGAGCTTGATATCCAATCTGCAGCACACCATGCCCTCATGCGAAAGCTATACCTTGACCTACCCAAGACTACTTCTAGACTTTTTGCTACAGGTTTTTAGGGCAGTTGGGAGTCGTATTTTTGCAGCAGGACATTGTTGAAGCCTCTTTCTTCTGCCATCGTCCATTATCTGATGATGTTCCCACCAGCAAATAGAAAGTAGAAAACGCTGGAAACACGCTTGTCAATGTCACATTGACATCCTCCCCCCAACGAGTCCCATTCTACACGGTGCCCTTTGTTAATAGGATCTCAGCAGAATTCTGTTTTCATACCGGGCTGTGCAGTCCCTGCGGGGAATACTGAAGCGATTGATGCACAGTAGACTTTTCATTCTCCTACGGGGTCAGGTTTTACGTTCACAGTTTCTTCAGATGTGTTTGCTGCTACAACATCACATACTGTCTGCTCCATCAATAACGCTTTCCAGCCTGTTGTCTCACTACATATTGCCCTGATCTTCATTCTTATTAAGTACGAGATACAAGTCATCGCATGCAAAGGGAACACCAATGGAATCAAGACTACTCGGGAAATAAGGAGAGTGTGGGGGAAGGCGAGGAAGGCTACTGTACATCAGTTTACTGCTAAAGTCCACGTTAAAGGGATTATGTCGTTTCTTAAAGATAAATAAATATAAAAGAGCATCAAATGTTCTTTAAAAATCCTCCCTGATCCAGTATAGAAGCTCCAGTGGTTCCCTGGTTTTTGTTTACAAGCGGTTGGCATATAACCACTATAACCAGTTCTTGGTCTCGATCCTTACATGCTATAATACTGCCATCATGGCTCACATTGCTGAGCGGTGATGCCACATGTGACCACTGAGCCCACTGTCTGGGTACAACGGAAGTGCCGACCACTTGTAAAGAAAGAAAAAAGGAAGCGCCGCAGGATCTACATTGGATTGAAGAGGTGAGTAGCATCTGTTGATGTAATACTTTTTTTAAGAACCTGGTTAACTCCCTCACATAGGTTCTGTTTTACCAAATCTTTCAAAATCTTACATTGCTTGCTATGAGTAGAGGTGGCTCTAAGATCCAGGAAAGGATCGTCTGGTGTTTATTCCCCTTTCTGCCCCTTTCCATGAGGCTAATTCTGTACCACCATGCATGGTTGCTAAAAAAAAAGCAGTTGTTGAGAGGAGTTCTCCACTGGTTCCTTCCTAAAAGCAAAGGGGATGGGAGCAGCCCTTCTCTTTAAAAAGCATCTGTCAGCAGGGTCAACGCTATTAAACTAGGCACACTATATGGTTGGGTGGATCCTGATGAGTAAAATAATACCTCATTTACTGTATGTTCCTGCATTGTGCTCAGCTCTACAGTGCAAGGGGCAAACACAAGCACATTGGGGCACTTGAGTTCCTTGGTTTTTCAAAAAGTTGCTTGGGGATATATTAGACTTGTAAAGCATTTGAAAATACAAAACCTGCTAACACGAAAAGAGAAAAAAATATCCCTACATGTAATATGTAAGGTAAAAGTCCAAGTACTATACCAAAACAGGCATTTCATATTAACTGAAGCAGCTCTCTCTGCCTCTCTCCTAGTGGGAAGTCACAGCATAATTCTAGTATCACTTGAAATTACAGAATTACATCCAGCCAATTAGCCACCCGTAAAAATAACCCCTTGCTCAAAGGTGCAGGCCTGAGCCCCTCAGAGCACCTGAGCTCTTAGAACCATTGGGCCAGGCATCTTGTTTGGCCCTGGAATCTTGCAGTTGCACCATAGCCAACACTATTGGCAAATGAGCTGTGCGTCTGCCTCTGCCACCCTAGCAGTGTAGGTGACTTCTGCTCATGTGCCTATGATGTCCTCCTCCATGCTACATCGAGTGTCTTTTCCTGCGGGTAGAGAATGATGTTATCAGCACAAGTGCAGAAGTCATCAGTACTGTAAGTGAACAAGAGGCAGATGCACTGCTCCAGAGGCATTACTAGGCCAGGATAGATGCATGGCTCTGTCAATCAAGGGGATGAGGAGGTATCTGTAAGTGCAGACTGGAGGGGCTCTCGTGCTTGGAGGGACTTGGACCTACGCTGTGCTGCAAGAGGTTGCTAACGTGTGGCTAATTGACTGGATGTAATTCTGTTTTAGAGTGATGCTAGAAACTACGCTGTGACTTCCCACTGGGAGAGAGGCAGAGAGAGCTGATTCAAAATACTTGCTTTGGCACAGTCCTGAGAATTTTCCTCATACATCTTACACATCTGTTAGCAGGTTTTGCATTTACAAGCATATTCCAAATTGAACAAATAACTTTTTGTATCTGCTTTGCACTAGTTTTATCCTGGAGCAATAAAATCCAGAGACATAACCACATGTGGAGAGCAGGTGCAATCACATCATAGTCTTCAAACAGAATTCTGCTGACTGTGTCCTTGTACTCTTATAGTATAAAATACGCCTAAAAAGCAATGCAAGCATTTCTATAAATAGGAGGGAGAGCGTGGATTCGTAAACCACCAGCTCACAAGTTCTGGGGTTGTGTTCCTGCCCTTATCAATGTTTCATGTAGTTATGAGAAATGACGACTGTAAGGAAACAAGCCGGTAATTGTTTTCTTTCCAAGTTCTTCTCCATGCACATCTCTGCTCCATAACTTTATTAGACTCCTAGGCTTGTTCATCATGACACGGACTGATGCACGAGCTGTCTGCCCAAATCTGCTGAACTATTTGGTTTCCACCAGAAACTAGATTAAAAAACAATAGACATTTTGCAAACTGCAGTCTGGCGGCCCAGAAGTGCTAAGATACGAGTCAAGTGTATATAATGTAGGACTATATCACCAACAAGTGTGTGCTCCTCAGGAGACTCTGATCATGTCCTCTACCTTTCATGTTCAAGATGTTGGGCACTGAACATAATGGAGGACATTTACTAATCCATAGAGGACATTTACTCATTCTGTCTAATATTTAGACCAGCCAGTCTGTACATTTGCCAAATTTATTATAGCGGCTGACCATGTATGATAAATTTGAAGCATCTTGCTAGATGCGTTAGACACTTACATCACCTATTTGCTGGCTTACATTACCCCTATATTTGTCACATTTTAAGCCACGCCCTTCCTGCCAAGCCACACCCCCTTCCGTCTGGACCACTTCCTGTCTAGTAAGGCGCAAATGTCTAAAACACATAGTAAATAATATGGTCCGAGCCATGTACCAGTTTTTGCTGTGTGGTGTCCAGTTTGAAGCCCCTTCCAGTGTATTTAGCCATGTCTGATACCTACACCGGACACCAAATCAACTGGATTTTTCCCCTTCGAAATGGGAAGTGGCCATTACACTTTAGGAGAGATACTGTAAGTGCCCTGTGTAATACCCCCTGTGCCACATTGCAAAAGGCAGTTTGTCACCAGGAAATCTGCTGATAAACCAGGCACCGTTCCAAATGAGAAGTTAAGTGCATTGAGGTCAGGGCCAAGCCACTCTGTGCACCCTTGCTCCTCCTGCTTCCTCTGCCAGGCCCTGCCCTTCCTTCTTGATTGACAGGGTCAGGTTTCTGCATTGTTGGCAACGTGACCTATTTTGGAGGATGACCAGATTTATACAAGCAAAGCAATTGGTGGTGGCTGGGACTGGAAACACAGAAGGAGTGAGCTGGTTGGGCTTGGCTCTGGTTGGGCTACTTCTGCAATTCCCACACATGTTAATGGAGTCACGCACATGGCAGTTTGGTTACATTAGAGGGCAACCAGAACATTTTCGCCAGGTGCTGAGTACCAGGGGAGTCGCAACAAGCAACTTGACCTTTGCATTGGGTGAATGTAAGCCTAGCTATGGCTTTGGGTTATATATTTCTTCTTCTCCCATTGTTGGCCATATTAGGGTCATGGAAGCCTAATTCTCCACCAAACATGAGGTTCCCCTATTCATAAAACATTGTTTGGAATACCTCTTTATGACTGCATATCTCTTCGGCCAAGATGGAGGGTGTCAACAGAAAAAGGCTCACTGAGTATTAGCACAAGAAAACCTCTGCAGCGATGAGAAGTTTTCCATCTTCCCAAGAGCCAAAATAACCCTGGTTTAGTAGACAAAGACTTCACACGGAGCCCAGAAGACTCCACAAATCACAGCATAGTGATTAATACCATGAGAACCCATGGCGTGATTGATATCTGAAGAGCCAGAGCTCCCGGGCAGCTCCCGAGCCCAGATTTCTTTAGTAAGGCCTTGTACCTTTTTGTCTCCGGTGAAAAGTGGTTGTCTTCTGCAAATGAATATAGCTTTATATGGTTCATAGCCTCGTCTGAGCAATGCAAAGCCTTTCAGACGATCTCTCAGGCAGGAAAAATAAGGCAGCGCTCATATTCCAGCCCAAAACGATTTTTATTTACTTTACTTTTTTATTTTGTATTATTTTTATTGGAAGCTTTATTGACCCGTGTGGCTGCTGTCACTCTGTATCTATGAAAACAGCATCTAGTTATCTGGAACACAATGTTGAAGGTTTGTGTTTATTGCAGCGGGTGGAGGATAAATATATCATCTATCTATCTGTCTATCTCATATCTATCTATCTATCTCATATCTATCTATCTATCTATCTATCTACTACCGATATACCGATTTATCTAATACCTATCCATCTATGCATCTATCACCTAATTTCTGTCTCTCTGTTCCACCACCAAGGCTCCCATCCCTACTACTTTGGGTCCCCGGTGTACCGGAAGCGTGACATCCCATCCGTGGTCATGTGCACTGCTGAAGCCATTCACTGTGACATATTCCCAAGTGGCACATGATCACAGAGGCTTAGTCATGTGCTGCTTGGGGACATGTCCGTTGGGTGTGTGGCTTTTCTAGCCATAGCTAAAATTGGTTTTGGGGTCAGACAACGCTTTTAAGAGCTATGGATGAGTTGACTGCCATTTTCTGTGTCTACGTACTGTACCCGGCGGCTCCACAGCTTGGGCACTGCAGTAAAGAATGATGCAGTTTAGTGTTTTCGATGCAGTACACGTTAGAAATTTCACCAGAAAGTGTCCAAACCCTTAAATGTATTGACCAAAGAAAAGACCAATGTATGTTAGAAGACGTGGTACTAAACAAGCACTTACCTCTTTTTTGGTAAATTCAGGTGGATGGTCATTTTTATCATCAATGACGATGGTAGCTGTGGCTGTACCAATCAATCCCACATCCATGCCGGCCATGTCCTTAGCCTCTACTATCAGCTCATACTGAGGAGCTATCAATGTCTGTAAGAAAATAAGACATAAGAAATGAGAATGGCTGCATCTAATGATTTAGTCCAAATACACTATAGGGCCCCAATGTAAAATCCATAACATGGCTCCCACCCATCATGCGCCATGTCTAATACTTCTGTGTCAAACTGAACTTTGGGTCACCTCAGGTATCAGGGTACAGCTGATACCTCTGGATCCCCTATTAATACTTTCCTGTAGGTTTCTGTGATTCTAGGGAAAAAAACATGAACACACCTACACAACATAGTATAAATCCATATCTGAGAGGACAATCGTTTAAGTTCAGAAGGACTTTGCCACAAGTCATCATTTAATATCTTAATGCTTAGCTAAAATTAACCAGGAAAAAAATCATGTCTACAGGGGAACCACCAGGCTTACTACCTCCTGGAGTATCTCTCAAGAGACACCAATGTGGAGCACCAAGGGATCAGGCAAAACCATACTAAGGTCAAGGTAAGGTCAAAGTAAGGTCAAGATGAGGCAGGTAGAATAAGTGCAATCTGATAAATAGTCCATGGCAAAGGGTCATTACAGAGATTAGGCAGAGGTCAATGCAGGCAGCAAAGGGTCAAATCCAGGAAACAGGCAGAAGTCAGTACATGGGCAGATGAACGTATAACGGCACACTTTTGAAGGAAACTAGCAGACCAGAACCTATTGCTCAGGCACCCACCCACAGTGAGTTAAGTACCCATGGCTGGCAGGCCATAGCCTGGATAAAATTTAGGTGCCAGCAAGAAGCAGGCAACAGCCAGAATGGAAGAACAGCCAAGCAGCTCCAGTGGCCTGGCCCAACAGGAAGAAGCATATGATGGCCAGAAATGTTTCGACTTAATCTTTCCCTATGGGGGTAGCTCGTTGGAATTGTTATGAGTTACACAATAGGAAGACATTGCATATGAATGAAACATAGCACATTAACGTTTCAGCATCTTCTCCACGACTGAGCAAGTGCTATGAAATGTCAACATCCTAAGCTCAACATGATCAATCAAGCCAGGGGGCAAAGGATTGATCTCAAGCGAAAAAACACCATGAGTAACCTTTCTCTATGCGGTAACAATGTAAAATACTGTCAGATCATGGGAATGATGAAAGCAGCAGAAAAAGAGTGTGTTGATCTTGTGGGGAGGAAGGTACCTCTTAACTCATGTATTGATGATAGCAAGGATACGGCTTTGAATGAGAAGGGCATGATTTGAGAAGGAAATTAAAGATAGGTAAGAGGTCACTAACACTGATGAAGAAAGGTATAAAGAGGCACAGTATATTTTAGAAGTAGAGTGTTTTGAACTTGTCGGGAGAAAGTGACCCGTTCACAGTGAGGACAAGATTTTTGAATGAGAAAGAAAGTGCTATGGTGTAGAAAGGTTAGTGAGATATGTATGATGTCACTGATAGTAGGAGCAAGGTATAAATCAGCACAATATATTTCCAGAGAGGAGTGTGTTGCTTTTGTGGGGAGAAAGTGACCTGTTCAATCATGTAATGATGATAGTTAGGATAGGGGCTTAAATGAAATGAGCAGTGCTATGATGTGAGAATGTTCTTGAGGATAGGTAGGAGGTCACTAATAGTGATGGGGAAAGGTAAAGATCAACAACATATACTTCAGAAAAGGAGGGTTTTGGTCTTGTTGGGAGAAAGTTACCTCTCCACACACGTAATGATGATCGTGAGGATAGGATGTTAAAAAGGTTGGTAAGGATATGTATGATGTCACTGCTGGTTGTAGAGGCAAGATATAAAGCTGCACAGTATATTTCTGGAGAGGAGTGTGTTGTCTTTGTGGGTAGAAAGTGACCAGTCCACTCATGTAATGATAATAGTAAGGACAGGGTTTTGAATTAAAAGGCCAATGACATTATGTGAGATGGTTGGTGAGATGAGTATGATGTCACTGATAGAGGTGGGGGCAAGCTATGAAGCAGCACAGTATATTTCTGGAGAGGAGTGAGTTGTCTTTGTGGGTAGAAAGTGACCAGTCCACTCATGTAATGATAATGACATTATGTGAGATGGTTGGTGAGACGAGTATGATGTCACTGATAGAGGTGGGGGCAAAGTATGAAGCAGCACAGTATATTTCTGGAGAGGAGTGAGTTGTCTTTGTGGGTAGAAAGTGACCAGTCCACTCATGTAATGATAATGACATTATGTGAGATGGTTGGTGAGACGAGTATGATGTCACTGATAGAGGTGGGGGCAAGCTATGAAGCAGCACAGTATATTTCTGGAGAGGAGTGAGTTGTCTTTGTGGGTAGAAAGTGACCAGTCCACTCATGTAATGATAATGACATTATGTGAGATGGTTGGTGAGACGAGTATGATGTCACTGATAGAGGTGGGGGCAAGCTATGAAGCAGCACAGTATATTTCTGGAGAGGAGTGAGTTGTCTTTGTGGGTAGAAAGTGACCAGTCCACTCATGTAATGATAATGACATTATGTGAGATGGTTGGTGAGACGAGTATGATGTCACTGATAGAGGTGGGGGCAAGGTATGAAGCAGCACAGTATACTTTAGAAGAGAAGTGTGACTTGTCCACTCATGTGATTATTTTAGTGAGGACAAGACTGCACGTAACAAGGAGAAGAGTATTGGCAAGAGGGCAATAGGTAGAAGTGGGAGGGCACCGCGTGCTAGTAGGAATTTTTCTAGCAGCACAGAGTATTTCAGGGTGTGTTCTGATATTATGAGAGACTGAGCATTGTAACAATGCTGTATAGAACAGGGTAGTTGTTATCATCATGTCAACAGTGGAATGGAGTCAAATCAGGAGCCACAGACCGCAAGCCGGCACGTCTACATCCTCTGCTACTGCCAGACATGACTGCTGCTGCCTGAGGCTATATGCAATCATATGGCTCTCCTAGTAGTTTCATCCTTAAAGTTATTTGAGAAACAGGTATAATTTGGGGAGAAAAATAAAGTTATATGGAAACAGTTTATGCTCAGTAACCATAAAAAAATCTGCCACTTCAGCTATTCCAAAACATTAGTTTCCAAATTACAAAGGGAACATCAAGGATACATTAGTCCTATTCCTCAGCAGGGGACACGATGCCCGCCGAGTAGGCACGGATATTTAGTCGAGAAAAGAAAATTCCAGAGCCTAAAAAATAACAACTATGGTAGAATAAAGCTGCGCCTCCTCAGTGGCTGTTTTCACCGTCTTTTGTCTCTAACAGATTGCAGCTTTCTTCATAGAAGGGTGGTTTTCAATATAAAGAGTTCTGTGCCAATTTACCAGCTAATGTTGTTTTAAGCAGAACAGTCCATAAGTAACTGAACAGAGAAGCTGCGATTGTTCCTGTGCAGGTGCAAGAAAGATTCAGGGAGGTAGAATTAAATGTCAGAAGAAACTCTAAAAATAGATATAATGTACTGCTACATAACCGAGATGAAACCGACAAAGAGGTTTATATTTCAAGACTGATTTAAAAACTTCAAATCTATCCATATGGAGAGGTATTATAGTAGTTATATTATTGTACACAGGAGGCAGTATTAGAGTAATTATATTCCTGTACATAGGAAGGCAGTATTATAGTAGTTATATTCTTGTACATAGGAGCAGTATTATAGTAGTTATATTCTTGTATATAGGAGCAGTATTATAGTAGTTATATTCTTGTACATAGGAGCAGTATTATAGTAGTTATATTCTTGTACATAGGAGACAGGATTATATTAGTTATATTCTTGTACATAGGAGGCAGTATTATAGTAGTTATATTCTTGTACATAGGAGCAGTATTATAGTAGTTATATTCTTGTACATAGGAGCAGTATTATAGTAGTTATATTCTTGTACATAGGAGCAGTATTATAGTAGTTATATTCTTATACATAGGAGCAGTATTATAGTAGTTATATTCCTGTACATAGGAGCAGTATTATAGTAGTTATATTATTGTACACAGGAGGCAGTATTAGAGTAATTATATTCCTGTACATAGGAAGGCAGTATTATAGTAGTTATATTCTTGTACATAGGAGCAGTATTATAGTAGTTATATTCTTGTACATAGGAGCAGTATCATAGTAGTTATATTCTTGTACATAGGAGCAGTATTATAGTAGTTATATTCTTGTACATAGGAGCAGTATTATAGTAGTTATATTCTTGTACATAGGAGGCAGTATTATAGTAGTTATATTCCTGTACATAGGAGCAGTATTATAGTAGTTATATTCTTGTACATAGGAGCAGTATTATAGTAGTTATATTCTTATACATAGGAGCAGTATTATAGTAGTTATATTCTTGTACATAGGAGCAGTATTATAGTAGTTATATTCTTGTATATAGGAGCAGTATTATAGTAGTTATATTCTTGTACATAGGAGCAGTATTATAGTAGTTATATTCTTATACATAGGGGCAGTATTATAGTAGTTATATTCTTGTACATAGGAGCAGTATTATAGTAGTTATATTCTTGTATATAGGAGCAGTATTATAGTAGTTATATTCTTGTACATAGGAGCAGTATTATAGTAGTTATATTCTTATACATAGGAGCAGTATTATAGTAGTTATATTCTTGTACATAGGAGCAGTATTATAGTAGTTATGTTCTTGTACATAGGAGGCAGTATTATAGTAGTTATATTCTTGTACATAGGAGGCTGTATTATAGTATAGAAAAGGAGCTATTGTAGTAGTTGTATTCTTGTACATCAGGGTTATTATAGCAGTTATATACTTTTACATGAGGGGCAGTAGACACTATATATTTATATATATATATATATATATATATATATATATATACACACAAACACACAATTATATATATATATACAGTGCTGCCCATAATTATTCATACCCCCTGGCAAATTTTGACTTAAAGTTACTTTTATTCAACCAGCAAGTAATTTTTTGACGGGAAATGACATAGGTGTTTCCCAAAAGATAATACGACGATGTACAAAAGGCATTATTTTGGAAAAAAAAAATTCTTTTATTTACATATGAGTAGAGTTGAGCGAACACCTGGATGTTCGGGTTCGAGAAGTTCGGCCGAACATCCCGGAAATGTTCGGGTTCGGGATCCGAACCCGATCCGAACTTCGTCCCGAACCCGAACCCCATTGAAGTCAATGGGGACCCGAACTTTTCGGCACTAAAAAGGCTGTAAAACAGCCCAGGAAAGAGCTAGAGGGCTGCAAAAGGCAGCAACATGTAGGTAAATCCCCTGCAAACAAATGTGGATAGGGAAATGAATTAAAATAAAAATTAAATAAATAAAAATTAACCAAAATCAATTGGAGAGAGGTTCCATAGCAGAGAATCTGGCTTCCCGTCACCCACCACTGGAACAGTCCATTCTCAGATATTTAGGCCCCGGCACCCAGGCAGAGGAGAGAGGTCCCGTAACAGAGAATCTGTCTTCATGTCAGCAGAGAATTAGTCTGCATGTCATAGCAGAGAATGAGGCTTCACGTCAGCCACCACTGCAACAGTCCATTGGCATATATTTAGGCCCAGCACACACACAGGCAGAGGAGAGAGGTCCCGTAACAGAGAATCTGGCTTCATGTCAGCAGAGAGAGAATCAGTCTGCATGTCATAGCAGAGAATGAGGCTTCACGTCAGCCACCACTGCAACAGTCCATTGTCATAAATTTAGGCCCAGCACTAGTGTTGAGCGGCATGTCCCATATTCGAATTCGCGAAATTTTGTGAATATTCAAAAGAATATTCGTAAAATATTCGCGATTATTCAAATTCGTTATTATTTCGCATATGCGATAATTCGAATTATCGCATAATACATATGCTATGCAAAATTCACATGTGCGCTAATGAAATCGCCTTACGAAGATTCGCAACTCAATTCAATCACTAATGTATGAATGCAATGCCCTTTGCCTCTGTTCTGGGACAAGTGTAGATATTCGCATGTGCGCTAATAAAATCGCCTTACGAAGATTCGCACCTCAATCACTTTCTAGGGAATGTGAGACTTTTGGGAATCAATCGAGATACAGTGGGGGGTGATGACAGTAGTTGACAGAGTACAGATCAATGTAATCTGTAAGGTGGAAAGTAAAATAAAAAATACGAATATTCGTAAATCGAATTTTACGAAGTTCTACGTATTCGCGAATATGGTGCTATACTATATGAATGCACAGGCCTTTGCCTCTCTGTTCTGGGGACAAGTGTAGATATTTGCATTTGCGTTAATAAAATCGCCTTACGAAGATTCGCAGCTCAATTCAATCACTAATGTATGAATGCAAAGCCCTTTGCCTCTGTTCTGGGACAAGTGTAGATATTCGCATGTGCGCTAATAAAATCGCCTTACGAAGATTCGCAACTCAATTCACTAATGTATGAATGCAAAGCCCTTTGCCTCTGTTCTGGGACGTGCCGATATTCGCATGTGCGCTAATAAACTCGCCTTACGAAGATTCGCAACTCAATTCACTAATGTATGAATGCAAAGCCCTTTGCCTCTGTTCTGGGACGTGCCGATATTCGCATGTGCGCTAATAAAATCGCCTTACGAAGATTCGCAACTCAATTCACTAATGTATGAATGCAAAGCCCTTTGCCTCTGTTCTGGGACGTGCCGATATTCGCATGTGCGCTAATAACATCGCCTTACGAAGATTCGCGCCTCAATCACTTTCTAGGCAATGTGAGTAAGATCTGAGCTGTTGGACCTTTGGGAAACAATCAATTATATGTGTACTGTAATTTTGTGGGGGGGGGAAAAAACAAAAAACAAATATTCGTTTTTACGAATATATAGCACTATATTCAAAATATTCGCGAAATCGCGAAGTTGCGATATTCGCGAAAAAAATTTGCTTTTCGAATATTCGCGCTCAACACTACCCAGCACCCAGGCAGAGGAGAGAGGTCCCGTAACAGACAATCTGGCTTCATGTCAGCAGAGAATCAGTCTGCATGTCATAGCAGAGAATGAGGCTTCACGTCAGCCACCACTGCAACAGTCCATTGGCATATATTTAGGCCCAGCACCCAGGCAGAGGAGAGAGGTCCCGTAACAGACAATCTGGCTTCATGTCAGCAGAGAATCAGTCTTCATATCATAGCAGAGAATCAGGCTTCACGTCACCCACCACTGTAAGAGTCCATTTTCATAAATTTAGGCCCAGCACACAGGCAGAGGAGAGAGGTCCCGTAACAGAGGATCTGGCTTCATGTCAGCAGAGAATCAGTCTGCATGTTATAGCAGAGAATCAGGCTTCACGTCACCCAACATTGGAACAGTCCATTGGCATATATTTAGGCCCCGGCACCCAGACAGAGGAGAGGTTCATTCAACTTTGGGTAGCCTCGCAATATAATGGTAAAATGAAAATAAAAATAGGATTGAATGAGGAAGTGCCCTGGAGTCCAATAATATATGGTTAAGGGGAGGTAGTTAATGTCTAATCTGGACAAGGGACGGACAGATCCTGTGGGATCCATGCCTGGTTCATTTTTATGAACGTCAGCTTGTCCACATTGGCTGTAGACAGGCGGCTGCGTTTGAGGCCTAGTATTTAGGCGCTGGGTGACCGGTATGGATTTAGTGACAGAATTAGACTTGGAAATGCACAGTAGCGTGTGTGTGAAGTTATTCTGAATGACCCTATGTGCACCTTCAATATTATATACCCTTTTAGGGATAGATTTCAAATAGCTCTGATATAGCAGAAACCACTAAATTATGAAATTGCTAAATTGGGAATTGTATTTCAACCCAGAACAAGAAATGTGCTTGAACGGACACTAAATAACTCGCCCAGCTACAGCACTAACGACAGATTTAGCTGGATATGAATTTGAGGCCTAGTATTTAGGCGCTGGGTGACAGGTATGGGTTTAGTGACAGAATTAGACTTGGAAATGCACAGTAGCGGGTGTGTGAAGTTATTCTGAATGACCCTATGTGCACCTTGAATATTATATACCCTTTTAGGGATAGATTTCAAATAGCTCTGATACAGCAGAAACCACTAAATTTTTAAATTGCTAAATTGGGAATTGTATTTCAACCCAGAACAAAAAATGTGCTTTGACGGACACTAAATAACTTTCCCAGCCACAACAGGACAGCGTTAACGAGAGATTTAGCAGGATATAAATTTGAGGCCTAGTATTTAGGCGCTGGGTGACAGGTATGGGTTTAGTGACAGAATTAGACTTGGAAATACACAGTAGCGGGTGTGTGTGAAGTTATTCTGAATGACCCTATGTGCACCTTGAATATTATATACCCTTTTAGGGATAGATTTCAAATAGCTCTGATATAGCAGAAACCACTAAATTATGAAATTGCTAAATTGGGAATTGTACTTCAACCCAGAACAAAAAATGTGCTTTGACGGACACTAAATATCTTGCCCAGCAACAACAGTACAGCGGTGGGTAACGAGAGATTTAGAGGGAATTAAATTTGAGGCCTAGTATTTAGGCGCTGGGTCACCGGTATGGATTTAGTGACAGAATTAGACTTGGAAATACACAGTAGCGGGTGTGTGTGAAGTTATTCTGAATGACCCTATGTGCACCTTCAATATTATATACCCTTTTTGGGATAGATTTCAAATAGCTCTGATATAGCAGGAACCACTAAATTATGAAATTGCTAAATTGGGAATTGTACTTCAACCCAGAACAAAAAATGTGCTTTGACGGGCACTAAATAACTTTCCCAGCTACAACAGGACAACGGTAACGAGAGATTTAGAGGGATTTAAATTTGAGGCCTAGTATTTAGGCGCTGGGTGACAGGTATGGGTTTAGTGACAGAATTAGACTTGGAAATACACAGTAGCGGGTGTGTGTGAAGTTATTCTGAATGACCCTATGTGCACCTTCAATATTATATACCCTTTTTGGGATAGATTTCAAATAGCTCTGATATAGCAGGAACCACTAAATTATGAAATTGCTAAATTGGGAATTGTACTTCAACCCAGAACAAAAAATGTGCTTTGACGGGCACTAAATAACTTTCCCAGCTACAACAGGACAACGGTAACGAGAGATTTAGAGGGATTTAAATTTGAGGCCTAGTATTTAGGCGCTGGGTGACAGGTATGGGTTTAGTGACAGAATTAGACTTGGAAATACACAGTAGCGGGTGTGTGTGAAGTTATTCTGAATGACCCTATGTGCACCTTCAATATTATATACCCTTTTTGGGATAGATTTCAAATAGCTCTGATATAGCAGGAACCACTAAATTATGAAATTGCTAAATTGGGAATTGTATTTCAACCCAGAACAAGAAATGTGCTTGAACGGACACTAAATAACTCGCCCAGCTACAGCACTAGGGACAGATTTAGCTGGATATAAATTTGAGGCCTAGTATTTAGGCGCTGGGTGACCGGTATGGATTTAGTGACAGAATTAGACTGGGATATGGCCAAAAAATGAACAGACTATTGCTGGTTAAATGCACTTGGTGTGACAGCTTCACCCTGATGTAGGCTTTAGCCAAAAAACAACCACACCATTGAGGGTTAAATGCACTTGGTGACAGGCGCAGCTTGCCCCTGATTTTGTATATGGCCAAAAAATGAACAGACTATTGCTGGTTAAATGCACTTGGTGTGACAGCTTCACCCTGATGTAGGCTTTAGCCAAAAAACAACCACACCATTGAGGGTTAAATGCACTTGGTGACAGGCGCAGCTTGCCCCTGATTTTGTATATGGCCAAAAAATGAACAGACTATTGCTGGTTAAATGCACTTGGTGTGACAGCTTCACCCTGATGTAGGCTTTAGCCAAAAAACAACCACACCATTGAGGGTTAAATGCACTTGGTGACAGGCGCAGCTTGCCCCTGATTTTGTATATGGCCAAAAAATGAACAGACTATTGCTGGTTAAATGCACTTGGTGTGACAGCTTCACCCTGATGTAGGCTTTAGCCAAAAAACAACCACACCATTGAGGGTTAAATGCACTTGGTCGCAGCTTGTGCTGGCGCACCACAAGACACAAAATGGCCGCCGATCACCCCAGAAAAATGAGACTGACAAACGGTCTGTGCAGCCTAAAAACAGTGAGCAATTGAGTATCAGCAGCTCAATGGTCCACAGCTGCAGATCGATCAGTTAATCAAGTCCTTTGGAGGAGTTAATCTGCCTAATCTCGCCCTACTGTCGCAGCCGCAACCTCTCCCTACGCTAATCAGAGCAGAGTGACGGGCGGCGCTATGTGACTCCAGCTTAAATAGAGGCTGGGTCACATGGTGCTCTGGCCAATCACAGCCATGCCAATAGTAGGCATGGCTGTGATGGCCTCTTGGGGCAAGTAGTATGACGCTTGTTGATTGGCTGCTTTGCAGCCTTTCAAAAAGCGCCAAGAAAGCGTCACAAAAGCGCGAAGAAAGCGACGAACACCGAACCCGAACCCGGACTTTTACGAAAATGTCCGGGTTCGGGTCCGTGTCACGGACACCCCAAAATTCGGTACGAACCCGAACTATACAGTTCGAGTTCGCTCATCCCTACATATGAGCCAAAAATACAAGATGTTCCGCACCGTGGAAAATCTCAGAGGACGTGGTCGGAAGCCAAAAGTGACACCTGTGCTGCCAGGAGGATAGTTAGAGAGGTGAAAAAGAATCCAAGGATCACCACCAAGACCATCCTGGTGAATCTGGGCTCTGCTGGTGGCAATGTCTCAAGGCAGACAATCCAACGGACACTGCACAATGCAGACCAAGGAGGACGCCACTTCTCCAGATAAGGCACACAAAAGCTCGCTTGGCCTTTGCAGAAGCTCATCTGGACAAAGAAGAAGACTTCTGGTCTTCTGTGTTATGGTCAGATAAAACAAAAATTTAATTGTTTGGTCACAATGATGTTTCCTTCATTTGGCGTAAAAAAAAGGAGTAGCCTTCAACCCAAAGAACACCATCCCCACTGTCAAACATGGTGGTGGGAACCTAATGCTTTGGGGGTGTTTTTCAGCCAATGGACCAGGGAACCTAATCACAGTAAACAGCACCATGAAAAAAGAGCAATACATGAGGATTCTCACCGACAACATCAGGGAGTCTGCAGAGAAACTTGGCCTTGGGCACCAGTGGACTTTTAAGCATGACAATGACCCAAAACACACAGCAAAAGTGGTGAAGAAATGGTTAGCAGACAACAACATTAACGTTTTGGAGTGGCCCAGCCAGAGTCCAGACTGGAATCCAATTGAGAATCTGTGGAGGGAGCTAAAGACCAGGGTGATGGCAAGAAGACCCTCCAATCTGAAAGATGTGGAGCTCATTGCTAAAGATGAATGGGCAAAAATACCTGTGGAGACCTTCAAAAAGCTGGTCTGCAATTATAGGAAGCGTCTGATTGCTGTAATAGCCAATAAAGGCTTTTCTATTGATTATTGAGAAGGGTATGAATAATTTTGGACTGGACACTTTTTGCTCAAATGTAAATAAAAGCTGAGAAATGTTTTTTTTTCCCACAATAATGCATCTTGTACGTCGTCTTATTATCTTTTGGGAGACACCGATGTCATTTCCCGTGAAAAAATTACTTGCTTCTTGAATAAAAGTAACTTTAAGTCAAAATTTGCCAGGAGTATGAATAATTATGGGCAGCACTGTATATATATATATATACGGTATATACACACACACGCATAACAAAAACCAAAAACGCGTGCCCCTGTTTCTGAAAAACAATTGATATTTATTATGACTGATATTTCAAAATTATGCTAAAACATCTGCTTTGTTAAACTACAAGTCAGTTTTGTATTTCGGGACCTTGGACAGAGCTAGAGAAACCACAATTACAACAGATTAATAGATAAAGTGAAGAGACCTAAAAGGAAGAGGCTATGTGTGGATGATTAGCACGAAATAAGAAAGATTTAGGTGTCATTCTGCTGTGGGCCGGCTCATTTCTATTATAAATAATGATTCTGACCCATTAACGAGTAATTCTCATTAACAAGATGGTATTTTGAGTAGTATAGTGTCTTTTAAAAGGACAAAAAAAATATGTAACCAAGCAATGAACTATGACTGTGGTCTTGAAAGTCAAGCTATAGTCAGCACTCTTAAGAAACGTGAGACGATAATGCAATATTCTGCAAATAAAATATGGCGGTTGGACGGGTCTTTTATGGCTTACATAGAATAGATAACTTTGAAATGAATTGGATTTGCTTTTGGAGCTTCATCAGTGTTTTTTGCTCATTTAATACATTTACATGAATGATTGGAAGAAGCAGTATATGTGCTCATACATGTGGAATTCAAAAACTAAAAACATCAGGCAAAGTTATAATTTTAGCAATCAGAAGACCACAAAAGAACTGGACTGAATATGGTGGACATTTTGGGCTCTTACTTGGATTACACAGAGCTTATTATACACCTATACTTACCTATACTATACCCCTATGCTTAAGGTATACAAATATATAAAAAATGAGTGAAGAAAAATCTTTTAGATAGTCCAAAAGGCCTAATACGGATCTATGGAGTCATCCGTCATCTTCACCTGATATCACCATTTACTATACTTATGATGACGCGTGTGTGGACCCACTGTGTCTCTTCAACAGATTTTACTTGAAGCTACTTCTAATTGCATCACCTAAATGGATCCCCATGTGTTCACCCTTAAACCTTTATACAGGGATCTGGACTCCTTTGCGTAGGAACCGCCAGGCTGCTACCTCTTGGAGTAGTCTTGGTTCAAGTGAATGCTGACCCCACAGGCATCAGGAGAAACAGGGCACCAAGGGATCAGGCAAAAATCATAGTCAGGGACAGGCCAAGGTCAAGGCAGGAAGAGTACCTGCAATCTGGAAAACAGGGTGAAGTCAGGGCGGGCAACTCAGAGTCAGAACAGAAGACAGTATAGAATAGGAATGTCCCACGGCGCAAATACCACCCAGCGGTTGGATTAGATTAAGGGTTCTTTTTATTGAGCAAGCGGTACAACGCGTTTCGGGGATATACCCCTCTTTCAGGTACAAATGACTTGCATCAGAACAGAACAGAAGGCAGGCAGAGGTCAGGTACATGGAACAAGCAAATGAACACGGCATTACCAGAAAACAAACACAATAGCACGCACAGGGTTAGGTGCCTAAAGTACCCCAGGGTAACCAGCCATTGGCTGGGGAAGATTAGGATGGACGTTGGCATGCTCTATCGGCAGAGAGAGGCATTGCCGGCAGAAGGCAGGCCTCAGCCTGTATTGTAAGAGCATTTCTTCTCTGGCGCCTGGGACCACCGGCAGGAATAGGGTCCCTGCAGCTATGGAACGAGTCGGCAGCTGTGCCCGCCAGCATGAGAGGAGTGGCAGTGGGCACAGACTGCCGCCATAAGAATTCTGATGGTGATATGGATTGTGCTATCAGAGAAATAAATAATAGTTATCTATTAGGGTAATACACTGGACAATATAACAAGTCAATCAGAAATTGTTAAAAGGACTTTACACGGATACACAAACTGCATGGGGCATGAATGGCTATTAGTACGATTGATCATTCCCCATAGCGTATTGTGATCAGCACTCCCCCTGTTTACATGGAAGACGTGCGACCGACAAATGATGACTGATCGTTCCCTATCATTAGCCCATGTAACAGGTCTTTTAGGCTTTACTAAGAGTGCATGTGTGTAGCTCAACCCCTTTAAGATTGGGCTTAGGGTGGGATTCTAAGTAACTTTACAGGCATGACCTCAGAAACTATACGTTAATCATGGTTACCTGCTGGTTATTTTACCCAAATCCTGTGGTTTGACTGCCTTTCAGCTCCGCTCCGCTAGGGCAGAGCTGTGATCGGTGGCTACAATTTAGTTACACCCCCTGGCTAATCATTGGCTCGGGTTACAGTTCTCTCCATCCCCGTGAGGTTCTGCCTCCTTGGATTGTCTGCTGATTATAAAGATAAGTCCATCAGAAGGTCAACTAGAAGTCATACATGTTCTGAGAAGAATAAGCCTTAGTAATGGGGAGGATGGAGGGTCACTTTAAGAACATAGTGATTTTTTTTATTTATTTTTTTCATCATAGGGGGATCTCCATTTATTCCATTTAGCTTAGTGTTGATTAAATAAGCAGAAAGGCAAAACTTTAGGACTAAGTTTATCTTGGGCCCTTAGGAGCCCAAATGAGGGAGGGGTATCAATAGTTAAACTCTTGAAGTTTTTACTTTCCTCTTGAGTAGTTATGATAATAACTTTAAAGAGGTTCTCCCATGAAAAACAATGAAAAACAGATATCATATAGCACATGCCGGACTCTTTCTAACAAACTTAGAACGAGCCCTGCACCTCACGTGGATCCAGAGAGATCCAGAGAACTCTCCCTATTTATTGCTGCAATTGCTCTGCTGGATTTATTTCAAGGTGGGAGCTGAGGGAGCTTGCCATTTCTCATGGCGTGTGACCCTTCTGCCGCAGCTGGTGGCAGTTGAAAGATGGACTTGAGCAGGTGCTTCCATCTGAGAGAGCAGGACAGAGAAATTATTGAAAGAGCAAACAGTAGGTGGCGCTATACGATAGAGGCTATGCTAAATTTTTAATTACATCCAGGTGCTGGTTTGAAAAATGTCAAATATTTTTAGTAGGACAACCCCTTTAAGTTTTATGTTTCCTCTCCATAAATGGAGAGGTAATTGCCTTCCATTCCATGATAGATACTTGTAAAGTACTGAGATATTGTAACATCTGCTCCTCAGAAGCAATATATACTCCCGTACATTGTCCAGAAATTCTGCCTCGGATGCTGTAATTTCCTTGGCGTAATGCAGAGGAAAAAAGATTGTTATTCACAGCACTGAGATATATAAATGTTAATCATAGTAGTTAAAACATATATCCCATCCGTCTAGCGCATGAACTGCAGAATGCAGACACATAAAATACAATCCTTCAATTTGCAGAAAATGAGGCAGCGTGAGGCAGACATAAAACCCATGCTTTTCCATACTTCACATGAAATGTGCACGATTTCTAGATGGACAGAAACACAATAGCTCTCCTCTCCTCCAAATTCATAATCCAACCCTTGCACCCTGCTGAGTTTCCGCTGTTTAATTGTGCAAAATCCAAGCAACAGGGTGTTATCCGCTGGTCATCCCCAGGTTTGGAGTCAGCTGGAGACCATTGTACCAGCAGAAAATAAATAGCCAAGCAAAGAAATAATAGACAATTACGTATTAAACGTCGGAGGTTGTGTACCTTGGAAAAAAAAATCCCTTTCTACTGGTTGGAAGAACCTTGTGCTAGACTCTCTTCACCAGAAGACCGTCATTAAACAACAAAGGAGTAGGGAATCGGCCAACGGTTATGGAATGGCTTTGGGGGCCAAAATCCAACACAGTAATGGAAAGTCCTCTTTCGCCTTTGCGGTGGGACCACTTTAACGAACGGCAGCCCACCCAACCTGCAGGTTGTTATGGATACTGCGGAAATATGGCAGGCACAAGAGTCTTGAAGCAAACTTGACTTTACTGTATATATTTACATTGAGCATCTTCGACTGAATGGGAGCTGAGCTGCAGTACTTTGGCACGACCACCACACAGTTGACGGACCCATTTGCTTTCAGCTTCTTCCACTGTTTTCAGCACTGTTGGCTGGCAAAAAGAACTGATCAGTCCCCCCCTCCCCCTATGATCTGGTATTCATAACCTATCCTGAGGAAGTGCTGGAAAACCCCCTTTAAAGATGAAGCACCAAGCCCTGCTAACCCAGTATGGTTGGTTGTGATGATGTACAGTGGCTGCTTTTGGAATGGCCCCATCTCTACGCTGGATCTTCCGTACACCGTACAGGTGTCATAACGTGTTGCTGCTCTCTGTAGGGGATGACAAGGTTTTGTGCACCCCAATGGGAAAAAAGTTCAGAGAGTCACAGTCTACAATCTACAGGAAATGAGTGTGCGTCTTTACTGAAGGAACTTAACAGCAAAACAATACAGGCAAGGCACTGAGCAGGTTTGACTAAGCTCTTATCTGGCAGAAGAAGGTTCCATGATGAGGAAAGGCCTGAGCTAGCTGTTCCTCTCTAGCTCAGAAGGCTGGTACCCTGGCCAAAGGCTGGTGGCCCAAAGTCTATGGCTTATTCGTCCAGCTGGTTCTCTGATCACAGGGCTGGTGACCCAGGATCTGTGGCAGAGTATCCCCATCTCAGTGTCTTCTTCTGCTCACTCATGCAGACCGGCAGAGTCTCTTCTACTAAACACTGGTCCCTATCTGCAGAAAACTAGGGGCTCTGACTGCTGTCTTTATGTAGAGTTTCTAGCTAAAATAAAACATTCTGGTGGAGAAACACAGACTAAACAAAAATATTGTTACAATTTTAGTCTGTCATAGACTTGTATACAGTTTCAATGCAAGTCTATGGGAATGAATACGTTGTTTTTCCAGAATTAAACAAGTCCTTAGACATAAAAAACTGATCTAAACCAGACAGTCAGAAGGTCAGTATGTCTGTATGCCTCCATAATTTTGCATAGGTAGAAAGTCATAAAATCTCTCAATATTAGCTGGTTGTGCATTAACCCTTCTACAGTGCAGTGCAAATATAGTGTAATAACAGCGAAATTGAAGAGGATATATTGCAATAAAGTAAACCGTCAATGTGCAATAATGTAGGGAGACATTTACTTTGTATGATAACAATAAGGACAAATGTCCAAAAATGTCCATGGTCCAAAGTACCCTTGCTCGAGGCCAGGGCACTACAGATGTTAAAGAGAATATAACATTTATACTCTCCTATAGAAAGCAATGGGGAATGGAAGAATCTCCACCACACCTGTAGAGCAAATCATCAATGAGGACTTTCAGGTTAAAAATAACCCAAAAAGGACGTCAACCCGGCATCAAGTGATCTTATAGGGAGGTTGGGATATTCTGACCCTCATAGACCCTGTTGTGGCCAGACATTTATATTGCTTTAGTACCTGAACCCACTGTAGGCTCCCTTTATAAGCCAGTCTGACCGCATTTAGAAGAGGTTAAGCTCTTCTTTGCACCTCTATATTTTTGCTGGAGGGGATTATTTTTTACATCAGTCTTTCTCGCCATGTTTAAACCCAGGTAGCTTTAGAAACAAGGCTTCCTGTTGTGTCTGAAATGAATCGGCAAATAATGCTTCTCCCGTGGACAAGTGAAGGAAATCAAAAGGCTGTAGCTTTGTTGTTATTGAGATATCGTTCTTGAATATAAATTGAACTAATTTTAAATCAGAGGGAAAATCAAGCAAAAAGATTTTCAATTGTCCTATTGCTCCCTTGGAAATGTAAGAAAGGTATTTTAAACAAGGAGAATGTGATAATGGTACAGCAGGAATATTCTGTGATAAAAAGAAATGGGTAAAATACTGCTCCATCGCCGGCTTCCTTCAGCTGAATGGATATTCGGATTGCTGGCTGAAGCAACATCTGCAGGTCTGACAACAATTTTCTTGTACTCGGTGTACTGTCTGGGGAACAAAGTTATCTCTGGTATTTTGCTAACACTATGTACTTATCACAGTCTACAAAAATGTACATCGAATTTCCACTTTGAAGGCACACCGAGTCCTAAGAGTATCACGAACCATTGGGTGTGAACCCACTGTGCCACGTGTCCTACCTCCTCTAAGGGCATTGTCTAAGTGAACCCCTCAATTTTCACAGTATCCTTGATGGTGGGGATATTTATACAATTATACAGCACTCCGTTTGATTGATGTGATGATTAGTGAATTTTATTCAGCCGGACATAATGATGCACAATGTACAGTTATGACAACGTTTCGGGATAAATGAGAGCCCTTCATCAGGCCGAAAAAAGGACCACACAAGGGACGCCGGTGCTGTGGGTTCACATCAATCAAACAGAGTGCTGTCTAATTGTATAAATACTACAAGTGGGGTTCCTGAGGTGGAGCGAGGAACATATTTGTGATGTGCACCCCCAAA
Source organism: Bufo gargarizans (assembly GCF_014858855.1). NCBI lineage: Eukaryota > Metazoa > Chordata > Amphibia > Anura > Bufonidae > Bufo > Bufo gargarizans. The sequence continues at coordinate 120,382,090 of NC_058089.1, forward strand.
ACAAGCCAGACTACTGTTGAGTGCTGTGACCACTTGAAATTACACTTGATGGTGGGGATAGACTTTCCCGAGGGGAACACCAGGTCGCTACCTCTTGAGGAGGATAGGAACACGAGGCAGGTGTTCCAGGCGGACCAGGAGGTACCTGAGAAAGGTACCAGAGGTACAGGCATCGTCAGCAGGCTGAGTCGTTACCAGGAGCAACAGTGCAGGACTGAAGATTAGGCAGAGGCGAAGTCAGACAGGCAATAGGTCAGGACAGGCGGCACAGGTACAGGTCAGGCAATCCAGTCGGCAACAGGAGAGTCAAGGCAAGCAGGCAGGGATCAAACAGGTAGCAGAGTCCAGGAATACAAGTACGAGTCAGGAACACAGGAACACAAACAGATATCAGGAACCTTAGCAAAACACAAGGACCTTGACACTGAGGCATCTGGGAAGGGGGCTGAGCCACTTCTATATGTGCAGGAGGGCTAAGATTGGTTGGCAAGGTCACATGATCCAACCTATAAAACACACAAAGTGACGCGCGCCAGCCCTTAACGAAGTGCTGCAGGAAACAAAAAGCAAGCATGCTGTGGCCAGGGCTAAAGGAAACCCTGGCAGCAGATCACCGCTGAACACGGCGCCCGGGCGCCGAGGCGGTAAGCAGGGGAACAGCGGCGCACAGCAGTCGCTGCTACAAAGAGCAATTTATGATGTAATCATTGGTAGAAATGCCAGCACATAGCTATAGTGGAACTATTATTTTTTCTTGGCACTAATGAGATTGAAGGTAACCACCAAAGAGAAGGACCATTTTATTAGTGCGTGGCACTAGTTTTACAGACTAGTGATGGCAGCGCTGCATTACGAGTCCTAGAATGTGGCAATAATTCCCCAATTCAATACAAGGATGATGCATGGAGATGGAGGCCAGGGATCTCAGTGTTCCCCAACCTATGGTTCTCCACTTAATGCAAAACTAAAAGTCCAATCATGACCTGAAAGCCAAAAGAAGATAATGTTTCTCTGGATCCCTGAACTATTCATTTGTGAACCACAAGTTAATTCATTGTCTATGTATGACAGGGCACTACAACTTCTAGCATGTACTACGTTCATTTTTGGTCACCAAAGGAAAATCTGGTCAAGGGGAGAAGACAACTAGTGGTCATGACTTCATTAGTTCTGTAGAAGTTTAGAAACACCTTGATGGTACCAGTCTCTTCTACCAGTTCCCAGGTCCAGCAGTAACAAATGGGTCTGACACCAGACTGCTGAGTCAAAAAAGTTTCATTACATTAAAAAACAACTAAATATTGGAATGGATTTCAGGGGGCAACCAATGTCCTCAGAGAGATTCTCACTCTCCTTTCCTTAAATTAATGGTTGTAAATTCCTAATTTCTTTATCTAAAGACCCATGTAACCTGGAATGAGCCTAAATCAGGTTGTGTGGTGGTGCATTGCCTAGATTTTTTTCATTCTCATCCAAGTTTTGATATTTCCATTGAGCAAATGTTTTTTTCCATAGACCTGGTGACCCTGGAGTCAACTGCTTCAGGTCATAAGAGAAAATGTTTGAGAAACTCACCGATTTTGACAGGACCAGCCAACTATTTTACAGATGTAGCAGGGGTAACACACAAACTCTTAACTCAAATTTCTTAACTCATCGCGTTATCTTGAAACAAAAGCCATTGAAAATCAATTGCATAATGCACTTAGTTGCATTTAGTTAAGATAATGCATCTCATAAAGCAAGTGTGTTAACCCTGCTACATTCGTAAGTGTATGGAGGCCTTTGAGCATTGACTACAAGAGGACAAGAGCAACAGAAATGTTTGGTCAATGCATATATCTAAGCTGGGCATGTAAATTTCAACCCCCAATGCTTTTGTTCTCAGGGGTGTCTGCCAGCAGCTTATTCCTTTCTCCACCTTTGAGAACACATACCAAGTAAAGTTTGTAGGCATATGGAGAAGTCGAGAGGAATAGGTTCGTCTGATAGCTATTTAAGAGGAATGGGCAGTTTTTGTTTGAAAGCAGCAAATATTTCCAAAGTGGAATAAAACCATCAATGTGCTTACTATGATAGGTTTCCTTTTCTCCGTCAATGGTCTCAGTAATGCTGAACCAAGCAGATGGCTCAAAATATCCAATCTGTGGCTTTCCCGCTATAGATTAAGAGACCAACTTCTTATTCAAAATATTTTCAAAAGATAGCTTCCAAGCAATGAATCACATTGGATGGGGAAAAGGTCAGGAAGGATTCACAAGGGAAGAAAGCATCTTATCACCGGCATATACCTTGTCTGTGCTTTGTGCTCATTGCATGATGGTTCTCAGCTGAATACCTGGACAATGACTCAACAATAGGGATGAGCGAACTCGAACTGTATAGTTCGGGTTCGTACCGAATTTTGGGGTGTCCGTGACACGGACCCGAACCCGGACATTTTCGTAAAAGTCCGGGTTCGGGTTCGGTGTTCGTCGCTTTCTTCGCGCTTTTGTGACGCTTTCTTGGCGCTTTTTGAAAGGCTGCAAAGCAGCCAATCAACAAGCGTCATACTACTTGCCCCAAGAGGCCATCACAGCCATGCCTACTATTGGCATGGCTGTGATTGGCCAAAGCACCATGTGACCCAGCCTCTATTTAAGCTGGAGTCACATAGCGCCGCCCGTCACTCTGCTCTGATTAGCGTAGGGAGAGGTTGCGGCTGCGACAGTAGGGCGAGATTAGGCAGATTAACTCCTCCAAAGGACTTGATTAACTGATCGATCTGCAGCTGTGGATCATTGAGCTGCTGATCCTCAATTGCTCACTGTTTTTAGGCTGCCCAGACCGTTTGTCAGTCACATTTTTCTGGGGTGATCGGCGGCCATTTTGTGTCTTGTGGTGCGCCAGCACAAGCTGCGACCAAGTGCATTTAACCCTCAATGGTGTGGTTGTTTTTTGGCTAAAGCCTACATCAGGGTGAAGCTGTCACACCAAGTGCATTTAACCAGCAATAGTCTGTTCATTTTTTGGCCATATACAAAATCAGGGGCAAGCTGCGCCCGTCACCAAGTGCATTTAACCCTCAATGGTGTGGTTGTTTTTTGGCTAAAGCCTACATCAGGGTGAAGCTGTCACACCAAGTGCATTTAACCAGCAATAGTCTGTTCATTTTTTGGCCATATACTAAATCAGGGGCAAGCTGCGCCTGTCACCAAGTGCATTTAACCCTCAATGGTGTGGTTGTTTTTTGGCTAAAGCCTACATCAGGGTGAAGCTGTCACACCAAGTGCATTTAACCAGCAATAGTCTGTTTATTTTTTGGCCATATCCCAGTCTAATTCTGTCACTAAATCCATACCGGTCACCCAGCGCCTAAATACTAGGCCTCAAATTTATATCCCGCTAAATCTGTCCTTAGTGCTGTAGCTGGGCGAGTTATTTAGTGTCCGTTCAAGCACATTTCTTGTTCTGGGTTGAAATACAATTCCCAATTTAGCAATTTCATAATTTAGTGGTTTCTGCTATATCAGAGCTATTTGAAATCTATCCCTAAAAGGGTATATAATATTCAAGGTGCACATTGGGTCATTCAGAATAACTTCACACACACCCGCTACTGTGTATTTCCAAGTCTAATTCTGGCACTAAACCCATACCTGTCACCCAGCGCCTAAATACTAGGCCTCAAATTTATATCCAGCTAAATCTGTCCCTAGTGCTGTAGCTGGGCGAGTTATTTAGTGTCCGTTCAAGCACATTTCTTGTTCTGGGTTGAAATACAATTCCCAATTTAGCAATTTCATAATTTAGTGGTTTCTGCTATATCAGAGCTATTTGAAATCTATCCCTAAAAGGGTATATAATATTCAAGGTGCACATTGGGTCATTCAGAATAACTTCACACACACCCGCTACTGTGTATTTCCAAGTCTAATTCTGGCACTAAACCCATACCTGTCACCCAGCGCCTAAATACTAGGCCTCAAATTTATATCCCGCTAAATCTGTCCTTAGTGCTGTAGCTGGGCGAGTTATTTAGTGTCCGTTCAAGCACATTTCTTGTTCTGGGTTGAAATACAATTCCCAATTTAGCAATTTCATAATTTAGTGGTTTCTGCTATATCAGAGCTATTTGAAATCTATCCCTAAAAGGGTATATAATATTCAAGGTGCACATTGGGTCATTCAGAATAACTTCACACACACCCGCTACTGTGTATTTCCAAGTCTAATTCTGGCACTAAACCCATACCTGTCACCCAGCGCCTAAATACTAGGCCTCAAATTTATATCCCGCTAAATCTGTCCTTAGTGCTGTAGCTGGGCGAGTTATTTAGTGTCCGTTCAAGCACATTTCTTGTTCTGGGTTGAAATACAATTCCCAATTTAGCAATTTCATAATTTAGTGGTTTCTGCTATATCAGAGCTATTTGAAATCTATCCCTAAAAGGGTATATAATATTCAAGGTGCACATTGGGTCATTCAGAATAACTTCACACACACCCGCTACTGTGTATTTCCAAGTCTAATTCTGGCACTAAACCCATACCTGTCACCCAGCGCCTAAATACTAGGCCTCAAATTTATATCCCGCTAAATCTGTCCCTAGTGCTGTAGCTGGGCGAGTTATTTAGTGTCCGTTCAAGCACATTTCTTGTTCTGGGTTGAAATACAATTCCCAATTTAGCAATTTCATAATTTAGTGGTTTCTGCTATATCAGAGCTATTTGAAATCTATCCCTAAAAGGGTATATAATATTCAAGGTGCACATTGGGTCATTCAGAATAACTTCACACACACCCGCTACTGTGCATTTCCAAATCTAATTCTGTCACTAAACCCATACCTGTCACCCAGCGCCTAAATACTAGGCCTCAAATTTATATCCCGCTAAATCTCTCGTTACCGCTGTCCTGTTGTGGCTGGGAAAGTTATTTAGTGTCCGTCAAAGCACATTTTTTGTTCTGGGTTGAAATACAATTCCCAATTTAGCAATTTCATAATTTAGTGGTTTCTGCTATATCAGAGCTATTTGAAATCTATCCCTAAAAGGGTAGATCATATTGAAGGTGCACATAGGGTCATTCAGAATAACTTCACACACACGCTTCTGTGCATTTCCAAGTCTAATTCTGTCACTAAATCCATACCGGTCACCCAGCGCCTAAATACTAGGCCTCAAATTTATATCCCGCTGAATTTGAATACAATACATTGGGCCAAATAATATATTTGTTGTTGTGGTGAACCATAACAATGAGAAAAACATCTAGTAAGGGACGCGGACGTGGACATGGTCGTGGTGGTGTTAGTGGACCCTCTGGTGCTGGGAGAGGACGTGGCCGTTCTGCCACATCCACACGTCCTAGTGTACCAACTACCTCAGGTCCCAGTAGCCGCCAGAATTTACAGCGATATATGGTGGGGCCCAATGCCGTTCTAAGGATGGTAAGGCCTGAGCAGGTACAGGCATTAGTCAATTGGGTGGCCGACAGTGGATCCAGCACGTTCACATTATCTCCCACCCAGTCTTCTGCAGAAAGCGCACAGATGGCGCCTGAAAACCAACCCCATCAGTCTGTCACATCACCCCCATGCATACCAGGGAAACTGTCTCAGCCTCAAGTTATGCAGCAGTCTCTTATGCTGTTTGAAGACTCCGCTGGCAGGGTTTCCCAAGGGCATCCACCTAGCCCTTCCCCAGCGGTGAAAGACATAGAATGCACTGACGCACAACCACTTATGTTTCCTGATGATGAGGACATGGGAATACCACCTCAGCATGTCTCTGATGATGACGAAACACAGGTGCCAACTGCTGCGTCTTTCTGCAGTGTGCAGACTGAACAGGAGGTCAGGGATCAAGACTGGGTGGAAGACGATGCAGGGGACGATGAGGTCCTAGACCCCACATGGAATGAAGGTCGTGCCACTGACTTTCACAGTTCGGAGGAAGAGGCAGTGGTGAGACCGAGCCAACAGCGTAGCAAAAGAGGGAGCAGTGGGCAAAAGCAGAACACCCGCCGCCAAGAGACTCCGCCTGCTACTGACCGCCGCCATCTGGGACCGAGCACCCCAAAGGCAGCTTCAAGGAGTTCCCTGGCATGGCACTTCTTCAAACAATGTGCTGACGACAAGACCCGAGTGGTTTGCACGCTGTGCCATCAGAGCCTGAAGCGAGGCATTAACGTTCTGAACCTGAGCACAACCTGCATGACCAGGCACCTGCATGCAAAGCATGAACTGCAGTGGAGTAAACACCTTAAAACCAAGGAAGTCACTCAGGCTCCCCCTGCTACCTCTTCTGCTGCTGCCGCCTCGGCCTATTCTGCTGCTGCCGCCTCGGCCTCTTCCTCCGCCTCTGGAGGAACGTTGGCACCTGCCGCCCAGCAAACAGGGGATGTACCACCAACACCACCACCACCACCTCCGTCACCAAGCGTCTCAACCATGTCACACGCCAGCGTTCAGCTCTCCATCTCACAAACATTTGATAGAAAGCGTAAATTCCCACCTAGCCACCCTCGATCCCTGGCCCTGAATGCCAGCATTTCTAAACTACTGGCCTATGAAATGCTGTCATTTAGGCTGGTGGACACAGACAGCTTCAAACAGCTCATGTCGCTTGCTGTCCCACAGTATGTTGTTCCCAGCCGGCACTACTTCTCCAAGAGAGCCGTGCCTTCCCTGCACAACCAAGTATCCCATAAAATCAAGTGTGCACTGCGCAACGCCATCTGTGGCAAGGTCCACCTAACCACAGATACGTGGACCAGTAAGCACGGCCAGGGACGCTATATCTCCCTAACTGCACACTGGGTAAATGTAGTGGCAGCTGGGCCCCAGGCGGAGAGCTGTTTGGCGCACGTCCTTCCGCCGCCAAGGATCGCAGGGCAACATTCTTTGCCTCCTGTTGCCACCTCCTCCTTCTCGGCTTCCTCCTCCTCTTCTTCCACCTGCTCATCCAGTCAGCCACACACCTTCACCACCAACTTCAGCACAGCCCGGGGTAAACGTCAGCAGGCCATTCTGAAACTCATATGTTTGGGGGACAGGCCCCACACCGCACAGGAGTTGTGGCGGGGTATAGAACAACAGACCGACGAGTGGTTGCTGCCGGTGAGCCTCAAGCCCGGCCTGGTGGTGTGTGATAATGGGCGAAATCTCGTTGCAGCTCTGGGACTAGCCAATTTGACGCACATCCCTTGCTTGGCGCATGTGCTGAATTTGGTGGTGCAGAAGTTCATTCACAACTACCCCGACATGTCAGAGCTGCTGCATAAAGTGCGGGCCGTCTGTTCGCGCTTCCGGCGTTCACATCCTGCTGCTGCTCGCCTGTCTGCGCTACAGCGTAACTTCGGCCTTCCCGCTCACCGCCTCATATGCGACGTGCCCACCAGGTGGAACTCCACCTTGCACATGCTGGACAGACTGTGCGAGCAGCAGCAGGCCATAGTGGAGTTTCAGCTGCAGCACGCACGGGTCAGTCGCACTACAGAACAGCACCACTTCACCAGCAATGACTGGGCCTCCATGCGAGACCTGTGTGCCCTGTTGCGCTGTTTCGAGTACTCCACCAACATGGCCAGTGGCGATGACACCGTTATCAGCGTTACAATACCACTTCTATGTCTCCTTGAGAAAACACTTAGGGCGATGATGGAAGAGGAGGTGGCCCAGGAGGAGGAGGAGGAGGAGGAGGAAGAGGGGTCATTTTTAGCACTTTCAGGCCAGTCTCTTCGAAGTGACTCAGAGGGAGGTTTTTGGCAACAGCAGAGGCCAGGTACAAATGTGGCCAGCCAGGGCCCACTACTGGAGGACGAGGAGGACGAGGATGAGGAGGAGGTGGAGGAGGATGAGGATGAAGCATGGTCACAGCGGGGTGGCACCCAACGCAGCTCGGGTCCATCACTGGTGCGTGGCTGGGGGGAAAGGCAGGACGATGACGATACGCCTCCCACAGAGGACAGCTTGTCCTTATCCCTGGGCAGCCTGGCACACATGAGCGACTACATGCTGCAGTGCCTGCGCAACGACAGCAGAGTTGCCCACATTTTAACCTGTGCGGACTACTGGGTTGCCACCCTGCTGGATCCACGCTACAAAGACAATGTGCCCACCTTACTTCCTGCACTGGAGCGTGATAGGAAGATGCGCGAGTACAAGCGCACGTTGGTAGACGCGCTACTGAGAGCATTCCCAAATGTCACAGGGGAACAAGTGGAAGCCCAAGGCCAAGGCAGAGGAGGAGCAAGAGGTCGCCAAGGCAGCTGTGTCACGGCCAGCTCCTCTGAGGGCAGGGTTAGCATGGCAGAGATGTGGAAAACTTTTGTCAACACGCCACAGCTAACTGCACCACCACCTGATACGCAACGTGTTAGCAGGAGGCAACATTTCACTAACATGGTGGAACAGTACGTGTGCACACCCCTCCACGTACTGACTGATGGTTCGGCCCCATTCAACTTCTGGGTCTCTAAATTGTCCACGTGGCCAGAGCTAGCCTTTTATGCCTTGGAGGTGCTGGCCTGCCCGGCAGCCAGCGTTTTGTCTGAACGTGTATTCAGCACGGCAGGGGGCGTCATTACAGACAAACGCAGCCGCCTGTCTACAGCCAATGTGGACAAGCTGACGTTCATAAAAATGAACCAGGCATGGATCCCACAGGACCTGTCCGTCCCTTGTCCAGATTAGACATTAACTACCTCCCCATAACCATATATTATTGGACTCCAGGGCACTTCCTCATTCAATCCTATTTTTATTTTCATTTTACCATTATATTGCGAGGCTACCCAAAGTTGAATGAACCTCTCCTCTGCCTGTGTGCTAGGCCTAAATATATGCCAATGGACTGTTGCAGTGGTGGCTGACATGAAGCCTGATTCTCTGCTATGACATGCAGACTAATTCTCTGCTGACATGAAGCCAGATTGTCTGTTACGGGACCTCTCTCCTCTGCCTGGGTGCTGGGCCTAAATTTATGACAATGGACTGTTGCAGTGGTGGCTGACGTGAAGCCTCATTCTCTGCTATGACATGCAGACTGATTCTCTGCTGACATGAAGCCAGATTGTCTGTTACGGGACCTCTCTGCTCTGCCTGTGTGCTAGGCCTAAATATATGCCAATGGACTGTTGCAGTGGTGGGTGACATGAAGCCTGATTCTCTGCTATGACATGCAGACTAATTCTCTGCTGACATGAAGCCAGATTGTCTGTTACGGGACCTCTCTCCTCTGCCTGGGTGCTGGGCCTAAATTTATGACAATGGACTGTTGCAGTGGTGGCTGACGTGAAGCCTCATTCTCTGCTATGACATGCAGACTGATTCTCTGCTGACATGAAGCCAGATTGTCTGTTACGGGACCTCTCTGCTCTGCCTGTGTGCTAGGCCTAAATATATGCCAATGGACTGTTGCAGTGGTGGCTGACATGAAGCCTGATTCTCTGCTATGACATGCAGACTAATTCTCTGCTGACATGAAGCCAGATTGTCTGTTACGGGACCTCTCTCCTCTGCCTGGGTGCTGGGCCTAAATTTATGACAATGGACTGTTGCAGTGGTGGGTGACGTGAAGCCTCATTCTCTGCTATGACATGCAGACTGATTCTCTGCTGTCATGAAGCCAGATTGTCTGTTACGGGACCTCTCTGCTCTGCCTGTGTGCTAGGCCTAAATATATGCCAATGGACTGTTGCAGTGGTGGCTGACATGAAGCCTGATTCTCTGCTATGACATGCAGACTAATTCTCTGCTGACATGAAGCCAGATCCTCTTTTACGGGACCTCTCTCCTCTGCCTGGGTGCTGGGCCTAAATTTATGACAATGGACTGTTGCAGTGGTGGCTGACGTGAAGCCTCATTCTCTGCTATGACATGCAGACTGATTCTCTTCTGACATGAAGCCAGATCCTCTGTTACGGGACCTCTCTCCTCTGCCTGGGTGCTGGGCCTAAATTTATGACAATGGACTGTTGCAGTGGTGGCTGACGTGAAGCCTGATTCTCTGCTATGACATGCAGACTGATTCTCTGCTGTCATGAAGCCAGATTGTCTGTTACGGGACCTCTCTGCTCTGCCTGTGTGCTAGGCCTAAATATATGCCAATGGACTGTTGCAGTGGTGGGTGACGTGAAGCCTGATTCTCTGCTATGATATGAAGACTGATTCTCTGCTGACATGAAGCCAGATTGTCTGTTACGGGACCTTTCTCCTCTGCCTGGGTTCTGGGCCTAAATTTATGAAAATTGACTCTTACAGTGGTGGGTGACGTGAAGCCTGATTCTCTGCTATGATATGAAGACTGATTCTCTGCTGACATGAAGCCAGATTCTCTGTTACGGGACCTCTCTCCTCTGCCTGGGTGCTGGGCCTAAATTTATGACAATGGACTGTTGCAGTGGTGGCTGACGTGAAGCCTGATTCTCTGCTATGACATGCAGACTGATTCTCTGCTGACATGAAGCCAGATTCTCTGTTACGGGACCTCTCTCCTCTGCCTGTGTGTGTGCTGGGCCTAAATATATGCCAATGGACTGTTGCAGTGGTGGCTGACGTGAAGCCTCATTCTCTGCTATGACATGCAGACTAATTCTCTGCTGACATGAAGACAGATTCTCTGTTACGGGACCTCCCTCCTCTGCCTGGGTGCTGGGCCTAAATATATGCCAATGGACTGTTGCAGTGGTGGCTGACGTGAAGCCTCATTCTCTGCTATGACATGCAGACTAATTCTCTGCTGACATGAAGACAGATTCTCTGTTACGGGACCTCCCTCCTCTGCCTGGGTGCTGGGCCTAAATATATGCCAATGGACTGTTGCAGTGGTGGCTGACGTGAAGCCTCATTCTCTGCTATGACATGCAGACTGATTCTCTGCTGACATGAAGCCAGATTCTCTGTTACGGGACCTCTCTCCTCTGCCTGTGTGTGTGCTGGGCCTAAATATATGCCAATGGACTGTTGCAGTGGTGGCTGACGTGAAGCCTCATTCTCTGCTATGACATGCAGACTAATTCTCTGCTGACATGAAGACAGATTCTCTGTTACGGGACCTCTCTCCTCTGCCTGGGTGCCGGGGCCTAAATATCTGAGAATGGACTGTTCCAGTGGTGGGTGACGGGAAGCCAGATTCTCTGCTATGGAACCTCTCTCCAATTGATTTTGGTTAATTTTTATTTATTTAATTTTTATTTTAATTCATTTCCCTATCCACATTTGTTTGCAGGGGATTTACCTACATGTTGCTGCCTTTTGCAGCCCTCTAGCTCTTTCCTGGGCTGTTTTACAGCCTTTTTAGTGCCGAAAAGTTCGGGTCCCCATTGACTTCAATGGGGTTCGGGTTCGGGACGAAGTTCGGATCGGGTTCGGATCCCGAACCCGAACATTTCCGGGATGTTCGGCCGAACTTCTCGAACCCGAACATCCAGGTGTTCGCTCAACTCTACTCAACAATGGAGAACACTAGTATAGTAACAGGGCATTGATTATAAGATAGCACCGGTATCTGAAGGGTGTCAGCTATCTATCTATCCATCTATCTATCTACAGACAATAGAATGTAAAAATTGTAAGGGACAGGTGCCAGCGGCTGTAGGAAAAATCCCAATTCCTGGAAATAGAGTGCAAAGATTCCACGGCACTCTAACAAGTAAAAAGTATTCTGTGTTTATTCACCAATCAGCAACGTTTCGGTCCTCTTTCTGGAACCTTTCTCAAGCACTGCTACTTTGGAGTGCCGTGAAATCTTTGCACTATCTATCTATCTATCTATCTCATATCTATCTAATATCTATCTATCTCCTATCTATCAATCAATAAAGCTTTATTGGTAGGTCTAAAATTATACATTAGTATTGCCAAAGCATGTGGGAAATAGGTTGGGAAATGGGGACACACCAGGGGTCGGTGTATAGGAGTCTGTGGCATATCATGACAGCGGAGGGAAGGGGTGCAGACACACCCCGGGTCAGGGTATCGGAGTCCATGGCATATCAGGCTCCTCTCAATCTGTGGCAGGCACTGATATATTGTGCTGCTATGTCCACAGTGTTCTCTTCCTCTCCCAGCAGTATGGGCAGCTTCTCTTCCTCCTCCATGGAGCTGAAGTCTGGGCAGAGATCAGACAGTCTCCTAAAGTGGATGTCCCTCACTGCTGAGTATTTTGGACAGTATATCAAGAAGTGGGCCTCATCCTCCACCGCCTCCAGGTGGCACTGCTGGCACAGTCTGCTCTGTCTAGGCATGTAGCTTGTCGATGCAGTCAGGATTCTATGGCCAGGCTGTGGGCTCTCAGTCATGTAGCTGCTCAGGATTTTCCGGTCTCTGGGGTTCCCTAGTTTCTCCAGATATGGGGCCAGTTTGTAGTCTCTCTGCAGGCTCTGGTACACCGTCAGCTTCTGGGATGCTCTGACCTCCTTCCTCCATTCACTGACTGTATTCCTCTTGTCTCTTGTTTACTGTGTTCCTGATACCGGCTTTTGTGAGGTGGTGTGGGGTGATTTTCTGGTCGGGCTGGGTTTCAGTAAGTTGATTTTGGGGCTTTGCCTTGCCTGGGATACCTTGGTGTAGCAAGGCTTTATGGTGATGGGAGCCTTCACTACTACCATGTAGATGGCCCCAGAATGATAGCGCCCTCTTCTGGATTGTAAAGTGTAGAGGGAATCTGCCCAGCTCCCCTCGACAGGCACTGTTAGAGGTGCTCCGATGGACCTGGAGGAGATGCTTACAGAATTCCAGGTGGAATATTTCTGTTGGGCTGGAATCCATCTTGACCAGTCGGGGTACGTGTGAGGGCCCCAGACTTCACTGCCATACAGGAGGATTGGTGCAATGATGGAGTCAAAGATTTTAAGCCAGACCCTCACGGGTGCTTTGAGGTGGTACAGTCGTCTTCTGATGTTGTAGAAGGTCTTGCATGCTTTGTCTTTCAGCTCCTCAATGGCTGATTTGAAGCCCCCAGTTTGGTCAATTATCAGGCCCAGGTAGGTGTACCTGTTGGTGGCTGTAAGAGGGCGGTTGTGTAGCGTGAAGGTAGGGGGCCTGGCTGACTTTGTTTTCCTTCTCTGGAACACCATAGTGTTGGTCTTTTTTAAATTGATGGGAAGGGCCCATGTGGTGCTGAATTTCTCCAGCAATGACTAGCTGGTCTTGGAGACCTTTCTTAGTTGGTGATAGTAGGAGAAGGTCATCTGCATACAGGAGAAATTTCACCTCAGTGTCATGGAGCATGATACCTGGTGTTGAGGAAGACTCCAGAGCCGCTGTCAGCTCATTGATGTAAATGTTAAAGAGAGTTGGACTGAGGTTGCAGCCCTGTCTGACTCCTCGGCTGGAAGTAAGCCGTTCTTTTCCCATTTACCTTCACGCTGCATCGGTTCTCGGTGTAGGAGCTTTTGATGATGTCATATGTCTTTCCTCCTATTCCGCTCTCCAATAGCCTCAGGAACAATCCTGGGTGCCACACCGAGTCAAAGGCCTTTTTGAAGTCCACGAAACAAGTGTATATCTTTCCCTGCTTTGTGCTGTGGACATGACTCTGGATGAGGCGGTGCAGGGTGTAGACGTGGTCTGTGGTGCGGTGGTTTGGCATGAACCCTGCTTGGCTTTTACTGAGTACATTGTGCTGGATGAGAAAGCCGAGGATTCTCTGGTTCAGGATACTGTTAAATAGTTTCCCCAGATTGCTGCTGACACATATCCCTCGGTAGTTGGCCGGGTCATACCTGTCTCCGCTCTTGTATATTGGGGTTATGACACCTTGGTTCCAGGCTTGGGGAAGTAGCCAGCGCTTAGCACAATGTTGTACAGTTTTGCTATGGCTGCCTGTATTGCTGGTGGGCTGTACTTAATTATTTTGGGTGGGATACCATCTGTGACGCTGGCTTTCTTACCTCTTATGGTTGATATTCTCTCTGATATCTCCTGCAGTGTTATGAGTGAGTCTAGCGGGTTTTGGAAATCTTTAAGTATCTCTTTCATGCTCTTCAGTTTTGACCTAGTTTGTTCTTGGTCTGGGTTACGTTCTTCTTTTGGGATGTCTCTGTAGAGGTCTCTAAAATACTGGAGCCAGATGTTGCCATTCTGAATATGGAGGTTGTTTTTCTTCTCATTTGTGCCCAGGTGGTTCCATAGTTCCCAGAAGGAGTTATCTTGGAGTGCATCTTGAAGCTGTGTAAGTTTGGTTGAGGTATATTCTTGCTTTTTTCTTCTGAGGAGGGTTTTGTATTGCCTCTGCTTTGTGTTGTAGACTTCCTGTAGGTTGGTGTTGTTGGGATCTCTATGCTTTTTATTTGAGGCTAATCTTAAGGTCTTCTGTACAACTCTGCACTCCTCATCAAACCAAGTGTTGGGGTTATGTCCTTTTTACTTCAGGTGGCTATTAGTGTTGGTCGAGCACCAAAGTGCTTGTGTAAAACACTGTCCGATGCTCGGGAGCTCTATGGATGTCAATGGGAGAACCTGAGCATTAAATCAGGCACCCCCTGCTCTGAAGAGGGAGGGTGTCAGGACTCTAGTTCGGCTTAGGAGTCCCTGCTGTGACTCCATATATGGAGTCAGTGCTTGGGGACACCCCAGTGTATTTAAATCTAATTTGGCCTCTATTTCTGAAAAGTTTCTGGCGGGATTCAAACTGACGACCTTCTACGTTACAGACAAGAATCGTAACCACTACACTATAGAACTGCATGGCCTGTTACTTCAAAAAAATATATAAAATGTATAAAAAAATGAGACTTCTGCTGTATAGGAATACTTACTAGTAGTAAGTATTCCTATACAGCAGGAGTCTCTTTTTTTTTTATTTATTCTTTTAAAGTTGCTAGTCATGCAGCTCTATAGTGTAGTGGTTAAGATTCTGGGCTGTAATGTAGAAGGTTGTGAGTTTGAATTCCATCAGAAACTCTTTAGCAATAGGGGCTAAACTTAATTTAAACATATATCTAAGTTTTTATCGATAATATATTTATATATATATAATTATATATTTAGAATATATAATATATTATAATATTTGTAAATATATTATGGCTAAAGCATCAGTAGTAGTTTCCCACATATTAGGCATTCATCTATATCAGAAATATGATTTTATATAAATATATATTAGTAATTACAATTTTTTTACAATTACTAAAACAAATATAAAATATATAAATCATATTTAGCCTCTCTTTCTAAAAAGCTTCAGATGGGATTCGAACTCACAACCTTCTACATTACAGCCCAGAATATTAACCGCTACACTGTAGTGCAGCATTGGCAGTTGCAAAAAATAAAATAAAAGAGACTTCTGCTGTATAGAAATACTGGCCATGCAGCTCTATGATGTAGTAGTTAACATTCTTGGCTTTAATGTAGAAAGTTGTGAGTTTGAATGCCTCCAGAAACTTTTCAGAAATAGAGGATAAATTAGATTTAAATACACTGACTTGAGCATCGCGCTCGAGCACACGCGATATTCGGCTGAGCATAGTGATGCTCGAGCTGAACTGGTGTTTGGCCAAGCATGCTCGCCCAACACCAGTGGCTATGCTTTTTCAGGTCAGCCATTTTTGCCATGGTGTAAAATATATTATTAAGATCTCTTACAGCTTGATCGACTTTTTCTATGTTTATCTCAAACACCTTGTTGTTGAAGTAGTAGAGCATCCCTTGGATTTCTGGTATATTGTGCACCTCTTTATATTTGTCAGCCGATATCTTGGACCACTTATAAGATGGAGGTAGTGTGAAGAGCCCGGCCTGCTGAGGTATTTGTCCTGGTGGTTTCGACTTAATATATAGGGATGTTTGGTTGTGATCAGACAAGTGCGATTGTGGGCTGACTATGAAGGCCGCAATGTTTGCGGGGTCCATGTCTGTGATGGCGTAGTCCACTACGCTGCTACCCACATGAGAGTTTAATGTAGTCCTTCCTAGAGAGTCTCCCTTGGTGCGACCGTTCAGGATGTGGAATCCTAGACTTCGGCAAAGATTCACATTTTTTTTTACACTTTTAGTTATCGTGATGTCGTAACTGTTCCTCTCTGTATGTACTGAGCTGTCGCTGTCGGTCTGTACTCCATATATATAGATGTTTGCATCTGTGGTCAGTTAGTCTCTTTCCCTGCCTGTTCTGGCATTGAGGTCTCCCATGATAAGGACTTTGCCCAGGGTTTTATAGCGGGTGGCTTCCCTTTGCAGGATAGTAGTGGGACTCAGGTGGTGGTGCGTAGGCCGCAAAGAGGTAGATGTCGGACTGGGAGGTGAGGATGGAGCGGTCTATTCTATTCTATTCACTGGTCTGAACTGCTCATGGAGCTCCACTTTATACCACACTAGTGTTCCTCCCGAACAGTGGCCAAGTTTGTTGGTTTTATTTTGCAGGGACAAGACAGAGATTTCCCTGTATCCAGTGGGTGCCAGGGACTCGCTCTCTGCCTTAGTCCATGTTTCCAGAAGGATTTGAATGTCGATGTTTCTCAAACTCTGGGTAAAGTCTGGATCATTTACTTTACATCCAAAGGCTGACGTGTTCAGACCTTGGATGTTCCAGCTGCTGATTATAAAGGATGTCATAGCGGGTCCTTATACCTTGTAATCTATCTCTCTCTCTCTGTCTCTACACTAGAGCAGTCCCGGCATTTATGGACTGTATATGTAGCGGTACGTTGTGTGGTGCTGAATGCAGCGTTGTTGTTCTGGGGCTTCTTTTTCTTTATGTTTGGCTTTAGCTTCCCCTGAGCCCCCGCCGCCGGTAAATGAAGCTCTCAGAACCTCCAGAAGGGAGATCAGCGTGCTATTATAAAGCTCTGCTGCCTCAAATGTCTTCTATTATTTCAGCTACAAATTGTCACCTTCAAGTGAAAGAAATACAAAGCGGTGGTAATGGAATAACCGCAGAACTCTCTAGATAACGTGTAATAGAATACGTGAGAGAAGGAGAGCGGCAGACGGGTGCAGGAAGACGCCAAGGGTTCAAGGACACAGCCCTCGAGTGGAGGGACGGTCCCTACTTGTGACCCAGGTCCCTCTGTCCCTCCTTGCTCCTTAAATGTCCCTCTTTTTGACCCGAGGTCTAGATTTGCAGTATTACATTTACAATATTGATCCAGAAAGTGTCGTCGGGTTCCTCTCTGTATATTACAGACCGCCTTGTATATTATTTCATTATTGGATGCAGTTTGGATGTTAGACATTTCTATATTCAGATTATTGTGTAAATGAAAACGACTGAATTGTATAAATATTAGAAATGTACAGGAAAAATGGACCTTACACACAATGAATCTTTAGGGCACGGTCACACGGTCAGTTTTGGAAGCCAAAATCAAGAGCGAATTGAAAAAAGAGGAGACGTTGTATCCGTCCTGTAGACTTTCTCTCATTTTGTGATACGTTCCTGATTCCTGAGCCTGTGACCGCACCCTACGTGTCCCACCTACATGACACGTGATCAGATACACTGTATGTACACACATTATAGACATCTAGACATGAGTGTAGACAGGAAGACACATGCAGGGGCGTAACTAGAAATTACTGCCCCCCCCCCCCTCCCCTCCAGCAACTTCTTGCACCCCCTCCTCCCGTGCAACCCTCACACCTGCGGCTAGTCAGGATGGCTCTCCCAGATTAGGGCCGGCATCCCTCTGTTTCCTACACGTATATACCGTATGTGATGTCGCTGTATATACTGTCACTGTTAGGGATGAGCGAATCAACTTCGGAGGAAACATCCGAAGTTGATTCGCATAAAACTTCGTTCTAATACTGTACTGAGCAGAAGCTTCATACAGTCGTGTACAGTGATCCCTCAAGATACAATGGCCTCAGAATACAATATTTCCAGCATACACTGGTCTTTTCTGACCCATCGTAAGTTGAAACGAGACTCAACATGCAATGTCTCAGACTCAGATCCAACCAATCAAGGTCACTTCTCTGGTAAAATTAGCTGGATGTGTTGCTAGTTATCAGCTTTTCCTGACTGTTATATGTAAGGGATTGTTTTATATGTTTTAGTTATCTGCTTATTTTTCTTAGATCTTCATTTTCTCTTATCTTGGTTGAAATTTTCGAGCCTTGGAACCGATTATTCAACTTACAATGGTTTCAACATATAATGGTCATCCTGGAACCAATTAATATTGTACCTTGAGGGACCACTGTATTGGCACCGATGAGCCGTAGTTATTGCTTCGTAATAATTTTATAAATTATTTTGTACTGTAAAAAAACATTTCCCAAACTCAGGTTTCCCAAGGTACCATCTACCATCGTCGATGGTAGATATGTGTCACTGAGGTACCTGGCCTCGGTGAAGTAGGAGCCAGTAATTCAGGTGTCAGCGGCAGTAGCTGGTTGACACTTTGTTATTTAGCATTGCTGTGAATAGCTGATCCGGGACGGCTCTTACTGGGAGTAGTCATAGTACTGGGTGGGTGACTACTCCCCACATTTCAGGCTGGGTTTCGACTGGCCTATAAAAAACAGCCAGCAGTGTCAGGTGGGGGTGATGACCTCTCTGACTGTAGAGCTGTGTGGGATCAGAGTCTGAGCTGGAGTTGCAGTGCCTGAAAGACTGAGGACAAGGCGAGGTCCACATACACCCCCCTTGGGGTTACGGTAGTGTGCAAAACCATACCTGTGTTGTGCTATAGATAAGGGACTTTGTTATTTCTTTAGGTCGGTTGGAGCAAGCCAGTCCCTGACGTTTACTGCCTTATTGTTTTGTCAAGAATAAAAGACAACCGTTGCTTTGCTTTCACTGTTAAAGAGCTGCTGTGCACTTATCTGAAGGCTACCATTGGGGCAGATCCCTACAACACACATACATACATATAGACACATGGACATCTAGACATAAGTGCAGACAGAAAGCACCTGTACACTGCTTCTCTCCAATAGAGAAACATCACATATACACATACAGTACACACATATCTACAGACAGGCATCCAGATATAAGTGCAGACATACTGTATGTATACATACTGTAATAACACATATACATATACAGTACACACACACACACACAGGCATCCATATATAAGTGCAGACACATACGTCAGGGCTCACGTCTGCACCCGGCAAAGCAGGGCAAGTGCTGGGGACAACTCAGATCGCTGAACAGTGGGGAATCCCAAAGAGTCGGGACTCTTTCTGGCTTAGGAGTCTCTGCTCTGACTCCATATATAGAATCAGTGCTATGACCATGAAGAGGGGTATCCCCATGCATTGTCAGTATGGGGACCCCCTGTCTATTTAAGTCTAATTACCCTCTCTTTCTAAAATGTTTCTGCTGGGATTTGAACTCACAACCTTCTACATTAAAGGCAAGAAACTTATCCACTGAGCTATTGAGCTCAATGCTAAACTGTGACAGGAAAAGCTTCATAGTAGTTTCTTATGTGTCACTATACAGCAGAAGTATCAATATATATTTTTTTGTAATTGTGAAAAATGTATGGCACAAAATAAATGTGTACTACTACTGAGGTTTCTAGCCATAATATAGTTGCAGCCGGTTAACATGAAGCTCTATAGCTCAGTGGTTGAGGTTCTTGACTTTAAGATAGAAGGCTGTGAGTTCAAATCCCAGCAGAATCATTTAAAAAATAGAGGCTAAATAAAACTTAAATAGACACAGCAGCCTTTCTAATTTGTGTAACCATAATTTTTTTGGGGGAAAGGTGGCAACCCTAACAGAACCCCTGCTCCCCCCATAACTTTTTTTTATAGCTATGTCTACGGAGAAGTTGTGGGGGCTCATTTGAGGGAAATCTGTCTTTTTTGGACAATACCATTTTGGGGTGTGTATGACTTGATCACTTTTCATTAAATTTTCTTGGGAAATAAAGTGATGAAAAAACGGCAAATCAGCCTTTTTTACAACTTATACAGAATAATGCCAATTGCTCCATTATTCTCTATAGAAATCACACAGTCTAGTGCTGCCACCTAGTGGCCTGAACTGGGATATGCTAACAATGAGCCTGGAAGCCCAGTACAGGCTGTGGCTCATTTTTAGAACAGGGCGCTTTTTCCCGATCTCCGCTGGGGGAAGGCGCGTCTGAGCAGGAAGCTTGCGCTTCCAATTTTTTTAACACTCTCAGATGCCGTGGTGACATTTGAGAAATGCCACAAGGGGGCCCTCTGAGATTTATTGTCCAAGGGCCCACATGAACCTGGAGCCGCCCTGATATACATACTGCAATAACGCACACAGTCACATCATAGACATCCAGGTACAAGTATAGACACGCACACAGTCACATCATAGACATCCAGATACAAGTGTAGACACACACACAGTCACATCATAGACATCCAGATACAAGTATAGACACGCAGACAGTCACATCATAGACATCCAGACACAAGTATAGACACGCAGACAGTCACATCATAGACATCCAGACACAAGTATAGACACGCAGACAGTCACATCATAGACATCCAGACACAAGTATAGACAGTCACATCATAGACATCCAGATACAAGTATAGACACGCAGACAGTCACATCATAGACATCCAGACACAAGTATAGACACGCACACAGTCACATCATAGACATCCAGATACAAGTATAGACACGCACACAGTCACATCATAGACATCCAGATACAAGTATAGACACGCACACAGTCACATCATAGACATCCAGACACAAGTATAGACACGCACACAGTCACATCATAGACATCCAGATACAAGTATAGACAGTCACATCATAGACATCCAGACACAAGTATAGACACGCAGACAGTCACATCATAGACATCCAGACACAAGTATAGACACGCAGACAGTCACATCATAGACATCCAGACACAAGTATAGACAGTCACATCATAGACATCCAGATACAAGTATAGACACGCACACAGTCACATCATAGACATCCAGACACAGGTATAGACACGCAGACAGTCACATCATAGACATCCAGACACAAGTATAGACACGCACACAGTCACATCATAGACATCCAGATACAAGTGTAGACACGCACACAGTCACATCATAGACATCCAGATACAAGTGTAGACACGCACACAGTCACATCATAGACATCCAGGTACAAGTGTAGACACGCACACAGTCACATCATAGACATCCAGATACAAGTATAGACACGCACACAGTCACATCATAGACATCCAGATACAAGTATAGACAGGCACACAGTCACATCATAGACATCCAGATACAAGTATAGACACGCACACAGTCACATCATAGACATCCAGATACAAGTATAGACACGCACACAGTCACATCATAGACATCCAGGTACAAGTGTAGACACGCACACAGTCACATCATAGACATCCAGGTACAAGTATAGACACGCACACAGTCACATCATAGACATCCAGATACAAGTATAGACATCCAGATACAAGTATAGACACGCACACAGTCACATCATAGACATCCAGATACAAGTATAGACAGGGAAGCAACGCCATCAGCAGGTCTAAATCCATCTTCAGGCGCCGGTGGAAGGTCAGACCTCTCAGCCCGTCTCTGCTCCCCCTGTACAGCACAACATGAACCATCAGCCCACATTGTACGGTATTTTTTATTACTTGCTAGATTGCATTTGACAATTGTTGCCAAGGTGACTAGTTTTATTTTTATCATTTTTTAATATGCGATGTGCCTTCCTGGATTTGCTTGTTAAACAACTGTCTTCAAATTGGATTAGAACCCTCGGATGTAGCGTCTCCAGAGCGCCGCGCGACTCCGGGAAACGACAGGAGTACAGAGTGACTCTGAACACACCGCACAAAGATCTCACTTGTTTTGATGCGCAAGTTTCTGCCAAAATTTGCTACGGCTAAAATCCCAGTGTAGAAAGCTCATGAAAGGGGGATCGTTGGTATTGTTCGGCTTAACAGCTGTGTTGCATACAGATATTTATAGCCAGAGGCGAGACCGCTTTATGGGTCACCTCCTGGGATTGAGATGAGAAGACTTGCAATCTTTTCGACAAAATACACTGAATGCTTATCATGGCGAATAAGGAACGCCGATACTGTATTACGTTTGCTGTCGCCCATTCGATTGGAATGATTCCTGAACGCTCGCATTCTCGTCTTCCGAGATAAAGTCGAGCCGGCAGCTGTTTGCAGACAGTGAGATCTCCATATGCATCGGGATTCAGGATATTCACTCAGGGCGTCTTTGTGTTCGCCAGTATAAGGGACGTTACCGCTAAAGTGCACTGAGATTCCGTAACGCATGGATGGAGCAGAGCTGGCTTTGTTCTATCAGTATGGCATCGCTATAGTTTTCCACATCCACACAGGTATATATTATATATGTCATGTGTAATCGGTGGTTTTCCACGTACACACATATACAGCACTAGCGATGAGCGAACCTCGTGTTTTTCGAAGTTCGGCGAAGTTCGGTTTTCTGGCAATTCCGTTATGGATTCTGCTACCATGGGCCACAACGGAATTCTACCTTTAAGAGGCATTCCGTTTTGCATTAAGTCAAAATGGTTTCCGTTATGCAGGAGTCCTCTGTTTTCCACAAACACATCCAGTATACTTCTCGTGTAGCCTGTGGTTTCACACGTGCACATCACGTGTAATCGGGGGTTTCCACATACACACCATGATGTATAATCTGGTTTTCTACTCAGACATGCAGTGACTCGCTGGTTCACTGCTGAAAAGATAAGGCTGCTGTGGTCTACTGTTAAAGGGTTAATGCTATCGTTCACACTTTAAAAGCTGCTGAAACGTTCACTCTGATGCCAACTACGCACATTCAGTGGTACAGACAGGGGTGGACTGGTAATGTACCTTACACCAGTGGGCCACCTGCAGGGTTCAAACTCACAACCTTCTGTGGGAGAGAAATAAGGCTTAGCAGTCGGGCTACAAAGCACATTCTTGATTTTCCGGAAAAAAAATTCTACCTTAAAACTTTCATTAGTATGACTGTACATTGCACTGGTAACTACAGATATATATACCTCTATATACCAGGACATTGGATTAACAATATGTCTAATTTATTTGATAATAACAAAAATGTCATGGAGCAAAATAAATTATAATAAACACATTAAAATAAATAAATATATATATATGCTTCCTCATTAGATACTTTTATCACACTCCCAGGAATTTCACTGAAACAGGTGAGCTCCTTTATTTTTTTTCCACAGTTTGCTATAACAAAAGACCCTTCAAACACAGACACTGTCCAAAGTGGAGAAACGCCTTTAAGTAAACAATTTTTTGTTTTAAAAAAAATTCTTTACAGTGATGGTTTTACTTTGACGTACATATGAAATTTCCTCTTCATGGAACCAGAAACCTTCGGTGAGGACACCATTGTGAGGCCGCGAAAAGAAGAAATTTCTGTGTCTGTTGTCCATATCCTAATCCTCATGTACAGAAGAAATAATTGGACAAATAGCCAACATATGACAGTAGAAGCTTTAGGAAATTTAGAGTGACATTGGCCTGGATCTTGAGGGAAACGGCAAAGATGTACTTATAGGAAGTGTTGGCGGGGGGAAAAGTCTTAGAGAAAATAAATATATATATATAAACACCTTTAGCGAGAGAGAAACAATCAGCCGATAGCCTGCGTTCCTCTGATTGTTCACAATCGGGGGTCACAGCAATCTTTTGACTCCTGTCTCTCAAGCTGGGTTCTTGTTTGTTTTCCATAATGAAATGATAGACAGGAAAAATGGACTGAGCACATGCAGTCAGCCCTGCCCGGCTATTTCCGTAGAAATCCATGAAAACAGGCTGGATACGGAGGCCAGCGTGGGAGTGTTTACTAAATTGAGGATTCCGGTGGATGGGAGCACATTCGCAACATCTGTCTTCCTAAATTATTCTCATTAAGCAGCTATAATTAAGCAATGCGTAGAGAATTTGCTGAGGACGTATTGTCTATGTGTATGGAGGCAAGAATTATGCATGTAAATATTGATCCAGAGAGTTATTGCGCTAATCGTATTAAAACTGGAGCATCGCTGATGAATGAACTCCTTGGCCGTACACTGATGCCTAAAAGGGGCAGTACAGGGTTAGAAGAACATGGCTGCTTTCTTTCAGTACCACTTCTGGTACGTTTTGGGGTTCACTGGCTGTGATCTGGATGGTGACCGTAATACTCCCTAACAGCTACATTTAGAATATATTATACTAATATTACAAGGCTTGGGATCTAGACATAGAAGGGGAAAAGATGGGAAGGAAACAAATATCCTACTGTCCATGTCCATCCATGGAGGAAGATGAAGACTGTTAAAGTAAAACCTCAATGGTATTGGATAACCTAGGGCATAGATTCTAAGGAACCCTTCTTATCAATCCCCTTTACTGGTTGATTGTGGGTTGTAGCCCCTGGATTAGTCATGGTGGCTGAGGACAATGGATTAGTCATGGTGGCTGAGGACAATGGATTAGTCATGGTGGCAGAAGACGATGGGCACCAAAGTGGCAGAAGGAAAGGGAAGGTGGGAAGCAGGAGCAATGCAGTAGACTATGGAGAGAGAGAAAATGTTGGGATAAAGTACAAGAAATGTAGGAAGGGGTGTAGCTATAGCAGGTGAAGAGGTAGAAGTTAAACTAGAGTCATGTTGCCTGATGGGCCAAAAGACCCCTTTGCCAAATAAAAGGATGCCATTATTAAAATTCGTAAGTGGGGGATCTACCAGTGGCTTATTTTCCTCCGCCCATTCTGAACACATGCAAGCAGGGGCGTAACTACCATAGCGGTAGACCATGTTACTGCTGTGGGGCCCAGGGCATGAGGGGGCCCAGTCTTAGTTGGGATTATTTCCTCTTCTACTGGAGGTGAAAACTTGGTCAGGACTCTACCCCGAGGCCGTGGAAAAGGGTTTAGGCAGAAACCCTACTGTCCTGTGTGGGGGGCCTGGTTTATCCTTGCTATGGGGCCCTTGCTTCTCTATGTACACCACTGCATGTGGGGGAGTTGAAAGAGACATCTGTTGTCCAAATGGACATTCAGTCCACAGCTATCTGAATTGTATGGCCAGCTTTAGTCTTTGCTGAAACCCATATCGAGCCAAACGAGAGGCACCAAGCTTTAGGCAATACTGTTTCTGGTTTTGGATACAGTATCTCTTTGAGTAGGTTGTTTGGCCAATATCCTACTCTTTTTTTTTTAAGGATCTTTATGGGTTGACTTATAGAATATCTACCAACTGGTGGTACTGAGTTCATATTATTTATTGATCTGGAGTCTTTGAGTCCACATTGGTGGACATGGACAACTTGGTGAAACCTAAAGAGGAATCTTATCACTCGTTCTACAGAGGCTCGGCAGTAGCTTTGATCACTAAGTATTATAAGCAGGTTTTAATGTAATTGACTGATGGGTTGGTAATACTGGGCGCATAGCTTATAAAAGAGACTATTAATAAGAAGTTAAAGAGAGATGTGGAAACTGCTGGGAGATGTTAACACTCACATTTATTTTCTGTGAAATATATCTTCATTCATCACTGACGTTTAAGCGGATTACATGCCGGAGTCCTGGCTGAAGTCCAGTGAAATAAACATATTGTTTGAGCTTTTCAAGCAGCCAAAGTCTATGAAAGTAATAATATGTAACAGATAGGAGAGAATGGAATGCAGGCAACTTATCATCCAGAAAAGGAAGAGTATGTCATACAATCAAGAGGCATACCATAAAGGCACACAATATGGCTGCCGTGGGGCCCCATTCAACCATCACCACTTCATCACGTGTTCACCAAAGCTTATGAATTCGCAAGGCTAAGCCCCACAGTGATGTCACAGTACAGAAACAATACACACAGTGATGTCAGAGAACAGAGATAATAAACACAGTGATGTCACAGTACAGAAACAATACACACAGTGATGTCACAGTACAGAGATAATACACAGAGTGATGTCACAGTACAGGGATAATACACACAGTGATGTCACAATACAGGGTAATAAACACGGTGATGTCACAGTACAGGGATAATACCCAGAGTGATGTCACAGTACAGAGATAATACACAGAGTGATGTCACAGTACAGGGATAATACACACAGTGATGTCACAGTACAGAGATAATACACAGAGTGATGTCACAGTACAGGGTAATAAACACAGTGATGTCACAGTACAGAGATAATACATAGAGTGATGTCACAGTACAGGGATAATACACAGAGTGATGTCACAGTACAAGGATAACACACACAGTGATGTCACAGTACAGAGATAATACACACAGTGATGTCACATTACAGAGATTATACACAGAGTGATGTCACAGTACAGAGATAATACACAGAGTGATGTCACAGTACAGAGATAATACACACAGTGATGTCACAGTACAGAGATAATACCCAGAGTGATGTCACAGTACAGGGATAATACACACAGTAATGTCACAGTACAGGTATAATAAACACAGTGATGTCACAGTACAGGAATAATAAACACATCAATGTCACAGTACAGGGATAATACACACAGTGATGTCACAATACAGAGATTATACCAAGAGTGATGTCACAGTACAGGGATAATACACACAGTGATGTCACAGTACAGGGATAATACACACAGTGATATCACAGTACAGAGATAATATACAGTAATGTCACAGTACAGAGATAATACACAGTGATGTCACAGTACAGGGATAATACACACAGTGATGTCACAGTACAGGGATAATACACACAGTGATGTCACAGTACAGGTATAATAAACACAGTGGTGTCACAGTACAGGGATAATACACACAGTGATGTCACAGTACAGAATAATACACAGTGATGTCACAGTACAGGTATAATAAACACAGTGGTGTCACAGTACAGGGATAATACACACAGTGGTGTCACAGTACAGGGATAATACATACAGTGATGTCACAGTACAGAGATAATACACACAGTGATGTCACAGTACAGAGATAATAAACACAGTGGTGTAACAGTACAGGGATAATACATACAGTGATGTCACAGTACAGGGATAATACACACAGTGATGTCACAGTACAGAGATAATAAACACAGTGGTGT
Source organism: Bufo gargarizans (assembly GCF_014858855.1). NCBI lineage: Eukaryota > Metazoa > Chordata > Amphibia > Anura > Bufonidae > Bufo > Bufo gargarizans. The sequence goes on from NC_058089.1 coordinate 120,409,130, forward strand.
CACAGTACAGGGATAATACATACAGTGATGTCACAGTACAGAGATAATACACAGTGATGTCACAGTACAGAGATAATAAACACAGTGGTGTAACAGTACAGGGATAATACATACAGTGATGTCACAGTACAGGGATAATACACACAGTGATGTCACAGTACAGAGATAATAAACACAGTGATGTCACAGTACAGGGATAATACACACGGTGATGTCACAGTACAGGTATAATAAACACAGTGGTGTCACAGTACAGGGATAATACACACAGTGATGTCACAGTACAGAGATAATAAACACAGTGATGTCACAGTACAGAGATAATAAACACAGTGATGTCACAGTACAGGGAAAATACACACAGTGAGGTCACAGTTGAAGAGTAATTACGGCAGTGATGTCACAGTACAGAGATAACCACAGTAGTGTAATAATAGTTGTGAAGTCATAGTGTAAGGACAGTGCACACAGTCATATCCTAGGACATTATGTAATAAATACATGATGTCATACAGATAATAACCATAGTGATGTCACAGTACAGGCATAATCTACTCAGTTACATGGGATTTATATGAGCAGTGATGTCACATGTATAATGCACACATGATGTCACAGCATGACAGGAATAATGCATTAGATAATTCCTCAGAGAAGGTATAATGCCCACAGTGGGGGTAGCCATGATTCTCCATAGAGTAAATTCCACTAACGTACATCTGATTGGACCTGGGCGCCCCTAATTGTCGAGCCCTATAGCAGCCTCTACGACTAGTACTCAGGCAGCTACTCCCACGATGCTCTAACTTCTACAAAGTTTTCCAGGCGTGGACGCTCCTCGTTTTGTAGCATCAGAAAGTTTTTGGGGGGTTTATTCAGAGATGGCACAGAAGCTGCATTAGCATTCGTTCTAAATATTTCATGTGACCAGTCACCTTGTGAAATCCATTTGCAGCAAAAAAGCGGAGCGATCGTGGGCAAAGCGCACAAAGACAGGATATTCTCTCCACTGAACAAACAAAATTATCGATTGAAAAAGGAAAAGGTCAAGAAGAAAGGGAAGAAGATGTAGCGGTAGAATTAGGGCAGCCCCCAAGCTAAGCGCCCGGGAGCTTAACTCAGATCAATCACTTTACACATTTAAGAGCTAGAGAGATTTCAATGTCATGATCAGGGGAGGCTGTGACCTGCCGAAATGAGCTCGGCATTTCATCCTCCGTGTCGACACATGTTCAGAACTTTCCAAAAGGGGGTAAAAACATTCATTGTAAAACATCCTTTGGTAGTGCTCTAAATGTGATAGATCAGAGGCACTATGATTGCAGTCTTCAGTCAGGGGCGTAGCTATAGGGGGTGCAGAGGTAGCAGTTGCTACCGGGTCCAGGAGCCTAAGGGGGCCCAAAGACCCTTGTGCCACATAAGAAGACACCGGTATTATAGAAAGTGCATGCAGGTCAAGTTACACCTCTGGCTGGAAGAAAGGGGCTAGGTCAAGAATTTGGCATGGGGGGGCATTTCAATTTTTGCCCCAGGCAGCACGAAGGCTTTGTGCTTCCCTGTTTCTGACCACAAAGCTGTGAGGGAAGTGGGGCCCAAGATGAACTCTTGTACCAGGGCCCATGAGCCTATAGCTACACCCATGTTCTCAGTATATTAGACTGGGCTGTTAAAATGTTGTATGTACTGGAAGGTTATATGGTTTTTGCAACTCACTAGTTCTATAGGTTAAAGAGATATTCCCATCAGGACATTTATGGGATTTCGATAGGATATTGTCACAGCGGGCATGCACTCAGACTCACAGATAACCCACCAACCAGGCTCTGGGCGAGAGACAGGTGAAGGGTCACCTCCAAGCTAATCCCTGACCTCTTTCCCTGCACTGCTTAGCCCACATGCAAACCTTAAAGGTAGGTATGATGTGTCCCCGTGCCTGGGTTTAAAAAAAACTAAATTCCCTGAGATGGTGAAGAGGGGAAAAAGGAGCAGCCTGCTCGCACAGAACCTGGATGGGAGAGATGACACAAAACAACCAAACTTGAAATCACACTTATCTTTCTGAGCTGGAACAGACAACCTTCCTTCCTAGCTTCCAAGACCACAATGATTCTTATAATCCGCTCAGAGCACTGGGCTGGTGTGCTATTTAAACTAATGACCCCACCCAGTGCACCTGATGAGAAGCGGATCCAGCACAGCTCCAAAACAAACACTAAACTCGTGCTGCTATCCTGGCCGACCTCCGCACATCGTCAGAGTGGGGCATGACAGATATGCCATAAATGTCACATAGGTGCAATTCCCTTCTCTGGGACCCAATCCAATCTCAAGAATGGTGCAACGTCATGAATGGAGAGCAAGTCAAGCATTTTCTGCTTTGGGATTTCCAGTTATAGCCAAGTGCTGGCTTGGCTATCTTCAGAAGTCCCATAGCGGTGATCGAAGAGGTGGCTGGGCTGCGCTTGAGAGTGGCCCTGTCCATTTACTGCTAGGAGACTTCCAAAAAAAGCTAGTATAGCGTTGAATGGAGATGGGACACTGTCCAAGTGCAGCGTGTTCTTCATTCACATTGGAGCCAATTTTTCAGATAACAGCTGATCCCAGAGGTAGGACCCACACCTATCGGGCATTTATGGCACAGCCCATCGACATGCCTTAAATGTCCAAGGGATTGTCCCAAGATCAACCCATCACCTATTAACAGGATAGGTGTTAAGACTCTAATCAAAGGGGAAGGGGTGTCCAACTGTTGAGACCTTCACAGATTATGAGAATGGGGGGCCCAAATCTGCAATGTAAAAGGAGTTGAGGCTGAGTGTACTTGCTGCCATTCCAATGAAAGTGTGTGAGAGTGATGGAGACAGCAAAGTACAGCACTTGGCTACTGCGTCTTCATTAGTCCTGTAGACTTGGAACAGAGAGGGAGTGTGCATGCTTGACCGTCACTCCATTCAAATGGGGAACGCAGGATCCCAACAATGGGACCCCAGCAATGAGACAATCCTGAGAATAGGTAGTAAGTGTTGCTCATTGGACAACCCATTAAACAAGATATGGTTAATGACCAGAAGAAATAGAGAATGGTGACGTTTAAAGTGAATCCATATCTTCAACACTATGTTGTGTCCCTGTAGGTACTGCACCTATTACTCTCCTAACATAGTGTTATTGTGGTTGGGTTTGTGGTACAGAGATCTACGTAAATCCATTGCATGGACATGACGTTAAAGGGGTTGGCCTAAGAGCAATATTTAAAACCTATCCACATGAGTCTATGATTTTCCTGGGACTGGAACGCACAACCTTCGACTTCTTTTGCAATCCAGTAGAAGTGAATGGAGTGGTCATCAAGCACACCATAGCTCTATTCACAAAGGGGACTCAGGGACCTATGTTCCCATGATTGATCAGTCGGACTCTCAATGATCATAGATTTATCACCTCTTTTAAATGATAAAATTATGTCTCCCTGTAGCCACCACAAGGGGAAACATAGACACTCACTGCATACTGTGCGACCTGGTTCCCATACGGTTTGATAAATGACTCAATCCATTCCTGGTCCACTCTATTCATGGCCACCACCATCTTAGACATTCCTATGTAGAGCTCTGTAGGAAAATCTTAGACATGACCCCCTACACAGCACTGATAATGTAGGCTCCTTGTCTATCAGAGGGAAGTAAAGGGGGGGGGATCTCAAAGTTTCCTAAAGCACTTTGTGTGGGATGAGATGGTGGTGGTCACATTCAAAGGAATCCAATGGGGGACCAGAAAAGAAGAACTGAGGCCGCATGGGCGGAACACAGCGTATCAGGAATGTTGACTAGAGAGGGGTTGTTGATCCAGGGAGTTATTCTGATTGCCTTATTGGAGTCGGGAAGGAATTTTTAATTCCCCTAAAGTGGGGAAAATTAGCGTCTACCTCACAGTTTTTGTTTTTTTGCCTTCTTCTGGATCAACTTGCAGGATGACAGGCTGAACTGGATAGACAAATGTCTTTTTTCGGCTTATGTACTATGTTACTAATGTTACTATATTAAAGGGCCACTTACATAAAAAAAAAAATTTGTAGAATTTTGGGATGTTTTTTTTTCTTCTTTTGGCTTCCAAGACAAGTGAAAGAACCTCCTTTATAGATCAGATTATCACCGTCAGTTTACTGCTGCTGGGAAGAGACGGTGTTATCTGCAGGGGAATCCTCATGATAATAGTGGGTGTAGAATTGGTAAAACACTATTACATTGGTTAGTGTAATATGTGATGCTTTATTTGAATCACTAGAGGGGGATGATTCTCTTTGGAATTAGTAATTGAGAGAGTTAAGCAAGACTGTTTGCCGTGCTAAAAATCAGGACGTAGAATATAAGGAGTGACTTAAAAATTTTTTATCCAGAAAACCTTTTTTTTTTTAAACATTACATAGAATTATTACATATAGGCTGCTAATATGTGATAAACATATTTTTTTTATGGAAGTGTCCCTTTAAGTGTTTTTCTTCCAAAAACAGTGCCACTCTAGTCCGTGGGCTGTGTCTGGTATTGCTCATCCTTCTTTAAAGGGGTTATCCCATGACTAATGTAAAAAATGAGAATCAGACATCATATAGTTCATGACGGCCTCTTTCTAACAAAGCCAGAACCAGCCCTGCATCCCACATGGATCCAGAGATCTCCCTATTCATTGTTCTGCTCGATTTATATCAAGCTGGCAGCTCAAGGGGAGTCTGCTGCAGCTAAGGGGGCATGTCATTCTGCTGCAGCTAAGGGGGCGTGTCATTATGCTGCAGCTAAGGGGGCGTGTCATTCTGCTGCAGCTAAGGGGGCATGTCATTCTGCTGCAGCTGGGGGGGCGTGTCTATGCTCTCCCTATCGGAACTCAGAAGGCAGTTTACAGATGAAACTGAGCATGTGCGACCATCTCTGTGAGCAGGACAAAGAAATCAGAGAAAAAACAAACAGCAGGTGGTGCTATACAGATACATTTTGATACATTACATTTTGAATAACTCAATGGTTATGCAATTTTTTTTTATTACATGCAATTACAAAAGTATTCAGTTCCAGGTGTGAAAACTGTAGAATATTTTTCGTGGGACAACCCCTTTAAGTGAACAGACCCTCTAGGAAATGCAATGGCTACACTTATCTTCATGTCTATGGCCGCCACCAGTCTACCATACAGTAGGTCAACTCTTGGCCCAAGTCAACAGATCCACTCGGAAAATTCTCTTGTGTCTTTCCCATCCAACGATCTAAAGGGAAGAAACAAACAAGCCGCTCTTTATCCCCCCCCCCCCCACCCCCCTCATCTCTTGCAGCTCCGTTACAGAACTGTGCGTGCAATCAGAACTAATTTCCAATTAAAATACTTTGTTGTGATAACAGAAAATTAATTTAAATGTTAGTCGAGGGATGGGAGGAAGATCAGCAATGTCATGTTTTATTTCTTCCAGCCCTTGAAGTGCCACTTTAATTCTCTGGTGGAAAGGACTGGCACGCAGATAATATCATTAAAACCCAGTAATGGCATTCTTAAATATACATGACAAATGTTTATTGAATTTTTGTATCTGGCGCTGACGAGACTTCTCATCGCTACGCACTGACTGGGAAACCAAGACGAGCCAATTGTATCTTCCAAAGCAAAGTGTGAGCGGTACAAGCCCTTGACTTGTCATAGACTGTATTGCACCCTCTAAGTCTTGTCTTATTGACGACCAGTTTTGCAAAAAATGGCAGCTCCAAAGACCCCGGTTAATAAAAGGGTGGTTGTCTTTGGAGAACTCCTTGTCACATGAAGGATCTCTTGCAGGAGAAACGGGATAATAGACAGTCTGTTGTGAAGCATGGATATGTTGGTTGATCTGGAGCACTTTGCAGGTAGAATATGGCAATATAAGGAGAGGGGATGTCAAAACCCCTTTAAAAAGGGTTATTCCCATCTCGCCATTTATAACATATCCACAAGAAGTAGCCAGACGTCTGTTATGGTGACTGATTTAGGACGGGTTCTGATTGGGGTTCATTAACATTGGGCGTCTGATCTAAGGTATGTTTAGGGCTCTGATTAACATCAGGGGTCTGATCTGAGGTTTAATTAATATTGGGCGTCTGAGCTGAGGTCTAAATAACACTGGGGTTCTGATCTGAGGTCTTATTAACATTCGGGGTATGATCTGAGGTCTGAATGGGGGTCTTATTAACTGGGAAATCTGATCTGAGGTCTGAATGGTGGTCTTATGAACACTGGGAATCTGATTGTGGTTAATTTGCATTAGTGTTCATTAACATTGGGGGTCTTATCTAAGGTCTGAATGGGGGTCTTATTAACATTGGGGGTCTGAGCTCAGGTCTGAATAATACTGGGGTTCTGATCTGAGGTCTTATTAACACTGGGAGTATGATCTGAGGTCTAAATGGTGGCCTTATGAACACTGGGAGTCTGACTGGGGTTCATTAACATTGAGCGTCTGATCTGAGGTATAAATGGGGGTCTTCGTAACACTGGGAGTCTGATCTGAGGTCTGTTTAGGTCTCTGATTAACATCAGGGGTCTGATCCGAGGTTTAATTAATATTGGGCGTCTGAGCTGAGGTCTGAATAACACTGGGGTTCTGATCTGAGGTCTTATTAACATTCGGGTTATGATCTGAGGTCTGAATGGGGGCCTTATTAACCGGGGAATCTGATCTGAGGTCTGAATGGTGGTCTTATAAACACTAGGAGTCTGATTGGGGTTCATTAACATTAGGGTTCATTAACATTGGGGGTCTTATCTGAGGTCTGAATGGGGGTTTTAGTAACACTGGGAGTATGATCTGAGGTCTGAATGGGGGCCTTATTAACCGGGGAATCTGATCTGAGGTCTGAATGGTGGTCTTATAAACACTGGGAGTCTGATTGGGGTTCATTAACATTAGGGTTCATTAACATTGGGGGTCTTATCTGAGGTCTGAATGGGGGTTTTAGTAACACTGGGAGTATGATCTGAGGTCTGAATGGTGGCCTTATGAACACTGGGAGTCTGACTGGGGTTCATTAACATTGGGCGTCTGATCTGAGGTATGAATGGACACTATTCTGGAGATGTTCTTCACTAATGGAGTAAAGATGTCTCAGGCTGATGTATCTGGAGTTTTCCAAGGTTTCACAGGACACAACTCAAGCATCTTGTTTGTCAGACCTTCTCTCTGTAAATTACTCTTATACTGGGCAGGGGTCATATTTTTCTTAACAAACATAAGCTCCTTGGTAACGATGTGACATTTAATGTAGCTGTGTACTGTAAACAATTACCACATGAAGAAGGTAATTTAATCAAGTTGGAAATGTAAAATACTGAATGCATTCCTAATGAGATACATTTTGAGAACTGTGAGTAGGAGGAAGAAGTATAAACCCCGGGATCCCCCCAGGTGCGTTCAGATGGAAGCACGTCCTATGCTGACCACATGCAGACACCGTAAAACAGCTATGATTGGAGGAACTGTAATAATGATTGCAGATAATGAAATGCTACAATTAACCTTTTCCTGTATTGATGTAAAACCACAGACTGGATGTAATATGGAAAATGATTGCCGAAAATCGTAAAACAATTTAAACTGAAGAAACGTCAAGTGTTTGCACCATATATCCCATACCCGCAGGATAGGAGATAAGTATCTGATCGTTAAACCTACTTATCTCAAGAATGGGGGTTCCAGTTCTCCTGACATGAGTGGACTGGCTGTGCATCCTGTGTGCTCGGGGGTGCACCTAGCCTTTCTGCTGCCTGGGGCGAAAACTAAAATGACGCCCCCCTCAATGCCAAATTCTGAACCTAACCCCTTCCCTTCAGCCTTACGGTTGGAAAACATTACATATAGTGCTAGAAAACATACAGGTTAATATAGCGATATGCAGAGATGAAGGCTTCCACAATGAAATCGCTCATTGTCCAAGGCCTTTCCGCTGCCCCCTACTTGTCTCTACCTGGTGCTGCCTGAGTTGCCTCACCTCGCCTCATTGGCGGTGCACCCCTGTGTGTGTGCTACCCACTATTTTAAATATATATGCATTAACCCAAATTCATCGAAATTGGGGAAGACAAGCCTTTGCTTTATTTCCAGAACCACGGCCTCTGATGTCTATGGGACAGGTCTGATATTTGCATTTTCCGTTGTACTGAGATCAGTTGCAATATCAGAAGAGTTCCATGGCCAAAAGTGGTGCAGGGGTTTAACCTGCTCCATCAGGCTTTGGTGGTCCCACATTTGGACCCCATTTGGAGATGACATTGTAGTCAATCACTTCCAGCTAAGGTCTGTATTTTATGGAATGAGTCATTAGATGAGCAAAGTTTTCAAAAATTCGATTCGGCTGCTTCGCCGGATTTCACAAAGAAATTCTTTTTGCGATGAATTACATAGTCACAAAGCGCATTTATTTGCAAGTAGCGGGCGCAATGACGGGGGACGGTGATTGCGCTGCCCCCCCATCATTGAACTCCTCATACGCCGTGTTTATTGCTAAGAATAAAAATGAGGGCTTTCGGGGGTGACATCATCACGCTGGCTGGTGTGGTGATATCATACGTCACTGCCCACAAGATTTTGCGCGGGATCTTCAATCAAGATTGCTTCAGAAGCCTCTTCATGCTCAGATGGATGAGGTGAGTAGGTGAGTATGTTTTTTTGTTTTGTTTTTAACGCCATTTCGGGGAAAATTGATTACTTACAACGAAGCACGAAGAAATTTCACTTCGTGTACTTCGATTCGCTCAACCCTAACAGCGATATCTGCGAAAATTGCAACTCAATGAATAGGACACATGTTCTGTACAGATGGAATCATCTCTGTTTTGGTATCCAAAGAACTCCACTCCAGCTCTGTCCCTGCCTTATGTACTGATCTGGTCACTGCTTTTTAGTAGACTGCCTCTGCTTGCTACACCGACTTGTTTGGCTTCTCTTCCATAAAGAAAACCATAGTTATTTTCTGATTAAATCCCTACCCTATTGTCAGTTTTTGAGCGCTAAGCGCATTGTTAGTAATCCGAATTTTGACTAACATGGCAGGTTCCTTCAGGCAACGTTTTTGGATACACAGATCATGAGAGTGGAGGAACTGAACAGGGATCAACTTTTGACAGCTAATAAAAACTCTATAAACACAAGACCAACAGAATACCCCTGGTCACTACATACCCACAGGATAGTTATCGTGTTAGGGACATTATCAGTGAACACTGGCCCATTTTAAAATGTGGCCTAGAGTGGATGTATGTAAAGCTGCACCACTCATGTCCTATAGACGTTCTAAAACTCTAAAGGACAAATTTGTCCACGCCGATGTGGGCCCACTCAGGAAAGTTGGACAGAGCTTTCTAAAAACCCCTAAAAAGGGATGCTATCCGTGCTCGAACTGCATCAATTGTAGACAGATCTGCAAAGGAGGAAATGTCACATCCTAAAACCAATAAACACATATAAAAAGATTTTTTATTTGACGTGTGATTCCACATATGTCGTATATGTATTATGGTAAATAGAAAAAAGGACCGGCCCTCCAAATTGCTGGTGAGGTGAATTTTATTGGTCACATATTACAGTAGTGACGCGTTTCGGCACTTGTAGTGCCTTTCTCAAACTTGTGAATACCGTATTTTTCGTCCTATAAGACGCACCGGCCCATAAGACGCACCTAGGTTTTTGAGGAGGAAAATGAGAGAAAAACAAATTTTTAACCAAAAGGTGTGCTTTTGGTGGGTTTTGAACTAATGGTGGTCTGTGGATGACACTATTATGGGGGATCTGTGGATGACGCCCTGTTATGAGGGATCTGTGGATGGCACTGTTATGGGGGATCTGTGGAAGGCACTGTTATGGGGATCTGTGGATGGCAGTTTTAAGGGGGATTTGTGGATGGCACTGTTATAGGGGGGGATCTGTGGTGGACACACTGTTATGGAGGACCTGTGGAGGACACTGTTATGGGGGGATCTGTGGATGGCACTGTTATGGGAGTCTGTGGATGGCACTGTTATGGGGGTCTGTGGATGGCACTGTTATGGGGCATCTGTGGATGACACTGTTATGGGGGCATCTGGGGATGGCACTATTATGGGGGCATCTGGGGACGGCACTTTTATGGGGGGCATCTGGGGATGGCACTATTACAGGGGGCATCTGGGGATGGCACTATTATGGGGGGCATCTGGGGATGGCACTATTATGGGGGCATCTGGGGATGGCATGACACTGCTATGGGGGGATCTGTGGATGACACATAGCATCTTATGCTATGTGTCATCCACAGATCCCCCCCATAACAGTGTCCCTGTGTAGTGAATGACCCCCATGACCAGGGGGTCGGGGTCGGCATCTTGTTTTGTAACGGCAGCGGGGCCCGATGCAGTTACTGTATTCTACTACACCGGGCCCCGCTCACTGTAGTAATCATATAGGCAATGTTAGGCTGTAAATGCATTCATCCAGACTGTAGTACGGTACTTACTACTAACTTCCATAGCAGGCAGGAGGCTGGGCAAGCGGGCGGCGTAACTCACTACGTTACGCTTCATTCATAAAGTGGGCGGATGTATCAGTGTAAAATTGCAGCATTCGCCCCATAAGACGCAGTGCTATATTCCCCCCACTTTTAGGGGGGGAAAAGTGCGTCTTATAGGTAAGTGGCAATGACTCAATCATTGCCACTTAATCACAAGCTTGAGAAAAGCACTACAAGTGCCGAAACGCGTCACTACCGTAATATGTGGCCAATAAAATTCACCAGCAATTTGGAGTGCCGGTCCTTTTTTCTATTTTTCTTTGGGATTCCGGCCCACTGACCGGGCACCCGCCTAACACAGTGCCGACCGACGTGGATTGAACATGTGTATTATGGAGTCCTTGTTTGCTTTTATATGTAGGGGAGACAACATTAGATTTTAAGACCATATTCCCGTGTCACGTAGAGGCGGGAACAGGGGATTAGCCTTTAAAAAAAAAAGTGAAATCTTTTGGATTATGAAATTAAATGCAATCAAACCGACGGGATTGAACGTTGATTTTAGACCGTGGATTTGTACATAGGCTGTGCCGCCTTGCAGGTTCCTGGAACTCTGCTACGTCTTCTTGCGAGTATTTATATGGGGTGCAACTTAGATTTTTAATTGTTCTCCTCATCTGTCTTGCAGATAACACATCATTGATCTCTTTTTTTGTTTTTTGTCTTTTTGCCCCTATGTATAGTTTATCAGTAATTTGCTGCATTATTGTGCTTCTTATCTATATATGGACTTTCAGAAGATTTGTTGCCATATTTGCATATGGGGGTACAGATACCAGTGCCCCACGTTTGGGAGCTCAGGACACCCTCGTTAGTCCCCTTTATTGGAGATGTGAGAGGGTACTTTGGAATCCAGTCTGAATGTCATCATTTGGACTGGTTCCGATATCTCCATTCTCAGAGCTCTGACACATTACCTGTGAGGTGGGGAGCGGCTGGCACGGTTGGGTACAAACACGGAACAACCAGTGCTGCTTTCGAACGCCCCTGGTGGGCATATATTTATATGTGACTCCATCTACACAGCCTCTATCATCTGCTGCCCATTATGGAATTAGTTATATCAGGAAACCATTTTTTTTAAATTGCAATGGGAGGAATTAGCAACAAAATGGATTAGATCGGCGGCTCTAAATGAATGGATCTTATCATTCCTGAGGTTCTGCATGAGCGACGGGTCATGTGGCCACGTGAGTGACGCTTACAGGGGCCGTTCATGTGATCGCGATACTTCCAGTCACCTGACCCGGAGGACACGTGATCGGATGTACAATATTGTGCGAGGATCCATGCGCTTCAATGAATGCAGAAGCAATCTCGCTTCTTTACCACGCCAGCATCTCGTGGGAATCATGGATCCGAACCAGGTCATCAGTGTTCAATGTATGATTTTATGTATTGTTTTATTGCCGCACCCGTACACCATTTATAGACTTATCTACACTTTAACATGAATTATGGCCTTTTTTTTTATATATGTATTATATTATTTTGGATTCACAATTATGCACTATACTATGATATTTTCTTATCATGTTTTGTATTGATATACAGGTAAAAGTAAAAAAATTAGAATATTGTGCAAAAGTCCATTTATTTCAGTAATGCAACTTAAAATTAGTATTTTGTGAAATGGTTCAATATTCTAGGCTCAAAGTGTCGCACTCTAGTCAGATAATGAATCCATACCCCCTGAGCAAAGGGGACCTGAGATTGTGACTTTGGGGTTTCATAAGCTGTAAAACCATAATCATCCAAATTATACCAAATAAAGGCTCGAAATATCTCGCTTTGCATGTAATGAGTCTCATATGTTAGTTTCACCTTTTAAGTTGCATTACTGAAGTAAATGAACTTTGCACCATATTCTAATTTTTCTAACCTGTACACTGTATTTATGGATTTTATGAACTTTTTTTAAAATCTAAATTATGTAATTGATTGATGGATATTGATCTCCCTTTATATATGCTATATGCACCCATTGTTTGTATCACTGCTTGAGAAAGGTTCCAGGGCGTGAACCGAAACGTTGCTACTAGTGAATAAACCGACACTTTTTTACTGAAGGAAGTGCCGTGGATATCTGATTATTTATCTTAGAGAAAACTATAGTTATTTTGTAACAGCTATTGAGGTGTTAAGTGCAACAAAGTAACAAAAGTGAGCACATGGCTGAATCTCCAGACACATAGATCAAGACACGTTCCTACAGTAGACACCCGGGTTGAATGATTTAATAATCTGCCTTTTTATAGCACTGGAAATGAATTGCTTTCAGTCTGCGGAACAGGTGCAAATGTCTCACTTCCTAACAATAATAATTACCTGGACTGTAATGAATATGTTATATTCAGCCGATAACATCCAATTATTTCGATCTCAATCGTAGAAAACCAGGTGCTGATTCAGCAGAGAACATGGACAATAGTGGTGAGATTAAAAAAAGATAAAAAAAAAAAAAAAAGACAATCTCCCCGCTGTGTTCAAGTGAAACAAATGAAGACGTTATGACTGTGGCTGTGGAACCACTGTGACAATAAACTGATTAGACTTTGGACTTAACCTAAAGGTTTTGTCCTGGCAGTCCCCTGGTATTCACCACTGTCAGGGATCTAGACTTCAGTGCAGGGGAACCACCAGGCCGCTACCTCCTAGAGTAGTCTTTGTGTGATTGACAGTTAACCCATGAGAGTAAAGTTTTACTGCTGCAGGGTACTAAGGAGTCAGACAACATCATAGCCAGGGACAAGCTGAGATCAGGGCTGATAGAATGCGTACAATACGATAAAAACAGTCTCAAGTCAGAGCAAGCAGTTAGGGGCAGTACAAAGGTTAGGCACAAGTAAGGTCAGCAGTATCCAGTAAATAGGCAGCAAGTCAGTGCACAGGCAGAGAACAGAATACAGCACATTTTTGCAGGTAACTATCAAGCTAGGCAACCTATTGCTCAGGTACCTTCCCACAAGAGTCACCATTGCAAGGCAATGATTGGTCAGGCAACATCATAGTCAGGAACAGGGACAATACTGTAAAGAGTCAAAAGTCATGGCAGGCACCGAAGGGTCAATATGGAGATCAGGCATAAGTCAGGTCAGGCAGCAGAGGCTCAAAATCCAGTAAACAGAGTTGCCAGCCATGGCTGGTGAGGATCAGGGTGTGCATGCATTGGTCCTTAAAGGGGTTGTCTCACTTCCGTAAGCTGCAGTTATCATGTAGAGAAAGTTAGTATAGGTCACTTACTAATATATTGTTATTATCCATATTGCCTCCTCCTTTGCTGGCGGGTTTCATTTTTCCATCACATTATACACTGCTCGTTTCCATGGTTACAGACCACCCTGCAATCCATCAGTGGTGGTCGTGCTTGCACAATATGTGGTGGCCGGGATCATGGGAATGCATATAGGCTAGTGCTTTTTCCTATATTGTGCAAGCACGACCACCACTGATGGATTGCAGGGTGGAAACGAGCAGTGTATAATGTGATGGAAAAATGAAACCCGCCAGCAATAAGGAACCAATATGGAGAATCACAATAAATTAGTAAGTGGCTTATATTAACTTTCTCTACATGATAACTGCAATTTACAGAAGTGAGACAACCCCTTTAAGGGCCAATGCCTGCCCACCCTGATCCTCACCAGCCATGGCTGGCAACTTTGGTTTTCTTAGGGCACTTTCCCTGGATTCTGTTTACTGGATTCTGAACCTCTGCTGCTTGACCTGACTTCTCCCTGATCTCCATATTGACACTTCGGTACTGAAATGAAACAAACAGAGCATGCACATGCCCTACGAGCATTGAAGCAGCAAGCAGGCCACCATGTAATTCATGGTGGGATTCACTCTGGCACATAAAGGGGGCTTCTAAGTGGAGGATTTCCCTCTGTGGCACTGATTTGTTCTATTAGAGCATGTAGACAATGGATGACATGGTGAGACGTAGTATTTAAGCTGACAGACTGTAGGACATTCACATAACTATATGGGTGCATGGGAACGCTTGCACCAGGTCCCTGTTACTTGAGAAGCCCAAAAGAACCCGCTGCCTCAGATGAGGAAAGGACCAGTACTATGAATGATAATTAATGGGTGGAGGAGGGGGCACCGAGGGGGGCGGCTGTAATAGATTTTGCATTAACACCCTGGAGCTTCAGGTTACGCCTAGAGTCCTAATTTACGTTTAACTGGTCATGGTCACAGGAAAGTCACATTTCCTTGGATCCAGGTCAGTCATTTTAGAACAATTCTTCATCTAAGAGCCTTTCTGATTATTGCACTGCATTTGTGAGCTGCATTTCTTCAAATCACTTTGTCTTTTAACTTTTCGTTTTGATAAGAAGAAAAAAATAATTATTGTAAAAATCTGTGTTCAGATGAGTGCAGCAAGGAAGAAGCAGGTCTCCTTCCACCAAATAGACAATAAACTTGCACCTCTCTTAAAGACTTCATGAAAATAATTCCAAAAAATAGACATCCAGACCAAGAAACTTGCTTTATCTGGATCTATCTTCTAAAATTTGGGAAACTCTCTATGCCTCTAAAGGGGGAAAAAAAGTGACAGTGCCCAACTCGAGTTTCGCTCTCACTTTCAGGGAAACTCAAGTTAGGGGTTGAAAGCTGTTTTTATCAGATATGTGGTTATATTCACTTTAATTAGTGAGTGTAATAAACCCTGCAGGTTTTCAACCTTGAACTGATGGTGCTTCATTATTGGTCTCATGTCACTGCTTTCCTCTAGAGGGATAGCATTGCTGCGGGGCTTCTACATATCATTCTAAGACCTCATGCACAAGGCCGTTGTGTGCTCGTGGCCTTATTGCGGTATGCATACGGTGGGTCCGCAATACACGGGCACCGGCTGTGTGCACCCCGCTGTGTGCACCCATTTACTTGAACATGTTCTATTTTTTTGCGAAGCGGACGGATCACGGACCCATTCTAGGTGAATGGGTCTCGATCCGTCCCGGCTGCCGCGCGGATGCAAATTGCAGTCCCCAATGCACAGAACTGACGCACAACGACCATATGCATGAGGCCTAAGGAGAAGTAACCATCAGCAACAAAGTGGATGAATTTTTTGGTATATTTTTAGAACCTTTTTTGCTTCTAATTCTTCTTTGCTACAGACCAACAATTCCTTGCTGCAACGTAGACACTTCAGTTAAAATTTTAAGCGCCCCTTGGTCACCATTATGGGTTGCATCCCTAATACATTTGTCCACGTAGAAACGTAGACCAGTTTCTGCCAACCATGTTCGCCCTTACCTTACGACTCTAATTTATCACAATACAAGTTGAATACATTATTGCAATCAGCGGGCAACACCTTTGACAGACTTCACATGTCAAACACTTGGTCACAAAATCGGTGACTTTTCCCTGCTCACGCCACTTTCCCGACAGGTCTAAAAAAGGGGGGCTTGGGACGGGCGGAGAAGAGGGAGCGACAACAGACCCGTCTCACTCATCATTTTGTACACCAGTTTTTAGCGTACAAAATTACTTGAATCTACACCAGCATGGGAGCTGGCATAGATTTTAGATTGCATCATGTCCTGCTGGAGGAACCGACAAAGTTATGTAGAAACCGGCGCCTCCACATAACTTTGGCGCTTCCTCCAGCAACACAGGCACAATTAGGACCAGCGTCTAAATCGCCGGTCTTAATAAATGACTCCCAACAGGGTATCACAAAAACCAAGTTTTTTGACCCCTTAAGGACCTCCGCCATATATGTACGACGGAAGTCTGGTAACTAAAGATGGCGCCCGCTCGCATGTGCAGTTGGCGCCATAGCCGCCGGGTTTCTGCTATTTTAAATCGCATACATTTTACCCATCAGATGCCGTGGTGAAATGTGACCACTGCATCTGATCATTTCGGAAGCATAAGTTGCGCGCTTCCGCTCCGGTAACATCGCTCCCTGGTCGAGATCGGGGAACCTGTTACATTGCCGTAATAGCCCGAAGCCTCAAGCAGGCTTTAGTGCCTATTTCAGGAATATACCAATACAGGCCACTAGGTGTTATATTCCAAATGCAGTGTTCAATGATGGCTATATAGCCATCAATGAACACAATGGGCAATCTTATGATTGCCAGTTATTGTCACCCAAGGTGACTTAAAAAAAGTTTTTAAAAAAAGTAAAAAAGATTTTACAAATATAAAAAATAAAAATAAAATTAAAGTTCAAATCACCCCCCTTTCCTTAAAAAATAAAAATAAATCCTTAACCACTAAAAAGTTAAACATAATGAGCATAATGCCCATAGAATTAAAATATAACAATATTATTGGCATACAGAAAATGGCATAACGGGAAAAGAAATAAAAACTGCCAATTTGCCATTTTTTTTCACTTTTATATAAAGTGTTAAAAAAAAATCGCACACACTTAAAATTTGTATCACTGAAAAGAACAGATCGTTCCACTGAAAATGAGCCCTCACACAGCCCCGTAAACATAACTACAAAAAAGTTATAGGGGTCAGAATATGGTTATCATTATACAAGTATCGTTGTAAATGTACTGATCTGGAGAATAAAGATAACAGGTCAATTTTACTGTATAGTGCACAGTGTAAAACAAATTAAAAAATAAAAACCTTTATCAGAATTGCATTTTTTCCCATATGTACCCCATTATTTTTTTTTTTTTTATGCAATGGTAAATGGTGGCATTAGAAAGTAAGACTTGTCCCGCAAAAAATTAGCCTTCATAAAGCTATGTGAATGGAAAAATAAAAAAGTTAGGACTATGGGAAGGCGGGGAGTGAAAAATAAAAACTCAAAAATGGAAAATCCCAGGGTCCTCAAGGGTTTAAAAGATGGGAATCTCATGCCTCTCATCTCTGGATATGTTGAACCAAGAAGAAAGCTAAGGAAGGACACATCTGTACCATCAAATTGTATCATGTTACAGTTGCCTGGTGCTCAGTATATATACTGTACAGTACTTATAAAGTCCATGGGATTGTAAAAGAAAAAAAATATATACATTTGGAAAATGTAATATTTGTAAAATCTTCCCAGGAGCTATGCTGGATTTTATGATTTAATTATATAATGTTTCCTGAATTACTCATTGTCCAACGCCTGGAAGAAGCCGCAAGCCAAAACCGTCATGATGCATTACGCCAGTCGTCAACCACTCGTTATTTGAATAAGAATATGTCTGCTATTACGGTCAGTCTCCAGCTATAATAGGCTGGCTGAAAAATAATTAATTAGTTTACATGCAAACAGAGATAAAGCTCAGAAGAACGACGGCTGCAAAAAGTCAGTGCTGAGTCCATTTCAAAATGATAATGTCTTTGGAATGAGAAGACTATTTGCATGCTGATGGCTGCCATCAAATAGAAATCACACACAAAGAAGGACCATGTTCTGTGATCAGGATGAGAAAACTGTTTTATAACAGAGAACTGAGAATATTATGTAAGGGAATCTTCTAATGCCTCCCGAATTCAGAGTGGGAGAGGACTCTGGGGCGACACCAGCCCTTCTAAATCCCGAGAGGGTATGTAAAAATGCTGCCACTTCTCCAAAGTTGACATGTAGTACACCATACCAATGTTTTCAGGTGTAGCTTTTATGGCATATATTCTATAGATAATGCTCATGTAGATGATTTGGGGTCTTTGGGTAGAGGGCTATAGATGGTCCTCATTAAGGAACTGTGCAAACATCAGACCATTCTGGATTGGGTTAAGCAGAGAGTACTGGCTTAACTGGGTGAGAGGCCTAGGTCAGGATTTAGGGGGTTTGAGGTCTTTCACCAAGTTAGGCCGGACCTCTCTGCTCTGCACTGATGAGGGGCAATCACCCTGAAATAGATGTCTGCAGATGAGGTGCTGGCTTAATTATTATCCATGTCATGTCTCAAGGTCTATTGAAAGGGTCAAACATTGACCTGTAGGAAAGATACCTTACATCTGGTGGCATCAGAGGAAGCATTTGCTAAGAGCTAATTTGCATACCTTCATCCCAGAATTCCAGAGGAGCATGTATGGCCTATAAGACTCTTCATGGCGATTAAGGTACTCTCCGTGAGGAGATATAGAATCCTCCAAATCCTGACTTATGTCCAAGTTATGTCTCAAGGCCTAGTTAAAAGGGTCAAACATTGAGTTACAAGATAGCTGCCTTACATCTGGTGGCAACAGTGGCAGAGCTTGCTAGGACCTCATTTGCAAACTTGCTTTATATAGCAACTATACCTACAATAAAGTATGTAAATATGACACGACTTAGTCAAGGTCACAATTTAATATACAATATCTGTCACCGCCAGATCTCTGAGAAGTTCTGACAGACGTTCTTCAGTACCTCCTGCATGATGTACTTTTGTTTTGGTTTCGCTTTGACATCTTTTCTCCCTCTTCCAGCTGTCATCTATTAGCAGTGATTGCCTCCCTTTATATCCCCTCCCATACTGCCTCACTTTGCGGTTTATACTACTTCCTGGATTGTGTTCACTGCTAGATGCTACTACTGCTGGTTCCTCAGTTAAGTCTATTTCTGTATTTGTGTTTTCCTGTTGGCTTGAATCTAGATGACCCTGACTCCCTCCGTATTAAGTGCAGGGAGCCGGTGGTCGTGTCCCCTCACTATAATAGGGTTTGCAGGTGTCACTCAGTCTAGGTACGTGGACATGCAACTTTCTATCATAAAGATATTTGCATGGGCTGAGCAGTCAGGGAGAGCTCTAGGGCTTTGATAGGGCTCACACATTTGTTCCTTAGTTTGGGATCAAGTCAGTCGGATCTTTATTTGTTACTTCTTGTTTTCTGCAACACCATCTGTGACATTATCTCTTTCCATTAACTATGAAGAGAGAACTACAGGGAAGACACAACCTCTGTCCTCCCTGCATTTTCCTGTATTCAGTCCACAAATTGACAGGACTCTGATGACAAGATGGATTATCTATGGAAAGCACTCTCAGTATCCCTTTCTGCCACAGAAAACCCCAAGACTGGCCCACCAGAGTACCAGAGAATCCTCCGATAGGCCCAGGCTCTAATACCATAATGGGTCCCAAAGATCCAGAAGAAAAATACCTATTTCGCTACCTTTGGAGCCAATTAATTACAACTAGGGTCTACTACTGTGACTCCAAAATGCATTAGTGTGCCTTCTTCATATGCAGAAGTTTTTATCTGAAGAAATTTTCTGCAACGGAAAATCAGCTCCCTTCACCTGAATGGGACTTGCAGAAATCCATGTTTGCCACCAAAACAACCCTATTTATTTGAATGGAACTGATTTTTAGTGGCATAAATTGTCTGCAAAGAAATCTGCCATGTGTGAAGGCACCCTAAACTTAATTGATGATATAGGGAATAGGCCTCGAAAATTCCCTCTGGTGGAACCCAGGAACCTCAGTCCGTAACTGCCACACGATGAAAATGGCACCAGTCATAAGCAGATGAAGCTCTAATGGTCATTAAATAATAGATGATAGCAGATCAGTAACTGTAACAAACCTGTGTAGTCCATAACTGAAGCCCAAGTTCATTTACACAATGTTTTACTTGAATCACTGCAACTGTTCCATACAGAACTTTAATCTGCAGTTCCGTCACCTCTGACGGTGAGAATCGCACAGGACACACCGCTATTTTTGCTAACAAAGTAATAGAAACCTCGGCAAAGCTCAGACTCCATTATAATTCAAAGTGATTCAGAGGACACCATTTGGAGTTGCTGTACGATAGATCTGGCATAAAATCAGAGATGGAAGTGATGACGTTCCATCCAGAGCTTTCTTCAGCAGTTCCGTCACCTTTAAAGGCGAGAATAGCACAAGACACACCATTATTTTTGCTATCAAAGTAATAGAAACCTTGGCAGAAATCAGAAAGACTCCATTATAAGTCAAGGTGGTCCTGAGGATGTCATTTGGATTTGTTGTACAATAGATCTTGCACAAAGTTAGAAATGGAAGCTACAGCGTTCTATCCAGATCTTTCATCAGCAGTTCTGTAACCTCTGATGGCCAGAATAACACAAGGCACACTGCTATCAAAGTGACAGAAACCTCGGCAGAACTCAGACTCCATTATTAGTCAATGTGATCCTTAGGACACCATTTGGATCTGTCTTACGAAAGATTTGGCACAATGTTAGAAATGGAAGCTACATTCTATCCAGAGCTTTTATCAGCAGTTTTGTCACCTCTGACGGCAAGAATAACACAAGGCACACTGTTATTTTTTCTATCGAAGTGATAGAAACCTCAGCAGAACTCAGACGGACTCCATTATAAGTCAAGGTGGACCTTGGGAAGCCATTTGAATCTGTTGTACGGTAGATCTGGTACCAATACAAGAAATGGAAGCTACAGTACGACGTTCTATCCAGAGCTTTCGTCAGCAGTTTCATCACCTCTCATGGCCAGAATAACACTGGGTTTCTATTGAAGTTATAGAAACCTGAGCAGAACTCAGACGGACTCCATTATAAGTCAAGGTGGTCCCCAGGATGCCATTTGGATCTGTTGTACAATAGATCTGGTTCCAATATTAGAAATGGAAGCTAAAACGTTCTATCCAGAGCTTTCATCAGCAGTTCTGTAACCTTTGATGGCCAGAATAACACAAGGCACACTGCTATCAAAGTGATAGAAACCTCGGCAGAACTCAGACTCCATTATTAGTCAACGTGGTCCTTAGGACACCATTTGGATTTGTCTTACGATAGATTTGGCACAACGTTAGAAATGGAAGCTATGATGTTCCATCCAGAGCTTTTATCAGCAGTTCTGTAACCTCTGCTAGCCAGATAACACAAGGCACACTTCTATTAAAGTGATAGAAACCTTGACAGAACTCAGACTCCATTATTGGTCAATGTGATCCTTAGGACACCATTTGGATTTGTCTTACGATAGATTTGCCACAACGTTAGAAATAGAAGCTACAACGTTCTATCCAGAGCTTCCATCAGCAGTTTTGTCACCTCTGACGGCAAGAATAACACAAGGCACACTGTTATTTTTTCTATTGAAGTGATAGAAACCTCGGCAGAACTAAGACGGCCTCCATTACAAGTCAAGGTGGTCCCTGGAAAGCCATTTGGATCTGTTGTACGATAGATCTGGTACCAATATTAGAAATGGAAGCTACAACGTTCTATCCAGAGCTTTCATCAGCAGTTCTATCCCCTTTGACTGCGAGAACAGCACAGGTTTTCTTTGAAAGTGATAGAAACCTGAGCAGAACTCAGACGGACTCCATAATAAGTCAATGATGTCCAGAGGACACCATTTGGATGTGTCATACGATAGATCTGGCACCACATTAGAAACGAAAGCTACAAAGTAAATTTGAACTGAGACGAAAAAAAAGTTCCATCTGCTTACAGATGCCTGACGCTTGTCAGAATAATTCTATAGATTCCAGCGGGGGTCCTAACAATATGAATTCCACAAGAAAGAAATGAGTCAATGCGCTCCTTGCTGAGCCATCCCTGTAAATATGAATATTTCAAAGGTAAAACGCACGTACAAAATGCGAGATCGCTCGCTGTAAAGATTAATATCTTTTCATTAAAAAAGGAGAAGGTGCGGAGGGTTGAACATTTGCATATAGATGGAGCAAAAGTAATAAGTGTATTGACTGCTTAAAGATGCTTATTACAACACAAAAAAAGAGGAATGAAACAGAACCTGAGCTCTTATTCTGTCCATATGTCAGGACGGAGAACCGAAACAATCCCATCGCTTGTGTTTCATTTCGGTGGCCCGCTAGGAAGGAAAGTTTTATCTACGAAGAACAATACAGTTCTGAGATGGAAAGTGAATCTCAGCTGCATGTTCAGCCCTGAAGCCTTGTATCTGTTCAGTACATTGGCAGGCTGGTGTTTAACATGAGAAGGAACTACTAGGGTCTAATTAGTGAGGACAACAGGTCGCCGCCCTTCAGGACAAATCCACAGAGGCAGCGGAGAGTCTGCTATTTTCATAAATGTTCATTTACTTCCATTAGCTGTCCTAAGACATGTCTCAAGGCAGGCCAATGTAATTCTGTATATACTTGTATACCGTTTTAAAGATTCATTTTACACTTGTGCCGTATTCCTCTGGGGATGTAAACCATGCTTGAATTGTCTCAAACTACATTGAAATTTCCAATGGCTTTTCTTTTTTTTTTGGTAGCCCAACCTATACAAATGTTCCCTTATGTCTCACACGTTTCTTATGCCTATGAAGAACTGAATTCTTCTCATAACATGATACAGTATTTTCACTGTCTCTGGAAAATGTAGACAGATGTGGGTCAACTTTTGTCTATGGCCAGAAAACCCTTTGTCAATAACATCTATGGTCTTCACTCAGACCTTTTGACAATATGACTTGGTTGTGGTCTCCAGAACCTTTGCCAATTCGTATATGGTTTCTAGAAACCCTTTGCCAACAAGTGTGTATAGTCTTTGCAATAAGTTGATGGTCTCTAGACCCTTTGACAAGTAATGGTATTTGTGGTCTCCAGATCCTTTGAAATAATTTCACAGTCTCGAGATCTTCTGCCATTACATTTGTGTGGTCTCCGGTACTGTATACATATGTGACATGAGGATGGTTTCTGCTGCAGATTTGATGTGGATTTTAGCTTGTTCATCGCAACGAGTACAATTTTCAGCATAAATTTACATTTCTATGGCCTTCAAATCCACACTGCAGCTCAGCTTAAAATGCAGCGTGCGGGTGGTACATCTTAAAATTTCTGCTTTACTGCTACTGTAAAACACTGCAGATTTGGAAAATTAACTACATTTTGGTCCCGTGTGGATGTACCCAAAAGGAGCAACAAGGAAGTTAAAGTACTAAGCTGCTGAAGAAACTAGATAGATAGACAGATAGATAGAGATACAACAGAGTTAACTGGCTGTGATAACTCACCAAGAATAGTTAACTCTGCTACATCCGTAGATAGATATGAGACAGATAGATAGATAAATAGGAGGACCAGGATGATCCACCTCTATGACACGTTCTCCACTGAAGAATATGAAGATCTATGTAAGGTGTAAGAAGTGACTACAAAAAAAACGACTCCAACTGCACAACTTCTGGATGATGGGGTAGTAGTCACTGTCTCCCAACATCAGTCCTGAAAATGATTTACAATATCAAGTTGTAGCAGATCAGATTCATTTTGCCGTTTGACTGATTTCATTTGCAGATGCCGGTAGGTGCTGATTCTCAAATACATCTTAATGGAAATCTTAATTAATGCAATTACACCATCAATCTCTGGCACTGAATACATTATGACGGGAATGCCATCTCTTCGCTTCCCTCATTTGTAAGGCACATTCCAGACAATAGCTCTTGTGAGAAGTCAATAAATCTGTTACTTACTTCACGATCAAGCAGAGCCGGCGACACCACGGTGACAATATCCCCCTTTTCCGGGTCGATGTAGAACATGTTTGGTGACGGTTTATCGGGTGTCTGCTTGAGAATGTTGTAACGGAGGACGGCGTTGTCTGTTGTGGGATCATCTGCATCGAATGCCAGCATGTTCATCACGATGGTTCCTAGAAACAGGAAAAACATGAATTTTATAAATTACTAAATAAGTAAAACAAAACAAAAAAAAGCAAAACATACTTTTGCTCATGGCCCGTAGATCAAAGTCAACCATAGAAGAACATAAATCAAGACATAGTCCCCTCTGAATGCTGCCCATGTGTCCAGGACAACCTTTTTCCTTTGCCACGTCTACGTCTAGACGAGCAGGACAATTGGGTTGGTCTCCCCTCGTCTTTCTACTATATTACGCTATCCATGCTAATGGAGAAAAAAACTTCATATCACCAAATGAAATGGAAATTTGGCCAATCTATGTACTCCTCTTTATGGACCTTTATAAGCAACAGAAATACCCCAATCACACGTAGACCATTGCCCAACCGATGAAACCACGAATACAACTGGCTTTAGGTCTTGAGACAGTATCAGACTGACAGCAAGTGTCTTCTATGTCAACATGTCTGGTGGACTCAAGAAAGACTCCTCACTTGACCCTGAAGCTCATATCAGTCCCACCATGATTGATTGATGAAAGTCAGATCAAACCAAAGGACATAATCGACTTTTTGGGAAAGATTATGTATAACTGTACAGTAAAGAATGTATGCTTGCATTCTTAGCTTTTTGCCTTCTAGGTAATCTGGAACTACAAGTCAAAAGTCAAAGAAGTGCCAAGGCCGGCTTACCTTAAAGAAGGGGAGAATGCAGTGCCCCACTGCAGACTAGTGGTACACTGCAAAGCACAAAAAAATGTATTTTCCTGTGTAACATATGTATTTGTTATATTTTGTACTGATAAGCCATATCCACAGCCAGCACTAGATGGGGCAGGTATCACCCTCTCTATGTAGAGAGGAGGAACATTCTAGAAACACGTTAGTCTAGTGCAGAGTATAGAAGAGTATACATGCAGCTTACATTGGAGCTAGTGTCCACTGAAGAAGCAGGCCAGATGGAAGAAGGGAGTGTACAGTCAAAGTCATTAGAGAATTGCTGTTGTATGAAGACCACTAAGTCTCCATCGCCATATGTGGAAGAGTTTGCCTCCAGTGCTTTAATACACGCCGCAGTTTGATCACCTGTGTGAGTACATTGCCCACATTCCACAGTGAAAAACTTAGGTGCAGTTCTTACTCTGACATTTAGGGTCTGCCCTTTGGGTTGCATTGATTTACAAGAAGTATTACATCTCAAGCCTGGAGGCTGAAAAACAAGTCAGCTAGAGATGTGCAGCATAAGGATGCATGCTCTAGACCGACATTTTGGCCTGCTTAGCCGTGAAACCTGTAACATCTGTAGAAAGTGCATTTTGTGTAACAACTTCCAGTCCATGCATGCTAAGAACTGTCCTGGTGTGTTTGCATTTGAAGTCTTTAGTAAAGAACTGTTCTGCACACTACTGCCTCATCATTGCTTTCTGCACTGCTACACCACACCAACATCCACAGGTGCACCAAGGGAATCTGCCTTGTACCCAAAACCATCAACACCAAGGACACCTCAACCGTTATCAGGCAGAAGAATCCCAAAAAGAGAAGAACTGTGTGCCCATTACATCACTGCACAGTCCACGGAGGCAAGAGTATAAACACTGCTACCACCATTCTTGCCACTAATACGCCTGTCCACCTCCTCTGCTTTTCTCCCCTGAAGCTTGATGCACAACCCAAGTCAAGGCTTTTAGGCCTAAGCTATTTTTGAAGAGTTATAATCTATAAAACCACTGCAAATGGCGTTGTCTTGTGGTGGACCTTTGGTTGTAAATTTTTGTTTTATTAAGGAAAATAACAAAAGGCATTGTAAACATTGTGGTGGACCTTTGGAGCCCACTACTGTATCAGAGCCTGGTCAACCTGAGGATCTTCTGGTACTCTGGTTGATATAGTAGGTTATACACATAAGATTATTATAAGTCAGACTCAGAATATGAAGGATCAATCACTGCCGATCATATCATACCAATCTAGTCTCAGCCAACAATAGCTGAACATTTTCAACCTGACAGTTCACACTCACAGAAGTCGACTCTGGGCCATCACAAAAGGACATTTTTGTAAGATTTTAACATGACAATCAAAATTATATATAGACGACCAATCTAACCCTGTAGACGCCTTAACTTCATGTATATGACTCTCTTCAACAACATCCATCTGATACTGTAGGATGTGAGCGATGTAACCTTAAGACTCCTTGCCAGGAGATGACTGATTAGCCTTGCCAAAGCTTCCAATTTTAAGTCAAAGGGACCCATGTTGCCCGTCATTGATACAGGACTCATGATTTCACCAGTAGACCACCTTACTGGGAAGCACAATGGCAACCTACATGGCTCCAAGAAGAAGAGTGTTGAGCGTTGGCATTCTCCTTGACTGTGTCCTGCTGGATAATGGCCTTTTATGATGGTTATTTGGCCATGAAGAGGCATGTTAATTATACGTTTATTTCAGAAGGTTTACAGGACAGCGGCGCAGTGTGTTGCGGTGTACACAGATACAACACATTTATTTAACGAGCCTGATTAATATGCAAACATACATTTGCATAAAGTCTCACATTAGCCTCATGTAGGGCTCGGAATAAGGCTCCTGTTGTTTGCTGCTTTGACTCGTTCTGGGCTTCATTAGGAATGGATGGAGCCGCTGTGCTGCCGGTGATCCCGGTGATCTGTGCATAATTATTACTGCCCTCTGGTGTCGCCGCACATATGGACTGCCAGACATAGGGATTATACTGTGATGAGCACCGCTGATATGCGTTCACAGCTCCTCAGGCTGATAAATGCACAGAGGTGGATATAATCCACATAGAGACCTCGGAGGAGTCGGGAATTGTTTTCATATTTATCATCGTTAATTAAGGAGTAAAGTGATAAGTATCACCTTTTACAGAAGGATATGTGCGGGGTGCTTTTCCTTTCCGGTTTTGAGATCCGTCATAGGACCTCAGTATCGGAGGAAAACGCTTCAGTTTTTTCCCTATTCATTGTCAATGGGGGAAAAACTGAACTAAATGGAACGGCGTGCACCAGAATGCGTTCCGTTCCACCTGGTTGCGTCCCCGAGCCGGACAGAAAACAAGCAGTAAGTCAAGGTTGCCAGATCCGTTGGTGCTGGATCCATTTTCTCAGACACAAAAGAAAACGGATTCGTCCCCCATTGACTTGGTTTTGTGCCGGATCAGTCATGGCTATTTTAGAGATAATACAACTGGATCTGTTCAGAACGGACGCAGCCGGTTGTATTATCTTAGCAGAAGCCTTGTTGATGTGATGATCTATGATGGATTCAGAAAAACTGCAGATAGTCGATTGATGCTCAACCCAATATACTCCTATGGGACTGTACCTGTTGTCCATGCAAAACATCTGCGAGTAGCACCAGCCTCGGATTTCTACCACAGATTTACATGTGTCATGTTTCTGCATGCGGATGTAGCTCCGTTCAATGGGATTAATACGCAAGTGGCAAGAATGGACACGCCAACTGGGTCTTTTCAAATCCGAGCTGTAATAACTACTTCGAAGCGGTTTGAAAAGTGAAAAACATGAAGGAATCCTCGTAAAAGATCTGCTGTGAGAACACATCCTGCAGGACATTTTCACAGAGGTTCCTCCACAATAATAACTAATAGGGTGTCACATTAGCAGTCTGTGCCCCCTGCTGCCCCATGCCCCCACCGCCCCTAGGGTTTATCCATCCTTTATGTCTTATTCTGATATTCTCTGCAGCACTGTCAGGGTTAATGCCCATTGGTTTTTACATGCACCTGCTTGACCAATTGGCTAATATATATTGCTATATATTCTGGGTGCTGCGTCCCATCCCTTGGCCTGAGCAACAGGTTCGTGTGGTTGTTTCAGTCTTCTGGATCCTGTGAAAGAGCTATAATCCATGAGTCTGTCTGTAGGCTATATCTGTTTGTCTGCCTTCTGACCTGACCTGTGCCTGTTTTTTGAATCAGATAATCACACAAAACAAAAAGTAACAGACTGAGGTCACGGTATATACACCCTGGTGGCTGTCTCATTCTCTGCTGTGCCATCGTTTCACCATCTTCCTAGATCCTGCAAAGGTGCTATATTTTGCATGTCTGCCCGTGTACTTACTTCTCCCTGATTCCCATTTAATGAGTCTCTTCCACCCGACCTGACCTGTACCTGATCTACGTACTGACCCTGTGCTGCTCTGCCTTGACCTCTGGACTGTTTCTCGGATTGACATGAACTCTGCCTGCCGTGACCTCAGCCTGTTACTGATTACTGCCTAATCCTTCAGTGCTTCGCAGGTGTCTCTCAGCTCTGCGGGTCAGCTACTCCAGGAGGTGGCGGCCTGTTGGCTCCCCTACAGCAAAGTCTAGATCCCTGTATTGGGGTTCTAGAGTGAATAACTGGGGACTGCCAGGATAACACCCTTAGCATTAGCCCAAATTCACACTGGCTGGTTGACGCAGTGGTTACACACCCCTTGAATGTAACCGTTCTATTTATCTACAGCGCTTCCACAGGGAAAAAGGAAGTATAGCATGTTGCCCAATAACATCAATGGACTATCTATGTAATGATGGGTCCTCCAGAGCAAGAGAAACAGTTTGGAGCCGCTCTACACTTCACTAATTGGTTAAGATCTTGTTCACTAATTGGTTAAGATCTTGAATGGGAAAAAATTTATCAGAGCTGAATTTGTAATAAACATTTTTTTTGGTACAATAATAGCTTAACTCTGCTTGTTCAGATTGGCTGCTGTGTTATAGCACAAGCCCACCACAAGGTAACCCTTATTAAGTCAGAATTCACAGTGATTGAGAATACAGATGTAGTAGAGTTAACACACACGCTTTATGAGACGTGTTATCTAAACTAAAATGTGTTAATCAAACACCTTCAATGGCTTTTGTTTCAAGATGACGCGATGAGTTAAGAAATTTGAGTTAAGAGTTTGCGTGTTAACCCCTGCTTCATCTGTAGGTTTTCTAAACCAGTCAACGGGTGAACTGAAGGTTATTAATGGGTTAAACTTTGCCAAATAACTTGACTTCCTTGCAACTTATGGATGAGACAGGAAGACACTGTATTACCATCTCGCTGTAGATTCCTTCACAACAACAAAAAAAAAAGCGTATAAAAACAGCGGTTGAAAGAATGGCGCAGAGCGCTTGATGTCGCCTTTAAAGGTGAGCTCCGCGTAGTACTCCCAATCCCCGGAAGGCAGCAGATGTCCTCTTTTATAAAGACATCTGTTGTGTGAGAAAGTCAGCGCATTTCCAGCCGCATAAATCATAGACAATATTTTACTCTTTAAAGTAAATGTGAAAAAAATGCGAATACGTAAATCACGCACGCTGTCACGAGCGTCACAAAATTAAAACACACAGATTTCAATTACCGACACTCGACATATGCGCCGAAGATGTTCGGTTATATCAGCTAATCAGGGACGATTCTCATTCTGCGCTCCTCCCGACCGACTCATCTGATGCCTGGCAGCCATATTGCCGTTTATTATACCGTCGTGCAGACAGCAATTGCCTGTCTGCCCCGCGGCTGTCTATAAGCAATTGACAGTGGGGAGCTTCTTTGCAGGATGTAACAGAAAATTGCTTGCAGGGTAATCCCTCTTCCTATTCCGAACCTCGCCAAATTCTGGATTCTACCCTGACTTGTTCATTCTATCTGTTCCCGGGAAAGCTGGGTGACGACCAATATGGCAGATTTTACATGGAGCTATAACGGCTCCCAGGCAGGGAGTGCGGGGCTGGTAGACACTTTACGTCTTAATTTTGACAATTTACAATGTGATTAGAATGATGACATTAAGAACGGTTGTATTATTTGGTCACTGCATTTCGGTATTATTAGAGCACTGCATGGGGAACACTGGATTATGATGTCATTTGTTCATTGTATGGTCAGTGTAGGAAGATATTATTTGGTCACTATATGGTGGTATTATTTAAGTGCGTTATGATGCTATTATTTGAGCGTTATATGAACATATTACTCACTGTATGGAGGTATTATTTGAACATTGTATGAAGAGGCTAATTAGTCACTGTAGGTGTATTAGCTGAGAACTGTATGGTGCTAATATATGGTCACTGTATGAAGATATTATTTGAGTATGGTATGATGCTATTGTTTGAGCACTATATGATGCTATTAATTAGCCACTGTTTGATAGTATTGTTTGATTACTGTATGAAAATACTATTTAGTCACTGTAGGTGGTATTAGTTGAGAACGGCATGCAGTTATTATTTGGTCACTAAATTATGATATTATTTGGCTACTCTATGGTGGTATTGTTTGAGAACTGTATGGTTGTATGGTGCAATTACTTGTTCACAGTATGATGGTATTATTTGGCCAGTGTATGATAGTATTATTTGGTCACTATATGGTGGTATTCTTTGAGTACTGTATAGTGCTATTTTTTGAGCACTGTATGATAATATTATATGGTCACTGTATGATGATATATGGTCACTGTATGATGATATGTGGTCACTGTATGATAATATTATGTGGTCACTGTATGATGATAATATTATGTGGTCACTGTATGATGATATATGGTCACTGTATGATGATATGTGGTCACTGTATGATAATATTATGTGGTCACTGTATGATGATAATATTATGTGGTCACTGTATGATGTTATATGGTCACTGTATGATGATATATGGTCACTGTATGATAATATTATGTGGTCACTGTATGATGATAATATTATGTGGTCACTGTATGATAATATTATGTGGTCACTGTATGATGATATATGGTCACTGTATGATAATATTATGTGGTCACTGTATGATGATATATGGTCACTGTATGATAATATATGGTCACTGTATGATAATATTATGTGGTCACTGTATGATGATATATGGTCACTCTATGATGGTATTATTTCAGCACTGTAGTGGTATTATTTGATCATTGTACAGTAGTAGTATATGATCATGGTATTATTTCGTCACTGCATGGTAGTATTATTTGATCATTTTACGGTCCTATCTTTGAGCACTGCATGGTTATATTATTTGAGCACTGTATTATAGCACTATTATTTTAATGATGGTTTTATTTGATGACTGGATGGCGGTATTAAGGTAGGCTTTGCGTAAGACTGCAACTTATACACTGTATTATAGCATTATTATTTTATTTGATGACTGGATGGCGGTATTAAGGTAGGCTTTGCGTAAGACTTCAACTTAGGCACGGTATAGTGTTTGGTGACGGCGACATTTAGGCAACTGTATTGAAGTCCCGAGTGACAAATCTGCTTAGTATGGGAGTGTTGAGGGGGGGGGGGGGGAGACTATCACTGCAAAGGACAGATTTTAAGAGTCCAAGAGTCTAGAAAATGTTTGCAACAAGCAGCACTATAAAGAGTTTCTGACAACCAGTGCTATAATGGTGGCTATATTGGTTGTCATGTCCTAGAATCAGACAATAATCTAGCAATATCTGAAGAAAATGCTTCACTTGACACATTTTCACAGTATTTACTGTTTCTTGTTACTTTAGGCAGGAAATGCTCTCAAATCAAAGTTTATGCACTAATTTGCCTGCGTGCACTGCCCTGGCACTGCCTGCAGGGGTCGCTGCTACTGCGCCACCGAACATTGAAAATCTCCAAGCGGGCAAATTGCAGAAAATGTATTCCGCTCCTGTGCCCAGTTTGCTACTTAGAATTGAAGCGAAATGCATAAAGCGGTCTGTGTGCTGTAACAATGTAATGAGAGGCTAACATGACAGCAGGATACAGCCGAGTATGATATTATAATTACCGCAAATAGAACAAACAATACCGAAATCAGTGCCCCCAGCGGATTAAGAAGGAGCAGCCATTCATGAACATTTCACAGTACCCCGCCAGCCGTCCAGAGAAAAGTGAAACTTTTCATATGTGACATAAAAATAATGGAAAAATCACAAAATAAATTGGGAAATTTAGCAAAAACATACAGTATCATTCAATAAAGAAAACAGTAAAACAGACATGTCAGGGGAGGTGACAGCAACTGTAACATCCGATGTTGGGGGGGCGGCAGGGGGGGATATGAAACCCCCCATATGCAGTAGATGATTGGTCAGTCTGACAAAAATCTGTGGCTTCAACTGACATACCTCTATGCTTAAAGGGGCTATCCTGGATCAGAAAAACATGGCTGATTTCTTCTAGAAACAGTTCCGCACCTATCCATGAGTTGTGCTCCACCTATCCATGGTGCTGTTTTTCTTGATCCTGGACAACCCCTTTAAGAAGGATCTGTATAATGATCATGTAATATTTGTTCAACGAATTTCTGAATAACAAAGTGATTAAATAAATAAAATAATAATAACAATAAAAAATTTAAAAAAAATTCACTTCCATGGAGCTCCTCCTATCCTGCGCTGCCACTTCACCCTCCCCACCGGGCTGCAGCGGTGACCGATGCCGTTTACAGGACACGACTACTGCAGCCAATCACTGGCCTCAGCGGTCTCTTGCAGTCAGTCTGTGATTGGCTGCAGCAGTCACATGCGGTAAGTGGGCACGTCACCGCTGCAACCTGGTGTGGAGGATGAAGCAGTGGCTGTGGATCAGTGGAGGCTTGTAAATGTTAGTTTTTTTTAAAATATGAAATATATATTTTAACAGCCCCAAAAACCTGAACTAGGACGACCCCTTTAAGTTCAGACCTTCACGTACATCCATGAGACTGGCTGTGAGAGCGCGCCTGCAGCACCCGAGACAGCCTGAGAATCTCCTCTCATTCTGCGGCTCGGAGACGCTGCTGCAATTAAGATATCAGGCGGAAACATATCGACTATATTTTAATAACCGCCGTGTTCCCGTTTTCCGATCTATACGTAATATCTAAAGGATTGATTTATTTGGCGGGCTGGGCGAGACTCGTCTGCCGCTTGGAGTTAATTTGGGGGTTTTCAATGTCTGATATTTTTGAGTGCCGTGAGAAAAACGTCGAGAGGAGACGAACTAAGAAAGAGGGGTGAGAGCGGGACAAAGGGGTCGGTAATGGGCGCAGGGTGAAGCCGAGGTGACGTCAGGTGTCACATTTATTACACAGCTGCAGGCGGAACATAAAACCGTACCATGTGCCATCCACAATACTGGCGCCTCCTGTGCGGGACGTGTGCATGCACGTGTTCATGTTTGAACTTATGTATTTGTCTGTTTATGTTTTTTTTTGTGCAAACGAACTTGCAAGCCTGATCACGTGCATACGTGTGTGATGATTTGTGTGTGTATGTACTGGTCTGAATCTATTTGTCTATATACAGTAAATTCATTTACAAGCCTGAATACGCGTGCATCTGGTATGTATGTGTGCGTGTATGCATGTGGTTATTTATGTGGATGTGCATGCATACCAGCCATTAACCTCCAATGTAGTAGTGCACACAGTATGCATGTGTGCATGTGATTATTTGTGTGCATGCTAGGCCGGACAGTCCGGTTTTCTGGCTCCGTGTCCTCCTTTTCTGCGCCATTACGCACAGACCGCAGCATTGTGCTGTCGGAGCCGTGAGCTGTAGGCACAAACGGACTGGGGCTTCTCTCACCCCCAGTCAGTCACTAGAGCCGGCAGACATGCCATTCTATGGCTGACTGAGGGTGAGGGAAGCACTCCGCCTGCCCACAGCTTGGAAACTAGGGAAGAAACAGGTCACCTCCTAAACGACCCTAACCAGGGCCCTAACGACATATCAATATAAATAGACCTTGAAGGTAGGAATATTCATATACAGGATACCTAGGCCCTGATTTCCCTATAAGACCCTAGAATGAGGTTAGGACCAGAGACAACCCATTCCTCCCCAGATAGACGAATGGAAGTCTCTGTCTCAGGCCCAGATACAAACAGGGAATATAACAAACACAAAACAATAAAAAAAGACAAGACTTATCTGAAAGTAGAAAACTGGCAACTCCAGACGCACCACAGAGTACAACCGACCAGCTAGTTAGAAGGCAGGAAGAAAATCTATAATCGCACCTCCAAGAGTGAGAAGCGGCTACTTATGGGAAAGGAAAATCACCAACAAGCAACACCTGAAGCAAAGGGAGTGGCATTCACCAAAACACAGACACAATAAGATCCACAGGGAACGTGTCAATTTAACCCACGAGTTGCCAGTCTCTACGATCTCCTGGTACCTGTCCGTGACACCCACCCTCCGTGTATACAGACCATATGCATTTTCACTTTCTCATTGCACATTGGGGACTTCTCACCGGTACAGTTTAAAGGGGTTATCGAGGAAATTATAATGATGACCTAGCCAATGCCATTATCACATCGGTGGGATTCCATGTCCTGGCACCGCCCACGATCAGTTGTTCCGGGGAGCCGCCACGCTCATCAGAGCAGCTTACCAAGAACAGCGCCATACATAGTGTAGTGGCTGTAGTTGGTTTCGCAGATCAGCCCCATTCAATCCTGGATCGAAAATTAAAAAAATGTTTAATATGGCGCCAATATACTAGTCACAAGTTACAGTCTCCAACTTCAGCCAGGGTTTTCTGCCACAGGCCCACAAGTGCCTAATTGTGGTAGAGACCATGGCGGGAAGGGGGAGGGGGTAACCAGCAGGGGTGCACCACCAATGAGGCCAGGTGAGGCGATTGCCTCAGGCGGCAAGACCTAGAGACAAGTGGGGGCGGTGACAGGGCTGTGAGTATATCTCTCTATATTCAACTGTATCACAGTATATCCTAAAAAGTAGGGCTGGAGGAGTTGGGCGCCGTTTCAATTTTTGGGTCAGGCAGCAGAAAGGCTAGGTGCACCCCTGGCAGCCAGGGTACTTCGATGCACAGCGAGGGCAGTGACCTCATTAAAGCGCATTCGCTGCGGTCATACCTTGCATACTGTACACTGTCATCCGGGGAAGGAGACAAAACCTTCCAAAAATATATTCCCTAAGAGCAGATGAAGCAAAGACGTCACCGTCTGGAAGAACATCATCGAAATATTTCCAAAGGTTTAAGCTCAATTTGCAAAAGATCGACAGAAGGTGCGGCGCCTAAATACACGGTTCAGGAAAACACTGGCAATTATTTTAATAACCGCCACGTATTTCGGAAGGTGAGAGAAAAAGACGGAGAAGATTTCAGATGGGTTCAGACGAGAAACAATTGTTATATAGATGACTGGCAGAGGCGTAGGCGTCTTTTAACTCATCGAGGGAAGTGGTCTCCAGCCTGCGGCTCTCCAGCTGTTACACAGCTATATCGTCCAACGTGCTTCGACAGACACAGGCTGTTAGGTCATGCTGGGAGTTGTAGTTTTGTATCAGGTTGGAGACCTCTGGATAGGATGCAAAACAGTGCCACCTATTGGTGGATACTCTGTAATTGAATGAGTATTGATGACCTATCCTTAGGAAATATCTGATTGGTGCGGATCTGACTCCTGCTTTGGAATAGCACAGCGCCGCACACTGAGTAGTGGCTGTGAGTGGTACTGCAATGCTGCTGCCAATTACTTGAAAGGAGACCTGTCACCTCTCCTGACATGTCTGTTTTAGTAAGTAATTGCAGTTGCATCCCTCATATAGTAACAATTCTGAAAGATCTATTCATATGGCTCTAACATGTGCCATTCCTCTATTACTCCTGCTTGAAGTTATGAATGAATTGCTAGCAGTTTGCAATGAAGGTCCAGATGGGTCTTACTAGTGGTAGATGTATCCCTGCACAGTCTGACTCTATCCAATCAGTGCTGTCAGCGTTAGACTGTGTAGGGACACCCCCCAACTGGTAACACCCATCTGGACCTTTATTGCAAACTGCTAGCAACTGATTCATAAACCTCCAGCAGGTATAATAGAGGAATGGCACATCACCGACCTGTAAGAATAGTTGCTCCAGAATTGTTATGACAAGGGGGATGCAAGTACTTACTAAAATAAAAGGTCAGGAGAGGTGAAAGGTAAGGGAGCAGCGCTGCAATACCATTCACAGCCACTACTCATTGTAAGGCGCTGTGCTGTTCCAGTCAGACCCCCATCAATAGGATTACAGTGAATGGAAAACCCCATTGACATCCGACACATTGAATATTTTTTGGGATTGTGGCTGCAAAATCCGGATCTCCCCGATTCAGGAGAAACAAGAATAGACGACCATAAAGTTCCATGGTGATCTCAGTTCAGGTCACGCGGACCACGCAGGGTATTGCCGTGATAATACAGACACTAATACGGATATTTTGTGGGGCTTGGATGCGGACCCATTCACTTCAATGGGGCCACAAAAGATGCGGACAGAACACACCGTTCCGTGGCCCCGCAAAAAATAAATAAATAGAACACGTCCTATTCTTGCCAGTTTTGCGGACAAGAATAGGCATTTCTATTATGGGCGGCACATTCCGTTACGCAATTTGCGTAATGCACACTGCCGGCATCTGTGTTTTGCGGTCGCGTGCATGAGGCCTTATACAAATAATTTTCTCACTTCTGGAGGTGATCAATGTCATGTTTTGTGCCAAAGACAAACCCAGCTCTGCTGCATCTGACTAACCGTGCTGATCCACCCTACTAAATCTCTCTTGCTAATCCTATATTCTGAAGTAGATACAACCAGCAACTTAACTGCGCCAAATGTGTGCCGGGGAATAAAGATTGTGTCCGACCCAAGTCAAAGTCTCGAGACATATTCGAAATGTCAGGGGACGCGGGGGAAGATACGTCTCCTGCTATTGCAGGAAATTGTATTTTACGGATCTCCCGGGGTCGGGGTACGCGGCTTGTAAATTCCTGAGAAATCCTTCCTTCTCAGGAATATAAAGAAATACATTGATAGAAGATGCTTTCCGTGCGCTGCGTTACTGGTTTGTGTGGAGCCCGCTGGGGTCCTCTGCCGCACGCCACACAACGTAATATTAACCAAACCCAGGGCGCGAGATCTCCCAGATTTCATACGTATTCATAGAGGAGAACGGGGAACGGGCGTCTCCTTTATGTGACAACTGTGCAGGGATGAGCGGAGCCATAGTCACTGTATTGTCCCCAGGAGATTTTAGACCCCATTGTGATCCCAAGTGTTGGGGTTCTCTCAGTCTGGAACCCCAAAAGTAGTCATACCGTTTCCGGAGATCCCCAATGTTGGAATATTACTACTCAAGAATGTGTCATTATCCTGTACCCCAAGTGTCAGCGTGTCATTATCCTGTACCCCGAGTGTCAGTGTCATTATCCTGTACCCCAAGTGTCAGTGTCATTATCCTGTACCCCAAGTGTCAGTGTGTCATTATCCTGTACCCCGAGTGTCAGTGTCATTATCCTGTACCCCGAGTGTCAGTGTCATTATCCTGTACCCCAAGTGTCAGTGTCATTATCCTGTACCCCAAGTGTCAGTGTCCTTATCCTGTACCCCAAGTGTCAGCGTGTCATTATCCTGTCCCCAAGTGTCAGTGTCATTGTACTGTACCCCGAGTGTCAGTGTCATTATCCTGTACCCCGAGTGTCAGTGTCATTATCCTGTACCCCAAGTGTCAGTGTCATTATCCTGTACTCCAAGTGTCAGTGTCATTATCCTGTACCCCAAGTGTCAGTGTCCTTATCCTGTACCCCAAGTGTCAGTGTCCTTATCCTGTACCCCGAGTGTCAGTGTCATTATCCTGTACCCCAAGTGTCAGTGTCATTATCCTGTACCCCAAGTGTCAGTGTCCTTATCCTGTACCCCAAGTGTCAGTGTCCTTATCCTGTACCCCAAGTGTCAGAGTCATTATCCTGTACCCCAAGTGTCGGTGTCATTATCCTGTACCCCAAGTGTCAGTGTCATTGTCCTGTATCCCAAGTGTCAGTGTCATTATCCTGTACCCCAAGTGTCAGAGTCATTATCCTGTTCTCCAAGTATCAGTGTCATTATCCTGTACCCCAAGTGTCAGTGTAATTATCCTGCACCCCAAGTATCAGTGTCATTGTCATGTACCCCAAGTATCAGTGTCATTGTCCTGAACCCCAAGTGTCAGTGTCATTATCCTGTACCCCAAGTGTCAGTGTCATTATCCTGTACCCCAAGTGTCAGTGTCATTGTCCTATACCCCAAGTGTCAGTGTCATTTTCCTGTACCCCAAGTGTCAGTGTCATTATCCTGTACCCCAAGTGTCAGTGTCATTGTCCTATACCCCAAGTGTCAGTGTCATTTTCCTGTACCCCAAGTGTCAGTGTCATTGTCCTGTACCCCAAGTGTCAGTGTCCTTATCCTGTACCCCAAGTGTCAGTGTCATTATCCTGTACCCCAAGTGTCAGTGTCCTTATTTTGTACCAAAAGTGTCAGAGTCATTATCCTGTACCCCAAGTGTCGGTGTCATTATCCTGTACCCCAAGTGTCAGTGTCATTATCCTGTACCCCAAGTGTCAGAGTCATTATCCTGTACCCCGAGTGTCAGTGTCATTGTCCTGTACCCCAAGTGTCAGTGTCATTATCCTGCACCCCAAGTGTCAGTGTCATTGTCCTGTACCCCAAGTGTCAGTGTCATTATCCTGCACCCCAAGTGTCAGTGTCATTGTCCTGTACCCCAAGTGTCAGTGTCCTTGTCATGTACCCCAAGTATCAGTGTCATTGTCCTGAACCCCAAGTGTCAGTGTCATTATCCTGTTCCCCAAGTGTCAGTGTCATTGTCCTGTACCCCAAGTATCAGTGTCATTGTCATGTACCCCAAGTATCAGTGTCATTGTCCTGAACCCCAAGTGTCAGTGTCATTATCCTGCACCCCAAGTGTCAGTGTCATTGTCCTGTACCCCAAGTGTCAGTGTCATTGTCCTGTACCCCAAGTGTCAGTGTCCTTGTCATGTACCCCAAGTATCAGTGTCATTGTCCTGAACCCCAAGTGTCAGTGTCATTATCCTGTTCCCCAAGTGTCAGTGTCATTGTCCTGTACCCCAAGTATCAGTGTCATTGTCATGTACCCTAAGTATCAGTGTCATTGTCCTGAACCCCAAGTTTCAGTGTCATTATCCTGTACCCCAAGTGTCAGAGTCATTATCCTGTACCCCAAGTGTCAGTGTCATTATCCTGTACCCCAAGTGTCAGTGTCCTTATCCTGTACCCCAAGTGTCGGTGTCATTGTCCTGTACCCCAAGTATCAGTGTCATTGTCCTGAACCCCAAGTGTCAGTGTCATTATCCTGTTCCCCAAGTGTCAGTGTCATTATCCTGTACCCCAAGTGTCAGAGTCATTATCCTGTTCCCCAAGTGTCAGTGTCATTATCCTGTACCCCAAGTGTCAGTGTCATTATCCTGTTCCCCAAGTGTCAGTGTCATTGTCCTGTACCCCAAGTATCAGTGTCATTGTCATGTACCCTAAGTATCAGTGTCATTGTCCTGAACCCCAAGTGTCAGAGTCATTATCCTGTACCCCGAGTGTCAGTGTCATTGTCCTGTACCCCAAGTATCAGTGTCATTGTCCTGAACCCCAAGTGTCAGTGTCATTATCCTGTTCCCCAAGTGTCAGTGTCATTATCCTGTACCCCAAGTGTCAGAGTCATTATCCTGTACCCCAAGTGTCAGTAACATTGTCCTGTACCCCAAGTATCAGTGTCATTGTCCTGTACCCCAAGTATCAGTGTCATTGTCCTGTACCCCAAGTATCAGTGTCATTGTCCTGTACCCCAAGTGTCAGTGTCATTGTCCTGTACCCCAAGTGTCAGTGTCATTATACTGTACCCCAAGTATTGGTGTCATTATCCTGTACCCCAAGTGTCGGTGTCATTATACTGTACCCCAAGTATCGGTGCCATTATCCTTTACCCCAAGTGTCGAAAATCGGCAATCGGAAAATTCCCGATAAAAATTTGAAAATTCGCGATCAACACTACTCCTAAAGTCAAAGATATTGCAGCCTTCTCATTGGCCCACAAGCAAGAAGCAGTGAGGGATCATGGGTACTGATGAAAAAAATCTAGAATATTCGCGATTACGAAGATATAGCACTATATTCTAGATATTTGCAAATTCTCGAAGTGCCAATATTCGTGATAAAAATTTTAGACTTTCTCTCTTCGCGATCAACACTAATTACATATCTAAGATCTCAGCATTGCCATTAGCGGACACTAGGGGCAGTACTGAGCGGTGCACGCGCTCTGTGCAGTAAGGCTGTCCCTTCAAGTGACATTAAGGACTCAATTATAAATGACTTACACGGGCATTACAATTTGCTGCTTCTTTAACATGGTACTTAATTATGTAGTGCACAACCAATTATGGGCAGAGCGTTAGAATTATCCGGCACTATCTGTACATTAGTTCTGGGCAAGATTAAAGGTTTATTTTCATTTATGGCTTGGAGTTGGCTACATTTGCTTTCCAATGGGAAAATAACATTATTTGACTTTTCTAAAGCTTTCAAGCCTTTTGGCAGCAAATGATTTCGCGTAGATGTTAATATAGGCAGCATATTCACAAGTAGTGGTATCTCACTGCTTACAAAGGCCAGTAGTTAGCTTCTTGTAAGTAAAGCAGAGCTTTATACAGTAATTGGGAATAAAAAACTATTGACATGGCTCTATGGAGTCTTATTCTTCCCTTATAAACCTTTCAATATGACCTTGAGAAGCTGCCAATATGTGTCTTGAGATGCTCCACTGGGGAAGGACATCAAGCATAGCTTGAGTAGCTGACATGTTAGGAACTAAATCCAAGCAGTATGTCTCTTCAGCTCCTGGGTTGGGTAGCTCTGTCCCATAAAAACCAATGGGACATGCCTTGAGTTGACCTGTCACAATAAACCCAATGGAGCATGTCTTGAGTTCCTAAGTTGAGTTGCCCTATTACAATGGCCACAGTGGAATGTGACTTACCATATTCCAATATGCCCATGGAGTGAATCTTGAGTTCCTAATTCTAGTAGCTTCCCCTAAACCCAATGTGATCGTTCTTGAGTAGCTTTGGTCCCTTAAACCTGTTGTGATGTATCTTGAGTAGCTCTGATCCCCTAAACTCAATATGATGTATCTTAAGTAGCTCTAGTTCCCTAAACTCAATATGATGTGTCTTGAGTAGCTCCGATCCCCTA
Source organism: Bufo gargarizans (assembly GCF_014858855.1). NCBI lineage: Eukaryota > Metazoa > Chordata > Amphibia > Anura > Bufonidae > Bufo > Bufo gargarizans. Next base: position 120,450,276 of record NC_058089.1, read on the forward strand.
AACTCAATATGATATGTCTTGAGTAGCTCCAATCCCCTAAACTCAATATGATGTGTCTTGAGTAGCTCTGGTCCCCTAAACCCAATATGATATGTCTTGAGTAGCTCTGGGAGCCTAAACCTAAAATGATGTGTCTTAAGTAGCACTGATTCCCTATGCTCAATGTTATGTGTCTTAAATAGCTCTGGTCCCCTCTACCCAATGTCATATGCCTTGAGTGGAGTTGTTTTGGTCCTCTAAACCATACCTGTACTATAGCTAAACATTTTTGGTCATCAGACCTTCATCAAACCATCAGATTGCCCTTATTTTACATGAAGGGCAGTAGTACTGGAAAGTTTTGCTGATACTTGTGTCTGATATTTACTCCAGGTCTCTTTGTGACATAAGGGCAATCTGATGGTCTAATGAAGGTCTGATGACCAAAAATGTTTACCTACAGATTTGCTCCTATAAACCCAATGAGGTGTGCCTTGAGTTTTTTAGCTCCACCTGACCCATGTATCTTGATTTGAGTTTTCCATTCCACTAAAACCAATGCAATATGTCTTGAGATGAGTATCCCTGCTCCACCCAACCCAGAACAACATGCCCTGAGTTGTCTGTGAGGTGATGAAATCATCTACTCATTGAAATGTTGCCTCGGCTCATGTGATACTGAACCAGCAGACTTTAGCTACCCAGGATAAATGACCTCTACAGATCGTCCTCCATGTGTCATACTGCATCTAATTCCTTATTCCGACGCCGTACATCCTGGAACTTCAGGCATTAAAATGTATGCACTAGTCATTACAAACACCACGCCAATCAAATGTCACATGCATAGGCCTATAATGCCATTGCTGGTTAAAAGTCATGCATCTTTATGATGTCACCCTCATGACCATGATGCTTGATGATATAAAGGGCCCTGTTTTGGTAAATAGCAGCAGTGATGTCACTTTAAGAGTCATGCTTACTGTGCGGTTAAACAAAACAGCTTGTGATGTTGATGGGAATATATCAAGTTAATGTCTTCCTCTTGACAATGAAACACTGAACGAGGAGCTTCTCACCCAGAGCAGCGAGTGCTTCAGTGCATGTTAAGCACAGTTAATGCAATGTAGAATTTCCACCGGAAAAATAAAGCCCCTAGTCACACAGCAGAATAATCCCTCTTCTACTTGAACTCATACTGAGGAGAAGAGCAGCAAAGTGCGCGGCTTCTGCTCCTACATATCAAAGTGACGAGCAGAATGCCACCGATTCCTCAAGAGATTATTGTAATGGACTCTTATTTACAATTAACGTCTACCTCCCCTGCACTCATTGCATACACATGGTTTAATTAGTATTACACGTGTTTGTAGGGTTTGTCTTTCTTTTTATGGCTTTCAAGATGTTCTTGTTGCATAGTAACCAATCGATTTTCTCTCTAGGTGACCTTCTGGTAGTTACGTGCACTCTAGTGGTCACAGGGGCAAAATCATGTCACCGAGTTTGTAAGGTGGTGTTGCTGGTCTACTTCACGATTAATTGCCATATTTTTTGCCCCATAAGATGCATTTTTTCCCCCCAAAAGTGGGGGGAAAATGCCCCTGCATCTTATGGGGCGAATACTAATGAGCGCTTCCATTATGGAAGCGCTCATTAGTACCAGAGGACCAGGAAGCGGTGAAGGCTCTGTACTCACCGCTTACTGGTCCTTGGCTGTCGGCTGTGAAGGTTGCGCACAGCGTGAGGGCGCTCTGTGACATCACGCTGTGTGCGCAGCCGACAGCAGGAGGAAGCAGATTGCAGGCGGTGAGGAGCGTCGTCGTCCAGGAGCAGGAGAGGGAAGTGGGTTTTTATTTCAGAAAACATGGCAATATGGGGCTGCTGGGGGCTGATCTGAGGCAATGCGGGCTAATATGAGGCAATGGGGGCTGCTAGAGAGCTGATATGAGGCAATGGGGGCTCTTATCTGAGGTCTGATTAGGGGTCATTCAGATTGAGGTCTGATGGGTGGTCTGACCTGAAGTCTAATTAAAAATATTTTTTTCTTATTGTCCTCCTCTAAAACCTAGGTGCGTCTTATAGGGCGAAAAATATGGTAATTTCAATTAATGGAACACTAAGTTTAGAAATTAGATAGTCTTGTCCCCAACCTTTGTCAGTCGACAGGACTTTCTGCATGTTCCTGAAACAAACAATTCTTGTAGAAATCCTGCAGAGAACACAAGGCTAATCTCCTGTTGATCTGGTCCATTTCTGCCTGAAGAACCACTGAGGGGTCTTTGTCCTACGACAGACAAGGCAGAGAGGATGGAGGCTCCTGCTGCAGCCAGCTGTCTTACAGCTAGACACCAGACAGTGAGGAGGAGGTGGAGAACATGACTCCTGAGACACATGATCACGTCTGGTATGGCAGGTACCAGACGTGTGGCGCAGAGGGAAGGGAAACCGGGTGTCCTAACACAAGGGAGAGGGAGGAGTGGTGACCCCTAACTCACCTAGCACTGGCACCTGGCTACCCTGATGTCCCACTCACCCGTACCGCCGTTCACGTGCCTCGTCCGTGACTTACCCTGGAAGAAGCCCTAGGATGTGAGTAGGGCAGTGGGAGCACTAGTCCTCACCACTGACACCTAGGGTAACAACAGGGAGTGGACAAACAACACAAGCGCCAGATATAACCCCGAAGGGAGACAACAAACTGAAGAGGACCGGAGATCCAACTGCACTGATTCCAACTGCTCCACAGCAACACCACCTGAGGTCAGAATAGATAACCTAAAAGTAAGGTCTATATCTGGCAACAAGGGAAGCAGGAAGAGACAATATATAGTGTCCATGAGTGGCAGACCAAGAAACAGCTGAAAGGAAAACTACCGATACCTAGATAGGACAAAAAGGATCGCAAACCAAAACAGGAAAACCTGGACCGAAATCCATTCCCACAACTAGGTCATGGAGCGAACCCTTGAAATTGGGTGAGTAGCCACCCGCTGCGACCTTCTGACCACAGGCACCACAGGGTAAACGATAGGTCGTGACACCCTCGTAACACATAGAGCACTTGCAATGTAAGACGAAGAAGAGGAAGAGATTAAGAGTGGAAGTGACAAGACTTTTGTATCTTTTCTATGTTTAATATTTCAGGGTGGACATATTTTTATGGTTTGATGTTCCTTTAAATCAGGTTCATTCTGAAGACAGGTCTTAGGGACTTGTGATAGCTCTTTAATGTCCCCTCACCTCCTTGTGCTTTGTCAGTAAAGACAAGCAGCAGTAAAAAGGTCAGAAGATTAGGTTGTCCTCTGGACAAGACAGGACAGACCACACAGCAATGAAAACATCTCACCTGTCCCACTTTCCTCCGTGCCTCTAAATAGGACATACTGTACATTTCAATTAGGAGTTCCAATTTCTATCCTAAAATGAGGTAGGAGGCAGCACAGAATGCCTCCTGTTTGCTTTCCTGCTGATAGCTTCTGCCTGATATAGGATACACTATACATCTGTTTTGCAAACCAGACCTCATTATCTCTTGCAGTGTCTGTTAAGTACACTCTGCAGCATCCGTTTTCCTAAAAGCTGCCTCCTATTTGCAAGTAAAGTAGGGGTCTTGTCAGAGATACATTAAGCCGCAAATAACCGTATACATTCCTTAAAATGTCAGAAAAAAAAAAGAAAAAGATTGGATTTCGGAGCTGGTGTCAGGAAATAAACCCCATGATCACCGGAGAGGAGAAATGAATTCATTTTCCAACATGTGCGGATGTGTTTGTTTAGGGGAGCACAAAGCTAATTTGTTGCCTTTGATCTCGTCTATTTGTTTGTGCGGGTTAATGAAAAGACAATTAGTTTTCTTCTTCATGATGTGTTTTCAGATAAGAAAGGCGACTTTACTGTACTTTTTTTTTTTGGAATGGGGGATGCAAAATAGGTATAAATATGCAAAAAAATCCTCCAAAGTCTCTCTGTTTGTGGAAAACATATTGTGGTAATTTGAAAGGCTTATACAACAGGAATACTAATGTGGCTGAGACAAAGCAGGCTGGAAAAATGAGAGATTGAATGCCAGGTAAAATCCAGGGCAGTCTGGTGCTCTTGTCAGCTAGCAATCTAAAGAGATACGTAAAGGGAATGTAGACTATTGCTATGGCTTGTAAAAAAAAAAAATATATATATATAAAAAAATCATTGTATCAATTTGTGTCTACAGTTCCTAAGTAGATCCGTGTGTCTCCATGGTGAGAGACTACAATGTACCTTCCTTCTGATAACCTACTGTATAGATAGTAGAAGAGTAACAACAGGATCTGACTACACACAGGGTTTATTTGTAGTCTGTCACCATGGAGACAAAGCTTCTATATACACACAACGGAAGGGGGGTTTAATCAAGACTGTTTACTTTTTAAGTATTTTTTATTTTAGATGTATTTGATGTAAACATTGTTGCACAAATCTACATACTTTTTAATGTCAAAGATTTTCTCCTCCTTTAAGGGGTTTTCTCATCTTAGACAATAGGGGCATATCGCTAGGATATGCCCCCATTGTCTTATACGTGCGGGTCCCATCTATCTCGAGAACGGATCCACGGAAGTGAAGGAGAGCGCACTGCGCAGCCGCCCTCCATTCATTTCTATGGGGCTCGTCTATTGCCGTCTGCCCCATAGAAATGAATGGGAGCATGGGCCGCGCATGCGCGGCACACTCCCATTCACTTCTATGGGAGAGGTGGGGATTAGCGCTGGGGTCCTCCAGCCACAGCGCTCCCCGCTCCATTCTTGATATAGGTGTGGTCCCAGCGGTGGGACCCGCACCTATCAGACAATGGGGGCATATTCTAGCGATATGCCCCCATTGTCTAAGATGGGAATACCCCTTTAAGGGAAGTTCATGGAATCCACACCTGATCTTATCAAATCCTGACACCTTCACCATTTATAGCAAATCCACACGAAAGATCATACAGTAAATGGCTGATAGATGGGGTTTCACTTTTGGGATCCTGACCTATTAGGAGAACATGGGCGCTCTGACCGCTGATTCATATGGTGAGATCTCCATCATCAGCCATCAATGGAGAGATGACCGTGTATGTGCTTCTCTCCATTGAAGTTCATAGGAGTTGAGAAAACAGCCTTACAATGTTGTTTTTTATAACATTTTCTTTCAACATGAGTATTTGCTGTAAACCTCAGCTAACCTTACTCTTACTGTCACCCACTACTACTGGCCAGAGAAGGAAACGCTAATTAGTTCATTGCAAATTGGATACTTTAGTTAATTGTGAGCCCCAAAGCTATGAGAATAAAACGATACCTTGTGTTTATCTGTAGATTGCAATAAAGTGGCATTTAGGACAAGTGTCCCTGAGGTGCAGATGTTCAGTGGCCAAATCGGGGCTAGTGAGGCCTTAGGCTTGGTAACTGGTTTAGGTTTGGATGCAATCTCCAGCTGCCACGTTACTGTCCATTCATCAGATAGTTAACCCCTCGAATATCACATTACAATCCAATAAGAAAACATTAGCTTGTTCCGTCCTCAAGCAAGAGGCAAGAACAGAGATTTTTAGATTAGTCACTTAGTAATAACCCAAATAAATAACATTTTAAAACACATATACACAGGAATGATCCAGACAAGACTGATACTTATATGTAACTAATAGAAGCCCATCAATATCAATGGTAACTTTTAGTTCTATCAGTTTTCTACAAAGACACATTGACTACCTCATAGCATGCATGCAATCTAGGCATCCCAAACAAAAGACTTTCCTTCGATCATCTTCCAGTAATGAGACCCACAAGAAAAGCTGGAATGCGTTCACGAAGCAACTAAACTACACCAGCCTGGCCCATGCCACTTAAAGCTCCTTGAGACAAAGGCCAAACGTGCTGTGAAAACACTTTCAAGAGAGGTAGTCGTCTCTAAGAAGTGGCTTAATGTATAAAGGATAAAAGGAAATAGAAAATTTATCACAGAAACATTGTATGGACCAGGGATGGCCTTGTCAAAAAGATGGTCTTTTAGAGACATTTTCCTATATGTCATAAGGTTCCAATCAGGGCTTTCATTAATAATCTCTAAATTATGACCTTAAGGTTGAAGATATTGATTTTTAGAAAACTCAAACTGAAGTTGCTGAGAATAATTTTTGGTCATGAAAGAATGAGGGCAGAGGAATAAATTGAAGCTCCTGAGACCAAGTGCAAAACCTCTAAACCATGTGCTACTATATACTGTTGCCTTCTGACATGTCATGGTGGCTTTGTTCTCCTCAAGCACCTGATCTTGGGTGTGACTGCTACCTCCAGACACCTTATAGCTAAACTCCTGAATGTAGGTGCATAAAAGTGGTCAATTATGGTTAAGGATAGAGGAAGATCTAAGTCATAGTCTCTCCATTTCAACAATTTTGTGGTACAATATGCAAGAGGCCTCCAGGAGATACCTTGGGGACAGATTTAAAGAGGGCCCCTACCTTTACCATGGGTATTGTCAGCCTACTCTCCTTCTTCACATTAAAGTCAATGACAGGAAACAAGAGAACTGGCCCAATGGTCATGTTATCTCCTTTAAGACATAGGCTTGTAGTCTCTTTTAAGGAGGTGGTGCAATAGAGGGACCCAAAACCAGGTGGCAGGAGAATTTTGACTTGTGTTATATGACCTTCTAGAACAAAGAAAAGAACAAGTTGGACATTTGTCCGCTCATGGGAACATCTCACAAAGCAAACGTCAAATCCCTACCAGGCCAAAGCTAGTTGAAAGAAACCAGAGCGCAGCTCACAGGTGATGTATTTAAAATGGAACAATTTAATACTCATTGGATTAGTTTATTGTCCCGACTAATGAAAGGAATGTAATTCAACAAAATGAATAGGATTTTTATCCCATCGTTAGAATTAAAAGAAGAAAATATACTCCCTAATGTGAGAAAGTTGACTGGCTCAATTTATTTGTATCTGCATGACTCCAAATGGGTAGACGTCTAGAAGTAAGAAATACACTTATTTTAAAGGAACAATCCCACGTAGCTGCTCATAAGACAGGCATATGCTTAAAAAAGGATTAGCTGTATAATTGGCTTCCCCTAAACCTATTTAATTGTGCCAGTGGAAATATTTGCAGGTTTTTTTTTTTTAGATTAATTTCAAGCTTTTATTTTTTTTTCCACAGTTCATTTAGATTCAAAGTAGCTTTAGAAAAACATGAAACAGCTTTGGAATTTGTATAGTTATGTTCTAATGATTAGAGATGAACGAATTTCTTAAAAGTTCAATTCGACTGATTTGCCGAATTCCACAAAAAAATTTGCTTTGTGACGAATTATTTCATCACGAAGTGCATTTTTTTGTAAGTAGCGATTGCAATGACAATGATTTGCGATAGCGCTGTCCCTGTCATTGTACCCCTCAGATGCCACGTTCATACACGATCGTGGCATCTGAGTGTAAAATTAACAATAAAAAAAAATTAAATCAAAGTTACCGCCTCCATTTGCTCGCGACGGGCCGGCCGCCGCCATCTTGCTTGAAGATCTGAGCCGAAATCCTGTGCGGTGCGAGATTATGTCATCACAACGGCTGGTGTGGTGACGTATGACGTCATCACGCCGGCCGGCGTGATGATATAATCTCACGCCGCACGGGATTTCGGCCGAGATCTTCAAGCAAGATAGAGGTAAGTTTGAATTTTTTAGTTTTTTATATTATTTCAGGTTAAAGCGATTCGCTGAAATGAAATATGAGGAAATTTGGCTTCTAGCCGAATCGAATTTATCCTGAAATTCGGATAAGTCATTAGGTTTCCTTATAAAATTATGGCTGATATTAAAAATGAAATTTGCCTACAACTATCGTAGATATCTCAGAAGTAAGTTAGGGGTACTAATAATTTTGAAAATTAATGGGTGATTCCAGGGTTGAACTGGCCTACTACATACAATACCAGAGTAGTGGAATAGTAGAGATGAGGTTGTCCTACCATCATCCTACAAAAGGGAATACATACCCCCCTCCCCAATACCATCTGGTCATTGTTTTCCCAAAAAAATAAATCTTGGGACCTATGTATCATATCATGATACCAGTTGTACACAGTCCCATCCCGTTATTCTGACCACTTCCTACTTTCGAGGTCAGTAATATGTAGCTCAGGAAGAAGCTAGGTGAGAAACATTAGAGAACTAACACCCTGCAGCCATCGTTGGAAGAACACAAGCTGGTGGGGGCAGCTTTAAGGTCTAGGGAATGTTTTAGTGGCATTCTCTGGACCACTCATCCATGTGGAAGGCACTCTCAACTGATTTGGATATAAATCACATACACCTCGTCAGAGAAGGAGGAACATCCCTCGGCTCAAGGAACCAGCCAGAAGATCTGTAAGTATTGTGAACTTGAATTTTTAATTTGCAGATAAATACAACGCATTTCGGCGAAGTATCTTCCCTTCATCAGGTAAAACTGCATGGGAGATACTTCCCCGAAACGTGTTGTATTTATCTGCAAATTAAACAATCAAGTTCACAATACTTACGGATCTTCTGGCTGGTTTCTTTCACCAAGGCATGTTCCTCCTTCTCTGACAACTTCTAGTCTTCTTGGGGAATCCAGGCATCCTTGATAAGAAGACATCCATCCTTGGCTGCATACCAACCGTTTCTGGGATTCCAGTTCACCCTCTGATGAGTCTTCTCTAGAGTTGTGCCTATTGTTAAGTGAGCCTCCAATTGGAGTTCAATTACTTACTATATCTGTACGTTATCACCCTATGGTGCGCCTCTTTTTGTCACAACCAGACAGCTGAGAAGCTCTGACAGAGGCCTTTCAGAACCTCCCCCTTGAGTTCTGTGTTGTGGTATTCAGCTCCTCCTCTCGTTAGTCTCTCTCAGCTGTCATGTGTTGGACTAATTGCTTCCCTTTAAATTCTTCCCCAGAAGGCTTTTCTGGGCGGCTTATATTTCTTCCTGGAGTATGTGTGCATGCCCATCTGGTCCTCCTCTCCTCTACAAAGTTAAGTGTTAACTGTTATCTGTTATTTTCTGTTTGTTGGATCCCAGGTGACCCTGACTCCCTCCGTGTCTGGTGTAGGGAGCCGATGGTCGTGTCCCCTCACTATTGTAGGGTGCTCAGGGCTTATATAGTCAAGGTACGTGGATATGCATACCTCCACCATTCGGATCTATGCATAGGCTGAGCAGCCAGGGAAAGGGCCAGGTCTTCTACAGGGGTCTCCCTTTTGTTCCTTAGCTTTTGGATCCAGCGAGTCATTTATGCATGTTGTTTTGCATTGTTTCCTGTACACATTCCGTGACATTATAAGCCGCCATAAAGCATCTTGTCTCAAGCATGGATCCGGTTTCACTTTTGGCTGAACGCCTTCAGGGTCTTTCATTGGAGGTAGCTGATCTCCGCAGGACTTGTTCTCAGCTTCAAGTGACCGGTTCAGCTGGCGTTTATGGAGTTTGTTCTGAGCCTAAGATCTCGCTCCCGGATACGTTCTCCGGGGGTAGTGAGAATTTTGTGCGTTTTAGAGAGGCTTGCAAACTTCATTTTCGCCTTCTTCCCCATTCTTCTGGTGATGAGGAACGGAGGGTGGGGATCATTATATCGCTGCTCAGGGGTAACGCTCAGTCCTGGGCCTTTTCGCTGCCGGAGGGGGCACGGCCCCTCCGTTCAGTGGAGGAATTCTTTTTAGCCCTGGGTCAGATATATGATGATCCGGATCGTATTGCTCTGGCGGAGTCTAGACTACGTCTCCTATGCCAGGGTAAACAATCCGCAGAAATATACTGCTTAGAATTTCGGAGATGGGCAGCTGATACTGGTTGGAATAATGCTGCACTCCGAAGTCAATTTTGCCATGGTCTTTCAGAGGGATTGAAAGATGCATTTGCCTTTCATGAAAGGCCTATTTCTTTGGACTCTGCTATGTCTCAGGCCGTTCGTATTGACAGGCGTCTTAGAGAGAGAGGAGAGATCTCTCCTTCCTGTCATACTCGGTCCCAGGACTGTGCAGCGGTCCCATTCTGTGCGCAGGGGTCTCAGTCGCTGTCAGCCCCTTCTGAGCAGGAGCCCATGCAGCTGGGGTTGATTGCTTCTGACAATAGAAGATTCAGCTCGCATGGGAGGGTTTGTTTTTGTTGTGGAGGTATTAATCATTTGGCAAATATTTGTCCCTCTAGGAGATTCAGGCAGTTCTCTGGGTATAATAAAGAAACAAAGAGGAAAAAATCTTTTAAAAATGTTCCGTCTGTTACTATTGGCAGGGTTGAGGCGGAAATTGAAGGTTTTCCGTTTGCTTGTAGTTCCCGTTTTGTCCTGCCGGCTAGGGTGGCGCTAGAGAGCAAGAACATTTTTTGTGAGATTTTTGTGGATAGTGGAGCAGAGGTCAATCTCATTGATAATCACTTTGCGATAACTCATGGTTTCCAGGTGTGCACTTTGGGAAAGGATATCCCTGTTTTTGCTATCGATTCCGCTCCACTTTCTCAAAAATCATTAAAGGGCATAGTTCACAATATCCGTTTAATTGTGAGTGATGCTCATGTTGAGGATGTGTCATGTTTCGTCCTTAGCGGTTTACCCACCCCTCTGGTGTTGGGGCTGCCCTGGCTCACTAAGCATAACCCCACCATTGATTGGCAAGCGAGGCAAATAAATGGTTGGAATGACTTTTGCAGAGAGAATTGCCTCATGACATCTGTTTCTGAGGTTGCTACTAAGACTGTACCATCTTTTCTCTCTGAATTTTCGGATGTCTTCTCTGAGAGTGGAGTTCAGGATTTGCCCCCGCACAGGGAGTACGATTGCCCTATTAATCTCATCCCAGACGCCAAGCTGCCTAAATCTCGTTTATACAATCTTTCCCAACCTGAAAGGGTCGCTATGCGTGCTTATATCTCTGAGAGTCTGAGAAAGGGACACATACGACCCTCGAAGTCACCGGTTCCCACAGTTTTTTTTTTTGTCAAGAAAAAAGATGGTTCTTTAAGACCTTGTCTGGATTTCAGGGAGCTGAACAATATCACAATTCGTGACCCTTATCCGCTTCCTCTGATCCCGGACCTATTTAACCAGGTTGTTGGGGCTAAAGTCTTTTCCAAATTAGATTTAAGAGGGGCATACAACCTGGTCAGGGTCAGAGAAGGGGACGAATGGAAGACGGCCTTCAATACCCCTGAGGGCCATTTTGAAAATTTGGTTATGCCTTTTGGTTTGATGAATGCCCCAGCCGTTTTTCAGCATTTCGTGAACAGCATTTTTTATCATTTGATGGGAAAATTTGTATTGGTGTATTTGGATGACATTTTGATTTTTTCTCCCGATTTCAAAACTCATAAGGAACATTTACGTCAGGTCTTGCTCATCCTGCGGGAGAATAAATTATATGCGAAACTGGAAAAATGTGTGTTTGCGGTTCCAGAAATGGTTTTCGCATGGACCCCGAGAAGGTCCGCGCTGTGCTTGAGTGGGAGCTTCCTGAGAATCAAAAGGCGCTGATGCGATTTTTGGGCTTTGCCAATTATTACAGGAAGTTAATTTAGAATTATTCTTCTATTGTTAAACCACTCACTGATATGACCAGAAAGGGGGTAGATTTTTCTTCTTGGTCAGTAGAGGCGCGTAAGGCTTTTTCTGATATCAAGGAGAGTTTTGCTTCCGCTCCCATCTTGGTGCAACCCGATGTTTCTTTACCCTTCATAGTTGAGGTTGATGCTTCTGAGGTGGGTGTGGGGGCGGTCTTGTCTCAGGGTTCCTCTCCTGCCAAATGGCGACCGTGTGCCTTTTTCTCGAAGAAACTCTCCTCCGCAGAGAGAAATTACGATGTGGGAGATAGGGAATTCTTGGCCATCAAGTTGGCTTTTGAGGAATGGCGCCATTGGCTAGAGGGAGCCAGACACCCTATTACCGTATTTACTGACCATAAAAATCTGGCCTACTTGGAGTCAGCCAAGCGTCTGAACCCGAGACAGGCCAGATGGTCGTTGTAGCGGATTGTATTTAGCCTGGCCTGTTTGGATCATGTAGGACGACATTCGGTTGATTGTATGGCTATGTATTGTAAACTGTAATGTTTACTGTGTTGGATGCATTGCTTTTCTGTGCCTCCTCCCCTCCCCCTTTTTATTTCCTGTCCCATTCTTTTCCCAGCAGGGTGTGGTCTCAGGGACACTGGGAGACCAGTAATCTAGCTGTTCTGTCCCTCCTCCATCTCCCATCAGCCCTTGCTATTGTCTGTCCCCACCCTTCCTTGTACCATGGTCATCTATGTGCCCCATTGTATGTAAATAAGGCTGTTGGGGGGTTTAAAGTGTGTGCCATGTCCAAATAAAGTTAGTTCTGCTCCTGATGCTGTGTGTCGTCCAGTCATTGGGATTGCTGTTGGGATATTATTGGACTATTTTGCCTGCTGGAATTACTACTCTATGGATTTATGATACTTGTTCCTGAGCCTCACTGGGATCTTAGGTGGAGATTGGCTGTGGAATATCAGCTCTCCGCTACATTGGTTGGCAGCGCTGGGATCCAGACTCACAGAGGAACAAGGATTAATGGAGATTGATTACTCCACTTTAAAACGATCCACACTTAAAGATCTTCTGGAAGCAAGAGGTATTTCAGCCAGCAACAAAACAAAGGCAACACTTATCTCTGAAATAATGGCAGAAATCCGAACAGAGGATGATTCGGTCACTGCACAGAGGGACGAGACAGACGGAACAGAGCAAGCAGAGTTCCAAAGGCAGCTCTTATTCAGATTGTCATTTTATGGGGAGAACCCACCAGTGGAAATTATCTCCAAGACAATGACAGAGGTTCAAGAATTTATAACGCGGCAAAGGAGACCACAAACACCAAGCCCAGCAGTGTCTATGGTGCAAGAGGGTAAGCCAAAAATTCCATACCAGGCATTTAAAATGTATGTAGAAGCGGAGGAAGATATAGATGCATTCCTCCAAGACTTTGAAAGACTATGCACGTTACATAAAATACATATGGAAGATTGGGTACCCATCTTAGCAGGACGGTTAACTGGGAGGGCAGCTGAAGCCTACCGTACGATACCAGATACGGAAATTAGGAATTACAGCCGTGTCAAAGAGGTTATCCTGGCCCGATATGCTATGACACCAGAGGCATACCGGAGACGGTTCAGGGAATTGAAAAAAGCTGAAAAAGACTCGCATGCAGAATGGGCTTGCCGTTTACAAAGGGCAGCCCTCGGATGGGTACAGGCGAACCAGGCACAGGTCCATGGAGGACCTATTACAAATGCTGCTACTAGAACAGTTCTATGATGGGATACCCGCAGACCTGCAGGAATGGGTGAGAGACCGTAACCCCACGTCTATCACAGAAGCAGCTAAAAAGGCCGATGACTATATGGATGCCCGCAGGCAGCACAAGCTTGTGGGTGTTAAACCAGCTGTGCGACCTCTAGGGGGAAACCAATTTTCAGCTAGCACCAACACACCACTGAGACCGCTACCCCCACCAGCTCCTACAGCGGCTCAACCGAGGTTTCGCCCACCCTCCTCTGTGCAATGCCACCAGTGCCAGAGGTGGGGACACTACAAGCGGAAATGCCCGGAGCTTAGAGACCGATCCACCTGGATTCGACCAGGACCACCACCGAGAGCAGCAGCACACCACTATCAGGAGGAGACACCCACCGCTTATGGCTCTGCAGTTCCAGTCACCACTATAGAACAGTGGGAAGTACTCCACGAAGCCAACCCACTACAAGCACAGGCGGATAATCGGCAGCACCACAGGCAAACAGTATACCTGGAGGGGAAACCTTTGCAGGGACTCAGAGATTCGGGAGCAACCATAACCTTGGTCCAAAGCCACTTGGTCGCGGACAAAGCTAAAACCAATAAGACTGTGGCTGTCAGGGTTGCTGGGGGAGCCGTATATCGGCTGAATACAGCAAGGGTTCATTTGCATTGGGGTGCGGGGTCAGGGACTGTGGAGGTGGGGTTGATGCCCCAATTACCCGCAGAGGTGATACTGGGAAATGACCTGGGAAAGCTCACATCTGCATTTGAGCCACAAACCACAACCACTGAGGAAGCACATCCAGTGGTCACCAGGCAACAGGCCCGCACCCAGGACTACAACACACTGCCGGAGGTCCAGGTAAGACAACCTTCCCCTTCCCTAGACTGTGTCCCTTGGGCCCCTCCTGACGAATTTGCGGCAGAGGTGATCACTGACCCTACTCTACAGGTATATAGAGACAAAGTCACCTCTGACCAACCGGGGGCGGAGGGGGAAAGATTTGTATGGGATAGGCAGCTATTATACAGGGAGTCAGACAAGCAGGTAGCTGGGTCAGACCCGATCGTTATGAGACAGCTAGTTGTACCACAGAGGTACCGAGCCGAACTGCTCCGGATAGCGCACGATATTCCGTTATCCGGACATTTGGGGGTCAGTCGTACTAGATATCGGCTGACCCAAAGTTTCTTTTGGCCAGGAATTAGCCAGGGAGTACGCAAATATTGCAGCACCTGTGATACGTGCCAGAGGGTAGGGAAGAGGGGGGACCGGCGGAAAGCAAAGTTACACCCGCTACCTATAATTGAGGAACCGTTCCATAGAATAGCCGTAGATATAGTAGGTCCCCTCCGGAAACCTACCCCCTCTGGCAAGAGGTATATTTTGACGGTGGTGGATTACGCCACTCGCTACCCAGAGGCCGTAGCCTTGACAAACATCCATGCAGAAACCGTGGCAGAGGCCCTGATGCAGATTTTCTCCCGGATGGGATTACCCAGGGAGATCATCTCGGATCAGGGTACTCAATTCACTGCAGAGGTCACCCAGCACCTCTGGAAATTTTGCAAAATCAGACCTATAATCAGTGCCCCCTACCATCCTCAGACCAACGGGCTCTGCGAGCGGTTCAATGGCACCTTAAAACAAATGCTCCGAACCTTTGCTGAGACCCACCGAGACTGGGAACGATTCCTGCCTCACCTCCTCTTTGCTTACCGGGAGGTGCCGCAGGAATCCACAGGATTCTCCCCATTCGAATTGTTGTTCGGGAGGAGAGTAAGGGGACCGCTGGACTTAATTAGGGAGCATTGGGAGGGAGACAGGAGCGCAGACGGCACCCCCATTGTACCATATGTGTTGGCGCTCCGAGATCGCTTGGAAGCTCTAACCAAGACGGTAAAGGAAAACCTCCAGGCGGCTCAGACGCGCCAGCGCACATGGTACGATCGGGGCGCCAGGGACCGTAGCTTCCAGGTTGGGCAGAAAGTTTTAATTTTGAAACCTGTCCGACATGATAAGTTACAGGCCGCCTGGCAAGGCCCTTATAAAGTAGTGGAACAGAGATGTGACACCACTTATATAATTGGCCCCTGCGCAGGGACCGGAGGGCGACGAATGCTCCATGTGAACATGATGAAGCCCTACCAGGAACGCTCAGAAGAGGTGACCGCTATTTGTGCACCCAGCTCTGAAGAGTTTGACAGTCTTCCCCTGCCGGATCTACTGGGGGACGGTCAGCTGTCTGGGGATTTAGGAGAAGTTGTACTGGGGGACCGGCTGAGCCCACAGGAACGTACCGAGGTACAACAGCTGCTAAGAGAGAAGCAGGAGACCTTCTCCAATGTGCCTGGGTACACTCCTCTGGCCACTCACAGAGTAGAAACCCCAGGGCAACTACCCATGCGCCAGACCCCGTACCGCATCCCTGAAGCGGTGCGAGAGAATATGCGTAAGGAGATCGACGAGATGCTCCAGCTGGGGGTGATTGAGCCCTCAGACAGCCCATGGGCATCTCCGGTAGTCCTCGTACCAAAGCGGGACGGTACAACCCGCTTCTGCGTAGACTACCGGAGGTTGAATGAAAAGACTGTATCAGACGCTTATCCGATGCCCAGGATAGATGAACTGCTAGACCGGATGGCCAGAGGCCAATACCTCACTACTATTGATCTGTGTAAGGGGTACTGGCAGATACCCCTGGCTCCGGACGCCATCCCTAAGTCAGCCTTTGTCACCCCATTCGGCCTATACCACTTTAAGGTTATGCCATTTGGGATGAAAAACGCTCCGGCTACGTTCCAGCGGATGGTGGACCGACTTCTAGATGGGTTCCAGGACTACACCTGTGCCTACCTCGACGATATTGCAATTTTTAGCAATACCTGGCAGGAGCACTTAACCCATATAGGAGCGGTTCTAGACAGGATTAGGGAGGCCGGTTTGACGTTGAAACCGGCCAAATGCAGTATAGGAATGGCCGAGGTACAGTACCTGGGCCATCGAGTGGGTTGTGGGAAACAGAAGCCAGAACCAGCCAAAGTAGAGGCTGTAGCCCAATGGCCTACCCCTAGGACTAAGACTCAGGTGTTGGCATTTCTAGGGACAGCAGGATATTACAGAAAGTTTGTCCCCAATTATAGCGCCCTGGCCAAACCCCTTACTGACCTGACCCGTAAGAACCTTCCCCGCCAAGTAACCTGGACCCCGGAGTGTGAGCAGGCCTTCCAACATCTGAAAAATGCACTTATTAATGCCCCTGTCTTGGCAGCTCCCAATCCAACTAAACGTTTTCTTGTTCACACAGACGCTTCTATGTTTGGATTGGGGGCAGTGCTGAGCCAAGTTGGGGCCGATGGCGGAGAACACCCCGTGGCTTACATCAGTCGCAAACTGTTACCCAGAGAAGTAAGCTACGCCGCCATCGAGAAGGAATGCCTGGCTGTGGTGTGGGCCCTAAAGAAGTTACAGCCGTATTTATATGGACAGGCTTTTTCCCTGCTCACGGATCACAACCCGTTAGTATGGCTGAACCGGGTGGCTGGGGACAATGCCAGGCTGCTGCGCTGGAGTTTGGCGCTGCAGCCTTTTGACTTTAATATTCAGTACCGCCCGGGCAAACAAAATGGAAACGCTGACGGGTTGTCGAGACAAACTGATTTGGAGAAATGATCCGTGAGCACCCCGGACATCCCCAAGCCGATCCGTGCTGGATCAGACTGTGTATGCCGGCTTGTGGGCAAGGGGGAGCAGTGTAGCGGATTGTATTTAGCCTGGCCTGTTTGGATCATGTAGGACGACATTCGGTTGATTGTATGGCTATGTATTGTAAATAGGGATGAGCGAACTCGAACTGTATAGTTCGGGTTCGTACCGAATTTTGGGGTGTCCGTGACACGGACCCGAACCCGGACATTTTCGTAAAAGTCCGGGTTCGGGTTCGGTGTTCGTCGCTTTCTTCGCGCTTTTGTGACGCTTTCTTGGCGCTTTTTGAAAGGCTGCAAAGCAGCCAATCAACAAGCGTCATACTACTTGCCCCAAGAGGCCATCACAGCCATGCCTACTATTGGCATGGCTGTGATTGGCCAGAGCACCATGTGACCCAGCCTCTATTTAAGCTGGAGTCACATAGCGCCGCCCGTCACTCTGCTCTGATTAGCGTAGGGAGAGGTTGCGGCTGCGACAGTAGGGCGAGATTAGGCAGATTAACTCCTCCAAAGGACTTGATTAACTGATCGATCTGCAGCTGTGGATCATTGAGCTGCTGATCCTCAATTGCTCACTGTTTTTAGGCTGCACAGACCGTTTGTCAGTCTCATTTTTCTGGGGTGATCGGCGGCCATTTTGTGTCTTGTGGTGCGCCAGCACAAGCTGCGACCAAGTGCATTTAACCCTCAATGGTGTGGTTGTTTTTTGGCTAAAGCCTACATCAGGGTGAAGCTGTCACACCAAGTGCATTTAACCAGCAATAGTCTGTTCATTTTTTGGCCATATACAAAATCAGGGGCAAGCTGCGCCTGTCACCAAGTGCATTTAACCCTCAATGGTGTGGTTGTTTTTTGGCTAAAGCCTACATCAGGGTGAAGCTGTGACACCAAGTGCATTTAACCAGCAATAGTCTGTTCATTTTTTGGCCATATACAAAATCAGGGGCAAGCTGCGCCTGTCACCAAGTGCATTTAACCCTCAATGGTGTGGTTGTTTTTTGGCTAAAGCCTACATCAGGGTGAAGCTGTCACACCAAGTGCATTTAACCAGCAATAGTCTGTTCATTTTTTGGCCATATACAAAATCAGGGGCAAGCTGCGCCTGTCACCAAGTGCATTTAACCCTCAATGGTGTGGTTGTTTTTTGGCTAAAGCCTACATCAGGGTGAAGCTGTCACACCAAGTGCATTTAACCAGCAATAGTCTGTTTATTTTTTGGCCATATCCCAGTCTAATTCTGTCACTAAATCCATACCGGTCACCCAGCGCCTAAATACTAGGCCTCAAATTTATATCCAGCTAAATCTGTCCCTAGTGCTGTAGCTGGGCGAGTTATTTAGTGTCCGTTCAAGCACATTTCTTGTTCTGGGTTGAAATACAATTCCCAATTTAGCAATTTCATAATTTAGTGGTTCCTGCTATATCAGAGCTATTTGAAATCTATCCCAAAAAGGGTATATAATATTGAAGGTGCACATTGGGTCATTCAGAATAACTTCACACACACCCGCTACTGTGTATTTCCAAGTCTAATTCTGTCACTAAACCCATACCGGTGACCCAGCGCCTAAATACTAGGCCTCAAATTTAAATCCCTCTAAATCTCTCGTTACCGCTGTACTGTTGTTGCTGGGCAAGATATTTAGTGTCCGTCAAAGCACATTTTTTGTTCTGGGTTGAAGTACAATTCCCAATTTAGCAATTTCATAATTTAGTGGTTTCTGCTATATCAGAGCTATTTGAAATCTATCCCTAAAAGGGTATATAATATTGAAGGTGCACATAGGGTCATTCAGAATAACTTCACACACACGCTTCTGTGCATTTCCAAGTCTAATTCTGTCACTAAATCCATACCGGTGACCCAGCGCCTAAATACTAGGCCTCAAATTTAAATCCCTCTAAATCTCTCGTTACCCACCGCTGTACTGTTGTTGCTGGGCAAGATATTTAGTGTCCGTCAAAGCACATTTTTTGTTCTGGGTTGAAGTACAATTCCCAATTTAGCAATTTCATAATTTAGTGGTTTCTGCTATATCAGAGCTATTTGAAATCTATCCCTAAAAGGGTATATAATATTGAAGGTGCACATAGGGTCATTCAGAATAACTTCACACACACGCTTCTGTGCATTTCCAAGTCTAATTCTGTCACTAAATCCATACCGGTCACCCAGCGCCTAAATACTAGGCCTCAAATTTAAATCCCTCTAAATCTCTCGTTACCCACCGCTGTACTGTTGTTGCTGGGCAAGATATTTAGTGTCCGTCAAAGCACATTTTTTGTTCTGGGTTGAAGTACAATTCCCAATTTAGCAATTTCATAATTTAGTGGTTTCTGCTATATCAGAGCTATTTGAAATCTATCCCTAAAAGGGTATATAATATTGAAGGTGCACATAGGGTCATTCAGAATAACTTCACACACACGCTTCTGTGCATTTCCAAGTCTAATTCTGTCACTAAATCCATACCGGTGACCCAGCGCCTAAATACTAGGCCTCAAATTTAAATCCCTCTAAATCTCTCGTTACCCACCGCTGTACTGTTGTTGCTGGGCAAGATATTTAGTGTCCGTCAAAGCACATTTTTTGTTCTGGGTTGAAGTACAATTCCCAATTTAGCAATTTCATAATTTAGTGGTTTCTGCTATATCAGAGCTATTTGAAATCTATCCCTAAAAGGGTATATAATATTGAAGGTGCACATAGGGTCATTCAGAATAACTTCACACACACGCTTCTGTGCATTTCCAAGTCTAATTCTGTCACTAAATCCATACCGGTGACCCAGCGCCTAAATACTAGGCCTCAAATTTAAATCCCTCTAAATCTCTCGTTACCCACCGCTGTACTGTTGTTGCTGGGCAAGATATTTAGTGTCCGTCAAAGCACATTTTTTGTTCTGGGTTGAAGTACAATTCCCAATTTAGCAATTTCATAATTTAGTGGTTTCTGCTATATCAGAGCTATTTGAAATCTATCCCTAAAAGGGTATATAATATTGAAGGTGCACATAGGGTCATTCAGAATAACTTCACACACACGCTTCTGTGCATTTCCAAGTCTAATTCTGTCACTAAATCCATACCGGTGACCCAGCGCCTAAATACTAGGCCTCAAATTTAAATCCCTCTAAATCTCTCGTTACCCACCGCTGTACTGTTGTTGCTGGGCAAGATATTTAGTGTCCGTCAAAGCACATTTTTTGTTCTGGGTTGAAGTACAATTCCCAATTTAGCAATTTCATAATTTAGTGGTTCCTGCTATATCAGAGCTATTTGAAATCTATCCCTAAAAGGGTATATAATATTGAAGGTGCACATAGGGTCATTCAGAATAACTTCACACACACGCTTCTGTGCATTTCCAAGTCTAATTCTGTCACTAAATCCATACCGGTGACCCAGCGCCTAAATACTAGGCCTCAAATTTAAATCCCTCTAAATCTCTCGTTACCCACCGCTGTACTGTTGTTGCTGGGCAAGATATTTAGTGTCCGTCAAAGCACATTTTTTGTTCTGGGTTGAAGTACAATTCCCAATTTAGCAATTTCATAATTTAGTGGTTTCTGCTATATCAGAGCTATTTGAAATCTATCCCTAAAAGGGTATATAATATTGAAGGTGCACATAGGGTCATTCAGAATAACTTCACACACACGCTTCTGTGCATTTCCAAGTCTAATTCTGTCACTAAATCCATACCGGTGACCCAGCGCCTAAATACTAGGCCTCAAATTTAAATCCCTCTAAATCTCTCGTTACCCACCGCTGTACTGTTGTTGCTGGGCAAGATATTTAGTGTCCGTCAAAGCACATTTTTTGTTCTGGGTTGAAGTACAATTCCCAATTTAGCAATTTCATAATTTAGTGGTTTCTGCTATATCAGAGCTATTTGAAATCTATCCCTAAAAGGGTATATAATATTGAAGGTGCACATAGGGTCATTCAGAATAACTTCACACACACGCTTCTGTGCATTTCCAAGTCTAATTCTGTCACTAAATCCATACCGGTGACCCAGCGCCTAAATACTAGGCCTCAAATTTAAATCCCTCTAAATCTCTCGTTACCGCTGTCCTGTTGTAGCTGGGAAAGTTATTTAGTGCCCGTCAAAGCACATTTTTTGTTCTGGGTTGAAGTACAATTCCCAATTTAGCAATTTCATAATTTAGTGGTTCCTGCTATATCAGAGCTATTTGAAATCTATCCCAAAAAGGGTATATAATATTCAAGGTGCACATTGGGTCATTCAGAATAACTTCACACACACGCTTCTGTGCATTTCCAAGTCTAATTCTGTCACTAAATCCATACCGGTCACCCAGCGCCTAAATACTAGGCCTCAAATTTATATCCCGCTGAATTTGAATACAATACATTGGGCCAAATAATATATTTGTTGTTGTGGTGAACCATAACAATGAGAAAAACATCTAGTAAGGGACGCGGACGTGGACATGGTCGTGGTGGTGTTAGTGGACCCTCTGGTGCTGGGAGAGGACGTGGCCGTTCTGCCACATCCACACGTCCTAGTGTACCAACTACCTCAGGTCCCAGTAGCCGCCAGAATTTACAGCGATATATGGTGGGGCCCAATGCCGTTCTAAGGATGGTAAGGCCTGAGCAGGTACAGGCATTAGTCAATTGGGTGGCCGACAGTGGATCCAGCACGTTCACATTATCTCCCACCCAGTCTTCTGCAGAAAGCGCACAGATGGCGCCTGAAAACCAACCCCATCAGTCTGTCACATCACCCCCATGCATACCAGGGAAACTGTCTCAGCCTCAAGTTATGCAGCAGTCTCTTATGCTGTTTGAAGACTCCGCTGGCAGGGTTTCCCAAGGGCATCCACCTAGCCCTTCCCCAGCGGTGAAAGACATAGAATGCACTGACGCACAACCACTTATGTTTCCTGATGATGAGGACATGGGAATACCACCTCAGCATGTCTCTGATGATGACGAAACACAGGTGCCAACTGCTGCGTCTTTCTGCAGTGTGCAGACTGAACAGGAGGTCAGGGATCAAGACTGGGTGGAAGACGATGCAGGGGACGATGAGGTCCTAGACCCCACATGGAATGAAGGTCGTGCCACTGACTTTCACAGTTCGGAGGAAGAGGCAGTGGTGAGACCGAGCCAACAGCGTAGCAAAAGAGGGAGCAGTGGGCAAAAGCAGAACACCCGCCGCCAAGAGACTCCGCCTGCTACTGACCGCCGCCATCTGGGACCGAGCACCCCAAAGGCAGCTTCAAGGAGTTCCCTGGCATGGCACTTCTTCAAACAATGTGCTGACGACAAGACCCGAGTGGTTTGCACGCTGTGCCATCAGAGCCTGAAGCGAGGCATTAACGTTCTGAACCTGAGCACAACCTGCATGACCAGGCACCTGCATGCAAAGCATGAACTGCAGTGGAGTAAACACCTTAAAACCAAGGAAGTCACTCAGGCTCCCCCTGCTACCTCTTCTGCTGCTGCCGCCTCGGCCTATTCTGCTGCTGCCGCCTCGGCCTCTTCCTCCGCCTCTGGAGGAACGTTGGCACCTGCCGCCCAGCAAACAGGGGATGTACCACCAACACCACCACCACCACCTCCGTCACCAAGCGTCTCAACCATGTCACACGCCAGCGTTCAGCTCTCCATCTCACAAACATTTGATAGAAAGCGTAAATTCCCACCTAGCCACCCTCGATCCCTGGCCCTGAATGCCAGCATTTCTAAACTACTGGCCTATGAAATGCTGTCATTTAGGCTGGTGGACACAGACAGCTTCAAACAGCTCATGTCGCTTGCTGTCCCACAGTATGTTGTTCCCAGCCGGCACTACTTCTCCAAGAGAGCCGTGCCTTCCCTGCACAACCAAGTATCCGATAAAATCAAGTGTGCACTGCGCAACGCCATCTGTAGCAAGGTCCACCTAACCACAGATACGTGGACCAGTAAGCACGGCCAGGGACGCTATATCTCCCTAACTGCACACTGGGTAAATGTAGTGGCAGCTGGGCCCCAGGCGGAGAGCTGTTTGGCGCACGTCCTTGCCGCCGCCAAGGATCGCAGGGCAACATTCTTTGCCTCCTGTTGCCACCTCCTCCTTCTCGGCTTCCTCCTCCTCTTCTTCCACCTGCTCATCCAGTCAGCCACACACCTTCACCACCAACTTCAGCACAGCCCGGGGTAAACGTCAGCAGGCCATTCTGAAACTCATATGTTTGGGGGACAGGCCCCACACCGCACAGGAGTTGTGGCGGGGTATTGAACAACAGACCGACGAGTGGTTGCTGCCGGTGAGCCTCAAGCCCGGCCTGGTGGTGTGTGATAATGGGCGAAATCTCGTTGCAGCTCTGGGACTAGCCAGTTTGACGCACATCCCTTGCTTGGCGCATGTGCTGAATTTGGTGGTGCAGAAGTTCATTCACAACTACCCCGACATGTCAGAGCTGCTGCATAAAGTGCGGGCCGTCTGTTCGCGCTTCCGGCGTTCACATCCTGCCGCTGCTCGCCTGTCTGCGCTACAGCGTAACTTCGGCCTTCCCGCTCACCGCCTCATATGCGACGTGCCCACCAGGTGGAACTCCACCTTGCACATGCTGGACAGACTGTGCGAGCAGCAGCAGGCCATAGTGGAGTTTCAGCTGCAGCACGCACGGGTCAGTCGCACTACAGAACAGCACCACTTCACCACCAATGACTGGGCCTCCATGCGAGACCTGTGTGCCCTGTTGCGCTGTTTCGAGTACTCCACCAACATGGCCAGTGGCGATGACACCGTTATCAGCGTTACAATACCACTTCTATGTCTCCTTGAGAAAACACTTAGGGCGATGATGGAACAGGAGGTGGCCCAGGAGGAGGAGGAGGAGGATGAGGAAGAGGGGTCATTTTTAGCACTTTCAGGCCAGTCTCTTCGAAGTGACTCAGAGGGAGGTTTTTTGCAACAGCAGAGGCCAGGTACAAATGTGGCCAGCCAGGGCCCACTACTGGAGGACGAGGAGGACGAGGATGAGGAGGAGGTGGAGGAGGATGAGGATGAAGCATGGTCACAGCGGGGTGGCACCCAACGCAGCTCGGGTCCATCACTGGTGCGTGGCTGGGGGGAAAGGCAGGACGATGACGATACGCCTCCCACAGAGGACAGCTTGTCCTTACCCCTGGGCAGCCTGGCACACATGAGCGACTACATGCTGCAGTGCCTGCGCAACGACAGCAGAGTTGCCCACATTTTAACCTGTGCGGACTACTGGGTTGCCACCCTGCTGGATCCACGCTACAAAGACAATGTGCCCACCTTACTTCCTGCACTGGAGCGTGATAGGAAGATGCGCGAGTACAAGCGCACGTTGGTAGACGCGCTACTGAGAGCATTCCCAAATGTCACAGGGGAACAAGTGGAAGCCCAAGGCCAAGGCAGAGGAGGAGCAAGAGGTCGCCAAGGCAGCTGTGTCACGGCCAGCTCCTCTGAGGGCAGGGTTAGCATGGCAGAGATGTGGAAAACTTTTGTCAACACGCCACAGCTAACTGCACCACCACCTGATACGCAACGTGTTAGCAGGAGGCAACATTTCACTAACATGGTGGAACAGTACGTGTGCACACCCCTCCACGTACTGACTGATGGTTCGGCCCCATTCAACTTCTGGGTCTCTAAATTGTCCACGTGGCCAGAGCTAGCCTTTTATGCCTTGGAGGTGCTGGCCTGCCCGGCAGCCAGCGTTTTGTCTGAACGTGTATTCAGCACGGCAGGGGGCGTCATTACAGACAAACGCAGCCGCCTGTCTACAGCCAATGTGGACAAGCTGACGTTCATAAAAATGAACCAGGCATGGATCCCACAGGACCTGTCCGTCCCTTGTCCAGATTAGACATTAACTACCTCCCCATAACCATATATTATTGGACTCCAGGGCACTTCCTCATTCAATCCTATTTTTATTTTCATTTTACCATTATATTGCGATGCTACCCAAAGTTGAATGAACCTCTCCTCTGCCTGTGTGCTAGGCCTAAATATATGCCAATGGACTGTTGCAGTGGTGGCTGACATGAAGCCTGATTCTCTGCTATGACATGCAGACTAATTCTCTGCTGACATGAAGCCAGATTGTCTGTTACGGGACCTCTCTCCTCTGCCTGGGTGCTGGGCCTAAATTTATGACAATGGACTGTTGCAGTGGTGGCTGACGTGAAGCCTGATTCTCTGCTATGACATGCAGACTGATTCTCTGCTGACATGAAGCCAGATCCTCTGTTACGGGACCTCTCTCCTCTGCCTGGGTGCTGGGCCTAAATTTATGACAATGGACTGTTGCAGTGGTGGCTGACGTGAAGCCTGATTCTCTGCTATGACATGCAGACTGATTCTCTGCTGACATGAAGCCAGATCCTCTGTTACGGGACCTCTCTCCTCTGCCTGGGTGCTGGGCCTAAATTTATGACAATGGACTGTTGCAGTGGTGGCTGACGTGAAGCCTGATTCTCTGCTATGACATGCAGACTGATTCTCTGCTGACATGAAGCCAGATCCTCTGTTACGGGACCTCTCTCCTCTGCCTGGGTGCTGGGCCTAAATTTATGACAATGGACTGTTGCAGTGGTGGCTGACGTGAAGCCTGATTCTCTGCTATGACATGCAGACTGATTCTCTGCTGACATGAAGCCAGATCCTCTTTTACGGGACCTCTCTCCTCTGCCTGGGTGCTGGGCCTAAATTTATGACAATGGACTGTTGCAGTGGTGGCTGACGTGAAGCCTGATTCTCTGCTATGACATGCAGACTGATTCTCTGCTGACATGAAGCCAGATCCTCTTTTACGGGACCTCTCCCCTCTGCCTGGGTGCTGGGCCTAAATTTATGACAATGGACTGTTGCAGTGGTGGCTGACGTGAAGCCTCATTCTCTGCTATGACATGCAGACTGATTCTCTGCTGACATGAAGCCAGATCCTCTGTTACGGGACCTCTCTCCTCTGCCTGGGTGCTGGGCCTGAATATATGCCAATGGACTGTTGCAGTGGTGGGTGACGTGAAGCCTCATTCTCTGCTATGACATGCAGACTAATTCTCTGCTGACATGAAGCCAGATTGTCTGTTACGGGACCTCTCTCCTCTGCCTGTGTGTGTGCTGGGCCTAAATATATGCCAATGGACTGTTGCAGTGGTGGCTGACGTGAAGCCTCATTCTCTGCTATGACATGCAGACTGATTCTCTGCTGACATGAAGCCAGATCCTCTGTTACGGGACCTCTCCTCTGCCTGGGTGCTGGGCCTAAATTTATGACAATGGACTGTTGCAGTGGTGGCTGACGTGAAGCCTGATTCTCTGCTATGACATGCAGACTGATTCTCTGCTGTCATGAAGCCAGATTGTCTGTTACGGGACCTTTCTCCTCTACCTGGGTTCTGGGCCTAAATTTATGAAAATTGACTCTTACAGTGGTGGGTGACGTGAAGCCTGATTCTCTGCTATGATATGAAGACTGATTCTCTGCTGACATGAAGCCAGATTGTCTGTTACGGGACCTTTCTCCTCTGCCTGGGTTCTGGGCCTAAATTTATGAAAATTGACTCTTACAGTGGTGGGTGACGTGAAGCCTGATTCTCTGCTATGATATGAAGACTGATTCTCTGCTGACATGAAGCCAGATTGTCTGTTACGGGACCTTTCTCCTCTGCCTGGGTTCTGGGCCTAAATTTATGAAAATTGACTCTTACAGTGGTGGGTGACGTGAAGCCTGATTCTCTGCTATGATATGAAGACTGATTCTCTGCTGACATGAAGCCAGATTGTCTGTTACGGGACCTTTCTCCTCTGCCTGGGTTCTGGGCCTAAATTTATGAAAATTGACTCTTACAGTGGTGGGTGACGTGAAGCCTGATTCTCTGCTATGATATGAAGACTGATTCTCTGCTGACATGAAGCCAGATTGTCTGTTACGGGACCTTTCTCCTCTGCCTGGGTTCTGGGCCTAAATTTATGAAAATTGACTCTTACAGTGGTGGGTGACGTGAAGCCTGATTCTCTGCTATGATATGAAGACTGATTCTCTGCTGACATGAAGCCAGATTGTCTGTTACGGGACCTTTCTCCTCTGCCTGGGTTCTGGGCCTAAATTTATGAAAATTGACTCTTACAGTGGTGGGTGACGTGAAGCCTGATTCTCTGCTATGATATGAAGACTGATTCTCTGCTGACATGAAGCCAGATTGTCTGTTACGGGACCTTTCTCCTCTGCCTGGGTTCTGGGCCTAAATTTATGAAAATTGACTCTTACAGTGGTGGGTGACGTGAAGCCTGATTCTCTGCTATGATATGAAGACTGATTCTCTGCTGACATGAAGCCAGATTGTCTGTTACGGGACCTTTCTCCTCTGCCTGGGTTCTGGGCCTAAATTTATGAAAATTGACTCTTACAGTGGTGGGTGACGTGAAGCCTGATTCTCTGCTATGATATGAAGACTGATTCTCTGCTGACATGAAGCCAGATTGTCTGTTACGGGACCTTTCTCCTCTGCCTGGGTTCTGGGCCTAAATTTATGAAAATTGACTCTTACAGTGGTGGGTGACGTGAAGCCTGATTCTCTGCTATGATATGAAGACTGATTCTCTGCTGACATGAAGCCAGATTCTCTGTTACGGGACCTCTCTCCTCTGCCTGGGTGCTGGGCCTAAATTTATGACAATGGACTGTTGCAGTGGTGGCTGACGTGAAGCCTGATTCTCTGCTATGACATGCAGACTGATTCTCTGCTGACATGAAGCCAGATTCTCTGTTACGGGACCTCTCTCCTCTGCCTGTGTGTGTGCTGGGCCTAAATATATGCCAATGGACTGTTGCAGTGGTGGCTGACGTGAAGCCTCATTCTCTGCTATGACATGCAGACTAATTCTCTGCTGACATGAAGACAGATTCTCTGTTACGGGACCTCTCTCCTCTGCCTGGGTGCCGGGGCCTAAATATCTGAGAATGGACTGTTCCAGTGGTGGGTGACGGGAAGCCAGATTCTCTGCTATGGAACCTCTCTCCAATTGATTTTGGTTAATTTTTATTTATTTAATTTTTATTTTAATTCATTTCCCTATCCACATTTGTTTGCAGGGGATTTACCTACATGTTGCTGCCTTTTGCAGCCCTCTAGCTCTTTCCTGGGCTGTTTTACAGCCTTTTTAGTGCCGAAAAGTTCGGGTCCCCATTGACTTCAATGGGGTTCGGGTTCGGGACGAAGTTCGGATCGGGTTCGGATCCCGAACCCGAACATTTCCGGGATGTTCGGCCGAACTTCTCGAACCCGAACATCCAGGTGTTCGCTCAACTCTAATTGTAAACTGTAATGTTTACTGTGTTGGATGCATTGCTTTTCTGTGCCTCCTCCCCTCCCCCTTTTTATTTCCTGTCCCATTCTTTTCCCAGCAGGGTGTGGTCTCAGGGACACTGGGAGACCAGTAATCTAGCTGCTCTGTCCCTCCTCCATCTCCCATCAGCCCTTGCTATTGTCTGTCCCCACCCTTCCTTGTACCATGGTCATCTATGTGCCCCATTGTATGTAAATAAGGCTGTTGGGGGGTTTAAAGTGTGTGCCATGTCCAAATAAAGTTAGTTCTGCTCCTGATGCTGTGTGTCGTCCAGTCATTGGGATTGCTGGTGGGATATTATTGGACTATTTTGCCTGCTGGAATTACTACTCTATGGATTTATGATACTTGTTCCTGAGCCTCACTGGGATCTTAGGTGGAGATTGGCTGTGGAATATCAGCTCTCCGCTACAGTCGTTGTTCTTTTCTAGGTTTAATTTTGTTGTCACGTTCCGCCCTGGAGTTAAGAATGTGAAGGCAGATGCCCTGTCACGTTGTTTTCCGGGAGGCGGGAATTTTGAAGACCCGGGTCCCATTTTGGCTGAAGGTGTGGTGGTCTCTGCTCTTTTTCCTGAATTGGAGGCAGAGGTTCAGGCAGCCCAGTCAGAGGCTCCTGATCTTTGTCCTCCTGGGAGGTTGTTTGTGCCTCTCGCTTTAAGACACAAGATTTTTAAAGAACACCACGATACGGTCCTTGCTGGGCACCCGGGGGTAAGAGCCACACTGGATCTCATCGCTCGGAGATTCTGGTGGCCTGCGCTTCGTAAGTCGGTTGAGGGTTTTGTAGCAGCCTGCGAGACTTGCGCTCGTGCCAAAGTCCCTCATTCACGGCCATCAGGTCCTCTCCTTCCCTTACCCATTCCTTCCCGTCCTTGGACACATCTGTCCATGGACTTCATAACGGACCTGCCTCGTTCCTCGGGGAAGACTGTGATTCTGGTGGTGGTGGACCGTTTTAGCAAAATGGTGCATTTCATCCCTTTTCCTGGTTTGCCCAATGCTAAGACGCTGGCGCAGGCATTTGTTGATCACATTGTCAAATTGCACGGTATTCCTTCAGACATAGTCTCTGATAGGGGCACGCAGTTTGTTTCCAGATTCTGGAAGGCTTACTGTTCTCGCTTGGGGGTTCGGTTGTCATTCTCTTCTGCTTTCCACCCGCAGTCGAATGGCCAGACAGAGCGCGTCAATCAGAATCTGGAGACATATCTGCGTTGTTTTGTGGCGGAGAATCAAGAGGATTGGTGTTCTTTTTTGTCCCTTGCTGAGTTTGCTTTAAATAACCGTCGTCAGGAGTCCTCTGATAAGTCACCATTTTTTGGTGCATATGGGTTTCATCCACAGTTTGGGACTTTCTCGGGAGAGGGGTCTTCTGGTTTACCTGATGAGGACAGATTCTCCTCGTCTTTGTCATCTATTTGGCAAAAGATTCAAGATAATCTAAAGAGCATGAGTGAGAGATATAAGCGTGTGGCTGATAAGAGACGTGTGCTTGGTCCGGACCTGAATGTTGGTGATCTGGTGTGGTTGTCTACCAAGAATATCAAATTGAAGGTTCCCTCCTGGAAGTTGGGTCCTAGGTTTATTGGGCCTTACAAAATCCTGTCTGTCATCAATCCTGTTGCATACCGTCTTGATCTTCCTCAGACTTGGAAGATCCATAATGTTTTTCATAAGTCCTTATTGAAACCTTATGTTCAACCCATTGTACCCTCGCCTTTGCCTCCTCCTCCGATTATGGTTGATGGGAATCTTGAATTTCAGGTCTCTAGGATTGTGGATTCTCGTCTTGTCCGTGGTTCTCTTCAGTACCTTGTTCAGTGGGAGGGGTATGGTCCTGAGGAGAGGATGTGGGTCCCAGTGACGGACATTAAGGCCTCTCGTCTCATCAGGGCTTTCCATAGGTCCCATCCTGAGAAGGTGGGTTCTGAGTGTCCGGAGTCCACTCGTAGAGGGAGGGGTACTGTCACAACCAGACAGCTGAGAAGCTCTGACAGAGGCCTTTCAGAACCTCCCCCTTGAGTTTCTGTGTTGTGGTATTCAGCTCCTCCTCTCGTTAGTCTCTCTCAGCTGTCATGTGTTGGACTAATTGCTTCCCTTTAAATTCTTCCCCAGAAGGCTTTTCTGGGCGGCTTATATTTCTTCCTGGAGTATGTGTGCATGCCCATCTGGTCCTCCTCTCCTCTACAAAGTTAAGTGTTAACTGTTATCTGTTATTTTCTGTTTGTTGGATCCCAGGTGACCCTGACTCCCTCCGTGTCTGGTGTAGGGAGCCGGTGGTCGTGTCCCCTCACTATTGTAGGGTGCTCAGGGCTTATATAGTCAAGGTACGTGGATATGCATACCTCCACCATTCGGATCTATGCATAGGCTGAGCAGCCAGGGAAAGGGCCAGGTCTTCTACAGGGGTCTCCCTTTTGTTCCTTAGCTTTTGGATCCAGCGAGTCATTTATGCATGTTGTTTTGCATTGTTTCCTGTACACATTCCGTGACACTTTTGTGTTCATCAGCAAACATTGCCTGTGATATTGACACGGCTATAATTGTCCAACATTAGTTGGAAGAGCATGACCAAGACCTCCAAGAATGACCCTGGCCCCAATTTTCCCAGACTTGAACCCAATTGAGCTTCTGTGGGACCACCTCGATATTCACGTTTCCTCTATGGATCCTCCCCCATAACTCCTCCAGTAGCTGTGGGATGCTCTTCAGTCGGCATGGCTCCAGAGACCTGTGACAACCTACCAGGACCTTATGGAGTCACTCCTGGCCTGTCTGGTGGCTGTCCGAGCAGTTACTCTGGATATTAGCTGGTGGTCAGAATATTGGGACTCGACTGTGTATGTGTCAATGATGATTACATACTAGAGGGTGAACCTGTCATGTATTTTCCGCCATTTTTCATTCACGGATCTAGCTATAAGAGGACCCTGATACCTGAATGAGGCCCAAAGACCACTTTGTCAATACAAAGACATCACTTTTATAAAGGGCATGTGGCAGGGAGGGGCCCTGTACATTTTCACAGGGTCTGTAGAGATTCAGGTTACCCTTCTGAATCCATTGAAGTTTATCGAATGAACCATCATGCAACATTTTATAGACTGCGCCAAACTTTTTTCTCATACAACTAGCTCTGTAAATTCATGACTCAACAGAGTTCTCTGAATCTCACTAGATTCTCTTAGAAAATAAGAATCAATTATAGCGAACTGTTCAGTGTGTCCTGTCCCGTCATCTATATGGAGATGAAATTATCCTGTCAGCTAATCTTCCTGCTGTAGAAAAGGATAAGGCGGTGTAATGTCCTGCGCCGTCCCGTGATTTACCGCAGATGCCTCTTGCTAAATCCTTAAGAGATTAGAAGGCCATTATATCTGCATCTGTGGGTAATTTATGTCTCCATAAGATCACATAATATCCCCAGAAGTCCAAGTCAGATGAACCTTCCAATACTCAACATGCAGCACGGTCCGCAGTGCACATCTGTTACCGTACGCACAAGGTGAAACGCGCCATTTACATTAATGTCACTTACAGTAGACTTCTGCTGTGTGGTTTTAACTGTCAAGACGCCTTCCGTTATCTAAGGCACATTAATCATATGGCTGAAGTTGTTAAGAAGTTAAAACTGCAAAAAACAAAGGAACACTCCGGGGAGGACATTACACATTGTATTATAGCTAGTGCAGAGCTGGGGGGGGGTGAGCAAGACCCAGGGAGTCAAAGACCACTGAAGCGGTCCCTCCTTTGTCATCACTGTCTAAACTGGAGAATTTCTTTAGATACAGAAGTAGGGTTGAGCGAACCCTAACTGCAAAGTTCGGGTTTGTACTTTTTCACTGAAGTTCGGTGTTCGGGTGATTTTATTATTTTTATCTTAAGATAGAATGCTAACTAAAATGGCAATTGAGGGGTTAAAAATAATTTAAAAAAAACTCACCTCATCCACTCTTCTTTCTGCAGGACCTGCAAAAGGACATGCGATGGTGATCAAGTTGACGTCATCGTAGGTCCTTTTGCAGGTCCTGCAGAATGAAGAAAGAAGAGGATACCGGCTGCACGATCAAGTGGATGAGGTAAGTTTTTAAAAAACATTTTTTAACCCCTAAATGGCCATTTTAATTATCATTCTGTCTTAAGAATGCTATTATTTTCCATTATTACCATGAAAATAATAAAATCACCCAAACACCGAACTCGAACCCGAACTTCAGTGAAAAAGTCCATGTTGTATATAGAAACAGTATTATAGTTATATTCTTGTACATAGGAGCAGTATTATAGTAGTTATATTCTTGTACATAGGAGCAGTATTATAGTAGTTATATTCTTGTACATAGGAGGCAGTATTATAGTAGTTATATTCTTGTATATAGGAGCAGTATTATAGTAGTTATATTCTTGTACATAGGAGCAGTATTATAGTAGTTATATTCTTGTACATAGGAGCAGTATTATAGTAGTTATATTCTTGTACATAGGAGGCAGTATTATAGTAGTTATATTCTTGTACATAGGAGGCAGTATTATAGTAGTTATATTCTTGTACATAGGAGCAGTATTATAGTAGTTATATTCTTGTACATAGGAGCAGTATTATAGTAGTTATATTCTTGTACATAGGAGGCAGTATTATAGTAGTTATATTCCTTGTACATAGGAGGAAGTATTATAGTAGTTATATTCTTGTACATAGGGAGGCAGTATTATAGTAGTATATTCTTGTACATAGGAGGCAGTATTACAGTAGTATATTCTTGTACATAGGAGGCAGTATTATAGTAGTTATATTCTTGTACATAGGAGGCAGTATTATAGTAGTTATATTCTTGTACATAGGAGGCAGTATTATAGTAGTTATATTCTGTACATAGAGGCAGTATTATAGTAGTTATATTCTTGTACATAGGAGCAGTATTATAGTAGTTATATTCTTGTACATAGGAGCAGTATTATTAGTTATATTATGTACATAGGAGCAGTATTATAGTAAGTTATATTCTTGTACATAGGAGCAGTATTATAGTAGTTATATTCTTGTACATAGGAGCAGTATTATAGTAGTTATATTCTTGTACATAGGAGCAGTATTATAGTAGTTATATTCTTGTACATAGGAGGCAGTATTATAGTAGTTATATTCTTGTACATAGGAGCAGTATTATAGTAGTTATATTCTTGTACATAGGAGCAGTATTATAGTAGTTATATTCTTGTACATAGGAGCAGTATTATAGTAGTTATATTCTTGTACATAGGAGGCAGTATTATAGTAGTTATATTCTTGTACATAGGAGGCAGTATTATAGTAGTTATATTCTTGTACATAGGAGGCAGTATATAGTAGTTATATTCTTGTACATAGGAGGCAGTATTATAGTAGTTATATTCTTGTACATAGGAGCAGTATTATAGTAGTTATATTCTTGTACATAGGAGCAGTATTATAGTAGTTATATTCTTGTACATAGGAGGCAGTATTATAGTAGTTATATTCTTGTACATAGGAGCAGTATTATAGTAGTTATATTCTTGTACATAGGGAGCAGTATTATAGTAGTATATTCGTGCATAGGAGCAGTATAGTAGTTATATTCTTGTACATAGGAGCAGTATTATAGTAGTTATATTCTTGTACATAGGAGGCAGTAGTATAGTAGTTATATTCTTGTACATAGGAGCAGTATTATAGTAGTTAGTATTCTTGTACATAGAGCAGTATTATAGTAGTTATATTCTTGTACATAGGAGGCAGTATTATAGTAGTTATATTCTTGTACATAGGAGCAGTATTATAGTAGTTATATTCTTGTACATAGGAGCAGTATTATAGTAGTTATATTCTTGTACATAGGAGCAGTATTATAGTAGTTATATTCTTGTACATAGGAGCAGTATTATAGTAGTTATATTCTTGTACATAGGAGCAGTATTATAGTAGTTATATTCTTGTACATAGGAGCAGTATTATAGTAGTTATATTCTTGTACATAGGAGCAGTATTATAGTAGTTATATTCTTGTACATAGGAGGCAGTATTATAGTAGTTATATTCTTGTACATAGGAGCAGTATTATAGTAGTTATATTCTTGTACATAGGAGCAGTATTATAGTAGTTATATTCTTGTACATAGGAGCAGTATTATAGTAGTTATATTCTTGTACATAGGAGGCAGTATTATAGTAGTTATATTCTTGTACATAGGAGCAGTATTATAGTAGTTATATTCTTGTACATAGGAGGCAGTATATAGTAGTTATATTCTTGTACATAGGAGCAGTATTATAGTAGTTATATTCTTGTACATAGGAGGCAGTATTATAGTAGTTATATTCTTGTACATAGGAGCAGTATTATAGTAGTTATATTCTTGTACATAGGAGCAGTATTATAGTAGTTATATTCTTGTACATAGGAGCAGTATTATAGTAGTTATATTCTTGTACATAGGAGGCAGTATTATAGTAGTTATATTCTTGTACATAGGAGCAGTATTATAGTAGTTATATTCTTGTACATAGGAGCAGTATTATAGTAGTTATATTCTTGTTAATAGGAGGCAGTATTATAGTAGTTATATTCTTGTACATAGGAGGCAGTATTATAGTAGTTATATTCTTGTACATAGGAGCAGTATTATAGTAGTTATATTCTTGTACATAGGAGCAGTATTATAGTAGTTATATTCTTGTACATAGGAGCAGTATTATAGTAGTTATATTCTTGTACATAGGAGCAGTATTATAGTAGTTATATTCTTGTACATAGGAGCAGTATTATAGTAGTTATATTCTTGTACATAGGAGCAGTATTATAGTAGTTATATTCTTGTACATAGGAGCAGTATTATAGTAGTTATATTCTTGTACATAGGAGCAGTATTATAGTAGTTATATTCTTGTACATAGGAGCAGTATTATAGTAGTTATATTCTTGTACATAGGAGCAGTATTATAGTAGTTATATTCTTGTACATAGGAGCAGTATTATAGTAGTTATATTCTTGTACATAGGAGGCAGTATTATAGTAGTTATATTCTTGTACATAGGAGCAGTATTATAGTAGTTATATTCTTGTACATAGGAGCAGTATTATAGTAGTTATATTCTTGTACATAGGAGCAGTATTATAGTAGTTATATTCTTGTACATAGGAGGCAGTATTATAGTAGTTATATTCTTGTACATAGGAGCAGTATTATAGTAGTTATATTCTTGTACATAGGAGCAGTATTATAGTAGTTATATTCTTGTACATAGGAGCAGTATTATAGTAGTTATATTCTTGTACATAGGAGGCAGTATTATAGTAGTTATATTCTTGTACATAGGAGGCAGTATTATAGTAGTTATATTCTTGTACATAGGAGCAGTATTATAGTAGTTATATTCTTGTACATAGGAGCAGTATTATAGTAGTTATATTCTTGTACATAGGAGCAGTATTATAGTAGTTATATTCTTGTACATAGGAGCAGTATTATAGTAGTTATATTCTTGTACATAGGAGCAGTATTATAGTAGTTATATTCTTGTACATAGGAGCAGTATTATAGTAGTTATATTCTTGTACATAGGAGCAGTATTATAGTAGTTATATTCTTGTACATAGGAGCAGTATTATAGTAGTTATATTCTTGTACATAGGAGCAGTATTATAGTAGTTATATTCTTGTACATAGGAGCAGTATTATAGTAGTTATATTCTTGTACATAGGAGCAGTATTATAGTAGTTATATTCTTGTACATAGGAGGCAGTATTATAGTAGTTATATTCTTGTACATAGGAGGCAGTATTATAGTAGTTATATTCTTGTACATAGGAGCAGTATTATAGTAGTTATATTCTTGTACATAGGAGCAGTATTATAGTAGTTATATTCTTGTAACATAGGAGCAGTATTATATAGTTATATTCTTGTACATAGGAGCAGTATTATAGTAGTTATATTCTTGTACATAGGAGCAGTATTATAGTAGTTATATTCTTGTACATAGGAGCAGTATTATAGTAGTTATATTCTTGTACATAGGAGCAGTATTATAGTAGTTATATTCTTGTACATAGGAGCAGTATTATAGTAGTTATATTCTTGTACATAGGAGCAGTATTATAGTAGTTATATTCTTGTACATAGGAGGCAGTATAATAGTAGTTATATTATTGTACATAGGAGCAGTATTATAGTAGTTATATTCTTGTACATAGGAGGCAGTATTATAGTAGTTATATCTTGTACATAGGAGCAGTATTATAGTAGTTATATTCTTGTACATAGGAGCAGTATTATAGTAGTTATATTCTTGTACATAGGAGCAGTATTATAGTAGTTATATTCTTGTACATAGGAGCAGTATTATAGTAGTTATATTCTTGTACATAGGAGCAGTATTATAGTAGTTATATTCTTGTACATAGGAGCAGTATTATAGTAGTTCTATTCTTGTACATAGGAGCAGTATTATAGTAGTTATATTCTTGTACATAGGAGCAGTATTATAGTAGTTATATTCTTGTACATAGGAGCAGTATTATAGTAGTTATATTCTTGTACAGAGGAGCAGTATTATAGTAGTTATATTCTTGTACATAGGAGCAGTATTATAGTAGTTATATTCTTGTACATAGGAGCAGTATTATAGTAGTTATATTCTTGTACATAGGAGCAGTATTATAGTAGTTATATTCTTGTACATAGGAGCAGTATTATAGTATTCTTGTAATAGAGTTTATTCTTGTACATAGGAGCAGTATTATAGTAGTTATATTCTTGTACATAGGAGCAGTATTATAGTAGTTATATTCCTGTACATAGGAGCAGTATTATAGTAGTTATATTCTTGTACATAGGAGCAGTATTATAGTAGTTATATTCTTGTACATAGGAGCAGTATTATAGTAGTTATATTCTTGTACATAGGAGCAGTATATAGTAGTTATATTCTTGTACAAGGAGCAGTATTATAGTAGTTATATTCTTGTACATAGGAGCAGTATTATAGTAGTTATATTCTTGTACATAGGAGCAGTATTATAGTAGTATATTCTTGTACATAGGAGCAGTATTATAGTAGTTATATTCTTGTACATAGGAGCAGTATTATAGTAGTTATATTCTTGTACATAGGAGCAGTATTATAGTAGTTATATTCTTGTACATAGGAGCAGTATTATAGTAGTTATATTCTTGTACATAGGAGCAGTATTATAGTAGTTATATTCTTGTACATAGGAGGCAGTATTATAGTAGTTATATTCTTGTACATAGGAGCAGTATTATAGTAGTTATATTCTTGTACATAGGGCAGTATTATAGTAGTTATTCTTGTACATAGGAGCAGTATTATAGTAGTTATACCTGACGTACTATATTCTTGTACATAGGAGCAGTATTATAGTAGTTATATTCTGTACATAGGAGCAGTATATAGTAGTTATATTCTTGTACATAGGAGCAGTATTATAGTAGTTATATTCTTGTACATAGGAGCAGTATTATAGTAGTTATATTCTTGTACATAGGAGCAGTATTATAGTAGTTATATTCTTGTACATAGGAGCAGTATTATAGTAGTTATATTCTTGTACATAGGAGCAGTATTATAGTAGTTATATTCTTGTACATAGGAGGCAGTATTATAGTAGTTATATTCTTGTACATAGGAGCAGTATTATAGTAGTTATATTCTTGTACATAGGAGCAGTATTATAGTAGTTATATTCTTGTACATAGGAGCAGTATTATAGTAGTTATATTCTTGTACATAGGAGCAGTATTATAGTAGTTATATTCTTGTACATAGGAGCAGTATTATAGTAGTTATATTCTTGTACATAGGAGCAGTATTATAGTAGTTATATTCTTGTACATAGGAGCAGTATTATAGTAGTTATATTCTTGTACATAGGAGCAGTATTATAGTAGTTATATTCTTGTACATAGGAGGCAGTATTATAGTAGTTATATTCTTGTACATAGGAGCAGTATTATAGTAGTATATTCTTGTACATAGGAGCAGTATTATAGTAGTTATATTCTTGTACATAGGAGCAGTATTATAGTAGTTATATTCTTGTACATAGGAGCAGTATTATAGTAGTTATATTCTTGTACATAGGAGCAGTATTATAGTAGTTATATTCTTGTACATAGGAGCAGTATTATAGTAGTTATATTCTTGTACATAGGAGCAGTATTATAGTAGTTATATTCTTGTACATAGGAGGCAGTATTATAGTAGTTATATTCTTGTACATAGGAGCAGTATTATAGTAGTTATATTCTTGTACATAGGAGGCAGTATTATAGTAGTTATATTCTTGTACATAGGAGGCAGTATTATAGTAGTTATATTCTTGTACATAGGAGCAGTATTATAGTAGTTATATTCTTGTACATAGGAGCAGTATTATAGTAGTTATATTCTTGTACATAGGAGCAGTATTATAGTAGTTATATTCTTGTACATAGGAGGCAGTATTATAGTAGTTATATTCTGTACATAGGAGCAGTATTATAGTAGTTATATTCTTGTACATAGAGCAGTATTATAGTAGTTATATTCTGTACATAGGAGCAGTATATAGTAGTTATATTCTTGTACATAGGAGCAGTATTTATAGTAGTTATAGTGCTTGTACATAGGGAGACAGTATTACCTAGTAGTTATATTATTGTAGTACATAGGAGCAGCTATTATAGTAGTTATACTTCTTGTACATAGGAGCAGTATTATAGTAGTTATATTCTTGTACATAGGGAGGCAGTATTATAGTATTATATTCTTGTACATAGGAGCATTAGTAGTTATATTCTCGTACAATAGGAGGCAGTATTATAGTAGTTATATTCTTGTACATAGGAAGGGCAGTAGTATTATAGTAGTTATATTGTTGTACATAGGAGCATATTATAGTAGTTTATTTCTTTGTACATAGGAGCAGTATTATAGTA
Organism: Bufo gargarizans; assembly: GCF_014858855.1. Taxonomy (NCBI): domain Eukaryota; kingdom Metazoa; phylum Chordata; class Amphibia; order Anura; family Bufonidae; genus Bufo; species Bufo gargarizans. Next base: position 120,489,561 of record NC_058089.1, read on the forward strand.
GCTATATTCCTTGTACATAGGAGGCAGTATTATAGTAGTTATATTCTTGTACATAGTAGCAGTATATCGTATTATATTCTTGGTACATAGGACAGTCTTATAGTAGTTATATTCTTGTACATAGGAGCAGTATTATAGTAGTTATATTCTTGTACATAGAGCAGTATTATAGTAGTTATATTCTTGTACATAGGAGCAGTATTATAAGTAGTTATATTCTTGTACATAGGGAGCAGTATTATAGTAGTTATATTCTTGTACATAGAGCAGTATTATAGTAGTTTATTCTTGTACATAGGGTAGCAGTATTATAGTAGTTAATTCTTGTACATAGGAGCAGTATTATAGTAGTTATATTCTTGTACATAGGAGGCAGTATTATAGCAGTTATGTCTTTGGACATAGGAGGCAGTAATTATAGTAGTTATATTCTTGTACATAGGAGGCAGTATTATAGTAGTGTATTTCTTGTACATAGGAGCAGTATTATAGTAGTTTAGATTCGGTACATAGGAGGCAGTATTATAGCTAGTTATATTCTTGTACATAGGATGCAGTATTATATAGTTATATTCTTGTACATAGGAGGCAGTATATAGTAGTTATATTCTTGTACATAGGAGCAGTATTATAGTAGTTATATTCTTGTACATAGGAGCAGTATTATAGTAGTTATACTCTTGTACATAGGAGGCAGTATTATAGTAGTTATATTCTTGTACATAGGAGCAGTATTATAGTAGTTATATTCCTGTACATAGGAGGTAGTATTATACTAGTTATATTCTTGTACATGGGAGGCAGTATTATAGTAGTCATATTCTTGTACATAGGAGGCAGTATTATACTAGTTATATTCTTGTACATGGGAGGCAGTATTATAGTAGTCATATTCTTGTACATAGGAGGCAGTATTATAGTAGTTATATTCTTGTACATAGGAGGCAGTATTATAGTAGTTATATTCTTGTACATAGGATCAGTATTATAGTAGTTATATTCCTGTACATAGGAGCAGTATAGTAGTTATATTCTTGTACATAGAAGCAGTATTATAGTAGTTATATTCTTGTGCATAGGAGACAGTATTAAAGTAGTTATATTATTGTACATAGGAGCAGCATTATAGTAGTTATATTCTTGTACATAGAAGCAGTATTATAGTAGTTATATTCTTGTACATAGGAGCAGTATTATAGTAGTTATATTCTTGTACATAGGAGCATTATAGTAGTTATATTCTCGTACATAGGAGGCAGTATTATAGTAGTTATATTCTTGTACATAGGAGGCAGTATTATAGTAGTTATATTCTTGTACATAGAAGGCAGTATTATAGTAGTTATATTCTTGTACATAGGAGCAGTATTATAGTAGCTATATTCTTGTACATAGGAGGCAGTATTATAGTAGTTATATTCTTGTACATAGGAGCAGTATTATAGTAGTTATATTCTTGTACATAGGAGCAGTATTATAGTAGTTATATTCTTGTACATAGGAGCAGTATTATAGTAGTTATATTCTTGTACATAGGAGCAGTATTATAGTAGTTATATTCTTGCACATAGGAGCAGTATTATAGTAGTTATATTCTTGTACATAGGAGCAGTATTATAGTAGTTATATTCTTGTGCATAGGATCAGTATTATGGTAGTTATGTTCTTGTACATAGGAGCAGTATTATAGTAGTTATGTTCTTGTACATAGGAGCAGTATTATAGTAGTAATATTCTTGTGCATAGGATCAGTATTATAGTAGTTATGTTCTTGTACATAGGAGCAGTATTATAGTAGTTATATTCTTGTACATAGGAGCAGTATTATAGTAGTTATATTCTTGTACATAGGAGCAGTATTATAGTAGTTATATTCTTGTGCATAGGATCAGTATTATGGTAGTTATGTTCTTGTACATAGGGGGCAGTATTATAGTAACTGGCTTGTTTTGCTCTGTTTATGCTTATGATTTTGTTCTGCCATTTCAGATTGTAGTTTAGTAATGTTATATACTGCACATATGCTCAACATTTTAAAATCCTGACTCCTATTGTATTTAGTCACATAGTTTGAGTTTCTCCTGGAAATGTGTCACCTCTGCTTTGATAGAGTAATTCTCTCCTTCATATGACATAGCCTGATCAATGAACGGGCTGCTGCACTATGTTTTTCAGATACAACTTTCTTATATCAGAAAATCTCACAATAACAAGACAAAATGGATCCTTGGGAACTCAGAATAAGACACTATTCACGCAGCGTCTTAAGCTACAGGTGCGCGCCATTATCTAGTAAACCTTGTCAGGATATTATTCAGTCGCAGTGCAGAAAACATTTATAAATTAGTGAACAGGAAAAAAATGTGAACAGACGGCTTCGTCCCTTCTACCTTTTCCCTAGGAAAACTCAGCAACGAAAATGAAGCAGCAATATGTCTCAGATCCTGTCATGGGAAAGCCTGCAGCTAATCAGATGTGTGTCCTCACCTTTCGGGCACAGCAAGGTAGGGGAGGAGGGAGGTGAATGTCCCCAGGATGACTACAGATGAAGTATGATTAAAATAAAATGTACTGCAGATATAAAAAGATGCTTCATTAAAGGAAGGCGATGTAATTTACAATGACATATATTGGATATTTGTATGGAAGCTGGCGGGAACGGATGCCGTTGTGTTCTATAAATGGTAAAAAAGAAAAAAATACTCCAGGGATATCTGAAGTTTTCTCTTAGAATTGTTCATTATGGACTCTTTTATGTGTAATCACTGCAGAGTTTGGATAGTGAGAAACACAAAGCTAAATCTGTATCTGTACCATGTGCTACTTATTGTACTGGTGTAGCAGAGGCATCAATGCAGACGTGTGACTGCTGTGCTTTCACTCCCTATGGAGATGCTGCTTGGGAGAGGTGACCATTTTGCATCTCTTTGCTTGTGAGACCAATATGGTACTTTTTTTTCCCCTCCGGCAGTATAGCCTCTTTGCTTATACTACTCGGATAGTCCCTTTCTACTCCACCATCAAATTTCCAGTTTTACACAGTGTAGTCCTTTTTTTTACTACTAGTGAGGTGCCTTCCTATGTCACCAGTTTACACTCCTTTTTACACCAGTGTAGTTCTTTTTTATGCCAACAGTGTATCCAGCATCATTGGTGTCGTCACTTTTCTTCTCTGTTGTAGTTATTTTTCTATACAATCATTGCAGTTCTTTTTCTACTCCACCAGTGTAGTCCCTTTCTATTCCATTGTAGTTCTTTTTCTACTCCACCAGTGTAGTCCCTTTTCTACACCATTGTAGTTATTTTTCTACTCCACCAGTGTAGTCACTTTCTATTCCATTGTAGTTCTTTTTCTACTCCACCAGTGTAGTCCCTTTTCTACACCATTGCAGTTCTTTTTCTACTCTATAAGTGTAGTCCCTTTCTATACCATTGTAGTTTATTTTCTACACCATCAGTGCAGTCCCATTTCTACACTATTGTAGTTCTTTTTCTACTCCACCAGTGTAGTCACTTTTTTATACCATTGTCGTTCTTTTTCTACTCCACCAGTGTGGTCTCTTTTCTACACCATTTCAGTTCTTTTTCTACTCCACCAGTGTAGTCCTTTTTCTATTCCATTGTAGTTTATTTTCTATACCATCAGTGTAATCCCTTTTCTACACCATTGTTGCTCTTTTTCTACTCCACCAGTGTGGTATCTTTTCTACACCATTGTAGTTATTTTTCTACTCCACCATTGTAGTCCTTTTTCTATTCCATTGTAGTTTATTTTCTATACCATCAGTGTAATCCCTTTTCTACACCATTGTAGCTCTTTTTCTACTCCACCAGTGTGGTATCTTTTCTACACCATTGTAGTTTATTTTCTACACCATCAGTGTAGTCCCTTTTCTACACTATTGTAGTTCTTTTTCTACTCCATTATTGTAGTCCCTTTTTATACCATTGCAGTTCTTTTTCTACTCCACCAGTGTAGTCCCTTTTCTACACCATTGTAGAAAAACATTGCCAACATAGTCCTGCTTTTGATATTCTCAGTGAATTCCCTTTTCTAAATCACCAGTGTAGTCCCTTTATTCTGACATTCTAATCTGTTTTCTATGCCTTTAGTGTAGCCTCTTTGTTACACCATCATTGCAGACCATTTTAATGCCAAAAGTGTGGTTTATTTTTAACAGTGTAGTCCTGCTTAGTCTATATATAATGTTTGTATCTATTGGGTTAGTGCATTATTTTCTGTTATTTTTTTATTAATGTAGCCATGCACATCTGCATATTCATTTATTAATATCATGCAGGATGTTTTTTTTAAATCTTTTTCTGTGATTTTCTTTTTATTTACTCCACTATTGCTGTCGTTTATTCTCCAAAGGTGTAGACCATTTTTACATCACCAACAGAGTCCCTCTGTTGAAACCACTAGTACACCAGTGTAGGTCCTTTTCTAAACCACCAATGTAGTCCCCTTCTTTCTAATCTCTTTTCTATGCCTTTAGTGTAGTCTCTTTTAAACACCACCATTTTATTCCACATTGATATTCTGTATCTGCAGTCTCTTTTTTTATAGCACAATACTAACCAACACAACAGGGTTAAAGAGGTTGTCCCATGAAAAAAACATATCCCCTATCTACAGTATCTGACTGGAGGGTGCCCAACCTCTGCAACCCCATTTATAAGGAGAACTGTGGCCCAAGTTCCTCTGTTTGAATGGAATGGCTGTCACCCATCTCTACTGCCTTTCCATTCACCTCTATGGCTGGTTAGAAGGGCTCACCTATCTCTAGCAGTCACATATAGTTGGATGGAGCGGCGCATGTGTAACTGCCACTCCATTCATCCTTGGGAACACGGCACCCATTCTTGTGAGTGACTGGGGCCCCAGCAGTTGAACCCCCCGTCATTCAGACCCTTAAACCTTAGCCTATGAATTGTTTTGCCGAAGACAATCTCTTTAAACCCAATTCCAGAGAATGAGCTGTAATACCAGTACACCCCACGAACAAGAGTGCACAAAAAGCAGACTCTATTTTTCAACCTTGACCAAACCCTCTTCTATAAATCTACCAGAAATGATCAAATCATCTGAATACAACACAATGCATGCTGTTTGCAAGCTCGATAAATGTCCTTGCTCTCGGTAGAAATTCCTGGTTTCTTTTTTAGCCTTTTATTATTTTTTTTCAACATAAATTGGCATTAAATTGGAATGATTAAACCAGCGTTTACAGCACTGAAGTTTATTCTCCAACCAGCAATTCAATCTGATGGCCTCGGTTTACTTAACTATTACACAAAGTACTTTTAGAGATATTTTCTGAGTGGGCTCATAGGGGCTTATAGTCATAAAACAAATATCTGTGCTTTTGTCGGGTAAAAAGACTTTTGAAAATGAATTAAACGTAGAGCCAAAAGAAAATAACCACTTCACCTACACATTGGGCAATTAGCGTCTGCTCTACGGTGTTCAACAAAATTCCTGTCAGAGAGGGAAATGTTTTAGAGATCTAATATCTGCTCAGATTGCGGTTGAAGTTACGCTCAGCAAAACGGAAAGGCAGAAGTAATAGCGCCCTGTGAGAAAAGTGCCTAATAAAGCCTGTCTCGGACAATTATATTGTACTTTAGGTTCATAACCCCTGGAAAGTACTGTCTTGGAAGAAACTATTATAGCATTTCTCCATTACTCCAATACCTGGCTATCCCAAATTTTTTTTTAAAAACCATCTCAAAGACTATTGCAATTACAAAAAAAATAAAAAAATTCCTTCATACCAACATTTGAAGAGCAAATTTTTGACACAAAGAAACTTTCTCAAACTTGAGGAAATTATACGGCATTGTGTCAACCAACAGATTTGACTTTGGGCTAATCCTAAGGGTATTGTCCTGGCTGTCCCCTGGTATTCACCCTTTAGCCCATGTACAGGGATCTTGTAATGACCGGCGTCACGCACAGGGAGGGAAAAGGGAAAGCCCTGCCCATAGGAGAGGGAAAGGTGGTGACCCCTGACTCACCTTGCGGCTGGCACCTGACTGCCCTGACGTCCCTAGACGGGTTCCTCACCCGTGCGGCGATCACGTGCCTAAACCCTGGCTTTCCCTAAAATAAGCCCTAGATAGTGAACGGGCCAGTGGGATCGCTAGTCCGCACCACTGACACTAAGAGGGAAACACCAGGGAGAGGACAGACAATACAGACAAACACATAAACCCAGGTGGGCGACCACAGCAGACCACAAAGGTCCAACAGGGATCCGGAGGGAAACGTTCTGGACCAACAACCAGAGAACGGAGCAACACAGCTCCAGTGGGTCAGTATAGAAGTCCAGGCAGGAAGCTCTATATCTGGCAACCAGAGAAGTGTGAGAGGGGAATATAAGGAGGTTGGGAGTGCTGGACAAGGAACAGCTGAGGAGAAGGAGCTACGGAACCCTGAGTTAGCCAAAAAGGGTTGCAAAGCAAACCCAGAAAGCTACCATAAGGAAACAGCCCTATCTTACATAGCCAACCGGGTATAACGGGGTCAGGCGTGGTTCTTGACACCCTCGTGACAGATCTGGACTTCATTGTAGGGGCACCACCAGGCTGATACCTCCTAGAGAAGTCTCTGTGGGATTGACTGGTGACCCATGGAGGTCAGAGGCACCGTTGTAGAGCACCAAGGGATCAGGCAAAGTCATGGTCAGGGACAGGTTTAGGTCAGGATGGCAGAGTACATGCTATTCGGTAAGTGATCTGAGGTCAAGTCAAGGGTCAAGAGGAACTTTATTGTCATTCCACTGTGCAAACAGCACAAAAGAACAAAATTACATGCATACAGTTAATTGTAATAAGGACCCCACCCAAAAATTATACTTAGTAATTAACCATACGCCTTAGCAATTCATTACATTATTTAAAAGTCTAATAGGGGTAAAAACTATTTCTGCAATGATTCGTATTACATTGCAAACTCCTGTCAGGGCAGAAAACAAAGGGTCAATACAGAGGTCAGGCACAGGTCAGGTCAGGCAGCAGAAGATCAGACTCCGGTAAAGAGATAGAAAGTTGGTACATGAGCAGATAACAGAACAGACACATTAGCATAGTAACACGCTAGAAAACCTATTCCTCAGGCATCCCCCAGAGGGGAAGGTGGCTTGAGTACCCAAAGGTTGTCAGCTATTGGCAGGTGAAGATTAGGGTGGTCCTTTAAAAATCGGAGGGAACCCACCCTTAACAGGCAGAGAAGGAGAGGCCTTGCTAACAAGCAAGCCACAGCCGGCATTTAGGCATGGAGTAGACCTGGCAGCCTGACCTACTAGAAAGAAGACAGCAAGAGGTGGTCCTGGGCTGCCTAGTGAGGTAACAGGAAACCAGAGCATCCAGGAAAAAAGCCACCCAAATAGATGAATATGCAAGCTCCATACCAATCTAGCTGTGGTTACTTTGGAATATACCTTATAACCTAAGTCCAACATGTTTTGACTGCATTAGTTAATATTTCTATCTCAACACTTACCTGGCAAGAAGCAAAACTCTTCGACAAAATTTAGCACAAACACATTACATGTATCACGCATGATAGAAAGAGAACAGATTGTAATACATAACATCTGCCTTGTTACAGTACCGAGAACGACAATCATCAGCTTATTAGGAGGCACATGGAGAATCTGCTGAGAAGAATAATCATGCCAGAGGCTCTAACCCCCGTATCTCAAAATATCCTAAGAAAACGAAGAGGACATCTGGTAGCCAAATTAATGAAGTGGAGTAATACTCAATACTCGATACTCTTATTAACGTGAACCTTCACTTTTGTGGTGGATCAAAATGTTGGTAAGTAGATGCTATAAACTGGAACATTAAGCAAGTATGACTGCTCAAAAGTTTATGGAAAACCCTGACCCTGGGGTCAGTTTAAGTCTCCCCTGTCACCAAAGTTGCAGTTCACTGCTCAATATATAAATGCTCCTGCCCATCCCAAATGTCCACAGTACTGAAGAGGGTTGATAGTTGCCAATGATCAATGGCATAATTATTCCTGCCCACCAGCAAGCACAATTATGGATCTTGTTGATGGCTTCCACCTGGATTGGAGCATGCAGATTTCTGTTTCATACCACATTTTTGGTGGTGCATGGACCTAAATGAGCATTTGACATGTAGACCATGCACACTCTGCCATACCTACAGTATGTTCACGTATTAGATCAAGTCTGAGCAATCTGCACTGTATGATGAGGACAAACTGGCTAAGCAAATACCACCAGTACATTTTCTGATGGTTAAAAAACATTAGACGATGAGACACTGACTAACATGGCAGCCAGATAAGTGGCATCACTATGGAGTTTAGAGGTTTTATGGTTAGCATTCTCTTATGGCACCAGGGTCAAGGGCTTGACTACAACAAGTGCAACGTATCCATTGATTTGTATGTTCCTTATATCAAACCCTGATGAATAATGATCTCTGATGAATAATTCACTTTTTATTTCACAGGTTGAGAATATTCTATTCATCCATTTCTTATGCTGGCCTTGACACCTCCAATGACAAGTGAACCTTGTCTGGGGGCACCAGAAAATATATCAGAAAGAGACCTGTGAAAAGAGACCCCTGAAGAAGGAGGATCAAAAAACCCTGAAGAAGGAGGATCAAAAAACCTCCGAAACGCGTTGGGCTATTTTAGTGTAAATAAACTGCATTGACCAGAAGCCTTGCCATCAATTGTTATCATCTGACATGAGATCCCGGCGAGGGGGGTAGTCGGTCACGGGTGTCTTGAGTTTTATCCTGTGACTGCCCCCCCCTGTGAAGTGAGTACCACAACTCTCATCAACAGGAATCTCTTCCATGGAGAGTACTTCATTTTAATTATTATAATTATTTTAATTATTTCAACATTACCCTTCGGTATAAGGGGACATTATCCATTTTCACCTATTTTCTCTACATCTTTGGGAGTGGCGCCTTCTATAGTGTTTCCTGTTTTTTGAATCACGTCCGGTGGGATCCATCTGATATATTTCTTTCTGATATATTTTCTGGTGCCCCCAGACAAGGTTCACTTGTCATTGGTATCTGTCTATAGGGACTGAAAAGTTTTTCATTTTCCCTATAACACTTGCGCAGCCTTCATCTAAATAGTTATCCAATAGGCACATAGTTTTGGGGTGCTATTGTATTTTGGTCTATTTCATAATCTTTCTTCCATTTATACCTACATCTCTTCCATCCCTCTGGCGCCTTCTTTCCCAGGACCTCCTGTCCTGGTGAAACGACTCAACTTTGCAGGTACCTGATATTATGTTGTCTGTAGATCCTGAGAAACTGGGCTGGGTCTACCAAAAGTATCTCCTATTTTTGTCCACCTTTAGTTTAAGATGTTTTTTCTCTTTTTTGCTTCCCAAAAGTGACATCATCGTTGGCCGCCATTAAATCCTCTGTAGTAGTTGTCTCTGACCCTGGGATGACTCCTATAGGACCAACTTGTCTAGGTCTGAAGCATTATTAGGAAGTGTGGTGCATCTATGCAGTTTTTGAAAAACTTAGTGACAACCTCTATTATATGCAGCTGCCATTATTGTGAGGCCACTGCATAGGTTGTAACCTAGATTTTATATAAATGTAGCTGTTAGGGGATGATGAGGGTTATAATATTGCACCAGGTTCAGGGGCGTAGCGTGGGGGGGGGGCCAGGGGGGCCGTTGCCCCGGGCGCAAATTTGCTGGGGGCGCCAGGCGGCAAACACTTCAATGAGGGTCATGGGAGCCTATGGCTCCCGTCCCCTCCGTTCTTCCTCATAGGTTTCAGGCTAGTGGCCTGAAGCCTATGAGGCAGTAGAGCGAGCGTAGTGTCAAGAATGTAGTTGATCCTGGGAGGTATGATGTCAAGGGAAGAGGCGGAGTCTCGTCATCCAGGGGGTGTGGTCTAACGATGTGCGGGAGATTCTACAGAGCAGGAGCAGAGTCTGCAGGTAAGTATGTGGAGGAGAATAGTGACTGTTATTTTTACTTGGGGGGCTTTTTGCAGGGGCTGAAGGGAGAAGGAATCATCTTTGTATTGGAGACTGTATGTTAGAGTGGTCTGAAGAGAAGGTAGGGGGGGTGATATTATTTACATGGGACTGTATGCTGGAGAGGCTGAATGCGGGGGGGTGATACTATTTTACATGGGACTGTATGCTGGAGGGGCAAAGGCAGGGAAGTGATGTGTCTTACATGGGACTGTATGCTGGAGGGGCTGAAGACAGAGGGGGGGTTGTATCTTACATGGGACTGTATGCTGGAGGAGCTAAAGGCAGGGGGAGTGATGTATTTTACATTGGACTGTATGCTGGAGGGGCTGAAGGCAGGACGAGTGATGCATTTTACATGGGACTGTGCAAGAAGGGCTGGAAGGCAGGGGTGTGATGTATCTTACATGGGACTGTATGCTGGAGGGGCTGAAGGCAGACGGCAAAGAGAGGGAGTGTGATATTATTTACATAGGACTGTTTGTTGGAGGGGCTGAAGGTGGGGAGTGATGTATTTTACATGAGATGGTATGCTGGGGGGACTAAAGGCAGGAGAGTTATGTGTCTTACATGGGACTGTATGCTGGAGGGGCTGAAGGCAGGGGGAAGGTTGTATCTTACATGGGACTGTATGCTGAAGGGGCTGAAGGGGGGGCATAATTATTACTATAATACTACAGAGGGGGTCATTATAATATTTATAATATTAATATAGAGGAGGAAATAATATTAATACAGAAGGGCCAGTATATATTATAATTATACAGAGGGCATTATAGTTATGGGTACTACGGGGGAGATCTGTTATCTGAGGATGATAGTAAAGTGAGAAATCCCAAACATTTTCTGTTAAACTCTACAGAGATGAGACGCGACTGAAAGAAGGTGTCATGACGGTCCTATCTCCGAATGAAAATGCTGAGGAAAGTCTACATCACAGGAGAGGTCACTGGATGTAACAGGTATGGTGCGGTATTCTCCTGTATGTTATGTCCATACAAATATCTGTTTGGGGGGGTGGATATAGACGCCTGGCCCCAGACTTCAGGTCACACTGTGTATGTTCTGAATTCTGGGGCCTCACACCCATCTACTACATTATCTGTACTCAGAGTTATCCCTGTGTTATCTGTGGTGTTACATAGGACTGCAGGTGACATCTACTGCATTATTTGTTAAAAGGGGCGTGGTCACAGGTTGGGGGCGCAATACTTGGCTTGCCCCGGGTGCTGGCAACCTACGCTACGCCACTGATCAGGTTGGATATCGGAGGTTGGGAGAGTCAGCAGCTCATGAATATGAAGACTCCCAAGCTCCCAGCTCAGGCTGGAACTGCTCAATACAGATTTAGGCCAAAAAAATGGTTCTGTTCAAGACAGTGACATTTTGATCAGGGTATCTGATACCAGTTTATGCTGCCCTCAGATAGACTGCTATAAAAATGGTGGAAGATTCCCTTTGAACAATAAATCATTATCTGATGGCACAATCCATTAGAAATTGTTATTTTTTTTATTAAACTTTATATAATTTTTGGATGCGTTTCTTTTTCATTTCAATGGTACTAGGTTGTGCTTCTGTAGCAGCCAACACAAATGATACAATGTCGTATATAGATAGTTAATCCATTTTCAGTTCACTGCTGCTGTGAGGGAAAAATGTTGTCAGCCAGGTAATCCTCATGATAATAGTAGGTGTAAAATTGGGATGGCAGTACGACAGCTCGAATGTTCTTTTAAATAGGCCTAGATAAAGATGCCCTGAGAAGAGCACAGGAATGGAAGTAAATCCGATCCTGGCAATTATAATGGTTTTTCAGCTCTACATTACTGCCAGGACCCACTGCAGATGGCCTGGGCACAGCTCATGTCATCCTCTGGACGTACTATTACTTTCTATTGAGGTAAGAGCACCGCATGAGCACCACAATCAGGGTGAAATAGAGCATCCATTATTTGACTTATATAACCATATCCCACACAGAATCAATTAGTTGGTTAGTGGGGGTACCTTATCAAGGTCCTCTCTATAACCCACAGAAGAGAGGAGCTGAATAGGTTGCAGGACTCAACATGTTCAACTGATCAAGGAACCTGTTCAGTCAAAATGAAGTGTCCAAAATGGACGACCCATTTAACTGGCTATAGACTAGATCGTATTTGGTTTGAAGCAAGTACTAAGCTCAAATACATAGAATGAATATTATAAATGAATCTACATCATCTCCAGACAATGTCCCACTCCATAAGAGGTTCAGTAAGTAGAACCAATAAGTTAAAATGGGTTTTCTGAGATTTCATTACTGATGACCTCTGGATGGGTATCTGTGTGGATCTGACCGGTGGTTTGAGAAGGGACTGGCGCTCCTGTGAGCATCATGACCTTCTCACAGCTCACCAAGCACAGCGCTGTACATAGTATATCGGCTGTGCTTGGTATCACTCTCAGACCCATTTGCCTCAATGGGGGTGAGCAGCTCCTAGGTCACATGACCAATAAACATGTCGTTAGCGGCCTAGGAAAAGCTGAGAGAAGGCTGCTGTGCTACTGAGATTGCCAGTGCCTTCCTGAACAGCTGATTGGTGAGTGTCCCAGGTGTCGGACCTCAAAAAATTAGATACTGATGACCCATCCAAAGGTCATCACTATTAAAATCTCAGAAAACCATTTTAACAGTGCATAAGGCATGCAGATACATAATCCACTGCAAGTAATAGCAATAGTTGACAAATCTGAACTGTAACGTTCACCAACAATTTGCAAAATTCGTACAAAATTGGCAAGAAATTAAGCAATAAATAGTGGTACACTCACCTGTCGGAGACCCTTCTAGAACATGTCCAACATATGGGCCTTCTTTGAAGATTGGTCGGTTGTCATTCTGATCGATGACCATGACCTCCAAATCAACAGGTCCCTCAATGGTTTTTCCACTCTCGTCTGTGGTTTCCACTAGTAACTGGAGAAAGAGAATAGAAAATCAATTTTCCGGCAGTATCAAACCAGTCATTAAATAGCCACCCTGTCAGTCCAAGAGCAATCTTTTTCCCGTTGAAGGCAAAGCCCGTCAATTATCGTCCCATTACACAACTTTAAGGGTAGTTTTAACTGGTTGAAAAGCAACTCTTCGACTCTTGGCCAAAAAGATCCATTCCTTGTTGACCTGAGGACACACCATTGTTCAGAAATTGTTGAACCAAGTTTTTTTTTGTTAACTTGCTAATAATTTAATTTGTTTTCTTCACGTTCCGAGGGTCCGTGGCCTTTATGTCCAGATTCGGTTGACCAAGTGTATTTTATGAATATGAGCCTATTTGCATAAACTATACTATGTTGACCACCCTGGAAAGGTTTATCTTGGCTGACAAACAAGGACATTGATAGCCATTCAAATGACAGCAGGTCCATCCTCTGCAGTCAGGAACATTCAAACAGATCACATTTTTATTGGCCTCTTTTATTGAAGTCTCCACTCTAAGCCTCTACTCTTCATCGTAGCCCGGTTCCTCCTACTTTTCCCTAGAAAGTTTCTTGCCTTAACGTCTTTGAAATTCCTGAACTGTATGGCGTTCATTTATTGAGACCAGTGTTTTAGATGCAGGTCTTAATAAGCCCTTGTCCTGGCGGTGGATCCACGAAGAGATGAAGAGGCATTGGCCTTTACATAACTTCGGCGTATCCAGTTCCTGTCTAAATGTATACCAGCTTCCTAAATGTCTTATATTTAGACCATTTTCTACACCTAAAACAGGCATAGAAAATGATGATTGACATGGGCCTCTTCCCCGCCCACGCCATGCCCACTTTTTTAGACCTGGTATGATTGTGAAAAAGTCGCAGATTGCCGTGCAAATAACCTTTGCCTTGCAATCTGTGCCAGAAGTATGCCTAATATAGGCGTATTTCTGATCGTAAATGTTTATCCATCTCAACAACTAGACTCATCAAACATTTGTCATAAATGTACAGTACACCAATGAGCCAAAACAACAAACCACTTCTAGATGAACTGAATAATATGGATTATCTAGTGACAATGGCACCTGTTGAGACGTGGGATATTAGGCATCAAGTGAAAACTCAGTTCTTGAAGTTGGTGTGTTGGAGGCTGAACAAATGGACAAGAATTAGGATTAAAGCTGAGAGAATCGATTTGTTAAACTCAAAACTCGACACAATTATTTTTTTTTTTATTTGCATTCGGTAGAATCAGAATTTCTTGAAATTAATTTGGGTAGTTTTTGTTCAAAGACAGAAAGAGATTTTCCAGGCATTTAACGCACTCTCGATTTTGGTAGAATCGATTCTGATCCAAATGGTATTTCTTGGCCGATTTGGTTGAATCTGACTAAAACAAATTTTAATAAATTAGAGTATCTCTAATTTAGGATCTGAGTGACTTTGACAAATTGTGATGGCTAGACGAGTGGGTCAAAGCATCTACAAAATGGCTGGTCTTGTGGGATATTCTTAGTATGCAGTGGTTAATACCTACTAGATATAAGCAAATTTGTTTCAGGTTCAATTTGATAAATTTAAAAAAAAGTTTAATTGGGGTACAAATAGATTCTACCTAAATCAAATATGCTCCAATTATCTTGAAAGTTAAAATATAACTCTCTATGGTCTCATAAGACGTTTCTGGAAACACTCTAAGACCACAGAGAGACCGTTTTAAGAGTGAGAGAGCAAGAGACTAGTATGTTACTCTGAGTTTTAGAGCAATATATATGCATTAACTGGGGGGGGGGTAGTTTTTCTGATAACAGAGAACGCTGAGTATGTGTGCAGAGTATGGTACGTCAAGCAATCCCCCTCTGGGTTTCTGGGAAACATATATGAAAATTAGCACATCTTACATCACTTTACATCAAATAGGCTTAAGAAAGCTAATTTGAATATCTTTCCCAGAAACCTAGAGAGGCGTTGCCTGGCCTACAATACTCTGCACATGTACTATTACTCCGTAATCAGAAAGCGTGCCCCTCAGACAAATTCAAATACTGTATATTGCTCAGAAACCCAGAGTACTATTCTCTCTGTCCCTCTCTATATTCTCCTAGAGAATGTTATACACCATACTCTGTGGTCTTAGAGTGTTTCCAGAAAAAAATATAAGTCCTAGGAGACCAGAGGACGTTATATACCAACTTTCAAGGCAATTGGAGCATATTTAATTTGGGTAGAATTGATTTGTGCCCAAATTGAACTTTTTCAAAAATTCTGAGGAATTTCAACAAATGTGCTCATCTAACCCCCCTTCATGACAACAGTAGCACAATAGGTTCTCTGCTAGAGTGCTTTTAGAAGACTCGATGCAGATGCTATATAAAGCATGTTTACTACCTGCTGTAATGTACCGGTATATATTTTTGATCTGTCACATCTAAACATCAATTCAAAGTAAATGCTGTTTATGGTTAAACTCTCAAAACAACAATTTGCTGACGAGGAAGGAAAAAAGCAATTGTCTCCTTGCTGCCGTCTTATGCTAGTTAATTAGCCTTGTGTTTTATTGATCATTTTAATTGCATTTGTTAATTAACAA
Organism: Bufo gargarizans; assembly: GCF_014858855.1. Classification (NCBI taxonomy): domain Eukaryota; kingdom Metazoa; phylum Chordata; class Amphibia; order Anura; family Bufonidae; genus Bufo; species Bufo gargarizans. The sequence goes on from NC_058089.1 coordinate 120,505,118, forward strand.
GCTCTTTAAAAAAGAGACTTAATGCACAGTGGCCGAGAGTGCTGACATAATGTCCCTCTGGGATGATCATCGAGAGGCTTCCAAGCACAGGATGTGATACATATTGACGTCACGCAATACATTACTCAAGGGTAACAGATTGTGTGAGACAAGTACTTGGAGACTCAAGACTTTGTCACATTGGGTTAGCCAGTTCTTGGTAATAAACTCATCATAGATCAATTCATATGTCTACTACAGACTTGAACTGCTGACCAGAAGAGATCTGGAGAAAATGGACTGTGTATCAGACCAGGGTTTCTCGGGTCCACAAGATAACATTATTCTCTAAGCCCACCCGTTATCAATGCAGAATATGTGCACGTACACTTTTAGTGGAAAATAATTGGTTCCAAAATCTGCTTCAAGTTGGGTGGTCTTCTTTAAGACCTTTAAGGTCCATGTTTGTGTCAGAGCTTGACCCTATTATTGTGTACTGAGGCTCAAAGCAACTACAAATTACAGAAATAGCCAAACATCATAAAGGTTGAACAGGGACCTAGCTAGAACTGACTGGGCCCCACAGCAAATTTTCATACACCACCATCCCCCCCAACCCCACTTCTTTGCAAACCCCCACCTCCGGTGCAAACCTTACTCATGCGGCTATTTTGTGACTTTTTTTAATTATTTTGCTGTCATATTTAACATGACTTTATTGTTTTTTTAACATTTACAGCTACTGACAAGAGTTTAAGGCCTCGTGAAAATGGCCGTGCTCGTATTGGGGCCCGCAAACAGCGGGTCCGCAATATATGGGCACCGGCCGTGTGCACACTATGGAGTGCTTCTGTGGGCTTTCTCTCCGTGCCTCTGCACTGCAAAAAAAAAGTAGAACTATTTTTTTGCAGTGTGGACGGATCACGGACCCATTAAAGTTGCATGGGTCTGCATCCCTCTGCGGCAACTGCACGGATGGTGCCTTTGCATTGGGGACAGCAAATTTGCACGGAATGGCTGGCACACATGTCCATGAGACCTAATAGACACGTTTGCTTTACCGTTAACCACAAGCATTTTAGCTTCAAATACCTTAGGTTACGGCCAAATGGTCAGGTTTCTTGATGCAGTTTTGAAAGAAAGTATAAAAGGAAAGACAGTCTACAGGACATATATGACTTTTTGAATTAAACTATTGGTTTTGGATTCCAAAACTTCTTTCAGGAACCTGACCATGTGGCCGTACCCTAAACTTTACAGAATTTTTATTTCTTAGTTCTTTTTCTTAGTTCCACTAAATAATGTGAGGGGAACAGGTCAAGAGTAAACCCTCAAAATGGTCTACCATGTTCAAATACAAAGAATATTTCATTGTCAGCACAATAAGTGGCTAATCACTGAACTTTTACCCTGCCGTCAGCAAAGGATTAGTGAATTCAACTGCAATATATTTCTTATCAAGCTGTCACCGTAGACAACTCTAATAAAGCTCTTCCTTTCCAGTCAAGACATTTTCTCTTAAAAAAAGCAAATCGGACATTCTGCATCTCAGCCTCGATCAACAGTGCCTGACAAATGGCATCAACGACTGAAGAATCCCTCTCGAAATGATACAGCCATGATACGTCTCTTTCTTTACAACATACCCTTGCCATATATACATATATATAAGACACAACTTTAAAGTTGGACAGTTAAAGCAGAATGTATGCACATGGTGCAAAGTATTCACGCTGTATAATACGTAGTATGGTGCAATCTGAGGTGACCAAAAAATATCAAAATTCACCAAAATAGTGTGCACCCATTTATACGATCCATAAGCAACCCAATGTTTCGGAAATCACTCATAGATCTGACCTACAGGAAAACCCAATGAATTGGCCTTCGCTCACTTGAACATTATGGACAAGATGAAAAGGAGTTTCTCACTACAGTCAGTTACAGGATATTCATGTCCTATCAGTTGGTGACCAATTTTGGGGGAACAGAAGTGTCGAGTCCCTAGCTTCCATCAGAGAGATACTCATGACCATCCAACAGTGGACAGGGCAACACCATACTTAAAAATGCCCACAAATTCCTACATATGTCATGACCATTTGGACAATAATTGGGGAATCCCATAATCCCATGGGATTTAAAAAAAAGGGCTTGGAACAGTGTAAAATAAAATAAATCACGCTCACCTAACTGATCTTTTGCCGCTCCCATTCTGATACTTCTCTTCCACCAGTCTAAGGGTCCATTCACACATCCGTATAATGGGTCCGGATCTGTTCCGCAACGTTGTGGAACGAATCCAGACTCATTTACTCTCTATGGGGCTGGAAGAGATGCGGACAATTTTTTTTACATTCTATTCCTTTCCGCAATACACTACAGACATGTGAATGGACCCTAAACTTCATAGTTCTTCTTGACACACAAGGCCAGTGTTTGGTTGAGCAGTGTTGAGAGGGGCCAGGGGGTAGAGACCAGCAAGCTAGAAAGAGTAGCTCTTGATCGACATGATCGGCCACTCATTTACTCAATTTAAAGAGTTTCTCTGGGATTTTCATATTGATGGCCTATCCTCAGGATAGGTCATCCATATCAGATTGGCAGGGGTCCAATTCCCAGCACCCCTGACGATGAGCTGTTTGACGAAGCGGAGGCCCTCATCGTAACTCCATTGTATAGTGGCTGTTTTCTTGGTATTGCAACTCAGCCCCATTTATTTGAATGTGACTGAGCTACACCTAGGCCATGTGACCAAAGTATGTGATGTCACATGGCCTGGAAAGAGGCCTAAGCGCTAGCGGAGCACAGCGGCCACTTCATACAGCTGATCAGTGGAGGTGTTGGGAGTTGAACTCCCATTGATCTGGTTTATGACCTGTCCTGAGCATATGCCATCAATATCAAAATCCAGGAGAGACATTTTAACGTAGTAATACCTCTCCAAAGCGCCACCCGCAACTGGGGCCACGTGCGCTTCAATGTAATGTCATTTCCTATATATACTGTGCATACTGGCCTCTTCTACATGGGCAACCATCTAGAAGACCATTTTAGACACAGCCCAGCTGATATTCTAGACCCTTGCTCTTCAGATTCCCATTGTTGTCCTCATTGATGAAACTATTAGCACTTGTTAGTCATGATTCAATGGTAAAAGGCACAATCCTGTCATCCTCGCTATATGTAGGAGGAAGCCCTGAGCTCAGCATTCAGGGAATAGCAATAGAAAATTATTCTGTTTTCTGCATCCAATGACTGCAGAAGCTAATTTCCTTTGCAGAGAGATAATTAGAAGGTGTCTTTGACTGCCATTTGGGTGACAGCGCTTTCATTTTCCTACATTTTCATAATTTGACAAAGGCCACTATGGGTTCAAAGCCGTCATCCAGAGTTGTTTGTCTCAAGCTTTGTATTCGATGACCCCTTGTAATGAAAATTTTGGTTTTTATATTTTTTACATTATTCTCCTTCTATCAATAAAGCAATTTGTAACATATAAAAAAAGTCTAACGACTATAAATCATCTCCTCAATGTATTTATTATTCATGTTCCGTCATATAGGTATAGGAAGGATAATTATTTTCATGTCACCAGGAGATGGAATATTCATTAATTTGCTACCTTTCTAACAGACCAATTAAAAACTAGTGACAATGACAGACCACAATAGATATTGCATTTTAACTTTGGGACCATATTTAATTTATTACATTCAACTCATTTTGGGCTAAAATAGTTTTTAAAATTGGTCTTTATTAAAAAATTTCAACTGTTTTTCCTCTACAGATTTCATTTTCGGTGCCTCTCCAGTCTGTTGCTTCCCCCTTCTTGGTGACTACACCAGACAGCTTGATTTTTAGCCCTTATCTGTCCTTTCCTGACAGCTCCTAAACAATCATTGTAGCAATCAATTTAGCTTAGATGAGTGTTTAAGAGCTGTCAGGAGTTTGGAGATTGGGCGAAGGGGAAAGCAGCAGTCTGTAGACACACTGAAAGTGTATGCTGTAGAGGAGAAACTGTGGAATTATTTTTTTAAATAAAGACCAATTGAAAGATTGATTTACCCCAAAGTGAATAGAATGCAAAAAAAACGCCCCCAATGGTGTCCATACACTTTAATCCCTCAAGGACCCGGCCAATTTTCACAGTTTCTGCTCTGGTTATTCATTTGTAATGCTGCGGCCACGCTCCCTGTTTAGTTCCATTAAATGGAGCTAAACCTCAAAGGTGTCCATGCCATACCCTCTCCAAGAATAGACATATACATTCTTGGTGCAGACTGAAAAACTGCACTTGAAAAATCCTCAGCCACATGATACTGAGCTGGGAGGCGGTTTCAGCGCTGATTCGGCATAGTTTTTGGCCCCGAATCTGTGCTGAAACCCATGCCAAAAATCAGTTGTGTGAACAAACCCTTTGCTATGGCAGTAGGTATGGAACCACTGTGTCAACCAACATATTTGGCTTTGGGCTAATCCTAAGGCTGTTTTCCCGACATTTCCTAGTTTTCACCCTTTAACCCCTGTGCAGGGATCTGGAATTCGCTGCAGGGGAACTACCAGGCTGCAGGGGAACTACCAGGCTGCAGGGGGAGACAGGGGACTGGAACAGGCGAGTGGAGCAGCTGCTCTAACACCCTTATCTTTTTTCAGTCCACTCCTGGCTTTAGTTTCGAAAACTGCTTCAAAAAACCTAAACGTGGAAATCCAGTCAAAAGAGTTTGAAGGTTGTGTCAAGGACAAATAATTAGAATTATTAATTACTGTAAAGTCATGATGGGTAGATGACTTCACAGTGAGGCTGAGGAGCTGCCGGCTTTGGGAGCAAGTTTTCCCTTTTGATGAGAGAAAAAAAATGTTCTTTTCTCTTTACAGTCTACAAAAATGCAAAAAATCCAACCAAAATGAGACGATCAAAGACTCTTTAATCATTTATCATTTGTGGCTGATTCCAATTTTCTGTCAATGGAAAACAGCATGCATCTAGCTGCTGCAAATTACTGCAAAGTTCTGGGGCTGCTGAGAAAAAGTTACATCTTGGCAAGAAAACGGAGGCCGACTGAAGTCTGAACTGCTGTACCGGTAATTGCAAAGTGGTTTGTGTGTGCTCCTGGTTTGAAAAACAATTGTGGTGGTTAAGATGTTCTGAGGAAAGAGATTAAACACGGAGGGCACTTTATAAACCGCACATGAATGGCTTCAAACGAGCAGTGTCATTCCTGCCATTTTAAGATGCTCGCGGTAGGCTCCGACTCACTTCCATGATGATTTAGAGGAACATTTGTTCTTTTAATAAAGAATATAAAAATATACTGACGATCAAAATATGGTCTGGGAGTCTGGTAATCTGTGGTGGACAAAAACATCAATTGAACTGAGATGTTTGGTGGTGATAATGAGGATGACATGCTCAATTTTTCTAGTTGCTTTTTATGTGCAATCATTCTTTTCTTGCTGTAATCACCCCTTCATGCATTGAGTTTCTAACGAGATGGTGATGGGCTTCTGGTAAAGCACAGAAGTGAAACGGAACAAGCAGAGCTGTAACTGGAAGCTACTGGGCTCCAACTGAAAATCTGTAGAGGAGGGTTTGTGTCCTTCAGGCACAGATCTTGACAGGTCTTTTAAAGTACCTGGAAGCAGACCACGCTCCTTATGGGACAGCATGAGAATTTTTTACTACCTCAGACTCTTCATTAGAAACTGATTTTTAGGTACACACACACATACAACTTGGCCGGGCCACATGCAGTAGCTAGCTGTCTGCTAAACTCTTGTTTGGCCAACAGAGGGAAGGCAAACAAAAGAGACTTTGCAAATTGTCTGTGTCCCTCTAGTCATACTCAAGTTAACACAAGCTAATTATGTCCCCTCTTAGTCGCCTCTTCTCAGGACTGAATAAATGGAACTATTTTAGTATGTCCTCATAACTAAGACTTTCCATACCCATTGTCAGTTTAGTTGCTGTAATTTGAACCTTCTCCAGCTCCAGGGCATCCTTTCGATGGATGAACTGCTTCCAGGTGGGCTGCATCAAAGCTTTCTAAAGTGGTAATATTACATCCCTGTCCATGCCTCGTTTAATATATGACAATATCCTTCAAGCCTTAGAAGTAGAGTTGAGCGAACACCTGGATGTTCGGGTTCGAGAAGTTCGGCCGAACATCCCGGAAATGTTCGGGTTCGGGATCCGAACCCGATCCGAACTTCGTCCCGAACCCGAACCCCATTGAAGTCAATGGGGACCCGAACTTTTCGGCACTAAAAAGGCTGTAAAACAGCCCAGGAAAGAGCTAGAGGGCTGCAAAAGGCAGCAACATGTAGGTAAATCCCCTGCAAACAAATGTGGATAGGGAAATGAATTAAAATAAAAATTAAATAAATAAAAATTAACCAAAATCAATTGGAGAGAGGTTCCATAGCAGAGAATCTGGCTTCCCGTCACCCACCACTGGAACAGTCCATTCTCAGATATTTAGGCCCCGGCACCCAGGCAGAGGAGAGAGGTCCCGTAACAGAGAATCTGTCTTCATGTCAGCAGAGAATTAGTCTGCATGTCATAGCAGAGAATGAGGCTTCACGTCAGCCACCACTGCAACAGTCCATTGGCATATATTTAGGCCCAGCACCCAGGCAGAGGAGGGAGGTCCCGTAACAGAGAATCTGTCTTCATGTCAGCAGAGAATTAGTCTGCATGTCATAGCAGAGAATGAGGCTTCACGTCAGCCACCACTGCAACAGTCCATTGGCATATATTTAGGCCCAGCACACACACAGGCAGAGGAGAGAGGTCCCGTAACAGAGAATCTGGCTTCATGTCAGCAGAGAATCAGTCTGCATGTCATAGCAGAGAATGAGGCTTCACGTCAGCCACCACTGCAACAGTCCATTGGCATATATTTAGGCCCAGCACACACACAGGCAGAGGAGAGAGGTCCCGTAACAGAGAATCTGGCTTCATGTCAGCAGAGAATCAGTCTGCATGTCATAGCAGAGAATGAGGCTTCACGTCAGCCACCACTGCAACAGTCCATTGGCATATATTTAGGCCCAGCACCCAGGCAGAGGAGGGAGGTCCCGTAACAGAGAATCTGTCTTCATGTCAGCAGAGAATTAGTCTGCATGTCATAGCAGAGAATCAGGCTTCACGTCAGCCACCACTGCAACAGTCCATTGGCATATATTTAGGCCCAGCACACACACAGGCAGAGGAGAGAGGTCCCGTAACAGAGAATCTGGCTTCATGTCAGCAGAGAATCAGTCTGCATGTCATAGCAGAGAATGAGGCTTCACGTCACCCACCACTGCAACAGTCCATTGGCATATATTTAGGCCTAGCACACAGGCAGAGCAGAGAGGTCCCGTAACAGACAATCTGGCTTCATGTCAGCAGAGAATCAGTCTGCATGTCATAGCAGAGAATGAGGCTTCACGTCACCCACCACTGCAACAGTCCATTGGCATATATTTAGGCCTAGCACACAGGCAGAGCAGAGAGGTCCCGTAACAGACAATCTGGCTTCATGACAGCAGAGAATTAGTCTGCATGTCATAGCAGAGAATGAGGCTTCACGTCAGCCACCACTGCAACAGTCCATTGGCATATATTTAGGCCCAGCACCCAGGCAGAGGAGAGAGGTCCCGTAACAGACAATCTGGCTTCATGTCAGCAGAGAATTAGTCTGCATGTCATAGCAGAGAATCAGGCTTCACGTCAGCCACCACTGCAACAGTCCATTGTCATAAATTTAGGCCCAGCACCCAGGCAGAGGAGAGAGGTCCCGTAACAGACAATCTGGCTTCATGTCAGCAGAGAATTAGTCTGCATGTCATAGCAGAGAATGAGGCTTCACGTCAGCCACCACTGCAACAGTCCATTGGCATATATTTAGGCCTAGCACACAGGCAGAGCAGAGAGGTCCCGTAACAGACAATCTGGCTTCATGACAGCAGAGAATCAGTCTGCATGTCATAGCAGAGAATCAGGCTTCACGTCAGCCACCACTGCAACAGTCCATTGTCATAAATTTAGGCCCAGCACCCAGGCAGAGGAGAGAGGTCCCGTAACAGAGAATCTGGCTTCATGTCAGCAGAGAATCAGTCTTCATATCATAGCAGAGAATCAGGCTTCACGTCACCCACCACTGTAAGAGTCAATTTTCATAAATTTAGGCCCAGAACCCAGGCAGAGGAGAAAGGTCCCGTAACAGACAATCTGGCTTCATGTCAGCAGAGAATCAGTCTTCATATCATAGCCTAGAATCAGGCTTCACGTCACCCACCACTGTAAGAGTCAATTTTCATAAATTTAGGCCCAGAACCCAGGCAGAGGAGAAAGGTCCCGTAACAGACAATCTGGCTTCATGTCAGCAGAGAATCAGTCTTCATATCATAGCAGAGAATCAGGCTTCACGTCACCCACCACTGCAACAGTCAATTGTCATAAATTTAGGCCCAGCACCCAGGCAGAGGAGAGAGCTCCCGTAACAGAGGATCTGGCTTCATGTCAGCAGAGAATCAGTCTGCATGTCATAGCAGAGAATGAGGCTTCACGTCACCCACCACTGCAACAGTCCATTGGCATATATTTAGGCCTAGCACACAGGCAGAGCAGAGAGGTCCCGTAACAGACAATCTGGCTTCATGTCAGCAGAGAATCAGTCTGCATGTCATAGCAGAGAATGAGGCTTCACGTCACCCACCACTGCAACAGTCCATTGGCATATATTTAGGCCTAGCACACAGGCAGAGCAGAGAGGTCCCGTAACAGACGATCTGGCTTCATGTCAGCAGAGAATCAGTCTGCATGTCATAGCAGAGAATCAGGCTTCACGTCAGCCACCACTGCAACAGTCCATGGTCATAAATTTAGGCCCAGCACCCAGGCAGAGGAGAGAGGTCCCGTAACAGACAATCTGGCTTCATGTCAGCAGAGAATTAGTCTGCATGTCATAGCAGAGAATCAGGCTTCATGTCAGCCACCACTGCAACAGTCCATTGGCATATATTTAGGCCTAGCACACAGGCAGAGGAGAGGTTCATTCAACTTTGGGTAGCATCGCAATATAATGGTAAAATGAAAATAAAAATAGGATTGAATGAGGAAGTGCCCTGGAGTCCAATAATATATGGTTATGGGGAGGTAGTTAATGTCTAATCTGGACAAGGGACGGACAGGTCCTGTGGGATCCATGCCTGGTTCATTTTTATGAACGTCAGCTTGTCCACATTGGCTGTAGACAGGCGGCTGCGTTTGTCTGTAATGACGCCCCCTGCCGTGCTGAATACACGTTCAGACAAAACGCTGGCTGCCGGGCAGGCCAGCACCTCCAAGGCATAAAAGGCTAGCTCTGGCCACGTGGACAATTTAGAGACCCAGAAGTTGAATGGGGCCGAACCATCAGTCAGTACGTGGAGGGGTGTGCACACGTACTGTTCCACCATGTTAGTGAAATGTTGCCTCCTGCTAACACGTTGCGTATCAGGTGGTGGTGCAGTTAGCTGTGGCGTGTTGACAAAAGTTTTCCACATCTCTGCCATGCTAACCCTGCCCTCAGAGGAGCTGGCCGTGACACAGCTGCCTTGGCGACCTCTTGCTCCTCCTCTGCCTTGGCCTTGGGCTTCCACTTGTTCCCCTGTGACATTTGGGAATGCTCTCAGTAGCGCGTCTACCAACGTGCGCTTGTACTCGCGCATCTTCCTATCACGCTCCAGTGCAGGAAGTAAGGTGGGCACATTGTCTTTGTAGCGTGGATCCAGCAGGGTGGCAACCCAGTAGTCCGCACAGGTTAAAATGTGGGCAACTCTGCTGTCGTTGCGCAGGCACTGCAGCATGTAGTCGCTCATGTGTGCCAGGCTGCCCAGGGGTAAGGACAAGCTGTCCTCTGTGGGAGGCGTATCGTCATCGTCCTGCCTTTCCCCCCAGCCACGCACCAGTGATGGACCCGAGCTGCGTTGGGTGCCACCCCGCTGTGACCATGCTTCATCCTCATCCTCCTCCACCTCCTCCTCATCCTCGTCCTCCTCGTCCTCCAGTAGTGGGCCCTGGCTGGCCACATTTGTACCTGGCCTCTGCTGTTGCAAAAAACCTCCCTCTGAGTCACTTCGAAGAGACTGGCCTGAAAGTGCTAAAAATGACCCCTCTTCCTCATCCTCCTCCTCCTCCTCCTGGGCCACCTCCTGTTCCATCATCGCCCTAAGTGTTTTCTCAAGGAGACATAGAAGTGGTATTGTAACGCTGATAACGGTGTCATCGCCACTGGCCATGTTGGTGGAGTACTCGAAACAGCGCAACAGGGCACACAGGTCTCGCATGGAGGCCCAGTCATTGGTGGTGAAGTGGTGCTGTTCTGTAGTGCGACTGACCCGTGCGTGCTGCAGCTGAAACTCCACTATGGCCTGCTGCTGCTCGCACAGTCTGTCCAGCATGTGCAAGGTGGAGTTCCACCTGGTGGGCACGTCGCATATGAGGCGGTGAGCGGGAAGGCCGAAGTTACGCTGTAGCGCAGACAGGCGAGCAGCGGCAGGATGTGAACGCCGGAAGCGCGAACAGACGGCCCGCACTTTATGCAGCAGCTCTGACATGTCGGGGTAGTTGTGAATGAACTTCTGCACCACCAAATTCAGCACATGCGCCAAGCAAGGGATGTGCGTCAAATTGGCTAGTCCCAGAGCTGCAACGAGATTTCGCCCATTATCACACACCACCAGGCCGGGCTTGAGGCTCACCGGCAGCAACCACTCGTCGGTCTGTTGTTCAATACCCCGCCACAACTCCTGTGCGGTGTGGGGCCTGTCCCCCAAACATATGAGTTTCAGAATGGCCTGCTGACGTTTACCCCGGGCTGTGCTGAAGTTGGTGGTGAAGGTGTGTGGCTGACTGGATGAGCAGGTGGAAGAAGAGGAGGAGGAAGCCGAGAAGGAGGAGGTGGCAACAGGAGGCAAAGAATGTTGCCCTGCGATCCTTGGCGGCGGCAGGACGTGCGCCAAACA